>NC_138539.1:6011134-8461134 GCF_964234715.1 Podarcis melisellensis | reverse complement strand
GGAGGCATCCATCCATTATTAGGAAAGTATCTGGCGTAAAACAACATTTTGCTAAGGAAGGTGGATTATGGGATTTGCAGGCAACTGACTCCCATGCTACCGAACATGATATTTCCAAGCCACGTGTCTCAGTCGTGGCCTGCTTAATGAATTGAAGTGTCAGGAAAATGGGAGGTGGCTGTGCGAAGGGAACAGGAAAGTAATTTAATGCGACATGAATCATTTGCTGGCCAGCTGTAAAGTATTGATGGAATTCCACATGAAGGGTTTCTATGATGGCTATTGCGTGTTGAGTCCCACAATTGCCACCCCCAAAAAATTCACACTTCACACATCAATTTTTGTTTAGGTTTTTGGCATAATTTTGGCCACAACTTTATTTAAATACAAAAATGTGAGTGGTTGCTTAGGCATTGGTTATGACTATCTGTCCATGCCCTCAGGGACAGAGCTGGCATTCCGGACACCAACGGAAGCCAGGGTGGGAAACAAGTATTGGGTGAGAAAGTGAAGTCGGGCATCAATCTCCCACTACTCACCCTCATGTTCCTGTGGGGCTTGCACGGCCCAAGTTCAACTCCATGAAAAAGGACGAAAGAATGGCAAGCCCCTGGATTCCTTTAACGGAATTCCCATCGCATCATTTGGAGGGGTAGGCACTTACCCCTCCAAGCACCAATTTAACCAATGCCTAACCGCCAACCTTACAAGTTGTGACGATTTGCTACGCAGTAGGCGAAAACCATATGGCACCAGCCAATCAGCCAGATGGCAAAATTCCTACCAGGCCCCCGCACCAAGGCGAGCGACCCCATGACAGGCATAGCAAGGTCAAGCGAACCGTAGAACCACCCCATTAAGGGGAGGGAGGGCGGGTGATCCGATGCAAAACGGCCAAGAGGACATCTAACGTCTGTCCCCTGTATTTAAAGACTCTGACCCCTCCTCCAATTTGGCAACAGCAAATCTGCCCCAGCAACCCAATCTTAACCCCTTAAGAGGCTTGGGTCTCTCACCAATCTGCCTAGTCATGGCATGGTGGCTTGTTACCCCAACCGCAACACGTGCTCTCTGTTAGGGAGAACACGCTTTGTCACAGGAAGCAGCCCTTAATTTGTCTAACAATTCAACGTTTAGCAGCAGCAGATGATGAAGAAAACTACAGCAAAGTTAAGCATGCCACAAATCGCCCAGAAGCTGTAATTGGCAAAGCAGTAAATCTAATGATTCACCCCCCAAAAAAATAAAACAGTACTTGAAGGCATCACTTTTCAACATGATTGTGCTTGGGGAGATAGACCCACTAAATTTCAGAGGGTGGGACAAAGATTGATGGGTGCAGCTGTTGGAGATGTTTCTGATTTGAAAAATGACGCCAGGTTTCATTCTTAATGATTTGGGCTTCTACCGTACATTGTTCAGTGGGAGATAAGAATATCTGTAAGGAGGCACCCTTGATTTCTATTGTGACCGTTTCTCTCTGAGAGTTCCCTTGTTAAAGCTCACATAATATAAAAGAATAATAGATAGGGAAAGGGGGATGAAATCCAACTCAGTTCATATTTCAAGCTGAACTTACCAAATCCATGCTTTCCAAAACAACATAGAAATCGATGTAAAGACATCCTTTGACATTTTTACTCTTTTACCATTTTCCAGCCAAGTAATGTGTACAAACAGGCATAAATTAGGACTAAAGTGCTAATAACATGCAAAAATGCATTATATTAAGGGAAATTGCTCACAAAAATCTGTACTGTTGACAAAACTGCATTAAAAATGTGTTTATTCGGAGAGATTTGCACTAAACTGTTGAGGAATTTTCAACGTTTCCTTTTTAAAAACAAACAAAATTGTAAATTGCTGCAGAAGTTTGGAGGACCAAATTTAATATTTCAAATATGAGAAACTGAGTGAACTAAAAATTGACAGAATCCTCCATCCCTAATAGCAGAAATGAATGTAAATGCAGAATAAGAAAACAAGGTAGAACAAAAATAAGCTTCAATCTCTATATGGCTGGAGCAACCCAGTCAGGTGTGGAGGGTACAAATGATAAAACAATGATGATTATGATGATGAATGGATTTCCTACTAGAGTGTCTTGTCTTGAATTTCAACACCAAATAATAATAATAATATTGCTATGTCGTCCCTGCTTCATTCTTAGAGCCCATGTTATTTTACTCAGGACAACTGTATTCCATAATTATACATTAAAAGGTAAAGGGACCCCTGACCATTAGGTCCAGTCGCGGACAACTCTGGGGTTGCGGCGCTCATCTCTCTTTACTGGCCGAGGGAGCCATTTTTCCGCAGACAGTTTTTCTGGGTCATGTGGCCAGCATGACTAAGCCACTTCTGGCGGACCAGAGCAGCACACGGAAACACCGCTGACCTTCCCACCGGAGTGGTACCTATTTATCTACTTGCACTGGCACGCTTTCGAACTGCTAGGTTGGCAGGAGCTGGAACCGAATAATGGAGCTCACCCCATTGTGCAGATTCGAACCTCCAACCTTCTGATCGGCCAGCCCAAGAGGCTGTGTGGTTTAGACCACAGTGCCACCCGCATCCTTGCTTTTTGATTTTGATTTGTGTTTGATTTACAGCAGCATAACCTGATATGGCACCATCCAGATATCAAGAACTACAGCTTCCATCAGCACCAGCCTTCAGGGTCAATAGCTGGGGGGTGATGAGAGAAGGCTGATTTCTTTATTTTATTTTATTTACAGAAAGGAAAACAACACACACACACAGTCTATAATAAGCAATATTATTCATTTGGGAGTTGCTGGTGAAATATTTTCGAGATCCACGTAGTCTGGCTTTTTCAATGCAATGAAGGAAAGACACGCCGAGTTCAGAGAAGAAGCAGCTGCACCTCGGCTGATTCGCACGAGGCCATGATAACTCCCATGTATTGAGCTGTCAAAGCAATTTATCTGAAATCAAAAACATCACCTCTGGGTGATGCCAATCGTTTTCTGCATGCAAAATAAGAATGGACTGTGTGAGTAATGAACCTCAGCAAGTGGGGTAGATGATGGAGATGCCAACGGTGCCTTGGTTTCAGCATTGTTGCTGGGCCCCACCATATGAGTGTAAAATAGAGATAAATCTAGGGCACTTTGGTCTAGAAATCCTGGTCTCTCTTCCCTCTTCCAAACACCCACACCCACACACCCACACCATGGACTATTCTCAAGTCATCTTGGAGATGAACTGACATCTGTAATTAGGAGCTCCTTTGCTGGAACTCGCTGACAGGTACCTCAGGCAGTTCTGAGTCATTTCCCACAGATTTGCACACTCTTTTTCCCAAGAGTGCCTTAGCCCAACCTTCTGGTGACCTTCCCAACGGGGAGAGCATCTCTGGACTCACTTCAAATTGTTAGTCAAAGTTAAAGACCTGCATATTCCACAAGAGTTCTCATCATCCCTTCAGTGGGGTTGTGCTCAACAAACCTTTACTCAGGGAAATTAATGGACCTATGTTAGTTGTGTCCAGTGCTCCCCCCCCCCCAAAAAAAAATGTTTAGGGGTACTTTCATTTTGACTCAAGAAAATCAGCATTTTATAGTTCAAATTGGGAAGAATAAATACAGTAAATGGACAAAAGTACAAAGAACATGCATTAATTCAGATTACACAGCTGACAGCTCACAGTAACTTCCACATTGGCATGAGGTTGTGGGCACTAACATCTTCCCGATTCCTCTGCTTGCTGTTGGTGTCCTTCAATGAGGCCAAACTTTCATCAGTAAAACACCACATATCCACATTCCACACTGCTTCACACATTAAACGCTCGCTTCTACCTGAGACTCAGGAAACACCAGGAAAGGAAAGGAAGCCGCCATTGAATGTGGTAACAACAAAACTGACCAATCACCATGCTAGATTCCAACTCCCACTTCACACATTAAACACTCGCTTCCGTCTGAGACTCAGGAAACACCATGACAGAAAATGAGGTCACCATTGGGGGTAGCAATGGAACTGACAATTCACCGTTCTAGAGAAGAAACTATTTATATATATATATATATATATATATATATATATATATATATATATATATATATAAAAATAAATATTTCTTCTTCTGTTAGATTCACAAAATGTTTAGGAGTACGCGTACCCCTGCATCCCCCCAGAAAAAAAACAATGGTTGTGTCCATCAATTTTAATGGGTATGCTCTGAATACCAGTGACATTGGACAAAATCTAGGGGTTTTTTTTGCACCTGAGCTGCACTTGGGAAGATACTACATGTTTATGCCATGTTTTGTCATCTCTTAGAATTGTCTACAAATATCTCTATTGATCTTTCTTTCTTTCTTCTTCTTTTAAAAAGTATTTTGATGGCAATAAGCTCATGGTCAAGACTACAAGTCACTAGCCTTTGGGGGCCAGTGGGCACATTTGGAATATGTAGAAAGGATAGTGGATGCCAGTCACAAAATGGCTGATGTGCAGGTATGGCATAATGGTTTCAATATAGAATAGGCTGAGCCAATGCAAAAAGAAACAGCAGGAAGAGCAAAGAGTCTCATGTAAAGTATTGTGATTTTCAGGAAGGGGGAGGGATATATCTGAGACCTTTTGTGGGTGCAATGGGAGATACTGGCAGATACATTGGTACTCACAAGCACCATATTGGTGACTGTGGGCTAGACAAGCAGTTTTATAAAACCATATTCTGCTTTATTGGCCTACTTTCAGTTACACCTGCAAATTCCCTTTTAAGGCTTTTGGGGGTATTTCCAGCCTTGGATTTGTTGTTTTATCGATATGGAAAATGGCTGGAACAATTCATCACTGAGGTTTAAAGAGAGAGAAGCTTTGATCAGCCCTGCCTGACGGTTGGGAAATCAAAATGTCCTGGAGTAGCTCTTTGTCACGGGGGTTCATCTATCAAGCTCATTCGAATCTGCATCAGACCACTTAATTAAACCCATAGAGGAAGTCAGAGCTTCAACTGCCCAGGTGTTAATTATGTTTATTTAATTCTAAGCTGATAGCCATCCATGGGCTGCAGACTTCTTAAAATATAGAACACAGAGCTATCACGTGGAGACACAGATACTGCTCAACTAGAGCTCTCATCACCCCCGGCTGATCAATTTTCATAAAGATTTTTATTATTATTTTTAACAAAATTGCAAGCTGATGTGGAAATCAGAGAATTAGCTTTAAAGGTTGGGTACATTTGTGTTGGATGGCAAAGGGGCGATGCGAACAGCCTGCCAAAACCAGGGCCAGCCCAAAATGATGTCTCCCTCTTTTTCCAACAGCACTAGTGAATGAATCATATTTCACTGTGGTGGGATAGCACCTCAGGCAGAAGGCTAAGTTAGACTGCCCAGGGCACTTCATGTGGTAACAGAGCAGAATGGTTGGGTTCTGCAAGAGGAACAGCTGGGGACTGCTGCTGCCCCCAACATCTGCCACCTGAGGCAGCTGTTTCATTCTAATGGTTGAGCCAGCCTTGGCTCAAAACAAGGTTATGCCTATAGTGATGTTTGTCTTTCCATCTGTAAAGGTAAAGGGACCCCTGATCATTAGGTCCAGTCGTGGCCAACTCTGGGGTTGCGGCACTCATCTTGCTTTATTGGCCAAGGGAGCCGGTGTACAGCTTCCAGGTCATGTGGCCAGCATGACTAAGCCACTTCTGGCGAACCAGAGCAGCACATGGAAATGCTGTTTACCTTCCCACCAGAGCGGTGACTATTTATCTACTTGCACTTTGACACGCTTTTGAACTGCTAGGTTGGCAGGAGCAGGGACCAAGCAACGGGAGCTCACCCGTCACGGGGATTTGAATCGCCAACCTTCCGATTGGCAAGCCCAAGAGGCTCTGTGGTTTAACCCACAGCGCCACCCTCGTCCCACCTTTCCCATCTTTAAAACATGCCAATTGCAACTTTAAAAGCTCATCTTTGCTGGAAATATATACAGTGGACACTTGGGTTGCGAATGTGATCCATGCGGGAGGCACGTTCGCAACCTGCAGCATTCGCAACCCGTGTCTGTGCGTCTGCTCACGCATGGGTTGCAATTCGGTGCTTCTGCGCATGCCTGACCGCCAAAACCTGGAAGTAACCCGTTCCGGTACTTCTGGGTTTCAGTGGTCCGCAACCCAAAAAAACGCATTCTGAAGCAGCTGTAACCCAATGTATGACTGTATGTATGTATTCTTGGTGATACTTGCACTGGGCACTTGAACATTGTGGTCTGAACCTCATGGTTCAGCTGTGCCTTGATGGAAAAAGTTAGACAACGTTGCAGATCATCTGAGCTTTTGAGATAGTCTGTGCTGGAGAAAATATTATGCAGCTGCTAAACGATGACTGAGGGAAATATGTCTCTTTCAAGGGGTCTAAATACATAAATAGGTCTTGGCTTTTTCTTCTTTCAATTTCATGTTAAATTTCTAGATTTTATTATCTAGCATCTATTATTAATGCATCTAAAGAAATGTTGCAGGGAGGGGAGAAAGAGACCAGTGTCAGATTTGCGAGACATAAATTACTTTTTTCTTTTGCTACTACTATAAGTGGCTTCAACTGAAAATGTATTGCACATTCTTTCATATCAGGACGTTATAAGCTGTACATTTTTGCCCCAATTACCTCATGAAGGCTGTCCTCTCCCAGAATGATTTATGGAGCCCTTCGTAAGGATAAATTATTGGATAATGCAAGGCAGTGCTGAGTAAGAATCAGTTTCCCCACTTTACTCTTTCAAAAAATGCAGAACACAATCTGAAATACTGCATCTGACGGGATCAAATTCTTAACCCTTAGCTAAGAGTCTTGAGTGGTGTGGACACAAAGCTCCATCCTTCTGCAAGGGAAGCATATGGAAAACTGTTCCAAAGTAACCAAACTCAATCCAAAAACCTAATGAAAGGCTAAGATTATCTCCGTACAGTGGTACCTTGGTTCTCAAATGCCTTGGTTCTCAAACGCCGAAAACACTTTTGTGGTTAATTTGTTTTTGTGACTGTGTGTGTTCAGCTGATTGATTGATTGTGTGACTGTGGAAATGGATAAAAGTCCCCCCCTCCAAACAATGTCTATCATCAGAGCAAGTAAGAAAAAAATAATAATTTTCATCATCTACAATACTGTCTTATTTATTTTATAGCACAGTACATTGATTATTGCTTTCCTTTTATGGATCAATGGTCTTGTTAGACAGTAAAATTCATGCTAAGTTGCTGTTTTAGGGGTTGTTTTGAAAAGTCTGGGACAGATTAATCCATTTTGCATTACTTTCTATGAGAAAGTGCACCTTGGTTTTGGAATGCTTTGGTTTGAGAACGGAGTTCTGGAACAGATTAAGTTTGAGAACCAAGGTACCACTGTATTGTTTAGAAAATGCTCTCTTCCTACTAGATGTAGAACATGCACCAGAATTTGCTATCTTCCTGTTGTTATGCTAGACTGTATAGGCATCCCAATAGGTCTTTCTCTCTCTCTCTCAGTCTTGCAGGGATACAATGCAAGCAATTGTCTGGCTTTGCCAAAGGGTTCCAATACGAACCAGGACGTGGGGTCCCATAACATGAGGTTCTCTAGAATGCTGCCTGCTGTCAGGAGTCCCGGTTTCCAACTTGATAAAAACAGCAAGCGTGGTTAATTTAAAAGGAAGATTTATTGCAAAAACAGAGTTCTCCGGACGGCTCTAACAAGCTGCCAGTCTCATCAGTCATGATGACCCTTCTGAAGACTGCTTCCTGCGAGACCAGAAGCAACTGAACTTTCATTTCTGGTGTCTCTTGTTTTACTTCCTGTCTTTGAACCCTCCCATTCGCCAAGGCCTAGGACGGAGCGGGTCAGCTCTCACCTCTTCCCCATTCTCTGAGAGGCTCTTAGCTCTTTCCCGCCTGATAAACTGCTTCCTTCTCTTTTCGTGACATTTTGCACTTCTTGAGAGTGTTGGCAGGTTTCTGGCTCGCTCTCCACCATCCCCTTATCAACCCGCATTCCAAGGGGTGGGTGAGTTGGCACTAGCCGCTGCTCATCCTGCCTGGCAGTTAACCCTCTCTGTTCCTGGCTACTTCCTTCAGCTGGTTGCAAACTTTCCCTGGGATCTAGCTGCAAACCTTCCCTGGGGGCTGGCTCATTCATGACACCTGCAGTCTTCTTTTCTTTTCTTTTTTAAAGTGTCTTTATTTATGCATTTTCAATAGTAAATACAGAAAATCCTTGATAGTTCAGTTAGTAGAGCATGAGATTCCTAAACTCAGGGTTGTCAGTTTGAGTCCCACATTGGGCAAAAGATTCCTGCATGACAGGGGGTTGGATTAGACGACCCTTGTAAAGGTAAAGGCAAAGGGACCCCTGACTATTAGGTCTAGTTGTGACCAACACTGGGGTTGTGGCGCTCATCTCGCTTTATTGGCCGAGGGAGCCGGCGTACGGCTTCCGGGTCATGTGGCCAGCATGACTAAGCCGCTTCTGGCGAACCAGAGCAGCGCACGGAAATGCCGTTTACCTTCCCACCGCAGTGATACCTATTTATCTACTTGCACTGGCGTGCTTTTGAACTGCTAGGTGGGCAGGAGCAGGGACCAAGCAACGGGAGCTCACCCCGTTGTGGGGATATGAACCGCCGACCTTCCGATCGGCAAGTCCTAGGCTCTGTGGTTTAAGCCACAGTGCCACCCGTGTCCCTTCAGATGACACTTGTGGTCCCTTCCAACTCTACAATTCTGTGATTCTATGACACTGTGATTCAAAAGGACACTACTATTCCCTCCTCCCTCCTGTCCAGTCACTGCAGAGCTCTGGGGGTTCTGCCGCTGGTCCTCCTGTTAAAACACAACAAGGTACAGTGGTGCGGGGAGAACATTTTAGACAGTATCACTTCTTGAAAGACCCATAGACCTAGAGAAATATCGAGCTATATGGAAAAGCACAGAAAAGCAACACAAAGCTCTGGGGTGGGGGCTAACAGACTGAGGGGGTTATTGACATCAGCACACTCAGTAGAGCGCGAGGCTCTTAATCGTAGAGTTGTGGGTTCAAGTCACACATTGGGCCAAAGATTCCTGCACTGCAGGGGGGTTGGAGTCAATGGCCCCATATTTCCTTCCAACAGAAGTAAGCATCCAGATTAAAAGAAGTAACAATACAGCTGTATTCTGCCTTGGCAAGACCCCACCTGGAATAGTGTGTCCAGCTCTGGGCACCAGACTTTAAGAAGGATGATGACAAGCTGGAACATGTGCAGAGGTGGGTGACCAAGATGATCAAGGGTCAGGGAACCCAACCTTATGAGGAGCGGTTGAAGGAGCTGGTTATATTTAGTCTGGAGACAAAATTCTTCCACAAAGAGGAAGGGAATTTCACTTGCCGACAAGCCATCACTGGACAAGCAGTGGACATTTTGGGTGCTGGGTATAATTGGAAGCTACTGTACATTATTTCATGGGACTTGGGGATAATTCTCTCTGCTTAAAAAGACATAAGCTAATTTTGAATGAAATCCCCTTACTGTCATCTGCTATAGCACATTCAATTTAGATAAATCCTTGGACTGAGATTCCTTATGCATAATATATGCAGCTAAGCAAATAGAGGCAGAACTGGAACATTAATAGTGCTCAAATGATTGCTCAGATTTAGGTGCCTTGGCTGTTGAATATATATGTGTGTGTGCATATATATATATATATATATATATATATATATATATATATATGATTGCAAACAAAAGGCAGAATGAAAAGATTAACAATCTTCAAGTGGGTGATGAGGTTCCGGAAGAGTCCTTGTATTTTCACAGCAAGTGGAGTGCATATTCCGGCAGAAATGTTAGCCGGCTGATCTATATGTTAATTAGACTGTAATTTGGGAGACAAGTGGAATTGGAGTATTTCCATCTCCTTTGAAGTGCAAACCACCAAAGACAGTGTAACATAATCAGTGATGGTATACAGTTTCCGAGTATTTTCAACCACACAGTCTATTGTTTTCTCCAATCACCAAGGGTCAACTTAGCATGGTGCTCAGCACTCCGTGGAATAAGGGCCCGTTTGGACTGGGGTCCCTGGAACAGTCCAGTTGTCTTGGAGTTAACCCACGCAAAAAGAGAGGCCTCCTCTAATTTGCAAGTGTTGCAGAAAATATTATACTTTTTTTTTATTTACAGGCAACTCCCTCAAGTAAATTTTGTATAATATTTTTATGGGTCTGGACAATGTTTTCATTCAAAAGGTTCATATGCTTCCAGTCACTTCAGACTGCACAATATTAATATCTACGATACAATCCAGTGGGGTGAGCAGCTTAGGATCCAGTGGATCGCCAGTTGAGCTGGAAAGGTTCCTGCCTCAGCCAGCATTATGTCTCCAACAGTGGTGGACCTTAGCCTCTCAAATTTCAGTGGGGCTCTGTGGGATGCCAAAATCTGCTGCACCCTCCCACCTTTTGCCTCCTGTTGGACTTCATCGTTGTGGTGCCTGCTGTGGCACCCCAAAAGCTGTTAACCCAGTGCAACTGAACCAGTTGTCCCCCCCCCTAGATCCTCATTTGTCTACAACAAGGCCTCATCTGGCTGAGCTGAAGCTTTCTGAACCAAGGGAAATCTCAAAATGGGAGCATTTCAATGCGATGGTGTGATGTTGCAGGACCAAGTAGAAGGGAGTTAAGCTGGATCCTAACCCTGTTCAGCTCAGTCAAGTGATCTGGCAGAAAAAGTCCGTTTCAAAGGCTTGCTTTCCTTCCGAAAGGCTTAGGCCTGATCAGCTGGCAGTAATCTTGTTCCTGAACGTTGTTTGGATCTAGAATAATCTCAATTTAGGCCACCTTCTTGTGTATAGGTTTGCTCCCCTTTGTTACACATGCCTGAGCTATCCACTTCAGCAAAGGCATTTCAACAATGAACGCTGTAGGAAAACTCCTTTGAAACTGACTAGCAGTAAATTCTGAAGGAGCGTCTCCGCCCCCATCGTTCTACCCAGACACTGAGGTCCAGAACCAAGGGCCTTCTGGCGGTTCGCTCACTGCGAGAAGCCAAGTTACAGGGAACCAGGCAGAGGGCCTTCTTGGCAGTGGCACCCTCCCTGTGGAACGCCCTCCCACCAGATGTCAAAGAGAAGAACAACTACCAGACTTTTAGAAGACATCTGAAGGCAGCCCTGTTTAGGGAAGCTTGTAATGTATGACGTATTTTAATATTTTTTTGGAAGCCGCCCATATATTATTTGAATATATTTTTATATTTATGTGTAACAAATTTTGTTTCTGGCTCGGTTGTTTGTTTTAAAAAAAGAAAACAAAAAATCTCTCCTACAGTTTTAAATAAATAAATAAATACACACGGTTTCCAGTTTGTTGTTTTCTGCATAGTTGCTTCCAAAACAGCCTGCAGACAAAAAAATGTGTACTCTGAAGTATTTCAAAACATTAACTCTAGGTGTCATTTCTCTCTCTCTCTCTCTCTTTTTCCTGCTCAATGTGCAATGTTTTATGTTGGCAAAATATTTGACATTCTCTCATTCAGTTCTGGACTTTTTATTAGGTAGTAAGTGAAGTTTTCAACACATTTCACCATAGATATCTTTCACAGCCGGAAAACACTGTCAAGCGCTGTTTCTATAGTCGGATGTTGTGGAAGAGTGCCATGTCTGCTCCAGTTTAAAAAGAAAATGAAAGGAGCACACCCAGAGCACTCTTCTTACTGTTATTGCTATCATTGAAGTGGTTATTATTTGCATAATAACATCTGTGGAACACTTTCCATAATGAAGCTTGCCCGGTGCATGTGCTGACATACTTCTAGTGCCTTGTAAATAATAGCCTCCTTCTGCTCCTACCAAACTTTTGATGGGCGTTGGTTATGTTGTCAAAGCTTCTGCCACTGTTATTGCAGTTGGCTTTCTTCAGTTCCTACAAATTGTGTTTGCTTATATGTAAGGGGGTTGTAATGGTTATAGGGGTTGCTCATGAGTAAGTTGCCGCCACTCCTGGCTAGGTTGCCTGGTTAAACCTTTTCTGTCTGGACAGCCCTTCACTTCGTGGCTGTTTCAGTCGCTAGCAGGATCCGTCAGTGGGTGTTTCTTGAACCTCTTCCAGCAAAGAAGTTCTTTGACGCCAAGTCTCCGCCTACTCTCCCTGCGCAGAAGTCTTCTGCGCAAGGTGGGTGTGGGCAGCGGAGGACCCGTGCTCTCCCCGCTGGTCTCCGGCGAGGAGTCCTGGAGCCCCCTCACCGATTCCCCCATCTGCCCCCCTTTATCCCTGGTGTTACGCTGATTTCCTTCCCCAGCCGATGAGCTGCCTCTCTCCCTGCTGGGCCCTTCTCCAGCCTCGCTTTGGAGCCTTGCCTCCGCCTCTAGCTCCGATGGCAGTTCCCTGACAGGGGTGATCCTATGGCAAGATTTGCCTGGATAAGCAACTTAGGATGCAGCAGATCTCCAGTAAGTCCCCAACCCCAGCTCAGCTGAAGACATCAGTGGTGGACTTTGGGCTCTCAAATTTCAGTGGTGCCCTGTTTGACGCCAAAAGTATTCAGCTTTGTGTTGCCCCCTGCAGCACGGAGCCCAGCACGACTGCACCAGTCATGCTATAACAATAATAATATTTTATCTGACTGGGTTGGCCCAGCCACTCTGTGTGGCTCCCAACAAAAAAATAATAGAAACACAATACAACATCGCACATTAAAAACTTCCCTGAACTGCCTTCAGATGTCTTTTAAAAAATCACATAGCTGTTTATATGTTTAACATCTGATGAGAGGGTGTTCCACAGGGCAGGTGAGACTACCGAGAAAGCCCTCTGTCCAATTCTCTGTAACCTCACCTCTCGCAATGAGGGAACCATCAGAAACCCCTCAGAGCTGGATCTCAGTGTCCAAACTGGATGCCAGGGCTGGGGACGCTACCCTAAAACCAACTCTGAAGACATGCTGGCATAACATGCATTAGTTCAGCTGGGGCTTAACTGGCTGAGTCAAGGCCAGTGTAAGTCTCCAAAAAATGGCTGTTCTGGGAGTGTGGCAGGGATGGGACCAGAGAGGCAGGATTTCAGCTGGATCATAAGCCCATTCCGCTCAGTTATATGACCTGTAAACTGTGCATAACCTTAAAGGCTTGTTTTCCATCTACCAGGCTCTGGCAGAGCAGCCGTGGAGGAAGCCTCTTAGGCACCTGGGATGGCATGCCCAGGGGCAGGGCGAACTGCCCATAGGGGCGCGATGGGGAGCATGGCACCCATAGGGAGGGATGAGATGGGGTGTGTGGCACCCATAGGGACAGGACGGGGCGCGCAGCACCCACAGGGATGGGGCACACCGCGGGGCCTCAGCCACCCCACAGCTGGGGGGAGGCAGTGGTCAGACAGTGTGGTGGTCAGACAGTGTGGAGCCTGTGGGCACTGGAGATGCGTGGCTCAGGCGCACTGCAGGCTCTGCAGTGAGTGCCTCCCGCCATTTTGTCACCCCCCTCAGTGAGGACACCTGGGGCGAGCCGCACCTACCACACACCCCTTGCTCCTGTTAGAATTCCTGCTCCATGATTGCAGTCATAGAAGTTTTGTCTCTCACATGACGGTGTATGTTTTGACTCCACAGAGTGGGAAGTGACAGAGACAGGATGTTTGTGTTACTGCGTTCCGTGAAGTGGGACTATTGTCCTTTGTTCTTTTTCTCTTTGCTGTCTGATGCTAGAGAGCGAGGGAGCCATGTTTATATGTGTGTGTTTATATGTAAATAAAGTAGATTAGCCAAAATGCTGGGTTGCTGAGGTCTGTTACACAACCTGCGAAGACTCTGCAGATCCCTAAGTGTGCCAGTTTCTCTTGGCATCGGGCGCTGTGATGTTCGGGCAGAATAAAGCTATTGAAGCTCCCAAATGATCGACTGGGAGGGAGGGAACATGCCAGTCGGGAATGTGTCTCTGCCATGGTCCTACTCGTGAGTAGGACGAGCTGCTGACAGCTACACCCCTGTGGCAGAGCAGCAGCCCTACTGTTCAGCAGAGTTTGGATTGGGTGTAACTTTATGCTGGCTTAATTTACAATGGCTTGTTTTTTGTTAGCCTCTTGTGCATAGGTTTGCTCTCCAAGCCTCAACTTAATATACCTTTGTGAGTTTGTGGGACTCCACTGTTGAAGGAGCCAGACAAGTTTCTCAGTGAGTCAATGGCTCTAAGCACAGGTTTTTAGTATAAAAAAGGAAGTTGCTTTGTGCCAGTGGGCAAATGGGTGGGCCCCTTCACATACCTGGCTGGCAGTGAGAAGGACAAAAGCCAAGCCAAGCCAAGAATTGTATGAGAAAGAGAGAGAGCTGGAAGCAGGCTGTAGGCAGAAGCCAGAGAGTGAGATCCATGCTTGAATTCTACTTGAATCCAGGGTTGTGATTATGGGAGAAGCAAGATCTTCTGGGATGTTAATGTTGTGAGCCTCTCCATCTTAGGCTCAGATTGTATATGCGTGTAAATAAACCATATATGCTAATGACACCACAGTTTCCGCTGTCCCTCAGTCCAAGGAAATAGAACCCTGGAATCTCTAGAATCTTGTGCCGCTCGGAGATTGAGGTGACACAAAACAAGACCCTTTCCAGGCAAAACAGAGAGCTTGGAGAAGGTTGTATGGCGGATACTTAATACGGAAGCAGAGCTTGCCCTCTTGGTGACATGGTGCTTGAGCTTTCTCAGTTAGCTTCAAAGAACATTAAGCTTCGCTGTAATAACAGCTTCTAAAACATTCACTGCAAAAATCGATATATATGAAAACATGTGTTATCTCTTAATCTTAGTGTACAGTACTGTCAAAATCTGGCTTTGAGATATTAAATCTTACACTTCTTCATCAGAGATGAACCAATGCTGTTCACAGTTCATTCTGAACATTTTCAGCAGCCTGCTAAAATCTCTCCTTTTTTAAATCAATTTCTGGCATGAAGAAAAATGTTGTGAGGTTCCTTTTCATTGGCCTCTCCTGCTCCCATTCTCAACTTGCTTCACTTTCCCTTCGTGAAGTTATCACATAGCCAATTAATGGCCTCAACCAACAGAATGGCTGGGGCAGGTTCCACATGGGGGATGTATTGGGACACCTGATCTCAGTGATCACGGACAGGAGGAGGAGCTACGCTAAGACCAGACCATGTCATTACCGAGGAGGCAGGTTTAATTGTTGTTTGAGGACTACCCCTGCCTCCAGGTCTGGTCCTGACTGGAAGGGTACTGGAATCAGCAAGGGAAACCCACATGACCTGAAAGTGTTGTTGTGCAATGCCAGGTCAATGATGAATAAAACCATTGCCATCCACGACCTGATTGTGGATGGAGGACTTGACCTGGCATGTGTGACAGAGACTTGGTTGGGTGAAGCAGATGGGCCTGTCCTTGCACCAGCTGTCCTATTGGAAAAACCCAGTTTTATGAATGCATGTTCTGGAAGTTGGGCAATACAGGATTCCCCACTGCACCAAGGATTCCTGCACGAGCTGCTTCAGGTTGTGGCGGATGTGCTGCTGGAGACACCTAGTTTGTTTGTCCTGGAAGATTTTAACATCCATGCCGACACGAACTTACAAGAGGCCGCTCAGGACTTTCTGGAAAGCATGGCCTCCATGGTGTGGAGGACTCCCTGGTCCTGAATGGGGTAACTGTGCCCCTGAAGGACCAGGTGCACAGCCTGGGAGTCATTTTGGACTCACAGCTGTCCATGGAGGCACATGTTAATTCTGTGTCCAGGTCGGCTGTCTACCAGCTCCATCTGGTAAGCAGGCTGAGACCCTACCTGCCCGCGGACTGTCTCGCCAGAGTGGTGCATGCTCTAGTTATCTCCCACTTGAACTACTGCAATGCGCTCTACGTGGGGCTACCTTTGGAAGTGACCTGGAAACTGAAATTAATCCATAATGTAGCAGCTAGACTGGTGACTGGGAGTGGCCACCGGGACAATATAACACCGGTCCTGAGAGATCTGCATTGGCTCCCAGTACGTTTCTGAGCACAATTCAAAGTGTTGGTGTTGACCTTTAAAGCTCTAAACGGTCTCGGTCCTGTATACCTGAAGGAGCGGCCTTGGTCCTACCCCTACCTTTCAGGCCGGACACTGAGATCCAGCACCGAGGGCCTTCTGGTGGTTCCTTCATTGTGACAAGTGAGGTTACAGGGAACCTGACAGAGGGTCTTCTCGATAAATGGTGCCTACCCTGTGGAACACCCTCCCATCAGATGTCAAGGAAATAAGCAGCTATCCAATTTTTAAAAGACATCTGAAGGCAGCCCTGTTTAGGGAAGTTTTTAATATTTAATGCTTTATTGTTTTTAACACTCAATTGGGAGCTGCCTAGAGTGGCTGGGGAAACTCAGCCAGATTGGCGGGCTATAAATAATAAATTATTATTATAATGATGATGATGGTGATGATGATGATTATTATGATCAGTCACACCATTCCATTCACAGTGTGATCCCTGATTGACTGGGATCTCCCATGTGACTAAGGAGTTGTTACTGTTATTATTAGTATTGTTGTTGTTGTTATTCTATCCACATTTACTTTGGAAAAAGAAGTACAGTGGTACCTCAGGTTACATACGCTTCAGGTTAGATACGCTTCAGGTTACAGACTCCGCTAACCCAGAAATATTACCTCAGGTTAAGAACTTTGCTTCAGGATGAGAACAGAAACCGTGCTCCGGCGGCACAGCAGCAGCAGGAGGCCCCATTAGCTAAAGTGGTGCTTCAGGTTAAGAACAGTTTCAGGTTAAGAATGGACCTCTGGAATGAATTAAGTTCTTAACCCGAGGTACCACTGTATGCATAGTTATTTATAAGGGTTTGGGCATTGACTTCTCTCAGCATTATCTGAAATCCTGCAGATGTCACCAATGGCAGAGATTGCAATCCTTTGGCAAGATAGACCACAATGAGCACGATTGCATGCCACAGATCTCCAGCTCAGCTTGCTGAATTCTGGCTCAGCTGAAATTAAGTACCCAACCCCAGCTCAGCTGATGATACACTGGTGTGACTTGTGTACACAAGTGCCCTAGCACCCATCTTGAATGAGGATTAAATAATCAAACGTGACAAGATACATATTGGGTCAAATCAGGCTACAACTTTATTGACAGCAGATGTAAGAGGTTTGGCATAGACACTGGGTAAAATGGATGGCTTCCAGCCTGCCTGTTGGAAGGACTTTATTTTGGGATCAATCCAGAAGCGAGGGAATCCTATGACCTACATCAAGTAGGAGTTCCCACCCTGGGCTGCCATTTTGGGAGTGCTATGGCCTTGGGCCTGCCTGGATTTGTGGACAGCAGCAGCTCCCTCAGATCCCTTTAATGGGAGGGGCAGGCAGATTCTACAAATTCCCTTCGCCATCCAAGTTTAAGCCTACCCAATGCCTAACCATCACGTTGTGATGATTCCTATAAGGTAGGCAAAACCACAAGGCAAGAGCCAATTTACTAGGTGGGGAAATACCCGTTGTTGTTCTTTAGTTGTTTAGTTGTGTCTGACTCTTCGTGGTCCCATGGACCAGAGCAGCCGGGCACTCCTGTCTTCCACTGCCTCCTGCAGTTTGGTCAAACTCATGCTGGTAGCTTCGAGAACACTGTCCAACCATCTAGTCCTCTGTTGTCCCCTTCTCCTTGTGCCCTCAATCTTTCTCAGAAATGCCTACCTGGTCCCAAATACAGCAACCATGCTGTCCATAGCAATATCTGGCATTTTTACTCATCTCTTGTCATCTCTTCTCCTCTTCTCATTCTTAACTTGTACACTGTTTCCCCCCAAAAAAAATTGCCCATTTCTTTCATCCTTGTTCCCAGCATATATTTTTATTTACTTCTTCCTACTGTACAGCTTCCGTACTCTCTTCCTCACTATCCCAAGTTAATTATTATTACTTTTCAAGGCTAGCGACTGTGTAACCTAAATGTTACTGCATGATGAGGGGGTGGGCTACAGTGCTGAGGCCTACCAGAAAGTGAGTTGAGGTCCTCAAGTGGTCTCTGGCTCACCATTTGAGAAATGCTGCCCCAGGCAGAATATGATGTGAATTCTCTCTTTCTCTCTCTCTCTCTCAAATGATAATCCCCAGTAAAGTTCTCCAAAGTCCAGACCTGCAGGAATCCTGGAAAGGTCTGCCAACATCTCTCCCTCTCTCTTTCTGAGGCAATTACCATGTCATCATTTGAAGCCAGTGGCCTCTGTGTTTCTGGCAGACCTTTTGGTTCCATGCAAGGAGTCTGCTTTCGATTGTGTACCAGTGTCATGTGACCAAGCGATCCCCAGATAATCACCACCTTTAGCGAACTGTGCTATCACAAGCCTGAAAACAGGGTCCGGAAGGGAGAGGGAGGGAGGGAGTAAGGGAAAAAAACAAACAAACCTACAGTTTGTCAGTTCTAATTAGGATCAACACATTTTGCTGTCTTAATCAAGCACGGTTTGCTCCACTGTCTGGGGCTGGCAAATTCATTAAAGCTTCTTCATTATTGCACGCCTTCTGTCTCGTGAGCATCACCTGGAAAATGAAAGAAAATATATACCCTTTCAAGGTTCATTTGAGCAATGCTTGATCGAGTGAGAGAATGCTTTCCTCTTGGAAGAACTGCCCTGCTTCTGAAGCATGCTGAACAGGATGGTAATGCATTTTGTTGGCCTTTCCCTTACCCCCTTCTCCCTACCCTCTACTTTGATCTCATTTTTTTGGGTGATAACAGGACGGGCCATCTCTTCAGCACTTCAACCAGGGTAGCACCCCTATCCCAGAATATATATATATATATATATATATATATAGAGAGAGAGAGAGAGAGAGAGAGAGAGAGAGAGAGAGAGAGAGAGAGAGAGAGAAATTAAAAGATGCCTGCTTCTTGGGAGAGAAGAAATGACAAACCTAGACAGCATCTTAAAAAGCAGAGACATCACCTTGCCAACAAAGGTCCATATAGTTAAAGCTATGGTTTTCCCAGTAGTGATGTATGGAAGTGAGAGCTGGACCATAAAGAAGGCTGAATGCCGAAGAATGGATGCTTTTGAATTATGGTGCTGGAGGAGACTCTTAAGAGTCCCATGGACTGCAAGAAGATCAAACCTATCCATTCTGAAGGAAATCAGCCCTGAGTGCTCACTGGAAGAACAGTTCGTGAAGCTGAGACTCCAATACTTTGGCCACCTCAGGAGAAGAGAAGAATCCCTGGAAAAGACCCTGATGTTGGGAAAGATGGAGGGCACAAGGAGAAGGGGACGACAGAGGACGAGATGGTTGGATAGTGTTCTCGAAGCTACCAGCATGAGTTTGACCAAACTGCGGGAGGTAGTGGAAGACAGAAGTGTCTGGCGTGCTCTGGTCCATGGGGCGACTAAACGTCTAAACAATAACAAATATATATATATATATAGAGAGAGAGAGAGAGAGAGAGAGAGAGAGAGAGAGAGAGAGAGAGAGAGAGAGATATTGTTTGGGCTTCCTCACCTGCTTCACTTGAGGAAAATATCCCACCCTCATCACTTTCTCTCTGAATTTTGCTTCAGCAGGTATCTATATCTAGGAATGCTACATGTTATACCCGTTTTTCATTTTAGAGGAAGCATTACTCTGAGGAAATTGATAGTCATATCAGTAGTGCTATTGTATGCATTTGTAGTCAGCAATTACTCCCACCGAGTTCTATGGGGTTTACTCCCAGGTAGGGATGGAGGATAAATTTGATTCTGTATACATATAAAGGTGAACCTACGTAATTCACATTTTCTATACAGGGCAACCTTCACATGTCTTCTAAAAGTCAGATAGTTGTTTATTTCCTTGACATCTGATGGAAGGGCATTCTACAGGAGGGGGCGCCACTACTGAGAAGGCCCCCTGCCTGGTTCCCTGTAGCTTCGCTTCTCGCAGTAAGGGAACCACCAAAAGGCTTTGGAGCTGGATCTCAGTGTCCAGGCTGAACGATGACGGTGGAGACGCTCCTTCAGGTATAGAGTGGAAAGGCAGAGCATTAAAAATTGCACACACAAACACACGCACACTGTTTTGGTACTAATAGCAATCATTTCCTCACACAAGACCAAACTGTCAGTGGAGGTCGATCATAGTTCCAGGGCAATTCGTCAAAAGTTAATAAGCTGACAAGGCTTCCTGACTTGCCATTGTTTTGTTGACAAAGACTGTGTCGCTTTTTGACAGCCATTTTTGATTCATGTGATTAATGAGTGAGAGAGAACATAAGACCACTTGCTTCCAAAAGATATAGGGAATGGCAATGGATAGAGTTCAAGGTTTTCCATCCTAGGCTGGGTGAGAGAATGGGACACTCTCTCAGTGAACTGAGTACATATCCTAGAATAGAGATAGCCATGTGATAGCTTCCATTAGTTTTTAGGCCATTAGCCATGCTGGCTGGGGCTAATGGAAGTTGTAGTCCAATAACATTTGGTGGATACCATGCCTAGAATGTGTTCCAAGTTTTCTTGAACCATCCATGTTACAAAGCCATAGCTATGTTGTATTTCATACAAATATGTTGCACTCAAACCAGGTCACAGAAAATAGACAATGAAATGTTCAAAAGTCATAATCCACAACATCAGATATAAAAATAGCAACATGGATTAGCTCTACAATGTAATGTTGAAAGTCAGTTTTATACTACGCCACTGTAGTCCCTTATAACTTAGAAGGCCTCCTTTCCTTCTTTCTCTCTGTCTGCCCACCTGCCTTTCTTTCGCTGAGTTTTCTGAGAAGTTGCAACAAACAAACAAACCCACAACATTATTTCTAATTGCATCTTAATTTCCATTTCCTTGTCCGGAGTTTTGTCCTTATCACTGCCTTGTGTCTGCTCCGCTAATGTCACATCACAGCTACCTCCATCCTGGACAACATTTCTAGCAATGCACTTTTCACCTCTGCTTTTTCTTATCTCTTGTTCATTTCTGGCACTTTCTTGTTCTCCCCCATTGACATTTCCCTGGTCCCGCCACTCTTGCAGCTAGGTGGAGAAATAACCCTCAGGCGTAAAGTAATTTCTTTTCCAATGGTTCACATTTCCCTCAGTGCTCTTCTTTCCATTGCTTTGACATCTTTCTTTGAGCAGCTCTCAGTGCTTATTATATCCAGATGTACTTTGCTGACATTCAGGAACTCCCATCTCTAAATAATCAGATCTTGAGTCAAATAATTCGCAACTACGTGGGGACACAAGAATCAAAAGTATGGGGTGGTCAGTGAGATAAGCAGTGTGGACAGTGGAAAGGACACAACGTATTAGAGATGGGTCATACGTGACTAGAGTTCTTCCAATTATCCCGCAACTTTGATAATTTGGTAGATACAAAATAGTGATAGGGTGAACTTTGCATCTGGGAAATGTTCTGTTTTCCCCAAAACTTGGGAAATAATTCCGTTAGTTCTAAACCACCTCCAAAGAACTTCAAAAATCATTGAGTCTAAACCCCTGCTGAGACAGCAATGCAATTAGGAACATAGCAGAGTCCAGTCCTTCCACTGATCCCAAAACATTATTTCTTTCTCTGCTGCACCTTTCTCCCCACTCAGTCCCACCATTTGCTGATGCTGGGACATTGATTCAAACCCACCTGCCCATAGTTACATAATTTGCTCATTATTTTGCAGATCTTCTTTTGTTCGTATTTTAATAACTGTGACTTTCCCGTCATTTCTTTTTCTTGAATCTTCATTTTAGGGTGTGTTGGCAAAGGACCTAATATTCACCTCTCAAACCTATACATGAACAAAACACAGAGATATGCTTCAAAATTCTCATAATTTCACAATGCAAATATCCAATGAAAGTACATGTACAATGATTCATATTTTGGGGGAAAGTGTGCATAAAAATGAATATATTAGTGAAAATGCACAAATATATTAGGAGAAATTGGTAGTTGTTCTGGCTCCTGTTCAGACCACCACAATGGAGGTTCTTACTTGAGAGTAAGGAAGAGATCTTTGTTGTGCCAGAGTAAAGGCTCGACAGCAGACACACAGTCCCAGCAGCCTCAAAGCTCAGGCTAGGTGGCAGGAAAGGTGAAACTAGATTGGATGAAAGCAGTGGTCTTGGCTTAAAAAGGGCAGGAACAGTGCAAGGAGTTCAGAACTCAATGGAAACAACTGAGTCGTTCCAACAGGCTGGCATACCCACCTGCCTTTTAAAGGTGTGGCAAGGTGAACTTATGAGTCTCCTGTGCCTTGCGAAAATGTTGAGTGCACTCCATCTCTCTCTCTCTCTCTCTCTCTCTCTCTGTGTGTGTGTGTGTGTGTGTGTATGTGTGTATGTGTTCCCGGTGATGGTATCACTGCTGGGTCCTGGACAACCATGCTGTGCCCTCATCTTTTGGCTTTGGTTTCTCTGCCCCAAGTGGTTGGTTGATGCCCTCCCTGGTTTCCACTGATGCTGTTTCCTTCCCTGGAGGGAAGAGGGGAAGTAGGAGTTTTGCTTCCCCATCCAGAACAGTTATATCCTAGCTATATCCTGGAAGAGAGAAGTACCAGGCTCCTCAAGTCTCCGTTCCTCAGTTGCAGCCCCTAAGTTCCATCCTCCCATCTCATCCATTTCCCCCTACCATTCCACAACTGTACCCAGCAATGCCTCAGGACTCATGAGACTAGCAAAAATGTGTATATGAATAGAAACTGCACACAAATTGTTGCTTATTAGAAGAAGTGTGCACTGAAACTAATGGATTAATTTTGATGAGAATTTTTTAAAAATTGCTGCGGAAATATGCAGAACTGAAATGCAGACTGGGAAAACTGAGAAATTGGGAGAAACAAAAATTCACACATCCCTACTTATGATGCTGAAAAATGACTTGTGTTTGCTTTCAACCTCAGCCTGACACACCTTGAACAATTGTCAGGATACTATGCATGTTTACTTGTAAATCCCATTATCGAAGTGATTCTTACTCCCCTAGTAAGTGTGCATAGGATTGCAGATATAGATGATCCTGACTGAATTGAAAGAGCTCGGGGCGGTGGATGAATAAATACTTCTAGATCAGCATGCAGCAATGCCATTAGCTGAGATATAAGCTGATGCAACCATTACTATTCAAATAATTACTATTCAAATATTTATTCTGTATCCAAATGGAGATTGAAAAGGCCACCTTTAATAGGACTGCTTCTTAATAGCTTTGGCTTAGAAGTTGTTGGAAGAAATTTTTCTCTCTCTCTCTTTCTCTTTCAAATATAGGCTTATTCTGCATATAAAGTGTTTATTTACTAAAATTATATGGGATTCTTTCTGTGAAATTGACAGGAAGGTCAATAGACCCACAATTCGATTCTAACAATTGAATGGGCACAGCCCAATGAACTTCCCTGCTCTCTCCTACATATAGTGTTGTGTGTTTTGACCACTGCTGCTGTCACTTCGCGGTTTCTTGGAGATGGATGTGGCTCATAGCTGTCAACTTACAGATTTGAAAATAAGGGACCAGCAGCCAAAATAAGGGACCTGCAGCCTCACCTGTTCCAGGCACTCCAGTCTTCCTGTCCTCCTGCAGTCTGGTCAAACTCATGCTGGGTAGCTTCGAGAACACCGTCCAACCAACTTTGTAACCAGAGGTTCAACTGAATAGAATCTTAATCACATGCACCACAAGGCCTATGCAGCCTCAACTTAAGATGGCTCCCCGGCCTGGCTTTGCACTACAAAGTTACAGCAGCACGTGCAACAAAATGGCATCCAGCATTCAAAAAACCCCTCTGCTTGCATTAACTAGCCACACACAAGGCATGCAAACTCCACCCCCCAGTCGTTCTTAGACTTCTTATTGGGTGAGCAACACAGCCAAGCAACACAGTTGGAGCCTCCCTTCTCCCTGGCCGGCAGGGAGGGAGGGAGAAGAGCTGCTTCCTTTGAAATTTAAGGGACATCATTTAAGGGACATTTAAGGGACATCCATCAATAAGGGACAGCAGTAGGACATGGCGCTGGAATAAGGGACTGTCCCTTCAAATAAGGGACACTTGACAGCTATGATGTGGCTCTTTGTCTCTGAAAGGTGAGCCCCAGGGACATTTGCTGCCCCATAGCTGCTCATCAGGTGTAGTCCAGCAACACTGCAAAATATGAACCTCCCACGCTTGCAGTTTCGCTTGCCTTGCCTCCCTCGTTCATAGCACACAAAAGCCGTCATTGTGCTAGCAAGTCACAATCAGAAATAAAAGATGTTTTGGAAAACTGCTGAGAAGGTGACTTAAGTTGTGGCAGGATCAGGGCATCAGCAAAAAACCCCCGCAGTTTGCTACTCATATTGCAGAATGAGAATAAATACTTGGTAATACACAGTGCATAAGACTGGATGAGTTTGTTCTTAGAACACAGGAAACATGATCCTAGAATTTACATTTAAGTTGGTCTATTTCAATTCTGGACACACATAGAGAGAAACATTCCTCTGTGGATCCTTTGTTTCTGCTGCTGATATGTTGAGAGCACAGCTCTCCCAGACCATGTGCAAGCTTATGCAAGTTACTTGCCTCATACGTTAATGATAGCTTAGATTTAGCAGTATGGCAGACAGAAGCGATGATTATTTGTGGATAGACAGTGGGACTTTAAACTCTTCCGTATTTAGTTAAATAGGCACTGAAATGACAGCTCATCCCCAGAAAAGACTCTTAAATTAGAAAGAAATCTGGCTTATGCTGGGTTTAAGCAAAATCTTCAGCACCCCTTTTTTCTTCCTTTCCTGCAGCTCTGTAAGATAGGAAGGAGGTGTTTTTAAGACTCACATGTAGTAACTGGGGTCAAATTTTAAGAAGTGTCATATTTATTTATTTGTTGTCATCACCACCTGCTTTCCCCCCACATGGGAAGCTTGTGCTTATGTTAACCAGGAATTTTGAATATTTGCAAGGAAAGGAAAGATTTTGCACCTGTTGTCAGAAAGGCATCAGAGATTTCTCTTGGTGGACCTCTTTGGACAGGTGTGCACCACTACAGAAATGTTCACCCACCACTCATAACCTGAGGCTTGGGGATATGTAGGGGCATCCTAGCCTGTGCACCATGGTGAATGCTGGGAGGTGGGGCCCAGATGTGCAAGTTGGGCTTCTATAACCTAAAGCTCACATAGCAAGGAGGGTGATGCTTCTCCCAGCTCCTGGTTTGGGACTGAATAGCCTCACATGCTGATGGGGCTGGTGGATTCTGCCCTCTTACGTTAGAACTGAATTCCCCTGCCTATGCTTCGTTGGCTAACTGGCAAAGTGTGTTCTCCTTCATAGAGAGCACGTGTTGCGGTGGGGTCTGACAGGCCACCCCTCTGTTGCTGGGTGGGTTAGTATGGATGACCATCTGCAGTGATTGGGCAGTTGGGTTACTGGGCAAATTTTGGTGTTGCCATTTAGGGGTACGGACCAAAGGTTATAAAATCAAGTCACACAGCACTGACTGGGCTCTTTAGCTGCGTCCATCGGATCTAGGGCTATTGCGTTCACCTTGCTATGCCTGTCATGGGGTTGTCTGCTTTCGGGGTAGAGGCCTGGTAGGAATTTTGTCCATTTGGCTGATTGGCTGGTGCCATTTGGTTTTTGCCTACCGCGTAGCAAATCGTCGCAATTTGTAAGGTTGCGGTTAGGCATCGGTTTAAAAATTGGTTGGTGGAGGGGTAAGGATTGGCGGTGCCTGCCCCTCCAGTGCTGCTGCTGAAAGGGAATTCTATTAAAGGAATCCAGAGGCTTGCCATTCTTTCATCTGTATCCCTGAATGGGGCTTAGGGCTGCGCAACCCCCGGGAGCATGCGGGGGAGGGATGAGGGTCTGGTGCCCGGCTCCATGCTCTCCCCAATATTATTTTCTCTTACTGGCTTTCACTGGAATCTGGAAGTCAGTTCTGTCCCCGGGCATGGGGACAGATAGTCATAACCAATGCCTAAGCCTAAGCAACCACCCACATTTATCTATTTTAATAAAGTTGTGGCCAAAATTATGCCAAAAACCTTAAACAATAATTATGTCTGAATTGTGAATTCTTTAGGGGTGGCTTGGGGGACCTTGACACAGAAATCTTCCAATCAGTTATATTTTATAGGATAGCTCATTTGGTTAGAGTGTGGTGCTGATAACACTAAAGTCACAGGTTTGATCCCCGTATGGGACAGCTGCATATTCCTGCATCACAGGGAGCTGAGCTAGATGTTCCCTTTGAAATCAAAAATTCTATGATTTCTATTAAATACAACTTAATAAGTTGTACTGAGTCTTGTGGGGGCAAAATAAATAAACAACCTCCTTCCCACACCCAAACAGGGCTATTGCTTGCAATGAAATCTCCCTCCCAAAGTTCTCCCTTCCCGATGGGGTGCAAATTGGGGAAGGCATTTCATAACAGGCCCAGTGGACACATACTGATGACAGCTACCTTGACGGAGCTTCTCTTTAATCCCCTTGGCGTTCCTCAGATGTTCTCACCCAAGCAGGAGCCTTTGAGAGGTTATTCTCTCGCAACCTTCACTCTGCCTGATGCTACGGCCATCCATCACGCCGATTCTCTCCACCGCCTTCTGAAATAATGGCTGCGCCCTGCTTCCTTTAATAGATACCTATCAGGCAAGCCTGCAGTTCATTGCGCGTGAACAGCGTTACGATACGTGAAACCTCATTACACAAATAACATCCATTTGGGCATTTCAAACTGCCTCTTGCTAGCTAGGTACTCATGAATGCTTTCTAAATGATCCATAAACACTGGCAAGGACCCAGTAGGGGTGGATTGTAGGTTGGGCAATTTATTTCCACGCAGAGATTACCTTCAAAGGAGAGTGTGATCACAGGGGTCAGTTCGGGCCTTGTCTTGCCAGGTCTCCTCCTCTTGCATCTCACCCAAGAACAGCAGAAAGCCAACCTAAATCAACGAGTTTTCTCCCAGGAGTGTTGGTTTCTTGGGCAAGCAGAGGTTTTGAAGACTGTATCCTTTGCTTCCTGCTGTTATCCACACAAAGAAAAAGAGTATGCTGTACAGCAGGGGTGGCAGTTCCTGCTTAGTGGGTGGTTCACAAGACTCTTCCTTGCAATAAAATAAAATAAAATAAAATAAAATAAAATAAAATAAAATAAAATAAAATAAAATAAAATAAAATAAAATAAAATAAAATAAAATAAAATAAAATAAAATAAAATAAAATAAAATAAAATAAAATAATAATATAATATAATATAATAATAATATAATATAATATAATATAATAAATAAAATAAAATAGATCCTCATTTGGAATCATATGATGTTTCTCAAATTTTTGCTTTGCTTTGTTTCCGAGAGAACCCACCTGCTTTGCAGAATTTGCACCGAGATAGTAAATTGGAAATATCTCATTACAGCTACTCTTCAGACTTCCTCAGACCAGGAGGAAGAGAAATATATTTTATTGCAACAACTTTTGCAAGCTATAAATGCAGTATGGATGGTTCAAGTCCCACTGAGAGATTTTACTAGTCTCACCAAAACTAAGGTAGAACAAAAACATACTGCATTAAAAAACTAAAAACAAAAACTGTTTGACCATGTCAAAGACACCTTATTTTTATTATGATTTTTCAGAATTGTGCATAGAAACTTCCAACTTGCCCCCCCCCCCACATTGTTCACCCACTCAACTGGCTTTCCTTGCCCTCAGTGACTCTCACGTAGCCAAATCTGTATGACATCAGCCCATTAAGTCTGTGATCCCTGGTTGTGTGGAATAATGATGTAACTAATCTGAGAAGAAGGAAGAAGAAATGGCCAAAAGTAACAAGACTGAGGGTGGGGCATACAATTAAAGCATTTTCAGGAAATATCTCAAACCCAATTAACATGGCTGTTCGTTTGTTTTTATGCAAAAACCAAAGCTGGAGAATATTGAAAACATCTTTTCCTCCCCTCTGATGTGTTTGTCCAAGGGGAGATTTCCATGTGTGTTTTGAGTTTTGAGCTTAAAAAGTGTTCTATTTGACCTTAAAAAGTGTTCTATTTGTAGGCAGGAGAGGTAGCAGTAACAGTCTGGTGAATTTTTTTTTGGAGGATTCTTTCCAATACAGTGGTGGTGTTGTTGTTGTTTAATCATTTAGTCGTGTCCGACTCTTCGTGACCCCATGGACCAGAGCACGCCAGGCACTCCTGTCTTCCACTGCCTCCCGCAGTTTGGCCAAACTCATGCTGGTAGCTTCGCGAACACTGTCTAACCACCTCGTCCTCCATTGTCCCCTTCTCCTTGTGCCCTCCATCTTTCTCAACATCAGGGTCTTTTCCAGGGAGTCCAGAGAGTCTTTTACAGTGGTACCTTGGGTTAAGTACTTAATTCGTTCTGGAGGTCCATACTTAACCTGAAACTGTTCTTAACCTGAAGCACCACTTTAGCTAATGGGGCCTCTGGCTGCTGCTGCGCCGCTGGAGGATGATTTCTGTTCTCACCCTGAAGCAAAGTTCTTAACCTGAAGCACTATTTCTGGGTTAGCAGAGTCTGTAACCTGAAGCGTATGTAACCTGAGGTACCACTGTATTTTACATTGAGCAGTGCTGTCCACTAGCAGAGGCAGCAGCCTAGCTTCTTCCTTTCCCCTCAAAGATGGGTTGCTTTTGATGGTTGTCTGCCATCATGTTGGCAGCCTAACTCTCATTTTGCACCCCATAATGCCCCATGCCTGGCGCAGCATTAGTGAGGTACTGACAGCAGAGAATATTCAGAGACTTTTCTGCAAAATGACTTAAATTTGCAGGGAAGGCACAAAAAAGAATCTTCCTTTTTAAATAAAATACCAGGGGGAAATAATCTGAGAATTTTCATCTGATTGCAGAAACTTCAGTTCAGTTGAAATTCCATAGCAGTGATGCCCCAATGTAGCACCCTCCAGATATTGCTGGATTTAAACAAGTGCCAAAGGCAGTAGTGCTTTTGAGCAATAGTTATTGGAAACCACATGCTTTTTCTAGAGGCATCTGGTTGGCCACTGTGAGAATGGAATGGAATGGATGGACCATTTGCCATTGAAATTCTACTCAGTATTGATGCAGAGTAGATTCCAATGCATAGTTAGCAGAGTAACAACTTCAACACGTTGCAGGATTCAGTTGTTAAGTGTGTAAAGACAAAATAAGTAATTATAATTTAACAGTTTTCAGGTTATTCTATTTTATTAAAGCAACTAGAAAATAATATTATGATGGGAAGATCTCACACAGGTGAAGGAAAGCAATGGGGAGGAGGTACCTAGGGGTAAACATAACAGCGAAGAATATGAGTTTATTTAAGGATAACTATGAAAAATGCTGGTCCGAAATTAAAAGGGATCTAGAAGTTTGGTCAAGATTGAAACTTTCCTTGTCAGGACATATCGCTGCTATAAAGATGAATGTATTGCCTAAAATGCTGTTTTTGTTTCAGACTTTACAGATTGTGGATAAAATGGAGTGTTTTGGGAGGTGGCAGAGAGACATCTCTAAATTTGTCTGGCAGGGCAAAAAGCCCAGAATTAAGTTTAAGATATTAACTGAGGCTAAAGAAAGAGGGGGCTTTGCCCTGCCAGACTTAAAGCTGTATTATGAATCAGCAGCTTTCTGCTGGTTGAAAGATTGGCTGCTTCTTGAAAACACTGATGTTTTAGATCTGGAAGGATTTAACAATACTTTTGGATGGCATGCATATTTGTGGTATGACAAGGTTAAGATTCATAAGGCTTGTCAGAAAAGCAGTGTTCAATGTCTGGATAAAATATAAAGACTTATTGGAAAATAAGACCCCAAGGTGGCTATCACCAATGGAAGCGAAGGCCCCGAAAAGACTCAATATGGAGGCCAAATGGCCAAAATATTGGGAAATAATAGAAAAAGATGGAGATAACTGGAGGTTGCAGAGTATGGAAAAAATAAAAGACAAAGTGCGAGACTGGTTACATTATGCTCAGATCAAAGAAGTTTTTAAACTAGACAAAAAGATAGGATTCCAGGTGGAAAAATCAAAGTTAGAAACAGAACTGTTAGAACCCAGCTCTAAGATACTTTCAAGAATGTATAACTTGCTGCTAAAATGGAACACGCAAGATGAAACGGTCAAATCGGCTATGATAAAATGGGCACAGGATATAGGGTATAATATTATGTTTGCTGACTGGGAAAGGTTATGGACCACCGGCCTGAGGTTCACGGCATGTAATGCCTTGAAAGAAAATGTTATGAAAATGATATATAGGTGGTACATGACCCCAGTCAAGCTTGTAAAAATATACCATTTGTCTGATAATAAATGTTGGAAGTGTAAAGAAGCCAAAGGAACATTCTTTCACCTCTGGTGGACTTGCCCTAGAGTGAAGGCTTTCTGGGAAATGATATATAATGAGCTGAAAAAAGGTATTTAAGTATACCTTCCCTAAGAAACCAGAGGCCTTTCTTTTAGGCATTGTCAGCCAGAAGGTGTTAAAGAAAGACCGAACTTTCTTTATGTATGCAACAACAGCAGCAAGGATACTCATTGCTAAATACTGGAAAACCCACACTGGAAGAGTGGCAGATGCAGCTGATGGACTACATGTAGCTGGCGGAAATGACTGGCAGAATCCGAGACCTGGGAGAAGAAGCTGTGGAGGAGGATTGGAAGAAATTTAAGGACTACTTACAGAAACATTGTAAATTTTATGAATGTTAAGAAAGATGTAAGATTAGCAACAAAACGGCACCAACAAATTCGTTAAAAGGAATCGGAAGATAAATGTAATTAGAAGAAATGATAAATTTTGGATAAATACTATGTTAAAACTAAGTTTCTAAAAGTCGGGAACTAAGTTATCTAAAATTGGGGATAAAATATTGGAAAATTATGTTATAAAAATTGAAATAAGATAATAAATTGCTGGGTAAACTTCGAGATTTTGGAATGCAGGAACGAGAGCCGTGAGGAGGTCCAATGAGGTGAATGAAATGTGGATACTGAAAAATTATATGTTATTTCATATGCTTCTTTATTGTTTAAACAAAAATTCTTAATAAAAATTATTATAAAAAAAAAGAAAGCAATGGGGAGGAGGGGAGGGTTAGGTTGAATTTGGGAAATAAAATAATATATGGGACAGCAAAGGATATAATAGATTCTTATAGAATAGTAATATATTGTAACCAGAATAGAAGTTCAAAAGGAGGAGTAAATGTATTTTTAGTATTTTCATTATTGTAATAGTTATTATTATTTCTTATCGGCAGAAGGCAATGTTAATTTAGGCTTCTTCATTTTGCTGTCTGTATAATTTTCTTAAGTAATAATAATAATAATTAAGTTTAAAAAGAAAGAAAGAAAGAAAGAAATCCAGTTGCAGCAGACTTAACTAAAACTTACAATAACTTACAATAAGTCTAAACGTTAACACTAAGTATACTATCTACAGAACACCACACTAGAATGAAAAGAGAGAGAAAGAGAAAGTGAACCCCAGACTCCTTCTGGCCCTACTATGATAGTCACATGACCTTGACAGAAAAGAGATAACAGAACCAGTTTAAACCAGCTGTATTCAGCTTCTCTGAAGGAATAACCCAAACATCATGAACCTCGGCTTTCTTCTTTCACACAGAGAAGCTTGTATAAGCCTCTTGAAGCTTCCAGAACACCGCAGAGGACCTTACGGTCCACAAATGACAACATTTTGAAGGTCCCAGGTCACAAAGTGGTTAGATTGGTCTCAACTAAGGCCAGGGTCTTTTCAGTACTGGCCCCGACTTGGTGGAATGCTCTGTCACAAGAGACTAGGGCCCTGTGGGACTTGACATCTTTCCGCAGAGCCTGCAAGACAGAGCTGTTCCACCTGGCCTTTGGTTTGGACTCAGTCTGACCCTTATGTTTCCCTCCCCTTATGGTTTTGATCTATGGGCTACTTTTAAAATAAGGCTGCATTTTAAATTGCATTTTAACCTGTATTTTAAATTGCGCCCCCTCCCCCAATTATGTTTTTACTCTGATTTTATTGGTGTTAGCCGTCCTGAGCCCAGCTCTGGCTGGGGAAGGTGGGGTATAATAATAATAATAATTATTATTATTATTATTATTATTATTATTATTATTATTATTATTGAATTAATCAGTATGGGAAAGATCTCTACACATCAGAGCAATACTTTCTGCATTAAGAAATGCAAACTGACACCACTGGCCTGATCCAGTAGGCTCTTCTTATGTTCTTAACTCGCATCAGCCTCAGCCAAAATGGCCAATGCTCAGGGATGATGGGAGTTGTCATTTAGCATGGAATCATAGAGTGGGAAGGTACCCCAAAGGTCATCTAGCCCAACCCCATGAAATGTAGAAATCCGCCCACAGCCATCCCTATAACAGAGACATTTTTAGCATGACTGGTTGGGCCGCACCAAGTGCCGCACTGCAGGGGGCACCAAAATACTGTTGTGGAATGGATTGTGAAAGGTGGGGAGGGCACCAGATTTTATTGCCATACTGGGCACTGTTGAAATTTGAGAACCCCAAGTCTGCCACTGTCTGGAAAGCACCACGACTTGACTACTCCTGTTCTAAGTTCTGAATGTTGAAGTCGTCCCTTTTTCTTTTCACCTTCTGGGACAGGAATAAAGTAAAGGTAAAGGGACCCCTGACCATTAGTTCCAGTTGTGGCCGACTCTGGAGTTGCGCCGCTCATCTTGCTTTATTGGCCGAGGGAGCCGGTGTACAGCTTCTGAGTCATGTGGCCAGCATGACTAAGCCGCTTCTGGCAAACCAGAGCAGTGCACGGAAACACCGTTTACCTTCCCGCCGGAGTGGTACCTATTTATCTACTTGCACTTTGATGTGCTTTCAAACTGTTAGGTTGGCAGGAGCAGGGACCGAGCAATGGGAGCTCACCCCGTCACAGGGATTCAAACCTCTGACTTCTGATCTGCAAGCCCTAGGCTCTGTGGTTTAACCCACAGCACCACCCACATCCCTTCTGGGACAGGAATATCCTCCCACATTCTTTTCAACTCCCACAAATCTTATCCCACGTAGCAGAATAAAAAGCAAGGTTAAATCTCAAGCACCTAGAGAGCAATGGTGGAGCACACACTCTGCATTCACAAAGCCCAAGGTTTACTTCAATATATTATTGCTGTTGCAGGCTTCTCCAGTTGAAAGGATTTTGAAAGCGGTGCTAGCAAAGGACTCTGACTGTGCCTTAGCTGCTTGGAGGAGACAGCGCTGAGCTAGAGGAGTCAGAGGTCTGGCTTGGTACAAGGTAGCTTCCCATGTTCCTGAGGTTGTTTACAAATGTTTGAGCAACTCCAGAAAATGACCTACTCACAAACCTTTTGGCATTTCAATGCTAAAGAAAGGGGCCAGCAGGGATTTCCAGGCTGCTGTGACCCGGGGACTCGAGGTCCCCATTTAACCCATTTCCCTTTGTGCACAACAAAGGTTATGCATTTTCATTTGCCAAATATTCCTTCTAAAGGGATTGAGGTTTGAATGGCTAAAAAGCATTGTGAATCAGAGCCAGTTCATGTGGTCATTCTGCTCACAGTCAGATGCCCTTTATTTCTGCCCTCGACTACATTATGCATGTGGTAAATGGGTTATCTCGGCAGAGATGAAACAAATTTGCGGGACAAAATAACTCCATTAAGTAATTTCCCCAAACTCATATTTAAAGAGGGTGCCGGGGTGTGTGTGTGCAGAGGGAGAGATAAAGCGAATGTGCTTCATACATTCTTCAAATGCATAGGCTGGTGTAGTTTTTAAGGCTGAGCTAAAGTTCTCTGTTACAAACTTTCTTCTTCTTCTGTTGCCAGTGCTGAAAACTTCCAGATCCCTTCCCCTTTAATTCTCTCTGTAATCCACTGAATGCAAACACACACACACACAATTCAATTGCTTGCAATAAAAAAGACCACGCGACTGAGAAGGCCACTTCGCATCAGCCTTAACAGGCAAAAAAGAGTTGAACCATGACAGAGCAAAGATGGGTTCAAAAGCTTCCTCATTCATGAAACTCACTGGGTGACCTTGGATTAGTTTCCTTGCCAGCCACCTGTCTCTTAACTTCAGCCTAACCTACCTCAGAGCGTTGTTGTCGTTGTTCTTCTGAGATAGTGAATCAGTCAATTTCAATTTCTCAGTTTCTCATTTTCCCAATCTTAAATTTTGTTCTCCACATTTTCACATCAGTTTGTGGGTTTCTTTTCGAGTCCTCATAGAATCGTAGAGTTGGAAGGGACTCAAGGGCCTTCTAGTCTAATAATAATAATAATAATAATAATAATAATAATAATAATAACTTGTATCCCGCCCAAATGGCTGGGTCTCCCCAGCCACTCTGGGCAGCTTCCACAGAGACCAAAAATGCACAAAAATGTCACACATTAAAAACTTCCCTGAACAGGGCTGCCTTAAGATGTCTTCTGAATGTCAGGTAGTTGTTCTTCTCTTTGACATCTGGTGGGAGGGCGTTCCACAGGGTGGGCACCACTACCGAGAAGGCCCTCTGCCTGGTTCCCTATAGCTTTGCTTTTGCAGTGAGGGAACCGCCAGAAGGCCCTCGGCGCTAGACCTCAGTGTCCAGGCAGAACAATGGGGGTGGAGACGCTCTTGAGGTCCAACCCCCTGCAATTTATAAATCTTGACTAAAGCATCCATGACAGATGGCCACCCAACCTCTGCTTAAGAACCTCCAAGGAAGGAGAGTCCACAACCTCCTGAGGGAGTCCATTACATTGTCAAACAGCTCTTACTGTCAGAAAAAAAGGTCTTCCTGGTGTTCAGAATCTCATTTATTGAAACTTCCATTCATTGGTTCAGGTTTTACTCTCCAGAGCAGGAGAAAACAAGCTTGCTCCATCTTCCATGTAACATTCCTTTAGATATTTGAAAAAGGCTAACATATCTCCTCTTGGTCTCTTCAAGAATATTCAACACAATTTTGGTGCAATTCCTCCATAATATGTACTTGTCCCACACCCAGAGGAAGACTGGAGAAGAGAAGAATTGGTTAAAGAAGTAACATCTATTTGACCATGTTGAAATTTAACAAGGAAGGGCTTGTGCCAATATGCCCAGTGGTCATATCTCTCTATGTCAGGTGCTGGTGTTGTATGCTCATGAGTAACCAGGCAGGACTCCAACCTGTCTTTTACAGGTTTTATTTGGTGCAAAACTATTTACAGTACAGAAACATAAAGTTCATGTCTGTCTTAGTCACTTGAAGATTCCGGGAGTGGCCCCTTCCGGTTTCTCCCCCAACATAAGAACTTAGTGTTGGGATACTGCCAGGGAGATAAAGCCCATCATGGCCCCCACGTCGCCTCCGGACGATCCATCGATCTCCCGTAGATACAGTATCAGCAATTAGCGACACAAGCTCCAGAAAATAGCTTGCCACATTCCAGAGCTGATGCACTGGAATTCAGCAGAATTCACACAGCGAAAGATGCACACAGGAGAGCATTATTTAGAAGTTTATTCAGCGTTGGTCAGAACAAAGAAAAAAACATGACTGCCTGCTTGCGTGTTCAGGCACAGAGAGAGAACGAAAGCATAGACACAACAGAAACATCCTGTGAACAGGAAATACGCAGGCTGTGACACAAACATCCTGCTCCCTTTTAAGGTGGAACGGAAATATCCTAACACTTAGACACCCCAAATCTCCGCCTCCCCTCCTTACGTTTCACCCCTCTGTGCAAGCTGGGTGATGGAAACAGCGTGCCTGTTTCCTGGCCAGCCGAGCTGGTAAGGTGCTTAGGCTCTCAGTAGCATCTTCGAGCCCTCCGAGCCATCTTCGGATGATGGGAAGTATAATAATAATAATAATAATAATAATAATAATAATAATAATAATAATGGTTAGTAGTCACTGACTACCTAACTGGTGTTTAGAATTGAAGTATTTTGAGCTGTTTGCTTCCAAAAAAGACGAACTAAGATGGCAGTGGCAGTGGAAACCTATTGATGGTGGAATGGCTTCTGCAGTATAGCTCAGCCTCTGGAGCTTTTCACAGGTGTAGTGAGGGCCTCCCGCCCCCAGCGCAGGTCTTTTTCCCTGGCACAAAAGCAAACACCTTTTTGTTTGTGCAATTCTAACCTCCCCCATCTAGGAGTTAGGATTGCTCTGCCAGTTTTTCCTCCTGCCTGCTTTTCTAATTCTCTACACAGATACAGTTAAAGGTGTGCAGTGCATTGCAGAACATGCATGTTCCAAATGAGGCGGAAACTTTGCTTCATTGACACAGTAAAATTGGAGTATGCGCAGTTTGCCCATGGATTCAGCCCCTTTATTTCATTTGCATGCTCTCTCCCACCTCGCATGCAATATTGACAAAGCGAGGGCAGTGGCGTAGCGTGGGTTGTCAGCACCCGGGGCAAGGCAAGTAATTTGCACCCCCTAACCCGTGGATTTGTGCCCCCTAACCCGTGGATTTGTGCCCCCTAACCCCCAGATGTTGCGCCCGGTGCGGCCGGCCCCCCCTGCACCCCCCACGCTACGCCACTGAGTGAGGGTGATCAAAAGCACGCCAACCCACTAAAAAAAAATCACCATCCTTTTCAAATGCAACAATTTGGGGAGAGTTGTTTTTCAGGGGAGAATTCTAAAAAAAAAAAAAAAAAAATCCCTGAGAGAGTTTTCCATATTCAGTGGTAGTAATGCAATTCTTTTTTTAGTGTTTCTTTTTAAAAAAATTATGTTAGGACTGCTGCTTACTAGCGATGGTGCTCTGCTGAGAGGGCAGATACAATTTTCTCAACCTTCCCCCCTCCAAAAAAAATATGTGTGTGGGCAGGAAGCCGTGCTAAAATAGAAAAAAGAAAATAACCTGATTGAACTGAAAGCAGTGATGATCTGTACATGCTCCGATCTCAGAATTTCAGGAATTATCCTAATTAAACTAAAGATCAGGATAAGGGGAAAGAATGTGGGGCAGAGTGATTCCAAAGAAACATCAAGAAAGAGAAGAAGAAGAGAAGAAGAGGAGTTTGGATTTGATATCCCACTTTATCACTACCCAAAGGAGTCTCAAAGCGGCTAACATTCTCCTTTCCCTTCCTCCCCCACAACAAACACTCTGTGAGGTGAGTGAGGCTGAGAGACTTCAAAGAAGTGTGATTAGCCCAAGGTCACCCAGCAGCTGCATGTGGAAGAGCGGGGATGCAAACCCGGTTCACCAGATTACGAGTCTATCACTCTTAACCACTAGACCACACTGTCTGTGTGAAGAGAGGGAGTGCTTCATTCATAATTCAGACGGGCTCTCCAGCAAAAGGATCCAAATGAAGGACGCCTCCCCATGAAGACAACATGCATTTGGGAAATTTACACAGCCGCTTGAAAGCACCCATTCTAAGATTTCGCAGAAAAACAATGACTCCATGAATTTCCAGGGTGATCTATGCTGCCTCTCTCAACTGACAAAGAAGTGTATGTGTGTGTGTCAGAGAGAGGGAGAGAAACCATCGTTACAGAAAAAGGACAATTACCCAGCCAGTTTGTCGAACAGGAAATATTTTACGTCTATTTGCTTCGGCACTTGAAACATTTCAAGCCATCTTCATAAATCTTCTCTCCCGCATCACAGTGGTCAATAAAACTAAATGTGACCTTGTTTAAAATGTGCTGGGTTTTAATTGCAACAGGGTTATATATTAGATTAGGGCTAAATGTATTATGTTGTCAGCCAATATGTCAACTCTGGCAGCACACCAAGGCTGGGGCGATGGTTCATTCTTTGCAATCTGTCGTTGGCCTCAAGCCTTGCTCCTGAGCCATTATACTTGTGGGTTTGCTTTTTATATTCTTGTTCTGTCCCCCCCCCCCCGGCTTTCTGTATCCTTTGGTGAATCTACCATTTGTCCCCTGCAATAGTCTGGTCACCTGATTGATCTATAAATACTCCTAATTCCTCTCCATATTTCAGGAACCACCAGTGAACAAACTCAGATGTGATTCGGATAGTCTAACTTCTTTTTCCTGACCTTTTTTTTAAACAGTCAGCACACTGAGGGCCAACTCTGTGTGTCATGATGCTGTTACTGTCACTCAAAAGAAACTGGGCCATTTCTGTACCTCCTTGCTTGTGCGAACAAAGGTTTCAGAAAGCGATCTGTTGGGTCTCTAAATAAGGGATGGAGCTGACTTGGCATCCACCTGTCACAGTAAACAATGGAGTGCCCCTCCAGGGGCAAAGGCAAGCCACTGTGTTAGTAGCACTGATGTGATCTCCTTGGGATGCGGTCTTAGGCAGTGTGTATGGAGGTCCTTCACTGGCCAGACTGGTATCGATGAACTGGAAGAATAAAACGATGGTTCCCTGGATTGTAGATGGTTCCCTGGATTGAAGACATGACAGTACTTACAAAATATGAATGGATTGTTTATGGACACAGACTTTGTGTGGGAAAATATATTGATATTTGGAATGTGTTTATACAGAATATAATAGCATATTGATAATCATATATGTATTAGTGTGCACGCAAGTACACAGATATACCATATACTGAGTTTTCCTCTTATTTTTTTCTTTCTCTACTTAATTTTGTAGAACTAAAAAACTTTGAAATATTGATGGAAACAGCAATAAAAGAGACAAAACATGATTTGGCATTGAAACACTCACAGGATTTTGAAGAGCCTTCCTGGTAAGCAGCAACAACAATAAGTATGACCCAATCGTCCAGTACCACCGAGTTATATGGACCAGTATATGCCTGGCCATTTAACTGGATCATTTCCCCAATTTATCCATCTCTCTTGGCATAGCTCAAGAGGGCTTGGCTGATAAAGCTTGTGTAATGAAAGGTCACTTCTCTATCCTAGTTTGGGCTGCTCAGATTGTCTGTGACCTTTGCAGAGAATATTCCTGTTCCATCCTAATAGCAGGAGACTCTTCATGCCTTGATCCATCTGCAGAGAAGATTCTCTAAGAAGAGAAAGATTATGAGCTTAACTCTGAGCAAGCTCAAGTCTATGAAGCCTATTGACTTCTTATGGTGAAAGAGTCTATTACAGCAGGGGTGGCTAACCTGCATCCTTCCTGATGTTCCTGAACTAGTTAGATTAGTTAGTTCATTAAATGTGTTAATTGCTTCCCACAATCAGTGAATGTCCCAGAGAGTTTTACAGAATAAGAAGTAAGATACAGAGAAATAAATATATAACCTGGTAACCATTGAAAAAAATTCAATACAGTACAAATAAACCAGTGCTACATTTTTAAAATAAATCTAAGAACATAAAATATCTAGCCCTATGCAAGAAAGATTGACTATTAGTCAAATCTACCAAAAAGCCAGGCCACTAGCACTGTCCAAATGTCCAGGAAAATAAAGTTGTATTTGCTTGATGCTAGAAATAGCTGAAGGTTAAAAAGGTAAAAAAAAAAAAAACCTGGATGGTTAAGTCCAGTCAAAAGCAACTCTGTGGTTGCAGCACTCATCTCGCTTTCAGGCCGAGGGAGCCGGCGTTTGTCCACAGACAGCTTTCCGGATCATGTGGCCAGCAGGACTAAACTGCCTCTGGTGCAATGGAACACCGTAATGGAAGCCAGAGCGCACAGAAACATGGTTTACCTTCCCACCACAGCAGCACCTATTTATCTGCCTGCACTGGTGTGCTTTTGAACTGATGGGTTGGCAGGAGCTGGGACAGAGCAATGGGAGCTCACCCCGTTGCGGGGATTCAAACCGCCAACCTTCCAATCGGCAAGCCCAAGAGGCTCAGTGGTTCAGACCACATCACCACCCACGTCCCTGATGCTAGTAATACAACAATGCCAATGCAGGGTGAGCTTTATTGGGGACAATATTCCACAACTGGGGCGTTACCACAGAAAAGGCTCATTCTCTCATTGCCACCTTCAAAACTTATTTTGGCAGGGGCACGAAAAGAAGGGTTTAGATGTTGATTTCAATGTCTGGGCACGTTAATTCGGGGAAAGGCATCCTGGGTCCTGAGCCATACAGTGGTTTATAGGTCCATTTGAATGGGGATCAGAACCAATTGGCAGCTCATGCCAGAACAAGAGTTATATATGTTCAGGCCATGTAGCCCTGCTCAATAATCTGGCTGCCACATTCTGTATAAGGTCAGTTGTTGGGACAATTAGCCACTTTTCTATAAAGCAAAGTAGCCTGTGTGGTACCTCCATAAAGTGTGGACTACAACTCTTACCATTAGCCATGCTGATGGGAATTGTAGTCCAAAACATCTGGTGGGTACCACATTGGCTACCCCTGCTATGAAGCAACAGGGAGACATGGAGATTCTCTCTCTCTCTCTCTTTCTCTCTCTGAAGATAATCACAGCTTTCTTAGTCCGCAGTTGAGCATGGATAAAACGGAATGTATTTGCCTTTGAATGATTATCATTAAAGGTGACAGGCTTGAAAGGGGATTGTACGTCTCTTTCTGTAGTGAGGACTGTAATCTAGAGATGCCAGATCAATTCTCCACATGATGGAAGCCACACACAGAGAGATTCACTTGAGCTGCAGATAGTGTTTTTTTTACAAAACTGAACACCCAAATAGCAGTCTGTTATAATGCGGGGGTGGTGACTATGTGCAACTGCATTAGATGATTGCATATTAAGGGTGTTGGGGCCAACCCATGTGGTTAAGAACATAAGGGGTGAAAACCCATTGCATAAGGCAGTGTCCCATCTAATCCAGCACCTTGTTCCTACAGTGGCCAACTAAATGCCCATGAGAAGTTTGACATGGGGGTGAAAACCCATTGCATAAGGCAGTGTCCCATCTAATCCAGCACCTTGTTCCTACAGTGGCCAACTAAATGCCCATGAGAAGTTTCACATGGAGGTGAAAACCCATTGCATAAGGCAGTGTCCCATCTAATCCAGCACCTTGTTCCTACAGTGGACAACTAAATGCCCATGAGAAGTTTCACATGGGGGTGAAAACCCATTGCATAAGGCAGTGTCCCATCTAATCCAGCACCTTGTTCCTACAGTGGACAACTAAATGCCCATGAGAAGTTTCACATGGGGGTGAAAACCCATTGCATAAGGCAGTGTCCCATCTAATCCAGCACCTTGTTCCTACAGTGGACAACTAAATGCCCATGAGAAGTTTCACATGGGGGTGAAAACCCATTGCATAAGGCAGTGTCCCATCTAATCCAGCACCTTGTTCCTACAGTGGACAACTAAATGCCCATGAGAAGTTTGCAAGCAGGACCTGAGCACATGAGAACTCATCCGTCCTGTAATTTTCAGGAACTGATATTCAGAAATGCGCTGCATCTGATAGTAGAGAGATGGAACATAGCCACAAGTTAATAAATATGAAGAGAAGGAAGAAAGGCCAAGGTCATTGAAAAATGAAAAAAAAATGCATTAGTGTAATAAAATGCAAAAGGATGTCTGACTGTTTATTTCACTGGAAACACCTTAAGGAATAGTTTTCCTAACAGATGTCTTTGATTTTTTTTTAATTTTGATGGTTTATAAACATCTGTTTCTCCACTTCTTTTTTATTATTTTATTCTTTCTTTAATGCACACACACAAAATATGCATATACTTAAGCAACATTTCTTTTGCTGCTACCAAGTTGTAAAATAAATAAAAGAAAAATAAAAGGGAAAGGGAAAATGCCTGAGATCAAAGGATGCTAGTGGTGCGTCATAAATTCTCCTCGTCCCCATTTCTCTCCAGAGTTTAGAATCCAGAATTACCGTATCTGGTCTTGTTTGAAAAACAGGACCTGGTGCACTGCTCTGTTGCTCTGGCCCATTGTTCTGCACAGACTGCCGTAATTTATTTATTTATATTTATTTATAAAATTTGCATGCCACCCTTCATCCGTAGATCTCAGGGTGGTTCACAACATAAAAAATACAGTTCTAGCTTTTTCAGTCATGGTGACCTCCTTTCTAGATGACAAGTGACCCATAAAAGAAAGGCTCACACAAATAACCTGTAACAGAACCCAAGATACAGGCGGTGTTCTCCAGGAAGAGTGTTACAAATCAATGGTGACACCACCCTAAAGGCCCTGCTGCTGATAGTCAATTTTCACACATCATTGGGTGAAACAAGAGAGTATACAGCCAGGCCTCCCCTGTAGATGAGGAAGTTCCTACGGATAGAAAACCACATGATAATTTCCTTTTTTGCTCCTGGAATGTGTTGAGCAAAAGGGAGGGAGAGAGAGAGAGAGAGAGAATGTGAAAAAGCAATGACAAACCTAGACAGCATCTTAAAAAGTAGAGACATCACCTTGCCAGCAAAGGTCCGTACAGTAAAAGCTATGGTTTACCCAGTAGTGATGTATGGAAGTGAGAGCTTGACCATAAAGAAGGCTGATTGCCAAAGAATTGATGCTTTTGAATTCTGGTGCTGGAGGAGACTCTTGAGAGTCCCATGGACTGCAAGAAGATCAAACCTATCCATTCTGAAGGAAATCAGCCCTGAGTGCTCACTGGAAGGACAGATCGTGAAGCTGAGGCTCCAATACTTTGGCCACCTCATGAGAAGAGAAGACTCCCTGGAAAAGACCCTGATGTTGGGAAAGATGGAGGGCACAAGGAGAAGGGGACGACAGAGGACGAGATGGTTGGACAGTGTTCTCCAAGCTACCAGCATGAGTTTGACCAAACTGTGGAAGGCAGTAGAAGACAGGTGTGCCTGGCGTGCTCTGGTCCATGGGGTCACGAAGAGTCGGACACAACTAAACAACAACAACACCACCCTCAAATACAGTTGACATCAAGTCTTACTAGTCTTCAGCACCGCCTGAAGACCTCCTTATTCACCCAGGCTTTTGACTGAATTGCTGCCCTTTGTAAATAACTATTTAAATTGTCTATGTGCTCTTGCCTGCTTCACTCTTTATTGACTTATTGCATGATTTGATTACGATCTATTAATGCTGTAATCCCGCTTTGGGATTACTTTATAATGAAAAGTAGGGAGGGAATTTTATAAATATATAAACCAAACAAATACCTTGTAGAATTTCCTTCTCTTCCAAAAGAGCCCCGCGTTTCTGTAATCTAAGCGAAGGTGTTGTCGTTTCATAAAATATGTCCTTTTCTTTCTCCCAGGAGATAGCGATGGCACCTAATCTTATGCTGATTTATGGGAGATTTATGCAGAAACATACTTTGGAATACTTCTTGAATAATGGTGTGTACAATTACTAGGCTTCTGGTTTTTACAACCTTTAGAAGAGATTGATTTTTGGTCATCTCGTCTCTGTTGGGTTTTAAGGCTGAGCCATGATGTAAACAGACTCTGACCTGACTGAATATTTATCTGTGCACAAGCTACATCTTTGGACTGAATAATTCTTAACCACCAAAGAGGCCTCCAGTGTTTTGTTTAGTAAATCACTTAGTGTGGAGGTCACACCGTAAGTGTGCCTGGGTTAAATGACATTTATTATCGAGTAAATATAGACAAGCCTTCCCAAGAGAAAGTCTAATTGGGTATAAGAGAAACAAGCTGTCAGGAAGCAATGCATGGAGGAGAGGAGAGGAAGGAAACACCTTCCAGGGGGAAGCAATTTTCTCATTTGAAATGTGGCGATGTGGAAAGCACACGGGGGTCTTTGCAATATGGAGTGCTGCACATTCAGAAGTGTTTGGGCTGCGAAGAAGCTCATAGGAACTGTAACTTAGGGATGGGGGGTGTTTCCAGCCTGAGGATCACATGACAGAAGAGCAACCCTCTGGAGGCCACATTCCAGCAGTGGGCGGGGCCAGAAGGATAAGTGGGTGGAACAACAAATGTGAAATTTACCTTTGTGAAGTGGGTTAGGTTCTGCATAGTGTACATTCATGCACTCTTCTCTGCCCCCCACCCTGGCAATCAAGGGGCACCACAGACCTTCCAAGTGCCCCTACTTTCCAAAGACAGCCCCAGATTTACAGAAGCCATCCTGGTTTGCATGTTGAGGACAACAAGAGACTTCATGTTTTTTCTATTAAAGAAGCTGATTTTTTTCTGCAACAAATGCTGTTTCTTGTTTAAACGGAACTGTTTCTGTTAAAACTGCATCCTTCCTGAGAAGGCAGATCTAGACCCTTTCTACATCCTTGTCCTCTACCTGAGTAAATTAAACAGGTTTATCCTGACAATTCCTTAAGCACCCCTAGCTACCTCTGTAGCCAGGTCTACCTGCCCATTAAACTGTCAAATTCTATTTTTACCATCCTTACTCTTCTGATTGGCCATTTCTCCTACCTGCCATGATTGGCTAAGTGTCTCTAGAATGGCGATCCAATGATGAAACTTTGTTTAGGGAACGTAGCGCTTTTAGAGGTTAAGATAATGCAAACAGGATATTGCTAAAACATGAGCTTCAAATGGATCGTGTTTGATTCCCCCCCCTCATTGAACATTGGTGAAAAACTTAATAAACAGGGCAAAGCCTGTACACTGGCTTTCTCCAGAGCAAATAATGACTACTTTCATGCTCTTGCTAAAACTTTCATCTCTGTGGACACGTTCAGGGCTTCACCTCTGCAGCTGTTAACATAAATTAAAGACAGAAAAACCTTAGAAGCCAATTCAAGGAGACAGGCTGAAAAACATTTAGAAGCCCTTGGAGTATCCCATGAAAAACTAGGCAACTTCTTTTTGCCACAGAGCTCTTTCATTTAGATGTTTTCACAAACACCTCCTTGTTTGTCTTTCCATCACGTGGAGCAGTTGATTCACACAGAATTTGCTTATATTCCTTCAGCAACATGGAAAACTTAGCATACGAAATATTTCCCATTTTTTTCTTCCTGATTTTTATTGGAATGTATGTAGGATTACAGGCCACTCAGTGCTGAAATAATCACACAGTGGAAAGCACTAAAAGAGGATTGGGAAAAAAAACAAAACTATTTTCAGCCCTGGAGGCAGATTCACTAGTGAGCAATAATCTGGGGACAGTGGGCCTATGGATTGTCTCTAGTGATAGCACTACTCAGAGTAGACCCATTGAAATTAATGGGCATGACTAACTTAGGCCCATTAAGGACCTAAGTTAACAGTAACAGAGCCTCTCAAACACACCAACAGAACCTCGACCAGGAACCTTCTATCTTCTATCCAAAATACACAAACCAGGAAATCCAGGACAACCCATCATTTCAGGTATCAGCACTATCACAGTAGGTGTTTCTGGATATATAGACTGTTCTGAAACCATATTCCATCAGTGCTCCTAGCTAGGTACGTGACACCACAGACTTTCTGAGGAAAATACAATCTTTGAACAATCTACCTAACAATACTATACTAGCCACTATGGATGTGGAATCCCTGTACACCAACATCCCACACAATGATGGATTACAAGCTATCAGGAACATCATTTCAGATAAAATCACAGTGGGCTGGTATCTGAAGAAGTGTGCATGCACACGAAAGCTTATACCAAGAACAAACTTAGTTGGTCTCTAAGGTACTACTGGACAATTTTTTATTTTTTTTAATATATTTTGACTGCATCAGACCAACATGGCTATCTACCTGAATTTAGGCCCATTCATTTCAGTGGGTCTACTATTACTGAAATTAAGCTTGATTCTTGAGTCATTGTATCTGAGAGGCCAAAGATCAGGTTCACAGGTTCACAGCAGACCTTAAGTGCTACTACATGAAGAAGTTATTAGTCTATCTGTAGCTACTTTTTATAAACAAACAAACAAACAAAAATAAAATAAAATAAAATAATAGCTGCCATATCCTTTCACCTTCTGGCTAGCCTCTCAACACATCTTGAACTTAACAGAGAACAAGAAAGAGGTCAAATTGAAGCAAAACATGCAGATATCTGGTGCCTCACCATTTCTCAGAACCTTGCAAAGATATACCAGTTGGGTAATGATGGTAAATTGATAACACTGTCACTCTGTTGCTTTCGGTTGGGACTTGGCCAACACAGGTCGCACGCAAACAACATATGCAATTTCATTAACACGAGGTCATCCGCTTCTTCAGCTGTAGTTACCTGTAAGCTTGTTTAAACAGGAGATGACATGTCCAAGATCAGAGCAAAAGGAACTGAACAAGGCAGTCTTAGCAACACATGGTTTGCCTGTGAAGTATGAGGCACTGGTTAAAGTGTCAGAATAGGGGTTGAGAGGCTTGGGTTCAAATTCCCACTCAGCCATGAAGCTTCACTTGGGCCAGTAATGACCACTTAGATTAACCTACCTGAGAAGTGTAAGTGAAGAGGATAAAATGAGGAGTCACCTATAAGTGCTTGCAGGGAAAGTAGGCTATAAATGTCATAATAAACAGGCAGAAAATAGAACTAATTCAGATATCTGGATTTAGCTTGTCAACATTAGCACAGACTTCCTGTCACAGGGATTAAGTGTAAAAGCAGCCACAATTAGATTTTACCAAACATGATCTGTTATGTTTAAGCTCAAAATTCTTTCCCATCACAAATTCCATCTTTACTATACAATTATATATTTTTGAGTAATTTAATGTTTATTACATGCCCTTCACACAAAGTCCCAGGGCGGGTCACAACCATGTAAAATACAATTTTCAAAAACAGTTTAAAGTAAATTATAATCACAACTAGAGTGGGAGGATATATTTTTGTGAGGGGGGGAGATAATCACAATATTGAGGAAATGTTTCGGAACCCCCACCCTCATTTACCCTGAAGGGGAAAAAAATACTTTTGAAGATGCAGTGCTTTGCCCTAATAAACATAATTTATCCTCATTTATGCGGATATCTCCAGTGCATTATCTGAGCAGATGCCTTCTGTTTCTCTGTGAAGTGCATTTGCAAAGTTTGTATTCTAGAATGAACAAAGGAAGGCGTCTACCTTTAACAACTACATACCTGGCAGGTACCAGGTAGCAAAATGCCCAAATATGAGGTTGCTTCTATGCAAGTTGATGCGAAAAGTTATCTTCACCCTCTTTATCGGTGAATAAAATTTGGTAGCCTTGACTGCAGTTTTAATTAAAGTTGTGCCGAGAATACGAAATATTTGTGTGTGTTTTTTTTCTGTTTTAAAAAGAACACAAACAAAGCCAGCTATAATAATAGTAAGATAGGGCTTTGAATGTGGGCAAATACATCAGCAGCCTGATCTGTTGCAGACAGGAGAGATAAATAATGAGGCTGGGGGTCAGGGAACAGGTTTAACAATGTAAAGGAGCAAACTCCTATTAGGGGCTGATTCTTCTCCTTTGTGTGTTGTTTTCATGCAGCTTGCCAACAAACCAATAGAGGAGATTAAAGGAATCCCCCCCCCCCTTAAGCAACCCCATAATTTTTAAGGTTGATGTTTGTTATGTACTGAGTTGAATAGGATCCAAAATGCAGCAGTCTGATTGGTCCTAGAACAATAGGATTCAGAATGCAGCAGTCTGATTGGTCCTAGAACAATAGGATTCAGAATGCAGCAGTCTGATTGGTCCTAAAACAATAGGACCCAGAATGCAGCAGTCTGATTGGTCCACAGGAGTCACCCAATCCAACTCCAGGTGTAAGTGAATCCACAACCTGATTGGCCTACAGGAGAATCCCAGAATTAGCCAATCACGTGGGGCCCATTGTGTAAATAATGTATATAAAGCAAACATTCTGGGGGAACTTCCATTCCTCCTCACCACTATGAGCTGAATAAAGAGCATGAAATTCACTCTTGACTCCGAGTACAGTGGTACCTCAGGTTAAGTACTTAATTCGTTCCAGAGGTCCGTTCTTAACCTGAAACTGTTCTTAACCTGAAGCACCACTTTAGCTAATGGGCCTCCTGCTGCGGCTGTGCCACCGGAGCATGATTTCTGTTCTCACCCTGAAGCAAAGTTCTTAACCCGAGGTACTATTTCTGGGTTAGCGGAGTCTGTAACCTGAAGCGTATGTAACCTGAGGTACCACTGAATATTTCACTATTCTAGAAAACAAAACAATAACTATTTTTTCAAAATTTATCAGGGTTCATCTGCTGAGAAAGCTACCATGCTTGCAAATTTTCATCCACTTCTCCCCCCCCCCAAAAAAAAATATATATTGTTTCCTTGTGGGGAGTGGGAATAGTTTCCAATGGTGACCATCACAAAAACCTCTAGACTTATCTGCCTGCAATCTGGCAAGTATCATCCACTCCAGAATGGATGTCATACCTGCAAACTACATCCAATTCTGTGAAAAGAAATTCTGTCAAAAGAAATTTGTTTGTTTGTTTCTCCATTATAGTGAATGGGACTGGGTCAAAGTTTTGCTTTTCCAAATTTAGGATTTGGGTTCAATTCCCAAGCTGAATGAGATTCTCTTTTCTGAAACACTGAATTGGGGTTAGTGCAGATCCCTAGTTATCAAGCATCCAACATGTCATATAGTATTTTGATGGTATGCCTCAAATCTGTCTATAGGAATCACAAATAAAATAGGCTGTGAAATGTACCTGGCTATACAATTGCCCCCCACCCTCATCTGACCTCATTTGCCCTTGATGATATAGTCGAACAATCCAATCCAATCGGCCACATAGCACTGTGACATCATCCTATGACAACATGATCCCTGATTGGTTGCTATCACTCACATGATTAATCCAAGAAGGGGGAAGAATAATTTATCAGGGTTATATGCTGTTCAAGAGCATCAGCAGATCCTCAAGATAGGGGAGAATGACTTATGAGATTGAATAAGCTGGGTTTTTTGTTTTTTTTAAAAAGGTACATATTCAAACAAATAAAGTGCTTTCGGGGGAGAATTTCTACCACAACCCAAAAAATGTTTTCAACCCAACCAACACAGACTTGGGTAAATTATGAACTCACTCCCACAGGAGGTAGAGATTGCTGCCAACTTGGATCTAAAAGGCGATTATATAATATATAATAATAATAATTTATTCTTTATACCCCACACATCTGGCTGGGTTTCCCCTGCCACTCTGGGCGGCTTCCAACCGAATATTAAAAACAATACAGCATCAGACATTAAAAACTTCCCTAAACAGGGCCACCTTCTGTTGTCTTTTAAAAGTAAAATAGTTGTTTATTGCCTGCTGGGAGGGCGTTCCACAGGGCAGGCGCCATTACCGAGAAGGCCCTCTGCCTGGTTCCCTGTACCTCACTTCTCGCAGCGAGGGAACTTCCAGAAGGCCCTCGGCGCTGGACCTCAGTGTCCGGGCTGAGCGATGGGTGTGGAGACGCTCCTTCAGGTATACAGGACTGAGGCCGTTTAGGGCTTTCAAGGTCAGTACCAACACTTTGAATTGTGTTCGGAAACGTACTGGGAGCCAATGTTGGTCTTTCAAGACCAGTGTTATATGGTCTCAGCAGCCTCCCCCAGTCACCAGTTTAGCTGCCGCATTCTGGATTAATTGTAGTTTCCAGGTCACCTACAAAGGTAGCCCCACGTAGAGCGCATTGCAGTAGTCCAAGCGGGAAATAACCAGAACATGCACCACTCTGGCAAGACAGTCTGTGGGCAAGTAAGGTCTCAGCCTGCGGACCAGATGGAGCTGGCAGACAGCTGCCCTGGACACAGAATTAACCTTCGTCTCCATGGATTAGACAAATTCGTGGAGGAGAGGGCTATCAATGGTTACTATTATGCCTTTGCTCTGCCGCTACAGTCAAGCAGTATGGGAGGGGAGAGGCAGGGGCGGAGGAAAGGGGAGGGCGGACCGCCCCAAGTGTCTTTGCTAAGGGGCGGTGACATTTGGCAAGCAGCCCAACCGCAACTCCCAAGCCTATCCCAAGCCGTCGGGGTAAGGGGAAGAGCTGCACCGCTTTGCTGGCAGCATTCCCCCTGTTCCCCCTTCGTTTTGACAGCAGGGGGAGGCTTGGGAGTTGCGGGCGGATGGCACACCGAATGTCCACCACCGGCTGCAGGGCTTGTACACCACTCTGTGCACCCAAGTGACTATCCTGCACCCTCTGCGCTCTGCCCCCCTCAGAAGTACACCCGCCCAGGGCAGCACAGGCAGGACTCCCCTGTTCAGCACCTAAGGGCCCCAGTCCTGCCACTCATCACCTGGTCTAGGGCGGGGCCTGATGGGCTCTATAAAGGACTGCTGCCGCTGCTGTTGCTGGGATGAGGGCTCCATTTTGTTTTGTTTATTTTTTGTTTAAATTGCTGTTATTTTTTTACCTATGTGATTTTAAACTGTGACATTAATGCTGTATTCTTAGTTTTAGATTTTGATTTATGTGGAAATTGTTATGGACCAAAGTTCTCACCCTGGGCCAGCAGGGGGATACTGTAATCGTTTTCACTCAGGTCCACATATGCAAATAAGGAATTGAAAGTGACGTTCAGTGATTGGATAGTTACAGAAAGTTGTTACTGTTGCATTGTAGTGGAGCTCTATATAAGCAGGCTGGCTGAACCCTTCAGTTCAGTTCTGTTCTGGTCTGTGAATAAACAGGAGCTGTTTGAAGAATCGCTGTGTCGTCTGATATGTTCACCCACAACTTAACAGAAATTGTTTCCCATTTGGTTGTTTATTTTTTGAGGTGGTTTATTTATTGCTTATGACTTTTGTAATTATGTAAATCTTGTTATGCTGTAAGCCCACTTGAGCATTGTTTTTTAACTGTGGAAAGGCGGCATACAAATAAAAAATGATGATGATGATGATGATGATAATAATAATTTTTATTTATACTCTGCCCTCCCCAGCCAAGGCCGGACTCAGAGCGGCTTACAAGCAATAATAAAAACAGGTTAAATGATTACAACTTAAAAACAAAATTAAAAAATACAACATTAAAATATTGAAACATTAAAATATTAAAATGTAGCCTCATCGCAGAAGGAGAAGGAAAAGAAAAAAGAAAGAGAGGGAGGGAATCAAATTGGCTCCAAGCCATAGGCCAGGCGGAACAACTCTGTCTTACAGGCCCTGCGGAAAGAAATCAGATCCTTCAGGGCCCTGGTCTCATGAGACAGAGCGTTCCACCAGGCCAGAGCCAGAGTTGAAAAGGCCCTGGCTCTGGTTGAAGCCAATCTAATTTCCTTAGGGCCCGGGACCACAAGGGTGTTGTTATTTATGGACCTTGAGGCTCTCCGTGGGGCATACCGGGAGAGGCGGTCCCGTAGGTACGAGGGTCCTAGGCCGTGAAGGGCTTTAAAGGTCAAAAGCAGCACCTTAAATCTGACCCTGTACTCCACCGGGAGCCAGTGCAGCTTGAAAAGCACTGGGTGAATATGCTCCCATGGCAGAGACCCCGTGAGGAGCCTCGCTGCAGCATTCTGCACCCGCTGGAGTTTCTGGGACAGCTTCAAGGGCAGCCCCGCGTAGAGCGAATTATAGTAGTCAAGCCTGGAGATGACCGTCACATGGATCACTGTGGCCAGGTCGGGGCAGGAAAGGTGATGATGACATGCTCCACCGCTGGAGAGACGGCTCTTGTGCTCGAGTTTTGCTTGTGGGTTTCCCACAGGTGTCTACCACTGTGAGAACAGGAATTTGGACTAGATGGCATTTGCCCCAAGCGTCCCTATTTTCCAGGAACAGTCCTTGATTCACAGAAGCCAACCTGGTTTCTGATTTGATCCCAGAATATCCAGGCTTTTCCTTAGGAGATCCCTATTTTTATTGGGGAAATGCTGCCTGGTATGGTAAGATGTCTGTATTTTCATCAGAGAAATGTTGGAGGATATGGAGTTTTCCAACCCCTGAGCCATCTGGATGCAGCCCTGTATAGGGAAGTGCTTTTTTGTGTGTGTTTTTTAAAGTTTGACTTTTTCTTGTATTTTTATATATGTTGGCGGCCACCCAGAGCGGCTGAGGCAACCCAGTCAGATGGATAGGGGATAAAATATTGTTTTACAGTGGTACCTCGCAAGACGAAATTAATTCGTTCTGCGAGTTTTTTCGTCTTGCGAAGCACGGATTCCCTGGGTATTAATGGTTTTAAGAAAAAGGAAACAAATTCGCAAGACGTTTTCGTCTTGCAAAGCAAGCCCATAGGGAAATTTGTCTTGCGAAGCAACTCAAAAAACGAAAAACTCTTTCGTCTTGCGTGTTTTTCATCTTACGAGGCATTCGTCTTGCGAGGTACCACTGTATTATTATTGTTATGGAATAGGACATCCCTGTTTTCATCAGAGAAATGTTGGTGGGTTTGAGATGGGCCATTGCTCTGAAGAAATTCATATTTAAGTCTGAGAAGAAGTGGCACAGCTCTATTCAGTAGTCTTGAAAGAGTGCTCTGCCCAGAATCCCTGTCTTCTTCCCCTCGTCTCTGTGTGAAAATAAATAATATATGTATGATTATGGAACAAACGCCAGATTGAGGAGACTCGGGCTCCAGGGTCTGCCATTATTTTGTGAAACAGATTCCAGGCCTGACACCAACAATCCCCAGCTTAAAGTAAGCAATTTCAATGAGTGAATAAATTGCTTCCTTGTCACATCTTTTCTCTCAAGTCACTTCACCCTTGGCAAAGAGTGATTTTACAATCCACATTAGTGCATGTAGACTATGATTAACACATGGCAATGTTCCCTGCCTTTATAAACAAGCTTTAAAGAAGCAAGAGAGAATCCAAATGGCTTTTCAATTGCTTCCCGACCATGCGAGAGCTGCTTGGGAGCAGATTATGTAGAGTTGGGGAGGACACTTAAACCAGGTGTAGGAAACATTTTTGTTTAACTTCAGGCAGGGGCCACATTCCGTCACAAGCAACTTTCCAGAGGCCTTGTGTCCGAAGTGGGTGGGGACCAGAAGTAAAAGTAGGGAAAGCAACACTTACCTCTCTTATCTCAGTACAGGAGTTTGCATGCTAGGCATCTAGAAGCCCAGTGGCACTGAATTGGTCCCTATGTTGCCCAGCACACATATCCTGCACCACAACGTCAGACCTTCCAAGTATCTCTCTTTTCCAGGGAGATCCCTGATTTAGAGAAGCAGTCCCAGTTTCTGCTTTGATCCTGGGATGTCCCCCTTTTCCTTAGGATGTCCCTATTTTCCCAGGGCCCCCTGGATTTGGCACCACTGCAGAAGCCATAAATCCTGCCTCCAAAACCCCAAAAACATCTAGGCAAGAAGGAGGCAATTTCACAGTTTAAGGGCATATTCCAGCTAGGCAAAAGCGCTGGATGAGGGCACACTGAAGGGTGTGTGCACACTGAGTATGTCCTGGGGCCAGGCTGAGAGGTCTGGGGGCTACATTGTCCCATAGACCAGAGGTTTCCTATTCCTTATTTAAATAACCATGTGAGTGTGGTTGAAGACGAAGGCTCCTCCTCATATTAGGACCTGGTAAATGTTAGGGTTAAGGGACGCGGATGGCGCTGTGGGTTAAACCACTGAGCCTAGGACTTGCCGATCAGAAGGTCAGCAGTTCAAATCCCTGCAATGGTTCAAATCCAGGGGGCCCTGGGAACCCAGGCACCCACTTTTTTTTTTTTTTTTTTTGCTTTGGGTACCCGCTGCCACCCCTGCCACTTCTGTGTGCCACTGGCTACTGCCACCTTACCTTTGCCACTCTGGTGGAGCTCACAGGCACTAGCCCAGTCACTGCCATAGGGTCTCTGAGCAGTGGAGGTGCAGCCCCTGGCCCAGTTGCCACAGTACTGGAGCACGTGCCCCGCACCACGACATCATGACGTCACATCCCCTCCAACATTTCTCTGATGAGAAAAGGGGCATCCCATTCCATCATGATAATTTTACTATTTATATCCCACACATCTTACTGGGTTGCCCCAGCCACTCTGGGAAGCTTCCAATATATATAAAAACATAATAAAACATTAAACATTTAAATAAAAAAACACTTCCCCATACAGGATTGCATTCAGACAGGTCGGATAACTCTATACGCTCCAACATTTCTCCAATGAAAATAGGGACATCCTAAGGAAAAGTGAGGGATGCGGGTGGTGCTGTGGGTTAAACCACAGAGCCTAGGACTTGCCGATCAGAAGGTCGGTGGTTGGAATCCCCGCGACGGGGTGAGCTCCCATTGCTCGGTCCCTGCTCCTGCCAACCTAGCAGTTCGAAAACATGTCAAAGTGCAAGTAGATAAATAGGTACCGCTCCGGTGGGAAGGTAAATGGCGATTCTGTGCACTGCTCTGGTTCGCCAGAAGCGGCTTAGTCATGCTGGCCACATGACCCGGAAGCTGTACGATGGCTCCCTCAGCCAATAAAGCGAGATGAGCGCTGCAACCCCAGAGTTGTCTGCAACTGGACCTAATGGACAGGGGTCCCTTTACCCCTTTACCTTTAAATGTTAGGGGTATTCATGCACTGCCCCCAGCCAGATGGATAAGGAGCTCCTACATGGCTTGAACATTCAACAGAGACCTCAATGTGTGCTTGAATGAGCTCTCTCCCCACCCAGCTTCCTCCAGACCTGAATAAATTCATCCATGTTTAATTTGCAGCAAATATATGCTTGGCTGTTGTGTTGGGATGTGAAGAACAAGCAAACAGCCGTCAAGATGTCCCCTGAAGACACACATTAAAAGAACTAGCTGCTGCTGTAGTGACGATCAGGAAACACATGGAATTATTATGTATGTTTTTATGGGGGCTGGCTGTTATCACAGGAGTTGGGATCAATCAATACTGGCACCAGCTCCACCTAGCTTTTCTCGTTGTCCACTGTGGCAGATGGGGAGGCCAGAGCTCAGTGGAAGAGCACTTGTTTTTCATGCAGAAGGGTTTCATTTCCATCCATTGCATCTCTGCTGAAAAGTGGGTGGGAAGGATCTCATTGCAAACCACAGCCCCGGAGCTGGAGGAGAGGTCGTGGGGGTTCGTAAGACACAGGAGTGCGAAGGACGGATTCCAGAGACACCTGAATGGCCCATTCTAATGCCTAATGCTTTATTTTAGAAAGGTGTAGGCTTTGTTGTTGTTGTTGTTTAGTTGTTTAGTTGTGTCTGACTCTTCATGACCCCATGGACCAGAGCACGCCAGGCACTTCTGTCTTCCACTGCCTCCTGCAGTTTCATCAAACTCATGTTTGTAGCTTCGAGAACACTGTCCAACCATCTTGCCCTCTGTCGTCCCCTTCTCCTTGTGCCCTCCATCTTTCCCAACACCAGGGTCTTTTCTAGGGAGTCCTCTCTTCTCATGAGGTGGCCAAAGTATTGGAGCCTCAGCTCCAGGATCTGTCCTTCCAGTGAGCACTCAGGGCTGATTTCCTCACCAAAAGGGTGTTGATGACACACCCAAACATTGCAGATAGTCCACCTATCTGTAAAGGATTTCAAAGGCAGAATTGATGTCCAAGGTGTCCTGGTTATTACTTTTTGAAATATGCCAACCCTGAACATATATGGGCTCATGGCTATAGCAACTACCAATTAATTGTAAGGTTATCTTGAGTGCCAAGATGATGTGAGCGGAGCTTCCAGAGCAGTTCTCGCACCATGCAATGAAGATGCTATATTCTTGATAAGGAAGAACTTGCATTTGAGCGCTTCCATCAGGCCTTATCCTAACAACATAATTCCTCTGGTGAGATGTGAGATTTGCTCTCTCTTCACAATCCTGTACTGCCATGTGGTGCTCATCAGATTTCAATCCTCCCCCCCCCAAAAAAACCGCTTAAAATTATCTCCTGGGGTAAAAATAATAAGTTAATTCTCAGTGGCACATGGGGAGTTTAACAAGTGCCGTGAGGGGTTAAACTGCTTAAAATCTATGTGTTGCTGCTGCCGTCTTGCTTGCTGGAGCAGGACAGGATATTTTGGGGATATTTCATGATATGGAAGGAATTTAGGTTCATTACATCCCACCCCTATTGAGCACCTCTAGGCAAGAACATAATTGGAATCCATATATGGAACGTTTATCTACTTTGTGGCTCCTGGAGGAATTAACATTGCCTTTCGGCTCCCTTTTCAGGTAGTTCACGAGAGCATATTGGCTCACCAGCCTTGGTGCTCTACCCTTTCTTGTTGTTTAAACTCTTGAAAGTCATAAGGAAGAACATGGCAGGGTGAAGTGGGAAGTGAAGTTCATTGGGCCATTGCTTCATACAGTGCAGTCTGAGTAGTCATCACAGGCTGAGCAAGTTCCAGCTGTTCAGCGCTGTTTCCTTGCCCCATAGGTCCTCAAAGCAGAAGAGGCTTGCTGGATGAGATGCAGCCACTATCCTAGCTTCCAAGCAGGTGGGTCGCTGTTGCTTAGTTGGAGGGAGATGGAGAGGTCAGCATGGTGCAAACGAATTAGCAGGAATGGTAGATTAACTTCACCAGTGCATATGCAATGTGTCGATAACCCGGGAACTTCACACCTCTCCCTCCCTGTAAACAATCACAAACCACCTTCCAAGAAGCTAGTGTAGTGGTTTCAATGTTCCAAAGATTTGAGCCAGATCCACCTTTGACAGTCCCACTCGCTTACCTGATAAGATTTCAGTGACAATTATTGCTTGGCAACAACAAGCAATGGAAGATTAATCTCCATCATGGGCTGCCTAACCCAATTTCCTTGGCTCAAAGGGCATCAGTGGGCTCTTCTGCCTGGCAGATGGAGACTAAAGAGAAACTAAAGAGAAACTCTAGGGAAGAACAAGAATGAAAGCAGGGAACGACACCTGAATGATCCTGACACCACAATGTTATTTCTGTTCCTGATAACACTTGTGAATGTGATTGCTATTATGAAAATATTTTGTAAACCACTTCGAATGTCTCTTGGGGCTGTAAGGTGGGGTAAAAGTTAAAAGTGACTATGGGGTTGCAGAGCTCATCTCACTTCAGGCCAAGAGAGGTGGCATTTGTCCACAGACAGCTTTCTAGGCCATGTGGCCAGCAGGACTAAAACGCTTCTGGCACAATGGAACATTGTGATGGAAACCAGAGTGCATTGAAACATTGTTTACCTTCTCGCCCCAGTGGTACCTATTTATCTACTTGTACTAGCATGCTTTCAAACTGCTAGGTTGGCAGAAGCAACGGGAACTCATCATCGACCTTCCGATCGGCAAGCCCAAGAGGCTCAGTGGTTTAGACCACAGCACCCCTCATTTCCCTTTTAAGGTAGGATATCAGCATGCCAAATAATGAAATAATAAGCAAAACACATATCTAACACTGCATTGAGAATGGACCATAGACTCACAGAATGTAGTATGTGTCTGTGCGCTTGCAGAGCATCCAGTCCAATCCCCACTCAGTGCAAGCAATCCAGAACCAGAGAAGGAGGTGTGGATTCCTTTGACAGCACCAACCCATCATCAAGCTCTGTATTTCAAGGATATATGATAGGTTGAGTCTATGGAAGGCTTTACATTCTACATCCCAAATTATGCATCTTGGCCTCTTCCATTTTTCTGGTTCAGGGAAGCGGTGTAGAAACTGAAGGCATATGAGACTCCAATTGGGGTCTGCATTAACTTGGTTTAGCCCAGTAGGGAACAAATTATAAAGGCATATTCTTTCCTCTAGTCAGAAGGTTCATCCAGACTGGTGAGATTTTGCTGGTATATTCTGCAGCACATTATTGATGCAATAATAGTGGGTTAGTGGTGGATTTATACCGGACCCATTCTACTTAATGTTCTGCAATGCTTCCTCAACTGGAGGTGCACTCTTGTGCTACATCCCAGCAAAAGTGGAACAACCCTGACCCTAACAGACATTCGTAGCATGGAAAGCTACAGGATTCCACCAGGAAACTATAGGGCACACACCAACTGATAATGAAGTAGTATGTCCACCTCAAATCTTTTCCAGGCACAAACAGATTTGAAAAAGGAGGTTCATGTATAACTACCCTGATATGATCATGAGCACAAATAATCATGAATGTGCAACAAAAAGTAAGGGTCCCAGGTATACTGGGAGGGAGAAGGCATGGCTAGAGAACCACACAGTTTCATAGTGCTCTTCCATCTAAGAACTGAATAAAATCATGTGAGACAGAGTAAATAAAACAGACCGTACTGAATTTAAAGAAAAATGCTGAAGTCAAAACTATCCTAACTATCCTGACTCTAAGAAGAACAAACAAGCAACAACAGACTTAAAATAGCATAAAGATTGTATCACAAGTAATAAATGATAAAGTACTGTAGTATTTGAAAGAAGAGGATAGGTACAGGGTTGGACTGGGTTAGATTTAAGCACAGGAAACGCTTGCTCTAACTGTTTCACAAAAACTATTTCAATGATGTTACGGTTCCTCAGAGACAGATCTTGCAAAAGAGCAATAAGCTTTTTTATATATTGCAACATCTTTCCCTCAAAGCAATGGGATTGGGGAATTTAGGTAAAGTAATTCCATTTTGCAAGACAAAGGGATTTGATCACAACAGAGTTTTCTCACCACCCGACCACTGAGGAAGTGGTTACCTATGAATGGTGCCCTTTCCCCAAACACTTCCTTCTTCTTCTGAACACCATCCTGCCCTCACACCCTTCAAGCAGTGTCAGTTTTGCCAGTGGACACTTGGGGTTGAGTAGGAAGTTTTCAGTGCATAGAACTGAAGAGCTGGGAGGAATCCCCTGCAATTCAGGAATCTCAACTAGATCAGATCTGTCAGAGGCGCCAACTTGTGAGAGAAATTGGGGGGCTGAAGTCATGCATGTGACGTCTCGACGTTGCATCAGGACATCGTGTGACATCCCAACATTGTTTCAGGACATTGGAGGAGCCAGGAATGTGGCCACAGCATGGATTCAATTGCCGGTGGCTCCTCCTTCTGCTTCTGCTTCCCCCCTCCTTTCCCATCATGGCAAGAGGAGAGACCACACTCTGCTTCCCCCCTCCTTTCCCATCATGGCAAGAGGAGAGACCACACTCGGCTCCATGCTTGCAGTGGCATTGCAACAGGGGCGGGGAGGGCGGTGCGCTCCCGGTTCCATGTCTGCAGGGGAGACAAGAAGGCGCCCCGCTGCCGTGGCACGAGTAGCCATCGCACAGCCACAGCCACAGGTGGAGGATCCTCCATTCGTGGCTGCAGCCACGAGCAGAGGATCCCAGCACCGTCCGTATGGCACTGAAGTGGCGCCAGTGGTAAACTGCTAGGTACAGCATATGTGCGGCGGCACTACGTACGGTGCATGCATCGTACGTAGCGATGCCACACATGCACGCTATGTAGTGACACGCTGCACCGGGTGTCACAATGTCTTCGTTCACCCCTGCATGCTTGGTCCTGGAGATTGGGGGATGCTCCCCAAAATATTGGGGGCCAAAGGAATGGACCCCCAGGACTTTGCACCCCAATACATGACAAATGGCCATCCAAGCTCTGTTTAAAAAATGCTAAGAAAGGCACCACTCTATTCCGAACTTAAAAATGGAAAGCGTAATGCTGGTGGTCAACAAAAGAGGTTTAAAGACTGTCTCAAGGCAAATCTAATTTTTTTTAGTATAAACACTGACAACTGGGAAACACTGGCCTGTGAGCGCTCCAATTGGAGAACTGCCTTTACCAAAGGTGTCATGGGCTTTGAAGACACTCGAACTCAGGACGCAAGGGACAAACATGCCAGGAGGAAAGCAGCACGCTTGGCAAATCCACACCATGATCAGCTCCCACCCGGAAACCAATGTCCCCACTGTGGAGGGATGTGTGGATCCAGAATTGGCCTCCACAGTCACTTACAGACTCATTGTTAAAACTATGTTTATGGAAGACAATCTTACTCTGCTACAAGTGATCGCCAAAGAAGAAGAAGACTCTCAGAAAGTTCTTCCTGAAGTTTAGGCACAACCAACTACTTCACACTGCTTGTCGTTTGATTTTCTTGTGGGGGGCTTGGTGTTCATTTTGTCTGGTTGGCTTATTTGGCATTTAGTGCAGGGTAAACATGCTCAGCACCCTGGTGCAAGCTCTCTTCACTAATCACTTCATTTTGTCAACTGGCTTGGAGGGGCTGCTTGGTTTGGTGCTCTCAGATCCTGGCAGGGGCCACCTGTTGAACCCTGAGCAGTCGGTGTTGAGGGTGGCAGGCCCCTCTCAGGTTGGACACCCATGACTTTTGTTTATGGGAAGACACTATTAACTTCACACCATCATGGGTGATGGAGTTGATCTCGGATGCTTTGGCCTTTAGCAACAGACAAGAGATTTTCTATCAGCCTGTGGGTGTTTTACCCACCCACATTTGATGGATGTGATTGGAACAAGTTCTTCATTGTGAAATTTAAAGAAATAAAACCTTTTTAGCCAGTTCTGTCTTGTTGCGGCTTTGTTCTAGGTGTTGGGGAACCTGCTGAATCATATGATTCTGTTTATGTTTAGACTGGCTCTTCTTTAGACTCTTCTTTCTCTTGATCTCATGGATATAAGTTTCAGGGAGGCTAGCTTCAGCTGAACATCTTAGAGTAAGAGAAGTTAGAAAGTGGAACAAATTTCCTACAGTGGGTGGGTGGCTCTCTTTCCCTTGTTGAGGGTCTTGAAGCAGAGGTCATGCAACCACCTTATAGGAATTCTTCATGGTTGCTGCATCCTTCTTGCACAACCTTCCCCCAATCTGAGCCTTGCAAGGCCGCTCAGGGAGGGGGATATGGAAACCCTACGCCCTTTCATCTCAGCCTCACATGAGCCTAGAGATCAGGTCAGATTTGTACGGCTGGTAAAATCAGATCTGATATCATTTTCAATTTGTTATCTATCTCCCTTCCCCTTTGGTTTCCCGTTGATTCACTCAAAGCACGTGGTTTGTTAGGACCGTAGGTATTTCTTAGTTTACAGTATGCCCTTCTTAAACTTATTCCAGTTCACTAAAAGGTCACTGGATAGCGTTGCGTACGTCTGTGTATTAATTCTGCAAAGGGTCATTGGAATCCTCACTCCCTACTTCCTTGGTAATTTGGGAAATACATAATTTACACCCACAGGTCTCCTTCAATCCACCTCCATCAATCTTTAGAAAATTAGGTCAATACATTTATGTTGCTGTTCCTTTTTTTTTTTTTTTAAGATAGCTCATGCGTTGTTCTTTTAACAATTCCTGGCAGTTATATTAACATTTTGCTATTGGTAATGGCCGAATAATTATTTTTTTTCTAGAGGCTCGACCGAAAGGTTAACCTTAGCATTTGCCTCTAAATGTTTTAAATTGTTTCCATCGTAGCGCCATTAGGGGAGAGCAGCAGACTAGATGAGTTTTAAAATAAAATAATAAAGAGAAAATCCAAATTACATTTTCGTTGGCATTAAAGGCGCAGTGAAAATTAAATTGGCTTCAGCAATGAGGGAAAAAAATTAATGAGGGAACATGCCATATTATTGCAGCTATTTGGCCGTGAATTCAGAATTTCTAGAACCTTTTTATTAGTGTTTATGCTTGCTTGAAATGCCACAACTCGCTGGTTTCTAAGGATTAGAGATTAACTGTGCTCAAATTGGATTAGGAATGGTAGGGAGATTTCACACTTGGGTATCAGCTCCTGCCTCTGATGGAGTTTGTGATTTACAGGTCCTGATCCCGAAAATTGCCATGATTAAGTGCCAGAGATCTTGATGGGATTTACCACCCGCCTATTCTGTTGTGCCTGCCCAAAGGTGAGCAGGCAGGTCAGTGTGAGGACCTTACTATGGTTTATTTGGTCTTCTGGGCACAAGGAGGAATTTTCCCCATGGACAAATTGGCCAGTCTGTGGGTTTCACCTGCCTCATAGCAAATGTCACAACTGTGGCAGGTAAGGCATTGAGTTAGATCCTTAACTGACCAACTATCCTGTTAAAGGGATCCAGGAGGAGTGTCTCTGACTGGGAGCTCACACAGGGGCCAATGAGCAATAGCACCCTTCCAAAAGGTGGCCTGGGTGTGATCCTGGTGCATGTCAGGGAGTGATCCTCAAACCCATGGTAGACCCCACCTATAATAATAATAGTAATAATAGTAATAATAATAATAATAATAATTTATACCCCGCCCAACAAAGTATTAAAACACAGTGGGCTGCTTCCAACAAAGGGCTGCTTCCAACAAAGTATTAAAATACTCTGGGCTGCTCTAAACAGGGCTGCCTTCAGATGTCTTTTAAAAGCCTGGTAGTTGTTCTTCTCTTTGACATCTGGTGGGAGGGCGTTCCACAGGGTGGGTGCTATTACTGAGAGGCCCTCTTCCTGGTTCCTTGTAACTTGGCTTCTTGCAGTGAGGGAACCGCCAGAAGGCCCTCGGCGCTGGACCTCAGTGTCTGGGCAGAATGATGGGGGTGGAGACTGCTTGATGATGGATACATACCTAGTGCCTTGGCCAAAACCTACTAACATCTGTAAGTGATAAGATTGTGGCTGCTTCTCATGGCAATTCAAGTGTCCTATGTTTTGCTTCTATGGTTGTCCCCTCACCATGCTTGGGCAGGCAGTCTTGCACCGAGAGACCATACAGAGAAGAATGAATTGCATGCAGCCCAGCCTTTTACTTGAGTATTGTTGTACGAATCTGTCAATTTTGGTTTGTCTTAGTTTTGGATTTTTCCCGTCTTTTGCTCTCTACATTTCCACAACTGCTTTTGAATTCTATTCCCCCCCCCAAAATAATAATAATAATAATAATAATAATAATAATAATAATAATAATAATAATAATAATAATAATAAGTATCTGTGATAGTTTGCCGGCATTTTAGAGAGTATTTTTCCTAAAACACATATTTTGGTATGTAATTCTGCACAGTGCACCCATTTTTGTAAGCAATTTCCCCTTCCATATTGCTTTTCACTGGTGTATGCATTTTATATACACTTTCCCCATTTAAATGAAGGGATGAAGGAGCTGTGTATGTTTAGCCTGGAAAAGAGGAGACCGTGAGCAGATATGTTCTTCAAATATCTCAAGCGCCGTCACATGGAAGATGGAGCAAGCTTGGTTTCTCCTGTTCTGGAGGGTAGGACTCTAACCAATGACTTAAAATTACAATAAAGAAAATTCTGACTAAACATCTGGAAGACCTTTCTGACTGTAAGAGCTGTTTGACAGTGGAACAGCCTCCCTTGGGAGGTTGCGGGTTCTCCTTCCATGGAGGTTTTTAAGCAGAGGTTGGATGGCCATCTGTTATGGATGCTTTAGCTGAGATTCCTGCATTACAGGGGGTTGGCCTTCCAACTTTCCATCTGTATGATTTTACAATCATTTTCTTGATGCCCATTATTTGATTGGAGAACTGCATCACGACATTCCGTGTAAATTTCAAAGGAGAGCTGTGCTTTGGCTTGCATCCCCGCCCCCGGAAGTACAAATCAGTTCATTTTGCATTAAAATGGGAACTGAACCAAAGTTTCCCCCCAACCCTAGTGCCCATATAGCATTTCTACAGGACAAACTGTAGCTTGCCTAAAACTACACCATGCAACTTGTTCAGATTACTGTCCCTATGGCCAATTCAGTCCACTTGCACAGCTCAAATCGAGGTGATGGGAGAATACCATATGGCCAGGGACCACAACACAGGATGTGGCTTGCATTCCTTACGAAGTTGGGAACTAAACACTCATTTCATTGGAATCAGAGGCTGGCATCTCTGTAGTGGGTTAGGGGTGGGTAGAAGTAGTTCCAAGGAACTTGGCAATGCTTTTGCTAGGCATCAATAAACACAAATACGTGGCGGAGAGTGCACTAGTTTGGTTAATTTATTAGCAGCCCAGCTTGTTAACTGTACATCAGAAAGCTTGGCAGACTTTCTAAGAAGCTATTTGAAAAGCAAACCTTCCTTTGCTGAGTTTCCTCCCAGGGCATCTGAATTTCAGTTCTGGCCATTCCTGCCTCCTTCCCTCCTTCTTCTCTTGCACAATGTCAACTCAATTCCCAGCCATCTTTCCTGTGGCTTCCATAATCACAGGTGATCCACGTCTTCAGCTAGTCATGAAATTAGAATAGCCAGCAACAAAAGCTTCCTAGGAAGACCCCAGAGGCAAGTTCTGAGGGTGGGTGGGGAAGATTTGACAGTCTGGGCTTTATTGTTGTTTGCTTGGGAATAAGATTGCTGGCATCCTGGGGGACAATGCGACAAAGCAACCAAATGCCTATCAGCCTCAATTGTGAACACATTGTGCTGTGCTCATTTCACATGCCAAGGAGCAGGCAGTGCCTCCTACACACTGGACTGAAGACATCTGTACATTCAGAAGTGTACAGCAGGAGGTGAGAACTTCCTTTATGCAAACAGTGCACTGTATCTACCTTTAATTTCTCTGGGTACTTAAAGTGTCAAGTACTACTAAAGCCTGTCATCAAATCCCCTTAGTTCTGTCATCTCATGCAAAGTTGCATAGTTCAGTACATAAGCTTAGCAATAGGTTTGTCCAAGAGACTTGGGGCTAATATACATGTTCAGCACAATCATGCAACAGGTTTTTCCTCCCCTAATTCTCCACCATTTTGTTCAATACTATCACTTAAGTACATTGCTGATCATGGGGGTTTCCTTCAGTCTTCTGCATGATGGGTTTTGTAGTCTTGAGGCTGAAGAACTTCCTGCTTTCATGCATGATTCTAAGAAAGAAAGAAGTCACAGGAAAGGTTATGATATTCAAAGTACTGCACAGAAATGGAAATCTAATCCAAGGAAGATATTGAAAACAAGCACTGCAGATTTCAGAATTTTTGAATTAAGATTTAGAAGGCATGTTTAAGAAATTATTCATAAATTTCTTCCCAGGGTATAGGGTTCAGAATTACCTATTCGTGAATGTGGAGCTATGTTGGTGTATTGTTGTTGTTGTTGTTGTTTAGTCGTTTAGTCGTGTCCGACTCTTCATGACCCCATGGACCAGAACATGCCAGGCACTCCTGTCTTCCACTGCCTCCCGCAATTTGGTCAAACTCATGTTTGTAGCTTCGAGAACACTGTCCAACCATCTCGCCCTTTGTCGTCCCCTTCTCCTTGTGCCCTCCATCTTTCCCAGCATCAGGGTCTTTTCCAGGGAGTCTTCTCTTCTCATGGGGTGGCCAGAGTATTGGAGCCTCAGCTTCAGGATCTGTCCTTCCAGTGAGCACTCAGGGCTGATTTCCCTAAGAATGGATAGGTTTGATCTTCTTGCAGTCCATGGGACTCTCGAGAGTCTCCTCCAGCACCATAATTCAAAAGCATCAATTCTTCAGCGATCAGCCTTCTTCTCACTTCCATACATCACTACTGGGAAAACCATGGCTTTAAATATACGGACCTTTGTTGGGAAGGTGATGTCTCTGTTTTTTAAGATGCTGTCTAGGTTTGCCATCGCCTTTCTCCCAATAAAGGTGTATTAGTTGGTGTATTAGTTGTCCACTATTCTATTGTGTTGGATTTCCAGACTTCATACAGTTTGCCATAGCTTTTAGCTCTTTCTGTTAATATGCATCTTTCTTTTTACTCCTCATTACTGTGATGCATATGAGCAGCAGCATTGCACTTATATGAACAATGATGAAATTGTGCAAGGAGCAATAATGGTCCAATATTGCTCAGCAACACGGGAAAATCTCTCTCTCTTTCTCTCTCTGTGCATAAGTCACCACACAAATATTTGGAAGTGATGATGATGTTGTGTTGATCCAAAATTTGTGTGTGTGAGAGAGAGGGTGGGCAGAGAGAGGGAGAGAGGGAATTTTGGTGGCAAGTCTATATCTATCAGGTGGCTCTTTGTGGTAGTAGCAGCCAAATAACAGGCAATAGCTAAAGGTCTATGGAGACTTCAGATCCAGCACCTTATTCTGATATGGTCTGCAGCTCAACTGAAGTCTTAAATCCATATACTATGGTTTTATCCCTTTCATTAAGAATGGAAGGCCTACAGTGTTTAGAATAATAGAATCATAGGCTTGGTGAGTTGTGAGGGACATCAAGGGTCATTTCATTCAACCCCCTGTATTGGAAGAATCCCTACTAAAGAATCTTTGACAGATGGCCACCAACCTGGGTTTAAAAACCTCCAATGAAGGAGAGTCCACCATCTCTTGTGGGAGCCTGTTCCACTGCAAACAGCTTTTACTGTCAGAAAGTTCTTGCTCATGTTTAGTTGGAATCTGTTGCTATCAAAGGGTTAAAAGAGTAGCAGAAACGCTCTAATCACTGAGCAGCTGGAGGTCATTAGGCTTCCAGGAACATGAGTCTGTATAAATAGTCCCCCTGTTTGTTTGTTCTCCCCCTTCTCCTTTTGGGTGTGTGTTTTGCTGAGATGTGTGGTTCGTCGCCAGGATTGTTTTTTGGTGTTTTGTAAATAAACCTTATTTTTTGATTTACAAACCGCATGCTCCAGGACTCCTTTTTTGGGAAGATGCTGCCTCTCCTGCCCTTCTTAGCTGCTGCGCGAAATCCTCTGCCGTGGTGAGACTTTTAAAGAAGGAAGTGCACTGGGCATTTACATTAAACTAATTAAAGTTTAATGGGACAGGTTATGGATGTTTGTACGTCAAGAAGGAGATAAGGAGAGCAGTTCAGAGTGATTTATGCAAGGACTGGAGTGAAGACAGAAGCGGTTGCCGACAACGAAAGCCTTCAAAGCAGCTTGAGTCCTGCAACGTGCCTAGAAAAGTTTTAAAGAGGCACTGCGCAGTTTGTACTCGCTGGAAGACGTCTGATTCCTCAAGGAGCCACCTCAGCAGCTGGGAGACGGTCTACAGGTGTGTGAGTATCGTTCCTAAGCCCCAGGGAGGATGGCAGAGTCCCAGGAAAGTTTTACTGTCCCGTTTACGCGACTCAATGGGAAAAATTGGCAAGATTGGAAGGCTAGAGTAAGGGTTTGGTTGCAAGCAAAAGAGTTGTGGAGCTGTACTGAAGCACCGCCTTTACAGGCAGCTGCAGACGCGTCTGCAGAAGCCAAAGCAGCAGCAGCAGCTTCACAGAAACGCGACAGGAAAGCCCAAGGTCTACTAGTTTTGGCAGTGGGACCAGAGCAAATGCCTTATGTTTCTGAGTTAAAGAACACGCATGAGGTCTGGACGGTTCTGCAGCGGTTAAATTCCAGAAACACTGCGGGGGCCAAGATCCATGCTACAAGATGTTTGTTTGATTTACGTCTCCAACCGGGAGCGTGTGTGAAAGAACATATTGCCAAAATGGTGTCTGCCTTTAATCAACTAAGGCAGCTGGGCATTCCTTTCTCTATGGAGCAGCAGTCATACATATTGTTGTCTTCTCTTGATAAAAGCTATGAGACTCTAGCTCTAACTTTGGAAGCTATGCCTTCAACTGAATTAACCCTTGAATACATTTCTTCTCGGCTTGCGGATGAACAGGATAAAAGGCAAAGAGAAAGAGGTTTGTCTTTAAAGGGGAGTTATGCTGTGCCTAAGAGTGTTGATGCTGAGTTTGAGCACACAGTAAATGCTTTTGCAGCTAGACACTGTTTTCGCTGTGGTTCCCCTTCCCACCTAATCAGGAATTGCACACGTGAACCTGGTCAAGACAGCAACAAGGCCGTTACCCCTAGTTACCAGACAAGGAGTTCCAGGGGACGTCGAAGAAGAGGAGGAGGTCGTGGCTACTCCCACAGCACACAGCACATGGCTTCAGCAATGGCGTTGATGCAAGGGCGTGGCCAAGGCAGCAATCTACGCTGGTTGATCGACAGTGGTGCATCTCACCACCTGGTGGCGCCATCTAGTGTACGTTTGCAGAATTGCAGACATTTGCAAACCCCTAAAGTTGTGACAATGGCAGATTCAACTAAACATTCCTTAGAGACTGTAGGCACAGTGTTCTTGAATTGTTTGCAAACAGAAATTGATGCCTACGTGCTAAAGGGACTGAAGGGGTGTATTTTGTCTGTGTCAGAACTTGATAGAAATGGGTTTAAAACTGTGTTTGAAAATGGGGTTTGCACTATTTCAAAGAATAACGTATCTCTTTTGCAGGTGGAATGCAGAAATGGGTTATATTATTTTGAGACAAGTCCAGATGAAGTTGAACAGGTTCATGCTGGTTGTGTGAACACGCCTACCCATAATTCTTGTGTTCATTTATGGCACCGCCGTTTAGGGCATATTAATTTTCAGTATGTTAAAAGGCAACCTGAATTATCAGAAGGGTGCAAATTGAACAAATGTACTAAGTATTTGGATTGTACTGCATGCAAAAGTGCGAAGGTTCATAGATGCAGCTATCCCAGTTCAGATAGGAAATCTGACAAAGTATTCCAACTTGTGCATATGGACCTGTGTGGCCCAATGCCTGTTGCTAGCATGGGAGGTTCAAAGTATGCACTGTGTCTCTCGGATGACAAAACAAAGGTTACATGGTTTTTTCCTCTCAAAACAAAAGCAGATACTGCAGAAACAGTTAAAAATTGGGTTCATGCGGTAGAACTTGAATTCGGTACTAGAGTACTTGCTTTTCAGACAGACAGAGGGTCAGAATTTACCGGGTCTGTGTTGCAGAATTTCTTTAAGAAAAAGGGAATTAAGCATCGTCTGTCTACACCTTATTCCCCCCAAGAAGGAGGCGTGGCCGAACGTAAAAATAGGGTTCTGCAAGAGTTGGCAAACTCTATGTTGTTTGATGCAAAACTTCCTCAGAGTTACTGGGCGGAAGCCTGGCAGGCGGCTACTCATATTCTGAACCGAGTATATAATTCGGTAATTGATACTACGCCTTATTTTGCTTTATATGGGAAGAAGCCCAAAGTTAATTACTTTCGGGTGTTTGGATCTCAAGCCTATGTACTTATCCCAAAAGCGTTAAGGAAAAAGGGAAGTCCAAGGGCTAGGAAACTCATCTTTTGCGGGTACGAACCACATGCCAAATCTTGGAGGTTTGTGGACCCAGGTGGGGATACTACAAGAGTGGTCCTCAGTAGGAGCGCTGATTTTTGTGAGCAGTCCGGATGGACTCACTTACACGCTAACCCTGACATTTTGAGAGATGATTTAGGCATTCATGCTGAGAAAGAAAGTCCAGAGAGTGATGAGCCAGAAGGGGATGGTGCACATGGTTCAGATGCAGATTCTGATCAGGCACGAGGTTCTTCTCCTAAGGTAGAAAAGCCAGAATCTAGGAGTGCTCCAACTTCGCCAGTCAGTAGGCCTAGCAGACAGCAAAAGCAAAGCAGGTCACCTGCAACACCAAGCCCAAGGGAGGTATCTAAACGGAGGTCTTTATCCCTAGGGGCGCGTCCAGACATAAAGTCTGAGACAGATTCTGACAGCCAACGGTCAGAGGGGGCACAAGAGGAGCAATTGCGCAGGTCAAAACGCGCCACGAAGGGCAAGCCGCCAGAGCGGTTTAAGGTGACAAGTGTATACGTAAATATGGCACAGTGTGAGCCAGAAAGCTATATGGAAGTACAACAGCTTCCAAGCTCAGAAGCCGTAAAGTGGCAGGAAGCAATGGAAAAAGAGATGGCTTCAATGAAGTCTCTCGGTGTGTTTACAAGTACAGAGCTTCCGAAAGGGCAACAAGCTGTAGGTTGTCGATGGGTATATCGTTTAAAGCCCACAACTACTGAAGAGTTGCAATATAAAGCCCGGCTAGTTGCAAAAGGGTTTTCGCAGCGCAAAGGTGTTCACTATTCTCAAATCTATGCCCCTACTTCAAGATCGGAGTCATTAAGAATGCTTCTAGCCTCTTCAGCTAAGAAGGGAAATAAGCTGTTTCATTTTGATGTCAATGTGGCTTATTTAAATGCAGACTTACAGGAGGAAGTCTATATGACACCACCACCAGGTTTTGAAGGAGACAAGCCAAACCAGGTCTGGCGCCTACACAAATCCATTTATGGGTTGAAACAGTCCGCCCGTAATTGGAATTCCTGCTTAAACGATGCTCTAGAGAGCATGGGGTTCAGAAAGAGCGCAGCAGATGCGTGTCTTTATCTAAAAGGCTCGGGATGTGAACAAGAAGCAGTTTTGATATTTGTTGACGATTTATTATACAGTGGAAAGGATGATAAACTTGCACAACAATTTGCCACAAAGCTTGGAGAAAGGTTTCAGATAAAATCACTAGGCAATGTATCTGTTTATCTAGGAGTTAAAATTCAGCAAGATGAAAATGGCAACTATTGGCTTAGCCAAGAAGCTAAAATCCAGCAGTTGCTGGAAAGGTTTAAAATGAACAACTGTGCTGGTGTTAAAACCCCAATGGAGTTAAGTTACACAAAGGATGCTCAAACTGAGCAAAAGGCAGAGTTCTGTAATCCCGGGGTTTACCAGTCAGCGATAGGCAGTCTACTCCACATTGCACAGTGGACTCGGCCCGATATAACATATGCTGTCAACATGCTGTGTAGACAAGCTGAAAAACCGTCAATGCATGCTTGGCAAGGAGTAAAAAGAGTTTTAAGGTATCTCCAAACTACCAAAAGCTTTCGCTTAAAACTATCAGCAGAGGGCAGCACACAACTTGAATGTTGGGCCGACAGCAGTTGGGCAGATGCTGGACCAGATAGAAAATCAGTGTCAGGAATGGCGATAAAATTTGGAAATGCACTAATTGGTTGGAGATCAAGAAAACAATCACTTATAGCTTTAAGTTCAACTGAATCTGAGTTCAATGCGTTATCAGATATATGTAGAGAACTGGAATTTTATAAGCAACTGGTACAAGAATTGTTTGGAGAATGTTCCCTACCTATCAGAGTGTGGGAAGACAATCAACCTTGTATTAAACTAGCTAAATCAGGTCAATTCAAGGCGCACACAAAACACTTGGATATCCGTTATCAAAATGTATGCCAAAGTGTAAAACAAGGTTTAATTGAACTAAAGTATTGTCCAAGCCAAGAAAATCTCGCAGACGGTTTTACAAAAGCTTTGAGTCCGCAATCTCATAAATGTTTCTGTTCAGGTTTAAATTTGTATTAAGGTTGGTACAGCTCAGTGTTACGAGCGAGAGGGGGTGTTGCTATCAAAGGGTTAAAAGAGTAGCAGAAACGCTCTAATCACTGAGCAGCTGGAGGTCATTAGGCTTCCAGGAACATGAGTCTGTATAAATAGTCCCCCTGTTTGTTTGTTCTCCCCCTTCTCCTTTTGGGTGTGTGTTTTGCTGAGATGTGTGGTTCGTCGCCAGGATTGTTTTTTGGTGTTTTGTAAATAAACCTTATTTTTTGATTTACAAACCGCATGCTCCAGGACTCCTTTTTTGGGAAGATGCTGCCTCTCCTGCCCTTCTTAGCTGCTGCGCGAAATCCTCTGCCGTGGTGAGACTTTTAAAGAAGGAAGTGCACTGGGCATTTACATTAAACTAATTAAAGTTTAATGGGACAGAATCAACTTCCTTGTAATTTGAATCCATTAGTTCAGGTCTTACGCCCTTGTTGTTGTTGTTTAGTCGTTTAGTTGTGTCCGACTCTTCATGACCCCATGGACTAGAGCATGCCAGGCACTCCTGTCTTCCACTGCCTCCCGCAGCATGATTAAACTCATGCTGGTAGGTTCAATAACACTGTCCAATCATCTCGTCCTCCATCGTCCCCTTTTCCATGTGCCCTCAATCTTTCCCAACATCAGGGTCTTTTCCAGAGAGTGTTCTCTTCTCATGAGGTGGCCAAAGTATTGGAGCCTCAGCTTCACGATCTGTCTTTCCAGTGAGCACTCAGGGCTGATTTCCTTCAGAATGGATAGGTTTGATTTTCTTGCAGTCCATGGGACTCTCAAGAGTCTCCTCCAGCACCAGAATTCCAAATCTTACGCCCTAGAGAACCTGAAAATAACCTTGCTCCGTTCTTCCACGGGATAGCCCTTTGGATAGTTGAAGATTTGTAATCTTCTCACTTAGAATCTTTGACTCCTCTGCCTCTCTCTTAACTCTTGGCTACTGCATTTCTTACGCAGGCAAGCAGCCCTCTGGGAGCATGAGGTTGCTGGTGTAGACAGCTATGTTCCAGTTCATTTATTGTTTCAGGAAGTGTGGATTAGGTAAACCTGCATCCCCATCCCAGAAGGAAAACCACCACTGCGTTCAAGTGTGCTTTGGCTTGTGAGCCAATGCAGAACAATCTGAAGGTGGAAAGTTTGCAAACCACCGTTTTCGGAGACCTAGTCTCACATTGAGACTGCAGAGGCCTGGGTGCTTGCAGCCGAGGCAGCAGATAAACAGAAACAGTTGGATGTTAATTAACATTGACTTTGTTTACGCACAGGAGCTCGATGCCGAACATCACATGGCCTAAATGCGGGGGAGGGCTGTCAGGAATAGATAGATACTCCTGATTCACTTCCTTGTTGATAAAACAACAGTGGGACACCTTGCAAAGTGACTTATTGATTGCTCTGTTCTTTACCCTTGACTTTGAAGATAACTCTTTGTGCTAGTGCTGGACAGCCGCTACGTTAAATGGTACCAAATGTTTGGAAGAAGGCTCTAATAGAGCTTTAATAGTGGGTAAAGAGTATGTCTTCCACCCAGAGCTTTGAGGACAGCTCTTCAAGGAATTCCCTTAACCCCACTTTGCTTTTAGCTCTGCCCAGCACAGCTTTGAACCAGCCCCCACACCTCGTCTTGATTTAATTATATAGATCAATCCATCTCAGTGTTCAGTCCCACTGCTCCCGGGGGGTCTGCGAAGAAGATTCTTGAAAACACATAGAACTGTTAAATAAATGAAACAGATAACCTGAAATATGAATGCATCTTTCCGAACAGTAACACACAACAAGCATGAGACCAATCTTTGTTTTTTTTAAAATGCTTTTTATTGAATTTTTCCATAAACAAAATAAAACAATTTTTACAGTCATTCTTAGTGTCATCTTATTTACACTGCGTAGAATCACGCCTTGACTTCCTTCCTTCCCAGTTGCGGTTTTCTTAATATACATCTTCTCTTACAGTTTCTTCTACATTTCTATACACGTCACAAGAATTATATTAACCCTGCTGTAGTTTTTAAACTTCTACAGTTAATTCCTATATATGTTACAAATTTACCCCATTCTTCTACAAACTTTGCCCCTTTTTGGTGTTGGATTTTATACATCATTTTCGCTAATTCTGTGTATTCAAAAAGTTTAGCCTGCCATTCCATAACTGTTGGGATCTCTGGTGACTTCCATTTTTGGGCTACAAGGATCCTAGCTGCTACCATGGCATATTGGAATAATTGATGATCCTCCTTTTTAACTTCCTCCCCTATTATTCCTAGTAAGAAAGCCTCTGGTTTTTTTGGGAATGTGTACCTAAAAAGTTTCTTGAGTTTATTATATATTAGGTCCCAAATTTTTTTCATCTTATCACATTCCCACCACATGTGGTAGACCAATCTTTGGATTCTTCCCAAAGATGGCTGGGAGCAGCTTGCATATGCGGGGCTCATCTTATAGGTGGTTTAGGGAGCTATCCTATCCAAAAGAAGCTGGAATAAAACAAGCCAGTGTAAATGAAGGCAGTGTATGTATGAATATACCCGATCCAGACCTCATTCAGGAGCAAGGCTACTATTCACTGAGCCTTTAAAATAGTTTGACTGACACAACCCATTTTGCTAGGGCATGTGACTGAGTTAGTATCCACCGTAAGTCTCTCCTGGGCAGTATCACCCATGGTTCACCCTCCCAAATAGCCCTTTTAGGGGACTTACACTGGCCTGGACAATGATTTATTCCAAAAGGAGTCAGTTCTTATGTTTCCAGTCACTTCAAACTGCACTATATTAATATCAGCAACAAGAAGTCTTCCCACTTGTGATTTCCAACTGGCATTCAGAAGCATATCATCTCTGACAATGCAGGTATTGCATAGCTATGGTGGCTTGCAGCAATTGATCTATCTATCAGATAAAGAAACATGTCAAAAACCATCTAACTTTTGCTGTTAAAAATGCACTGTGGTACATATGAAATGAAATGTCATGCAAAACAACATGTGGTTGCAAGAAAAGAATGATTCTGATGCCTTTACAATGCCACATTTTACCATATTAAATCTGGAGGTGGAAAAAAGCAAAATAAAACCAACATTCCCAAAAAGAGGTATGTCTGTTAAGCCCAGGCCTCCCATTAAACCAAAAGTGGAGAGAACGAGGAGAATCACTGCATTGTGAGAAATTACATGCATTATGTCGGGAAGATGGCCTGCTGAATTATTTAACCGAGAAGATAATGATGCATGCCTCAATAAAAATTGTTTGGTGTAATTACAATTTTAGCTACAGGTCACTGGGCTCATGTTCATTGCTTCTTTCGTTTTTAAAAAAAGAAAAGGGAGAAAAGAAATAGGATGCCAACTTTTTTCCCCAATTGTAATAGTTTCTCTAAAGTGCATTGTTGTTTATCTTACTTGTTTACATCAATGAGGAAACTCCAAATTTAGTTTAATTTTGATTTTATATTGGCAGCCTTGGATGTGCAGAAGCCCCATAAATTTTCCTCTCAATTTATCGTGAGGTCCTCCTTGAAATTTCTCATTCCTCTCACCTCAGAATGAACCTCCAAAGTCACACATCAGGTTTTGTTTTTTCCCCAGTAAGATGTCAATAGAAAATCTGATAATAATCAAGGGGGTTAATGTACAGAGGATTTTACACTGGTGAATATTACCATGTAAACCTCACCCCCCTTCACTCATGTATTCCTTGGACTGGTAGATACAGTATAGGTAAGGTAAAGGTAAAGGACACCAAAACAGTTTAGTCCAGTCAAAGGCGACGATGGGGTTGTTTTCAGATCTTGCTTTCAGGCCGAGGGAGCCAACCTTGGCCACAGACAGCTTTCCAGGTCATGTGGCCAGCATGACAGAAACTATGTTTACCTTCCCGCCACAGTGGTACCTATTTATCTACTTGCACTGGTGTGCTTTCAAACTGCTAGGTTGGCAGGAGCTGGAGCTGAGCAACGGGAGCTCACTCCATTGCGGGGCTTCGAACTGCCGACCTTCTGATCATCAAGCCCAAGAGGTTCAGTGTTTTAGACCACAGCGCCACCCGTGTCCCTAGATACAGTATACATACTCTCAAACACACACTCAATCTTTCAGTATACATACACACAAACACACACTCAATCTTTCAGGTTCAACTGCTATAAGGCTGGGAATTTATCAAGCCTTTAATTAGTTTGGATTGTTGGAGGGCTAAAACTTAGATACTTGCTCTATTTGAAAAGGCAACTTGTATTCTCTGAGAGCCCACTTGATTGAACATATATTTATGTAGTGCCATTCAATGGCCAGATAAGTATTATTATTTGTAGCCCCAGTGATACTTTGGATTTATATACATATAATTTGTTTTATTGTTTGCAACAGTACACTGCCTTTTATGTCAACTTGGTTGGTTTTGGAGTTTTTTAAAATGTACACAATACAGAGACTGCTGTGGAAAACCAAAGCAGAACCCTGTTTGGGTTCTGTGATTTTTTGTGATGTGCACAGGGCAGTCTGGTGTAAAGTTAAGTTAATGGATCCGGCTGGTTCATATAATCCACTCCCTCAAGCATTCCTAAATCAGGCAGATCTCAGTGACTAATGAGTCACAACACAGGGTTTAACTCTGATAGCTACCTAACTTCAGGTGAGAAGGATCTTCATTGCCAAGGAACTTCAATGGAAGACAGGTAAGAATGGAGACTGGTTGTATAACTAGTAATACTTATGGCGAAACACACAATTGCTGTGTGGATGGAGCCTAATGGGTTGAACTGTGGATGGGGCTAATGGGTTGAACTGATCAGGTGTTGCCAACCTTTCATGGCCTCTAGGCACATTTGCTAATCAGATAATCTGTCGTGGGCACAGGGCATTGCATACATGCTGCAACTTTCTCTTCCCCAACTGAGATTTCAGGGCCCGAAGCTGAAACCTAGTGACAGCCTCTGATGATGTTATGGGGCTGAGTTCTGGAATTGGACATTAACTGAGAGAGGTGAGTGGAGGAAGGGAGACATTTTCCCCAGAGTTTGTATGCTATAAGTTTCAGCCAGCTCTTGTGGGCTGAAGCTTGCAAGGGCCATACACAGTCCTCCTCCTCTCCTCCTCCTCCTCCTCCTCCTACTCCTCCTTCTTCTTCCCCACCTGGAAACTCAAGCATTCCACATACCACTTCCAGGTGAGTTGGAGCCATAGGAGCCAATTGCAGGGGGCTGTGGGTGCTTGGGCAGCCACAATAATATAATTTTGGGGTCTGGAAACCCACAAAGTCAATGAAAAAAGAAGGCAGGGAGAAAAGCAGTTCAGCTCCATCCTCCACAGCCAGCCAGAGAGGCATCCTGTTCCAAGAGCTGGGGCTGGTGCACAGAGGCAGATCCTCTCTGCCTCTGAGAAGGAGAAGGAGAAGGAGAAGGAGAAGGAGAAGGAGAAGGAGAAGGAGAAGGAGAAGAAGAAGAAGAAGAAGAAGAAGAAGAAGAAGAAGAAGAAGAAGAAGAGGAGGAGGAGGAGGAGGAGGAGGAGGAGGAGGAGGAGGAGGAGGAGGAGGAGGAAGAGGAGGAGGAGTTTGGATATGAAATCCGGCTTTATCACTACCCGAAGGAGTCTCAAAGCGGCTAACATTCTCCTTTCCCTTCCTCCCCCACAACAAACACTCTGTGAGGTGGGTGGGGCTGAGAGACTTCAAAGAAGTGTGACTAGCCCAAGGTCACCCAGCAGCTGCATGTGGAGGAGCGGGGAAGCGAACCTGGTTCACCAGATTACGAGTCTACCACTTTTAACCACTACACCACACTGGCTCTCTGAGTTCAAGTCCAAGTCCCTCAGCACAGAAAAGGGTGCCTCACTGGCTGTTTGTGACATCACACACTATGTGCAGGCAAGTTCGTGTGACATCGTGGTGGGCACCAACAATCCTGAGGGCAAGATGGTCCCCTGGTTGCAGTTATAACTATGCGATGGTGTGCAGTTGCTATGTTTGGAGGAATAGAACTTCTAGTACATTTGCAAAGCTAAGCAGGGTCCAGTATGGTTTCAAATTGGATGGGAGACTGCGTGTTGAGATTCCTGCATTGCAGGGGGTTGGACTAGATGACCGTCAGGGTCCCTTTCATGTCTACAATTCAGTTCTATGTCATGGAATACCAGCTGTTGAATAGGACTCCAGGCCCTGCTGTGTGTTTACGAGAAGCATCTGGCCATCCACTGTGGGAAGAAAGATTCAGCAAGGCTCTTATGTTCTTATCCTCCTTCCAAAAAAAGTGCAGGTTTACACAGGGTTTCCCAGACTTCGTTCTCCATCTGGTTTTCGACTACAAATCCCATCACCCCTGGCCACTAGTCCTGCTAGCTAGGATTATGGGAGTTGTAGTTCAAGTTTGAGAAACACTGCTATAGAAATTCTAGGCGTTGCACGCAAAGTTTAGCAATTTCTCCAGAAGCCAGAGGTCCATGCAGAGTGTGCTTCTTTCTTGTTCTCTCCACACTCCCAGCTTCCCCGGGGGAATTGGGCAACCCTAAAACAGAGTTGTGGTCTAAACCATAGAGCCTAGGGCTTGCCGATCAGAAGGTCGGTGGTTCGAATCCCCACAAAGGGGTGAGCTCCCGTTGCTCAGTCCCTGCTCCTGCCCACCTAGCGGCTCGAAAACACGTCAAAGTGCAAGTAGATAAATAAGTACCGCTCCGCTGGGAAGGTAAATGGTGTTTCCATGCACTGCTCTGGTTCGCCAGAAGCGGCTTAGTCATGCTGGCCACGGAGGGGCCACTAGGGGCGCATCAGAAGATGGCTGACAATAACATCTCCGACCCACACGAGGTAATTTGGAGGCTGTGATGGGAGTAAATAGCCTCCCTACCCCCCAGGATTGGGGGGGGCTGCCCTTGCCTGCTGTGCCCTATACCACCCCCGAATTTGTGGGGATGGGGGCACTAGGCAGAATGCCCTCCTGTAGATTTCAGCACTCCTGGACGCTGCCTCTGATCCACACCTCTAGCTGAAAGAACTTCAAAAGAAATGATTAGGATGAAGCAAATGCACATATTTCAAGGAAGGAGGGGGAGTAAAGACTGCTAACAGAAGAGATCTCTGATAAACAAGACGAGTCAGAGGAACATGAATCAATCAGATGAAGATACACCAAGACTCGGTATGGCAAAGGGACTGGATGGGGGAGGGGGAAAAACTTTCCTTTCTTTCCTCTATGTGATTAAACAAGAATCCCCCTCCCCTCACAAGTCAGAAATGTCGTTTGAAGGACTTAAGCTGTGGATTTACGTCTGTGTGGAGATAAACTTTCTAACCAAAGCATGTTTCAAGAAGAGCGTGGAATGTATAAGGGCTTTGGAATGATGCAGTTAAAAATACCGTCGCCATATTGGGAAGTTATGTCGGAGGACTTAAGTCTGGGAGGAGAAATAGAGAAATAGAGCTGTTTTTATATTGTGGGTGAAACTCCTCAGAGGGACTTAAGCGACAGTTATGTGATTAATGATGGAAAGAGCGATGTTATCTATGAATGCGATGATATATGGAAACCATCTCGATTTGAGGATTGGACGAACAGAAAAATTCACACAGGATTATTATTGGTGTTTATTGGCTTAAGGAGATTAGCAGAAGAGATCATAAAGAAAAATGAGAAAATATACAAACATGATGAGATGTGGAAAGAGCAAGATAAGACTGGATAGAATTATGAACTTTGTTTGGACTGATTTGGACAGTAATGCAGTAGCAAGAAGATGATCAGAATCCCCCTTCGGATCTTGAAATATGGGTCCCCTCAACAAAATTTAAAATTCGGTTTTGTAATTCGGAATTTATGGGATGTGATTTGATTTGATTGGCTGGTTAATAAAATTATTTTTTAAAAAAAGTCATGCTGGCCACATGTCCTGGAAGCTGTCTGTGGACAAACGGTGGCTCCCTCAGCCTATAGAGCAAGATGAGGGCGGAACCCCCAAGTTGTCCGTGACTGGACCTGTCAGTGGTTCCTTTACCTTTACCTTTAAACCAGAGAATTCAGCTAGGGAGTCAATATGAAAGCAAGGAGCCAAAGTACAGAGGTTAGGAGCAGAGGCAGGTGCAATAAGTCCTTGCAAAATATCTTTGTGTTAAAGGAAGGGAAACAAACTCAAAAGACGCAAAGGGCGGTGGTGAAAGGGAGCTGTGAGTTCCTGCAAACGTTTGCTCTGCCTAATTGACGCTCATTATTACAGGCAGCAAAACAAAGCGAGATTTGTTCCCAAGAGGCAACACTGCTCGGCTGGAAAAGCCCCCTTCCAACCCATTGTTAACACACTGTAAAATAGCACTATTTATATAAAACTTATCAGACATTTCATCTCTTCCCCCATTTCATTCCGAGATTAGTCTGGAAATATCCCCAAGGCATTGTCTGACTTGCAAAATGTTATTTCAATTAGTTGAATATCATTCTTTACAGGATTCAGGTCAAACGAGGGGCATAGCGCCATCCCAAGCAAACAACGTATGTCGGCAATAAATATCTGTTCGTGAATTATTCATACATAACAGCATAGGTGACTCCTCAAGCATTCTGAATTAACTAGAATTGATTTCTCACTTTTTTATGCCTAGTCGTACAAGCTTTTTTGTACTTTTACTTCTCCTTAACAAATAAAGTATTGATTTAACTCTGCGGAACATGTTTTATTTAAACCTTGGCCTTTGTCAGCAACTTGCTGCTCTACCCAGAATCCTCTGCTCTGACTTTCCATTGTCTCTTGCTCCTGAAGGTGAAATCCACTGGAAAGACTTTTCTTCCCATCACCTAAGCTATAGAAATATTTCTAGAATTGCTAAGAGCGGTAACCATAAAAAGCACACAGCATGTTCTTAAAAGCCTTTTAAAAAAAAAGTGAGTGAGAGAGAGAGATTTGGCTTTTTGTAGCACAGAAGTTCACTTCAGTCTTTTGGAACAAGCCATTTTCAAAGTCAAATGGGTTTCCTGGAAATCGGAGCTATACAAGGAGAAGTTCCTGCCCCGCTTTCGCCTTTTCATTAATTTGTTTTGTAAACCAAAGTTCTTCCTGAAATGCTGAAAGCAGTATCAATTGTGAATCAAAAAGCCATATTCGTGTGTTCAAGGAACATGGAGGCAATCTTATGGCCAGATCAGCCAAAATGAACATCTTTGGATGTAGCAGATCTCTGGCTGAGGGGGCTGATTCCTGGCCCCCAAATCCAGCAAAGTTGAAAACACGCTCGCTGGTGTAAATTGCTCATTGGCAGAAAGTGAGGAGGAATTAAAGAACCTTTTAATGAGGGTGAAAGAGGAGAGTGCAAAATATGGTTTGAAGCTCAACATCAAAAAAATGAAGATCATGGCCACTGGTCCCATCACCTCCTGGCAAATAGAAGGGGAAGAAATGGAGGCAGTGAGAGATTTTACTTTCTTGGGCTCCATGATCACTGCAGATGATGACAGCAGCCACAAAATTAAAAGACGCCTACTTCTTGGGAGAAAAGCAATGACAAACCTAGACAGCATCTTAAAAAGCAAAGACATCACCTTGCCAACAAAGGTCCGTACAGTAAAAGCTATGGTTTTCCCAGTAGTGATGTATGGAAGTGAGAGCTTGACCATAAAGAAGGCTGATCGCCGAAGAATTGATGCTTTTGAATTATGGTCTGGAGGAGACTCTTGAGAGTCCCATGAACTGCAAGAAGATCAAACATATCTGTCAGGGTTTCAGGGAGAGAAGAGCAGATGGGGGAGGAGACAGAGAGCGAGGGGGAAGAATCCCAGAGAGATGAGGAGGAGGATGACGATGACCAAAGATCGTCCATGAGTTTGTCCAGTGAGTCAGAAGACTCCCAGAAGGGAGCCCCCCTGGTCAGACCAAAGGGGGACCAAGGGGGAAGCAGGGAGGAACAGGGGAGCGAAGGGAGAAGCCTCAGTAGGAGTAGGACACAGGAGCCAGCTTCTCAGCCGGAACGGAGTGAAGGGGGTGGAGTTACCAGGGTGTCAGAGGGAGCAGAGCGTGAAGGAGACAGGGGGAGAAAATCGGAGCAGGACGCTCAGCCGGAAGGGGTGGAGAGTAGCACCGGGAGCAGTGTAGCGGTCGAGAGAAAGGTCAGAAGCAACGTACGTGCGCCAAGTTCAAATGTAGAGGCGCGCGGAAGTGAGGAGAGCCCTGGGGAGGAGCCCGGCCCCAAAGCGAGAAGGAGGGGGGCGGAGGCGTCAGAGGATTCAGCCTCGGGCGAGTCCCGGCGAGGGGGAACCCAGGGGGGCAGAAAGACCCTGCGGAAAAGGAAGGAGAGGAAGAGGTGGTCCAGCACAAGCCTCTTAAATTGGTGCCGAGGCGGGACAGATTCAGAGGGTACTTCAGCGATCTAACGGTACAGACGTAGAGTCACAAAGATGGAATGTAAACGCAACCATGATCTTCAATAAAGACTTTCTGTAAATAAACCGGATTGGAATTGGGTCTCTTGTGAGCTGGGACCAGACGGGTGGCTCTGACAGTAAGTACCCTCAACAGAACGCAAAAATTTTTTTTTGCAAAGCTCACCAACGGGAGCAGCCATGAGCGCGGAGGAACAGCTGCTTATGCTGAGGAATCAGGTTACCGAACTCACAGCTGCAGTCATTGCATCGCAGAAGAAGAATGACGAACTGGACAAGACTTGCCAGGACCTGCGAACAAGGTGGGAGCAGGCAAGCAGGGCAGGGGTTCCGGGGTCCAGATCGGAGGGCGTTGCACTTGGACGGCGGGGGGGCGCCCTAGTTACGCACTTTAATGGCAACCTAGAAGACTACCCTAACTTCAGGGCAGACGTCGTGTGTGCACTGCATTTGCTCCATCATGATTTTAAAGATGAGGAGGAGAGAGTGGGGTTCATAATTTCGCATCTGCATGGGGAGGCCAGGACTTGGCTGCGCAATTTGTGGCGTGAAGATGGCCCTGCCCGCCGCGATTCTGATGAGTTTATTAAAGCGATGGATGCTTGTTTCCAGTCCTCTGTGGATGTGGACATTGCTCGCAAGCAGATGCACGGACTGCGGCAAGGCAAAGCCACTGTACGCCAATATCATTCTAAATTCTTTGCATTACTGACTGCATTGGGCTGGGAGAAGGATAGTAAACCCGCCAGAGATCTTTTCTGGGAAGGTCTTAGCCCCCCCGTCAAGGATGAGATCGCCAGGGGAGATAGACCCCAAACCCTAGAAGACCTAGTGCAACGGGCTTTGGCTATTGGAATACGACATGAGGGGCGTCCGTGGCACGAGGGGGAGGGACCCCAGGCGCGTGCACCAGCGAGAACCCCCCCTTTTGTCCCCAGGGACTTCAGCAGGACGCACCCTTCGCCCTTGTGGAGGCAAGGAGAAGAGCCGATGGAAATTGGTGGTGCTAGGGCTCAGACACCATCCAGAGCCCCTGTTTCCGGTGCAGTGAAGGCGAAGCCTCCTAGAGGGACCAGGAAATGTTACATCTGTGACAGTGCACAGCATATGGCCAAGGAGTGCCCCCAGAGGCTCCAAAAGCACACTGCAGCTCTAGCAACAGTGGCAGCGGAAGTGGTGCACAGAGAGCAGCCTCAGGGAAACGACAGTGCCTGGCTGGAAGCGGAGCTACTGGGGCTCAGCCAGGCGGATCTGTAGAACAGTCCCCAGCATCCTTGCAACGCACAGACCCTTTACCACCCAAGCCAGCAGTGCAACTCACTGCAACCCTTCAGCTGCCAAATGGACAATCCCTGGAGGTTCCCATCACGATCGATTCGGGAAGCAATGCGGATTTTGTGGGAATACAATTTGTCAAGCAGCATAGCATAGCACTCCTGCCTGCAACGACGCCTCTGAATGTGGTCACAGTGGACGGCAGAAAATTGCTGGGAGGGCAAGTTGTGCAGCAGACGCCTCCCATGGTGATGCAAATTGGAAATCATCGAGAAGTCATTAGCTTCAATGTCACCCACCTGTCAGACACGCCCATTGTGTTGGGCATGAGTTGGCTGGAGAGGCATAGTCCCGCTGTAGCGTGGTACCAGCGGCAAATCACCTTCTGCTCATCGTATTGTGCTCAGCATTGCATCCAAACCAATCAGGAGGAGGGGGCCGAGCAGCAGCTGCAACTGGGCATGGTGCAGGCAGTGCCTCACAAGTACAAAGGATTCTTGGAGGTTTTCTGCGAGAAAGAAGCTGACCAGTTGCCGCCTCACAGGCCTTACGACTGTGCAATCGACCTGGTGCCGGGGGCGCAGCTGCCAACTGCAAAGCTGTATTCCATGTCTGAGGACGAGATGCAAGAGCTCAGGGACTTCATAGAGCATAATTTGCAGCGTGGGTTCATCCGGGAATCCAAAGCAGTGGGAGGCAGTCCTGTTTTCTTTGTGAAGAAGAAGGACACGCCCCAAAAAAGACTGGTTGTGGACTACCGGTTCATCAACAGGCTGACTAAGCCCAAGGCCTTCCCCATGCCCAGGATTGACGACCTCCTAGCGACCGTTAGGAAGGGTAAGATCTTCACCAAGTTGGATTTGCGTGGAGCGTACAATCTCATCCGCATCCGGAAGGGCGATGAGTGGAAGACTGCCATGTTCACGCCTCTAGGCACGTATGAATACAGAGTTATGCCGTTCGGTCTCCAAAATGGCAGCCACGTTTTCCAAGCCTTTATGCATCACGTGTTGGCGGGACTCCTCTACAAGAAGTGTGTATGTTTTCTCGACGACATCCTGATCTTCTCGGAATCGCCGGAAGCTCACGAGAAGGATGTAAAGGAAGTCCTGCAGAGGTTGAAGGAGCACAGGCTGTACGCCAAGTTGGAGAAATGCCAGTTTGATGTGACGGAGGTGGGCTTCCTTGGCTACAAGCTGTCCGACGAAGGGCTGGCTATGGACAGAGTCAAGGTCCAAGCGGTGTTGGACTGGAAAAGCCCACGCAATCGGAAGGAGGTCCAGAGATTCATCGGATTTGCCAATTTTTATCGCAAATTCATCAGAGGTTTTGCAAAGGAGACGGCAGCAATCACGGACACCCTCAGTTCCAAGAAGAAGAAGTTCGCTTGGACGGAACAGGCAGAGGGCTCATTTCGGAAGCTTAAAAGCCTCTTCGCCTCCGAGGAGCAGCTACTACACGTGAATCCCGGCAGGCCCATGAGGGTGGAAACCGACACGTCAGACAGAGCGGTGGGAGCCGTCCTTCTGCAGGAGGATCCGCAAGGCAATTGGAGGCCGGGCACCTTCTACTCCCGGAAGCTCAGCAAGACGGAGCGGAACTACACCATATGGGACAGGGAGCTGTTGGCCATTCATGCAGCTTTCAAAGCGTGGCGGCACTTCCTCATAGGAGCCAAGCACACAGTGCAGGTCCGCACGGATCACAAGAACTTAGAGTATTGGCGAACGGCAAAGCTGCAGACCCAAAGACACATGCGCTGGGCAGAATTCTTTGCGGATTTCGACTTTAAAATAGAATACATCCCGGGGGACTCAAATGTTATAGCAGACGCACTATCCAGGAAACCGCAATACCTGGAGGAGACGACACCAATTGCAGCGAAGCACATTTTCGCACCGCAGGCGTGGGCGTGCGCTGCCATCACAGTCGACCTGGACGCAGTGCGACGCACGTTGCAAGCGGATCAATTTGCACAGTCCAAGATGGAGGAGCTACGCAACGGGTCGCAAAGCGGCGATGAGTTCCAGTTGCGGGACGGACTCTTAACTCGCAAGGGTGCCCTTTATGTGCCTAACGACGAACTGTGCGCAAAGGTTCTGCAGCAATTGCACGACGCTCCCAGTGCGGGCCACTTCGGCAAGGAGAAGACAATAGAATTAGTGGCCAGGGACTTTTGGTGGCCCCAGATGCGGGGAGAGGTGGCGGATTATGTCGCCAGGTGTGACACCTGTCAGAGGTCCAAACCAGTACACCAGAAGCTGGCGGGATTGTTGGAACCGCTGGAAACGCCACAGCAGCCGTGGGAGAGGGTAGCACTGGACTTTGTTACTGACCTACCCAGCTCCAGGGGCAAGACGGCGGTACTGGTGGTTGTGGACTTGTTCACCAAGATGGCGCACTTCATTCCTTGTGCCAAGGTGGCGACGGCAGAACAGACCGCCAAACTCTTCATCGACCACGTGTTCAGAGTGCATGGACTACCGCAGTCCGTCCTGTCCGACAGGGGGCGCCAATTTGTTTCCAACTTCTGGCAGAAGCTTCTGGGTATCCTGCATGTCAAGATCAACCTAGCGTCGGCGAGACATCCGCAGACCAACGGCCAAGCAGAGAGGGTCAACGCGATCATGCAGCAGTACCTGAGGTGTTACGCCAATCAGCGACCCGCAGCGTGGGTGGACTACCTGCCGATGGCTGAGTTTGCCTACAACAACACGAAGCACGCATCGACCGGGGTGACGCCGTTCTTCGCGAACAATGGCCGTCATCCCAGAACCTTTCCGAGACTTATGGCACCGGGAGGGGAGGTGCCTCAAGAGGCCGACCAGTTCGCAGCAGAGTTGCAAGAGGTGCACGAGGAGCTGCGGAGACATTTGGAGCTGGCCAAACAGGCCTATAAGGTGCAGGCGGACAAGCACAGAAGGGAGGGAGAGGACATCCAGGTGGGGGATTGGGTATGGTGAGCGGCCCAAGCGATGCCAGCCAGATCGTTAGCCAAGAAGAAGCTAGAACACAGGCAGCTAGGACCCTACCAGGTTGAGGCTAGGATCAATCCTGTAGCATTTCGCCTGGCCCTTCCAGAAGGCTCCAGAGTGCACCCGGTCTTTCATAGGTCGGTGCTCACTCCCTACAAAGCCCCACACAGGTTTCAAGAGTCAGGAACAGTACCAGACCCGCGCAAAGAGTCGCCCAAGAGGGGGGGGTCGCCTAGGGCCGAACCACTCAACGAGGTCACAGAGATACTGGACTCGAGATGGGGGGAAGAGGGAGTTGAATACTTTCTCGCCAGGGAGGGCACGCCAGCCACAGCCAATAGTTGGGTGCCAGGCTACGCGTTAGACGAACCCCTTTTGAAAGATGAGTTCCATGCACTTTTCCCACATAGACCCATGCCAGCTGAGTACTTTGATGACTGGCTTTTCACGCCCACATTGTCAGATGCCACGTTCAGGGGCTTTTCTTCCGCCGAGGAGGGAACACCAGATTCAAGCCCGCCCAGGGGATCGTGCTCGGGGGTGGACACGGAAACCCCTTATTGGTGGGAGGAGCAACCAGAGGAGGAATGGCGTAAGAGGTGGATGATGGGTCCTTGGCGGGCAGCACCAGACGAAGTAGCAAAGGGTGAAGAGACTGAGACCGCGTTGGGTGAAGAACCCGGGTTCGAATACACATACACAGAACTGCCAGCAGAGGACATTGAAGTAGACGACCTGTATCCCGAATCCACACCAGAAGAGCCGCAGCTTCCACGACCTGCACCCGACGAGCGGGAGGGGGGAAGGGGGGGCTTCGAGGGGGGGATGGATGTCAGGGTTTCAGGGAGAGAAGAGCAGATGGGGGAGGAGACAGAGAGCGAGGGGGAAGAATCCCAGAGAGATGAGGAGGAGGATGACGATGACCAAAGATCGTCCATGAGTTTGTCCAGTGAGTCAGAAGACTCCCAGAAGGGAGCCCCCCTGGTCAGACCAAAGGGGGACCAAGGGGGAAGCAGGGAGGAACAGGGGAGCGAAGGGAGAAGCCTCAGTAGGAGTAGGACACAGGAGCCAGCTTCTCAGCCGGAACGGAGTGAAGGGGGTGGAGTTACCAGGGTGTCAGAGGGAGCAGAGCATGAAGGAGACAGGGGGAGAAAATCGGAGCAGGACGCTCAGCCGGAAGGGGTGGAGAGTAGCACCGGGAGCAGTGTAGCGGTCGAGAGAAAGGTCAGAAGCAACGTACGCGCGCCAAGTTCAAATGTAGAGGCGCGCGGAAGTGAGGAGAGCCCTGGGGAGGAGCCCGGCCCCAAAGCGAGAAGGAGGGGGGCGGAGGCGTCAGAGGATTCAGCCTCGGGCGAGTCCCGGCGAGGGGGAACCCAGGGGGGCAGAAAGACCCTGCGGAAAAGGAAGGAGAGGAAGAGGTGGTCCAGCACAAGCCTCTTAAATTGGTGCCGAGGCGGGACAGATTCAGAGGGTACTTCAGCGATCTAACGGTACAGACGTAGAGTCACAAAGATGGAATGTAAACGCAACCATGATCTTCAATAAAGACTTTCTGTAAATAAACCGGATTGGAATTGGGTCTCTTGTGAGCTGGGACCAGACGGGTGGCTCTGACAATATCCATTCTTAAGGAAATCAGCCCTGAGTGCTCACTGGAAGGACAGATCCTGAAACTGAGATTCCAATACTTTGGCCACTTCATGAGAAGAGAAGACTCCCTGGAAAAGACCCTGATGTTGGGAAAGATGGAGGGCACAAGGAGAAGGGGACGACAGAGGACAAGATGGTTGGATAGTGTTCTCAAAGCTACCAGCATGAATTTGACTAAACTGCAGGAGGCAGTGGAAGGCAGGAGTGCCTGGAGTGCTCTGGTCCATGGGGTCACAAAGAGTCGGACACGACTAAATGACAACAACAAAATTGCTCATCCCAGCTGGTGCTCAGCCAGCTGGGGAGAAGCTGGTTGAGTCAAGGCTTGTGTAAGTTATCAGGAAGTAGTGTTCATGGGGCATGGAAGAGGTGGGACCAGAGAGAGGGAGACTTAGGCTGGATCCCAAGTTTTTGAGGTTCAGTTGTGTGACCAGGCAACCCAGCACGAACAGTCTTTTAAAATTTTGTTTCACCTCTTTCAGATTTTAACAGAGCAGCAGAAGCAGCCCTGAATATGAACAGGATTTGGTTCTGGTGAAACATTACATTCAACAGCATCCTTGAAGCCAGATTCCTGTGCATAGGATTTCTCCCTGTGTGCGGTTATAAAGTGTTGGGCATGGGGCGGTTTGACAGTGGAATGGACTAGTTCAGAAGGTGGTGGACTCTCCTTCCTTGGAGGTTTTTTAAGAGGCTGGATGGGCATCTGTGTGTAGAACAGGTCGGTCTCTGGGAATGTGTGTAGAACAGGTAGGTCTCTGGGAATGAAGTTGAGAGATGACCAAACCTGGGGAGAAAACAGTAAAGACCTGATGAAGAGAGCACAGCAGAGGTTATATTTTCTGAGAATCCTCCAGAAAAAACAATCTCTCAAAGGACCTGTTGGTGGCATTTCACCATTGTACTGTTGAGAGTGTATTAACTTATGGTCTGTGTATGTGGTTTGGGAGGTGTACAGTCAGGGAAAAAACAATGCTGTCCAGGGTTGTAAAGACTGCAGAGAGAATAATTGGGTGCACTCTTCCCACCTTGGATCAAATCTACGCTTCCAGGTGCCATAAGAAAGCTGCAGAGATAGTGCAGGATAGTGCGCACCCTGGAAATGATCTCTTTCAGCTTCTGCCTTCTGAAACAAGGTACAGGGTTATAAAGACCAGGACTAGCCGCCTGAGAAACAGTTTCTGTCCAAATGCAATTTTAGTTTTAAACGCAGTGTAAAGTAGTCTCTATGGGAGTATATTGTATTTAATAATGGGGTATCAGAGTTTTTAGGGGGCTAACCAGGCTGGGATAGCTGGGATAGCAGGCGTGTTGGTTTCTGAATCTCTGATGTAGATTTTTTTCAATTTCGTTGTTCTGTATGGGACAATGACAATAAATCTGTCAGGGATACTTCAGCTGTGATTCCTGAATTGCAGGAGGTTGAACTAGATGACCCTCAGGGTCCCTTGCAACTCTATAATTCAATGATTCTAAGCACCAAAGGAGCAGAACAGAGGGATGGCTCAGTAGGTACAGCATGAGACTTTTAATCTCAGGGTTGTGGGTTGGAGTCCCACGTTGCACAAAGAGGTTCCTGCACTACGGGGGGGGGGTGGACTAGATAATTCTTGTGGTTCCTTCCAACTCTACAATTATGTGATTCTGGGACATCTCATGCAAGCATGTGGGCTTGAGGGGTGGTTGGATTCTATTTGGGTGGTTCTATTTGCATCCCCTCCCCCTGAAAAAAATTCAATTGATCAACATTTAGTGCAGCCCTAAATTAAGAGCTCAAATGCCCTGGTTTGGGGGGGGGGGGAGAACACCCAGGTGTCAGCAAAACTATTTGCCACGTTCAAAGAGAAAAATGTAGATGAAAAGCGCTGCTTAAGAAAGACCGATTTGTAGTTTGGTACGAATGACCCGATTAAAAGCAACTATCTCCAAAGTAGTAAACCTAATCACATGTGCCGCTATTTCATGGTGCTCAGTGCAGAAATCCACTACAGCAGTCCAATTTGCTCTGCCCTGCAATTCATCTGTTTTTATTAGCCCTGTTCGCCTATTTATGTTGCAGAAATAAAAGTGTCTCCTTTTGCAATTGCATACAGTAATTTGGAGGCCATGCCATGGGGCAGCACAGTTAATAACCTACCCAAATGACTTTACAATGCCGGCATTGTGGATGGGCAAGGAGTAAACCAGGCAAGTATTTGTGCTGGCACCAAGTCTTATAAAATTGTGTGTGTGTGTGTGTGAGAGAGAGAGAGAGAGAGAGAGAGAGAGAGAGAGAGAGAGAGAGAGAGATGATTATCAGGACCATTCAGAATAATTGCAAGCTTCATTTGTTAGGGCACTTCAAAGATTTGGTGTGTCAGCATTCAAAAACTGGCTCAAATCTCAGCCTATGTTGTCACTAGGTTGCAAACCACAGAACATTGCAGCTCTTGGTGGAGGAGGGCTGTGGAGTGCAGCAGATTTCCATGTGAACCAGCCTATAGCAAGATCCACCAGGATGGGAAGGTTAGGTAGGTAGGTACCCCTGGCCCATCAGGGCCAGTCGTGACCGACTCTAGGGTTGCGCGCTCATCTCGCTCAAGAGGCCGGGAGCCGGCGCTGTCCGAAGACACTTCCAGGTCACGTGGCCAGCGTGATGAAGCTGCAGCTGGCAAGCCAGCACCAGCGCCGCACACGGAAACGCTGTTTATCTTCCCGCTAGAAAGTGGTCCCTATTTATCTACTTGCACTTAGGGGTGCTTTCGAACTGCTAGGTAGGCAGAAGCTGGGACTGAATGACGGAAGCTCACCCCGCCACGGGGATTTGAACCGCCGACCTTTTGATCGGCAGGTCCTAGGCTCTGTGGTTTAACCCACAGCACCACCCGCGTACCCATGGGAAGGTTAAAGGTAAAGGTAAAGGTACCCCTGCCCGTACGGGCCAGTCTTGCCAGACTCTGGGGTTGTGCGCCCATCTCACTTAAGAGGCCAGGGGCCAGCGCTGTCCGAAGACACTTCCGGGTCACGTGGCCAGCGTGACATCGCTGCTCTGGCGAGCCAGAGCTGCACACGGAAACGCCGTTTACCTTCCCGCTAGAAAGCGGTCCCTATTTATCTACTTGCACCCGAGGTTGCTTTCGAACTGCTAGGTTGGCAGGCGCTGGGACCGAGCAGCGGGAGCGCACCCCGCCGCAGGGATTCGAACCACCGACCTTTCGATCGGCAAGCCCTAGGCGCTGAGGCTTTAACCCACAGCGCCACCCGCGTCCCTATGGGAAGGTTAGGATGCAACAAATTCCCGGCTGTGCTGGGAGATTCATCGTGCAGCCAGGCTTCCCTAGTGTAACTCCCCATACTCAGCTCAGCCTGGTATATCTCGTGCCATCTGTTCCCAGTCCATGTCACTTTCACATCTGTTTCTATGTTATTTCCTGTTAGCATGGAGAAGGGTTACAGTTTGGTGGCAAAGCATGTGTCTGCTCTGCATGCAAAAGTTTCCAGATTTGATCCCTGGCATCTTCAGATCCCCAGGAGTGAATCCTGCCTGAAACCGCAAAGAGAGTCTACCTGGAAGTGTCAACAGTACTGAGTGAGATGGACCAATGGTTCAGTAGATGTAGATGTAGATGTAGATGATGTAGATGATGTAGATGTAGATGCATATGCATATGCATATGCATATGTATATGTTGTTGTTGTTGTTTAGTCATTTAGCCGTTTAGTCGTGTCCGACTCTTCGTGACCCCATGGATCAGAGCACGCCAGGCACTCCTGTCTTCCACTGCCTCCCGCAGTTTGGTCAAACTCATGCTGGTAGCTTCGAGAACACTGTCCAACCATCTCGTCCTCTGTCGTCCCCTTCTCCTTGTGCCCTCCATCTTTCCCAACATCAGGGTCTTTTCCAGGGAGTCTTCTCTTCTCATGAGGTGGCCAAAGTATTGGAGCCTCAGCTTCAGGATCTGTCCTTCTAGTGAGCACTCAGGGCTGATTTCCTTCAGAATGGATAGGTTTGATCTTCTTGCAGTCCATGGGACTCTCAAGAGTCTCTTCCAGCACCATAATTCAAAAGCATCAATTCTTTGGCGATCAGCCTTCTTTATGGTCCAGCTCTCACTAATAATATAATATGTTATTATATTAACATGCAATTCTTTTAAAACATGCAAAAATTCACATTAAATCCAAAACGTGTTCTGCATCAAAATGCACATTTCTACAAATGTTTTTCCTTCAAAATTTTCATTGTCATGGATGCATTGTTTTCAACTAAAAACTATCTATATTATGCTGACAGGCCTTTGTAGCTTTTTTAATTTTTGATAGCCAGTCACCTTAATGTATCTGTATCTTCATTGATACTACATTTTAGCATTGTGGTGGTATAGAGATGCTTTTATAAATAAATAAACAAGATGCGTTAAATGTTTTGGAAGCACAAAAGCTGCCGAATAACTAAGTTGCAATCCATTTGCTTATTTTAGAGGTGCAGAACGGTTTCATTCATCTTTGGAATCCGCACAGATTAAATTCCACATGCAACCGTTTCAGTCCCACTGAACTAGGTTGCATGTTCAAGTTATCTGTCCTCCTTATGAACTTTCTGTCCCTTCCAGCAATGGCAGCTTCAGTGAACTGTCTCAAAAGCAGAAACAGTTGGCAATGAGGTGACCCTTTGTCTCCTCCCTTGGTGACATTCAAGAAGTCATTCTTCCCCACGCTACTTCGTGGCAGTTACCTATGCTCCAGGTATACAGTAGCTTCACATTTGAAGCAACTGATCTCATTAGGTATCTGTGACAAAGGAAACCCCTCCAGCAACGAATGTTGCTTGTCCTGTAGCAAATCCACTGTGTGGTTTAAATAAGCTCCAGTGAACAAGCAAGCTGCAACAGGGATGCACTGCACAGAGGTAAAGATGTTGATGCGAGGAATGGGGACCCTTGATCTTACCAAAATCCCTGGTTTCTCCAAAAGTGATATGGCATGCTTGGGGGAGAAATCAACAACATGTCTCACTGTCTTAGGACTCAGCTATACAGCTGCAGATAAAAAGTTTTAAGTGCATTATACAAAAGGGACACTAGATGGCGATGTTGAGCTAAGGCAAATTCAATATATTTTTCAAAACGGTTTGTTAAAAAAATGCAGTTTCACTGTGTGTGTGTGTGTGTGTCTAAATTCCACCTTAGTGCATTTGGGGGGGATGGGACCAAAGGTAAAGGCAAAGGGACCCCTGACCATTAGGTCCAGTCGTGGCTGACTCTGGGGTCGCTCATCTTGCTTTACTGGCCAAGGGAGCCGGCGTACAGCTTCCGGGTCATGTGGCCAGCATGACTAAGCCACTTCTAGCGAACCAGAGCAGCCCACGGAAACGCCGTTTACCTTCCCACCGGAGTGGTACCTATTTATCTACTTGCACTTTGATGTGCATTCGAACTGCTAGGTTGGCAGGAGCAGGGACCGAGCAACAGGAACTCACCCCGTCGCGGGGATTTGAACCGCTGACCTTCTGATCAGCAAGTCCTAGGCTCTGCGGTTAAACCCACAGCACCACCCGCGTCCTTGGGACCAAAGGTATTGTGGAGCAATTCTATGTGCAAGAAGCTAGTGTAAAGCAAGCTGTTGCAAACTAATCAGCTATAAAGTTACACCAGATCCAAACCTGGTTCAGCAGTGGCAGCCCTTACTAATCCTGGCAGCAAGAAAACAAGACTTTAAAATAGTGTTAAATGCCAGGACATCTGATCATATGCGGACCTGCATTATGGGTAGCCCTGAAGCTTGAACTGTTATGCATTCATGAGGTCTGGGGAACAACTGTTACCTCCTTCAGGACGTTAGTTCCACAAAGATCACCACAATTTTTTATTTTTAAAAAACAGATGTCAGATTTTGATTTAAATTTCTGTACTAGATTATCTCACATGTCACTGGTATAAATAAAAATCTCCAATGCCTTCTAGTTTTTGAGTTATAGCCCACTTGGTAGAGCATGAGACTCTTAATCTCCAGATCATGGGTTTGAGCCCCACATGGGGCAAAATATTCCTGTGTTGCAGGAAGGCTGGACTAAATGATCCTTGTGGTCCCTTCTAACTAATCTGTGATTCTGAGTAGGTGCATTTGTGTAAAAATTAGGGGAAATTAGGGATATGTTATATACATGCAGGATACACTTTTTAAATCATTTTTTGAAAGCAATGTGGACTAGAGTCGCTTCTGGGGCTCTTTTGGGATTTGGGGTCCAGAAATTTAAGCTTCTTTGTGAAACTGCCCTGAGACCTGTGGGTATAGGGCAGTATATTAGTAGTAGTAGTAGTAGTACACCGATCCTAGTCCAACTGCACTGGCTACCAATTAGTTTCCGGGCCCAATTCAAAGTGCTGGTTTTGACCTATAAAGCCTTAAACAGCTCAGGACTGCAATAGCTCCAGGACCGCCTCTTTCCGTATGAACCTACCCGGACCCTGATATCATCTTCTGAGGCCCTCCTTTGTGTGCCTCCTCCTTGAGAGGTCCGGAGGGTGGCAACGCAAGAGCAGGGCCTTCTCTGCAGTGGCTCCCCATCTATGAAATGCTCTCCCCAGGGAAGTTTGGCTGGCACCTTCATTATATACTTTTAGGCATCAGGCAAAAACATTCATTTTTAACCAAGCCTTCAGGTGATCTGATTTACATGCTATGCCCTTTTAAAAAAAAATCTTTTGTGGGGGGCTATTAGGTAGGTTGTTGTTTTTATTTTTATTATGTATTTTGTGGTTTTATATCTTGACTTTATTCTGTGAACTGCCCAGTGAACCCTGGGTATAGGACAGTATATAAATTCATTGAGGAGGAGGAGGAGGAGGAGGAGAAGAAGAAGAAGTTGTTTCACAGTAGATCTTGTTGGGATACTGCCAGGGAGATATGGCCCATCATGGCCCCCCACGTCGCCTCCGGACGATCCATTGATCTCCCGTAGATACAGTATCAGCAATTAGCGACACGAGCTCCAGAAAATAGCTTGCCACATTCCAGAACTGATGTACACTCTATCAGCAGAATTCGCACAGTGAAAGTTGCACGCAGGAGAGCATTATTGAGAAGTTTATTCAGCGTTGGTCAGAACAAAGAAAAAAACATGACTGCCTGCTTCGGTATGCTCAGGCACAGAGAGAGACAACAGCTCTATCAAAACAGAAACATCCTGTGGACAGGAAATACGCTGACTCTGTGACTCACAAAGCCTGCTCCCTTTTAAGGTGGAACGGAAATATCCTAACAGATCTGCCCCTGGTCAAGTGACTGATCTGAATGTGCTTAGGATCCACTCCATTTTTGAAACTTACACCAGCCTCAGTTCAGCCAGCTTTGAAAGAAGGAGCAATGTAAACCTGTTCAACTTGTGGGTTTGCATAGGAATAATTCTAAACACCTTATGGTTGCTGTAAGATATCAGAAGAATGAACATGCCTTTAGACATCCCACAGTTGATATAAGATGGTGTCAGGTGGCTAGGAATGGTTTTCAATATCCTATGGATGACATTACCTAATGTCAGGATAGGCATGGTTGACCTAGAAAGGTCTCACAGGTCAGATCTAAAGACCTGGGGTGCTTGGATGGCCTTGCAGAATTAGAGACATTGATGGCTACCATAAGGCTATCAATGGCTACTAGACATGGTGCCCATGTTCTACGTCCACTGCCAGCTTCTGGATACCAGTTGCTGGAAATCGCAAGTGGGAAGAGTGCTGTTTCACTCAGGTCAGACTTGCGGACATCCCATAGACACCTGGTGGACCCGATCCAGAATTCTTATGAAGCCCCCCAACTCTGTTTTGCTGGCTTGATCTGGAACTAAAGTGGGAGAGGAAAGCCTCTAAGCACATGCTCAGAAATAGCACTGTTTTCATGCGCAAGCAGACTGTCAGGGCCTCAGTGCGTGGACATGGCAATGATGTTAGGCAGGGCAGATTTAGATTTGTGGTGATGATTGTTATTCAATAGAAGACGGCAGCGCCACAAGCCTATCAGCACGTTTATTATGCCCTGCTGGTTAGCGTTTGTCTCAACACTAGTTTGAGTGGATTTGAGGTCTGACAAGAGAGCTCAGCCACAAATTCCTTGCCTCTCTCCCCCATTATGCATTCTGCTCAGCGCAGCACATTTTGTAATGAGGTCTTCGCACCAAACAGATGTATTTGAAAGGATATTGTTGACATTGTTCCTGTGAAATTACTGGGTATATTCAGCTCGCTACTAATGCCCTTGACCTTTTGAACATTTTCACTGATAGCTGGATGCAGATAGCTACTTGGCGCCATTACAAACAAATGAAAGAGGAAGGCTGAGAGATGTCTGTACCTGCAATTTACATACAAATGAGTGTCTTTAAAGAAACAGAGGCAAATCCACGTCTTGGGCCAATATGATGCCTATCAAAACAAGCATCTTAAAGACTTATTTTTTTAACGTTCAGTCCTCATGTAATGAGTTCTCCCAGGCATGCCCACCCTTCTCTGAAAGCTTATACTGCTGATATATATGGAATTAAGAACACATTTTCTTTCTTACTTATCCATTTGTTAGATATATTTGGGTTATGCCCAGCTAAGGCGTACTCAGAGAAGACCCACTGAAATCAATGGATTTGAATGAGTCGTGTCCATTGGTTTCTTTCTTTTCTGGTCAATTTTCAACCTGATATACCATAAAATTCAATCTATATATATTATAATAATCCTCATAAAACACAAGATTATAAATATATCAGTGTAGCCCTCAGCCACCATTTTATCTTAATCTTCAAACATACAGAGAGTTGAATCTTCCCACCTCTCTACCTGGGAGAGCTTCCCCTTCCTTGGACTCCCACCCTGAGAAAAATCACTATGATCTGCCTCTCATACATGCTCCTGCCTCTTCTCTCTGGCAGCTCCCTGTACGTATCTTCCTTTCTCACAAATAATGTCCATTGTTTTCAATGGGTCTGCACTGAATACGATGGCGGGGGCAATTGTATGACAAGATCTGCTAGCATGAGAGGTTAGGAGGCAGCAGATCTTGGGATGAGCAGATCCCAGCCTCAGCCCGAGATTTACCTGCATGACTTGCTCAGCCAAAGCTGGGTGAACCAAGCCAGTACACGTCCCCCAAAAGGCACAGCAGGGGTGGGACTGGGTAGGGTCTCAAATTTCAGCAGCTCCGTGTGCGACACCAAAATCCAGCCCCCCTCTGCCTCTTGTATTCCATTATAAATCATAGTTGTGGTAGGACCCCCAAGGCTCTGCGCCCAGTGTGACTGGTTGAGTCACACTCCCCTAAATCCTTCTCTTGGTAGAGGGTGTGGCGATCACACAGGGTCCCCGGACGTTTCACCATCTATTGATCCCTGTGCCACCACTTTATTTCTCGCTGCCACCATCCAGGTCCTACCTGGGCAATACTGAGTCCAGTCAGGGTTAAATTGAAACATACACTTTTGTTTATTTATTGCAGTTTAACAAGCGTGTGGTTTCATAAACGGTATCGGTCAATTACAATCATGGGGTGCCTATCCAGACCTGTAACTTCCGCTACCTGCTCTCACTCACTAAACCACCTCTCCAATATTTTCTTGTCTGCCTAGCCCCTGTTCCTGACTCAGCCTATTTTGCTACACTAACTCATCCTACCCACAAACTCTATCCCAATTCACGCCCACTCCAACCAAACACTCAACTCCCAATGAACTCCTCAACAAACTCCCCCCTTTGCTTCTCCCAGAGCTGGTTTTATAGTCCCACTGACTCCACCCCCCTGGCTCCTGACTGGGCAACCTGTTTAACTATTTCACCTCCAGCATTCTCTCATATGTTAACGTCACAGAGAGGTCCTTAAACTGAATCCTATCTCTGTTCAACTCAGTCATGTGACCTGGAAAAAATGGGTACTGTAAGTCAGAATCAGTTTTAGAGGCTTGCTTTCCCCCTGACATGCTTGCAATCATCACCATCACCATTTATTTGTTTATTTATGTCTTCTTCTTCTTCTTCTTCTTCTTCTTCTTCTTCTTCTTCTTCTTCTTCTTCTTCTTCTTCTTCTTCTTCTTTGGCGATAACTCATAGCCGAGTAAGATTGTCTTCCCTGAACACGGTTTTAAAAGTTACAGATAGGTAGCCGTGTTGGTCTGCCATAGTAAAAAAAAAAAAAAAAAAAGAATTCCTTCCAGTAGCACCTTAAAGACCAACTAAGTTAGTTCTTGGTATGAGCTTTCGTGTGCATGCACACTTCTTCAGATACACTGAAACAGAAGTTACCAGTATTATACCCCTCCCCACCTTCTCACTATATAGAAGGGTCTGGTAACTTCTGTTTCAGTGTATCTGAAGAAGTGTGCGTGCACACGAAAGCTCATACCAAGAACTAACTTAGTTGGTCTTTAAGGCGCTACTGGAAGGAATTTTTTTTTGTTTTGACGGTTTTAAAAGTGAGAACGTAAGTGACTGTGGAGGCCAATTCTGGATCCACACATTCTTCCACAGTGGGGACATAGGTTTCTGGGTGGGAGTTGATCATGGTGAGGGTTTGCCAAGTGTCCCTTCCTCTTAGTGCATTTCTCCCTTTTGTTCTGAGTTTGTGCTTCTTCAAAACCCATGACACCTTTGGCAAAGGCTGTTCTCCAACTGGCGTGCTCACAGGCCAGTGTTCCCCAGTTGTCAGTGTTTTAATATTTGCCTTGAGAGAGCCTTTGAAACTCTTTTGCTGACCACCAGCATTACTCTTTCCATTTTTAAGTTCGGAGTATCGTAGTCGCTTTGGAAGATGATAATCAGGCATCCACCCAACATGACCAGTTCAACGAAGCTGATGTTGAAGAATCATTGCTTTGACAATGGTGATCTTTGCTTCTTCCAGTACACTGGTATTAGTTTTCCTGTCTTCCCAAGTGACGTGTTGCCCATCTGACTGGGTTGCCCTAGCCACTCTGGGCAGTGGCAGAGTTTCATGCTCCAGCACCGGGGGCGGAGAGCAAGCGGGACCGTGGCTGGCACGCGTCCTGTGGGTGTGGCGTGTGAGGATACCCAGAGCTTACAGGGTTAACAGCTCAGGAAATGACGTCCTGTCACTGGGGGTGTGTTCGCATCTTTGTTATGTGAGCGGTTTACTCTCTGTTTTAGAGCGATAGGAGAAGCATCATGCCATAGCTCTCTCCTGGCTGATGTTTAATTGTTTTGCTGCTGTACAATAAAAGCTTCGTAGAATAGGAAGCTGCTGCAAATGAGTTTTACTGCATGGCTGAGATTCTTCCACACAGGCACACGCTGTGCAAGTTTCTCTGCTGTAGCCAGGAGGTGCAGGTTCTCACAGTGGAAGCGGACTCGACACACAACAGTCCTGCTGTTCGCAGCCAAAACAGACACTCAACGGAACATAGTGTACCACCTGCAGAGGAGTGGCTCCCAGCACGGGGGGGGGGGGGCGGCCGTCATGGCACCCCACCGGGATCGTGGTGCTGGGGGCAATGCGCTCCCCCTCCCCCTTCCTCTGCCAGTGACTCTGGGCGGCTTCCAACAAATTAAAAACATTAAGCACAGTAAAACTTCAAACATTAAAAACTTCCCTACACAGGGCTGCCTTAAGGTGTCTTCTAAAAGTCAGGTAATTTATTTCCTTGACATCTGACAGGAGGGCATTCCACAGGGTTGGTGCCACTACCAAGAAGGTCCTCTGCCTGGTTCCCTATCACCTCATTTCTCACAGTGAGGGAACAACCAGGAGACCCTCAAAACTGGACCTCATTGAATGATGGGGGTAGAGACACTACTTCCGGTCTACAGAATGGTTCAGCCTTGCTCCTGAATAGAATTTGGATGTGGCAATAACCCTACACTAGCTAAACCTATAGCAGCTTGCTTCACGCCAGCTTCTTGTATAGGATTGCTCCCATACCTGGATAAAACTATCAATATCTATCTATCTTAGTTCTATATGCTGTGAGCATATGTGGAAAGCCAAACAAGAATTCTATAGGAGGGACGACTAACCAGTGGCTCTCTGGATGTTGTCGGACTACGATTGGCCCTTGGCAATGCTGGCAAGGGATGATGGGAGCTGGAGTTCAGCAAGGGCCACCGATACTCCATCTCTAGTCCACACAGCTTTTTCTAAGAGTTACATGCATGGATCTCACTAACCCATGGATAATCCAGCTGTATTCATTTCCCGACAGAGCAAAGCCTTCATTAAATATAAAGGAAGTTAACAATGACATTTCAGGACTCAATCATTTTTTAAAATTTTATCCCAGGCAGATAATGTTGCAAGTAAGAAAAGATTATATGTAGGTTTGAACAAGATTTAAATAATCTTCTATATAGAAACAGGAGGAACTGGGAAGGATTTTTGCTACAGTATTCAAACCCATAGTTTACTGCAATGAACCATTATCTATAAGAAGAAGAAGAATAAAAGATTTCTAGCAGGTGGCATAATAATCAGTCAAAACACTGAGGAAATTCAGCCTTCCGCTAATTATAAGGTTTCTGCAATGTCACTTGTGAAAGTCTTCGTTGTTTTTGTCAGAAAATGATAAGTAATATTTTCTGCCAGGCCTTCACAATAGATACATTATTAAATTCAAATAAGATTTTGCGAAGGATATTCACCTTCAATGCTGCTGTTTCCCCCCTGCAAGAAAGATGCAGGTTGCATTGTTTATTCAGGCTATATTGACAATGCACTCAGAAATGGTACCAATCTCCTTCAAATTCTGTGTCTTCCTCTCCATTGCCTACTTCTCTCAGTTGTTTGTCTTCATTTGGTTGCACTGCCTGTTGAAAAAAAAATAGCTTGCAGTTGTGTGGAGGCAACTTTAGTTGCTCCTTCATAAGTTATTAGAAGTTTGAATGGGTAGCTCTATTGGTACCTTATGCATGGAGTGCTGTGGTATAAATTTTAAGTTCCCATCTTTCTTGCGGTGTTGCTGCATAGAGCTATTGGTACGTGCTTATTGTTGAATTTTCTATTCTGATTTTTTTCTGATGTTCTGAACTCTTGAAAAAAGTAATTTTTTTTTTAATTATGAAGAAGCTAAAGCGAACAATGATGTCTTTCTGGTGCTCACAATTTTTGTTGTTGTTTTGGATGGAGTGCTCCCAGTATGGCCTGCTTGTATAATGGCACCAGGAAGTATTCTCTAATGTGTGATTCTCTAAGGATGTGAGACAGAGGTGAAAACCAATCCCCCAGAGTGATAATTCATGATCCTCTGAATCTGCAGCTCTTAGCCCACTTGAGGCTGTTAAAAGTTTAAGCAAGACTTCATTTTGGGGCAAACTAAGCTATTGGGGGGGGCATTGTGGGTTAAACCACAGAGCCTAGGACTTGCCGATCAGAAGGTCAGTGGTTCAAATCCCCGTGATGGGGTGAGCTCCCATTGCTCGGTCCCTGCTCCTGCCAACCTAGCAGTTCGAAAGCACATCAAAGTGCAAGTAGATAAATAGGTACTGCTCTGGCGGGAAGGTAAACGGCATTTCTGTGCGCTGCTCTGGTTCACCAGAAGCGGCTTAGTCATGCTGGCCACATGACCCAGAAGCTATACGCCGGCTTCCTCGGCCAATGAAGCGAGATGAGCGCCACAACCCCAGAGTCGTCCACGACTGGACCTAATGGTCAGGGGTCCCTTTAACTCTTAAGCTATTTTTACCTCTGAAGAAGGAAGGCGTAGCAACTACCCACCTTCCCATTTTGAATTTGATACAGCTTGAGAATTTGGACATACACTCAATCTCCTATGCTGTTGTTCCCCCGCCAATAGTGCTGAATCTTGGGCTGTAGGCTTGCTTTGAACATGCAACTCAAACCAATAAGAAGTAACTCCTGTCTGCCTCCTTCCATCTTATCTTGGTTCATGATCAGCTTACAGAGCTCAAATGCTCGGTATACATTTAATGCACTATGGTACCACTTTAAACAGTCATGGCTTCCCCGTAAGAATTTCGGAAACTCTAGTTTACTAAAGCTGCTGAGAGTTGTTAGGAGATGGCTACTGTTCCCACAGTTACAGTTCTCAGAGTGGTTTAACTGCTAATCCCTGTTCCCATAGAACCCTGGGAATTGTGAGGGAAATAGAGACCTTCTAACAACTTTTCCCAATAGTGATGTATGGAAGCGAAAGCTGGACCATAAAGAAGGCTGATCGCCGAAGAATTGATGCTTTTGATGGTGCTGGAGGAGACTCTTGAGAGTCCCATGGACTGCAAGAAGATCAAACCTCTCAATTCTGAAGGAAATCAGCCCTGAGGGCTCACTGGAAGAACAGATTGTGAAGCTGAGGCTCCAATCCTTTGGCCACCTAAGGAGAAGAGAAGAGTCCCTGGAAAAGACCCTGATGTTGGGAAAGATGGAGGGCACAAGGAGAAGGGGACGACAGAGGACGAGATGGTTGGATAGTGTTATTGAAGCTACCAGCATGAGTTTGACCAAACTGCGGGAGGCAGTGGAAGACAGAAGTGCCTGGCGTGCTCTGGTCCATGGGGTCACGAAGAGTCGGACACGACTAAATGACTAAACAACAACAACAACTGTAACCACACTTGACAAACTGTAGCAAGCTGCAAGTGTTTAAAGTGCCTGGAAACTAACTGAGACCACTGCTTCCACGGGAAAAAATATGGTAAGTAGAGTTGAACATCATTTGCATACCTATAAAACTCAAATGGTTAACAACACGAGTGGCAAAACAGACCTTTGCGGAACACCAAATCTTGCATGGGAGGCAAAGCAGTCTTTGCTGACCACCACTTTCTGAGACTGTGCTAGCAAAAAGAAATTATTATTATTATTTATTGAATTTATACACCACCCTATACCCGGAGGTCTCAGGGCAGTTCACAGAACAGAAACGAAGCTTTTTCAGGGTCAACCACATGGTGTAGTAAGTTGTCATGATCCAAATTAGAAAATGCACATTTCTCCCCTTTTGATTCCCCATGGCTTGAAAGAGCCTTTGGATATTTGAGCAGCATCAACACCTTCACTGATATACATTGGTCTGTTCCTTGCAGAGATAGGCAATGAAAACAAAAATAGGGTCGTCTCCCCCCTTTATTTGCTCTACTACAGCTTCATTTCCCATTAGATGGGAAACAATCAACCCAGAAAGATCTTTATTTATCCTCTTTATTCCTTTACTCTGTCCAATACAGGAAACGTATTATTAAGCAATCAAGACTGTGCCGCGGCAATCATAAGGTGATTATGTTCCAACATAACAAGTGGCAAGGTGTTGCCAAGAAAAGCTTTCTCTAGAGAGGTGGTTATCTTCAGAATATGAATTTTTATTAGGGACTGGAATATTGGAGAGGATGGAGGATGGACTGTTTCCTCAGTTCTATTCTCCTGTGATCAACTACTTCTTGTGTTTCTTCCACTCCTTATACAAAGCCAGCACATGCACAGTTCATGCATCCTTGCAAATAAACAGAACATAGAACACAGCTGCTCTATGCTGAGTCAGAACATAGGCCCATCCAGCTCAGTCGACAATTAATTTTACCAATCCTACCTGTGGGCACAGAGGATGGAGAAAAGCATGTACAGTGGTACCTCAGGTTACATACGCTTCAGGTTACAGACTCCGCTAACCCAGAAATAGTACCTCAGGTTAAGAACTTTGCTTCAGGATGAGAACAGAAATCGTGCAGTGGCAGCGGGAGGCCCCATTAGCTAAAGTGGCGCTTCGGGTTAAGAACAAATTCAGGTTAAGAATGGACCTACAGAACTAATTAAGTACTTAACCCGAGGTACCACTGTACTTTAGAGCACTGGTCTTCAATTGGTGGGTATGGATCCATGAGTGATCACAGACTGAACCAAGGTGAGTTGCAACAGGAGCACTGCCATCATGCAAATACATGGTGAAAGATTTTTTAAAAACAGATCCCAAATGCATGGTTAGATTAAAAGTGGGTCCTGGATCTGAAAAGGTTTAAGATACCTGTTCTACTGGGAAGAGGGATCCCACCCAACTGCATTTGGCAGGTCACTTTCCAAACACTTTTAAACTTTGAGAGATCTTGGATCCCATAAGTAAGTGAAGAAGAACAAATACTGCATCATTTCTCATCATGACAACATCCTTCAAAAATGCAGACTACGTATGACCCATTTCAGATGCCATGCGTTGTGAGCTCCAAATGGGAGGGAGGTGTCGATATATATTATATTATTTTAGGAATACATCTTTTAAATTCCAGACATATAGCATTCTGTGTGCAGGGATACATATAGAGAAAATCTTTACCTCCATTGATTCACCTTGTCCTCTGTGAATGTATGGTTTGGAGAGAAAAACAAACAGGGAAAGGTTTCCCTCCATCTCTCATAACTCTAGAACGCTGGGTTATCTAATGAAGCTGGATTTTGGAAGATTCGGGACAGACAAGACAAAGTCCTTCTTCAAACAGCACATAGTTAAATTATGGGATTTACTCCCGCAAGTGGGAATGTGATGGTCACCAAATCTGATGACATTAAAAAGAGGATTAAGCAAATTCTTGGAGGATACACACCATTGTACTGGGTGTGCGGTCCTTGTGTCCTGCTGTGGGCTTCCCATAAGTATCTTTTCGGCCACTGTGAGAACAGGATGATGCCCTAGATGGACCTGGGCTTCATCCAGCAGGCTCTTCTTATGTTCAATCCCCTTTTATTAATGTTTGGGTCAATGGCAATCACCATTTGTTATGGAAGCAAATTCTATAGTCTTTCTATGTGTTATATGAAGCTATTCTTCTTTTCATCTGTCCCGAATCTTCTACTGTTCCACTTCAGTTAGCTATCCATATTATTTCCTATATCTCCAAATGTTGTGACACAGTACTTGACAGCTTAGACATATGAAAAAGCTGGTTTAAATATGCATCTTGGTATAAAATGTGTGTTTAATTTTTTATTTTTATTAAAAAAAACACAGTTCATATGTTACTAGGGAAATGGAAAGGAGCTGGGTGAAACTATAGGTAAAAACATAGTGGTAGATTTATGGTCTGCAGGGCCCTGGGCACGGGCACAGTCTCTCTCTCTCTCTCTCTCTCTCTCTCTCTCTCTCTCTCTCTCTCTGTGTGTGTGTGTTTGTGGAGGGGGTTGTCAGGATCCTGTCAGTGGCTCTCGGCTGGTTGCCCAGGAAAGTATAAAGACAAGGAAAAGAAGAAGAAGAAGAAGAGGAGTTTGGATTTGATATCCCTCTTTATCACTACCCGAAGGAGTCTCAAAGCAGCTAACATTCTCCTTTTCCTTCCTCCCCCACAACAAACACTCTGTGAGGTGAGTGGGGCTGAGAGACTTCGGAGAAGTGGACTAGCCGAAGGTCACCCAGCAGCTGCATGTGGAGGAGCGGAGACGCGAACCCAGTTCACCAGATTACGAGTCTACCACTCTTAACCACTATACCACATTGGCTCTTACCATCCTTTTTTAATTTCATTCTTTACAGAGAGAAGCTATAGAACCCAGCCTCTTGAATAATGGCATTGTCCCGAGTGAATCTCCACCCCCTTCTCTCCCACTTCCTCATTTATCATTCTCATCATCTCCTTTATGGATGCTGCTACGCCCTCTGTCTTTCAGCTCTTTGCTCTCCTACTTTTAAGGCTCGCCGGGTTCTGGGAGATGGTGGGTCTGGTCTGGTTTCTAATGACATGTCAGCCAGGTGTCACTCAGGCTCTCCCACAATTTCCCAACTTTCCCACTCAGCTGCCTCTGAGCTGTGACCTTGCTTGAACTCCTGTTGTAAATCTATACTGTCTTCCTCTTCCTCCTCCCTGGAAGGGTCAGGATGAGGAGGCAGTCTCCACCATTCCACCTGTGCCCAATCCCCGACATTGGTGTACATTGATCCTAAATAAATGTGACTATGTCCAAAAACATGACAGGTCAAATTGCATGAGTTAGTTAATAACATGCATTATCTTTCCCCCTTTACTATTATATTAAATAGTAGTTTTTGTTTCTAGTTAACAATATACATATAGGGAGAGGTAGAAAGAAAACAATTCTCTTTGTTTGAAAATGAACTTCATTTAAAGCATGAGTAGGGAAATTAAGGCCCGGGGGCCTGATGCGGCCCAATCGCCTTCTCAATCTGGCCTGTGGACGGTCTGGGAATCAACATGTTTTTACATGAATAGAATGTGTCCTTTTATTTAAAATCCATCTCTGAGTTATTTGTGGGGCACAGGAATTTGTTCACCCCCCCAAAAAAATAATATAGTCCACCCCCAACAAGGTCTGAAGGACAGTGGACTAGCCTCCTGCTGAAAAAGTTTGCTACCCCTGATTTAAAGGGATAAAATGAATGAAGATACAAAAGGTTTGGTAAAATATTAATTGAACTGAATTTAGGAATGGGATAATTAGAAACGGAGGAAAACTGAAATCATTGACAGACTTGTCTATTCTTAGATGGGGGTTGGAGTCCAAAATGGGCAAAGGAAGACCTAATCCATGTGTCCTTGTCCCCAATTCTCAGACTTCATTCTCACAACCTCACATTAAGTGCCTGGGCCTCTCACATCAATCTATGGAAATAGAAGGGTTCACTGGAGAATTGCATAACCATGCTTATTACAAAAAAAGGGGAAACATTTGCAGTTCTGGTCTTTCCTCTCCCCACGCCTTTCTTTTGGGAAGTGACTAGAGACTGAAGCCTGTCGTTTGGCAGCTGGGCTTGAAAAGCACTTTAATTTTTTATTGGTTCCATCCTGCCTTCCCTTTTAACTCATTAGCATGATCCTTTGTAAATGCTCCTGACCTGCTTTCATTTCCTAGGAGCAAGACATTGCCACAGCTCATCTCATTATTGGGCATCAAATGAATCCTGCTGACGTGAGCCAAGGACTGACTTGTTAGGAGACAGCCATGCACTCTTGCAGCGGAACAGCGCACAAGCTTTTTGATAATTGCTCCCCCCCAATTCCCTAATGCAGAGATCTCCTTCTCAACCCCCCCCCCCCCCGGTTTATCCTTATTCATGTTATTTTTATAACAGAGTATGGCTGGACTCAAATATTAAAGTGACATGCGAATTGAGTGTTAAACAAGTGGCATATTTCATCACATGGCAAAGAACAGTCCAATTAAAAAATTGATGGCACATCACCACTAAGGTTATGCGGCCCCTTCGGCATCTGAGTTTCTGCCCCCCCAGGAGTTCTCACTCCCCACAACTGACCCTCCTCAACCCTCAACCTTCCCCCTTTTATCAGAAGAAGGGTGAGTGTCGCCACCACTGTACCAACGGGACACAGAATACACACACTCCATCGTCCTGAGAAAACCCCTTGATGCCCAAGGAAGGAGACTGGCAGTGGCGGCTATTAAGAGGCAATGGGATTGTCACGGTCCGGCCTACGGGCGATTGAAGTCCCAGCTGAGGACGTCGGGACCAGGGACAAGATGGCGGGGTGGGAGCAGGAACGAGAGTCCAGAAGCCAGCGGTCCAAGGGTCAGGAAGCAGGGAGTCATGAAGTCAAGGGTCCGATGGTCGAGAAGCAAGGAGTCAAGAAGTCAAGCTTTGAGGATCAGGAAGCAAGAAGCCAACTGCAGCAAGGCAGGAAACATGTTGCTGTGGCAAAGAGCCGAAGGGAAATACTGACCTTATATCCCTTCCCGGCTCTTGCCACCAGGTGCAGCAAGTTACCAAGCGGCCTCACCTGTGCGGCTGTGCCTTGCCTCTCCAGAACAAACTTAGGAAGGCCCTAGTCCTGTGAAGCCCTACTGGTCCCAGGGCCTGGTCCCAGGGGTGGTCCCTCGCAGCAACCACTTGGAACAAGCTCCTTCCTGAGTTTGGTGGCAGCAGCGCTGGCAGGGGAAATAGGGACACATTCGGGGATCAAATCAGAAGCCGGGGTGGCGTTTGTAATTCTGGGACTGTCCCTGGAGAATCGGGACACTTGGAGGGTATGAAAATGCTGGACGAAGTTATCTGATCCGACAAGCCGATTCGCATAAGCACTGTAGAAGGTGATGCACCAATATGCTTTTCAGAACAAATCCTGCTCACCCTGATAAGATCTTTAAGCAGGATGACAATGACAACCTCGGCAAGGTGATGCAAGAAGCCGTTCCTTCAAAACGGGAAGTGCCCAAGGTGAGTGTTTGCTATTGTCATGTTGTCAGGGGCTCTGTTTGCTGCGTGCTCCCCTTCCAAATCCATTGACAGCATGGCTTTTTTTATGCAGAGCAGCATGTGACAAATTGATTTCTCGACTCTTCTTCACAACTTTCAGCTGACCTTTAGATGCACAATATGTCACAGACCCAAGAAAAGCTCCTTTGCCTGTGTTATTACCACTCTTTTGATGAAATCTATCTCTGTTAATATCAGCTCAATAGTAACTCTTTTTCATTTGGTCTTTTCTGCTCCATACCTTACCCCTTCCCATCATACACACACCCTCAGCCCTTTAACTGTCCCCTTCCTTGAAGAATGATTCCTGTGATTCCTGGGTCAGAACCCTAATTGTTGCAACAGCCTGTTTCCCCTGCCTGTGTGTTCTCTCTCCTCGTCCACCCTGATCTATCATTCTCTATCTGTGTGTAACACACCATTAGAAAACAACAACAACACATCTGTACAATAACAGCAAGAAAAACCAAGCAGGTGAACTTAAATTCTTCATATTCTTCATAAATCAGAGGTAAGAACTCACCTAATCAAAGTTTGGCATGAGAGCTCAAACACTGCAACAGTGGAATATCCGTGCTGCTCCGATGAAATAGTTGTGCTGTTGAATTAAAGATGCTTCAATTAGTTAGACTTAAATTTAGACTGTCTTCTTTTATGGTCCCTCCCATCTATCTAACCTCCTTAATGTGTGTTTCTGCAAGGTTGGCTGTTTAACTTGTCAATATTTCTCCATTTGTGCAGATGGAAAATTGTCCGCCGCAGTCAAGCAAGTAGCCCATCCCATCATGCCGGGATGGGCAGCCAACTGTTTGCAGACTGTGTGCGGCTCCCCACAATCTCCTTCTTGACCGATTACGCAGGTGATGCTATTTCCTGTAGACTGTTATCATAAAGCACCAATGCTGCAGCAAGCAAAGGCTCTAGCAGCTCAGTCAGCTGCTTGTGGCTGGAAAGCCAGGCAGGATGTTTGTGACTGTTGCCATGGGAACAAAGGGGCAGTCCATTCTGTACTGAGCACCGGATGTTAGCTCAGTGTGTGTGTCATATGACCCGTACTGGAAGTACATGGGTGGAGTTTATTCTAACTGCTATGGAGTGCAGACATGTTTCTCTGTACTGATATAAGAGACAGGAATAAAAGATGTAAATAGATTTCTGTCTGCTTCTTTCCCCTCCCTGGGGGACACCAAAGGGGAGAGAGGAAGAACGGTGTGTTCCTCTCACACATCTGAGAAGAATCGCCGAGACCTAGCTGCTTATCTGCCGGGAGTAGCAGCGGGGAGGTCGCCAAGGAATATCTGCCGGTGCCTGCGCTGTGGCACATTCCTCTGATCGTGGCAGAATTCCAACAGAATGGTCAGAGAATGGTGGTGCCAGGCCAACAACTGTGCTTCAGTGACCCCCTTTCTAACTAGCTGGCAGAATTTCAACCTTCCCATAGTTCTGTGAAAATATATCCAAGAATAGGAATGCGGTACTACAGGTCCGGGGCTCAAATATGACTCAGTTTAGGCTGTGCAGTGCCTGAGAATGAATCCCTAAACTGAGTCTGAATCCCACCAAGATGGGGATCTTGTGGGTTGATAGTTCTCAGCTGTTGGACTTAGACAAGCAACTTACTTTAGATGATTTACAAGTTACAAGCCCAGTATATCTGAAGGAGCGTCTCCACCCCCATCGTTCAGCCCAGACACTGAGGTCTAGTTCTGAGGGCCTTCTGGCGGTTCCCTTGCTGCTAGAAGTGAAGTTACAGGGACCCGGGCAGAGGGCCTTCTGGGTAGTAGCACCCACCCTGTGGAACACCCTCCTATCAGATGTCAAAGAAATAAACAACTATCTGATATTTAGAAGACATTTAGGGAAGTTTTTAATGACTGGTGTCTTAATGTATTTTTAATCTTTTGTTGGAAGCCGCTCAGAGTGGCTGGGGAAACCCAGCCAGATGGATGGGATGATGATGATGATGATGATGATGATGATGATGATGATATAAATAATATAAATAATATAAATAAAGTGGGAAGTAAGGATTTGTGAATCTGTCAGTTTAACTTCTCCAAGTTTCTCTTTTCCCATTCTTAAATTTAGTTCCCTGTAGTTCTGCAGCAACAGGCAATTTGTCTATATTTTAGTTCATATTTCTCCTAATGAACACAATTTTCTATGTAGTTTTGTCTAACATACTTTTTTTATTTTTACGAAACATAGTTCCCTGATATAATACATTTTGTGTGTTATTTTCAATAGTACATGCATTTTCATTTGCACGTTTAATATATAAATTTGTACATGTTCATTGGATGGAGAACTGCAAAATTACAAAATGAAGAGAAATGTGAATTTTGAAGGATTGCTGTGTTTTGTTTAACACGTTGTTTCAGAAAGTGTGCATTTGGCAGATCCACCTTTAAATGCAAAGTGAATATAATTTATCCCTTTAAATGCAAAGTGAATATAATTTATCAGACCTTGTGGGGGGCCAGACTATATTTTGAGGGGGGGGGAAAGGAATTGTAGCACCCTGCTTGTGGTTAACGCTTAGCTGGAATGAAATATTCAACGCAGCAATAGAGAAATTAAAATAATAATTTATTTGTCAGACAAATAAATGATAGGCACAGTGGTATATGGTTACCAAAGCTCTGCCCCTTTCAGCCCTGATGGCCAGCACTTATATTTCCTCAACCCAGCCCCCTTGCTCCTCCTTTGGCTGCCTCTGTCCAATCAGCCTGGTTGAAATTCCTATTGGCTGTTTGCTAGAACCAATCATAAAAGATACACCCATTTCCTATTACCTTTTATGGGAGACAAAGAGCTATATTTCCTTCTATCCATAAATGGCAGACAAGTAGCCATATATCTTACATTTGCAGGTTTTGGTGTCCTCGGGTGTCTTCCCGTGTAAAAGTTGGGGTGTCTAGGCGACGTTTCGACGAGGTCTCACTCGTCATCTTCAGGCTGGTGCTTTCGGCTTCTTGTTACTGGAACAGAGCAGGATCTCAGTGTTTGAGTTCCTATAAATACTGTTGAGGGGGTGTGGTGTATAGCCTCCAATGTTCTGGGCAGAGAGGAAGTTCCCAGGCTAGTGTGCCTTTTCTTCTTTTGTTCCTTAATTACTTGAGGGATATCTTGAGTGATTTCTTGAGTGATATCCTGAGTACCACTTAGGTGGGTCATTAGGTGTGGATTAGTTGCTAAAGTCTTTGTGTCTTGACCTCTTGAACTTTGTGAAGAGTTTTTCTGAGAAGATGGCTGTACTGCACTTAGTTGTGCTCTGGCTTGGCTTCGTGTATAGGGGCGAGCTGTGGTTTTGTGGCCTGTGTCAGCCAGATCTGTGTAGGGATTGCAGGGGGGTGCAGCATCCGGAGGTGCCACCATGGTTTGGCTACTGGATGGTGTCTGTAATTTATCTGTGGAGAGGGTCTGGGTTTGGGTCTGGTGTGGTTGATTGGTGATGGCGTTCTGTGTGCCTCTGGATCTGGTGTCAGTTTTTGTGGGGAGGGCTAATTTCCAGATGTCTGGCAAGCGGGATGTGTCGTCACGCTTGTTCATGTTGTGAGGGTGTTTCTCTATCTCGATGGCTTCCATGATTATTCTCTTGTGGTGATGTTCCATGTTAAAGAGCAATTTGGAATCTGCAAAATTAATTTCGTGTCCTGTTTCTTTCATGTGTTGGAAAAGAGAGGAAGTTTTTTCTTCTTTTTTGACGGCATTCTTGTGTTCTGCGATACGTGCATTTATTCGTCTGTTTGTTTGTCCAATGTACGTGGCTGGGCAGACTTTGCAGGGTATTTCATAGACCCCTTGGTTTTCCAACTGGATTTTATCCTTGGGGTTTCTGAGGATATTGGCTATTTTTTGGTTGGTGCAAAAGGCTGTTTTGATATTGTGTTTATGGAGGATTTTGCTAATTTTATCTGTAGTGCCCTTGATATAAGGAAGGAGGGCCATGCCATTGTTTTCTTCTGTGTCTTGGTTTTTGGGGGGTGTTTCTTTTTGGATTAGCTTCGTAACCCTGTTTTGCTGGTATCCATTGGCAATTAACACATTTGAGAGATTCTGTAACTCAGTTGTCAAGTGGTCTTTGTCAGCCAGGCGTTTGGTTCTGGAGATGAGAGTCTTGGCTACGGAGTTTATTTGTGCAGGGTGGTGGTGTGATTGTGCATGTAAGTAGCATTATTCTCTTGTGGTAGAACATCACCACAAGAGAATAATCATGGAAGCCATCGAGATAGAGAAACACCCTCACAACATGAACAAGCGTGACGACACATCCCGCTTGCCAGACATCTGGAAATTAGCCCTCCCCACAAAAACTGACACCAGATCCAGAGGCACACAGAACGCCATCACCAATCAACCACACCAGACCCAAACCCAGACCCTCTCCACAGATAAATTACAGACACCATCCAGTAGCCAAACCATGGTGGCACCTCCGGATGCTGCACCCCCCTGCAATCCCTACACAGATCTGGCTGACACAGGCCACAAAACCACAGCTCGCCCCTATACACGAAGCCAAGCCAGAGCACAACTAAGTGCAGTACAGCCATCTTCTCAGAAAAACTCTTCACAAAGTTCAAGAGGTCAAGACACAAAGACTTTAGCAACTAATCCACACCTAATGACCCACCTAAGTGGTACTCAGGATATCACTCAAGAAATCACTCAAGATATCCCTCAAGTAATTAAGGAACAAAAGAAGAAAAGGCACACTAGCCTGGGAACTTCCTCTCTGCCCAGAACATTGGAGGCTATACACCACACCCCCTCAACAGTATTTATAGGAACTCAAACACTGAGATCCTGCTCTGTTCCAGTAACAAGAAGCCGAAAGCACCAGCCTGAAGATGACGAGTGAGACCTCGTCGAAACGTCGCCTAGACACCCCAACTTTTACACGGGAAGACACCCGAGGACACCAAAACCTGCATTCCTGTACCCGTGAAAATCTACGAAAGCAAATATCTTACATTTGCCTCGACAAGGCACCTTAATTACCAGATCACCTTTTTCCCCTGTTGCCCCTACATTCCAAAACAAATGGCTAAAACAGATGGCTCGTGGTATTAAGTTCTATCTAAACATAGATCTTACTATTTACCAACTCTTAATTAGTGTTTTTGCAGCTTGATTGTATTCTGTAATATGTAGGGTCAGTGTAACCTTTTCTCCCAGCCTGTATTTCCCTTTTACAACCTTGAGAAACCTGTCTCCTGCTACAACTATAAATCAGGGGGGCCCTTGTCCAGGAGGATAAACAACTGCAAAAGTCCCTAGCCAGCTGGTTTTCTGCCTGGTATGAAACATTTGCAAATTTTTAAGCTCATTTTAAAATACAGGTCTTGATCAGATGCCTCAGAATGAATTCCTATGCCCCACAAATAACCCAGAGATGCATTTTAAATAAAAGGATACACTCATGTAAAAACACACTGATTCCCGGACTGTCTGTGGGCTGGATTTAGAAGGCGATTGGGCCGCATCCGGCCCCTGGGCCTCAGTCTGCCTACCCCTGACCTAGCTGTTATCTGAGGCAGTTATACCTTCTTAATTCTGCTGTGTTAGTGGTCCAAAGCAGTTGTAACCATGCGTTCAATATTTTGTGAGTCTTAATATCCATGGTGGAAGATTTTCATCTTTGACTGTGTAAGTGGTTAGCTTCCAGATCAGCTGGCTATTTAAATTCATCTGCAGAAATACCATATTTAAGGATCAGTTTTAATATCTTGAACAAATAAGTAATGGGTTGCTAATGGCTTTCTTTCCCTTCTCAGTGTTTACAAAGGAAAATACATTTGTCCCTCCTTAATAGGCTAAAATGCACCCTTCAGATGTATTGTTGAGCAGATGGTTTATAAAATACTCGCTTCTCCTGTGCATTTTATTTTCTAAACATCCGAAAATTATCTGTCAATATTTGTTCCCTGAGCGAAATCTATTAAAGTAACAGAGGGCACGAACTTTGGCAACAACGCGCTGTTTTCTCTTTCGCGATCTTAATAGTCCTGTGTGATGAAATTGAATTCATTTGCCAAGTTCAGAATTACTATCTTCTGCTTTGGAAAATCAAAACTATCACATATATAGATCAGCTGGAAATATTCCTTGCTTTGTCCAGGAGAGATAATGTTATTACTGGGCCTGATCAATGGAGAGTCCCCCAGTTTTGCATGGGATTAAACTCTCCCACAGAAGGAGCAAGTGTGGGAAGTCCTTCTGATCCTTCCTAGAGCCCCAGATGGCAAAGAGAAGTGCATAGCACCTCTTTGCCAATTCAAGCTAATGTACCAGCTGCACCCATTCTTCAGAAGAGTAACTTGATTATAGGGATGGGAGGGTCTGTCTGTTTCTGGCCTGTTTGGGGTTCAGCATCATTGCATTTGGGTTGCGCAAATTGCATAATATAAAGAGCCTTCCAGGCAACTTGCTCATTGAGCATTCCCCCTAATTTCTTTGCAGAAAGTTTGCAGGAAGGTTAGACAATGTCAGCTAAATAGTGAGCATTGATTCTGACTTCTTTGCAAGGAGATCAGATCGGATGGCATCACACAAATGTTACCCTAAACTTCTCAGTGCATTTTCCCAATGCTTTCATTATTGCAAGAGGTCTGGGGTTTTATTTGCAGGGGAGGAAACTAGGTTTGCTTATTTTGTTTCTCTATTTATTAAAATTCTTATAAACCATAGTTTCACGGAAATAAAATACAGGAAGGTAGTGTACATCATACAATAAGATCAATGAAAGCATCGAAAAAAGCAGCAGTAAATACTTATCGGTAAAAAGAAATCCACATTGCAAAGGCCTGAATGACACTATATGCATATACATTTTTTATTAAATCTCCAAAAATATTCCAAAATATTTATTGTCATATACAAATAATAATAATAATAATAATAATAATACACAAAGTTTCTTCCTAACTTCCCACCTCTCCTTTCCTGATGTTTGTTTTTTAAGTTCCTTTTGTTAGCTGTCTGAATGACACACTTTTAAAAGAAAGCAAAGGTGATCCCTGCCCAACCTCTACTGGCATGGATTTCCATAGGGCAGGGCCTGCCACACTGAAGGCTCAGTCCCTATTGAAGGTCGACTGAACCTCAAGGGTGTAGGAAGCCAGAAGAAGTTCCCCATTGGTGGATCTCAATGACCAAGGGGAAAACATAAGAGATGCAAGCGGTCCTTAAAGTCCTGGTTGTGCAAATCATCTTTTGTTGTGCAACGTGAATGTGCCAGTGTGTATGATTGAATGCAAACCAAGAATTGTGACAGAATGGAAGCACCGACTTAACTCAGTTGGTTAGAGCATGGTTGTCATGGACACGACAGTCCAAAACCGAGAAGGGCAGTCTGAGCTAGAAGGCAGTCAGGCAGAAGGAGAAGAGGGAGACTTTGCAGATTACTCAGACAGCTGGAACCAATGGGCTGCCATTGCCTCCCTTTGTAGCTGTAAGGAATGTGACTTATCAACACAGGAAAGGTGGACTGGCTGGGAGCCTACTTTCTGAGGAATCACAATCACTCATGGCACAGGGGAGGAAGAGAGATTCCTCAGCGGAAGAGGAGGTTGTTGACCCCGTCAGTCCCAGAACTAGACAAATGGACAAAGTCCAAGACAGAGGACAACCCCAGAAACATAAGAGTAGGAGGTTCAGGATATTCTGCGGAAGGCGGAAGTATTCTTCAGCAAAGGTTGGACTAGATGATCATCAGGATCCCTTCCAATCCTATAATTCTATGAGCTTCACCCCAAGCCATTTGCACTGTGCCAAGCAAGGATAAAATCCAGCTAACGGATATTTCCACCCACCCACCCCATTTCTTTCAGTGTTACATGCTGAAACTTCTTTTGTTGGAATCAGGGAGTGACCAAACTTGGGCTAGATCCTGCCACACATTGTCCACATTGAATGCAATGGACAAAGCTTCATGATGTTGAAGGCATGAGGCTCACATTCTCTTCTGCATGAATTCTGGAGTGGATTCTTCTGTCCATCCGAAGTATGCATAAAGAGGCTCAGCATGGGAGGTCCAGGGTCTGTATGGAAGTCTTTCTGCCCCACAGTTCTGGAGTTCTATCTTGGATTCCACTTGATGTTCAGCTAGGGCAGGGTTGAGCCTCAACTTCTTGTAAAAAAATCGAAATATCCTGGGAAAAACATAATAGCATAGTGGAGGTTCTGGCCTTGCTCACAGCAGGTCCATCTTTTGTGCATTGAAGTTTAAGGTAATGTGTGCTTCGTAAGGGAAATAGCTGGAGTGAGGGAAATGACTTTATTGGAGACTGTTTTACCCAGACAGTGCACAATAGTGGCCCTGTGCTGAAAAGGATGAGATTACTGTTCAAATTAATGAACTGAAAAAAGAAAATCGAAAGGTTGAATATTAAATGCACCCAGATGAAGTTCTCAAAGATAGAAATTGAACCGAGTATAACTAATGAGCAAGTTTCCCTAAAACATTGGAAATGTAGCAACTGTCATTTGGTTAGCAACCGCATCACAATAACATCACAGGCAGCCTGCTGTGCTGGGCAAGGAAGGGAAAATATGTATTCAGTATGTGTTTTCTATGTGTTTTTGTGTGAGTCTTTCTTTAGATGTAATGAGTTTGCCTAGACTGAAGATAAATGGTTAGGCAAACATGAAAAGGCCAAAGCAGATGAACTTTCGGTGTTGCACATAGTTTGTTACTAAATTCTATTTTATTTTTATTCAAATATTTATAAACCACGCTTTCAAAGAAAATATAGCAAGGTAGAGTACGGCATGAAAGCACAACACTACACTAGCAATAATAAAAATATCAATGGCATATGTTTTTTTAAAAAATGCTTAATAATAACAAAAAATGACATTTGAAAGGCCCGCCTGAACAATACACTTCTTAAAGAAGATGGTGGAAAGAAAGTAGGGATAACTCCTGCCAAACCTCTAGTGGCAAGGAGTTCCATGGGGCATACTAACAGCTCAGTCTAAATGTCTGCCAAACCTTAGGGGTGTGGGGAGGGCTACCAGAATTGCCACCTCATAAGTTCTCAATAATTGAAATGGGGCATAAGGAATCAAGGTAGTTTGGCCTCGAGTTGTTTAGGGTTTTGTGAATTAACACAATACCCCAAATCTGGCCCAGTAGCAAGTTGGCAGCCTCTGAAGCTCTCTCAGCAAAGGAGTAACACGTTGCCAGTAACCTGCTCCTGTTATCAGTGTGGCGTCCTGCACAGACTGCAGCTTCTGGACCAGGTACAAGGGCAACCCACCCTAATGGTCACAGCTGGCACAATGCTATAAAGCAGCTCCTCTTTGTTCCCCATTTAAATACATCTTCTTAGCTGCGTTAGAGGTGCAGGATCTACACCCTTGTGCAAATTAATTAAAACAAAACATGTTTTCTATCTTACTCATAATCCTGTACTCAAAACAAACACAAAAAAATCAGTTGATCATTATGGTGTCGGAAGCCTGCAGCCAACAGAAGGAATGATGCGCTCACCACAATATATTGAGGTTCTACGAAAGAGAGTTATTCCAGAGCTGGAAAAGAGATATCTTGACAGTACTGGGATATTGCAGCGGGACCTAGCCCCCTGTCACACATCGAAAGTGGTGAAGAAATTCATGACAGAGCAAATACAGGTACTTGATTGGCCAGGGAATTCCCCGAACGTAAATCCCATTGAGAATTTGTGGGCTATATGCAAGAGTCTCCTCAATCCGGTAGACTATATAACTATGGAGAAGCTCATTCAGGCGCTGATTCAAGTGTGGTACAGGGATCTGAAAATCAACAGTGACTGTTCGAAACTAGTAGACTCCATGCCAAACCGTGTTCAAATGCTTCTTAAAAATAGCGGAGGTCATATCTGTTACCAATGTACGTATATGTGAGTTTTGTACATGTATATGTGAGCTTTGTACAATAAACTACTAAATTCATTGTTTGTTTCAATTAATTTGTACAAGGGTGTGCATTCCCTTCAACATTTCTCTGATGAAAATAGGGACGTCCTATATAGCAACAACAACAACTCTGGGTGGCTTCCAGCATATATAAAACGCATAATAAAACATGGGCTGCTTTCAGATGTCTTCTAAACGTTGTACAGTTACTTATCTCCTTGGCTCGGGGGTCACATAACTCCATACCTTCCAACATTTATCTGATGAAAATAGGGACATCCTAAGGAAAAACAGGGACGCAGGTGGCGCTGTGGGTTAAAGCCTCAGCGCCTAGGACTTGCCGATCGAAAGGTCGGCGGTTTGAATCCCTGCGGCGGGGTGCGCTCCCGCTGCTCGGTCCCAGCGCCTGCCAACCTAGCAGTTCGAAAGCACCTCCGGGTGCAAGTAGATAAATAGGGACCGCTTACCAGCGGGAAGGTAAACGGCGTTTCCGTGTGCGGCTCTGGCTCACCAGAGCAGCGATGTCACGCTGGCCACGTGACCCGGAAGTGTCTCCGGACAGCGCTGGCCCCTGGCCTCTTAAGTGAGATGGGCGCACAACCCCAGAGACTGTCAAGACTGGCCCGTACGGGCAGGGGTACCTTTACCTTTACCTTTAAGGAAAAACAGGACATTTCGGCATCAAATCAGAAACCAGGAGAGCTTCTGTAAATCTGGGACTATCACTGGAAAATAGAGACACTTGGGGGGGTCTGGGGTCTAAGCTATACCAGGGTGTTATGTTGTTTTGTTGTTTAGTTGTTTAGTCGTGTCTGACTCTTCATGACCCCATGGACCAGAGCACGCCAGGCACTCCTTTCTTCCACTGCCTCCCGCAGTTTGGTCAAACTCATGTTGGTAGCTTCGAGAACACTATCCAACCATCTCATCCTCTGTCGTTCCCTTCTCCTTGTGCCCTCCATCTTTCCCAACATCAGGGTCTTTTCCAGAGAATCTTCTCTTCTCACGAGGTGGCCTCAGCTTCAGGATCTGTCCTTCCAGTGAGCACTCAGGGCTGATTTCCTTCAGAATGGATAGGTTTGATCTTCTTGCAGTCCATGGGACTCTCAAGAGTCTCCTCCAGCACCAGAATTCAAAAGCATCAATTCTTCAGTGATCAGCCTTCTTTATGGTCCAGCTCTCACTTCCATACATCACTACTGGGAAAACCATAGCTTTAACTATACGGACCTTTGTTGGCAAGGTGATGTCTCTGCTTTTTAAGATGCTGTCTAGGTTTGTCATTGCTTTTCTCCGAAGAAGCAGGCGTCTTAATTTCATGGCTGCTGTCACCATCTGCAGTGATCATGGAGCCCAAGAAAGTAAAATCTCTCACTGCCTCCATTTCTTCCCCTTCTATTTGCCAGGAGGTGATGGGACCAGTGGCCATGATCTTCGTTTTTTTGCATACCTATACCAGGGTATAGGTATGCAATCTACTGTCTAAGGCATGGGAAACTGAACTGCATGATCAAATCCTTTATGTGGATTTTCACAGATGACTAAACAACACACCGAGAGATGCCATGCAGAGAGAGCATGGTTGTCCTATTAAAAATTGATCCAGGAGTCATTGTGACGCTGCATGGCTCCTGCCTTATGAAGCGGTAGGCTGGCTTTTTCTTCTGGGAGGCATGGTGTGTCTCCGTGAAGTTCTATAGAGTTGTGAGTCGTGTATTCTGGATTCCCACGGAGATGGAGCATGGCTGCTTTGTGGAATGTGATCAGCATGTACTCTGCCTGGCTATGTTCACAGCAATAGGGATTTCGTTTCAACAAACCCTCAAAAGCATCTGACTCTCCTTCTCTTACCCCTGGGAAAGGAGGTCAAGTGACGAAGGAGGAATAGATGCCTTTGCTTTCACAAGGGGTGTCTAATGCAAAACCCACCAGGTGTTGATGCATTACAACTGCCAACCTCCTTGACCAGAGCTGAATGGGGAGATTTGGAGTCCAACCACAACTGGAGGACAACCAGGTGGCCACCACTGGTAGAAAGCTCAGTCTGGATATACAAAACAGTGAAGACCCCTTCAGGTATTATAAATGTCTAATGAATTGGCTGCTTCATCCCTGACCTTCTAGAATTCAGCAGGAAGATCTACAAGGCAGCTGTAAGTGATTTCAGTTGAGCATGCTTATAAACCTCTCCGAAATTGGGATCCCTCTGGGATCAAGATCTCTGATGAAAGGAAAGCTTGTAAGAGCAATCAGGATAGGGTTGGGGAACTGCCTGAGGACCAGGTTTACTACAGGGTGTATTCCCGGGGGCCATGAACCAGTAGTGGGAGGGGCCAAAAGCAAAAATGGGTAGAACAATGAATGCAGATTTTACGTTTCTGCAGCAGCCTAGTTTCTCCACACATATATCCATCCTCCCATCTAGGCAAGCAGGATTAATTAAAAAGGACACATTCCAGCCAGGCAAGAGCGAAAGGGCCTGTTCCTGGTGAAAACACTCAAGGAAGCAAGACTGATGAGGGCTGTAACCAGTGATAAGAGGGTGTGGCTGGGGAGATTGTGTTATGATGAGAGGATCAAGGGCCAGACAGTGAGTCCAGGAGGACCACATTTGGCCACCAGTCCTGAGGTTCTTCTTTCCATTTTATTTATTTATTTATTTATTTGATTTATATACAGTGTGTAACTCAGGTTACATACGCTTCAGCTTACATACGCTTCGGGTTACAGACTCCGCTAACCCAGAAATAGTACCTCAGGTTAAGAACTTTGCTTCAGGATGAGAACAGAAATCGTGCTCCAGTGGCGCAGCAGCAGCAGGAGGCCCCCATCAGCTAAAGTGGTGCTTCAGGTTAAGAACAGTTTCAGGTTAAGAACGGACCTCCGAAACGAATTAAGCACTTAACCCGAGGTACCACTGTACAGCCCTTCATCCGAAGATCTCAGGGTTGTTCACAAGATAAAATTACAGGATAAGTAAGCACAAATAAACAGAACAAAAATAAAGCAAGAACTTCCTATTCCCACAAACACATTTAAGAGAACACAGAGTATTAATTTAGAATACCCGGAGAAGGTATGACTATAATGGTGGTGGAAGAAGAAGAAGAAGAGTTTGGATTTGATATCCCGCTTTATCACCACCCTAGGGCCTCAAAGCAGCTAATAATCTCCTTTCCCTTCCTCCCCCACAACAAACACTCTGTAAGATGAATGAGGCTGAGAGACTTCAGAGAAGTGTGACTAATCCAAGGTCACCCAGCAGCTGCATGTGGAGGAGTGGGGAAGCAAACCTGGTTCACCAGATTACGAGACTACCGCTCTTAACCACTGCACCACACCAGCAGTGGAGTGTTCTGCAGTGGAGGTTCTGCAGTGACAGTTGTCAAAAAAGAAGAAGAAGAAGGGAGCGTTCCAGGAGTGTAGCGTGGCAGAACCAGTGCCAGATTTACGTATAAACTAAATAAGCTATAGCTTAAGTCCCCACTCTCTTGGGGGCCCAAAAAAAATTAAAAGGGAAAAAACCTGGATGTACATTTCCAAAATATAAGATAAAAAAGAAATAAAATAAAACCTACATACAGCAACAGTGTTTTGTGTTGTGTAGGCTCCTGTGATGTAAGTAATGGGCCCTGCCTGCTAACCTGCTCCCTAAAATATCACTGTTTTGCTCATTTCTATATATAGGGTGCCTACATTCTGCAGGGACTGGCTGCATGGCAAGATGTGCAAATGGCTTTAGATACCTATTAAAGGTAAAGGTACCCCTGCCCGTACGGGCCAGTCTTGACAGACTCTAGGGTTGTGCGCTCATCTCACTCTAGAGGCTGGGAGCCAGCGCTGTCCGCAGACACTTCCGGGTCACGTGGCCAGCGTGACGAAGCTGCTCTGGCGAACCGGCACCAGAGCAGCACACGGAAACGCTGTTTACCTTCCCGCCAGTAAGTGGTCCCTATTTATCTACTTGCACCCAGGGGTGCTTTCGAACTGCTAGGTTGGCAGGAGCTGGAACTGAGCGATGGGAGCGCACCCCGCCGCGGGGATTCGAACCGCTGACCTTTCGATCGGCAAGTCCTAGGTGCTGAGGCTTTTACCCACAGCGCCACCCGTGTCCCTGCATATATTCAACACAAAAAATAGCGACAATTTGTTGTTGGCAAAGGACAGCTTGACCTATAAAGGGCCCCATTACCTTCAGTAGCTTAGGGCCTCATCAAAGCTAAATCCAGCCCTGGGCAGAACCAGAGAGGGAGACTTAGGCTGGACCCTAACTCAGTCAGCATTGTTGTGTGACCTGGAAGCTCAGTGCAGAACGCTATTTTAAAGGCTTGTTCTGCCAGGCTTAGACAGCAACAGCAGCAGTCCTGCTTCTGAATGGGGTTTCAATCTGGTGTAACTTTATGCCAGCTTGATTTACACTGCTTCATGCCAGCTTTTTGTGCATAGGATTGACCGCTAGTGTCCAGTTACTAAAATCACCATGGAGATGGTGGGTGGGTAAATCACCATCTCCATATTTTTAAAGAGATTAAACTGAATGGTCATTCTACAGCCCTAACTTACCTAGGTAGTTTAAGAGTTACCATTTCAAAGCCAGATTCAATTCTTAGAAAGAAAACATTTCCCCTTATGCCTAGGAAGGTCCATTTTCTCAAAAAAGGAAAAAGGAAAAACAAAGAGCTCAAACCATCATTGGATCTCTGTGATTTGAGATTCTCAGTGCCAATGCAGAATTTCCCCCTGAAATATTTGCAATGTTTGTTTTGGCAACAACAATGTTGACACACGGCAAAAGTGGCAAGAACAATGGAATTAAGACATCAATAAAGCCATATAGAGTGAAAACATCTCTCCATAGCAACAGACCACATGCCTTTCAATATAATTGCATCTTGTTTCCTCTTCTGGATGTTATAGGAAATTCATGCTTGTCTCATGTGTGTTACATCTTCAACAGTAATGCACAATTTTGCATTATTGGATTCAACGTTTCCTCATGCAGAAGGTTGATCAGTTGACAAACTGAGATTGCTTAGATGGTAGAATAAAGGGACCCCTGACCATTAGGTCCAGTCGTGGCCGACTCTGGGGTTGCGGCACTCATCTTGCTTTATTGGCCGAGGGAGCCGGCGTACAACTTCCAGGTCATGTGGCCAGCATGACAAAGCCGCTTCTGGTGAACCACAGCAGCACACGGAAATGCCGTTTACCTTCACGCCGAAGCGATACCTATTTATCTACTTGCACTTTGACGTGGTTTCGAACTGCTAGGTTGGCAGGAGCTGGGACTGAGCAGCAGGAGCTCACCCCGTCACGGGGATTCGAACCGCCAACCTTCTGATCAGCAAGTTCTAGGCTCTGTGGTTTAACCCACACTGCCACTCGCATCCCTAGATGGTCGAATAGGACAGTGTTTCCCAACCTTGGGTCTCCAGCTGTTTTTGGACTACAGTTCCCATCATCCCTGACCACTGGTCTTGCTAGCTAGGGATGATGGGAGTTGTAGTCCAAAAACAGCTGGAGACCCAAGGTTGGGAAACACTGGAATAGGAGACTCTTAATCTCAGGGTTGTGAGTTCGAGTCCCCATATTGGGCAAAATATTCCTGCATTGCAGGGGGCTGGACTAGATGACCCCCATGTTCACTTCCAACTCTACAACTCTACATTTCAATGATTCTGTTCCAGGTTGGGCTAGGAGAAAGCCTGGTGTGAAATCTGGAGAGCCACCGCAAGGTGGACCTCTGTTTCTCGAGTAGTGGGCTAGGACCCAACAGTGAGCCTTGGGTCACTTTCATGTGCCACATCCGTGCCACAGAATGGCCAAGTGACTTTCTATTTCCATAACAAACTCTGGACTTAATAGGAGGGAAAGTTGTTATGGAAGGGAAAGCTGTTTTAGGAGGAAGAAATGAATGTAAAAGGACCAGAAAGGATGGATGGATGAATGCTGGCAATTTAGGTAAGAGGGGATAAAGTATGAGTTGACAGTTAAAGGAGAAAGGGAGAAGACATTATAGGCAAAAAGTAATAATACCCTGGGGACACACATGGGAACAGGAAGAGGAATATATATATTTAAAAAGACCTTCTTTGACTTAGAACCTCTGACATCAGTGAATTCCACCTAAAATGGGGAGGCTGAGTTCACTAATGCCAGAGCACTTAACCTTAAGGAAAGGTGAGCTATTCTCCCTGCTCACTCTTATTGTCTTTGCTTGCACACAGTGATGAGTTTTCCGCATATACAAATTATGGTAATTTGTACAGCGTAATTTGCAATGGAAATGTCTCAGTTTGCATTAGAAAAAGAAATTCTGATGCTTTAGTTAGACAGTGATCCAATTTAGCAACTTTCTTGCACTTGCATTTAGCAAACAAAGCTGGAAACTCTGAAACTGCCAAGCTTGCCTTCTGCTGGCCTCCATTCATTGTTAGTAATGAAGTGGAAAATTTCCCATGGAAAAACAAAGCACAGAGAAATTTACTGCCCCACATAAAGGCCTGATAGCGAAGGTGTCTGGCAGGGCTTTAGGGTGTGGGGTGAGCTGGTAGACATGATGGAAGAGAAGCCAAGAACCTGTTTCTGTCCAGCCCAGGTATTGACTCAAGCCAGAAAAAAATGCTTGCTGGTGGGACTTGAAAAAAAATCTGAATGGAGCTATGAAGTTCTACCAGCAAGCATATTAAAAGATAAAGGGACCCCTGACCATTAGGTCCAGTCATGACCGAATCTGGGGTTGTGGCGCTCATCTCGCTTTATTGGCTGAGGGAGCCGGCGTACAGCTTCCGGGTCATGTGGCCAGCATGACTAAGCCGCTTCTGGCGAACCAGAGCAGCACATGAAATCGCCATTTACCTTCCCGCCGGAGCAGTACCTATTTATCTACTTGCATTTTGATGTGCTTTTGAACTGCTAGGTTGGCAGGAGCAGGGACCAAGCAACGGGAGCTCACCCTGTCGCAGGGATTTGAACAGCTGACCTTCTGATTGGCAAGTCCTAGGCTCTGTGGTTTAACCCACAGTGCCACCCGCATCCCAGCAAGCATATTAGGAGCTTTTAAAACAGGCCTTGGGGATGCCAAGCTACACTCACTTGCCCTAAACCTGGTGTTATATATGACATCAGGTGTGGGGAAAGTAAAAACTTGGCTCAGCTGAAAATGAGTTTGCACTGCTGGGAAGTTAATTTCCTAGGCAGGGTTGGGCAAATGTCACCAGCATCTCTTCTATACATTCCCTGGTGCAGTAGGAGAGAGGCTACCCTGCTGAATCAGGTCAATAGTCTATTTAGTTCAGCATCCTGTTCTCATGGTGGCCACCCAAATCCCTGCAGTAAACCCTCGAGTAGGACCTGAAGGAGAATACCTGAAGGAGCATCTCCACCCCCATCATTCAGCCAGGACACTGAGGTCTAGCTCTGAGGGCCTTCTGGCAGTTCCCTCACTGTGTGAAGCGAGGTTACAGGGAACCAGGTAGTGGCGCCCTCCCTGTGGAACGCCCTCCCATCAGATGTCAAGGAAATAAACAACTATCTCACTTTTAGAAGACATCTGAAGGCAGCCCTGTTTATGAAAGTTTTTAGTGTTTGATGTTTCATTGTGTTTTTAATATTCTGTTGGGAGCTGCCCAGAGTGGCTGGGGAAACCCAGCCAGATGGGAGGATGTAAATATCAAATTATTATTATTATTATTATTATTATTATTATTATTATTATTATTATTATTAAATGCAATACCATTCTCCCCTCCAGCTAGCCTTCAGAAGCAATGGAAGAAGAGCAAAGCCATCATTTCTGGAGCCTCATTCTCATAAGCTCATTCTCCATTAATACCCCCAATCTGCTCATTCTCTCCCTTGTCTCCCATCACCCACCCTTTCCTGCTGACCTGCTATGACAAGCTGGCATCAAGCTGGCATGAGGAAGGGGAAACCAGAGTTCCTAAGTGGTGAGTGGAGCTGTAATTGCCTTCAATGTCAAGGCACATGTCTGGGGAAGCTGTCCATTTGCATCCATATCTCACCATGTTGTTGTTTAGTTGTTTAGTGGTGTCTGACTCTTTGTGACCCCATGGACCAGAGCACACCAGGCACTCCTGTCTTCCACTGCCTCCCACAGTTTGGTCAAACTCATGCTGGTAGCTTCAAGAACACTATCCAACCATCTCCTCCTCTGTCGTCCCCTTCTCCTTCTGCCCTCCATCTTTCCCAACATCAGGGTCTTTCCCAGGGAGTCTTCTCTTCTCATGAGGTGACCTCAGCTTCTGGATCTGTCTTTCCAGTGAGCACTCAGGGCTGATTTCCTTCAGAGTGGATAGGTTTGATCTTCTTGCAGTCCATGGGACTCTCAAGAGTCTCCTCCAGCACCATAATTCAAAAGCATCTATTATTCGATAAGCTCATATCACCATTAATATCCCCCCTCCTCTGCTCATTCTCTCCCTTGTTCCACCACCCACCCTTTCCTGCTGACCTGCTATGACAAGCTGGTATCAAGCTGGCATGAGGAAGGGGAAACCAGAGTTCCTAAGTGGTGAGTGGAGCTGTAATTGCCTTCAATGTCAAGGCACATGTCTGGGGAAGCTGTCCATTTGCATCCATATCTGAAGCACTTCCATCCCATTTCCCTGGTTTCTGCCTACTTCCAGCCTTTGCTTTTTGTTGGAAGAGAGACAGGAAGGAAGGCATGCACAAGCCCTCTGCATTACAAACAGTGGGGGGCAAGCTTTTGGATTTAATCTCTGTTACCCACACCTCCTCTGTTTCTAATTCAGTTATATGCTTATTAGAAGGGTTGGGTAAGTAAATGGCAGCAGAATATCCTCTCTATGTAATTATATTTGAAAATCCAGAGCTGTAGCAGTTACTTTTATTAGCAATAACAATTATCGGGTCTTTTAGCTTGTAGGCTCAAGATAAAGTAATGTCTTGTAATGATCCCATAATGACAGACTTTACATCCATGTCATAGTGACATGAATAATACTATTTATTGCACGGGACGCGATTAACTGTTCCTTGATAGGAATGCTAAATGCTGATAGAATGAAATTTATATGGCCATTTTGAGTGGTCTTCTCCCTGTAGAGCAGGCATGGCCAAACTTGGTCCTCCCGCTGTTTTGGGACTACAACTCCCATCATCCCTAGTTAACAGGACCAGTGGTCAAGGATGATGAGAGTTGTAGTCCCAAAACAGCTGGAGGGCCAAGTTTGGCCACCACAGCTGTAGAGGAACAAGATCACACTTCTCTGCACTGACCACCACACACCCACACCTATGTTTGATGCAGAGATCATCATTGCCTGTAGACCTGAACAGCATGGCCAATATCCCAATGACTTGGGCCTAGGCATATTTTATTGCCTTGTGGATACAGATGTCAGCCCATGCCATCCAAGAGGGAAGCTGAGGATGAGGATAATCTACACAAGGGAAAAATTTGCCACAGGCATAGAGAGTCTCAGCCCAGAGGCCAAATGTGGCTTTCAGCATCTCTCTATCTGGGCCTTGAGACTTTCCCAGGCCACACTCCCTCCCAGGTTACACACCTTCAACAGTCTTCTTTGCCACCATGTTTTCACCTGCCTGGAAACAACACTGAACGCCTATCATACTCACTGGATTGATTTCCATTTCAGACATGGAACAAATAAACCAAAACCAGCAACTTAGAGAGCCAGTGTGGTGTAGTGGTTAAGAGCGGTAGACTCATAATCTGGTGAACCGGGTTCGCATCTCTGTTCCTCCACATGCAGCTGCTGGGTGACCTTGGGCTAGACACACTTCTCTGAAGTCTCTCAGCCCCACTCACCTCACAGAGTGTTTGTTGTAGGGGAGGAAGGGAAAGGAGAATGTTAACCGCTTTGAGACTCCTTAAAAGGTAAAGGTAAAGGGACCCCTGACCATTAGGTCCAGTTGTGACCGACTCTGGGGTTGTGGCTCTCATCTCACTTTATGGGCCGAGGAAGCTGGCGTACAGCTTCCGGATCATGTGGCCAGCAGGACTAAGCTGCTTCTGGCAAACCAGAGCAGTGCACAGAAACACCATTTACCTTCCCGCTGGAAGGTAATTTATCTACTTGCACTTTACGTGCTTTCGAACTGCTAGGTTGGCAGGAGCAGGGACCGAGCAATGGGAGCTCACCCCATCGTGGGGATTCAAACCGCCAACCTTCTGATCAGGAAGCACTAGGCTCTGTGGTTTAACCCACAGCACCACCCGCATCCCTAGAGACTCCTTAGGGTAGTGATAAAGCGGGATATCAAATTCAAACTCCTCCTCCTCCTCCTCCTCTTCTTCTTCTTCTTCTTCTCCCATTTCCATCTCCATCTGAACTCTCCAACATCCCTAGATAGAGCTAATGTGGTTCCTTCAAAATATTGTGGCTTCCCACTTCCATCATGCCAAGCCATGGACCATGTTTGCTGGTGCTGACTGATGTCCACAACCTCTGGAGGATACCATATGGGGTACTCTCAGGCCTGGGGTCCAAATGAAGCTCTCCGGTTCTCTAGGGCTTTTGGGGTTCTTACTGATCCTGCTCCAAAGCATGCTGGAATGTGTCCTCGAACTGTGATAATGCTGGGTGGAAGGTAGAGAGGAATGTGTGAATGTGAAGAAACGTAAAATCTACATGTATAGCTCTGCTCTCTGTTGCCTCTGACCTTCCTCTCAACTGGCAAGTGATCCACAGCAATGTTCCCCACAGATAAACGTTGTCTTCTGTCTAGGAAAAAATGTTCCCTATCTCTGATTTACAAGATGGTTACATAAAAATGTTATGTGTTTACTTCCCTAATGGGAGGGTGGGCACACCTGATGAACAGGTTTCGTAAAATATCTCTGGCTATGGATGGTATCTAACCTGCTCCTTGTTGTTCAGCTCTGTTTCCGCAGATTCCACCCCTTCCTGATCTATCTGGCAGCCACAGAACTACTGATCCTCAGAAGCATCGTGCATCTCTGTGGAGATGGGTTCATCTTGAGTTTCCTGATGTGAAAGCTGTCATGACTAATGGCTCCTGAGCTATTATTGAATGGTACTTTGAAAAGAGACAAACTGGAAAAGAAACTATGTGGCTGGACTGGTTCAGAAGCCAGTGAACATAGAATCAGATACAATTCTTCCTGGTGCGAATATTTGCCCTTCCCACAGGCAGGATGTAAACTCTGCCAACTTTCCCCTGAGGAAATGTGGTCCTTGGGAATACAGAACTGCCTCCATATACTCTAGAAATGTGTAGCTTCTAACTCGGGATATGTGAATCTGTCAATGTTGGTTTCTCAACATTTCTCCTTTCCCTGATCCTAAATTCAGTTCTCCAGATTTCACCAGAAGGTTGTTGTTGGAATGGCCTCATGAAAATTTAATTGTGTCCTCCCTAAAAGAGGGCACGTGTTGTGGTGAGATCTGGAGACTGACCTCTTGGTTGTAGGTGGGTCCATTGGATAGCAACAACACCTGATTGGTAGGTCCCTCAATGCTGGATTTCAATCTGGCCAATGGGGTTTCAGTCTAAATGGATCAAGGAACATACTGTATATAAACCCATGCATGTGACCCAGAGCTTCCTCCTTCAGCTTGTGCATTGGAACACCCGCCCACCTCTCCCTAATTTTAGGGCCTTTTGTGATTGACCTTGCTATGCCGTCGTGTGTCATCTGTCTTTGGGACAGGGGCATGGCAGGAATTTTCCCACTTGGCTGATTGGCTGTTGCCATTTGGGTTTTGCCTGCTGCGTAGCAATTTGTCACAACTTGTAAGGTTGCGGATAGGCACTGGTTCATGTGATAGGGATGGGAGAACGCTCCCACCATCCCTAAGTGAAGGGTATTCCGTTAAAGGAATCCAGGGACTCAACTTAGTTTGGCCAACCCCTTAAAAGGGGTTGTGCCCATGCCTGAGTCCAGGGGAGCATCTGGGGAGTGAACAGAGTCTGTTCCCAGACTTTTCACCTGCCCCAGGTGTTCACCCTTGGCTGACCTATGATAGAGCTCTGGGTCAGCACTACCTGCAAGGGTGTAGGGAGCTAGTCAAACCAGAGCCTATGCAACCACTCACTTTTCTGTATTCAGTAAAGCTGAGGCCTAAATTCTGCCAAAAACCAAAACTAAAATTTGAGTCAAATGTGTCTTTTTTTTTAGGACAGAGGTCTCTGGGTCTGAACACACAACTGGATTTTGTGTGTGTGAATCTTTCCTCATATACATTTTTTTAATTTTCTTTTTGCCTAATGGAACACATTTTTGTACATTTAAAAAATAAATAAATTACACATTTTATGTACACTTTGCCCTAGCATATGTATTTTTTAATACATTGTTTGTCTGAAAAACTGCACTGCAAAAATCTGGAAGAGCATGAATTCCAAAGAATGACTGTGCTGTGGTTCGCATAATGTTTTGTAAAGTGTGAATTATGTAAGTTGACCTTTAAATGTGAACTGGAATGAATTTCTCCCTTATCCCTACATTTGTTGCACACCTGTTCTAAAAGTGAACCTGGATATGTCACCTGATATACACTAGTCTAGCTGGGCAGGAAATATCAGATTATTTCATAAGTGCATTTCCTTCTTTCTTTGGGTTGGTTCATTTTCATGCATTTGAAACACTTTTGTCTGAATCAAGATGGTTTGCATATGCATGAGTAAAACAGAGAAGAGAGGAAACCACCAGACCAGAAAAGGAAAACAGCACAGTGATCAGTAAGCTGGTGTCCTTCTTGCCTTCCCTGAACCAAATGATTATTTATTGCAAAAAAGAAAGATTCCCAGTTCCTTCTGATAAAGAAAAAGAAAAAGAAGACACCATAAAAACAAATTGTTCCTCATATGCACTGTTGAGCAAGAGCATATTTAAAACTCAGACATTAAGATAAATACAAAATAAAGGAAACTATTTAATTCAGCAGCAATTCAGCTATGCTCCTCTTTCTTCCTTTCTTTTCAGTGGGGGACAAAAGTGAAAACGGCATAGATTAAGAGAAGGAAGGAAGGAAGGAAGGAAGGGAGGGAGGGAGGGAGGGGGGAGGGAGGGAGAGAGGGAGGGAGGGAGGGAAGGAAGGAAGGAAGGAAGGAAGGAAGGAAGGAAGGTGATTCACTAATACAATTATCTGTATGTTAAAGCGCCACCCAGTTGTACTCATAACAAACTCAAATGGTCTATCTATTGATCTATTGATTATCTATGTTAAACAATCTATGGCTTTTTAAATATGTTTGGGGATTGTTGTTGTTATACAGTTTGTGTTCTTTACACTGTAAATTGCCCTGTGATCTTCCGATGAAGGGTGGTATATAAATTTAATAAATAAAAATAAAAAGAAGACTAAATGCTGTGATGGCCCCTCTGCTGTGGATATCTACCATAACTAAGCTGTTACGTTATTCTGAAACCTTGACAGCAATAACCTTCACATTACAGAACGTTCTTCCATTTCCCTTTGGGCTTGATGTCGTTCCTCTGCGTTCAGCATCACCTTTGCTTCCCACCTGTTGGAACCTATAATATTTTCTTTGTGGTTCATCAGATGATATAAATGCCAACTGTTCATCAAACAAGCTTAATCTTTGGTTGCACTGCAGGAAGATTTGTCTCAATGCCACTCCTGCTTATAGAGCAGGATCATGTTTGTCCCCCCCCCCAATATAAAAAAAGAAGACTCCATGGGCTGACCAGCTTGCTACACAGAACAAATGAAAGTATTGCGTGACCAAGCCGTGACAGCCCTAGCCCCCAGGGATCATGAGAAAGGAATAAAGACTCTGACAACGTGGTATGGAATTAAAATTAGGCTGCAACTTTATTAAACTTCCGAATGTAGGAAGACCTTGGCTTGGGCCTTGGGCGTGTTTCCCTCCCAGCCCCCTAGCTGGGGGGAACTGAGGCACATCAGGGTAAATGGGATATGGGGGTGCCCTGCGAGATGCATGTGTCCAGGCAGCCCAGTCCATATCCCCGCACGCAAGGTAGTTCACTGACAACTTTTCAGTGTATGGCCAGTGACACCCATATTACTGTGGAGATTCAGAACTTACAGGGTTAAGATGTTCTGAGTGACGTCTCACATTCTGACGTCAGTTTTGGAAGGAGGGAGGAGAGCCAGTGTGGTGTAGTGGTTAAGAGCGGTAGACTCCTAATCTGGGGAACCGGGTTCGCGTCTCCGCTCCTCCACATGCAGCTGCTGGGTGACCTTGGGCCAGTCACACTTCTGTGAAGTCTCTCAGCCCCACTCACCTCACAGAGTGTTTGTTGTGGGGGAGGAAGGGAAAGGAGAATGTTAGCCGCTTTGAGACTCCTTAAAGGGAGTGAAAGGCGGGATATCAAATCCAAACTCTTCTTCTTCTTCTTCTTCTTCATACTCACTGTTTTTTTGTCTCTGAAAGAGAAGGGCAGCCATGAATGCTAGCAGCTCAGGAGAATCTGAGAAATGCTGATTTGTAAATATTCTGCTGTAATAAAAGGCTAATAAATGAACACACAAATGCCTGGTGTGTTTGCATGGATCTAAGCAACCAACAAGCAACAGTTTTTTCCGCTGTGTTTTACTCTGCAAGGCGTGACGGAGCGAAGCAGATTGGCGCAGCTTGAGGGAAACGTGCCGGACCGCTATAAGCTGCACCTAATTGGGGTCGTAAACCAATTAGTCACGCTTAATTATTCAACAGGTTATGGACGCTGATTACCGCTATAAAAGCTGTTGCTTTGAAGTCAGCTGGGCAACGTTGGTGGCAGCTGAGACGATGCTGAGTTCTGCCTGATGCTGAGAGGCAGAGGAGCTCGCTGAGGGAATCGCTTCTCCGGAAACAGGAGCTGAGAGCTGCGTGCTGAGAGCAGCTGAACCCCGGGCGCTGGAAGAGCTGACTGGTTACGTGAGTACAGCTGGGGCCCTGGGGAGAACATGGCGGAAGGCCACGATTCATACGCAGTCCCATTTGATAAATTGGACGGCAAAAACTGGCAGGAATGGAGCAGAAGGCTGAAGGCATGGCTGGTAGCGAAGGGGCTGTGGGAGGCTGTTCAGGGACCTCCACTACCCACACCAGCAGCAGGCGCTTCAGCGGCAGAAATTGCACATGCCCGTGCTTCTCAGAGAAGAAATCAGAGAGCCCTGGGAGCTATTGTGCTTAGTTTGGATGGCTCACAGCTGCCTTTGGTAGAGGGGCTGGAGAATGCTTGTGAGGCCTATCAAGCGTTGGAAAGGGTGCACCACAGAACCACGGCTGGGGCAAAGATCCACACCACCAGACGCTTGTTTGAGATGAAGTTACGTCCTGGGGATAGCATCAGGAAGCATGTAACTGAGATGCTGTCTGTGTTTAACCAGCTGAGGCTGTTGCAAGTGAACTTTACTGAGGCGCTGAAAGTGTACATTTTGCTCAGCTCCCTGGACAAGAGTTATGACAATCTGTGTCTAACTCTGGAATCGATGGATCCCCAAACGTTGACGCTGAATTACGTCACAGGACGCTTATCGGATGAAGAAGAACGGCGCCTCAGAGAAGGCAGAGCTGGCACCGGGAGCGCTGGTTGTAAGGGCGGAGCCAAGCCAGCGGAGTACACGGTTCAGGCTTTTTCCGTTCGTCGTTGTTTCATTTGTAATTCAACTGAACATCTGTGTCGCTTTTGCCCCCACCGGAGCAGGGAGACGACGCAGGATGTTGTCAAGGTCGCTTCTCATGGGAACCAGCCAGGTTTCCATGGCAACCAGCCCGGCAAGGGAGCCAGGCGTGAGAACGCACAAAGCGGACGTGCTAGAGACAATGAGGATGCTTATCAGCTGACAGCCAGTCTCGCAGAGTTTGAGAACAGCTCTGAGAGAGACACTGATCTTTGTTTTGTAATCGACTCAGGAGTGAACAGAAACCTGATTCCTGAGACCCCTGCTGTCGAGATATGGAATTGCAAGGCAATTCCAGCTAGAAAAACTGTTCTGTTTGCAAATGGGGCAAAGAAAAATGTAACTAATGTTGCAAATATCTTTCTTTCTGTTTTGCAGGAGCAGGTGGAGGTTTGCACTGTACCTGGGATGCGTCACTGTCTTTTATCTGTTCCTTATTTGTTGAAAAAGGGGTTTAAGGTTTGCTTTGAACATGATGTTTGTACAATCTTCAAGGGAGAGAAACAGCTAGTCAAAGTTGAAAAGGGGCAGAATGATCTCTTCATTCTTAAAACGCCTCTGGAGGGTGAGGGGAAGGTTGAGAGAGCACAAGCCCTGCGTGCTACAGTTCCCACTCATGTTTCATGTGTGTGTGCTTGGCACAAGAAGACAGCTCATAGTTCTCTTGAAGAAATCCAGGTGTTATCAGAGTACACCAAAGGCTGTAAAATCAGGGAATGTGGAAGGACCCTACGTTGTAAGGCTTGCGAAAAGGCAAAGGTAAAAGGGTGCAGTTATCCCAGGGTGGAGAGGGTAACCACAAAACCTTTTGATCTTGTTCACATAGATTTGTTGGGTCCCATGGAGGAACCAAGTCTGGGAGGAGCCAGGTTTCTGCTAACGATTGCAGATGATTTTTCGCAGAACTCCTGGACTCATGCTCTCAAATCCAAGGAAGATGCAGCACAACTGATTAAAAATTGGATTGAGGAGGTGGAACTAAGGTTCTCCACCAAGGTGCAAGCAGTCACTAGTGACAGAGGTGCAAAGTTTACTGGGTCTGCTTTGCAGAAGTTCTTTCACCAGAAAGGGATACGTCACAACGTGACTTCTCCTCAAAGGAGGGGGGTGGCAGAGCTCAGGAGTGAGGCTTTGGTTAAGGCCACACAGGTGTTGCTGTCAGACTCTGGGTTACCTCCAAGTTTTGGGTGGAGGCAATTAAGAGTGTGAATTTCACCTGGAATCGGACCTACAATTCAGTGGTAGGTGACACACCTTTTTTCATGTTACACGGCAGGAAACCCCAGATTCATTTTCTGCGTCCTTTTGGGTCAGCCGCATCTGTGCCGATGCCTAAGGCTTTGCGAGGGCCAGGTGGACCCAAGTTCCGGAAAATGATCTTCTGTGGGTATGAGCCGGTTTCTAAGGCATGGAGGTTTGCGTACCCAACAGGTGATCAGAGTAAACTGCTGATCAGTAAACACGCTGAGTTCTATGAGCAGGATGAAAGGTCACAGACTCCTGTGAGGCGTGATGTACTCTCAGAATGTCTTTCTGATTCAGAGCAGGAAGATTCTGCTGATGAGGAGGAAGGAGAGCCAGAGGCTGAATCTGTTGATGACGACCAGGTCACTGACCAGGGTCAAGAACAGGATGGGGCATCTCCACAAGTTGTTAAAAGAGAGCCCAAGAGTGAGCCTGGGTCTCCTGTTAGCGTGATGCAAAGGGTTCGAAGACGCTTTAAGTCAGAGGGGGAATCCCGTGATGAAGAGGATACACCTACTGGCCACAGTGAGTCAGAGGAAATACCTGAGTTTGTGCCCAGGCGGTCCAGTCGCACAACAAAAGGCATTCCACCTGAAAGGTATCAGGCCACAGGGGTGTGGGTTGGTTTCGCACAGTGCGAATCTGAGAGTTGTGAGGATGTTCCACAGGTGCCTGACAGAAACGCCAGGAAAAGGCGCAAGGGATTGGGGAAGGGATTGATATCACAGAGGTCTGTAAAGGTACATCCACAGGTCTCATCAGAATGCAAGACGAGAGGGGGTGTGGAGATTCAGAACTTACAGGGTTAAGATGTTCTGAGTGACGTCTCACATTCTGACGTCAGTTTTGGAAGGAGGGAGGAGTCATACTCACTGTATTTTTGTCTCTGAAAGAGAAGGGCAGCCATGAATGCTAGCAGCCCAGGAGAATCTCAGAAATGCTGATTTGTAAATATTCTGCTGTAATAAAAGGCTAATAAATGAACACACAAATGCCAGGTGTGTTTGCATGGATCTAAGCAACCAACAAGCAACAGTTTTTTCCGCTGTGTTTTACTCTGCAAGGCGTGACGGAGCGAAGCAGATCGGCGCAGCTTGAGGGAAGCGTGCCGGACCGCTATAAGCTGCACCTAATTGGGGTCGTAAACCAATTAGTCACGCTTAATTATTCAACAATTACAACCCCTTTAAGAGGGGACCCTGGAATCGCCATCACAGGGGGGTGAATCACCACTTCATGCCCCCTCCCCAATATAGGGAAGAAAAGACCAAAGGATTCCACCCAAGGCCATAAACCGTCAAAGTTGTGACAAATTGCTATGGGGAAGACAAAACCTGCCAATTCAGGGAAATTTTTTCCAGGTCCTTCAACAGCAACCAGTCAAAGGCGCCCGCTAAACAGGAAGAAAAAGTTAACCTGCAAACAAGAAAACATTAAACTAAGGGAGGGTGAATCTCCTGAGCTGACTGCCTGGCTGATGTCAGCTCCACCCCCTATATATAAATGGGACTGGCCCCACCTCCCAGCAAGAAACTTGATTACTGAGGCTGGGCGTTCCAATGATAACACTGAGAGGCAGGTCTGCCCCTGTTTGCCATTAAGTTCCCTGGGAACTGTAGCACAGTGCGCAATCCCACAAAGGGCACCCACAATGTAAAGTGTGAGTGCTCATTGCACTGCTTCCCCATTTGTTAAAATAGATTCTTCTTCTGCCTCCTCCTCCTCCTCTTCCTCCTCCTCCTCCTCCTCTTTCTTCATGGATTGGTAATAATTGGTCAAAAATGTTGCTAAATTTGGGAAAGCCACAAGTACAAATACGAAATTTCTACCCACCTCCTCCAGAAACAAAACTCATAGATTTTCATTGCATCTCCATATCAGGCTGGAATGACCAATTGTTCATGACAGCAATGACAACATGCATTTTTCTTGGACAGAAATCCATCTACCTGAACAGGGGTGAAGACTAGGAGGAATCCTTGGGGGGGGGGGATGTCAAGATACCTTGGGAAATCTCCACCCTGGTTTTGAATCTACGGATAGATGATAGATTAGATAGATAGATAGATAGATAGAGAGATAGATAGAGAGATAGAGAGAGAGATAGATGATAGATAGATAGATATAGATAGATATAGATAGATAGGTAGGTAGATAGATAGATAGATAGATAGATAGATAGATAGATAGATGATAGATGATAGATAGATAGATAGATAGATAGATAGATAGATGATAGATAGATGATAGATAGATGATAGATTAGATAGATAGGTAGATAGATAGATAGATGATAGATAGATAGATAGATAGATAGATAGATAGATAGATGATAGTTATCTTCCTATATACATAAAAATGTAAGGCAGCATCAAGCTCTGCAGTTTGCATGGCCACCAATAGGTAGCTATGCCACTGCAGGATAATGAGTGGCTGGCAGGCCCGGGTGAGCTGTTTAATGGGGTGGGGGCACTGTGAAACACATTTCCAGTGAAGTTGGAAAGAAAGCAGGGCAGGACCTTCACACAGTAGTTTATCAGGTATGGGGAAAGGGCAAAGTGGTAGGCTGGGATGGTGAATGAAGTGAGCAGGGGCATTGCTGCTAATCATAGAACTGTACAGTTGTATGACGGTCATCTAATCCAAGCCCCTGCAGTGCAGGAATATAACTACAGTCATACCTCATGCTACGTTTGCTTCAGGTTGTGCATTTTCAGGTTGTGTCCCGCGGCAACCCGGAAGTACCAGAAAGGGTTACTTCCGGGTTTCACTGCTCGTGCATGTGCAGACACACAAAATGACATCACATGCATGCGCAGAAGCAGCGAATCGCGACCCGCGAGTGCGTAGACGCGGGTTGCGTTCTTTTCAGGTTGTGAAAGGGCCTCTGGAACGGATCCCTTTCGCAACCAGAGGTACCACTGTATACAGAAATAAATCTCTGTATAGATATTCTCTCCAACAGATGTCCATGCAGATTGCTTCCTTGTTGGCTAGGTGCTGCTTAAATTCACCTGTTTGGTTCCCTGCAATGCTCCACCTGTGATATACACATCAACTTTTTCCTTGAGTAGTGTCAGCCAGAACATTGCCATGCCCTGGTGTGCATGTGAGATTCTTTTTTAGCCCATTGTTGCAACTGTTTTTGACTGACCTCTTGAAATCTCTTCATGTAAGGCTGGCCAAGTCCCTCTGTCAGCTTCACGTGAACAGCTCCAAAGACTTCTGCATACTGAATGGGTCCCCAGCGGCTGGTTGTTCACGTTCCCTTCTGCTGTCATTTCTTTTGAATTCCCAGATCTCAGGAGATTGCATTCCCCTCCCTCCAAAGCTTTTCCTTTTTATGAATGCTTCTGGAAACCTCCCTCTTTTGCTGCCCAGATGTCTCTCCACTTTCCAAAACACTGACAGTGTTTTCATTAAGTTCTGTCGTGCTGCAGGCATCTTCAAAGAAGGAAAGAGATACACATAGACGATTGCATGGAACTCTATTCCCCCCCTTTGCCGGCCACTCTCTTCATTGTAACGGCTTTGGGATTGATTAGCAAAGCAATTTGAAAGAGAAGATGAGGAGAAGTTGTGGGGAATATGACAGCCATTCGGCTCGGCACACTTTAAAATTGCTGCAGAACATTAAACTCTGCCAACGCTAAGACGTGTCTTCCATTTCCATCATTCCATGGGATTTGGAGATCAGTTTTCTAAAGAAGATCAGCCTACCACATTTCCTCATGAATATTGCTCAGAATCACAAGAACTGGGAGAATTATTTCCATCGTAGTAAAGGGTTGATTTGATATCACTTGGTAATGCAAAACTAATATGAGGAAGAGATGCTATTTTTTAAATGGTGGTGTTTGTGGAGGGGGAGAAATGGAGAAGCTGTAATCCATGAACAATGTATATGGTATTTCTCCTTGAGCTGTGCCATCAGAGATGGGGCATTTTAAAAAAAAGATATTTATTGAAATTTTACATACAAAAGAAAATTACAGAATAAAAAATAAAAACAAAAATAATAAAAAAGAAAAAAGATACAAAAATACAAAGAAAAATACAAAATACATGAAAAATAAAAAATAAAAAACAATTAAAAACAGATCAATCTTTACATGTCTTATTTTTCAATTACTTGTTTCCTGACCTCCTCACACCTCCCTTTTTTGTATTCCAGTTCACATAGTTAATTCAGCAAATCCTTTCCCTCTTTGTTTTTATCTTAATTCTATATCTTAACATATTAAGACTTCGTATCTTCATCTGATTATCAATCCATTTTTACATGTTCTTTTTAGCTTTGTTGCTAAAGCCATTTCATTTCAATCCAACATCATTTTAACATTCATTAATTTTACAATGTTTCAGTAGATAGTTTTTAAATTTCTTCCAATCTTCTTCCACCGACTCTTCTCCCTGGTCTCGGATTCTGCCAGTCATTTCCACCAATTCCATATAGTCTATCACTTTCATCTGCCATTCTTCCAGGGTGGGTGGATCTTGTGTCTTCCAGAGATGGGGCATTTGAATAGTACTTAGTCGTGCAGAGTTCCATAGCTCAGTGATTAACCATAGGCTTTGCATGCAAAAGGTCCCTGGTTCAATCCCCAGTCTTTCCAGGGAGAACTGGCAGGGCCGGCCCACCTATGAGGCAAGGTAAGGTGACTGCCTCAGGCGGCAGAATCCACAGGGCCAGCAGATCCCAATGTATATTTTTATTCCTGGTCTTGTTCCTGATGTAGATCTTCACTCACTCTTCTTCCCTGGTGGGGAGCAGGGACATCATTTTGTGGTTTGCCTCAGGTGCTAAAATGTCTTGGGCTGGTTCTGACATATGTCACGGAATAGCATCTGTCTGAAACCCTGGAGAGAGGCTCATAGACAATACTGAGTTAGATGAACCAATGGTCTGATTTGCATGAAGAAGGTAACTGGTTCAGTCTCCAGCATCTACAGGAAGACCTGGGACAGACCCTGGTGAATTGTTGCCAGTCAGTGTTGGCAATACTGAACTGGAGGGACCAATGGTCTGACTCAGTACAAGGCAGCTTCTTATGCTCTTATGGCCTAGGCCAGTGGTTCTGAACCTGTGGGTCCCCAGATGTTATTGGACTACAACTCCCATCATCCCTAGCTAGCTCAGGGATGATGGGAGTTGTAGTCCAACAACATCTGGGGACCCACAGGTTCAGAACCGCTGGCCTAGGACCAAGTTTAGTTCTTAAGCCATCTGCCAACTTTGATGTACAATGTTAGCATGTCAATATAGTTCCTCCAACCCCGTTTAAAAAAACACACACAGAGAAAAGAAGAAAGTGCATATGTTTTGTTTGGAGGAACATACACACACACACACACACACACACACACACACACACACACACATAACTCAATCTTGGCTTAGGTCTATTTGTAATTGTCCAGCAACAACTGACTGCAGGGATGGGCAGGGAGACCTCTTTAAGATAAGCACAAAGCTGCATTGGCCCCTGCACTAGGAAATGCTCTTTCAAATGCTCCAGGTCTGGTATAAATCAGTGCTAACCATTATGGATAGCTCTGTCACCACTATGAGCAAATGTTTCCCTTGCCAGTCATGCACTATATATTAACGTTTAGTACACCAACAGCTTGTTAAGCATTGATGTGCCCTCTCTACTTGCAGCTGGTGATGCAATACTGAAGCATCATGCAGCCAGGACTTTCCATTTCTCAACATATGGCAATGTGTAGCCAGAAAATGGGGGAACTGGTTGTCTGGAACCTTTCTGTATATTTTAAGGGAGTACAAGATTAATAATATAAGAGCCCAGCTAAGTCAGGCAAAGAATCTGTCCAGTCTTGTATCATTTCCCCCCAGTTCTGACTAGTCAGATGGCTTTAGCTCCTATGCGTGGTGTTTTGCATGCCCCAACCATCAGCTGTTCATCAGGACCTGCACACATGGTGTGATGGGCTTTGTCAGTCCTGATGATTGCCTGATTGTTGAAAGCTTTGCAGGTGACGTCAATGAGCTGATCACCTGCATCAGAAACTCCTTTTTTGGCTCAGTTCTGCCTTTGCCTGCCTTGCACCTGGTGTAACATATGTAGGGTTTGGGGCTTGCACAACGTGATCTCAGGGCCCCAATGGGGAGGCCCAATGGGCCTAATTAGAACCATAGAAATTCCCCACTGCTTCTCTAAGAAGCCCAGAAGCATATGATGAAACCTGAACCCATTACAGTCATACCTTGGTTTTCGAACAGCTTAGTTCTCGAATGTTTTTGCTCCTGAACGCCACAAACTCAGAAGTGAGTGTTCCGGTTTGTGAACTATTTTTGGAAGCTGAATGTCCTACGTGGCTTCTTATTGGCTGCTGGAGCTTCCTGCAGCCAATCGGAAACCATGCCTTGGTTTCTGAACATTTTGGAAGTTGACAACCAAGGTACGACTGTACTTGTTCCCACTGTCTTGCATTCATGGAGGTTCCTATTTGCTCTTGTGCATAACAGATCTTTTTCAGAATATGTGTAATCTCAGCATAACTGGGGGAGGGGCAGGAGGAGAGAGGAAGGATCCCTACTATTCTGACATATCATCTGTGTGGTTGTGCCACCTCTTAAAAACCCAGCCCTTTTAATTTGAATCCCTGCCCTCTTTGTACTGGCATTTCTCTAAAGAGACAGCTGAAAGAATGTCACCTTTTAAAGTTAATAGATCAGATTCCTTTATGCAAAGCTGGTGATATATGGCTTTGTAGCCGTTCGCCTCCTTTCTGCCCCCCTTTCTTCAGCCACAAAGTGAAATACTATCTTTAGTTTTTGTTGCCTGTATTTTAAGCCTGCACGATGTCACAACAGTGGTGGGAAAGCAGGATGTGATATTCTTTGGAAGCTGGCTTTGTTTTGTGTGTGCTTTAAAACCCCTTGATAATTACCTTAGTGGTTCTCAGAGTCCCTAAGTGAATGACGACTGCGCTGAGAATTTGAGTCACCAGTAGGTGAGAAAGCTATATAGATTTAATCCAGAAAGAAGTGGCATCAACGTTTAGACAGGATTTAGAGGTTTCGTAGAGGACACAGTGAATAACTCCACAGGAATCACTGTCTGCACATAGTCATTGGGGAATTAAATGGATTGGTTTTTATTCCATTCCGACAGAAAATCTGGAAGGAGAGTTATGCGAACTATAAGGGAAGCAAGGGGTGATTACAATGAAGTGTACAGAAAGCTCGGCTTAATATACAACCTTCTAGTCTCCTCACACCTCACTTATAACCAAGGTGATAAATGTCCTTTTGATAAGATGTCAAGAAGTACTTCTTGAATCTCATTAGACGGAGGAAGGCCTCGGACTTTGACATTCATTTCCAATGGCAACATACGGCCACAACGTGGACTCTCTAGTGGGTTAGTCCTCTGTTCTTAAATGATCTGACTTTGATTTATTTTTTCCCCTTTCTCTTTGACAGTATGATGTTACACTGGGAATAACCTGAGAACAATTCAAAGTATTTGGCAGAGATTCCTGGTCTGGGGTTATTTCCTTGGAGACCTGCCGTGGCAAAGAGATTCAGGAGCAGAATGGCAGGTGTAAAATGTGAACAGTGGAGAAAAACTCACAAACACCAAGGGGTGGTGAATAAGTTTGTTCAGCCCATGCCTTCAAGTGACTTGGCCTAGTTTCACCTACCTGGCTACTTAGCATTATGGCTATGGTCTACATCGGCTGTTGAAGGCAGTATGACTTTGAATGCAACTTTTCTGGGAATCGTGGGTGGGGAGAGCACTGTTGCATTGAGGTTCTGTTTCCATGCTTCCCACTGGGAGCTGGTTGGCCACCGTGAGAAGAGAAGACTGGATTGGGTGGTCTCTTGGCCTGATTCTGAGGGTAGCCCTGTTCGGAGAAGTTTCCAGTGTATTATGTTGTATTTTGCTTTTACTATTTTTTGTTGGGATCTGCCCAGAGTGGCTGGGGCAACCCAGTCAGATGGGTGGAAATATTAATTATTATTATTATTATTATTATTATTATTATTATTATTATTATGCAGCCAGTTTTTTTCTTACGTTCCAGATTAACATACAGATTCAAAAGTAATTAATTATCCTTTTTTCCACTTTCTTTGAATGTTGGAACACAGTTCTCAGACATACCAAAACTGAATACATACTGAAGATAATGAGTTTTGTGATAAAATGCATATTTTACTACAAACATTTTCGCAATGAATGTGGAAAGGGGGACACAATGGACTTAGGAATGAACACATGTGAAATTGACAATAGTTAAATAAATAAATAAATAAATAAATAAATTAGATGCACCTATTTCCCCCTTTATATGTATGCACTTTCCAGTTCCCCATTCATCTGCTACCAGGAGCCTGAGAGTGATATCCAGCAAAGTAATATTCAGAGAAGACCCATTGAAATGTTCTTTTCCTTCTTTTTTAAATAAATAAATAAATATAAATAAATAAATTAAAGATTTGTTGTTGCAAGCACAGCTTTCAACAATAGCAGCAGATTATATTCTTGATAATAGCAATTCCTTGAAGGCTGAGTAATAATAAAATAAAATAAAATAAGAAAAGAAAAGAAAGTCACTTAGTGATAATTGGAGTCCCTGGTAATTACCCTAAGCAAGTAGGAGGGGCCATCGCAGCAACTTCAATCGCTGAGATATTCTGATAGGACAGTTCTGGTGGTTCACCAGGGCCCTGTAGCTGTTGCATAATTTCAGACCTCCCCTGGACTATACTCAGCAAAATGGGCTCTCCTACTTGAAGTTTTGTTGGAACTGTGCATCCAGTTCTAATACTGTTTAATGTTAACTGAATATGGTAGAAGGAAACAATGGACTTGGTCCTTATCCCTTGATGCTTCCTCTCTCTTTGAGTCTTCATCTCTTCACTCCTTGCTTCCTCCATCCACCAGCAGGAACAACCAATTGAGTTCCATTGTAAGTGATCTAAAGGCTGAAATCCAAACCCTTGCTCTGATCTAATGGGACTCTTCTGTTATTCTCATACATCATCTGAACACTGAAGCGACTAGCCTTTGCAAGACTGGTAAAAAAACCACTGACTTTTTCAAATGTGTCCAGTGTGTGATTCCAAACAAAGCCACACCAGCAGCTTCTGCAGACAAACACAAATCAATCAGGCCTGATGGTTTTCCCCTGTGCCAAGTTTGTGTGCCTTTCCAGCACAATCAACAAAGCTGGCGGGAGTGGAGGAGCATTGCTGAGTTATTTTCAGCCATGCCTTTGTTGTAGGCAGAAAGGTATTCCTCTGGCTTGGCTCCTGCCCAAGACTAAACCACAGTGGTGTTTGCTTAGGAGTAAAGAAGTATTATTATTATTATTATTATTATTATTATTATTATTACTACAGTTGAATGGTGCAAACTCAGTGGCTAGGAAAAAACAGAATCCAGTCTAAGTGCTCTTACAAGGGGAAAGTGTAGTAACTATCACATCTGAGACCAAGGGATGAGGTTCAGGAGTTAAGGATGAGTACCAAGAGATCCAAGCCACATGGGAGCTGCAAAGTTGCCCTTCAAGTTTGTAAACAGCAATGGAGAAAACTCAGTTACTTGTGAAAAGCCCTCTCCCTGCAGGAATTCTGGGCCTAAAGACTGGTGAAGGACAAGTCTGTTGATGTGCTGCCTCTTCCTGGGAGATGTTGACAGCCACAGCTCATCCTCTAAACTCTCTCATGCTGTCCCATCAGGCTGGAAGCTTGAGCAGCCCTCACCATCCTCTGACAGCCCCTGGATCTCCCACGTCAGATCTCCCACATCATCAGGCACATCTCAGGGCAGAGGTGGGGGGGGGGGTGGGAGTCAACAAGTAGGTTCTGCGCCATAGGTCATCCCCTTCTCCTTCCAATCTTCATCCTCAAGTGCCTCCCACTCCTGTTCTGAATCAGGCAGCTCAGAGGGAACTATGACACTATCCCATATTGTTTTGCACTATTGTAACTTCCTGTCTCATTTCTGCACTGTTGAGCTCTGATGCGTTCTTCATGATCCCGCCTGAGAAACGTCTTTGCCTCTGTGGAGATGGTAGCACAGAAACAGCGGCACACGTCCTCCTGTCCTGTACTCTCTACAAAGACTTGAGAAACGAGATCATCACCTGAAATATACTCAGAGTCGCAAAGTGATTTCATGCTCTTTATTCAGCTCATAGTGGTGAGGAGGAATGAATGAAAGTCCCCTCAAAGTATCTGCTTTATATACATTAGTTACACAATGGGCTGCACATGATTGGCTAATTACGGAATTCTACTGTAAGCCAATCAGGTTGTGGATTCACTTCTATCTGGAGCATGATTGGGTGGTTCCTGCTAACCAATCATACTGCTGCATTGTTCTAGGACCAATCAGACTGCTGCCTTTTGGAGCCTATTGTTCTAGGACCAATCAGACTGCTGCAGTTTGGATCCTATTCAACTCAGTACATAACATCACCCCACTCGTACTAACCATCCCAGGGGGCTCAAGCACTGCCACAATGTCCTTTCTTCTGTCAGATCAAAATGAGCAGATAATAGCAAAGGTTGCTAGGTTTATAGCAGGGGCAATTAGAACAAGGGCCACTAACTGACTGCTGATTCAGGACTCTAAATTGTGCTTTTATATCCAACTTCCTTTTCTGAGTATACTGTAATGTTTTACTGTTGCTATGACCATTGGCTAATGTGAATAAAGTTTTATCTCTCCCTGATGCATTCTTGCATTGTAGGATGTTGGACTAGATTACCCTTTCGAGTCTCTTCAAACTCTACAATTCCGTGGCACTATAATAATTTAGTTTGAGTTTCCCCTTTCTCCTTCTGAAAAGGGCAAATCAGCATTGTGTATTTGCTTTCAGGTTTCTACAACAGCGCTTCACTAAAACTTGCCTTTCTTCTTTCTAATTTCCCCATTTCTTGACTCTCACTCCCCCCTTTAAAAATAATTAAAATTATTTAAATATTTATTTATCTAAAAACACGCTATCTCCAATTTGGTACCTTAGGATACCAAAGATCGAGAGGAGCAATTAACATCGCATAAACTCAAAAATTAACAAAGGTGGAAGAATGAAAAAATGAAAACATGGGGGAGCACAGCAAAATAATATAAAACAATATATTGCAGCAACCAGATTCAAGCAGCAGGCAGCAGCAGGTAATGACAGGTAAATCACCACATTGCCAAGTGCCATCTGTTCAAAAATAAGGAGGACTTTAGAAACAATAAAACAGAGGACTAAACCCCAAAGGAGGGTGTAATGGGAGTTGGGATTGCTTGTGCGTAAGCCACAAACTGCTCCACGCTGGTTGTATGGCTAAACCTTTCCCTGGCTTGACAGCCCTTAAAACTCGACTGTCTCAGTCACTGGCAGAATCCGTCTGTGGGCGTTTCCTGAACTTTTTCCAACATAGAAATTCCTTGACTCCCAGTCTCTTCCTAGCTTCTCTGCGCGGAAGCTTTCTGCGCAGCGTAGGCGTGCCAAGCGGAGGTCCTGTGCTCTCCCCGCTGATCTCACTGGAAGAGTCTTGGAGCCTTCCCTCCGAAGTACTCTCAGCCTCCCCTTTCTTCCTGTTGTCACCTTGATTTCCTTCCCCAGTGGAAGCTCTCCCTCTCTCCTTGCTAGTTCCCTCTCCAGCATCATTGGGGAGCCTTACCTCTCCTCTTGGATCTGATGGCAGTTCACTGACAGAGGGCCTGCAAGGTGACTAGCACCCTGGATAGCGCCAAGTGGCATTTTTGGCTGAAAGCCAGACAATGCAGACTTAACTATTGTTCCAGGAACCAACAAAGATAGCATGTGTGTTAAATAGGAATGCCGTTTCTTCTGGTTAGCTAGCCCACACTCTACTCTGTTGAGTAGAGCCTCTGTTTTCAAAGGTGTCTAGTCTGCTTAGCAACTATAGCACAGTGACACTGATTCCATCAACGGTGTCTCTGAAAATTTTTCCACATCACTTGGGAAGACAGGCGAACTAATACCAGTGTACTGGAAGAAGCAAAGATCACCAGTTTTGAAGCAATGATTCTTCAACATCAACTTCATTGGACTGATCATCTTGTGTGGATGCCTGACTATCATCTTCCAAAGCAACTGCTCTATTCCGAACTTAAAAAAGGAAAGCGTAATGCTGGTGGACAACAAAAGAGGTTTAAAGACTGTCTCAAGGCAAATCTTTAAAAATGTAGTATAAACACCAACAATTGGGAGACACTTGCCTGCGTGCGCTCCAATTGGAGAACAGCCTTTACCAAAGGCTTCATGGACTTTGAAAGACACTCAAAGGCAAGGGAGAAACGTGCTAAGAGGAAGGCACACTTGGCAAATCCACACCGTGATCAACTCCCGCCCAGAAACCAATGTCCCCATTGTGGAAGGACGTGTGGATCCAGAACTGGACTCCACAGTCACTTATGGACTCATTGTTAAAACCGTGTTTATGGAAGACAATCTTACTCGACTACGAGTGATCACCAAAGAAGAAAACTAGGGTATTAATATAACTTTCCAGCTGAAAACCTTGGATTCTGAAGAATGCAATCTCTTCAGACTGGATAGGTGCTGGCATCATGGACTCCTCTGGTTCCTGAACTTCTGAGGAGGCAGGGATATCAAAGACTTGTTCAGGGGGCACATTCTTCTCCTGGTCTGAGATGCCCTTTGAGTCTACAGCTTCTTCCCCTGATGAGGAGAGTTGGAGCTCACGACAGCAGCTCTACGGCTGTGCTTCTCCAGGCAGTCTTGGATTTCCTCCCTTAGTTTTTGTCCACGTTCTCTCCTGTTTTGCTTTATTTATTGCTGTGATATATATTTGAATTTTAAATGTGTTAGCCACCATGGAAGCACACCCACAAATTCATCCACCCACCCACCTACAGATCCCAAGAGCTGGGAGCCAAGACCTCTGGCTCATGGCATTAATATCACCAGTGCCAGAGAGAAGCAATCTTTGTCCTTGGTTGTTTAATTAATGTCATCTTAAATGAAGCCGGCAGTGTGAGCTCTGGGGAAATATCCCCTGGTAAGTAAGCTTACAGTGAACAGCTATTGTTTAAGAGCATAAGGGAAATTTAGCCTAATATTGTCCGAGGAGCTGCCTGCTCACACCGCAAGGCATGAGTGAGCATATTTAACAGATATAATTACTTCAGCTACCTTGGCCTGTTCTTTTCTGAGCTTCTTCATTTCTCCTCCCCCAACTTCCTCCTCCTCCTCCTCTCGCACTGGTTCAACATTGCATTGCTTTACAATATATTCTAGATGTAATCCTCCCTGAAGTGTTAAACCAGTATCTGGTCTAGATGACTTCAGGCTTCATCCATGCAAAAACTTTCTTCCACATGGAAACCTAGACATCAGGAACAAGGCTATGTTTCCTGAGAACCAGTGATACATAGGAAATTTAAAAAAATAAAAAATACCACCCACCAGAGGATGCTACAAGGGAGCTTTCTTTTACTTTTTTACAAAAAGAAAATTAAAGAAAAAAACAATTAAGAAAAAAGAAAATAAGAAAATACAGAAAAAAGAAAGAAGAAAGGGCAAATATACATACATAAAAAACTTAATCTTCCTAATTAATACTTAATTAAACACTTAAAAAAGACTTCTGACAAAACAAGTCTTGCAATTCTCATTGTACTGTTTATACTGTCGTTGTTTTTTCTGCAGTTTTATATTCTTTAATATTGTTCCAGAAACTTTCAACAAAGGAGCTTTCAATCAGATTCCCCAAAGAACCACACACCCCTTTCCCTACACATGTCAATGGATCCTGTCAAAAAGTAACCATAACTTGCTTTTGTTGCTGATTGCAAGATTTTCCAGGAGTTTTCCAATAAAAAAAAAAAAAACATGAAAAGATACTGCTGGATCAGACCAGTAGCCCATCTAGCCCAGCATCCTAACATCCTAGAATTGTAGAGCAGGAATCACATGATTTCACATGTTATATGGGCAAAAAAAAAAAAAAAAAAACAATGAACCCCACTTTTCCTCCTTGGGAAGGAGACATTCAACGTAGCTAACAAAGAATAACATTTTTTTTAAGGGCAAACATAAAATTAACACACAAAAACTGTAATTAAAATGATTAGATAAATGCCAACACAATCCCTGACTAAAAGCATTATTAAAAGATGAGACCTGGAATGCCAGGGTTAGCCATGAGTAAAATTTAACTGCAACATAATCAAAAGCTTTTTTAAACAAATAATTTCCAAATGCTGGCAACAACAGAGATTAACACAGTGAGCTAACCTATATATGTTAAGTGAACCCCCCATGTTCCCACCAGTACCTTCTATGGAACCCAACGAAGTCTCCAGAAATATCTCCTCAAAAATCTGCAAAACAAAAGAGACTGATTGTTCTCCTGTCCCTGTTTTCACTGGCTCATCCTCCATTACATTGGCCATAACCCCTTAAAGCATGCCCATATTCAGTGCTTTTTTTTCTTCTTAAAAAAAATGTTTAGGGGTGCTCTCATTTTGACTCAAGATTTTATAGTTCAAATCAGAGGAAATAAATACAGTAAATTGATAAAAGTACAAAGAACATGCATTACATCAGGAAAGGAAAGGAAGCTGCCATCGGAGGTGGTAACAACAAAACTGACCAATCACTGTGCTAGATTCCAACTCCTACTTCACACATTAAATGCTCACTTCCGTCTGAGACTCAAGAAACACCATGACAGGAGGTAGCAATGGAACTGATGATTAATTGTGCTAGAGAAGAAACTAAAAAATTAATTTTTTTAAGTTTCTTCTTCCATTAGATTCACAAAATATTTAGGGTATGTGTACCCCCAGAAAAAGGCTCTGCCCATATTTCTCTAGATGCCAGGATTGGACACCGACCTTCCTGTTTTTGTTTTGAGTAAGTTTTCCCCATTCATGGTGCATTTGTGTGATTGATGGGAGAGCTATGCTGCACCCTATCTCTTCCTGCTTCAGATGTGGCAGCTACTGTGTGCTATGCCCCCACAGCCAATATTTTGTGCTATGCCACCTATCCAACACCCACCATTTTGAGACTGGGGCCCATGATACTTTCTCAATATTCCAGGTGTGCTCACTGGCTCCAAATATCATGAGTTGGAGTGGACCCGATCCCTTCACTGGCCTGGGCATATTGGATCAGTTGTGTTCACTTCAGAACCACAGCCACCCATGTTCCTCCCTCGACCCAAGGTACAGTGAACCAAGCAATTGGGACTAGTAGCAAAACAACCCAATCTGTTGTCTAATTAGGGCAAATTATTTTGATTCCAGCCCGCTTGGCTGAAAGAAACCTGTCTAGACATATCCGTGTGGGAAATTATTTGCTGTTATTACAGTTTACTCCACATAACTTTTGACTCGTTTTGCTGAAACCAGCAGGGAACCAGGAGGTGGGTGAAAGGGGGTGGACTGGGTGGGAGGGAAGGAGCAGCACAAAGCAATCACACAATCAACACACTTTAGTACAAGGACAAATGATCTCATTTGGAAACTGAACAGGCTCTTCTTACCTGCTGAGCTTAATTTCCAAATTCACTGCTGCCATTAGGAACAAATATATTCTCACATTTATTCAGTACATTACACTCCCATCTTCAGTTTGGAAGGGGGGAAAACAAACCATTAGAAGGTTGTGCATATCTTCATATTTCCTGGAAGTGCTTTACATTCAGAAGACCCCAGGTTTAGTTCTGGGCATCTCTAGGGCTGGGAGAGACCCATATTTGCAACCCCGCATAGCCACTGATACTGAACTAGACGGACCCAGTATGAGGCAGCTTTCCATGTTCCTATGCCAATGACAAATCAGTCTATCCCATGAACTGCTTGGCAACTAATCCGCTATTGCCAGCCTAAGTGAAGGAGTAGAAATGCTTGTGGAATGTGATATTTGCAAATTCCAGGAAGCATTGAACTCATCTGCACCACTCAGACTGATGTGCAAACCACAATTTTGTTAGTTTTTCACTTCCAGAATATTCCTAATCAGGTCTCAACTCAATACATAGATAGATGATACATAGATAGATAGATAGATAGATAGATGATAGATAGATAGATAGATAGATAGATAGATAGATAGATAGATAGATAGATAGATGATAGATAGATAGATAGAGATAGATGATAGATAGATAGATAGATAGATAGATAGATAGATAGATAGATAGATAGATAGATAGATAGATATAGATAGATGATAGATAGATAGATAGATAGATGATGATGATGATAGATAGATAGATATAGATAGATTAGATAGATAGATAGATAGATAGATAGATGACATATAGATATAGATAGATGATAGATAGATAGATAGATGATAGATATAGATGTGTGCTGTAGAAGACCTTTGAAAAATAGTGCCTTCAGAAATGCATATTATCTAAATGCAATTTTTAAATGTGTGTGGTTGTGTGTATCTCACTGGGTGGCTGAGTGAGAGGAAGGGATGGATAGAATGCACTCAATTTTTTATTTACCCACCTTTCAGTTCATTTTATCTGATTTCTGCAGCAATCTGCATTTTTCTCTCTCTAATAAAACTTGTGTTTTTTGCAATAAATTTCCTGCAGTATAATGCAGTTTTCTATCACACTTTCACTAATATCTGCATTTTTCTGAACAATTTTTGAGTTGGGGAATAGTGTTACTTTTTTTATGTCTCTCTGTAGATTAGATAGATTTGAAATAAAAAACAGAGCCAAACAAATTTCTCCCCATCCCTCATGCACAGTCAATGTGCACAGTTTCACAGCATTCTTATATATGCGCCTGAAATTTGAACATACACTACCAGGATTTGATTTTAAAATGCACCTTTGTATTTGTGCAAATTTTTCCAGTACAGTGGTACCTTGGAAGTCAAACGGAATCCATTCCAGAAGTCCATTCAACTTCCAAAAGGTTCGGAAACTTGAAGCCAATTGGAAACCATGAAAGCCCCGTTTGGCTTCCAAAAATAGTTCGCAAACTGGAACAGTCACTTCCGGGTTTGCGGCATTCGGGAGCCAAGTCATTCAAGAACTCAGCTGTTTGAAAACTAAGGCACGACTGTATTTGCATAGATATTGTTAAGTGCATATATTAGCAATAGTAATTTCCATACCCCTTTTCCCCATGGACCATTTATACCCCACCTTTTTCTCTAAGTAACTCAGGGCAGCACACATGGTTCTTCCCCTCTCCATTTATCATACTTTTCCATGTATAAGACTATGTTTTTTTCTTTAAAAATCATGCTAAAAAGTCGGGGTCATCTTAAACATGGACGTTTGATTGGTTGCTGCCACAGCTGTCAGCGGCTATTGTGCATGTTATTGGTTCCTGCATCAATGGGTGGTGTTGATTGGCTGATGCTCCAGCAGTTGGGCGGGCGATTGGCAGCTTCTGCAGGTGTTGGGACAGACGGGAGGCAGTGCAGGTGGGCGATTTTTGGCAACCCCCCCCCCTTAAAAAATTCTCAACAACCCTGGGCAATCCTCCGCAGAAAAAGCTCAACAATTCTGTGCTTTCTCCCCACTTTTCTTAAATTTGAGTCCCCGCAAAAGGGGGTGTCTTATACATGGGGAGAAGTACAGTAGAAGGAAAAGTACAGTAACCCTCATAATAACCCTGGGAGTTACAACTGAGAGACTCGTTCAAGGACTATTTGAAAAGTAGTTGTGATGACCTGATTACATTTGTAGGTTTGCAGGAAGTTTTGTAAGGGGAATAATTGGAACTATTGCATTATTGAATGAAAAGGATGACGTTAGTTATGATAATTAAAGGCAATATGAATTTAAGAAATGCAGAAGAAATTATAAAAATGGAAGATCACCAGAGGTGCTGATGGAAGTCCAAAAAGATTGTATAAGAGGTGGAATTTTGTGGAATGTATGATAATTATCATGTTTGAAAATGAACCCTGATCTTCTAGGTCCTACTCCAACACCCTAACCACTTCACCACATTGGATCAGCAATGTGTGACAGCACCACAGGAATGTTGCTCCCATCTCTGAGATTATCATGGTTGGTATTTGAACAAGCTGCCGTGTAAATGGCCGTCTGCTCTGTGGTGAAGTGTCATTCAAGAAAAGCCCGTGCTCCCAGTCTTTTCTCACTTCGTCCCTTCGATTGCCTCTAACCATGCCTTTAATTGGACCAGATGAACTGGCCTAGGCCTGCAAGCATAGCCTGTCTATTTAGCAATGGGTAACTCTGCCTATAAATTTACTTACACATTCAGGTTACATGGCAGGTCGCAGCTCCGTATTGATTTTGTTCCACTAAAATAGATGGGTTTTGTTTAACGCTGGGGAAAATGTGGGCCATTTCCCTGACACCCAACCACTTCTTTAATAGTCTTGGAATAATCTATATTTCATTAAAATGATGACTTACTGCGCCCCGAATATTCCCCTGTCTTCTTAACTATTGATTTAAGGCAGTTTAACACTTGTATAGCATATAATAAATTGGCTTAGACTGGCAGCCTTTTGTGATGGAATCATTCCTTGGTATATAAATGCTATATACGGGCATATATTAGAGCTACTCTGCAGGTATGTTTTCAGCAGAAAAGACCCAAAAAAAGGCAGAAAAATCTGGTTGATTGTATATAATGTATAACACATGAAACTTTTAGATAAGTGGAAGGTGCAGCTATCCGTATTCAGAGTTTGATTTATGGGGAAAGGAAGCTTTGTACGAAATTCTGACTGTAAACCCGTTGCCTATAAAGTATTTAGTAGAATCATCCATCATGGAGATTTTTAAGGGAGTCTTAATGGGGCTGGGAAGTTGAGTGCTTGTGAATCACTTGCATTAGAGGGCAGCTGTTAGGAACTTTATAAGTGCCAATTATTCAAACTTAGCTAAGCCTTTTGCCCTTTTAATCAGGAATCAGCGACTCCTTCTATCCCAATTATTCCCTGGCAGCACAGCAGAAAACAGTTCCATCAGATGAGGTATAATAGATGCCTATGGACAGATTTGTTAAAAGAAAAGAGAGAGAGTTTATTTTAATTGTTTGTTTATTAGGTTTCAGAATGCAGGTGAAGAATTACATGACAATGCTTCTTCCATGTCAAGAAAGTCCTCTGCATTCGAAGCTGGCACATCAAGGAACAGTAACTTAGCATTTTTCCTATTAGGCCTGCTCTATCAGGTTTGCTGTTCATTTATACAACAGTCTCTCCACACACTCCTGCATTCTGAAGTTGAATATTCCATGCCATGAGAGCTGTGTCATGCACTTTTGCTGAACATGCAGTTTAGCTCTTGTTGTTTAGTCGTTTAGTCGTGTCCGACTCTTTGTTACCCCATGGACCAGAGCACTCCAGGCACTCCTGTCTTCCACTTACAGTGGTACCTCGGGTTAAGTACTTAATTCGTTCCGGCGGTCCGGACTTAACCTGAAACTGTTCTTAACCTGAAGCACCACTTTAGCTAATGGGGCCTCCTGCTGCTGCCATGCCGCCGGAGCACGATTTCTGTTCTCATCCTGAAGCAAAGTTCTTAACCTGAAGCACTATTTCTGGGTTAACCTGAAGCACTATTTCTGTAACCTGAAGTGTATGTAACCTGAAGCGTATGTAACCCAAGGCACCACTGTATTTTTCTAGAAAAGAGGTACTGGAACTCACCATGAACAGCTCCCTCATTCTCTTAGCATGGCAATGGTGCCTGAACTGAGTTCTGGTGAGTTCCAGCTCGGGGGGGGGGACCCTTTGACTCTTGCATTCGTTTTATGGAAGTGCATAGTTTTAAGCAGACGTGCTTTTTCTTCTCAGTTGCTTCTCCTGAGGCAGAGCCTCAAGCTCCCAGTTCAATTTGTATGAGTCCAGTAATCCATTACAGCTGATAGGAGAAGTCTTGCTCACATCCAATGAAGCTTTTGTCCCATAGGGACAAATGTCTTCTAGGGTCATACTCTACCCAATGGAAAGGCAGTGCCATGGAGAATCAGCTCAGTAAAAGGAGGCAGTATTCCATGAATGGGGAGCTAGACAGATAGTGTGGTGCAGTTGTTATATTATTGGTCTTGGACTCTGGGAGACCAAGGTTCAGATCCCCACTCATCGATGAAGTTCCCCACTTAAACATAATAAACAATGAATTCTGGGACTAGATCCAGGTTGGAGTGTTTGGTTCCCAGATTAGCCCATGGTAGGTTGTCCTGCCTAGAAAGCCAGTGTGGTGTAGTGGTTAAGAGCAGTGGACTCATAATCTGGTGAACTGGGTTCGCTTCCCCGCTCCTCCACAAATTTTATTGCACTGGTGATGGGATAGTTCTTCCACCACACTTGAGGGCACCAGGTTGGCTTAGAGGGCCTAGGGCAGGCTGAGCAGCACAGACAATCCATCTTCTAACTCCTTGCTGCCAGTTCCTCCCTCTGCCCAATGCTAGGGATGGTCCTGGAAGTGATACTGCCAGCCAGTAGTCAAGCTTATCATCCCATCCGGTTATCACTGATGGGTGTCTCCTTGTGAAATCGGGAGGTGCACAATCTCTCTTGTTAATACCATTTGCTGAGAAATGACAATACTGCCCTTCAGGAATTCTGCTGACATTTAAGAAATAATAATGATGATAAAATACCCCCACACGTCAGCTTATTTAGACTGGCGTTCAATCCAGCTGAGAGACATTTGCCTTTCGAAAACTCATCTTCCAGCATCGTAAGAGTGTGGCTCACTCTGCATATCGGCCTGAATCTCTACTCTTAAGATGCCTCTGTCTTTTGACCTCTGCAAGATTGGGAAGTAGCATTAAAAGAGAAAGAGAAGGAGAACCTCAAGAGCCCATTTTCAAGGTCCTCTGCCTTCTCTCTCTCTCTCTCTCTCTCTCTCTCTCTCTCTCTCTCTCTCTCTCTCTCTCTCAGCATAATAGAATCCTCCCCCAATATTCATTTTAGCTCATCCTGCACTATAAAAATGATTTTTTTCAAAGCATTGTACTCCTTCCAAAGACATTAAGGAAAATGACAGAACTAGAATGACAAGGACAAGTTTGCTTGGTGTTCTCAAGGAAGCGAGATTTGAAGGATGGGGGTGGCAGCAGAGTGACTGAAAGCAAAGAGGTGCCAAGGCTTGTTTCAAGGACTCTCAAATGACTGTCTCCATAAAGACACAGTGGAACAGCTTAAATAAGAGATGGCCACCTAAAAACCTGTGGGCAGGATTCTGACTCCCGCAGTGGCCCTAGAGAATTTTAATCTGGTTACGGTGAATGTAAATGTTGTCACCTGTGGGGAAAATGGCGTTTTTATTCCTCTCTTAATTCTGGGACTTAGTGCTTTCCAATGGAGCTGAAGTTTCAGGACAGACAATCGAAAGCATAAATTATGGAATGTGCACCATAAGAGGCAGTGATGGCTAGCAGCTTGCATGGCTTCAAGATGTTGTTGTTTAGTTGTTTAGTCATGTCCAACTCTTCGTGACCCCATGGACCAGAGCATGCCAGGCACTCCTGTTTTCCACTGCCTCCCACAGTTTGGTCAAACCCATGCTGGTAGCTTTGAGAACACTGTCCAACCATCTCATCCTCTGTCGTCCCCTTCTCCTTGTGCCCTCCATCTTTCCCAACATCAGTGTCTTTTCCAGGGACTCTTCTCTTGTCATGAGGTGGCCAAAGTACTGGAGCCTCAGCTTCAGGATCTGTCCTTCCAGTGAGCACTCAGAGCTGATTTCCTTCAGAATGGATAGGTTTGATCTTCTTGCAGTCCATGGGACTCTCAAGAGTCTCCTCCAGCACCATAATTCAAAAGGATCAATTCTTCAGTGATCAGCCTTCTTTATGGTCCAGCTCTCACTTCCATACTTCACTACTGGGGAGAAAGATAGGATCCAACAAATTCATGGAAGATAGAGCTTTCATTGGCTATGATCGATGATGCTTATGTTCTACCTCAAGTGTTGGTGATGGCAGATGTCTGAATATCAGGTGTTGGGAACCACATATAATCAGAATGCTTTTGCACTGGGGACTTGTTTGTGGGCTTCCCATAAGCATCTAGTTGGCCACTATGAGAACAGGATACTTTGACCTGATTTTCAGCACAGCCTATTGCATTGTTCCCAAATTCATTCCATGGTGCTGTGGAATATATGTTTAAAAGTTCTGTTGATCCCTGTTTGTAAAAAAGAAATGAAGGATATGTTCTATTTTCTTTTCTTTTGTCTCGGTGTGATTTTCTATATATCTTACCGCTTCCAAGTATGCATGCATAAGATTGCACTGTAACAAAGCTCTCCATTGGGAATATTATGCAGGTGTTCTAAAAATCAAACTGAGAGCATGTGAGGGATCAATGGGACAAAGGGACAGGAGCTCACATCCTTTGTTTATGTCGTTCTGCCATTCATGTTCTCCTAGCATTCAGATTAGATATCTCTTTCATGTGACTGGTTTATAAATGGGGGCAATTGGCTGCAGCAGAAAAGGCTTACTTCCAAGATTTTTGTGCTAGTCCTGAGGGTTAACCGTGCAGTGAGGTCCGAGTCCAGTCCAAGGTTGAGGGTGCGGTATGGAGGCCGTCCGTCAAAGCTGAAGCTGGGTCCAAGGCAGGGATTCGGGTGAGGTCAGGAACTCTGGCAAAAGAGCAGGACAGGGTGCAGGCAGGAACAGGCTATCAACTATGTTGCTCCCGCAACCTGGGACTGGGGCTGTCTGGCTTTTATCTGTCCCGAGGCATAGGGCGGCCCCGGTCCACAGGTGACTCTCCTCTCCTGGCCTGGAGGCGAGCACTCTTCCTGCGAGAACTTAGTTCCCTCCGCCGCTCTGCCCTGCGCCTCTGCAGCTCAGGAGAGGCTGGAGGGTTACTGTAGGGCAACCTCAGCTTCCCCTGATGGGGCTGAGAGTGGAGCACCTGCAGGCAATGGGTCCTCCATCCCCTCAGGGGCCAGAGCAGTCTCAGCTGATGCCTGCACCTGAGGATCCAGCACAGGTGAGGACCATTCAGGCTCAAGCCCCAGCCCCGGCTCAGCTGGTTCTGGAGGCAGGGACTCCTGTGCAGGCTGGGATTCCTCAGGTTCAGCATCCGAGTCCGAATCCCAGGCCATCACAATTCTACTGTGATTTTTTGGGTCATACCTTTGTCTGCTTGTTTTCCTAGCTGAAGCAATTCTGACAGGTTTATGGGGAGCTGAGGCTGCTTTAGAATTTCCACTGCTTGCTCCTGTGCTTGTTTCTGTACCCCAAAACCATGCCTGCTCAACCTATGTATTTGTAAATATATGGCTGAATCCAAAGACATGTTTCCCATGTTTTGGAGGATCAGGAATGGAGTGTCTATGTGTGTAATTTCTCCAACTAACATGGATAAGTCGCAAAGTCAAAAAGTTACCAAAGATGGCAGACTACCAAAGACCTTTTTTGAAATGACAGACAATATGGACTGGATTGACATCTGGAGAATGAGAAACCCCTTGGGAAAGGAAGGAACATTCTTCTCTGAAGCCCATCTGACTTGGACAAGAATCGACCAAATATGGATTACTAGAGGTCTGGCACCTAAAGTCAGAAAAGTGAAAATCTGCCCAAAGACCTGCTCCGACCATAACGCTTTGAAAATGGATTTGACATTGTTACCAACCGGCTCCTTTCGATGGAAGATGAATGACAACTTATTCAGAGATCAGGAGATTATTAAAAAGGCCCAAAAAGTTTTGAAAGACTATTTCGAAATAAATTTGAACACAACGGTGGAAAAAAGAACAATTTGGGACGCAAGTAAAGCTGTGATGAGAGGGTTCTTAATACAACAGAATGCTATTAAGAAAAGGAAACAAAATGAAAAGAAAGATAAGATTTTGGAAAAAATAAAAGAATTAGAAAAGAAGTTAAGAGTAAATCCGAAGTCGCAGCCGATTCTGAGAGAAATTAAACTTCACCAGGCACAATATTCTAAACTGATAAATCAGGAAATAGAATGGAAGATTAAATCAATGAAACAAAAAACGTTTGAATCGGCAAATAAATGTGGGAAACTTCTGGCTTGGCAGTTGAAGAAGAGACAAAAGTTGAACATAGTAACAAATTTAGAAATTGAAGGAAGAAATATTCAGAACCCCGTGGAAATCAGAAAATCTTTTCAGAAATATTTCAAGAAACTATACACTCAAGGGCCGCAAAATGAGGTTGAGATTGAACAATTTTTGGAAAAAAACAGCCTTAAAAAATTTACACAAGAAAATAGACTACTCCTGAACAGTCAAATAACACGACAAGAAATTGAACATGCCATTCAGAACATGAAGCTGGGCAAATCTCCAGGACCAGACGGTCTGACCTCCAAGTATTACAAGACAATGAGTGACTATTTGATTCAACCTTTGATGGAGGTCAGCAATGAAATTCTGGAGGGAAAGAAGGCGCCGGAATCGTGGAAGGAAGCTTTTATCACGTTGATACCAAAATCAGAAACTGAAAAGACACAACTTAAGAACTACCGCCCCATCTCCCTTTTAAATGTGGATTACAAAATATTTGCTGATGTCTTAGCAGGCAGACTTAAAAGAGTTTTGAATGAAGTAATTCACAAGGACCAGGCTGGCTTTCTCCCAGGTAGACATATGTTTGCAAACACAAGGAACATTATTGACATTTTGGAACTTTTGCAAACAAATATAAACACTAAAGCAGTGCTGATTTTTATAGACGCGGAGAAGGCCTTTGACAACATCTCTTGGAAATTTATGAAGGGAAACTTAAAAGAAATGGGAGCGGGGCGGGGTTTTGAAAATGGGATTGATGCAATATATTCAGAACAAAAAGCTAAATTGATAGTTAACAATGTGGTAACGGAAGAATTTAAAATTGAAAAAGGAACATGACAAGGCTGCCCGATTTCCCCTCTGTTATTTATTTCAGTTCTGGAGGTGCTCCTGAACTTGATCAGAGGTGACCGGCTGGTGCAAGGGATTCAGGTCGGAGCGAAACAATATAAACTTAAAGCTTTTGCAGATGACTTAGTTTTGACACTGCAGGAGCCAGAATCTAGTACGAAAAGAGTACTACAACTGATACATGATTTTGGTCAGGTGGCGGGATTTAAGCTAAATAAACAAAAAACGAAGGTGTTAGGGAAAAATATGACAGACACAGAGTCAGAACGGTTTCAGAGAGAAACAGAATTATCAGTGGTGAAAAAGGTAAAGTACCTAGGGGTCAACATAACAGCCAAAAATCTGAGTCTATTTAAGGATAATTATGAAAAATGTTGGTCTGAAATTAAGAGAGACTTGGAAAGTTGGGCAAAACTGAAGCTTTCTTTGTTAGGCCGAATTGCTGCCATTAAGATGAATGTGCTGCCGAAGATGTTGTTCTTGTTCCAAACATTGCAAATTGTGGACAAAACGGAGTGTTTCCGGAGGTGGCAGAGAGATATTTCTAAATTTGTCTGGCAGGGCAAAAAGCCCAGAATCAAGTTTAAGATATTAACAGATGCGAAGGAAAGAGGCCTTTCTTCTGGGCATTGTCGACCAGAAGGTGTTAAAGAAAGATAGAACATTTTTCATGTATGCAACAACAACAGCAAGGATACTACTCGCTAAGAACTGGAAAACCCAAGATCTACCCACACTGGAAGAATGGCAGATGCAACTGATGGACTATATGCAACTGGCGGAGATGACGGGCAGAATCCGAGACCTGGGAGAAGAAAGGATTGAAGAAGATTGGAAGAAATTCAAGACTTATTTACAGAAATATTGTGATTTAGTGGAATGTTAAGAAGGATGCTTGGTTATAAATAATTGGCCATCACCAAAATAGATCAGGATTTGATGATAAGAGAGATTAAGAGAAACAAATTTGCAGGAGAATTATTTTATTGTATTTAAATAAGCGGTTACAAAATTGGAAATAAGATGATAATTTGCTTGACAAAAACTTATTAATGATGTAAGTGGGAGCGGGAGATGCGAGGAAGTTCAAGGATATTATGAAATTTTGTTAAAACAAAGCAATACTGTTTTTTTTTTATTGTATTCTTTTTCTTAAAAACTCCAATAAATATTTATTAAAAAAAAATATGTGTGTAATTTCTCCCTGCATATTTGGTCTAAACTTTAACAGAACTTTGATAAAACCACCATTTGGCATTATGTCTTAAGCAACCAACTGTGGGGGTTTTATGGGGGGGGGAGGGGACCCTCCAAACCATGGTTGCAAAAGAAGCTATGTTTTTTAGTCTTGAATTGCAGGGCCCTTTCAAACCATGGTTTGCTGCTTTGGACAAGGAGGGGGTTTGTGATAAGTCTTAGATATATAATAAATGTTCATAAATGTACCAACCAAGCACGTGCATAGATCAGCACAGGAAGACCGACCTGAAACCATTTTTTATTCCCAAACTGACCAAATGTTTTCTCTGTAAGGTCAAAGGGAAATGGAAAAGCCTCCCCATTGTCTTTTCCTTCACAAATCCTGTCTTTAGGGTATGTCTGTCTGTGTTTGAATGGGGTAAGCCTGTGACCTGGCTCAGGAACTAAGTATTTATTATTACAAAAGACTGGCCAGGCTCCCCAGGGTATCCAATCAAGTGAGCATTAACAGGTAGCCTGTCAGATGAGATAAACAATGCACTCAGATTTCTGCTGTAGACCGCCTTTTCTGTGATGTAGGTATGATGTATCTGGGGTGGTGGTCTTGGGTTACACCCCTTCTGTGATGTATGTATGCTGTATGGAGGGGTGGTCTGGAGCTCCAGGGCAGGGAATTCAAAATTTCTATATAAGGACAGACACACCTTTGTTCTGGGTTCCTCCTCCTTTGCACCCTGTTGCAACAGATCAATAAAGATCAAGCTTACCAGCTGCTTTGCTTCTCAATATTCTCTGGTTGGCATCTGTTATTTTCTCCTACCAATAGGGATCCTACATAAGGACTCTATTTGGGCTCTTGGATACCCCATAAGGGGAAAAGGGCACATTTTTGTTTACAACAGGTTGATCAAATTAAGTGTCTTGCCAAATGCAAGGTGGTCCTTTTAATGAGATTCAGAAGCAATGCAAATACAAGTGAGTGAGAAGATTAAATAGTTTATTCTAAACACCAAGCATTATATACATTACCAAGCAAGCACTTCGATCTGCCACTGGGAAGCCCTCAAGAAGCGGCAAAGTGCTACCTAATATATGGAAAAGCGAAAATTCATAAAAAAATTTACCAACCATATAATAAGAAAGTCACTCTTTGCTGTATGGGAAAAATATAAAGACCTGATGGAGCCTAAAGTCCCGTGGTGGACTTCTCCAGTAGAAGCCATAGCAGTAAAACGGAAAAATACTCAGGAAAGCTGGCCAACATATAAAATACTTCTAAAAAATGAAGATAACCAAAAAAATTTAAAAAAATTGAGGAAATAAGAGAACACATTTCAGACTGGTTCCAATACCATCAGTTATTTGAAAAATTTAAATCTGACAAACAAAAGGGGTTCTCAGTAGATATTTCCCGATTCGAATCTGATCTTGTAAATTCTAAAAGAAAAACTCTTTCCAAAACTTAGGTAACAGTGGCAATGGTGAGGTGGTCCCAGGATTTTGGCCATTCAATAACCATGGCCCAATGGGAAAATTTATGGAAGATCAATTGGAAATTCACAAACTGTTACACGATTAGAGAGAACTTTCAAAAAATGCAACATCGATGGTATCTAACACCATGGAAACTTTCGAAAATGTATAAAAATGTGTCAAGTAATTGTTGGAGATGCGGAGACTCAGGAACATTCTATCATATGTGGTGGACATGTAGGAAAATACAGGTATTCTGGGAGAGTATACATGCAGAACTGCAAAAAATACTAAAGATCTCTTTCAATAAAAAACCAGAGGCCTACCTCCTGGGAATAACAGATTTGGATATTCCACAAAAGAGGAAGGGTATCTTTTTATATGCGACGGCAGCAGCAAGAGTTTTGCTTGCAGCAAAATGGAAGAGTAATGAAATCCCCTCTATACAAGATTGGATCCAAAAGCTGACAGAATATGCCGAATTAGATGGTTTATCAGAAAAAATAAATAAAGAATAAATCAAAACAGGAATTTGTTTCTAAATGGGAGGTTTTCAAAGAATATCTGAAAAATAAATATAGTAGTTTAAATTCTGTTGCAGCATTTGAGGAACTTCAGTAATAGTTGCTAGGTAGATAGAAGAAATTAGATTTATTGAAAATAAGTTTAATTATGAAAAAAACGTGTATTGGCAATAAGTAACATGAATTTGAAATATGGAACAGACGGGAAGTTGGGTCTTTAGTGTTAAGACCAATAGATGTTTTATTGTTTGCCAAGAAAATTATGTGTCTATGGTTATTTTTGTAATCTGTGTGTAATTTGGTATTTGTGTTTTTGTGTGTGTTTTTTTCCTAGTTGTATAAATAGATAATTTTTTTTTTTAAAAAAAGCGGCAAAGTGACCCCTAGGTAGCCTTTGTTTGCACAGCCCTTCGATCAGTCCATGAACAAGCTTTTCAGAACTATGCCCCTAAACCATCTGATTTATAGATAGCTAACCTGTGTGGTTTGCCTGACTGCCTACATACTACTAGCAACGTACACATCATTCATTAGCTAGCCACCTCTCCCAATGTCTCACTTCAAAGAAGGAAGGTACCCAGAAATCTTACTTCCTTCCACACATTATTAAAAGGCTGTTCTCAACCATCAAAGAGCAGAACAAGAGATAGTTAAGGGGAAGTAAACAGAGGCAGGAAGAGATGACCATATCAGATCACGAAACTCCTCAAAATACAATTGTCTTCTGGATAGATTGCGCCTACATTAAGAAGCATTCTAGTAAGCCAAACTCATGATGGAAGAAGAGGCTCATTATCAAGCCTTCAAAACTATGTAGTATAACTGCAGCAGTGTTTCATCTACTAAATAAATCTTAGAATCTTAGAATTGTAGAGTTGGAAGAGACCCCGGGGCAACCCAGCCAGATGGACAGGGTATAAATAATAACTGTTGTTGTTGTTGTTGTTGTTGTTGTTGTTGTTGTTGTTGTTAAAGTCCATACCCCTGCAATGCAGGAATCTCAATGCAGGAATGTCCTATCCTCAAACACTTGGGAAAGCAAGAGAATAAAAGACTGTGTTCTTTCAAACACATGTTTGGGAGTGATTCTTCCTGCAATATAAACTGAAGAAACCAAGGGAAAACAGCCAAATCAAAGCTGTTTACTGACATGATCGACTATGACAGCTCTTTTGGAGCCATTACAAGCTATTGTGCTGGGAAGTGCTTAGGGAATATTTTGTGTGTAACTGACCTGATGGACCATAACAGTTCCGGGAAAGCGCCATTCAGACCATGCAGAGGAAGAATTCTAGCAGAGGGCTTTTGATAAAACATTTCATTTTAAGAGAGAGGAGCGGACACAAAACAATGAAAAAAGAATTTGACAACGTGTGCCAAGAGAATATCCACTTACTGGCCATGAAGGACTAGTAAATTGCTCTGTTTACTTTAACTGATATATTTAAAAGTGTAGGATGCTTTTCTAACTTTGCAGTAGGAGACAATGAAGCTGGTGCAACATGCAGATGTATTTAGACAGGTACAGGCAACCTTCGGCCCTCCAGATGTTTGGGACTACAATTCCCATCATCCCTGATCACTGGTCCTGTTAGCTAGGGATGATGGGAGTTGTAGTCCCAAAACAGCTGCAGGGCTGAGTTTGGGGATGCCTGCTCCAGGCCTTGGAAGTCTCCCCAGCCACATCCCTTATTGGCTTCAGATCTCCCCCCCCCCTCTCCACCCCAGTGTTTTTGCCTGGTTAGGCTATGTCCTTGCACTCTGATCATTCATTTTGCTTCGCTATATGGAGGATCAAGGGTGTAAATATGTGTAGACCAGCCTTTCTCAACCTGAGGTCCCCAGATGTTGTTGGACCACAACTCCCATCATCGTTACCTAGTATCGAGAGTGGTCAAGGTTCATGGGAGTTGTAGTCCAACATCAACTGTAGGTACCTAAGCCTGAAAAAGGCTGGTGTGGACCCTAGCTTACTGTGCAAAATTAAAATGGGCTCTCCAACATTCCTCAGATTAAAACAGAGACATTTCCAGCTCCCCACCAGCTGGCCTTAATTGACTCTGCACTTTTTGTCTACCCTCCACCGCACCACAGAGTATCTCCTGTCAGAAGAAGGGAGAGTTGTCACCATTGCTTCACCAAGAGGACACAGCAAACACACCTTCCACGGTCCTGAGCTCCACAGTGGCAGCATAGGAGGGGGAAATAGTGACATTCTGGAATCAAAACAGAAGCCGTGATGGCTTTCATAATTCTAAGACTGCCCTTGGAAAATAGGGACACTCGGAGGGTATGCTGTTATGCTCACTTTTGTCTCTGGTCTAACCCATCACTGGTCTGTGGCCCCTGGAAGGTTGTCCAGGAATCAATTTGGCCCTCAGGTTGAACCCCCACCCCCTTAAACTGAATGCTCTGATGAAGGAAGGGGGATTTGCCCTGCTCTAAGGGACGCGGGTGGTGCTGTGGGTTAAACCACAGAGCCTAGGACTTGCCGATCAGAAGGTCAGTGGTTCGAATCCCCATGATGGGGTGAGCTCCTGTTGCTCGGTCCCTGCTCCTGCCAACCTAGCAGTTCGAAAGCACATCAAAGTGCAAGTAGATAAATAGGTACCACTCCAGCGGGAAGGTAAACAGCGTTTCCATGCACTGCTCTGGTTTGCCAGAAGCGGCCTAGTCATGCTGGCCACATGACTCGGAAGCTGTACGCCGGCTCCCTCAGCCAATAAAGTGAGATGAGAGTCGCAGCCCCAGAGTCAGCCACAACTGGACCTAATGGTCAGGGGTCCCTTTACCTTTTACAATACAGAAAAGCTCCCTTCTGCCCACCACTCCCTGTCTCCATCTTTCACTTACCTGTGCGAATTAGTTGCCCACTCTGTCCCTAATATATTTGTACCCTGCTTTATTCCATACCAGTCAAAGGTGGCCTGCAAAACAGCAACATACAAACCAATAAAGACAACTACATCTAAAAGGAGCAAGCAACTACAAAAGTCAGGAACAAAACACTTTAAAAGCTACTGCAAGAAGAAGCTTCCTTTTAAATGATTTTTTTTATTTTAAAGATTCTTATTTTTTTATTTTAAAGATTGTTATTACACATCAAGTCACACAAAAAGTAAAAACCCAGTCCCCACCCCACCCCCACCCCCCACAGCTTCCCTCAACTTCCTCTTCTGGGTTCTTTTACAGTGGTACTTTGGGTTACATATGCTTCAAGTTACATACGCTTCAGGTTACACACTCCGCTAACCCAGAAATAGTGCTTCAGGTTAAGAACCTTGCTTCAGGATGAGAATAGAAATCGCATGAAGGCGGCGCAGCAGCAGCAGGAGGCCCCATTAGCTAAAGTGGTGCTTCCGGTTAAGAACAGTTTCAGGTTAAGAACGAACCTCTGGAATGAATTAAGTACTTAACCTGAGGTACCACTGTTTATCTTAACCTCTCCTGATTACTTTAATATATCTTAATTTAACAATCTTTAACTTAATTGTCATTATGCTCTTCTTACTGTATATCACATCTTCCTTATGATTCCTGTATTTAATTTTGTTAATTGTAAGTGTTCAGACAAAACCTGCTAGTGAGTCCATATCTTTACATTGTTTCTGTAAATATAGCATAAATGGTTCCCAGTCTTTCTTAAAATCTCTATTGTCCTTATATTGAAGGCTTTCAGGTAGCTTTGCCATTTCAGCATATTCCATCATTTTTTCTTGCCATTCTTCTTTAGTTGGTATTTCATCACTTTTCCATCTTTGGGCTAGTAGTAGTTTGCCACCGTTGTAGCATACATAAAGAGTTTTTTCTTTTCTTTTGGCGCATCTTGGCCTGAAATGCCTAATAAAAAGGCTTCTGATCTTTTCACAAAAGTTACCTTAAACATTCTTTTCATTTCATTATATTTCATTTCCCAATATTTTAAAATTATTTTACAATTCCACCACATATGAAAGAATGTGCCTTCTTTTTCTTTACACTTCCAGCATTTGTTGGAGCCTGTTCTATACACCTCCCCATTTTTACAGGTGTAATATACCATTGATACATCATTTTCATATAATTCTCTTCTAACAATATACAGTTGGTAATTTTTTAATTAATTTTCCATAATTTTTCCCTGTCTTCCATTTGTATATTATGTCCTAAGTCTTGTGCCCACTTAATCATTACACTTTTAACTTCTTCACCTTTGATCGCCCATTCTAATAATAAATTATACTTTTTTTTTCAAAAGCTTAGTGTTATCATCTACAATTTCTCTTTGAAATCTAGATATTGTGTAGCTAAGAATCTTCCTTTTTAAGAATACTTTAATAAATGCCCAATGAGTAAACCTGGTGCCCTTGCAATGTTGTTTGACTCCAGTTCCCTTTGGCTGCAGCCAGCATGACCAAAGTTCAGGGAACTGTAGTCTAGCATCACCTGGAGGGCCCAAGTTTGGCCATTCCTTTTACAGACCTTAAAAGTATCTGAAATGCCCAGCTTTTCCTGCTCAGATAGACTGCCCCTGGTGTTCTTAAACAAGAAGGCTCACAAGCTGTTCCTCAAATGGCTCTTCACCACTGGAAAGCCGGAAGATAAATATTTTGGACAAATAAAGAAGGCATGACTGCACAAAAATTGTGTTTAAATCCAATTTATTTCAGATTTCAGCGCCTCCTTTTTTTCCCTCCATCAAAATTCAAGGTACTAAAAAGCACCTAAACCTTGCTCGATCAGGCTGATAATGGAGAGGACTCTAAAAATGTGCACTAGTGTGCGAACTGAAGATGACTGTAAAAATGCAAATTGCATGAGCCATAAATAAATAAATAAATAAATAAATAGCTAACAAACACGCAAACATACCGCAAGTTGTATAAAGGCTGCCTTACCTTTGACAGGCTTCAGATCCCATACAATCTCTATGACCGGAGCACCAATCAGATAGAGAAGAGATTTCCATCAGTGAAGTGCCCACTTAATCAACTCAAATTACTATCATTTATCGCAAGCTCCCGCCCTGAATGGGTGACATTCCACAGGAGAGTCTGGTAGACTCGATTGCCCAGCAATCAAGCAACCGCTGGAATGCCTAGCTGGCTCAGATGCCAATGAAAGTCCAATTTATAAATGGTTCTTAAGGTAAATAAAATGATACACTGCTAAAATGAAATCAATGATCAGCGTATGTGAAAAGCACAGGGAGAATGTCCTATAAAGAGTAATGAGCAAATCAGCCGACAGCATGATAGACTGGGGTAAGCCACGGATAACAAACAATACGTTGACTCGCTGGACTCTATAACCATCGATTAACAATTTATTGCAGTGCCTGTAAAACATGTGTTAACACTGCCGTGAGTGATGGGTATGGCTGTTTACAAAATTTACTTCCTGCCCAGTACACACCACAGCAAGTACTGTGATCTCTCCAGGGGGGCAAGCCTGGGCAATGTTGTATGGAAGTCCTGGGCTGCCGAGATGACAAGACCCCTTTCTCATCCTCGCTGATGTGGTCCAAGGGAAAGCAGACCAATACAATTGCCACCATCTTGGCTGCAGCTATAAGGCATCAAGGGTTTGCATGCAGAATGTATGAAACTTTTTCTGTTTTTCCGTTTTTATTTTTTATATGTGAACTTTATTTGCAATTGGATCAATACAATAAAAAAACATTCTTCTTAATACAGAAAAAAGAAAGAAGAAAGAAGGGGAAAAGATAAAAAAGAAAAGCTAAACGAAAAGAGAAGATGGAAACAAAGAAAAACTTGCAAAAAATCTTGTCCAGTACACACAGCTATTTAAGGAATACAAACCACTACAGTGGTACCTCGGGTTAAGTACTTAATTCGTTCCGGCGGTCCGTACTTAACCTGAAACTGTTCTTAACCTGAAGCACCACTTTAGCTAATGGGGCCTCCTGCTGCTGCCGTGCCACCGGAGCACAATTTCTGTTCTCATCCTGAAGCAAAGTTCTTAACCTGAAGCACAATTTCTGAGTTAGCGGAGTCTGTAACCTGAAGCGTATGTAACCCGAGGTACCACTGTATTGATAGTATTATAAACACTTATTTCCAGTAAGAACTTGCTTTGTCTTCTCGTTTTTTCTCTCTCACATCTCTCACTTTCTTTTCTGTACCTGATTTCTGGTTTGATACCCTGATTAATTTGATGACTTCTCTCTAACCCGGTGTGGTTCCTAATCTCTATATCTTAATTTATCTGTATCATTTTTAAATCTGTGGAGAACCATCCTATTATCTCTGTGGAATTCAGTCTATGCTCAACCAGGTATAGTCGTTGGAACCATATTTCATCATATATATTTTAAACGCATCCCATTCTTTTCTGATCTTATCTCCTGAATGATTTCTTATTGATTCTGTTAATTTTGCCAATTCAAGCTATTCACATAGTTTTAAGTGCCTTTCTTATTTTGTTGGTATTAAATTGCTTTTCCAATACTTTGCAGTCAGAATCCTGGCTGCTGTTGTTGCATAAAAAAAGACTGTCTTATTAACCTTTAGGATGTTTACTGTAAAGATACCTAATTAGAATAATTCTGGGGGGTTTTTTTTTGGGGGGGGAATGTGTATTTCAACATTTTACCCCAACTCTTCATATATCATGTCCCAAAGGTATGAAACTTAATACATGACACCTCCAGTTGAAAAAAATCTGTTCAGAACGTAAACATTCTACAATGCTTGGTCATACAACTAAGGAACTTGTTTATAAATCACTGGGAACAGAATGATTTTTATGGAAAAACATTCTTGCTTTACAGATTCTATTACAGTGGTACCTCGGTTTACAAACTTAATCTGTTCTGGAAGTCCGTTCTTATACCAAAACTGTTCCTAAACCAAGGTGCACTTTCCCTAATGAGGCCTCCTGCCGCCAGTGCCCTTCCACCATTTGGATTCCATTCTCAGACCGAGATAAAGTTCACAAACCAGGACACTACTTCCAGTTTTGCGGAGTTCGTAAGCCGAATAGTTCGTAAACAGGGCTGTTCTTAAACTGAGGTACCACTGTATGTAACGTCCGCTTTCTCCAGAATTGAAAAATCCACTCATCCTCCAGATTGTTTCATGTTATGTTTTGTATCTAGAAAGTATTGTTTTTTGAAGATATCTGATGTCAGGTTGTTGTTGTTTTGCTGGGGATGAAAATACCCCAAACCCCCAAGATGTCATGCTAGTGTAGACAATACCGGAACAACTAGTCAAATGATCTCAACCTATTATAAGGCAGTTTCATATGTTCTATTGCCATCACTGGAAAAGTTTTGAGACATCCAGCAGAAATGGAAGCAGTTGCTTTAGGCACAGAAATGAAATAATTTTATCACCACCGTTTTCCTGTTGTTTTTTTCTGGATTAATTAATCTGGATTCACTGCCCACAGTACTGTGAAATTTGTCATTCTGCTGATCCCACATGTCTGATTTTCCAAATGTCTTCGAAACATATCCCTGAATGAGGCTGCACTGTACGATTTATTCTTAAGCGATATGCTATATTTTTTGGAGGGTGGCAATTCCCTGTGACTTCTGTGGGATGCTGTAACAAGAACTTCGTACTTGGCTAGAGGGTGGTTTGTCGCTTTAAAAAAAAGAGGGGAAAAAAGAATGAATGGATAGATGTAATGAAGGTTAAAGCAGAATTATTAATCTTATGTTCAGCCGATCAAATTTTACAAGCCACATCGTGACTGCGTCTCGATTGCCTATTACTTTGGCTTTGTAGGAGTTATAATATAAAATGCCAATGGAGTGGAAAGCAAATGCATTTCAGAAATAGATGCCTATGATGCCCTTTTGCTCAGGCTATGCACTCACAATTAGAGAGCCGTTCAGGTATTATCTTTATGCATCAAAGGTATATTTGCGTCGTGACCTTGACATCTTTCCTTATGAAGAAAGATGTGAACCAAATGGGGCCTTTGCGCTTTTAAGCAAAGTGCTCCTTTGAGATGTGGCAATTGGCTGCAGGAGAGACAGGAAATACAATTAACTGCTGCTTCCTGTTTCTTCCCTGCTTTTCTTCAGCTTGGCCTAAAGGAGGTGGTGATGATGGTGATGGTGATGATGAAAAACCCCTCAACATTTATCCGATTACCGTATTTTTCGCCCCATAGGACGCACCGGCCTATGGGTAGTCACACTAGGATGCACCAAGTTTTTTGGGGGGGAAATAAAGAAGAAAAAAATTTATTTCCCCCCCAGGTGCTTGTGGGGCAGGCAGCAGGGAGAAGCGCTCTTCTCCCCGCCGCCCGCCTGCAGACCAGATCCGGGGACAGCGGAAGATGCACTGTGCCTCCCCGCTGTCCCTGGAGCTTGCGGGGCTGGCGGCAGAGAGAAGCACGCGTCTCCCCGCCACCAGCCTCCAAACCACATCGGGAGACAGCGGAATGGCGGCCTTCCACCTCCCCGCTGTCCCCCGACCTTGTGGGGCTGGCGCTGCAGCTCTCCTGAAGCCTGGAGAGCGAGAGGGGTCGGTGCGCACCGACCCCTCTCGCTCTCCAGGCTTCAGCGAAAGCCTGCATTCGCCCCATAGGACGCACACACATTTCCCCTTCATTTTTGGAGGGGAAAAAGTGCGTCCTATGGGGCGAAAAATACGGTAAATGTATACCCCCATCCACCTAGGCTGCTTCTAACATATATAAAAACATAATAAAACATTAAACATTAAAATATCTTCCTATAAAGGGCTGCTTTCAGATGCTTTCTAAAGCTTGTATCTCCTTGGCTCAGGGGTCACATAACACCATACCCTCTAGGGACATCCTCAGAAATATTTTTCTGAGGAAAATTGGGACTTCCTAAGGAAAAGCAGGACATTATGAGATTAAAATCAGAAACTGAGATGGCTTCTGTAAATCTGGGACTGTGCCTGGAAAATAGAGACACTTGGAGGGTCTGTGGTGGTGGTGATGTTAATAACAGCAACTCCAACTCCTTAAAAGATTCCTTCAACGGTGTCTCCAAAAAAATTTACACATCACTTGGGAAGACAGGCGAACTAATATCAGTGTACTGGCCGAAGCAAAGATCACCAGTGTTGAAGCAATGATTCTTCAACATAAACTTTGTTGGACTGGTCACGTTGTGCGGATGCCTGATGATTGTCTTCCAAAGCAACTACTCTATTCCGTATTTAAAAATGGAAAGCGGAATGCTGGTGGTCAACAAAAGAGGTTTAAAGACTGTCTCAAGGCAAATCTAAAAATAAATGTAGTATAAACACTGACAAATGGGAAACACTGGCCTGCGAGCGCTCCAATTGGAGAACAGCCTTTACCAAAGGTGTCATGGGATTTGAAGACACTCGAACTCAGGACACAAGGGAGAAACGTGCTAAGAGGAAGGAACACTTGGAAAATTCACACCGTGATCAACTCCTGCCCAGAAACCAATGTCCCCTCTGTGGAAGGAAGTGTGGATCCAGAATTGGTCTCCACAGTCACTTATGGACTCATTGTTAAGACTGTGTTTATGGAAAACAATCTTACTCGGCTACGAGTGATCGCCAAAGAAGAAGAAGATGGGGAAGTTGATTTGCCTCACCTCAGTTGTGCATCCTTTTCCCGGTCTTCTATGGGTGCAAGAAATAAATAACTTACAAAATAATCAAACATTACTATGGGTAGTCACACTAGAGGTTTACAACTCCAGGGAGAAAAGGAACAAGGAAAAGATATTCTCTTTTTAATGTTGTAGTGTTGCCTACTCTCCTTGGCTATGTCTCTTCTCACAAGAAAACAATTAAAAGCAGAACTCCAGCCAGCTGTTTGTCCCACAGTATGAGATTCAGAGATATACTAACATTGAACACAGAAGATCCATTTAGGCTCTCTACGGACTAGTCCTTTATTGTGGGTGTATTCTGTAGCAGTCATTAGTGGTGGATTTATTCTGCTTTGGTTTGTTCTGCAATGCTTCCCTGATGCTGCCACATAATTGCTATCTGGATGGTCTACAGTGCAAAAATAAAGCAGAACAGTTGTGGTATAAAAAGCTACAGGCTTTCAGCAGGATGTTACAGAATATGCACTGGTTGGAAATGAAGCAGAGTGACCACACCAAGATTTTTGCAGGCCCATGAAGGATTGAAAGTGACTACCATGATAGCATTGGGAGCACAAATCATCATGAAGGTGCAATAAAATGTCTAGCTTGTGAAGAAGAAGAAGAGTTTGGATTTGATATCCCGCCTTTCACTCCCCTTCAGGAGTCTCAAAGCGGCTAGCATTCTCCTTTCCCTTCCTCCCCCACAACAAACACTCTGTGAGGTGAGTGGGGCCGAGAGACTTCAAAGAAGTGTGACTGGCCCAAGGTCACCCAGTAGCTGCATGTGGAGGAGCGGAGACGCGAACCCGGTTCCCCAGATTACGAGACTACCGCTCTTAACCACTACACCACGCTGGCTCTCAGTGTGGAGGCCAATTGTGAATTTCTCCATATATTTAATACTCTATTTCTTCCTTCATTTCCATCCCTCCCTCCTATTGGTCCAGGCAAACATTCCACATTCCCTTAAGAAATGGGTATTACACACTTAAAGACATATTACAAGATAGTGTTAAGAGGTGCAATGAAGAATGACAGATAAAGACCAACAAATCACTAAAAGCTTCCTTCCCATCCCCCACTTTTCCCTCTTGGTTTAATTTAGCTTTCCCTCCCCTCTCTTTTTCTTTTCCCCAGAACTGCAAGAACGTCATAAGCCTCTAATATCCTTGTTAAATATTTTATAGAACGACTTCAGCAAAACAGAGCGAAGCTTCAGGCTGCCTGAGTGAACAATGCTTTTTGTAAGGTTTCAATTAATTTTGCAGAAGGATATTTAATGAGACATTTGCTTGGAAAATAGCATTTTGAAAGCCCTGTTGTTGATGGCTGTGATAATCTGTTTTTTAAAATAAAAAATAAAAAAATGAAAATGAAAATTACCAGTTACTGCATTTTAGTGAAGTATATGCTAGAGAAACCATTAATCAGTTGCCAGATTGCTTCCTTTAGCTTTTTCTGAATAACTGTTGCAACAACAAAACATATTTTTAAGAATGTGTGTGTGTGCCTTTTGTCATGGGAATATGAGACCTGCTATTATTTTTGCACGTCCTTGTGAATTGTATCTAATGTATCTACATGCAGAGACAAAAATAGAAACTGACGGATGGTGAGGAGCTTCTGAAGCCCATATCCATGCCGAATTCTGGAGATCTTTACCAAAATCTATTTAATCAGCAAGGCTTGGTGGATTCACACAACTGGGTGGAATGAGATGCTACCATGGAATCACCTTTCTGAATGCTGCTCCTAGCAACTGTTGCATGTGTGTGACAGGGAAGGGGGTCATAATTTTGGCTGCTACTTGCTGTCAAAACATGAACAAAACCCAAAACCTTTTTCCAGGTAGGAAACCTGCTCAGTACCCAGCAGGCTGAGCCAGCACCTATATACAGTATTGCTTTCTTTGTATGGCAGTTATGAGTTTGCAAAGTATTGTGAGTTATTGGGAGGAGATAGTTTTGACCATCCTATTTTTCTGTGGCTGGGGTGATTTCTCCTTCTACAACACTGTCAGGAGTGCATGCAGGAGCCAGGCCCTGTGACCAGTAGGGCTTCACAGGACTGGGGCCTTCCTAAGTTTGTTCTGGAGAGGCAAGGCACGGCCACACAGGTGAGGCTGCTTGGTAACTCGCTGCACCTGGTGGCAAGAGCCGGGAAGGGATATAAGGTCAGCTTTTCCCTTCGGCTCTTTGCCAATAGCAACACGTATCTTGCCTTGCTGTGTATGGCTTCTTGCTTCCTGATCCTCAGACCTCGGCTTCCTGACTCCCTGCTTCTTGATCCTCAGACCCCTGACTTTGTGACTCCTTGCTTCTCGCCCCTTGGACCCTTGACTTCATGACTCCTTGCTTCCTGACCCTCGGACCCTTGTTTCTGTACTCGTTCCTGCTCCCACCCTGCCATCTTGCCCCCAGTCCTGACATCCTCAGCCGGGACTTGGATTGCCCATAGATCGGACCATGACATTCACCTTGGAAGACGAGCCACCTTCTGAATCATTGTGGCTGAGGGGAAGTGTCAGCATAACAAAATAATGACTGCTGCCATGCTTTTTGTGGCAGTGGTAATTACACACAAACACATTGTCCAAGGATTTGACCCACCATTGAGGAAGGGATGCTGCCATCATTTGGAAATGCTGGGGCCAGCAACGTAAGCCCTCCCATCACCTGAGATTATCCTACTCAATCAGGGATCACATAGCAAACCAGATGTTGGCATAGCCAATCAGATTTTATAATGAAATGATGCCACTGAGGACAAGATGAATGAACTGAAGGAGGGAGCATGAGGCAAATAGACATTTTGGCCATGACTGCCCCCAACCCCACCTCCCAAAAAATGGTGAAAGAATTAAGGTACTTAACACTCTGAGAAAAGTTGGTTGAGAAAACTGATCAGCTTCAGCTTGGCCACAATATGTATGCATTACCTGTGGGTGGTAAAAGTCATCAACGGTGTCTCCGAAAAATGTTACACATCACTTGGGAAGACAGGCAAACTAATACCAGTGTACTGGCAGAAGCAAAGATCACCAGTGTTGAAGCAATGATTCTTCAACATCAACGTTATTGGACTGGTCATGTTGTGTGGATGCCTGATTACCGTCTTCTAAAGCAACTACTCTATTCTGAACTTAAAAATGGAAAGCGTAATGCTGGTGGTCAACAAAAGAGGTTTATAGACTCTCTCAAGGCAAATCTAAAAAAAAATGTAGTATAAATACTGACAACTGGGAAACACTTGCCTGCAAGTGCTCCAATTGGAGAACAGCCTTTACCAAAGGTGTCATGGGCTTTGAAGACACTCGAACTCAGGACGCAAGGGAGAAATGTCCTAAGAGAAAGGCACGCTTGACAAATCCACACAGTGATCAACTCCTGCCCGGAAACCTGTGTCCCCACCCACTGTGGAAGGATGTGTGGATCCAGAATTGGCCTCCACAGTCACTTATGGACTCATTGTTAAACTGTGTTTATGGAAGACAATCTTACTCGGCTACAAGTGATCGCTGAAGAAGAAGAAGGTCCATTTCCCTTGCAGAATATACTCATTTAATGTGACCCAAATCTGACTCCCCACTACCAGAGAAATAAGCTTCTTAGGCAGCGCAGACAAAATGAATAATTAATATAATGCCATGCATGGATGCCAGCTAATAATGTGGAAATGAGGACCAAACACACAACGGTATGCGAAGTCTTGATTTTGGGTTGGGGGAAAGGAGCTCCCTGCTGTGAATCTAACCTGTCTGCTTTGCTTCATTACCGAAATTATTGTAACTTTCCTCATCAGCGCCTGAGAGCTGAAGGACTTGAAATCAAGACTCCAGAAGATCTGCAAATGCCAAGTGCTGTTAGCCACATCCTGTTTATCTTGTTTCACCTCCATACGGAACATTTAGCTTCCTTCGTTAATCCTGGCTCCTTCTCTTCCTTGCTTCCTTCCCCCCTTTCTTTTATATAACCCTCCACAAACAGCCTGATGGTATAATCAAGTTGAGCTTCCTTCAGAGGCCACTTAACTTAATTGGCCTAAATGGTCTTTCACAGATGCAGGTGATGTTCTAGGCATCCCAGAAGCAGCTTTATCATATTTAAAGAGATGCTGGTCTGGTGGAGAAAGCGGCTGTGGACATTCCAAAGGGCAGAAAGCAAGGCCTGCATGGCCCATCTAAACTCAATGATGTAGTTAGTAATGGCGCGGGCCCCAACAGGTCTGGGACTCTGAGTACTTATTCATGAATGGCTTTGCAGAGGAAGACTGAAAGTCAGTGGAGAACAGGCAGCAAATGTGTTTACCTGAAACATCAGGATTTCAGCCTCTCTCTGTGTCTCTAGTGGGGAAAATACAAGCTCAGAATGCATACCCTCCAACATTTCTCTTATGAAATTAGGGACGTCCTATTTAATTATTTCCCCCTCATGGATCACTGCCTTGTTGTGCCGAAGGGGCTTGAATAACTCCAAGAAGCTGTGAGCTATCCCATCCAGGGTCACCCAAGACGGACAGGCCATAGCCAAGAGTTTAGACTAAATGTGATCCACCTGGAGAAGGAACTGGCAAACGACTCCAGTATTTTGACAAGAAAACTCAATGGACATAAAAAAGGAGAAGCTTTGAGAAGAAAGTGAGAGTTTCCAAGGCATGCTCTGGTTCATGGGGTCATGGAGAGTCGAATGGCTAAGATGACTAAACAGCAACATTTACTTTACTTTACTTTACTTTACTTTACTTTACTTTACTTTACTTTACTTTAATCCCTGACCATCTGACTGGGTTGCCCTAGCCACTCTGGGTGCCTTCCAACATATACAGAAATGTAATGAAACATTAAACATTAAAAACTTCCCTATACAGTAGTACCTCAGGTTCCATATGCTTCAAGTTACACACATCAGGTTACAGACTCCGCCAACCTAGAAATAGTACCTCGGGTTAAGAATTTTGCTTCAGGATGAGAACAGAAATCATGCTCCAGTGGCGTGGTGGCAGTGGCAGCGGGAGGCCCCATTAGCTAAAGTGATGCTTCAGGTTAAGAACAGTTTCAGGTTAAGAACGGACCTCTGGAACGAATTAAGTACTTAACCCAAGGTACCACTGTACAGGGCTGCCTTCAGATGTCTTCTAATGGTTGTAGAGTTATTTACCTCTTTAGCTCGGGGGTTGCATAACTCCATATCCTCCAACATTTCTTGGAGCCCTGAAAGTAGTCTCTTAATCACTGTCGCCAACATATATGCACCATCTCTTGGTGGCCCTGGGGGCCAAGGCACTCACAAAATTTTCACTGTAGGTGACCATCTGGACTATGCAATGACACTGTCACGGGAGGGTCTTAGAAGCCCCATAGCACCATGTGGTGACATGCACATGCCAGGCCGTGCTTTATCACACTGTACTTGTGTGCTGGGCACCCCCAATATGGGACAGAAAATGACACACCTGCAACAAATCTCCAGTAGGCAGTGCTTGTAAATTAAGTTGACTTTCTCCCATCAGATTGAATGGGATGAAACTGGTTAAAGTCTCCTGACTCCTTTGAAAATCAGAAGTACTATTTCACTCCTTTTCCCAAGCCACCTACACATTACCTGCCTTTTATCATATATAAAGTTTTTTTTGCTGTTTGCTGGACTAATAGTCTCTGCTATTTGATTTCCATTATTCGGTTTAGATAACCCAGGGAAGTAAAAGAAGAAGAAAATGGTTTTCACAGTTATGACTGCCTTAACCCTCATTTGCTCCCCTATTCACACCCTTATCCCCATAACCAGCAGCTGAATTAAAAGGGTAATTTCAATAATGATTTGGAAAGGTGGAAGAACACATGTTTTAGAATGATTTAATTTCGCACTCTGAAATTCCTTCTCTCCCTAGTGATTTAAATGTTTTATTGCATTTGCCTGCTAGAATCTGAAATCCACTATCCACATGCCTTCATTCAACTTTGGATAGTATACCAATTATGACCCTATCTGGACAGAGAAAGCTGTTCCTCAGTTATCCATCTCAGTTGGTTTACTGCAATGTGTTATTTGTGGGACCACCTTTGTAAATGTTCCAGAAATCCCACCCAGGCCAGAATAGGGTAGCACAGTGGTAATGGACACTGGTAGCTATGAGGATATCATTGCAGCTTTTCTGCATCTGTTCTAGCTTTTAATCTATTCCTGGATCCAATTCCAACTGTTGGCATCACCCTATAGATTAGCAGTGTTTATGCAGTTGGGAAGCAACACTCCAATGTTTCATATGTGAGATCTTCCCCAGCCTTACTGGCAGGCAGAGGCGCCATCTTTGCAAGTTGATTGATGTCACGAGGAACCAGGGGGCAGAGCTGAATGTCCTCTGAACATTGAGGGGGACTAGCCCAATAATAATAATAATAATAATAATAATAATAATAATAATAATAACAACGGGGGGCCCTAAACTGCCTCTGCCCCTAGGAGTTGGGGCTTACACTCCCAGATGCTAGGGATTGAAACATCCCCCCCAAAATATTTCAACCAGTGTGGTGTAGTGGTTAAGAGCAGTGGACTCGTAATCTGGGGTACTGGGTTCGCGTCTCCGCTCCTCCACATGCAGCTGCTGGGTGACCTTGGGCTAGTCACACTTCTTTGAAGTCTCTCAGCCCCACTCACCACACAGGGTGTTTGTTGTGGGCGAGGAAGGGAAAGGAGAATGTTGGCCGCTTTGAGACTCCTTAAAGGGAGTGAAAGGCGGGATATCAAATCCAAACTCCTCCTCCTCCTCCTCCTCCTCCTCCTCTTCTTCTTCTTCTTCTTCTTCTTCTTCTTCTTCTTCTTCTTCTTCTTCTTCTTCTTCAACCCCTGCCTTTGGTTATAAACTATTGCTAGGGAAGCTGCTCTCCTTGCTAGTAATAATAATAAAACTTCACTCCTAGCCTTTATGTGAGTTTCAAAGCATTTCTATGTCACTGTATTGACTAGAAATGATCTCTTCTTAAGCTAAGCATCTCACTTACAGTGCCAGAGGAGATGAACACATCATATTGTTCCTGTTATGTGTGCTGTTTTTCAAAGCAGATACACGGCTTCAGACCTGCTGCTCAATAAATTTGCTTCTGCACCAGTCACTTGGAAGTTGTAATTCGTTCGGAGGAATAAATATGCACACGTGCTTGGATGACACAGAAATGCCATCAGCAGTACCTGGTAAAGGAGAACTTTCCCTTCAATGCACCTACTGTATAAACATTTGAAAGTTCAGGATTTCAGAATTATTGTAGCCACAGGCAGTGCCAAATAATGTGTCACCTGCCCCCTTGCTAACTACATGTAGAACAAATGTCTGATATAACCCACCAACACGTTCCTTTTCTGTGTGAAGACTACATTTTTTTCCCAGAGGAAAGCCAATCATACATGGACCTGCCACCAGTGGGAAAATCCAGGAACAAGCTTTATCTGCTATTTGCACAGACTGACTCCCCTCCTTTCCCATTTATCTGAGTCGAGACTATCAACACTTGTGCAGTTTTATTATGGGTTTATCTCTCATTTATGTGCCTCAATTGTTAATTTTGACTGCTGAGATGCTCTGCAGCGCTATTCTTTTACCAAAATAATTACTGTTGCCATTGCGCTACTGTTCTCCATTTTCATAATTTGCTTCATGTAATTGCTTATCTCCATTCATTATAATTTTAGTGCTACATATTTAGTTTAACTTGCTTTTCATAAACGTCGTCGGAGAAAGGCCCCTAGCCTCTAAAGGAGAAGAATGGAAACTGGGAGGTGACCGATTCAGGAGAACAAAGCTTTTTAGGGAGGGCCATGGCACACTCCCAAATACACACACACACACACACACACACACACACACAGATGAAGTCTTGTGCCCTTATTCCAACACAAAACACTGATGCCCCCCACCTCTATAGAAGCAATAGTATACATTGCTGAAGGGTTCCCTCTATCTACTGTATAATATACTGTACAGTGGAACCTCGAGTTGCAGACATAATCTGTGACAGAGGCACATCTGCAACCCACAACGTTCGCATCCTGAAGCGCTGTGCCTGCGCCAGCACCGGCGCGATTTGGCGCTTCTGAGCATGCACGCGTGGCAAAACCCAGAAGTAAGCCATTCCAGTACTTCTGGGTTTCTCGCAGTCCGCAACCCAAAAACACGTAACCTGAAGCGTCCGTAACATGAGGTATGACAGTATTAATCAATGCTACAAAATCCTATCCTGTATAGGCTTCCCAAGTAAGAAGTCTTTTCTCTCGCTCTCCAGAACAGTTGAGAGTTGTGTATGTAAACTGTTATTACAGTGGTACCTCTGGTTATGTACTTAATTCGTTCCGGAGGTCCATTCTTAACCTGAAACACTTCTTAACCTGAAGCACCACTTTAGCTAATGGGACCTCCCGCTGCTGCCACACGATTTCTGTTCTCATCCTGAAGCAAAGTTCTTAACCCGAGGTACTATTTCTGGGTTAGCAGAGTCTGTAACCTGAAGTGTATGTAACCCGAGGTACCACTGTATATCATATCAAGAAATTTTGAATCAAGCATATTGGCCCCCAATGCTCTTCTTCCTCTTCTTAAACTTAATATCTTAGAAAGCAATCCTAAGGATTGGAAGCTATAGGAATCTGCACCCACTTATATCAAGACAGCATAAATTCCCTCTGTTCCAATCTCCATTCAGGAGCAAGACTACTGCCAACAGAATGAGATCAAGCCTTCATAATATGGTTTTACTTACACCACTCATTTCACCATTGTAAGTTCTGCTGGGTTGCTGGGTCATCATGTGACTGAACTGAATGGAATTAGGATCCAGCATAACTTCCCCCATGCTAGTCCCTCCCTTGCCATGCTCATTTTTCAGGGCTTCCACTACCAGAGGTCACTTTCTCAAGTGGGTACACCACTGAGTCTATCTATCCATATTTATTTATTTACCCATAGATATTTCACTATTTAAGCTATTTCTCTTGTACCTCTTAATCTCAAGGTGCTGAACGATATAAAATCACAGCATGTATTGGTTGACCTGCTCAGGATTAATATCTTGCCTCCCATAGAATATTGATAAACAGTGCAGCCTCTGTGAGGAAAGTGAAAGGTCAGTTTGAATGAGAGAAAAAATTAAGTCCATATTAGGACCTGGATGGAATAATGTACCATATAACAGAGATATTAGAGGCAGAAGTATTGAGCAGGCAGAAAGTCAGAGACCCAGAGAGTTTGCCCAGACTACAGTGGTACCTCGGGTTAAGTACTTAATTCATTCCGGTGGTCTGTTCTTAACCTGAAACTGTGCTTAACCTGAAGCACCACTTTAGCTAATGGGGCCTCCTGCTGCCGCCGTACTGCCAGAGCACAATTTCTGTTCTCATCCTGAAGCAAAGTTCTTAACCCGAGGTACTATTTCTGGATTAGCAGAGTTTGTAACCTGAAGCATCTGTAACCCAAGGTACCACTGTATATGGACATTGAGGAACCAAATATGCCGAGGGAAGAACTTAGACTGGATCTAGACCAGTGGTGGCCAAACCTGGCCCTCCATATGTTTGGGGACTACAATTCCAATCATCCTTGACCACTGGTTCTCTTAGCTATGGATTATGGGAGTTCCAGACCCAAAACATCTGAAAGGCCGAGTTTGGCCACTACTGATCTAGACACATTAAAAAAATAATCAGGAAAACACATTGTAACCTTCATATGAGAAATCACATTGCCGAAAGATGGAACTCTACAGAGCCTTCTGGTGTCACAGTGTTATAACACATTTAAAACGCTTTATAAAAACCCCCAGAAAACTAATGTCCCTAGTCATTGGACTGAAGAACTGGAAGACATCTTCATACCAGATATATATTGGAGAGGTTATTTGGCACGAAGGAGGTGGAGCTTTGGGGAGCAGGGAATGAATTTGACACTGAGTTAAATGATGAACTTTACTTTAACGTGGGGGAAGCCTAGGCTTTGCTGAAATGAATATAAGAGCCAAAAGATCGTTTCCCTCTCCCTAACAAAGGCAACACAAAAAAGCAATAGTGAAAGCCTCCAATATTCTCACCCCCATTTCTGATGGGTTACTCAACCAGATAATTGCTATTAAAATTAGGTCAAGCATTCGCTATCCACATTAGTCACATACCGTGACAGTTTGAGGCAGACTGGTAGTCAACAAGAGAGTGTGAAAATATGGATATAACCAGAAACTTCACACACAAGCTGGATGGGAAGCTGCCTGGAGCTCCACACATTTCGTCAGGGAGTTCCCAACACCTTTAGCAGATGCCAGGTATAGAGATGGCTCTCCCACCTTTCCCAAAGTAAATATTGAATGCACAAGACCCTGTCAGCAATGTAGTGCTTTGCTGTCTTGAAGAGCTCTGGACTGCCGATGGTTATTGTGAAGAGCAGGCCATCACAGACCACTCTTGGCCTGGCATGATAATTATTCCTAAGTTTATCACCTGCTCATCATGAGCAGGTCCCAGAGTTGTCTGCAACTAAAACTCAAAATTAAAAACATTTAATTATAGTAACAGGAAGAGGATAAGTCCCGAAAACAGGTGTCAAAAGCCAGGGTTAAGAGGGGGGTGTATCCAGCACTCACTCTAAACAAGGCATAGACAAACTTGGCCCTCCAGATGTTTTGGGACTACAGTTCCCATCATCCCTGACCACTGGTCCAGTTAGCTAGGGATCATGGGAGTTGTACTCCCAAAACATCTGGAGAGGCGAGTTTGCCTACGCCTGCTCTAAACTGTATAGTTAAGGTGTCTGACACACCTCTGTGGGCAGTGAATTCCACAACTTAAGAGCTTATTGAAATACTTTATTGTCACTTGTACAACTTGTATTACACAAGTGAGATTACACAAGCACCCCCCACTCAGCTCTCTTAGTCTTAATTCCCCTCGTTTACTGATGCACACCCACCAAACCTGAAAGTCAGTTGCCCTGTTGTTATCTTTTCATTCAGCAGCCTAACAGCCCACGGATAGAAGCTGTTCTTTACCCTGTTGGTGCGACTAATCATGCTTCTGTATCTTCTGCCTGAGGGCAGGAGATCAAGAAAGTGCCCGCCAGGGTGTGAATCATCCCTGATAATTTTCCTCACTCTCCTGTGGCAACGTTCTTCCGCTATTTCATCCAGTGGATTCACGGAACAGCCCATAATATCTTGTGCTGTATTCACCACCCTCTGTAGGCACTTCCTATCAGATGATGTCAAACCAGCGTATCACACCGTGATGCAGTATGAAAGGACACTTTCTATTGTTGACCGGTAGCTGCCCTCTCCTGTTTTTCTGAGGGTGGTAGAATAACTATGAGCTGATCTTAAGACCAGAGAGGTTCTGCAGGGAAGTTATTTAGACTTAGAGTCTAAGTCATTTAGGACTTTACATACTTGTGTGAGTACTTTCCAATGTAATGCAGAGGTCGGATTGCAACCAAAGCAGCTGTTTGAGAACTAGGTTTTATATGAGTTATAAAGCCAATCCCAGACAGTAACCCGGCTGCTGCATTTTGGAACAGATGAAGTTTCTGAGTCATCTTTGAGGGCACAGAGCACGTTGCAACAATCCAGTCTGGAAGTTACCAGAGCATGGAGTACCATGCACATGCCATCTCTATCCAAAAGGGACTGTAAGTGACAAACCAGCCATAGCTAGAAAGAAGCATTGCTGGCCACCTGGGCCTCAAGTGACAATGCTGGATCAAGGAGTGCCCTCAAGCTGCGTGACTGCTCCTACAAGCACAGATAAAAGAAAGTTCTTCCTAATGCATCTCATAGTTTCGCTATGGAGCTCACTCTCACAGGAGGCCACTAACCTAGATGCCTTTAAAAGAGAGTTGGACAAATTCATGGAGGTGAAAGCTTGTGATGGCTACTGGCTGTGATGGCTCTGCTCCACCTCCACAGTAAAGGTAAAGATACTCCTGACCATTAGGTCCAGTAGCGGACAACTGGGGTTGCAGTGCTCATCTCACGATATAGGCTGAGGGAGCTGGTGTTTGTCTGCAGACAGCTTCCAGGTCATGTGGCCAGCATGACTAAGCTGCTTCTGGCAAACAAGAGCAGCGCATGGAAATGCCGTTTACCTTCCCGCCAGAGTGGTACCTATTTATCTACTTACCCTTTGACATGCTTTCAAACAGCTAGGCGGGCAGGAGCTAGGGTGGAACAATGGAAGCTCACCCCATCGTGGGGATTTGAACTGCCGACCTTCTGATCAGCAAGCCCTAGGCTCTGTGGTTTAGACCACAGCACCACCCATGTCCCGTCCACCTCCACAGTAGGAGGCAGCAATGCTTCTGAATACCAGTTGCTGAGAAAAACAGGAGCGGAGAGTTGCTCTTGCATTTGGTTTGTGTTGTTGGCTTCCCCAAGGCATCTAGTTGGCCACTGTGAGAACAGGATGTTGGACTAGATGAGATATTGGCCTGGTCCAGGAGGCTCTTCTTGTGTTCTTCGGTATAATCAATGCAGCCAGCCAATTTTAGACCCTATATTTTATAGATGGCATCCAATGCTTCTCCCTCTCAGAGGAGAGCCATTTAAATTGATGGATGAGACTGAACTTGAGTACATTCATTTCAATGGGTCTACTCTGAGTCAGACTTAGTTGGATACAGCCTAATGTGTCTCCAACCCTTTACTGGCTCATTGGGCAGGTTTTATTCATCTACATGCACATTCGCTCTAGGATTTTCCACTTGGAGAAGCAGCACCTCCACATATTTTAGCCGATTTGAAGAAAATGGCATGTCTGACTTTTGCAGCATGTCATTAGTACTCGACTGATTTCTCGGAGCAGGCCAAATGAGAAGGAATGGACAGCCAACCTGGCTCGATCACGCAGGAGATGATTCCAATGAATGTAGGTGGGAGGCTAACATCTGCCCTCCTCATCAGAGACTTGCCAAAATGCTCATGTACACAGCTCTTCCAAAATCTGCTTGGCCACAAATAATAAGTAGGTTTTAATGAGCGAGAATCCGGCTTCAGGTGCTCGTCAGACAATCTGTTGTTGGCTCTGCGGAAATAATATTCCAGACACTGAGACAACCAGTTCACCATCCCAGGCTGACTGAGAGCATATCCAGATCCTATTAGTGTTGTTGTTTTCCCAAAATAAAATTGCCTGTTTCCCTGAACATAAGTCACATCCCATATTTGCTTTCTCTTCAATCATGATACATAAATAGCTGTCTTAAACTGAGTAATCAAACCAGTGGCTCATCTAACTCAGTATTGTATACATTGACTGGCAGAAGCTTTCCAGGCTTCGAAAAAGGAGTCCTTTTCAGCCCTACCTGGATCTTCCCGAGGGACTGAACCTGGGAACTTTCTGTGTGCAAAATATGTGCCCTACTACTGAGCCAGTTTATTGGATTCTTCCACATTCCCATAGCAATAGTATGTTACTAATATCTTCCTGTACAAATCTCTTCCTGGTTTTCTTAACTGAGTTGAGTCAAAAGCTCTGAGAACATGTACTTCTGCAAAAAAAAAACAAAAAAAAATGAGAGTTGTCTTCTGCTCACTCCCTCAGAAAAAAAGGTCACCATGTAAATTTTTCTCTGAATATTCTTCACCAATCTACTGTCATGGATGTCTTTTCCACCCACAGCACCTTGTAGGACACAAGGTCTGGCTGCTCTGGAGAATGAAATGTGGTGGCCAGGTTGCCATCACAGTTGTAATGGCAACAACTGCTAAACTTAGAACAAAGCAGAAATCTGCATTAGTGCCACTTCTGAAATTCTCCACTCCCTGAGGGTGGGGAAACAGTCTAATTGTGACCTCATTGAAGTCCCAACAATCATCACCTGGCATCAAGTGATTGACTGTTCCCTTGTTGAATTTGGTGAATGGGGGTTAGTAAAAATAAGGCTCTGTATCCCTGGCCAATTCAAGTTCTCTACCTCAAGGCAGCTTCATTTAGCCTTGGGTCCCAATATGTAGCTGGACTGTAACCAAGGGTGGACTGTCCCATTTTGGGACAGTGCTGCAACTTCTGCCCCTCATGCCGCTCAATGAAGCCCTTCTAACCAGGATTGTGTAACTGCAATGGTGGTGGAACTCATGAGAGTTTTTTGATCTCAGCAGAAGCCACTGCTGCCACACAACCCCAGCAGCAGCCGGGGGGATTGGGGTACCCATGGAGACACCTCCCCCATGGGATTTCACTTCCTGAGGCTGCAGCTTCAGTCAACCTCATGGTTGGGCTGGCCCTGTTGGTAACTTCCATCATTTCTGGTCGTTGACGACCTGAGGTTACAGAACTCTGCTTTGAAGTGCTCAAGTCCCTGACCGCTTGTTACATTTATGTACAAGACTTCCCCTGCCTTGTTAATCATGTGCCCTTTGCTTGTCCTCTTCAACTCAACGTCTTCACTCTGCAAATCCATGCTTCTTCTTTTTCCTTCTTTTAAAAACATTTCCAGCTTTTTTAATCAATCTGACTACACTTCTGATGCATTGTCAGAAATCATTTAGCCCCTGGCTGCATCACGAAGTGTCAGCCACACCACTGCTACTTCCACTCCAGCTCCCCTTAGCTGTGCTTCTCATCTGATGAAGATTGTAAATGATCTTCTGCCAGGAAGTTGGAATTTATGGCACCCTGTCTCTCCTTCTCCCAAGATGCAAGGTCAAAAATAGACCAGCGTGAGGTTAGGGCAGAGGGTGACAGGGAAAAGAAGTCAACTTCTAAAAGACTTTTCTCAGCAGTAGTATCCATCCTCTGGGATGCTCTCTCCTAGGTAGTTGGTGAGGATCTTTACTAGCCTCCTACTAACATACTTGGTTAGACAGGCTTTCCTCGACTCTGACTTGTACAGAGAAATCCAGCACTCACTGAGAGAGAGAGAGACATATGGCACCAGGTGGGTGGTGGTAGAACAAGTGGAGATGTCTGTCTGCTAAACTGGCCTGGCCAAGCTGATCCCCTGATGGTTCACCAAATGTGCAAGAAGGTTGGAAGTGTGCTGGCAGGATCCATGTGTCAGGATATGCCCTGGGGCACAGACAGCCCCTGGGATGAGACGAAACCTCTCCGGGCATCCTCTTGGTGTTGTGGAGCTCCAGGACACCCATAAATCATCAGTCCCTGCATGCTCCAGCGACACACAGCAAATGCCTGCGTCCACACTCACTCAGCAGAGATCAGCAGAAATGAAGTGGAGAACTCTGTACTCATTCTAAACTTTTATTTAGCGATATTTACAGGACAAAGGGTCATGGCGTTCTCTCACTTCAGCTCCGAGAGAAAACAGAAAGAAAAAATACACAAGCACAGAAAGCGGAAGAGATAAGGCTAACTTCCGTTCTCAGGCTTTTCCAAGCCTAGAAAATAAACACAGGCATGTGATGTAACAATCATACACCCAGCAACGGAGGACTGATAAACTAACACCATGCTGGTGTGATCCAGCAGGCATTCCAAGGGCAGAGAGGGGGAGCGGCTGGATAACAAGCTGGTCTCACTGCCATTCTACGAAGGAATCTGTCCTGATCCAGCCTTCCACTGTAGCTCCCATGAGCAGAAAGTAGGAGATGCAGCGATGGCACCATTATTCCTCAAAACCTTGCTGGCAAGAGGGGTATAAGAGAATACTAACAGGAACATTACACTAACAATATAATTCAGCATAAAATAATTGCAACACGCTAAAACCACCAAGTTGCAGCAGCAAAAAGGATGTACTTTTTTCTCTCTTCAAAAAGTTATCTCTTTTTCCTGGGGCTGGAATTTCCTTAGCTGGAAACTACCCCACCTACTCAAATCTGTGAGAAGATTCATCACCACACTTAGAACACTACATGTACCAGCATTTGCAGTACTCAGCACCCAAAAATACCCAACCTAAAAACTTTCTTTATGTTGGCTTTACATCTCCCCACTTTCTAGAAGATTGCATTATATTCTGGCAGCTTTTCCCCATTAGAGAGCAGTAGCATACAAAGAGCCTTGATCCACATTTTCTATAAGATTTTCTGATGCCGCGGATCCAAATGAACTTGGGTAGGAGTAAGAAATTTGGCCTCTCCCACCTATCAAAGTTGAATTATAGGGGAGGAAGGATCAAGTCTTCTGTCTGGATTTACTCCCCTGCTCCAGATTAGGGTTTGGGGTGCCTCCAACTCTTCACCTTTTGTGTTCCTGAACAGGAAGGTACATCAGTATAAATGTACAGCTGACAAAGAACAGAAAAAAATAACACATTAACTCAGCACACAGTGAAAACCTGTTCAAAGAAGTGTGTTTTTAACTAGTGCCATCATGTGGATAATGTCAGAGCCAGAGGCATCTTAGTGGAGTGATCATTCCAGAGTGTCACCACAGAGAAGGTCCCATCCCACACACCTCACCTGGTGACAGGACACTGAAAAGGGCTTCTACACCTCATATGAACAGGCACATATATAAGAGAGACATTGCTTTGGGTATTTGGACTCCCAAGTCATTAAGGGTGTGATATGTCACCCTCAGCACCTTGGACAGAGCTTGGAAATGGACAGACAATGAATACATGTTCTTCAAGACTGGTGTAGTATGATATCAGCTGGCTACAACCATCAATATCCTGGCAGCCATGTTCATTACTAGCTGCAGCATCTGAATCATTATCAAGGGTAGTCCCTCATAGAGAACATTACAGCAGTCCATTTGGGAGATTCCGAAGATGGGTCTCTGTCAAGGAATTCTTGGAAAATTGTAGTAGTCGCTCCTCAATACTGATACCACTTGGGTATCTATCAACAATGCTGGATCTAGCAGCACCCCCAATATCTTCCTCCAGCACCCCCTACACATCTGCTTTTTCAAGAGGATGTCAACTGAATGCAGGCCAGGTCATCTAACTAGTTCCTGGACTTGAGAAACTCTGACCCACAGGAACTTCACCTTGTTGGGAATTAGCCTCATTTTATTAGCCCACATCCACCCTGTTAATGCCTGCGGGCAATGCAAACATTCATTATCTAAGAGTCAACAACAAACAGCCAGAGCCGTCTGACTGAGTCTTGTAGTTTTTCCTTGTTTCCAGCTGTCTGGGAAGTCTATGAACTTTAAACTTATGCTTGCAGAGGTTGCCCCATTCTGGCTTTTTGCTAACAATTTTCCAGACACTCACAGAATGATCATTCCGTCTCGCCCTGGGGTCCCTGATGAGACAGGCAAGGCGATGTGTCAAAGCGATCTTAAATAATAGGTAGTGATTGGTATGAAATTACTCTACCCCACATGCTGTCTGCCAATTATGTGTGATTAATCAAGAGCATATGACTGCTGGAAGAAACACTGGTCCTGCCAAAAAAATCTTTAATTTAGCCTCTCTATAAACAAACAAACAACAGGGAGAGAGAGAGAGAGACAGGACAAGGAAGGTAACAAACCCGCAGCGCATATTTGCATAATGTAAGGCTCTGTTTGTGAAGATCAAGACCACAACTTTTTATTGGTTTTAAAAAGAAGCTATCCTGTAGCTTATTGTTAATCACTCCATGGCCTGGCGCTGATGGTAAAAACTGCATGAGGTTAACTGCCACATGCCATTTCTTTGTTTGTCACCTTCTTTGTTTGTCTCCTGGGTTTATCTCCCACTTACCTGATGCAAATTTATCCAGCTGCCTTGGAGAGTATTTATTCTAAGAGATTATTAGGGACTTTGTCTTTTTCCCCCTCCTCCCAAAGAAAGGGAGCTGCTGTCGAGATGTTATCATTGGCAGGCCAAAAAGAAGCACTGATGTGGATCTAAAACAATGCCAGGCAATTCTTCAAGGTGATGAATTTAAAACAAGTGACAACAGGGCAAGAGGGCAGGTCAATTGCAAGGGACTGGAGACAGTTATGGGATGTATTTATGGGGCAGGATGGAGGCGCTGCTAAGCCACTAACAAGCCAAGATGCAATTTTTATTAATGGATTTTCATTTGATGGGTGATTTCAACTTGACTCCTGGCGTTTGTTTTTCCTGGCTGGCAACTTGATGTAAAACATTTCAATATCTGACAGGGCCAGGGGTGTAATCTAGTGTGGGGGTTGGGAACCTCAGGCCTGAAGGCCAAATGCAGCCTCCAGACCTCTCTGTTGGGTCCCCAGCCTATGCCTCACACTAGTCCCGTTTCACACAATCTTGTGTGTCTCTCTTTGTGTTTGGCTTAGCTTGAACTGTATTATCTCTTCCTTAACAAGATGGATAGATGCCTTCTTCCCAAAGTTGGGTCCTGCTTAGCTGGTTTGGGGATGGCAGCACAAGAGCTGGGGGGTGGGCATCAAACATTGGCATGCCCCCCACACACACCAAGACAGTGTGTGGCCCACAGGTTCCATGTTGAAGTACTGTCGCAGCCCACATGGTCTATTCTTTTTGAATAGGTTATATACCTCAGTTTCTACATTCCAATCAGGAGTCAGATTCATCTATAGATGATGGAAATAAGGACTCCTATCCTCAAGGGGGAGTCCCAGAAGTGCTACTATCAAATGAATCGATGGGGCCTCCCCCTGGCCTGAGGTTGTGTCAGTACTATCCTCTGACTCAGAGAACTCTGCTGCAGAAGACCTAGAAGATCCTGAGGCACAGCCATGCCATGGTAGTAGAATAGTCTCTCAAAGGACCTGTTGATGGCATTTTACCATTGTACTGTTGAGAGTGTATTAACTTATGGTCTGTGTGTGTGGTTTGGGAGCTGCACAGTCAGGGGAAAAACAATGCTGTCCAGGGTTGTAAATATTGTGGAGAGAATAACTGGGTGCACTCTTTCCACCTTGGATCAAATCTACCCTTCCAGGTGTCTTAAGAAAGCTGCAGGATAGTGTGCACCCCGGAAATGATCTCTTTCGGCTTCTGCCTTCTGGAAGAAGGTACAGGGTTATAAAGACTAGGGCTAGCTGCCTGAGAAACAGTTTCTATCCAAATGCAATTTTGGTTTTAAACGCAGCATAAGGTAGTCTCTATGGGAGTATATTGTATTTAATTATGGGGTATCAGAGTTTTTCGGGGGCTAACCAGGCTGGGATAACTGGGATAGCGGGCTTGTTGGTTTTTGAATGTCTGATGTAATTTTTTTTCCAATTTTGTTGTTCTGTATGGAACAATGACAATAAAGATTATCATATTGTATTGTATTGTATTGTATTAGTAGAGAAAACTGGGCCCCTGGGCTCAATTTCAGCTTCTTTCTCACTGGACTAACATTCGGAATCTGTGTCCCCAGAACACTACCTGAGCCTTGCTTCCAGGCTACGGTCTGCCCTGCCTCCCAGTTTCGCCTTGCCACACTGCAAAACAAGACAGCTCTCCACATTTCCATGGTGAACATCCATAGCAAGGAATATTCTCCATTCATTTAGGCTCCCTTAGCAATTCAGAACCAGGAATAACCATGTCTGAGGGAATAAGGGACAGAGTAAAGTTTAGAATGATGGCCCTTTGCTTTGTCTGGTGGAGATGTGTTCACAACAGCCTTGTGTTCTCCCACAACTCCCATTGCTGGTGCTTAGTGCCAAGATCTGTATGAGCCGGGGGGAAGCCACAGAGTCACAAAAGCCACCTCTGAGGCTTGCAGAGGCTTGTATTCCCTGGAGATCACCCCATGCTGAAGATCTCTTTGCATGATTAATTCTGCAGGAATCAATCCCGACTTTTGCAAAACACTGTGCAAATAAGACCCGTAGCGCATCTTAGCTTCTCAACTCCCCTGTGATTAAGCAGCATGACTGACGGGCTCAGCCGAGAAAGTTTGGCCGGTGTTTAAAACAGTGATTATTGGATAAGCCCTATTAAATTGCCGCTCTGAGAAGGTTAACGTCCTGTCAACTAAAGGCATATCATTGTCCTTAATAATATCATTCTGGAGCCAGTAAAACTAGCTTCGCCATACAGTTAGTCAACCAATCTTTTAATGGGAGGATTGTGCTGTAATGACAGACTCTTTGAATATGGTAATTTCACTTTAGAAAACTTAGCCTTGCCAACAAAAGCACAGTAAGGAGCTTTAAGGATCAAATTATGGGATAAGTGATCTGGCATAATCAGAGATTTTAGGAGGCTAACAAAACAACATGCTTAACACGTTTGTGTGTCATCCTAATGTTCTGTTACAATTTACTTTGATCCACTGGGTGGAGGGAAATGATAATAAAAGTGGTTTCCTCTTAAGTCATCTAGGGATATGAACAGGGGTACTGGCTCCTATCCCTCCTATATTTGGGGGATAGGGGCTGAGCCCCCCCCCCCATGCCCCAAAAGTGCAGAGTCGAAGAGCAGAGGGAAGTGCAGCCTGTCTCCAGCAGCCAATTCCTTCTCCTCCTCCTTGTGCAGCACACGGTAAGGTGGGTTGAAACAGCCTCCTGCTGGTGGTAGTGCCAGGAGTAGGAGGAGGAGGAGGAGTCACTGGCCATTGAGCAGCACAATCACCACGTTTGGCTCCTCCCCATCTCCTCCCAACATCCTGACATCACACGTGCTAGGTCAGCCCCAACCATCAACTTTGCAAGCCGGCGCCTCTGGACGCGAAATCATAGAATACAGTGGTACCTCAGGTTACAGACGCTTCAGGTTACAGACGCTTCAGGTTACAGACTCCGCTAACCCAGAAATAGTACCTCGGGTTAAGAACTTTGCTTCAGGATGAGAACAGGAATTGTGTGGTGGCAGCGTGGCGGCAGCGGGAGGCCCCATTAGCTAAAGTGGTGCTTCAGGTTAAGAACAGTTTCAGGTTAAGAATGGACCTCCAGAACGAATTAAGTTCTTAACCCGAGGTACCACTGTAATAGAATCGTATAATTGTACAGTTGGAAGGGACCGCAAGGGTCATCCCACTGCAACGCAGGGATCTTTCTCCCCCTGTGGGGCTCAAACTCACATCTTTGAGGTTAAGAGTCTCATGCTCTACCGACTGAGCATACAAAGAGCATAAAGCACCAAGTGTTTCCTCCTCCCTCAGCTGAAATTTAGATGGGACTTACCTTTCTGAGTATGTTACTCTGTACCAAGGATAGTAGGGTATTGGGCATGGTCAGATGTTGCTGCACTACAGCTCCCATCGTTCCTGGGTACTGGCCATGCTTGCTAGGCCTGATGGGAGTTGGAGTTCTGCAACATTTGGAGGGCCAAAGGTTCCCTACACCTGTTGCTCCCCAAGGGTGTTCTGACCTTTGCTGATCATAGTAATAGTTCTGAGAACAAAGATCTCAACAAGGAGCTTCCTATTCAGGAAGCAAATTTAGAATTGCATTATATACACCGGAAAGTTTCTTTTGCTATCAGCACCAAGGTGGAAGGGAAAGAGTCAGTTAGATGATGCTAATCATTTCAAGCAAAGTTGGGTGCACCCAACAGATGCCATATATGGGGGGTATAGTTTTTTGGGAAGGGGGGGTTCCATGCATTCCATGTAGAAGCACTTAGATTGAACCTCTGGTATCTCCATTGAAAATGGCCTCAGGCAGCATATTTGAACACTACAGATCCACTAGGTATTTAATGTTATCAAGCTGAAATTCATGACAGTATTGCCTGCCCTGAACTCTTTGGACAATGTGATATTTGAAATCAAAATACCGATGCATCTGGTGTGGACAAAACGATGTGCCATCACGATGCATTTGTTGAGCATATCTGTCACTAAATGCCTCAATCAAAGGGCCCCCAACGTACCACCTGACATAAATTTTCACACTGCAGACAAAAATCATGTTGGCACTCAGTAGGCTCAGAGTACTTGATTGCAACAGGTGGCTAAAATTAAGGATATGTAAATGTCTCAACTCCATTTTTAAATTAAGCACCAGTTCTGCCTTTTTATACTGTATTCAACTGTGGCTGTGTCATCCTTGCATAAATCAAGCTGGAGGATATTCTCAGCTTCCCTGAGGGTGATCAAATTGGTGGCTGTGGATAAGCTCTCATGTAATGTTCCCTAACATTAAGTAGCCTCAGTGGGATGTCATTGGCCTGGTTGATAGCTATATGAAATGACTAATGGGGGATAAAACCAACTTGACAGCTCATAGAATCTTAGAATTGTAGAAGGGACCCCAAGATTCATCTAGTCCAACCCCTTGCAATGCAAGAATCTCAGCTAAAGAACCCATGACAGATCCATGCATCCAACCTCTGATTAAAAACCTCCAAGGAAGGAGAATTCGCAACCTCCAAAAGGGATACTGTTCCACTGCTGAACAGCTCTTACTGTCATTTCTCTGATGTTTAGTTGGAATTTCCTTTCTTGTAACTTGAAGACATTGGTTGGAGTCCTACTCTTCAAAGCAGGAGAAAATAAGCTTCTTCCCTCTTCCACGTGACAGCGCTTGAGCTATTTGAAGATGGCTATCATATCTCCTCTCAGTCTCCTCTTTTCCTGGCTGAACATACCCATCTCCTTCAACCATTCCTCATAAGGCTAGGTAAGTTCTTGGAATAACTGCGCCAGTTGTGAGGTGACTACAACAATGGTACTTCAGTGATCATTCAGAAGTGGAGAATGCATACCCACAGTTCAAAGATTACAGCAGGCAAGGATTGACTAAAACATCCATGCTCTACCCCCCTTGAAGATGATCCAGAATGGTGTAGCCTTCTTTGAAGATAGCATGAGCTGTCAAGAGCTTATTCAACCAGTCCTTTGACAACCCAACTGGCTGCCATGTTCTCCCCCCCCCCCATCAAATCAGAGTACAGGTGATCACCATTCTCCTGCCAACAAACAGGTAGCATTGTAGCCCATGACAGTTCTTATCAGAGTGAATCCATTAAAAATGACCATGGCTAACTCAGGTTCATTAATTTTACTGGGTCTACTCTGAGTAAAATTTAGCTGGCTACACTTGATAGTTTCCACACACACCCCTTTCTCCCACGACCCAATGCAGGTCTTTTCCTTCAGAGGTAGAATCATAGAATCATAGAGTTGGAGGAGACCACAAGGGCCATCGAGTCCAACCCCCTGCCAAGCAGGAAACACCATCAGAGCACTCCTGACATATGGTTGTCAAGCCTCTGCTTAAAGACCTCCAAAGAAGGAGACTCCACCACACTCCTTGGCAGCAAATTCCACTGTCAAACAGCTCTTACTGTCAGGAAGTTCTTCCTAATGTTTAGGTGGAATCTTCTTTCTTGTAGTTTGGATCCACTGCTCCGTGTCCGCTTCTCTGGAGCAGCAGAAAACAACCTTTCTCCCTCCTCTATGTGACATCATTTTATATATTTGAACATGGCTATCATATCACCCCTTAACCTCCTCTTCTCCAGGCTAAACATGCCCAGCTCCCTTAGCTCCCGTTCCTCATAAGGCATTGTTTCCAGGCCTTTGACCATTTTGGTTGCCCTCCTCTGAAGACGTTCCAGTTTGTCAGTGTCCTTCTTGAACTGTGGTGCCCAGAACTGGACACAGTACTCCAGGTGAGGTCTGACCAGAGCAGAATACAGTGGCACTATTACTTCCCTTGATCTAGATACTATACTCCTATTGATGCAGCCCAGAATTGCATTGTCGTTTTTAGGTGCCGCGTCACACTGTTGGCTCATGTCAAGTTTGTGCTCATGTCAAGGTAGTGAGGGTTCAAGAGCTCTCTTGTATTTTGCCTCCCCCCTCCCCTAAATAAGACACATCAGGGCTAAGGTTGCCAGAATGCAAATCAGAGTTTTACAGCATAGATTTAAAATGACTTCATGAACTACTTGTTAGTGTCCCACAAGCTAAAAAGCTTAGGGTTGCACCCTTTCCTCCCTTCCTTTTTAGTGTGGACGCCATTGGGAAATGCTATAAACATTAGAAATGTTGTCAAAGTTTGGTATTATCAGAATATTATATGGGCAGCAGAGCAAATGATCTTTAGCAAACAAAAATCTGCATAGCAAAAAATCTGCAAAGCAATATGTGAAGTGTATTTCAAGGTGTGTTGCACTGCCCCCTGCAGGCAATGTTCAGCCTGCAATTTAAACAGAGAGCATTGCATGTTCACGGACCTATTTTTCATCTGCCCAGTTCTCTTTATCAGTACAATGAAGTTGCTCAACAGTGGCAGAAGGGGTATGTATAATGGGCAGGGCAGGCATCTTGCAAATGTAACCTTTAAAAAGCAAATCATTTACATCCAGTTATGGGGGAAATAATACTTCCATCCATTTGAGAGTGGAAACAAACTGATCTTTCTCATGAAAACCAGCCACCCAACCAATATATTTATGATTTTCTTGGTCTTCACATTGAATGCTTTTCCTGCATCTTTCAAAAATACTCCACTTGCTAGGAAGACAATATCACTTATCAGGCTGAGGCCCTGTTTGCATCTAAGGAGGAAAGAGTAGAAATGGCAGAAAACCCATCATGGCAGAATACAACTTCTCTTGGTCTGTGAACCAACTTGGTGGGTTGATGAGTCATCCATCTCTTCCTCTGGTGACATTTTGATAATGTACATAAGCAAACACATTACATACAACCCTCTAAAAACTAGGCTTTTGGTGTTTTTATGTTTAAAATACTGCTGCAAATAAAATTCAAGTTATGCAGGATCGGAGCAGTGTCAGGAACTTCTAACCATTGTCCCATGTGGCAGCTTGGACTAGATGATTCTCAGGGTCCCTTCCAACTCTATGATTTTGTCGTAAAGCAAGATATCATCTTTCTTCAAATCTCTGAAATTTGCGTGTTCAGACCCAAAAACCTCCCTCCTAAATAATTTCACACTTGAGTCAAATTTTAGTTTTGGTTTTTGGCAGAATTTAGGTCACAACTTTATTGATTACAGAAAGTGACTGGTTGCATAGGCTCTGGTTTGACTAGCTCTCTGCCATGCAGGTAGCGCTGACCCAGGGTTCCAGCATAGGTCAGCCAAGGGTGAACACCTGGATAAGCGGAAAGCTGGGAACAGGCTAACTCCGCCACCCAAATGTCCCCCTGGACTCAGGCACGGGCGTAACCCCCTCTCAGGGGTTGACCAAACCATCAAGTCCCTGGATTCCTTTAATGGAATACCCTTCACATAGGGATGGCGAAAGCGTTCTCCAATCCCTATCACCTGAACCAGAGCCTATCCGCAACCTTACAAGTCGTGACGATTTGCTATGTGGCAGGCGAAACCCAAATGGCAACAGCAAATCCGCCATGTGGGAAATTCCTGCCGTGCCCCTGTCCCAATGACAGATGATACATGACGGCATAGCAAGGTCAAGCGCAAAGCCCTAAAAGTAAGGAGAGGTGGGCGGGTGTTCCGAATGCACATGCCGAAAGAGGAAGCTCTGGGTCATGTGCATGGGAATAAATAGGTCCCTCGAACCATTTGGACTGCGTCCCATTGGTCAGATTGCACCCAGCTTCGAGAGACCTACCAATCGGGTGTTGTGGCTGACCAATCGTACCCACCTACAACACAGGGTGTCGGTTTTCCAGGTCTCACCGCAATACGTGCCCTCTTTAAGGGAGGACCCGATATACAAGAATGCTTAATGAGAATGCAAGCCATCAAGCCTTTGATGTTTTCAAAGTTTCAGTAACCACTGTCATTTTGTAATCACTGATCAGCAGAGGCACCAGCTTGCAAGTGTGATGGGGGGGGTGCAATGTTGCATATGTGACATCAGGAAGTAAGGAGGAGCTGGGGGTGGAGCCAAACATAACAGCAGTGCAGCTTCAATGGTTGGCAACTTCTCCACCTCGACTTGGCACCGCCCCCGACAGGAGGCTGCTTCAGCCCTCCTTCCCCTCCACAGCAGGAGGAGGGGAAGGAAACTGTTGGGATACTGCCAGGGAGATGGAGGCATCAGGCCTTCACATCGTCTCCGGACGATCTCCGGTCTCCCATTGGAACAGCATCCGTCAACGAGCCTCAGACACATTCCAAGACTCATGCATGCCCTTTCCAGCAGTCTCTGCAACGGAAGATTCAGACAGAAGAGCATATTTACAGCTTTATTCAACGTAGGTCAGAACAAAGGAAAAACATGACTGCTTGCATCCGTGTCGAGGAAACAGCCGGAACAAAAGCTATATACAAAACGGAAGTTCCCAGTGAGAACAGTGCTGGAAGTAAACAGGCATGTGGCACACAACAATCATGCCTGACTCTTTTAAGGAGGAAGGGAAACTATATCCTAACAGAACCAGCCACTCGAGTTGTGCCACGGTCGGCTCCCCACTTCATCTCCACAATTTGTGGACATTGGCAGGAGGCCAGCCCCTACCCCCAAAATATAAGGGCCCCCAAAAGTGATTGCCCTGCTGGAACTGGCACTCCTGCCATTCAGGCAGCAGTTGGGATATCTGGAAACACCCATTTATTAATGTTATTTATCCAGCTCTGAGTTTTTCAGGCAAGCTATGCACCCACCCACCCTGGAACAGGGAAGAATGTGGTTGATGAGTTTTTTGCCTTGTCAGGGCATTCAAGGTGAAGGCAAGTTATAAAGGCATCAGTAGGAAATAGAAAGATCAGCCTATGGCTTCCTTCCATGTCAAAACCTTCATGAATGTAGCAACTAGAATCCCTGTTCCATTTTAATTTTCTTTCTATGGAACATTTAATTCTTTCCAGCTACTGGAGTTTAATCTTTTTCTTTTCTAATGAATTCACAGTATCCTCCCCAGTGCGTGATAGCTGAGCCAAGGAATCCGTTTTTATTTGGTAGTGTTTCTCTCAAAAATATAGACAGGACGTGCCTTTGATGAGTCTGGCATCTGTACCAGAGCAGTGGGCATTTCCAAAGCAGATATCCCTACGAGATTACAGCTAAGAAAAAGTGAGAGGAGTGCTAATGGGACTCCCTGACAGAAATTGCTTCCCCTGATGCCACTGAGAGAACTCTAGGTCTTCAAGGGCAATGATTTAACCTTCACTGTTTTCTAAATGTACACAAACACTCAGTGCCCCGTAAGCCAACCAAACGTCCTATGCCCATTCTATTCCAAGAAGCTGCTATGACAGGCCAAATGTTGCCATAACATTAGCCCTATTAATTTCTTCTCTATTAGGGCTGCCATATTCCTAAGTTTTTTGTTTTTTTTTAAGGGGGGGGGGGCGTCCTACTTGCCATACAACCAGGTTTTCCCAGACATGTTACCAATTCAGCAAAATGCACCCAGACACCATTTTGCTGAGCGATTCCCAAACTAGTCTGGGAAAACCCAGACGTATGGCAGTCCTACCTCTATGCATTGGGGTGTCCTTTGCCATCTCCACCCCCAGACCTTGATGGACCAGATGAAAGGTCTGAAGGTAACTGTATAGGTCCTCCTTTTAGATCAGGGGTGGAGAACCAAGAGCAGGTAGCTGTCATTGGCTGGGGCAACCCAGCCAGATGGGCAGGGTATAAAAAATAAAAATTATTATTATTAGCAGGGATGATGGGAAATGTAGCTCAACTTCATCTGGAGGGCCCAAAGTTCCCCATCCCTGCTTTAGATATAGAACGCACAGAGATCTGAGAAATGGAGTCTGCAAGAATGGTCTGTCCTCAATCGACCCCTCCTCGTATTCAACAACATGTGGAGAGGACAGTCTGGAAGCTTTCTTCATGACGATTTCGTTGAAGAACATAATGAGGACGCTGCTAGATCAGGGCAGAAGTCTACTATCATGTTCTCCACCCCTGCTACAAGCTTATGCACAATTCTGAAAATTACTTCAGAGTAAGCATGCATAGGGACGCTGGTGGGGCTGTGGGTTAAACCACAGATCCTAGGACTTGCCAATCAGAAGGTCAGCAGTTCGAATCCCCGCAACGGGGTGAGCTCCCGTTGCTTGGTCCCTGCTCCTGCCAACCTAGCAGTTTTAAAGCACGACAAAGTGCAAGTAGATAAATAGGTACCACTCTGGCAGGAAGGTAAACGGTGTTTCTGTGCGCTGCTCTGGTTCGCCAGAAGTGGCTTAGTCATGCTGGCCACACCGTACACCGGCTCCCTCGGCCAATAAAGCTAGATGAGCGCCACAACCCCAGAGTCGTCCGCGACTGGACCTAATGGTCAGGGGTCCCCTTTACCCTTTAAGCATGCGTAAAAGGGTGCCTCAGGGCTGGAATCCTAGTCATACCTCTTTGTAGTATAGGAGCAAAGCATTGTTGCAATGGTGATTAGTCTGTGCATTGCCCCACTGACTTTAGTGCCACTCATTTTTGAAAAAATACTTGCATAGGATTTGGTTATAAAAACTGATATATCTCCTGATATTACTGCAACACCTGGATATCAAAGCAGTCAAAGACAATGCAAGTTTTCAGAGAATTTAAGCTGTCTGACTTGTTGCCAGTGTGGGATCCAGCTCTCAATGTTCTTGGAACCCAGTCATCATCTAAGTCAACATGTACTCATTATTGAATTTGAGTCATCAATGGGTCATGGAAGCCTGCAACTGTGCATCTGAATAGAAGTTAGTTTCATGCTTTCGGGTGGACCTTTAATGTTTGCACTAGGTTGTGCAATGTACAACTACTGTGGGCCGTCATTAGTAAACTTCTTGGAGGAAATCCAGACTTTGGGGTCATTATATTTCTATCCCGCTGGCTAATTTTTATTTTGCACCATTTGTGTCAAGCTTGTTATTTCTGAAATTAAATCAGCCATGAAATATGTGCAGCTGAGAGATGGTGGATTTGCCAGAACGCTTAAGAAGACTGTTGGGTCCTTGGCGTTCGCAACAGCTGATGCCTGATACTGAAAGTAACCCCTATTAGCAGCATGAGATATTGGGATAGCAGGTTCCAAAATCAAAACTCCAGACCATCTTGCCACACTTGCCACAGCAGTGGGAACCAATTCAAAGCACTGTTATAAAAGTTGTGACTAGTTCCTTAAGCTGGCGACCCACATTTCAATAGCAAATCTTTTAGCTGTCCACAAAAGATGGTCAGATCATTGGTCAATTCACCCCAATAATGTTGACTTGGTGAGGAATGGCTGTGTAAGGAAGATCTTCCGTCTCAGTTCTGCTTCCTGAGAGCCATTTAACAGGACATGCTTGAGATGGAGCATGGGACCTTAAGCATGAAAATGATGTACTCAGAGATATGTCATCTCTCAGTCCAGGAACTGAGAATATGGTTTCCATTCTGCCCATTCTACCAGAAGAAAGGTATGCAATTATTTCTCACCTGATCAAAACAGTTTGTTGATTTCCCTCAAAATAAAATTATTCCATTATAGGTTTGAGAAAATTCTGTCTCAGAGTGAGGCATTTGAGCTGCATACTGAGTATAGGCACTATGCTATATGCTATGAGCCTCTGATCAAATTAAATAGCAAATTGCTTTCTTGTGTTGATTTGTACAATGCTGGCAACATGCTATTGAGACATCAAATGTGTGCTCTAAATTATTAACAAGAGAAACAGAACTGTCTCCATTAGAAGAGGCTGGAACAGAGCTGTGAATATGACAGGATTGTTTACTCTAACAATATACATAATATTGTACAGCGGAGTTTGACAGAATCATGTGCCCCATTCCTGAACTCCACAGATGCACAGTTAAATACAAGAATACTTATTCCTTTAATGCCATATTCATTCATTTAATGCTAATCATTTTGGTTTCTAACCAACAAAATTCTACTCAGAGCAGAGCCATTGAAATTAATGGATCCAAGTTAGTCCTGGTTGTTAATCTCAATGGGTCTACTCTGAATAAGACTAGTGTTGGATAGAACACTATGTTTGGATGTTACAGCAAAATGAGTCTGTACTGAAACCACCTTGGCAGTTTAAGGAGTGGCTATCTAATAATAAGTAATACATTCAGTTGAAAATATTTATGTACTAGGAGGCACTACTAGATTTGCACTCTCAGGTACTAGGAGGTCTAGTTGGGCAGGTCACAGTGGATATGGAGATGTTCAGTGGTAGCTGTTGCCTATTGGGCAGAAATCAGGGAGACTAACAGTAGGTGGAGCCAGAGCAAATTACAGGCAGTGCCACCCCCCTGGACAGTTTCTAATAAGGAGACAGGAAGATGGGGGCTAGTTGAGACTGGATTGAGGTTGATGGTCCATTTGTTCTAATGGACCAGCTTGCGTTGGAGAATTCTAGATGCTGGCTCATGCTAATGATATGAACTGGATGCCAGGACCTAAACGCCTCTCAATAGATCTAGTGTAAACCATCCCCACATCTATAGGAAGACCTGGCAGGTTCAGAATGTATTAACAATGGAACTCCACTCCCCAATGCTCTCGTGGTTGATGTCGACCGGCCCTGAAATGCACAAGAGGAGAAGGAAGGCAAATATCAAACTTAAACATTTAAAGTGAATATTATAGGTATAGTTAATTAGGTGGGTGGGTGTACCCCAGTGGCGTAAAATGGGTTGCAAGCACCCAGGGCCGCACGGAGGGGCGAGAGGGAGATAGAGAAATGGATGGAGTACACATGCACATTCAATGGCCTAACTGAGAGCCAGTGTGGTGTAGTGGTTAAGAGTGGTAGACTCGTAATCTGGTGAACTGGGTTCGCGTCTCCGCTCCTCCACATGCAGCTGCTGGGTGACCTTGGGCCAGTCACACTTCTTGAAGTCTCTCAGCCCCACTCACCTCACAGAGGGTTTGTTGTGGGGGAGGAAGGGAAAGGAGAATGTTAGCCACTTTGAGACTCCTTCGGGTAGTGATAAAGCGGGATATCAAATCCAAACTCCTACTACTACTACTACTACTACTCTTCTTCTTCTTCTTCTTCTTCTTCTTCTTCTTCTTCTTCTTCTTCTTCTTCTTCTTCTTCTTCTTCTTCTTCTTCTTCTTCTTCTTCTCAACAGCATCCTCTTCTCCCAGGCTTTCACAGCCACAGAGATAAGAAGAGTAATTCCGATGTGTGCAGAGGTGATTTCCTAGTTCAAATGAAGAAGCCATTTTCAATGGAGCTCAGCAACTGAAGTATACAGCTGTATTGAGGCAGCACCGGGTGTTGAAATTTTGCACCACAAGCAATTTTGCACCCTAGGGCAAACTGCCCCTGTGAGCCCCTACATGCTACACCACTGAAGTATCCTAAGCATGTAGGTGAGGTTAATAACTCTTGGCGCTTTTTGTTGATCTGTTTTATTGCAGCATTAGCAGACTTCCAGTCCACAACTTCCCAGTCAGTTCAGTAGGGTTTCCAAAGAACGATGTCCCTGAGGTTTGTCCCCCCTCCCCCCCAAAAAGTTTTGGTTCATTCCAAGTTGTAAATGAAAATAAGAACATATGAAGAGCTATGCTGGATCATAGCTGTTCTCACAGCTGCCAACCAGAAGCCTCTGGGAAGGCTGTTTGCAGGATTTGAGCACAAGACCACACTTCCTGCTTGTGATACCTAACAACTGGTACAGGCATCATGGTTATTTATTTTCTTTAAGGCAATTATGCACCTCTTAATCACTAGGAAATAGAAGGGGAAGAAATGGAGGCAGTGAGAGATTTTACTTTCTTGGTTTCCATGATCACTGCAGATGGTGACAGCAGTCATGAAATTAAAAGACACCTGCTTCTTGGGGGGGGGGGAGCAATGACAGCATCTTAAAATGCAGAGACATCACCTTGCCGACAAAGGTCCGTATAGTTAAAGCTATGGTATTCCCAGTAGTGAAGTATGGAAGTGAGAGCTGGACCATAAAGAAGGCTGATCGCCGAAGAATTGATGCTTTTGAATTATGGTGCTGGAGGAGACTCTTGAGAGTCCCATGGACTGCAAGAAGATCAAACCTCTCCATTCTTCAGGAAATCAGCCCTGAGTGCTCACTGGAAGGACAGATCATGAAGCTGAGGCTCCAATACTTTGGCCACCTCATGAGAAGAGAAGACTCCCTGGAAAAGACCCTGATGTAGATGGAGGGCACAAGGAGAAGCGGATGACAGAGGACAAGATGGTTGGAGAGTGTTCTCAAAGCTACCAGCATGAGTTTGACCAAACTGCGGGAGGCAGTGGAAGACAGGAGTGCCTGGCGTGCTCTGGTCCATGGGGTCACGAAGAGTCGGACATGACTAAACGATTAAACAACAAACAACTAATCATTAGCATTTCTAAGTTGTGTGCATCAAAATAAACCATACAGAGAATAAAACTATAGAAAGGTGTCATAAAGCCAAACATTACCTTAAAAGACCTGCTGGGGAAAGGAAGTATTTGTCATGCACCTGAACTTCAGAAAGGAGGGTGACTGTCTAATTTCAGTAGGGAGGGAGTCGCACAGTCCCACATTCCTGAACGCATGGCTTCTAGTAGTTATGAAACACTCATATGAACAATGGGGGACTACCAACAGAGACTCCCCCAAATATGTCAGTCATTTGACAGGGAGGTAAGGGATAAGGTGGTCCTTGAGTTATCCTGGACCCAAGTTGTTAATGACCTTGCAAATTAGTTAATACATGAAACTTGAACCTGGTTGTTGGCCACTGATAGCCCTATCCTCCAGTAATTTGTTGAAACTTCTTTTTAAAGCTAGCCAGTTCGATGGCCATCACTGCATGTTGCTATTACAGCATCTTGTTCTCCAAAACAGCACTGCACTGACAGATCACACAAAGAAGAAATCTTTTTTGTTGTTTTCAAAATGAATAAAAGAGAATAAAAGAGAAACAAATTTAAAACCACTGAAAGAATCATTAAGGGAAGAAGTAAAAGCTGAAAAGAGTGGCGAAAACTTTTCTTTTTTATTGTCAGCTGCAGCAACGATATTTCTTCCCTCGCCATATATCACTTCTGTTGGCCATAGAAAGGCAGCAATGTTGCACGATGATTTACTTTAGTTATCTATTTAATGTTACTTGCATACACAATACTGCCCATTAAACTAATTAGTAGTGCTTCTTCAGTATAATTAATAAGCTATAAAAATACCGTTTGAGGATGCTAAATTTTTAATGGTATGCTATGTCTCTTCTGCATTTTCAAGGAATGTTCATAGAATTTAAAAGATGCAGCTACACAATAGCGACCAAGATGCTTCCGTAAAGTTTGTTGTGGGAATGCGTGAATCTGTCAATGTTGGTGTCATTCAGTTTCTCATTTTTCCAGTCCCTTTGCCACATTCAGTAGCAGTTTGTGATTTTAAAAAAGAAATAAATTAAAAATAAAAGTTTATGTGAAAATTCACCAGTATTTTAGTGCACAGTTAGTGCACTATAAAATGTATATTTTTATTTTGTTATTTTTGCAAAGATATGCATTTTCATGCTGTTTCCCCTAACATATGTATTTTTGTTCAATTTATTTTGTTGGAGAACTGCATCAGATGATTCAGAGAAGTGTGGAGGATAACTGTGCTTCTTTTCACATGTGCATAGAATCAGATAATTGTAGAATTGAAAGAGACCTTAGGGATCATCCAGTCTAACTCCCTACAATGCAGAAATCTCAACTAAAGCATCCTTAACAGATGGCCGTCCAACCCCTTCTTAACATCCTCCAATAAGGGAAAGCCCACCACCTCTCGAGGAGGTATGTGTGGGAATGTTCAGGGTGGCAAGAGAGGATATATTGTTTATTAATATCCTTCCTAACTTGCACTAGCAAGTTCCTTTACTTAGCAGAGTGCATTCCCCTTTACACAGCAGAATACTAGTTGCAAACTCGTGTGAGTTTCTTAAGGCAATACGCAATTCAATCTGGCTTGTCCAGATTGAAATGTGTTCTAATATTGTCCTGGTAGGACTCCTTGAATCCCTCCTAAAAGAATAGAGACACCACAGTCTTATTCATAAGCAATAAAAAGAAAGTTTACTCACAATCAGACAGAGCACACTGTGATCCCTGAAAGCAGGCTTAAGGCTTAAAGTTACAAATGTATACTAACAGGTTTATCCCATCCAACCTCTGTTTAAAAACCTCCAAGGAAAGAGAGCCTAATAACTCCAAGGGAGACCGTTCCACTGTCAAACAGCTCTTACTGTCTTATTGGTCAGATGGAAAGGCATTCCTTGGTGCATTGGCAATGGCAGAAAATATCCATTTTTTGATCAGCATTCTGTGATAGTCTGTAGTGCCACAAATAAAATTTCCCCAGATGTTCTCAGTGATCTTAAAAGTTTATACTAGGAGTCTGGGAAAACAACCTGTTCCCAAATATAACAGGGCATAAAAACAAAACCTTGCACGTGTCCCAGTTGCCTGGTAGGTTTACATATTTTATTGTAAAAGACTATGGCTAAACACAGAGCCCCTAATCTGATTCATGGACCTGATTTCCAAATATGAATTGAATGCAATGCAGTACAGACCAATTGAGACCTAGTCCATCCCACCCCAGACCTGGACTGTGACCCAGAACATACGAATCTTCAGAACCCTTGGATTTGGAAACCAAAATGGCCACAATATTATTGCTTCCTTAAAATCTATGGCTATGAAATTGGCGCACATGCTATCCCCTTCAGGGATGAGTAATCATGCCAATTTACAGCCAGGTATCTCCAGCAATTTCCATGCTGTTCGCCTTTAAATTTTTAATACTTTGAATTCAAATGCTCATATGTTTTTGTTGTTTCACATAAGTCCATGAGATTTAGAGACACAGCACCCCCTCAGGAGAGGATTAAGCCTATTAAATTACAGGCATGTCGCTCCAGAAATTTTCTACTAGCCTATTTTACAGTTTTTTTTAAAAAAATAAATGCGTGTGTTGTTGTTTGAAAAAACTGCACAGCACATATTACACTTTTTGTGTGCTACTTGTACACTGACTGTGTACAATGCACTCACAAGACTTGCACACAAGACAAAATACTGACAGAGACAGTGTTGTAAAAATCCTAATCACCTAAAAGCTAGAGCCAAAATGGGAGTGGGAGGTAGAATGGCCAGAGAAAGACAGCAAACTTAAGACAACAAAACAAAACAGGGTGGGACTGGCATTGATTAGGAAAGGATGGAAAACAAACAGGTTCATACTGTGATGTAAACAAAACACAAGCTGAACAAATGCCACCAAACTCTAAGGACTATTGCAAAAGAGTTCTGCATTTTAAGACATCAGCATCAATCCCAAATATGATCAGAGTGTGCTGGGTAGGATAAAAAACAAGTCTCAAGAAAGGTCCAGTATGTCTTATTTCACTCTTCCCCCCTGGTATTCTCCTTATATGGTGTTGTAATTGTATAATTGCAACAGTCTGGAGTGATCTGCCTGGCTTTCTGAGAGCTACAGATTGGTACAAATTGTGACAAACCAACCTGGTCTGTAGTAGTGCTTAGTAGCTGTCTCAACTCTATCCAGACAGGCACATTTCAGCCCAAATCAGTTTGGGATTCATCCATATCTGATGCACAGCGGTATAAAATACACTCTTTCCAGTTCATTTATCTGTAAAATATGGATTTTGCATGCATCTTTTATGTAAAATACATATTTTGTGTACTTTATTTGCACTGAAATTGCATTGCAAAATCCAGAGAAGTGAATAATCTGACTGGGAACTGCACTGTGATACACACACACAAAAATATTGAGAATGTTGGATCAGTTTTGTCCTCTCTGAAAAGCAGAACATGCAAATTCACTCCCTGTGCCTAGTGAAAATTCATTTCAGTGGACTGCTGAGCCCTGATCTTGCAGTTTGACTTGACACCCTTCAATTGAAAATAGTAGGGATAAACTTTCCCCTTGTCAAAAATGGCATTGCATGTTAAGTCTATTTCATTTAGTTAGTTGTCTAATTTTTTTGTTGACTTTATTTCCACCTCTTCATGGTCCCAGGCTGGGTAACAATATAAAATCATCCCACCATATTGATCTGTCGAAAGCAAGTATTTCATTTTTATAAAACTAAGGTCGGCAGTTCGAATCCCTGCGACGGGGTGAGCTCCTGTTGCTCGGTCCCTGCTCCTGCAAACCTAGCAGTTTGAAAGCATGTCAAGTACAAGTAGATAAATAGGTACCGCTCCAGCAGGAAGGTAAACGGCATTTCTGTGTGCTGCTCTGGTTCGCCAGAAGTGGCTTAGTCATGCTGGCCACATGACCCAGAAGCTGTACACCAGCTCCCTCGGCCACGACTGGTCCTAATGGTCAGGGGTCCCTTTACCTTTAATATTACCTAATATTTCTGCAAACACTAAGTTCCCATTCTGGCATAAGTACAGTGGTACCTCGGGTTAAGTACTTAATTCGTTCCGGAGGTCTATTCTTAACCTGAAACTGTTCTTAACCTGAAGCACCACTTTAACTAATGGGGCCTCCTACTGCTGCCGCGCCGACGCAGCGCAATTTCTGTCCTCATCCTGAAACAAAGTTCTTAACCCAAGGTACTATTTCTGGGTTAGCCAAGTCTGTAACCTGAAGCGTATGTAACCTGAGGTACCAATATATAAGTTCTTCTGTAATGTAGATACACTATCTGCTTTGCTATTTTTCATAATGGTTCATTATTAACAGGCTGATTAGGCTTGTGTAAAGGCGAGGCTGTTGCCCAGAAAGCAAGGTACTGCATGATTCCCCCCTCCCTCCCATTTTACAAAATTGACTGTCCACATCAACACTGTCCTTTCTGGTCTGTTCATTTGTTTTCACTGATCAGTGTCAATTATCTGAAATCTCTTTGTTTGTGACATTCACTTGGAGCTGCAAATATACAATTTTCATTGCAAGAATGGACTGTGACAGAGATATGCCTTGTTCTGAGAAAACAGGAGAGCAGAATCTGATATCCTGGACCTTTGTAAGGCAACAGGTGTGTCCTCTCACACAACCCTAGCTTGGAATGGGCAAATCTGTGCATTTTGGTTCCTCTCTGTTTCTCATTTTTCCACTCCTGAGTTCCCCAACTTTCCGCATCAGTTTGTGATTATAATTATTATTAGAATTCTTCGTGAATATTTGCCTGAATTTTCTTGTGATTTTCTCGCAATGTACACAGGATTGGATGCAACTTCTCCTCGTATGCACATATAGACAAAGCAATTTTTCTTAATATTATGCAATTGGGGGGGGGGGGGTTCCATTATGTTATTTTGTCTGACATATGCATTTTAATGCACCCATTACCACAAATCTTTGTACACATTTCTTGGCAGGGGAGCCAAATTGGCCCCCAGGTCATGACATCATGCACACCCCCAACCTTAGAACCTGACTTCCTGTGGCACCGGAAATCAGGTTCTAAGCCCACCCAAGGCCTTGGAAAGGCTTTCTGAGTTCTCAGAAGGTCTCGGAATGATGCTGTCTGAGGGCTTCCAAGACCTCAGAAGTTGTGTGTGGGCCCTGTGGTGTGGGTGCTGAGCACCCACAACATATTTTTTGTCAATGCTCAGGTACCCAGAACCCCCTATAGTTGGCACCCCTGTTCCTTGGCTGGATAAAAGCAGTGCAAAATTCAAAGCAATGCAAATTTCAAAGGCATCTTGGTTCTCTTATGGCTTGAGAAAGTGTGAAATCAAAGAGATTCACTGAATTGATTTTCTCCATAGCCATACCCCATCCATAAGGACATGCCGTGGTCCATCCATCACTTAGGAGTGGCTATTCCTTCTTCAGTGAAAACAGATTGCAAATATATGGCTTGTTAAAGCTGTTTGCTCTCCCTGAACCAAAAGCAAGTGTACTGTAAGATGTGTGTGTGGGACAGAGAGATATTAAGCATGGCTAGATGTGATAATGGCATTTCCCAGGCTATCCATACTTTGACAAAATATCTTCATGTGGCAAATTAAGTCTGGTTTTTGGCAGGTGGGTGAGGCAGTGGGGGAAGGGAACAGCAGGTGCAAAGAGGAGAGGCTTGATGAACACAGGAAATAAATAGGCTGAGATTTATGAAAAGCCCCTTTCAGCCAAGCCAAGCTCGTTGAATGTGATGAATGCAGCCAGCCCAGTCCCCCACCTTCCACACTCACACATGCATGGACATACTTTCTTCCTATTTTAAAGTCTTGTAGCCAGCAGGATTTGTTGCCGCCCCGCCCCCCTGATAAATTGCTGCACTGGGAAAAATTTAGCCCCCAAACAGATGAATTCTCTCTCTCTCTCTCTCTCTCTCTCTCTCTTTTTGCTTCTTGGTCCCAAAGGCTGATTGTTTACCAGTCCAAATGGAATTCACATGACGGGGTCCTTCGCTTTGTATTAAAAACACAAAAAGGGAAAAAGAAAAGGGAATAGGGGCAAATGTTTAATTTCTGGACACCCTATACTGCCACTCTGAGCACGCAAGAGATTACCAGATCCATTTGGTTGTGTGGAATGGAAGAAGATTTCCCACACTGCCAGTCCTTGCATGGAATGGGAAACAGGGAACAGGGTTGGGTATTTTGGGGGGCCTCTTTGTGGGGGTCAGCATTCCATTTTGGAGATACATCCATTGCTATCTGATTTATGTCATCATTTTTGTTGTTGTCGTCTAAACATTAGGATCAGTGGATTGTTTGATTGCATACATATTTACTACTATGAATTGCTGTCATTAGTTTATTTCTGTGACTATTTCAGTTTTATGCCTCGTAGCTGTGAGTGGATAATATAAACACTTTTATTGTTGTATGATTCCTTGAGCATGAGTTCCTATTGAAAGGAGGAATTCAAAGTAGTAATGATGGCTATGACTGTAATGATGACGGCTTTGTAGCTAGGATGGTGGGTGCTACAATATTTATCCTATTTATTTAATTGGACTCTTACCCTGTCTTTGGGTTCCTGGTGGCCAAAGACAGAAAGTCCTAGTGGTGTTATACCACCATTTCTTTTCAAAGTTTGGGGTTCACAACAAAATTAAATTTACTTACAGTATATCAAACTTTTTGCCAAGGAACTGAAGGGGTTGTGCATGGTTCTTGTACTCCACAGGTTACCTTCACAACAAGCCTGTGTGATAGGTTAAGCTGAGAGACTATGACTGGCCACCCAGTGGGCTTCAAGGCCAGTTGTGGATGTCAACCCTGACCTCCCAGATCCTGGTCCAATACTCTAACCAGTCTTCTTCTTTTTTGGCGATCACTCATGAGTGAGTAAGCTGAGTAAGATTGTCTTCCATAAACACAGTTTTAACAATGAGTCCATAAGTGACTGTGGAGGCCAATTTTGGATTCACACCTTCCACAAAAGGGACATTGGTTTCCGGGTAGGCATTGATCACGGTGTGGATTTGCCAAGTGTGGCTTCCTCTTAGCACATTTCTCCCTTGCCTTTGAGTGTCTTCAAAGTCCATGACACCTTTGGTAAAGGCTGTTCTCCAATTGGAGCACACGCAGGCAAGTGTCTCCCAATTGTTGGTGTTTATACTACATTTTTAAAGATTTGCCTTGAGACAATCTTTAAACCTCTTTTGTTGACCACCAGCATTACGCTTTCCATTTTTAAGTTTGGAAGAGAGTAGTTGGTTTGGAAGATGGTAATCAGGCATCCACACAATATGACCACCACACTGGCTCTTATCCTATCTTATCTATGTACAAAAATTATCCAGTCTGAACCATCCAGACTGCAGGGATTGTTCAGATAAGATAACTGATGCACTGCATGAGAGAGCGGGGTCATAGGCAGATGGACAGGAGAACTGCATTGCAAAATTCAGAGAACTGAATCAAATTTATCCTGTATCCCTCTGAGAGAGGGAGAAACCTTTTTCTCTATCCACTTTCTCCACATTATGCATGAATTTACACGTGTTTATTATGTCCATTTCACTTGCTTTTTTCTCTAAATGAGAAACCTCCCATTTTTGTAAGCTTTCATCATAAGGAAATTGTGGGATGTGAAACACAAGAGCAGTCAAGTACAACATCCCTAGAGTGGACATAAAAGGGGATGTCTGGACCAGCCAGAAACTTCCTGTTTCTCCTAAGCTGGGACAGACTTCCTCTGCATGTGACTAGAGGTGGGTGCGACCTCACCTGCCCAGGTAACAAAAGAGCAGGACTGGTCAGCCATCTCTCTATCTCTATCTCTCTGACCACATTCATCAAAGAAGCAACATCTGCTGAGCCTAAGATGTTCTCTTGGTTTCCAGCCAAGAGAGGACAAAGGAACTGTCTCCTTATGGGATAGTTTCCAGGTATATTACTTTTCTAAGCTAAGTCTGCCTTCTGGGATCCAACTGTGAACAGAATGTGTGAGTCAACTCTTTTTATACTTTTATAGAAGACTGTGACTTGTCTTATCTTTGTACACGGGACTAAATGGGGAATTACCTTTAAAACATGTTTTAGAGGCTTTAGCAAGCCGGAACAAACACATCTGCTGTGTAAGTTTAAAAAGGGGAATGTTACTCTGCTAAATTGTGGAACTTGTTGGAAAGGATATAATCAAACAATATATCCTCTCCTGCATCCTTGAATACTCCCACAGAAATCGTTCCATCCCCTTGGCAATTTTTGTTACCCCTTTCTGAAACTTTTTTCAGCTCTGCGGTATCTTTTTTATCCTGGAAAAGAGGAGACTGAGAGGAGTTAGGATAGCCATCTTCAAATATATCAAAGGTTGTCACATGGAAGAAAGAGGTCAAGCTTGTTTTCTCCTGCTCTGCAGGGCAGGACCCAAACCAATGGCTTCAAGTTACAAGAAAGGAGATTCTGATTAAACATCAGGAAGCTGTCCAACAGTAAGAGCTGTTTGACAGTGAAACGGTCTCTCTCTGGAGGTTGTTGACTCTCCTTCCTTGGAGGTCTTTAAGCAGAGGTTGGATGGCCATCTGTCATGGATGCTTTAGCTGAGATTCCTGTATTGCAGGGGGTTGGACTAGATGACTCTTAGAGTCTATTCAAAGTCTATGATTCCATGATTGTATGATTTTTTGAGGTGAGGTGACTAGGACTGCACATAGTATTATAATGTGATCACACCCTAGATTTGTATAACAGCATTATGATATGATCACTTCTATTTTTGCTCCCCTTTCTAAGGATCCATGGGTCCCCAAGACTGAAGGAAGCCAGCAGGTCTTCACATCCCTCAGTTGACCTTCAAACATTACCTGATTTCTTAGGCCAGGGGAACCACATGCTGCTGTGAAATCTACCCAGCTTTATTATTATTATTATTATTATTATTATTATTATTATTATTATTATTATGTTTATTATGTTTATTATGTTTATTAAGGCTTTAGTTCCTCCACCAACCAGCATCTTCATTGGCACAGAAAGGAGCCAATTCCTGATCTATAAGGCTCCTGGTCCAAGCCACATTGCACATAGGAACATAGAAAGGTTATTTTGCCATGTTAGACAATTTGCTTGAACGCTTAGCCAAAAACCTTGAGAACAGGTTTGCACGTACTCAGGCAAATCATTAATGGATGACAGCTGCAACTGGAGATGTCAGAGAATTCCAGCAATAACAGAAACAGGAGTAAAAAAAAGCCTGATCTTTGCTTAATCAACCTGTTCCTGGAATGGAAATAAATCCAGGGGAAAGAATTGGTAGCCGCTGTTGCTGCTGCTTTCAGTCTGCAAATGATATGTCAATGGCTATTCTTCTTTTGCTTCCTTTGAATAGAAATGAATGGGGTGGAATAACTTGCTGACAACATAACATGTACTCAGTTATGTAAGTTACATAAATCTTTAAGTAATTTACATGGTGTACAGACACTGAGAAACATAGCATAGCTTTTGGCAGAAGACAAACTGCAGCCAAATGGAAACACGCTGCATGTGATGGATAAGGGGCTGCACAGAAAACGATACCTCCTTACATCTTTAAACCAGCCCCTATGACCCATAAGTTCTTGTTGTCTCATCATGAAAACATCCCTGTCTCTCTGAGTAACCTCACTGATTTGAGGCTATGCATTCTCTGCAAAGGGACGTGGGTGGTGCTGTGGGTTAAACCACAGAGCCTAGGACTTGCTGATCAGATGGTTGGTGGTTTGAATCCCCGCGACGGGGTGAGCTCCGGTTGCTCGGTCCCTGCTCCTGCCCACCTAGCGGTTTGAAAGCAAGTCAAAGTGCAAGTAGATAAATAGGTACTGCTCTGGTGGGAAGGTAAACAGCGTTTCCATGCACTGCTCTGGTTCGCCAGAAGCGGCTTAGTCATGCTGGCCACATGACCCAGAAGCTGTACGCCAGCACCCTTGGCCAATAAAACAAGATGAACGCTGCAACCCCAGAGTCTGCCACAAGTGGACCTAATGGTCAGGGGTCCCTTTACCTTTTATTCTCTGTAAAAGGTCCTGTAGAACTTTTGGTGGGTTTTATTTTGGTGGGATGCAACCCAAAGCTATTTCTCCATCCTTCCAGTTGAAGCATTTGAAGTTTTAACTACTTCTACATCATTTGCAAAATTTCGAGCCAAGGAAGACTTGGCTGCAGGATCTCATTTAATAATTCATGAAAATATTGTTCAGAAAATGAAAGGTAATGAATAAAGAAGACCCCTTCCAGGCCTGCTTTAGGACTGATCTCAGCTAAACGGATGAACGTCCAATAAAGCCACTGGTTGTCCACAAATTTGATCTGCACTCTGGCTTGTCTGGACTGGATTAGGCGCCGAGGCTCTGCAGTACAGCAGTTGCATCAATGCACACCCCGTTCTTATGTGATGTTCCTTGAAGTTGTACCTGACAGTAAGCAGAGTGGCTGAACGGACTCTCAGGAGTTTACACAGCAGGATTTAAAGCCCCAAATGTCTAGAGATATTGGGGCAACGGGATGTGCATGCCGTTGAACCTGATTCAAAAGGAGTCCTCAGTTTCCTCATTTCTCTCCTGCACTGTTGCCAGATGCTCTCCTCATTTAGCCTGCCATCAAGCACTGGGCAACGAGCGACCCCATTGCACGGCTAAGCTCAAATTCCTCAGGTGCATAACAGCAATAATATGTTCTCTACAAAGATATGTGAATAATGCATCAGGAAGCTTCCCGACACCCTTGTTGCCAATGCTGCAAAATGCGGCAAAGCATCTTGCTCTAGCATCAGATCTCAGATCTGTAGAAAATCCTTTCTCAAAACATATGGGGTATATCACAGCAGAGTACAACAACCATTTCCCAAAGCTGTTTCTTCCCCCACTCCCCTCAAAATCTAGTACCTGTTAGAAGTCAATTTGCTCTTGCCAAAGGCTATCTCACTCCTGATTACTTCTCACCCTCTAATGATTTCTGAGTGCCGAAGGAGAGGCTTGACCTCTCATAACTCTCAGATAAGGGAGCTGTTGAATTCCTGGGTCACTTCAATCCTCGAACCAAAGCCACCTGAGTTCCCATTGTTTCCCTCAGCAAATTTCTTGTTTCCCTGAGCATATTTCTTATCATCCCAGTAGAGGAATGTTATACAAATGTGCTTCCCATTCTGGCTATGAATCTTAACCACCAGCAGGGGAGGGGAGGGGAAAATGCAGGAAATGCATACAATTTTATTTTATTTTTCAAAAAGAGAGAATCTCTTTGGGAAGAAAATACATTCATTGCAGAGTCTAACACAACAGGTGAACATAACACTTCCCTGTAAACAGTTCATAAGCTTCAGTCACATATCTGTGAGACCAAGGAACAGATGTCAGGGTAGAGGTTTGAGAAAGAGGTGGGTGGCCAGCAACTTCCATGTTCTGTGGTCACTGTGGGGACAGAATGCTGAGCTAGATGGCAGGCTGTTCTTACGTTCTTAAAGAACTTAAGGGAGTACTACCACTTAGGGATGTAAGACGGATGGTCATCTGTTATGGATGCTTTAGTTGAGATTTCTTCATTGTGAGGGGGTTGGACTAGATGATTAAGAAGAAGAGTTTGGATTTGATATCCCGCTTTATCACTACCCTAAGGAGTCTCAAAGCGGCTAACATTCTCCTTTCCCTTCCTCCCCCCACAACAAACACTCTGTGAGGTGAGTGGGGCTGAGAGACTTCAGAGAAGTGTGACTGGCCCAAGGTCACCTAGCAGCTGCATGTGGAGGAGCAGGGAATCAAACCTGGTTCACCAGATTACGAGTCTACTGCTCTTAACCACTACACCACAGTGGCTCTTGGGCTCCCTTCCCGCTCTACAATTCTGTGATTCTACGAAGAAGGCATTTTTTTTTTAACCCACTCTGCATTTGTTGCAAGCTGCTTGTTTCTGTTCTCCTGAAGTTCATCTTCCTCCACATCACTGTCCACTGTGCTGAAGCTACATAAACTGCATTGACATTGCATTATTCCACCCCATTCATTTTAATGCAAAGGAGTGCGAGAAAGAGAATGCAATAAATTACATATCATTTGTGGACTGAAAGCAACAACAATAAAGAACAATCATTTGATTTCCATTCCAGAAATGGGATGAAGAAATAAATATGGGCAGTATCTGCTCCCATTTCTGGTTTTGCAGGAATTCTCCAACATCCCTAGCACCAGGTGATAAGTCTTTCTTGGCATCCCCATGAGAAAAGGCTGAGTTAGTTGGGATATGCGAGATAGCCCTTTTCTGTGATCACATTCCTGCCCCATGGAGTGGTTGCTTAACTAGACTTTTTTTTTTTTTAAAAAAAGCATCTTATACCAGGTGAGTTCATTTTCTTTCTCAGGTGAGCTTTAGAAAACAAACTTCTTTCTTTTAGGTCAACTCTGACATTGTAATTATTTTCAATGTTGTCTGTGGGTGGGTGTCCCCCACCACACATGCTTAAATATTGATGATTGATTTATTTAAAAAGTTGTTAGCTGCCTTAAGAGCTATTCTAGCAAGTGGAAAGGCAAGTTATAAATTATTCTAATAAATGAATAATAATAAATCATTTGGATGGAGGTAGTTTCAGAACTCTAGTCAAACTCTAGCTTTCATTGGAGCAAGTTTATGGTTGGTTTATATATCACTTCACATTGCCAGAAGGAGTCTCGGAGCAATCTTTTGCCTAGTCTACATCTCTACTGGAACAGATTCTTTTAAAAAGATTGCCTTGCTTTTAATACCTAGAATTCTTTTTAATTGCTTTTACACTTTTCTTGTTTTGCACTTGTCATTGTTTTATAATTGCATCTTCTGTTGTCATAACCTAAGCTGGGAACTTTTGGTGAAGGATGGGTGAGAAATCTAACAAAACAACGAAATACAAGGACAACATCTACAATAAAAGTCCATTAAAATTAAGCCAATATCAGGGTGTGCTGTGGACACAATGTTTTCCTTGAATCTATAATATTGGGAAACATCCTAGTTTGTTCCAGAACCTTTCTGTGCTATTGCAATTTGATTCATAATTTGAGGGCCAACCTGATCTGCTAAATCCAGAGCTCTGTTTCACCCCACCCCACGCTATAATGGGGAATCTAAAAAGTCAATGAAATGTAAAAGTGAAGGAGCCCCATTCTTTCCTTGTCACCACACAGAGAACTCTGAGATTCTGGGCTGCCTTAATAGATACCCCGCCAGACCATGTGGACCATACCTTCTGGTTGGGAGAACACACACACACACAGAGACGCAGACACACACATTCACACCCTTCTATCATATGGTGGACATTTTGCTAATAATAATAATAATTTATTATTTATACCCCACCCATCTGGCTGGGCCCCCCCAGCCACTCTGGGCGGCTTCCATAGAAACCAAGGCCACATTCATACCAAGGATTCAAAGCACTATGATACCACTTTAAACACCCCCCCCAAGGATTCTGGGAGTTGTACTTTGTGGAGGGTGCTGAGGCTTGTTATGAGGCCCTAATAACCCAAGAATTGTTTGAGGGAAGCCAGGACTGTTTTTAGTGGTCAGGGCTGGCCCACCCATGAGGCACAGCGAAGTGGCCCTCCTTGGGTGGCAAAATCCCATGGGGTGGCGCCACCAGCGGCACCCCACCTGCTCCTTGCCAGGGTTCACAGAATGCTGTGTGAGATAGTAAGTCTGCAGGCTTGAGTTTGCTAGCTGATGCAACTGGCTGATGCAATCAGCCTGCAATACTTTCTATGGAAGCGCTGGGTCAGAATGACTCAGCAGTAATGTGCTATCAGTAATGTGCTGACTCAGCAGTAATGTGCTGTCAGGCTGTCATTGGTTTAAAAGGGAAACTTGTCCAGCAGTAAGGTGGTGGTGTAGAGGAGTGTGGTCTTCCTATTTGCCTTAAGGTACAGCCAGGTACTCTGTTTGACTGTATGCACCTGCAGGTATTTGTATATATAGCTCACAATAAATATACTGCACTGAAGAACCTGGAACTCTGAGCATTTTTGCTAAAGTGCCGCAAAGAATTTGTGACACTCCTGCCACTCCTATACTACCCCAGTAAATGAGACTTTGGGGGTGGAGCAGGAGAAGCGCCTTATCATCTGCCTCAGGTGGTGAAATGGGACATGTTGCCCTGGATCACACCCTCCAACATTCCTCAGATGAAAAATAGGGGAATTTCCCACTCCCCTCCAACTGACCCTCTTCAACCCCACATTCCTCATAGAGCATGCCAAAGGGACACAGTACACACGCCCTTCACTGTCCTGAGAAAACCCCTTAATCCTGATTTTATTTTATACTTTGGTAGACCTACAAAAAGAAAACACACACACACACACATACCAATAGATAAATTTTAGAATGGGGCAAGATTAGACACAGACACACAGCAAGACTCCTTGAGCTCCGCTCCCCATTTCTTCTAGCCCAGGGCTGCCCTGCCTGCTGCCTGCCCCTCAGAACTGGTGCATCATGCGTGGTTGGCTCTTGGTGACAGCAGCCTTGCCTTCTCCTCGCCTGCTCTCCAACAGCCGCTATGAGCTGCCCAATGGAGGAGGCTTTATGAATCAGAAGTCAAATAGCATCAGAAAAGATTATGAGCAACAGTTACGGCAGCAAGAAACACGATTTACTTTCATGTTTAAAACCATTTATCCAGGGGGTCGCAACTCTGAGTTAGACCTTAATTGTTTCATTTGATTAATTGCATTTTGTCTGTTACTTTGTACTGCTCCTTTAATCCTAATCTCCTTGTAGTTGTATTGTTACTTTGTACTGTACAGTGGTACCTCGCAAGACGAAAAACTCGCAAGACGAAATAGTTTTTCGTTTTTTGAGTTGCTTCGCAGGACGAATTTCCCTATGGGCTTGCTTCGCAAGACGAAAACGTCTTGCGAGTTTGTTTCATTTTTCTTAAAACCGTTAATACCCAGGGAATCCGTGCTTCGCAAGTCGAAAAAACTCGCAGAACGAAAAAACTCGCAGAACGAATTAATTTCGTCTTGAGAAGTACCACTGTACCTTTAAACTCAACCTCCTTGTTACTAGTACCACCTGGAGTTGGCTTTATATATATTTCAAAAAATGCTGTTAGTAGCAGTGACTACATTATTACATGAGCACTGTACCACATCATTTGATATTTTCATTTACATACATTCATTTGAAATAAGATGGGGTATGTACTCTTTTTCATTACTGTTTGTACTATAGTTTATAATTTTTGTAAAGTGATATGTGCATGTAGGTCATCGTCTGTAAAATTTTATTTTCACTTTATGAAGCAATTCTATATCCTCCCACCACGCTGACAAAGAATTCTACGAAACAGTAGTCAATATCCGGAATCACTGTTCAGTGTTGGATCAGTATCAATATCCGGAATCAGTGTTCAGTGTTGTGTATTTACTGAATACACAAAGCTTCACAGCTTGTCTTTCATCGTACAAAGTCTGGTACCTCAATTCCTTTAAAGATTTTCAGAGACTTTGAGACTAAAGATTTCATTTTGGACTTGTTATAGTTTGAAGGAATTCTATAAAAGATTGTCTATTGCATATGTACATGGTCATCGTGTTGCTTAGACATTGCTGACGTATGTTTTGCAACACAGGTTTGTTTGGGTACCAATGGAGGAGGCTGGCAACAGCAGCCACGGAGAGACCATGGAGAGGCAATGAGATGCTCCTTTGCAGCTACCGACTCTAAGGGCAAGTGCTGGCTCATCCTTCTTCTCAGTGGCTGCACTGGCAGGAAAAATAGGAACCTTTGGGGATCAAATCAGAAGCTGAGATATTTGTAGAATAAACTTGGAAGAAATTCTTCTAACTTATCTTCTTCTTTTTTCTTCTTTTTTCTTCCTCCTTTTTCTTTTTTGTTCTTTTTTCATATATATGTACTTATTTGAAATATATGTATGTATGTATTTGCAATATTTAGGGACATGGGTGCAGCTGTGGGTTAAACCACAGAGCCTAGGACTTGCTGATCAGAAGGTCAGCGGTTCGAATCCCCGCGACGGGGTGAGCTCCCGTTGCTCAGTCCTTGCTCCTGCCAACCTAGCAGTTCGAAAGCACATCAAAGTGCAAGTAGATAAATAGGTACCGCTCTGGTGGGAAGGTAAACAGCATTCTGTGCACTGCTCTGGTTCGCCAGAAGCGGCTTAGTCATGCTGGCCACATGACCCGGAAGCCGCCTCCCTCAGCCAATAAAGCGAGATGAGCACCGCAACCCCAGAATCAACCACAACTGGACTTAATGGTCAGGGGTCCCTTTACTTTACCTATTTGCAATATTTTGCTTATATTTTGTAGAATTATGTTAAATATTTCTGAAAAATAAAAAATAATTAAAAAGTGTACAGTGGATGCTCGGGTTGTGAATGTGATTTGTGCGGGATGCATGTTCGCAAACCCACAGCGTTTGCAACCTGCAGCGGTGTGTCTGCGCACGTGTGGGTTGTGACTCAGCGTTTCTGCGCATGTGCTACCGCCAAAACCCAGAAGCAACCTGTTCCGGTACTTCTGGGTTTCAGCGAGTGCGTAACCCGAAAAAAGCAACCTGACGCGGCTGTAACCCAAGATATGACTGTATCAGTGGCGTAGCGTGGGGGGTTCGGGGGGGGCCGGCTGCACCAGGTGCAACATCTGGGGGTTAGGGTTAGGGGGCGCAAATCCACGGGTTAGGGGGCGCAAATCCACGGGTTAGGGGGCACAAATTACTTGCTTTGCCCCGGGTGCTGACAACCCACGCTACACCACTGGACTGTATTGTGTGACTGTGACCCAAACTTCACTAGTCTGAAGCCCAAACAAGCAGCAAACCTTATCCAAAGTCACTGCTTGCATTAAAGCAGCACCCTGTCTGAAACACCATGGCTCAGGTTGATTATAACTCTTTTTCCGACTGACAAAATTGTTTTTGCTGATGCAGGCTCTTCCATTACAAGCTTAAAAGTGCTGGGGGTGAAAGGGCAGCCAGGGAAATACTTCCATAGAACACAGTTCATTACAGAAGCAAATTGGAGCATAACCAAAATCAAAGAAGTAGGGAAAATTCAATTTTGGGAAATGCATAAACATTATTTTTAATCTAACAAAACTGCTCGGGGGCAGGCAGTCGCTGGATTTCAAGAAAAGTCCCAGCATCTCACATAGCTATGTTTAGTTGCTGCTTATCAAATTTTTATCTCATTCTTCGGTACGTCTTAAATTATTAAGGCTTCTGTAATTGAATCTGCCTGAGTGTTTAGTCGGTAAAAAAAAAGAGAGAGGAGGGGGATGGGGAGAGACATTGGGAAGGTGTACATGAGTGGGAATTACAAATAAGATTAGCAAATGATTGAATAAAAATCACAAGTTTATATTTTTTAATAAAATATGAGGCTTATGTGCTAGGTGGTAATTGCTTTGCGTTTGCAGATGGCTAGACGATCTTTCCAGGTAATCTTTGCTCGGGGTTATTCCTCAGTCGAGTATATTATTATTAAAGCCATCCAGAAAAGTCAGGTGTCAGTTGGCCCGGAAAGCTCCTGCTCAGCTATCTATTAACCCATTTAAGCCAATGGCTTTATGTGAAACTCAGCCTAGTTGCACATGCTTCCATGGTTGTTTGCTTTAGGATCTATTTTATTAACATCTTCAATGGCCGCAACCAGGTGTGGTGAACTCATATGATACTTGTATTCACAATGTGTCTCTCTCACACAATGTGGTGTGTTGAGATATTGCATGGGCCCGGAGACTCATGCTTGCATGCCAAGACCCTGTGACACCACAATTCCTAGGGAGAATGAATAACCACACAGGTCAACAGCATTTTGGGTTTGGGGCTTGAATATGGGTACAACTTTATTGGTTACTGTAAAGGGAATTGGGGTTGCTCGTGCGTAAGTGGCCGCTGCTCTAGGCAACGTTGTCTGGCTAAACTTTTCCCTGGCTGGACAGCCCTTTCTCCGTGGCTGTGTCAGTCACTGGCAGAATCCGTCAGTGGGCGTTTCCTGAACTTCTTCCAGCATAAAAGTTCTTTGACACCAAGTCGCCGCCTAATCTCCCTGTACGGAAGTTTTCTGCGCAGAGTGGGTGTGGCCAGCGGAGGTCCTGGGCTCTCCCCGTTGGTCTCTGTGGAAGAGTCTTGGAGCCATCTCTCCGAAGTCCTTCCCGGCTCCCTTTTCTTCCTGGTGTCACACTGATTTCCTTCCTCCGAGGAAGTGTTCCCTCTCTCCCGGCTGGGCCCTTCTCCTGCATCGCTAGGGAGCCTTACCTCCACTCTGGGCTCCGATGGCAGTTCCCTGACAGTTACAGTAGAGAATGGCTTGGCGTAGGCATTGGGTAAAGCCAGTGGTGGCCAAACTTGACCCTCCAGCTGTTTTTGGACTACAGCTCTCATCATTCCTAGCTAACAGGTCAGGGATGATGGTAACTGTAGTCACAAAACAGCTGGAGGGCCAAGTTTGGCCACCACTGGGAAAAGCTATTGCTATTCCTTCTCCAGGGCATCAGCTGGGCATGCATTTAAGGTAAACCACAACCATGGGGGGTGACCTATGACTTATATCAAATAGGGGTACCCCATGGGGTCCCCGCTGGAGGAGTGGTATGGCCCTAGCCTGGGCATCGGACAGAAGCTGCTATTCCTGGATCCTTTTAATAGGATACGCTTTCCCAAGGAGGGGGAGGCAGAGGTGACAACCTCCTCTCCACCAAAGATCTAGGCCAGGCATCCCCAAACTCGGCCCTCCAGATGTTTTGGGACTACAACTCCCATCATCCCTAGCTAACAGAACCAGTGGTCAGGGATGATGGGAATTGTAGTCCCTAAACTTCTTGAGGGCCGAGTTTGGGGGTGCCCAGCCTAGGCTTACCTAATGCCTACCAGCACTAGACAAAAAGGGATGGTGGTGTGGCGGTAAATTTCGAACTGCAGGAAGTCATCAGGGACCCACACCTGCAAGATGATGAGCAGGAGGGGTTGGTGATCAATGCGAGCAGGGGTGACAGCCCCATGTTGATTATTTAGGTAAAGGTAAAAGACCCCTGGATGGTTAAGTCCAGTCAAAGGCGAGTATGGGGTTGTGACGCTCATCTCACTTTCAGGCCGAGGGAGCCGGCATTTGTCCACAAACAGCTTTCCTGATCATGTGGCCAGCATGACTAAACCACTTATGGCACAACGGAACACTGCGACAGAAACCAGAGTGCACGGAAACGCCGTTTACCTTCCTGCCAGAGTAGTACCTGTTTATCTACTTACACTGGTGTACTTTCAAACTGCTAGGTTGGCAGGAGCTGGGAGAGAGCAGCGGGAGTTCACTCCGTTATGGGGAATCGAACCACCGACATTCCGACTGGCAAGCCCAAGAGGCTCAGTGGTTTAGACCACAGCGCCACCCGCATCCCTACTGCATATTATTTATAAGTACACAAATATGATCCTCAAAAAAATCCCTTGCTCTATCAATCATGGACACTCATCATAATACACCATCATTATTAATGCAATGAAGTTCTGTTCTATTATTAATTCTGATTTTAAAACACCATCATAAATATTTTCTACTATTCCAATATCAACATTTTAAATTTAATATGTCATTCCAGCAGCAAGAATTTGTTTGTCATGAGCCATAACAGACTGCCAAAATTCATGGGGTCAGTGAGTGGGGAGGGGAGAAAAATCGGGGTCTGAATCATTACCTCAGCCAGAACATGACATCTATGCTCCATGGTAACCTGCCAGAACTCCAACACCATAAAACTTGAAATCCTTGTTATTACCTCATTCATTTGCCATAACAAGGGAGATCTATCAATTACCCTGGTGCTCTGGCAGATGACACCATCAGCCGTGCTTTGAGAAAACACCCTGGAATTTCTCTTCCAATTCTATACCACAAACAGGGGACTTAAGCAAGATAAGAGAACACGAAACTGTTTCTCAGTCCCACCATCCTCCTCCTCCTCATCTTTCTTCTTCTTCTTCTTCTTCTTCTTCTTCTTCTTCTTCTTCTTCTTCTTCTTCTTCTTCTTCTTCTTCTTCTTTACATTTGTATAGCACTCTTCACCAACAGATCTCAAAAATACAAGATTAACAAACGGCATAGAAGACCCCCCTCTGTGTCTATATAAAGAAGCATTTGTATGAACTGCAGATAATATATTGTGTCTGGATGTGGGAAGTTTCAAACAGTTCAAAGTTGATTTTGAAGAGAGGGTGGCTGCTGTTGTGTGGTGGTTGTTGTTGTGGTTGTTTTCTTCCTGTTGCCGCTCTTGAATTTAATGAGGGCGCTAAAATGATAGTTGCTCAAAACGTGCTGCCTCATTTGTCATTAGAGCTGGCATTGATGGGAGAAGTCAGCATCTCTAATTGTCAGATTTATGGAATCTGAAATGGCAGTCGCCAGGGGGAAGGGGAAAAACATATAGAAAGCAAAGAAACAGACAAACATCAATATTGCTGCTCCTGATTGTTGTGCAGAGTCTGATTAACAGGCGCACGGTAATAAATCAAAAACAAACCGGACACTTCTGAAGGGCAAGACCGTGTTGGTGGGCGGAGGAAGAAAGAAATGACTCGCAAGTAATATTTCCCTGGATACTGTCAAAAGCCTTATAAATGTTTCATGCCTCAAAGGGTTTTTTTTTTGTTTTCTAAAAAAACAAACACAAAACACACACACACACACCAGTGGCGCCAAACTTGCAAATTGCCTCCTGCCCATATTTGCGGCAAACCTCTGAGTCTAGCAATAACATTGATAATCTGGGATGTTGAGGAAGATTGCAATTAATGTGCCCACAATGCAGGTTGTCTCCCTCCCTCCACAAAATATAATAACACTCACAACCCATTTGCAGAGGATTACGACTATAGAAATAGGACAGACTATTTTCGGATGCATTTTTGGACCCCCCCCCGAGTGATTAGAAGAAGAAGAAGAAGAAGAAGAAGAAGAAGAAGAAGAAGAAGAGGAGGAGGAGTTTGGATTTGATATCCCGCCTTTCACTCCCTTTAAGGAGTCTGAAAGCGGCTAACATTCCCCTTTCCCTTCCTCCCCTACAACAAACACTCTGTGAGGTGAATGGGGCTGAGAGACTTCAAAGAAGTGTGACTGGCCCAAGGTCACCCAGCAGCTGCATGTGGAGGAGCGGAGACGCGAACCCGGTTACCCAGATTACAAGACTACCGCTCTTAACCACTACACCACATCAGCAGCCCCTTCTCTGAGAATATTTCCCATCATAGAACTGTAGAGTTGGAAGGGACCTCAAGGATCATCTAGCCCAGTGTTTCCCAACCTTTTTTGGGCAAAGGCACACTTGTTTCATGAAAAAAATCTCGAGGCACACCACCATTACAGCCCCGTGACGTCAGCACGCAGCGTCACGCCGGGAGGGACATGAATTGCTAGCAAATTACATAATCACCTCCTTGAGGGCTGGCTCATCTTCTCCGAAGGCAGAACCCCATTAATTAACAGCACAGACTCACACCATAGCCAAGACGAGGGGGGAAAACCTCAGTCATGCACAGTCATGCACATGTGGGGGCTAAATGAGGACGAAGACCGGGCAGAGAGCAGGGTTCAAATCACTCCACCTGGCCAGGACAATCCCTGGGTGCTCCCTTGGGCCACTCGCCTGACCCACCTCGCAGGGCTGTTGTTGCGAGGATAACACGGGGAGAACCACGCGCGCCCCCGGGAGCTCCTTGGAGGAGAAAGCGGGCGATGAATGCAATGCACGAAATATATGAGAGGTGACCAGGTTTTGCAGGTGAGGGGCCCCCGCCAGCCTCCGCTTCCAACACCTGGCGCAACGACGCCGAAGTTTCCCCCCGGGCTCGGCTCGGGGAGCACCGGTGCTCCCCCCGCGGCTCCCCTTCGCCCTCCCGGCTCTCTCTGCCGCCCACTGGGCACCCCCCTCACCTGCCAAGTCCGGAGCGCCGGTGGAAGTTGCATGCATGCATGCAGGGCGCCGCGTTGCCATTGCATTGCACTGCACTCCATGCAACGCCTGCACGCATGCATTGCCTTGCACGCCCGCCAAGGGGTCTCCCCGCGGTCCGATGCGTCCCCTCCGGCGCGGATGCAGCATTGCAAAAATAAAAAACCCCCGACGCAGCCCTACCTGGGGGGCAGCCTCCGCCTCCGCCGCTCCGCCTCCGCGGGGATCCCCGGGCTCCATCCTGCCGCCCGATCTCCGGAGGGCGCAGGCAGGCTGTGCGGGGTCTGCGCGGAAGAGCCCCTGCCCGCCCGGCTGCCGCCGCTGCGCTCATTCCATGGCCGGGAGAAGAGCGCTTCAAATAAAACGCCCGGCCCGCCAGGCCACGCTGGGAAACGTAGTTCGCGCACCCCGCACGGGCGCGGAGCCCAAGGGCGAGGGGACTACGGATCCCGGCAGCCCCCGCGCCGGGGACAGAGGAGGAGAGGCCGGGTGCAGGGATGGAGGGACGGGTGGGTGAGCGAGTGAGTGAGTGGCAGCCGCCAAGCCTTGGCCGAGAGCCAGGAAGGGCCTCCCTGGAGGAGGAGGAGGAGGAGGGAGGCGCAGAGCGGGAGGGAGGGAGGGAACCCCAGGGGTCATCTAGTGACGGCGCCCCAATCGAAAATTTGACTTAAAAAAAAAATCTTTCAATTTTTAAATTTTTCCCGCGGCACACCAGGCAACATCTCGCGGCACACTAGTGTGCCGCGGAACAGTGGTTGGGAAACACTGTCCTATATACATAGAAATGTAAGGACGTCATCATGCTTACGGCCAATAGGCAGCCAATAGGTGGCCATGCAACCACAGGTAAATGAGCAAATGGTTGGCCCAGGTGCATAGCCTCCAAATTTCCCGATTTAACAAGAATTACAAAAGCCATCTTGGCTTCTGATTTGATCTTGGAATGTCCCAATTTTCCCCACCAGCGCTGTCGCTGCCAAGCTCAGGAAGGGGGGACAAGTCAGCCCTTGTCCTGAGCAATGACAATGAAGGTAGGGGCGGCTGCAAGAGAGCACCCCATTGCCCCTCCATTTTGCCCTCCTCCTTTGGGCAGCTCACAGTGGCTGCTGGAGAGCAAGCAAGGAGGAGGAGAGGCTGCCAATGCCGTGGGCAAGCTCCGTGTAATGTGCCAGCAGAGGGCAGGCCACCCTGGGCAGGAAGAGAGGGGGAATAGAGCGCAAGGAGTCTTGATTTGTTGGTGCTGACCTTTAAAGCCCTAAACGGCCTCGGTCCAGTAAACCTGAAGGAGCGTCTCCACCCCCATCATTCTGCCCGGACACTGAGATCCAGCGCCAAGGGCCTTCTGATGGTTCCCTCACTGCAAGGAGTCTTGATTTGTTGGTGCTGACCTTTAAAGCCCTAAACGGCCTCGGTCCAGTATACCTGAAGGAGCGTCTCCACCCCCATCGTTCTGCCCGGACACTGAGATCCAGCGCCAAGGGCCTTCTGACGGTTCCCTCACTGCGAGAAGCCAAGTTACAGGGAACCAGGCAGAGGGCCTTCTCAGTAGTGGCACCTGCCCTGTGGAACGCCCTCCCATCAGATGTCAAAGAGAAGAACAACTACCAGTCTTTTAGAAGACATCTGAAGGCAGCCCTCTTTAGGGAAGCATTTAATGTTTAACAGACCACTGTATTTTAATACTTTGTTGGAAGCTGCCCACGGTGGCTGGGGAGACCCAGCCAGATGGGTGGGGTATAAATAATAAATTATTGTTATTATTATTGATTTATTATTATTTTTTAATGCTTTGTGGTCTGCATGCAGTGGTGGAGCTTCATGCTCCAGCACCGGGGGTGGAGAACAGGCAAGTGCGGGGCTGGTGCATACTCTGGGGGCATGGTGCGCCACCCACAGGGGTGTGGCACAAGTCCTGGGTGCATGGCATGCTGCCTACGGGGGCGTGGAAACCAGCACGGGTGGGGGAAGCAGCCGCAATGACACCCCACAGGGATCACGCTGCCAGGGGCAGTGCACTCCCCCCGCACTCACAGGACACATGTGTTCTGCGTCCTGTTAGTATAGTGATAGTGGCACTCACCCTTCTTTGGATAGGTTAGGTCAGGTTAGGACCTCAGAAACAGTCACAATCTCCGTTTGACCGAGCTGATAAAGCTCATCTTCCGGAATCGCCCTCCGAATGATTAACGACCTGAGCCTTTGATGAGGCCTCTAGGCATGTTCCCATTATGCAGAGAATCAAAACAGCAAATGGAAGTGATGAGATTTATGGCTACATTGCTATGCTTTATTTTCTAAGCTACGCAGACAGAAAAGAAATCATCCTCTCTCTGTGAGAGCACAGAGCAACTGAAACACAAAGGAACAGGAAACCAGTAACGTCACATCCGTCTCCTGTGAGACTTCCAACAGCCTGGAATGTCTCTGGAATGTAAACAGAGTCTTGTGACTCCAAAGCATTGCACAGTGGCAAACAGAAACTAACAGAAACCACCCTGATCTGCTATAGCTTCCCTCCTCCTATAGCTTCTGCCACTGCTGAGGCTGAAACGGCAGCAGAAATGTGCAGCGGTAACAGAGCAGCACTGCTGCTGGGAGCTTCCTTGGCTTGGCTTGCCTGTTCCTAAGCATCTTGCCTGGGATTTGGTTTGAGTGAGCTGCAAGGCAAAGGTGGGGGGGTGGTCCACAGTGTTTGGCTTTGCTGTAAGGTGAGGAGGTTGTGGTTTGGGTGAACTGAATTGCAGTGTTGCAGCGTGGGGAGGCACAGGGGCAGTTACCTCTGGCGCAAAATTGTATGGGGGGGAGGGACAAAATTTCAACACCAGGTGCTGCCTCAATACAGCTGTGTACTTCCGTCGCTGGGCTTCATTGAAAACAGCTTCTTTGTGCAAACCAGGAAGTAACTTCTTCTTTTCTTATCTCTGTGGCTGCAGTCTCCTGGGTGACACAGACACCTTTAGGCAGTTGAATGTGAATGCATCCTCCATCCGTTTCCCTTCGTCCCACACACGCCTCTTTGCGGCCCCGGCACTGGCAACCCACGCTACGCCATTGATGAAATGTGCTTTAAATGTATGTTGTTTATGTAGCCTAGCTGGGTTTATTGCACTGCTTATATAACTTGTTTTAGCTGCTGGTACGTTGCATTTGCAAACTGCACCGAGATGTATGTGCAAGTCAGTTTAATAATACTAATGATGCTATGAACACTACTCAAGCATCTTTCAAGACAAACAGGAGGGTGAGAGCCCATTACCACCTGTAAACCAGAGCCTGGAGAAAATCGCTCTCTCCATCTTTATACAGGATAAATAAAATATCAGTCACCCCAGCAGCGCATTCCATCAGAAAGCCTGTTTGTTTCCCAGATAGCACAGCTCTTTCAAGGACAGCTGGAACATTTCCTGGCCACTCTGTGATAAATTGCTAGGGTGTTCGGCTGCCTCAGCTATCATTTTAGTCAACATGTGTGTTTAAATAGTGCCATTTCCACCCTCCCCTAATAGTTTTGTTGCTTATTTGGTCATATCGCCGGTTTTAATGTATTATTATGTCTGTTTCAAACGGCGACACCTAACTGCCCCTTTCAAGCAAAAGTCCCAGTTTATATCCGAAAAAGTGGTTAAAAGCACCCAGCAGCTTTTGCATTTAGCTGCTTTTACTCCTCGTACACAGATCTGTGAATTGCTTCCTAAGGGACGAGCGCCATATTTTTCCCAGATACATGTCTGTCAATTACTTTGGTTTTTTTAAAAGATATTTATTAAGATTTTATAAGCAAAAAAAGATTACAGAATAAAAAGGGGAAAAAATAAAAATAAACAAAACAAAGGTACAAAAATACAAGTTAACAAATGCAAAATACATAAAAAAGAATAAATGAGAAATAAAAAAACATTAAAAACAAATCAGTCTTTTCATGACTTGTATTTCATTTACTTATTTTCCTGACCTCCTCACACCTCCCATTTTGTATTCCTGTTCACATGGTTAATTCAGCAAATCCTTACCCTCTTTGTTTTTATCTTAGTTTTATATCTTAACATGTTTAACTTCATATTGTCATCTAGTTATCAATCCATTTTTACATATTCTTTTAACTTTGTTGCAAAAACCGTCTCAATTCAATCAATCCTACATCATTTTAACATTCATTAATTTTACAACGTTTCTGCAAATAGTCTTTAAATTTCTTCCAATCTTCTTCCACTGACTCTTTTCCCTGGTCTCAGATTCTGCCAGTCATTTCCGCCAGTTCTATATAGTCTATCACTTTCATCTGCCATTCTTCCAAGGTGGGTAGATCTTGTTTACTTTGAATGCCAAAGGCAGGAAGGCAGTCAGGATGCTGCTTTTGGTACTGAGTCAATCTAGTTCAGTCTGCACTGACAGGCAGCCAAATCTCCAAGATTCTGATGAATTTTCATGACAACTTCTTCTCTTTTCTTTTTAACAAAATCAGAACCTGGAGAGGGAACGTGAAGAACTGAATTTGACAGTCTGAGCTGTTCAGCAGTGGAACAGACTCCTTCGCGAGGCTATGGACTTGCCTTCATTGGAAGTTTTAAAGCAGAGGTTGGATGGCTGAATGCTACGCAGTGGTACCTTGGTGCCCGAACTGGTTGGCTCCCAAACAAATCGTCTCCCGAACGCCACAAACACAGAAGTAAGTGTTCCGGTTTTGTGAATGGGTTTTTTTTTTGGAAGCTGAACATCCGTTTCGGCTGTCGGCATTGTTTCCGGGGCCAATCAGCCAATCAGAAGCTGTTCCTGTCAGTGTTTGAAAAAGAAAAGGTTCTGACCTCCTTTTTACTCCTTTGCCTAGTCCTCAGACCTTAGGTGGCACAAAAGAGTCTTTGAGAAAGAGTATTCTTGCAGAGTATTGCTGCTTTTATTCTTAAAAAGTCTTATTCTCCAACCACGACTGACACACACCAAATGCAACTAGCTTTCTACCATCCAACCAACCCACACCCAACACTAACATTGACCACTCTATATATACAGGTACAATTTGGTGAAAGGTTGCATGAGTCATTGTAGGCCGCTGACACATGCTGACTTAGTTCTTTTAGCAGCGGCCAATTTTTTGCCGTGACAGTTCCTTGGTTTGCGAACATTTTGGAAGTCAAACAGATTTCCAGAACGGATTGAATTCAGGAACCAAAGTACCACTGTAGTTGTGATTCCTGCATTGCAGGGGTCAAACTAGATGACTTTTTTTAATAAGATATTTATTTAAAAAATTAGAAGTGCAAAAAGAAAAAAAAAGAAAAAGCGTCATTTTAAACAAAGATAAGATAAAATACAAAAAGAAAAGAAAAAAAACAGAGAATTAAAATCCATTAAAAAAAAGAAAAAGCAAGAAAAAATACAACAAATCTTCCCATTACTTATCTTTCATTAGCTTATTTCCCTGACTTCCTCACACCCCCCTTTCTTGTATTCTAGGTCAATTATCCATTTCATCAAATCCTTTTCCTCTTTTCAAATTTTTGTCCTGTAATTTATCTTGATATTAACATAACTTTACTTTCCCTCCTTTCCCCAATTAACAGTCTGTTTTTTCCTAAATCTTTGTAACATTTCTGCTAAAATCACATAAATTCATTCCAACATCATTCTAACATTCATTAATTTTGCAATGTTTCTGTAAATAGTCTTTAAATGTCTTCCAATCTTCCTCCACCGACTCTTCTCCCTGGTCTTGAATTCTGCCAGTCATCTCCGCTAGTTCCATATAGTCCATCACCTTCATCTGCCATTCCAAACTAGATGACTGTTTGGTCCCTTCCAACTCTACAATTCTATGATTCTAAGGTTTTGATTGTTTGCTTTATTTTTTTTTAAAAAAGAGAAACCAAGACAAAATGAAATTGCTCATTTCTATCAAGTATTAGTCCTCTGTTTGTAGTAGAAGCAAGATCACACCTTGGAGGCCCCATCCATAATGTTCCTGCATCCACTCAGCTCCACCCCTCAGGCCTCAGTGCATTGAGCAAATTACTAAAGGAAAATCCAGTTGTACTCCTATGCAATTATGGGCTCTGTGCAGATGGGGCTCTGATCTTGTGGATGAGCTCCCTAAATCTGTGCAGCCCCCTGAATCCCTTCAAACCTTCTCCAGATGTGTGGTAGCCAGTGGGGTGGAATCAGCCCATTTTTGTTTCATAATTAACATTTTTATGGATTATTTTCATGATAGCTTGGAAATGCAGGACAGGGAAAGATGAGTTTAGTCCTGAAATGGGCTATTAGGAATAAAGCTTTTAAAGGGAATAATTAGGAATTAAAATGGGCAGGGATATAAATTGAGTCATCAACAGTAGCTTGCGAGGAAATGGTCTGACATGAAAGAAAATGTCTGCTAATTTGATTCCCTCTCAGTATTATTTCCTTCAAAACAAACAGGTTTCTCTTCTTTCTTTTTCTTTTTTTTTACAAGAAAATGACATAAAAGGAACTAATTTTCATAAGCTTTTAAGAGTGATTTTTGTTTTGTTTGTTTGCTTTACACAGAAGTGGGATGGAAGAAAGTCGCTCATGTGTGATCAAACTTTAATCCCCTTTATGTAAATCGAATCTAGGCATATCTGTTCACACAGAAAATTCCCTAGATTATTTCAGAAATGAGTGCTTTCTAGTTTTTGATGCTGCCAGTACCCATGATCTTCAACATCCAGCACAAAACTCACATACTGTATTTGCTGCTGTAGAGAAGTAATCTTGGACATACAACAAGCTTAAGAATATTTATCATTGATTCAAGTCCAAAAAATGCATCAACTAGTTCTATGCTAATCAGTTCTGCCCAGTTATTTTTGACCATGTGTGAGTTGGGAGGGACAAATATAAATTGTCCCAAAACTGGGACAGGAGAATGTAAAATTAATGAAATATTCCAGAGGTGGAAGTTTACCCAACTAAAAAGTGATGAAGTGGTCAAGGGAAGGGAGATCTTATTCTAAGGGCTCATCATCCAGACTTCCATTTTTGCCATGATATGTAGGCACAGGTGTGCATCCTTACCAGACACAGGTGGTTATTTTTCTATCCCACCTCTTTCTCCAGGAAAACTCACTGTTTACTGATGGATCAAAACAAACGTCAAACTGCAAAAAAAACCCTGATTGACATTTGTTCTGATTTAGATCAGAAAACAGCAGGTTTGCGCAAGACTAAAATAAAATAACATGCTTTGACTTGGCACAAAGAGAAGTGTGAATGAGCTTGCTATACACCCATATTTTCCCAGACCTTACCGGGATTTCAAAGGCAGAATTGATGTCCTGGGGTAATTTCCAAAATGTGGCACATCATCCTGGATCTTAGGCGAGTCAATCAAAAAATCGTTTGGTGTTTTTTCTGGGTGGCTCAGCAACTTTGAGGTTTCTATGGCAACCCTAGAATGAGCCCAAACTGTCTCCTCTCCTCTGGCTTCCCATGCTTCCATTTATCTTAATTTTAAGTCAATTCATCCATGCTTCTTGCACCATTCTGGTCAGCCAAATTCCAATAGTGGACGATGGATGGAGCAGCAGCAATCTGACTCCGGAGGAGAGAGGAGGGGAGACACTGTGCAAACACAAGGGCAGGAGAGTTGCATTGGCTCCATCCCTGCTTTTGTATTGCATTAACCTGGCTGCAACCATTCCCCTCACCTCTCACTCTTGTTTTTCTTTTAAATAATTTTTATTAACTTTCAAAAAAAGGTTATACAGAATTTTGTAAAATGCAGTGTTATGAAACACAACGGCTGCTTACCGTATTTTCTGGGTGAGAGGTGGTTGTGGCCCAACGTGGAGCCTCTCTAGGCTCGCCCTGCTGTACCGCGCCATTTTGGATAGTTTCCCTTCCCCCTAGGCCACCACAGAGGCTCTTGGGTTCCTGCCAAACCAGGCAATTTAAATGAGCTAATCTGCAGCAGTCTGGTGAGCATGGCTTGGCGAGGAAAGCAGTCTTCACTCAGGTCCACTTGCCAACTATATAGCTCAGCCGAGACTGCATGCCACAACTGGATGACAATATACATAGTCCATATATAATTCTAGATTGCTGTCAAACAAAGACAGACATAAAATAAAATCAAAATAAATAAACCACAGGTATGTGAATGCACAGAAGTTAGCAACGGGAACTATTTGTAGTGTAGAAATAAATAGTTAAGCAAGACACGGTTACGAAACCTGGGCCCTACTCTGTCTCCGCCCCAAGGCTCTGGGTTAGTATTTTTCTTTAAAACAAAAATCTTTCAAATTTCTTTTTATTTCCCGGGTGAAATATTTTTATTCCTGAGAAGATTAGCTATCTTACCTGGAGGAGTTTCATAGGTAAATACTACAAGGGATGGCAGACAGAGAGTAACACACAGAGTGAGACATACCTTCCCCTTTCTCTTGCTACAATGAGTAGAGCTAATCCTTCAGAGTGAATGTGAAACATCCATAATAAAATAAATTATTCTTATGAATTAAATTTGCATACCGTCCTTCATCCAAAGATCACAGCGCAGTTCATAACATAAGAATACAAAATGAAAACACAAAATTCATAATAAAGCAAAAGTGAAAGAAAACAATAGATCCCCTCCCAGAGACAAATTTAAAAGACCATTGAATGTTAATCAGCCCAAGGCCTGGTCAAAAAGAAAAGTTTTCGCCTGGCGTCTAATGATAGTTTATGAGGGCGCCAGGTGAGGCTCCATCCCATAAATGGGGAGCCGCCATAGAAAAGGCCCGTTCCTTTGTTGGCACCCCTTGGACCTATCAAGAAGGGCCACAGAAGATGGTCACATTTATATGCTCCAATGATTTGAGTGGGACTAAGATGCAGGGATGGCGCTGTGGGTTAAATCACAGAGCCTAGGACTTGCCGATCAGACGGTCAGTGGTTCGAATCTCCGCGACGGGGTGAGCTCCCATTGTTCGGTCCCTGCTCCTGCCAACCTAGCAGTTCAAATGCACATCAAAGTGCAAGTAGATAAATAGGTACCACTCCGGTGGGAAGGTAAACAGCATTTCCATGCACTGCTGTGGTTCGCCACAAGCGGCTTAGTCATGCTGCACACACGACCCGGAAGCTGTATGCTGGATCCCTCGGGCAATAAAGCAAGATGAGCGCTGCAACCTCAGAGTCAGCCACGACTGGACCTAATGGTCAGGGGTCCCTTTACCTTTACCTTTTAAGATGCAGAAACATGAAAAAGTGGCTCACTCTGCAGGTAAAAGTAGGGCTCAAATGGTACTTTAAGGGATTAGAAAGAAAGTTAATCTTTTCTGTATATATTTGGGCTCCCACACACATCCATTTCATCACATATCACTTATGTATGCTGTATATTTCAAATGTCAAGGGGAAATATAATAGCAGAAAATGGTAATAAATGCTCTCCACTTTCTTCACTCAGATCTTCCTACATGGGGCAATCATCCCCAATGAAGATGACACCTTTCATATACAGATTGACAGATTAAGGATGCTGCACACCCATCCCATTCCGCTGACAAATTTTGTGGGACATGGTTAGAAATTGCCATGAGCTTGGGCGTCCACAATGCAAAGAAGGCAAGGAAGGCACTCCTTCTGGAATCCAAAGGGAAGAGGGGTGGGTGAGCTGGTCTATTAATTGCTCAAAGTCAAAAAGCACGACCATGAACTGGGAGTTTCTGAGGTAGCCTCTCTGCAAGGACTGTGTGATGACCTGAGACTCGGGCTTGTACTCGGAACCAGAGGAATCTCAGTCCACACCAGATCCTTTGCCTCAGGCAGCAGCTGAACCTAGTCTGGGGCCTGATTCTGAAGAGCCCCAGTCTGCACAGGTTCCCTTGCAACAAGCACCAGCTGGGCCAAGTCAGGGACCTGAGCCTGCCCTGGCTCCAGATGCGGGGATTACCTCATTGCCCTCTGCTGCGCAATCACGTACAGCTGCTTCACTACCAGTTGGGTCAGGAAAGGCTGAGGCGGCCTCTGAGTCTAGTAACCCACTTCCGGTCGGCGCCAGCGTTAATGGCGGTCCTTGCTTCGAGCTTCGAAGCAGGACTGCTCCGTGAGTTCGGGTCTGACCCGCTACGGCGAGCGGGGGACCCCTAAAATCACAGGCGCTGAAGCCTGTGAACAAGGAGATTCGGTGGGCACCTTTGCGCCCCCTGGTATCGCGAAAGAGCCTTTTTAAAGGCTCCGGAGCGGCATCGGGTGTGAGCGCGGTGCTGAGGATCGCAACCCAGCTCACGGAGCGAAGCCGCGTCGCCATTGACGGAGAGCGCCGATTCCTTCCTGAAACTACCGATTGGAAACAACACCCGTGAGTAAGAACAGCAAACAAAGGGAACGGGACTTTAAAATTTAAGAAGATTTGGCTGAAAACGGGAGAGGCAAAAATTAAGGAAGTCTGCCCCCCGGAACTGCATGATTGACTGAGCAACGAAAAGAGTAAGCTGTGCTTAAAAGGGACGTTTTTATGCTTTTTAACTTTGTTAAACCTGACATCGGAAGAGGACCTCCCCCCCCAATGAGCAGGAGAGGGGGGGAAGAAATTTGACTTAACTTTATCTGCTTAAGAAAGGAGTTTTGAACGGGAAACCTTCCACTGCCGATACCTCTGGCCAGGCTGCCGGAGCAGTGAGCGCCTGAAGTGAGCTGTCAAATTTGACTGAGGATACAAAGTAAGATTTATCTGATATAAAATAACAGGGCTTTAGTGGACAAAATTTGCAACATTTTAAATTGCTACAAAGTTTACTTGGACTTTCGCTTTTGGAACTTTGCATGGCTATTTCTTTCCCTGTTTCTTTGTCTTCGTACTGGATACAATGTACTCCCTCTAGAGGCTTAAAAGAGAGACTGCTGCATTGAGGTAGAAACAGTGGGATTTTCCAACTGCAACTGTTCCTGTGGGAACGACCTTGAGATATGAGTGGCCCACTGGATGAAATATCAACAAGATCCAAAGCAAAACAGGCTCAGGCTCAAAAGAAGAGAGGCTCCTTGACAGGAGCAACAGCAACACAGGAAAGAACAACAACGGTATCAATGGATTCAATGACACAGGCTCTACTCAGGATAAATGAATCTTTAGAATCACTTACTAGGCAATCAACAGAGAACTCCAAGAAACTGACTGAATTGACAACAAGATTGGATTTGAACACGACAATAATATCGACTAATACAGATTCTATAAACCGTTTAATTCAGGAAAGTACAGAGACGAGGAAAATAGCCGAAAGCGCGAGGACCACGGCCGAAGAAACCAAAGGGAAATTTGTTCCTATTGCAAAGAAGGTACATGAGCATGATGAAGCCCTGGCCCTCATGGAATTGGAGAGGAAAGGCAAGAATTTGAAATTGAGATTGGTACCTGAGGAGGAGGAGGACAAGCTCGGGGAATTCCTTACAGACAAGTTCCAAGAATTTTGGAGTGAAGAGTTGGGGGAAGAGGAAGAGGATTTTACAATAACTACAGCCTTCCGGATTGGCAGAAAGCAAGGTAAGAAGCCAAGGGATTGCTTAATAACTCTTAGATCCAAGGAAGAAAGAGATAAAATACTGAACCTACATTTCCAGAGGGCATTGATTATTAAAAATTCCCAAATACAGATCTTCAAAGATATTCCTAGATACTTTTTGGAGGTCAGAACACAATTTAAAGACCTAGTCGACTTACTAAAACAAAACAACATTCAATTCAGGTGGGAATTCCCACAAGGGTTGTCCTTCAACTTCAAAGGGAAAAAAATCAAAATAAAAACAATTCAAGACAAAGAATACTTTTTGGAGAGAAACCTTGAGGACTTTCAGAAAGGAACTGTAGAAAGGGAAACACTGGATATTACAAACCTATCGTTTGGATTGAACCCAGCACCGACTGACGAGAAACAAGAACTTGGAGCAGTGGGTGGGAAAAATACCCAATAACAAAAATGTCTCTGCAACTTCTGAGTTGGAACTGCAATGGTCTAAACCACCCCCGAAAAAGAGACCAAGTTTTTCACATACTAAAGAAAGAACAGCTAGATATAATTTGCTTGCAAGAAACCCATATTGCCAGGATACACAGGAAACTTTTGATAAATAAGAGATTAGGACTGGAATTTGTTTCCTCAGACAAAGTCAAGAAAAGAGGGGTGGTGATTTATGCCAAGGAAAAGTGGGAACCAAAAATGATCTTTAAAGATGATGAAGGAAGATACCTGGCAGTAGAAATTCAAATCCAAGGAGAAAAGATTTTAATTGTTGGAGTTTATGCACCCAATGAGGGGAAGGCAGAGTTTTTCAAGAAGTTGCATGAGACCTTAATGGACTTTATGGACTTTAAAATTATAATGATGGGAGATTTCAATGGAGTTGTCTCCACAAACATGGACAAGGCACAAAGACAAGTAATATCTAAGGATGGGAGACTACCAAAGACCTTTTTCGAACTCACTGACACCATGGACTTGATTGATATTTGGAGAACTAGGAACCCTCTGGAAAGAGAGGGAACCTTCTTCTCGGAAGCAAAAATGACCTGGACTAGAATTGATCAAATTTGGATTTCTAGCAGTCTGGCACCAAGAGTGAAAAAAACAGAAATCTGCACAAAAACCTGCTCCGACCATAATGCAGTCAAGATGGAAATGAAATTAACAACGGCTGGAACCTTCAGATGGAGAATGAATGACACCCTATTTAGAGATGAAGAAATTTATCATAAAGCCCAAAAAATACTGAAGGATTACTTTGAGATAAATTTGAGAACTGAGGTGGAAAAAAGAATAGTATGGGACGCAAGTAAGGCCGTGATGCGTGGATTCCTAATTCAGCAAAATTCTATAAAAAGGAAGAAACAAAATGAGAAGAAGGAAAAGATTTTGAACCAGATAAAGGAAGGAGAAAAGAAACTGAGATCTAAGCCGAAGTCTCACGAGATTTTAAGAGAAATAAAGTACCATCAGACGCAATACATGGAATTGATGAATCAAGAAATAGAATGGAAGATAAAGCAAATGAGACAAAGGACATTTGAATCGGCAGACAAATGTGGGAAACTGCTGTCATGGCAACTGAAAAAGAGGCAAAAGTTAAATACGGTGACATCCCTGGAAATAGATGGGAAAATTATCAATAAACCAAATGAAATAAGCAACTGTTTTCAAAGTTTCTTCAAAAAACTTTACGCACAAGGGCCTACAAATGAACAAGAAATAGAAGAATTCGTCAAAAAATATGGACTATCAAAGATTTCAGAACAAAATAAAAGGATTTTGAATGAAAAAATTACAGAACAAGAAATAGAGGGTGCCATCCAGAATATGAAATTGGGGAAATCACCAGGACCAGATGGTCTGACTGCAAAATACTACAAAGATCTTAAAGAATGGCTAATACAGCCATTGAAGGAAGTATGTAACCAGATACTAGAGGGGGAAAAGGCTCCTGAATCGTGGAAAGATGCATTTATCTCACTTATACCGAAGACAGAAACTGAGAAACATCAAGTTAAAAACTACCGCCCTATATCACTCTTGAATGTGGACTATAAAATTTTTGCAGATGTTTTAGCAAAAAGATTTAAGAGAGTTTTGATGGAGGAGATTCATAAGAACCAAACAGGCTTTCTCCCAGGGAGACATATGTCAGAAAATGTGAGGAACATTATAGATATTTTGGAGATGCTAGAGGTGGACATTAATAGGAAGGCAGTTCTGATCTTTGTGGATGCGGAGAAGGCCTTTGACAACATTTCTTGGAAATTTATGAAGAAGAATCTCCATGGGATGGGGGTAGGTCAAGGGTTTGAAAACGGTATAGGTGCAATATATTCTGAACAAAGAGCGAAATTAATTGTGAACAATGTGGTAATGGATGAGATACCAATAGAGAAAGGTACACGACAGGGATGTCCTATATCCCCTTTACTGTTTATATCGGTCCTGGAGGTTTTATTAAACATGATTAGGAAGGACCAGCTGGTAAAAGGAATACAGGTCGGATCCAAACAATATAAGTTAAGGGCATTTGCAGATGATTTAGTGCTAACTTTGCAACAGCCAGAAGCTAGTACCAAAAGAGTTTTAGAATTAATGGAGATATTCGGCCAGGTCGCAGGATTTAAACTGAACAAACAGAAAACAAAGGTGCTGGAAAAAAATCTAACAAAAGAGGAGAAAGATAGGTTTCAAAGTGAAACTGGGTTGGAAATAGAAAAAAAGGTTAAGTACCTGGGGGTAAATCTGACATCAAAAAATGTGAACTTATTTAAAGACAACTATGAAAAATGTTGGACAGAAGTTAAGAAAGATTTAGACATATGGTCTAGGCTGAAACTTTCCTTGTTAGGCCGAATTGCTGTTATTAAGATGAATGTATTGCCAAGAATGTTGTTTTTATTTCAGACGCTACAGATTCTAGACAAAATGGACTGTTTCAAGAGGTGGCAGAAAGATATCTCTAAATTTGTCTGGCAGGGCAAAAAGCCCAGAATAAAATTTAAGATCTTAACCGATGCAAAAGATAGAGGGGGCTTTGCCCTGCCAGACTTAAGACTTTATTATGAATCAGCAGCCTTTTGCTGGTTGAAGCAATGGCTACTTCTTGAAGACACAGACATTCTTGATCTGGAAGGATATGACAATAGTTTTGGTTGGCATGCATATTTGTGGTATGACAAGGTAAAGGTGTATAAAAGTTTTAAGAACCATATTGTCAGGAAAGCATTGTATAATGTTTGGAATAGATACAAGGATTTATTGGAAAGTAAAACCCCTAGGTGGTTGTCACCAATGGAAGCGAAAGCAGTGAAAAAAATTAACATGGACTCTAATTGGCCTAAGTACTGTGAAATTTTAGAATATGATGGCGAAAGACTGAAGCTACAAAGTTTTGAGAAGCTAAAGCATAAAGTTCGAGACTGGTTACATTACCGTCAGATAAATGAGATGTTTAAGCAGGACAGGAAACTTGGTTTTCAGAAGGAGAGGTCAAAGTTAGAAACAGAATTGTTAGAATCCAATACTAAAAACTTATCTAAAATGTATAATTTGCTGCTGAAATGGAATACACAGGATGAAACAGTGAAATCAGCCATGATTAAATGGGCACAGGATATTGGTCATGACATTATGTTTGACGACTGGGAACAGTTATGGACCACCGGTGTTAAATTTACGGCATGTAATGCCCTGAAAGAGAATATAATGAAAATGATCTATAGGTGGTACATGACCCCAGTCAAACTTGCAAAGATCTATCATCTGCCCAATAACAAATGTTGGAAATGTAATGAGGCTGAAGGTACTTTTTACCATCTTTGGTGGACCTGCCCAAAGATTAAGGCCTACTGGGAAATGATCTATAATGAAATTAAGAAAGTCCTTAAGTGGACATTTGTTAAGAAACCGGAGGCTTTTCTCTTGGGCATGGTCGGCCAATTGGTATCAAAGAAGGATAAGACATTCTTTATGTATGCAACCACAGCAGCAAGAATCCTGTTGGCAAAGTATTGGAAGATGCAAGAATTACCTACTCTGGAAGAATGGCAATCGAAGGTGATGGAATATATGGGACTGGCAGAGATGACCGGCAGAATCCGTGACCAGAGGAAAGAGACAGTGGAAGAGGACTGGGGGAAATTTAAAACATATCTAAAAAATTACTGTAAAATTGTGGACTGATAAGATGTTAAGGGGTAGGAAACAAAGAACTACAGCTGTAAATCTTAAACCTTAAGGAAATTCAAAAGGGACTTAACTAAAGACTGATTGATGAGTTGCTCGAAAAATGGTAAAACAAGGATGTGGCGAAGGGAAGGCATGGGGAAGTCAATTTTTGTTGTTTGTTTTTGATGTTTGTGTTTGTTTTGTATTGTCATTAATATGTGTAAAAAACTAATAAAAATATTTTTTTTAAAAAAAGAGTCTAGTAACCCACCAACATCTTCCGAGCTGCAGAGACTGAGGTCTGAGAGAAGGAGAGACCTGAGTACTCGCAAGAGGAGTGCTCGCCTTCGGGTGAGACAGGGAGGTGAGTCATCGGCCGTTATCCCGACAAAGATAAAAGGCTGTCGGACCCCGCCCCAGGTTGCGGGAGTAACATTGCTGTTTGCCAGAACATGCCTGAGATCCTGTATCTGTCCTTGCCTGGTTTCCTGCCTCATGTCCTGCCTTGGCCCTGTCAAACTGACTCCTCATGGAACCCTTGGATTCGGGACCGGACCTGGACCGTGCGGCTCAGATAAACCTCCGGGCCCAGCACAGGCTGACCTGGAAGAAGAAAATGCAGCTTGTCATGTTTTAACAACCACCCCATGTGCAGAAATGTTCTTTCTCAAGAAAATATAGATACAGTTTATAGTAGCTACCAATGGCTACTAGTCATGGTGGCTATGCTCTTCCTCCATGGTCAGTAATGCTTCTGAATATTAGTTGCTGGAAACCGCAGGAGGGGAGAGGGCTCTAGCACCAAGGTCCTGTGCTATGAGGATGAGATCCTGGAACAAATGGGTCATTAGCCTGATCCAACAAAGTTCCTCTTATGCTCTTGTGCAGGGGTCAGCAAACTTTTTCAGCAGGGGGCTGGTCCACTGTCCCTCAGACCGGGCCGGACTATATTTTGAAGTGGGGGAAATGAGTGAATTCCTGTGCCCCACAAATAACCCAGAGATGCATTTTAAATAAAAAGACACATACTACTCATGTAAAAACACGCTGATTCCCGGACTGTCTGTGGGCCAGATTCAGAAGGTGATTGGGCCGGATCTGGCCCCCAGGCCTTAGTTTGCCTACCCATGTTCTAGAGGTTTCAAGGGAAAGCAACAAGCTCCTTATGAAAGTAGATGCACAGCTTGATGGTTCATGCCAGCCAAAAGCAGGTGGGTTGGCAGGAGATCACATGCAATGCTTCCTTCCTCCTTATCAACTTCATTGGACTGGTCATGTGCCTGATTATCACCTGATTATAGTTTGCCTACCCATGCTCTTGTGCATCATGTGTTTCCACTGCACACATCTGCTCCCCCACACAGATAAGACACTGCGTAAGGATGTTCTTAATATATTCTTACATAGTGTATCAGTATTTACTATCAGATATCAGTGAACAGGGATATTGCTTTCAGTAGGCTTGTGACGCTGCAGTTATATTAGGACACTTTCAAAGATTCTGTCAGTCCCTTCTCCTAAAGCAACTAGTATGACACACGTGCAAATTCTGTTTGCCTTTTTAATATTCTTTCTACTTCCCTTAAAAATCAGTTTTTAAAAAATACAAAAACCTGAACCAGGATGCCATAATAAATAGATGTCCTTTAGATCTATATTGACTATCAATTCTTTTGCAGAAGAATCGCCCCTTCATTGGATATCTTACTATTAAATCGTTTCTGGGAGAGCTTGTTGCCAGAGTTTGATGAGTCACCTCCGAAACAGAATGGTTTTAACCCATAGTTTAGTATTTTATTAATACATGTCAATTGCATCCATCCCTTTCATTCAATACATCTCTCTTCTTTCACCTCTGCAATAAGCACTGCACTTTTATCCGTCAATTATTCTAGCAGCTGAAAAGCAAGGGAGATCAACAAAGTTAAGCCTGTGCACCCATGCATTCATAAAAGGTCTTTCTGCAGCTTGCTGTTACACATCAACACACACACTCTCTCACACAGGTTGTCTGTTAGTTATACCAGAAGAATGCTTTAATATCCTCTTGTATGTGATGAATCACTTATGTACATCCCAGGACAGAGATTTTCTCTCTCTTTTATTGATCCCAAGATTTCAAATACCAGCCAGGCTCTAGGAAAATGAATGAATGAGAGAGGGGAGCAAACAGTCTCAGTTCATCTCTCACTCAAGATCACAGAAACACACAATGTGAAGAATCATGAAGGTGACCTAACTCAGGGATGAGGAACCATTTGCAGCCAGTGGGCTAGACGCCTAGGTCACCCAAAACCCCATTGGCCATTTTGACAGGTGTGCAAACCCATGTCCTGCCATCACAATGACATCAGGGGAACTGTTTCCCTTTGTGTGGTTTGAAATCAAATCTCATTGGGGGGGGAAGGCACATCTTCCTCATTTCCTGTGGTCACCATGTCCAAGTTAAGTGGAATGACTTCCCTCAAAAACAAAACCAGCAGGTGCACCAGTCTTGAATTCTCATCTGTTGTTTCCCCCAGGAGGAAAACACAAGGAGATAACGCCTCTCCTGCGCCCGCACCCACAAAGAGGACTCTTGAGACAAAATGTTGGCAAAATGGTTGTATTTATTAACATATAACATAGAAGATCTACAAACCAAATTAATCAAGTTCAGAAAGTTTGGGTGGTGTGGTTGTGTCTAAACCCATTGGTGATGCATCCCTCCAATGCCCTGAGCCTGTTAACAGCTGCAAACTACAACTCTCCATCCAACGACAGGGAGAAAATTCTGTTGTCCTTGCTAGGTGAGCCTTGGGTATGTGAAGTCAACACGCCCACTCAGGCCCTGCAGTCCAGAGTTCACCTTCATGGCAGGCCCAGGGATCCACACCAGGCCCAGGGATCCACACCAGTGTGTACTTAACCCAACAATGCCTCAATGAACCTCATGTTGATGTTCTTGACTTCCTCACCTTCCAAGCCAAACACACAATCCGTGTGGAAACTCAATGAAAATTTCACAGCCATGGAGAGTAGGCAAAAAATTGGGATCCTAAACGTTAAGGAAGGAGTCCCACCACCTAAAAAAATAAAATCCTACTCAGTCACAGTTGCAGGTGACTAGCAAAGCCCATACTGAATTAGGGGCTGGCCTGCCCACAAGATGGACTGAGGTAGTTGCCTTGGGTGGTAGAATCCAATGGGAAGGTGCCACCACAGCACTCCTCCCACACTTCTGATGACAGAGAAATGGCTTCTGGTGAGATCTCATGAGAGCCCTGTGAAATCTGGTGAGATCTCATGGAGCTTTTGTGGGGTTCTCAAAAGATCTCACCATAAGCTGCTTCTTGTCTTCACTTCACCATAGGCACCCACCCACCTCAGCCTGACCCCTGTAGAGAAGTGAGAAGTGGATATGGTTTCCAGGTTCTGGTGAGATCTTGATGGGCTCTCACAAGTTCTCACCAGAATCAGGAAGCTGCTGCTGAGGGGCTTCCGGAGGCGGCGCAAAACGGCAATGGCGGTCCTCTTTACTCAGTGAAGAGGGGCTCCGCGAAAAAGGGTCGTCCGCTACGGCGAAGCGGAGACCCATTCAGATAAACCGCAGGCAGAGCGAGCCTGTGGCCGTGGGACTCGGCGGGTGCCAGAAGCCCCCCCAGAAGCGAGGAAGGGACCTCGTAAGAGGCTCCGGATCGTGAACGGGGGAGCGGCGCTGTGAGTTCATCGCTCTTTTCGCGGAAGTGAAGCCGCGCTGCTGTTGCTGATGAGCGCCGACCTTTCTTCTTGAAAAACATCGAAATCGGCTGCAATCTACCCGTGAGTAAGGGGTACCAAAGAACTGATTAAGGATTAATTTAAATTTGTCTATTTCGGCTGAAAACGGGAGGCGAGTAACAGGAAGTCCGCCTTCCGGTCCTGCTAATCAGAGCAAAGCAAAAGAACCCGATGCGGGCTGAAGCGCTAAAAAGAGACTTTGAAAGAAGTAAGAAGGGGCATTAATAGACTGTGTGTTTCTAGAAATTGAAAAGAGTGAAGAAGTAAATTTTTTGGTTCATTGTGTTAGAGAATCCTCCTCTTACTGTGAAAAGATGTGGAATTGAAGGGGATAACCGAGTTATTGGACTGCCAGTGTTGTAAAGGAGTACTGTCAGGCTGCTGAAACTTTTTTCTTAACATAAACTGTTGCATTGATGGATACACTATCGCTTTAATACTGTCATTGAAACCTCTCCGTTACCTTGTGGCACTAATTTGAAACAGAACTTTCTGAAAGCCTCCTTTCTGAACTTGGGGACTTCAGTTGAAATAGGAGCTTTGATGGTGGAAAAGAAACTTTCTTTCCTATGAAAACCCCCCCTAGTGGATTTGCGGAGGCATTGAGGTCTGGGAACTGTATCCTATTGGGATTTTTTGTGGTTTAATTGTTTATACTCTGGGCTTGCCTTTCTCATGGATTGAAAGACTATTTGACCTTGAACAGCAGCTGGGGAATGAGTGGCCCAGCGAAAACAAGAGCAGCTAAAGCTAAGGAAGCTTTAGCTGAGGAAGCTAAAGAAAAGAAAAAAGATAAGAGAGCTGGGCAGCTTGTCCAAACAACCTTGATTCATCATCGTAGATCCTCGGTGCCAACTGTGCTGACGGCGCAGGAGGAAGAAGTTGAAACGCCTGCTACAGAAGAAATGGCAGCTGGAGGAACTGATCCAGTCTTGAAACAAATTTTGGAACAACTGGCACTTCTGAATAAGAAGGTGGACGATCAGTCATCTAAAATTGATAGAGCTACATCTACTATCAGCAAGTTAACAGATCAGGTTTCGCAGCACACTCAGGCTATTGAGAAACTGCAAGGAGCTACGGCGGAGAACTACAAACTAGCTGCGGAAGCCAATCAAAAAGCTGAGCAAGCGTGCAAGAAGGTGGAAGAGATCAAAGGGGAAGTAAGACCTTTGAAAAGACAGGTAGGAGAACAGCAAGCCTACCTGTCAATGGTGGAACTGAAAAGTAAGGAATGTAATCTTAGGCTGAGGGCTGTCCCAGAGTTGGAACAGGGCAACCTAGAGAAATTCTTGACGGAGTTGTTTTCTAAATTTTGGGGGGTTGAAGAAGATAAAGATTTCAGGATTGTGACGGCCTTCAGACTGGGAAGATCGGTTAAGAAAGATAAGTCCAGAGACTGTTTGGTTTGTTTGAGAACAAGAGAGGAAAGAGACAAGATATTAGGCCAACATTTTAAAAAATCCCTGGAAGTTGAAGGCAAAAGGGCAGAAATTTATAGAGACATTCCTAAATATTTGTTGGACCTTAGAGCCACATACACAGACTTGGCCAAATTGTTAAGATACAACGCAATCCCTTATAGGTGGGAATTTCCCCAAGGTCTGTCATTCACCTATAGAGGAAAGAAGGTAAGAATTAAAACACCAGAAGACCACCAGAAGTTCCTACACGACAACGAGGAGGACCTCCAAAAGAGAGCTGCAGATTCCTGGCCTCCACCACCGGGATTACCACCAGGATCCATACCATCTGGAGGCAGCCCGGCACCACAGCTTCCGGAAAAGGACGACAAATTAGATACCCAACTGTGATACCCAAGAAGTAGGCCGGGATGTCTCTACAGCTTCTTAGTTGGAATATAAATGGCGGGAATTCTCCAGAAAAACGCAGAAAAGTATTTCATATTTTGAAAAAAGAACAATTGGACATTATTTGCCTGCAAGAAACGCATGTGACAAGACTCCACAGAAAAGTGTTAATCAATAAAAGGTTAGGCCAAGAATTTATTTCATCGGATAAAGTTAAGAAAAGAGGAGTGGTGATTTATGCAAAGGAGAACTTGTCCCCAAAATTTGTATTTAAAGATGAACAGGGCAGAATTTTGGCAATTGAAATCCAGACACAAGGAGAAAAGTTTTTAATTCTAGGAATCTACGCCCCAAATGATGGAAAATCGGAATTTTTTAAGAAGCTGCACGAGATTATGCTGGACTATTTGGACTATAACAACATTATCATGTTGGGAGATATGAACGGTGTCGCCTCAGTGAATATGGATAAGTCACAAAGTGCCAATATAACGAAAGATGGCAGACTACCAAAAACCTTTTTTGAAATGACTGACAATTTGGATTTGATTGACATATGGAGGATCAAGAACCCTCTAGGGAAAGAAGGAACTTTTTTTTCTGAGGCCCATATGACATGGACGCGAATCGACCAAATATGGATAACTAGAGGGCTGGCACCTAAGACCAGAAAAGTGGAAATCTGCCCAAAAACCTGCTCCGACCACAACGCCTTGAGAATGGAATTGAGACTAAATACAACCGGATCGTTCAGATGGAGAATGAATGACGCTTTGTTAAGAGATCAGGAGATTGTTAAGAAGGCCCAAAAAGTTTTAAAGGACTATTTTGAAATAAACTTAAAGACAAATGTGGAAAAAAGAATAATCTGGGACGCAAGCAAAGCAGTTATAAGAGGGTTTCTAATACAACAGAACACGATTAAAAAAAGACTCTGGAATGAAAAGAAGGAGAAGATCTTGGAGAAAATAAGAGAAGGAGAGAGAAAACTGAGATCCAGGCCTAAATCAAAGGAAGTATTGAGAGAAGTGAAGTTTTTCCAGGCACAATATTCGAAACTGATAAATCAAGAGGTGGAATGGAAAATTAAACAAATGAAACAAAGATCCTTTGAATCTGCTAACAAATGTGGAAAATTGTTGGCTTGGCAGTTGAAAAAGAGACAAAAACTTAACACAGTTACAAATCTAGAGATTGAAGGGAGAATGGTTCAGAAACCCGACGAAATTAGAAAGTCCTTCCAGAGATATTTCAAAGAACTTTATTCTCAAAGGCCACAAAAAAGCTCAGAGGTGGACCAATTTGTTATAACTAATGGATTACAAAAAATACCCCAGGAAATGAGAGCAATCCTGAACTGTAATATTACAACTCAAGAAATTGAATGCGCCATTCAGAACCTTCAACTGGGCAAATCTCCGGGACCGGATGGGCTTACTTCCAAATATTATAAGGTACTGAAGGATTCATTGATACAACCATTGCTGGAAGTTTGCAACCAGATTATGGAGGGGAGGAAGGCACCGGAAACGTGGAAAGAAGCTTTCATCACGTTGATCCCAAAACTAGAATCTGAAAAAACTCAACTTAAAAACTACCGTCCTATCTCACTCCTAAATGTGGATTACAAAATTTTTGCAGACATTTTGGCAAGTAGGTTTAAGAAAGTCTTAAATGAAGTGATTCATAAGGACCAAGCAGGCTTTCTCCCTGGTAGGCATTTATTTGACAACACAAGAAACATCATTGACATTTTGGAGTTTTTACAGATTAATTCAAACACAAGAGCGGTGTTGATTTTTATTGATGCGGAGAAGGCCTTTGACAACATTTCTTGGCTGTTTATGAAGAAAAATTTGGAAAGGATGGGAGTAGGGCGGGGGTTTGAAAATGGAATAGAAGCAATTTATTCAGAACAAAAAGCTAAATTGATAGTAAACAACGTGGTGACAGAGGAGTTCAAAATTGAAAAAGGGACACGACAGGGGTGCCCTCTATCTCCTCTGTTGTTTATTTCAGTCCTGGAGGTGCTATTGAACATGATTAGAAATGACCGGTTGACACAGGGAATTGTGGTCGGAGAGAAACAATATAAACTGAAAGCTTTTGCAGATGACTTGGTATTAACATTACAGGAGCCAGCCTCTAGTACTAAAAGAGCGTTAGAATTAATTTCTGACTTTGGTCGGGTGGCGGGATTCAAGCTGAATAAACAAAAAACTAAAGTTTTAGCAAAAAACTTGACAACTACTGAAATAGAGGAGTTCAGAAAAGAAACAGAACTAAATGTGGTCAAAAAAGTAAAGTACCTAGGGGTCCATTTGACCTCCAAAAATTTGAATTTATTTAAGGACAACTATGAGAAATGTTGGTCAGAGATCAAAAGAGATCTGGAAATATGGTCAAGATTAAAACTTTCCTTGCTGGGCAGAATAGCTGCTATAAAGATGAATGTATTGCCGAAAATGCTATTTTTGTTTCAGGCCCTCCAGATCGTGGATAAGGTGGAATGTTTTGGAAAATGGCAGAGGGATTTATCTAAATTTGTCTGGCAGGGCAAAAAGCCCCGAATAAAGTTTAAAATACTAACAGATGCGAAAGAAAGAGGGGGGTTTGCCCTGCCGGACTTGAGGTTATATTATGAAGCTGCAGCCCTCTGCTGGTTGAAGGATTGGATTTTATTGGAGAACACCGATGTCCTTGACCTGGAGGGATTTGATAATGCTTTTGGGTGGCATGCATATTTGTGGTATGACAAGGTTAAAGTTCATAAATTGTTCAAAAACCATATTGTCAGAAGGGCAATTTTCATGGTCTGGTCAAAATATAAAGACTTATTGGAGAGTAAAACTCCGAGGTGGCTCTCACCGATGGAGGCCAAAGCACGTAAAAGACTCAATATGGAGGCCCACTGGCCTAAATATTGGGAAATAATTGAAAAAATTGGAGATAAATGGAGGTTACAGAGTATGGAAAAGTTAAAAAACAAGGTGCGAGATTGGTTGCATTATGCTCAAATCCAGGAAGTTTTTAAAGCAGACAAAAAAGTGGGTTTTCAGGAGGAAAAATCGAAACTAGAAACAGAGTTGCTTGAGCCAAAATCTAAGCTAATTTCGAGAATGTATAACTTGCTGCTTAAATGGAACACACAGGATGAGATTGTCAAATCCTCTATGATAAAGTGGGCACAGGACTTGGGGCATAACATTATGTTTGAAGACTGGGAAAGGTTATGGAACACCGGAATGAAATTCACGGCATGTACTGCCTTGAAGGAAAACATTATGAAAATGATATACCGGTGGTACATGACCCCAGTCAAGCTTGCAAAGATATATCACCTGTCCGATAATAAATGTTGGAAATGTAAGGAAGAGGAAGGGACATTTTTACACCTCTGGTGGACCTGCCCGAAAGTGAAGGCCTTCTGGGAAATGATACATAATGAACTAAAAAAGGTGCTGAGATTCACCTTACCTAAGAAACCGGAGGCCTTCCTTCTGGGCATGGTAGACCAGAGGATGGTCAAGAAAGATAGAACTTTCTTTATGTACGCTACTACAGCAGCGAGGATTTTGTTGGCAAAGCACTGGAAGACACAAAATCTACCCACATTGGAAGAATGGCAGACGCAGCTGATGGACTATATGGAGTTGGCTGAAATGACTGGCAGAATTCGAGACTCGGGAGAAGAAGAAACGGAGGAAGTTTGGGAAAATTTTAAGGACTATTTGAAAAAGCATTATAAGTTGTATGAATGTTAAAAAATGCTCCTTTCTAGGAAGGTATAGCTTCAGTATCGGCAAATTTCTGAATTGATAAATAAGACACTATAAGACAGAAGTGAGATAATGAAATATTTTTATTGTGTGGAAATTAAAAATTAATGCAATTGTACTGAAATGTTTACATCAGATAACACGATAAAATGGAAGATATATTGTTATGTATAAAATAAGTTAACAAATTGCTGAGGTTTTGGTTACACAGGGAATGCAGTGCTCGGGAGATGGGGGGAGTCCATTGGATCTATGGAAGTATGTATTTGAAAGTGGAAATTTGTTTATTAAAAACCTAATAAAATATTTATAAAAAAAAATAAAAAAAGGAAGCTGCTGCTGAAGTCATACAACCCTAGTAAATGTTGGGGGCAGCGGTAGGGCAGCACATTTCTATTTTGCCTCAGGTGACAAAACGGGATGCACTGCCCCTGATTAGGGAGGGAGGGAGTGTGCAGCAGAAAGAGAAGAAGGTTGAGCTGGGACCAGGTTAGACTCATAAAGCCACCCACTAGCCCCTCTCTCATTGAAGGCCAGTGTGGCTCCTCCCTCAACTCCACTCCCTTTGGCAGTTAATATGCTCCTAAGTCTTCCATGCAATAAGAGAGTAGGTAGGTGCAAACACAGAACGCGGGTGGCACTGTGGGTTAAACCACAGAGCCTAGGACTTGCCAATCAGAAGGTCGGTGGTTCGAATCCCTGCAACGGGGTGAGCTCCCATTGCTTGGTCCCTGCTAATGGTCAGGGGTCCCTTTAACTTTACCTTAGGGGCAAACACACCTCTGCTCCATGAACAGGAGCATGAATAAGGCAGAGAAACAGAACCCTTGTTCACTCTTATATTTTATGAAGTTGGAGGACCGTTTATAGCACAGCACTAAAATAAACAGCACACACATACAAAGTTCCCTAAATGCTGGACAGATCCAGGGACTAATTTTAGCAGTGTGAAAGCATAGTTTTGTGACCTTTGTGTGGGTTTTTTTTGTTTGTTTTTGCTTCTGCCCACTCCTAATCTGATATGCAGCGGAGAAGAGAGGGAAAGAAGGCAATCACTATTTACGGATTACAAACTCATTGCCCAGCAGACATCATTTTCTTCCTTCAGATTCCAAAAGCTTCCTTTGAAGGCTTAGACTCCTTGCCCTCCCCGTTTATATATAATGCACAGGAAATCAGCCTGAGACATATTATTGTTTTAGGCAAACTCAGATGCAATTACCAAAGAGGGCCAAAAAAAAAAAAAAAAGGAAAAGGAAATAAAGAAGGAAAATAAAGAAATAAGTGCAGCATACTCCAGACTATAATAACTATGCTTCTTTCTGGAAATAGAGGTTATAATCTAACCATTAAAATTCCATAACCAACTGCTTTCAGCTATTCACAAGCCTGAAATGCTGCACAGCTTCCAAATTCTGCACCTACTCCTGCTTTGCCACTTCTAGGCCCCTGCGGAGAGTCATTTTAAGGGAAAGTGACTTCATCTAAATAATATTTAACTACCTGGCAAAGAATATCAACAGAGACAAATTGCCGCCATATTTTAGCATATAATCAAGTCTGTGTCTGCCGCTGAAACAAATTGGAGGTGGCTGATGGGAGGCCTGTTTACCTCCAGAAGAGTACAACACGCTTGGATTTGGCAGAGATCCAGCTCCCTTCTGCAAAAAGAGAGTGTGGGGTTTTGTGTGTGTATGGGTGTGCACACACACACACAAACACACAAACACTGTGTAGAGTGCAACGTTAGCCCTCTTCTTTCCTCTCCATGAAGCTTCGAGCCAGGCATTTTGCTTGCTTTGGTGAGCGTGCTGAAGTACATCTTGTCCAGCCAATCCTGGCAATCGTAAGACCTCCTGCTCACAACTTACCTGGATCCTATAGCCCAGGGATGGGGAACCTCAGGCCCGGCAGCCAAATACAGCCTGGCAGGTATCTGAACCTTGGGACCCTCCCACATCCACAGAAAAGTCTCTCCCTCTCATGTCACCACCAACTGTGCTGATGCTCCTGGGACCGAGAGCAGGTGCTCACCTGATAATCTTAGCACCCGGGAAGGTTTGCATAGGGAGATATGATATTTCAAGCAGCCTAGGCCCAAGCCGTATGGGACTTTACAAGTTGTAACCAGCAGTTTAAATTGTTTTTTTTAAAAAAAATAAATCAATAAATAGCAATTTCAACATAACAACTTATCAAAACATATCATAGTCATTATTTTCCCCCTTTTTCCCCACCCCCTCAAACCCTCCCTCCCCTTCCCCAGAGACTTCCCTCAGCTCCTCTCTCTGATTTCTCAACACATATTATTCTCTGTATGTTATAAAATTATGCAGATCCTTACATTATCTATCTACCATATTATCAATCAATAAATTTGTGTATGTTTATTCAAAACCTGCCAAGGAGTCCAATTCATTTTGTTGTTTTTATAAGTAATTTGTGAAAAGTTCCCATTCTTCTTTAAAGTCACAGTTCTCCTTATCTCGCAACTTATATGTCAATTTAGCCAGTTCTGCATAATTCATCAGTTTCTCTTGCCACTGTTCTTTTGTTGGGATTTGCTCATTCTTCCATCCTTGTGCTATCAAGACTCTTGCCACTGTTGTTGCATACATACATAAATAAATTCTTTATTTTCCTTGGCAGATCTTGTCCTACAATCCCTAACAAAAATGCTTCTGGTTTTTTAACGAATGTCATTTTAAACATTTTCCTCAATTCATTATATATCATTCCCCAAAATTTTTAAACTTCTTTACATTTCCAACATGTATTTGACCCGGTTTTGTACATTTTTGCTATCTGTACTGGTGTTATAAACCAGCACTTTAAATTGTGCTTGGAAACAGACTAGTAGCAAGTAAAGTTGTATTGGCAGATGGGTAACACACTCCCTGTAACCGGTCCCAGTCAGCAGATCAGCATCTAGGCAACAGTAGTGACAGTTCTTCCTGGAGTCCCAGTGATGGAGAGGAGCCACCATCACTCCACCCCAAAATCCATAGAGCAAAGACAGAAGGCTATCTGATTGATTGAGTTTGGATAGAGTATCCTGATGTGATATTAGAGAAAGGGCAGTGCTTCTTGGTGGTGGTGTGAGCGACTGGAGCTCCACTCACACCACTCACACCCTGAGCATCATGCACGATGAGCACCTTGAGTGCTGCGCAGACATTTAAAATTTAGATGGCGTAATATTGATAAAAAATCCACAGTTCTATAATGCAACAGGTAATGCAGTTTACAATGAATGTTCCAACATGAGACCGAAGGACTAGCATCATAACTAGGAAAACTAACCCAATAATCTCCAGGTGTGAATGGAGCTTTAGTTATTCATTTCAGAAACCTTTTGGAGTGGGAGCGGGAGGGAGAGTTGTTCCTATGGTTAAAACAACTGGGGATGAGAAATCCATGGTGATCTATTGCAATTCACATAGAGTTCTACCAGGAGATCCTGACCTAATGTCTTTCCATCCCTGGTCAAAACTGCAAATAATTGGCAGGATTCCGCTGGGTGGTCATTTACATCTCTCCCAGAAATTTTAACTGGATCCTCATTGCTGGGTTGGAGGGAAGGGAAGAGAATGAATGAGGCACATTTTACTTATTGAAAACTACCTGCAGGCTTTTGCAATTTTTAATTCAAACTCAGACATTAATTCATTGTGAGTGCCTGGCAATTAATTTTTAGTGATTCGTGAAGCTACACCTGTTTTCTGGTTAGTTTGGGTGGAGGAGCAAAAGGGAGAGTGGGAAATATATTTGGAGGAGCAGCCTCTACCCTTGGAGTCCTTCCATGCCTTTTCTGCTGCCAGTTTGTCATCTGAATGACCATTTCTTGAACTGAATTTCCTTGAACCCTCCACACCCCTGGAATGCCCCTTTTGGAGGACTTACACTGGACACATCTGAGACAGTTTCAACTGAGTCAACCAAGTCCTGAATGAGATGAGAGGGGCAAATAATGCCAGCACATCTTTAGCTGAGCTGAAGTTGGGGACTTAATGTTGCCTGCACCCTGCTGAGCCAGGAATCAGCTGACTGAACCAGAGATCCGCTGCATCCTTAACTGCCCACCCCAACAGCCAGAAGCAGCTTAGTCATGCTGGCCACATGACCCGGAAGCTGTACGCCGGCTCCTTCAGCCTATGGAGCGAGATGAGCGCCGCAAGCCCAGAGTCGGCCACAACTGGACCTAACGGACAGGGGTCCCTTTACCTTAATACCAAGTATTTAAAGGAAGGTTGGTATGATAAGGTTTTTGATTTTTTTGAATAAAGCCTATCTTCTTGATTGCTGATACTCTATTTTTTTATGGCGAAACAGGGGAAAACATTAAAAAAACAGAGCATCCAGTGCAGCCTTGGATACATTATTGAATAACCCTCCTGCAAGGAAGAGATGCTGTCTTGAAAGTGTTCATTTAAAACTTATTCAGACCCCAAGTTAATAGGGGGGAAATCTCTGGTGCCTCAGCTCCACTCCATTAATGAAGTATTAACAAGGTGATCTTATTTTAATGTGGAAGATGAAAGCACGGCACATGAATTTCTCACTAACACTTCTTGGTATCAGAGGAATTATGCCAGCGCACAAGCACATCAATGGAAGGGCCCGTTTGTGTGTGTGTGTGTGTGTGTGTGTGTGTTGGGCTGGGGAAGGGATAGAGCTAAATTTAACCAGATCTGGTTATCTGACATGCCCCTCCCTCCCACTATAAACTCTCGGTTGAAAATTCATTGCTGAATAGCTACCGGGTGATGATAAAAACCCAAGCCACATGAATGCAGCCTACATAAACTTCATCCTTGGAAGTTGATGACTTCCTTGTAGTTAATGGCCCGATCCTATTGTCAGGTATCACAGCTGCAGAAGGGAGGAGAGAAAAATAATTCCCCAATAGTTTTGAATGAGTTGTCAGCATGCCATAATCAACAAATTAATTCAGTGACTAAAGGTACTTGTGAGACCCAAAGTGCCCACCCACAGAACAGTCATCCACTTGTTTGTGAGTGAATCACTCTTCTGAGAGCACCTCCTTTGGCAGTGAGTAGTTCTGCTATCCCCCTGCTCTGTTGTTTCCCTGTGATAGAGTGAGTCAAGCACACCAAATACTGAGAAACACATGGCGCTGCCTGTTGAGTCTCTCATGAATCACTGTTCTGGGGTTTCATCCTTCTAGGCAGTAGGCATTCTGAGAGTAGCAACAGGGGAGGATAGACTCCACTAATGAGGCTGTCAGTAACTCAGCAATTAAAAAAATCCCTAGTGTCAGTGAAGTTGGCAAACAGAGTCAGCCTACTGATCCTAGCAACTCGTCCCAGTAGGTCTTGCCTCAATGAGGCAGCTGCAAGGACTGAAGTTCCCCACCTTCCCACAACTGCCTAAGTCCCCTCCTCTCCAGTGTCTTTCCCAAGCAGTCACAAGCTGTGTCTGCACACAACCAATCTCTGCCCTGCTCTTTTCATTTCTCTGGATGTTCTAGAAGACCAGGGGGAAAGGGAGCTGGTTGCAGGAGGAGGTGGAGACTCCCTGGATATTTTAGCAGCCTGCCTCAAGCTGCCTCTTGGCCAACCTTCTCTCCAGCCTCTGCTTCATCCTCCAATTCTGGATTTCTTTCTGCCACAGACTCTTCCTGCTCACTAAACCCTGTTGCCTCTTTAGCTTCTGACACTTTCTCCTCCCAGTCTGCCCCTTATTCTTCCTCTGATCACCCATTTCACCCCACCACCACTCCCCTGGCTCTGAGCCTTCTTCCCATGGGGGTTCCCTTGAGGGTAGCCCAGTTGGTGTGTTCCACTACTCCTCTGCATCCAAACAGTCCACAACAAAGGCAGAATTATTCTATCCAGTATTCCAGTTCTACGACTATTCTCTATGTTCCATCACTTAAGTAGTCGGTATTGTGCCATCTGCACCCAAGAGGGAGTTAACAGCACACTTGGGGAACACTGAAGTTTGCAGATGTACACACAGAGAGAGAGAGACACGAAGGAGAAAAAAGGAGTAGGGGCCCAAGAAACTATTCAATGAGGACTGGGTGAGCAAACTACCCACAAAATGCTAGAATGACCAGTGGGATGAATAAAAACTGAAATTACCCTGGGCACAAGTGCTTACAAGCCTTGCAGATTAATACAAGAACATAAAATAAACCCTTTTGGATCAGGCCACTGGACAAATTATTCCATTATCCTGCCTTCACAGTGGCCAAGCCTCTGGGAGGCCTGCAATAAGGACCAGACCATGACAGTTCTCCTTGAACCTTGTATTGGCAGAAGCCCTGCCGCAGATACCAGAGTTTGCTATAGAGCAAACATGCATGGGATCAGACTGTGTGTTGTACTTATTTGGGAGCTGTGATTCTTTCCTTTGTTGCTGTTGTTTAGTCATTTAGTCGTGTCTGATTCTTCATGACCCCATGGACCAGAGCACGCCAGGCACTCCTGTCTTCCACTGCCTGCCACAATTTGGTCAAACTCACGTTCGTAGCTTCGAGAACACTGTCCAACCATCTCGTCCTCTGGTCGTCCCCTTCTCCTTGTGCCCTCAATCTTTCCCAACATCAGGGTCTTTTCCAGGGAGTCTTCTCTTCTCATGAGGTGGCCAAAGTATTGGAGCCTCAGCTTCACAATCTGTCCTTCCAGTGAGCACTCAGGGCTGATTTCCTTCATAATGGATCGGTTTGATCTTCTTGCAGTCCATGGGACTCTCAAGAGTCTCCTCCAGCACCAGAATTCAAAAGCATTCATTCTTTGGCGATCAGCCTTCTTTCCTTTACAGCAGTGTAATTTGTCTAGCTTCTCCCCCCTCCACCAGCCACGCTTTCTTAAGTGTGACATTAAATTTAATAAAGCACTCACCAAAATGAGAGATTAATAGAGCTGTGGAGAATAACATGTCGTGCTCATAGTCGCTGTGCAGCCTTCCAAGCCAAGAACCCCAAGGCACCTGTTGCTCCTTTCAGGATTGGCTAAGCACTACTCTTCGAAAGCCAAAATGCCAACATTTATATACAAGAAAGCTGTCTTCTATTGAATCCAACCATTGGTCCATCCAACTGAGCATAGTCTGCATTTATTGGCCGAGGATTTCAGACAGGGTCCATTCCCAACCCTACCTGGTCCTTTTGCTTTTGCCAAACCCATCTTTGGTTCACTCTCTTAAGGATTTTGCACATCCCCAAGTAAATAAGTGAGGGACGCAGGTGGCGCTGTGGGTTAAACCACATAGCCTAGGACTTGCCGATCAGAAGGTCGGTGGTTCGAATCCCCACAACAGGGTGAGCTCCTGTTGCTCGGTCCCTGCTCCTGCCAACCTAGCACTTCGAAAGCACATCAAAGTGCAAGTAGATAAATAGGTACCGCTCTGGCGGGAAGGTAAACGGCATTTTCCTGTGCTGCTCTGGTTCGCCAGAAGTGGCTTAGTCATGCTGGCCACATGACCCGGAAGCCAATAAAGCGAGATGAGCGCCGCAACCCAAGTCGGCCACGACTGGACCTAATGGTCAGGGGTCCCTTTACCTTTACCTTTAAGTAAATAAGTAGCACCACCAGGGGATATCTGTTTGTTGTGTTGCACTTCGGATCAATCCAACCCAGACATGATTTATCTCCACTAAAAGTTAACCTCATCTTGTGCTTCTGCTCTGTGCATCTAAGTATGCAAAAATGTGTGCATGAATATAAAACCTATATTTAAATATACAATCAACAAAAAGGCTACTTTTCTCTCTCTCTGTGTTTCTTGCAAAGTTTTATTGTCTGCAGTGACAATCTGTCTTTTGAAGTGCAGCATTTGAATGAATGCATAATTTAGGCTGCATAATTTGGAAATAAAAATAAAAAAAAACCCACTGTCCCTGAATATGCCACTTACATAAGTGGTATTGCTTTGGGAACATAACTGTACATTTAGAAATTGCACTTTGGGATAAATAATTCACATTGCCAAATATATAGATCTATACTCTTTTTTTGCTCATTTCCTAACTGCTTTGCTAAAGTAATCCTCCAACCGTCTGATTGCAAAGAAGATTTGTTTTAAGGTTTAAGTAATTCATTGAACAGCTCCAATCATATCAAAAAATTCAATTTACATTATTCCCCATGAGCAGCTAGATTAGAGATAAGTATTTTTATTTTATATTTAAAAATGTATTCCAGAAGGAAAATTGTGAAGTTTCTTACTTAATATCAAATCTGATGTTTTTAGTTTTTGGACCTGTGCTCCATGCAATCCATCATTAATTTGGAAAGACAAGTTAGGGTGGGTCTCCTATATCTTCAAAGTCCCACCCTCAAAAGTCTGATCCTATGACCCCAAGTATGTGTTGTGCGTGTTTTGAAGTGCATCCATTTTTTAAAAGAGCATTATTTACCAAATTAGATTCATTTCATGCTACACATTCCCATGCTTTATATTCCAGTATCTCACATAGCAAGCCCATTGTGGAAATTTCACATTACCAAATCTGCCCTTTCTCCTTTTAATCAATTCTGTTAATAAATCCATTTCCACCAGCTCTAGACATTTTACTAGGCAGCTCCTTATCAGACAGGGCTTGTTGGCAATTCCACTTTCTTGCCCACACTATATTTGCTGCTATTAACAGAATCCTTCCTAATAATTTCAGAATTGTGGTTATCTGCTCCTCAATCGCAATAAACAGAATCAGCATGGGAGTGTTGACCAGTATAATCCCGTCAGTATAATCCAAGTAATATCCAACTTATACCTAATACAGTGGTACCTCAGGTTAAGTACTTAATTTGTTCTGGAGGTCCGTACTTAACCTGAAACTGTTCTTAACCTGAAACACCACTTTAGCTAATGGGGCCTCCTGCTGCTGCCACGCCGCCGGAGCACAGTTTCTGTTCTCATCCTGAAGCAAAGATCTTAACCCAAGGTACTATTTCTGGGTTAGCAGAGTCTGTAACCTGAAGCGTATGTAACCTGAAGCATATGTAACCCGAGGTGCCACTGTATTTATATCCAGTGTTCAACTGTCATTGTACAGTCCCATCACATGTGCAAAAACTGTGCATGGTCTCAGCGGTGGAGCAAGCTGATCGGGCACCAGGGCAAGGCGTGTGCTCTGCGCGCAGGGGTGGGGCCAGTCGCCTGCAGCGGTGGGACAAGATGGTACAGGATGCTCCATGGGGCCTGCCTCCTCCACTCAGCCACCCTACAGCTGAGGGGTAGACAGCAGGCAGACTGTTTGGGGCAGCGCGGAGCCTGCGGGTGCCCAAGCACCCTGGAGAGATGTGTGGCTCAGGCATGCTGCAAGCGCTGCGGTGAGTGCCACCTGGCATTTTGTCAACCCCCTCAGTGGTGACACCAGGGGTGGACTGCCCCCCCTTCCTCTGCCCCTGCATGGTCTAAATGCCTGGCGACAGTTTAATGAAAGGGTGCTTAGACCCTTTCAGGATGGAAAAAAAATAGAGGAGCAAGCTCTTTCTTCTGCCTACTTTTTGCATCCAAGGCAATTATGTTTCCCTCTTACTGACTCTCGTACATTCAACCATCTCCCTTTCACTGAGGATGAGAAGAAGGGATATGTGCTGAACTCAAAAGGCAGCCCAACATCTCCCCCCATCAAAGAGTGAATATGCATTTATGAACTATGTCGGCGCCACAGACTCCATACACTCACGGCTCATACAGGTGTGACTCATTGCATTTAGGCAAAGTTCCTTTCAAGGTTAAAAGAAAAGGCAGAGGAGAGGGGGGAAATCATGCTTCATGGAGGAGGTGAATACACCAGCGCCGACTCAATATCTCTCTTTCCTTTGAAACAAACAAACATTTTGAAGGCGATTTCCCACCAGTCTGCGAAGCACTTTACGGAAGGCTTCCACTCTTCAATATTGCAGCATCCTAGGTGCAGTGAGAGTTGAGAAGTATTTGATGCATTACAGCAGGATTCAGAAGACTTCAGGCTTTCCAGGTCTATTTTGGGTTTTGCTCCATCAGAAAGAAGTGGCTCACCTGGGAAGACACTCTTTTAAGAGTTAAGGGACTTGGAGTGTCTCTGAGTACAAGTAAGCCCAGGCACGTTCACACTAAGCCCATGAAGTGGCCTTATACTGACATAGACCATTGGTCCATCTAGTTCAATTTTGTCTACACTGCACTTATTGGCTGAGGATTTCAGACAGGATCCACTGGTAGAGCCTCTTCAGGATTTCAGACTGAGGTCTCTCCCAGCCCTGTTGGACAAATGAGCCTGGGGCTTTTTGCATGCAAAGCAGATGCTCTACTGAGCATCCCTTCCATATATATATATATACCCCCTTGGATCATATGATGAAGTAAGGTAAAGGGACCCCTGACCATTAGGTCTAGTCGCGGACGATTCTGGGGTTGCGGTGCTCATCTCGCTTTATTGGCCGAGGGAGCCGGCGTACAGCTTCCAGGTCATGTGGCCAGCATGACTAAGCTGCTTCAGGTGAACCAGAGCAGCACACAGAAACGCCGTTTACCTTCCCGCCGGAGCGGTACCTATTTATCTACTTGCACTTCGACATGCTTTTGAACTGCTAGGTTGGCAGGAGCAGGGACCAAGCAATGGGAGCTCACCCCATCATGGGGATTCGAACCGCTGACCTTCCGATCGGCAAGCCCTAGGCTCTGTGCTTTAACCCACAGCGCCACCCGTGTCCCATGAAGAAAGGTAGTATGATACAAATCCAAATGAATAATATTCCTATGCAGAGAAGCAATAGTCTTTGTTGCTATCATTATTATTCACTTGACCTTCACCCTAAGCCAGGCATGGCCAAACTTGGCCCTCCAGCTGTTTTGGGACTACAACTCCCATCATCCCTAGCTAAAAGGACCAGTGGTCAGGGAAGATGGGAATTGTAGTCCCAAAACAGCTGGAGGGCCAAGTTTGGCCATGCCTGCCCTAAGGTCTGAGGGCAGGTTTGAATAATTTAAAATACAGTTCAAAATCATTTAAAATCTAACTGTTCAAAAAAAATTGCAACCCCTCTCCCCAAAATAGGGTGGATCTTGGAAGTATACAGTACATCTCAGGGGTCAAAGTCCAGGGTAAAGGGTAAAGTTTGAGATTCTCCGAGTCATCAATGTTATTAGCCATTAATAGACATACTTGTCCATGACTGCTAGTTTCTGCCTCAAGCATTGCTTCAAAAATATAATTGAAGGGGGGAAGGTCTTTAGTTATTGCTAAAATTAGACAATGGGAAGTCAGAATCTCTCTGCAATCTAGCATAAATCACATAAATGATAGGCTCTGATAGACCTACCCACCATACATGTGAAAGTTCTAGTTACCTGTCATTCCCTCTGTTTCTGAATAAAAATAGCCCAATGAGGAAAAAGCATGCTTTGTAGTCTTGGAATGCTGACTGATCACACGATGTTGGATAGAAAGCCTTGGGGTGTAGGGAATAGAGAAGCTGGAATCCTGACCCATAACACTCCAGGCTGCAAGGTTTTTGCTGCTCCTACCGATGAAGCATTTTTAATAGACCGGTGCTCCACGAATGTGCATAATCGTGTTTGCTTGCAGTAGCAATGCCCGTAATTATACGTAAGAGTGTTTCTTTTTATCATTCCAGAACGTATTGGCAGTTTAATCTCAAATGAGAGAAGGTATATGGAGAGAAAGAGCCATCTATGTGGGCAGATGTTCAGCTCCATTTAACAGAAATCACTGTCATTAAAACAGAAAACAAAGTAAAACACCGACGTTGTGAGGGGGAGGAGGAACCTCTCTCTAAAGGTTGTTTGTTATGTGTTTTTATTTCCCTGGCATCTGAGTGCAGCGTGGATTTTGGTCTCCAAAGAATTAACTGCATTAGTGCAGGCAGGGGGAGGAAATCGAGAAATTAGTATTGTTCTTCCTGCCCGACACATCATGAGAAGTTCATGAAAGGTGCAGCACACGTGTTGATGCTTTATTATTATTATTATTATTATTATTATTATTATTATTATTATTATTATTATACTGCAGTGGAAACTTGACATCATTTGAAAAAAAATGGGAGATTAAGTAAGCTCCTCATTTCACTGCGCAGATTTTACAGATCTCCATCTTTCAAGAACATTGTGGTTATAACATTAAAAGCTTCCCTATACAGGGCTGTCATCAAATGTCTTATCTCCTTAGCTTGGGGATCGCATAACTCCATATGCGCCAACATTTCTCCAATGAAAATAGGGACATATTTAAGAAAAAGAGGGGCATTCCAGGATCAAATCAGAAACTGGGACGGCTTCTGAAAATCCAGGAATGTCCCTGGGGAATAGGGGCACTTGGAGGGTCTGAAATGGGGCACTGCCCCCATCAACCCTGCCCTTAGGTAGCCAGCACCTGTGTGCCTTCTTAGTCATAGTCATTATGTCCATCTGGAACTCAGCAGAAAGGAGCTTTTGGAATCCTCTGAATTCTTTTTGGATTGCCCAACAGAGCAGCTGTGGGCAACCTCATGCCTAGGCACTGGCAGACGAAGGTGGGGGGCGGTCAGCCCTGGGTGCCATCCGGGGAGGGGTGCCATTGTGGCCGCCCCCCGGGATGTGCACCGCTCACCACACACACCCGGGACGTGCACCCCGTGCTGTGCGCCCCCTGCAATGTGTGCCCCCGGGATGTGTGCAATGTCTCCCACGACACTGTTAGGATATTGATGTTCCATTCCACCTAAACAGATGTGTGGAGCTGTTGTATGTCACATGTCTGTTTACATTCCAGCATAGCTTGCTGGGAACTTCCGTTTGCTTTTTGCTTCCCACTCTTGGACATGAAGGAGAGCAGACATGTTTTTCTTTGTCCTGATCTATGCTGAATAAACTGCTTGTAAATATGCTTTACATACTGTATGCCTCTGTCCACCCTTCCGTCACGAAGAGTTCGTTATCTCTGCTGGCTTGCGTGCTCAGCTTCTGAAAGGCTTCTAAAACTCTGAGTTGCAGTTTTGATGCAGAACCAAGGAATGGAGTTTGACCAGCTGCCGGCTGCCCCCATTCCCTTAGACACATTGCAACAGACACGTGCCTGCCACGTCCCTGCCTTTTTGCCACTCTGGGTGCTGGAGGATGTCGTTCTGCCACTGTGCCTAGGTCTCTCTATCAGGCACACAAATCTCTCCCCAAACCACATACCTCCCAAGCCCTGCTTCACACATAAATACCTCACAAGTGCTTTTCTCCTTCAGGAATGCCTCTTGCTTGTCTGAATGTGGCATGGAGTGTGCATGCGTGCTTAGAAACTAAAAGTAAATTTTACATTTGCTGCTCCTCCCCATTTTTGCCTCTTGCCCCACCCCCACTGTCATGTGACCTTCAGAGGATTACCCTAAATGGACGCATCCTTTGTATTGATAAAAGTTCTCAATAGGTGCTCTGTTGGATTGTCCAAAAAATGATTCAGAGAGAGGTTGCTGCATACAATTCCTGACTTCCCTGAAAGCAAGCAACGTGCCCAATGGTGGTCCCATCAGGAAATTTTTAACAGCCGTTTTAATTTTTGGTGGGAGGACACTCTTTGAATAGTAGAATCCGTGCTATTTTTCTAGAAAAAGAGGCACCAGAACTCACCAAAAACACCTCCATTGTTCTCTTAGAATGGCAATGGCGCCCACCTGAGAGGTGCCGGAACTGAGTTCCAGTGACTTCCCATTGAAAAAAAAAAGCCATACATAGAATCACAGAATTGTAGAGTTGGAAGGGACCACAAACACCATGTAGTCTAAACTCCTGCAATGCAGCCCTGGTGTGTCTGGGGCCCTCCTGGCTTATCGTTCAGGAATTTTGGCCCCCAAATCCTGCCCTGACAGAACCACTGAACATAAAAGAAGATAGTTGAGAGATGAAAACTCGGGGGAGGAGAAAGAAGGGATTCTGGCTTTGATGAAACAAATTATGGAGAGGGGGAGAAAACCCTTTCATTGCCTTTGTTGGGTGTTGGGCACAGTCCCTAACCTTGTGAATGGAGAAGAGGCATTGAGAAGCAGCCAGCACAGCTGTGCTTGAAGAGCACAAAAGATACAGAAGCAGCTGATTAAAGGAGAGCATTTTAGCTGTTGCACCTGGAACTCTTTTGACTGTGGTTTCATTCAGTTTAAAACAGGGGGGAGGTGCACTGATAAGAGCAGAAAGTAATTGGCACCTTCCTCTGAAACCCTCCATCCTTTGAACTCACCCACGCCCCCTGAACTCTTCCACAGTCAGGCGCATGTGTGTAGCTAGGTATGGGAAAAAAACACCTGTGATTTTGGCTAAAGGATTGCAGGCTGCTACCCAAGCCAGGGAAAGAAATGGAAAAGGTCCATAGCCATTTCAGCTGTGGGCTCATAGATCAGAGCAGAATAAGCTTACTAAGTGCAGGTACTAGGAGTGTGCATTGGCACAGTGTATACTCCCAAATTACAAGGTGAATTCTGGTGATTCGGGAAAGGTTTCCAGCTTTCTGATTTGGATGCTGCTGCTTTCAAAATGGCTTGAAGTGGAGCAGGGCTGACCTAAGCTTCTGAGTAGTCCTGTGGCCCCGGAAAACAAAATAAAGCAAAAACAGCTTGAGAAATTTCCCCGGAGAAATTAAACAAAGCTGACTTGGGAAATGCTCAGAGCTCATGAGGGAAGATGGGTGTGGGGCATTTCATTTTGGTGGCCCTGAATTTAAAACTGTGTTGTTGCTTTTTGGGTGAATATATAATTTCTCCCAGTCAATGGATAGAGTTCCATTGCATCCCAGTGGTGGTCTGGAGCCCATCTGCCCAGCAATGAACCTTGAAACAACAGAGTTCTTGCTGCAGGCTGACACTTCACCTACCCCAGTTTTCCCTGGAGATTTATGCTATTGTTCCACTATGCAAGTTAATGTAGAGCTAAATTACCTGAAGAATTTCAGAAGAGTGGGTTATGATGAAAGTTATGATGAAAGAAGAATAATAAACAGCTTCAGGCTTGTGATTTGCTCAACTGGCGCCAAAACTCTCAGAAACTCATTGCAAAGTAGATTTGACTGCAGTCTATGTGTGGGCATGTGGCATAGAGGCAGAAGGACCTTTATGTTCAATATTTCCCAAGGAAGTGTCACTAGCAGAGCTAGGAACAAACATAGAACAGACAAGAATGAGGTGATGCGTTACTTCCAACATCCCTCCCTTCAAGCCCTGTGATTGGACAGTTTTCTGATTCCCTCTGATTGGGAGCAGGACGTGACAGTCACAAAACAGGTCTTCCTCCCCAATCCTGCCTCACCATAGCATTTTCCTTATATGGTAAGCTTGGGGAGAATATTGTATGGTGCTGCAGACATGATGCCTGGAGAGTCCCATGGACTGCAAGAAGATCAAATCTCTCCATTCTTAAGGAAATCAGCCCTGAGTGCTCACTGGAAGGACAGATCATAAAGCTGAGGCTCCAATACTTTGGCCACCTCATGAGAAGAGAAGACTCCCTGGAAAAGACCCTGATGTTGGGAAAGAAGGAGGGCACCAGGAGAAGGGGACGGCAGAGGCCGAGATGGTTGGACAGTGTTCTTGAAGCTACAAACATGAGTTTGACCAAACTGCGGGAGGCAGTGGAAGACAGGAGTGCCTAGCATGCTCTGGTCCATGGGGTCACGAAGAGTCGGACACTACAAAACAACTAAACAACAACAACAATAGAAGAAGAGTTTGGAGTTGATATCCCGCTTTATCACCACCCGAAGGAGTCTCAAAGTGGCTAACATTCTCCTTTCCCTTCCTCCCCCACAACAAACACTCTGTGAGGTGAGTGGGGCTGAGAGACTTCAGAGAAGTGTGACTGGCCCAAGGTCACCCAGCAGCTTCATGTGGAGGAGTGGAGACGCGAACCCGGTTCACCAGATTACGAGTCTACCGCTCTTAACCACTACACCACACTGGCTCTATAGAAGTAGCCCATATTTGTTCTGGCTCCAACCTGACACACACCCCTAGTAATTATTGCTAGGAGGCACCTCTGTCTGTTTCTCTTTCCCCTTTCCTTTGTAAGACAAAGGGATCGCTTTGTTCAACAATTTAAGCCACTCCGTTCAACAGAGGTGGTGCCGTGGGGGCAGCAGAGCTGGCAACCGACCATCTGGATCTCATTTGCCAAATCCCTTACATTAAGTACATGACTAACAATGGAACTAAAATACTTACCCAGATGTCATGCCATTCTAGCAAGCTATTTTGTGCCATTGTGGCGGGCAGAAGGGGGTGGGGAAAAGAAAGAGAGCAGCCCCCTTGATGCTTGGTGGCGACAGGTGCCTCTGTAATTTAAATGCAGGTCAGTTTTTTTTATATTTTTATATTTTTAAATAGAACATGTTTATTTAACTTTCTCAGCAGGCAGGGAGGCTTTTAAAAGACCATCATGCTGATGTTAAAATAATAAGGTCCACCAGCTTGGCAATATGATTGCTTTTTTTATTACTCGGCTTGCGCTGGGAAGCCACATCTTAATTCCAAAGGTTATGGCTTTTAAAGCAGCAGACCTCCTGTTTCCCTCCCCTGAATGCAAGCTGTGGCAGAATAAAAGCGAGTGGGGAGGAGGGAGAGAGAGAGATGGTGAACTCTTGCACATATGCTAATGTGGCTTGTTTCTTAAAAAGCTCCCACCGTCCCCATGCAAAGGTTTGGTATCAGCTGTACAGAAGGAGTGCCCGCAAAACTGCTCAGCAGTCCCTTTTTGCCAGATGAGGGATTAGAAATTCACTTGAGGGGATGAGGAAATAAGATAGAAGGCAAGGGGATGTGGCAGCATGTAATTATCACTGCTTACAATGGCTTCCTCTTGCCGTCGTGGATTTTCAACATCGGCTGGAGAGTTGTTTGCATGGGTTTTGTCATTCACCAGCCTGCATCCTGTGGTGTGTGGTTATTTAATATAGGTGTTCAGCATACATGATCCTGAAGGGTAGGAGTGCAAACGGATGCACTAGATCTATGCCCTCCAAAAGCTGTTGCCTTCTGAAGTGGCACAGTGATGAAAATGCTTGGCAAAAGAGGTCTCTATCATTTAAGGGGTGATATGATAGCCATGTTCAAATATATAAAAGGATGTCACATAGAGGAGGGAGAAAGGTTGTTTTCTGCTGCTCCAGAGAAGCGGACATGGAGCAATGGATCCAAACTACAAGAAAGAAGATTCCACCTAAACATTAGGAAGAACTTCCTGACAGTAAGAGCTGTTCGACAGTGGAATTTGCTGCCAAGGAGTGTGGTGGAGTCTCCTTCTTTGGAGGTCTTTAAGCAGAGGCTTGACAAGCATATGTCAGGAGTGCTCTGATGGTGTTTCCTGCTTGGCAGGGGGTTGGACTCGATGGCCCTTGTGGTCTCTTCCAACTCTATGATTCTATGATCAGCTGAAGAACAACACATATGAAGAGCTCGGAAGGCTAAACAACAAATAAAGAGCAGCTCTCAAGGCCACTTGCAAGCACAATAGATTGGTTGATGTCAATGTTATGGAGAGCAGAGGTCACTTGAACACAGCCACATTGCGTCCTTTTCTGGTACCCAGGGCGTGTTCCTTCAGCAGGGGCTGGACACAGAGGGTCAACAGAACCCGTCACCCTAGCCCAGCCCTCGCCACCTATGGGAGAGTTGGGAAGTGGTTAACTATGAGTGATGGAGGGACAGACGGACATGTGCCTTAGAGTAACACACTGCTTTCTAAAATATGGGGAGAAATGGGATGATGCTGTGTCTTTCAGCAGTGGTTGAATGGACTGCAAGCATGGACCAATGTTGTGATACCCTTTGGCAGTGCCCTTTCGCCACCACAGCCGGGTGGTGAATCATGTGCTAAGGGAGCCGAGCTGGCCCCATCCAGGCACTGGCTGAAGCTAGGAAAGCCGGTCAGAAAAAAAATTGTCTCCAGCAGAAGACAACACTGATCTCTAAGTAAATGCATGCCATCAGTGGTACCGTAGGAAAGAAGTTGTAGGAATAGGACTTCGTTGTCCATTTCCCCTCCTTTCTAGCTAAGCCATCTTTGGAAGGAAATCCTCAGCTACATGCCACCCCAAACTTCATGGAGCGGCTGCAGGAGATTCCAGGGGTTCACCCAGGCTTGTTTCCATTCAAGGCACAGCAGAGTCCGCAGTGTGGTCTATGAAATGTGGTCTATTCACATGTCTTTACACCCAGGGCAATTTTTCCACCAGAACTCTGTTCCAGCACCTCTCAGGTGGGCACCATTGCCATTACAATGGTACCTCAGGTTACATACACTTCAGGTTACATATGCTTCAGGATACAGACTCCACTAACCCAGAAATAGTGCTTCAGGTTAAGAACTTTGCTTCAGGATAAGAACAGAAATCGTGCTCCGGCGGCGTGGCAGGCCCCATTAGCTAAAGTGGTGCTTCAGGTTAAGAACAGTTTCAGGTTAAGAACGGACCTCCGGAATGAATTAAGTACTTAACCTGAGGTACCACTGTATAATAGAACAAGGGATGCATTCATGGTGAATTCCAGCATGCCTTTTCCTAGAAAAATAGCACTGTTTACACCTGAAGTCTTTGATGGATTCACAGCATTTATATCTCAAGAGGGGCTTCTCCTTCCCAGCAGCACAACACTGGATTCAGAAGTATCCTAGGCTCCATCCCTGTGTCTCACTGTAGCCACCTGCTCCAGCCAGCCAGAATGTCTGTTGCCCTCATGGAGTTCTGCCCACTCCGTCCTCCTCCTTCCCAGCAGCCATTGCAGAAAACAGCTCCTCCCCTTCCGCATCCAGCAACCCCCCTGTCACCCTGGCAACCTCAATTTTAAAAGGCGGCTTCTCCCTTTCTTGTCTGATGCTGAATGTCTCACCTTTTGTTCGGGGTAATGACTCTGCTAACTTGGATGACACTTCTCTAAGTCCAGTTGCTGAGGAAGCTGGCTTGACTTCAAACCTCACATTTACTAATTTCTGAAATTTAAGGGGAGAAGCTGGCAGACAGGATTTTCAGGGAATCCTTGCTCCCTGCAAACCCATAATGATAATATTGCCCCAACTCTTTCTGCCTATTTCTGAAATAGCATCCAATGTGTGGAGGCCTCCTGTCCCCAGGTGCTCATAAGTGTGGAAGAAATAAATTAAATATGAGCTCTGCTTTGCAGCTGACTAACCCAGCTGTTTTCTTAAGCCCAATATTTATTCACTCTGCTTTCCAAATTAGCCCCCTACATAGTCGTCTTCGCCTCTTTGCATCCAACTACAAATAATTAATACACCCTCTAAATGCTACTTCAGTGGACTATAAAGCCCAATGTGACCACTAATTGTAAGATAAAAGCCCTTTGCAATGCATATAAAGTATGATTCGCTACCCACCCTCTTAACAGAGACTAAACAATCCTATTTATTTCTGGATTCTTAAGGAACTATATTGCCTTAGTCTCCCAAACATCTGCGGAAAGCCCCATTAACATGATCTGGAAGAAACAGAAATGGATTTCTAATAATTATGTGAACTTCAAAGCAGATGATATACATGGCTTTCTTTGGATGAATAATATTTCTGGGCTGAATTAGATAATAATAATAATAATAATAATAATAATAATAATAATAATAATAATAATAATAATAATAATTTCATTATTTATAACCCATCTGATTGGGTTCTGACACTGATCTCTGACCTAACTTGTTGTATAGTGTGAGTGCATACCATCACCCCATGCCCATACAATGAGCTCTCTCTGTACAAAGCCAAAACTAATTGGCTAGGCCTGCAGTGGCATCACTTTCTCTACCTACTCCCTGATTGGTTGGGATGTTTTAGAAAGACAAAAGCATATGGCACCAGCTTGAGTTCTGCAGGTGCTCACATAGGTTCTGTTGAGCCAAGGGAAGGAGTTAGGCAAAGATCACATGGTTGGGTGGAAGGCAATGGCAGAAGTGCAATGTGGCTTCACCCTTTGACCACAGTCACATACCAGATTCTGAGGAATAGTATAGGTATCATTGCTAGCAGTACGTACTTTCTCATGTATGGTAGAAGAAGACAACATGGTATCTTCTTCCCTCCCACCAGACCAAGAGCAGGAGCACCCTGCACCCCACAGAACTGAATCCTCTGCTCACCAGCTGCTGAATGGAGTATTCCATCCTTCTGGGGTCTGCATCCCCATTGCGCTCCATGTGTGACCATGCTGGTGAACCCAGATCCCTGCAGCCTGACCACCTGACGCCCTGCTCCCTGAAAGTACCAGATTGTTCTGAGTGGCCAAATCTGACCAGGGAAAGTCAGGCCTGTCTTGGTCTGATTTAGTCCAAGCCCAGTTTCCCTCAAAGCAAATCCCCAATTTGGTTTGGGATATGGCTGGATCGAGGGCACAGCCCCCGGCATAAGCCAACTCTCCAACTACAGTGGTACCTCAGGTTAAGAATTTAATTCATTCTGCAGGTCCGTTTTTAACCTGAAACTGTTCTTAACCTGAGGTACCACTTTAGCTAATGGGGCCTCCCGCTGCTGCCACACGATTTCTGTTCTCATCCTGAAGCAAAGTTCTTAAAACCGGGGTACTATTTCTGGGTTAGCAGAGTCTGTAACCTGAAGCGTATGTAACCCGAGGGAGCACTGTAGAACGGATGGAGTGAGTACCAATTTCAGTGTTCTGATAATCTTCTGACCCACATCCCATGTTGCACATTCCCCCCTACTATGAGATTCCCCCTCCCTTTCTATTCCCTTCTGATTTTCAGAGGCAGTCCTCATCTGTCCATCTGTGATTCCTTTCCACTCCATTAAGTTATTATAATATACAGCCATAAAGATAATACGAGTGTAAATTATTGCATTAGCATTCCAGTCATCAACACACAAAGCCCCCAAGTGAAGACAAAGAGCTGATATGCCATTTATTTGTAAAGATCAAAATCCAGAAGCTAAACATCCTTTTACTAAAATAATTGGAAAGCGGGAGGGGAAAGCTCACTGCTGCTAATTTCCATTTAACAGGATACAAAACGTGACTTTATATTTGTTTATAGGTTAGTAGAAATGAGGAAATTTGTAGAAGAATAACCGGGAAGAATTCGGTGATTATTTTTTCCTGAAAAAAGTTCTGACTACACTGACTATATCAAAGCCATTAGGCAGGAAGGAGATGTAAGCATTTAGACCCTTTTTCTGGAACCCCTCCTTTCAGGGGACAAGCAATAGAGAGAGAAAATATTGTCCCCACAGTGTGGGGAGTGCATTCCTTACATTGCTGAGACAGTCAAGCAAGGTTACTCATCTTTCCACAAAGGGAAATATTACCTCTTGAATTGCAGTATTGGAAGACAGGATGTATCATTCATTTGCCTCAATATGTTCTCTGTTATATCTCACTGCACCCAAAAATGGGTCCTTAAGATGTTCCTTCATCAAAGGAAGCTGGTAAATTCTCAGAATTTGATTGAAGGTCCTGGCTTGTTCCAAACCAGGTCACCATAGTTTACTAATCTCTTCTTCTTCTTCTTCTTCTTCTTCTTCTTCTTCTTCTTCTTCTTCTTCTTCTTCTTCTTCTTCTTCTTCTTCTTCTTCTTCTTTACTCCGCTCATCCTGGGTGTCTTCAAACATGTTTAAAAAACATAATAAAACATCAAACATTAAAAGCCTCCTAATACAGGGCTGCCTTCAGATGTCTTCTAAAAGTTGTATAGTTCTTTATCTCCTTGGCATCCGATGGGATAGTGCTCCTCAGGGAGGGTGCCACTGCCAAGAAGGCCCTTTGCCTGGTTCCCTGTAGCTTCACTTCTCATAGTGAGGGAACCGCCAAAAGACCCTCAGAGCTGGACCTCAGTGTCCAGGCTGAATGATGGTGGTGGAGATGCTTCTTCAGGTATACTGGGCTGAGGCCATTTAGGGATTTATAGGTCGCCACCAACACTTTGAATTGTGCTTGGAAACATACCAGAAGCCAGTGTAGATCTTTTAGGAACAATGATATATGGTCCCGGTGGCCTTCCCAGTCACCAGAGTAGCTGCCACATTCTGAATTAGTTGTAGCCTCTGATTAACCTTCAAAGGTAGCCTCACATATAGCACATTGCAGTAGCTACTTACTTGGATGAAACAGGAAGCTGTATTTTTCTTGAGACTTTGGGATTTAATTGCAGCATATCAAACAATGGAGAAGGGCTGCATACACAGGCTCAAGGCTTATTCCTATCTCTGCTATTAAGCTGAGATATGATCATCCACACACAGCCATTGTCTCTATATGGCTATATTACTGTACATTTCCCACACAAGTCACTAAGTATGAATTAGGGATGACTGGCGCCTGTGTTACTTACCAAGTGTCACTGGTTATTCATGGCCCTGTAGAAAGTGTGGAAGGGAAAGTCTTAAACTTCAAATGACTGAATTTTAAAATAAGCCAGCAGAGTGATGTTAATGTGGCTTATTAATAATTATTATGCATCACCAGGTGTCAACGTTCTGCTCGGTACATGTACAGGTAATAAGAACATACTTCTTTTTGAAGGCAACCTATCAATCTGTTGACTTTTCATTTTTAGTCATAAGGCAGCACTTGTAATGCTGCTATTTATTCATTTTATATAGTATTTATGGGTATGTAAAAGGCTTTGATGATCTCATTAGTTCATATGGGAAATAGTGTTCAAAGAAGGTGAAAGAACAGAGTATTCTGCCCATGGGCTCAAAGTAGGTTGACACCTTTATTCATGAGTCCATCATGAATATTTAGCCACCAGCAACCTGATCTTCTGCATGTTTACTCAGAAGCAAGCCTCACTAATTGCATTAGCCTTATTCCCAGTTAAAATGTGTTTAAAATAACTTTTGTTAAAAAACCTGAAGTTTTCCTTTTAGGAATTCGAGGTGCTGAAATCACAAAGGAGCAGAAAATACAATTTATGTATGCAACCACAGCTGCACAGATGTTACTGTTAGGAGCTTGTCCTACACTCGAGTAGGACCCTGGCAGAGACACATGCCTGACTGGCATGTTCTCTTCCACTTGGTCAATCGTTAGGGAGCTTCAAAAGCTTTCTTCTGCCTGAACATCACAGCAACCAATGCCAACAGACATCGGCACACTTAGGGATCCGCAGAGTCTTTGCAGCTTGCATAACACACCTCAGCAACTCAGCATTTTGACTAATCTACTTTATTTACATATAAACACACACAGAGCACTGCAACATGGCTCCCTTTCTCTCTACCATCAGACAGCAAAGAGAAAAAGAACAAAGGACAATAGTCCCACTTCACAGAACACAGTAATACAAACAACCTGTCTCCGTCACTTCCCACTCTGTGGCAAATGAAGTTAATGGGCTTTTTAGCCGAAATGGCTAAAATGACCGGAAGAATCAGAAATCAGGAAGACCAAATTTTTAATAAGGAATGGGGGAAAATTATAACTTATCTTAAAGACCATTGTAAACAGTTAAAATCGTTAGAAGAACTGGTCATTTGCAGTGGCGTAGCGTGGGGGGTGCAGGGGGGGCCGGCCGCACCAGGCGCAACATCTGGGGGTTAGGGTTAGGGGCGCAAATCCACGGTTTAGGGGGCGCAAATCCACGGGTTAGGGGGCGCAAATTACTTGCCTTGCCCCGGGTGCTGACAACCCACGCTAAGCCACTGGTCATTTGGCAACAACAATAAATAGAGCATTTAGTGTCATTTGGATATTGTGGAATTTTCTGCCAGCACAGATTCAAAAGATGCCTTCTTTTCCAACTTTTAAATGCCTGCTGAAAACTTTTGTATTCTGCCAGGCCTTTGCAGGCCATTAAGAATAGATATTTCCAAAATCATTAATTGATGCCTGATTAACTCTTTTAAATAGCTTTTATTGTACGGCTTTAAGTATGATTGTTGTGGACCGTGTAGATTTTTTACAAAATGAAATAGTGACATATATTATAAATGATTTTTATAAAGAAATACAGCAAATAAAGCAAATGCTGAGATTTAAGGAGGAAGGTTAGAGACATCTCCATCCCTTGGATTGGTTGTAAGAGGAAAAGCTGGTGCGGCCAGGATGAAGGCAGACTGTGGTTGGTAGGGCAATTTCCCATTCACCATGTTGTTGTTGCTATTGTTTAATCATTTAGTCGTGTCTGACTCTTCGTGACCCCCTGGACCAGAGCACACCAGGCACTCCTGTCCTCCACTGCCTCCCGCAGTTTGGTCAAACTCATGTTAGTAGCTTCGAGAACACTGTCCCACCATCTCGTCCTCTGTTGTCCCCTTCTCCTTGTACCCTCTATCTTTCCCAGCATCAGGGTCTTTTCCAGGGAGTCTTCTCTTCTCATGAGGTGGCCAAAGTATTGGAGCCTCAGCTTTAGGATCTTTCCTTCCAGTGAGCACTCAGGGCTGATTTCCTTAAGAATGGAGAGATCTGATCTTCTTGCAGTCCATGGGACTCTCAAGAGTCTCCTCCAGCACCATAATTCAAAAGCATCAATTCTTCGGCGATCAGCCTTCTTTATGGTCTTTACGAACCTTTGTCGGCAAGGTGATGTCTCTCCTTTTTAAGATGCTGTCTAGGTTTGTCATTGCTTTTCTCCCAAGAAGCAGGCATATTTTAATTTCATGGCTGCTGTCACCATCTGCAGTGATCATGGAGCCCAAGAAAGTAAAATCCCTCACTGGCTCCATTTCTTCCCCTTCTATTTACCAGGAGGTGATGGGCCCAGTGGACCACAATTCCCCCAATAGTTATTGGAAATCTGCTGTATGAGTTAAATACTGCCTGAACAGGAGGCCCAAGTTTATTTTTGCATGAAGAATACTAAAATAATAAAAAAATATGGTCCCAGTCTGCATAATTCCAACTTAATCAGCACTGTGTCAACATCTTGGATGTTATCTTGAAGCAATAAAGCTTTCATTGTTTAGAAGATGCTTTTGAATTGTGGACTTATTCATTAAAAGTTGGATTACATGAGAGGTACCCTTCCCACCCCACCCTCTAGACCCAGAGTCTCTTCTATTTATTATTCATATGCAGTAATAAGAACCAGCCAAGTACATTTGGCATTTCTAAAAACTCAGGCACCAATTAATGACCCAACGCAATGTTCCTAATGCATTCTTTCAAGCCAATTAGTTCCTATATTTATTGCAATTCCATATTCTAATGTGAGAAGTTGATTTTGTGGGAATGAGGAGGTCTAGAGGTTAAGTATGTCAACTGTAAAATATCTACCCAGGGCAAAAAGAAGCTGATTGCTTTGGTAATTAAAAAACGAGGTCACAGAAGATAGTTTTCACGGCAACCTTGCTCAGCCCCCAAACCTATAAAGGCAGGTTTTATTGGGTCTGATTCCGTTACCGAGGTGAAAACAAGGGGAAGCTGTGCAAAGAGTCTTCTGGTGCTGCGTAGAAACATGAGACATTGCTAAATGCCTGTAATGAGAGGTGTCACTACTCCATTTATGGGGCACATAAAGAGCTGCACATTTAAATTTAATACTTTAGCTCATTGGCAGAGTGCATGCTCTGAATGCAAAAGGCCCAGGTTCAATTCCTCGCATCTCCTAGTAGGACTGGGAAAGTATCCCACCTGAAACCCTGGAAAACTGCTGCAGGTCGGTGTAAGCTAGATGGATTTATGGTTTAACTCTGTGTAAGGCAACTCCCTTCTTGGAATAAAAGCAATGACAAACCTAGACAGGATCTTAAAAAGGAGAGACATCACCTTGCCGACAAAGGTCCGTAAAGTAAAAGCTATGGTTTTACTAGTAGTGATGTATGGAAGTGAAAGCTGGACCATAAAGAAGGCTGATCGCCGAATAATTGATGCTTTTGAGTTATGGTGCTGGAGGAGACTCTTGAGAGTCCCATGGACTGCAAGATCAAACCGATCCATTCTGAAGGAAATCAGCCCTGAGTGTTCAATGGAAGGACAGATCATGAAGCTGAGGCTCCAATACTTTGGTCACCTCATGAGAAGAGAAGACTCCCTGGAAAAGACCCTGATGTTGGGAAAGATGGAGGGCACAAGGAGAAGGGGACAACAGAGGACGAGATGATTGGACAGTGTTCTCGAAGCTACCAGCATGAGTTTGACCAAACTGTGGGAGGTAGTGGAAGACAGGAGTGCCTGGCGTGATCTGGTCCAGGGGGTCACGAAGAGGCGGACATAACTAAATGACTAAACAACAACAACAAGGCAACTCCCTATGTTCTAAATGCTTTGAATTGATCACATTCCAAATATTATTTTCTATTACAGCGGAACCTTGGTTTTCAAACATACAGTCATACCTTGGGTTAAATGAGCTTCAGGTTGAGTGTTTTCAAGTTACGCTCCGCGGTGACCTGGAAGTAATGGAGCACGTTACTTCTCTGTTTTGACACTTGCACTTGTGAAGACGCTCAAAATGACATCATGCACATGCGCAGAAGTGAAAAAAATGCAACCCATGCAAGCGCAGACGCGCAGTTACATCTTACGTTCTACTCAGGATGCGAACGGGGCTCCAGAACGGATCCTGTTCACATCCAGAGGTACCACTGTAATGCATTCCCGGAAGACCATTCAAGTTCTGAAATGTTCAAAAACTGAGGCGCAGACATTCACAAAAACAAACTGGTTGCAAGATAGCTCCTGAAATCAGCTGAACACAGATTGATTGCTCGTGGGAGCCATGCGGCATGTTCAACTTTGAAGGCATGATCGAAAACTGAAGCATTTACTTCCAGGTTTACGGTGTTTGTAAAGCAAAATGTTCTTCAACGGAGACGTTTGAAAACCTAGGTACCACTGTATATATTTAGGATTGTATATCTGGTATGCCTTTTGTTTTTGTTTTTAAAAACCCAGAGTCCATCGCAGTGTGAATAAATATAGACTACAGCAGCATCCCCACCAACATTCCTCAGATGAAAAGGGACATTTCTCACTTCCACCCCAAATGACCCTCCATGAATCCTTCATTTTTGCCCACATTTCCTATCAGAAGAGAGGCAACTGCCTCCACCACCTCACCAACGGGACACAGCACACACAATCTCCACCATCCTGAGAAAACCCCTCAACCCTGATTTCATTTTATTTTATCCTTTGGTAAATTTACAAAAAGGGGGAAAAACACACCCCAATAAATAAATAAATTTTTAGAAAGGGAAAGATTAGACGTGGATGCACAAAGCATATATATATTGTGCACCCCTTTCTTCCCACCTAAGGTGGACCTGCCTCTCCTTCTCCTTGCCTGATCTCCAGCAGCTACTACAAGCTGCCTAAGGGAGGAGGCTGGCAGTGGTGGTCACAGAGAGGCCATGGAATGCTCCCTTGGAGCCTTCAACACCACTTAGAATACCAGCTCATCCTCTAGCCACATTTTTCTGCTTCTAATCTTAAATTCAGTTCAGTTAAATCACGCGGGATTGTGTCTGTCCACTGATGCTCTTTGATTCAACAGAAGCATGTGTGAGCAGAAAACGGAAGATGTGATTTACACTGATTTCTTCTTCCCTCTGAAGACCTCTGCACCATCTCCCAGGCTTTTCCAAAGGTCTTCTCAAGCCCAGAGGAAAGGAGGAATCAGCAAAATTTGCCTCCCATTCTCCATATCCACATATGGAAGCCTCAGCTGGATCAAACAGCCTTACGCCATTGGTGGGACACAACTAGCTACTCCAACTTCTTCAAGACCTGGAATTATTTTCTCAACTAAATAATAATACTAATACTAATAATTCTCCTCAGGTATGCTCAGAAAGTAATGCAAAAATTCTAGGGATGTTCAGGGGTTTCGAGGCATTTCTTCTGAGCAATGTTTGGCAATGCACTGTCATGTCATATAAGGCAATAAAACAACTGATGTCAAAAACAATAAAAGCCACAGTTTACCTGAACTGAAACTTATCCAGGGCACAAGAGTTAACATCTCTCTCTCCCCCCATTACATATTTCTGCAATCAGTTACTTTAACAGCCCCACACATTTGCATATCCCCAAATGAAATTCTGTGCTGGAGAGGGGGGGGGCGATCGCTGTTTATTGCTAGCAGCCCGACAAATGAAAAGATGCTTGCTCCTTGTCTGCAACTGTGATTGCTACATGGACTTACAATAGAGTCTGGAAATTAATTTCTCCTGCATAGGAGCAGTGGTTGGTATTTATCAAGTTTAGATTTATATTTTCACGTCAAGCCAGCTGGAAAATTGGGTAAAAATCTAAGACTTCATTGAACAACCAGATGCTCCATCTCAGCCAAATTGTCACAGGCCAATAAATTACACATCCATGTGCACAAAACCTTTATTTTTGTGGGTAAGAATTGGTTGTGCACTCTTTAGCAAAGCTGGGGAGGGTGGAATTATCTTTGGGGAGGTTTTGTGATCCTTTCCCCCCTGAGCACAAGAAAGTCCATCGTAAAATGTCTAAGGGTTGTATCCAAATCAGCGCTGTGTAAACCTTCCATCAGAACAAGGATTTCTTATTGCTGTCAGGAGTGTGTGCAGGAGCCAGGCCCTGTGACCAGTAGGGCTTCACATGACTGGGGCCTAGCTAAGTTTGTTCTGGAGAGGCAAAGTGCGGCCGCACAGGTGAGGCCGCTTGGTAACTCACTGCACCTGGTGGCAAGAGCCGAGAAGGGATATAAGGTCAGCATTTCCCTTTGGCTCTTTGCCGCAGCAACACGCTTCCTGCCTTGTTGCATTTGACTTCTTGCTTCCTGATCCTAGGACCTCGGCTTCCTGATTTCCTGCTTCTTGATCCTCAGACCCTTGACTTCGTGACTCCTTGCTTCCTGGCCCTTGGACCCCTGGCTTCTGGACTCTCGTTCCTGCTCCCACCCCACCATCTTGCCCCCGGTCCTGATGTCCTCAGCCAGGACTTTGATCGCCCATAGACCAGACCATGACAATTGCACAACATAATGTTCTCTTCTTCTCCTCCCCCTGTGCATCCCATTCCAGAGGTTCTCCCAGCCCTCTGGAACAGATTCAAGAAGAGTGTGGGGCACACATATAAGAAGGAGAGAGGGGAAAGTTTTGTTGCTTAATAGAATGAGTGAATTGGACACAGTTCTTGCCATTTTGAGCCAAACTGTTCCAATGACTAAAGAGAATGAGAGGGTGCCTTCAAACAGCCACTGTTTGGTTGGCACCTCAACACAGGGCACATGCAACCACTTGGTGAGCTTGTCAATTAGTTTGTTCTCTTGAGTGGCAAGGAGAAATTAATTGCATTTTGAACTCTGATGCAAACCACACACCATTATTCCTTCATCTCTCCCATCGCCATTGTTTTGCTGAATGTGGAAAATTCAAGAAGGTGCTGTATCCAGAGGAGTTAGTGAGGACAGACAAGCTATCATTTATGGACTGTTTCAAAGGAGTTTTGGAAGCAAGAAGGCCCTCTCTTGGGCTCAAGAGAGTGAAGCACATTGCATTGGACTTAGGATATATGCATGATACTGCTTGTAAGAGTAGTCATCTTGCAAGTAAAGCGTCATCTTCAAAGCCTTGTGTTTGGGGTCTACTTCATCACTAGGGCTTTGAGGGCGAAACCACTGTGTCACTCTGCACGACTCAGAAAAACACCCAACAAGAACCTCCACTCCACAGGCGTAATTATGACCACCAGGTCCTCCCCATTTAGCCACCTGTCCGTCACACGACATCATATAGGATGTAACATGTTGGGCAGGTGAAGATGGAAGAAAAATGCGGTTTGCAAGGTGCTTTGAAGCTCTACCATCTGATTGTCAGGACTTCAAAGGTCAGGGGAGGATTCTCAGAAATCACCAAGGACCAGCTGGAGTCTTGGAGTCCTGCACAGTCAAAATCAGTCGAAAAACAGTTGGGACTGCCTCCACTAGTGTAGCTGACAAAACTGGAGAGGAAAAAAAAAAGCTTAGGCCATAAGAAATTTGACTTCCAAGATACCACAAAAAGTATTCTGTGGCGCCTTATTTCATGTGTTCCCTTTTTTTTTGGGGGGGGGTGTCTCTATTTCTAAATCCAGCCTTCTAACTCAGAAGCAAGTTCTGCTGAATTAAATGTGGCTTCCTCCCAGGTAAGCAGAGTAAGGATTGCAATCTGAATTGTTAAAAGTGCGCTCTTTGCCACTACCAAAAAAGATGAATGAAGCATCATAGATCACTCCAAACTTTGGGTGAGTAGGGTTGCAAACTCATTTAGCACAGGATAACCTCACTCCCTTGAGCTACTCTGAGCTCCTTACCAGTAGAAGAGGTGAGGAGTCTGTGCTACAGGAAAAAAAAAGAGAATTATTCAACAAGCAAAGGTAATTCTGCCAGTTATATAAATAATACATATTTGTCACATATTTTTTCCTGCTAGTCCTGGAAACAGGAAATGAGATCTGTAATTTAATAAACCCTTGTGACCTGAACGTTTGATTCCATTTATTTCTCCCCTTTAAGATTTGCCCACATATGTCCAAGCCTATCTGTTTTTTGTTTTGTTTTTTTAAAAAAAAATTTAACAAGAGTTTATTTCTTTCCAAAAAAATTTTAAAATACTAAACTCAGATGAAACAGAAGCAAGGATGGGCTGACCAGCTAATTCCATTCTGTTTCAATCTCACTGGCATTCAATCTTAGATAAAGCCTGTCCCCCCCAAAAAAAAAATAATGCATGAAAAGTCACCCACATGATCACCATGCAGGACAGATTTTCTACGACTGAGCCATGTCACTTTCCCCAAAATGACCAAGGTGGTGCCGGGCTTTTATAAACAATGACAGCAACAGCCAATGCTCCAGAGCCAGGTAGCTCTTAAGGTAAAGGTAAAGGGACCCCTGACCATTAGGTCCAGTCATAACTGACTCTGGGGTTGCGGCGCTCATCTCGCCTTATTGGCCGAGGGAGCCGGCGTACAGCTTCCAGGTCATGTGGCCAGCATGACTAAGCCGCTTCTGGCGAACCAGAGCAGCACACGGAAATGCCGTTTACCTTCCTGCTGGAGCGGTACCTGTTTATCTACTTGCACTTTGACGTGCTTTCAAACTGCTAGGTTGGCAGGAGCAGGGACGGAGCAACGGGATCTCACCCTGTCGTGGGGATTCAAACCGCCGACCTTCTGATCGGCAAGTCCTAAGCTCTGTGGTTTAACCCACAGCCCCACCTATGCCCAGATCAGCAATAAATCACAAGGAGAGCTCATACTTAGCTGCTAATGCTTCAAGAGTATTTCTGGTTTTGCACATGCAGAATTACTGTTTCAGGAGGCACTTCAAAGTTGGAAAAAAGGCATCTTCTTAATCTGCGGTGGCAGAAAATTCCACAATATCCCAATGACAAAGAAATAATAATAATAATAATAATAATAATAATAATAATAATAATAATAATAATAATTTATTATTTATACCCCACCCATCTGACTGGGCCTCCCCAGCCACTCTGGGTGGCTTTCAACAAAATATTAAAATACCATAATTCATTAAACATTAAAAACTTCCCTAAACAGTATACAAAACAACAACCACAACACAGTATACAAAAGTTAACATCAAATACCAATCATTTTTTAAAACACAAAGACTAATATTTTTAAACACAAAAACTAGAATATAAAGAAAATGGGGAAAAAAAGAAAATACTTCTACATCTATCAGCTTATGATTTGAGATTTAAAACGATGAATAGGTATCTGAGACTAGTATGTAGATAGAAGGAAATAAATTGCTGAAATAACTGGATTATCTGATTGGTGGGTTGGGGAAGGTGGCTTATGGGATATCCGCAGAAGAGTCAATTAATGACAAAGGAAGCTAAAATATTATTTCAGTGTTTTCCCTCACCAGTCTTGACTTTCTGATAATGGCAGTTTTTTTTTTATTAAATATATATATAGAGAGAGAGAGAGAACTGTTTATTTTGATAAAACTTATTCAAATAGCACAAATTGATGTCTAAAATTGACTTTTGTCGGTAAAGTATAATTACATGACTGCAAATCCTCGATAATGATATAATTCAAGCTAGTTCTGCATATAGCTTTTACAAGAGACAGAGTGCGTGCATGATCAAAATTACATTTTTCATCTGCTGCTCTAAACTAATTATAACTTCGTCTCTTTCTCCCCCTCTCCCCCCCCCCATAGCTTTTCGTAACTTCATAATGTGGCCGTGTGCTTGGCTGAGAGTTCAGTCAGGCAAACTGAAGGTAAGTAAGCATGGGAAGGATGAAGAAAAGAGTTATTAGGGCTTGAAATCCCATTGTGTCAGCCATGTACAGTGGTAGCTCGGGTTAAGTAGTTAATTCATTCTCGAGGTCCATTCTTAACCTGAAACTGTTCTTAACCTGAAGCACCACTTTAGCTAATGGGGCCTCCCACTGCCACCGCGAAATTTCTGTTCTCATCCTGAAGCAAAGTTCTTAACCCGAGGTACTATTTCTGGGTTAGCAGAGTCTGTAACCTAAAGTGTATGTAACCTGAAGTGTATGTAACCCGAGGTACCACTGTACAACCTCACAAAGCAACCTGTAAATGCTTAGGTTTTGTTGTTGTTGTTGTAATCCATGATTTGCAGGCAGCTTAGCAAGTTTGCAGTTAGAATCTCCACAGCGTGGGAATACAGAACATGAACGGAATCTGCCCAGAAATAAGGAGAGCCAGCAACAACCAAGTGATTGGCTGAGTTCCTTATATAGGCATGACCTACAACACTGGTGTGTGTTGGAGATTGTTAGTGTGGTGTGGTTAGTTCTGAAAAGTAGCTGAGAGTGAGAAGTCGTGTTTTAAATACAGTGGACGCTCAGGTTGCAACCGTGATCCATGCGGGAAATATGTTCGCAACCCGCAGCGTCTGCACACGCGTGGGTTGCAATTCAGCGCTTCTGCGCATGCACAAAGTGTGATTTAGTGCCTCTGCGCATGTGCAACTGCCCAACCCCGGAAGTAACCCGTTCCGGTACTTCCGGGTTTCGGCGCATCCGTAACCTGAAAAAATGCAAGCCTGTAACCCAAAGTATGACTGCAGTAACTTGTGAATAGCTTATACATTTGCTACTGTAAATAAGAAAACAACAAGTATCAAGTTACTAGTCAGCAGTTTTTGTTCCTGCTCATCGTACAGCTGGGCAATGCTCAACAATCCTCTGCTAAGCTGTGCAACAGGGGAAAGCACTTTGAAGGTTCAGATGGTTTACAAATGTTTTAACAGTTATATCACATTGCAATTGCTCAAGGGAAGGCAGGCAGGCAGACAGCCCATCCCTGAACAGCTCAGTCGCTAAATGAAAGACAAGTTACGCAGACTGCCAAGGTTGACCCCAGACATTTTGACACCTGAGGCAGACCCCAAAATGGCACCCTCATCCCAGCCAGGGAAGAAGGGGTGAGGGAAGATCTACATCAGGAGGAAAGAGTGAAGAAAGATGGAGATTGGGATCTGATGCCTTGGTGAATCCTGCTGCCTGAGGCAGTTGCCTCACCTTGTCTAATGGAAGACTGCTGGGAGAACGCCAGAATCTGCGTGATATACTCGCTAAGTGTGAAAGACTAGGAGCTTGGAGACCAGGGTTCAAATCCTCACTCCCCCATGAAGCTCACTGGGTGAACTTGAGCCAGTCACTTACTCTCAGTACCTCACAGGATTGTTGTGGAGGAATAAAATGGGGTGTGTGAACTATGTAAGCCACCTTCAGCTCCTTGATAATGATAACAACAACTACTACTGCTACAATCAGGGAGGGATGAACCAAAATTTCTCAAGAAATACTTTTCTGACATGTTTTTGAAAATATTTTTCCCCCCAGCTTCTTGGAGTGATTCAGTTCTCCTCTGCAGAATATTTCACAAAATTGCATCCCTGCATTGCTATTCTGTGAAGCATGGGCACAGTTGTGAACCTCTTGATGAGAAAATAGTTGAATACTTTTGAAGGAAGGAACAGGTTTGGCTCTGCTTCCTTCCAGTCTTACTCCCTTATGTAGGGAGGAATTAAATTCATTTCATATTTCAAGGCGACTTACCTAATTCATGCTTCACGAAACAACGCATGAAGCAAAACACAACCATCCTTCAAAGTTCGCACCTCTCTGAATTTTGTAATGCATTTCTACAGCAAAGTAATGGGTGCAAAAATTATAAAGTATGCATAAAATGTTAATATCAGAGAAAATAATATGCCAAATGCCCCTCTTTACACTGGCATTCGTCACCTGAGATTAGTGTTTTCAGGACTCACCCAATTCCTGTGACTGTAATAAATATATAATATAAAAGAAATAAATAAATAGTTTTAACTGTCTTTAATTATGAATTTTCAATTGCTTAACCCAACCTGGGATCTGTAGTAGTTGTCGTCATCATAGTTTTACAGTTTACTCAGCCATACTGTTAGCCCAATGCTTTCTTCACCTACCAATAATAGTAGCATTTAATTCAACCTTGTGTGTTATAATTTCTCAGAGGGGAATTTTTCGCAGCAAAAGAGACTTGAAAATTCTACCCGTACCTCGTCTTCTGAAATATCCTGCAAAATGCTCCTCACTCCCATTTTGCCACAAACACAAATAAGCATGGAGAATTTGGAGAGATCACTTCAGCTCAACCCTTGGACTAGGTTGGGAGAGGATTGGCCTCTGCTTCCGTCCACCAGCATCATAAATGCCAGCATCACTTAGCGTCAGCGAATGAAGCCATTTTACACATTCCATCCTCAAAGTTCTGTATCTGCCACTTTAGAAACAGCATCATTTCATTTTTGCCAGAGCAGCTGATGAAGGCGGAAGGTTTTCCTACATGAATAAAATGTTCTTTGGTCCATCACAGCTTTACACATACACACACACACACACGAGTAGGATCACACTGCTTATTGCCTTACAGATTCATCAAGGAGGGCAAAGTTTTAACCCCATGTAAATGCAACTTACATTTCAGACATGAAATTTGCATAATATATGTAGCTCAGATTGAATTTGTATGAGATTCTCATTTTACAGGATTAGATAAAACCATTAAAGGGCTATTAGCCATGGTCACTAACTAGAATCTGAGAGGGGCCACCACTCTACAGAGGTGCAAGTACCTCACACGGAGATGGTGCAGTCCCTAGAATCACTTGTTAGAAGCATCTAGGCAGCAGGTGATGGAAAAGATCTCCTAAGACTCCAGAGAACTTCTGCCAGTGAGAGCAGAGAACACTAGGCTAGGTGCATCGATTCTCTAACTCAGTGAAAAGTGACTTCCTATGTACATCTGGCACTGGGGCATGCAGCAGAAGAAGGTAATCTTCATTAGGTCCAGTTTGGGACACCGAAGAAGAAGAAGAAGAAGAAGAAGAAGAAGAAGAAGAAGAAGAAGAAGAGGAGGAGTTTGGATTTGATATCCTGCTTTATCACTACCCTAAGGAGTCAGGGTGGCGCTGTGGGTTAAACCACAGAGCCTAGGGCTTGCCGATCAGAAGGTTGGCGGTTTGAATCCCCGTGACGGGATGAGCTCCCATTGTTCGGTCCCTGCTGCTGCGAACCTAGCAGTTCGAAAGCACAAAGTGCAAGTAGATAAATAGGTACCGCTCCAGCGGGAAGGTAAAAACCGGTGTTTCAGTGTGCTGCTCTGGTTCACCAGAGGCGGCTTACTCATGCTGGCCACATGACCCAGAAGATGTCTGCGGACAAACGCTGGCTTCCTTGGCCAATAAAGCAAGATGAGCGCCACAACCCCAGAGTTGGTTACGACTGGACCTAATGGTCAGGGGTCCCTTTGCCTTTACCTTTAAGGAGTCTCAAGGTGGCCAACATTCTCCTTTCCCTTCCTCCCCCACAACAAACACTCTGTGAGGTGAGTGGGGCTGAGAGACTCCAGAGAAGTGTGACTAGCCCAAGGTCACCCAGCAGCTGCATGTGGAGGAGCAGAAACACGAACCCAGTTCACCAGATTACGAGTCTACCGCTCTTAACCACTACACCACACTGGCATCTGAAAGGTCATAGCTCAGTGGTAGAGCATCTGCTTTGCATGCAGAAGGTCCTGGGTTCAAGCCCCAGCATCTCCAGGTAGGGATAAGAAAGACCACTGGTCTTAGATCCTGGAGGGATGCTATCCATTAGTGGAGATTATACTAAGATAAATTGGCCAATGGTCTGACTCAGGATAAGACAAATTCCTATTTTCCAATGCTGTTTTTGGTAGCAGAGTGCTGAACTAGCATCTTATCTTGCAGAACAGTTGGGACTACATGCCTTGTCCTTCAGGGATCTTCAACTGCTGAAAATTAATTCCTACTCACCCTTGATTTATTCTCTATGGCCCAGTGAAGATAGGAAGCAGAGCTGTTTGAATAGTTTTAGCCATTTGGGAGAGGGCATTTACAGGACAAAAAACAAACAAACAGAGGGGTAGGGAGTTTCACCCAGATTTTCAGGGATATGTTATGGGGTTTAAAGAACAAACATCCCCCTGGCCACTGCATAACATTAATTACTAACGTAAGCAGCACCATGGCCTACAACCAAAAATTCAACATTCCCCCCTCTCTTCCCCTAAATGAGGCAGACAATTTACCGTCTCATTCATGGAAGTGAAGAGTTTCAAAAAAACTGGATGGCAGAGTTCAGCTCAGCGTTACTAGGGAGGTCTTTAACAGGAGGAGGAGACGACTACCTCACTATTTATGTAAGAAGTATAAGTGTAAGTGTAAGAAGATGCATAAGAAGAGCTCTGCTGGATCAGGCCAAAGGCCCATCTAGTCCAGCATTGTGTTCTCAAAGTGGCCAATCAGAAAATGCCCCATGAGAAGCCAACCACAGGATCTGAGTGCAGGAACATCTCCCTGCTTGTGATCCTCAGGAATTGAAATTCAGAGACATCCCGTGGTGTAGTGGTTAAGAGCGGTAGTCTCGTAATCTGGGGAACCGGGTTCGCGTCTCCGCTCCTCCACACGCAGCTGCTGGGACACCTTGGGTTAGTCACACTTCTTGAAGTCTCTCAGCCCCACTCACCTCACAGAGTGTTTGTTGTGGGGGAGGAAGGGAAAGGAGAATGTTAGCCACTTTGAGACTCCTTCAGGTAGTGATAAAGCAGGATATCAAATCCAAACTCCTCCTCTTCTTCTTCTTCTTCTTCATCATCATCATCATCATCATCATCATCCTGCCTCCAACCATCTCAGGACTTCTTTCCAGTTCAGTTGGACTCATTCCAGTCCAGCTGTTCTTCGCTGCTTGATTTTTATGTTTTCAGTCATCTCAGGGTGGATAAAAAATGATGATTTTGCCCAATGGGACTGTCTACCTTTGAGCAGGCAGAAAATCAAACGTTCATGGCTGCCTTGTAGCATTCCACTCCAGGTCTTCCTCCTTAAATCAATGCAGCCCCTGTTTTTAAATTGACCCCTGAATGAACTGCAACGTGCAGAGGCAGGCAAGTCCATGGATGGAGCCCAAACCATTACATTTATGATATTTTCACATCTAATCACTCAATGCTACACCATGCTCTGAACCTATTAGCATCAACAATTCAATTAAGAGTCTATTGCTTAATCAGGACTTGTTTACGGAATCCGTTATCCAATGACAACAACCCATTAAAACAATCCCAATCTCTGATATATGATAAAGGGGTCAGTCAGGGGCTGAAGGAAATTGAAATTGAGGGAATGAGACACAGGAGCACTCATTTCTCCTGGCATGCAGGTGTTTTCATGTGTGCAAAAGTGACTTCGGGGAAAATGAAAAATCGAAGGTGGGCAATGCTGCTGAATCCCAGCAGTGTCTAAATCCCTTTTCAGAAGGATCGAGATTTTACGTGACATGGGATTCTTCATTCAACATTGATATTTGGGGTGCTTGAGGAATTCAATCACAGTGAATTGCAACTCACCTGATCTGCATATCCTGAACTAACGTTGGTGTGGGAATGGAGCTGTTATTGGTTTTTTGTGCTTCTCCAAATGTTGTAACACAGTTTTTAACTCATAAACCACACTTAAATGCATTTTTTAAAAATGTGACAAAGTGTGTTTAGAAAGATAAAGTTAGAGCTGCACATTTTAAGAGAACACACATTCAAAATGGATATTTAAATGTGAATATTTGTACATTTTTAAAATGCAGAAACGAGACAGAATAGATTAATGAGTGAATGCATGTGAAACTGACACACAATGGAAACACAGTAATCTGCACAGGTCAATTCTGTTCCCTGTTCGTTTAGGAATCTCAAGAGGATCACCAATCCATCCATTGGTGGCTCATTAACAGCAGTTTATTAGCCCACTTTTTGTCTTACAATGGTACCTCGGGTTACATACGCTTCAGGTTACATACGCTTCAGGTTACTCACTCCGCTAACCCAGAAATAGTGCTTCAGGTTAAGTACTTTGCTTCAGGATGAGAACAGAAATCGGGCTCCAGCGGTGCGGTGGCAGCAGGAGGCCCCATTAGCTAAAGTGGTGCTTCGGGTTGAGAACAGTTTCAGGTTAAGAACGGACCTCCAGAATGAATTAAGTACTTAACCTGAGGTACCACTGTACATGAAATTATATATCTCTCTCTCTTTCTTTCTTTCTAGCCAGTGATTTTATGTGATTGTTGTATCATTTTACTGTTGTTAGCCGCTCTGAGCCTGGCTTCAGCTGGGGAGGGTAGGATATAAATAAATTATTATTATTATTATTATTATTATTATTATTATTATTATACTGACTGATATGAGCACCATCGCTTTTTTTCTGCCGATGGCAGCCATTTTGTTCCTACAGACACTTTTATCAAGACATCATTTATTATTATTATTCAAAAAGCTATCATTCACTCATTCATAAAATATAACAAGGAAGTTTACAACATAGAAAACAACAACAATAAAATCAGTCTATAAATATCTATAAAATATAATTGAAAACATCAATTAAACTTCAGTAGATGGTTTAAAGAAAAACTCCTATTGTGGAAGCATGTCAAATGTGTTATTTTCAGATGACATCTGAAAGCAGGTAGAGATGGTTTCTGCTAAAACTCTATTTGTAAGGAGTTCTGGGGAACCACCAGAAGTGCCCCATCACAGAACTGGCACCTCTCTCCTTTTTTTTTAACCCAAAAAAGCTTTGCATCTATCTCGCTATCTACCATTGCACACACACTCAGAATTTTAACAATAAATAATAAACAGCTTTAATGCAGAGCAATAAATCATTCCAGCAGCAGAGAGAGATTTAAGAAAACGCTTGGCAAAATAAAAAGGGGTTTTCTTTAACTCTAAAAGCTGCATGAGTGAGAGCCAACCAGGCTTCTTTAGTGAGAGAGTTTCCACAGCCTAGGAGGTGTTGTTGTTTAGTCGTTTAGTCGTGTCCGACTCTTCATGACCCCATGGACCAGAGCACACCATGCACTCCTGTCTTCCACTGCCTCCCGCAGTTTGGTCAAACTCATGCTGGTAGTTTCGAGAACACTGTCCAACCATCTCGTCCTCTGTTGTCCCCTTCTCCTTGCGCCCTCCATCTTTCCCAACATCAGGATCTTTCCCAGGGAATCTTCTCTTCTCATGAATTGGCCAAAGTATTGGAGCCTCAGCTTCAGGATCTGTCCTTCCAGTGAGCACTCAGGGCTGATTTCCTTAAGAACGGAGAGATTTGATCTTCTTGCAGTCCATGGGACTCTCAAGAGTCTCCTCCAGCACCAAGCCTGGGAGGTACTGTAGCTGAAAAGGGAGCCCTCTTTTTCCAGTCAAAAGTGCTGCTTCAAGGCAACAGAATGTAGAACAAGGGCTCCAAAACCACAATGGTTGGGTAGATGAAGCTTGGTGAAATGGTCCTCTGAGTATCCTGGTCTTCAACCGTTTAGGGTTTCATACATAATAACACACACTTTGAACAATGCCTTGGAATGAACTGGAACCAAGAGTGAGTAACACGCTCCAAAAATGTGGCCCATTGCACTCAAGTGCAATTTGTACCAATTGCAATTTCTTAAAGCAGCCCTGTGTGGATTATGTGACAGCAATGCAGGGTTCCAGCATCACATGCCCTTATACCATACTGTGGTTTAAGGCAGATGTTTTCAACCTTTTTGAGTCCATGGCTCCCTTGACCAACTACATTTATTGTGCAGCACCCCTGTGGGGTTCAGGGGCCCTGTTATGCCACCCCTTGCCCACAGAGCTGGCTGCCTCTCACCTTTTTCAAACACTCTCCCTTGTGGAGTGTTCCCTCAGCCTCTTCACCCCTCTCCTTGGAAGTCCTCTGGGCAGCCACTGCTTCCAGCCCTGGTCTCTGATTTGCCCCCCAAAAAACAGAGGTGCTTCCTCACACTACCCCACAGGGGCCTGAGACTTGTCTGTCCATTCCCAACAGCAAGGGCTAGTGGATTGGCAGGCTGGGCTACCTCACCCACTTATTTGCTTACTACTAGGCTGCATCAGCTCCTGGCAACCAGCACCCACTGGCCAGCCCCAGAGGCACAATTTGCCTGGGGAGCTTGTAGCCAGGGCTGCTGCAACAAACAGCTGTGCAAGTCTTTGAGGGATAGAGACATAAGAGGGCATCAGAGGAAGGAGGGAAGGAAAGAGGGAACAGAGGCCAGTGTTGCCTGTGGCACCTATGATCATTACTTAAGGCACCCAGGGTGTCACAGCACACTGGTTGAAAACCACTGGATTTCCTTTAATGTGGATATAATTTGAGCCAAACAATATTGATCAAATGAACAAGCTCCGTGAAACAGCTGATATAAATCGCCCAGTAACCAGCCAGAAATCACAAAGGCAAAAACCTGAAGCAAAGAAGAAGGAAAGCAAAAATATCAAAACACTTAGGAAATTGAAGATAACCCATTGTGCTCGCAAAAAACAACAACAACAACAACAACAAAAAACAATGGCAGAAACTTTACAACCTATGTTGGAAATGTAAAGAGACTGAAGGTACTTTCTTTCACCTTTGGTGGACATGCCCAAGGATTAAGACTTTCTGGGAGATGATTTACAATGAAATGAAAAAGGTATTGAAATATACCTTTCTGAAGAAACCAGAGGCCTTTCTCCTGGGCATGGTCGGCCAATTGGTGTCAAAGAAGGATAGAACTTTTTTTTATGTATGCAACAACAGCAGCAAGAATACTCATCGCAAAGTATTGGAAGACACAAGATTTACCCACCCGGGAAGAATGGCGGAGATGTCTGGCAGAATCCGAGACCAAGGTGAAGAGTTGGTGGAAGAAGATTGGAGAAAATTCAAAGTTTATCTACAGAAACATTGTAAAATTCAGGAATGTTAGAAGGATGTTGGAATGAAGTAATGTGGTATTAGCAGAAATGATATAAAAGACTAGGTAAAAATTGTTTTTTTAATTGTTGAAAGATGAGAATGTAAAAATATATTACATTAGGATAAACAATTAGGATAAAAACCAAGCTGGAAAGGATTTGCTGGAATATTTAATTGAACTAGAATACAAAAAAGGGAGGTGTGAGGAGGTCAGGGAAATAAGTAAATGAAAGATAAGACATGGAAAGAGGGAAATGTTTTTAATTGCTTTTACTTTTCTGTATTTTGTATTTTTTCTTCTTCTCTTTTTTCCCTCATTTTTTCTTTCTCATTTTTGTAACTTTTTTGTAACTTTAATAAATATTATATATAAAAAAGAAACTTTACAACCTAATTCCATTGTCCTCTACACCTGGCTTAAATAAATCCACCTCACAGGGCAGTAAAGAGAAAGGCAAAGTAGGACCAAACAAGGCAAAGGCCCAGTCAACATCTGAGAAGGAAACTCTGAGCTCTGAAACAAACATAACAACAGAAGTAACTTCTCTGAGCCCTGGAAGGAAACCAATTGGAAATACGGGTATTAGAGAGGTGGTGACCCATAATATTGATAGGGACATACTATAGAACCAGCAAGTTCTGATCCAGAAAAAAGGTTGGAGCTTGGTACTAATTCCTCAAAAACTTGTATTTTCCCAAAACCTTGTATTTACTCAAAACCGAAGGGCTTCCTCCCCCAGATAGATCGCATAATGCATTATCTGATCTATCTGGGGGAGGATCACCTTCCAAGATCAAAATCTGGCCAATCTTATCCACAGATCAAGAAATCTATTCATAAAGGAAAGGGTATAATTTGGTGATCCATGGATATATCCAACGCAACACTAAGTTAGTTACTTGTTTCGCTGGTGTAACGCTTTGTGTGAAAGAGAATGCATAAGTAGGTTGCTGCTAACTTTGTTGTGCAAGAGATATGCTACACAAGTTTTTGCTAGCACAGCTTTTGCACAGGATTCCTCTGTCGCACAACGTTAAAGCTAAGCTAGCCACTATTGCAGGAGCCCTTGTGCTGGAGGACAGAGAATGGCAGCTATGGCCTCTGGTGTTATTTCTACTCTTGTCCTCTAAAGGCAGATGTCCTTGTCTTTTGACATGTCACAAAGCATACATAGTGCATACAGCTCTTGGGATTCCAAAGATGTCTGGGGTGAACTCCCCCTTGAAAAGCTCAGCCCTACTCTTGAGACACTCTCTTGGGCTTGGGATCATTCTTCAGTATTTCCAGTGAGGAAAAGCCAGTAGATGTGTCTTGATTTTCCCATGCCAGGTTCACCTCAGAGAAACATACAGGCTCTAGATTGTGGGCAAGCACGTGTCTCTTGACCTTCTAGTCTCAGTGGGTCCGCCTCGGCTGAGAGCGATTTCTATTTGGAAACAGAATCATTTTTTAAAAATTAAGCCAAAACTCAGCAGGAAGAAGACTAAACAAAGCCAAACAAAAAATCCCATAGGGGGATAATAGGGCAGCATGAGGTTTTAATTAAGCTTTGTTTCACCTTGGGATGTGGAAAATATCTGTTTGTGCTAGCTACAGGAACAATTAATGACAGCGTACAGTCCAATTTGCTTTGAACGGCTCTAGAAATGGGACCTTCCAACACAGTGTGACGCTAGAAGATGAGGGCGGGCACTGCTGTCACTCAGTCTTGGCTGAGGCTGATGTTGCTGTTAGGGATTTATAGCCTTGCTTGTGGTTCTGCCTAGGGGTGGGCAATCTGTCCATTTCTTTTTCCTCTTGCCTTCTTATTTACCCTTTTTCTTTCTTTTTTTTAATACTTTACATTTTTAAAGAGTCCTCCTGAAAATCTGGCACCAAATTTCTCCTAGTGTACTCATTATTTTCTTTGCATTTTCACCTGCTATATGCATTTTTGCAAAACCATTTTCCTAACAGAATGGGTTTTTTTCGGTATGTCATTGTCTGTAATATTTGCATTTTTGTGCACACTTTACCCTAGTATGTGTGGTGTGTGTGTGTGTGTGTGTGTGTGTGTGTGTAGACACATTACTTGTGTGGAGAAGTGCACTGCAAAATCTGGGGATGTGTGGATTTTAAAGGATGGCTGCCTCTCATTTGGGTGCAAATTTGAAATCCTCCTTCCGGCCTCCTTAAGGCAATGTTACAAAGAGGCAGAACTAGACACGTGGGGGGAAACTGGATTCCCATTCGCACTGGAAGGCAATCCTACTTAATTTGCACTTTTTGAAACAATCTGTATTCTGTAAAGCGAAATGCAGTGCTCCATCAAGACCTTGCCATGCAGTTGCAGATTCCTGAATTCATCAGCTGGCTGAACCAGATTATCTCCAAGCTCTCTTCCAACTCCAAAAAGCCAATTAAGTCCCTGGGGTGATCAGATGCAAAGGACACCAGGAGTCCCCTACTCTCATTAGATGGGTAGAGAAGGAATTTCAGCAGTGTGGTTTTTCTCAGCCCTGAAAGATTAGCTCTACCTGCCAAAATTATCTGTTCTACCAAACCGTTTAAAGCACTAGAGTCCTGTTCTCATTGGCATCTGGCCAAACTGAAGTCCCTGGCTCAACTGTTTCTTGACATTATATACTTGTCATTTTCCCTTTTCTGCATCCACCTTTTCAAGCCTTAATGATGACCTTGTTTTTCTGAGCATTTTCCTCTTCCCACTTCTACATCCACTTATGTCTCTGATGTTGTTTAGAGTTCAGCCTTCATATCCAATTAGCCAACTGCTTTCTTTGGACCACCTGCTTATTTCATACCCATCTAGTTGTCCTCTGAACTGTGAATGAGTCACTCTTACAATAATCTTTGAACTCCAGCGGGAATTAGAGGAGAGGAGGAGGCAGATCAGAAATAACTGAAGCCAAACATGACAGAACGCTTTAGAGAAGGTACTGGAGACACCTGTGAAGATTCTGATCTATAATTTGACTGGCTTTCTTGTTGCTCGGATAGGAGGACTAAAAGTTAAATATCCCCAAGACTGAGAATGAGGAAGATTGAAAAGCAAAAGACAGCAGGGAATCCAAAGCTCTATTACATAGTTAAGGAACCTTTGTTAATGACAAACCTAGACAGCATCTTAAAAAGCAGAGACATCACCTTGCCGACAAAGGTCCGTATAGTTAAAGCTATGGTTTCCCAGTAGTGATGTATGGAAGTGAGAGCTGGACCATCAAGAAGGCTGGATTATGTGCCGTTACATATTACTAGAGGTGGAAAGAAAATCTATGGGCAAAGCCTAGCTTTCAGCACAGAGATGAAAAGAGCATTTCTTAAACCTGAACTTAGCACTTCCAAGGTTTCTTTATGTACATTTGCTTGGAAATCCAGCCTTGTTGTTCTCTCTTTCTCCATATGTCCTTGTGCATTAATGCAAGGCGGCCAAATGGAATGGAAACTAGCAATATTGCTGCTACATTTGCATAGGTAAATGTCAATGCACATGCAACAGTCCAGCATTATAGATGAACATCAGTTTGCATTACTTGAGAAGGCAGATGAGAAACCCACTTCTGCAGAAGCTGTTAAGAAAAACACGTGTACCTGAGATACAGTGGATATTTAGGAATGTGGGGCATCAATGCCAGGAAGCTCTAGGGAAGAAAGGAGGCAGGTTTTACAAACCACCAACCCTTTGTAATGTAGACACACGCTGAACCAAAACCATAGAGGTCTACTACATCAAATCTTCGTTCATAAAGGTGCTGGAAAAAAATCTAACAAAAGAGGAGAAAGATAGGTTTCAAAGTGAAACTGGGTTGGAAATAGAAAAAAAGGTTAAGTACCTGGGGGTAAATCTGACATCAAAAAATGTGAACTTATTTAAAGACAACTATGAAAAATGTTGGACAGAAGTTAAGAAAGATTTAGACATATGGTCTAGGCTGAAACTTTCCTTGTTAGGCCGAATTGCTGTTATCAAGATGAATGTATTGCCAAGAATGTTGTTTTTATTTCAGACGCTACAGATTCTAGACAAAATGGACTGTTTCAAGAGGTGGCAGAAAGATATATCTAAATTTGTCTGGCAGGGCAAAAAGCCCAGAATAAAATTTAAGATCTTAACCGATGCAAAAGATAGAGGGGGCTTTGCCCTGCCAGACTTAAGACTTTATTATGAATCAGCAGCCTTTTGCTGGTTGAAGCAATGGCTACTTCTTGAAGACACAGACATTCTTGATCTGGAAGGATATGACAATAGTTTTGGTTGGCATGCATATTTGTGGTATGACAAGGTAAAGGTGTATAAAAGTTTTAAGAACCATATTGTCAGGAAAGCATTGTACAATGTTTGGAATAGATATAAGGATTTATTGGAAACTAAAACCCCTAGGTGGTTGTCACCAATGGAAGCGAAAGCAGTGAAAAAAATTAACATGGACTCTAATTGGCCTAAGTATTGTGAAATTTTAGAATATGATGGCGAAAGACTGAAGCTACAAAGTTTTGAGAAGCTAAAGCATAAAGTTCGAGATTGGTTACACTACCGTCAGATAAATGAGATGTTTAAGCAGGACAGGAAACTTGGTTTTCAGAAGGAGAGGTCAAAGTTAGAAACAGAATTGTTAGAATCCAATACTAAAAACCTATCTAAAATGTATAATTTGCTGCTGAAATGGAATACACAGGATGAAACAGTGAAATCAGCTATGATTAAATGGGCACAGGATATTGGTCATGACATTATGTTTGACGACTGGGAACAGTTATGGACCACCGGTGTTAAATTTACGGCATGTAATGCCCTGAAAGAGAATATAATGAAAATGATCTATAGGTGGTACATGACCCCAGTCAAACTTGCAAAGATTTACCATCTGCCCAATAACAAATGTTGGAAATGTAATGAGGCTGAAGGTACCTTTTACCATCTTTGGTGGACCTGCCCAAAGATTAAGGCCTACTGGGAAATGATCTATAATGAAATTAAGAAAGTCCTTAAGTGGACATTTGTAAAGAAACCGGAGGCTTTTCTCTTGGGCATGGTCGGCCAATTGGTATCAAAGAAGGATAAGACATTCTTTATGTATGCAACCACGGCAGCAAGAATCCTGTTGGCAAAGTATTGGAAGATGCAAGAATTACCTACTCTGGAAGAATGGCAATCGAAGGTGATGGAATATATGGGACTGGCAGAGATGACCGGCAGAATCCGTGACCAGAGGAAAGAGACAGTGGAAGAGGACTGGGGGAAATTTAAAACATATCTAAAAAATTACTGCAAAATTGTGGACTGATAAGATGTTAAGGGGTATGAAACAAAGAACTACAGCTGTAAATCTTAAACTTCAAGGAAATTTAAAAGGGACTTAACTAAAGACTGATTGATGAGTTGCTCGAAAAATGGTAAAACAAGGATGTGGCGAAGGGAAGGCATGGGGAAGTCAATTTTTGTTGTTTGTTTTTGATGTTTGTGTTTGTCTTGTATTGTTATTAATATGTGTAAAAACTAATACAAATATTAAAAAAAAAAACAAATCTTCGTTCATAATATCTGAAGGGATGAAGAGGCCAGTTATTAGATAAAATAAGGTCCTCATTGATTTTAATTGAGCCCTACTGATTTATACAGAGGCTAATTATTTTGAATTGACTTCTATTGATTTGTGTCTCATTAGGTCCGAGCAAAAGCTCTGCGATTTGCATTGAGCAGACTAAATTGAGCTGGCTAATTGTATTGGACTGAAACTCTCCAATGTGAGTAGCATCCAGTGAATGAACAAAAACCCAAGATAAATAGATGAAAGAGGAAGAGAATGTCTACAGATTATAACAGCACTCCCACATCATGAGGGAGCTAACTGAAAAAGCACTTGATGCTTGGGGGGGGGGGAATGGTAACACATTCTTATTAAATAAGTGTTGGTTATACTTGACAACAGTTGGGTAAGCATATCAAATGCTATTGTTAAAAATGCAGCTGAGACTTTTCTTATATAATGCAGACCCTCCAAGTGTTTCTATTTTCCAGGGATGTCCCTGATTTAGAGAAGCCGTCCCAGTTTCTGATTTGATCCTGGAATGTCCCACTTTTCCTTAGGATGTCCCTATTTTCATTGGAGAAATGCTGGAGGGTATGGAGTTATCTGACCCCCGAGCCGTCTGACGGCAACCCTGTATAGGGAAGGGTTTAAAAAAATGTTTAATGTTTTATTGGCTGGGGCAAACCAGTAGGATATGTGGGGTATAAATAGTAAAATTATCATTATGGAATGGGACATCCCTATTTTCATCAGCAAAATTTTGGAGGGTATGTATAATGCATGGCAAGGACATTCAGTGCATTGCTGGGACCTGGGCACCAGAATGAATCATTTCAGAAGGTACTGTACTGTCCCCATTTTTTGTATGGCCTCATCCTCCTTTAGCTCTGGTCCTGTCCACTGCTGGCTTCAGCTAAACACACTACTTCCTCTGACTCTGGGAAAATTACCCCCACCATCCCAAGCATCATGAGCTGAACAAATTTGTATCTCGAATCAGATAATTACAAATTTTGACATCGCTAGTTCATTACAGTTAATCTAGTCCTGCTTCTTATTACTAATGCTCCAAGATCACTACTACTTCATCTTGGGGCCCTTGGAAGACTAACAGAGCATCCCTTTTATAGATTTCTGACACACAGATTAATACATTTATCAGGAATAATGCAATTTCATGTCACGTACAAAGCAGCCCCTGGAGCACTTAGCACATTTAATTTCAGACCGTACTTGACTCAGGCACAATTATCCTTTATGTAAAAGAAAGATTTGCAAGCAAGTCTATATTATCAGTTATTAAAGTATGACAATTAGAAACACATTTAGCAAATCCTGCATGGAACCACTTTGGAGATCATCTTTCCTGCTAGCAACAAAGGGGGGGGGGGAATCTGTTGGCTGAAATATCTGGAAAGTGGCCTGATTTCAAAAGTCTGCGACTGAGGATGCTGTCTTCATTTTTCTAGGTCTTAAAACAAACCACCACCTTCCTGATGTAACGCATTCTGCAGAAATAGCAATGGAGAGCAATATTGCAAGTGTTTGTGTGTGAGAGAGTGTTTGTGTGTGAGATAATTTAACCTCACATATGGAATACCTGTTGCTCGGTCCCTGCTCCTGCCAACCTAGCAGTTCGAAAGCACAGCAAAGTGCAAGTAGATAAATAGGTACCACTCCGGCGGGAAGGTAAACGGTGTTTCCGTGCACTGCTCTGGTTTTGCCAGAAGCGGCTTAGTCATGCTGGACACATGACCTGGAAGCTGTATGACATCTCCCTCGGCCAGTAAAGCGAGATGAGCGAGATGTACCCCAGAGTTGGTCACGACTGGACCTAATGGTCAGGGGTCCTTTACCTTTACCTTTATGGAATACCTTAGCCATTGCTAGCTGAGCTCAATTTCAGAATTTTATGAGCCCACCCACCCACTTTTCATTCTCAAAATGGTGTAGGGGTGCCAGCTTGAGACCCACCCCACATAATCAAACACATGACATGGCACAAACACATCATTTGAATGGCAATGTCAATCAACATTGGAGGGAGGTGTCCCCAGCCCCCTCGAGTATTTTATTGGGGGAGAGGGGGCAAAGGGACCTGAGTCACTAGGAGTTAGCTCCTATGAAATGGTAGAATGCCAACCTTCTTATCTACCATTTCCTGTCCTCTCCTCCAATATCTTTGCAACCTCAGCAACCTCACTACAACTAATCCAGAATGCGGCAGCAAGACTGGTGACTGGGAGCAGCCTCCAAGACCACATAACACCAGTCTTGAAAGACATACATTGGCTCCCAGTATGTTTCCAGGCACAATTCAAAGTGTTGGTGCTGACCTTTAAAGTGCTAAATGCCCTCGGTCCAGTATACCTGAAGGAGCATCTCCACCCCCATCGTTCTACCTGGACACTGAGGTCCAGCGCCAAGGGCTTCTGGCTGTTCCCTCACTGGGAGAAGCCAAGTTACAGGGAACCAGGCAGAGGGCCTTCTCAGTAGTGGCGCCCACCCTGTGGAATGCCCTCCCACTAGATGTCAAAGAGAAAAACAACTACCAGACTTTTAGAAGACATCTGAAGGCAGTCCTGTTTAGGAAAGCTTTTAATGTTTGACAGAGTATTGTATTTTAATATTTTGTTGGAAGTCGCCCAGAGTGGCTGGGGAAACCTAGCCAGATCGGCAGGTATAAATAATAAATTATTATTATTATATTATAAGTTATGTAGGCGGAAGTTATGATAAAATGCAGGGCTGCTGCAAAGCTATTCCTGCAGCCTAAGTTGGTAAGCTGGTAAGTCATTATTATTATTATTATTATTATTATTATTATTATTATTATTATTATTATTACATTCCTGCTCCTGCTCCTCACTCACTGACTTGAAGGAAAGCAAAATATTATCCCTAGAGCTAAGGTGAGATCAACCGATGACTGTTTTTAAGCATTTCCTTACTCTGTAATGAAGATTTTGAAACATGCTGGGATCTAGCAATCGCTGACCCTGAGAAGTGTTCTTTTTCTTTGTATTGTTCTTCCTGATTCTTTTGCACACAAAAATAAATAATAATTATTATAATTCACTGGTTTTGAGCACATTCTGATGTTTTCTTTAAAGAGAGCTGGAAACTTAAAGAGAGACTTCAACTGTTGCAAGTCTTCTCTTCTGCCATTTCCCCTCTAGTCTCCAAATGTACATATTTTGGGAATAATAGGGGTGGAAAGGGGAGGAAGAGAGAATCTGGCAGGTGAAAAGACTGGGAATTCCCATCAAAGGTTCTAGCTTTGCCCCACCTCCCCCCCACCCCGGATAATTTCACAAAATGGTTTGGAATGATCCAGAGAATTCCAAATTAACACAGGTCACTTCCCGGTGAGCTATTTGTTGAATATCCATCCTGATTTGTTTGCTGGGGTGTTTTCCACACTTTCCACTCCCTCTTCCTTATTGCAAAAAGTCCGATATTTTGGAGAAGTGGGCTTGTTGTGCAAGACCTCCCAATCTACTATATATACGAGTAAGTTGTCTGTTCGCTATGCGTTTGGACATCTCTTATGATATCTTTACCAAAGTTGGTTCCTGGGATCAAGGAGCAGGTTTCTTCTTTATGTTTGGATACAACTGGGTGCCATTTTGAATCAAGATGGAGGGCTGGACCTTTCAAAACTGCACTGATCTTCTAGTTTCTTAGAATTCCCAAGCAATGCCAGCTACAAGGCTGCTGGTCAAATGTATTTGTGCAACCTGATTGAATCCCACCCAGAAATAGTGGCAGTCTGGAAGAGTCTATGGACTATTTTGGACCATTGTCACATGGGAATTAGAAAGGGGATGTTGGGAGCTCCAAAGATTTCAAAGATTTCAGCTTAGAATCATGTTTTTGTCTGTGCTCAAGACAAGAGAGGATATCCTGGATAGGGAAACCTCACAATAGACAGACCTTTTCATACAGAAAGAAGCTCTGCCCAAATGTTTTGTTACTTATAATTGCGCACACAAAGCAAAACCTTGTTATAGTTACTTTTAGTTTCTCATGAGATGACAGCCTTCTCATGCAAACCTGCTATTCTCGTGATGTTTTGAACTTTTTGTGCCATATCATCTTCATTATTGTGAGTGAATCATGCATGAGGGAGGATGAATATTTACGCCGTTCACTGGATGAATGTTTATGCAGCTCATTTTTATACTGCTTATTGTCATATCTCATTCCAAAGCTATCTTGGCTGGAAGCTGTGGTGGCACAGTGGAGAACGGGCTTGCATGGTGAGTTCCCGCCTCCCCCAGTCAGACACATAAAGACACATGACACCAGTATTTAAGGTTAATAGGCAAAAAATGGCCACAACTTTATTGGTTACAGGTAATGAGCTGTATTGGCTTAGGCATTGGTCCTACCAACTATCCGGCTTCAGCCTGATTGCTCGAAGTCCGGGAAGGGTTAACCACCAGTAGGGAGAGTCCTGCTGATGCACATCAAATAGGAGCTCCCCCGGTGTCACCGCTTGGGGCGTGCCTTAGGCCCACACCTCCATAGGCTTAGGACAGGTCCACGTCCCCCGGAATCCTTTACCAGACTACCCTTCGACATGGGGGGAGGTGATGGCACTTCCTCCCCCCCTCACCTACCTAACAATACCCTTACCAATGCCTAACCGCCAATACCGAGGAAGTTGTGATGTTTTGCTACGAGGTAGGCAAAAAACCAAGTGGCTGGAGCCAATTTGCCAAGTGGGAAAAATTCCTACCAGGCCCCTTAACGGCGACTAACCGAGGTCCATAGCAATGTCAGAGAGCAAGACCTAAAGGGCGGGGGGGACCGGAGCAGCTGGGGCAGCCAAAAGAGGAAGATCCTCGGCCGTGCCGGCCCTAAATAGAGCGGGCCATGCCTCCCCGGCCAGCTGATTGGCTGGCAAAGGGATGACGCGGCTGAGGATTCCCTCCATCACGCAGGGGCTGTGAGCCAGGCCTTGTGCACGTGGGGGGTGGGGGTGGCGTGAATCCCACAACCCCACCTCCTCCCCAGCTCGGAAGTAGCTTTGCGCTAAGAATCAGGAAGTCTCTGTCTGGACCCTTGGTTCTCTTATGAACTCAGTAGGTACCCTGAAGTGAATAGGCTTCCCCTGGAATCAAGTTCCCATCTACAATATGGCAATAATAATTCTGAGCTTCCGGGATGTCCACAAATACTGAAATATAAATGCTGCTAGACTAGCACTGCTCTAAAGAAACGAGTTCTTAAGCAATATCCAAATCCAAAGTTAGCCATACTCAAAGTAGACCTACTGACATCAATGCCATGTATTTGAGTCAGCTCACCAGGAGCTGGCCTCCTGGGTCATAGCTGTTTCTCCTAAAGGGGATACAAGCCAGATATTTAGCTGATAATGTGCCCTTGTTGTTGTTGTTTATTTAAGAACCATCATTTATACTGAGTTGGTTTAGATACCACTGAACAGCCTACTTCTTCATCAAGTACTTCAATGACTATTTAGGTTTCACCTTCAAGTCAGACTTCCTAAAACTCTCTCTCTCTCTCTCTCTCTCTCTCTCTCTCTGTGTGTGTGTGTGTGTGTGTGTTCCAAACTCAAAAATGGAAAGCATAATGCTGGTGGTCAACAAAAGAGGTTTAAAAACTGTCTCAAGGCATTTTTTTAATTAAAAAATGTAGTATAAACACCAACAATTGGGAAACACTTGCCTGTGAGTGCTCCAACTGGAGAACAGCCTTTACCAAAGGTGTCATGGGATTTGAAGACACCAAACTCAGGACACAAGGGAGAAATGTGCTAAGAGGAAGGCACGCTTGGCAAATCCACACCGTGATCAACTCCCACCTGGAAACCAATGTCCCCACTGTGGAAAGACGTGTGGATCCAGAACTGGGCTCCACAATCAATTACGGATTCATTGTTAAAACCGTGTTTACTCTGCTATGAGTGATCACCAAAGAAGAAGTGTGTTATCTCACAGAGGTAGAGGAGGATCCAAATTGTTTCATGCCCTGCCTGTTGCTATGGAAACAATGGATCAGCATCCTTTCTTCCCACATGCCTGGCATGGTCTGTCTGAGCAAAATGACACGGAGGAATCTGTGCTTGCTCCTTCTCTCTGGGGGAAAAAGAGGCTTAATAAAACAGATAATAAGTTAGCATGTAAATGCACTCTGATAAAGGGCATATTCTAAGGCCCTATAAAGCTTTTGAATGCTTTTCAAAGGGGAGAATGTGACAAGGCAGAAACATACTGAAGACATCCAACTGAACAACTGTTGATATGTGAATCATTGGTAGTAGGTTCCTTTGCTATCACTTTCCGCCCTCACCAACGTCCAATTCCTTAAGGATGATTAAACCTGCCTTTTTTAAGCACTGGGGATCTGGGTTATAGAAGTGTTTCTGCTAAGACTTCTTAATCAAAGAGTGTCTTTATCTTATTATTACCTTAATAGGGAAGTAGTTTTGCATGGCAAATACTTTGGAGTAAGGAAGTGGAATAGAAAAGAAGAAGAAGAGTTTAGATTTGATATCCCACTTTATCATTACCTGAAGGAGTCTCAAAGCGGCTAACATTCTCCTTTCCCTTCCTCCCCCACAACAAACACTCTGTGAGGTGAGTGGGGCTGAGAGACTTCAAAGAAGTGTGACTAGCCCAAGGTCACCCAGCAGCTGCATGTGGAGGAGCGGAGGAAGGAACCCGGCTCCCCAGATTACGAGTCTATCGCTCTTAACCACTACACCACACTAGAGATGTTGGGGAAACGGTGTCTTCCTTGTGGGACATTATTGCAGTAAAAACCAACAATTCATGTTTTGCCAGATAGGCACATGGAGGAACTGAGGCTCACAGAGCTTTCCTGTAAAATTTACTAGAGAGAACTCTGTGAAATTTGCTTTGTCTGCCTTGGCAGGAAGCTGTTACATTGCATACTTCCTTCCTACCTGGCCAGACCTCCCCCTTTTCTTCATCATGCCTCCAAGCTGATCGCATGTGCATGTCTGAGCTCTGTAGCTCATACATCGTTCTGAACTTAGATTTTGTACTTTTGTAACTTAGATAGTAGTTAAGCAAGTGAATACTACTTTTCTTCACAAAACAATGTTTGTGTGTGATTATTGTTTTAAAGGGAGAAAGGGGGTAATACCACAGAAAATCCAGTCTGCCTCAAAGAATCCTGGACTATTGTTTCCAGGAGGTTAAATCAACCTTGTCTTAGCTTCCAGTTTTAAAGCTGGTACTCTGCTCATCTCACTCACATGAGCAGAGAAGGATAATAACTAAATAATATATCGTCTTCTAGTGTCTAAATCCATTCCTACATTCCACCAGAAAATTTCTGTGGTATAATACTCTCCATTCCCTATGTGAATTCCAGAGGATATTTATACAGACATTCAAGGAAGGGTGTGGTTATTCTTCTAGACAAAGGATGGATGTGTTCTTACTTATATCCATCAACTTTGCATCAACAAACTTCTCTAGGACCTACTAGCAACATATCATGGCCCAGAGGCCTTTCTGTAAAGTGGGGCCAGCGTGGAATGCATTGGCCAAGTGGGTGCCCTCCAGGAGCTTTGAACTACAACACCCATCAGCCAGCAGAAGTCCACCCCGATGACTGAGTAGAATTTGAACCCTGCTCTCCCAAGTCTTAATCAAGTACTTCAGACTCTACACCACATTTGCTCTAAACAGTTGCTTGGTTGAATGGTCTAATCGTGGAGTCCACAATAATCAATGAGAGTTGGTTCATCAAAGTAAGTGGCCATCATTTTGCATGACAACTCGGTCAGGGGGGAAATGTAGGCCGTGCGTACAAAGATCTTCCCAGAAGAAATATTGGAAAGAAATGTCACTCATAACAACTTGATTTCCAATAGAGCAAAGCATTGTGAGCTAGACAGATCTGTATTCCGAACTGTCTCTAGCATTCAACAGAAGAGCAACCTGGTGTAAAGAAAAAAATAAAATGTCATCTATTTTTTAACTCAACAAATGTTAAGGTATGGCAAAGACTGGGAAGAGTAACTTTTTCCAGTTTTGTTTTGTTTGGTTTTGATGACTGCCAGCGGGAAAAAGAAGTCTTTGAAAAGCTGGTGATTAGCAAGGCTGATGGTGTGAAAGAGCTGCGGTTTCTTCCCCACTCTTAATTGGTCAAATAATCAATGGCGCCAAATTACAGACCATGACTCAAATGATCTAGGGGATAGGTAGACTGTTTTGAATGTTCTGAATGAATGATCCTCAGCAGGAATGGGGGATGTTTTTTTTTCCAAAGGCAGTGATTAAACATACAACATGGTGGACACTGACAAAGCTGGGGGTGTTTCCTTCCCCTCTTAATTGGTGGCACGGAAATGGAAAGATAAAGTTTTAAGCAAAACTTCGCAGCGAGGCTGTTGTAAAACATTTAAACAGTGTGTATGCTGGAAGCAAACTGAACCATGAAAATGTTTGGAAGTAAATTTGGATGTGAAATCTCAGCAAGGGAATTTTGAATTTTAATCTTTTGTGTTAGACGTTCGAGAAAATGTTAAGAGTGCTAGAGTAGATTTGGTGAAATGTTGCCCAGTATCAAAGGAAGGCACTGGGTTTACATTTAAAAATAAAATAAAAATCCAATGCTAATTTACAAATCCTTTCCCAGGTGAAACACCTGCCAAATTCAGAGTGAGACCAAGAAAATTTGATCAGAAATTACAGCAAACTGGGCACAATTTCACACATCCATAAATGTTGTTTAAAGGAACAATCTGTGGCAAAGCATTGGAAAACACAAGATCTACCCACCTTGGAAGAATGGCAGACGCAAGTAATCGATTATATGGAAATGGCTGAAATGACTGGCAGAATCCGAGATCAGGGAGAAGAGTTGGTGGAAGAAGATTGGAGGAAATTTAAAATTTATTTACAGAAGCATTGTAAAATGTATGAATGTTGATGACATTGAAATAATATGAAGGGGTTCTGGTGACAAGAGAAATTTGAGTTTATAAAATTGGGAGGTAAAATATTTAAGGGTAAAGTAGCAGGATTTGAATTTGCTGAATTAATTGTCAAATTGGGATACAAAAAAGGGAGGCATGAGGAAGTCAGGAAAATAAGTGAATCAAAGATAAGAATTTAAAAAGAGGGATTTTTGTTTTTTCTTTCTGTGTATTTTTTGTGTTTTTTCTTTTTTTCTTTTTTTGTATGTTGTTACTTTTAAAAAAAACTTAATAAAATATTATATTAAAAAATAAAATAAAGGAACAATCTGTGCAAAAGGAGTTTGCATAAAGCAAAGGGGTGCTATACTGAACTAAAGTTACACCACAAGTTATACTTAAGTCTGGTAGTGGGGAACAAAGCCTTTAAAATTGTGTTCATTGTTGGATTGCTAGGTAAGATGAATGAGCTTAGAAGAGGTCTGGAGTGTGGCATGATGAGAATGGGGCCTTTTCTGCAGTGGCTCCCTGTTTGTGGCATGCTCTCACCAGGGAGGCTCGCCTGGTGCCGTCATTATAGGCAAAATAAATAAATAAATAAATTCCTCTTTACCTAAACCTTTATCATCTCTCTGTGGCCTTTTAGAATTGGATAGTTTTCAATGTATGCCTTTTCTCTCTCATGGTTTTAATGTATTTATGTGTGCAGTGGGATTGTCTGTTTGGTTGTAAATTGCTTTGGGTTTAGCCTGGGCAAGAGAAAGTAAGTAACAAATTCAATAAATAAAAATTATTATTGCTGCATTCCTGCATTTTGAGAGGTTGGATTAGATGACCTGTGGTGTCCCTTCCAAGTGTATGATTCTATGAGTCTATTATTCTATTATCCTAATAATAACAATAACACTAATAAAAATACAAAATTAGGATCCACTCTTTTGGGAGGCTTACATCAGCTTCAGCTGAGCACCAGCCGAGCCAGGATGAGCAAGTTACACCAACATATCTTCTACTGCACCCTACCTGACCATCCTTGGAAGATATTTTCATACATAGGATGTGCTCTACCACTAAACCAGAGTTCTTCCCTAAAAGGACAGGCTTTGGAATATACCATATTTTTCGCCCCATAGGACACACCGCCCTATAGGACGCACCTAGCTTTTGGGGGGGGATAAAGAAAAAAAATATTTACCCCCCAAGCACGGGGCTGGCGCGGGGGAAGCCCCAGCTTCCCCCGACCCCAGCCCCCAGAACAGCCTGCTATCCGCAAGCCTAGGGAGCCACGCTGGTCTCCCCAGGCTTGCGGAGAGCCCGAGGCTTCAGAATGCAGGCAGCTCTGCGCAACTCTCCGGAGCCCGGCGCGGCTTGGCGCCGGGCTCCAGAGGGCCGTGCAGAGCTGCGCGGACCCCAGGAGGGCAGGCAGCTCTGCGCGACCTTCCGGAGCCCGGCGCGGCTTGGCGCTGGGCTCCAGAGAGTTGCGCAGAGCTTCCTGAAGCCTCTATTCACCCCATAGGATGCACCCACATTTTCCCTTCATTTTTGGAGGGGAAAAAGTGCATCCTATAGGGCAAAAAATACGGTACCTCTTGAATTTCCAGGTTAAAATTTGGCAGCAATAGAAAAAACAACCACAACATTTAGCTTCTGAGCTATTTAGTGGTAAAATTAAATGTGGATAAAAAAACCCTTTGCCTCCCCAGAGAGCAGAATCAATCCAGCCAATGCTAGTAACATTTGTGCATCTGGGTGTTATAGACTCTTAGAATGCTCTGGTAATAAACTCCTGGAATTCAGCAAATCTGACTGTACATGCTCTCGGCCATGATGGATTATGATAAATGGTAGCCCGAAGCTGCACCTTTGTGGCCTATTAATACATTAATGCAGGGGAATTAATTTGCCTGTTTATTCCAGGGCAGAAAGCCTAACGGATTTATGTAGGTCCATAACAAATGATGATAATTCCACTTTTTTTTTTACTCCATGCTCAAAAGAGATGGATTTCCAGAGGGTAATTCCACCTAAAGAAACCCGAAGCAATTTGAAAACTATAGCAATGAGCCTGCAGATATGTAATAACTGCTTCCATATTTTTTATTCAGTGACTGCAAAGATCATGAATGTTTTAACATGACATGGGTTCTGACTGATAGGCTGAATTAGAAAGTGAATGGGGAAAGAAGCTAATATGCAGATTATGAATATTTCTTTGTAGGCTTGGGCAGATCCAGAATTTAGAAGGTGGCCTTTGGGACCTGCAGCAGGGAACTCTGGAACTGTTGGACATCATGTCATATTTGCATGCAGAAGGTTCAATATCTAGATGATTTCGTGATTTGTTTTGTTTTATTTTAGAAAAGTTCAGGAAGCCAGCAGAAAAGACAATTGCCGGACACACTTGAGATGGCGCTACCAGTGGGAGCAGACCAGAAGTGCCCAGACTTTAGGTTGTTAAATCTACTTTGGTTTACCCACCACTAATCAGAGACACATGCAAAATATATAGTTGGAACCAAAGAATGAGGTGTCTCTTTGTGTGAGATATTGCCTCACATACACATTTTAGCAAAGCATTTGTTCCTAATATAATGCATTTTTAATGTTATTTTACATAGATGATAGGATTGACACCATAGCTGGCTTCAAATATTTGAAGGCTGTCATGTAGACGGAGAAGACTTCTTCTTTGTTATTCTTTATGGTAAGGCAAAAACTAGTGGGCGTTGTGACACCCACAACTACTTCTGTGATGCTGTTGGGACTGGGTTGGCCAGTCCCCATCACAGGAGTTTCACAGTCCGGTTCATGGGCGATTGATGTCCTGGCTGGGGATGTCGGGATCAGGGGCAAAATGGCAGGGTGGGAGCAGGAACAGGAGTCCAAAAGCCAGGAATCAGAAAGCCAAGAGACCGAGGGTCAGAAAGCAAGGAATCACGAAGTCAAGGGTCCGAGGATCAAGAAGCAAGGGGTCACGAAGTCAGGGGTCTGAGGATCAAGAAGCAAGGATTCAAGGAGTCAAAAGCAGCAAGGCAGGGAACGTGTTGCTGTGGCAAAGAGCCAAAGGGAAAATGCTGACCTTATATCCCTTCCCGGCCACCAGGTGCAGTGAGGTACCAATCAGCCTCACCTGTGTGGTCGTGCCTTGCCTCTTTAGAACTTAGAAAGGCCCCAATCCTGCAGAGTCCTATTGGTCACGGGGCCTGGCTCCTGCACACACACCTGACAAGGAGGAGGAAGAAATGGGGGTTCTGATTGTTGGGAAATGAAGTTAGGGGAGAAGAACCTTCCCCATGATGCCTCATCTTCAGCTGCTTCAGAAGGGGAAGCAGAGATTATGGTTCCCCCCGCCCCCCGATGTCTCAGCAGAGTGGAGAGCCTTAGTAGAGCCTGGGAAGAGCTGTGGGTCACAGCAAGAGAGATTGAACAGAAGGGTGTGGCATTGTCACTCAAAGCCAGGCACCACCTCCATAGAGTGGAGAAGACTCACCTGTCTTGGAGCGGCATGTGTTTGCAATCACGGCATTCCTGCAAAGCAAGTGAATTTCACTGAGTAAGAACATCCCACCTTGTATTTCAAAGCTTGGTGGGTGGGTGGGGTATGGAAACCATTGGGACATCTTCATTGCTTTTGTTCAAGTTCTGAATGCCTTGCCTGATTCCTGAACCCCTGATCACTGCTTCTACTACCAAGCCTGTAATATCAAGTGCTGGTACTATCTATTTCTTTCTTACATGTAAGAGCCTCTATCTGCATGTGCTGGTCATGATGTAAGTTAATAGGTAGAAATTGCAAGGAAGCAGCTTTCAGCTCAATGTTAGGAGAAACTGCCAAAAAGTAAAAGGAGTTCAGCAATGGAAGTTGGTGGGATCTGACGTAAATAGTGGCCATATAATCATCTTTCAGGTATACTACAGCTGCAAAATCCTGCACTGGGCAGTGGTTTGGACCAGAAATTATATGGATGTCATCCAATGCACATGCTCCGTCAGTACAATCATTGTTCTTTGTGTGTCCAAATCAGGGGTCAGCAAACTTACCACGTCTTGGGCTGGTGTCTCCAGCGTTGATCGTGCGATGGGCTGGAGGGTGGGGGAGCGCATGCCCATACATGTGCACACACACTATTTCCAGCGCACTTCTGGGTTGGAGGAGCACCAGAAATAGCTTGTGCATATGTGCATGGGCCTACTCCGACCTGGATGTGCACCAGAAATAATGCTTGTGCATGCGCAAAATGCTTGTGCATGCACACAAGCTAGTTCCGCTGCTCCTCTGACCCAGAAGTGGGCAGCCACACAGCGCAGCACCAGTAAGAGCAGGTGGCGGCAGTGGGCAGCAGGGTTGCTGCGGGCCAGATAATTGAGTCCCTTGGGCCTTAGTCTGGGGGCCCCTGGTCCAAATGAACATCTTTCCCTCTCTGTTCTTTGCATGTGCCCCATGCTCTCCCCAAATCTGCTCTAGAGGGTTTTGGGGGAAACCCAGGATAGGTTTAGGGCAATTACAATTGTCTCCAAGTGCTGTGCAAGTAACAAATCACATTTTTAAAAGCAGTTAATAAAATCAGAATATGCAACACTGCACAGTAGCATTCCTTATGTTGATGAAGCAAATGCGTTGAATAACACCAGATAATTCTGTGAATGTGCTCTAGGCCCACACTTAACGTTGTCGTTACCAAATGATGCGTGTGGTGTGTGCAAAGTAGCCTTTCGAAATCTTGGCACCAAAGGAGATCTGAGTGAAGCTTCTCTCCCTCACTCTCACTCTCTCTGTGCATTTTATCAAACTAAGCAAGCTCTCTTGCAAATCAGTCTGCTTGCTCCCACAATCCTTAATTTGAACAAACTCATGAAATATGTTTTAATAGATTTGCAATTCCCATCAGAGAGGCTCAAATTGTCTCTTTTTATAGTTGTGCCAGCAAGGCAAAGCTTCTTACTGAAGCACCCCAAGCAAGCAGCTCCAAACCCACTGGGAACGAAGCAAAAGTCCCAACTTCTTATTTGTATAACTGTAATTGCATATTTATAAATTAAAACAGACTTTTTCTAATTAATTTTGTATCATGCAAACAGTGTTGCTTTGTAGCAACCTGTTCTATTAATAAAAGCATTGCCAAAAAAAATTAGAGCCATCTGCAATTGCATTTAGCTTGAAAGGGAAAGGAAGGCAGCCGGTGTGAGATGTGAGTTCTCCGCTTTGCTCATGAGGGGTAATTACAGACTCCAAAATATGAATATATAAAAGCCTTTCAATAAACTGACACCGTCTGTGCATTGAATTCTTAGAACGGTTTTTTATGTATAAAAAATACTGTCAAATACAAAAGAGATGTACAAATAAAAAATAATGAAAATACGGTCTGGGGACAGACCAAGTAAGACAACAGCATGCAAGATTGAAAACAGCTGGAGAAAGACAGTCTGAATTTCTCTTGACAACGCTTGCTAGACATGCAAAAATTCATGTACCTGTGCAAAACTCAAAGGCAAGGTGCAAGACCTTTTGAGCTCTTGTGTGCAAGTATATAAGAATTCTATATGTCAGGTCTGCAACACTGACACAGAAAGCTGCCTTATAGCAAGCCAGACCATTGGTCCATATATCTCAGTATTGCCTGCACTGGCTGGCAGAAGCTCTTCGTGGTTTCAGGCCGAGGTGTCTACCTGGAGAAGCCAGGGATAGAACCTGGAACTTTTTGCATACAAAGCAGATGCTCAACCACTGAGCTACAGCCCTTTTTAATGGGTGCAGATGATTTGACGTGAATGTCTTTAAGTGGTGAATATTATAGCCAGCACATAGACTGAACTTGATAATGAGGAGTGCAGACTGCATGTGCTGTTGGTGTTAGGGGTGGCATAGGGGATGTGGGGGACATGTCGTGCTCCTTCTGGGGTAGTTTGTCCACCTTTGGTCCCCACCCTGCACTCAGCTCTCACCTGGGACTCCTAGAAGCTATCAGTATACAACAGTGGTCACACCCTGGAAATTGTCAGGAGTTCAGCCTACACTCGAGTAGGACTCTTGCAGAGACACATGCCCAACTGGCATGTTCCCTCCCTCCTGGTCGACTGTTCGGGAGCTTCATAAACTTTCTTCAGCCTGAGCATCACAATGACCGATGCCAACCGATACCTGCACACTTAGGGATCCACAGAGTTTGCGTTTCATGCGTGTGACGGACCTCAGCAACCCAGCATTTTGGCTAATCTACTTTATTTACATATAAACACACACAGAGCACTGCAACATGGCTCCCTCTCTCTCTAGCATCAGACAGCAAAGAGAAAAATAACAAAAGATAATAGTCCCACTTCACGGAACACAGTAACACATACAATGACATGTGATAGACAAAAATCCCATGACTGCAATCATAGATCAGGAATTCTAACAGAAATGGCTCCATCTGGCCAGCTGAACCAGGTGAGGTTAGCTGATGGGTCTCAAACCTTCCGTGAGTTAGGAACCTACCTATCCCCTGCAGGCAAAGACAGGCTCTGGATGCTTGAGCAGGAATGATGAATAGCAAAAACAATGGCCAAGAAGACAGATTCTGCCCAAAATGGAGATAGAAGTGAGGGGCAGATGGGGCTCATCAACCTGGGAAGGTAGCCCATCTACAAGATGGAAAACTCTGATCCTAAACCTCCTCTGCTATTAAGCCTCTCCTTCAGATCATCCTCCATATGGTCATCCCATTCCCCTTCAGCCACTAACCCTGCCAAGAAGTCTCTCGACAGCTTGTGAACCTGTGACACTGTCCCAAGGAAGAGTACCTCCAATAGCATCAGGGTGGAAACGAATCCACTCTCTTTTCTTTATGAGGAGAGGGAAGTTCCACAGCAGAAGCAGAAACCTGATGCACAAACAGAATGGCAATGTTGGATGCATCCCTATAATTTTACATGTTGATGGTCAGTGCTTTTTTAGAAGAAGAAGAAGAAGAAGAAGAAGAAGAAGAAGAAGAAGAAGAAGAAGAAGAAGAAGAAGAAGAAGAAGAAGAAGAAGAAGAAGTTGTAGTTTAGGGATACTCTCATTTTGACTCAAGAAAATCACTGGGAAAGGAAAGGAAGCCACCATTGGAGGTGGTAACAAAGAAAATGACCAATCACTGTGCTAGATTCCAACTCCAACTTCACACATTAAATGCTCGCTTCTGTCTGAGACACAGGAAACACTGTGGCAGGAAATGAGGCTGCCATTGGGAGTAGCAACGGAACTGACGATTCACCATGCTAGAGAAGAAACTAACAATTTTAATATTTTTGTTTCTTCTCTGATTAGATGCATCCCCCAGAAAGAAGCACTCTTGATGGTTTGAAGTCCTAAAAACTGAGTTGTTTCCACTTACTCCTCGATTGCCTTAATTGTTTGTTTTTCTTCTTTATACTGCAACTGGTCATTGACTACAAACTATACAAATCTGGCTTGCTGGCTGAACCAATCAAATAGGAGAAAGGAGCCGACACTTGCAGGGAAAAGAGTGTCCCTTAGCAGGGCTGAATAACGATGAATGCCTACACAATCCATGTGTGTTTTATTTTTACTTTTATCCTATTGAATTTTTATATTTTTATTAGACTGAAATTGCAATTTTCAAATGAAAACTGGAGAACGTTCTCCGCATCCTTTGGTAATAATAACACGTATAATTGGCATAGTGCTTTATTATTCTCAAACCTTCTCTCAACATTATGTAACATGCCCTCCGTGAAAACTGCACTGGTTGCCAGTATGCAACTGGGAACGGCTCAAGGTTTTGCTTTTTGCATTGAAAACCATGAACAACTTGGGGACAGGTTACTGATGGGACCACCTCACCCCATGCAACCCTGCCTGGCAACTATGCTCCTCAAATGGGGGCAATGATGAGAGTACTATATGTCTTAGAAATCGGAAAGCAATCCTATAACAAGTTCCACCAGGATGAACGGGTTAGGATCTGGAAGATCTTCTGCCGAGTCAGCTCAGACAGACTATGGTGGCTTAATTTTCTCACCCTTAGCTCAGACAGAGATAAATTGATGTACAGTGGTACCTCGGGTTACATACACTTCAGGTTACAGACACTCCAGGTTACAGACTCTGCTAACCCAGAAATAGTACCTCGGGTTAAGAACTTTGCTTCAGGATGAGAACAGAAATCGCACAGCAGCGGTGTGGTGACAGCGGGAGGCCCCATTAGCTAAAGTGATACCTTGGGTTAAGAACAGTTTCAGCTTAAGAACAGACCTCCAGAACGAATTAAGTTCTTAACCCAAAGTACCACTGTATCTCCCTCATTCTGGCTGAGCTGAGACCCAGATGGTTGAGTTCAGTCTGACAGATCTTAAGTTGGCTTAAGCCCTGGAACAGAGATGTTCCAGGGGCGTGCCAGTGGTGGGACCAGAGGAGGAGACAGAGGATGGAACCTAAATCCATTCATCTCAGTCACATGACTTCAGGGGGAAGCTCACAACACCAAATGAAAATCATAATCATCCTGCACATAGAATTCTGGGTGTCAAGGGAAAAGCTAACATAAGAGCCTGCTCTCTGACTTGCTAGTTTTATGTAGAGGGATTTCTTATCTTTTAATGGAGAACCAGTCAGACATTGGAGGTTCTTAATTGGAGGTTGGATAGACATCTATCAGCCATTTGTCAGGGATTCTTCAGCTGTGATTCCTGTATTTCAAGGGGTTGGACTAGAGGACCCTTTGGGTCTCTTCCAACTCTGCAGTTCCATGATTCCATGTGAACCCCCACATTCAGCCTGAAGTGGTTTAGTTCCAACACTGGGAACTAAGCTTGAAGGGCAGTGGGTTGTGTGTGGTGACTTAATAACATCATTGCAAAGGTGATATTTAACTAGGGACATCCAGGCTCAAAGTTCAATAGACTACACTAGTTCTAGCAACAGCAGCAACTTTGGATGGACAAGTCCATCTTCTGGTTGGCTGCTTTCCTTCCGCCTCCCAACATGCAGCAAATAAAATTATCCAGCTTATTCCATACCTAGCTTGGACCTCATTGCACTCCTAATGATATTATTTTGGAAGTGGTGTGATCCAAATCTTTTTCAAGAACCTGACTGATCTCTCTAAGGTACTTAGCTGGCTGCTGCTAAGAGCTCAGCCTTTGGCTCAGAGGTGGGTGAGCTGTCTGAATCCTGAACCACATGCTAAGGAACTGGACTAGGTGTCTGGAAGTGAAAATAAGGCTAGTAACTTGGAGTCTGCCATAGCATCCTGGAGACCCTGAAAAAGATCATAGCAGCAGCAAGAGATGCTTTTGAATTATGGTGCTGGAGGAGACTCTTGAGAGTCCCATGGACTGCAAGAAGATCAAACCTCTCCATTCTGAAGGAAATCAGCCCTGAGTGCTCACTGGAAGGACAGATTGTGAAGCTGAGGCTCCAGTACTTTGGCCACCTCATGAGAAGAGAAGACTCCCTGGAGAAGACCCTGATGTTGGGAAAGATGGAGGGCACAAGGAGAAGGGGGCGACAGAGGACGAGATGGTTGGACAGTGCTCTTGAAGCTACCAACATGAGTTTGACTAAACTGCGGGAGGCAGTGGAGGACAGAGGTGCCTGGAGTTCTCTGGTCCATGGGGTCACGAAGAGTCGGACACGACTAAACGACTAAACAACAAGCAGCAAAAGAAATGGGTGGGAATGGAAGGCAGGAATTCTTCTCTGGATAAGAGTGCATTCTGACCTAGTGAAGAATCTCTTGGGTACTGGAGCTGACCCCGGATTGAATGCAGTTGGGTTCTATGATCAGGGCAAACCAAAATTCTGACTTGGGTAATGATTAATTTCAGTGACATGAAAAATAGTAAATGTTATTTATCCAGTGGTGGCCTGTAACTGTGAAACCTGCTGGCCCAATTTCTTATCCATTTCTTTCACCCCCTGCTGTTATTTGCTCATTCCAGCACAGACAGGATTAGCCTACGTCGATGTAATATGTTTGCTTACATGAAATTCAGATTATAATTGAAAGGCAGGCTGTCTAATTGTTCCTTCATCTGCGTGATTTAGAAAGCAGTTGCAGAATAAATAAAGAGCATCCTTTATTTTCTTGGGTGGGGAAAAAACAACTACGCCATTCATTTTCCTCTTAATGCTGTATTTGAAATATGAATCAGTCATAAGGAAGAAGGAAAGTGAAGATTACTTCAAGGGATCAACTTTAATTGGCAATTCACAGCTTCAAAAAGAAGACTGCTTTGGTAATAAATATTGTTAGCTGAATTAAAGAGAACAAAAGCATTTGACAAAACATCCCCAAGAGCACAAAACAAAATCTGATGCCAATATCTCGGTTTGTTCTTGGTATGCTGGGTCTGCCTGAAAGCAAGCCATCATTTTCTAGTTTGTGTATCACAATAAACTATCGTTTGCCAGAATTGCACTTTGACTCCTGAGGGGAAAGGATACCTCCATATTACTCCAATAAGGAGTAAAACTTACACAAATCTGGGAGTGGTGGGATGGCATATTGTACACTTCCTTCTGTCAACTCCAGCATCCTGATGTCAAAAGTACTGCTTTGCTTTCCTCTGGACCACATTAGTGAGGTGAAGAGAGGGGCCTTGTTGTCTCGGACCCCAGGACCTCCATACACATTACCCAGACTTGTTCCTCAGAGGCAGTGAAAACAATTCAGGAGGCAGCGGTTTCTCTACAGCACTCCTCCCACGACAGATGGATGCCCTTGGCCACTCTACAGCTGGTGGGGGCAGCGGGCCATCTTGTCACCCCCAACAGAGTGGTGCCTGGGGCGGACCGCCCCCTCCACGCTCCCCCTCCGTATGCCCCTGAGTTAGCTAGTTAGCTAGCCAACAGGAAGGAAGGAAGGAAGGAAGGAAGGAAGGAAGGAAGGAAGGAAGGAAGGAAGGAAGGAAGGAAGGGTGAAAAAACACCTTTCTATCCCCATTTACCACAACTTGTGTAATTTTATGCACTTCTGTCATGCCCCACTTACTCAACATTTTCCCTAAACTGAAAAAAAAGAGCACACAAAAGGTGTAAGCTTTCCCTTTGGGGAAGCTGTTCCAACCCATCAATCATTTTGCTTGCCCTTTCCTGCACCTTTTCTTTCAGCTGCAATATATCCATAATACATATTAGCAATTACACACATGCCATTTGGATGTCGTTGGTCACAGGGAGATGTGATTAGTGAGGGGGAGGAATTGGTGTGGTCTGCTTTTCAACAAATCTGTTTGTTGCATACACAACACTCAATTAAAGCACAAAGAACCTAGAGAACTGTAGTTTGTTAAGGGTCTTAGGAACTGTAGCTCAGTGAAGGGTAAACTATAGCTCCCAGGAGTTTTATTTGCGTGTGTGTGTGTGTGTGTGAAATGTGCTTTCAATATAAAGGTAAAGGGACCCCTGACCATTAGGTCCAGTCGTGGGTGACTCTGGGGTTGCGGTGCTCATCTTGCTTTACTGGCCGAGGGAGCCGGCGTAGAGCTTCCGGGTCATGTGGCCAGCATGACTAAGTCGCTTCTGGTGAACCAGAGCAGCGCACGGAAACGCCATTTACCTTCACGCAGGAGCGGTACCTATTTATCTACTTGCACTTTGATGTGCTTTTGAACTGCTAGGTTGGCAGGAGCTGGGACCGAGCAACAGGAACTCAGCCCGTTGCGGGGATTCGAACCGCCAACCTTCAGATCGGCAAGTCCTAGGGACACAGTCTGAAACTCCCAAACCTGATTGTGGATTGGAATGCAACTCCTAGTCAAATTATGCAATTCTATGAATTTTCCAGTGTGTGTGTCTGTGTGTGTGCAAACAATGCACATGAAAATGTGAATCTTAAGTAAAAGATGTGCACCAAATGCTTATTTTACTGGTGAATGTGCTGGAAAACATACTGCATGAACGAGCAGAAATAGGGCATTATTGCAATGGAAATCAATAAGGAGGCTGGATGGCGACTAACAGATTGAGGTTGAATCCTGACAGAAGTACTGTTTTTGGGGAACAGGAGGTGGGCAGGTGTGGAGAACTCCCTGGTCCTGAAGCGCAAGTCAATTCAGTGTCCAGGGCAGCTGTTTACCAGCTCCATCTGGTACTCAGGCTGAGACCCTCCCTGCCCGCGGACTGTCTCACCAGAGTGGTGCATGCTCTGGTTACTCTCGCTTGGACTACTGCAATGCTCTCAATGTGGGGCTACCTTTGAAGGACACCTGGAAACTACAAGTAATCCAGAATGCGGCAGCTAGACTGGTGACTGGGAGCGGCCACCAAGACCACATAACACTGGTCTTGAAAGACCTACATTGGCTCCCAGTATGTTTCTGAGCACAATTCAAAGTATTGGTGTTGACCTTTAAAGCTGTAAATGGCCTCGGTCCAGTATACCTGAAGGAGCATCTCCACCCCCATCGTTCTGCCCAGACCCTGAGGTCCAGTGCCGAGGGCCTTCTGGCAGTTCCCTCACTGTGAGAAGCCAAGTTACAGGGAACCAGGCAGTGGGCCTTCTCAGTAGTGGCACGCGCCCTGTGGAATGCCCTCCCACCATATGTCAAAGCTAACAACAACTACCAGACTTTTAGAAGACATCTGAAGGCAGCCCTGTTTAGGGAAGCTTTTAATGTTTGACGGACTACTACTGTATTTTAATATTTTGTTAGAAGCCACCCAGAGTGGCTAGGGAAACCCAGCCAGATGGGCAGGGTATAAATTATTATTACAGTGGTACCTCGCAAGACGAATGCCTCGCAAGATGGAAAACTCGCAAGAAGAAAGAGTTTTCCATTTTTCGAGGTACTTCGCCAGAAGAATATCCCTATGGGCTTCCTTCGCGAGACGAAAGCCCATAGGGAACTCTCCGGGGACAGCGGGGAAGCGCAGCGCGTCTTCCCCACTGTCCTCGGACCTCCTCCGAAGGCTGGCGGTGGGGCGGAGAGACCTCCTCCCCCCGCCAGGCTTCAGAAGGCTCCTCCGAAGGCTGGCGGTGGGACAGAGAGACCAGCCTTAAGAACAGCCATCTGAAGGCTGGTGCGGGGAGAAGGGCTCTCCACCCCACCGCCAGCCTTCGGAGGAGCCTTCCGAAGCCTGGCGGTGGGGCGGAGAGCCCTTCTCCCCGCGCCAGCCTTCGGAAGGCTGCTCCAAAGGCTGGAGGTGGGGCGGAGAGCCCTTCTCCCTGCGCCAGCCTTCAGAAGGCTCCTCCGAAGGCTGGCGGTGGGGTGGAGAGCCCTTCTCCCCACACCAGCCTTCGGATGGCTGTTCTTAAGGTTGGCAGTGGACCGCCAGCCTTCAGAACAGGTCCTGGGACAGAGGAGAAGCGCAACGCGCCTTCCCCTCTGTTCCCGGACCTGTCCTGAAGACTTGCGGTGGGAGGAGGGTTTTCCTTCCCACCGCCAACATTCAGAATGCTGTTCTGAATGTTGGCGGTGGGGAGGAAAGCCCTTCTCCTCACCGCAAGCCCCACAAGCTCCGGGAACAGAGGGGAAGCGCAGCGCGCCTTCCCCTCTGTTCCCGGACCTGTCCTGAAGGCTTGCGGTGGGGAGAAAAGCCTTCTCCGCACTGCCAGCCCGGCAAGCGGTTTCCATAGGAACGCATCAATTGATTTTCAATGCATTCCTATGGGAAACTGTGCTTCGCAAGACAAAAAACTCGCAAGAAGAAAAAACTCGCGGAACGAATTAATTTCGTCTTGCAAGGTACCACTGTATTATTACTATTATCATCATCATCATCATCATTATTAACACTTAATGAATGGAGCAACAACGAAAGCCAAGCAAGAGAGTTTTGCCTTCTTAAAGACCAACAACTTAATTACAGCATATCCTTTTGTGGACAAGAATCAAATTCATCAGCAGCATTCATTGTGATCCTCAGTTGGATCTTTGTTGAATTTGCTGCAACAGGTTACACCTATGGGATAAACTGGGACACAATCTGAAAGCCAGATGTTGCCGGCGATTTCCCCAAATACGGAAAACTCAGCTGCACACATTTTGGGAAAGTAGACTTTGCCGGAGAGCAAACTGGGGTCCCGGAGGAGATAGGGACTGCATTACAAAGAGGTAGTGCATTAATCAAAGCAGATGGGGAGTCACCTGAGATGATGCTGTGAGCAGCAGCTGCAGATGGAGGAGGAAAACAAGAGGCGCTCTGCAGGAGACCTTCTGGTTTCTACAGCATCTGAAGCTAAAGTGCTTGGACTTTATATTAGACTTGACAGGAGGTGTGACTGCCAGGTGAAGATCGCTTAGACAGGGCGTCAGATGAAACAGATTGGAAAAAGGGCGACAAAAGAGTCACGCTAGTATAGTTTCTGGTGGGATGAGGGACAGGCATGTTCTGGAGGTATCTGTACCAGTGCATGGGACCAGGGTCCATAACAGAGATAGCAGGAGAATTGCTGCTGCTTCCACATTTAGGGGTAGCAATGCCTTTGAATATCAATTGTTGGAAACCACAGTAGTGGAGAGTGCTCTTGTGCTCTGCTTGTGGGTTTCCCACAGGCATCTGGCTGGCCACTGTGAGAACAGAATGCTGGACTAGACGACCCCTTGACCTGATCCAGCAGGGCTCTTCTTGAATTTTCTAATATAGAAGCAACCGCTCTAATACAGAGGCCATTGAAACAGAAAGATACCTGGTACTGAATCAGTCCATATCGACCAATCTAGCTCAGTATTGTCTATGCTGCCTGGAAATGGCTCTCTGGGATTTTACTTGGGGGGGGGGTCTTTCCCAGGCCTACCTGGAGATGCCATGGGGGAGCTCCAACACATATAAGGACACACATATAAGGACAAGGCGCTGTGGGTTAAACCACAGAGCCTAGGACTTGCCAATCAGAAGTTTGGCAGTTCGAATCCCCGCGACGGGGTATGCTCCTGTTGCTCGGACTCTGCTCCTGCCAACCTAGCAATTCGAAAGCACATCAGAGTGCAAGTAGATAAATAGGTACCACTCCGGGGGGAAGGTAAACGGCGTTTCTGTGCGCTGCTCTGGTTCGCCAGAAGTGGCTTAGTCATGCTGGCCAAATGACCCGGAAGCTGTACACCAGCTCCCTCGGCCAGTAAAGTGAGATGAGAGCCACAACCCCAGAGTCGGTCACGACTGGACCTAATGGTCCATCAGACCTTGTGAGGGGCCAGACTATATTTGGAAAAATAAATGAATGAATGAATTCCTATGCCCCACAAATAACCCAGAGATGCATTTGAAATAAAAGCACACATTCTGCTCATGTAAAAACACCAGGCAGGCCCCACAAATAACTCAGAGATGCATTTGAAATAAAAGGACACATTCTACACACTGGTTCCCAGACCGTCTGTGGGCTGGATTGAGAAGGTGATTGGGCTGGATTGGGCTCCCAGGCCTTAGTTTGCCTACCAATGCATTAAACATTAAAAATCTTCCCTGTACAAGGCTGCCTTCAGATGGCTTGGGAGTTGAATAACATAATACCCTCCAACATTTCTCTGATGGAAATAGGGACACCCTAAGGAAAAGCAGGAAATTCTGGGATCAAACAGCTTCTGCAAATCTGGGACTGCCCCTGGTAAATAGGGAAACTTGGAGGGTCTGCAGTGCTAAACATAATCCTTACTGTGAATGCATGCCATATAGGTATGATTGCCAAATTGCCAACACACAAGGACCTAGCCTGTTCCTGTGCTTTTAAGAAGAGCTGGTGAACCTGTTCATGCTATCAAGAGAAACACTGCCATCTGCTAAAGTCTGCAGCTCAGGCTATATTTTACCACATAGATTTGCCTTCTTGCCCTGCGATTTCACTTCCCCCTGGGGATAATATGAGAAGGGCGCTTATCACTCTGCAGCCATACCTTGAGATCCGGTAATTCTCATTTCAGTATATAATAAAACTATTCTTGTTTTAATCTCTGGCACCGGACAGGATTCAGTGCGCTCCTTAGGTAGTGCCTTCACCGCCCGTAGCATCCTCCATGCCCCAGCCAATATTTCTGGGAACAAAACTGTAATCAAAGGTCTTTCTGAAATGGAAATCTGTTAGTACCCCCTGCAGATTCTGTGTCTACCACCACAGGAAGAGCTTCAGAAAGAAAACATAAAGAAGCAGGAAAAGATTCTGTTTTTTCCTCTGCTAAATTATATCCTGCCACACCTTGAAAACAAAAACAAAAAGAGTATTGATTTTTCCTTACACATAAATGAAACAGGCAAAATAACACCTTCTTTTGGTAACAAAACAGGGTATTTTCCCCCCCCCCCAACTCCTTTTATTCTTAACCTCAAAACACTTGTCAGATATTTCTTTAGATTAGTAAATATAATTAGCATTTATAGTAGGTTGCGAGTATGCAACCCACTTGAATGAATTCATTATAACTTTTAATGGCCCTGTAAGGTGGGGCAATGTTATTCATCTTTGATATTTTAGTTCTGTCCTTCTCCCTGTGAATTCATCCGTCCATATTTTCTTGCAACGACCTGGTGAGGAAACTTAGGTTGAATTAGGCTAGGCTCTTCACATGAAACTTCATGGCTACTTGAGGATTTGAACCGTGGTCTGCACAGTCCTAGGCCAGCCCTCTAACCACTATACCATGCGGTCTGTGAGTGACAACATTATCCCCATCCATGGCATATGAGCTGAGAGGGAGAACAACTGTCTTCCCTAAGGCCAACTAAGCAGCAAACTTATACACAAGAAGCTAAGTTGGTGAAATTAAGCTGGTGCAAAGTTTTCCTCTTGGTACACTGACTTTAATGAAAAAATGTTGCTTATTCCAAACCTGGATGCCACTCAGTGCTTTATTCTGTCACATTTTGTGGGGAAAGTTGCATCAATAGTTTTCACATCCCCAAATTTCCCCTCAGAAAAACAGCCAACGTGGGACCCACATTTTCATGGTCTTCAAAGGGAGAGAGATTTTGCAATGCAGAGGCCAGAGAAATGTGCAGTACTGTGGTAAGCGAGAGGTGGTGAACTCTACATGGGAATGATCTTTTATGGGAACATCACCAAGCAGTGCGATCACAGAGAGAACAGCAAAGACCTGGTGAAGAGAGCACAGCAGAGGTTATATTTTCTGAGAATCCTCCGGAAAAACAATCTCTCAAAGGACCTGTTGATGGCATTTTACCATTGCACTGTGGAGAGCGTACTACCGGTAACTTGTGGTCTCTCTGTGTGGTTTGGGAGCTGCACGGCCTGGGAAAAAACAATGCTATCCAGGATTGTAAAGACTGCAGAGAGAATAATTGGGTGCACTCTTCCCACCTTAGATCAAATCTATGCTTCTAGGTGCCATAAGAAAGTGGCAGAGATAGCACAGGATAGTATGCACCCTGGAAATGATCTCTTTCAGCTTCTGCCTTCTGGAAGAAGGTATAGGGTTATAAAGGTCAGGACTAGCCTGTGACGTTACCATATATGAGAGAGTGCTGGAGGGTAAATAGTTAAATAGATTGCACAGACAGGACCCAGGGGGGTGGAGTCAGCAGGTCTATAAAGGAGTTCTGGGAGGAGTTTGGGGGAGTTAGTTCCTTGGGAGTTGTGGGTGGGGGGTTGGTTGGTTTGAGTGGGTTGGCTGGTTGGGAAAGGCAGTTAGAGAGACAGCTAGGGCAGTTGTTCCTTGAGTGTGGGGTGGTAGCAGAGATAGAGGAGCATAAGACTAAGAAAGTAAAGAGGAATACTGTTTGGAATGCTGTAATAGTTTTGTTTTATGTCTGAAATAAAATACACTCTTCTTTATTAATTGAAAAGCTGACTGAGACTGAAGTGATTTTACCAGGGAGGACCTGGTTGGTGGCAGCGGATTAGTGGTGTACGGGTCAATAGTCCGTGAGACGACCGGGGGCTCCGTACAAACGAAATCTATGCTGCTAGGTGCCATAAGAAAGCGGCAGAGATAGCACAGGATAGTACGCACCCCGGAAATGATCTCTTTCAGCTTCTGCCTTCTGGAAGAAGGTATAGGGTTATAAAGGCCAGGATAACCACCTGAGAAACAGTTTCTACGCAAATGCAATTCTGGTTCTAAACACAGCATAAGGGGTCTCTGTAGTATAGTGTATTTTAAAATGGGGTTTTAGAGTTTTTAGGGTTTTTTGAATGTTTTATGTAGTTTTGTAGTAGTTTTATGTAGTTTTTCAATTTCATTGTTCTGCAAGGGACAATGACAATAAAGATATCATATCGTATCGTATTGTATCCATCATGGTGTAGTCTTTAGCGTGTCCGACTAGGACCATAGAGACTAGGGTCCACATCCCCGCTCAATCATGAAGCTCATTGGGCAACCTTGCGCTTATTTCTCATCAATAATCTATACCTCTGTGGGTTGTTTTGAAGATGATGATAATAATAATATTCATTCATTCATGGCTCCCAACAGAATAATAATAATAATAATAATAATAATAATAATAATAATAATAATAATAAAGCGATAAAACATCAAACATTAAAAACTTCCCTAAACATGGCTGCCTTCAGGTGTCTTCTAAAAGTCAGATAGTTGCTAATTTCCTTGACATCTGGTGGGAGGGCATTCCACAGGGTGGGCGCCTCCGCCGAGAAGGCCCTCTTCTGCCTGGTTCCCTGTATCCTTGCTTCTCACAGTGAGGGAACCACCAGAAGGCCCTTGGAGCTGGACCTCAGTGTCCAGGCTGGACGATGGGGGTGGAGACACTCCTTCAGGTATACTGGGCTGAGGCTGTTTAGGGCTTTAAAGGTCAGCACCAACACTTAGAATTGTGCTCGGAAACATACTTCCAAGATAACTTGGAAGGTGCCAGGAAGAGCCATGGGTGGTATCTTGGGGAAAAGGTGAGATAGCAGTTTTATAATAAATGACATCTAATGTGTTGTGCCCACCATTATCACCTCTAAAAACAGCCATCTGCCTCCTGTAGGAGAGGTAGAGAAAGCTTTCTGAAAATTTGCTGTTCTGGTGAAAGCTTATATCCTGATCTTGTAGGCGCACCTTATTATTTCCCCCCCAAAAGCAAATGATTTGGAAAGGAATGGACACAGCTGCTCCTTCATTTTGCAGGTGTGGAGACTGCCATGGCCATAAATTATCCCTTGAGCTGGCACACAAAGCAATGCGCAAGGTTGCTGAGCATCGCTCCCTCACTTGATGCCAAAATCTGGCATGACTAGCACCTGCCTCTTGCAAGCCTTTCTCACCAACACGACAATTTATGGCAAATCACTGTCTCAAACTAAATTTAGGAACAAGCACAGGGGAGTCAATTTGGAAGCCTAATGAATTGTGAAGTGTCTTCGGGGTATTTTTTCTCCCCTTGACTCTTCCTTAAAATATGACAAATCCTTCTGCTAATGGAAAAAGAGTAGGGGGGAATGGATCAGGGCGAGCGGAGGACACAGTGCTCTGGAAACCTATTAAAGCAGCTGATTCAGTGAAAAAGATGACTAAGCTCTGCAGGCGGTGGTTTCCTGGAATGCGCTGGTGGTGTAGCCACCATAGCTCTGCTCTTTCCCTCCCCAGCAGGATAAGATGGGAAACCCACAACCAAATGGGAGGAGATGACACAATGGGCTTCCACTGGATTTTTTTTCCAGGGAGGACAGGAAGGCAAATAAATCACTGAAGGGCAGAGGGAAGCAGGCTTATTTCTCACCTAAATAAATAAATGAGAAAAATACTGCCAGTCCATCAGGTCTGGGGAACTTTTGTTCATCCAGATTTTGCTAAACAACTCAATTCATCCCCAGCCATGCTTTTTGGGGCAGATGGGAATTGTAGTTCAGTGTGGGATGTGGGTGGCGCTGTGGTCTAAACCACAGAGCCTAGGGCTTGCCAATCGGAAGGTTGGCGGTTTGAATTCCCGCGACGGGGTGAGCTCCCATAGCTCGGTCCCTGCTCCTGCCCACCTAGCAGTTCAAAAGCACGTCAAAGTGCAAGTAGATAAATAGGTACCACTCCGATGGGAAGGTAAACGGCATTTCCATGCGCTGCTCTAGTTCGCCAGAAGCAGCTTAGTTATGCTGGCTGCATGACCTGGAAAAACTGTCTGCGGATAAACACCAGCTCCCTCAGCCTATAGAGCAGGATGAGCATGTAACCCCAGAGTCGTCTGTGACTGGACCTAATGGTCAGAGGTACCTTTACCTTTACTTTTTTGCACACTGAAACTGCCTTGCAAAATTCATAGTAGTATGCAGCAGTGGCAGACCTTTGGGGTCTCAAATTTCAGCAGCGCCCTGTGTGATGCCAAAGTTTGGTTCCCCCAAGCTTCTTGCCTTCCATTCTACATCAACGTTGTGACGCCCCCTGCAGTGCCCTCGAGAATGTGCTCTGTGTTTGACCAAACCGGTTGAGCTCCCCTAAATCTGCCTCTTTTTGCAAAATGACTGGGCATTGCCTTCTAATTCAGAAGCAAGTCTGAGTGTGTCGGATTGCAGGTGAAATAAGTCAAAATGGACCGAACAAATTCCTCTCTCGCCCCTACTGTAAAAGTGGAGATTTTCTGGAAAAACTCACTGGTGTTAAGTGTTTACCGCAGAGGTCTTTCCCCTGAAGATGGGGGGAGGGCACTGAGAAGTAATGAGAAAGTATGCGGGAGGAAGGAAAGATGGATGAGTAGAAGAGCGAGGGGTTAGAGAATTTAGTAAAGGCTCCGGAATAATGAGAACTTTTTAAAAAGAAAAGCTTCCAAAGGTGCTTTGTGAGCTGATCTATGAATAGAGATGACTTCATTACCTCATGCTAGCTTCTGATATTTTTGATATTGGCCCACTTGATGCTGGGGGGGGGGAGTGTAAGGTTGCATTTTTTATTTCTTTTTTGCATTCCCTTTCTGTTTTTCCTTCAAGAAATGGTCTCTTTATTTTTTTAGTATTGGGGGGGGGGAGAGAGATATGAAGGGAAAGAACAGGAACAGAGTTCTTGTTTTGAATTCAAAGTATTTAAAGTAGGCCATATCTCTCAGCTTCTTCTTTTCTGATATATTTAAAGCAAAAGTTAATTTGGAGGTCCAAGCTTAGCCAAAACATCTGAAGGAACTGGTGTGTGTGTGTGTGTGTGTGTGTGTGTGTGTGTGTGTGTGTGTGGAAATCTCATGGAGGGTTCTGCAAATTCTAGGAGAGTTGTGAGAATTCCAACAGAAGTGATTGCAGGTGTCAAAGTACAAGCCCGCAGCAAACCTCGCTGTTCAAAGTTGGTGTTAATTCTTTATTAGTAAAACCACAGTCTTCACAAAATCGGCTGAGTGTCAGGTCTAATGAGCACAGAAGTCCATCCCTGGTAGTTGTTACCCCATGAATCAGTTGCCAAGAAAGTCCTCACCTCCTAACAAGCCTCTAAGTCCCCTCCTCTCCAGGGCTTTCCTCAAGCAATCTGAGACTTGACCTGGGTGCTGCCTGCCACTTCTCTGCTCTTTTCATGCCTCTTCTGGTTCTGGGAGACAAGTGGGGAGGGGAGCTTGTCACAGCAAAGGGGGGGGGCACCTGTGACTCATCACAAGCATGACTCACCACTGCCTCTTGGCCTCCCTCCTCCCACTCATCTCCTTCAGCTTCTGCCTCTGATTGTAGACTTCTCTCTATCTTTGTGTTTCCTCAGATAGCTCCTCCCACCATTCCTCTGTTCCCAACCAATCCATGACAGCTGGTGTGAGCACATTGTGCTGAGCGTGCTAGGCCACTTTGAGTGTTTAATTGGAATACTAAGTCTTCTATTTTAAGAGGAACAGGAGGGCAATCATCACTCAATCCTTTTGTTTCCCTACTGGGACCTACCAACAAAAAAAAGTGCTCCTACATTCTGATCACTGGCGTTATGCCAAAAACAATTCCCACATTTAAAAAAGCCTCCATTAATTCATAAGAAATGACATTTGAAAATTATACAAGTAGAAATAAAATGTTTTGTGAAATCCTCAACGGTGGGGTTATTGTAGTTATTGTTGCAAGGTTATTGTTGCAGTCACCTTTAATTCTGAGGACTTTCTTTCTTTCTCCATATTGTCCCATCACTGTGGCCTTCCTAGGTGCCCACACTTCAGTTAAAGCCTAAAGGAAACCACCAATAGGTTTGCTCTTCCCATGGAGCTTTTCAGTTGAGGCAGTGCTGGGCAGCTAGGGAGGCTGCAAAGTGCTGCAGAAATGTTTTCTGGAAACGAGAACACATATGCCACCCTTGGCCACCTTGTAACTACTAAAGTAATCTCAGAAACCCACACTCACCAAAGAAATTCTCAAGTGCCCAGAGAATGAGGCAAGAAACTTGAAGTTCATTTCACAGGGTGGCAGGGAAATGACTGTCAAGAAATTAGAAGACAAAATCCAGCACAGCACATCTGATCAACCAGTGCTATGCATGGTGTTCACCATGGTCACTCCACTGCTGGATGTCTGCAGATAAACTCGGCATGCAGTGGGCAATGGCACTTGAAATGAGCTGTCTTCAACTTTTGTTCAGTGACTGCCACCCCTGTTTTGTTCTGCCTCCATGGAAAGAAGCAATAATGCCTCTGAACAGGAAATGGCAGCTTATACTTCTCAGCCTTTTGACTAAGATCAAGGATGTGTACATACACACACACCACCATCCTCTTATCGTGGCAAGCAAGAGACATCATCGCTATTCCTGCATTACAAGGTATTGTACTGGAAGACCCTTTTGGTACCTTCCAACTCTATAATTCTATGATTCTAGGACAAGGACACATTTCAGCCAAGTAAAAACTCAAGAGGGTTGCAAAAGAGGGACAGTAAGACGAGAGACTCAGGAGGATGTATGGATTGAGGGGATTCCCAAGGGGCAGAGAGAGAGGCTTGGAGGGCCACATTTGGCCTCTGAGTCTGAGGACCCCCTGCAGAGAGTTCGGGGCCAATGGGAGAGCCTTGAAAAGCCACCTTTGGCTCTCAGGCCTGAAGCTTTAGAATTACTCTGCCTTAGTGATGAATATAAACAAAAAGGTATGTGACAAACAGACATATTTTAAACCAGTGGGAGGAAAAGCATCAAGGAGAGGACGATGACGGTTTTCCATCCTTTGAGGACAAATCCTGTAACCCTTTCAGGACTTTGGGTTCCAAGACCTGTGTTGAGCTACTAGCCACAGCTAAATCTGCAACAGCTGTGTTAGCAAACTCCTGAGCAAACCTGGTGAGCGATGTTGGTGTGTGTTCGTAGCCCCCTGTATCAGTGGACCTCACACCGTCAGGCTCAGTACCTGAGCCGTCAGCAATGGGGTAGCTTTGGAACACACACACATTTCCTCCCCATTTTGCACTGCACTCAACATCCCTAGTGAGTAAAATCAGCTTGGTATGAGGCCTCAGTACTTTGTACAAGCCTCCATACCCCAGGAAGATTCTACGCTTCTTGCCTTGTGACATCTCCACCCACATGTCAGACCCATCTTGGGTTTGCACTTCTTGGGTTTGCCTTGTCACAGTCCCTATCAGACCCTTTGTCTGAATCCAGGGAAAGGCCTTGCAACCTATGTTTGCCAAGCATATCGCTCTATTGCTTCTGAATCCACACATCAGAATCTCCATTGCCAATAGGGTACCAGCTTGGAGAGAGGAGAAGAAGGACCCAGTCAACACCAATGCCCACCATGAAATGCGTGCAACTACAGCTTTAGAATAACTCTGCCTTAGTGATGAATATAGGATGCTTATCCATTTAAAGATTTAGGAGTCTCCTTTTTTGTCTTTTGGAAATAAAATATTCTAAATAAAAAGGTATGGGACAAACAGACATATTTTAAAAACAGAAGTGTGCAAGTTTTATTCATCTTGATGTAGGTTTGGTACTACAAGCCAACTTCAACCCTTCTTAGCTCATCCTTGCAAAACACAAAAACAAAACATACAGCATGAAAAACAATGAGATGATTGCGCAGTCAGAGTTCTGGGTGAAGAAGAGATGGAGAGGCACCAGGGTGACGATGGATCCAAGCATCTCGAGCATTCTCTCCGTACGCATTTTCTTTTGCTGGCCCAGGTTGTACCACGTGTTGACGATCAAGGTCTGAAAGGAGATGGACACCAGAGGGAGGAAAAGGATCAAGGAGAGGATGACAACGGTTTGCATGTCGAACCCCAGGCTGAAGAAGAACAGCAGTTGGCACAGCAAGGGCCACAGGATGATAGAGGTGACAGCTGATATAAGAGAAGACAGGTTTGGTTGGTGGCTTCTGTGCCAGCTTGGAGAGAGGAGAAGGAGGACCCAGTCAACACCAATGCCCGCAATGAAATGCATGCAGCTACACTGGGTGTATAAAAGCAAGTAGGCCAGAGAGAGGAACAATTTCTCAAAGGCGTCGCAGGAATGAAAAATATAATTAATGAAAGCCAGCAGAAAGGAACTGCACAAAAATAGAAAGATGCCACAGTTGGCGATGGCGAAGTTCCAGATGTAGGCATTCCAGGAATTCCTCTTGATGTAGAAAAGGAGATAGGAGAAAATGGCAACATTTCCCAAAAGCCCAAACACAAAGATGGAGACCATGAAACGTGCAAATATACGGTCTCCCAGCACACACATTAGGAAGTCCATGATATAGTTAGACTGGATCTGATGCGGAACATTCAAAAATGTAGTGGAGAGGATGGTTGTGATGTTGAGATCGCCTTCTTTGAGATGCACACCTCTTCCAAGCACAGTCTTGTTAGCTGAAGGAAGAAGGGATTCTTCCTATGGATAGAAGTCACAACAGGTGTAAGGAAATGAACTTTCAATGTGGCAGTACCTACTGGAACTCCCTGCCCAGTGATATTAGGCAGGCGTCTTCCCTTCTCTGTTTTCAACAAGCCGACCCAGATATGCAAAGGTTACTGTCGATTTCAAGCCAACTTGCTTTTAACTTCTGACTTTTGTCAATAAATTTAATGTGAATTTTATATCTTATAGAAACCCATTAGAGGTTTTTTACAATTAATAGAGCAATCCCATGCACAAGAAGCTGGCATTAAGCAAGCCTGGAGTAAGTTAAACTGGTGTTAAGTTAGAATAGATACAAGCCCGGTTTAGTAGTAGAGCTCCTGCTCTGCTTAAACCTGGCATAGGGAAATAAAGTCTTTAAAATAAGGTTCTATGCCAGGTGGTCAGGTAATGTGGCTGAGCTGAATGGGCTTAGGACCAAGTCTGAGTCCCCCAACCCAAAGTCCTGCCCCTGACACTCTCCCAGAGCACCCCTAATGGCGACTTACTTCAATCATCACCACGACCACCACAAGTTTCAAAAACATTGGGCATCAAAATATAGGCAATGCCCTGAGTACTGTCACATTTGTGATCTCACCAACATTCAAACTTCCAATACAAGCTGATTCCCTTTCCTTTCTTGGCAGAGACAAAGGTGATTCAGTCACCAGGTGCAGGGAGGTGTAAGACCTTGGTAAAGTGCTGCCCTGTGCAAGGCCAAAAATTCACACACACACACACACCATCCCAAATCAGCTTCCCAAAGCTGGGTAAGGGAGGCATCACTCTTTGGGAAGAGGCTGAAATATCTTAGAAATTAATTTTCTGTTTGTTTGTTTTAAAATGGAAATGCCTCTGCCTGAACCATGCCACTAAATCAGGCAGAAACCACTCTCTACTCACATTTCTTGCTGAAACTGGGCCAGCTTTGGTAAGATGGATGAGGCCCCAGAGCATAAGCCAGGGGAGGAAAAACATCTCTCCCTCTTTTCTTCCTAGCGAGGAAAGAGAAACAATCAGTGGGAACTGGCATGCTGCACATCTGTTTTGTTCTATCATATCTATCCATGTTTACTATTCATTTATTTAAATCTAGCCTTCCCTGCAAGGAACCTGAGAAGATGCTCACAGTTCCCCCCTCCCTGTGCTATCATCACAATTGTCAATAACCCCGTCAGGTAGGGTGGGCTGGAAGAAGAAAATCTGTCCGAGGTCACCCAGGGAGCCCCTTGGCAGAGTAGGGATTAGAACTCAGGTCTCGTGGGCTTTACTCCAGTGCTCTAGGCACTACACCACACTGGCTCCCATATTTGGTTTATGGCTCCCTTGACTATGCGATACAGATGTCCTCTGGTTGCCAAACTCCCCCCCCCCCCATTTTGTACGCTTGTCAAGGAACTGTCCAGCTCATTTGCCACAGAGCTTTGGCATGCCGTCTGGAGTCATGGAAAACCAGCATGGTGGGCTTCACATAATGGTCATCAGCTCGAACTAGCACTGTGATGTAACATTCACAAATGGAGATGTGCATTTAGATGTATGTTTGATGTGGTAGATGAGCTGCATTTCAGAGCAGCTGACCCATCATTATTGGCTCCGCATGAAAGAACCTCCAAAAACCTTTAAAGGGATCCTACAGTTCTCCAGAACATATCCTGAAAACCACTACTCCAGAATAAGGAAGCCACCTTTGGCATAAGGGGTACTTCTCTATATTGCATCAGTAATAATCCGCTCTGCTGAAAGACCAACTCCATCAGGCTCCTTCCATTCCAAGATGGGTGTAGAAAAGGGAGCGTGTATATGAATAGGAAACCCAACGAGTTCATTATACAGTGAAAATAAAAGAACACAACCTACCTAACCACAAACCGCTTAGAATGGTTTCAGTTTCCTTCTGAAAGCTGGAGAAGTCTAATTCACAGTCTTTTCCATCCAATCTACCAGTTTTGATCTTCTGGCTCCCTTTTGACTTTTCTCTGTTAAGTCTTCTTCTTCTTCCTTCTTCTTCTTCCTTGGTCCTCTCCCAAGCTGCTGCTGCTGCTGCTCCAACTGCCACCAACTGCTTCTCTCCCTTTGATCTTTCCCCACATTCTACACTTTTCCCTTTCCAGACATTCTATTCTATTCCCTCTGTGAACAGAAGAGGCACTGCATACTTCTCTTCCTATCCCTATAAGTGTATGTGTTCCCATATAGTCCATTGTACACCCTTTCCCAATAAGGTTCCTCTATTAATCTCCAATGACAAGTTTTTTTTATTGGATGCCTCAGTGGTCCTATGCCTTTGCAGGTTCATTTCTGACTCCAGGGGTCTTCACATGTTATGTGCACATGGTACAATCTATCACATAAACACTTGCACATGTGTAGAGACAGCTTGTGTCTGTGTTTAGTGTAATGACCAACTCATCTGACTGAAGGCAGAGCTCTAGCTATGGGGTGTGGTGGGGGCTAGCCATGTTTTTTGTTTTTTTGTTTTTTTGCCCTGGGTGAAGCCTCGAGAGGGGAGCCATTGAGGCTTCCAGATTCCGTGTGTGTATGCAAATGCAAAAGGAATGTGCCAAACTGGGTTTTTGACTAGGATGAACTAAAGTCTAGTTTTGCCCCTGCTGAAGGTTAGCCATAAATGTATCATGCTGCCAGATCAGTAATCCTCAAATATAGCAGCCCAGAGGCAGAGCAGAAGGTTTTGCTTCCACTCCTTTCCATGTGCCTCTGCTGGCACCAGAGCCCAAATCTTGCCCCGTGAAGAGAATCCTCTATCACCAGAGTCTCTGTGAATGAACCATGACTCCTTTTGGGAACCCTGTGACACTTTCCCCATAGAAGTCCCTGATAGTTTAAACAATTTGTCCTAGAAGAAGCCAACAGCTACGGGAAAAATGTACCAATCCTTTAACTGGCCAGATACACTGTTCATGGGATAAGGCTTTCATCTTGAATACCTAGTCCAGGCTATAAAACTCTGTTGGTTGCTAAGACAGTTTCTCTTATCTGCTAACCGTGGTCCTGAAACAGCTCCCTAGGCTTTGTAAATTTTTCTGAACTAGCCTGCCTCAGCTTCCAGGCTGCTCTTGAATCCCATTTTGGCTTCCACCTTTCTTAGGCCATCATTTGTCCTTGGCAGTGGGCACTGCAATGCAAAACGGGTCAGAACAAAATGATGAATGAGTACTGTGGCAGCGTATGGGCCAGAAACAGACTGATCTGACCAACCCTACTTTCTGGGCTACATTCCAGAGAAGCCATCACCCATCCCACTTAACTCTGCAGTACATCTTTATCAATACACATTGCATTCCCACAAAAAGCATTATCATTTGTGTGGTTGGCTTTTTGGACTGGTTATGGTATGGGTGGTTTGTTGTTGTTGTTTAAAGAATAGATTTTATGTTCCCAGGGCCATTTCCATTTCATTTGACATCCTTTATTTCCTAAACCATTCAGTTCCCTTAGATTGATGCCCCCTAGGGTATAGGAGTATTAACATTTAGAAAACTGACAAAAAAAACCGACCTGCTTTAAGCTGGTCTGAGCCCATGGAATTGAGCCGGATCTGAGCCAAATATATGAATGAACATTGGACCATTTACCCATTAGTGAAGATTCCTTCACAACAGAAGAAAATAGAAATCCATTGTATGTGGACAACTAGATGTTGGGGAGAAAGCTTATCCACAACATCTACCCTTCTATGAACTCAACCACACTTCCTTTTGTCGGGGTGGTGGTGGTATTGGTTTGCTTTTGTTCTTATATTTATTATGAATGTTGTGGTTTTTATATTGTAATTTTATGCTGTGAACCACCATGATTACTGTGGTAAAACATGGGTGAAATGTCGGGATAAAAAGAGAAAACCCAAAACACAACAAAACACTTAGATATGGAGCTTTAAAGCCCATAAATGTGGCACAAAAGGGAGAATGGATGAGCCCTTTGCCTATGATAGACAAGAAGAAACATTCATATGAGCCTCACCTGCAGTTTGAAGCAGCTGGGATCAGACACAGCCTTGTTGGAGAAATAGTCCTGAGTTAATTGTCACCTCCAATTATTGTCACGAGGAATCATCCTTGTTGCACCTTCCACATGCATCTCAGCCCAGGTCACTTGAGGCTGGCATAAGCATATTTCCAATCCAGAGATGCAGCAGGATGAGCACAGCTGTTGTTGGGCATGGTGTTGTCTTTCAGCATCAGTTACGGCAACATACCCTTTTCTAAATTACAGCTGATTTGTGCATTCCTTTATTAACATTCCTTTACCCTGAATGCTGGTGAGATTATGTTAGGTTTCGCAATGACAAAGTGCACTGAAAACCTTATGGATCCTAACTGAATGTTGTTGTTTTTTTTAAAAAAATAAAAGCCTTGTATATATTTCTTGATATATTACTTGATTGTTTTCCATTGATATAGCGTGTTCTCCTTCATGGAGAGCACGTGTTGTGGTGCGGTCTGCTGAGCCACCCCTCTGTTACCAGGCAGGGTCTCTAAAGATGGCCAGGGGCAGTGATTGGTTCACTGGGTTGCTGGGGTAAAAGTTATATTGCAATTTTGGTGGGAGGGGTAAAATGTTTAAATACTCTGCACACAGCCTGGAGCTTTCTCTTTGCTGTGTGCAACGGATCACCTGCCCACCCGCCCTTGAGTAAGGGGTTGTTGCATTGACCTTGCTATGCCTGTCATGGGGTCGTCTGCCGTTGGTGCAGGGGCCTGGTAGGAATTTTGTCCATCTGGCTGATTGGCTGGGCCATTTGGTTTTTGCCTACTGCGTAGCAAATCGTCACAACTTGTAAGGTTGCGGTTAGGCATTGGTTATAAATTGGTAGAGGAGGGGTTAGGATAGGCTGGGCCTGCCCCTCCATGGTTGCTGCGGAAAGGGAATTCCGTTAAAGGGATCCTGGGGCTTGCCATCCTTTCGTCCAATCCCTGGAATGGGACTAGGGCCAGCAAGCCTTCGGGGAGCATGCGGATGAGAATTGAGGGTCTGTGACTCAGCTCCATTTCTCCCCGACTTGCTTTCCCCCGCACTGTCTTTCGGTGGTGCCCGGAAGTCAGTTCTGTCCCCGGGGGGGGGGGGGGGACAGATAGTCTTAACCAATGTCTAAACAACCACTCAAGGTTTTGTATTTAAATAAAGTTGTGGCCAAAATTATGCCAAAAACCTTAAACAAAAATTAAGTGTGCGTTGTGAGTTATTTGGGGGGTGGCTTGGGGACCTCGACACGCAATACTGTTATTAGAGAAAGTGTTATCATCATTCCACATGCCCATTACCAAGGTAGCATGTGGCAGGGATTCAAAGGAACTGAAAATCATGGTAAACTACACACGCTCCAAATCCGTAAGTAATTTTAGACTTTCTCCTAGTATAGTTAAAGCAGAATCCAGAAAGAGTGGGATGCAGCCTAGCCTTTTCTTCTGGGGTTTTCATCATGGGTCTCAGGGACTATTTAAAAGTGAACCAAGGTACAGTATCCCTTTGACCACACGAGAGCCTGCATTTCCCCCTATAGTCCTTTGTCCTCTTAAAATCCTTATTAGAAGTTCCTCAGCTCCTACATTTCCCCTTATTTCACTTTTCACAAGGCATTCTTCCTAATTTATCATGCATTTACATTTCAATTAAGGATCCTGGCTGTTTGTAAAAGCCACCCCAGTGAGAAGTGCGAAATAAATTATTGACTTTACCATCATCTGCACAGCCCATTACCACCTCATTTACCCTAATGACACTAAAAAGACTGTCACCCTCTATGCAGTTCATCCTCCTAATAGAAATTCCCCCAGGAGCCCTGTTTATGCAAGTTACATGCATTTGCATATGTTAATTAGGTAATCATAGCCTGGGCCTTCTCACTAGTGCCTTTTAAGTATGATAGATATACATAGATGGCTTCAAAATGGAAGAAGATGCCTCTGAAGTCAATTCCTTCTCCAAAGAGATCACTACAGGATGGAGATTTATTGCATGGTAACCTTTACTCCATGAAGTGGCCATCTGTGGCCATGTGGCAAGTCCAGGAGAAAAAACCCACCTGCTTATCCAGATTTCTGAGCAGCTGCATAGTGCTGGTAATATTTCTCTTTTGCTCTTTTGAGAGCCAGTGTGGTGTAGTGGTTCAGAGCGATAGACTCATAATCTGGGGAACTGGGTTCGCGTCTCCGCTCCTCCACATGCAGCTTCTGGGTGACCTTGGGCCAGTCACACTTCTCTGAAGCATCTCAGCCCTACTCACCTCACAGAGTGTATGTTGTGGGGGAGGAAGGGAAAGGAGAATGTTAACCGCTTTGAGACTCCTTCGGGTAGTGATAAAGTGGGATATCAAATCCAAACTCTTCTTCTTCTTCTTCTTCTAGGACAGCTAGAATGGCCACTAAACCCAACTGTATCTTGAAATCTGATCTTTGTCCTGTACCAGAGATGTTTCTGGACTACAACTCCCATTATCCTTGGCTGTGACTGATGGGTATTGGAATCTAACTTTGTCTGGATGCAGACGCTGTATACATACCCTCCAACATTTTTTCCAATGAAAACAGGGACGTCCTATTCCATAATAATAATTTTACTATTTATACACCACCCATCTGGCTGGGTTGCCCAAGCCACTTTGGGTGGCTTCCAACATATATAAAAAACATAAAGTATCAAACATTTAAAAACTTCCCTGTACATGGCTGCCTTCAGATGGCTCAGGGGTCAGATAACTCCATGCCTTCCAACATTTCTCCAATGGAAATAGGGACATCCTAAGGAAAAGTGGGACATTCCAGGATCAAATCAGAAATGGGGATGGCTTATGCAAATCCGCAACTGTCCCTGGAAAATAGGGACACTTGTAGGGTCTTTCCAGTAGCACCTTAGAGACCAACTAAGTTTGTCATTGGTATGAGCTTTCGTGTGCATGCACACTTCTTCAGATACCTGAAGATATCAGAAGAAGTGTGCATGCACATGAAAGCTCATACCAATGACAAACTTAGTTGGTCTCTAAGGTGCTACTGGAAGGAATTTTTTATTTTGTTTCGACTACAGCAGACCAACATGGCTACCTACCTAAAACTAGAACTTGTAGGGTCTGTACAGCATGCAGATGATGCAGCAATTCTTTCAAGAACACCCTTAGGTCTTAGAAGAGCTATGAAAGCATTAGCAATATATTGTATGGAGGGCAAATTAGAACTTAACTATCAGAAAACTAAAATCATGACATTTGCCAAAAGGCCCAAACTCAACCCATGGTAGATTAATGGTCCTTAAAACCACTGCCAATCAGTGTAAACCACCATGCAAGATGGTCTGATTATTAAGGAAGCTTCCAACATTTTTATAAGACCATAAGTCCCTCCTGGATCAGGCCAATGGCCCATCGAGTCAAGCATTCTGTTCTCACAGCGGCCAACCAGATGCCTGTGGAAAAGCAGCAAGCAGGATTTGAGCACAAGAGTTCTTGGTTGTCCCTCCTGCCTCCTGTCATCGAGACATTCAGCACCATAATATCTGGTCCCGAAATGAGAGCTGTTGCCCCAGTCAGCCATAATTCTGTGATTAACTTGAAACAAACAGCAAAGAAAGAAGATGGGAGCCTGTTCATATGACTATTCATTTACCAAATGCAGCTAAATATTAGAAGACTGTGCACAAAAGTTGCACAAAAGCAACTTATTGTTACAAGGCAATGCATTATGCAGGTTGAATGAAAGCAGGTCCGGCATTGCTGGGAATTAATCTAGCTGGTATCATTGTGGAGAAGTCTCTTCCTTTCTCTCCTATTTAGCAACACAGCTGCCACCTACAATGAGCTGTAGTTCCATTGTGTGTGTGTGTTTTCTAATACTGAGAAGTTATTAATGCCAGGTGTTCATTTCTTAGGATACCTGAAATGCCAAATGATGTTGTAAATGAAAGCCAACATGTTAGCAGTTGTGTGTCCAAACTCCATGGATTAAATAACCTATTAACATTCGCCCGAGCCATCTATGTTTTATTCAGGAGCCCAGACACACACAGAAAGAACGAGAGACTATCCATTAAGACCATGATATGTTTTGTCTTGCTTGAAGAAGAGAGAGAAAGAAAATATTCAGAGAAATCAATCATTTCTCATTCATTTTTGCTCGGGGTCCAAAGTCTTATGAATAGAAAGGAAATGCAAGCCCAAACCACAGCATAGGGATGATAAAAGACTTGAATTTTAGTTGCATCTACATAAATGTGTGGCTTTCTTTAACCTGAAATCATATTTCCTCCACTCATTTATTCTCCCCTTCCCACGATAACTTGACAAGTGGGTCATTCAGAGGTATTCCAGAGGGTACCAGCGTGAATGGCTTTAAATGAGGAAAAGGCAAATTCATGAAGTTTCAATGGTCACTAACCCTGATGACCATGCGAAAGGCTGGACTGGATGAATCCCAAACCGGAATTAAGATTGCCGGGGAAAATATCAAAAACCTCAGATATGCAGATGACACAACCTTAATGGCAGAGAGTGAGGAGGAATTAAAGAACCTTTTAATAAGGGTGAAAGAGGAGACCACAAAATGTTTTTTGATGTTGAAGCTCAACATCAAAAAAATGAAGTTCATGCCCACTGGTCCCATCACCTCCTGGCAAATAGAAGGGGAAGAAATGGAGGCAGTGAGAGATTTTACTTTCTTGGGTTCCATGATCACTGCAGATGGTGACAGCAGCCACAAAATTAAAAGATGCCTGCTTCTTGGAAGAAAAGCAATGAAAAACCTAGACAACATCTTAAAAAGCAGAGACATCACCTTGCCGACAAAGGTCCGTATAGTTAAAGCCATGGTTTTCCCAGTAGTGATGTATGGAAGTGGGAGCTGAACCATAAAGAAGGCGGATTGCCAAATAATTGATGCTTTTGAATTATGGTGCTGGAGGAGACTCTTGAGAGTCACATGGACTGCAAGAAGATCAAACCTATCCATTCTGAAGGAAATCAGCCCTGAGTGCTCAATGGAAGGACAGATCCTGAAGCTGAGGCTCCAATATTTTGGCCACCTCATGAGAAGAGAAGACTCCCTGGAAAAGAACCTGATGTTGGGAAAGATTGAGGGCGCAAAGAGAAGGGGACGACAGAGGATGAGATGGTTGGACAGTGTTCTTGAAGCTACAAACATGAGTTTGACCAAACTGCGGGAGGCAGTGGAAGACAGGAGTGCCTGGCGTGCTCTGGTCCATGGGGTCACGAAGAGTCGGACATGACTAAACAACTGAACAACAAACCCTGATGACTATGTTCGGCCCCCGCTGTTGGAGACAGTATGCTTCTGAATTCTAGATGTTGGAAAGTGTAGGGGGAAGGAGAACTGTTGAACTCAAGTTCTGCTTCTGGGCTTCCCATAAGCATCTGGTTGGCCACTCTGCTGGACTAGTAGTGTCACTGGCCTGATCCAGCCTGATCTAGCAAGGCCCTTCCCTTGTTGCTCTCATTTGCCTTGTGACCTGCCCTTGCTCAGTGAAGTTTCCCATTTAAACATCTTTGGGCTGCTTTCTGTTGCTGTGATGGAGATCCAGTCTAAAAGGGTTTATTTCAGAAACCAACATTTAACTGCTCACTATCTAGTGTTGCCATATGTAGTGCAACCACAGAAACCTGATAGCATTCACCTAAGTTTTATGCAGCGTAGACCCAGCAAAATGAATGGTCCTAGCCAACTAGTCACCAGTGCTATTTTTCTAGAAAAAGAGGTGCCAGGACTCACAATGAATGCCCCCCTTGTTCTCTTAGAATGGCAATGACGCCCACTTGAGAGGTACCGGAACAGAGTTCGGATGAGTTCTGGCTGGGGGAAAAAAGCCCAGATCCACTTAGTCATGTTTATTAGTTTCAGTGGGTCTTGGAGCAAACCTTCGTTGAATGCCACCTTTAATTTTTAATTTGTCAACAAGTCTTAGAATTTTAATTCTTTTAACCACTGTCTGCCTTGGCTCTTCAAACCCCTTTGCTGGAAAATAATCCATTCAAGCACCAGGTGCCTGCTCTACATCCTCCACAATAGAGACATATGCAATTTATGAATTCAGCTTTTTATAAATCTACTTTCACTAGCACTCCTTTCCCTTCCTCACCAAAGAACCACCTGTCTTCCTAATTTTTCTTTCTGATGTATTTAAATAATGTTTTAATTTTGACATGATTTTTTTTAGCAATATGCTCCTCAAATTTTTATTTTTTTAGCAGCCTTTTATTATTGTTCCCTTGTGCTTCTTTCCCCTCCTGAAGTTTGGGTTCCTTTTCTTTATCCCCAATTGGGCAAGTCTTCTGTTTTCTGAAGGAAGCCTTCTTGTCTCTAATAGTTTCCTTGCCTTTGCTCATTACTGGCTTCCTTCCGGGCTTGGTAGTACCTTTCTTGATCCACTACTACTCATGTGGTCAGTTCCAGGTATGGTTTTTCACCGCTTGAGGACACTGAAATGCATAATGCAGAATTCTTCACTGGACTTGTGCGGGAGCAACTCAGGAATTAGAGGTAATCATTAAGGGAATGATATGTGCACAAGGAGATATTTACTTCAGTTTGTTCTCACTGTGTTGTGAACTGAGTTGACATTTCCCTAAGGAACTACATTATATCTATAATATATTCAACCTGAAGCAAAATAAAAAAAAGTAATGGTGGATATGTGAATATATCTCATCTGCCCTTCAAGCAAGACAAAACCTACCATCATTGATTCTTTCCTAAATAGATATGCCTGCAGCCTGATCCTAGGTGTTTTTATTTGGAAGTAAGGCTCAACAGAGATCGGTGGTTAATTCCAGGATAATATACAGAGGCTTAGATCACAACTAGATTTCATACTGTTTTTAAAACTGTTTTAAGCTGTTTTAATGGTTTGTCTGTAACTCACCCTGAGGCATATGTAAAAGGCAACTCATAAATTAAGCAATGCAGCCATAATAATAACTTTACCAAACAGAGAGTTTGAAAGTAAACATTGGTACTCTAGACTCCCTCAATAGCATGTTCGTGATCTTGCAACATTCCATGAAATTAAAACTCACTGTGAACACTTGTGCATGTGAGCTGTCTTACCATACTTGCAAACCCACTAGGTAGTCTCTCATTCTTAGAACCTCCTCTTCTCCAATCTGTGACATGAGGATTACAATTCTGTCCTTATTTTATATGACTGTTGCAGTGATTGAGGTGATTATTTATTTGGGCACTTGATATGCTGAATATAGATTTGATGCATTACAGTAAAGAGCAAGCAAAACAAGGGAACTGAAGGTTTTGTGGAAGAGAAATCATACAGAGATTAAGAACAAAACCTGGTTTATATTTGTTTAAGAATTTGTGCCTATGTTTCTCCTATGTGTCTCCATTCTATCACTCTAAAGCCATTTAGAACATATACAAATTGCAGTACATGAAGGTGAGGATGGGAGTTAAATTAAACTGAGCTCACATTTAAAGCTGAACTTAACAGAATTCACACTTTCTGAAGCAATACACAGCCATCCTTTGAAATGTGGTGCTTCTCTGAATTTTGCAATGCAGTTTTCTATCCAGACATCTTATGCAAAAATGCATAGACAATGGGATAGTAGTGGAAATATCATACATACGTGCATTATATTTGGGGAATTTGCAAAAAAAACCCCAAAACTGTAGGACAAAATTGTTTGCAAAACTTAGAACATATTTATACGGAAATGCTGGATAATTTTGAGGAGGATTTTTTTTAAGGCATTTGCAAACCAATGTGGAGTTGTGAAAAACCAAACTTATGTTGAGAAAAAATGAGAAACCTAGGGAAACAAAAATGAACATATAAACCCATCCCTATGTAAAGGTTAGGAGATGACCAAGACAGCCAGCTTAGTAAGACCTTCACCTTAAATACTGAAGTTGTAGATCAACAGAGCTCAGCATATGTGACTTAGAAAATATGCAAGGTTTAGAGCAGGGGTGGAGAACCTGCGGCTCTCCAGAATCATAGAATCTTAGAGTTGGAAGGGACCCAAGGGTCATCTAGTCCAACCCCCCACAATGCAGGAATCTCAGCTAAAGCATACATGACAGATAGCCATCCAACATCTGCTTAAAAACCTCCAAGGAAGGAGAGTCCACCACCTCTCATGGGAGTCTGTTCTACTGCTGAACAGCTCTTGCTGCCAGAAAGTTTTTCTGAATGTTTAGTTGCTTCTCCTCAGATCATATAAATCTTTTGCCTTTTAGTTGGAATCTCCTTTCTTGCAGCTTGAAGCCATTGGTTCAAGTCCCACCCTCCAGAGCAGGAGAAAACAAGCATGCTCCCTCCTCCATGTGACAGCCCCTAAAATATTTGAAGATGGTTCTCATATCTCCTCTCAGTCTCCTCTTTTCCAGGCTGAACATACCCAGCTTCACCCACCTTGGAAGAATGGCAGATAAAGGTGATAGACTATATGGGACTGGCAGAAATGACTGACAGAATCCGAGACCAGGGAAGAGAGACAGCGGAAGAAGATTGGAAGAAATTTAAGGACTATCTTAGGAAACATTGCAAAATTAATGAATGCTAGAATGACGTTGGTTTAGAAATTATGTGGTCTCCAGCGGTAATGGTTTAAGTAAATAGAAAAGAAAGGTTAAAAACTAAATGGAAAATAAGGGAGAGGATTTGCTGAATTAATAATTAGAAATTGGAATACAGAAAGGGGAGGTATGAGGAAGTCGGGGAAGTAAGGTATAAGAAAATAAGGGAATGAAATTATACTTGTTTTTTGTTTGTGTTTGTTTGTATCATTGTTTTGTATTGTTTTTATAAAAAAAATTGAAACTTTAATAAATATCTATTAAAAAAAAGAACATAGCCAGCTCCTTCAACTGTTCCTCATAAGGCTTGGTTTCCAGATCCTTAATCATCTTGGTCTCCCTCCTCTGCACACGTTTCAGCTTGTCAACATCCTTCTTAAATTGTGGTGCCCAAAATTGGACACAGTATTCCAAGTGAGGTCTGACTGAGGAAGAATAGAGTAGTACTATTCCTTCTCTTGATCTGGACACTATACTTCTGTTGATGCAGCCTGGAATAGCATTAGCCTTTTTTGCTGCTGCATCACACCGTTGACTCATGTTAAGGTTGTGGTCCACCAAGACCCTTAGATCCTTTTCACATGTACTGCTAGTAAGCCAGGTGTCCCCCATCTTATATTTGTGCATGTGCAGAACCTTACATTTGTCCCTACTGAAATTCATTTTGTTAGCTCGTGCCCAGTTCTCCAATCTGTTAAGGTCATTCTCAGCTCCATTAGCCTGGCTGTTGGTGGTAAAGGATGATGGGAATTGGAGTCCAACAACAATTTCAGAAGGGACTCAAATTCCCCTTCCTTTACTTAGAGAATTATGTCAGTTAGGAAATGAGAACATTTCCTTTGCGTATTTTTTTTTAATGAAGCACGGTTGCTTCATTTAATTTTTGAATTGAGCTTATTAAATATAGAACATTGAAATTTGCTTCTAATCAGTTTCCATTTTGATGTGCTTAGCTGAAATCAACAAAGAGCTTTAACCCTTCGTCAGACATCAAAATGGTTGAACAATTTGTCGACTCCATTGCATCCAAGGAACATGTTTCCCTGTCAGTAATTCAAAGTCATTTTAATAGCTTAGATCATGCAGTCACAAAGACAGGGAAGTTTCCTAGAATCAATAACCATATGTTGAAACTGTGGGGTGTTTAGGGTGTTTTCCTCCGTTCTTTTTACCTGAGAAATCTCTGTGATAATTAGAGATGAGTGAGCTCTACAAAGTGTACCTTAATCTGGAAAGGACATGATCTAAACAAACAAACAAACAAACAAACACATAGTTCATATCATGTTTGGGACTTTAAAAATAATGCCTCCTGGACCTTGTCAGTCCTTCCCACCCTCAAAATTTGACCAGGATCTTCAGTGGAGCATATGGACACACAAAGAGAAGAGACGATTGAGAGGTTATCAGATAGCCATCTTCAAGTATCTGAAGGGAAGATGGAGCAAGTTTGTCTTCTGCTGTCCCAGAGCGTAGGACCCAAACCAATGGATTAGAATTACAGTGGTACCTCGGGATAAGGACTTAATTCATTCTGGAGGTCCGTTCTTAACCTGAAAATGTTCTTAACCTGAAGCACCACTTTAGCTAATGGGGGCCTCCTGCTGCCGCTGTGCTGCTGCTGCACAATTTCTGTTCTCATCCTGGGTCTGTGGGACATCAAGGGGTCTGGCAGAAGTGCCGATCTCCCTCCCTCCCTGAAAAACACTGCCAAAAGACGAGTGGGAAGGGGAGAGTCGTCGAGGGGGCTCACGGCGGCAGCGCAACCCTGTGAGCTGAAGCTACAAGCCACCACTGAAAGCAGGGAATTTCCCTAACAATTCCAACTCAACAATAAGAAGAATGTCCTGACAGTAAAGGCTTATCCACACTTACATTTTCCAGGAAGAGGTTGGTGCTTTAATGTTCTGTGCCTGGATCAAAGCAAATAATCAATTTGGGTTTTCCAAATTGAGCTTTAAAGAGCAGTTTCCACAGGGAAAGCTTGGGGGGGGCAGGCAGTTGGAAACAGAGTTTTAAATCATGAAACATGCCTGGAACAAATGAAGGAAAAGTAAGTGTGGATTGGTCCTGAGATTTGTTTGACTGTGCAATGGACTTCCTTGCAAAGTGGTGGACTCTCCTTCATTTGAAGTTTTTAAACAGAGGTTGCATTGCCATGTGTCATCTGAATTTTCCTTGTAATTTGGTGGCAGATTTTTCCATATAATTTTTTAATGCTAAAGATGATGCTTTGTTTAGTTGTCATTTGTGTTTTATAGACTGTGGAAATTTTCTGGGTTTTCTTCCTTTTTTCCTTAAGGTGTTTTAATTTATGCTGCAAACTGCCTGGCTACTTTTTTTAATGTGCTGTATAATAATATTCAGCATATCTTCTAAGCATTTATTGCCAAGTGTTCTCCAATTCAGGGGCTGATTAGATCTAGATCTGCTTAACGTCCACAATACAGTGGTACCTCGGGTTAAGTACTTAATTTGTTCTGGAGGTCCATTATTAACCTGAAACTGTTCTTAACCTGAAGCACCACTTCAGCTAATGGGGCCTCCTGCTGCCGCCACACCACCAGAGCCCGATTTCTGTTCTTATCCTGAAGCAAAGTTCTTAACCTGAAGCACTATTTCTGGGTTAGTGGAGTGTGTAACCTGAAGCGTATGTAACCTGAAGCATATGTAACCCGAGGTACCACTGTAATGCAGAATCATTTGCCTTCAGACTAGGGATGCAAGAAGACATTATTTTTCATTGAATCCTTCATTGAGTCCCATCCAGCACTGTTTCCATTCCGCTACAGTTCATCTCCCACAAAAAGCTATGTTACTCATCTCTCCACCGAATGTGGCTAATTTATGCAACTTATGTAATTGACATAATTATTCATGTAAATTACATTGTGGTTATGTCATTCCACCCCAGTGATTTCAATGCAATAGAAACTTAATGCAGATAGGGTGAAAAACCCCACAATCAATTGTGTACTGTTTGTGAACTGAAAGCAACAACAGTGAATACCGGCTGAATTATTGCGTTTGGTTTCTGTTCTGCTCATGGGACATATAAGTGAAAATTGATAATTTTTGCTTCCATTTTCTTTTCGTCAGAATTTTCTGACTTCTCTCCTTCATACCGGTGACTTGAATGATAGCTTTGTGAAAGATTGCTCTGATACGGAGACTGTTGCAAGTATTTATATTAGCCGCTTTAAGAATGTAAGAGTTTGCTGGATCAGGCCAATGGCCCATCCAGTCCAGCAGCCAATCTGGACAAAAAAGTTTTCTTTTTACCAAACAAAAAACAAAAAACCTTCCAATATGTGTAGTCATATGGGTTTTCCCAGACATTTTAAGAGCTTTCTGAAAATACTTCCCAGACTAAGGTTATCATACAACCCTGTTTACTGGTTACAGTCCCCGGATTTGCAAATCAGTCCCCATACAGAATCCATTGAAGTTGAAAACCTTAGCCCAGACACGATTTTTGACAGGCAACTCTTGTCTATTTCCAGGAAATTCTGGCAGCCCTAACCTGGAGGGATAAGGGGGGGATTTTCTTTTGTGACAACCATCATCGGGGAGGCACTCCTTCCTAATAATAATAATAATCATAATCATAATAATAATCATAATAATTTAATAATTTATTTATACCCCGCGCTTCCTGGTTCAAAAACCGGGCTCAGGGTGGCTAACAACAAATTTAAAACACTTTAAAACAATTGTAAAAGCAGCATAAAATACAGTATTAAATTATGAATAACAATAAAAAAAAAATCAATTAGATAATCCCCAGGGCTAGCTGGCTGAAATGGTCCTACTTGGGCCAGTGAGGAGGCCAGGGGAGAATTACCTGACCTGTGGGGTCTCAAAGTGGGTGATCTTCATAAAAGAGGAGGGGGAGGGAATAGAAGGGAAATAAAAGATCAGGTTGAATTCAAATTAAAGGCCAGGTGGAATAGCTATGTCATACAGGCCTGACGGAAGGAGGTTAAATCCTGAAGGGCCCGTGTCTCATGGGACAGAGCATTCCACCAGGTTGGAGCCATCACTGAAAAGGCCCTGGCCCTGGTGGAGGATAGTCTGACTTCCTTAGGGCCTGAGACCTCTAAACTATGGTTATTCATCATTTTAAGAGAGCCAGTGTTGCGTAGTGGTTAAGAGTGGTAGTCTCATAATCTGGGGAACCGGGTTCTCGTCTCCGCTCCTCCACTTGCAGCTGCTGGGTCACCTTGGGCTAGTCACACTTCTCTGAAGTCTTTCAGTACCACTCACCTCACAGAGTGTTTATTGTGGGGGAGGAAGGGAAAGGAGAATGTTAGCCCCTTTAAGACTCCTTCAGGTAGTGATAAAGAGGGATATCAAATCCAAACTACTACTACTACTACTACTACTACTCTTCTTCTTCTTCTTCTTCTTCTTCTTCTTCTTCTTCTTCTTCTTCTTCTTCTTCTTCTTCTTCTTTCTGTCAATTTTTAAAAAATTTGTTGTGATATTTATCAGTTGTACCCCTTAGACCTTTTCCTCTTCGGGCTGTGTGGTTGATCTTTCTCCTGATAAGACTCCATTCCTGCCTGTACACCAGTCAATTTATTTGCCATGTGGAGCACCGCATAAGCCCGGCTGCAGCAAAGCAAACACCATCAATTAAATTACTTTCTATTTTTCCGCAGACTTCATAAACATGTAAATTCAACAATCTCCATAAACACTTTGATATTATGAATCACAACAGGGCATCACAGCTGGCTGTCTGCAGAAACAGTGTCTGGAACTGGGCTCATCATTTACATGCGGGCAGGTGACGATGGGGGAAAGTGCTTCATGCGCTCACCGTGGCAACAATGGAGGTAATTAGAGGTCTTTGGAGCAGATTTCATCTGCGTCCTCTGAAAAGGAATTAGAGGAGCGTCAGTGCTGCCTTCTAAGATGGGCCATCTGGTGAGCAAAGGCAAATTACGGATCAGGAAGCTGAAAGAAAGTGCCAAATTTAACTTTACACACACACGCGCACAGGAAGGGATACACACACACACACACACACACACACACTATTGAAAGCACTTTCTACATGTTTCGATTTATATGCAATTTATATGCAATTTTTTGAGCAGGGCCTTCAAAGCAGGTCATTTAAAGCCTTCAGACCCTCAATTTAAAGCATTTCAGACCCTCCAAGTGTTCCTATTTTCCAGGGAGAGTCCTGGATTTACAGAAGCCATCCCAGTTTCTGATTTCATCCCAGAATGTCCTGCTTCTCCTTAGGATGTCCCTATTTTCAACAGAGAAATGTTGGAGGGTATGGAGCTAGGGTATGGAGCTATGCGACCTCTGAGTCAAAGGGATAAGTAACTATATAGTGGTACCTTGGTTCTCGAACATAATCCATTCCGTTCGACTTCTGAAATGTTCAAAAACTGAGGTTCAAAGGGCTGGCTGCAAGTTCAATTGGAAAAATTGAAAAACATGCATGTTTGACTTCCAAGGCACGTTCGAAAACAGAAGCAACTACTTCTGGGTTTTCAGCGTTCAAAAACTGAAATGTTTGGCTTCCGAGACACTTGGAAATCAAGGTTCCACTGTACAACCTTCAGAAGGCATCTGAAGGCAGCCCTGTATTGTTATTATTTATTAAATGTGTATACCACTCTTAATCCGTACATCCCAGAGCAGTTCACAACACAAAGGGTGGCTTACAACACAAAGTTGCAATGCAATTCTGAGGATGTCAGCAACCAAATAAGATCATCCATAGGGGAAAGGCCACAGCTCAGAGCTGGAGCTTCTCCTTTGAATATGGAAGGTCCCAGGCTCGATCCGCAGCATTTCCAGGGAGATACTGCTTTCTGTGTCAACATGCAGAGGGCCGGGAGGCCAGCTGGTTAGTCCTAGCTGGGCCGTCTCCTTCCAGCTGTCCCACTGCTAAGACCATCGGCCTCTGTTCTGAGGTAAATCAGCGACCTGAGCTTCAGAGCCAATGCACACTATCAGCAGATCAAACTGCGCACACAGAACAGGCATGAGGCTTGTGGAAGCATACTACAACTACAGATTTATTAATCATAAATCAGGACAAAGAAACATGTCGTCTCTCTCTCACACACACCTCAGACAGAACGGGAAAAGCAAAAGCTATACACACAACGGACGTTCCCGGCAAGCTGTGCTGGAATGGTAACAGACATGTGACATGTAACAGTTCCACACATCTGCTCCTTAAGGTGGAATGGAAATCTCAACGGTCTGAACCTCAGGAATCATAGAATCTTAGAGTTGGAAGGGACCCAGAGGGTCAACTAGCCCAACCTCCTAAAATGCAGAAATCTCAGGTAGAGCATCTGTGACAGATGGCCATCCAACCTCTGCTTAAAAATATCCAAATAAGGAGAGTCCACCACCTCCCAAGGGAGTCCATTCCACTGTCAAAGAGCTCTTACTCCCAGACATTTCATTCTTCCTGATGTTTAGGTGGAATCTCCTTTCTTGTAACCTGAAGCCGTTGGTTCTAGTCTTACCCTCCAGAGCAGGAGAAAACAAGCTTGCTCCCCCTTCCATGTGACAGCCCTTCAGATACTTAAAGACAGCTATCCTGTCTCCTCTCATTCTCCTCTTTTCTAAGCTAAACATATCCAGCTTCTTCAACCATTCCTCATCAGGCTTGGTTTCCAGACCTTTGTCCTCAAAGGAGAGCCACTGCCAGTCAGTGCAGGCAATGCTGAACTAGTTGGGCAATGTCGTTGACTCAGAAGAAGGCAGCTCCCTATCCTTGGATGAACCGGCCCCTTCTCTTATGTGATCCACATGTGATCTGTTATATATCAGAATCGTAGCAGGTGGAGTGTGTTTCAAGTGACTCCACGTGGGTGGACAAAATAAGACAGTAAATCTCCCGCTCCCCCCCCCTTCCCAAAAAAATCAACACTAATTATATGGCCTTGTCTCGCTCCTTGTGTTGCTCTCAGGCTTTTGAACACTGCTTCAGTTTTATTACATTCCACTCTGCAGCTCTGTGATAAGACTCTTTGAATGCATTTTAATAGGGAACAATGACATGATGCTGACAAAAGCTCTCTCCGACAAGAGTAGGAGGAGAGCTGCGGAAAGGATGGGCCTAGGGAACGGGGTGTGTGGCTCTCTCCGTGTGTGTTTTATTTAACTGCTCTGTATCAGTAAAAGTGTCAGACAGAACAAACATGTTTATAACTGACCTACTTTCTCCAAGCAATGGCAGCAGCAGCCAGAAGGGAGATTTATTTTTTATTTTTTTTAAAACCCACCTAGGTTGAGTTTTTATAACTTGAAGCAAGAGGGAGACTGGGCCAAAAATACATTTTAAAAAAATCACCTGTGCTATAATGAACACCGGCCTGATGATGTGCCACATTAAAAAAACATTACGTGCTGTGATAAATTAGCTGTGTCTGGGTGCTCTGTGAAGCAACAGGACATCCGTAAGCCTTAATATTCTCTGATTTGGGTTGATGAGGTCCCAGGCCAAATGTCTACCAGCCTCAGCCTAACTGCTAACTGACAAACTTGGCAGATACCCACAAACCACAACATTTCCCCTTTCACTCTTTTGACTCTGTATTTCCCTCCCACAGGAGAAATGTTGGTTCTTCTCACTAAAGCTCAGATCCCCGACATCAGTAATTCAGGTGTGAGCAAATTCAGCCGGGGCAACAAATATTTATTTTGCACTCTCCGCCTACATGCTGCAGTGATGATCCTAGAGGCAGTGTTGTGGGGTTTTGTTTCTTCCAGTAAAGAAAGCTCTGGTGACTCAGCAAACTAATCTAGGTTTGGGGCCAGTGGAAGGTATGAGAGCAAGCTTGCAAACCCAGTCCCTTGGTCTATACCACGGTTGTGAACTGGATAATCCGCATCCCAAAAGAATGAGCTGGGCTGCAAGAGTCGCTTCAAGCTGGGCAATACGAGACCTACCTCACAGGGTTATTGTGATGGGATGCAGGAGGGTGGCAACCAAGCCGGCCACCTTGAGTTCCTTGGATGAAAGGTGGGATATAAACCTTACAATAACTAATGATAGATTGTAATGGCCACAACATTATTTAACAGTGTTTGTGTTATGTACTGAGTTGAATAGGATCCAAAATGCAGCAGTCTGATTGGTCCTAGAACAATAGGATCCAGAATGCAGCAGTCTGATTGGTCCTAGAACAATGCAGCAGTATGATTGGTCCGCAGGAGCCACCCAATCCAGCTCCAGGTGGAAGTGAATCCACAACCTGATTGGCCTACAGGAGAATCCCAGAATTAGCCAATCACGTACAGCCCATTGTGCAAATAATGTATTTAAAGCAGATTTTTGGGGGGAACTTCCCTTCCTCCTCACCACTATGAGCTGAATAAAGAGCATTAAATGCTCTTTATTCACTCTCAACTCCAAGTATATTTCAGTTTGCAATGAGCACTTGCTCAATATCAATTGAGCATATTTATGTTTACAGACACACTCACACTCCTGTGTGAGTGTCTGGAGGTGGTTGGAGAATGGATGGTGGCTAACAGATTGAGGTTGCATCCTGACAAGACAGAAGTACTGTTTTGGGGGGACAGGGCGCAGGCAGGTGAGGGGGACTCCTTGGTCCTGAAAGGGGTAACTGTGCCTCTGAACGACCAGGTGCACAGCCTGGGGGTCATTTTGGACTCACAGCTGTCCATGGAGGCGCAGGTCAACTCTGTGTCCAGGGCAGCTGTCTACCAGCTCCCTCTGGTACACAGGCTGAGACCCTATCTGCCTGCAGACTGTTTCACCAGAGTGGTGCATGCTCTAGTTATCTCCTGTTTGGACTACTGCAATGCGCTCTATGTAGGGCTACCTTTGATGGTGACCTGGAAGGAATCCAGAAAGTGGCAGCTAGTTTGGTGACTGGGAGTGGCCACTGAGACCATATAACACTGGTCCTGAAAGACCTACATTGGCTCCCAGTACGTTTCAGAGCACAATGCAAAGTGTTGGTGCTGACCTTTAAAGCCCTAAACAGCCTCGGTCCAGTATGCCTGAAGGAGCATCTCCACCCACATCACTCAGCCTGGACACTGAGGTCCACCTCTGAGGGCCTTCTGACGGTTCCCTCACCGTGAGAAGTGAGGTTACAGGGAACCAGGCAGAAGGCCTTCTCGGTGGTGGCACCTGCCCTGTGGAACACCTTCCCATCAGATGTCAAGGAAATAAACAACTTTCTGACATTTAGAAGACATTTGAAGGCAGCCCTGTTTAGGGAAGCTTTTAATATATGATGTTTTATCATGGTTAATATTCTGTTGGGAGCTGCCTAGAGTAGTTGGGGAAACCTAGCCAGATGGGTGGGGTATAAATAATGAATAATTATTTATTATTTTTGTTAATTTGGTGCATTGGAGATGAAGAGGTTGAATTGGGAGTAGAGGTACCATTGTGTTATAAAAGCATACATTGCCCCTAACATTTGTCCTTTCATGCGTCTTCATGCCCAGAGAGAGGGGAGGATGGCAAACATATTCCCTACTTATATTGGGGTAGGGGAGATCATTTGCAAGCAAGCAAGTAAATTCTTTCCAAAGGCAGGCAGCAGTTAATCCTGCACCAGACCTGGAATGTAACAGTGCTTACCTGTAGTTCCACTGCTTCTAATGTTGTGCTTTGAGTCCAGTTCCCTGGCTCTCTTGGTACAGCTAATTGCTTCTAAGTGCCTTTCTGTCGCACCCCAAGAGGTTGACAACTAGGATAGCTCAGTCAACAGAGCAGGAGACACTTAATCTCAGAGTCATGGGTTTGAGCTCTAAGTTGGGCAAAAGATTCCCGCATCTCAGGGGGTTGAACCAGATGACCCTCGAGGTCCCTACAAACTCTGTAATTCTTTGATTCTACGACAGTTGTGACAATACCAAGGCCAAAGGAGAATCTCCAGGACATTAAAGATAAATCAGTTCAAAGCATGTGCTCCCTCACTCAACAATGGCTCTTTCTTGGCATGTGTCAATCTATATCCTGATGATGTCCCATCATAGGTGTTTCAAATGAATTCCTCACTCATGGGGGCAGGGGAATGTTTCAGTCGATGTGTTGTTTCATGAAGGTAAAATTGGGTAAGTTTGCATTTAAATGTGATTTGTATTCAAATGACAACTGAAGCAAATTTCTACCCCGTGAATCCCCCAAAATTTCAATTGCACAAAAGAGTTTGAACACCCCACCAAACTTTCAATCACATTTTTTATGATTCGTTTTCCTTATCAATGCAACTTTAAAATTTCAAGTTGCAGAAAAATTGCGCAGTAACACACACACACAAATGGACGGTGCAAAAGTGTCATGGACTGGAAACAGACTGATCTTTCCCTTATATCCCATAGCCTTTTGTTCTTTTCCTTCTCCTTTTTGCAACCAAGTTTTATTGAGGCTGCTGTTCCTTTGTCTCAGGCAAGCCTCACAGTGGCAGAGAACCAATGCCATTTCCCAGCTTAAATGTCTGCACCATCTGGTAGGAGTCGTGTGCATCATTCTTCCCTTTAAGCTTCAGGTTTTGAACAGCTGCACAGCAAAACTAGGATTTTAAAAGAAGGCACATTTCTCTGGCTTTCTCCTTTTTTTAATGGGATGTGCTGCTTTTTCTAACAAAGTAATCAACAACAGCGAACTTTTCAAATGAGATGGATTTCTCCTCCCAATCACGTATGGTCTGTTGACTGATCATGATCTTCAGAAGCAATTGAAATACACAACTCACTAGAGCGAAGTATTTCAGACTTTAACTTTTCACCCTTTTCCTATGGCCTTCCCTGATGCCAGGTTCATGTATATCTCTCTCTAGAATCCCTGCATATCCCTAAGGATTCTGGAGCATGCAATCTATTAGATTTATATCCCATCTTTCAGCTGAAGTCTTCAAAGTGGATTAGAAGATTAATAAACCACAATGGACATTGCAATTGTAACAAAATCAACAACAAGGCTCATCTGGGGCAGGAGCAGGTTTTTGCTTCACCTGTCCCTTTCTGCATGGCATATTATGCAGGCCTGTTGGGTGTTCCTATTAATCTCACTTCAATAGAGAGTAAAAAGGTAAAGAGACCCCTGACCATTAGGTCCAGTCATGGCCGACTCTGGGGTTGCGGTGCTCATCTCGCTTTATTGGCCGAGGGAGCCGGCGTACAGCTTCCAGGTCATGTGGCCAGCATGACTAAGCCTCTTCTGGCGAACCAGAGCAGTGCACGGAAACGCCATTTCCCTTCCCGCCTGAGCGGTACCTATTTATCTACTTGCACTTTGATGTGCTTTCGAACTGCTAGGTTGGTAGGAGCAGGGGCCGAGCAACAGGAGTTCACCCCATCACAGGGATTCAAACTGCCGGCCTTCTGATCAGCAAGTCCTAGGCTTTGTGGTTTAACCCACAGCGCCACCTGCATCCCTTCAATAGTGGGTATTGCCAAATACCCAATCCTCCAGACAGCAGGAAAGGACCAGAAGCAGTTCTGGAAGGTCCCAAACCTGTGATATCAACACTCACGATTCATAGTCTCAAAGTTTGCAGGAATGTCTGCATCCCCGTTCCTGCTGTCCCAGGCCAAAACGTTATGCACAAATCAGCCCATTTAGTCCAATGGACATCAATAAGTAGTTGTGCTACTACGAATAGGCATCTTGCTGAACCTCCAAGCGGAACAGTGCTCAGAACATCCCGCAACAGGTATCCTGCTTAAGAAGACTGTGTTGTCTTCCGAAATGTCCCACCTTTAGAAAGAGCAATGAGCTTCTTCTCCATATTGCAAACTATCACTTACCCAGTGGAGGTTGGTCTATTAAAGTGAATGGTGAAGTTCCCCCTCTTCCATTTCAGGATTGCCCTGGTAGAACTTAGCAAGGAAGAGGATGAGGACGAAGCTGGAGTTGGTTGGGTTTGCCTTTCACTAGATCTGTTTCCACTTACTTTTGGTCTCCCTGCCTTCTGCCCAATGAGCATCAGTCACCACATCACTTTCCAGTTACAGATAGGTAGCCGTGTTGGTCTGCCATAGTCAAAACAAAAAAAAAATCCTTCCAGTAGCACCTTAAAGACCAACTAAGTTAGTTCTTGGTATGAGCTTTCGTGTGCATCTGAAGAAGTGTGCATGCACACGAAAGCTCATACCAAGAACTAACTTAGTTGGTCTTTAAGGTGCTACTGGAAGGAATTTTTTTTTTGTTTTCACATCACTTTCCCACACTTTGGAAAGGAGCCTCAATTGATAACATTTTTATTGCTATCCAATGCAACAAATGGATTTTATTCCAATTTGTGCTGCATCTGCAATACACTCAGTGTTTTTTTATATAAAAAAGAAGAAGTATGAGTGTTGCAACGTTTTTGGTTTTCATTCTTTCTTATTTCTTTTTTTCTTATTACGAGGTGCCTCGATATATATTTTCAAAAAGTAAGTGGGATATAAATTCTAAAAGCAAGCAAACAAATTCATACAAAATAATCTTGAATGCCTGCAACAGTTATAGCAGCAGAAAACTACATTTTCCAGTATAGTTAAAATAAATATTGTGTGATTTGGTTGATTCCCTTCCTTTTTGAGTTGGAAGTGTATCTGTAAAACCAAAAGATTATTCTCTGAAAGAGGGGTCTTTCTATCTGTGCGGTTTTTGTTTGTTTTTCAGAACGCAACTTTCAAGAAAATAATATGGTTTAAAGCCCTTGACATTTCAGAGCTCTGAGGAGCACCCTTCATAAACTCTATCCAATCTAGTTTTAAACAACAATTTCACACTGGATATATCTTTCTCTGGACGTTTCGAGTGAGCTTTGTGATTACAATTGTAAATCTCTGAATGCAAAAGTTTGGAACTTGAAAGGTATACATTTATTCCAGGAGGAGAAAGTCAATTATTAATTACTTTAGACCTTTGGAGGCATGCAGGAATGAAATCAGGAGCTGCGTTTATTTATTTTTAAACTCACTAGTGAGATTCAAGCAATGATCAGCAGTGGTGAAGAGAAGCCACGCTGTGTGTAAATAATCTATGTCTTAAATGCGGCGCGTTTGGAAATGTAAATGAAAAGCTCCGCGGCTCGATGTTCAATATGCTGTGTCAATTTGCATATCATCTTGTCTCTCCTTTCAAGTCTCCAGGACCAACAGCTGGGACTTGTCAGGAGAAGGGCAGAGTGAAAACTCAGAGGGGGCATCTCAGAAGCTGTGTCAGCTTATCTTTTGCATTCTGTGAGAAATGTAATTGCAAGAGAGGCCATTAAGAGGGGGCTGAAAAGATGTGCAGCGGCTGCTTAATTTCCTCCTTAACAGTAGTGGCACAATATCTGGGAAGAGCAGAGAGACATAACGGAAAAGTGCTGAGCATGCTACTTCCACGTCACCTCCCCTCCCCCCCCCCCAGATCTTCTCAAAGCTGATGCCTGTGCAGTTAAGGGGAACAATGGGGCTTTGTTGTGGATATCTAGGGTTGCCCTTCATCTCTCCTGTCCTCAACTCCTGCCTTTCTTTGCAGTCCTTAGATTCCACCCCTCCTGCTGCCCTTTTAGCTTCATTGAAGTCCTTTGTTGTCCCAAGCACTTCTGAAAATGACTCTGCAGCTGCAGTCAAAGTTTCTTTTGAAAAAAAGTCATTTAAAGCAAACTTCCTCAACCTGTGGCACTCCAGGTTTTTGCACTAGGAAGTATTATTCACAGTGGGGGAAGTTCCTCTTGGAGGGTTCAAGTACAGAGGCTGACCCCAAGTTCCCAGTCACTCAGCCTTTATTCCATAACGCATCACAGGACAAAGTTCAAAGAATATGAGAGAACATTTCCAATAGGACACACACTGTATACAACATATATGTTAAGTATAATTCTTTAATTCACACCGTAATGAAGATGCCAAAGGGTTTAACTGAGAGATTCCATTAAAGCTAAAGAACAGCAAGAAGTGGTCTCTGAGCTCCTTGATCGGTCAATAATTAACTGCTGTTGTTCTCTAGCAGCTAACATGTGAGTGTTTAACCTTAGATCAGGTATTTGGTTGCAAATCTCCATTTTGAAAGGGAGTTGCCTTTGGTCTTTGTTCTTAGTCATTAATGGAAGTAATATGTAAATGACTCACTCCAGGAGCACACAGCCTCAGGGTGCAATGGAGGCTGTAATTGTATCCTGTGTAAAGTTATCTATAAGATGCTTAGCCTGTGCTGGACATTATTTGGATATATCTTTGATGTTTCTGTTCTGTTTTTGAAGAAAGTTCTGCAGGTAAAGTTTTGAATAATATCTAATGGGTCTGGACAATGCTTTATTCCAAAAGGAGTTAGTTTTTATGCATCCAGTCACTTCAAACTGCAGAATATTGATATCTGCAATGATATATTCATCACCTTAGTTTTTCATCATTTACTCAATCACCTTCTGCCACCCAGAACCTCACCATCTCTCATCCAACCACAGTCCTTGAAATGCAACTTACTTATTCCATTCTTCACTGTACATGCTAAAAACCCTTCTTGTACATTATATTGATATATATATTTTTCTCTACTCTAACATCCAGCCATTAGCTTCTCCCTTAATTGGTTCTTACTAGCAGGTTACCCTCTTGGATACATGACACTACCTCACTGAAAATGGATTGTTGCTATAATTATTTTGTTATTGCACACACACACACACACACACACACACAAAGCGGCACTGAAATATTCAGGTCCCTGTCTGCAGGAACTTACAATCTACCATACACACCACACGTTAAAAGTGTTAGGATCGTCCTACTCTTGTGTAGGACCCTGAAAGAGACACAAGCCTGACTGGCATGTTCTCTTCCTCCTGGTTGATCATTTGGGAGCTTCAAAAGCTTTCTTCTGCCCGAACATCACAGCAACTGATACCAAGAAGCATCAGCACACTTAGGGATCCACAGAGTATTCACAATTTGCGTAACAGAACTCAGTAGCACAGCATTTTGGCTAATCTACGTTTATTTACATATAATATACTTGGAGCATTCTGCTTTAGCTCCTTCCTCTTTCTCATCAGACAGCAAAGAGAGAAAGAACAAAGGACAATAGTCCCTCTTCACAGAACACAGTACAGTGGTACCTCAGGTTACATACACTTCAGGTTACATACGCTTCAGGTTACAGACTCCGCTAACCCAGAAATAGTACCTCGGGTTAAGAACTTTGGTTCAGGATGAGAACAGAAATCATGCAGTGGCCGCACGGCGGCAGCAGGAGGCCCTATTAGCTAAAGTAGTGCTTCAGGTTAAGAACAATTTCAGGTTGAAAACGGACCTCCAGAATGAATTAAGTACGTAACCAGAGGTACCACTGTAATACCAAAACATCCTGTCTCCTTTACTTCCCACATTGTTGAATGAAAACAAACACCATCATGTGATAGACAACAATTTCATGACTGCAAACACGGAGCAGGAATCCTAACAAAAAGCACATTGCAACTGAAAGCACAATCCTGCATACATCTCCCACAGATTTATTGCAACAAAATAAAACGTGTGGAATTTTGTGATGCTCTGGGGTGAGCTACAGCACCGACAAGGCAGAATGCTTCACCTCCCTGCCTATCACTTGAGTGCTACCCGTAGCAGCATGGGGAACAAAAACTCTGTCTCTCCCTTTGGCATGCAGATTGAAGTGCAGATGGAAGTACCAGGGGTAACCACATAGCTTCTGCTCCCTGCTCACAGAGCACTGGGGGGTGGGGAGGACACTGGAGGAGTGAGAGGAGAGACGGGGCAAAAGCAATGATGCTGATGTAGGATAGAATGTCCATATTTTCATCTGAGGAATGTTGGAAGGTGAACAGAGGATAGATGGCAGAAGTTAGACTAGTTCCTAGATTCAGGCTCAGTGGTGGTCCAAATCCAAAACCCCTGGGGCTGTGCTACCAACTCTTTTGATCCCACAGGCTCCTCTCTTTTCAGTTTGGTGCCCAAATCTCTGCTGGAAGTCCAGTTTCTATGTCAAATTGTGCATTTTCAACATGGGAAAGCCTTGATTAGCAAAACTTCAAAAATAAAATAAAAATGGTGATACAAGTGGGAGCATGAAATCACAAACCTTTTGCAGATACATAATGAAGGCTGATGAAACTGGAGTGTAGAGACACAAGGCATTCAACTAGATTCTCAAATGCATCCCTTAAAGGCTGGGATAAGGAACTGTTGGCCCTCTAGTTGCTGCTAGACTCCAACTCCTTTCAGCTTTAGCCAGCATGTGCAGAGGTCTGGAATGGAGGCAGTTGGAGTTCCCCAGTCCAGCGTTAACCTGTGCTACCCATGCCCCATTTAAAACAAAACGTAAGAGTAGATTCTAGGGATAAGTGAATCTGTAAATTCTGGTTTCTCTCTGTTTCTTACCACCCCCCCCCAAAAAAAATCTTAATTCCATATCTTCACATTTCCACATCAGATTCCGATTTAAAAGGAAAAGTCCTTATGTAAATTCTTCAGTACATTTACCGAATGTGCACACTTTGGACTAATATGCACATTTTTGCAAAGCAATATCCCCCAACATAATGCATTTTTTGTTCCTTATACGTGCATTTCTATGAACACTTTATTCTAGTCCAGACATTCTTATTTTTGTACACATTTTGTGGCTGTAGAAATGTAGGGAAGTGCAAATTTCAAAGGATGGCTTCATTTCAGTTTGTGTGTCATTACAGAAAGTGCAAATTATGAAAGCTTGCCTTCAAGTGCAAACTGAATCAAATTTCTCCCCATCCCTGTTAGTTCCACAAGTGTAATGGTTATATGGGGTTGATCGTGCGTAAGTTGTCGCCACTCCTGGCTAGGTGGCCTGGTTAAACCTTTCCTGGCTGGACAGTCCCTCACTTCGTGGCTGTTCAGTCGCTGGCAGAATCCGACAGTGGGCGTTTCTTAAACCTTTTCCAACATAAAAGCTGTTTGACGCCCAGTCTCCTCCTACTCTCCCTGCGCGGAAGTCTTCTGTGCAGGGAGGGCGTGGGTAGCGGAGGACCTGTTCTCTCCCCGCTGGTGTCCAGTGAAGAGTCTCTGAGCCTGCTCTCTGCTTCCCCCACTGGCCCCCCTCCATCCCTGGTGTTTTCTTCCCCAACAGGAGACCTGCCTCTCTCCCTACTTGTCCCCTCTCCAGCATCGTCATGGAGCCTTGCCTCCTCCTCTCGTTCCGATGGCAGTTCCCTGACAACAAGCATTATTGTAACAAAGCACTGGGCTTCCCTACCAGAAATACTGGAACCATGTAAAAATGTATTGTTTATTTGTCCCTGTGTTTGCTGCCCTCCCTGAAGCTTTGCCTGCTGTTGCAAAGATTCCACAGATAATGGCGTGATTAGTGGATAAATATTTTGGCGCACATAAAAAAAGTCTGCCAGCCACAGGAAATTGGATGTGCCTGGGTCGGTCTGTCATTCAGGCATCCTCAGTGGAGTTTTTAATCCTATATAACAATCCTGATATTTTGTCTTGCAATATCAACTTCTCATCTCACATCGTTAATAGCTAATTCCCTACATTCCACTACAGCTCAGTTGCGCAGTAAACAATGTTCCACGGGCTGCCAAAAGGCAAACAGCAACAATGTTCTTTTAGCATGTGGCGCAGTGAATGAGAGAGATTATCTCGGGGAAAAACACAATGGAGTAGCTTTGGGAGTCCTCCCAACACTGGATTATGGAATGCGAAGCACTCTATAGAACTGTAATTTGGGAGCATCCTTGCCACTTGGGTTCATTTACTATGGAAGCCCTCTCTTGTTTCATAATTTATGATTATGTTACAATGATAATGCAACACAAAAAGGCTATTGTAGAAACGGAAAGGATTCAGAAAAGGGCAACCAAAGTGACTCTCCTATGAAGAAGGGTTGTAGCATTTGGTCTTTTTAGAGAGAAGATAACAAGATAGCTCAGCTGGTTAGGGCATGGTGCTCATAATGCCAAGGTTGCAGGTTTGATCCCTGTATGGAGCAGCTGCACATCCCTGGATTGCAGGGGGTGGACTAGATCAGGGAGGTCAAACATGTCAATTGCGAATTGACATCCTGGTCAATGCCCAGGATGTTTTGGTAGATTGCGGGCGATCGCTGGCTCTTCCATCTGGCTCAACAACTTTGCCCTGAATCCCTCTCCCAAAAGGAGTAGATCACTGCCAGTTTTTAATTGTGTGAGTAGATCACAGTCTCTTGGAAGTTGGACGCTCCTGGACTAGATGATCCAACTCTACAATTCTACGATAGAAGTTTATAAAATGGTGTTTTGCATGGAGAAAGCAGGGAATATCCCCATCTCTCCTAACACTAGAAATTCTGGACAGCCAGTGTTGGAAGATTCAGGGTGCATAGAAGAAAATATTTCTTCATGCAACACACAGTTAAACTGTGGCAGTCACTCCCACGGGAGGCAGTGATGGACATTCTATAGAACTATAGAACACAGCCTGTCTGAAATCAAATACTGCATGTGAAGTGTTGAAGAGCCAATGGTGTAGACACAGCAATGGCAATACTTTGCACTGGAATGTGCAGTAGACCAGGGGAGCAGATTTAAAGTGTGGTTCCTTCAGCCCAGTATACCTGAAGGAGCCTCTCCACTCCCATTGTTGAGCCCGGACACTGAGGTCCACCTCTGAGGGCCTTCTGATGGTTTCTTTGCTGCAAGAAGTGAGGTTGCAAGGAACCAGGCAGAGGGCCTTCTTGGTAGTGGCGCCCACCCTGTGGAACTCCCTCCCATCAGATGTCAAGGAAATAAAAAACTATCTGACTTTTAGAAGACATCTGAAGGCAGCCCTCTATTGGGAAGTTTTTAATGTTTAATATTGTTTTAAATATTCTGTTGGGAGCCATGCAGAGTGGCTGGGGAAACCCAGCCAGATGGGTGGGGTGGGGTATAAATAATATATTATTATTATTATTATTATTATTATTATTATTATTATTCCCTAGGCCAGTGCATAACAGGACAACAGGCCACTGTTTAAAACAGGCATAGGCAAACTCGGCCCTCCAGATGCTTTGAGACTACAATTCCCATCATCTCTGACCACTTCTCCTGTTAGCTAGGGATTATGGGAGTTGTAGTCCCAAAACATCTGGAGGGCCGAGTTTGCCTATGCCTGGTTTAAAATATTTACCCACTCATTTCCATCCAAGCCCTCTCGAGTGCCTTCATTTCCATCACGCTACCCAGTTACAGCTGCATTTCCTGACTCCCTCTCTGCCCTCTCCTTTTCCTCCCCTCCTCCTGAAGCTTATCTCAATGAGGGCTGTCTGGCAGCCTCTGAAAAGAAGAAAGAGAAGCTGAATTGAGCTGACAGCTAGTGTTTCCATCAGATAAACTAAAGTTCAAACAAGTAGAACTCTTTTGCTTTTCAAAGGCCTGAGCTCGCCTGACGCTTTCTCATGCAATTCGTATCTTTCCATTAGCGCAGAATCACTGTCACTTCCTTTGTGCGCTGTGTCGAGAGCCATCCACTCTGCGCCGGCCAATTTTCCACAAGGATAAACACCCTGGCAGTGGTCAAGAGCTGCCCAGCGCATATCAACACGGAGCACAACCTTGTTAGATCACCCCCTGCCCCCTGCTTGACACACAGGCACACATCCATCCTTCTTTTCCTCTTCCTCTCCTCCTCTTCCATAACCTGCCCCACCATCTCTCTTGGATCCCAACCTGCATTTCTAACAAGAATGTCAAGGAAAGCTCAACTTCATCTGTCAGTCCCAATTTATACCTGTTATAGGCAGGCATAGCCTCCATTCATTCAGCTGTCCCACTTAGAGCTACTCTTTACCACTTTGAGGATCATTCTACCATCAAGAGAGTATTTTGAGAATATAGGGAGGCACACCTTCTGCATCGCCCTGAGCTATGTTGTACCACAAGCACTTAGAGCTTGAAGTAGCAGGTGCTGTCTAGATTAGGAGTGGGCCAAAACTGCTCATATAATTATTTTTTTAAGTGCATATATAAAACAAAAACAAAACCCACCAGACTCATTTTCTTACGTTTTTGGTAGTGCTTCGTCAGAACCTATCCTCCAATAATATAACTTCCTTCTAATGTTAGCTAAAGGAGGAAGGTCTTTGCCAAGCAGATCAAGTTCAGCAGGTCTGTTGAATCACAGCTGGTAGGCAGTTTCAGAGGGTTGGGCACACAATATTAAATGCACAGCTTGTTGTGGATACAAGTCATACATCTGAGACATAGGGGTGGTCACTAACTCTCCTGAAATTCTCACTGAATGGGCAGGAGTACAAGGAATCAGGTACTCTTTCAGGTATCCTGGACCCAAATTGTTAATGTTTTTATTTCTTCTAGTCTTTAGGATTTCAGTGAGTGCATTGTTCTGAGCTTGTCTTAGTGTTACAGTGTTGTCAAGGGTGGCATGTGTATTTTTCTCTCCCCTTCCCATAAATGTTTCTCCAGCACTCTGCAGCCTCTCCAGCTGTCTGCATTTCCTGATCTAATGAATCTACTTCAATACATAATCCTCTGGCCTATGTTTGAAGTCCAGACACCTGGGAAGGCAGCAAAGTGCAGACCACTGGTGAGTTGATTTGTGGAGCGAAAGAAAGGACACTCACAAACAGCCATTGGCCAAATCCAAAGCAGAATAAGCATGACTCAAACCTGCACACCACCCACGAGTATTTGCAATTTTCACTCTCGTTTGATCATTTTCAAATGCATCATTCTTCTCATTGATTGATAGAGAATGGACTGGGAGTTTAAGGAATGCTCAGCCTCTCCTTTCTAGGGGAATGAATTTTCCTTGAATGGACAGCTGCTGCCACCCAGTGTGGACAATACTGAGCTAGATAAACCAGTGGTCTGACACAGTCTATAAGGCTCCTCCTCTGCTCTTGATATGATATGATCATCTTTATTGTCATTTTCCCATACAGAACAACGAAATTGGAAAACCCACAAGCCTGTTATCCCAGCTATCCCAACCTGGTTAGCCCCCTAAAAACTCTGATACCCCATTTTAAAAATACAATATACTCCCATAGAGACTCCTTACACTGCGTTTAAAACCAAAATCACATTTGGATAGAAACTGTTTCTCAGGCAGCTAGTCCTAGTCTTTATAACCCTGTACCTTCATCCAGAAGACAGAAGCAGAAAGAGATCATTTCCAGGGTGTGCACTATCCTGCGCTATCTCTGCAGTTTTCTTATGGCACCTGGAAGCATCAATTTGATCCAAGGTGGGAAGAGTGCACCCAATTATTCTCTCCACAGTCTTTACAACCCTGGACAGCATTGTTTTCCCCCATACTGTGCAGCTCCGAAACCACATACACAGGCCATAAGTTAATATGGTTCCCTCTTTGATTTCTGCATCATTCAGTTCACCCACCCATGGGCAGTGTGGGCTTTTCTAGACACCCTTTGGGATCTGCATAGTAATTTTTTGGGTATTCCTCAACTGGCTTTCCATAGAACTTTGTTTTCACCTACTCCACACTGTCCCTTCCATGATTAGGTTGCAGTAGGTTTCGGCTTGCTTGTTTGGCTGTTTGATTTTGCTTCCAGTTGACATTGAATGTGGGCAGGTAAGCAGGTTAGGATTAATGCCAGTGATAAGCGCCCTGAGATGCTCTTGAGTGAAAGACGTTTCTCCATCTTCCATTGCCAAGGGACCTATGAAGCTCCTTGGTTTCGTATTATTGGTGCCTGATGTGAGCTCCCTGCAGAATGATGGGCTTTGGAGTGGAGTGCCTAGCTCAGATCCTACACAGCTTCTGTTCCCCTATACAGAGAGGTACAAAGATATGCCTCTCATCATCACCCACGTATGGTGATTGAGCTTTGCTGGGGTAGTTTTGCCCAAGCTGGTAGGCATGACCTCTTCTCTCTGCCTAGATATGTTCCATCTGCTTGCCATGGAAGAGTTTGCTTTGTTTAGCTTCAGATTCTCATGTGATGCTGAATAAACACAATGATAAACCAAAAGTCCTGTCTCTTGAGCCTTCATCCCAGGTGTACAGGCAAACATTGCTTCCTCTGGAACATCTCTTGAAAATAAAGTTTAGATATATGCAAGGTCACGAAGGGAAAGGGAACCCTGCCTTGAAAACAGAGCCAGAGATCACAAACAATTTCCCCAAAGCAGCATAAGCAAATTAAAATGAAAGGAATGGGCCAGTGAGCTGTAACTGCGCCGCGTCCCTTTATCAACTGCTGATGGATTATTGTGAATGCACATTGATCCATTGCTGCATTCTCCAGTTCAGCGAGCTCAAACAGATGCTTCAAGACTGAAGGTAGTCCGCAACAAATGCTGTAATTTGTGGCTGAGCCACTGCAAATGAAACACAGCGACTGGGCCAGCTGAGCTGAAACAGAACGATAAGTAACAGTGGCTCAGAGTGTTTTAGGCAACTCAGAACATAGGTGGATGGGAAGATCAGAAAATAAGGGAAATGCTGGATGCTGGACAATGATTCTGAAGATGTTAAAAGCTCTAAAAATCAACCCACCTATCACAATTAGGATATGAGTCCAATTTGCAATTTCAACATGTCTTTCTGAAAAGTACTAGGGCAGACTTCCGCAAATTGGTATCCTTCAGATGTTTTGAAATACAACTCCTGCCAGCCCCACCACCAATTGATTAGATAAATTTGATTGGACCGTTTAATTTCTATACCACTGGATATATTAAAAATATCTCTAAGTAGTGTACAGAAAACTGAAGCAACAACAGACAAACAAAATATTAGAAAAATACACAATTACATATAACAAATATTGTATTAATAAAAAGGTACACACACACACACACCTCAAATCATTTTCTTTTCTGACACACCCTTCCTCTCAGCTCTGGGTTCTCAGCAGGGTACAAACAAACTTTCAGTTTACCCACAAAAGTCTCACAACGAGAAGAATTCCTGAGTAAACACTGTTCTAAGGAGAACATGTTGGTATGTATAGATTAAGTTTGTAAAGTAGACCTAGGAAAAATTAATATATTTAGAACATTAAAGATGAGATATATATGATGAAATGTAAATAAGAACTTAAAAGTTTAAGGGATGATGAGTACTGAAGGAGGGAAGTCACATGGGCATATTAATATTGTTATTCTTTCTTTTCTTTTCTTTTCTTTTCTTTTCTTTTCTTTCTTTTCTTTTCTTTTCTTTTCTTTTCTTTTCTTTTCTTTTCTTTTCTTTTCTTTTCTTTCTTTTCTTTTCTTTTCTTTTCTTTTCCCTTTTCCTTTCTGGGATACTATTTGTATTTCTGTCTGGCTGCCTAACAGTTAAGCCTTCCTTTCAAATACTGTGGTGCCTCAGTTTTTGAATGTAATCCATTCTGGAAGACCGTTCAAGATATGAAACGTTCAAAAACCGAAAGCTAAATAGCCAACAGCTAGGCAACTTAGCAGTTTGAAAGCATGCAGTGCAAGTAGATAAATAGGTACCGCTCCAGCAGGAAGCTAAACAGCATTTCCGTGCACTGCTCTGGTTTTGCCAGAAGCGGCTTAGTCATGCTGGCTACATGATGCAGGGAAACTGTCTGCGGAAGCGGACAAATGCCGGTTCCCTCAGCCTGTAAAGCGAGATGAGTGCCGCAACCCCAGAATCATTCATGACTGGACTTAATTGTCAGGGGTCCCTTTACCTTTACTTTTAGGCACCAGGATGTAGCACTCAGTGGAAGCCGTGTGGCATGTTCAACTTCCGAGGTGTGTTCGAAAACTAAAGCATTTACTTCTGGGTTTATGGCATTCAAAAACCGAAATATTCCTCAACGGAGATGTTCGAAAGCAAGGTACCATTGTAATTGAACAAGAATCTTCCGAGTAAACATGCAAACTTCACACAGTTGGTAGGTTAACAGAGCAATCTGAGGGCAAGGGGCAGTGGTATTAGATTGTGGAACAACCACCACATTTAAGCTCTGCTGGCTACTTGTGACTCCAGGTCTGGTGGCGTGTATGTTTAGGAAATTAAGGGAATTAGGATCCTGCATTCAAAGCCTCTCTGGCACATGCTTGCACCATGCTCCATTCTGGATCTCCTTTTGAAGTGATGGTGATGACCGAATCACAACACAATGTTAGTATTTGGCTTAGCCTGTTCTGCAAGGAAATACAGGAAACAGCCTTACACTGTTCTGCAAGGAAATACAGGAAACAGCCTTACACCAATGGTTCATCTAGCTCAGCAATCTCTCTGGGAATTCCACCAGGTCTCTCCCAGCCCCAGTGGCGTAGCGTGGGGGTGCAGGGGGGGCCAGCCGCACTGGGCGCAACATCTGGGGGGGGCGCGCTCGCACTCGCAGCTCTCTGCTCCTGCCTGGCTCTCTCACTCTCTCTCACTGCAGTGCTGGCTGTGCGAATACGATCCAAGCCGCCGGGTCGCCGCCCACTGTGGAGGGGGTGGGTGCCAGGCATGCGGTGCGGAGAGAGAGCGAGGGACTATCTGGGGAGGGACAGTGCAGCGGCCGCCCAGCGTAGCGCTGAGTGTGGGAGAAGCACACCAGACCAGACCAGGCAGCAGCCAGAAGAAGCTGGCAGCGGCGGCAGGTTAGGGGTTAGGGGGCGCAAATTACTTGCCTTGCCCCGGGTTAGGCGGCGTAAATTACTTGCCTTGCCCCGGGTGCTGAAAACCCATGCTACACCACTGCCCAGCCCTTCTGGCAGGTGCCAGGGATAGAAGCAGGGATTTTTTGCATGAAATGCAGATGCTCTATCTCTGATCTGCGACGCCCTTTCTGAAGTTCCACCATTCAGCTCTGAAACCCAGGAAGAACAACAATGCCAGTATTAGGGACAGGCATCCTTCCCTTTTTCTGATGGGACTGAGATGGCCAGATGTTCTCACACAGAAGTGATCTGAGGATGCCAAGAAGAGAGCAAATGGAGTATGTAATGTAGTCCCAATTATACTACACAGGCCTGTCTTCAAGTGAGTAGCCTGCATATGTGCCCTCTACTGCCAAAAGCAAAAAGAAGGATTAAGCTGTAGCCTTGTGAGAAGCTTCTCAGCGCTGCAGGATTGTAGCTGGAGAGCTTATTGAGCAGTATTTGCCCCAGCAATTTAAACGGCATAGCTACACATCGTAGAAGTCTATCTTTATCTCAGTAATCTCTGTTAATCCGCTGGTGGCCTTTTTGTTTTAAACATCTGGACAGTTTTATGGCTGGTGAGAATTAAGGTGCTGAGCATAAGAAAACAAACCGCTTAGCGATCCTTTCAAATAAACAAGGCTTTCTCTGAAACATTAACCTTTGGGGTCAGGGAAGAGAGAGAGAGAGAGAGAAAAAATCATGTCCCCCCCCCTTCCCACCACCACCAGTTAGTTTTAAAAATTGGAGTGAGTTCTTTTTAAGATCTTTAATCTCCAGGTAACCTGTTTGCCATGCAAATTATCTCAAGGCATTTAATGGGCTCTTGGCTGTAACAGAGCAATGTAAAGGTAAAGGTAAAGGTACCCCTGCCCGTACGGGCCAGTCTTGACAGACTCTGGGGTTGTGCGCCCATCTCACTTAAGAGGCCAGGGGCCAGCGCTGTCCGGAGACACTTCCGGGTCACATGGCCAGTGTGACATCGCTGCTCTGGCGAGCCAGAGCTGCACACGGAAACGCCGTTTACCTTCCCGCTGGTAAGCGGTCCCTATTTATCTACTTGCACCCGGAAGTGCTTTCGAACTGCTAGGTTGGCAGGCGCTGGGACCGAGCAGCGGGAGCGCACCCCGCAGCAGGGATTCGAACCGCCGACCTTTCGATCAGCAAGTCCTAGGCGCTGAGGCTTTAACCCACAGCGCCACCTGTGTCCCACTAACAGAGCAATGTAAGTGTGTATAAAAAATAGAATGTCAAGCAATGAGAGGCCTCCTAATCTGATCCTCCCTCTGATCACTGTTTTTGTGTTGGTGAAACACACACACACACATACACACGTGCGACAGGTGGGTGCTCTTCAGCCTGTACTATAGTTGTCAGCATCCTCATAGAAATGGCTAAATGTGTTATTCAGGCTAATGCGCTCGCATGTTCATCAACAAATGTTTCCATTTGTCTTGGATGCTGAAACGGGAAACAGGAATGTGAGGATGAAGGTGTTGTTTCGTCAAAAGCGTTTGCGTTTTCTCTGCATGCCTCCAGTTCCAAAACTGATGGGAAGGCCCAGCGCTGCAGAGTGACAGCTACACGGAAACAGAAATAGTCACATGCTTGCAGAAATCACAGTCTGCTGCAATCGGCAGCACAATACAAAACCTTTCAAGAACCTCAGGGGCTTGTCAGCCTATAAATACAACCCAATGGCATATTATTTTGTGATGGCTGCACAAGGAAAGTGCCGGTTGAGGTCCTCCCCCCTCCTTACCTTCTTTAGAACGATGTTGGTGCACATTAATCCAAGGAACAGGAACTCTAATACTAAAGGATCATCACCAGGAGACGCAGTGTGGTGTAGTGGTTAGAGTGCTATAGTAGAGCTTCACTCAGCCATGACATTGGGTGACACTGTGCCTGTCACTGAATCTTAGCCTAACCTACCTTTCTGGGTTGTTGTGAGACTAAGTGTGTGTGTGTGTGTGTGTGTGTGTGTGTGCGCACACACACACTTGTGTGATGGCTTGGGACTCGGGCTCGGGCTCGGAGCCGGAGGAGTCTCAGTCCACACCGGATCCTCTGCCTCAGGCGGCATCTGAACCAAGTCTGGAGCCTGATCCTGAAGAGCCCCAGTCTGCACAGGTTCCCCTGCAACAAGCACCAGCTGGGCCGAGTCAGAGGCCTGAGCCTGCCCTGGCTCCAGATGCAGGGATGACCTCATTGCGTTCAGCTGGGCAGTCACTTACAGCTGCTCCACTACCGGTTGGGTCAGGAGAGGCTGAGGTAGCCTCTGGGTCTAGTAACCCACCGACATCTCCCGAGCTGCAGAGACTCAGGTCTGAGAGAAGGAGAGACCTGAGTACTCGCAGGAGGAGTGCTCGCCTTCGGCAAGACAGGGAGGTGAGTCTCCGGGGGATCGGGACTGGCCGTACCCCGACAAAGATAAAAGGCTGCCAGACCCTGCCCCAGGTTGTGGGAGCAACATTGCTGCTTGCTGGAACCTGCCTGAGACCCTGTGCCTGACCTAGCCCGGTTTTCTGCCTAGGCCCTGTTGGACTGACTCTTTGTGGAATCCTTTGATTCAGGACTGGACCTGGACCGCGTGGCTCGGGTTAACCCCTGGGCCCAGCACAGCCTGCTGCCTTGAGGCCATTGAAAGAAAAGGAAAAGAGACCAGACAACTTCTTCTCTAGCCCTCATTTAGCTGTGATTCCTGGGGGTTTGGACTCGATGATGCTTTGAATCCCTTCCAACTGTACACAGAAAACAACATTCAGGCACCTGAGCTGCAAGGCTGCCTACCACCTGCCTCCAGTATTATAGTTTATCTTTCTCTTGGATAATGTTTTGGATGACTCTAGAGATCAGGACCATTTTAAGTGAAATCAGGCTTCTTGAAATTATTCCAGGAGGCAAGAGAGGACTCTTTTTACGTGTGCTCACCCCGGAGATCAGTGGGGAGTGAGGGCTGTCAGGCGGCCTTCTCGAGGAGTCAGACGCCGGCTCCTTTGGCTGGGATGGATGACTGAGCATGCACACCAATGCCCACCCCTGTCAGCTTGGAGAACATGCTCTGATTGTGAAGCAGCGACACAACGCGTATGCCCTGTCAGACTCTGTTCCATTGTTTTGCTTCAATGTTTTCTGTTGCACATGAAAAAAAGAAGAAGGGGGAAATGTAAAGAACATTCTGAATAAGACTGGGTAGTTATTTGTTTTTTAAGAGCTTTACTTTAATGAGTGGTTGACTTTTTGGGGGGGCAATGGCAAGCACTGAAATATGTCACTGTCTGTCAAAGATGTTACATCAATGTGATGGATAGAAGGAAAGCCCCTCTTTCCTTCAGAGGCATCCACATTGTGTTATTAACAGAAAAAGGACCCCTTTAAAAATAATAAAATAAAATAAAATAAAATCGCTTGTCTATGTCCTGGCGGCAGCTTCATCTATGATGCAACAGAGAGTTCCCTTTTCTCCTGAGATGGAAGAAGCACGCAAACCTCACACATAATGATTTATCCCAATGCTTTCCTGACACATGTGAGGAAGCTCTCGGGAAGCAAGAGAATGGAATAACCTTTTGAAAAATCATTGTTTTGTTTTTCAAGTTCAAAGCTGACAATCGGCCGGGGGGGGGGGCAGGGCAAAAGCAGTGTTGTGATGTTCCCTGGTCACTACGCTGAGTGGGCAAAGTCGAGTTAGAATATAATCACACTGCTTTCACACTGCCCATTCTTTCAGGAAACCAGGGTGTGTGTGGGTGTGGGTGTGGGTGTGGGTGTACAGGTGCATGCATGCAGAGCTCCTGGGTGCCAGAATCCTCACTGAATGATGCATAGTGGTTAGAGCAGTCAGACTGCAGCTATAGAGATGGATAGAATCAGAGAATTTGAAAACAATATCCTCCTGCTTTACTTTGTTTCAATTTACAGTGGTACCTTAGTTGTCAAACTTAATCCATTCCGGGAGTCAGTTCGACTTCCGGAACCATTCAAAAACCAAGGTGTGGCTTCTGATTGGCTGCAGGAGCTTCCTGCACTCAATCAGATGTTCAGCTTCCAAAAAACGTTCGCAAACCGGAACACTTCCTTCCAGGTTTGTGGCATTTGGGAGCCACTTTGTTTGAGAGCCAAGCCATTCTCCAACCAAGGTACCACTGTAATTATATTGCATTTCCATAAACTGTTTTCAAAACTAACGATCTTATTCTTTTAATAAAGAATGGGAAAAGTTTATAGCTTATTTGAAAAAAATATTGCAAACAATCATATCCATTGGTAGAATTGGCAGAAAACTTGTAGCAAAAATCTGAACTGCGGATTGGCAAAGGATTAATAATAGAGTTACAGAAGAGATGCAGAGGGGAAATCGCTATATGAGGATCCACAAAGGGTGGGGAGAGGGAAGCCAAAGGGGATTTTCTGTTTTTATTCTGTTTATTTTTTATTTTGCTTACTGTATGTAAAATTGAAAATGCAAAAGTAAATTATAAAAAAGGATGTTTCAAAGCCTGGGGGGGGGGGAGACAGCCAATGTTCCACTGTCTCGGAAATCAACAGCCATCTTTTAAAAGTCAGAAGCACTCACCACAGGATTCTAAAAACATTATATTGTTACAGAAGCCATGTGCCAATCCCACTCTCTGCAATATTCCTGGGGATTCCAGGCACTCACCCAGGGTCTGTGTTCCTTTGGAGAATTGAGACATGGGATAGATGGTTGTAGCTTTAAGAAGTAAGGTTTATTCACATATTTACACATTCAGTCTGAATGGAGGGAGTCTAGCATGGCCATCTCAAGAGAGACTTGTCCCCCATAGCAGGGCAGCCAGCCTTCAGCCAACCTGCCCAAGATGGACCTCCGCCTTTTATCTCCCTTCTTCTTCCCAAAACACCTTGCTGAAAACACTTGTTTCCTGTCACCTCACACTCAGTTACCCTGGCAACCTTCCTGTTATGTACTGAGTTGAATAGGATCCAAAAGGCAGCAGTCTGATTGGTCCTAGAACAATAGGATTCAGAATGCAGCAGTCTGATTGGTCCACAGGAGTCACCCAATCCAGCTCCAGGTGGAAGTGAATCAGTGACCTGATTGGTCCACAGGAGCAGCCCAGAATTATCCAATCATGGGGGGCCATTGTGTAAATAATGTATATATAGCTAGACGTTTGGGGGGAAGATTCATTAATTGCTACTATGAGCTGAATAAAGAATGAAATTCACACCCGACTCCGAGTATATTTCAGAAGGGACCCAAAGGATCATCTAGCTCAACCCTCTGCAATGCAGCAATAAAGGAACCTCTTGCTCTGTGCCATCAAAAGTGAGTAACTCTTCATTTTTTAAATAAAAACACTAGGTCCAAATTGTAGCTCACAGCTTGGAGACTGTATTCACCAGCTCTGCATTCCCAAGGGGTCTTCAGTGGTAGACTAGGCTTCAAGACAGACACGTCTGTAAGCTTTAAACTGGTATTTTTTTACTCAATGTGTCAGGTATTTCTGGATTCAACTGAAGCAGGCAAGAAAGAGAAATTAAACAAGCCATCGCAGGAAAGCTACTTTAGCTTTCTATAGTGGCTGATTTTCCCTCCATAAAGAGGGTATTGGTTACGTGCTGTTGCTTATTCCAAGAGGGCTTCAGCTGGTAGGGGTGGGGCTAGGATATCCACAGCAGAGCTTGACAAAAGGCCCAGTTGTCACAGGAGTGCCTGAGCTAGGACACTTTATACTGTAGGTGGGAGATCCAATGGCTGAAATGTGATCATTGTTGGGAACTGCCTTATATCAAATCAGACAGTGGGTCCACCCAGCTCCATGGAGTGGTTGTTTCAGACAAGGTTTGTTCCCAGATGCCACTTAGGAATTCTGGGGATCAAATCCGGGACCTTTGGCATGCAAAGTAGGCTGTTGGGCTACAGCCAATTCCTGAAGCTCATTTTCTTGCAGGCAGAACGCTGGCATGTCATGAAGAAAGTGAGATGACACCCCTGCTCTCTGAGATAGTCTAAAGTGGTGAAGAAGAAGAAGAAGAAGAAGAAGAAGAAGAAGAAGAAGAAGAAGAAGAAGAAGAAGAAGAAGAATAGTAGTAGTAGTAGTAGTAGTAGTAGTAGTAGTAGTAGTAGTAGTAGTAGTAGTTTGGATTTGATATCCCGCCTTTCACTCCCCTTAAGGAGTCTCAAAGTGGCTAACATTCTTCTTTCCCTTCCTCCCCCCACAACAAACACTCTGTGAGGTGAGTGGGGCTGAGAGACTTGAAAGAAGAATGACTAGCCCAAGGTCACCCAGCAGCTGCATGTGGAGGAGCGGAGACGTGAACCCGGTTCACCAGATTACAAGTCTACAGCTCTTAACCACTATACCGCACTGGCTCTCAGGCAGTCCTGTAACAACTGGGCCTTTTGTCCAACTCTGCTGTGGATATCCTAATTTTCTCTGTGGAATAAATTTGGAAAGTTAATAGTGGCTGTAGCTTAATGGCAGCACATCTGCTGGGCAAGCAGAATGTCTCCAGAAACTGCAGGTAAGGTGAGGAAGGTCCCTTTCTGGAAACCTTGGAGAGATGCTGTCAGTGGGGACAATCCTGAGGCAGATGGACCAATGGACTGACTTGATATAAGTCAAGTAGGTTCCTATTCAACCCTGTGAACTCCTCATCTCTCAAATTGTAGAAGTAGGAACACACACACACACACACACACACACACGTCTATGTCCTCAGTGAGGACAAGGCCAAACATCCTGAGTGTGTAGGTTTTTTGTGGGCTCCTTACTGGGGTGATGTAGAAACCTCGGAGAAATGTTGCTAATCTAATCCAAATTCTTTAGCTGCTCTTGGACTTTTCTCCTGAGCGACAAGAACTTTTAAACTCACCGAAAATTTTCTCCTGGTTCACCAGTGGTTGCTTCCTCCATTACTGTTGTGGTGTTTAACGGAGACCATTTTACATAGTGTTACAATACATGAACCAAAAATGCTTTGTTTGGCCTTTTACTGTAGCAAGATTTAAACAGCACAAAGCCAACCTAAGAAAGCAAGTGCTTTCTTGCAATGCTAGCCTGAGATCTTTTAAAAAAAGAATTGACATTCAACATTTCCTATGTATTCTTGCTTGTGTTATTCTAATTCAGCTGTTTTGTTGTTGTGTCTTATGAATTTAGTAGTCTTAGCTGTGATTACAGCATAACACTTTGATACTGGATTTCAATTTGCAATTGAAAGCATTTATAGAGCCCTGTGTGGAGGAATTAATATCTGCTGAACAATTTCCCTAAGTACTGCATTGATTTTTTTTTAACAGTACAGGTGCCAGGAAGGTAGGGAAGGAGGAGAAAGCTCCCCACACATTAACATTACTGTTGTGGTAAACAGAAAGTTGAATGGGAACTAAAGAATTTGTTATGCCAGCAAAATGATAAACAATGCCAGAAAACAATGCTCGTTTTCATTGCAAATTGCATTGCTTCTTGATCCATTGCAGTGAGATGATTTTGAGTGGCTTCCCTAATTGATATTACAGAACTTGGTTGAAATGGCGTCTCCTATGTTCTGCACTCCCTGCCTCCTTGGCAGATCTCTTCAATCTGTCTTCAAGTCATGTTGCTGGTTTGCTTCCCAGTAAGGGCAAGTAGGATATTGCCCAGTTGGAGAAGGTTCAGAAGAGGGCAACCAAAGCCTGCAAATTTCTCTTTGAGCTTGCCCCTGCCTACCAGAACAAAAGTAGCTATTCATATTTCCATATGAATGGGTCCACTTCAGCTGTCATGATTGGAGTATCTTTGCCAGGCTGGAGAGATGATGCATGTTCCCAAATGCCATTTGGTTCAATTGATAACCCTTATCCACAATGGTTGTCCTTTGCTCTGGACTATCACAGCACCAAAGAGCATGATAAATGGCACTCACTATATGACAATATAGTGGAACAGTCTCTCCCGGGAGACTGTGGACTCCCCTTCCTTGGAGGTTTTTAAGCAGAGGTTGGATGGCCATCTGCCATGGATGCTTTAGCCAAGGTTCCTGCATTGCAGGTGGTTGTACTAGATCAGTGTTTCCCAACCTTGTGCCTCCAGCTGTTTTTGGACTACAATTCCCATCATCCCTTGCCACTGGTCTTGCTAGTCAGGGATGATGGGAGTTGTAGTTCAAAAACAGCTGGAGGCACAAGGTTGGGAAACACTGTACTAGATAACCCTTCCAACTCTAAGATTCTATGATTCTAAGACACTTAGCGAGCCAGTGTGGTGTAGTGGTTAAGAGTGGTAGTCTCGTAATCTGGTGAACAGGGTTCGCGTCTCCGCTCCTCCACATGCAGCTGCTGGGTGACCCTGAGCTAGTCACACTTCTTTGAAGTCTCTCAGCCCCACTCACCTCACAGAGTGTTTGTTGTGGGGGAAGAAGGGAAAGGAGAATGTTAGCCGCTTTGAGGCTTCTTCGGGTAGTGATAAAGCGGGATATCAAATCCAAATCCAAACTCCCCTTTGAAGAAAGGTTGCAGCGTTTTGGTCTTTTTTAGCTTAGATAAAAGGTGCATATGAAGTGACATGATAGAAGTTTAAAAAATTATGCGTGGCATGAAAAGGGGATAGAGAAATGTTTTTCCCTCTCTCAAAACACAAGATCTCATGGACATCCAATGATGCTGAAGGCTGGAAGATTCAGGAAACATAAAGGAAAGTACTTCTTTGTGCAGTGCGTATTTAAACTATGGAATTTGCTCATCCAGGAGGCAATGATATCCACCAACCTGGATTTAATCAATTAATTTAATCAATCTTTAAAAGACGATTAGGCAAATTCATGGAGGAGAGGGCGAGGTATTCCAAGTGTGATCACACCATAGAAATGTATAATGGCATTGTGATATCCGCAGTTTTATTTTCAGTTATTTTCCTAATGATCCCTAGCATGAAAAGTGCCTTTTTCACAGCCACTGCACACTGGGTTGATATCTTTATCCTATTTACTAAGACCCCAAGGTCATTGAGGACAGTGGGGTAAGGAGCACAGATATAGGGTTGCCATATTCCCAAAAGTGAAAATCCGGAGGTTTGTATTTTTTTCTGTCAAGGTTGTTGGGGAACATCCCCCTCCCAAAAACAGGTTGAGGGCGTTTAAAAGATTTTTAAAGCATTTTTTTTTTAAATCACCCTACTTACCATACATCTGGATTTTCCAGGACATTTTCAGCAAAAATCTGGAGCATGATTCCAGGATGTGTCTGGGAAACTCTGGACGTATGGCAGCCCTAGCACACACCCAAAATAAAGATATGAGTACTAGAGCAGATGTAACGTCAGTAAAGAAGGCTGATCGCCGAAGAATTGATGCTTTTGAATTATGGTGCTGGAGAAGACTCTTGAGAGTCCCATGGACTGCAAGAAGATCAAACCTATTCACTCTGAAGGAAATCAGCCCTGAGTGCTCACTGGAAGGACAGATCCTGAAGCTGAGGCTCCAAGACTTTGGCCACCTCATGAGAATAGAAGACTCCCTGGAAAAGACTCTGATGTTGGGAAAGATTAAGGGCATAAGGAGAAGGGGACGACAGAGGACGAGATGGTTGGACAGTGTTCTTGAAGCTACCAGCATGAGTTTGACCAAACTGTGGGAGGCAGTGGAGGACAGGAGTGCCTGGCGTGCTCTGGTCCATGGGGTCACGAAGAGTCTGACATGACTAAACAACTAAACAACAACAACAAACATCCCACATTTTGTTTTCAAGAGCAGTCTGCAAGAACATGAATGCAAGTGTCCCAACTTAAGTCGATGTCAGAGACCGCGCTGAGGAGGGCTGCACGGAGGAGGAATGGTGGGAGCCTCCCCTCCTGCTGCTCCTGATCTGGATCCTTTATCTTCCCAAGAGCAGGAGGACAGTATAGATTTGGAACAGTGGTTTGCAGAGAGACATACTTCAGAAGGCAGAAGCTGGGAAATACTGGATGGGGAACAACGAGGAGAAGAAACACTGGGAAGGAGAGGGTTAACAGATTCCCTATCTCTGGGAAGCTTTCCTCCACTCTCACCAAGGTCAAGGAGAGCTGAGAAAGTGGCAAAACAGAAAACACACAAAGCACAGAGGGGACAGGCTCAAATTACAAGACCTAGAAGTGATGTGGATTAATAGGGTTGTAAAGGGGTGGGATTCTTAATTGGGAGCACCACCATTTCTAGAAGATGGGTTCATTATTCTCTCGCTGTGATTATTAAAATTTCTAGCTGGTATGAATACTCCCTTTGCTTTGTTCTGCTTATCTACTGCCACAGGGCAGTAGAATTCCCTGAAGCCTGACAGTCTATTCCTAGTATCTGCTCATTAGAAACACATCAGATCTGTTTACAGAGGTTCCATTAAGAGGAAGTTCAAGTATACAACCTTGTGTTTCTGGGAGTAAAGCAAGGGTCTATTAAATGTAATATATAAATACATATGCTTCAACATCCAAGTGGCAGCTTTGTGGAATTATTGGCTTGCCAAATGGTACAGATTTCCTTAATTTTCACACTCCAACGGTTTGAATCCACACACTGTCCTTGGAGACAGTTAAGGTTGGAACATTTTCTCAACTGTTTTATTTTTCTGGTTTACTGGTTCTACTGGTGTCCCAATGTCAAAGAAAAAGCAATCGTCTTGCTACAAATAGTGTAAGGAAGGCATGAAATTTCTTATACGTTGGGGTTTTTTGCTTGCATGTTTTGTCTGACTTCCAGTCCCACTGAAGTTACGCTGTGCCCAATTTCTAATTCATTGCATCAGTGCAAGTCTCTGTAGAAGATAGCGTTCAACTTATCACAAGTGTTTAACTATTCTGATCATAGTCCTTGCAATGAGCGAGATACACTAATTGATTAATAATATGCAGATGTAACTGTCTGACTTGCTAGAGATAATTTTAAATTACAGCAAGGCTAAGGGAGATAATGAATGTAGGGTTCCATTCGGCAGGGCAGCTGAGTATTCCTTGCCCAGTCAAGGAGGAGACAAGCACAGGCTTAAAACTTCCAGACTTCACTTAGTTCCATTGACTGGAGTCCAGAGAGGTTGCCTTGCTCAGCCCTTTGTGGAAAAGTCATTAGCAACTTGCAAGGTCAACTATTTAATGGATTTCAAAACCAACTGCTTGCTGCTGCAGCCGCCACCCCCCTCCAACCCCTGGACTCCAGCTTCCATCAAGATCGGCCAGGATAACCAATAGGGATGGTGAGAGTTTTTGTCCATCATCCAGAGAATGTCAAGTTGGGAAAGGCAGTGTGACAGTCTTCATTGGAAGGCAACATGAACTTTAAGTTAAGATCATTTGTTAGTGAGAAGAAGCTACTTCCTCTTCCAACTATATGCTGCTTAAACAGGTAGGAATGACATGTAGCATGACATGGCAGGATATCGGTCCAAAAGCCACAGTTCCATAACAGAAGAGGTATGCATTGCAGGGGGGACGATGATGACTAGATGACTCTTGGTGTCCTTTCCAACTCTGAAAATCTGCATATGATTCTACAGTACTATGATCCTATGATTGTATGCTGTGTGAAAGGAACATTAAAAACAAGACAGACCAACTAGCATTACAATCAGGAAAACTAACACAATCTTCCCTATGCCTGAATGGATTCCAAGAGTGGGCAGCCAGTGGCCTTCAGACTAGTCAGGGGGAAAGTGGAGAATGAATGAATGAATGAATGAATGAATGATCTCAAAAGTCCTCTGCAAACTATCAGTTCAGACTTCTGTCTTTCCCCTGTAAGCCTGCTTGGTGCATGGCAGAAAAAGGGAGAGTAAGATGTAGGCTGGAAAAAGCTGGCCTTTGATGGGCTAGACCAGGGGTCAGCAAAATTTTTCAGCAGCGGGCCGGTCAGACCTTGTGAGGGGTTGGACTATATATATATTTTTTGGGGGGGGGGAGGGAATGAATGAATTCCTATGCCCCACAAATAACCCGGAGATGCATTTGAAATAAAAGGACACATTCTACTCATGTAAAAACACGCTGATTCATGGACCGTTTGTGGGCCGGATTGAGAAGGTGATTGGGCCGGATCTGGCCCCCGAGCCTTAGTTTGCCTACCCATGGGCTAGACAGATCCAATTATTACTGGTTTGTTTTTTGTTTTGTTTTTTTACATGCAGTTGACATTGATTTCAAATGTTTGCAGCTTAGCATTCTCTATCCTCATCCTACGCGACCTGAACACAGCAAGTTATTTTTTTGCAAATACGTCCAGTTGGTGTTGATTATGTGCAGCAATATCTGCAAATTCAATCTCTTGAAAACAACTATGAGCAATTTAACCAAGATTTGGTATTCAGCACGTACTAGGAGCTGTTGCGCTATGCATGTAGAAGCCTCCTTTGCAGACAACAAGTGCATGGCCTATAGAGATTTTAAGAACGAGTGCTACACAGAGTTCTTGGGGAAAGGGAAGCATGCAAAAAGATTGAAACAAAATTTGGATAACAATTCTTCTTAAACTTTGCATGGGCCCAGGTCTCAGTGAGCTCATTTTCTACAAATGTACTACTCAGGTTAAGTGGAGTGAGAGCATAAGCAGTAACTATGAAATCTTAAGCTCAGGCAGTACTAAGGTACATGGAGCAACATCCCTAACCCTTGGGCCATGCTGCTCATGGCTGATGGGAGCTGCAGTCCAGCATTACCCAGGAGGCAACAGGCCCTTCACCCCCAATTCCACGAGAGCTTGAAAGAGTTTGCTCGTCACTAGTGAAAACCACCTGAAACTGTAAATGTCAGCTTGTCTGACCTAATTTAATACAGTGATTTTTAAAAAAACAAACCAAAACCAAAACCTGCAACCAAAATGGCAAGACGATCCTGCGATTGTGAGAGGCGGGAGCCCATCCGTTCAGGAGAGAGGGGAAAAGGCTAAAAGCTTTTGTGGCTCCTATACAAGAAGGAACATAAGGAGTGGTGTTTGTGCAGACGCAGCTTCAGAGCCAGTTTTTGCTGCCTTGACCCAGTTCCCTGTAAAAAATTAAGCAAGAGTGTCTGCATGCCAATAGCTGAGGTAAACAGCTCCATCTGCTGACTGCACAGCCTTACTGTGTGATTCAGACTGATAATTAATATGTGATAAATCCTAACAAATAGCAAATATATTTTTAAAACTAACACCCAGTTCTAAAACTTGCAATGTCTTGCACAGGGGTATAAATAACATTGCAACTTATTTTTATTTTCTTGCCAGGACTTATGTGGGGGTTTTTTGGGGGGACAGCAGGACAGGTGAAAAGATTCAGCAGGTGATGCTTCTGCTATTATAGATGGAGCATTTTGGGGTGTTGTGGGGGCATCAGCAGTTTGATTTCTGCCTTCTCAAGGTAAAGGTAAAGGGACCCCTGACCATTAGGTCCAGTTGTGGCCAACTCTGGAGTTGCGGCGCTCATCTCACTTTACTGGCCGAGGGAGCCAGCTTACAGCTTCTGGGTCATGTGGCCAGCATGACTAAGCCGCTTCTGGCGAACCAGAGCAGCGCACAGAAACACCGTTTCCCTTCCCGCCGGAGCGGTACCTATTTATCTACTTGCACTTTGAAGTGTTTTTGAACTGCTAGGTTGGCAGGAGCAGGGACCGAACAACAGGAGCTCTCCCCGTCGCAAGGATTCGAACCACCGACCTTCTTATTGGCAAGTCCTAGGGTCTGTGGTTTAACCCACAGCGCCACCGGCGTCCTTCCTTCTGAAGGTAAATAAACAAATTGGCAATTCTTCCCCTAAAATGGGTTATTTCCCACTTCAGATTTGCTAAAGTTCAAAGTTTTGTTGTCACCATTATGTTGCCATGTGGGGTTGGTTCAACCCCACTTCAGGAGCAATTTGCCCCCCTCCACCACCCACTCACCAACCAACCCAGTTTTGGCCTGGATAGCATGAGCTGCAGGGCTGTGGCAGCAGTAGTAGCTCTGTAATTCCTATTAAACCCTGTTGCTCCCCAGCCAGGATTTGAATTGCAGCGTCAATAAATGACACAGACCATATGTATAGTCTCTGAAATGAAAGCTCCCCCAGTTTGGCAGGTGACCTTTCATGCCAGCCTACATCTAGAAGGAAATTTGCTTCCAGGAGCAGGAATTTTCCAGGCTGGGTTTAGGTTTTCTTGCTACAATATATTATTTTTGCATTGTTCCTGGCACGAGAACAAAACCCTCCATCTCCTTCCTGAAGTCGTAATCCTTTAATCTCACATCAGATATTCTGCTGGCTGCAAAACCCTTCAGAACTATCAACATTCCTGTGGAATACCAAGGCATCCCGTTCAATTTGCTTCATTTGGTCTCTGAGGGAGAATTAAGGTCTTCCCAGCTTTAGAATGATCAGATTATTGTCCCGTGTCCAAACCAAGCCAAACAGATGAATAAAGAATAAAACAGCTTTGCTGGATCAGACCATGGATCCAAAATTCTGTTTGTTACATTGCCCAGCAAGATGATCCCAGGAGCTCAGCAAGAGAGCATAAAGATGATGGCTTTCCACAGCTGCTTGACCCTCACATTGATTTCCAGTGTCATGGCACCTCTGTATCTAAAGGTTCCATTGTATTCTCATGGTGGATAGTTCTTCTTCTCCATGAATTTGTTTAATTCCTTTCTCAAAATTAATTATATTGTTTTCCATAGGTTAACTAGGGTTGCCATATTTCAAAAATTGAAAACCCAGACACAACAGTTGTTTTAGCTTCTTTTTTTAAAAAAGGAAAATCTCCAAAAGTGGCACTGCCGGTTTTCCCCAGACATTTTAGCGGTTTCTGCCCTGGCACTGCTTCCAAATGCAGCATTCCATCTATGTCCAGGGAATTCCGGACGTATGGTAACCCTAGGTTAATTGAGTTGTGTTTGAAAGTACTGCCTCCATTTATGCATCCTTAAAACCATTGACTTGGAGCTCTCATTTCCAAATAGAATAATATGAGGAAGAGATACAATTTTTCCTTTCCCAATGTTTTGTACAGATTGATCATGTCACCCCATTAGTTGTCTTCATTTCTTAACTGAGGAGTTCAAGATGTGCTCTAGAAAAGTATGAAGTACTTATGAACAGATGAAGCAACCTCACACCTTTGGTCCATCTTGCTAGTCCGGCATGACCCTTTTTTTGCAGGCTAGTCACTCTTGAAGAATATTGACCAAGTTTGTTCCCAGTCCTGTATTATTGTAGATTAATGGGTGCTGATATGGTCCCCCCCCCCATATTGTTGCAGTTACACATGGGAAAGAAATTTGATCCATTGCATTTAAAGCCATACTTATCAAATCCACATTTCCTGAAACAATCTGAGAACCGAAATACAGCTATCCTCCTTCTCCTTTTCTTCATTCCATTTGTGAGTCTGTATACCAAAGAGTCAGATTACCTTCAAATCCTCAAGACAATAAACTCCACTCCCTTGGTTTTGGACCCAGCCCTGGACTCATAGGACTTCTTCTATAATTCCTGGCTTTTCTATAAAGTGCCATTTTTTCCCTTCTCCCCAAAATGCAAAAACATTGCTAGGTGTTGTGAAAATGAACACTTGGTTTTCTCCCCCCTTCTTTTACTGATCTGCATTCAAAGTTTCATTATCGCTTTGACGTCTTCTTTTCTTCGCCATATGGCAAGTCAGCAGCTGGAAATGGACCCTCGTTTACTCTGAGGGGCTAATTGGAGCCATGGAACAGAGCTGCTTTGCACTTCCTTTCATTAGCCATAGAAACTCTTGCTGTGGGGTATCTTTTTGCTAAGTGCCAATTAAAGAGCAATGCAATGCTTTGCTTTGCGCTATGCAGAGCTACACATTTCCCCATCTGCTGAGGGGTAAGTGGTGTTTTATGTCTGATGAAGCAGACAGTTACGAGAGTTTTGTTTTTGTTTTGGAGGATACAGCTGTGGGGGGAAAAACCCCACAATGTTGTTTCTCCCGGTAGATTATTGCCGTGTATTCCCACTTGGATGGATTAGTTACCTTCAGGGGAGCCATTTAGATTCTAGATAGAGCAGGAGAAAACCATCAGCCAGCAGAGGTCGTAGGAATGCCAGAAATGCTCAAAAATTGCTAGCCACACACACATATATATATCTTCCCAGCTTGCAGATCTCAGATGCATCTTGAGCAAGACTGGCCCAAACACTGGACAAAGTGAGGCAGCTGCCTTAGGTGGTGGATGCTGGGAGTGGCAGTGGGGCAAATTGCTCAATGCTCTTTCAGCTTGTCTTCTGCCCTCAGGTCACATGGTTATGCTGTCCTGTGACCAGCATTGAGCAGAGACTTAAATGACTAGCCCAGTAGTTTTGTTTATTTAGAATAGGGGAGGCACCATCTTCACCACAAACCGTAATGGTGGATTGTTAAGTTGTGGGTGAACATATCAGACGACATAGCAATTCTTCAAACAGCTCTTGTTTATTCACAGGCCAGAACAGAACTGAAGGGTTCAGCCAGCCTGCTTATATAGAGTACAACGCTACTGTAACAACTTTCTGCAAAGCGTGTTCTCATTAAAGAGAGAGCACGTGTTGCGGATGGGGCCAGACAAACATCCACAGTGGTTAGCCAGGCTGTTGCAAGGGATTGAAGGGATTGGTGATTGTTGTTACTGGGGTAAATTTGATGTTGCCAATTAAGGGGTGGAGTCAGAGGTTATTTATACTGGGTCCACAGCTTGTTCCTTTCTCTTTCGCTGTGGACACCGGATCACCCGCCCGCCCTCCCTTGTTGGGCTTCGCTTGACCTTGCTATTGCCTGTCATGGGGTCGTCCGCCTTGGTGCGGGGGCCTAGTAGGAATTTTTCCTTTTGGCTGATTAGTGTGTGCCAATTGGGTTTTGCCTACTACATAGCAAATCGTCACAACTTGTAAGGTTGGCGGTTAGGCATTGGTTAAATTGGTTGGTGGAGGGGTATGGATTGGCTGTGCCTACCCCTCCAATGCTGCTGCGGAATGGGAATTCTGTTAAAGGAATTCTGGGGCTTACCATCCCCTTGTCCAAACCCCTGGAATTGGGTGTGGGCCGTGTAAGACCCCAAGGCGCAGGCAGGGAGGAACTGAAGGGTCTGAATCGCAGCCCCAGTTGCCCTGCTTGTTCCTCCACACTGACTTACGCTGGAATCCGGGAGTCAGTGCTATCCCCCAAGGCGGGGGGGATAGCTAGTCATAACCAATGCCTACGCAACCACTCACAATTTGTATGTTAATAAAAGTTGTGGCCAAAATTATGCCAAAAACCTTAAACAAAAATTATGTGTGGTGTGTGAGTTTTTGGGGTAGGGATGGTTTGGGGGACCTCAGCACGCAACTATCCAATCACTGAATGTCACTTTCAATCCCTTATTTGTGGACCTAAGTGAAAACTAACTACAGTATCCACCTGCTGGCCCAGGGTGAGAACTTCAGTACATAACATGGATCCAATTGGTGGATCCAATTTGTCATGTTTTCCCCACAACAACCTTCCCTCCTCCTGGCCTCGTTTCTGCCCTTGTGTGCAACAGTGATGCAGCCACAGGGAGATCAGGTGAGCGTCACAACCCCGTCACATCATCTGCCGATGGCTTCAGGCAGTAGAATTTATTGGATAAGCCCTGATTTCGAGGAGAACTGGAACTCGGCTCCGGCACCTCTCAGGCGGGTGCCGTTGCCATTTTAAGATGCAGACCAAAATCAAAGGCCTCAATAGGGCTAGCGATGAGTAAAGCACAGACAGGCATGCGTGCATTTAGGGAAAACAACATACAAAATGCATTACGCTGACGGGTGGAAATGCTTGCAGAAATGTGTATTATTAGGCAAAATTGCAAACAAATGTGTGCACGTTAGGAGAATCTTGACTAAAATGCAGCTAAATGCACAAACGGATGCAGGAATTTTGAGAACTTCAGTTTGGGGAAATGAGAACTTGTAACTGACAGATTCACCCAGCCCTACAGATGTGCACAGGAAACTGAAAAGCGTAGACATCTCTTTGTGTACATAGGTTTCGCTGCAGTGAGAGCACTCCTTGATGAAGTAACTTCCCTCCCGCTGCTTGAAACATGTTTAAAATCATTTATTCATAAGCAAAAGGCATATTTCACCCTCCCCAAATATCCCTTCTCACAGTAAGATTTCAGGATTCATTAGCTGTTCATTGCTGCTGTTTGTTTTTTCTTTTCTTTTGAGAGCATAGAAGTTACTCTCTGCAAGTTCCTGTGCTATCTAGGGAGGCTGCAGGAATCCACCAGGTTTCATTTTGGATGTCTTTATTGTTGTTCTGTTGATGCAGATAATTATCCCAAACCTTCATTATGATTGATTTGCTTCATTTTCCACCAGAGGAAACAGAAAACAAAATATATATTTTCCCCCTCATGTCGCCAATGTAGCATGGTTCTGAAATCAGTTCCAGCACCTGTCATTATTCTACCTGTTGCTGTGGGGAGCGGGCAACAGTCAGCAGCTGCCAAGGTGTGTTGTGGCTGTCACCAGGGCAATGAAAGATACTGTGCAAAAAATGTGTGCTGGAAGTGTAAGATGTAGTGCAGCCTTCCAAGAACCACAGGCTTGTGGCCTAGGCTTAAACATATGTGACCAAGCATCTCGTGACACCTAAAGCCTAATAAATTTATAAAATAACCCAAATCAGCAGAGGGAAACCTGTGGCCTGCAGGCCTCATTAGCCCTATTAGGCCTCCGATTTTGGTCTGACAAATCACTTTGCACAAACCATGCCCAATTGTCAGTCACCTGATGTCATATGATGTCAGATGCAGAGATCTTTTGTGTGTGATAGGGGAACTTTGGTCCTAGTGCTGTGGCACCACAGCCCTGACATACTCTCCCACACCTTGAAGCTCAAATCTGGGGTGCCATTTTCCCATTTTTTTATCGTCCACTTCGGTAGCCATGATCTTGGGTGATTTTGTGCCACTTTTTCCTCCCCAGAAGTGATTTTTTGGGCACAAACAGTGCACCCAAATGCTCATGTTGGGGTGCCACATGAGATCACGCCCCCAGTACTTTTTTGGAGGGGGGAATCATGAGATCATGGCAACCAAAATGGCCGCCATTTTGTGCAATAAAAAAATGAGATGCCCCAGTTTATCTGGGACACTTGTGGGGTATGTACTTAGATGGGAGATGAACCTCTGCCTGGGGTATAAGAAGACAGCAGGTGTGTGTGTGTGTGTGTGTGTGTGTGTGTGTGTGTGTGTGTGTGTGTAAGAGCAGATACAAAAACCCCTCTGACTGTTGCCTTTTAAATGTGTCTGTTAACAGCTTTGAACATTCATGGCCAGAGACTTCTCATTGCCATTAGCTGGAGGACAAGCCATGCTGTGGGGAGGGTGATTTCCTTCTGCTTAGGCAGAAGCAGATATTACATATCTTTAGGCACTAAGCAAAAACATTCCTCTTCTCTCAGGCCTTTGGCTAATTAAACAATCTGTGGCCTTTTAAACTGGGGAGGGAGCTATTGGTTTGTTCTTGTGTTTTTATACTGTAAACCAATCCTTGGATGATGGACATCATTGTATTATTATTGTTGTTGTTGTTATTATTATTATTATTATTATTATTATTATTATTATTATTAATTGCAGAGTGATGCTACTTCAAACAGTCATGGCTCCCCCCAAAGAATTATGGGAGCTGTAGTTGTTAGGGTGCAGAGAGACAACCCCCCAGTCACCTCACACAGCCACATTTCACATAGTTCCCTGTGAAGAGGGATTGATTATTAAATCCCTCTGGGAATTGTAGCTCATGGAGGGGGGAAGGGAGTCTCCTAGCAACTCACAGCACCTTTAATAAACTACAGCTCCCAGAATTCTTTGGGGGAAGCCATGACTGTTTGAAGTGGTATCACAGAGTTTTAAATGTATGGTGTGACTGGATGGACTCTGACTGTTAATAGTGGGAGGGAGGGGAGCAAAGAAAATGGAAAACCCAAGCACACCTTGTGCAATGTAATAGCAATTCTCCTCTGAAAACGATGGAGAACTTTATTGTTCTCGGAGGGTTTTGTCTTACTTCCACCCTCTCAAGAAATGGTCAATAAAGGAAAAAATGTTGAAAATTAGGATACTTTGAAAGTACAATTAGTAGTGGTGCCATATTTCAAAAAGTAAAAACCAGGACACCCCTAAAACCTGAGAGTTGTTGAGCTTTTTGCCCCCCCCCCCACGCACAAAAATGAGATTTTTTGATTGACTTGTCTAAGATCCAGGACAAAGCTCTGCCTTTCGGAAGTTACAGCCAGGAATTGGGGAAAATCCAGACATATGACAGCTGTAACCATTAGGAAGAATAACTAGGAGGAATGGAGTTTGGAAGTATTCTGCTGTTTAAAAGCAGGCAGGCACATAACACAACCAGAGGAGAGATCGGCAGGTCAACCCACTTGCAACCGTGATGTGATTAGGTGTGATTTTGTTTCTGCTTTAGAGAAAGAAGCTTGCCGGCAGATATCCCTCTGGGCTGCAATGCATTAAGGGCAATAATGATTTAACAAGACCACTTATGCTCTGTTTATCCTTTTGCTGCTGGCACAAACGATCAGTTGGCTTTTGGACACTACTCGAGAATCAATTCATTCCACCAAGGACTCCCAAGACTGGATTAGCCATTCCTGTGAGCAACATCCAAATTAGTTGTTGTGAGTGGTTTTCTCCTCTCCCGCTCCTCTCCAGTTGATGATGCACTTTGCATTCTTTTCAACCAATCAAACATCAAGGAAAAACTAAATGTGTCAATGGTGGTTTTGGACACGCTGCTAATCAGCTCCTCTCCACTTGTCTTGCAGAAAAGTCCTACCTACTTGCTCATGTTGGAGCAGGGCAGTGGGTGGGCAGCGGGTGCAGGGAGAATTGAGAAATTCTGCTTTTTTTCTAAACTATTTGAAAAGGCATTGGGTATATGCAATTCTTACTGTTTGGAAGAAAGAGTGGATTTTGTGAATGAACAGCTCCACCTACTGGTCATTACGTGATCCTGGCCATGAAAAGATTTTGCTTCTGTTTTATTTAATTTGAATAAAATTCAGTGCATTTGAATCTGCAGATGTTTGTTCCTAGAAATCTGAAAGGGTTTGAAAGAGGGATTGTTGCTTTCACATCCACTAAGTTGCATTGTGGGGAACATAAACAGCTCGTTGGGGACTGGTAGGGTGTAAGGGAAGGAGACCGCCAGTAGGTGGAGCCAGAGCCAATGAAAGATGGGGCCAACTAATCTGTGTTTCAATGCTGTCCTCCTCTCTGCTATGTTTTACAAGGGCAACTATGAGACTAAGGGCTTACCTAAGCCTCTGTTTGCCCCACCACTTTTCCCAGGCAAAACATGATATTTTGTGCTCAGTTAGAACAAATAACAATTGGGTGTCATATAGCTCTGGACTGGCTGTGGTCTAAACCACAGACGTGCAAGGGAGAAACATGCTAAGAGGAAGGCACGATTGGCAAATCCACACCATGATCAACTCTCGCCTGGAAACCAATGTCCCCATTGTGGACATTCTTAAGAAAATCAGCCCTGAGTGCTCACTGGAAGGACAGATCCTGAAGCTGAGGCTCCAATACTTTGGCCACCTCATGAGAAGAGAAGACTCCCTGGAAAAGACCCTGATGTTGGGAAGGATGGAGGGCACAAGGAGAAGGGGACGACAGAGGGCGAGATGGTTGGACAGTGTTCTTGAAGCTACCAGCATGAGTTTGACCAAACTGCAGGAGGCAGTGGAAGACAGGAGTGCCTGGCGTGCTCTGGTCCATGGGGTCACGAAGAGCTGGAAACGACTCAACGACTAAACAACATTTAAAAAAAAAAATCTTGCAGTCCTACCACATATGGTAAAATGTACCTTCCCCTTCTTTACATCTCCAACAGTTCTTTTGTTCTGTTTTATACATTTTTTCCAATTTTACTGGCATGGTATACCACCTATGCATCATGTTCATATAATTCTCTTTTCACAATATGCAATCCATGAATTTCAATTTCAACTTTCAAATTCCTGGCAGCAATTTATTATGCTTATAATAATTTATTACAAGATAGAAGGCCAGCAGCAAGAGCCATGGATATGATAATCTTTATTGTCATTGTCTCATACAGAACAACAAAACTGGGGGGGAAATCTACATCAAAACCCCACAAGCCTGCTATCCCAGCTACCCCAGCCTGGTCAGCCCCTAAAAACTCTGATACCCCATAATTGAATACAATATACCCACATAAAGAGTACCTTACACTGTGTTTAAAACCAAAATTGCATTTGAATAGAAACTTTTTCTCAGTCTTTATGACCCTGTACCTTCTTCCAGAAGGCAGAAGCTGATAGAGATCATTTCCGGGGTGCGCACTATCCTGCACTATCTCTGCAGCCTTCTTATGGTACCTGGAAGCATAGATTTGCTCTAAGGTGGGAAGAGTGCACCCAATTATTCTCTCCACAGCCCTTACAACCCTAGACAGCATTGTTTTTTCCCTGACCGTGCAGCTCCCAAACCACACAAACAGGCCATAAGTTAATACACTCTCAACAGTACAATGGTAAAATGCCATCAACAGGTCCTTTGAGAGATTGTTTTTCCGAAGGATTCTCAGAAAATATAACCTCTCCATGGCCTCTCCACAGCAGAGGTAACAGGATGCTTCCTCGCAGCTGCAGCTACTGCCCCCGCTCAGGACAATCACCTACTCATCTTCCTGCCTATGCTTGGCAGTAGAAGCACTGATGAGGAGAATAGAGACATTCCAAAATCAAATTAGAATCTGGGACGGCTGTTGTAATTTCTGGAATGTATGTAGCTGGAAAAAAATGGGGTACTTGGAGGGTCCCATTTTTGGCACTCTATAGGTCCCCCGAGGATAAGTTCTGATGACACATGAGTAGGCTTTCCATATGTCCACAATTTCAGTGTTGATGCTAAGCAGGTCTGGTTCTGCTCAGTGCCCTGATGGAAGAAATGCAGGAATTTTTAAAAGGTTACGAGAGACCAGAAGTAAAGGAAAAGAGAAACCCACTTCCTGTAAAACTCAAAAAAGAATTCGTTTTTTTGTTTGCTTATTTGTTTGCTTTCTCCTGTTCCAACTTCTTTTTTATATATATATATAATATTTATTAAAGTTTTTCAATATACATACATAATTGGTTCACAATAAAATATCTGTCATAACATATTTTCATAACTTCTCTGGACTTCCTCTCATCTCCCGCTCCCATTTTCATCATGAGAAAAGAGATTTTCCAGCAAATTATCCTCTTATTCACATTATATACCCTCAAACTTAATTTATAATCTGATAGTTCCCAAATGGTTCACATTTTCTTAATCTCACTTATCTTCCTAATTCTATCTAATTTAGTGGTACCCAATTCTTTATGATTTAGCAACCTGCTTGACATTCAGTCATGTTACAATGCTTTTGTAAATAAATCTTAAATTTCTTCCAGTCTTCTTCCATCCTCTCTTCTCCCAGGTCTCGGATTCTGCCTGTCATCTCGGCCAGTTCCATGTAGTCTATCAGTTGCATCTGCCAGTCTTCCAGTGTGAGGAGATCTTGAGTTTTCCAATGCTTCGCTAGGAGTATCCTTGCTGCTGTTGTTGCGTACATAAAAAAGGTTCGGTCCTTCTTTACCACCCCTTGGCCGACAATGCCCAGGAGGAAGGCCTCTGGTTTCTTAGTGAAGGTATACTTAAATACCTTTTTCAGTTCATTATATATCATTTCCCAGAAGGCCTTCACTTTAGGGCATGTCCACCAGAGGTGAAAGAATGTTCCTTCACTTTCTTTACACTTCCAACATTTATTATCAGACAGGTGGTATATTTTTGCCAGTTTGACTGGGGTCATGTACCATCTATAAATCATTTTCATTATATTTTCTTTCAAAGCAGTACATGCAGTAAAGTTCAACCCAGTAGTCCACAGCCTTTCCCAGTCCTCAAACATGATGTTATACCCAATATCCTGCGCCCACCTTATCATAGCAGATTTAACCATTTCATCTTGAGTGTTCCATTTTAGCAGCAAGTTATACATTCTAGAAAGTACCTTGGTCTTTGGTTCTAACAGTTCTGTTTCTAATTTCGATTTCTCCACCTGGAACCCTAACTTCTTGTCATTTTTTAAAAATTTCTTTGATCTGAGCGTAATGTAACCAGTCTCGCACTTTATCCTTCAATTTCTCCTGACTCTGCAATTTCCAGTTGTCTCCATCTTTTTCTAAAATCTCCCAATATTTTGGCCAATTGGCCTCCATATTGGGTGTTTTTCGGGCCTCCAACTTCTTTTTCTCTCTTTCTTGGAGATGACTTTCCCGGTTCGTATTCAGACACAGTTCCATCGTTTCAGTTTCTCTAAGCAAATTCTGCCTGGCATCTGAGCGACAAGGGAGATCAGCCAGTTGATAATTGGGTCTAATTGAAGATGGTAGCATTCTTTACCTGCAGGCAAATGATACTCAGTCAGGTGTAGAACATTTTGAAAATGTCATGGCAATTGCTTCCAGGCTGGTCCAACGAAATCACCCACTTAGCAATGAAATGGATGAACCATTTCTCATCCCTGGTCAATGGAATCAGTCAGACTGCATTGTAAATAATGCATGGGAAGCCAGGGGAATATACGTGTCCATTTCTCTAGCCTGGAGACAATTGATGTGCGTGAAGGCAAAAATATAGGCTTACAGAAGTTTTAACCCATCCAACTAAACAGGGCCTATTAATAGTAGCCCACCAGGGCCTTGACAAATAAGGGAAATCAAATTCGGTATTCTCATGACCTGTGGATCTGCTCCTGGAAAAACACACCACCAGTTTATACCACCACCCTGGGCAAAACTTATTTTAGGGGCCAGACAGACATTGGAGTCAAGAACATAAGAGGAATCTGCTGGATCAATTCAATGGCCCATCTTGTCTGGCATAATCTTCTCACAGATACCAACCAGATGCCAGTGGGAAACCTGAGAGCAGGACTGAAGAGAGCTGGGTTCCCACGTGACACAGTGATAAGAGCAAGAACCTTTATTGAACTAATAATAATAATAATAATAATAATAATAATAATAATAATAATAATAATTTATTTATACCCCACCCTCCCTGGCCAGATCCGGGCTCAGGGCAGCTAACACCAATAAAATCACAGTAAAAACATAATGGGGGATAGGAAACCAATTTAAAATACAGGTTAAAATGCAAGTTAAAATGCAGCCTTATTTTAAAAGTAGCCAATAGATCAAGACCATAAGGGGAGGGCAACATAAGGGTCAGACTGAGTCCAAACGAAAGGCCAGGTGGAGCAGCTCTGTCTTGCAGGCCCTGCGGAAAGATGTCAGGTCCTGCAGGGCCCTAGTCTCTTGTGACAGAGCATTCCACCAAGTCGGGGCCAGTACTGAAAAGGCCCTGGCCCTGGTTGAGACCAATCTGACCACCTTGCGACTTGGGACCTCAAAATGTTGTCATTTGTGGACCTTAAGGTCCTCCACGGGGCATACCAGGAGAGGTGGTCCCGTAGGTACGTGGGTCCTAGGCCGCATAGGGCTTTAAAGGTCAAAACCAGCACCTTAAACCTGACAACCTGACCCTGTACTCCACCGGGAGCCAGTGCAGTTGGTAAAGCCATTTACGAACTTGAGAGGAAAGGGGGTTGCGGGCCACCCCCTCCCACACACGCGAGGGCTGGCCTTCTGCTCCCGTGAGAACAAGGGAATCCCCGGGCGTGCCTGCGACCCTGCCCGCCAATCGGCGGGTGGGGGAGGCGTGGCCTAGCCCATTTAAGGCCAGGCGTGCCCGGGGACCTCCCTCTTTGCCCCGTTCCAGCTGACCGGTTTTCCCATCCCACCCACCCTTTAGGCTTAGCTAGCTATGACCTTGCTATGGACTCCGGTTGGTCGCCGTTAAGGGGCCTGGTAGGAATTTTTCCAACTTGGCGCTCTTCCAGCCTTTTGGGTTTTTTGCCTACCTCATAGCAAATGTCACAACTTCCTCGGTATTGGCAGTTAGGCATTGGCAAGGGTAATTGTTATGCAAATGAAGGGGGAAGGAAGCACCATCACCTTCCCCCAAGGAAAAGCGTAGTCTGGTAGAGGACTCTGGGGGGCATTGCCTTTTCCGAATCCTAGGGAGGTAAGGGCCTCCGGCACGCCCCCGAGCGTTGACACCCGTGGGATCCTAGTTGGCATACTTCAACAGGACTCCCATGGCTTGTGGATAACCCTTCCCGGTCTCCATGTCGGGTAGTCGATAGGAGCCAATGACTAAGGCAAATACCTTTCAATTCCTGTAATCAATAAATTTGCGGCCTTTTTATGCCCATTAACCTTAAATAATGTGTCCGGTGTCTTCGTTTCACATGGGGGGAGGGGATTTGCCACGCAAAGCACTGGATGAATGTGATCCCGCAACAAGGACTAGACAACAGGGGCAAAGCAACTGCTTATATACATTTCTGAAGGCCTGGGCCATTCCCACTCCCAACGTGATTGGCTGTCTAAACTTTCAAGCTGCGAATCATGACTCAGAGTTTAAGGGCCAATGGCAGAGGCCCAAATCCTGACATGTTCTGTGATTGGATATCACGTATTGAATCAGAACACGGGGGCTCAGAATCCTTAGTCCAGACTCAAGCTCAGGCAAACACAGACCACTGAATACATAACAATGATTCCAGCACCCACCTCCATGAATTTGTCTAATCCTCTAATCCACAGCTGGAGGCAGCAAAGCTTCCAAAGACCAGCTGCTAGAAACCCCAGGAGGGGAGAGGGATCTTGTGCTAGGATCCTGCTTACGGGTTTCCCATAAGCATCTACTGGCCACTGTGAGAAATGGACGTTGGACTAGATGGGCCATTGCCTTGATCCTGCAGACCCTCTCCTCTCAGATGCTTTAAATAGGTAAAGGTAAAGGGACCCCTGACCATTAGGTCCAGTCGTGGCTGACTCTGGGGTTGCGGTGCTCATCTCCTCACTTTCTTGGCCGAGGGAGCCAGCGTACAGCTTCTGGGTCATGTGGCCAGCATGACTAAGCCACTTCTGGCACACCAGAGCAGCACATGGAAACGCCGTTTACCTTCCCGCCAGAGCGGTACCTATTTATCTACTTGCACTTTGATGTGCTAGGTTGGCAGGAGCAGGGATCGAGCAACAGGAGCTCACTCAGTCACGGGGATTCGAACTGCTGACCTTCTAATCGGCAAGTCCTAGGCTCTGTGGTTTAACCCACAGTGCCACCCGCATCCCGTTAACACTAATACATTGCTTTAAAACCTCCAAGTAATTTCCAAAAATATAGGAAAAAAACCTGACATTTGTTTATTTTAATACATTTAGATCTCTCCTTTATTATCAGTTTCTTCTCAGTTCCCAGGTAATCACCCATCCCGGCACTGAGCAGGCCCAAACCATCAGCAGCCTGATGTGTTTTCCAGCCATGCCCTAGGCATTTGTCAGGGAAACGGGGCATACATAACATTGCTTGTGGTGGAGGAACGGGTGCTGATGCAGCCCCCGGGACAACATTTCTCTGCAAAAAAAGAGAGAGAGAAAGAGAGAGCAAGAGCAGGCTGCATAATGCTGCTTAAATCTAAGTCATCCCAATTTACAGGTTTGTTGAGATGGGCCCTGAGGACATTTGCTGAATTATGAGAGGAAGCAATCAGCTGTTGTTATTTTATTTTATTTTTCACTCCCTGGGATCACGGCAGCATTTCTGGGCTGGTTTCCAGGATTGTGGCAAACGGGTCTTGGTTCTCCATATGGATCCCTTAACTGGCAGCTGAAACAGCCAGACTCCCCTCTGGAGGAATAAGGTGCAAAGGATGAAACCAGGCACTGGGGCTCAGCTATTTAGATTGCTGCTAACTGCTTTCCATTGGATTGGAGGAAGTTTTTCCCCCACCCTGACTTTTAATAACGCAAGGAAACCGAGCACAGTCTGCGCACATATATCCCCTTGATTCTTAACACGTCACCATTAATAATGCAGGCTGTTTTGTTTCACGGCAACATAATTTTTAAAAGGAGCATCTCTGCAAGTCTTTCAGATGGATGTTGCTTGTCTAATTAGCAATATGTTTGTCACATTTCTGCCTCATTCCAAAGGCAATAGCTCCCCAAATGCGAGAGCTTTCATTGCATCTCATTAAGAATGTATGGGCCATTACAGTTATGATACCTGTGATAGTATTGACTGTTTGGAGGAGGGGAAAAAACATCCACAACACACAAACACAAGCTCAAGCTCACATATGTGTACACACACCAGGACAGCAGTCATACCTCAGGTTACAGACGCTTCAGATTGCGTGTTTTCGGGTTACGGGTGTGCCGAAACCCAGAAGTACCGGAACAGGTTACTTTTGGGTTTTGGCGCTCGCGCATGCGCAAAACCACTAAATCGTGCTTTGCGCATGTGCAGAAGCGCCAAATTGCAACCCACGCGTGCGCAGACGCGGCACTGCAGGTTGCAAACGTGCCTCCCATACGGATTACATTCGCAACCCAAGCATCCGTTATATTTCAAAGGCTTCGTCTTCATTTCTTGTAAGAACTTGGAAGGCACACGAATCTCAAATTCAAGAGGAAAATAAATGCAGCCTTTTGTCTATTCCCCACATCGATAAGGCAGCTCATTTGTTCTACTAAGCCTCTCTTTGAGAGGGAAATTCACCAAACATGTAATGCCACTCAGCCTAGAAAGAGAAAGTCATTACAGCTGGAGGTAAATGCATTTGAAAAATGAAATCGTTGAATTCTAATTAGTCGATGCCGGCACCAGCATCTGCAAAGCACTTTCTACATGCAAATCTTACTATTAATTATTATTTATCAGGGCCAGAGTCAACTAAACAGTTGTGCTACAATGAGTCCCTCTAGGACAATGGGGGTTCTCCTCTCCTCTCCCTGTGCCCCCCTTGCCCCCCAATTAACTCAGGGGGAGGGAGTTCAGGAAAACCTCTAGAAGAGATATAGAATCATAGAAGAGTAGAGTTGCAAGGGACCAAAAGGGTCATCTAGTCCAACCCCCTGCAATGCAGAAATCTTTTGCCCAATGTGGGGCTCGAATCCATTACCCTGGGATTAAGAGTCTCATGCTCTACCAGCTGATCTTATTCCATCTGGCAAGTTGCAATGATACAATCAGCGTGGCGTTGAATTCCACCCTCAGTTTATTCATAGACTTACAGTGGTACCTCGGGTTACATATGCTTCAGGTTACATATGCTTCAGGTTACAGGCTCCGCTAACCCAGAAATATTACCTCGGGTTAAGAACCTTGCTTCAGAATGAGAACAGAAATCGCAGGGTGGTGGCGCAGCAGCAGCAGGAGGCCCCATTAGCTAAAGTGGTGCTTCAGGTTAAGAACAGTTTCAGGTTAAGAACAGACCTCCGGAACGAACTAAGTACGTAACCAGAGGTACCACTGTATATGCATGTGGTTACTATGTGATTTACAAGTATCTCCAAGCACAAAAATGTGTACAATTCAACAGTTAAAAAATGCAAAAAAAACCCACCAACATTCTGGTGAACATATCACAAAAACATATTGCAATGTATTAAGACCTCCCAACTGACATGCTTATCGTGTGGTTAGTATTCAAAGCTGACCCCGCCTCAAGAAGAAATAAACCATCACTCAAATGTCTGGTGGTACAGAAAAATGTTTGTCTGGTGCCAGAATACAAAAAGCTGGTGCTAGGCAAACTTCTCTGGGGAGAGCATTCCATAACTAATTAGAATATCAAAATAATTACGAGCATAAGTAGAGCTTGCTGGATCAGGGCAAAGGGCCATCTGTTCCAGAACTTTCTTCTCACAATGCCCATGGGAAGCTTGCAAGCAGAACTTGAGAACATGTGCTCTTCCTACGTGTAATTCTCAGCAACTGGTATTTAGAGAATTAAAGGAGGTACAACACAGCCATTGCGGCCAGTAATAATTGATAGATAGCCTTATTCTCCATGAATTTGCCTATCCTCTTTTAAAGCTATCCAAATTGACCACCATCCCTACCTGATATGGGAGCAAATTCTATATTTTAACTATATACTTTGTGAAGTAGGATGTTCCTGCATTCTAATATGAGACAGGAAGGAAAACTTTTCTTCACCCCCTTTCTTCACACTGTGCATAATATTAGACACCTGTATCATGATACCTTGCCGACAAAGGTCCGTATAGTTAAAGCCATGGTTTTCCCAGTAGTGATGTATGGAAGTGAGAGCTGGACCATAAAGAAGGTTGATCACCTTAGAATTGATGCTTTTGAATTATGGTGCTGGAGGAGACTCTTGAGAGTCCCATGGACTGCAAGAAGATCAAACCTATCCATTCTGAAGGAAATCAGCCCTGAGTGTTCACTGGAAGGACAGATCCTGAAGCTGAGGCTCCAATACTTTGGCCACTTTATGAGAAGAGAAGACTCCCTGGAAATGACCCTGATGTTGGGAAAGATTGAGGGCACAAGGAGAAGGGGACGACAGAGGACGAGATGGTTGGACAGTGTTCTGGAAGCTACCAGCATGAGTTTGACCAAACTGTGGGAGGCAGTGGAAGACAGGAGTGCCTGGCGTGCTCTGGTCTATGGGGTCATGAAGAGTCGGACACGACTAAATGACTAAACAACAACGATCATGACACATCTTAGTTGCCTTGTCTGTAAGCAGTGAAGTCTATTATTATTATTATTATTATTATTATTATTATTATTATTATTATATTTATATTTATACTCTGCCCATCTGGCTGGGTTGTCCCAGCCCCACTAGGAAGCTTCCAAACACATATAAGATCATAATAAAATGTCAAACATCAATTTTTTCCTATACAAGACTGCCTTCAGATGCCTTCTAAAAGTTGTGTAGTTCTTTATCTCCTTGACATCTGATGGGAGGGCATTCTACAGGGAGGGTGCCACTGCCAAAAAGGCCCTCTGCCAAGTTCCCTGCAACTTCACTTCTCGCAGTGAGGGAACTGCCAGAAGGCCCTCGGAGCTGGACCTCAGTGTCTGGGCTGAACGATGTGGGTGGAGTTATTCCTTCAGCCTCTACAGGGCTGAAAATGTTTAAAGGGGGAATTACTCCACCCTCTTGGTCATTCTTGGCAGTAGAGTAGCGTGGGTTGTCAGCACCCGGGGCAAGGCAAGTAATTTGTGCCCCCTCTGCCCTAGGGGCAGAGAGCTGCGAGTGCGAGCGCCCCCCAGATGTTGTGCCCGGTGCGGCTGGCCCCCCTTCACCCCCCACTCTATGCCACTGATTCTTGGTTGCCCTTTTCTGAACAGAATGTCTTTTAAAAATGCATGTTATGAGCAAGACAAAACCCATTCAAAAGCACAGTCCCTAAATTGTGTCTCTTTGTCTACACTGTAGAAGGACGGTTGGTTTAATGCAGGTGTTTGGTATGAAACAAGAAGGTGTCTTTTGACTGCTGTTATTTATTTAACATAAAAACAAAGCCAGCTAAGGAGCTTTGGCCCAGCTGTACCACAAAAGTGGATATCAGTGTTGCAGATGCCAAGATGAAACTCTGATTTTTATTTTTATTTTTTACGTGTGGGTATTACAGTTTTTGCTATGGCAGATGTGAGGCGCACCTGTGCCTCCGCAGACTTAGAGGGAAGGTGAGTGCATTCTGCAAATTAAAAGCGTTCTGTAAACACTGATGGCACCTGGCTGATATTTTTCCAGCCTGCTGGATTTGAAATGCTTGAGCTATTTATTGGCTCAGGCAGTGTGAAAAAGGTGGCCCAGGAACCTCTCCTCAACCTGCTGAATAAATCAGTAGTTGATACTATCAACAGCTGCCATCTCTAGGGGCTGTTTCATACATGCATGCCCATCCTGGCTGACTGCAGCTTCAGATGCAGGGATGTGCGTTACAGATACAACCCCGCAGACAAAGAGATCTTCCTTACCATCTGATGCAATGTGGGGGTAAAATGCATTGCATGACAATCGAGCCTTTCAGAGATTCAGCTGCCAGTCATCAAGTAAAAGGTAAATAATTCAAGTTACAGGTATGCATATGTGACTCAGCGCTAGAAATGATGCTATCCTAGCATTTGTATTATGGTGAGCAGAATAAGTGTATGGATTAGGGATGGATGAATCTCCTAGTTTTGGTTTCTCTCGTTTTGGGGGAACAGAGAGAACTGCCTTATACAGAATCAGACCATTGGTCCATTCATCTCAGTCATGTTTGCACCTGAGGTTGCTAAACGTCTTGGACCAGCGGGGCCAAAATGTTGAATTTTGAGAGTGTGCCAGGGGCACAAAATAGCTAGTTGGGGTGGCATAACAGAAAATGCCTGCAATGGGGAGTGTGGCATAACACTAAATTAGAGCGACAACCACTCCTGAGTCTTGTATTCATTTCTTGGAAAATCAAAGCCTGATTTGAGAATGTGGCATAATACACAGCCTTGGACCTTTCATGTGTGAGGCTGGGATCCCTGACCATTAGGTCCAGTAGTAGCCGACTCTGGGGTTACGGCGCTCATCTCACTTTATTGCCCAAGGGAGCCGGCGTACAGCTTCCGGGTCATGTGGCCAGCAGGACTAAACCGCTTCTGGAGAACCAGAGCAGCGCACGGAAACGCTGTTCACCTTCCCGCCAGAGCGGTACCTATTTATCTATTTGCATTTTGAGGTGCTTTCGAACTGCTGGGTTGGCAGGAGCAGCAACAGGGAGCAAGCAACAGGAGATCACCCCGTCGCGGGGATTCGAACCACTGACCTTCTGATCGGCAAGGCCTAGGCTCTGTGGTTTAACCCACAGCACCGCCCGCATACCATTAGGCATTGGATTCCACAGCAAACACAGCCCAGTATATGTTTCTGAGCTCATTGCACCTTAAATATAGGTTAAATTTTATTCCTAAAATATACAGTGTCGATGTGACAAAGACACATCTCTCTGTGTGTATTATTAAGCTCTACTCAGCAGGAATCTGGCACTGGGTGTAGCTCATAGCTGAGCATATGCTGTGCGCAGTGTGAAAAAAATCTTTGTAAATCCTAGGCTTCCAGAATTGAGTGGAAGGAAAAGGCTTTAGTTCAGACCCTGGTGGTCTTTCAGAAACAGACCTTCTCGGCCTAAGGTGTTCTGTGCATGTACTGAACAGTGCTGAACATTTTTGTCAGCTAAGAAAGCAGACCCTCCAAGTGTCCCTATTTCCTAGGGACATCCCTGATTTAGAGAAGCTGTCCCAGTTTCTGATTTGCTCCCGGAATGCCCCCCTTTTCCTTAAAGGTAAAGGTAAAGGGACCCCTGACCATTAGGTCCAGTCGCGGACGACTCTGGGGTTGTGGCACTCATCTTGCTTTACTGGCCGAGGGAGCCGGCATACAGCTTCCAGGTCATGTGGCCAGCATGACTAAGCTGCTTCTGGCAGACCAGAGCAGCACATGGAAATGCCATTTACCTTTCCACTGGAGCGGTACCTATTTATCTACTTGCACTTTGATGTGCTTTCAAACTGCTAGGTTGGCAGGAGCAGGGACCGAGCAACGGGAGCTTACCCCCTCACGGGGATTCGAACCGCTGACCTTCTGATCAGCAAGCCCTAGGCTCTGTGGTTTAGACCCCATTTTCCTTAGGATGTCCCTATTTTCATTGGAGAAATGTGGGAGGTTATGGAGTTATCCAACCCCTGAGCCATCTTAAGGCAATCATGTATCGGGAAGGTTTTTAAAAAAAGGTTTAATTTTTATTGTCAGTTTTATAATAATAATAATAATAATAATAATTTATTATTTATACCCCGCCCATCTGGCTGAGTTTCCCCAGCCACTCTGGGCGGCTCCCAATCAGTGTTAAAAACAGTACAGCATTACATATTAAAAACTTCCCTGAACAGGGCTGCCTTAAGATGTTTTATATATGTTGGAAGCTGCCCAGAGTGACTGGGGCAACCCAGTAAGATGTGGGGGGTATAAATAGTAAAATTATCATTATGGAACGGGACATCCTTACTTTCATTGGAGAAATGTTGGAGGCTATGAGAAAGTTAGCAAAGCTAAGCTGTGGGCACCATCTCCTTCCACTTAGTGCTGGGGGTCCAAGGCTGGTGGGTGATTTCTCATTGTGGTTAAGAAAGCAAATGAAATCTGCTTTGGAGCATAGCTGTCAACGTTTCCCCTTTTTAAAAGGGAAATCCCCTTATTCCGAATAGGTTTCCTCACAAGAAAAGGGAAAAGTTGACAGCTATGCTTTGGAGTAGCATTGCCCCTGGATGTCACCTAAAGCAAAATTGTGAGGTTCCTGCCCAAGGGAAATATTTGAGGATGTTCAAGAGAGGAAAAAAGTGTGCATATGTGTGTTTTCTGATGCAAGGGCATTTACCCATTGCAGGGTGTGGCAGTGTGGAGGGCCAGAACTGCCTCACCCTACACTATCTGACTTGGAGTTGTCTGTTGTGGAGGATTCTCGGCCAGCGGGGAGCCTAAGCAGGCCTCCTCACTGACTGGGAAGTTTGAATTCTGCCTGCCTGCCAGACTGGCCAATGGCAAGCGGGCTTAGGGACAGGCACTTGTCAGGGGGCTGGCCCAACTGAGTCAGTAGGCTTCATATGGGTCCACTTCTTGAGTACAGTGGTACCTCTGGTTAAGAACTTAATTCGTTCCGGGGGTCCATTCTTAACCTGAAACTGTTCTTAACCTGAGGTACCATTTAGCTAATGGGGCCTCCCGCTGCCGCTGCGCGATTTCTGCTCTCATCCTGCAGAAAGTTCTTAACCCGAGGTACTATTTCTGGGTTAGCGGAGTCTATAATCTGAAGCGTCTGTAACCTGAAGCACCTGTAACCTGAGGTACCACTGTATTTATTTATTTTCTATATTTTTCTTTATTTTTATTACAAAACAGTTTACATAAAACAGCACAAACAAAAAAGAAAGAACGGTACGTCAATAACAACTACACATACACTAACAACAAATATTCTAACTTCACACACACTTTTGACTTCCGATTCACCTTATTGTGCTTTCTACACATTCTTAGCCTATATGCACTTCCTGTTATACCTATTGCATATCATGAATAAATTTTTAAGTTTCTAGCATTCTAAATATTCAAGATGAAATCTAAACATGTCAGGAGATCTGCAATATTGTCTATGGCCATACTACCCTGGAGACACCCAATCTTGTCTGATCTCAGAAGCTAAGCAGAGTCAGGCCTGGTTAGTACTTGGATGGGAGACCGCCTGGGAATACGGGGTGCTGTGGGCTATGTCACTTCTTGAGTATTTAAATATGTCTGCCTCTACCTCCACATGCAGTTCCTCATTTGACCTCCACTGATAATGTCACTGATTGTAAGAGGAGGGTTTATTTTGTGTGTGAATTGTAGAATGTTTTACTGATGTTTTCACAGGAATGGGCTGTTTTGTTGTGTTTTAAAATTTGAATTGAATCTGCTTTGTATTTGATATGTGCTGCTTTATACTTTACATTGCCTTTTGACAACTGGCATAGCGTGATGATGGTTAATAATAATAATAATAATATAGTAAAAAGCTGTTGTTCCAAATCCAGCTATAATTGTTATCAACGTGCTAATTAGAAGGGACTCACAGACTTCCTCAAAAACCTTGCTGTGACAGAAATTGTTCTTCAGAAAAAAACAAAAAACAAAACTACTCTGGTTTAGATATTATAATTCTGCCAAATGCCACATCACTCTGTCCCCGCCCCCCCCTTTCATTTACACATCTTTTAACTATAGCAGCAGGAAAACGGTTCTTTAATTGGCATTTCTTTCACTGTCAGTCACAGAAACCAAATGACGGAGAAAAACATCAATTAGATGCTGGTTGTGGCAAGTGAGCATGATGCACCTTCTGAAATGGAATGCTTAATACTAAAAAGAACCCAGCTGTCTAGGAAAACAGCAAGTATTTCTTCAAGCTTTCTCAAAGGGAATGATAGAGAAGCTGGTGGGAAAGACAGCCTGGTGAGAAGCACAATTAGGCTTCTGAGAATTCCATAGTACTGTAGAATTATACGGTTGGAAGGGACCCCAAGGGCCATCTAGTCCAACCCCCTGCAAGCAGGAATCAGTGCTGAAGGATCCCTTGATCGATAACCATTCAAATTCTGTTACTGAAGGAGAGTCCACCACATTCCAAGGGAGTCGATTCCACTGTCAAACAGCTCTTACTTTAAGAATGCTCTTCCTAATGTGTAGTCGGAATCCGCTTTCTTGTAATTTTCTTGTTCCGTCTTCCATGTGACAGCGCTTCAGATATTTGAAGCATGCCTGCAAATTTCACTCACTTCTGCCAAAAGAAAAAAAAAAGTTACAGCCATTTCCTCGTTTCCTGGGAATAGAGGCAGAGAAGCAAAGTAGACTTGGATGGTCCTATTCTAAACTCCATTCAGGAGAAGGACTGCTGTTGGTTGAGCCACCTCAAGCTTGTGACAGGAAACAAGGCTTTAAAACAAAGTTTCACTCATAGTACTCTTTTTGCCCTTCTAAAACTGCTGGGTTTCTAAACCATGAGCGGAACAGATTTGGGGTAGGACTAAGTCTTCCCTTGTCCTGCCCCTAAAACACCCCTTTTTGAGGTGTTTATGTCAATACAATTTCTGCTGGCTGAAGTCCTGCCACCTGACCCCTGGCTAAGCCAATGTAAGCTCAGTCAGACAGAGGGAGTTAATCCAGTGTATCTGATGCAGGTGTTAAGGCAGCACAGCCCTGTCTCAGCCAGGACAGCCCATTATCCACTTATTCCAAACTGAGTCAAACTTGGGTTTGAATTGCATTGTACATTATTATCTGCTTGTTAGGATAGGAGGTGAAATTCAGCTAATTTCATGCTGGAGTTTGCAAAGATTGAATTTTGAGGGGCATCCCTACCCCATATTTCTGCAGACTTCTAGGAACTGCCTAATCCAGACAACTCTTTTCACCAAGCCATCAACTTTATTAGGTAAGGTACTTGAAGTTTTACATTGATATACCCTGGTGTATTCCAACTGCCTGGGTGTCTGTTATTGCCTGAGCCGACTCTCTAGAGTCTGTCCTGAAATTCTGTCTCGATTCAAGCTGAGGTTAGCTTGGCAGCACATGCTCTTGGGTTATCAGCTGTGAATTAATGAATTCTCCACCAAGGAACTAGGAATTAATTGGATTTCTCAAATGACTTCAGTTCACCCTCACCATCATGCAGGCATTCACATTTCTTAGTTTTAAAACGATGCACTTAGCGCTGCAAATATTCACCATTCGCCAGGTAGGAACTTGTTAGTTTGATTGACATATTTGATAAACTTTCTTCCACCCTTGAGCTTTTACTGTGAAAAAAAAAAGTTTCTCATTGAAAATGGATGAGCTGCCATCAACAAGAGACCTCCGAGAATTGTGTTGTCCTCTGTCGATTATTTCATCTCTCTTCCCGCCCCAAGAAATCACCTCTGGATTCAACGAACCATTGTTGTTCACTAACGTACCACACTCCAATATTTTATGGCTCTCTCCACTCTTGTGAAACCAGAGTAATCTGTGTCCAGTGGTCTTATAAAATGTTTGTGGTTCTGATCTTCTGTGCTGTTTATAAAGTGCTTTATCTCTGACGCAAGTACCATACAGTAAGCACAGTTCTGCCATGCTTTCCTACAAAGAAGGATGTGCTGTCTTAATTAAACATACTTTTCTCTTATGCTCTGCAGAGTGGGAACTCGGGCTGAGCTTCACTTGAAGTAACTCCATGTGGAACTTAAATGAAAGAAATTATTTGGGGAGAGAGGGATCTAGATTCTGTCAATGGGAGCGATGAATTCAAATGCTTCCTTCCAGTCAGTGAAACAAAATGTGCTTGTCTTTTGCTGCATTATTGGGAATAACTTTGGAATATAACAAGGCAGCTTTGGCCAACTTAATATCCTGCTGGTGTTCTAGACAACAATCCTCATCAGCCCTGGCAAAAACACACAAACACAAAACTCTGCAAGGCATTATGTTGCTGGAGGGGGGGCGTGTAAGGCTTTAGAAACTTGCAAACCCTCATTGGAATCTTCTTCTTCTTCGGTGATCACTCGTAGCTGAGTAAGATTGTCTTCCATAAACACGGTTTTAACAGTGAGTCTGTAAGTGACTGTGGAGGCCAATTCTGGTTTGTTTTTTTTTAATGATATTTATTGAAATTTTACAGACAAAAGAAAGTTACAGAATAAGAAAAGAAAAAGAAAAAGAAAAAAGATACAAAAATACAAAGAAAAATACAAAATACATGAAAAATAATTTAAAAAACAATTAAAAACAGATCAATCTTTTCGTGTCTTATATTTCAATTACTTGTTTCCTGACCTCCTCACACCTCCCTTTTTTGTATTCCAGTTCACATAGTCAATTCAGCAAATCCTTTCCCTCTTTGTTTTTATCTTAATTCTATATCTTAACATATTAAAACTTCGTATCTTCATCTGATTATCAATCCATTTTTACATATTCTTTTTAGCTTTGTTGCTAAAGCCATTTCATTTCAATCCAACATCATTTTAACATTCATTAATTTTACAATGTTTCTGTAGATAGTTTTTAAATTTCTTCCAATCTTCTTCCACCAACTCTTCTCCCTGGTCTCGGATTCTGCCAGTCATTTCCGCCAATTCCATATAATCTATCACTTTCATCTGCCATTCTTCCAAGGTGGGTAGATCTTGTGTCTTCCAATACTTTGTGATGAGAATTCTTGCTGCTGTTGTTGCATACATAAAGAAAGTTCTGTCCTTCTTTGGCACCAATTGGCCGACCATGCCCAGGAGAAAGGCCTCTGGTTTCTTCAGGAAGGTATATTTAAATACCTTTTTCATTTCATTATAGATCATCTCCCAGAAAGCCTTAATCCTTGGGCACTCTGGAGGCCAATTCTGGATCCACATGTCCTTCCACAGTGGGGACATAGGTTTCTGGATGGGAATTGATCATGGTGAGGGTTTGCCAAGCGTGCCTTCCTCTTAGCACGTTTCTCTTTTGCATCCTGAGTTTGAGCGTCTTGAAAGCCCATGTCACCTTTGCTAAAGGTTGTTCTCCAATTGGAGCACTCGCAGGACAATGTTTCCCAATTGCCAGTGTTTATACTACTTTTTTTTTTTTTAGATTTGCCTTGAGAGAGGCTTAAAACCACTTTTGTTGTCCACCGGTATTTCACTTTCCATTCTTAAGTTGGGAATAGAGTAGTTGCTTTGGAAGATGATAATCAGGCATCCGAACAACATGACAAGTCCAACACAGTTGGTGTTGAAGAATCATTGCTTCGATACTGGTGAGTGGAGCTCCAGAAGGAAGTTGTCTGCCTACCCAGCCAGTAGCAATCTTTCTCATTCTTTAAAATAAGAGTTACAGGCAGAAAGAGAAGGACAGAAACAATAAGTAAACTTACTGTGCAGTACTGCTATCCTTCCTTCCTTCCTTCCTTCCTTCCTTCCTTCCTTCCTTCCTTCCTTCCCTCTCTCTCTCTCTCTCTCTCTCTCTCTCTCTCTCTCTCTCTCTCTCTCTCTCACACACACACACACACACACACACACACACACATTTAGGAGTCTAGTCCCAGGCTATTTTTACACCTCCCTTAAAACAGTGAAAGGGATGGATGGATTTGTCAATTTCACTTTTTCTCAGTTTCTCATCCCCCCCCCGAATTCAATTGCCATATTTCCATCCCATTTTGCATTTTTTAAAAAGGTTTTCATGAAATTCCATACATTTTCATTGAATTTCTCCTGATTTTACCAAAAATGCAAATAATACTCTTTATCTCCTCTTGCTATCTTGAAGGCTCAGAACAGTGGGGGGGGGGCAACCTGGGGAGAAGAATGTAGTCTGGAGAGTGTCAAGAGGCCTGAATAGAGACGTTTGGAGGGCCCAATCTTCCACCCTTGCTTTAGGATGAGGGGTAAACTGAGGGGAGGGGTAGAGACCAATGGTCAATGGCAATGCCCTCTCCTGGTGCACTCTTCCTGATTCATGCATGCGTCCATGAACCCAGACTAAGGATTAACATGATGGAGACAGTAAACCCTTATTTTTTTTTTCCAGGAAATACTTCCTTTCCAAGCAAGTCAGCTGAGCTCCTTAAACTGGAGTGGATTTAGCTTTATCATTCAATCGTAAGAGGTGAGATTAAGGAGAGTTTCATATATATATATATATATGGCATCAAAGCAAGAAGAATCTTTGACATAAGCACCATCTCTAATACTGAGGATTAATTTCTTCACTTCGTTCAGTGGCAGGAGATCTTTCTTCCTTATCCAAGATATTATCCTCACAGTTTCAAGTCCATGAATGCCTCTCACTGCCTCCACCTGACCTGATAAGGCCTTCTCAATCCCTCCCTCCCTCCTTCCCTCCCTCTCTCAAATCCTTTCTCTCAAATAATTTATCAAGAAGGGTTGTTTGCATGCTTCCAAAGACTCTTGCTAGAGACATGGACAGAACAATCTTAATACCCCGCTGTGGCATTTGCCCATTCTTTTGAAAATGTCTGTGCAGGGGGAGAGAGTTAATAGGTAGACCAATAGAAAAGCTGGAGGCGGAGCCTACCCGTTTATAAAAAGGGGTTAGCCCGAGGTTTAGACAGTTAGTTCATTGGTTGGTTGGGAAGAAGCACTTGGGAAAGCAGTTGGCAGACAGATGGAAATAGAGAGAGACAGTTAGTGCAGTTGGTTCTTGTGTGAGGGGAGGTGGACGAGTTAGAGACAGGATAAAATAAGACTAAGAGGGTAAAGAGTAACAGCATTTTGAATGCCTTTAGAGTTTATGTGTGCAATAATCTACAATCTTCATCGTTAACTTGAGAACCTGACTGAGGCTAAGTGATTTACCGGGGAGAACCTGGTTGGTGGCAGCAGATTAGTGGTGTACAGGTCAATAGTCCATGAGACAACCAGGGGCTCCGTACAAACGCCACACCCGCTGTCACAGACAGGGCTGTACGGAGCCATGAGGCCACCGCTTCACTCATGGTGGCAGCGGGCAAGCCAGATTGGACCTGATCCCTGTGCTGGATACAGGCTGGCACTGCCTGTGGAAGCAAGTCAGAATCCAGTGAATCCTAGGCTGCCTCAACTGCACCCTTGCAATTTCCCACTGAGGGACTTTCTGACAGGTTCCATTGGTTGGTAAGCCACTGGTAGGATGTCCTGCTCATTCAGTGACTTCTGAGAGGTCATCTGAGTCAGTAGAAGTGCGTGGAGGGACACCTCTGCTTAATCCCACCCCATTGTCAGCCTAGCATAAGGGCTAGGAGGGGTCGATTCCAGCCAAAACCATTTAATGTATTTTTCCATGTATAAGACTACCTCTTTTTTTACTCTAAAATAGTGTTCAAAATTGGGGCTCGTCTTACACATGGATAGTGGAGCGGGGGGGGGGGGCGATTGGTTGCAGCCGTGAACAGGAGGTTCTCTGCGGCGATTGGATGGGTGATTGGTGGCTGCGGCAATCACTGCTTTGGATTGGCTGTGGCTGTGGCGATTGGGTTGGAGATTGTTGGATGTGATAAGGGCTGCTATGATTGTCTTCCACCGCGCCAATTGTGTTTGTGCTTGCCGGCTGCTGTTGGCGATTGGGCAGACAGTTTTGACAACAAGCAGCATTTGTCAGTATGGTGAGTGATTTTTGTCATTCTCATAACTCCCCCAAAAAGCTCAACAACTGTGGGCAACCCTTATAATAATTATAAAACCCCGCCCATCTGGCTGGGCTTCCCCAGCCACTCTGGGAGGCTTCCAACAAAATATAAAAATACAATAGTCTATTAAACATTAAAACACTTCCCTAAAAAAGCTCAACAACTCTGGGCCATCTCCCCCCATTGGATTCCCTCAAAATAGGGGGCGTCTTATACACGGAAGAATACGGTAGTTATCTTCATCCAACAGAATGGAAGCAGGAGATGAAGAAGACAACAAAAAAACCATTGCTTTATGAAGACTTTGTTGTTGTTTAGTTGTTTAGTCATGTCCAACTCTTCGTGACGCCATGGACCAGAGCATGCCAGGCACACCTGTCTTCCACTGCCTCCCGCAGTTTGGTCAAACCCATGCTGGAAGCTTCTAGAACACTGTCCAACCATCTCTTGTCCCCTTCTCCTTATGCCCTCAATCTTTCTCAACGTCAGGGTCTTTTCCAGGGAGTCTTCTCTTCTCTTGAGGTGGCCAAAGTATTGGAGCCTCATCTTCAGGATCTGTCCTTCCAGTGAGCACTCAGGGCTGATTTCCTTCAGAATGGATAGGTTTGATCTTCTTGCAGTCCATGGGACTCTCAAGAGTCTCCTCCAGCACCATAATTCAAAAGCATCAATTCTAAGGTGATCAACCTTCTTTATGGTCCAGCTCTCACTTTCATACATCACTACTGGGGAAACCATAGCTTTAACTATACGGACCTTTGTTGGCAAGGTGTCATGATACAGGTGTCTAATATTATGCACAGTGTGAAGAAAGGGGGTGAAGAAAAGTTTTTTTTTCCAGAAATTCAGAAAGTTTGAAGTCCCAGGTTGAATACTTATCCATTGAAAAAGGCCTCAGATAGTGTACGGTATAAAACCACACACACCAAGAAACTGTTCACTATACACTGATTCCAATTAAGCCCAAGCAGAATGGAATGAATGTTTGGATGCAATGAACCTAATTTGCAGGAGGGAAGTTCCTTTGAACCAGAGGACAAGATGCAACAAAGAGAAATACCTTAGCAGCAGGGCAGGTGTGCTGAGAAGGAGACAGTGGAAGAGCTATTGCTTGTCCTCTTGCAAACACTGTACATCATAGGACTCCCCACCAGGCTTCCAGAAACCTGAGTGTGCTGTTTGCTTCCCAGGCTTACAGAGAACTTTTGATCATAAGGACAGTAAGGGAAAAATGGAGGAGGAGAAAGGAGCAGAGGGAAATTACAAGAAACAACTCCAGGAAATTGAAAGGCTGGTGCTTCTGTGGCAATTCTTTCTTTCTTTTTTGATGTTCCTTCCAAATGTGCCAAACACTGAAATATAGAAAACAGACTCCCTAGACTCCCAATGTGAACTAAATAAAAGAGAGAGTTGTGGAGCTCCCAAATTACAAATGAAATGAGATATGAATATCTGCCATCTATCTACTGTATGTATCTTAGGCTCAAGTCTAGGTACTCACATTCTTGTGTATAAAGCCCTTAGTGACTTAGGGAGACAATCCTAGCCCGCCAGGAAATGAGCAACTTAGGAGAGAGGCATTTTATGTAATGAACAGGTGTTAAATAGAGGAAGAGGAAGATGGTGGCTCGACAGGGAGTTGCATAAAGAGGCTTGGACGTTGTTCCTCCCAAAAAGGTTTTATCTGTTATTTTTTAAAGCCTTTTAAAAGCTGTTTAGATTTTGGAGAGAGTGGATCTCTGGCTCAGCGAAAAATATGCTAACACAACATGCTCATCCAGCTCACTGGGGGTTCAGCCAGCTAACCCAAAACCCACAAAAAGGGTTGTAGCATGAGCGGGACTTAGCTGGCATCCACGTCAACAAGCCACACCATTTCATTTCCTGCCTGCTCATATCTACACCCAGCTGTGTCACATCTAGCAAGCTCTGGTGTTCTCAGCTGTCCCTAGATAGAAGGAGGAGGGGGGGAGGAGGAGGAGGAGGAGGAGGAGGAGGAGGAGGAGGAGGAGGAGGAGAAGAAGAAGAAGAAGGAGGAGGAGGAGGAGGAGGAGAAGAAGAAGAAGAAGAAGAAGAAGAAGAAGAAGAAGAAGAAGAAGAAGAAGAACAACAACAACAACAACAACAACAACAACAACAACAACAACAACAGTATTGAGGATGATAAGAAACATTTTTTACATTGTCTTAGGTGCTGAAATGTCAGCCTATTGAGATGATTCACACTGCAATTTTGTGGCTCAAAACAACTTCTTTAAAAGGCTCCATGAGGACAGGGTTACTAGAGGATACACTGTTTTGACTAGGGGTGAATGAGAGGGAAATGTAGTTTGGTTAGCATTTTAATGCAAATCTGCCTAATCCACAGTTCCTGAAACAATACACAAACAAAGAGGCAGCCATGCTTCCAAGTTTGCACATCTCTGCAATACAGCTTTCCAACCAAATAATGTATACTAAAGGCATACATTAGGGATGCAGGTGGTGCTGTGGGTTAAACCACAGAGCCTAGGGCTTGCTGATCAGAAAGTCGGCGGTTCAAGTCCCCGCGACAGGGTGAGCTCCCGTTGCTCAGTCCCTGCTCCTGCCAAGCTAGCAGTTCAAAAGCACTTCAAAGTTCAAGTAGATAAATAGGTACTGCTCCGGCAGGAAGGTAAACGGTGTTTCCGTGCGCTGCTCTGGTTTCGCCAGAAGCAGCTTAGTCATGCTGACCACATGACCTGGAAGCTGTACACTGGCTCCCTCGCCCAGTAAAGCAAGATGAGCGCCGCAACCCCAGAGTCGTCCACAACTGGACCTGTTGGTCAGGGGTCCCTTTACCCTTTACCTTTAAAGGCATACATTAATTGAACTTGTGAATAATAATATATATTAGTGGAAATCAAAAAATTGTGGAGTCCAACCCCCTGCAATTAAGGATTTTCAACTAAAGCAAAAAACAAAAAAACAAAAAAAGCCTTGTATTAGTGAAAATTGCATGCAAAAAAGTATTTAAGGCAAAATTGCAATCAAAGGATGTGTATATCAGGGAGGAGAAATATGCAATAAATTTTTGGGAAATTTTAATAGTGTTTTTTGTTTTTGTTTTTCACAGTTGCAAACTGATCTGGGAATGTATAGAACTAAGCTTAAAATTAAAATTGGGGGGAGAGAAGAAAAACTGAGAGAAATGGAAATTGACAGATTCATCCATCCCTAGTGTTGACCTTCCAAACGGCAGTGAATCTCCCAGGATATAGAAAGTTAACAAGAAAATAAGTTTAAGCGTAAGTGAGCAGCAGAACATTTCAGTTATACATCATCATTCCAGTGGTTTAGCCAGAGAGCTCTCCACTGGCGCGCCAAAACCTCCCCAGACCACATTAAGGAAAGCAATTTCAGAGGCTACAGTGGTGCTTACACTTCACAAAGTGCATGAAATATAGCACAACGCCAAAACACTAAAAGCAGCGAGCCAGTGGCAAGAGCCCCCAAACACACATATCTTTCATGTTTTTTTAAGCAGCTGATTCATCTCCATCAGGATGGCCTGTTTTTCTCATTTCTAAGTGCTTGTTCATACTGGGCACCAGTTGCCCTGTTAACGCTGTCCAACTAATGCTGTTATCATCAAGAGTCTTGCCAACAGTCAGCTCCCCAACTTTGAAATTCAGCCAAATTTTAAATTCATGCAAAAAAATTGTTTTGCCTTCAGTCGTGAGCAGACATGAAAGAGCTGGCCTGTGAGGAAGGGAAACATATGAAAGTCCCAAAATGAAGAGGGCAATACAACTCCTGGCAGAAGCTGACTAGGGACCTAAACTAAGGTTTCACAGTGGCAGTGGATGATGATGATGATGATGATGATGATGATGATGATGATGATAACAACAACAACAACAACGATAATTTATTTATACCCCACCCATCTGGCTGGGTGTCCCCAGCCACCCTGTGCAGCTTCCAACAAAGTATTAAAATACAGTGGTCTGTTAAACATTAAAAGCTTCCCTAAACAGGGCTGCCTTCAGATGTCTTCTAAAAGTCTGGTAGTTGTTTTTCTCTTTGACATTTGGTGGGAGAGCATTCCACAGGGCAGGTGCCACTACCAAGAAGGCCCTCTGCCTGGTTCCCTGTAGCTTGGCTTCTCGCAGTGAGGGAACCATCAGAAGGCCCTCTGAGCTGGACCTCAGTGTCCAGGCACAACGATGAGATTGGAGAGACTCCTTCAGGTATACTGGACCGAGGCTGTTTAGGGCCTTAAAGGTCAGCACCAACACTTTAAATTGTGCCCAGAAATGTACTGGGAGCCAATGTAGGTCTTTCAAGACTGGTGTTATGTAGTCTCAGCGGCCTCTCCCAGTCTAGCTGCCACATTCTGGATTAGCTGTAGTTTCCGGGTCACCTTTAAAGGTAGCCCCACATAGAGAGCATTGCAGTAGTCCAAGTGAGAGATAACTAGAGCATGCACCACTCTGGCGAGACAGTCCATGGGCAGATAGGGTCTCAGCCTGCGTACCATATTGAGTTGGTAAACAGCTGCCCTGGACACAGAATTGACCTGCACCTCCATGGACAGCTGCGAGTCCAAAATGACTGCCAGGCTGCACACCTGGTCCTTCAGGGGCACAATTACCCCATTCAGGACCAGGGAGTCCTCCACACCTGCCTGCCTCCTGTCCCCCCAAAACAGTACTTCTGTCTTGTCAGGATTCAACCTCAATCTGTTAGCCACCATTCATCCTCCAACCGCCTCCAAACACTCACACAGGACGTTTACCACCTTCACTGGTTCTGATTTGAATGTATTTGGATATATTTCAGAGCCTCCAAGTGTTTCTATTTTCTAGGGACAGTGCCGGATTTATAGAAGTTATGCCAGTTTCTGATTTGAGCCCAGAATGTCCCGCTTTTCCTTAGGATGTCTCTATCTTCATTGGATAAATGTTCAAGAGTATGGTAAAGGTAAAGGTAAAGGGACCCCTGACCATTAGGTTCAGTCATGACCGACTCTGGGGTTGCGGCACTCATCTCACTTTATTGGCTGAGGGAGCCGGCGTACAGCTTCCGGGTCATGTGGCCAGCATGACTAAGCTGCTTCTGGCAAACCAGAGAAGCGCACGGAAACGCTGCTTACCTTCCCGCCAGAGTGGTACCTATTTATCTTCTTGCGCTTTGATGTGCTTTCGAACTGCTAGGTTGGTAGAAGCCGGGACCGAGCAATGGGAGCTCACCCCATTGCGGGGATTTGAACTGCCGACCTTCTGATCAGCAAGTCGTAGGCTCTGTGATTTAACCCACAGCGCCACCCACGTCCCACAGAGAGTATGGTAGGATGTCCCTATTTCCATCGGAGAAATGTAGAAGGCTATGGAGTTATGCAACCCCTAAGCCAAGAAGATAAGTAACTATACAACCTTTAGAAGACATCTGTAGGTAACCCTCTATAGGGAAGTTTATTATGTTTAATGTTTTATTATGCTCTTTATATGTTGGAAGCCACTCAGAGTGGCTGGGGCAACCCAGTCAGATGGGCAGAGTATAAATAATGGGTGGTTCACAACAAAATATTAAAAACACAATAAAACATCAACCATTTAAAACTTCTCTGAATAGGTCTTCCCTTCACAAGACTTTTTTTTCAGCTGGAACTCAATTCCAGCACCTTTCAGTTGCGTGCCATTGCCATTCTAAGAAAACAAGGGAGGTGTTCGTGGTGAACAAACGCCATTTAGGGCTTTAAAGGTTCCTGTTAAAGAAGCACCAATTTGCTGCAGTAATGTGTAAGGCGCTTGCAGCATGTGGCCTGCTGGCCAGTGAGTTCGCACCTCATTCTTTCTGCATTGGGGCAGCTACTACCGCTGTGCACTGGGGTCTGTCCTTTGACAGGATTAAGGATCTGGGCCGCTGAAAATCTGATGCATACAGAGGTTATGTTCGGATGTGGTGCTGAGGTGCAGTTGTTAATTTTGTTTTGTTCATTCCTAGGTCCACCTACCCTGCACGTCTGGATAGTCGGGCACAGCATTGTCCACTGGGCCGGCAGGAGGGTGGCGGAGTCTGGATTCGGACGCAGACTCGGACTCCCTGACCACGTGTGTGTCTCCTGGGTGTCCAGATGAGGAATACGTTGGGAGGAGCTTCTCCTGATGGTACGGGTGAAGGTGTCTGCGGAAGGCATGCCTGTGGACATGGTGGTGCATCTGGGCGAGAACGATCTGCCAGAAGCTCCCAGCTTGAGCCTGTGGACCTGCATGCAGGAGGACTTGGAAGAGTTGAAGGCAGCTCTTCCTGGACTCAAAATGTTTTGGTCACAGCTGTTGCAGTGAGGTAACCGCCAGAAGGCCCTCGGAGCTGGACCTCAGTGTCTGGGTTGAGTGATGGGGGTGGAGACGCTCTTTCAGGTATGCAGGTCCAAGGCCATTTAGGGCTTTAAAGGTCAACATCAACACTTTGAATTGTGCCTGGAAACGTTCAACAATACATTGTTCCTGGCAACTCCAACAGACTCTCCATGTCTCCCTATTTTCGAGGGACAGTCCCAGATTTAGAGGAGCCATCCAAGTTTCTGATTTGATCCCAGAATGTCCCACTTTTTTTTTTTAGGATGTCCCTATTTTCAATCAAGAAATGTTGGAGGGTATAGAGTTACTCAACTCCTGAGCTGTCTGAAGGCAATCCTGTACAGGGAAGTTTTTTCAATGTTTAATGTTTGATTATGTTTTTATATATGTTGGAGTGGCTGGTGCAACCCAGTAAAATGTGAGAGGTACAAATGGTAAAATTATCATTGTGGAATGGGACATCCCTATTTTCAGCAGAGAAATGTTGGCGGGTATGCTCTAAGATAACTGAGAGACTATATCAACTGATTTTTTATAATATTTAAGCAGTTTTCATAATGCTTAAACATAACTGGCCAGATTAACAGAGACAATTAGGGGACAACCCAGACAAGAATTTCAAAAAGAATGGGGGAAATGCAGAGAATACTTTACCAAACAGTGCCTCAAAATATATACCTGGAAGTCCTTTATTTTTATGTTATGTTTTCTTTATTTAAAGGGATAGGAGTTTAATTTTGATAACTGAATTGTCAACGGTGGTGGATTTGTTTGTATGTACGAGTTGTTGTGGACTATGTTGTAAAATAATAATAATAATAATAATAATAATAATAATAATAATAAATAATATTTTATTACTCATGTGTATTGATGCGCCACCTGGGATCCTTCAGAAAGAAGACCAAGATTTAATTTGAACAAATAAATGTCATCAAATACTAAGTACCCTAAGTATCCTCGGGTGGGTTTTGCTCTCCCTATGAGCCACACGAATGTTGAGAAATTCTGCCGATCCCAGACATTTTGGATAAACCTTCTTTTGTTTTTCGGAACAAGCCTTGTCCTGTTCATCCAGCCTTTGTTATTCTGCACCATCAATCCGGAACTGCTGGTTTCCTGAAAGTGGCGTTTAATCTTTTCATGCCTGTGGAAGATCAATCTCACCGATGACCCCCTCTCAGCATTAGAACCAAGGTGATCATATAATGGGCAGTTATTTTAACATTCCTGGCTATTACATCCTAGAATGCATCGCCGCAGATGGGGAGCTAAACATCGCTGCCTCCTCACGTCTCTGCTACCTGGCGGGCTTAACAAAAAGACACACAGCGTCTCAGTGATACGGTTACGAATCTTCGCAAACGCCATTTTATGAGAAAGGGGAGAATGGCTGGGCCTGCAAAAGGTGTGGATTATACAGGATGCTGCCTCCGGCAGAGGAGGGATGTAATTCTTTATGGTCCATGGCTGTTCTTTTGGCTGATGGCTCTTTCGCCCTGTGACTTCTGCTGAAGACACCATGATTGCATTCCTCCCCATTTACCTTCTCACCTGTTTTTTTGGGCTAGGTCCATATCGCAAAAGGTCACTCCCACCGAACATAAAGAGAGAGTGTTTTTGGCATGCTGGTGAATGTTGCCATATGCTTCAGAAAAGAGCAGTTTGGAAGCACTGCAGGTAATCTCTGCTTTTCTCATCACAAGTTTGTGGCACCGTGATGAATCCTTTCACGGAATGGGCTTGAACCAGAGGCAGCCTGCATTCTCCACAGATGCTCTCTGACAGTTCACAAATGAACATGTGGATACTTATAATATCCCCCAAGGGAACAGCTGTAGCACAGAGGTAGAGCATCTGTTTTACATGCAGAAGGTTGCAGGTTCAAATCCTGGCAATCTCCAGGGAGTGTTGAGAATTTTCCTAACCTGTTGCCAATCAGGTAGGTCTCAACCTTTTTGTCCGTCCCTCACCCCCCTGTCATCCCCACCCCACCCCCAGTGCTCTGTGGCTATCTCAGTCTGACTGAACTGATACCTGATTTGGCTCGGGACTTGGCAGAATCTAGTGCACGCCCCTAATAATTGCAGTCAAAGCTTGGTTGTCAAACGCCCTGGAACTCATACGTTTTGGCTCCTGGACACTGCAAACCCCGGAAGTGACTGTTCTGGTTTGCAAACATTCTATGGAACCCAAATCTCTGACGGGGAAGCTCCTGGGACCAATCAGAAGCCATGATTTGGTCTTTGAATGTTTTGGAAGTCGGGCTCTCCTGTCTCTCCTTCTCTGTGAGCTTGAGTCTTTTGCCTCCATTGCTCAGATCCTTCTGGGCCACTCCTCCCCCCTTTATGTGTGACCCCCTACAGTTCATCTCCTGTGGGTTAATCTTGGGGGGGGGGGACACTGCCATAACAAAACATCACTGAAACATACGACCTTCACCGCTTGCTAGTATTTTCATGTGACTGGGTGCAGATAGAGCTAGGCAGTTCTTATTCTCTCTCTCGCTCTTTTTCTCTCTCTCTAATGAAGCACAGATTGAAAATTGCTTAAAAGCCTGTGCAGGGTGACGAGGGAGAGATTTTACCCAGCGGCACTCCGAGGAAAATTACTGCAATTGCACTTTTTAGTTATTATCAGCTTGCTCTACAGGACCTTGGGAACAAGCTATTTATGCTTTGGCTCCAGGGCTGTTCACAACCAGAATTGCAGATTCTAAGCCACATATATATGTGTAAACCTAGAGCACACTCTGGTCTGTTCAGTCGGCCTGCAATCTCACTTCATAATCAGCGAGGAGCACTTTGCACAATATCACCCTTCTGTTCTATATCTGTACATAACAAGGCTCCTAAAATAAATCTCCATGCCACTGACTGCTACAAGGGACTAGTGTTAGCAGAGGCTGGTCCACCACAGCAAATGGGGCATTGCTCTCTCAACCTCTCAAAAGCCATCTCTCCCTGCTACGCCTTCTTTTCAATTTTAAAAAGAAACAGAAGATCTCTTTGTACGTCATAGAAGGGACCCAAACAGTCTCTTCTCTTTGATGATCACTCGTAGCCAAGTAAGATTGTCTTCCATAAACACGGTTTTAACAATGAGTCCGTAAGTGACTGTGGAGGTCAATTCTGGATCCACACGTCCTTCCACAGTTGGGGGCATTAGTTTCCGGGCAGGAGTTGATCACGGTATGGATTTGCCAAGCGTGCCTTCCTCTTAGCACGTTTCTCCCTTGCATCCTGAGTTTGAGTGTCTTGAAAGCCCATGACGCCTCTGGTAAAAGCTGTTCTCCAATTGGAGCGCTCACAGGCCAGTGTTTCCCAGTTGTCAGTGTTTATACTACATTTTTAAAGATTTTCCTTGAGACAGTCTTTAAACCTCTTTTGTTGACCACCAGCATTACGCTTTCCATTTTTAAGTTCGGAATAGAGTAGTTGCTTTGGAAGACGATAATCAGGCACCTGCACGACATGACCAGTCCAACGAAGTTGATGTTAAAGAATCATTGTTTCAATACTGGTGATCTTTGCTTCTTCCAGTACACTGGTATTAGTTCACCTGTCTTCCCAAGTGATGTCAGAAATGCAGGAATACAGCTGAAGCATTCCTGTCCAATGAATATTCAACCTCTGTTCAAAAACCCCAATGAAGGAGAGTTCACGACCTTCTGAGGTATTGCATGTCACCGTTGAACAGTTCTTACCATCAGAAAGTTCTTCCTAATGTATATCCAGAATTTCCTGTTCATTTGAATCTGTGGGGTCTGGCTTTCCTCTGGAGCAGCAGAAAGCAAACTTTCTCTACCTTCCATGTGATAGCCAGGGCCGGATTTAGGTTTGATGAGGCCCTAAGCTACTGAAGGTAATGGGGCCCTTTATATAGCATATATTTATATATAGTATTATGGTAGCAAGTGGGGGTAATAGGGAACTGTATTAGTAAATAATAATATAGGCCTGCTAAATAATAGGGACGCGGGTGGCGCTGTGCGTTAAACCACAGAGCCTAGGACTTGCCAATCAGAAGGTTGGCGGTTCGAATCCCCATGACGGGGTGAGCTCCAGTTGCTCGGTCCCTGCTCCTGCCAACCTAGCAGTTCAAAAGCACATCAAAGTGCAAGTAGATAAATAGGTACTGCTTTGGCGGGAAGGTAAACGGCATTTCCGTGCGCTGCTCTGGTTCTCCAGAAGCGGCTTAGTCATGCCAGCCACATGACCTGGAAGCTGTACACCGGCTCCCTCGGCCAATTAAGGGAGATGAGCGCCACAACCCCAGAGTCTGCCATGACTGGACCTAATGGTCAGGGGTCCCTTTACCTTTTACCTTACTAAATAATAAAGATGAAGAAAAAGTAATTTTATAATGGGGTCAATATAAATAAATTATGTATTACATGAAATCAATCAGTAGGCATAAGACTCATACCCTTAGTCTATGCTGCCTGATCATCAGTCTACAAGCACTCTTTAATATTAGATAACAGGTACAACAGCTTGACCTACATTCAACTGTGATGCACAGATATCACGATCCTGCTTCCGTTACCATTTGCTGATCACCATTGAACTTTTTTGGGGGTTGGGTTTGGGATGGGTTTTCGGAAGACACCTGTGTGTGAATTTGTTTTGTGTGTGTAGATCAGTGCACACTGACCAATGCACAGTCTTTGCAGTAAAGCCCTATTCCAATGACATGAGCATCATGACGTAGATTCTTATCTGCTACAGCCTTCATCCGCCTTCACAGCTGCTGTAACATGTGACTTGTTATCTTCTGCCTGTTCTGCCGCTGAAGACTTCTTGGATCATTCTTTTTCTAGCTCCTCCCCTTTGACCTTATAGCCTTGGGTGACCGTGCTGGGAGTACAAGACTCCTGACGGCTTAGCTCACAAGGGTCATAGGAACGTGCAAGTCCACTCACCACGACAAGGTGATGAAACCAGTGAGTGACTAGTCTCCACTGACTAGGGATGGTCCAACATCTTCTGAAGGAGCAGAGGTTCCAAATCACTGGCCCAGTCACAAATGCTAAGAAAACCAGAGACACTTGGAGAAAAGCTAGTCTAATCTTACTGGCATTGGCTCTCCAGTATTTGAAGCACAAGTCCACTCACTGAACCTTTGGAATGGAGGCTCCAGGGATTGAACCTTGAGCATGCAAGACATGAGTTTTGCAACTGAATTATGGTTTCCTCCCCTCACATACTGCTAGGTCCCTTTTTCCTGGAGATGATGGGGGATTGATCCTGCGTCCTTCTGCATGTGCACCATGTGTGCTACCAGTTCTCCTAATACTATGGGTTTCATGTGGGTAACATTTTCAGCACTGATAACTAGGTGAACGTACAAGTGTATTCTTATTTGAGGAAACAGTGACATCTTGTGGCAACTGAAAGTAGCTTTGTGTGTTCCTTTTTATTTATCTCTGATAAAAACTTAAAGCAGGCATAGGCAAACTTGACCCTCCAGATGTTTTGGGAGTACAGCTCCCATCATGTCTGACCACTGGTCCTGTTAGCTAAGGATGATGGGAGTTGTAGTCCCAAAACATAGGCTGAGTTTGCCTATGCATGACTTAAAGCATGTTACTTATAACTTATGACTGGAGTTACAAGTGCATATCTCTCTCTCTCTCTCTCTCTCTCTCTCTCTCTCTCTCTCTCTCTCTCTCTCTCTCTCTCTCTCTCCACAAACATGCACACAGAGACAGAGACAGTGCCACCATATTGTATAAGATGTGGGCTGTTTCTTGTATGGCAAATCAGCAGCCTATGCAGTATCCCTGGCAGACTAAAGCTAACATCTTGGGTTATTCATCTTGGATTAGTTCCTTAACCTAGTCAATGCATTATAAGGAGGTGTCTTCCTCCAAAGTAACCATGCAAAGACAAACGAAAGGAAGCAAACAGTTTTATTAACATTTCTTTTACACCTTACAACAAGCCACACAAATCATCACCATATAGCATATGTAGAAAAATAGTAGAATCATATTGGCACTGATGACTGTTCGTTATTGACATTACCATTCATCATTAGCATCATCCTCTCATTCTACAAAGTTGATCATCACTGTAATAAATAAGGAGCATTAAAATTTCACAGTGGCATTCTAAGCTTTACATTCGTGATCTTGGTTAAATAGGAGACCGATTACTCCCACCCCTTAAAGGTAAAGGTACCCCTGCCCGTATGGGCCAGTCTTGCCAGACTCTAGGATTGTGCGCTCATCTCATTCTATAGGCCGGGAGCCAGCGCTGTCCGCAGACGCTTCCAGGTCACGTGGCCAGCGTGACAAGCTGCATCTGGCAAGCCAGCGCAGCACACGGAATGCCATTTACCTTCCCGCTGATAAGCGGTCCCTATTTATCTACTTGCACCCGGGGGTGCTTTCGAACTGCTAGGTTGGCAGGCGCTGGGACCGAACGACGGGAGCGCACCCCGCCGCGGGGATTCTAAACGCCAACCATGCGATCGGCAAGTCCTAGGCGCTGAGGTTTTACCCACAGCGCCACCTGCGTCCCATACCTCCCACCCCTTAAATATGCTCAAAATTCGAAAGCAGACCCCTTTGAAAATTAAAAGCCCTTTCTCTCAGCCAACTCCAATTATCCCACTATGTCCCATTGCCTTGATCTCATACAGAGTTCTGCATTTGTCAGTGAGGTCGCTTGTCAAACATGAAATTAATAAGAAAGCAGACAGAGAAAAGGGGACGCGTTATTATTGTCCCAGGAAATGGGAAGACCTTTGCAAGCAATAATCCCACCCTCTCATTGGGCTGCAGGTCAAATTTGCGCAAATGGACATATGCACTTTGCAAGTGGGGCACAGCTGCAGACAGTGAAACTCGTAGCAAATGGGTCCTGAAGAACCATCAGTTACTTATTAGCATCCACAAAAGGGGGTTCTCTGGTATGACTGTCCTCAAGTTTCACATTCATCACATCTAATCAGGCCATTTTGGAAAGCTTGAACCAGTTGCCAGTGGTAATATTGGTTTGGAGTTGGCAATAGTTATTCACCTTACTAACTAGTAATAGTGAAAGTCTGTAAAAATAAAAACAAAAAACCCAGTTCAGGAGACTCAGACTCTGACAATGATGCTAGACACCCAGCAATGTGTGTGTGTGTGTGTTTGTGAATGATTTGAACAGCCAATAACAAGGTCTTTTCAAATATATCTGTATATCTATATTTATATATTCCCATAGAAAGAGACATCTTAAAAGCCTTTTCAAAGGAGGCCAAATTGAATCATACCTTAGCGATGTTACAACATTTTAGATGTTGCTCTACACAACACAATTATCTTCTAAGGTTTGTTTGTAGTACAAGTATAATAGCATAAACATTTTATATATATATATATATATATATATATATATATATGTAAGACAGGATTATATAATATTCAAGGCCTTTACAAAGACAGTGTCCCAATTAAAAAAAAAAAAAAGATATATCTGATAGCTGCAGATCTTCAGCAGATCAGATTATTATTGCCCATAATTTCGATACAATTGTGGCAGCATTTATGAAGATGGAACCTACATCAGTTTGTATAAAAAACAACCACCCTATTACAAGTTCAGCAATCGATCCACAGGAGCCTGTGTTTCATGGATTTTCTTGATTGGAGAAAAGGAACATCCACATTTGATCAACAGAAATATTTTCACAAGTACTAGATCAGGATGATGGTACTAGACCCACATCTCAGATGGTTCATCTATGATCCACAGGATTCTGGGTGGAAGGAGGAGGATTCCAACCAATTCTGCATGGGTCTGAGACGGCCACCTGAAATCTCCAGTAAGACACATCAAAAAGTGAACATAGAGCTAAGCAGTGCCTGTTAGCATCTGCAGAAGTTGGGTGAGGCTCACACAAGTTGGTCTCAAGCCCGTTTTGTGTCTCTAGAAGTCCCTTCATCATCATCATCATCATCATTATTATTATTATTAAAGATTTCAGGTTGGGTTATTACCAAATAATGTTCACACATAAAACATACAGTACATTCTGCCATTCCACATTGGGGGGGGGGGGAGAAGATTAATATTGGGATTTGGTAAACAACACTAGCAAGGAATAGGATCAAGTTACAATGGCTAAGATGCTAAATTTATGGGGCTCTTTTTGACCCTTGGAGTCCTGGGTGAGCAAGGTCTCTCCCATTCTCTTCAATGTTTCAGAAAATTCTGGGTGTGTTACATGCACAGAATTAATTACTGGGACATGAGCTGCCTATTAATGTCAGGCGAAAGTGCCTTCATTATGCGGGTTCTTTTATGCCAGTTAAAAACTTTTTTTGTTGTTGTTTAGGCTGCCTACCCAGTCATGTAATTTGATTATGCATGCTTCTTATCAAACTCTGCTGATTTTATCTACACGTTGATACCTTTAATATTTCAGCTTGTTTTTAAGGTCTGTTTATTTCGTCAGTATTATAGTCTATTTTACATAAACTGCTTGCAGAGGTTTTTAAAGAAAACATTCTACAAATTTTGTCCAATTAAAAATATATCTTAATAATTAAATATGTAAATCAATGTTTCTCGAACAGTTAAAGGGGGCGATCCTATGGCAAAATCCATTGAAATGATGAGTTTAGGAAGATCAGGATCTCTAGCTGAGATGGCTGATTTCGGGCTCAGCTGGTATTAAGTCCCCAACCTCATCTTAGCCAAGGTTATGCTGGTGTAACTTGCTGACCCTGGCTAAGCCAGGACTTTTGGGGGGGCAAGGTGGGACATTCTGGGGGCATGGTGGGCTGGGACTTGACGGCGGAGATCTCAGACTGGATTCTAAGACAGTTCAGCACAGTTGTGCAACATGAAAACCTGGCACAGAACTCTATTTTAAAGGCTTGTCTCCCCTCTGCCAGGCTGAGGCAGAGCAACATCAGCAACCCTACTGCCGAATGGGTTCAAGATTTGGTCAAACTTTATGCCATTTTGGTTTATGCAATCAGCTTCTAGATTGCTCCCCAAGTCACAGAGATCTTTGTTTCACTGTTTCTGATTTTGCCACATGCTTAAGATGCATTACCTGAAGCTGAGAGCACTCCAAAGATACTATGAGATGTTAAGAAAGTGATTTAGGGAGTAATCCTGTACACCAGAAGCTGGCATCAAGCATGCTGGCATAGATTAAGCTGGCATAAAGCCACAGCACATCCAAACCCCTGGTTTGGGGAAAGTATAATAATAATAATAATAATAATAATAATAATAATAATAATAATAATAATTTATTATTTGTACCCCGCCCATCTGGCTGGGTTTCCCCAGCCACTCTGGGCGGCTTCCATAGAAACCAAAAATACAGTAAAATATCACATGTTAAAAACTTCCCTGAACAGGGCTGCCTTAAGATGTCTTCTGAATGTCAGGTAGTTGTTTATCGCTTTGACATCTGATGGGAGGGCGTTCCACAGGGCGGGCGCCACTACCGAGAAGGCCCTCTGCCTGGTTCGCTGTAGCTTTGCTTCTCGCAATGAGGGAACCACCAGAAGGCCCTCGGCGCTGGACCTCAGCATCCGGGCAGAATGATGGGAGTGGAGACGCTCCTTCAGGTATACTGGACCGAGGCCATTTAGGGCTTTAAAGGTCAGCACCAACACTTTGAATTGTGCTCGGAAACGTACTGGGAGCCAATCTAGGTCTTTCAAGACCGGTGTTTTATGGTCTCGGCGGCCGCCCCCAGTCACCAGTGTAGCTGCCGCATTCTGGATTAGTTGTAGTTTCCGAGTCACCTTCAAAGGTAGCCCCATGTAGAGTGCATTGCAGTAGTCCAAGCAGTGCTAGCTGGGGAAACAAGCCTTTAAAACACAACCTTTTTTGCCTGGCCACATGATTGAGTTGAACAGAGTTCGGATCAGGATCAAGTCTGCACTACCCAGTCACACACCCCCAGAGGTGCTGAGTTCTGCCTGACATTGGAAGGGCTCATTGCATGTGATTGATGTCGGAAGTCACTAGGTCTGCAGGGTGCCCTCCACCTGGTGAGGCCCACTGCTGCTGTGGCCCAGCCTCTCCAAGACTGGGGTGGGGTGGGGCCTCAGCCCTGTCCACACAAACATAGAGTTGGCACCTATGCCCACCTGCATGCCCCCAGAACACCACTTTTTGGGGATTTACACTCCAGACAACTTCGATTCAGCTGGCTGAGTCCTGATTGAGCAGGGATGAGCAAGCTTTGTTTTTTCTTCATGAAATAGCCCAAATCTTCTCTTGAAAGGAAAATATATCAAAATCTGTACTCTGACGAACTACAGATTATTTATGTGCACACTGCAAAAACTGACAAGCACAGATCCTGGAAGTTCACATTCCAGAAATTTAAAAAGAATTCCAATGTGAATCTAAAACAGGCTTCCTCAACCTTGGCCCTCCAGATGTTTTGAGACTACAATTCCCATCGTCCCTGACCACTGGTCATGCTAGCTAGGGATCATGGGAGTTGTAGGCCAAAAACATCTGGAGGGCCAAGGTTGAGGAAGCCTGTTCTAAACTAACATGCAGTCATACCATTCAAAGCCACTCCATCCAGTTCAGCCTTTTCCCACAGAACTTTTAGTTCTACGTGCCCCAAAATATCAGAGAAATATTTGCAAAAGCTCTTACACTGGTCGCTGCCATACCAGATGGGGTTATTTATCCATCTAATTCAGGTGTTGTATACTTTGAATCACTAGAGCTCTGAAGACTCTCGGGCATGAGGTGCAGCTCATCATCTGATGATGATGCCAGAGACTGAACCTGGCATCTCCTGCCTGTAAATCAAGTTCTCTACCACTGAGCTACCATTGCTTATGATGTCAACTAAGCTCCTTTCCTGCTTAGAGGTAACACACCTGGGAGACCGATTTCGACTGACTGGCTGGGCTAGAGATGTCTTGGGAGGAGAGAAGAAGTGGCCCACAGTGTCACCATTACACGTAGCACTTCAACTGGGGGTGGAGACTGCGATAGGCACACCTCTCTTGCCTCCAGGTCAAACCAATAAATATGCACATTTCCTATAACCTTTTCTCCTAAACTCAGGGTCTCCTGCCAGTCACCTAATCCCTGCACTTTCTTCTCTACCAATGGCTACTAACCAGCCATGATGTCCACTGCTGGAGTCAGCATGTCTTTGAAAGCCAGTTTCTGGAAATCACAAGGGGGGATGAAGCTATTGCACTCATCCTCTTCTTGCATATTCCCCTTAGACATCTGATTGGCCAGGATAGACTGCTGGCCTCATCCAACAAGGCTCTTCTGTTGTTTTCAATCCTCCTACTATAGGAGGCACAGGAGAAAATTCTAGTTAACTTATCTCCCCACCAAAAAAGAAGTCTGGTACCCAAGGTCACCCTGTTAAGTAGGCCCATTAACCACATTTTCCCATGCCAAGTTATAGGCAGATGGTTTTTTTCAACCACTGTCCCTGCATCTTTGACCACTGTTAGCATCTTTTAGCAACTTAGGGCAACCTGTGATGAACAAGTGAATAACTCTGTTGCTATTCATACTGGAAGGAGTTCAAGGGTCCCTTGCCTGGGTCTTGAAGTGAGTGGATGAACTGTAGACTCTACAAGCTGGAGGAGAGGCCTGGGTCTTGATCCGTGGAAGGAGTCGTTTTGGGGGCGACATCCTTCAGTCCTTGCTCACTTCACAATACATCCACTAATGCCAGCCTGTGTTCTAGTGCCTTCAAAGCTTCTCCAGAGTCCCTTAAATCAGATTGCTTGCCACAAGGAAAGCCCCTGCCCACCAAAATTTGGGACACCACAACAGATTAGTTCAAAGTCAGGAACTATACATTGCAGAGATAATTTTATTACACTTTGCGGCCTTCAGAACTGGAGTTTTCCACACATTTACGAGTTTTCTTCTTAACTTCCCCTGCCAAACAAATAAATAAAGTGCTGTAATCCACAGATTCCCATTCCTATTTTCTGATTCACCACAAAGGAGAATTTAACCTGAGTTTACTTCTTTCTTCTTTTGTTGACCACACGAAACATGGAAAATCTACAAAACCAGACAAGTTTCTTCTTAAATAATAATTATTGACTCAGCTAAGGCAGTTTATGCCTAAGAGGATTTCTTAATGGTGGGAGGGAGAGAAAGATGTCAGTCCAGTGACCATTATAAAGGGGGCAGATCTATAATCAAATCCTCAGGATTTTAAAAGCTTTTTTTTTTTTTAGGAGGTTGGTGGTTAGATGAACAAAAAGAAAAAAGACGGAATAACATGTATATGTTTACATCTTCCAAAAAGCACCAATTTTTGGCCCTTTGAATACCTTATAACCAAAGCACTTTGATTCCTCTCCCCAAACCACTAGGGTGTGCCGTAAGCATATTCTGTTTGTTTCCAGAAACGAAGCACTCTCTTGGCCCAGAAAGTCTTTGCAATTCAATATGCAAGGCTCCCTTTGCTGCCCTGAGGCTCACAGTCTTATTTGAAGTAGTTGAGTCCTGCAACCAGGAAAAATTTCTCCAGGAACAGTTCAGAATCCAGCACCGCGATGTGAGCTGCTCGCCCAATCAGGGTGTTGGCTGTGTTTGGCAAGGCGTGGAACACATCGTGGCGGATTAAAGTGCAATCCTTTGTCCCCACGACCGGCCGGAGGAGGTTGTTGATCATCTCGGCATAAACGGGACCTTGGAAAGTTGAAAAACATTATTATTATTATTATTATTATTATTATTATTATTATTATTTCTTCATTGTCTTCAATATTCATGGCAGGACCAAGCCAGTGGCCCATCTCATACAGCATCCTGTTCTCTTTTTATAATATTTTTATTAACTTTCACCACGGAAAATGAGTAGAAGGGAAGGGTGGAAGGGAAAGGTGGGTATTACACAACAGATATAGGGAATTTTATCCATATGTGGTGCGTTTGTAAAATAAAAAGGAAGTACTGGGATAAAGCTATAAATAGTAAGAATGAAATGCACAAATTTAAATTAGCATTAGATCCGAAATGATGTTTGTTGAAGTATGAAAAATAGGCTAATCCTCCTAAGCTTCAAAGGCCAATTATGTATTTAATAGCTGAAGGCAAGGAAAATTTAATAGGAGACCTGAAAAAGCATATAGAGTTGGGATATAGCATGATTAGCCAAGTTAACTGTTTATCAAAAGGAAAACTGTAATTATGGACAATTTTGCAAATCATCACAACTGGTAATAAGAGTAGCTATCTCAATATTTCACTAATAATGATTGTGCCATATTTTAAGTCATTATACTTAAGAAGGAAGACTAATGAATACATAAATTAAAATAAGTGTGTGGGGGGGATACTTGACAGTGGTTCAACCATCTTTTCCTAAGTCCAGCTGAGCTTTTGCTGGCATTGCAGAGGTGAAGGTGATCCCCATTGCTATCTGTTCCCGGGCTCTGAGAGGTGTTTCCCATCAATATAGGTTTTTTCTGTGTAGTTGGCTGCATTTGTGTAACTCAAAGATGGAGAGTCTGTGGCCCTTCAGATGCTGTTGGTGTTACTATCTATAGCTCACTCGCTCTATCTATCTATCTATCTATCTATCTATCTATCTATCATCTGTCTGTCTGTCTTTCTATACCTGAAGGAGACTCTCCATCCCCATCATTCAGGCCGGACATTGAGGTCCACCTCTGAGGACCTTCTGCGAGAAGTGAGGCTTGGCAGGGGGTTGGACTCGATGGCCCTTGTGGTCCCTTCCAACTCTATGATTCTATGATTCTAGGGAACCAGGCAGAGGGCCTTCTTGGCAGTGGCGCCCTCCCTGTGGAACGTCCTTCCATCAGATGTCAAGGAGATAAACAACTATCTGACTTTCTGACTTTTAGAAGACAACTGAAGGCAGCCCCCTGTTCAGGGAAGTTTTTAATGTTTGATCTTTTATCATGTTTTTAATATTCTATTGGGAGCTGCTGGGGAAACTCAGCCAGATGGGCAGGATATAAAGATTTATTTATTTATTTATCATCATCATCATCATCACCATCATCTACAGTTGCAATCAAAATTATTCAACCACCCATTGCAAATCAGGCTTATTATCGAAATTTACAGACTTTCAGCTGTTTGAAATGAGCAAATCAAACAAAAGCAATTGAAATAGCTCAACACGACAGACGCTTCAAGTGGTGAAATTAAGCACTTCGAAGTGTGATGCATGTTGCCCATCAATATGGCCTTTCTATTGTGCATTCATGATGTTTTGCACTCATTGTGGTATCTGAGTGGTTATACGAGATCCAAACGCAGGTGCTGCCCCCTCCAACATAAATCCTGGCTACATACATGCTCCTGGAAAGGTCTCAAGGCAGACACACCACTTTGTTTCCAACCAGTGCATGTCCTGTAGCTCCCTGCTGAAATCCTGTAACTTTCCACATCACAAATATTCCAATTTTTTTTTTTGTTCTGCTTTCTTTGTGCTGCAGTGCAGGAGCACCAGATGGCAATAATGTAATATCATTCAGGAAGTTTAGCAGAACAACTAATAAAGTGAATTTATGTGTAGGTAGTCCAGCATAAATCTACCACTAATAAAATATTGTTGTATCAATGGCATGTTGCAGAATATATCTGCAAAAAAACAAAACAAAACAAAATGGAAAACCCACCAGTCTAGAGGAGACACAGTCCTTTCCCATTGGGTAAATGTCTCCTGTTTCCCAACTTAATCCATAGCTTCCTGAGCCCCTCTCCTTGTTGAATTGGGAGATTAACAGGCTCTTCTTTTCCCATTCCAATTTGCTCTCTTTTTACCCCTAATACCACTCCTCAGGAGTATTATTTGCCTACATAAATCCACAAGTGCCTGTTTCTGAACATGGTGTAGTTTCAATGATAAAAGGAGCTCTAAACACAGAAGCCAGGATACATGCAAGAATAGCAGACTTGCGTACAAATGGGGCACTTCTGAGCATTGAACTCAAAATCCCATCAGCACCAGGGAATGGTCAGGTATGGTAGGATTTGCAGCTCAACCACACCTTGAGGGTCTCTAGCCCTGGTCTAATTCACATGGTCTTGCAATACGCGATTGTTTGACTCAACTGGGATGAGTAGCAATCACCTTCAAGTGATCACCTGTGTGGCAGATGGCCCTGGCTCCTCCTGAAGTTTCCCTGTACCATGTATGACCCAGATTTCAGATAGGAGTCTTAGATCTAACTGGAGATTCCTTCTTTTCTTTTGTTTCCTGGTGTCCATTGATTAATAGAGATTAAGGGCATCTGGAAACAGGGAAGTATCTGTTTTCACACTGTATAAATCTACTACTTGTCTTATTAAGATATGTCCATCTAGAAATAAATCCATGCACAGTTTGTTGTTGTTTTGAATACAGCTACTGTACTCTCTTAAGTCCACAAAGAAGCTCACCTGTCTGTCTGTCTTTCAGGGCCGATTTGCACATTTCTATTCTTGCAGAATGAAATGGTACGTAGCGATCTTGGGGAGAGGCCACCAGGACAACATTTTTGAAATACTGGAGACCTGTAAAAAGAAGAAAGTAAAAAGGAAACAAGTGTGTGCATTAGAACAGCCTTCCTTAGATGAAATACATGCTGGGTGGTGGAGCAAATTCTATCCACCATACCATACAAAGAAAAAAAAAGTAAGTTTCATGGTAAGTTCTGGCAGCCCCCTCTTTTTATTATTTTTTCTTTCCTTCTTTTTTTTATAATAACACTGAGTAGCAGTGATATGGTTGAGGAGATTGTGTAGAATCTGAAGGGCCAGATAGAGAGGTCTAAAGGGTCTGCCTTTGGTCTAAACCACTGAGCCTCTTAGGCTTGCCGATCAGAAGGTTGGCAGTTCGAATCTGCATAATGGGGTGAGCTCCTGTTGCTCTGTCCCACCTCCTGCCAACCTAGCAGTTCGAAAGCACGCCAGTGCAAGTAGATAAATAGGTACCCCTGTGGTGGGAAGGTAAATGGCATTTCGGTGTGCTCTGGTTTCCATCACGGTGTCCTGTTGCACCAGAAGTGGTTCAGTTATGCTGGCCACATGACCCAGAAAGCTGTCTGTGGACAAACGTTGGCTCCCTCGGCCTGAAAGCAAGATGAGTGCCGCAACTCCATAGTCACCTTTGACTGGACTTAACTGTCCAGGGGTCCTTTACCTCTTTTTTACAGCATAGTAGCAGCCACGGATGCCAACTAGAATAAAACATGGAGGAGCAGGTAAGCTCCAGCCCATATAATTTATCACAAGCCACAGCGTGCATACACCATTTGAATGGCAATGCCGAGCAACTTTTGGGGGCCCCCAGCTCCCTCAAATATTTTATTTGGGAGGGGGAAGGAAGGGACCTCGACCCCTAGCAGTTGGCTCCTATGATAGCAGCCAAACAGGAAACTACTCTCTGTGAAATGGCCATTTCTCCAAGTCAACTGGATTTCAAACAAGCAGATGAAGACACCACCACTTGCTAGAATAGAGGCTTTGATTTTAACTCACCCACCTGTTTTTTGGCTGAGCTGGTAGAGGAAACATTTCCGCAGATCTGCGTTGTCCCTGAAGGTCAGCTGCAAAAGTGACCCAGATTTTTTCAGCTTCTGCATGAGCCACAAGCCTAGAAAAAGCAATGGTGATTTGTGGGTTTCCAAAAGCACTTGTGTGGGGTAAAGCTCAGCAAACCGATTTGGGGAGATCAATTCTGCATTAAACCCCAAAGCACCTATTTCCAAGTCTGAGAACTACTGGGGGAAGCTGAGTGGTCTGGGTCATTCAAAACTGAAGAAGTGTGCATGCACACGAAAACCTATACCCAGAACAAATGTAGTTGGTCTCTAAGGTGCTACTGGGCAATTTTTAAGTTTTAATTTATTTATTCAAAACCAAAATGGTCATCTGAAAGTAATGTGATGGTAAGGGGCCTGGATAGCTGCTGGTTGGCTGGCAGGCAAAGTGGTTTTTCAGGGCTTGTGTACTGGGAATTGTAACATGATGGGAGACAAGATCTCTAAAAGTAGGTTAGGCCTATCTTCAGGTGTCTTAGACTACAGTTTCCATCACCCTCAACCAACTAGCCATGCTGCCACGGACTAATGGGAGTTGACCTAATGGGAATCCAACAACATCTGGAGGGCCACAACTTCCTAGCTTTGGTTTATTAGCAATGGACAAGCAAAGTCCACATGTTTATAAAGGATGTTCTTGGTTCATTTTGTGCATTTGGTGAAGTTGGCTCTCTCTCTCTCTCTCTCTTTCTCTCTCTCTGTGTGTGTGATCTCCAATAAAACTCAGAGTATACCCATTGAAACAGGAGCATGCCCACAGAAACCAATGGTCTTCAGTTAATTGGTTTTTGTGGTTTTATTCTATTCCTGGTTGGAGACACGCCTATGACAAGGGGTCAGCAACCTTTTTCAGCTGTGGGCTGGTCCACTCAGACCATGTGGTGGGTTGGACTATATTTTTTTTGGGGGGGGGGAATATGAACGAATTCCTATGCCCCACAAATAACAGAGATGCATTTGAAATAAAAGTACACATTCTACTCATGTAAAAACACGCTCATTCCCAGACTGTCTGCGGGCCGGATTGAGAAGGTGATTGGGCCACATCCGGCCTTCAGGCCTTAGTTTGCCTACCCATATCTATGAAATTTCACAGCATGGGGAAAGAAACATTAGACAGGATGTTATAACCACTCTCGTACTTTCAGTGTTTCCTTTCAGTCAGTCAGTAGCTCTTACCTGTACTAACCAAAGTACTGTTGTTGTAAAGCGTTCCTAGGTGAGGCCCAGAGAGGGAAAGGAAAGTATGCAGCTTATTGAGGTAATAGCGAAATCTGGGCCGGGTTAACACGGATCGGATGATGACGTTGCCAAGGGAGTGGCCGATGAAACTGTGGGGACACAATTTGTATCCATTTATTTGGAGAACGCCTTCACTGCTCTGCATTCAAAGGAACCTCAAAAGTGATGCACAAGAGCAGAAAGGGCATTCAATATATTAACAACCAAACAGTAGCCTATGAAAATGACGTCACCCTGCTCCACAGTTGCCACTGCTATTTACCTTATTCGCGATATCGACAAGTTGTACAGCTGAATGTGCTGAATTATTTCATCCAGCAAACGGTCGGTCATTGTATCGAAATCTGCAAATGTGTCCGTCTGTTAAATCAAGAGAAGAACAGTTGGTAGTACCCTTCCGAGTTTTCATAGGCAAAGAAGAAGAAAGAGACTATCTATCTATCATTCATACACACACACACACACACACACACACACAGAGTATGTGGTGTGTGTGTGTATACCATATATTTGAAATGATTAACAAAAGAAGTTCGAGAATATTTAAAAGAAGAGTACACCTGCCCAAGGCATGGCATGCATTTCAGAGGCTCATTTCTGTTGGCTCTGCAACTGGTGTTGGATGTGTGGTAGGGATGCTAAAGAAATTCAATCTGGCTTTCATATTAATGAGAAACTACCTAATTCACAGCTCCCAAACCAGTATGCAAATCTAAACACAACCTCTCTGAATGTTCCAGTGCAGCTCTCCAACCAAACCACACATACAAAATTGTATGTATTGCCTGCATTGGCATAATCTTACCCATGTCTATTCAAATGTAAGCACCCCTGTGCTCCATGGGAGTTATTCACATGCAACTGTAATAGCAAGGATGGTGAACTTCAAGTACACAGGTCAAATGTGGCTCTCTAGGCATCTCAGTTTGTCCCTTGGAAATTTCCCCAAACACACTCACATTCCCAAGGCCATGTCTCCCACTGGCTTGGCTTTGCATCTTCCATGAATGTTTTTGCCCAGCGGGGAATTGTACTTGCATTCTAACAATTCCTCTTACTAGTCTGGATGGAGGATAAAGAAAGCTGTGCAAAACTTGGCCTACTGCACAGATTTAAAAATTTGCGTTATTTTTTATGTCCACTTTTGCCTCTCACCTAACCCACCACTTGCATGCAACCTCTGGAAGGTAGGTCAGAAGGGAATGTGGACCTCAAGGTGAAAAAGTATTAGAGGATCACAGCCTCAGTCAATATTCCAGTCTCACCCTTAATTTCTGGCCTTCACTGCCATGCCTCAGAGCTGAAGGGTTGGTGATGAAGCCCTTCCAATGCTCTGTAAGCTTCCTACTGCCACTTTTACTACCACTTAAAGTCCAGCTGCATTTGGTTCATGTCTCTGCTCCTCCACATGCAGCTGCTGGGTGACCTTGGGCCAGTCACACTTCTCTGAAGTCTCTCAGCCCCACTCACCTCACAGAGTGTTTGTTGTGGGGGAGGAAGGGAAAGGAGAATGTTAGCCGCTTTGAGACTCCTTAAAGGGAGTGAAAGGCGGGATATCAAATCCAAACTCTTCTTCTCCTCTATGAAACCATCAGATGGCTAATGTTGACCACAAAGCTACCACAAAGTTGCATTGTTGCAACATACCATATTTTTCGCTCTATAAGACACACCGGACCACAAGACACACCTAGTTTTTGGAGGAGGAAAACAAGGGAAAAAATACTCTGAATCCCAGAAGCCAGACAAGCAAGAGGGATCACTGCACAGTGAAAGCAGCAATCCCTCTTGCTGTTCTGGCTTCTGTGATAGCTGCGCATCCTGCATTCCCTCCATAAGACGCACACACATTTCCTCTTACTTTTTAGGAGGGGAAAAGTGAGTCTTATAGAGCAAAAAAATACGGTAGTTCTGATATTTTGTGGTTGAACAGTAATAATTAGTACCCATTGAGGGCCAGCAATGTGTAGTTATGCAAATGCTAAGCCATGCATTCTGTTGTTGCTTGTAATAAACAGAAAGGAAATGATGGAGGAACAGAATTCAGAGGGATGAGGATGGCAAATGGCTCTTTTTCTCTGGAGCTGTGCTGTTTTGTAATCCCATCAGCTCTGCATCAGATTCAAAACTAATGAGATGCCAGGGAAATAATCATCAAAAGCAGGGACAAAGATTCAAGGGAAACATATCCAGTAATTAATGCTTCTTTTTGTGTGAGAGAGAAAATCCATCTTGCTAATTGCCACTCGTTCCAAAGAAAAACACGAGCACATCCAATTTGCAATATTGCCTTCCACTAAACATGCTCGTAAACTTAAATATAGACTCTGGCCTGTTTGTTTTGCCTGCACTGATAATTAATGGTTTTCTCTGAAACGTACTATCTTCCATTTTATTTAGACATGGGAGGATGTGCTTAATCACAGAGGACATACAAAAAAAACCCACATGGGTCTTCCTTGATAAGAAGGAGTGTCCCATTGAGCTCCAATGTATTTGTAATTATTTTCCGAGGCTTTGTGTTCCATTTTTCAAATTGTGGTATCATTAACTGTGTTGAATGCATCATTATGAGATGGAAACTTGAGGTACAAACATTGAAGAAGCAAGAAATGAGGAAAATACCTGGTTCCTTTCTGACATCAAGAAGTCAAGCTTTCCACCTGGGAGACCCAATTCGATGAAAGTTTTTACCAGCCGTAGATCTGCACTGTTACCTTGAGGGGGGAGAAATTGCTTTTCTAAGACACGGTTTCCATGCTGAAGGACATCATCCACCCATCTCTCATCCTGCTTATTGGGGAGGGGGTTTGACAATGACGGTCTGGTATGTCTCTTTCCAGAGCAAACATGAGTGGATTCTTCTGATGATGAGTCCATGTATCTAGGCTGGCCAGTTTGCATGACTTTGCATTCCCGCTCTCACTGCGGGCATATCCTGAGGAGGTGGGAAATGACTTGTGTTCCGGTGATATGGCTGTGATGCCCCCAGTGTGACTGCAGTGCCTCATCTAAAATGGCGATTCATTTTCAGGACAATTTTCATCCTATCAAACTTTGACCCATTGTGTTGAACCCCAGGTGAAATGTTCTAGAAGGCATTCAAGCACCATATTGGTGGCCAAGATAACACCAAACTAACTGGAAGTTGTCGCAAGAATGAGCCCATAATGTGTATATTTATTTGCTTTGGTATATGCTACTTGGTTTACTTTGATGCTGTGCTAATCTGTGGACCTTGGGATACTGAGTTCTAGGCCCAGAGCGGAGAAGCTTTGAGTAGCTGCTACCTATGGCCTCACCAGCCAAGTGTGATAGGAGGTTCTGGGTAAAGTGATGCATGCTGCTTTGTGCATAAAGGTTGTATGAATGTTTGCTCAGGTGCGGACATGTCATGATGCAGAGAGGGCTCTGTTGTTGTTTTTTTAATTGCTGTTATTTTTTACCTATGTCATTTTAAACCGTGATATTAATGCTGTATTCTTAGCTTTAGATCTTGATTTATGTGGAAATTGTTTTCCATTTGGTTGTGTATTTTTTGCTGTAGTTTATTTATTGTTTATGACTTTTGTAATTATGTAAAACTTGTCATGTTGTCAGCCACCTTGAGCATTGGTTTTAACTGTGGAAAGGCGGCATGCAGATAAAATGATGATGATGACCTCTCACTGTTGCGGTGTCCATCCTATGTCTTTAAAAGCGGTGAGGCTCTGCACACTGTGTTGTAAGCTTATAAAGCACTAGAACTGGATGTCTGGTCTTTCTGAAATCCTTCTTTGGTATCCCTGCATCAAACCACTCATACATGCCCTCCTTGGGGGCCTATGGTTCAGAACACCCATGACTTTGTGAAAGTTCTGAAGCACTGAGTTACTTCCCAGAAGAGGCTGGGATTTATAGTCCAACCCAAATTTGAAGACCCCCTGACCATGGTCTCTATGACTAGCATAACTCCAACTGTCTGCTTTCACATCACACACAATTATGTATTGTGTGAACACTGTATATTCAGAATGCCCAGTTATCCCCACATAGCCTCTTTGGCCTTACCATCCAGTCCATGGACACAGACCACTAGGTGAATCCCATCTTCAAAATTTTCTTCCTCTTCCTCTGGTGGGAAATATGGGATATCAGAAGCGAGTGCAGTTAAGTCACTGTACAGAAATCCTTCAATCTTCAGCTCTTTTTTAAATTTTTCTTTGGCCTGATGAAAACTGGAGAATACGCTAATTAATCACTGATTGAGATGGGCATTCAACAACATGTGACTTTTCAACCATTGTATTCAAAGGGCTGGGGGTGAGAGTTGGATTTTGCCACTGCAGCTGGTAGACCAGTTGTGGAAGGATAACCAAATTCAGATTTTTAAAATCTCAACCCAAATGCCATCCAATGATGTAGGCCTGGGCTGGGGGACCTTTTTGACCCACTGGGACAGATCTGTATCTCCCACACCCCAGTAAGACAATTTTGAGAGGTGATTGGAACCACCCACCTGTCAATCATATGACATCGTGTTGACATCCAGTGTGCTCCCTCCACTGGTTTGGCAAGCAGTGTAAATATGGCATTAGCCACAATCCATAGCTATCCTATATGTATCTCGTGAAATGTTGCATTTTTATGTGCTTCCCCCAAAACCACCTTCAATCCAAATTGCAAAAAGAATGACCTAGCTGAGCTTCTGGGCTTCCTGAACCCCAGCTGCTGGTGTAATCAGAAGAACCAAATCAACCCACCAAATCCAGGAAATTGCAGCCAATAGAACATGTGGGGAATGAAAAGCCCTTGGACCTACTTACCTAAGCATCCTTTCATTGGCCTCCCCATCCACATCACTGGACTCACAGGAGATGACCCCAAAGGAGCCTACTGGTTGGTGAGTAATTGGAGAAGTGACCTGCTTGGAGGAGAAGCCAGCCACTGGCGGGTTCTCTTTGAGGACCGAAGAAAAAGGAAGGCAGGTGGCTGTGCAAGAAACAGATAAGTTGACCACCTCAATAGCCTTTTTGCTCTCGAGCGCCAGTGCCCCTGGAGCCACTGAATGGAAGCTTGTGCTGTTTGCCACCATTTTGAACTCTCGGTTTTCTGGTTCTGCACAGTAAGATCCACAGCCGGGTCTGTTATCCAGATCAATTTCTTGTAAGTTGGGTATTTCTCCGCCACATATCACTACTTTGCCATTGGCAAGAGAACTGCCATGGGGACCCTTTGCAGACACAGGTTCAGGCACCACCTCTGATGAGACTGTGCTAGTATAGTCTGGCGTGTGGCCCTCATGGTGTGAAAAAACCTCAACGTTTGTGGAATACGAACCGTGGACTGTGTGCAAATTTACCTCCTCCTCATACACATCAAGAGGAGTGGTGCTGGTGTCCAAATAGTCACCAACCCTTGCCAAGCAGATCTCCTCTGTTCTCTTTGGCAGCTGGCTTTCAACCGTGTCATCTAGATTTTCATTTTGCATTAGAAACACAGCTTCTCCTGTGGCTTCCAAGCCACAGTCCACCTCTGATAAGTCCTCGGCAGCTTCTGGTAAGTGAGGACTGCCAACATTTTCTTCAAAGGCAGATTTGGGGTGTTCCATGGTAGCAAATGGAAGTGGCAACCCACCATTTTCTCTGGCATTCCGGCACATGGAAACGTTTTCTTCTAGGGCCATACTGGTGCACCCTATGTCCACGTATTGCCCCTCTGCGGTGTCCAATATAGTTTTTGCATGTTTTGATATATCCATGTCATCAACAGGCTCCTCAGGGCTACTGATCTGAGGAGCTGAGATAGATTTCGTCAGCTTATTGGGCTCGACCTCCCGCTCTTCCTCCTCATAGGGCAAGGAGCTGATTGAAGTGAGGGAGGCTTGGATACCACTGGGCAAGCTGGTATTGCTTTCTGTGTGTCCGCCCTCCAGAGAGTTACGGTGAATCGCTTGCCTTCTGACGAGCTGGTGAAGAATCTCCCGGTCGCTGGGTAACTCCAAAGCCTTACTCCTTGCATCAGACCAAGCTACTGAACTTGGCTCGCTTTCGATCCCTGAGTCTGAGATTAGTGACGAAGATCTCTTAATGACCCCTGATGTCAAGCTGAACTCCTCACACTCCTGCACTCTTTGCTCCTTAATCCCCTCAGCGTCTTTTATCTGGTTCAGTGAACCCAAATCATCACTCACATCAAATGTCCTCAAGGATGGCAGTGTTGACTCACAACTCTGATCCGCTGGTTTCTCTTGGGCATTTAGAAGTTTGTCTGAAGTGAGAGTAGACTCACCACCATCCCCTGAAGCTGCTTGGCTCAATTCAATCTCATTCAAAAGTTTATGTTGTCCACATGTGCCACCATCATACTGGGCAGTCATGACTACCATTGGTTCTCCTTGGTGGTCATTATTACACACTGGGCTTATGTCCAAATAGGCGGCCTCCGGTGAAAATCTATCACTATTATTTTCTGAAAGCTCCATTGGTGTCTTAAGGCTTTCTGTATTATCTTTCAGGAGTTCTGATTGCAAACCAGAAATCATATTGCTAGCCAGATCTGACTCATCCCCATGGGACTGGGCGTCTCCGTTCATTGTGTGTACCTGAGTTGCGGGGTGATCATTGAAACTCTCAACCATACAGGAATCTCCTTTTGGATAGCTGTGACCATACACCGATTTTCCATTTATCCTATCTGTATGGATGATGAAAGGGGCATTGTTCCTGAAGTCTCCCTTTGCTAAAGCAGAGTCATCATTTGAAGAAGGATCCTCGTTTTTTCCTATTAAGTCCACTTGTGATTTGCCAGCAGCAGAAGCAACATAGTCCGGCAAGCTGTCCAAGCTCTGAACTGAAAGAAAGAGAGGAAAAATATCCCTTGATATAGCAACACTAGAAACTAATTGTTTCAGTAAAATTACCAGCTTGATTCAAAAAACAGTTCTACTGAGTTTTACAATATATAACAATTGGGACGTGGGTGGCACTGTGGTCTAAACCATGGAGCCTCTTGGGTTGGCAGTTCGAATCCCCACAACAGAGTGAGCTCTCATTGCTCTGTCCCAGCTCCTGCCAACCTAGCAGTCTGAAAGCATGCCAGAGCAAGTAGATAAATAGGTACTGCTGTGGTGGGAAGGTAAACGGGGTTCCCGTGCACTCTGGTTTCTGTCTTTTGCTAGAAGCGGTTTAGTCATGCTGGCCACATGACCTGGAAAGATGTCTGTAGACAAACGCCAGCTCTCTCGGCCTGAAAGCGAGATGAGCGCTGCAACCCCATAAACACCTTTGACTGGACTTCACCATCCAGGAGTCCTTTACCTCCTTTTATATAACAATTACAAAAAAGAATAATACAAAAAGGGGAAGAGTTGGGATTCTACAGCAGTCTTGTGGCATCCCCTGCAGTGCAGTGCCCAGTGTCAGTCAATCAATCAGTAGCTGAACTAGGTTCCACACAATCACAGAAACAAGTCACAAAAACGAAGTCACAAGCCACAGTCACAAAAACAAAAATGCACAAACAAAAATGCCAAAAATAAAATAAAAAACAAAAGCATCAAATATAAGCTCCAAATATCACATCTGTGTTGTGTGGGTGCCTGGGACAACCTCAGAATGGAAGGGGAAGTCTCTCATTAGCAACGGGGGACTCAATTTACAAACCGAACACACAGAGAAAGGAAGAGGAACAGTGTAGGACTCAAAATGGAGCACGTTTGGCTTCCGAAAAAAGTTTGAAAACCGGAACACCTATTTCTGGTTTTGCAGCGTTCGGGTTCCAAGTTGTTTGCAAACTAAGCTGTTCGAAAAAAGAAGTACTACTTTTTTTCAAAAAGAAAAAAGAAAGTAAAGTTCCCAAAGAGGAGCCCCAAAGCTCAGTTTATAACCCACCTTTGTAGGGGAAATCGACATATCTGTCTTCAAAAATAATCGGCAGCGTGCCCCAGTCTCCATCAATGTCTAGGCACTCTACTGGCAGGGGCGGCATGCTGGTGAGGTACTCGGAGTTCCGGACTTCTGATGAGATTTGGTTGTGATGCTGGATGCTGTTTAGAAGAAACGTAAGGGTAACTTTTCACTACGGTAGAGTTTCCCCACTTCCAGTTCCATTGGACTGAGTTCCCACCCCCTAGAGAGTATGCCACGATTGCCAGCAACAACCCACTTGAACCAAACATGAAACACCGTCTAAATCGTGGGGGGGGGCATTTTTCAGTCTGGGGGCTGCATTCCAGTGGGTGGAGCAACAAATGGAAACTTTACATCTGAATGGTAGGCTAGTTTCCATACCCCTGTGCTCCACCGAAGCAAAAGAGAGGAAGGAAGGAAGGAAGGAAGGACACATTACAGCAGGGTAAAACATTCTGGGTGTGAAGCAGTCAGTGAGGGGTATGGCCTAAGGGCTAGTCTAGAGGGGAACGGAGGGTTGTCTTGGCCCCTAGGCTTGAGGTTCCCTACCCCTCCTGGCTTTACTTCTGTAACAAAACAAACCAACCCCTGCGTTGCAAAGAGAACGTCAGCAATGTCTAGGCAACAAGATGACCATATACATACGTAATAGACAATCTTTATAAAATTCCCTCAAACCATAAGAAGTACAAAATGAAATCTTTAGTCTCAAAGTCTCTGAAAATCTTTAAATGAAGCGAGGTATCAAACTTTGTACGATGAAAGACAAGCTGTGAAGCTTTGTGTATTCAGCAAATATGATGTCCAGCACTGAACAGTGATTCTAGATGTTGACTACTGTTTCGTAGAATTCTTTGTCAGCGTGGTGGGAGGATATAGAATTGCTTCATAATCTTATTTCGAATGAATGTATGTAAATGAAAATATCAAATGCTGTGGAACAGTGCTCATGTAATAAAGTAAAGGTAAAGGTAAAGGGACCCCTGACCATTAGGTCCAGTTGTGGCCGACTGGGGTTGCGGCGCTCATCTCGCCTTATTGGCCGAGGGAGCCTGCGTACAGTTTCCAGGTCATGTGGCCAGCATGACTAAGCTACTTCTGGCAAACCAGAGCAGCGCACGGAAACGCCGTTTACCTTCCCGCCGGAGCGGTATCTATTTATCTACTTGCACTTTGACATGCTTTCGAACTGCTAGGTTGGCAGGAGCAGGGACCGAGCAATGGGAGCTCACCCCGTCGCAGGTATTCGAACTGCTGACCTTCTGATCGGCAAGTCCTAGGCTCTGTGGTTTAACCCACAATGCCACCCGCTGCTTATTCCACAGCATTTGTTCTTCCCATGGCTTTACTTCTGTGACAGATCCTCTCCTTACACCAAACACTCATTCTATGCCCTACTTGAGACACAGATGTGTGCCAGCCCATGTCTTTAGAACCCCCCCCCCCTCAGGCTGGGATATGTTATATGATGACTTGAGACAGAGCCTTCTTCATGGTTGCCCCCCAATTATACTGGAAGGTACCCACTACACTGGAGGTGCCCACTACACCTCCAACATTTCTCCGATCAAAATAGGGATGTCCTATTCCATAATAACAATAATTTTACTATTTATACCTTGCCCATCTGACTGGGTTGCCGCAGCTGCTCTGGGCAGCTTCAGACATATATAAAAGCACTATAAAACATTCACTATACTGGGCTGCCTTCAGATGGCTCGAGGGTCAGATAACTCCCTCCACAGGGACATCCTAAGCGAAAGCGGGACATTCCGGGATCAAATTAGAAACCGGGACAGCTTCTGGAAATCTGGGACTGTCCCTGGAAAACTAGGACACATTGAGGGTCTGCAAATTCTATTATCCTTGCTGTAAGCTTTCTGGGGATGATAGGAGTTTGAGTCCTACAAAGTGTAGACAGCACCATGTTGGCAAACCCTGAACAAAGACATGCATTTATTATCTGATACTCAAAGGGAGGTTGCCTCTGAATATGGAAGCCCCATGTAGCTTAGCTGCCAGAGCTAAGAGCGTTAGACCGATCCGTCCCCTATGTAATTGATCTGATCACAGAAGCACCCCCTGGCAAAATGACAATAAGCAACTGTTGGCCACAGAAGAAAGAGAGATTGATTCTGCCAGTATCTCTCTTTGAAATCTCTGGTTTTTATTGTGCAACATTTTCTAATTCTAAACTAAAAAACTAGGCTGACCACCCTGCTGGGAAGTGCTTCTGTAAATCTGGGACTCTCCCTGGAAAACTGGGACACTGGAGGAAAGTGCATATATTGTGCTTTCTATGAGTTGGAAGACACCATGTGAGGGCTTGACCTCCCAAAATCAGCATTACAGTATATTAGGATATGATGCTGTACCTACCTTCCAGGGAATAAGCCCCATTTAGTGCCACGGAGCCTACTACTAGGTAGCTATGCCCAGAATTGCATGGTCACATAAGTGTGTCATATTTTTCTTTTAACAAGTGAGAAAATAAATGTCATTAAATTATATAACACCACAGTCAAAAGGTAGAAATGTATCAAAAATTACATACAGGCTTTCCTGGAAAGTCACAACGGCAGGCTTTTGATGCTCAGCATGAAAGAAAGCCTCAGAGAATCTTCTTACCTGGTGAAGAAAAACATGTTAGAAGGTGTATCACCTTCAAAACAGAGTCTACAATCTACCGTATGTTTATTTGTATATTGTCTCCATAACAGCCCAAGGCATCTGACGTTCCTGGAATCAGAGTCAGCAGTGCATTTAAAAAGGCTGCAGAAGTTTGGGGTGCAAAGAAAATATACCTTGGCTTGTTCGGACAAGTGAGTCCAGAAGTTGTGCTGACTACAAGAAAATAAATATTAGGAACTCCCCAATGTAGGGATCAACCCAGTTAAACACATTTTGGCAGGAGGGAGGAAGAAAATGTCCGGAAGTGTGCATTTTGAAGAATTCGTGCTTTAAAATATGTATTTAAATGCACATTTTTTGGGGGGGGTGGATGTAAATAAATGTGGAAATGGCACAGAGCACTACAGATTTATGGGTGAACCTATGTGAAGGTGACATAAACTGGGTATAACTCATTCCTGGGATGGAGCTAAACATAAACAAATTTAGTATGCCACTCTCGAGTGCTCCACAATCAGATGCCCCGGCTTTCCACACTTTCTTGAAGTATTCTTGGGGAAGATGCCAGGATGCAAAACCATCTCCTTTTCAGGAAACTTGGGATAGTGGAATTGTAAAATGAAAGAACACAGACATTCACACCCATTGCATAAGATTCAAAGACACCCACATGGATGTCACCAAAATTCTACTCTCCCTTCCATAATTTTTTGGGGAGCTTTTCTTTCTGACCCTTCTGACAGCTAATGACAAAAAAGGGCAGGTTTGCACCTAAATGAACAAATAAGATTGAAACCAGCATTTTGTTGTAAACATGGTAGCACTTCTGTTTATTGTCATCATTACTGGTCACATCGTCCAAAACAACTCAATGCTATCTTGGTTATGCTAAATTTTAGGAAATTCATGAAATTTGGGAACCCCTAAAGATGCACAATACAATTCTGCAATGCCCTTAAAAATGAGTGGGATTGCCAATAGCCTTCGATTATATCAGGTTGTTCCTCCAAGTAGAGTTCAGAACCATCTTGCAAGGTTACCCTCAGAGTGTGATGTTCCTGGACGAGATAGGCTGTGACATCTGGGTGCAGGGTTACGAACTCCAGAAACTGGGTCCAGAGAGCCAAAAGGTGGGAGCAGAGCCAGGTGAGGTCTTTGCTGATCTGCTCTGCTATCTTTTCTGGATTGTTCAGCATCTGGAAGGGTACAAAGTAGATATTGTCAAGGCAAACTAGTGACAATGACCTTTTATTTTATTTTGCAAAAAGTCAAACATCTGAATAAGCCCGGAGGAGACCCAAAATGATTCAGAACAGAACAGAACAGTCGTTACATGAGTCTCCAGTTGCGTTTTTTCAGGATATTGAACTCGGCAAACCTGGAAGTGTATACTTTCCGGTTTCACCGCCTGTGCATGCGCAGGCGTTGTTTAGGCAAAACAACACAATCGTTCAGCCGACACACTGAGGTCCAGAGCCAAGGGCCTTCTGGCGGTTCCCTCATTGAGAGAAGTGAGGTTACAGGGAACCAGACGGAGGGCCTTCTCGGTAGTGGCGCCTACCCTGTGGAACACCCTCCCTTCAGATGTGAAGGAAATAAGCAGCTATCTTTAAAAGATATCTGAAGGCAGCCCTGTTCAGGGAAGTTTTTAATATTTAATGCTGTACTGTTTTTAACACTTGATTGGGAGCCGCCCAGAGTGGCTGGGGAAACTCAGCCAGATGGGCGGGGTATAAATAATAATAATAATAATAATAATAATAATAATAATAACAGGCCACAAACCCATCTAATATGGCATCATATTAGCCAGGATTAAGTACTCATCCCCAACTCAGCAGAAGACATAATAATAATAATAATAATAATAATAATAATAATAATAATAATAATAATATATTATTTATAGCCCGCCCATCTGGCTGAGTTTCCCCAGCCACTCTGGGCGGCTCCCAATCAGTGTTAAAAACAGTACAGCATTACATATTAAAAACTTCCCTGAACAGGGCTGCCTTAAGATGTCTTCTGAACGTCAGGTAATTCTTTATCTCTTTGACATCTGATGGGAGGGCGTTCCACAGGGCGGGCGCCACTACCGAGAAGGCCCTCTGTCTGGTTCCCTGTAGCCTCACTTCTCGCAATGAGGGAACCGCCAGAAGGCCCTTGGCGCTGGATCTCAGTGTCCGGGCTGAACGATGGAGGTGGAGACGCTCCTTCGGGTATACAGGACCGAGGCCGTTTAGGGCTTTAAAGGTCAGCACCAACACTTTGAATCGTGCTCGGAAACGTACTGGGAGCCAATGCAGATCTCTCAGACATTAAGACAGTTTGAGTGCATTGCACATATTAAGAAAGCTATGTTGAAATTTTGCAACTTTTATCAAGGTTCTTTTCTCACCCTTGTAGATCTGATCATAAAATTATAGAGTTGGATGGGCCACAAAGGGTCATTGATTCCAACCCTCTAATTCATCTTGTAATTTCCCTGGTATGTCATGTATCTTGAAAGACAACTCAGTGTGAAACTCAATGTTGGCAACGTGAGGTACAGAAGCCTATACTGGAAATGTTGCTAAGCACCTTTTCCTTCCTCGGAGTTCCTCAATCGTTTCCTCCTGGAAGGGGCTTCCAATTCTCCTGAAAATTTTGCTTCTCACAGAGTTCAACTCAATCTTGCTCTGGATTTGATGGCATCTGTGTCTTGCCCCTCTCCTTCCCTCTTTCCAGCTTCTTCAAAAGAACATTACTCGTGAGCATCAATCTAGATTGAGCTTCTGACAAGGATAATGGGAGTAGTAAAATATTCAAACTGTTTTGCGAGTCTAGTTCAGGGAAAAGATTTAAGCTGACAACGAAAGATAGGGCGATTTATGGCAAGTATCTTTTACAGAGGCTGAGATCCAGAGTTTCTCCTGCTGGCGAGAGGCTATTCTGTGCAGTGTTACCAGGATGAGATGCTCCCACCAGATGGGTATGGGTAGTTGGAGCATTCTTTGGCACTGCCCTTCTTTGGGATTGGGATGTAGACTGATCTTCTCCAATCCTCTGGCCACTGCTGAGTTTTCCATACTTGCTGGCATATTGAGTGTAGCTGTTAAGGTGCTACACTCAATATGCCAGCAAGTCTGGAAAACTCAGCAGTGGCCAGAGGATTGGAGAAGATCAGTCTACATCCCAATCCCAAAGAAGGGCAGTGCCAAAGAATGCTCCAACTACCGCACAATTTCACTCATTTCACACGCTAGCAAGGTTACGCTTAAAATTCTACAAGGAAGGCTCAAGCAGTATGTGGACCGAGAACTCGCAGAAGTGCAAGCTGGATTTAGAAGAGGCAGAGGAACCAGAGACCAAATTGCAAACATGCGCTGGATTATGGAGAAAGCTAGAGAGTTCCAGAAAGACATCTACTTCTGCTTCCTTGACTATGCAAAAGCCTTTGACTGTGTCGACCACAGCAAACTATGGCAAGCTCTTAAAGAAATGGGAGTGCCTGATCACCTCATCTGTCTCCTGAGAAATCTCTATGTGGGACAAGAAGCTACAGTTAGACCTGGATATGGAACAACTGATTGGTTCAAAATTGGGAAAGGAGTACGACAAGGCTGTATATTGTCTCCCTGCTTATTTAACTTATATGCAGAATTCATCATGCGAAAGGCTGGGCTGGATGAATCTGAAGCCGGAATTAAGATTGCCGGAAGAAATATCAACAACCTCAGATATGCAGATGACACAATCTTGATGGCAGAAAGTGAGGAGGAATTAAAGAACCTTTTATTGAGGGTGAAAGAGGAGAGCGCAAAATATGGTCTGAAGCTCAACATCAAAAAAACGAAGATCATGGCCATTGGTCCCATCACCTCCTGGCAAATAGAAGGAGAAGAAATGGAGGCAGTGAGAGATTTTACTTTCCTGGGCTCCATGATCACTGCAGATGGTGACAGCAGCCACGAAATTAAGAGACGCCTGCTTCTTGGAAGGAAAGCAATGACAAACCTAGACATTATCTTAAAAAGTAGAGACATCACCTTGCCAACAAAGGTCCGTTTAGTTAAAGCTATGGTTTTCCCAGTAGTGATGTATGGAAGTGAGAGCTGGACCATAAAGAAGGCAGATCGCCGAAGAATTGATGCTTTTGAATTATGGTGCTGGAGGAGACTCTTGAAAGTCCCATGAACTGCAAGAAGAACAAACTGATCCATTCTTAAGGAAATCAGCCCTGAGTGCTCACTGGAAGGACAGATCCTGAAGCTGAGACTCCAATACTTTGGCCACCTCATGAGAAGAGAAGACTCCCTGGAAAAGACCCTGATGTTGGGAAAGATGGAGGGCACAAGGAGAAGGGGATGACAGAGGACGAGATGGTTGGATAGTGTCTTCGAAGCTACAAACATGAGTCTGACCAAACTGCGGGAGGCAGTGGAAGACAGAAGTGCCTGGCGTGCTCTGGTCCATGGGGTCACGAAGAGTCGGACACGACTAAACGACTAAACAACAACAACAACAACATGGGACAATTTACAACCATTTCCCATTCTCCCTCCAGATCTTTATGCTCCCCCAAATTCTGCTTGGTGGGGGTTGGGAACCCCTTCAAAGCAGCATGAGATGCAATACATGTGGGAATGTTCAGGATGGCAGGAGAGGATATATTGTTTATTAATATCCTTCCTAACTTGCACTAGCAAGTTCCTTTATGTAGCAGAGTTACATTCCCCCTTTTATATGCACAGCAGATAGCTGGTTGCAGGCTCGTGTGAGCCTCTCACTATTATACATTTCAATCTGCCTCAGGTTAAATTGTACGTTCCCTTGAATCCGTCTTAAAAGAATAAAGATGCAGCAATCTTATTCAAAATCAATAAAAGAAGTTTACTCACATCAGTTCACAGTTGGATTCCTGAAGGCAGACTTAGTTACAAATATGTACATGTGGATCTACCCCATATGGGGGAATAATCCCAGTACTTCTGCTAGCTGAGAGCTAGCAGAACAGTCCTGACCAGAAGGTGGTCAAACAAAGAAGGAAGTCAAAAAGAGAAAGGTGTGTTGCAAGACTCGTCCTTTCGTTAGGTCACACCCACCTTCTATCACATGCAAAAGGAAGGATGTTCCAGCCAGGAGGAACAGGAAGTTTCGACTGGCTGGGCCAAACATTCCCTCTCATGTTTTCTCTAGCATTACAAGGAATGTACTTGACTGCCTCTCATGGATCACATCCCACAATACAGAATGAGAGGCAACACGAGGTGCTATGGTGAAGCGTAGGAGAGGGAAATAGACAAAAAATTGCCTCCCATCTTCCACCAGTAGGTTCCCTTGCTGGAACTCAGGGTTGTACCTAATACTACCATTCTAGCTGCCTGTGGACAACTAAGTGTTCTTTCCTATGGACTGCAAAAATAGAAACAACAGACATTTCTTGTTGTCAATTATACATTGTCCGCTAGATGGTGCTGCTCCATCTATAATCTATAATCTTACTAGAATAATAAACTCCTGCTAAAATGCCAAACTTTTTCTGATGCATCTGCAATATTTCCCTTGTTTGTTCCTCCAAGCACTTCCCAGCAGGGTGGGCAGCCTAGTTTTTAGTTTAGAATTAGAAAATGCCGCACGATAAAAATCAGAGATTTCAAACAGGGATATTGGCAGAATAAATCTCTCTTTGTTCTGTGGCCAACAGTTGCTTATTATCATTTTGCTGTGGGTGGTGGGGATAATTCAGTGTGGTCTCTTCTTTGGGGGTTCTCTTCTGCAGCCATAAACTGTGAAAGTGGCAAATTCCCCAGATTAGATCAATTACACAGAGGACAGATCGGTCAAATGCTCTTAGCTATGGCAGCGAAATGGAGTTTCCATATTCTGAGGTAACCTACCTCTGAGTACTGTATCAGATAATATAATGCATGTCTTAGTTCAGGGTTTGCCAACATGGTGCTGCCTGTACATTGTAGGACACCAACTCCCATCATCCCCAGAAAACTGAGAGTAAGGATGATGGTCTAAAACAGCCTTTCTCAACCTGTGGGTCCCCAGATGTTTTTGAACTTCAACTCCGATCACCCCTAGCTAGCAAGCCCAGAGCTCAGGGATGATGGGAGTTGTAGTCCAACAACATCTGGGGAACCCACAGGTTGAGAACTGCTGGTCTAAAAGAATATGAAGGGAACCTCACTAGCTTCCTTACTAGAATAATAAACTCCACCTTGCTTCAAACACCAGGCATTAGCAAGAGATTTCGTTCTTTTACATGCAGCAGACTTTAGCTTTGGCCTCGGAAATTAACTAGAAGCAAGCAAAGCATAGTTTTGGTCTCCCCAGTAACCTTTTAACCCGGCTTGAATTGGAGACGAGCATAAACATTCAACCTTTCTTCTATTTTTCAACCTTCCAGACTAACCACCTATAAACGCTGCACTGCAATGGTCAGCAAAAGCTACCATGAGACTGCAAGCATCCAACTCCCATATCTTGCGACCTTGTCCTCTCCTAAAAATTGTACTGGGCAGTAAGGTAAGCTAGAAAAACCCCAGACATGCCATCATCACCTTATCCTGGTTAGGTAAAGGTAAAGGAAACCTGGACGGTTAAGTTCAGTCAAAGGGGCAGGGGGCGCTGTGGTCTAAACCACAGAGCCTCTTGGGCTTGCCAATTGGAAGGTTGGTGGTTCGAATCCCCACAACAGGGTGAGCTCCCGTTGCTCTGTCCCGGCTCCTGCCAACCTAGCATGCCAGTGCAAGTAGATAAATAGGTACTGCTGTGGTAGGAAGGTAAACAGCGTTTCCTTGCACTCTGGTTTCTGTCATGGTGTCCCGTTGCACCAGAAGCGGATTAGTCATGCTGGCCACATGACACGGAAAACTGTCTTTTCGACCTGAAAAGTCAGGTGAGCATTGCAACCCCACAGTCACCTTTGACTGGACTTAACTGTCCAGGGGTCCTTTACCTTTTACCCTGGTTTCCAAGCACTAACTCTTGGCTCTGCAAGATGAGGTAAGAAAAAGGAGGAAATAGCACATTGTCATAGGGAACACTGATAGCCAATAGGATCATAGTAAAGTCCAACCAATGTATTTGAAATGTATAAATCTCTGAATGTATAGGATTTGGAACTGGGTTTCCCTTAATCTCCTTACTGCACTCTGAATAAATCCCCCTTTTCCACCACTGCTGTGAATGCTTTCGCCTGCCACCCCAGCTGTCAGGGAACTGCCATCAGAGCTAGAGGCGGAGGCAAGGCTCCAAAGCGATGCTGGAGAGGGGCCCAGCAGGAAGAGAGGCAGCTCATCGGCTGGGGAAGGAAATCAGCGTAACACCAGGGGTAAAGGGGGGCAGATGGGGGAATCGGCGAGGGGGCTCCAGGACTCCTCGCCAGAGACCAGCAGGGAGAGCACGGGTCCTCCGCTGCCCACACCCACCCTGCGCAGAAGACTTCTGCACAGGGAGAGTAGGCGGAGACTTGGCGTCAAAGAACTTCTTTGCTGGAAGAGGTTCAAGAAACGCCCACTGACGGATTCTGCCAGTGACTGAAACAGCCACGAAGTGAAGGGCTGTCCAGACAGAAAGGGTTTAACCAGGTAACCTAGCCATGAGCTGCGGCAACTTACGCATGAGCAACCCCTATAACCATTACTCCAGTTTTGGACTTTTTGTCCATAACGTTGGCAGTCCAAGTATTCTGGAATACTCTCTCTGCCTAAATATGGGATGTCCATTCGGTATCGCCATTGCACCATCTTCTGAAGGTACACCTGTTTAAGCAAGCATTTTCCCGATCTCCTGAACCAAACTTCCTGCTTCAATGGCTGCTTTAACTCTTTTAACAGTTGTGCTGTTTTAATGGGCTATTGTATTGAATATTCTAAGTGTGGGTGGTTTATTGTAATCTTTCAAGGGGCTGGTGTTCTTGTGTATTTCAATTAGGTGTGTTAATATTTTCGTTTTGTAATTGCTTTTAAACTTCTAAAACTGTTTAAAAGACACCTCGGCAATTAAGTGGCACGTACATGAATAAATAATAATAATAATAATGCTAATACCCCAGCCTTAATCAAGTTCTTCTCTTTGAAACCAAGCATAATACTACCCAGCCATTCTTAGAACACCACAGGGCACCATAATGCCAGCCATAAGAAACATCACCAGTGATCGTCTCACAATAAGATCCCACATTTAGCAGATATTAGGCCAATTTTGTCCACCCACAGAAAATCCCATGCCTAAGAACAACATGGCTGGATATCTCTTTTGAGTGGCTGTAGCCATCATTGTAGGGACGCAGGTGGCGCTGTGGTGTAAACCACTGAGCCTTGGGCTTGCCGATCGGAAGGTTGGAGGTTTGAATCCCCACGACGGGGTGAGCTCCCGTTGCTCGGTCTCTGCTCCTGCCAACCTAGCAGTTCGAAAGCACATCAAAGTGCAAGTAGATAAATAGGTACTCCGGTGTTTCCATGTGCTGCTCTAGTTTCACCAGAAGTGGCTTAGTCATGCTGGCCACATGACCCGGAAAAACTGTCTGCAGACAAATGTCGGCTCCCTCAGCCAGTAAAGCGAGATGAGTGCCGCAACCCCAGAGTAGTTCGCGACTGGACTTAACTGTCAGGGGTCCTTTACCTTTAACTTTTTAGCCATCATTGTAGCTATCATGTGGCAGTAAGATTTATAAGCTGAACCGCTCTGTGTTGGGTGAAAGTATGTTGTGTTGTGTGTCTACTGCTAATCAACTTCATTCAGTGATTTTACATTATGGAATTTGAAGAGAAAAATAAACCTCTTTCCAAACCTTTCAGGGGTTTTTCTTTCTTTCTTAAAAAAAGCCTCAATAGCTTTTGTTTTCCTTCATAGGGGGTAAGGAAGCTTGAGAGATTTGATCTTTGCCGATTCCTATACAAAATCACTTGGTCTGCATATGGATCAGGGCAGTGTATAAATAATAAATTATTATTATTATTATTATTATTATTATTATTATTATTATTATTAGTTTCTTAGTTGTTTTTACATCCCACAATCTGCACCAAATGAGGATAAAAGCATCAGCTAGGTAAAGCAAGGCGTAGCATGATAAAAGTCAGAATTAGAAGAACAGGATCACAATCAAATCAGAAGCAGTAACAAACAATTGGACTACCCCAAGAAATAGGAATTGCCATGAAGATACAAAACCCTGGGCAAAAGAAAAGATATGTGTTCAGTCTTTGTTTAAATATATCTACTGTGGAAGCCAACCAGATGCAACTAGGTAGGACGTTCTGAAAACGTGGCATCGCCACCAAGAAGGCCCTGCTCCATGTCACTTACAAGGCACGATCACGTGTCACCTCTCAGCAATTTAAACATATCAAAATATTTGGATATGTTTTTAACAGAAGATAAGCATTATATACAGATTTTGACAGAAAATAAACATTTTTTTAAAAAAAAAAGATGTTTGAGAAGGTTTGTGTGTTTTCTTTTAGAAAAGAAGAATGACGTGCGAATAAGGAAACTGAACAGAACTGAATTATGGGAAATAGCATGCAAAAGAGGAATGGGCTGGAATGAAATGGATTTGCAAATCACTGGCAGAAAGTGCTCCAACCCCATGTAGAAGTCATTGTGCTGGAATGCAAAACTCACGTAATTTTTTTGCCTTCTAACAACACTCCCTTCCCCATAGACAAATGCATTTACTTGACAATGGACATGCATCTTTGAAGAGGAAAAACGAAATATTGCTCTTGCAGTTGTTTGGGAAATGCACACATGGGCGTATGCTATTGTGGTAGCTACCTGTAGCTCTGCAGACAGCTGCAACAGGGTGTCTTCTACAGAAAGATCCTCTAGAAAAAAAGAAGAAAAAGGTAAAATCAATTATTTCATAAGCATCTGTGCCCAGGGTTGATTTGCATGATAACAGGAACATCAGAAGACCTCAGCCAAATGTCTCCATTGAAATGATGGAATACACTTGGTTGCTCCATCTTTTCTCACATATCTTGCCAGATACAACAAGGTGCCAAAAAGAATTAAAATAAAATTCACCACCAACTCAATATAGCATAAATAAAGACCACAATCTACCCTTTGGGAAAAAAGCAAATCAAAGGTAAGTTGGATAATTCATTCAGCCCCCCCCCTTCTTTAATGCATTACAGGAGTTATTCTTGCCAATTGGAGTAAAATTGTGACATCATTCATCCTAAATTAAAATTTCAGAGGCCTGCTAGTCTTCTATGCACCCCATTTAATCAGGGAATTTAAAAAATTGACCTATTTAAAGATTCATATCCTATGGACAATGGGTAGAATCTGAGAGAGAGGTGGGGAACACAAATTGAACTCTATATGCTCTAAACTCCCGCTGTATATCATTTCAGCTAAACTCCAGAAAGTTCTTTAAAGATGGCACTGAATCAGATAAGACAGTGCTGAATCAGAATAATGGCATGCAGAATAAGTTATTTATAGATTGTATTCCCAAGTGAGAGCTGGACCATAAAGAAGGTTGATTGCTGAAGAATTGATGCTTTTGAATTATGGTGCTGGAGGAGACTCTTGAGAGTCCCGTGGACTGCAAGAAGATCAAACCTATTCATTCTGAAAGAAATCAGCCCTGAGTGCTCACTGGAAGGACAAATCGTGAAGCTGAGGCTCCAATACTTTGGCCACCTCATGAGAAGAGAAGACTCCCTGGAAAAGACCCTGATGTTGGGAAAGATGGAGGGCACAAGGAGAAGGGGACGACAGAGGACGAGATGGTTGGACAGTGTTCTCGAAGCTACCAGCATAAGTTTGACCAAACTGCGGGAGGCAGTGGAAGACAGGGGTGCCTGGCGTGCTCTGGTCCATGGGGTCACGAAGAGTCGGACATGACTAAACGACTAAACAACAACAATTCCCAAGGTTTATTGTTCTGTGAACTTATAGAACAGCCTGTCAGGGAGGCTGGCATTATTGTCATTATATTGTGGGTGGTGAAAGGGTTGTGGCAGCAAGAAGTGTGGCCTGCTTTAAGCTAGGGATAAACTGAAATATGGGGGTTTGGTGTCCCCTGCAAGAAGTTTCCCTTTTAATGGTTGTTTGAAGGTGCTCCAAACAGCAGAAAAGGGAGAGGAAGCTGTGAGCCCATTGCCATGGTAACTGGACTGATGTGTGTAAGCAGTTTCCCATGCAAAGAGGGGAGATTGGTATGGCAGAATCAGTCATTTTGTTGGGCTTCAGGTCACCTGAACATGAGAACCGGTCCACGTGCTCAGATCTCAGGCCACGGTTGTCCTCTTACCTAACTTCAGCTGCGGCAAATTGGGAATCTCCTTAGTGATGAAGGCATAATACATGTGGAGTCCGCGATACGCCTTGAGGAGCAAGAGGCAAAGGTCTTTGTGCCACTTGTGTGCATGCTGCATGCAGTTTTCAGAGGGCACATAAAAGCTACCCTGCATGAGAAAGGAAGAGAGAAAGGGACAAGAGGAGCAGATTATTGCAACGCTCATTTTAAAAGAAATATTTATTAAGTTTTCCATTTTAATAATCCAATAAAAACCACATCAAAACATTCCAAATTACAAAGCAATCAAATAATGCCAAATATAAATGCCAAATTATATATCTTTGGGTGACTTCCCATGCTCTGAATTTTGCAGAGTGCTGATCATCTAGTATCTATCACATTGCATTTCTTAATTAGTCAATAAACCATTCTGATGTTGATCCTTCACTTGCTTTTCATTTATGTTTGCAACCACTGGTCTGTTCAACTTTTGCCTTCATAGTTCTGTGTGAAATATATTCCCCTGTTGTTATCCACATTCCAGCAATTCCATTTTTGATTCCTGCTCACAGGAGCCATAATACGCCACATCCCAAACAAAAAGACACCATTAGCTCTGGGCAGCCATCCAGAATTCCCCTCTGTAGTCTCGCTCCATCTCCCAACATGCTGGTACCTCCACAAGAACAAAATAACTCCAGTCCAGAATTCTTTCTATCCTTCCACTAATGGTAGCTACCAGAATCCTCACCCAGTCAGTATTATAATTGAACCACAATGGCAGCAGAGTGTTCTTTCAAGCTCGCTTGCATATTTCAAACAGTTGCTTTTCAGGGGAGGTTTACCAGGTAAAACTACAAGTACATAGTTCCAGTTACAGATAGGTAGCCGTGTTGGTCTGCCATAGTCAAAAATAATAATAATTAAAAAAAAATCCTTCCAGTAGCACCTTAAAGACCAACTAAGTGAGTTCTTGGTATGAGCTTTCATGTGCATGCACACTTCTTCAGATACACAAGTACATATACAGTCATACCTCGGGTTACAGATGCTTTAGCTTGCATTTTTTTGGGTTAGAGATGCACTGAAACCCGGAAGTACCAGAATGGGTTACTTCCTGGTTTCGGTGGTCGCGCATGCGCAGAAGCGCTAAATCACATTTTGCACATGTGCAGAAGCACTGAATCGCAACTCGTGCGTGCGCAGACCTGGCGCTGCAGGTTGCGAACGTGCCTCCCGTACGGATCAACCCGAGCGTCCACTGTATATTGAAAGAGAATAAAAAAGGCTCACCTTGCCCTGGTACAATTAATTCACCAATTAATTCCACCAATATTGCAACGCTTCATTTACAATAGTTCCAGGCTGAGTTGGCTTAAAAAGACTTCCCTTGGAGAACAACACCAAGGTTTAGCTAGACCAATATTTTGCATGCCAGGTTTTTCCAAGACTAATAAGGGTGATTGTGATGACCTCCCTACTGTCTCCCCGACCCTGTAAGCAACAATAACCCAATAACCCTCCTGCTGGCATACTAGTACAGGGGATCTACTTCACCCAGAGAGCCGCTTCTGATAGCTTCTGGAGCATTGTGTCCCTCATCCGTTCTGAATCAGCTGCTAATCACAGTCATTTTGGTGATCTTACGGTGATCTACCTATGGGACCGCCTCTCCTGGTATACACCATGAAGGACCTTAAGGTCCACAAATGACAACACCTTGGAGGTCCCAAGTCGAAAGATGGTTAGAGTTGTCTCAACTAGGGCCAGGGCCTTTTCAGTACTGGCCCCGAATTGATGGAACGCTCTGTCACAAGAGACTAGGGCCTTGCAGGACTTGACATCTTTCCGCAGAGCCTGCAAGACAGAGCTGATCCGCCTGGCCTTTGGTTTGGACTCAGTCTGACCCTTATGTTTCCCTCCCATTATGGTCTTGCTCTATCGGCTACTTTTAAAATGAGGCTGCATTTTAACCTGTATTTTAAATTGATTTTTTTGTCCTATTATGCTTTTATTGTAATTTTACTGGTGTTAGCCGCCCTGAGCCTGGCTCTGGCCAGGGAGGGCAGGGTATAAATAAAATTATTATTATTATTATTATTATTATTATTATTATTATTATTATTATTATTATTATCTTGCAATAGGAGCAAAACAATCCCTCCCTCTCTTTATATCTCAATCATTTGTGATTTAATAAAACACTACTATGCTATCTTCCCTTCTAAACTAAGATGTTCCCCTACAGCCCAGAACTGTGTGCAGTTGTGTGTACATGCATGTGTCAGTGTTTCTTGTGTAGCAATGCGTAAGAGGCGGTATTCCACCCTCGGATTGTTTAGAAAAGCCACGACAGCAACCAAATGTTTCATTTTGTTTCGAAAGTCATCAATTCACAACACCACCTAATTTTCAAACTTAATGCAGTGTGGTTGCAAAACAAGGCAACGTTTTAAAGGACATGTTTGCAGCCTGTCTCAGTTCAAAATGCTGTGAAACAAGATAATAAACAGCGGAGGAACGGAATGGGGGATGCGTTATTTTACAGCAGTGAAAACTTGTGCTTTTCTGAAATCCATCCTCCAGTTTTTTGAATGCTTTCTGCACCTGTGAAAGACATTTTCATTGTTCTGACTCATTCTCAGGACCCTTTTAGAATTTTGTAAAAAAAAATAATAATTGTGGGTTTGGGGCTTTGGTCTTGCGTTATCACTGCAAGGTGGCCAAGCACAGTGTCTGTTTTTTTTTCCAGTGAATGGGCTAGATTTAGATACATTCTTGGGGAAATCAGTCCTGAGTGCTCACTGGAAGGACAGATCCTGAAGCTGAGGCTCCAATACTTTGGACACTTCATGAGAAGAGAAGACTCCCTGGAAAAGACCCTGATATTGGGAAAGATTGAGGGCACAAGGAGAAGGGGACGACAGAGGACAAGATGGTTGGACAGAGAGCATTCCACAAACTGGGAGCAGAAAATGCCTGTTTTCATGTTAATGCCCTCTTGTGGAAGAGGAAGATGAAGAAGTGCCTTGGAATATAATCTTAGGGTCCCGGTGGAAAAGACCCTGATGTTGGGAAAGATTGAGGGCACAAGGAGAAGGGGACGGCCGAGGACAAGATGGTTGGACTGTGTTTTCGAAGCTACCAGCATGAGTTTGACCAAGCTGTGGGAGGCAGTGGAAGACAGGAGTGCCTGGCGTGCTCTGTTCCATGGGGTCACAAAGAGTTGGACATGACTAAACGACTAAACAACAACAACAACAACTGGTCCTGCTAGCAGACACACACACAATGACTTTTACTAGTGCCTTCTCCTCCCCCCATGGTGTGCCCCCTCACCCACCAAAATGGGCTTTGGGGGGTAAAGGGAGTGGGAAAAGAGGGAGATGATTCCATTGGGCAAGTAGAAATTCTTGCACTAATGGAACATTTGTAACAGTGCAACATTGAATCTCTCCCAATATTGATCCAGCACTGGTCAGATTCCCTGACTGCCTGCACTTTCTGACCTGAAAAAGTATTATGAGAGGCGTCTCTCTCCCCCCACCCTCCAGGATTTCACTGAAGTATGTGAAGCCAGGAAGGCTGCAGGGCACTGGACCAATGATTTGAATGATTTGTAGAATCAATCACCTCAAAAGTAAGCCGAGTCCAGCAATAATAATAATAATAATAATAATAATAATAATAATAATAATAATAATAATAATAATAAATACATATCCCCTTTGTGAGACTTTCACTGAGATTCCTCTCCCCTTTGAGAATGTTTGGATGTGATTTCAGCAGAGCACTAGTTGAAAACCTTTTAATCGTTAGCCAAACTTTCAAATTTGAATTTTGAATTAAAGTGCCATCAAACACTTTGATTTCATAGGACTTTTAATCTTCAGACATCCAGACATTCTGTTTCACTCTGGGCCAAATTTCCCAGTGTGTTAGGGCACATTTCTCCTAACACACAAAGTTTGGAAAGCAGCTCCCAGTAATACAATACACTTTTGTGGTATTTTCACTCATGTATGCATTTCTCTGCACATTTGCTCCTATTGTTATTATTATTATTGTTATTATTATTATTATTATTATTATTTCTTCTACATATGCTTGGGATGGAGAGCTACATCACAAAATTCAGAGAAGCGTGAATTTTGAAGGACAGTTGCCCTTCAGTTCACCTATCGTTTTGGGAAGCATGAAATGGACAGGCTCACATTAGAATGCGAACGGCACTGAATTTATGTGCTATCGCTACACTGTCTGTGACATAAACCTCTGTGAATATTAGCAAGAAAATGTCAGTGTGACATAAATTATTTCAACCTGACATAGTGTGAGTCACAGTCCGGTCTGGAATTTCAGGAATCGGTTCAACCACAAAAGGAGAGTTCTGCCAGGAAAGGAGCAGTAACATTTGTATGAGTTATCATAAGTACATACGAACAGGCTTCTGGATCAGGCCAATGACCCATCTAGTCTCACAGCAGTTATCCAGATGCCTGTGTGAAACCTGGAAGCAGGATTCGAGCACAAGAGCTCTCTCTCTCTCTCTCTTCCAGCAACTGGTATTTAGAGCATAACTGTGGAGGCAGAGCTTAGCCATAATGGCTATTAGCTGCTGATAGCTTTCTCCTCCTTGAATTTGTCCAATCTCCTTTTCACTGAGCCATTCAGAGCAGAGTTATATCCAGACCTCTCCCCCTCCCTTACTTACAAATTAAGAAATGTACAGGCTGACTACAAGGAACATGCAGACAATTAATACCTTTCCCAATTGTTTATCATAAAACATGCACAAAGCACCTTGGAACAGCACCATTATAGAATCACAAATGAACTTTCAAGGTGTGCATTGCATCATTTTAATTACCAACCTGTCCTGCGTTTATTGATCTACTACTTTTCTATAATGTGACAGGTCATTACCAGAATGCTGTAAAATGACTAGTAACAGAGGAATAAAGTGGCGGTGCTATGTTCAAATGAGGCAAATTACTTACTCCCAACAGAAGCAATTTTGAAAGAGCTATTAAAAGAAATAATTAGGAAGAAGTGTCTATTCACAATGCCATATTTCAGAGTGTACTCTTGCTTTCCTTGGGTGTAATTTCCTGAGGAAGGTCTCTCGTCAATGCTGTTGACCTCCTCCTCCGCAGGAACACACCCTGAGGTTCACAATGCCTCTTAAGACAGATGGTTTGGAAAGGTGGCAAAAATATGCTTTATGTGGAAGAAAGTGGATAGAGAGTTTTATTCCCTCTCTCCTAATTTTAGATCTCGTGGGCATCCAATGAAATTGAGTCCTGTGTATTATTGTTATTATTATTTTGTTGCTGAAGGTTAAGAACAAGGCTACCAGCAATATATCACAGCTTCTATAGCCTACATATAGTAAAAAGGTAAAGGACCCCTGACAGTTAAGTCCAGTTGCAGACGACTCTGGGGTTGCAGCGCTCATCTTGCTTTATAGGCCGAGGGAGCTGACGTTTGTCCACAGACAGTTTTTCTGGGTCATGTGGTCAGCATGACTAAGCCACTTTTGGCGCAATGAACACCCAAACCAGAGCAGCGCACAGAAACTCCGTTTACCTTCCCACCGGAGTGGTACCTATTTATCTACTTGCACTTTTGGGTGTGCTTTTGAACTTCTAGGTTGGCAGGAGCTGGGAAAGATCAACAGGAGCTTACCCCGTTGTGGTGATTCAAACTGCTGACCTTCCAATCAGCAAGCCCAAGAGACTCAGTGGTTTAGACCACAGCGCCACCCACTTATATCACAGCTCCTATAGCCTACATATAGTAGGGATATTTAACGTGAGAGTCGTCACAGCGATCCATAGTGAAAAGTAGAAGTCGGCAAATTTTGCTCTTAAAAATATGGCAACCCTATATAACCAGCCCTCAATAATTCAGTAAGAACTATGACATAGATGCTAGTGGCAGGGAGGAAATGGTCTGAATTTCCATGCTGGCTTGAATATGCAGCCCATGACTTGGCTGCTCATTTTGGGAGCTTTTTTTAAAGGACCTTAATCAACTTGACCTTCAAAGAAAATTTCCCACAGCTCCACATATGATCAATAACACAGAGCTCTATCCAACATTCTCCATTCGCTAACACAAAGGTGCCTGTAAAAATAAATAAATAAAAAGTGGCTTTTGCAGTAGCAGATGGGTGAGTTTTAATGTTAAAAATGGGGGGTGCATCTTATACACGGATAGTGCATAGTGGGGATGTGGGATTGGTTGCTGCTGCGAGCTAGAGATTGTCTGAGGCATGGGATTGGTGGCTGTGGGAAGGGCTGGTGTTGATTGGCGGTCGCTGCTGCAATTGGGCGTGGGATTGGTGGCCTCTGCCTGCGAGGGGACAAACGATGTGCGTGATTGGCAGCATAGGGCAGGCGGATGACCAAATTTTGGCAATACCCCCTAAAAAAAACTCAGCAACTCTGCCCCCCCCCCAAAGCTCAACATCTATGGGCAATCCTCCCCCAAAAGCTCAGCAACTCTGGGCAATCTCCCCCCATTTTCTTGGGGGGTCCCCAAAAATAGGGGGCAGCTTATACATGGTGGCGTGTTATACACGAAAAAATATGGTACTTTCATGTAACACTGCATCACATACACCCCATGTAATTTTCCCACTTGTTCCCCCGGAACATTATGATTGTGGCAGGGACATCTCCAAAGCAGCTTCAGTGCTTTCCGCTTAATTAGGAGTTCGGAACACTTTCCCCAGCGAGTAAACAAAATTGGTCTCTTCTCTATGTAAGTGAGGATCATCGCATCAGGGCACAGCTTCATTATTTGACAGCTTCTGAAGCAGCAGATTAGAAGGAAGGAGGGAGGCAGGACTGTAATAATTGGTTCTCGCCAGAGCTCCCAGCACTGTATTGCTTTGCAAAAGGAGGCAAAATAATGAGTTTTCAATGGTGCTGAAGCCAAAGTTCTGGATAAGGGTGGGGAAAGAAATTCAGTTTGCATTTAAAAGTGAAGCAATTTAATGTACACCTCCTGAAACTATAGGGCAGGTGTCAGCAAACTTTTTCAGCTGTGGGCTGGTCCACTGTCTCTCAGACCATGTGGTGGGCCGGACTATATTTTGAGGGGGGGGGATATGAATGAATTCCTATGCCCCACAAATAACCCAGAGATGCATTTTAAATAAAAGGACACATTCTACTCATGTAAAAAAACTCTGATTCCCGGACCGTCCACAGGTCGGATTTAGAAGGTGATTGGGCCGGATCCAGCCCCCCAGCCTTAGGTTGCCTACCCCTGCTATAGGGGAACTGAAATATAGCCATGCTTTGGCATTCACATTTCTCGGCATTTTGTAATGCAATTCTCCAGCCAAAATGCATATACCTCGTCTAGTGTCCGCTTTATCGAGCGCCTGTTCCATTGAACGTCTGCAGAAAACCTGGAAGTACCAGAATGAGTTACTTCCAGCTTCGCCACTTGCACATGCACAGAATTGCAAGCACAGACATGGCACTTTGTCCAGCGTACTTTTCGGCCATCGACCGGGGCTCCGGAACGGATCCTGGTCGTAAAACGAGGTACTACTGTACTAGAGTAAGGTAACAACAACAACAACAACAACAACAACAACAACAACAACAACAATTTTATTATTTACAACAACAACAACAGCAACAACAACAATAATTCTGGGCAGCTTAAAATGTACGTAGGCTAGGAAAAATAATACGATGCATCTCTGTATTCTGTTTTCACTAACATATGCATTTCTAGGCACGCTTTACCCCAGTATACACAATTCTGTACACATTACCTGGCTGGAGAACTGCCCTGCAAAATTCAGAGAAGTGCGAGGTTTCAAAGGATGGTTGTATTTTGGTTCAGGTATCATTTCAGAGTGCACCAATTTGGTCAGTTTGCCTTTAGGTGCAAACTGGATGGGATGTCTTTCCAACTCCAAGTCCTCCCACAGTGCCGCAACCACAATGGTGCTACGTCAGGGTGTAGCATTGTTCCAAAGCAGAGTTTCCCAAACTTGGGCCTCCAGCTGTTTTTAGACTACAGCTCCCATCATCCCTGACCAAGGGTCCTGCTAGCTAGGGATGATGAGAGTTGTAGTCCAACCACAGCTGGAGACCCAGGTTTGGGAAACCTTGTCCTAGAGGCATGGCTGGTGGGAAAAGGTAAGGGACCAAATGGAGATTGTCAAGAAGATGGACACATTCCTGAAGATAATTCTGGAACTCATAGTCTCAGGAAGAACTGCAGGAAAGGATGTGCTAATGAAGAGCTAGATCATGTGTGCCACTGCTTTTCCCATTTGCCCCAGTTGAGTCAATGGGGAGGCAGGGCAAGGTTGATGCTGGCAAAGGTCACAGCAGGTTCACCGAATACCCACAAGTATTTTGCACATGCTGTCATGGAGTGTACACACAATATTAATCGTTTGATCACACTCACTTAGAGTACTTGCAAAGAAAAAATCCCTACAGTGGTACCTTGGTTCTCAAAAGCCTTGGTACTCAAATAACTTAGAACCCAAACACTTCAAAGATAAGTATTCTGGTTTGCAAACCTTTTCCGGAAGCCGAACATGCTCCGTTTTGAGTGCCACACTTCCGTTTTGAGTGTCACGCTAAGGTCTGTCTGTTTTTGCTATTTGTTTTGCATTTTTGCGTCTCTTTTTGTTTTGTTTTTGTTACTGTGTGGAACCCAGTTCAGCTACTGATCGATTGTGTGACTGCAGTACATTGTTTACTGCCTTCTTTTTATGGATCAATGGTCTCATTAGAGAGTAAAATTCATGCTAAGTTGCTGTTTTAGGGGTTGTTTTTAAAAGTCTGGAACGGATTCATCCATTTTGCATTACTTTCTATGGGAAAGCGCAATTGGTTTTGGAATGCTTTGGTTTTGGAACGGACTTCCTGAACGGATTAAGTTTGAGAACCAAGGTACCACTGTATTAGGAATAAGAACCGGGATATTCGTGCCTCCCTTAAATGCCAGCATTCAAGAAGGCAAAGCAACAAACAGAAATGGAGGCAGATTTGCTCATCCCAATGAGAGCATCCTGATGCTGTTCGGTCACATAACCTGTGCTGTGAATGCACACTCTGCAACATCCATTGTTGGGTGAGACAGCGAGGTTGAAGCTACCTCCCTAGAGCCACAGATTCAGCTCAGGTGTCAATTCTTGCAAAGAGCTGCAACTCTCGGAAGACCTTTTCACATATCTTCCTGCAAAAGATCCGCGAGGGACAGAGCATTCTGTCAGGCTACGGAACAACGTCCACCCACTGTATCCACTCCAGAGACCCTCTTGACATCTGGAGGAGAGCAGCGCTATGCAATCAAGCCAGCTGCGCAACATTTCAAGTCACACTGTTTTTCCATGGAAAAGGAGGGCAAATGAAAAGGATGGCTGCAGAAGATGAGTAAATGTGCAGAGGATGAGAAGAGTAAACTTATACATAGTGTCAAGCAATCACCAGAGAGGAAATACCACCCTGTCACCTGATAGTGATCAATGACTCCAACCTTTCCAGCTTTATTTGCTTTACAGTCAATCTGACATTTCCTCACGGACGCCTTTATTGGTTTCTTTCAATCTAGAAGACGGCCGTGGCTTCCAGCCTCAACTCCAATGAATCACAAGCAATTGTGTGGGAAGGGATTGTCTCCGCCAATCTCCTGGTCTGCTGTCAGATGCACCATCCCTTAAAATGCCCTGAATGGGATTACTGCACTGGTGATCAACTTCTGATCACGACAGGGTCAAGGTTCTTGTGCAAATTCACAAAGGCTGGAACAACTTTGGCTCAAAGTACCTTAAGGACTTTGTACCTAAGTACCTAAGGACGCCAGTGTGGTGTAGTGGTTAAGAGCGGTAGTCTCATAATCTGGGAAACCGGGTTCGCGTCTCCGCTCCTCCACATGCAGCTGCTGGGTGACCTTGGGCCAGTCACACTTCTCTGAAGTCTCTCAGCCCCACTCACCCCACAGAGTGTTTGTTGTGGGGGAGGAAGGGAAAGGAGAATGTTAGCCGCTTTGAGACTCCTTAAAGGGAGTGAAAGGCAGGATATCAAATCCAAACTCTTCTTCTTCTTCTTTCTGATTCCTTATGCCCCACCTGAGGTCTTCTGGTGGGGCACTGGTGGTGGTCCCTCGAATGGCACTGAGGCTGGCCTTTACCAGGGGCCAAGCCTTTAGTGTGGTAGCCCCTGTCCTGTGGAACTCCTTGACACTAGAGGTTTCCTCTGCTCATTTTTAAACATGTGAAACAGATGCTCTACCACTGAGCTATGGTCCTTTGCCTATGCAGCAGTCACAGTTACTTCACCCTGCTCCTTTTTAAAGCTTTGATACAAATAACCTGGTGTCAGGGAGCTGACAAGGCAAGCAAGTCATTCGCAGATCAGAGAAAGACATAGAAATACCGGTTAACTTACATTTAGTTTCTAGGTTAAGGAAGCAGAACACATGGAAACTTCAAAGGTTCTTCCTGTCTAAAAGAAGCAGTTGCCCATACTGGCTTGTAGCTCCTCCTTCACTCCTTATCCTAGTATTAAGACATCCTTCTTGTGCTGGGCCCGGGGGTTAACCTGAGCCACGCGGTCCAGGTCCGGTCCCAAATCCAAGGATTCCGTGAGGAGTCAGTCCAACAGGGCCAAGGCAGGAAACCAGGCTAGGTCTGGCTCAGGGTCTCAGGCAAGTTCCAGCAAGCAGCAATGTTGTTCCTGCAACCTGGGGCAGGGTCCGGCAGCCTTTTATCTCTGACGGGGTAGGGTAGCAGCCGGTCCTGATCCCCCAGTGACTCACCTCCCTGTCTCACCCAAAGGCGAGCACTCCTCCTGCGAGTACTCAGGTCTCTCCTTCTCTCAGACCTGAGTCTCTGCAGCTTGGGAGATGTCGGTGGGTTACTAGACCCAGCCACCACCTCAACCTCTCCTGACCCAACTGGTAGTGGAGCAGCTGTACACGATTGCCCAGCAGAGGGCAACGAGGTCATCCCCGAAACTGGAGCCAGGGTAGTCTCAGGCCCCTGACTCAGCTCAGCTGGTGCTTGTTGCGGGGGAACCTGTGCAGACTGGGGCTCTTCAGAATCAGGCCCCAGACTCGGTTCAGATGCCGTCTGAGGCAGAGAATCCGGTGCGAACCGAGACTCCTCCGGTTCCGAGTCCGAGCCCGAGTCACAGGCCATCACACCTCTGTCTATGGTGAGCCTCAAGGACCCTCTCTGTTTCTACCTGGCTCTCTGTTCAAAAATATGCAGAGGTTGTCTTGCAAGCTATCAGCAGAGAAGCTGTCAGAGTTGCTCTGTGGTAGAAAGGACAAGTCTGATTCCTGTCTCTGCTGGGGCAGCTGCCTCTTTCCTCCTCCTCTTCATCATCCTTCAAGCTCCCAGCCTCCAGTACTTCCCAGCTCTTTCCCTCCTCTCTCTGTGTGTGTGACCAGCTTCCTACCACCAGAATCCAGAATCATAATCTTCTTCTATGCTTTCTCTGAGATGTTCTTGGTATAGCAACTTCCACCTCTCCTCCTCAGCCAGTCCCTGACATCTGGCAATCCTTTTTCTTTTTTAATAATTAAACAAACAATTAAAAAACACAGCATATCTTCCCATAACTTATCTTTCATTTGCTTGTTTCCTTGACCTCCTCACACCTCCCTTTTTTGTATTCTAGTTCGGTTAGCTATTTCAGCAAATCCTTTTCATCTTTTCCAATTTTTGTCCTGTAATTTATCTTAATATTAATGTAACTTTACTTTCCCTCCTTTCACCAATTAACAGTCTATTTTTTCCTAAACAAAACTGTCTTAACCAAGGGTTGTACACATGGTCTGGATTTGGATAGTGGTTGCAATCAACACTATGCTGCTTGGGGAACACAAGTAGAGGGAAATGTTTCTTCAAGCTCTTCTCCCTCCTTCTGCCTTTTGAACCAGCAATCACAAGTATTCCAAACTTTTGTTCGGCAAGTTGCTTTAAAAAGCAAACAGCTCTCATTTGCTGCAATTCACTGCTGTGCATCAAAGAACGTCTGGATAACTGGGGGAGATTAGCATAAATATCCCATTCTCTCCCTGATTTTTGCTTCCTTGCTCCTGCAGGCACCACCTGTATTATTCATAGTTCACCCTCCAGCCTTGAAGCAATTTACAGGCAAGGACAATGAAATTTTATGAATCGTGGAGCAGTTTGCCATTATTTGGTAGGTCATTATGCTGTGCCAGAGACACTATGCCTCTGGATCCTGGGATTCACAAATGGGAAGAGCACTGATGCACTCAGGTCCTGTTTGTGGGCTTCCTATAGGCGGGTGGCACTGTGGGTTAAACCACAGAGCCCAGGACTTGCTGATCAGAAGGTCAGCAGTTCAAACCCCCGTGACGGGGTGAGCTCCCATTGCTCGGTCCCTGCTCCTGCTAACCTAGCAGTTCGAAAGCACGTCAAAGTGCAAGTAGAGAAATAGGTACCGCTCCAGCGGGATGGTAAACAGTGTTTCCGTGTGCTGCTCTGGTTCGCCAGAAGTGGCTTAGTCCTGCTGGCCACATGACCGGAAGCTGTATGCCGGCTCCCTTGGCCAATAAAGCGAGATGAGCGCCGCAACCCCAGAGTCGGCCATGACTGGACCTAATGATCAGGGGTCCCTTTACCTTTATAGGCTTGGGCATAGGATGCTGAATGAGGTGAACCTTTGGTCTAACCGAGCATGACACTTTTCTCCCTGTGTTTTCTCTCTCTCTAGACCATATTTCCAGGGTGGTTTGATGTTGCAGTCAACTAATGGTAGGGCATGTGGGAATGGAAAATATACTGTTTATGCAACCCCTTCAACAATTCTATTTGGAAACACCTGATTTCTTTCAGCATTTGGCTCTTATTTTTTCCTCTTCCCCACTGACACTGTGGACCCACTCGCGGTGACCCACCTTCCCCCTAGGGAGCAAGGCCCGAGTCAAGAAGGGGAACAAACTGGACAAGATGACATTCTGGGATTTTAAAAAATGGCTACAACTTTATTGATTCCAGATGTAGGTTGGATATGGTTTAGGTATTGGGTGTATATCCCATACAGCACTCCCCTGGTGGAGGGCTGTCGCATGACAGAGTCAAGCCCAGGATTAGTGGGTCACCCGCAAGCTGCAGGTCTACTCTCCCAAGTTGCTGAAGGAAGCTCTATGGCCCATCTGCCACACACCTTGGCTTTGGAATAGAAACCTCCTACCTCTCTGTTGTCCCCTTCTCCTTGTGCCCTCCATCATTCCCAACATCAGGGTCTTTTCCAGGGGGTCTTCTCTTCTCATGAGGTGGCCAAAGTATTGGAGCCTCAGCTTCAGGATCTGTCCTTCCAGTGAGCACTCAGGGCTGATTTCCTTCAGAATGGATAGGTTTGATCTTCTTGCAGTCCATGGGACTCTCAAGAGTCTCCTCTAGCACCATAATTCAAAGCACCAATTCTTCGGCAACCAGCCTTCTTTATGGTCCTACTAGACCCCTCTAACAGGGTATCCTGTTATTGCACAATTCTAAGTTGGGGGCGATGCTCCACTTCAACCACCACATGTTGTTAGACAAGAAGGATTCCACGCAATGCCTTATCTGCCAAAGATGTGCGCATTGCCAATCTGTTTGGAGGAGAAATTGCTTCCTGGCTCTGAAAACGGCAACCATTATTGAACCACTTTAAAGCCAACGAGCACAGAGTGCTAGAAGGGGGGCGGGGGAAAGTTAGCATACATAAAGCCACAGTGTAATTGAATGGGAGCTGGTGTAGGTACGGTTGTTCTCCGGCCGACAGTGGCCCCTGGGGTCGGCTGCAGCCAGCCTTTAGTACCTCCTCAAGCCCCTCCCTCCTGGCCCAGCTGGATTGGCCAGGATTCAAATCAACCCCACAGCAGGCAGAGCCGTCTTTCCTACTGGGCTTACTGGTCTGTTGTGCCAGGGCACCAGCCTCTCAGGGGCGCCCCAGCGAGTGGGGGAGCTGCGTAGCTTTGCTGGTGGCCTCCCCTTTCCCTCCTGCACGTCCGCCACCTGTGCCCCGTCAACCATATGGCTGGCAGGCATGCAGCTTGTCTCCTAAGCCTCCGCGGGAGGAGAACTATCCCCACAGGAGCTTAGGATGGAAGCTGCGCCCTGCCAACTATATGGCTGGCTTCCTTCCAAGCCCCCGCTGGAAGATAGTGATCCCCACAGAGGATTGGGAAAAGGTCAACAACTCTGGGAAACGGGGGGTGGGGGCATCGGAGGGAATCTTTGCACCATGACTCCGGATATGCTTAAGATGGCCCTGACAACAGGCCAGCTAGGCCTGGCATTGCTCCAGGGCGGGCAGGCGGCAGGGGGGGGGGGAAGCCTGGCATGACAGGCTGCAACAGCCACCCACCCCATGGCCAATATTTTTCAGTGTTTCATGCCGTTATGTAATGAAGTCTCTCTAATGAGATTTTACTTCTGAGCAGGCATGAGAAGGCTTTGCATTTAGTGGCACCAGGGAGAATATTGGGCTGTTAGTTTCTGAGCCAGAAATCTTCATCTCTTCTTGGCTGACGGACCTCACCTCCCTGGGCGTACCTGAGGAGGACTAAGGAACCCACAATCTACTCTAGAGTTTTGGAGGAACAAAATTGATCAATTCCTACCAAACCTAAAAGTTTTTAAAGCTGAACTTTTCAGTTCTGATCAAAGAAAGAGTTAAAAGCATTTCATATCTGCACACACACATCCCTGGAATTCTAATCGTTCTAATTCAGAATGTGGTCTATGTATAATTGCACATATAATGCATGTGTCTAAGCTCTTAACTCAGTAGAGTTGATGGCAGGTAATAACCTTATTAGACACATTATTTTAAATTCTACCTCACTGTTTGTTTTTGTGACATTATTGCATTGCTTTCAGGAGGGGGGGTGGTATATAATTTTAAGTGTATATAATTCTTACAGAAAGGATGGGGCCCTTTCACCCCCCATGAAAGCTATATAATAACGTAACTAAAACAAACAATTCTTTATCATGTCTTGCACCCAAACTTAGACTTGGGACATAGGACATGGTGGTTGTTAGCATTTAGCTGTGGTTCCTGTACTGCACGAGGTAGGACTAGATGACAATTCTATGATTCTATGATCAGCTTGTGTTAATTCTGATACAGGAAAGGGAATTCATAGGGTTAGTATTAGAGGCTTAAATATATATATATATATATATATATTATGGAAATAGAGATATTACAATGTCAGATGACTCTTCCTTCTCAGCCATTTGCAGTAATAATTAGGAATGAAAGCTAGACATCAAACTAGACATTAGCCCCTTTCAGTTTGCTGGGAGGTTTTGTGCTAGTTTGATGCCTGTCTCAAACAATAACAATAGTACTTCCTTTTGCAATCATTTTAAAGTTCAGCCTTACTTCCATTCTCCTACAGTGACAATTCCCCCAAAGTTTCCAAGGGCAGGCCCAATGTATAGGACATTTTAGAAGTCCAGATTAAGCGTTATGAGATTAGGGGCATTGCAGTATTCTGGTCCCTCTTTTCCTGAAAGGGGTGCAAATGATAAATCAGTATGCAGAAGAAGCTGAGGTAAAGCAGGTCTCTGTACGTTAAGATGGCGTAAATTTACACCAGGGTCAAATACCGTTCAGCAGTCAGCTGCTGTTCTGCCTAAGCATAGCAGAAAGAAAACAAGCCTTTGAAACAGTCTTCTATGTCAGGTTTCCAGGTCATGAGACTGAGCTAAATGGGATTAGAATCCAGCCTAAGTCCTCCATCTCTGATGCCATGCCCCCAAAATGACTCTCTTTGGGGATTTACTCCAGCCTAGTCTCAGTTGGCACGCGGGTGGCACTGTAGTCTAAACCACTGAGCCTCTTGGGCTTGCTGATCAGAAGGTCGGCGGTTTGAATACCAGCAACGGGGTGAGCTCTCATTGCTCGATCCCAGCTCCTGCCAACCTACCAGTTCGAAAACACACCAAAAAGTGCAAGTAGATAAATAGGTACCACTCCGGTGGGAAGGTAAACGGCATTTCTGTGCGCTGCTCTGGTTTCGTTGTTCCATTGTGCCAGAAGCGGCTTAGTCGTGCTGGCCACATGACCCGGAAAAACTGTCTGCAGACAAACGCTGGCTCCCTCAGCCTGTAAAGTGAGATGAGCGTCGCCACCCCAGAGTCGTCTGCAACTGGAGTTAACTGTCAGGGGTCCTTTACCTTTACCTTTCTTTAGTCTCAGCTGGCAGAGCCAGAATGTGCAAATTATGCCAGCATATACTGGGGTTGAGGGTTTAATGTCTGCTGAGCTGGGCACCAGCCATTTGAGCCAGAGATATGCTGCATCCTAAATTGTTCTTCCTTAGAAATCTAGTCATAGGCCTGTCCCCCCAAATAATATTTATTTATTGGTAAATCACTGCCATCATCATCTTCCACCTGTGGAAAGTGACTTGCCAATGTAACCTTTCCTTTTCTGTTAACCATTCAGAATGGTATGCAAAACAGTCTGACTCACTTTGCCACCTTCAGAAGCTGCGGGGATAAATCAAACTCACAAATGCAAACTCTGTGGGCCTATTTGATTAAAATTGCAATCCTGCTAAGATAAATGGCCAAGTCAGCTTCATCTCTCTTGAAGTGCAAGTGCCTAGCCTATACTTTGTGAGGATAAAAATGTTTGAATGCCCCTCCTAAGATTCCCCTTTGTCATTTGAAAAGGGGAAGGAAGGACCACCTAAAGCCATTTCCTCATTTTTTTTTAAGCCTCTGCATGAATTAGAAGTATCCTGATGGGCAGTAAGCCAGAAAAGCAGAAAGCACACACTCAAAATTAAAATGAAATAATGAAACCTGTGTCCGGCATGTCATTTTGCAAGAGCTAGGGAAATTGGACTGGTACAGCTTTCTGCTCCTGACATTTAATTATTCTGCACAGCGAGAAGTCAGGAGCGCTGAACAAAGAACCTTTGACGTCTTGTCAAAAACAGCAGCGTGCCAAGCTCCCTTGTGCAGAATCAAAGCAGGGGAAGCAAGAAGGAGGAGGATTGATTGAAACCCGTCTCCATTCGCAAATGAAGACAGCAGCGAGGACTTTCTCCTTCTCAGATATCAAGCTGGTCAAATCACTAGAGACATTTGTACCAGCATCCGGGAATCAGCTGGACGGCTGGGAGAGAAAACTTCAGAGGACATTTATCAGTGGCGAAAGAGTGCCATCTGTTTTGCGCAGTGTGAAAGGGCACTTCTTCTCAAATGTGGAAGAGATTGTGCAGCGAAGAGAAGCAAGTTCCACTTGAGACAAGTCTTTGGGGCTACACACTTACTCCTGCATTGCATGAAGCTGAGCTAAATGACTCAGGATCCTTTCCAACGCTATGTGAAAGTTGATGTTTCTATAATTTACACAGGGCATTTCCTTGATCTCTCAGCCCATGTCCCATCTTACGTTCTGTGTTGTTTGTATGGAATGTTTTTTAATGCCCCCCTTATGTAGTTTGTTTTTTTTATTATTATTATTATTATTATTATTATTATTATTATTATTATTATTATTATTATTTTGCGTGCATGCACATGTTTTTAACCATCAACATCGGGTTCTTCTGAGATCTCTGTATTTCCCCTCTGGCAGGTATGGAAACTTGAATAAAATATTGAGGGGGGGGGGGTAAGCCCTGCCCTACATAATCAATCACATGACATGGTCCACACACACTATTTGAATGACAACTTGGGTGGGGGCTCCCTCTCAAATATTTTAGGGGGGGGAGATGGGACCTCGGACCCTAGGCTCCTATGCTGTCTGGTATCTTACCCGGGCGCCATTGCTTGGTTCTGCTGTTCCATTTTTAACCCAACCTCCCATTCCCATCAGCTTCTGCAGCCCAACTGCGGCTGAAATTCCAGCCGTGGGCGTTCCAGAAACTGGTGGCTGGTTGTTGTCAGAAGGGGCTGGTGTGTGTGTGTGTGTGTGTTGGGGCAGTCCGGACCCCCACCAGCAAATTTGGAGCTAGGGGTGCCAACTTAAACAAAATCCTTATGTAGTTTGTTAAGGATTCTGGAACTTGTAGATACCCTTAAAAAAACCCAAAACTTCATTTCCCAGGATTATTTAGGGGAAGCCATGACTTAAAAAGTGGTATAAGTAGGCTTTAAATGTAGAGATGGATGAGATGAGTGTGGGGTGTGAAACACAGAGCAGTCAAATACAACATTCCCAGGGTGGACATGTTTAGACATGAAGAGGGACGTTTGTCCAGCCAGTAGATAAACTTTCTGTTTCCTCCTATGCTGGGACAAACTTCCTCTACATGGGACCAGAAGTGGGTGTGACTTTACCTGTGCAGGTAACAAAAGCACAGGAGTGGCCACCACACCTCTCTCTTCTCCATTTTGCTTTCATCGAAGAAGCATCAGCCTGAGATGCCCTCTTGGTTTCCAGCCAAGAAAGGACAAAGGAACTATCTCTTTATGGGATAGATTCTAGGTCTATATATTTTGTAACTTAAGTCTGCCTTCAGGGATCCTTTTTGTGAACTAAATGAAACTGTGAGTAAACTATTTTATACTTTTATACAAGACTGTGTTGTGTCTCTCTTTTTAGGAGGGAATAAAAGGAGAATTACCATATATCCTCTCCTGCCTCCCTGAACATTCCCACAATGAGAACAATTTGGCACACAAAATTGTTTGGAGAAGGAGAATGTCTGAAATGTTCCAACTGTGTCATTGTTCCTTACTTGGCCAGGGGATGTTCTTCATCGTGGTAAGCCATAGGCTCTTCCTACACAGTATGAGGCAGATCATCCATGCTGCCTAATAATAATGTCAAAAATATGCTCTGATCGGAAATAGGTGGCCTAAATATGAATCTAAGCATCAGCCAAAGCACACGTCTAAGACAAAGTGCCCGCAGAATGTTCTACAGATAAACTGAAGCTTCTTCAAGCACATTACCCTCAACTGACCCAAAACACAACAGAGGGCGTTAAAATAAACAGCTTTGTGATGCAGAATGAGTAATGCATCTCAGGCTTCCCACACATCATAGATTTAAAGCACAGTTAAAGTACACCCCTCCAAAGGGTGTAGTTTGTTAGGGGGGCTCTGTGAGGAATAAGCTACATTTCCCATTATTCTTTCTTTTTTAAAAAAGAGGGGATGGGAATGCACTTCAGAATTTTAGGTGGTAATAATGGAAAATATGTTGCAGGCAATCATATGGCAAGATGAGCAGTTTAGGATTATTCGTTTATTAAATATCTATACCGACCTTCATCCGAGGATCACCGGGTGACTTACAATATAATGGATGCTGCAGGTTCTCTGGCTCAACCAACTGATTCCCAGCTCGGACATGCTCAGCTGGTGTTAAGTCCTCAACGCCAATGCAGCTGAATATGCCAGGGTAAATTTCTCATCCCAGCTCAGTTGGGCTCAGGTGAATGTGGCTGTAACTCCCCCAAAAGGAGTGTTCTGGGGAAGTGGAAGTGGAGGGAGCAGAGAGGGGGAACTTAGGCTGGATCCTGATCCCATTCAGCTTGGCTGTATGGCTTTGAAAGCCCATGTTTGTTTGTTTGTTTGTTTGTTGTTTTAAAAATACGTATAAAATTTTGTATGCATCATACAGAGAAGTGTGCAATCTGAGGGTGGTGCCCAGTGCTCGCCCTACTCAGTGCAGACCCAATGGAATTAATGAATATGATTGAATTCGGTCAATTAATTTCGTTGGGTCTATTTTGAGTAGAACTTAGTTGGCGAAGACCCCAAGTGTTCATTGATTTCCAACCCACATATAAGGCAGGGAACTGAGAATTTGGACAGCTCGCTTTAAATCATGGGTGGCATGGACTTCTCTTCCACATTGACTCTCTCTGCATTGTTATCTCCAAAGTCAGCAAACTGCATTTAGCAACCACTTTTTCCTAAGCTCATAAAATGGGGGAAGAAAAGCAGCAATAAACATTAACCAAGCAAACTATCTACTGTTGATAAACAAGCTCATTATCTCAATTATCTCTGTAATCGACACTGTCTCAGCAAGCTGAAAAGCAAAACAGATCATCGCTGGAATAAGCAATGGAAACTGGGGGAAATAAAAATTGATCTGGCGTAGCCGACCTGTTCGTCAGCTATGTTTGAAGCAACAGGAAGACCAAGCAAGTTGCAGGACCTCTGCGTGAAGAAGGCACAGAAATGCTACGACGAAAACAAGATGGAACCACGCAACACCTACTTTGCCTCTGTTTTCACACAAAAGGAAAGCAGTGCCCAATCTCGTGATAACAGACTACAGCAGGGGCCGCCAAAGTTTCTGTGGCTTGGGCCAGTTCACGGTCCCGCAGACACCGCAATGGGCCAGAGTGCGCGAGCATGCATGCATGCGCAAACACTATTTCTGGTCTCCTTCTGGCGTGGAGGAGGCATGCACAGCTTCCCATTGGCTGCAGGAGCTTCCTGCAGCCATTGGGAAGCCGGCCAGTGTCACGGAAGGTGGTCCCTGCTCTGCTCTGCACCAGTTTAACGTGGCACACGGTAGCTGACCAAGCAGGTGGTGGGGGTCCCCAAGCAGGCACCAAGGGTCCATGGGCCTTAGGTTGCAGACTGCTTGACTAAAGGATGCAAGGAGGGAGCTGCAGCCAAGACACGAAAAGAGGCAATAAGGGAACACCTAACTGGGAGTTGAACCTCTGGATCCCTTCCAATTCTACAATTCTGGTATTCCACATTCATATTTGGAGGAAATTTTCCACCCAGGAATGCTGTCACTGTTCAAAATAGCACCACTGTTCTGATGATACAGGAAGAGTATTTTGCTTCACAAAACACTGCATTTTCCCTTGCTAGTCAGTACTAAAGGCAAGGTAAGTAAAACATCTGCATGCTCTGTTTCTTCTACTAGCCTTTTGGGATTTGAGCAACCAGCATCTCAGATCTGCTCCTCTGTAGACGGTTTCAGTGCAGCCAGTGTGGTGTAGTGGTTAAGAGCGGTGGACTCGTAATCTGGTGAACTGGGTTTGCTTCCCCGCTCCTCCACATGCAGCTGCTGGGTGACCTTGAGCCAGTCACACTTCTCTGAAGTCCCTCAGCCCCACTCACCTCACAGAGTGTTTGTTGTGGGGGAGGAAGGGAAAGGAGAATGTTAGCCGCTTTGAGACTCCTTCGGGTGGTGATAAAGCAGGATATCAAATTCAAACTCCTCCTCTTCCTCTTCTTCTTCTTCTTGGTTAAGGGGTGAGCACTTTGTATAACAGACGGGATCGACAACACCATCCCAACAGAGCAGGAGTTTAAGAAGCATGACTGTGAATATATTAATACCCCTGTTGTTTCCCCAAGTAACATTTGGCATCACCGGTCCTTTTTTGACAAAATGGTTACAAGGGAAGGATTTTGTAAACAGTTTTCTGCCTTAGAAGGCCAGTTTCCTCTTCTGTAACCTCAATGTTGCCCGTATAGAATTCAGCAGAGAAGAGAGGGTTGTGGGCAAGTCTAGAAGCAGTTGGCTCTGCCTCTACCTGCAGATATTCTCCTTGCTTTCTGTGCTTCCGTTCCCAGTGGGCAAAAGTCACGACAGATTTTATCGGTGGGAGTAGGGATAAAATAAACTCACCTCTCTCTTATCAGCCTGGTGATCCTGCCTAAGGCCCATCTCCATCCCTTAAAACTGTGCATCTAATATCACCACAAACAATAACCATGCCCTACCTCAGAAGCAACAGGTTTGCAGTAACCGGCTCCAAACACCAGGTTTTCCAGTGACATCCCCGTAAGATCTGGTCCTGTTTCCAGGCTGTTTTTACCAAGCCACGAGCCCTTCCCTGGACGGGCAAAGCTAAACAAAGAAGCAAAAATGGAATACCTGTGTCTATATGGAACAACAATATTACACATTTCAAAGTTTTCTCACCTATCCTTTCCTCTCTGCACTAAAAATACATTTTAAAAAAATATCCCTGTGTTGCTATTTTAAAACGACAGTTCTTGGAGAGTTGGGAGACATAGCAAAGGTTCATCTCGGTCTGTGGTGCTCTGGAAAGCCTTCAGGCTTTTTCAAAGCTTGTTAAAAATTCTCCGCTAACAGGATCAGTAGCAGCAAACAAGTTTTCCAGGAATAGTTCAGCTTTTCTTCTCTCTTTGTCATCAACAGCATATGGCATTTGTTAAGCATTTTAAAGGAGTTCAGAAAAAAGCAAAGAGATTACTATTCTCCCTCTTTGCTCAGGGTAAGACAAGAGACAGTGGTTACAAATTAGGGGGGGAGGCTAGATTTAGATCAAATATTAAGAACAACAAGTCTGTGTGTGAGCAGGCAAGAGACAACAAGGAAACGTTTGATCACAGGCAGGCAGATTTGAGGCTTGCAGGATCCGCTTTAATTTTATTTATTTTTTACCAGCCCTACCAATAGACAGGGTGAGGCTGCTGCCTCAGGCAGTGTGTGTTGAGGATAGGGACCAGCAGCCAGGAGTGTGTTACATGGTCCCTAAGCTAGCCTGCTCCTCTTTGTGGAGGATGATTCTTACATGATTAGTGTGGAAGTAGGAGTTAGCCCTGTCAAGGTTCTGTGCACGGAAGGGAGGGGACACCATGTTCACCTTCGCCTTAGGCTACAAAATGTCTTGAGCTGGACCTCAGAAGAACCCCCCATGTGCACTGACCTGGACCCTGCAGTCATCATCTAAGGTCCTTCTTTGTGGGTCTCCTCCATGAGAGGTCCATAGGGTGGCAAAACGCTTGGTAAAGCCACATCCAACAACTAGACTTAAATAAGATGGGGTTGCTATATGTCTGGAATTTCCTGGACATGTCCAGGATATAACCAGGGAAAATAGTGTCCAGGATTTTGAGGTTGATTGCTTAAAAAAATAATCAACTACTTTTGAATTTTACTTCTAGAAATATGGCAACCCTAAAAGAGGACAGAGTGCTGTCCACTTCACAGTCTGGATAGTGCCATCACCACAGAGCTGATTATAAAAGGCAAACCTTGGTCAGCAACTGTGGTTAGATTACCACAACACATTATACATAGGGATGCCTGTACGCAGGGTATACAAATTTAATAAATAATAATAATAACTCTGCCAAGGAGTGTGGTGGAGTCTCCTTCTTTGGCGGTCTTTAAGCAGAGGCTTGACAACCATATGTCAGGAGTGCTCTGATGGTGTTTCCTGCTTGGCAGGGGGTTGGACTCGATGGCCCTTGTGGTCTCTTCCAACTCTATGATTCTATGATTCTATTCTAAGTCTCTGTGTTTTTAGTTGTTCTGTTGCTGGGATTGTTTTTATTTTATGTAAGCTTTTTTTAAAAAAAAAAAGCAAATGAGATGAAATATACTCAGAGTTGAGTGTAGATTTCATGCTCTTTATTTCAGCTCATGGTAAACAGTGAGTGAGTGCTTTCCCCCCAAACCTCTGGCTATATATATGCATTATTTACACAATGTGTCCCGTGTGATTGGCTGAGTCAGTTCCCCTCCTGGAGCCTGATTGGACTGTTCCTGCAGGCCAATCAGGTTGCTGATTCACTTCCTCCTGGAGCCGGATTGGGCGGCTCCTGCAGACCAATCAGGTTTCTGCCTTCTAGGTTCCTACCTGCCTATTATTCTAGGATCCAAGCTCAGTACATAACATGAGATATGAACAATTGACCTCTCATAGCAAAGATCATGAAATACACATACAGAAAATGAAAACAACAAGAACCCTGTTTCTCTCACCTGATCAGGGGCTGGTGCAGAGCCACCAGAGAGGCGTGCAGAGTAACAGAGATGGCCGACAGGTGGAAGTAGTCAAACATGACGGGCACATGATGATGCAGCCCTCGCCCCGGGTGGAAGTGGAGCCCCAAAGTGCGGCTGCTGATCACGGGGATTGACGTGACATCTCTCAGCCTGGAAGGAGAAGCAATGGTTGTTGTTGTTAATAACAATTTCATTTATGGACTGCTTTGTATGAAGGATCTCAAATTGCCTTCTCAAGCGAATAAAAGCATACAAAACACTGTTGCATATCTATCTGTCTGTCTATCTAAGGTAAAGGGACCCCTGACCATTAGGTCCAGTCGTGACAGACTCTGGGGTTGCAGCGCTCATCTCGCTTTATTGGCCGAGGGTGCCGGCGTACAGCTTCCGGGTCATGTGGCCAGCATGACTAAGCTGCTTGTGGCGAACCAGAGCAGCACATGGAAACGGCGTTTACCTTCCCGCCGGAGCGGTACCTATTTATCTACTTGCACTTTGATGTACTTTCGAACTGCTAGGTTGGCAGGAGCAGGATTTGACGGGAGCTCACCCCGTTGCGGGGATTTGAACCGCCGACCATCTGATCAGCAAGTCCTAGGCTCTGTGGTTTAACCCATAGTGCCACCTGCATCCCTCTCTGTCTATCTACAAAAAAGTTAAAACAATTGCATATAAAACACCTTTGAAACAAATACATATAGAAAAAAAAACAGTTAAAATAATTGCATTTGTTTGTTTGTTTATTTAATAACCCGCTTCCTCTCAATGGAGCCCCAGGCAGTAAATGCACAAGCAGTAAAACAAAACTCTTTTTTTAAAAAATGCAGTACAAATCAACAGAGACGACAGCTTCCTGACGTGTACTGGAGAGGGTGGTTGTTCCAAAGCATAGGTGCCACCACAATAAAAGCCCTGTTCTCACATTGGGTAGAATGGACTTTCTGAAGGAGGCTCTCTCCTATGGAGCACAGTGATTGGTTGGGCCTATAAGGAATAAGAGAGACATCACCTTGCCAACAAATGTCCATATAGTTAAAGCTATGGTTTTCCCAGTAGTGATGTATGGAAGTGAGGGCTGGACCATAAAGAAGGCTGATCGCCAAAGAATCGATGCTGGAGGACACTCTTGAAAGTCCCATGGACTGCAAGAAGATCAAACCGATCCATTCTGAAGGAAATCAGCCCTGAATGCTCACTGGAGGGACAGATCCTGAAGCTGAGGCTCCAATACTTTGGCCACCTCATGAGAAGAGAAGACTCCCTGGAAAAGACCCTGATGTTGGGAAAGATGGAGGGCACAAGGAGAAGGGGACGAGATGGTTGGACAGTGTTCTCGAAGCTATGAACATGAGTTTGACCAAGCTGCGGGAGGCAGTGGAAGACAGGAGTGCCTGGCATGCTCTGATCCATGAGGTCATGAAGAGTCGGACATGACTAAACAACAACAACAATAAGGAATAAGCTGGTCTTCAAGGTATCCCAATTGAAACTGTACAGGGCTTCATACTACCACCTTCAACTTAGCCTGGTAGCTAATTGAGAAGAGCCTTCTGCTGGCTCAATCTGCTGCATGGATGCAGCCCCAGAGACAATGGTGTGAGTGGAATTTTTATCACTTGGCAGCAATTCACTTGGCAACTAGGAGCATTTACAAGGCTGGTGCTTAGCTCTTAATTGTACTTGTAGCAGCAGTGTCAATATTATGACATTGCTGCGAAAAACCCAAAGTGACTTGCATTGCACCATTCGCAGATCCTTTAAAAAAAAAGAGTCAGCAATTGGGCTTAAACCTGCTTTTGTCATTTTAGGAGAAGCTGCTGACACAAGCCATTAAGACTTTTGAGAAGCCTGTGTAAGAGGTGAAGGAAGAGCTAGGACAAAAAAGGATAATCCATTTTATTCCCATGTCCATGCTGTTAAAGAGAATGTGTGTCTAAACATCTGAGTGCCCAGTGCAATAAAATGTATACCCCAGTCACCCATTCATTTGGTACGAATGATGTCACAGAAGCTCACATTTCCTCATCTGAAGAAGAAGAAGAAGAAGAAGAAGAAGAAGAAGAAGAAGAAGAAGAAGAAGAAGAAGAAGATTATTTATGATCCTGTTCTCACTATTGGAATATTCCCTCTTATTCCTAACTGAATAGAAATGTTAAATTGGGGGGGGGGGGTGAAGTTCAAAGTTCAAGACATGACTTTTGAAAAGGCTGCTGAAGCTTCTAAATTGGGATTTTGTGGAACATCAGTTACAGATATTTCACTGAGGGCTTTTTAAAAATCTCTGTGGTCCATTGACAAACGTTTGAATTATGGCACCATGGAAACCTTTGAGGCCAGTCAGTGTTGGGTAGCCCAGATTTGCCGCCATACGGGACTTAACTTGAGATGAGTTTGCTGGATCCAGCCAAGACCTGTCTAGTCCAGCATCTTCATAGTGCCCAAAAAATGCATGTAAGAGCCTGCAAGATTAACATAAATGGAACAACTCTCTGCCAATCTGAGATTACCAGCAAGTTGTATTCAGAGACAGAATGCTTCTGACAGTGACGGTAGAACATGGGTGGAACATACCTAGAACATAATGTTAGAAGCAATGACCGCCATAGCATGCATGGTGCAGGGAGCCTTAGTAAATTCTATTTTCCCAAGATAGCCCATTATGGAATAGTTGATATGTTCAGTAATCCTTGGGAAAACTACATGATTGCTTAGATTAAACCATCATCATTATTATGAGTTAGTTTCTTTATCTTAACCCAGAGCAACACACAGTGACTTAAAAAGAGAAATAAAATAAAAATAAAAAACAACTCTGCCTTCTAAGGCAGGTTCAAGCAATATTATCTCTTTATTGTATTTATGAGATTCTTCATGAAATAAATTCTCCAGGCATCAGGCAAAAACAAAAAAAATAAAAATATGACAATAAAGCCACAAAAGGTGTTAGAAAAAGCCAGTACATAAAACCTCAAATAGGAAACCAGCACAATAAAAGACTATATAAGAGCAATGTGTAAACGGAATACATTTTAAACCAGAAAACACATCAGTAAAACCATCAATAACCGGGAAGCCCAGGAATAGGAGTGGGGTAGAATATCACCCACTTTCAAATCTAGCCTGCTGGGACCCACAGTCCCACAATCCAGTGGGGAGGGGGAATTCAGGGAAGTGGAAATGTTTTTTCCTCACGTGATTCCATGTCCTACAATCTATCTGGGCAATGGACATAGCAGCACTAAAAGAGGCAGACCCTCTGTAGGGAAGATTAACTTTTGAAAGTCTAGGAATGCAACCCTAAACACACTTACTAGGGATGAATTCTAGGGAACTTCTCAAGGAAGAAACCTAGGCTTGCTCCGTGAAAGAGGGAGGTTTAGATGATTGGTGTGGGAAATGGCTATTGATATCAGAGGCTGCCAACGTTTTGGAACTGAGGGTACATTTGCAAACCATAGAAGCTGCCAAGAGCATATCAGAAATGCCACAACACTCTTACTTATTCTATTTGCTTCTTCCAAGCCTAATTTTAGAGGACAGTAGGGTTAAGGAAGCCACATTGATGACCCCAAATACTAGAAGGCACTAGCAATTGACTTAGTAGTCTATTTCTTTGCCGTTTTCACTAGATTATTTTATAAAAAATGAATAAAATCATGAAAACTCACTTTTAAATACTATTCTGTATATCTTTTATCGCAAAACATCAATGTCTAAATGTATTTTTCTCAAAACACTTTAAAAAACATATCTTCTTGTTATGTATTCAGCGGTCTGTGTTTGCCTGAGCTTGAGTCTGGACTAAGGATTCTGAGTTCATGTGTTCTGATTCGATACGTGATATCCAATCACAGAACATTTCAGAATTTGGGCCTCTGTCATTGGCCCTTGAACTCTGAGTCATGATTCGCAGCTTGGCAGTTTAGATAGCCAATCACGTTGGGAATGGGAGTGGCCTAGGCCTTCAGAAATATATATATGCAGTTGTTTTGCCCTTGTTGCCCAGTTCTGTTGGTTCAATAAAGGTTCTTGCTGCTATCACTGTGTCTTGCCTCGTGGGAACCCACCTACCTTTCACTAGTGATGAAGGTGGGATGCTAGGCTAGGTATGTAGCCCTGGCTAGCCTCCACAAGCTGAAATCACTGCTGGGCAACTGTCGCCACAGCTGAGCTGAAATCACTGACTGCAGCCACAAGGCAGATCACACAGTGTGGATGTCATGGCCACCAAGGGCCACCGTATGAATTTTTTTTGGTTTGTTTTTAGCTAATGACAGAGCGGCAACATTAGGAGAGAATTCAAAGAACAGCTACATTTCTATCTGCGGGTTAGTCCTGATTTGGGCCAGTTTGCATCAGAATCCACAACAATCAGTTTGCCTTAGGAAAGCAAAAAGTGCTCACTGTTGCTCACTGTCCGTAAAATGCAAGTCCAGCTTGAGTTGAAAGTCTGCTTCTCTTAGTGCCTCTTCCACCTGTAGAGGTTATTGAAAAAGAGAACTGTCATTACAAGCAAGGCCTCATAACACATAGGAAATTGTGTGTGTGTGTTCTGAGAACCAATGTGATGAAATGAAGCCTAAGTGTGACAGTTCTATCAAGGGGCCCTGCTAAATCAGCATGAATTTACCTCAGACGCGTAAGATGCTCAGCTCCCATCAGCAAGTATCTATCAGCATTCCTGCTGAAGTGCAACTCAGGAAACACAAGTACAGTCAAACCTTGGCTGTCGAAGATAATCCATTTCGGCAGCCCGTTTGGCTTCCAAAATGTTCGACAACCGAGGCGCGGCTTCCGATTGGCTGCAGGAGCTTTCTGCACTCAAGCAGAAGTTGCGTCCGACTTCTGGCTTCTGAAAAATGTTCGAAAACCAAAACATTTACTTCTGGATTTTTGGCATTTGGGAGATGAAACATTCCAAAATGGAGGCATTTGAGAATTGAGGTTTGACTGTACCAGAGAGCCAACTGTCTGACAACTTAAAGAATGGCATGGAGGTCAGCAACCTTTTTTTCAACCATGGGCCGCTCCACCGTCCCTTAGACCATATGGTGGGCCAGACTATATTTTGGAAAAAAATATGAACAAATTCCTATGCCCCACAAATAACCCAGAGATGCATTTTAAACAAAAGCACACATTCTACTCATGTAAAAACAGGCTGATTCCTGGACTGTCCGGGGATGGGGTTGAGAAGGCAATTGGGCCGCATCCGGCCCCTGGGCCTTAGGTTGCCTATCCCTGGCATAGAGAGACAGAGGTCTCAGAGAGGCACAGAAAAGTTGTCAAGAGACCCAGCAGTGGCGTAGTGTGTGTGGGGGGCTGCAGTTGCCATTTTCATGCTTCCAGTTGCTTCAGATTCTGCAATATTAATAACTGCAATATACCTTACCAGTGAAACCAGATTCACTCTTTGTGTGTACATGCATGTGTGTAGAAGAGGGAGAGTCCAAACTGAGAGAAACAAACCTTTTCACCATCCACAAGGAGGTGGGCCCTGAAGTTCATGGATTCATTGATGATAATCTCTTCATTCCTGTACAAAATCTGGAACACTCTGCTGTAGACGGTGTTCTCGTGGACACAGGCTGCACAAAGAATTGAATCGCCTGCAAAACAAAATCCAAAAACAGAATAACTATGAGATAGATTTCCACCCTGGGCATCCAGAATTAATCAGGCCTCACACTTCTATGCGTTTGGAATGCATCGAACACTTGGGGGACAGCAATCCGAACTATGGGAGCCAGTGTAATTTAAGCCACCTTGAGATAAACTGGCGTAAAGTTATGGCAGATCCGAAACCTCTTTGGGAACAAGATGGTGGAGTGAAAACAAGACTTTAAAATAGATTTTGAATTGGACCTCCCTCTTTTTTCCCTGGTGTAAATTCCATAAACTTTATATATACAGTGGTACCTCGGATTAAGAACTTAATTCATTCTGGAGGTGTGTTCTTAACCCGAAACTGTTCTTAACCTGAAGCACAACTTTAGATAATAGGGCCTCCTGCTACAGCTGCACCACCGCTGCATGATTTCTTTTCTCATCCTGAAGCAAAGTTCTTAACCCGAGGTAATATTTCTGGGTTAGCGGAGTCTGTAACCTGAAGCGTATGTAACCCGAGGTACCACTGTATATAAGTACAGGAAACTGTATACAGTCATACCTCATGTTACATCCACTTCATGTTATTTTCTTTCAGGTTACATCCCGTGGCAATCTGGAAGTACCAAAAAGGGTATACTTCCGGGTTTCGCCGCTCGCACATGCGCAGATGTGCAAAATGATGTCATGTGCATGTGCAGAAGCAGCGAATCGCAACCCGCACGTGTGTAGATGCGCCACTGTGGGTTGTGTTCTTTTCATGTTGCAAACGGGACTCCGGAACAGATCCCGTTCTCAACCAGAGGTACCACTGTATGTGGGGGCATCAGAACCTCTATTTCCCCCATCTAAACACTGTGGCACATCCCATTGACAGACACATCACATGGTGCTTCCTCTCATCTATCTTTGGCTTCCAGTTTGTGGTGGGTCTGGAAAACTAAAACATGTTTTCCTTTGAGAACGTTCCACAAGACACTGAGCCCCTGCCTCGTTCAGCCCCAGCACTTCAGCCAAGCATCATAATGGAAGCGTGGACAGTAGAAAAAGAAAACTCATTTATTTGCTCTGCCGCAGTGATGACAATAAAAAGCATGAAGCAGTAAGCTCTTTGAAAGGCAGGCAATACAGCCTGATTTATTTCCATTGAAAACTCATCATTCTAGAGCCATTGGTAAAACTGCATTACTGGCCAAATCTATTCTTCTCTTAATCTAACGGGACAAAAAAGAAAGAAAAGCAATTTGATTGTATTATTATTATATATGTATAAGTGTGTTTGTGTATATTTGATACACTAACTCCCTTCAGAGACGCAGAACCTAATGTAATTTTCTCTTCCAAACATACCTTTGCTAGATCCCCAGTGGTGCATAATTGGTAGCATATTAGAGACATTATTTATATGGGGGCCAGCCAATATAACGCATGTCCTCCAAGGGTCTTTATTTTCCAGAAGGCCATAGTTCAAACATCACAGCTTCAGTCTTCAACATCTCCAGGCAGAGGTGGACAGATACCAATATTGTAGGAGCAGGATGTGCTGTTTCACCACCACTTCATTTCTGTATCTTTGGTACTATTTTGCAGCACAAAATAGTCTTGTGGCACATTCCAAGACCAACACATTTATAGTTGGTGGAAACGTTTATGACACTTTGTTTGTTTGTTTTTAAAGATATTTATTAGAATTTTCAATATTAATACAATAAAAATCAAAAAGAAACAAAAATATAAAAATAATTAAAAACACACAAAGTTTCCATAACTTATTTTCCTTTAACTTATTTCCCAGACCTCCTCATACCTCCCTTTCTTGTATTCCAGTTCAAATTGTTAGTTCAGCAAATCCTTATCAATAAGTTTTAACCTGCTTCTAAACCCTTTTTTTCCATATTCTCTTAAAACATTACAGCTGGAAACCACTTAATTTCTATCCGACATCGTTCTAACATTCATTGATTTTGCAATATTTCTGTAAATAGTCTTTGAATTTCTTCCAATCTTCTTCCGCCGACTCTTCTCCCTGGTCTCGGAACCTGCCAGTCATTTCTGTCAGTCAGTTCAAAGAAAGTTTTTGGTAGTGACTACCTGTCTTTGTGCCTTGTCCATATTTGTAGATAGTACTCCATTCATATCCCCCATCAAAATTAAGTTATAGTCCAAATTGTCCAGTAAAATCTCATGCAACTTCTTAAAGAATTCAGATTTCCCCTCATTCGGTGCGTAAATTCCTACAATCAAGAATTTCTCTCCTTGAATTTGAATTTCAATTGCCAAAAATCTTTATGACACTTTGCACTCAGAAGACAGCCACCAACTTGGATGACTTTGGAATAAGGTTAATTAAATGTATGGCAGACAAGGACATCAATGGCTACTAGTCATGGAGTCTATGTATGTTCTTCCTCGACTGTCTCTGAATACCAGCTGCTAGAAAGTTCAGGAGGGGAGAAGCCTGTTTGCAGTCAAGTGCTGTCTACAGCTTCCTATGGGCTTTGGTTGGTCACTGTGAGAAGATGCTGGACTAGATTGGCCTTTGACCTGATCCAACAGGACTCTTACGAAGGTGTATGTGCTCATGGACTAAAGTGCGTCATCAGCCCCCAGTGCACTTGATGAGGTGGACTCTAGCCCACAAAATATGTCACCATAACTCTGTTGTTCCTTAAAGGTAAAGGCAAAGGGACCCCTGGCCATTAGGTCCAGTCGTGACCGACTCTGGGGTTGCAGCGCTCATCTCACTTTACTGGCCGAGGGAGCCAGTGTACAGCTTCCAGGTCATGTGGCCAGCATGACTAAACCGCTTCTGGCGAACCAGAGCAGCACACGGAAACACCGTTTACCTTCCTGCCGGAGCGGTACCTATTTATCTACTTGCACTTTGATGTTCTTTCATACTGCTAGGTTGGCAGGAGCAGGGACCGAGCAACGGGAGCTCACCCCGTCGCAGGGATTCGAACCACTGACCTTCTGATTGGCAAGTCCTAGGCTCTGTGGTTTAACCCACAGCTCCACCCTTATACTGCCGCAAAACTCTTTTTCTTAGTTAAAGCTTCTGGTATAACTTGATAACAAAGGCTCTCTATGCTTTAAATCAGTGTAGGAGAGACTATTGCAAACCAGAACAGAGCTAGCATACAGCTGTCAGAGAGATGCTTCCAGCCATGTTTAATGGGAGGGATCCCTGCTATGGTGCTTTTACTTCTTTGCCGGTCCCTTTTATCAAGGCTTTTAAAGCAATATACGTCATTGAAGTAAGCCGACCTTGACCCTAGCTTGCTTGGTGAGAATACTGGCATTGTGTGGGATGCTTTCTCTGCATGCTAATTCCGATGAACCTTCCAAAAACGTGGGCTGCAAGATCAAAGTGATGCTTGTTGCCAATTAATTAATTGCAGAATTAATTCTCAAGCCTGGACTTCCACAGAGGTCAGACCGAATGCCTTGCAGAGCTCTCTGCATGTAAGTTAATTGGTACATTAATTCTAGGCCTGCAACTTTGCGTTGATAAATCAGCTTAATTAATTTTAAAACTTTTGATTGATTAAAACTCTACCCCCCTAAATTGGGCAGCATTCTTTGTTTAGTTAAAATAATTAGAAATAATCTCCCTGCCCTGCAAAATAATAATAATAATACCCACCCTGTAATAAAAATAACAGACTCCTGCTATTTTAGAACAGACATCTCATCTTCTCCGTTGTACAGTAAGGACCACCTCCTCTAAGGCGCAACAGCATTGTAATGGTTCAAGATTATGTTTCTCTTTTTTAAAATAAAAAACCCTATTAAACATTTGATTTGATTGATGCATTAAAAAGTTCAGATGCCTTTCATTCTTTTCATCAAATAGCAGACATAGCAAACTCCTAAACATGACTTTCTATGTACCCATGTATTTCACTGATCTTGCAAGTCAGTGGGTGTATACTAGTTAATTTAGACAAACTTTGCTAAACCTGAGCTGATCAGATGCAAAAACTTGCACGCACGTTTTAAGAGCCTTCCTCCTTCTTCCCCTGCAACCTAAGTGAGGAAAGTCGATAAATACACCAACAAAGGCTTAAATGCTCATTTTGGTACACTCTTGTGTGTCTGGAGGCTTGAGCACAACTTCCCCATGGAATGTTCCTTGATCTCATCAATGAGTAAATACTGCTATGAGGTTTTTCGGTGAGGAGGAAGGCTTCTAATTGCTGGATCCTTCTAATTTCTGGATTCAACAAGTGTAAAAATCCAAGCAAGCTTTTAATTCCTGGAATAGCCAGGCTAGCTTCCTGGTGAGGTGACGATCTAAGTATGGTTCATTAAGGTAACACCAAAACATGTCTAGGGCTAGGCTAGGCCCTCAGGCCAATCGAAACCTGCTTTAGCTCTGCTCCTGGGCCTGCTCAGACCCCCATCCACCAGACCAGTGGTGGCAAAACTTTTAGAGACCGAGTGCCCAAACTGCAACCCAAAACCCACTTATTTATTACAAAGTGCAAACATGGCGATTTACCGTTTTTATTCGTGTTGTTGAGTTTGTTGGGGGGGTGAATTGCACAAAGTTGTTGAGCTTTTTAGGGTAAGATTGCGCAGGGATCTGGAGGTTCTTCAAGGGGAACACAGAAAATAACCAACTCAACTAAAAAACAGTTACACTCACTCACGTCAGCACAGCAAACATGCGTCTCCAGCTCACCAATAGCATCTTCCCCCAACGCACGCTCTATGAAACGTTTCATGCTCACAGTAGCGTGAGGGGGCACACAACTCCCCCTCCAACGCCGCTGCGGATGGAGCACAATCTAGGGAGCATTTCACGCCTGCACTGGCATGGGGGGGGGGGGGAGAAGGCTCTGAGTGACCACTCTGGCACATGTGCCATAGGTTCACCACCGCTGCACTAGACCCTTCCAGATTCCTCCTGAACCTTCACTGATGCCACATGGTTTCAGTTCAAGAAACAGGAATCAGCAGCCCTCTGACATTTCATCATAACCCATCTTTCCAGAAACCATGCAGGAAGAGTGGGGTTCTCTCGCTTTACCCTCCCCACTTGCTTTTGCTGCACCCATAAGCAGCAGCAACTTTCCCTCCCATCCCTCCCAAGCTTCAGATGGTCTGTGAATGAAGAAAGTGGCAAGCCATTTACCACTACAGTGGTACCTCGGGTTAAGAACTTAATTCGTTATGGAGGTCCGATCTTAACCTGAAACTGTTCTTAACCTGAGACACCACTTTAGCTAATGGGGCCCTCTGCTGCTGCTGCACGGCCGCCGTGTGATTTCTATTCTCATCCTGAAGCAAAGTTCTTAACCTGAGGTACTATTTCTGGGTTAGCAGTGTCCGTAACTTGAAGTGTCTGTAACCTGAAGCGTCTGTAACCTGAGGTACCAATGTAATGGAAAAACACTGCAATGGAAGAAAAACAGTGCGCGTGCGCGCACTCACACACACGCACACACACACCATCACACACTTCTGCTCCCTGGTTGTTCCCTTTTTTCAAAGCAGCGATGGTAATTTGAAAACATGGGGGCCTTCCTGAACCTCCACACCCCCCAACGATTAAAAACAACCGCAAGACAATGCCGGTTGTATGCAAGCAGATTGAGATACTGACCCTGCAGAGCTTTCCCTTAATTAAAAACCTCCTGCCTGAGAAGGCAGGAAGAAAGCAATGCTCAGATTGATAGACGTGGCTAGCATTGCAATGGGGCCCCTGTGAGCGTTGCCTTCGCTTTCGGCAGGTGTGTGCTTTTCTCTTTCTAACCCTCTTTCTAACCCTCTCCAAAATGTTACTTGGAGAGAGAGAGGGTCTGGCAGTGGCTTTTGCTCAAATGTGACCTGGTGGGATCAGAAATGATGCAGTTAGGCATTGCCATGGAATAGTACTCCAGAAGTTGACACACATGCCCCTAAATCGGGTCCTACCTTAAAGAGGGCACGTATTGCGGTGAGACCTGGAAAACTGACACCCTGTGTTGTGGGTGGGTACTACTGGTCAGCCACAACACCTGATTGGTAGCTCCCTCGAAGCTGGGTGCAATCTGGCCAATGGGTTGCAGTCCAAGCAGTTTGAGGGACCTATTTATGCCCATGCATGTGACCCAGAGCTTCCTCTTTTGGCTTGTGCATTCTGAACACCCGCCCACCTCTCTCTACTTTTAGGGCTTTGCGATTGACCTTGCTATGCCGTCGTGTGTTGTCTGTTGTTGAGACAGGGGCACGGCAGGAATTTTCCCCACTTGGCTGTCTGGCTGTTGCCATTTGGGTTTCGCCTGCCACGTAGCAAATCATCACAACTTGTAAGATTGCGGATAGGCTCTGGTTCAGGTGATAGGGATGGGAGAATGCTCTCACTATCCCTATGTGAAGGGTATTCTGATAAAGGAATCCAGGACTCGATGGTTTGGTCAACCCATGAGAGGGGGTTATGCCTGTGCCTGAGTCCAGGGGGACATTTGGGTGGCAGAGTTAGCCCGTCCCTGGCTTTCCGCTTATCCAGGTGTTCACCCTTGGCTGACCTATGCTGGAACCCTGGGTCAGCGCTACCTGCATGGCAGGGAGCTAATCGAACCAGAGCCTATGCAACCAGTCACTTTCTGTAATCAATAAAGTTGTGGCCTAAATTTTGCCAAAAACCAAAACCAAAATTTTTAGTTGTGTGAATTTATTTAGGGGGAGGTTTCTGGGTCTCAACACGCAAAAGGCTGGGCTTTTGTGAACCTCCAGTTATTATTAAATAATATTGCTGTTGCTTTTTATTACATTGATCAGATGGTTTTAAATGATGATGGGACAAGTTCAACAGCTACTAGCCTTGTTGACTATGCTCTGCCTCCACAGTCAAGGGCAGTAATGTGTTGTTGTTTTTTTAAAAAAAAAATTAAAGTTTTTCTTTGGTTACAAAAGTGCATGCATTGTCTCTTTTTCAGGTCACAGTCTTTTCTATAGCTCAGTTACATTCGATGTGAGACATTAGTGTTGCCCAGTGGGGGTTTTCCCCCTAAAAAAATGTTTAGGGGTACTCTCATTTTCCTACTCATATTGAAATACTGCCCTTCAATAACGCCAAACTTAGATTCAAAAAATGTTTAGGGGTATGCGTACCCCCAGGAAAAAAAATACCACTGGTGTTGCCTACAGTATAAGTTTGTGGAAGAAGGAGGGGAAAGGGGGTCGGGTGGTAAAACTTGCATTATTTTGCTTTAGTGTATGTGTGGGGTTTTGGTGTCAGTGTCACTTGACAGGTTCTCTACTGCTTTCAAATATGAGTTTCTGGAAACCACAAAAGGGGAGAGTGTTCCTGTGCTCAGGTTCCGTTTGTGGGTTTCCCACAGGCATCTGGGTGGCAACTGTGATTACAAGTCGTTTTTGGAGGAGAACAAGCAGTGGCTCTTCCCTAAGATCACTGATCATCATCTTCATCATCGCCATTATCATCTTATTTATACCCCACCCATCTGGCCAGGTTTCCCCAGCCAGTCTGGGTGGCTTACTGCATATATAAAAACATAATAAAACATCAAACATTAAAAACTTCCCTATACAGGCTTGCCTTTAGATGTCTTCTAAAAGTTGTGTATTTCTTTATCTCCTGACATCTGTAGGGAAGGGGTTGTACAGGGAGGGCGCCACTACCAAGAAGGCCCTGTTATCTCCTGACAGCCTTTTTTGAGGGGGGGGGGGATACCCAGAAGTTCTAACATTTGAATCTTAAGCTCAGCATGATAGGTAATTGAACTGTTGCTCCGTCCTCTGCTTCCAGGGTAGTGCGAGAAGGGTCAGGTTTGCACATACTGATGGATGCACAAAAAGAATGCTCAATGTTCAGCTCAGCCCTGGCTAAAAGCCCTTACCTAGTCATGCTAGGACTCTGCCACGCCCTGTTATGCATGCAAAGAAAGTGATCTGCTTCTGAGCTGAAAGCTTGAGCTCGCACTGCAATGTCACCAGTAACTGCCTGCAAAGTGGTGTGTGTGTGTGTGTGTGTTGCTGAGGGAGACAGGAGGTCACAAGCAGATGGTGATGTTTACCTAGCTTCTGTATGTATTTCGGGCCAATATGCTGTCCTTAAATAGAACCTAATTAAAGGCAAGTGATGAAATGACAACTTTCCCACCTAAGCTCCTCTTTATAGCAGGAACAGGTAAGAACATATGCTACTGTACACACACACACACAGAGCCATTGTTCTTTTTCGGTTACTTCTAATTACATTTCAGTATAGCCCTGGTGCCTTCCCCATGGGATTGAGAATGTAAATGCAGGCAGTCTTTAACCTTCATGAAAATACTTACTAAGAAAGCTAGCTAGTAAAATCTGCCTATGTGGCATTTAACCCATGTGATGGAGAAAGCCTTTCCACATTCGAAAATGTTGAGCTTTATCACATTGCATCCTGTGGCAACTTTAAAAGCGTGACTACACACTCACCCAATGGCAAGTGTTAACACCAAAGGTTCACGCTAAGGCTATTAATGCTCACACGCTATCAGTGCACATAATTATTTCAGATCATAACCTAGCGAAGTACATGATTCGCTATGCACATCTGGGCTAAAGCAGGGTTTGATATCTTGCAAAGAAGGAAAACAAACATGAATGTGCATTCAGATAACTTGACAATATCACCCACAGTAGCAGAGCTTGGGGTCCTGTGTGACACCAAAATTTGGTGCCTCCCGCCCAGTGGCGTAGCGTGGGTTGTCAGCACCCAGGGCAAGGCAAGTAATTTGCGTCCCCTAACCCGGGACAAGGCAAGTAATTTGCGCCCCCTAACCCCGCTGCCAGCTTCTTCTGGCTGCTGCCTGGTCTGGTCTGGTGTGGTTCTCTCCCGCGCTCAGCGCTGCGCTGGGTGGGCGCTGCACTGTCCCTCCCCCAGATAGTCCCTCGCTCTTTCTCCGCACCGCACGCCTGGCACCCACCCCCTCCACAGTGGGCGGCGACCCGGCGGCTCGGATCGGATTCGCACAGCCAGCACTGCAGTGAGAGAGAGTGAGTGAGCCAGGTAGGGGCAGAGAGCTGCGACTGCGAGAGCGCCCCCCCAGATGTTGCGCCCGATGCGGCTGGCCCCCCCTGCACCCCCCACTCTACGCCACTGCTCCCGCCACTTGCCTTCCATTCTACAACATAGTTTAGGGTTGCCATACAGAATTTAACCAGCAAAAATAGCAAAAATAGCGGCCGGGGGGATTTCAGAAAATGTCCAGGATTTTGTGGCTGATTGCTTTAACAACTTTGTTTTTCCTAAAAGAAAAAGAAAAAAGCTAAACAACTGTCCGGAATTTTACTTCCAGAAATATGGCAACCATAACATAGTTGCGGCACTCCTAAGGCTCTGAAGCCAGTGGAATCAAAATGGCCACTGTTGTTGTTTAGTCGTATTCGACTCTCTGTGATCCCATGAACCAGAGCATGCCTTGAAAACTCTCACTTTCTTCTCAAAGCTTCTCCTTTTTTATGTCCAAGGAGTTTTCTTGGCAAAATACTGGAGTGGTTTGCCAGTTCCTTCTCCAGGTGGATCACATTTAGTCTAAACTCTCGGCTATGACCTGTCCGTCTTGGGTGGCCCTGCACAGCATAGCTCATAGCTTCTTATTCAAGCCCCTTCGCCACGACAAGGCGGTGATCCATGACCCATCAAACTCGTCACACTCCCCTAAATCCAGCTCTGACTCCAGGGAGATTTGTGTTGAGGATTTCATTCATAGCTTTGGCAGACAGGGAACCTCATGCATTTTCAGTTCCCGCTGTCACTCACTGCTTGACAGACAGCTCCTGTCCAGTGCCTCTACCTTCCCACAGCCCCACAGCCCTCTGGGGAAGCTTGCAGTCTCACTCCTAACAACTCTCAGCACCCATAAAAAGCTATAGCTCCCAGAATTCTTTGGGGGAAGCTATGATTGTTTAAAGGGTTCTTTAACTGTGTGATGTGAAGGTGGCCTAAGTCACGCCGCTCTGCTTATTTGAAGCTCTGCAAGGATGTAGCAAATGGACCATATAATGAAGGATCATAGCTTGTCTTGTAATTCATGAGCCCTGTCAGTTCCTGACCTTTAGCAAAGTCTAATCTGTTTGAGCTAAAAACAAACATTCCATGCTACCAGGGCCTGCATGAATTGAAACCATCCTTTTCTCCCAACGGGCATTCACCCACAGGATGCTACTATTTTAAAGAATGCAATTCCACAGTTACTTTGCCTAGGCACACAAACTTGAAAAAAACAATGACAAATCAGGTCCTCCCTTAAAGAGGGCATGTATTGCGGTGAGACCTGGAAAACTGACACCCTGCGTTGTGGGTTGGTACTGTTGGTCAGCCACAACACCTGATTGGTAGGTCCCTCGTAGCTGGGTGCAATCAGGCCAATGGGACACAGTCCAAACGGTTTGAGGGACGAATTTATACCAATGCACGTGACCCAGAGCTTCCTCTTTCAGGGCATGCATTCGGAACACCCAACCACCTGTCCCTACTTTTAGGGCTTTTCGCTTGACCTTGCTATTCCGTCGTGTGTCATCTGTCATTGGGACAGGGGCATGGCAGGAATTTTCCCCACTTGGCTGACTGGCTGTTGCCATTTGGGTTTCGCCTGCTGCGTAGCAATTCATCACAACTTGTAAGGTTGCAGATAGGCTCTGGTTCAGGTGATAGGGATGGGGGAACGCTCTCGCCATCCCTATGTGAAGGGTATTTTGTTAAAGGAATCCAGGGTTTGGTCAACCCCTGAGAGGGGGTTGTGCCCATGCCGGAGTCCAGGGGAGCATTTGGGTGGAGGAGATAGCCTGTTCCTGGCTTTCTGCTTCTTCAGGTGTTCACCCTAGGCTGACCTATGCTGGTGCCCTGGGTCAGCACTACCTGCAATGGTGCAGGGAGCTAGTAGAACCAGAGTCTATGCAACCAGTCACTTGCTGTAATCAATAAAGTTGTGGCCTAAATTCTGCCAAAAACCAAACCAAAAATTTGAGTCTTGTCTGAATTTATTTCAGGGGGGAAGTTTAAAGGTCTCAACACACAACAGAGCCCCCCCCCCATGGAAGTTGAGGAAGTATCACTTGTAAGAGCACCTGTGTGAATTGACCTATAAAACAGAATGCATATCAGTAGTGTGCATTGCCAGATAGCTGCTGAAGGTTTCTGCAGTCATAAAATCCAGGAGGTTTATACACACACACACACACACACACACTTCCCTAGTGAGCTACCATGTGCACCAGGGCTGGAGAACCCCAGGCCAAATATGACCCTCCAGGCTGAATTATATGGCCCATGGGACTTCCCCTACACCTCCTTCCCAGACCACGCCCTCTTTCCTGAGGCCACACCCCCACTGTCCCTGTTCTGCACCCTCCCTAAGTGCCTTGGAATACCTCTTGTTTGCTTGCCTGAATGGTTGGTGGAGGGCAATGTCTGCAGTGACCTCCAGTTGTTGCAGGGCTGGGACGTGGCCTACTGTACAGAGGTAAAAGTCACTTCTATTCCAACACCCCTTTTTGCCTCTGGTCATGCCAGGGGTGCCAACTTAAATAAAATACGTGTGTGTGGAGGGGGGGGTAAGTCCAGCCCTGTATAATTGATCACAAGACACGCAACACACACCATTTGATTGGCAATGCCCATCAGTTTTGGGGACCCCCAGCACACTTCAATATTTTATTGGGGGAGGCGAAGGGACTTCCACCCCTTGGAGTTGGCTCCTAATATTTATGCCGATGCACTTCATTCAGTTTCCTGGCCTATATTTTACTCTAAACTTACTCTGAGCTTTAAGATTGGCATGTTAAGGCATGTCTGCCGCTTCCTGTCATTGTGATTAGAGACTCTGCTCTTCATCCCTTTCTTCTCAAAGTATAACTCCTGCCGAAAAGTTGCATGGCTCTATAATCAATCCTTCAACTCAGCCTCGCCTTTTGACATTTCCAATTAGCCCATTGGAAAGAGCGATAGCTAACTGCCTCTCTAACACTATTCCATTACGGACGATGGGAAAGTAAGATATCCCTATTAATTTCCTCACATGGAAGTCAGTAATATAAATGTAGCCACTTATCGCTGTTATTTTCATAAACCCAAGTTCATTTTTCAAGGTTACTGGAATGGGATGCAGTCAGATATAAATGGCGAGGAAGCCCAATCTGCAACTCTATCCGGCACCAGAATAGTAAGCTATGGAGGCTACTCTTCTAAACTAAAGTGATAATAATAATAATAATAATAATAATAAGAAGAAGAAGAAGAAGAAGAAGGCTGTTGTGTATAATTGGAATTCTCCATTCCTGTGAGCTAAGGGTATGTCTGTGTTCTTCAAGTTCCGGCTGTTTAGCAGTACATGTGAAAAGGATCTTGATGTCTTGGTGGACCACAAGTTTAACATGAATCAAAAGTATCATGCAGCAGCAGAAAAAGAAACAGAAACATTATGCTCGTCTAGGCTGTATTAACAGAAGTGTACCATGCAGATCAAGGGAAGTAATAGCAACACTCTATTCCAGGGGTCAGCAACCTTTTTCAGCTGTGGGCCAGTCCACCGTCCCTCAGACCTTGTGGGAGGCCAGACTATATTTTGGGGGGGGGGGAAATTGAATGAATTCCTATGCCCCACAAATAACCCAGAGATGCATCTTAAATAAAAGCACACATTCTACTCATGTAAAAACATGCTGATTCCCGGAACGTCTGCGGGCTGGATTAAGAAGGCAAATTTGTGGGGCATAGGAATTCATTCTTTTCTTTTTTTCCAAATATAGTCCGGCCCCCTACAAGGTCTGAGGGACAGTGGACCGGCCCCCTGCTGAAGAATTTGCTGACCCCTACTCCACACTCATGTAGATATGCTATCATTTGCATCCCAAAGGGATGTGCCTGTAGATACAGTGGTACCTCGGGTTAAGTACTTAATGCATTCCAGAGGTCCGTTCTTAACCTGAAACTGTTCTTAAGTGAAGCACCACTTTAGCTAATGGGGCCTCCTGCTGCTGCCACGCCGCCGGAGCACGATTTCTGTTCTTATCCTGAAGCAAAGTTCTTAACCTGAAACACTATTTCTGGGTTAGCGGAGTCTGTAACCTGAAGCGTATGTAACCTAAAGCGTATGTAACCTGAGGTACCACTGTACATTTCCTCATTCTTAAGCCCCTAGCTAGGTTGCATTAAAGAATTTGTACACCCAGCAGCTAATGATTCTTTTCTTGACAGAAAGCGAATTGGAGAGCCCGAATCAGATAGAAGGTCTGTTTGGGATAACTGTTGGCGCCAGCAAACTACAGAACTACAGCAATCCATTTCCAAAATGGGACCTGCCAGATTCACGTAATACATTGGTATTTGTGCCTTATAAAACATTAACCTGTAAAATCCTGGATATTATTCACGCAGGTTCATTACAGCATTAAAAAATAATAATCGTATGGCATTCAATGGAAAATAAAAAGGTTTGTCCTCTCTCTTGTACTCCAAAAGGCAGTAAATTTGCTTCCAGTTGATGGAGCAGAAATTGCTTCCTCGAGCGTTATTGGAACTAATGACAGCAATTTGATACAGTCCCGAGTCTTGATTCTTTCCTGCTCCACTGAGCAATGAGCAGCGCAAACTTGTTGGGACAGCGTCAAAAGGCTCATCAAACACATCTTTCGCAGAATGAAGAAAAATGGTGCTCCTCCAGTAAGTCATATTTAAAACAGTAGCGAAACTGACTCAAATGAAACTGAATTTGTCATTCCCATGGTACAGTGGTGCCCCGCAAGACGAACGCCTCGCAAGATGGAAAACCCGCTAGACGAAAGGGTTTTCCGTTTTGGAGGTGCTTCGCAAAACGAATTTCCCTATGGGGTTGCTTCGCAAGACGAAAAAATCTTGCGAGTCCCCGCGGGGTTTTTCCCGCTTTCCCCCCTTTTCCTAAGCCGCTAAGACGCTTAGCAGCTGATCCGCTGATAAGCCGCTTAACAGCTGATCGCTAGAAGCCACTAGACCACTGTAGCGCTAATCCGCTAAGCTCTCAATGGGCTTGCTTCGCAAGACGAAAAAACCGCTAGACGAAGAGAATCGCGGAATGGATTCTTTTCGTCTTGCGAGGCACCACTGTATTTTTCTTTTGTGGGTGGGAGCAATACAGACAAATTTCCATGACAGTATGCATAAGACTGCCACAATAATTTCACTTTTTGGAAGTAAATGCCATTGAAATCAGAGGGACACAAAAATGGCATGACACAAAGAAGAATGGCAGCTGAAACTGACAGAATATGTAGAAATGGCAAGTTTGGAGTGTAAAATCAGAGATCCGGAAGAGACTGGTTTGAAAGAAAATTGGAAAATATTTTCAGAATACTCAAAAACTCAGTGTAAAAATGTTAAAACACAAATAGGATTTGAGTAAGAACAGCAGTGGGGGGGGTGAACTTTCTGTTTTTCTTGTGAGGTAAGGTGAAGGTGTAGAGTAACTATGATATGCAGCATAAATTGAAATTTTGAGGGAACCATGGAGGGAGGGAGGGGAAAATCATAGGTAGAATGACTGATTACTAAATTTGAAATGTTGTTGAATTGTTTATTTGTTTAAAAAAACAAAGAGTTCCCTGGGAAGTGGGGCTGTTAAGCCACTCTGGGAATTGTAGCTCTGTGAAGGGAATGGGGTCTCCTAACAGCTCCTAGCACCCTTAACAAACTGCAGTTCTCGGGATTCTTTGGGGAAAGTCATGACTATTTAAAGGTGGTATAAAGATAAAGGTAAAGGGACCCCTGACCATTAGGTCCAGTCGTGGCCAACTCTGGGGTTGCGGCACTCATCTTGCTTTATTGGCCGAGGGAGCTGGTGTACAGCTTCCGGGTCATGTGGCCAGCATGACTAAGCCACTTCTGGCAAACCAGAGCAGCGCACGAAAATGCTGTTTACCTTCCTGCCGGGAGCTGTACCTATTTATCTATTTGCACTTTGACGTGCTTTCGAACTGCTAGGTTGGCAGGAGCAGGGATCGAGTGATGGGAGCTCACCCCATCGCGGGGATTTGAACCGCCGACCTTCTGATCGGCAAGTACTCGGCTCTGTGGTTTAACCCACAGCGCCACCCACCTCCCTAAAGGAGGTATAATAGTGCTTTAAATGTATGGTGAAGATGTGATCTAATAGGTCTAGATGGTAGGTTGATAGGCACGGCGTTTGATTCTGATCTCAAGATTCAGTCAAACGGTTTCTATAGGTGTGAGCTTGTCCTAAACCATTTAGCTCTTTAAAAGTCATTACCAGAATTTTTAACTGGGCGCGGAAATGAATAGGTAACCACACTGCCATCCCAGCTGTGTAGACTCTATACACTTTGAGGTTTTGCAGAACTATTCTAGACTCAACTACAGATTTGTCCATTACAATGTGGCTCTTTCAGTTCACCCTCCTGAGTTTCTGGCTCCATCCCTCAAGCCAGGTTGAGCTCACCTCATTCAAAGCCATTTCTCTCTCCTTTCTTATCTCACCTGTTTGTTCAACAATGGTCGCCAGCAATCGATGTGGGATCCTGGGTGGGACTTTCAGACTTGCGTGGACCAAGTAATACCTATAGAGAGAGATTTTTTTGGAGGGGAAAAAAGAAAACTATTACAGAGGGAATTGCAGCCTTCCTTCGAAAAAGCAAATATTTTGCTTGCTTATTTATGTATTTACTTACTGCTATACTGCCCAATAACCAAATTTTACAACAAAGGTGAAAACCATAAAGCAGAATAGCTAAAATCTATAATGCTTTATTTGTTTGTTATTGTAGATTGGACTTGTTTTAATGTGGCCCACTCATCACCAAATGGTTTCAGGGTGGGTTGCAAAAATATCACAGAATAAGTACAGCGTACAATTAAAACCATAAAACAAAACCACAAGAAACCTTTACAGAATCACAAAATAGCAACACAGGAGAGCTGTGCACGCATGGAATCCAGGTGGACAGATAATGTCCACTCAACCAAAGGCCAGGGGAAAGAGATGCATCTGGACCAGTTGTCGAACAGCATAAAGTGATGATACAAAGCACAGCTCATAGGGAACGGACATTGGTAAAAGGTAAAGGTAAAGGACCCCTGGATGGTTAAGTCCAGTCAAAGGTGACTATGGGGTTATGGCGCTTATCTTGCCGAGGGATGCCGGTGTTTGTCCACAAAGAGCTTTCCAGGTCATGTGGCCAGCACTGACTAAACCACTTCTGGCGCAACGGAACACTGTGACGGAAACCAGAGCACACAGAAAAGCCGTTTACCTCCCCGCCACAGTGGTACCTATTTATCTACTTGCACTTATGTGCTTTCGAACTGCTAGGTTGGCAGGAGCTGGGACAGAGCAATGGGAGCTCAACCCGTTGTGGGGATTTGAACCGCCAACCTTCTGATCGGCAAGCCCAAGAGTAAGAACACTGGCCCATCTAGTGCAATGTCATCTACACTGGTTGGCAGTGGCTCTCCAAGCTGGGGACCTCGCCAGCCCTACCTAGAGATGCTGAGCTTTGAACCTGGAACTTCTGCATGCAAAGCAAGTGTTCTCCTACTGAGTTGGGACCCTTCCCTAATATCCAAGGGAAGAGTTTGGATAGGATTAACAAAATTTCTCTGAAGTGCTTGTACAGAGCCATCATATTTCTTGGTAATACTGCTTCTTCTTCTTCTTCTAAGAAGCAAGGCTAAGACCGTAATAATATGAAAGAGAACATTTCTGTGAAATAGAATAGACTGCATTGCCTGCTCACATTGTCAAGTCAACTATACGCGTTTTATCCAAGAATTTAAAGGTCAGAGAGGATGGCGCAACTATTCCACTCCCAATGATTTTCAATCTTTTTTTTTTTTTTTCATTCCAGGAGGTCAGAAGTCTTCCCTTTATATGGTAGAGATGTACACAGAGAATATCAATACCAGTATCACTGGGTATATTCACAGCCCTAACAGATTTCTCCAGTACAAACAAGGGATTCATGTTACTGAAAAGATGCAAACAGCAAAGTTCTCTCATGTTTTTGATGACTGTGGAGAACTGGGGTGACTTATATTGCTGGACTCCCATCAGGTCCACCCCATAGGGCCAGTGGTGCCAATAGGACCAGTGGTGGAGCATGATGGAAAATGTACTCCAGCATATCTGACACAGGAACCACATTGGCTACCTTTGATGCATCATTCTTTCCATTCTGTTGGGTTAGAAGCCACAGTGCCAACATTCCCTTTTATGCCCAATGTTTAAAGGTACAGATTTGCATTCAGCAGATTATTTTAGATTTAAAAATAAGATAAATAAGACCGTAAGAATCCAGGTGGATCAAAGACTCATTCTAGTTCAGTATCCTGTTCTAACAGAGGCCAACTACATGCCTATGTGAAGTTCACAAAGAGGACATTAGCACAACAACCTTCTTTCTCCCTACTTGTCATTTCTATCAGCTGGCATTCAGAAGCAGACAGCCTCCCAATTATAGACTTATCTACAGGGTCAGGGCATCACTTTGCTGCTGTCGTCCTAAGAGTCACCATTTCCAACCTTGAACAAAGCAAGAGGGAACAAGATTGCATTTTGTAAGAACAGACTGTGAGACTTTGTGCTCTAGTTTCACTCCCACAAGTGAGCCAATCACAAGCTCCAGTATTGCCAGCCAATCAGATTTCAGTTTCTAACACCAGTTGTGAAAATCTGTTAAACACTGTAGGCTGTGGTTTGGCTCATTGGCTGAAACCAGCTAGAACTCAAAGCTCTGCAGATGAAACTCCCAGGTTGGCCAACAATTTTAATCCTAGATACGTTTATGCTAACCAACAAGACTTCCAGTTGCAACAGTGATTGGCTAGTCCCAGATTATGATGTAAAAGCCATCCGCCATATTTCCTCAAGAGAAAGTGTACATAAGATGCCATTGTTGTTCATCTAGCATCTCATTCTGTATCCTGTGACATCAGTCCCTAATGGTCTACCGCAGTGATGGGGACGTCCATGCATTTCCATTGTTATTGGCCATGCTGGGAATGACAGGAGGTGGAGTTTGACTTCATGAGGACCATAGGTTCCACATCCCTTCCTTACATCAAGAAAGGATAGAACTCAACAGTGCTTTTCTTCTTTAAAAAAAAAAAAGTTTGGGGGTACTCTCATTTTCCTACTCATATTGAAATACTGCCCCTCAACAAGGCCAATCTTAGATTCACAAAATGTTTAGAGGTATGTGTACCCCTGTGTCACCCCCCTCACAGAAAAAAAGCACTAGAACTGGGACAGCTTTGTGGGGAGGGGGTTAACTTGAGAGGAACACCAAATAAACATGGAAGAAAAACACCCGTTACAGACATATGTTGTAGCAAAGTGGTTAAAGGCATATCTGAGTCAAAGCAGATCTCAGGAATGGTAATACAAGCCTAAGTTACAGGAGGTTTTTTTCTTTTTGTGTGTGTGTTAATATTTCATTGAGAAGTTTCAATTATAACGAAATAAAATGGTACAAAGAAAAAGAAAAGAAGAAAATAAAAATAAAAAGGCACAAAAATGTGTCGAGAAAAAATATGAATATATACGAAAAATATCCTAACTTATACATTATTTTGATATTATTATCCAAATGCATATGTAAATATTAAGAGCCTATTCCATTTTGCATAAACTCATTCCAAATATTGTCATATTTATCCAAACAAGGTCTACGTTTGTCGATCCACTTATCAAAGGGGATCTTATCTTGATTCTTCCAGTTCCTCAATATGAGTCTCTAGGCTACCATTAGAACATGTGGAATCCATTTTTATTGTCCTGCTGTTAACTTCCAGACAATGGGAATATAGTTCTAAAGAATGTTCTCATCCCATCTTACAGGGTTGTTGAAATGATAAAATAAATACTATATATGCCAAGTTCCTAGAAGAAGAAGAGGAGGAGGAGGAGGAGGAGGAGGAGGAGAAGTTTGGATTTGATATCCCGCCATTCACTCCCTTTAAGGAGTCTCAAAGCGGCTAACAATCTCCTTTCCCTTCCTCCCCCACAACAAACACTCTGTGAGGTGAGTGAGGCTGAGAGACTTCAAAGAAGTGAGACTGGCCCAAGGTCACCCAGCAGCTGCATGTGGAGGAGCGGAGATGTGAACCCGGTTCCCCAGATTACGAGTCTACCACTCTTAACCACTACACTACACTGGCTCTCTAGAGCACTTCAGGAACTCAGCAACCTTTGAGGATCTCACACCCGGAGATCTGTTCCATGTTAAGATCAGACAGCCAATAGGCAAATGGAAACCAAGCAGCTGGCAGACATCGAAGCAGCTGGCCCACATAGTATTTACTGAATGAAGAGCTAGGACACTTTGCGATGCTGTCATATCTGTGGCTCCCAGTGTTAAATAGTCTGGCATTAGAAACAGAAAAGCAAAAGCAGCACTTTGCCTTGACACAGAAGAATTTATCATCCAGCGGGACGCCTTGAGAAACACAGTTGTGATCACAGTGTGTCATCACCCGGACAGATTGCTACTCTACTACTGTGACAGCAAGCGTTGCCACTTGCCAGTGACAGATTACTCCAGCACAGATCCCTGATTCCCAAGCGTGTAGGAGAGCAGCTTGCTCAGAGAGGGGCCAAGTGTCGCGGTGATGGGGTACCCCGTTTGGAGATGAGGATACATGCATTATTTTTGTGCATTCATTTGTATCACAATGCATACCTCCTCTCTTATAATGCATAGGATAGGTCAGCCTTTCTCAACCTGTGGGTCCCCAGATGTTGTTGAACTACAACTCCCATCACCCCTAGCTAGCAAGGCCAGAGCTCAGGGATGATGGGAGTTGTAGTCTAAAAACATCTGGGGACCCACAGGTTGAGAACCACTGGCATAGGTATTACTTAAGTCAACTAACAGCGATTAAAAGAAGCGATTCCCAAAACAAACAAAATACAACAATTCCCAAAACAAACAAAACACAATAAAAAAAAATACAGACAAGTGCGTATGGTGATCAGATAGTGTTAATTGAAAATAGGTGTGGGGGATGTTTTTTGGACTAAGGGCCACATTCCATTCTGGGCAACCTTTTGAGGGCCATGTGCCACTGATGGGGGCTGGCAGAGATAAATATGGGCAGGACAACAAATGTATTTTTTAGCTTTGTACATGTCAGGAGTAAGCCATCAGTAAACTACACTGTGCAAGTAAGAGGTTAACCCTTTATTAGCAAGAATATGATTTGCACAGACTTGGTGGAGTGTCAGGCCTGGTGAGCATAGCAGCTCATCCCCGATAGGTCTTGCCCAATGGCTCAGTTGCCGAGACTGTAAGTCCCTGCCTCTCCATGGATTCCCTCCTGTCCAGTGTTTTTTCCCCAGTAATCTGAGACTGTGTCAGTGTGAATCCCACCTCTCCTCTGCCATGTGTTTGAATGTAATGAGGTCCCATTTAAACTTAAGACCTAGGCCAAATGGCACTCCTAGGCCAAATGGCACTCTGGCTTGCTCTGGTCAGTGTTGGGCTGTTGCCCATTGGGATTGGTAGGGTGGGAGGCCAACAGTAGGTGGCGCCAGAGTCAATGACAGATAAGCTAATTCTAGTTTTGCCCCTTCTCTCTCCTGCTGAGTTCTAAAAAGGCAACTCTTGGGGTTGAAGAGGAGGAAGAAGCTGTCAGACAGTGCCATCCCCTGGACTGGAGAAGCAAGAAAACAGGAAGATGAGAGCTGGCCAGTGGCAGACGGAGGCTGGTGGGGCAGAGCACAATTCAAAGTGTTGGTGCTGACCTTTAAAGCCCTAAACAGCCTTGGTCCAGTATACCTGAAGGAGCATCTCCACCCCCATCATTCTACCCGGACACTGAGGTCCAGCACCGAGGGCCTTCTGGCAGTTCCCTCACTGCAAGAAGCCAAGTTACAGGGAACCATGCAGAGAGCCTTCTCAGTAGTGGCGCCTGCCCTGTGGAACACCCTCCCACCAGATGTCAAAGAGAACAACAACTACCAGACTTTTAGAAGACATCTGAAGGCAGCCCTGTTTAGGGAAGCTTTTAATGATTGATGTATTACAGTATTTTAATATTTTTTTAGAAGCCACCCAGAGTGGCTGGGAAAGCCCAGCCAGATGGGCAGGGTATAAATAAATTGATGATGATGATGATGATGATGATTAGAGAATGCCAAAGAGTTTGGTACTCTTTGAATAAATGAATGGAATCTTGCGACTCTCAGCACACTGAATTTTATTTTCTTTGCAAGATCTTCAGTTTGTGGCACAATCTTTGGCCAAATACCCATTTTTACTACACCAAAGATAGGTCGTGTGTGCTTCAGAAGCTGCTCTAGGCCTTAGGCTCCTTGCACAGGGCTCCATCCTGCAGCATCAGCCTGAGCCTTCTGGAAAATGCTTTGGGGAATAAAATGCACAATCCACCAGCTTAACCTCTAAGCCCCTGCCTGGTCCAAATAAGCTTTAAAATAGGAGGCTAAGCTTCTAAAAATTGGATGTGGGTAAACCACAGATTGGATCTTCTCCTACACTGTATATGGTTATTTTTAGCTTCGAGATCAAATGGTAGTTTGCTTTTAGGAGCGTGCACTCGCAGGCATCAGGGGAGAAGAAGAAGAAGAAAAATGAAAGCCCGAACCCTTTTATACCCCGCAGTTCTCTGACAGCCACATGAACAGGCCCTCTTTAAAGTGCCTTTCATGCTCACCTCAGGAGCTGGTGCCCTTCTTGGCACAACACAGTAGCGAGACTTGCCTTTTATTTGCTCCTGCATTGGCATTTTTACAGTAACCTGCCCTTTGCTCCCCCTTTGGGATGCTGGACAAAGAGAGGAGAGGTGGATTTGTGTTTTTTGAAATAAATAAATAAAATATATTCGGAGACTGAATGGAAACGTAATAGGAAAGGGAGCAAGCAACATTCAATTCCAGCCCAGCAGGGATGTAAAACAAAGAAGAAAGGGCATTGTCACCAGGGAACGGACAAGAGCCAGACATGAATGCCTTGGTCGCAGGGGATGGGTTGAGCAGGAAGACAGGCTCCTTTTGTTTTCTCCAAACAAAGCTTCCCTGTGTTCCCAAATATCTCCAGGGCCAGCCCTAATAATAGGCAAACGGAGGTGGCTGCCTCAGGCGGCAGATGCAGAGGGGTGGAAATCCCAAAAGGAGAGTGCCATAGCACTGAGGTCTCATTGGTCTCTGGGCTCCTTTGGGAAGAAGGGCTGGGTAGGAATTTAATAAATCTGGTTGGTCACTGTGAGATAGCCTCTCCTCCTTACAGAGAGGAGGAGTTGTGAGCAGGATCCGTTTCCTGCTTTGGCAGGGGGCGTTCCAGCCCCTGCCCAGCTGACCTGGCTGCTGTGTCACACCCCTAGGTAGCCAACCAATCAGGTGGAAGCTTGGGCACGGGGTTTTGCTGCTCAAACGTGGCTGTGGCAGCACTTCCCTTTCATTCCACTGCTGGCTTTCATCGGATAACTCACTCACTCACCCACCCTCCCTTTAGTTCATTGCTTGGTTCTTGACATTGCTATGGACTTGTGGTTGGCTGCCTTGGTTGTCCAAGGCGCCTGGTAGGAATTTTTATCCAACTGGCAAATTGGCACCGGCCACTTGGTTTTCCGCCTACCTCATAGCAAATCGTCACAAGTTTTGGGTATTGGCGGTTAGGCACTGGAATATGTTTGTGTATTGGAGGACAGGGTGTGGCCATCGCCTACCCCTCCACTTTATGGGTATTCCGTTAAAGGAATCCGGAGGTCATGGATCCTGTCTGATGCCCTTGCTGGTGGCTAGGGCCATGGCACGACCCCTGGTGACATCAGGGGGAGCTTTCAGTTGTATTTGCATCAACAGGCTCCTTCCACTGGTGGTTAACCCTTGTTAGACTCACCCCTCCCTGAGGGGGTGGAGTCACGCTCTGTTGTTTTATCCAATACCTAAGCCAATACTTCTCAGATGCTGTAATCAATAAAGTTGTGGCCTTTTTTTAGCCCATTAACCTAATATACTGTGTCCATGTGTCTTTCTTATCCCCAAGCGGGTGGAAAGTCCTTGAATCACAACAGGATGCTGAACTAAATGTGTCTTTGGCCTGATCCAGTAGCGCTCTCGTTACATTCTCATGATGTGGAGCTGTATGAACTGACCTGGACCCTGAGATCATCATCTGATGCCCTTCTATGTGTGTTCTTTCCACGAGAGGCCCAGAAGGCAGCAACGTGAGGAAAGGCCTTTTCTGCAAGGGCACCCTGTCACTGGAATGCTCTCCTTGAGGAGGCTCTGCTGCAGCTTTCATTACCTATCTTTTGGTGCCAGGCAAAAAAACCTTCTCTATAACTAAGCCTTGAACTGATTAAATAGTCTACGGCCTTTTAAATGTGTTTGCAGAAGGGGGGGTTATTGGTTCATTTTTGTTTGAGCGTATATTTTGTCTTCTCAGTTTGTGTTTTTATGTTGTGGACCACCCTGTGATCTTTGGATGAAGAGCAGTACAGTGGTACCTCAGGTTACATATGCTTCAGGTTACATACGCTTCAGGTTACAGGCTCTGCTAACCCAGAAATAGTGCTTCAGGTTAAGAACTTTGCTTCAGGATGAGAACAGAAACTGTGCTCTGGCGGCGCGGCGGCAGCAGGAGGCCCCATTACCTAAAGTGTTGCTTCAGGTTAAGAACAGTTTCAGGTTAAGAATGGAGCTCCGGAACGAATTAAGTACTTAACCTGAGGTACCACTGTATATATATTTAATAAATAACAATAAATAACTCTCAAAGGAGTTAGAAGCTCTGAGCAAAAGACTCAGTTAGTTTTGGGGAATATAGGAAATTCTGTTCTCAACATAAGAATTCAGCAATATTGGTGAGATCTAGAGCTCAGTTATGTTGCTGTTGTTGTTGTTTAGTCATTTAGTCATGTCCGACTCTTTGTGACCCCATGGACCAGAGCATGCCAGGCACTCCTGTCTTCCACTGCCTCCCGCAGTTTGGTCAAAATAATGTTGGTAGCTTTGAGAACACTTTCCAACGATCTCGTCCTCTGTCGTCCACTTCTCCTTGTGCCCTCCATCTTTCCCAACACCAGGGTCTTTTCCAGGGAGTCTTCCCTTCTCATGAGGTGGCCAATGTCTTGGAGCCTCAGCTTGAGGATTTGTCCTTCCAGTGAGCACTCAGGGCTGATTTCCTTCAGAATGGAGAGGTTTGATCTTCTTGCAGTCCATGGGACTCTCAGGAGTCTCCTCCAGCACCAGAATTCAAAAGCATCAATTCTTCGGAAATCAGCCTTTATATTTCTTTTTAAAAGCCCAATTGTTATTTGAAATCTCCTTAAGGCGATTGTTGGAATTCACCCAAGTTTACCTGTTGTTCTGACCAGAATGCTGGCAATTGTGCAATCCAAGGCTATTTTTCTCCCTTCCACGCAAGCAGAGTAAATACTTCAAAAGTACATTTAGTGCCGACAAGAAATGCCAGACTGACAGCCGAGGAGACTGACGACGTCTGTTGCACCATGTGATAGATGCCTTCCAACATTCCTTTGCCAATGTGACTCAGTTGTGATTTACAGAAAGCCTTTCTGTGACTGATGAAGGGAGTTGTCCCTATGTGAGGTTTGCTTCAAGAACTCTGCTCCTATTCCAAACTGCACAGCAAACTTCAGTGGATGCTCCTTGCGCTAGGGTGCCCAAATATGGGTTCTAAATTAGTCCTTGTGATGCACGGAATAGGGATGTGGGGGAGAATTTGATTCATTTTGCTTTTAAAAATGAGCTTACCTAATTCACAATTCCTGAAACAACAAGCAAACTGAAAAACAAGGCATCTTTCAAAATTGGCATGTGTCTGGATTTTGCAATGCAGTTCCCCAGCTAAAAATGCATATACTAAGGTACAATTTGCATGTATCAGTGAAAATTTGACAGAAAATTATTTTATTAGGGAAATTGTTTTGCAAAAAAAATGTGTACGATAGGCAAAATTGTGTATAAGAATGTGCATGCTAGGAGAAATTTGCTGAGAAATTCTCATGAGAACTTTCTTTATTAATAGCCAACTAATGTGGAGAACTCAGCTTAAGATTGGGAAAATGAGGAAATGAGAGAAACCACAACTGAATCTAAACACAGCAGCTTCCTATTGCAATGAATTCCAACACCCTGCTTTATATCAATGCTCAGATGTGGGAAATGCACTTCCAAAAATCAATATATCTTTTTCAAAAGTAGCATAAACTGAAAACAAGACGAGGAGAGATGCTATAAAGGAGAAATCTGATGGAATAAAACAGGTGAGTATCATATAATGTGGCAAGCAGCGTTGTTGAGACTGTCTCCAGGGACTCCAGTTCTCCCAAGTTGCCAGATTATGGTACCATTTAGCAATTATTATATAATTGTTCCTCTGGAGGGAAGAGCAGAGGATTCCTTGCATTCACTGAGAGCTGGTAACAGTTGGATTCTGCTGCAGAGTTCTCATATCACCCCAGCACTGTAAAGCAGCAAACGGGAATCTGTCCCCCTCCAGATGTTGTTGGAATCTAACCCCCATCATCCCTAAGTGCAGATGTTAAGACAACATCATTCCCCATTCCACCCTGTAGTCATCACATGGAGCACCGCTTCCATTCCACTGCAATTCCACCCCGAAAGTAAGTTTTTTATCTCCCTGTCTGCTGCGGTGAAATTAAATTACGTAAATTACACTATCATTATGTTATCCCACCCCATTGATTTACAGGCAAATGAAACACACCACAAATGGGGGGGGGGTGGAAATTGTCAATTACATATATTTTTCAGACTGAAAGTATCAACAGTAATTATTATTCATAACTGCTCCATTGATTGCCGTTCCAGACATCATTTTTTGCTCCCATTTTATTTCTCTGGCATTCCTAGTCCCAGCCACCATGACCAATGGTGGCCAGTGGAGTGTAGACACACTGGAGTGGCCAGTGTGGTGTAGTGGTTAAGAGTGGTAGTCTCGTAATCTGGGGAATCGGGTTCGATTCCCCTCTCCTCCACATGCAGCTGCTGGGTGACCTTGGGCCAGTCACACTTCTTTGAAGTCTCTCAGCCCCGCTCACCTCACAGAGTGTTTGTTGTGGGGGAGGAAGGGAAAGGAGAATGTTAGCCGCTTTGACACTCCTTAAAGGGAGTGAAAGGCGGGATATCAAATCCAAACTCTTCTTCTTCTTCAATGGTGAGGGGTGATGGCAGGAGTTGACCAAGAGTATCTGGAGGACCACAGCTTCTCTATCCATCCTCTACAGTGTAGATTCTGTAAGCTTTCTTTTGCAATGTTGACATTATTAGTGCTAGATGCATGATCTCTGCTATCTCAAATTGTGTGTTTTTTTCTTAATCCTGCTCAGTTGCTATTCTTGGCTGTGGAGGGGGTGGCGCTATGCTTGGCTTGGCGGCTCACCATGAGTTGTACACCATTTCATAGCATCTCCTTTTGGGGTAAAGAAACCATGCATCGTATCATGCAGATATTTTTTGGTGACTGGTAAAATGCTCAGAGCATGAGAATCTCAAGAGTATACATTTCCTGTCCCCAACGTTATTACTATTGTTCTTGTTGCCTGACAGCAACTATCTCCCGCTATGGTTACATTTCCAATTCTATTAGAAGCCAACATCCTGCTTGTTTGTGGACATCATCATAAAATACATTATGCACAGAGAGATGATTATGCTACAGTATAACACACGATTCATTTTTGCAAGCTTTTGCTATCAGAGGTGGGGGGGGGAATGCAATTGTGCTGCCAAGGAATAAAGACATACATCTTGCCCGCAGATTAATGGCTATATATTGAACACCAAAATTGGATGTAGACTGATGAAAGGATTGACTTGCATTTAATCACCTAGTGCCTTAGCAGCGAGCTCTTTTAGTAATTAAAGTGCTCTGTTTCCCCCTCTTAAGTGTTACACATTTCAACTCCAGAACAAAAAGCCATTAAAAAAGACATCTCCCCCCCCCAAAAAAAAACCCTACAGTGTCAAGGATCTTTTTGAATTTTTTTACTAGTAGGATCTTTTTCTCCCTTACTTCAGCATTTCTTCCATATTTGAGCCAAACAGGAACCTTCAAATCCACTTTAAGTGATATACGGAGGAAAGCCATAACCATCTTGCCTTGCATTCAGAATGTCCAAGACCCAATCCTGCTTTGCTTTAAATTTACAAGATCCTCTTTAGGGTTCAGGAGATCCTGGACTGGGACACCGGAATGCCTCTATAGACAACCAAAACAACCTTTCTCAATCTGTTGCTTTCTAGTTGTTTTGGTCTACAATTCCTATTGTCCAGGGCTCTCTCTCTGGCTGATGGCAGATGTAGTCTGAAAGATCTGGAGAGCATGAGTTGACTAGATCAAGGATGGAGAGCCTCAGGCTTGTGGGCCAAATTTAAACCTCTTTACCTGGCCTGCTGGACTCTTCTCATGCCACAACCTCTCTCCCCATACAATGCCCCTCACTGGTCCTGCTTCAGAAACACCTGGAGTATTTTTGCCTGGTTATAATCCATCCCTGAACTCTGACAATGACACTCACTAGCCTGGATGAAGGATAGAGAAGGTGTGAATCTGTGTAGAAACTATCCTACCATGCAAAGGTACAATTTGGATTAGTTGTTCCACCTGCCACTGAAAGGAAGGTGTCACTCAAGCTGGAAAAGTTCCCCCAGGCCTGGGCTTGACAGACCAATGATCTAACATGATATAACACAGCTTTCTTGGTTCGTAAATGCAATGGCAATTCTCTCAGGCCTTTGTGTGTTTTTTTCATTCTATAGATAGTTTATTTGGTCACTCTCCTAGGGTTCTGGAGGACCCAATTCTGGTCCTGCTTGTGCTCTTCTAATGGGCATCTTATCAGCCACTATGAGATGGGCCATTCATTCAGCCAGCTTATCTTATGTATATTATTATGCTCTGAAGTACAATATTCAAAACAAATTTAAATCAGTTCTATGATTCTATGATTGCTGGAACCTCCCACTCTTTCTCTCAGTTGCCTCTGCTTTACATTTTCCTCCCCTCCATACTCTGCTATCTCTTTTTATGTTTACAAATATACACACCAAATTTGTCAATTATTTTGAGTGGCATAAGAATAAGTTGGAGGGAATGAAGACCTGGCATAAGCAGGCAAATCAATTAATTGATCTCTGCTGAATCTGGATAATTCAGTTTCCAAGTTTATTAAAGAATGTCAGAAACTTTAAACTAATTTTGGTAGAGACTCAGCTGTCTCCGCTGATTAAATCATAGGTGATGGGGGTGAATTTCAATGAGGAGAAGAAACCTTCAAATGTGCATTTCTTTCAAAAATTGCATTATATATGCTTGACCTTTAGGTCTCAGTATATTTCCCCATACACAAACACACACACACACACACACACACAAATACTTACTTACTTTCAAAAAGACAATATATTTTGAACATGCCACTCCAAATTTTCCAGTGTCTGCTTTTGACTGTTGTAAACACTGATTGAGTATGCAAATTATTTCATGCATTCCCCCCCCCCCGAATGTCCTCCAAACAGGACAGGGTCATAAACAAGGGGTGATTCCTATTTCAGCCTTTGAAATATGGTATTGCAGTAATTGCATAAGGCTGCAATGCTATATATACTCTAGGGATAAGCTTAAAGCTGTCAATTTTAGTTTTTTCAGTTTCTCATTTTTTTCCAGCCTTAAAGTCAGTTCTCCACATTTCCACCTCAGTTTGTGATTATATTTCATTTAACAAATCCTCATGAAGAAGCATTTCCCTAATATATACATATCTATTTGCATGCAATTCTTTATGATAAGCACATTTTTGCTAAACAATTTCCTCTTATATAATGCCTTTTGTGTGTTAGTTTCACTATTATATGCATTTAAACGCATGCTTTACCCCAGTATATGCATTTGTACTGTATACAGTTACTTTAGCACCACAAAATTCAGACAAGTCTCCTAGGAAGAGGATTCCACAGGTGATGTCCCACCATCTGGTGCCTTCCAGATGTTCTAGACTACAATTCCCATCATCAGCCAGGGTGGTCAATGGTCAGAGATGATGGGCGTTGTAGTCCAAAATATCTGGAGGACAACAGGCTGGCAAAGGATGATCTAATTCAACTTTTCCCATGGTCAGCCAGAAGTCCACAACTCAGGCATGAGCATGATCCCCATGGCTTGTTTCTCTGAAGCAACTTGTAAGAAGAGGGACTTTCCCTCATAACGTGGACATCTGATTCACTTCAAAGCACCTGCGACTTTCTTATGCACGGATACATTTACAGAAATCTATTGACTCACCCTCTCTGGAAGAGATCCACATTATGGAATTTGTGCAGCTCCACAGAAAAGTCGACAGTTCCCTGGACCTCCGACATGATGTTTTCAGGTCATCACCTAAAGAGCAGGTGAGAAAGGGAGAAGTTGGTTGAGCAGATGGGAAAAGATGGAGATGCACAGCAGAAGTTTATCAAAAGCCAATAATAATAATAATATATTTTTATTTATATCCCGCCCTCCCCAGCCGAAGCCGGGCTCAGGGCAGCTAGCAACAATAAAATAATACAACATTCTAAAATCATTTCATTATAAAATTAATTCAAATCAAATTAATGGCAACCATTGGGCTAGAGTTCTATAAAGATTGCCAAAGGAGGGAGTCAGGCTGTGCCCTGGCCAAAGGCCTGGTGGAACAGCTCTGTCTTGCAGGCCCTGCGGAAAGATGTCAAGTCCCGCAGAGTCCTAGTCTCTTGTGACAGAGCATTCCACCAGATCGTAGCTACAGCCGAAAAAGCCCTGGCTCTGGTTGAGGCCAGCCTAACCTCCCTGTGGCCTGGGACCTCCAAGATGTTTTTCTTTGAAGACCGTAAGGTCCTCCATGGGACATACCAGGAGAGGCGGTCCCATAGGTACGAGGGTCCTAGACCGTATAGGGCTTTAAAGGTTAAAACCAGCACCTTAAAAATGGGCCTTACAGTAAGGAAACACCTGCTGAAGATGGATCAGATCACCTGTACAAGCAAAATTGAATGTGTCCCCTTCACACATTGTGCAGCTTTGCATTTCATGTATTTAAAGGTGAGCATGGGGTGAGCAAATGGAAAACTCACCAGCCTTGTGCAGAGGTTCAGCTGAGTGGTAATCTGATCAACCCAAGCTGTAATCAAACATGGCGAATCTGCGACTCACCTGGTGTGGCTTTGTGGCCCCCAGTGGGTCTGACCTATGCCTGAAGACCCATGCTTTAAAACGTCAATAGAATTGTAGAGGCGGAAGGGACCCCAAGAGTATCTAGTCCAACCCTCTGCCATGCAAGAACCACAGCTCAAGAATCCCTGACCTTTGTTTGAAAGTCTCTAATGATAAGTACTGGGGACGCGGGTGGCGCTGTGGGTTAAACCACAGAGCCTAGGGCTTGCCGATCAGAAGGTTGGCGGTTCGATTCCCCTCAATGGGATGAGCTCCCGTTGCTCAGTCCCAGCTCCTGGCAACCTAGCAGTTCGAAAGCACGTCAAAGTGCAAGTAGATAAATAGGTACCGCTCCAGTGGGAAGGTAAAAGGCGTTTCCGTGTGCTGCTCTGGTTTGCCAGAAGCGGCTTAGTCATGCTGGCCACATGACCAGGAAGCTGTACGCCAGCTCCCTCGGCCAATAAAGCGAGATGAGTGCCGCAACCCCAGAGTCGGCCACGACTGGACCTAATGGTCAGGGGTCCCTTTACCCTTACCTAATGATAAGTATTAAACTCCTAAAAACCACACCAAACGGGATAGATACATGATAGATGCCCTGTGTGTGTGGTTTGGCCCAGTCACCAAGCATTAGTGAGATCAAATGATGGTATGTGCAAGCCTTGCAAATCCCACCGACACATGACAAGAACTAGAGAACAAAATGAGAAACACACAGTATCGTTTGCATTAAGAACACCACCATACATTACAAGCGACAAAGAGCAAACCTGTTTACTGACCTGACTGCTGATCAATCTTCCCAGTGTTATTCTTCAGCAAAAAAATATAACCCAGCCTCACTATTTTGGTTACACTTGCCTGCTTCTGTTACCAAATCCTTTCCCAAATAATCATCATCATCAGGGGCGATGCCGCAGCAAAACAAAGCACCCCATGGAACGAGACCATGGCTCAAAAACAGGAGAGCGAGAGAAAGAATTTGCTGTCTTGCTTAGAAAATATGCAAGGCTTCATAATATATTTGTCAGGCACTGTGTTGCATTAGGTTTCCAGCTATGAAGCTGGGATTTGTTTGCCGGTGGAAAAAATAATAATAGAACCTTTAGAAAGAAAGAAGAAAAGCCGTCCCCCTCTCCGTTCTGCTTATGAAATATTGTCCCACAGAACGGAATATTTCTCACTCTTTCTCCCTCGCTCTCCCGCTAGCACAAAAATCAATGAAGTCAGATTCGGAGAGGACCAAAATAATGATATGCTGCTTCAGAAATAAAGGGCAACTGTGAGTCATGAGCAAAGACATGCTCGCTTACAATAAAGTGTTTGAAAAAGTGAGCGGAGCAGAGAGATAAGGCATGTTATTTATTTATTTCGTACACACACACACACAGTTCTCAAGCATGGACTTCCACAGCCCAGCAGCTTGGACTCTTCCCTTTCTGGAAGTTATTTGTGGCTCATAGGTAAAGGGACCCCTGACAATTAAGTCCAGTCACAAATGACTCTGGGGTTGCGGCGCTCATCTTGCTTTGAAAGCCGAGGGAGCCGGAGTTTGTTTGCTTCCGCAGACAGTTTTCCCGGGTCATGTGGCCAGCATTACTAAGCCGCTTTGGGCGAAACCAGCGCAGCGCACGGAAATGCTGTTTACCTTCCCGCCAGAGCAGTACCTATTTATCTACTTGCACCGCATGCTTTTGAACTGCTAGGTTCGCAGGATCTGGGACAGAGCAACGGGAGCTCACCCTGTCACAGGGATTCGAACCGCCAACCTTTCAATCAGCAAGCCCAAGCGGCACAGAGGTTTAACTCACAGCACCACCCACGTCCCTTGTGGCTCATAGCTGCTGATAAATCCAAAGTAGAATATCCACGGTCAATGGCAATATACCATCAGATTTTAAATATTGGAGGGAATTGGCTGCTGCTTTTTTGCACTGCTCCAGCATTTCTCCAATGAAAACAGGGATGTCATATATAATAATAATAATAATAATAATAATAATAATAATAATAATAACAACAACAACAACAACAACAACAACAACAACAACAACAACACCCCACAAATCTGACTGGGTTGCTCCAGTCACTCTGGGCAGCTTCCGGCATATATAAAAACATAATAAAACATTAAACATTAAAAAAGCTTCCCTATACAGGGCTTCCTTCAGATGTCTTCTAAAGGTTGCATAGTTAGTTACCTCCTTGGCTCAGGGGGTCACATGACTCCATACCCTCCAACATTTCTCTGATGAAAATAGGGACACCCTAAGGGGTGCGGGTGACACTGTGGTCTAAACCGCTGAGCCCTGGGCTTGCTGATCAAAAGGTTGGCAGTTTGAATCCCCACAATGAGGTGCGCTCCTGTTGCTGGGTCCCAGCTCCTGCCAACCTAGCAGTTTGAAAGCACGTCTAAAAGTGCAAGTAGATAAATAGGTAATGCTCTGGTGGGAAGGTAAATTGTGTTTCCGTGTGCTGCTCTGGTGTTGGTGCTCCATTGCGCCAGAAGCAGCTTAGTCATGCTGGCCACATGACCCAGAAAACTGTCCACGGAGCGGACAAACACCGGCTCCCTTGGCCTGTAAAGCAAGATGAGCACCAACTGGACTTAAGGAAAAGCAAGACATTCCAGGATCAATTCAGAAACTGGGGCAGCTTCTATAAATCCAGGACTGTCACTGGGAAACGGGGACACCTGGAGGGTCTGATATCTGCATCCAATGAAGTCACTGTATTCTGCATAATGGTCAAGCTGGTCCAGACCTGCAGCTCCATGGCAAAGGAAAGTTGGAGCATGAAAGTGTACAATAAATCCAATAAACAACCTTTATATGTTGCCTTTTGCAAGCTAACTGGCTGCTGATTTGGGTCTCACTCTGCCAAGACCAGAATCCAATTTTCATTGAAAGAAACGCAAAGCCACAGCTGGATGTAAGCAATTTACCACTTTCATTGCTCATAAGATGCTGTGGAACCTGGCTGATCCCTGTGCCGGTGGCTTATTTTTAGCCCAAGCAATCACCGGGGTTAGCAAACATTTATTTCACCCTATTGTTGAGCTGCTCATTTTCTGTTCTCCATCGGAAGAAGGCAAGGCCTGCATGACATGAGTAATTTCTTTAACTCCCAGCTATGATTAATGTTTCCCCAGGTTCCAGAATACTGCAAGGCTTGCCACAGCTGAGAGATCTTGAATAGGGAGATCAAAAATGCTAAGGGCTTTAGACAATTCCTTTTCCCCCAGTTTGGGCACTGTTGGGGGTATGGATGGTGAATTGACACCAAAGAGATCCTAGGTTCTTGTGGATAGTGGCAGAGTTCCTGACCAGACAAAACCATACTGTGCTTCTGTCATGACACCGAGCTGGGAGGGGTAGCTAATGCCACAGAAGACAGAATCAGAATTCAAAATTACCTTAACCTAACAAAATGAATTTCAACAGGGACAAATGTAAGGATTTATACTTAAGCAGGAAGAACCAGATGCACAAATATAGGATGGGGGGCACCTGGCTTACTAGTAGTACATGTGAAAAGGATCTAGGGATCTTGGTGGACCACAAGCTTTACATGAGTCAACAGTGTGATGAAGCGGCAAAAGAAGCTAATGCTGTTCTAGGCTGCATCAACTGAAGTATAGTGTCCAGATCAAAGGAAGCAATGATACCACTCTATTCTGCCTTGGTGAGATTACATCTGGAATAGAATCATAGAATCATAGAGTTGGAAGAGACCAGAAGGGCCATCGAGTCCAACCCCCTGCCAAGCAGGAAACACCATCAGAGCACTCCTGACATATGGTTGTCAAGCCTCTGCTTAAAGACCTCCAAAGAAGGAGACTCCACCACACTCCTTGGCAGCAAATTCCACTGTCGAACAGCTCTTACTGTCAGGAAGTTCTTCCTAATGTTTAGGTGGAATCTTCTTTCTTGTAGTTTGGAACCATTGCTCCGTGTCCGCTTCTCTGGAGCAGCAGAAAACAACCTTTCTCCCTCCTCTATGTGACATCCTTTTATATATTTGAACATGGCTATCATATCACCCCTTAACCTCCTCTTCTCCAGGCTAAACATGCCCAGCTCCCTTAGCAGTTCCTCATAAGGCATCGTTTCCAGTTCTGGGATCCTTAGCCGTTCCTCATAAGGCATCATTTTCCAGTTCGTTTCCAGAATACTGTGTCCAGTTCTGGGAACCTCAGTTTAAGAAGGATATTGACAAGCTGGAATGTGTGCAGAGGAGGGCAACCAAGATGATCAAGGGACTGGAAACTAAGCCTTATGAGGAACAGTTGAAGGAGCTGGGTTTGTTTAGCCTGGAAAAGAGGAGACTGAGAGGAGATATGATAGCTATCTTAAGGGCTGTCACATGGAAGAGGGAATATACTTGTTTTCTCCTGCTCTGGAGGGTAGAACTGGAACCAATGGCTCTAAGATTCTATATCAACACAAGAGGGAACTCCTTGTAAGATCCTTCTCTGATATTGCTGAAGGTGATCTATTCAGTACAGTAACACTTTAGTAATACTAAAGAGGATGCAGCCCACACTCTTATGTAGTTTTTAGTACATTTATATACAGTGATACCTCGGGTTAAGTACTTAATTTGTCTGGAGGTCTGTTCTTAACCTGAAACTGTTCTTAACCTGAAGCACCACTTTAGCTAATGGGGCCTCCTGCTGCCGCCGCGCCGCCAGAACATGATTTCTGTTCTCATCCTGAAGCAAAGTTCTTAACCTGAAGCACTATTTCTGGGTTAGCGGAGTCTGTAACCTGAAGCATATGTAACCTGAGGCACCACTGTACCACCTTTTATTTCAAGGTGGTGTACATGGTTCTACCCCTCCCCATTTCAGCCTCACAGCAAACCTGTGAGGTAGGCTAGGCTGACAGATGGCAACTGGCGCATGGTCACCCAATGAGCTTCAAGGCTGAGTGGGGATTTGAACCCTGGTCTCCAAGGTCATGATGGTCCAATGCTCCAACCGTTACGCCATGTGTGGGTAGGAACTGTCTTGTTTTGATTATCTGCAAGTTGCTCTGGCAGCCTTTATGGCTGAAGATTGAGGTACAAATGCTCTAAATCACAAACAACCAAACAAGAACAGAGCAGGAAGAGCAAACAATCAATTGCACATTGTAAATTTCCGGGGGGATATTTACAGAGGCCTTTTACAGGTGACATAGGAAGCAGAGACAGCATTCTTATATACACTTTATTCTAATATATGCATTTCTTGGTATGCATTATTTGTCTGCAGAACTGCGTCGCAAAATTCATTTCAAAGGATGGCTGCGTTCCTGTTCTCATACCATTTTGGAAATTGCAAACCAGGTAGGTGAGCCTTTATGGGCAAAATAAAATCGACTTCTCCCCCATCTCTGGAGCTGGTAATAATAGCTGCACTCCCAACAGCAGTCAACCTCCCTTTCCCCTTCGTTAAATTTTGCAGTTTCCCGTGCTTCACCAAGACAGGTAGCAAAACATTATTTCGGCATGTTTCATTTTATCTGCTGTGCCATCTGTTTGTGGGGGGGAGGAGTTAGGAATAGTTTCAGGTAAAAACACACTGGGGACTTGGCTATGGAGAAAATGAAATTGTGTTAGCTGGAACAGGTCCCAGGCTCTAGAGCTGGGATGTGCTGTGGTTAAATGCACCAGGGTCTCTTTTCATTTCCATAGTGCAATGATTAAGAGGAATAGGGCAGGTGAGTTCTCATGTGCTCTCTAAGGCTTTATTCTCATGGCATCTCCCTAACTGTAAATTTCCACATTATATTTGAGCTCTCACACAAGGTAAACACCACATCCGAAACTATAGTGGAACATAATGCATATTAAGCACTCATTTCTGTATTATTTGCAAAGAGCTGTTTTCTGGAAGCAAATAACATGGAAATGAGTACTAAACTTGTGCTATAAAGGTAAAAGGTAGAAGACAATTAAGGCCAATCAAAGGCGACTATGGGGTTGCGGCGCACATCTCGCTTCAGACCGAGGGAGCTGACGTTTGTCCGAAACAGCTTTCCGGGTCATGTGGCCATCAGGACTAGACCACTTTTGGCACAATAGAACACCGTGACGGAAATCAGAGCACACGGAAATGGTGTTTACCTTCCCGCCACAGTGGTACCTATTTATCTACTTGCATTGGTGTGCTTTCTACTTGCTAGGTTGGCAGGAGCTGGGACAGAGCAATGGGAGCTCACTCCATCACGGGGATTCAAACCACCAACCTTCTGATCAGCAAGCCCAAGAGCCTCAGTGGTTTAGACCACAGGGCCACCTGTGCTATAGAGCTGGAAGGCACCCCATAGTAATCTAGTTGAACCTCCTGCAATGCAGCGACCACAGCTAAAGAATCTCTGGCATATGGATTTTAAACCTTTGTTTAAAATTCTCCAATGAAGTTCCAGAAGTTGCTTTGACATCACACGAAAGCTCAAATATAATGTGGAATTTAATAGTTGGGGGAAAGTCATGAAAACAGACTAAACTAAAGTCAAACTTATGGAATATGCAGAAATGGCAAAACTCACGGGAAGACTCAGAGACAATGACAATAGAGGACTTTAAAAAAGACTGGGAACCGTACGTGCTGTATTTACAGAAATACTGGAAAGAAATGGACTTACTAGCTGGGTTCGAGTAAATACATACAACTAAGAAGACAAGTGTAAAGGTTAAGAGATAACAATATGGAAATTAATGAAATGTAAGATGTAATTTGAAGAAAATCTGGTTTAAGAATGATATGAATATAAGAGCATTTGATTAAAAGACGAAAAGTAAGATAGAAAAATTAAGCAGAAGTAGCAAATTGTTAGGGATGCAGGTGCCGCTGTGGGTTAAACCACAGAGCCTAGAGCTTGCTGATCAGAAGGCTGGCAGTTTGAATCCCCGTGACAGGGTGAGCTCCCGTTGCTCAGTTGCTGCTCCTGCCAACCTAGCAGTTCGAAAGCACATCAAAGTGCAAGTAGATAAATAGGTACCGCTCTGGTGGGAAGGTAAACAGTGTTTCCGTGTGCTGCTCTGGTTCGCCAGAAGCGGCTTAGTCATGCTGGCCACATGACCCGGAAGCTGTACGCTGGCTCCCTCGGCCAATAAAGTGAGATGAGCGCTGCAACCCCAGAGTCGGTCATGACTGGACCTAATGGTCAGGGGTCTCTTTACCTTTACCTAGCAAATTGTTAAAGAACCTGAAGGGGAAGTTGAGGGAAGTCACAGGGTGGTGGTGGGGAGTTTTGTTTTGTTTTTTAAAAAATATGATAAATGTGTTGAAGATTAAATTGTAAAATCAAATAAAAATTATATAAAGAAAACAGACTAAACTTCTCCTTGAATGCTAGGTGTTTTGGAGCTCTAACCAGAAGTGTGGACTCACAAATAGACAGAAACTCTCTGTGACATAACAAAGGGACAGGAAGGGAAGGAGAAGTGAACCCAAGTCATTTAGCAAAGCAGGGGAGGCTCAAAACTTGAAAGTGAATTGACCGCTACAAACAGCAGCACATTCCAACCTCCCAGCTGTAAGCACAAATGAAATGTTTCCCATGTAAGCAATCAATGTGCTTCGTGCGCCACATCGGTAGACTGAAACAAACACGGACACCAGCAACCCTGGGAGGGAGGGATTTCCACAAGAATATCTATTTGCAGCAAAGCACAAAACCCATCACAAGGAACAGCATCTCTCTTGTGGTGCCAGAAGTGACTTGAGCTTCCTGAGATAACAGCATTTTCTTATACATGGGCAAGTCAGATGCCCCCTGCATTGGACTAGATGAACCTTGGGTCCCTTCTACGATTCTATGAAAATATAAAGAATGGCATTAGAATTTGTTTCTAATGCACTTTTTGAAAGAAGTGCCAGCATCAAGGGTTGGCAACATTAAGCACCTGCTGAAGACTGCATCCCACTGGAGGGCCCAGGACTAATTTCTGTGGAGCCTCCTTACTCTCCTGATCCTCTCCTCTGAGAGCCAGTGTGGTGTAGTGGGTAAGAGCGGTGGACTTGTAATCTGGTGAACCGGGTTTGCTTCCCCGCTCCTCCACATGCAGCTGCTGGGTGACCTTGTGCTAGTCACACTTCTCTGAAGTCTCTCAGCCCCACTCACCTTGCAAAGTGTTTATTGTGGGGGAGGAAGGGAAAGGAGAATGTTAGCTGCTTTGAGACACCTTTGGGTAGTGATAAAGCAGGGTATCAAATCCAAACTCTTCTTCTCTTCCTTGTGACCTCTACCTGTGCAACCATCCTCTGCAGGTGAGCAGCCAGGCAGAGGAGTAAGGAGAAAGAGAAGGAACATGATCTGCACACCCTGTCTCTCTATGGACATAAGAAGAACCCTTCTGGATCTAGGAGACGTCCCAATTAGTCCAAAATACTGTTCTCAGAGTGCTCAGTCAGATGCCTCTGGGATTCCTAGTGAATAGCATATAGTTGCATCAAAGTAGAATTCTCAGCACCTAAATATAGAAGCCTGTTGCCTCCGGCAGTAAAACAGAGGTATCATGGCTAGTAGCTGCTCATTTCGCTCAACATCTGAGCTCCGATTTCAGTGGGGCACTGCCTGCAGAACATTTGGGAACCTGAGAGAAGGGGCACATTTGGTCAGATCTCCTTCTCTGAATGTGCCTCCCCCCCCTCTGTAATGTGAGAGATCTGGAGAATCCTGTGGTCCCTGGAATAACTCCCCAGGCAATATAGGACCACAGCCTTAGGCTTGCACTATCAGAGGTAATGCATAAATTGAAATGCAACCATCTTTCAGAATTCCCACTTCTCCATATGTTGCAATGCACTTCTCCAGCCGAATATTGTATACAAAAAATGCATATCCCAGAGATTAAAAATGTGTATGTTACTGAAAATAGCATATTAGAAGAAATCACTTTGCAAAAGATTTTGGGCATATTAGGCAAATTGAATAAGACATTAGGAGAAATCCACACTAGAATGCTGGTGAATTTTCTTTTAGAAAATCGCAAAATAAAAAAATTCACAAATGGGTGCGTAAATGTGGAGAATATAACTTTGGACTGGACAAATGAGAGATTGAGAGAAACAGATATTGACAGGTTCAGCCATCCTCACACAGGACATCATAATTCAGAGGAAGATACAAGAGTATGGAGGACACATCAAGGAAGAAAACTGCTTTCAGCCTCTCATGCCTCATGTCTGACCATCTTGTAGAATATTCACAATAAACACACGAGACGTAACCGGCTGTGTTCTTAGATAAATAAGGTATACTATTCATTGTATCCAATTGTAAATTTCAACAGAAGTAACTCATAAAGTTAAACAAACGAACAAAGCAGAAGACCCAGTTGATCAGATCATTCTCTAGTCAGTTCATGCACAAGGTCAATCCATGTAATGGTGTCTATTCCACCTGTCTGTTCATAAAGTCCAAACAATCCACATGAAAAGTTGTAACAGTTCCACAAAATCCTTTCACAGAGTCTAGACAAGGATTTCATGTGGATTGTTTGGACTTATTGAGGATGCTTTATGTGACCATAGGTTTGTTTGTTGTTCTCATCTTGTAGAATAGGCATGGGGAACCTGTGGCCCTTCAGCTGTTTCCCATCAGTTCCAGCCAGTATAACCAATAATCTGGAATACTGGGAGTCTGTCTGGAGGGTCTGCCAGTTGTGAACTGCCCTGTGGTCTTCAGAAGAAGGGTGGTCTACAAATTTAATAAGCAACAACAACAATGAATGCAACAGATAGATACATTTTCCCAATACACCACAGGGTGGGTCCAGATAAGCAGCAGAATGTGTGCTTGCATGCATAGGGTCAACCCACAACATCTCTGTTGTAATAGGATCTCAAGGAACAGGTCTGAGCATGGACAAAGTTGTTGCTTGCCAATAGCAGTTAGTGTCCTAGGGCAAAGTCACTTTCCACATACCAGAGTTACTGCATCTTACCTGAATGAAGCTGGGGGGGGGGCACAGTGGCTGCGGTGATGAAGCGGGGAACAGCAAAGTCAAGCTATATCAGCACTGGTTTTGGGCAGGTGGCTTTGCCACACCACAGTGGCCGCTGGAGCAGAGAACTCAGCATTGGGCTAGGCAGACCAGTGGGCTGATTTGGGTGGCGCTGTGGTCTAAATCACTGAGCCTCTTGGGCTTGCTGATCGGAAGGTCGGCAGTTCAAATCTGTGCAACAGGGTGAGCTGCCATTGCTCTGTCCAAGCTCCTGAAAACCTAGCAGTTCGAAAGCACGCCAATGCAAGTAGATAAATAGGGACCACTGCGGTGGGAAGGTAAACGGCATTTCCATGCACTCTGGTTTCCATCACAGTGTGCCATTGCGCCAGAAGCAGTTTATCCATGCTGGCTACATGACCCAGAAAGCTGTCTGTAGACAAATGCCGGCTACCTCAGCCTGAAGCGAGGTGAGCACCGCCACCCCATAGCCGCCTTTGACTGGACTTAACTGTCCAGGGATCATTTGCCTTTACCTTACCTTCAGTTTCCAGTACCTTCTCGGAAGAAAAGCGGCAGCAATAGATTTGGATCACTGCCGTTTGCTCTGAGTCACTGGGAAAAGCTCTACGCGAAACTCTGTAGATGCTTACAGCTTAGCATTTATGAAGCAATTTGCAGTGTTCAAACATGTATGCAGCCTCGAGATGCTTGGAGGAGAGGTGGGACCCAAATAACAAATGAATATTTATAGGAGAGAGCTGCAAGCAAGCATACCCGGCAACATTTGAAGAAGATTTTACGATCTCCAACTGTGAATATCGAGGGTGGTCCAGCAACACTTCCTCGTGTGTATGCTAGCTCCCTTGCATAGAAGAGGGACAATCGCACAGCCTAAGCATTGAAAGGATCAAGTTGCACACGGCCGATGGCAATAAAACACTCATGGAAGCAGTAAAGCTCAATCAAGCATTGTTTACTTGAAAGGCAATATCATTCTTCATGTTAGAAGACTTTTTACAACTTTAAGGTAAAGGTAAAGGGACCCCTCACAGTTAAGTTCGGTCACGAACGACTCTGGGGTTGCGGCGCTCACCTCGCCTTACAGGCTGAGGGTGCCAGCATTAGTCCGCTTCCGCAGACAGTTTTTTCCGGGTCATGTGGCCATCATGACTAAGCCGCTTCTGGCGAAGCCAGAGCAGCGCGCAGAAACACTGTTTACCTTCCTGCCGGAGCTGTATCTATTTATCTACTTGCATTGCGTGCTTTTGAACTTCTAGGTAGGCAGGAGCTGGGACCGAACAACAGGAGCTCACCCCGTCACGGAGATTCAAACCGCCAACCGATCAGCAAGTCCAAGCAGCACAGTGGTTTAAACCACAGCACCACCCACATCCCCTTTTACAACTTTTATAACTTTACTACCACACGAATAGTAAGGCACACTTCCATTCTACATGCTGCCTGCACTCAACTCAAAGGTCTCTCCCCTGCAGGAATCGCACAAGTCCACAGATATGTGCTCCTCAGCTATTTATTGCTGATGTAGACTAAACAATCTTGCACTTAGATGCTTCAAGGATCTTCTCATGGTTTCTGGAAACGAATGGATCTTTCTCACTTATCCTAACATCATTTACTATAAGAGCTTGCAGAGGAGGAAGAAATGGAAACTTGTGCATCCTTAGCTTTCTTTAAAGGAAAAAAAGCACTTGCTATTTATGAAAAGGAGGATGGGAAAAACTAGGGGCGAGGATGTAGCATGGATGAATGCAAAAAATAAATTAATAGAGGGAGCCATTGAATAGCATAGAGTCTTAGACCCACACATCAAATTCGTATGGCTGTAATCCTGTAGGCTCTTTGAAGCTGGATAATGGGAGCCGTTTTGACAGATTCTGCCTTTCAGATCTGACAGCTGCTTTGGCATGTTTGCATATGCCTTCTTTCAATACCACACAGTGCTCAAAACAAGCACCAAGGGTATCTCTTTTGTGGCATTTCCTCAGCCAGGATGGAGCAGACGTCCTTTCTGGAGCAGAACCTCAGATTGCTGAAATGGAGTTATGGGTTGGTCACATCTGCAATGTACATTTTGAGCACAATTTCAAGCGCATGGTGTGTCCCCTGGGAATTGTAGTTCACCCCTCTCACAGGACTACAGTTCACAGCACCATCGTGTCGTGTGCTTTCAATGGGTGCTGCTTTAAGTGGATAGCATGGATGTGCCCACAGAAGATCTCAAGAGAGAAAGACCATCATGAACCCTACTGCCCTTCTTGGGTTTAAAGATCTGCAGATGAGTGCCTCTTGGTAGTTCCTTCACCCTCAGAAGTGCAGAGAATAGTTGAAGGCAAGCTGTTCTTTCTTCTGTTGTGGAACCCAATGTTGTTTACATGGGATTCCCAAGCAGTCTCCCCTCCAGAAACTAACCAGACCCAGATTTCTTAACTTCAGCAAGATGGTGGCCTCAAGTGCTTCCTACAGATCATACACAGGAACTAAGTTAGCCCAGCCAGTGAGCAAGAGTTCTGCCAGAGGGAACTCATGGCTCTCCATACGTCTGTTAATCCTAGGAACTAAGACACTCTATGTTGAGAGTTTCTGAAGGACAGCAGTAAAAGTGTTGGTCAGTGGCTGGCCAGTGCCACATGTCCTTCCAGACAGCTTTTGCTGCCTTTCGATGTTGCAAAATCTAAAATGTGATGCTCACAGGGTTGTGCCTAACATCTTCATCAAACAATTTTCCCAGTATGCACATCTTAACTGGTATTCCATTTTGTGGGACCCCACCTCTGTAACTGACTTTATACTGTTCTATTCCACATGGAGTGGTTTTACGAGTTCTGCAACTGCATAATTCATAGAATCATAGAACGGTAGAGTTGGAGGGGATCCTAAGGGTCATCTAGTCCAAATGCCTGGAATGCAGGAATCTCATTTGAAGCATCCATGACAGATGGTGATCCAACCTGTTTACAACCTCCAATGAAAGAGAGCCCACAACCTCCCAAGGAAGTCCATTCCCTGTAGAACATCACTTAATGTCACAAAGTTCTTCCTGATGTTTAGTCAGAATCTCCCTCCCTCCCTCCCCCCTCTCGTAACTTGTAGCTATTAGCTTGAGTCCTACCCTCCAGAACTGGAGAAAACAAGCTTGCCCCATCTTCCACATGATAGCCCTTGTGATATTTGAAGATGGCTATCATATCTCCTTGCAGTCTCTTCTCCAGGCTACACTGTTCCTCATAAGGCTTTGTTTTCAGACCTTTGATCACCTTAGTCCTTTGCACACACTCCAGCTTGCCAATATCTTTCTGAAATTGTGGCCCCCAGAACTGGACACAGGACTGTGACAATTGTTGTATCTTTTTTTATATAATATTATGTTCTGTTGCTGTATCCCAGCCCTTGGACCTTATGGCAAAGAGCCAGTAAAAAAGAAGAAGCCAACAACAACTTAGAAGCAAACAAGTAAATACATGCTGGCCCCAATCCACTCTGAGCTTGTTAACACCAGTGCTCTGAAAGCTGCTGCCATTCTGTAGTATAATCCTAGTATAATGTCTTCCTTGTGACTCAGTCCTCTCACCACCCCTCCCCCAGGACTTTATTTTATTTTATTCTGATCATTTTATTCTTCCAACCAAACTCCCAAGGTCAGCTTCACATTGCGAAGCATCTTAACATTTCAGGGTGCATCGCTTTCTCTCCGAACGTTTCATCCTGCCTACCTCGATCTGTGCAAACGGCACGTGAGATAAAAGGGCAGATAGAATGAAGCACACATTATGCAAAACACACGTGCGCACACTTGTCTCCCAGTACCTCGGATGACCTCTAGCCCGTGGTAATTAACAGAATTAATGTCTGCTGCAGGAATATAAAACACGCGAAGCGGCAAAGGGCTGGAACAAAGCCCAGCAGAAGGCTTATACAAAGAGGATGTTCTGATCCTTGCAGTCAACAATTCTCCTCTGACGTGTATGTATGTATAAAAAAGGGATTGTGGGTGGGTGGGGAAAGCTGCCATAGCTTCAGTGTTTGAGCTGTTTTTGGCTTCCCTCTGGAGCCCAATTATGGGGGGGGGGGGGAGTAAATATTTAAGCCACAAGTCGGGAACCTCAGGCCAAATTTCAACCCTCCAAGCTTTCCATCTGGCTCTCATGACTGTACCAGGTCACACACCCTTTGCTGGCCCTGCTCTGCACCCTCCTGGATTGTTTTCATCTGATTGGAATGTGTCATTGAATTCTGTCAAGGCCTCTTGCTAGTCTAGATGAAAGAAAAGGGCTGTGTGAGTGTGTAGAAACTCTGCAGAGATATTATTTGCATGCCCAGTTTTGCTTCCAGCCTTGCCCATCTCTGGCCCCTGGAAAGCTGCCTAGATCAGAATGTGGCCTTCAGGCTGCTAAATGTTCCTCACCCTTGACCTATGCTATGCATATGGGAATTTCCATCATATAAAGCTCATCTGAGTGCTCCTTACCTCCTGCAAAAAGACATGGTAGCTAATTTCTCTGCAATTTGGCAGGCTTAATCAACTCTGAAGGGGCTCCTGTGCCAGTAAGTTTCACCCACTTTGGCCAAAAGGGGGAAAGTTATAAACGTTTTTAGACTCCCCGTTATAGTGAACACCAGGGGGGAGGCTGCTGAGTGAAGGAGAAGGGGAAGTGAGCAGGTGCCTGCAAAACTTCAGGCCCACACCCCTGACCTGGATTGATTATGGCAACAGTCTTAGATTGATAAAGATCAGGGCCATTGCCATCCTAAGAGAACAAGCGAGACATTCATGGTGAACTCTGGCACCTCTTTTCTAGAAAAATAGCACTGATAAAGATCCAAGCTGTGGTAATTCCCCCACCTGGAATGATTATGGCAATGACCTCAGATTTACAAAGCTTTGAGCTCTAGTAGCCCCCCAGTCAGGATTGGTTATGGAAATGACTTCAGAGCTATAAAGCTTGAAGCTGTAGTGACTCATCGTTGAGGGTTGGTTATTACAAAGGCCTTGGATTTGTAAAGCTTTGAGCCGTTGTAAACCACCAAGCTGGAGATTTATAAACTTTCAGGGTGTAGTAACTCCCCAGTGCCCGAATTGGTGGTGGTGCTGGCCTCAAATGTGGCTCACCGTGAGGGAAATTCTCAGACATTCTAACTGTTTCAGAAATTCTCAGCAGTGCTAAAATACATGCCTAAAAAAAGAAGATAAACTATCTGGGGGAAGAATGAGAAACCTGTCAAATGCGTTTAAACAGCATCAACATTTACAATTTTAAATGCTCGAGTTGTTGGCATGATGTAGAAACTGGAATATGGCTACAAATGGAAAAACTCCAAGTCTATGGCTTGAAGCTTAAAGTGCAATTACCAGAGAGGAGGCCCCAGAGAACATGGTAGGACTTGCTGGTATGGCCAGGCTGCCCAGATCACTCTATACTAAGGCTGAACTAAACCACAGATGGGGAATCCGTGGCTTCCCAGACTCCAATTCTCATCAGCCCCAGCCAGCAAGGCCAATAGTCAAGGATGAAGGCAACTGGAATCCAACAACTGCAGGGCCACAAATTCCATATCCCTGAACTTAACATTGGAAGTTTTTAAGCAGAAGTTGGAGGGCCACCTATCAGGGATATTGGAATTTCCTTACACTTCCAATCAGCTGATAGCTCCTCCGTATGCCCTGTTCCAAGAGACATTCAGAGCAGGGGGACACATCCATCCATCCATCCATCCATCCATCCATCCAAGGGCTGTGCACTGGATTTGGCTGAAGCCCACATCCAAACAGAGTCAGTGGGATCTGGGCTTGGGCTGTGATGGTTCAAAACAGACCCAGGTTGCCTCAGGTCAGTGTTGGCTGTCCAGAGTAATCTGGAATTGGTAGGTGTCAGTGCAGCAAGGCTGCAGGGAAGACACTTCTTGTTGCTGGAGACTTCTTAATTTCCTTTTCTATACCAGCACAACTGATCTCCATATCTACTCCATCAAAGGGGGCAGTGAAACACACGGAGAGAAGTCCACTTCAGATACTAACAATTATCCATTCCAGGGTTTTAGAGCTTGTTTATCACATCCAAGTGGGTGTGTTGGACAATGAATGCACAGACAGTAAAGGAAGGCACTTCTGAAGCAGCACCCAGCAGGATTGAACCCTCCTGCTCTCAGACTCAGCAGCTCCTTCCCCCACACTACTGTATGTTTAATCAGGGTTTTAACTACCACCCCAATCGATTCAGAGAGACCCAAGTCTGATGTTCTTTGGGTCGGCGAGGGTTGGGGACAATCTGGGCCTCCAGTTGGTGGCATAGGGAAAGTGTGTACAGCTCTAACACAGACAGACAAAATTTTATTTTTGAGTTGGAGGGAAGAAGCATGGTGGAATATTGAAGAGGGGGTGCAAATCTTGTAACCTTCTAAAAGAGCAGCTAAGGGGGCAACCTCAAAGACAGGGGCAGCCCTCTATTCAAGCACTGGAGTGGGTTCCTTTGAAGGTGCTTAGATCTGACTTTTACACAATCTAAAGCGCACTTTGAGCAGTGTCAGAATAAAAGATGCTTCCAGTTTTAATTCAGGGTAAAGCTGGTCTGACCATTGCTAGAATTTAGCAGGCAGGCTTCAAGATCCTACCAATCCCACTGGAAAGGGAATATAAATTTGCATCCAAAGCTTTAATTGCCTGAGATGCCGCATTTTTCCCTTCATTTAAGAATGACTCATGCAAGAACCATTTTCTCAGCATAATCAATTTTGGCACAGTATTTCATTTTATTCTGAACCGGGAGCGAATGTGTGTTTTTCTAAAAAAAATATATGAAACATGCGCCAATGAGATCCTGTTATGCAGAATGTTACTGAAGGCTACGGGCCATTTCTGAAGAGAGCAGAAACAGAGACACAAAACAGTTGTGCTGTTGGTATGAGACCACTTTATAAGAATAAATCAGTCGGTCTAAGTACAGCTTGGCTTGCTTTTCACATGCATTTTCACCCACTGTAAAAAAACAGCCTCCAATCAGTATTTATTGGGGGGGGGGAGTGCCAGAAATTGGTGAAAAACTTCCCCAGAGACCCAGGGCTAGTTCTAGGAAGACATTACAGGTGGATAGATTTTGATGGAAGATTAAGAGAAATTCCCAGTTAGGGGTGGTGAGCTCTCTCTCTTTGCCATTCTTCAAGCAGAGGCTGGGCAGCCATCCGTTGGGAATACTTGAGCTATGAGTGTCCTGCATCAAGCAGGGAGTTTGGCTACATGGTCTACAAGGCCTCTTCCAACATCATTACTCAATTATTATATAGGGGCAGCAACTGATGAAGTATTGGAGATGGAGCCACAACACCACCTACTCTGTTGGTGGCCACTCTCCTGCACTCCTTCCCTGCCTTAGAACTCAGCAAGCATGAGGATGGTGATAAAAGTAGAGGGTGGTGACAAAAGTTGAGTTAGTTGGCTCCGCCTATCATGTGCTCTGGCGCCACCCACTGTTAGCCTCCCTGCACTCCACCCTATCAGTACAAATGGGCACCAGCCACCACAGCTGTGTAGAGGGAGCTGCAGATACCTATTAGAAGAGAAGAAGAAGATTTTGGATTTGATATCCCGCTTTATCACTACCCGAAGGAGTCTCAAAGCGGCTAACATTCTCCTTTCCCTTCCTCCCCCACAACAAACACTCTGTGAGGTGAGTGGGGCTGAGAGACTTCAGAGAAGTGTGACTGGCCCAAGGTCACCCAGCAGCTGCAGAAGGAGGAGCAGAGACACGAACCCGGTTCATCAGATTATGAGACCACCGCTCTTAACCACTACACCACAATGGCTCCTGTTTATGCAAGCGTCACTTTGTGGAGGTAGTTTTAATTGGGGAAATGGTACCAGAGGAAAAGGTTAAATACCCCATCCTCCAGTTCAGTCAAACTGACAGGCCTTCTCCCCTCACTGTGCATTCGAGTTTAAAATCAGTTGAATCACGGACCCCCTGCATAGTTTGTAGTTTGGTCCTTCAATGGCTTTGAGCTTTTTATCACTTGTGACCCAGCTTTAGCCTTAGCTGGCAAATGAGATCTTAGCTCAATAGCCAGCCCATGTTGACTGCAGGGCAAAGGGATCTTGTTAAGATTTTCTCACCCACCAGCATTCTCCAGAGCAGGAGAATTTAGCAGCTGGTGTCTCAGTTGGAGACGCACGATTATAATTTATGCATGCACTGCTAGACTCTGACACCAAGAACTTATGCATCCCAATAGCAGCAAATGTGGTTAAGTGCAGAATCACTGCCTAAAGCAAAGTTTCAATTTTTTATTGGGTCCCAGCAGAGAGAAGCAGCCAGTAAATGTGGGAAAAAGAAGAAGAAGAAAACTGGGGTGGGAGGTTAAGACTCAGAACTTTTTCAGGAGGTCTCTCCCCATGCATAATGATACAAACAATGAAAGGCGATAGCTCAGTCAGTAGAGCATGAGACTCTTGGACTCAGGGTTATGGTTTTGAGACCCATGTTGGGTGAAAGATTCCTGCATTGCAGGGGGCTGGACTAATGACCCTCGTGGTCCCTTACAACTCTACGATTCTATAATTCTATGACAATAGCTACATAAGGAGAGCCTTCATCAGATATTGCAATCACATCTTCTCTGTGACTTTCTTCACACACTGCCAGGGTAAAATTTGGAAACCAGGTGCATGTGAATGGGATCAGTTGTATGGGTTTTCAGGTGCGCAAATAGTCAACACAATACCAGGGGGTAACACTTGAACTTGGGACCATTCAATGAAGCTGAATAATGGGAATGTCAAGACAGACAAAACAAAGCACTGCTTCAAAGAGCACACAACTGAACTGTGGAATTTGCTTCCAGAAGATGTACAGTGGTAACTCGAGTTAAGAACTTAATTCATTCTGGAGGTCCATTCTTAACCTGAAATTGTTCTTAACCTGAAGCACCACTTTAGCTAATGGGGCCTCCTGCTGCTGCCGCACCACCAAAGCACGATTTCTGTTCTCATCCTGAAGCAAAGTTCTTACCCCGAGGTAATATTTCTGGGTTAGCGGAGTCTGTAACCGGAAGTGTATGTAACCTGAGGTACCACTGTACTAATGACTGCCGACTAGGAAGGCTTTAAAAGTGGATTAGACAATATATCATTTGCCTGACAATAAGTGTTGGAAATGTAAGGAAACTGAGGGAACATTCTTTCACCTCTGGTGGACGTGCCCAAAGGTAAAGGCTTTCTGGGAAATGATCTATAATGAACTTAAAAAAGTATTTAAGTATACCTTCCTTAAGAAACCAGAGGCCTTCCTCTTGGGCATTGTTGGCCAGAAGGTGTTACAGAAGGATAGAACCTTTTTATGTATGCAACAACAGCAGCAAGAATACTTATCGCAAAGTATTGGAAGACACAAGATTTGCCCACCTTGGAAGAATGGCAGATGCAATTGATAGACTACATGGAATTGGCAGAAATGACTGGCAGAATCCGAGACATGGGAGAAGAACAAACAGAAGAAGGATGGAAGAAATTTAAAGATTATCTGCAAAAACATTGTAAATTATTTGAATGTTAAAGTGATGCAGGATAGTGAGATAATGTGGCATTAGTGACAATGCTGAAAGGAATGTGCAAAGATGTTTCATAAGTAACAAGTATAGAAATACAGTTAAATTAATCAAATGATGGGGGATTAGAAGACAAGCGGACAGCAGTGGGAATGGTTAATTTAAAAGAGATTAAGAAATATTAAAATTAGTCAAAATAGAGGAAGAATTTGCTGAAACTAAATTGGAAATTTGAACACAGAAAAGGGAGATGTGAGGAAGTCAGGAAAGTAAGTTATATGAAATTAAGAGTTGAACTTATATATTTTTGTTTGGTTTTTGTGTTTTTTATTGTTTATAGTTTGTTGTTGTGTTGTTTTGTATTGTTTGTTATTATAAAATCTGTTGAAAACTTAATAAAAATCTTTTTTTTTAAAAAAAAAAAAAGTGGATTAGACAATTCAGGGAGGATAAAGACCATCCATAGGACAACACTTGCAACTTGGGAATGGACAACTTAGAGACGTAGACTTTGTTTGAATAAACATGACAACATTTGGAATGAGTTTATACAGAATGTAGAATAGTAATATCGACTTATGTATTAGGATAACGACACTATATCAGTTTAAATAAGAATGAAAGGCAGTACATAGAATCATAGACTCTTAGAGTTGGAAGGGACCCCAAGGGTCATCTAGTCCAACCCCCTGCAATGCAGGAATCTCAGCTACAGCATCCATGACAGAGGGCAATCCAACCTCTGATTTATTTCTAACAATCTGTTTAAAAACCTCCAAGGAAGGAGAGTCCACAACCTTTCAAGGGAGTCACTGCTGAACAGCTCTTACTGTCAGAATGTTTTCCCCTGAATGTTTAGTCGGAATCTCCTTTCTTGCAACTTGAAGCCTTTTGAGTCCTACCCTCCAGAGAAAGAGAAAACAAGCGTGCTCTCTCCTCCATGTGACAGCCCTTAAGATATTTGAAGATGGTTATCATATCTCCTCTCAGTCTCCTCTTTTCCAGGCTAAGCATACCCAGCTCCCTCAACCATTCCTTGGTCTCCAGACCTTTGATCATCTTGGTTGCCCTTCTCTGCACGTGTTCCAGCTTGTCAGTATCCTTCTTAAATTGTGGTGCCCAGAATTGGACACAGTATTCCAAGTGTGGTCTGACTAAGGCAGAAGAGAGTGATGGTATTACTTCCCTTGATCTGGATACTATACTTCGGTTGATGCAGCCTAGAACCCTATTAGCTTGATTTGCAGCTGCATCACACTGCACTGTTCTTGGGGGACTCCCTGGTCCTGAATGGGGTAACTGTCCCATAGAGCCAGGCAGAGGGCCTTCTCAGTAGTGGGACCCGTCCTGTGGAACACCCTCCCACCAGATGTCAAAGAGATAAACAACTACCTGACATTTAGAAGACATCTGAAGGCAGCGCTGTTTAGGGAAGTTTTTAATGTGTGACATTTTAATGTATTTTTAATCTTTGTTGGAAGCCACCCAGAGTGGCTGGGGAAATTGTTGTTGTTGTTGTTGTTGTTGTCCACCAAGATGCCGTTTCTCATGTGTTGTTAGTAAGCCAAGTGTCCCCCATCTGGTTCCTCCTGTCTAAGTGCAGAACCTTACATTTGTCGCTATTGAAATTCATTTTGTTAGCTTGTGCCCAGTTCTCCAATCCGTTAAGGTCATTTTGAATTCTGTCAGCTGAGGCATTACCTACCTCTTCCCCCACCCACACTTTGTTCTTTCCTCCCCTCACTCCCCCTTTTTCTTCTCTGTGTCATTTTCAATAAAGTATTAATATTGAGGAGGAGGAGGAGGAGGAGGAGGAGGAAGAGGAAGAGGAGGAGGAGGAGGAGGAGGAGGAGGAGGAGGAGGAGGAGAAGAAGAAGAAGAAGAAGAAGAAGAAGAAGAAGAAGAAGAAGAAGAAGACGACGACGACATCTATGGCTACTAGCAAAAATGGCTATGATTCTCCCTCCACTATCATAAATAATATGCCTCTGAATACCAATTGCTGAAAATCCCAAGTGGGCAAGGGAGCAAGTGGGCAAGTGTTACTCTTATGTCCTGCTTGCAGGGTTCCCATGGACATCTAGTTGACCACCATAAAAACAAAATTCTGGACTAAGAGGGCCATTGGGGCTCTCCTTATGTTCTCATGTGCTTATGGCACTGAGAGCTATATACTGCTGAAGTGATATTTTAAGGGGCCCAAGGTTAGAACTGTGGGATGTAATCCACAGGGAGCAGTCAAATACAACATTCCTTGTTTTCCTAGAGTGGACATGCAAGGGGATGTTTGTCCAGCCAGTTGAAACTTCCTGTTTCCTCCTCGGCTGGAGCATCCTTCCTTGCATGTGACTAGAGGTGGGTGTGACCTTACCTGTCCAGATAACAAAAAGGACAAGTCACGCAGCACTCTCTTTTTGACTTCCTTCTTCGTTGGACCACCTTTTTTTTTTTGCTTTTTTTTTGGCCAGTGGATTATTCCCCCATATGGGGTAGATCCACATGTACATATTTGTAACTAAGTGCACCTGCAGGGATCCAACTGTGAACTGATGTGAGTAAACTTCTTTTATTGACTTTAAATAAGATTGTTGTGTCTTTATTCTTTTAAGAGGGATTAAAGGGGGTGGTGCTGTGGGCCTAGGACTTGCCAATCAGAAGGTCGGCGGTTCGAATCCCCGCGACAGGGTGAGCTCCCGTTGCTCGGTCCCTGCTCCTGCCAACCTAGCAGTTCGAAAGCAAAGTGCAAGTAAATAAATAGGAACCGCTTCAGCAGGAAGGTAAACAGAGTTTCCATGTGCTGCTCTGGTTCGCCAGAAGCGGCATAGTCATGCTGGCCACCTGACCCGGAAGCTGTATGCCGGCTCCTTCGGCCAATAAAGCGAGATGAGTGCCACAACCCCAGAGTCAGTCACAACTGGACCTAATGGTCAGGGGTCCCTTTACCTTTTTCCAGGAAGTATACAATTCAACCTGAGACAGACTGAATTGTATAATAGTGAGCGGCTTACACAAGCCTGCAACCAGCTATCTGCTGTGTATGTAAAAAGGGGAATGTAAACTCTGCTAAGTAAAGGAACTTGCTGGAACAAGTTAGGAAGGATATTAATAAACAATATATCCTCTTCTGCCACCCTGAACATTCCCACAAGAACGGTAAACTAAATGCCCTAAATTGGTTGGTGTGTGTGTGTGTGTGTGTGAGAGAGAGAGAGAGAGAGAGAGAGAGATAAAGAACAATGCCACACAGTATTTATAAAACCACATTGTGAACACTCTCCTTTGTCTTCCTTGCTTGTCTCTCTGTCTTTCTCCTCTGAACAAAAACACAGGCACCAAACAATTATTCACGCTTTATAGGCAATGGGGTGCAATGGCTGCCAACGTTTCCAGCCAAGCCTGGAGCTGCCTTCGCAGCCTGCAGCAGACACCTATTTCAGCAATGCAACAAATTTCAGACAAAATCTGGCTTCCACATTGCAGATGCCCGCAGGAAAATAAATAAATAAATAAATAAATGATTTATCCAACTGATGGTGGATGCTGGCCTCTGTTGTCTTATGGCAGCAGCATTCATAGCTTGAGCTGTATAGTATTGCAATTAACACATTTTTCTATTTGAAGCTGTAAATTTCACACGTTGAATGCCAGACTTTAAACAGGAAAAGTGACATTTCTCCCCCTCTTTTAGGCTGGCACAAAAACAACGGATGTGGAGTAGGGGAGGAAGCCTCATTAGAGCATAAATATAGCTTTCTTCCTCCACCTGGTCCTCCTTTTCTTCAGGGAAGGAGAATAGCTCAGTGGTAGAGCATTCATGCCTTGTAACAAGAAGCTCCTGGGTTCAATCCCTGGTATCTCCAGGTAGAGCCCGTAACACTTTTGCTTGAAACCCAAGATATCTGCTTCTAGTCAGAATAGAACAATTAGGTGCCCATCAGAGTGTCTTGAGGTAATTCTTCTTCAACACACACACACACACACACACACACACACACACCCTGCTGCCCCAGATAATTGGTTGCATTATTAAATGGGGCAAGTGCCATTTCACACTAAAGACATAACACCACATCTGGTTGTTAATTCTCAATAAGTCTCCTCTTTGGGACAGCTAATACACAAATGTGGATGGGCGTCACTTTAAAAATGAGATTTTCCAGCTCAAAATGAGATTTTCATGACAACGCTGGGTTTAGACGAAGCTAGTAACAGAGGAGAGTGTGAATCACAGCTGAAATCAGTGAGGGAGTGGAGAGAAAATGAAGCCAATCGAAATGAAGGCAAACCAAAAGTAATGTGCTTTTAAAACGAAACAAAAAATGAAGAATAGAAAGAATATTTTCCATTCTGCAGCCCTAATAAATAATAATAATAAATTTTATTTATATCCCACCCTCCCCAGCCGAAGCCAGGCTCAGGGCGGCTAACAACAATAAAATAGTACAACATTCTAAAATCATTCATTATAAAATTAATTCAAATCAATTTAATGGCAACCATTGGGCTAGAGTTTTGTGAAGATTGCCAAAGGAGGGAGTCAGGCTGTGCCCTGACCAAAGGCCTGGTGGAACAGCTCTGTCTTGCAGGCCCTGCGGAAAGATGTCAAGTCCCACAGGGCTCTAGTTTCTTGTGACAGAGCGTTCCACCAGATCGGAGCCACAGCCGAAAAAGCCCTGGCTCTAGTTGAGGCCAGCCTAACCTCCCTGTGGCCTGGGACCTTTAAGATGTTTTATTGAAGACCGTAAGTTTCTCTGTGGGACATACCAGAAGAGGCGGTCCCATAGGTACGAGGTCCTAGGCCGTATAGGGCTTTAAAGGTTTAAACCAGCACCTAATTAGAACAGGCTTATTAACCTTTCATTCTAGACCCATTCAGACATGTGGATAAGGAGAGCAGGTTGGCATGTGTTGACACTGGCACCCTCAACTACATGTTTGTTTGTTTTTAAAGATATATTTTTATTATTTTCCTCCTTAAACAATATTTTCAACAATACAATAACAAGCAGAAAAGCTTTCTGCTCTGCTGAGCATATGACTTCCCTCCTTCCCTTTAGCCGGTTTTCCGCTTTCAAGTCCTGTCTTGCAATTTAGCTCTTTAACTTCTATTGTCCACATTGTAGGATTTATTTCAATCCTGCTAGTGCCTTCAAGTTTTTGCAATTGTTATTAAAATATACAATGAATTTACTCGCAGTCCCTTTGAAATTTTTGATCGCCCTGGTCTCAAATCCTGCAGGTCAGTCTGGCCAATTCTGCAAAGTCTATCATCTTCACCTGCCACTCCGCAATCATTGGTACCCACCCTCAACTAAATGTTCAGCTAAAACTGTGAACATCAACAAAGTGTAGTGGGAATGTCAAAATAGACCTGGGCAGACCTAGGATCAAATCCATATAGCTTACAGAGTGAACTTGGGCCCTTCCCTCTCAGCCTAACCCCAAAGGTAGCCAACATAGTGGATCGAAAAATATGTACCCAAATGTGCTTTGTGATAAAATTCATGCAAAACCCCCTGTGTTTTGTGTGTTATTCAAAAAATAAAGCAAATTTCAATGCATTTTTCTTTTTTAAGGGAAGTCTGCAGATTGATGCAAAAATAGGTCAGAATTAAAATTATGGATGAACATGTGTGAATCTGATGTGGAATGGAAATAGCTGGAATCCATTTCCCCTGTATTCACATGTGTTCATTCATGAGTTTCATTCTTACAGCAATTTGAGCCATTGTCAGATACAGTATTTCCTTGAATATGAGTTGCTGAGAATCACAAGTTGGGAGAGAGTTGATGTGTTCAGATGGTTCATGGGTTCCCATGCATATCTGCTTGGTCACTGTGAAGTCTAGATGCTGGACTGGGCCTTTGGCCTGATCCTGCAGAATTTTTCTTGGGTTCATATGAGTGGAGGTCATTGTACAATCAAACACGATTACCTCAATCGGCAGAACACCATCTCCACCAAGTGACCTCCATGGACCATGACCTGGAGGATACAGGACTGTATCTGAGTCCAACCACCCATCTTTGAACAAAGGAAGCATCTTTAGCTCCACACAAGGAAAGCTTATTTCTGCATTTGACTTTGGATGTCAAGGTAAAGCAAAGAATCCATGAGGAATGGTGGGTGAAAGCTGTGCATCTTTACATAGCATTTCATCTCTGGGTTGAGCCTCTGTGATAAATCACTGATATGTCGTAAGTCACAGAAAGAGCATCATTGCAGAAGTGATTTTGCCATCCTAACAGGGGAGCCAGGGAATGGCTGTGGGCCAGCAATCTAATTGAAGAGAGGCAGAGAGTACAAATGGACCACGGGAGAAGAATCAATTTTAATGTAATTCCATTTACTAATCAAAACGGGAGTAAGGGATTATGTTGGCAAGCAGACGTCTGCACATACTTGTCAGAGCTAATTGATAAAGAGGGCTTTGTATTAATTAAGATACAAAGTGCACAATCTTGGGTCTAATTTTAGCTCAAAATGATCACTCTGTTGATAGGAAATGTGCTAGAAGCTTTAATGTCCCCCATGCATTACTTTGGTTACAGCTTTATTAATCTAAGTAGGCTCGATTTCCAGTTCCACATTGGATTCCCTATAGTGATGGTCGTGAAGCTTCCTACCAAAGGAACAGCTGGTCCATCCAGTTTGGTGCTATAGAGAAAAACACAGAAATGCGTGCACACACACACACCCTCTTTAGGGGTGTTAGCAGCAATTGTCTCATGACTAGCAGCAATTGTCTCATGATTGTATCATCCTTGGCGGGTTATAAATGCCAGCATCATGTTCAGACCATTAGGCAAAGGAGGCCAGGGTTCAAATCTTACCTTAGACATAAAGCTTACAGAGTGAACATGAACCAATCATTATCTCTCAGCTGAGCCTACCTCACAGGGTTGTTGGCTTGTACCCCTGTTCAGTCTGCTGGTTTTGCTAAACTTCTCAGCAAGATTATAATTGGCTTTTCACCTACCATCTTGAAAACAGGCTTAATAGTACAAACCTGAGAAGAAAACATTTCCTTGTTCACATTGTTTTAATAACTATTATTATATTGCATTGTTTATTTAAATCCAGTATACATGAAGGAGCGTCTCCACCCCCATCGTTCTGCCCGGACACTGAGGTCCAGCGCCGAGGGCCTTCTGGTGGTTCCCTCACTGAGATAAGCAAAGCTACAGGGAACCAGGCAGAGGGTATTCTCGGTAGTGGCACCCGCCCTGTGGAATGCCCTCCCATCAGATGTCAAAGAGATAAACAACTACCAGACTTTTAGAAGACACCTGAAGGCAGTTTAGGGAAGCTTTTAATGTTTAACAGACCATTTGATTTTAATACTTTGTTGGAAGCTGCCCAGAGTGACTGGGGAAACCCAGCCAGACGGGTGGGGTATAAATAAAAAAAAAAATGATAATGATAATAATAATAATAATTTTTGCTCGTAATTAAAGCAGGAAGGAGGAATTGCCTTTCTGAACATTAATCACAGAGCTCATTCTTCATTATTGATAAAAAAACCTAATGTATCTGGCTGTCTACTAAAAGAACGCTCTCCACTTATAGGCTCCCCCCCCCCAATCAAAGCATTCATTATCATTATCCTTCAGTTACATAATACCGTAAGGGCTGTCTCATACAAGAGGGTAAAGTCTTGCTTTCTGGTGCCACAGAGGATAGGATTATATTAAATGGACTTCAATAACAGGTAGGGATGGGCAAGGAATCTGATTCAGCTGACATTTAAAGGCAAATCTACCTACGTTAAACATTCCATAACAATACTGAAACCAAAATGCAGCCATCCTGCAAAATTCACATTTCTCTGAATTTTGCACCGCAGTTTTCCAGCCACGAAAAGGACAAAAAATGCAAATACTAAGGCAAAGTTTGTATAATGATGGGTGTATTCGTGAAAATAGCATATAAAATACATTATATTAGGGGAAACTGATTTGCAATAATGTGCCCATGATACATGTATGCATTAAAATGTGAATATCAGGAGAAATTTGCACTAAAAGGCAGGCAAATTTTGATGAGCACTTTTAAAAAATGCAACCTGATGTGGAGATGTGGAGAACTGAATGTAAAAGGTGGGGGAAATGAGAAACTAGAAGAAATCAATTCCCATCCCCACTCACAACCACTCCAGGGCTCAAGAACTACTTGCGAGATTCCTCCTCTTCAGTCTCAGTGTTGCACCTTGTAGAACTCAAGAGGGAAAATGATGGGGGCAAAACTAGAATTACTTGGCTCTGCCTATTATTGACTCTGGCTCCAACTACTATTTGAGATCCTCATCTTCTACCCTACTAGTCACAGGGGACTAGCCCCCACTAAGAACAACAGGCCAGAACTAGCCTCGTCGGTTCTGAAATAAAGGCCATGACTTTGGGAACCTGCCTAGAAACCCAACATGCTTTTGAATTATGGTGCTGGAGGAGACTCTTGAGAGTCCCATGGACTGCAAGAAGATCAAACCTCTCCATACTGAAGGAAATCAACCCTGAGTGCTCACTGGAAGGACAGATCCTGAAGCTGAGGCTCCAGTACTTTGGCCACCTCATGAGAAGAGAAGACTCCCTGGAGAAGACCCTGATGTTGGGAAAGATGGAGGGCACAAGGAGAAGGGGACGGCAGAGGACGAGATGGTTGGATAGTGTTTTCGAGGTTACCAGCATGAGTTTGACCAAACTGCGGGAGGCAGTGGAAGACAGAAGTGCCTGGCGTTCTCTGGTCCATGGGGTCACGAAGAGTCGGACACGACTAAACGACTAAACAACAACAACAACTCGAAACCCAACAGGGGACAAGATTTCCTGGAATGTTCATGCTTCCATCTTATGCTAAACATGTGTGACTGAAGCTATACATCACAAAGACATCACAGACTCCAGAAACCTTCATCTCAAGGCAAACAAATTCAAGGGATCTGCTGGCACCCCTGAAATATCTCACCTCCGAAATCTCTTGGGTTGTGCATAACGCCATACACACTTCCCTAAGTGTAAGCCCCAATGGGACCTACTTCTACAAAGACACATATAGGTTTGTCTCTCTACAGCCACAGTCAGTGCTGTAATTCTCTAATGATTTGACTTCTCCCTGAAGGTTCTTCCCCTCTTCCATTGTCTCCTGAGATAAATGGATGCCAACCAACCACAGGATTGTACTCTTAAGGTGTTTAACTCTGCGTAAACTGCATCCCATGTTTCCCAGGGATTTTATGCATACTGTGTTGCAGGTTGTAATAGCTTCTTGCGATTATTAGCTGCCTGGGACTTCTTTTGAGCAGGAAGTGTGACACGAAACTGTGTTCTGGTACTAGTGTTGTAGTGCTGACCCTATTACAGATCTTGCACCACTTATGCTCCCAGACACAAAGTGCAATGCATGCACACATTGTATGAGCTGCGCAGGGGGAGCAAATAACCAGCATACAGTGTTGTAAGTGCATTATCCTTAATCTGGAGCCTCTGAGAGGGGTCAAAAGGTAGCTCAAAGTCACACAAAGTGCATCCTGTGATCTTAACACCCCGATGTTCTCTCTCTCTCTCTCTCAATGGCGTCATCTAGAAATATTAATCTGGTAAATCCTTTTGGCTGTTTTTATCTGCACATGCCTAAACCTTTAAAGCGAATAAACAATGGGGGAAAAGAGATAGGGATATTTTAAGGGGAATGCCTCATATAAGACACAGAGGAAGGAAGGAAGGAAGGAAGGAAGGAAGGAAGGAAGGAAGGAAGGAAGGAAGGAAGGAAGGAAGGAAGGAAGGAAGGACCTAGCAGATTGTATTTGTCTTCTAGATTCTTAAATAAGTTATTCATATGTGGCTGCTTCTCTCCCAGAAATCAGATGTGATTACTGATATTTTACATCCTTATTCCAGGAAACTCAGGACAGCATGCATGGTTCCCCTCCCTCCACAACAACCCTGTGAGGAAAGTTAGGCAGAAGAAGACTCCACAGAGGTCCATCAGATGCCTCCATGAAGTCCACAAGCAGGGCTTGCAAACAATAGCCCTTTCCCGGTATTGTTCTCCAGCAGCTGGTGTCTATTAGTATACAGTGGTACCTCTGGTTAAGAACTTAATTCATTCCAGAGGTCCATTCTTAACCTGAAACTGTTCTTAACCTGAGGTACCACTTTATCTAATGGGGCCTCCTGCTGCTGCTGCGCTGCCGGAGCACGATTTCTGTTCTCATCCTGAAGCAAAGTTCTTAACCCGAGGTACTATTTCTGGGTTAGCGGAGTCTGTAACCTGAAGCGTCTGTAACCTGAAGCATCTGTAACTCGAGGTACCACTGTATATGACCTCTGAGCATGGAGACACCATTTATCTGCCATGCCTAAAAACCTCCACTGGTCCCTGAATTTGTCCAATTCAAGACCATCCAATCTAGTGATATTTGTATAATTCCTGCAGTGTGCTAGGCGATTGTACACAGCTCATCGTAGCATCGTTCTCATGGGAATGGAGGAACCTGCTTTTTACTGAGTCAAACCGCTGGTTCTTCTAGCTCGGTACTGTCTACAGCAATTGGCAATGACTCTTAGCCCTGCCTGGAGATGCTGTCAGGATTTAACCTGGGACCTTCTTCATACAAAGTTACCATTGAGTTACAGCCCTCCCCTCCCCTTGATGGCTTCCATTCAAAGAAACACATTTAAGTCCCGTATTTTTTATACGGATGACTTCAGAACATGTTAAATGCTTTCCTACTGAAATCAATAGAGAGGGTTTAACACTTTGGATAGATCATGCCTTATAAATGGCTTTACGCATTATATTCAAGCATCATCGGCTGCCTACACAGCCTCTCCTACAGTTGCCTGACTGCTACTTTTTTCGTTCTTCTGATCTAATTCTAGTCCTCCTCAGACATTATACTTAAAGGAGAGTGTGTGAGTGGGCCTGCAGCAAGAAACCTCTCCTCCTGTCTTCTGCATGTGCACCACAGACGTCTGAAGTAGTGGGGTCTTCACATGCACATGTTCTAGGCTTCTGGCCACAGTTTCCAGGTTCCAGATCACACTTTCTAGATTCCAGAAATCCATGGAAATCCTTACATAACCATCCTCCAGTCATTTGTTCAGTGTCAGCTGCTCGCAGAGTGAGGGTGCTAACTTTGCATGTTCCTGCTCCCTCTCCTTAACGCAAAGTATAATGCCTGGAGAGAGCTTTCTTAGTTGTTCTGTGGTGCATCCCTGGTGTTACTCCATTACTGCCATCTGGAAGAGCACTCTTGCTCTACAGCACAACAAAAGTGGGACAAAAAACCCAACACCCCTGGAACATTTGTGGTATGAAAAAGTTACATCAAGGACAGACAATGTGGTACCCTCCAGATGTTGTTGAACTACAGTGGTACCTCGGGTTAAGAACTTAATTCATACCAGAGGTCCGTTCTTAACCTGAAACTGTTCTTAACCTGAAGCCCCACTGTAGCTAATGGGGCACGATTTCTGTTCTCATCCTGAAGCAAAGTTCTTAACCCGAGGCACTATTTCTGGCTTGGCGGAGTCTGTATGTAACCCGAGGTACCACTGTACAACTTCTGTCAGTCCTAGCCAGCAAGGTCAGTTTTCAGGGATGATGGGAGGTGTAGTCCAACATAATATGGAGGGCACCATGTTGGCTACCTCTGAGCTACAGGATTTCAGCAGGAAGTTATGGGAAATGTGCTGGTCGCAAACAAAGCAGTATGACCGCCCTGAAACTCGTGCAAGCAGAAATAGTATTAAAAGTGGGATTGTGTCTAAGTGCCCCAATAGCACCATGAACACAATTCACCATAAATGAACAATAAAAAGGACAAGGAGGGGGCAGACGGTAGGCTGTGACTTTTTCAGTCCATCTGCTGTAAAGCCCTGCTTGCAAATTTCAGAAAACAAAGTACTTTTCAGCTCTGCAACTTTCTACACAGAGAACACCTGCTGGGAATGGCCGGAGTTAATCAGCGGAAGATCTCTCCCTCTTAAGGGACGTACATCGCTCCTGCTAGCGCTACTGGTGATTATTCTGAAAATTATGCATAAAAGAAGTGCTTTGAAATCTGTTCTACAGTTTTTACTTTCACAGCTGTACTTGCAGGGAGCTTTCAAACAGCTTGCCCCTCACTTAAAGAGACTTGTGGGGCCAGATCAGACTCAACACAGAATGCTGAGATTTTTAAAAACTACCTGCAGTGACAGGGAAGGCCCAGTTTGGAGTAAGGCTATGTGCCACCAAAGGAGGAGATTTTTACCCTTTTCCTCTGTACCACTTCCTCCAGATTAAACTTTAATTTATATACCAACACCACCCAGCACACAAACACAAAACAACCAACTACATACAGTGCAAATAGTTGCTGGGGGTGAAGGATTTTAATTCTGGAAACATTCTAAGGAGGAACACTAAACTCTTCCACTGCTACAGCCTCAATCAGAGTTGGTTGGTGCATTGGTTGAGGTCCATGGTACTCCAAATGATCACCTCCAATTTCCATTGAAGAAGCTTTCTAATTCTCTGGTTCAGACAGTGAGAAACTCCCCCCCCCCACACACACACAAGCCCAAGCAACACATTCCTTTCTATGCAAACTTCTGTAAGCCACATGGCAATGTTGGGCTGAGTCCAAGATGAAAATGGGCAGCACAAGGAATGTAAAATTCACCTTTGTCCAATAAACCAGTTCACATACACAGACACACAGCACTGTGTCCTGCATCCAGGGAAGCAAAAGTCATTACAGTTGTACCTCGGGTTACAGACGCTTCAGGTTACAGACTCCTCTAACTCGAGTTAAGAACTTTACCTCAGGATGAGAACAGAAATCGCTCGGCGGTGGTGTGGTGGCAGCGGGAGGCCCCATTAGCTAAAATGGTACCTCAGGTTAAGAACAGTTTCAGGTTAAGAACGGACCTCCAGAACGAATTAAGTTCTTAACCTGAGATACCACTGTATCAGAGTTGAAAGACACATTCTAGCCATGCAATAACCCTCAAGGAAGATGCAAAACAAGTCAAATGGGGTGTGTGACCTGTGGAGAAATGGTATGTCTAGGGAGGAGAAAGGCCCTGCGGAGAGTTCTGAGACAGAGAGGTCCTTGGCCCTGAGGTCCTCCACCCCTGCTGTCAAGGGCAGTCTCCAGCCAAGGAAGGCGCAAAGCAGATTGTTAACTCTTTATTGGCAAAGCTAACACAGTTATTCTACAGCTCCAAATAACCACGCACACCAGTCTAGCATTTAGGCAGCTAGTCCCAGGATTTGTTGCTGCAAATGGGGGCCACTCCCGCTCCATCATATTATGTACCTTCCCCTGATGGGCTGCATGCATGCAGACAGAGACTACACCTGCATGGAAACTTCCCCTGCTCCTTCCTCTTCAGTCCCCTCCTGGTACTGGGAGACAGTGGGGCAGGAGAGGACAGGGAAGTACTTGGCCAATCAGTTGCCTGACCTACCTCCACCCCTCTTTTTCTGACCCATCCTGCACTCCACCCTCCAGCTCTGAAGCTTCTCCTGCCTCTGACCCATGCCTCCTGACTGATGCCGGTCGCCACAAATCCCTGCCCCCCAGTCCTGAACCAGACTACAGCCGCCCTTCCCCAGACACACACTCCCTCATCAGTTACCTTTCAGACCCTGACAGTCCCTGACACCTGACTTAGTTCATCATGTATAGTGACCTTAGCTTTGTTCATCTCAAATGCCGTAGTAGACGGGAAGAAATGACCTTGAAATATTGTGCTGGGCCCAGGGGTAACCTGTGAAACGTGGTCCAGGACCACGGTCTGAAGGCTCCGCTACGAGTCAGTTCAACAGGGCCAAGGCAGGATACCAGGCAAGGATAGGTACAGGATCTCAGGCAGGATCTAGCAATGTTGCTCCCGCAACCTGGGGCAGGGTCCAACAGCCTTTTATCTTTGTCAGGGTAGCAGCCAGTCCTGATCCCCCAGCGACTCACCTCCCTGTTTCTCCTGAAGGCAAGCACTCCTCCTGCAAGTACTCAGGTCTCTCATTCTCTCAGACCTGAGTCTCTGCAACTCAGGAGATGTTGGTGGGTTACTAGACCCAGAGGTCGCCTCAGCCTCCCCTGACCAAACCAGTAGTAGAGCAGCTGTAAGTGATGGCCCAGATGAAGGCAACAAGGTAATCCCCGCATCTGGAGCCAGGGCGGGCTCAGGCCAGCTGTTTGTTGCAGGGGAACCTGTGCAGACTGGGACTCTTTAGGATCAGACCCCAGACTTGGTTCAGATAATGCCTGAGGCAAAGGATCCGGTGCAGACTGAGACTCCTCTGGTTCCGAGTCGGAGCCCGAGTCCCAGGCCATCACAAATATGCTGCATTTGGCATAGCTGTTCCTTGAGCAAACATTGTTTTTTCTCAACAGCTACATAAATGAATGCAACATTTAATTACTCCCTTGGAAATACCATTTGGAAAATTGAAGAAGATGGTTCCTCTAGATTTTCTGTAAAGCTTACAAAGCTAATAATTAATTATTAAATGGCAATGTTGTATTTATGAAAAATCCTCTCTCCCTCCGTATCTCCAAATGGTTTACATATGCAGTAGCCAGTCCTTAATCACTTCAAAAGGAACCTAGTAGGCTCATTTAACCAATTTCTTTCTAAATTCTCTCTAGTGGTTACCGCGTTTTGAAAACCATGCCCTCATAGACTTGGTTGGCGCCAACAAGTTCACCCATAAAATCTGGAGCCCAGCACTCCACAAACAGATTGCAATTGCATACAGGTCTGATGCGGAGAGAGTCTCACATAGAGGCAGAAGCTGGTGGAAAAGTTAGATGAAAGGTGGTGAGCCCATGGCCCATGAAGCCATGTGATTTGGCCCATGAATTCACTTCTGGCAGCATGCCAAAGTCAGGCACCTGTTCTTACCTTGGAAAAGTGGCTCTTTTCTCACTGGTGCAACACCATTGCGAGAAGGTCTTAGATGTTGAGGAAACATCTGCATGTGAAACAGATGCGCTACCTCTGCACTTTGCTGAAACAATTTTGGAGCCCACCTAAATGATAGCAAGGAGGAAGCTGCTCATATCTCCACACCATGGGACCTCTACCAAAAAGACTCTGTTCACACCCACCAGACTAACATTTCTCCTTAGAGGACACACGGAGTCAACAGGAGTTGCTAATGTGGAGCTGTCCAGATACTGTTGAGACTACATTTCCCATATTCCCAAACCATTGGCCATGGTCCTGGGAGTTGTTCAACTACGCCTGGAAACAGCCATGCTTGCTCTCCCTGGAGTGCAGCCTCTGTCACTGATTTCAAATCTGTGGAAGGTTTGCATGGGCGCTGATGTATTCTGTGCTTCACGAAACCTATTTCCAAGCCTTTAATGGCTTTAAAGGTCATGACTCACACCTTAAATTGTTTAGCTTATTTGACTAAATTGTGCTACATAACCTACAAGACATCCCACTTGTATACCCATTGCTATAAATGCCAACCCCTTCCTGTCTTGCACATTATTTGTCGTAGCAAGTGCTAAATAATGCAGCTCCTAGTTTAAGGGAAAATGGAGTGCTGTTGGTTGCTCACATTAATAACATAGCTACCAAATCGAACACTGAAATTTATTTAAGCTGATATTACAAAAAAAGCCCTGCTTTTCCTTCTCTCTCAATCTACGCTGTTAAATTTCCAGAAGCAAAGCTGGCTCCAGGATGTTTTTACTTAAGTTTTCTAGGTTTTCATAGATTGATGTTATTGCATTTTATTTGTGGAAAACCTATGTGTTATATTTTATGAAAGAGCGGATTGTAAATGTTCAAATAGAAATGATAAATAAATAAAAGAGGCTTCCATTCATCGGCCTCAGTCTCAAGGATTTGAGAATACCTTTTGGTTATGAGGCAGCCCGGGATAGCATCTGTACCTCTCCCCATCTCCCCCAGCATTCTTCAGCCTCCCCAGCTGCCCAAACTTCTGAAAGGGCCCCAAGGCCTTTTACATTCCCATCATTATGGCAAACTGCATATTACTTTATACACTGTGGCCATTACTACTGAATATATTACATAGGAGCAGTAGTGTAGCAGGGGTTACCAGTGCCTGGAGCCATGGCGAGGGAAACAAATGGAGCACACATGCACATTCAACTGCCTAATGGCATCTACGTCACCCAGCAGATTGCAGCCGCAGATAAGAAAAGAAGATACATTCTACTTTGAGTAGAGGTCACTTCCTGGTTCACATGGAGAAGCCGTTTTCACCAAAGCCCAGCAACAGAAGCACACAGCTGTATTGAGGTAGCACCAGGTGTTGAAATTTTGCATCCCTAACAATTTTGCACTCAGGGCAACCACCCATATGGCCCTCCATGCTACACCACTGCATATGAAGAGCTGATGGCAGCACCCACGCTCTGAAGCACCATGGTATTAATACTGGACAGTCCCCTTCACTGCACTGTCCCTGCAAAAAACATTTTAGTTTTAGGTAAGCCAACCCAGGCATGTAATTTTCTTGTGCATATTTGTTTTTGCATTGTTGATTTTACTATATTTTGACCATTTTATTGAACTGACCATTTTAAACGAAGTTTGTTAATGTTATAAGCATTTCAATATTTTATACTGTTTGATTTAAGCTGCTTATAGATAAAGGTAAAGGGACCCCTGACCATTAGGTCCAGTCATGACCGACTTTGGGGTTGCGGCGCTCATCTCGCTTTACTGGCCGAGGGAGCCGACGTACAGCTTCCGGGTCATGTGGCCAGCATGACTAAGCCGCTTCTGACTAACCAGAGCAGTGCATGGAAACGCCGTTTACCTTGCTGCTGGAGTGGTACCTATTTATCTACTTGAACTTCGATGTGCTTTCGAACTGCTAGGTTGGCAGGAGCTGGGACCGAGCAACGGGAGCTCACCCTGTCTAGGGGATTCGAACTGCCGACCTTCTGATCGGCAAGCCCTAGGTTCTCTGGTTTAACCCACAGCGCCACCCGCGTTATACCTGCTTATACATGTTGTTAATTAATAAATATGTTATCGCCATGATTTTTAGATTTGTTTTGAGTCTTGTAATAGAGATATAAAGACATTGAGAGAAAACCGAGCCCTCTTACTTCTCAGTCATATCAACAGAGGAATAAGGCTCCGAAACAGTCCTTGGAACAGATCTTCCCCCCTTTCCTAAATCTCACAATATTGGCCTGCTTTATGAAGAGTAAAGTATTCCAACCCTCCCTAAGTCAAAAATCAATAGAGAGCTCACCAATGTAACACTCTTTAAAAGTGCAATTATCACCAGAATTGCCACCACATTGCAAGACTCACACATCTCGTAACACAATTACACTCCACTTTAGGTTAAGTTGATCTACTCTGTTGTCGATATACTATAGAGGGGGAAAAACCAACAACATGCAAACTTCTATAGAGCCGTAAGGATTGGAACCAGGATGTAATGGATGAGAATTCTAAACAAGTCAATGCTTTGAAAACAACACAAAATGAAATGGATGGATAAACACATTTCTTCTCACCACCCATGACCTAAAATCCACTTGGGAAGGGTCATAGCTCAGTGGTAGAACATTTGCTTGGTATGCAGAATAATAATAATAATAATAATAATAATAATAATAATAATAATAATAACAATAATAATAATAATTTATTTATACCCCACCACTCTGGGCAGCTCCCAATAGAATTAATGAAATAATAATAATAAAGTGATAAAACATCAGATGGGAGGGCATTCCACAGGGCGGGCACCACTACCGAGAAGGCCCTCTGCCTGGTTCTCTGTAGCCTCACTTCTCACAGGGTGGGAATTGCCAGAAGGTACTTGGAGCTTGACTTCAGTGTCTGGGCTGAACAATGGGGGTGAAGACATTCCAGGTTCCAGCTTCAATCACCAGCATCTTAGGTAGAGCAGGAAGAGACCCCAGTCTGAAATTCTGGAGAGTGACTCCGTTTGAGCGCAAATAATACTGAACTGGATGGGCAAATAGTCTGACTTATATAAGGCAGCTCCCCCCCCCCTCTCTCTCTCTCTCTCTGTGTGTGTGTAATCATCTGCACCTAAAAAACCCCAACCATTTCCATTCAGGCCTTTAATGTAATTGCAGGTAGTCCTTATTTACATACCAATGAATGACTGCTGGTTAATAGTTATGCTACACACTGTTCAGCTCTGCCTGCTTTTCTGCTGCTTGGATCGGGAGACAGCCCAGCGTTTCAGATGGGTCCTCCCTGGTAACTTATTGCCAATTGTTTGCTCTTGAGCACTGCAAACGGCAATAAAAAAATAAACAACGCACAGCCTGTGCCCATCAGAAAACCCATCGCCTTTTGATCAGCCGTGGATGAAATAAGATGGGATAGGTGCCCAGGGCAAAGTAACTACCAAGTGGCTAATCATGTAGTAATTGGTTCATAAGTATGCAAGAGGAGCTCTGCTGAGTCAAACTAAACAGCCCACCCAGCCAGGCAGCTAGCCTAGTGCTGTGAAAAAACTTGTGCCTCCCCAGAAACCCATAAGCAATAGCTTTGTCCCTCCTGATCCACCCACATAATGATACTATGTGATATTGTACCTCTGATCTTGGAAGTAGCATATTTTAGGGCTGTGCAGGGCAATTTACCCTATGCCACCCTGGGTGGAAGGAACACAACCACCTCCTTCTGGATATGTCTCTGAAACAATTCAGAGAGAGGGCCTTTTTATTATTACTAAGGGTTGAGAGTCCCATGGACTGCAAGAAGATCAAACCGATCCATTCTTAAGGAAATCAATGGGGTTGTAGCCCATAACATCTGGTAGGAACCACAGTGGCTACCCCTGCCCTTATAAACCAAGCCACACAGGGCAAAGATAATGCGTTTCGGCTAAGCAGCTCATACAAAAGCTCCCAGGTTGAAGTGAGATTTGGCTGAATGCCTGATCCACCTCTGTGCATGACCTGCGGAAAGCATCCTCTTGTCCTTTGCTTCATCCATGGTGTGGAGAAGTGGAGAGGGAGCTTTCATCCCTCTTTCATTATCCTAGAGCTTAAGGGTTATCCAGTTAAGCTTAATAGTGGGAAATTCAGGAGAGATCAAAGGAGATACTTCTTCACTCAACACATTGTTAAACTATGGATTTCTCTAGTGATGGCCACTGAATTGGGTGGCTTTAAAAAAAGAGTAGACAAAATCAATGGCTACTTGCCATGATGACTATGCTGAACCTCAAGTGCTGGAGGCAGTGTGCCTCTGAATCTACTTCTTCTTTGGTGATAACTTGTAGCTGAGTAAGATTGTCTTCCATAAACACGGTTTTAACAATGAGACCGTAAGTGACTGTGGAGGCCAATTCTGGATCCACACGTCCTTCCACAACACCAACTCCTCGAAATATTCCATCAATGGTGTCTCCTCTGAATATGAGCTGCTGAGAATTGCAAGTGAGGAGACTGATGTTCTGCTCAGGTTCTGCTTGTGGATAATGGTATCTGGCTGGCCATTGTGAGATCAAGATGTTGGACAAGATGGGCATTTGACCAGATCCAGCTGCAAAACACTTATTATGTTCTGTGGCACAACATGGCTCATCATTTATGTCTCCAGTGATGCAATTGGCACATGGTCTAATCCATGGGTAGGCAAACTAAGGCCCGGGGGCCGGATCCAGCCCAATCGCCTTCTCAATCTGGCCAACGGATGGTCCAGGAATCACCATGTTTTTACATGAGTAGAATGTGTACTTTTATTTAAAATGCATCTCTGGGTTATTTGTGGGGCATAGGAATTCATTCCCCCCAAAAGAAATAGTCCAGCCCCCACAAGGTCTGAGGGACAGTGGACTGGTTCCCTGCTGAAAATGTTTGCTGACCCCAGGTCTAATCCTACACATTTAGAGCCATACTGCTTGATCAATAGGGTCACATGTAGGACTATGTGACACTTGAAGGTTTGTAGGGGGCTGAGAATTATGGGTTTGAAGGTCTGTGTCTCCACCACACTTTTTTTAAAAAAGGAGATACATAATGTTCACATAACATAAGCATGACAGGAGCATCTTTCTCCTATCTTTCTCCTTCATGTCCTACTTTTGTCCGTGAATGGAGAGCTTTCAATTATGTCTCCCTGTCTATATGGTCAGAAAACGGCACAACCCAATAACGGATACATCATTTGGGGCTAAGGATTGCTCATTTCTGCTGTTTGCCAACACAGCGTAAATAGGACTGTGGCATCAGCTCCTCAAAAAAGCTGCTAATTAAATGGAGACTCCAACTATAAAATTACTTTGTTCCCTAACAGTGACATAGGAGGGCAACTTCAGCGACATCAGAAACACAGCTATAGTAGCGACTGTCAAGCATGAAATGAGACTAATACATTAAATACATAAAATTACAATATTTGCTCAGACAACAAGCTGTCTGATAAGTGGCAGATGGAGAAAAGGTGGTAAAACTAATGGAGGAATCAGCCGTAGTCTAATAACGAAGAACCCAAGCTAGCTGGTTTTGTTCCTTGAGTGCAGCATAGCCTTGCCAGTTCTATTTATACAGAGATGCAAAAGCACAACATCAGCAACCTGCTTTAAAATGGCATATTTCACTGATGGCATGAACCTGGTCTGGCTATAAATATATAAGCACGCAAACATTCTAGACATAAAGATTTATACATCTCTGGGGTTTTGACATCATTTTAAAGGGAGTTTTCGCAGCCCCTTCGTAATCAAGAGAGTCTATCTCCACGGTGCTGCTGCATGCTTTTAGTCAACAGCAAAGTGATGATTTGGAATAATATTTAGGGAGCCCAAAGTAATCTGTAGGCCGCTGGTGGCCTTTCATTGTTAGTTTAGGCTGATGAAATGCTCGCAGGCCTCCATCCATCATCACACAGCCACGTGCACCCTCTTTATTACGTGGTACGGCTCTCTAGGCAATGTGCAGAAAGAAAGTGGATTAAAAAAAATACTGCCTTTGATTTATGGTGGTCAGGAATGAGCTGTTCTCATGGCATTTCTCCATCGCTTTGGATATATTTCATTGGGGAAAGAGAAGGGAGGCTTACCAAAACAATAATAAAAATAAATGTCTTTTAGTCTTCAAGTTGGTGTGTGGGGGGGAGTAACTCACCACAGGCTGAAAGTGGATTGCACAAGCTCATTGCAGCCATTGCGAGATGTTTCCAAAGGGGCAATAATGCAGTATCTCCTATGACCCTAATACAGGAGGGAAAGGAGGAAACTGCCTCAGTGTTTTGGGGGATAGGATAGCTATGCTGCTGAACCATTGTTGTTGTTGTTGTTGATTACCCTACTTTACCCCAAGGTCCCTGGGTGGGTTAAGGTAAAGGTAAAGGGACCCCTGACCATTAGGTCCAGTCGTGGCCGACTCTGGGGTTGCGGCACTCATCTCGCTTTACTGGCCGAGGGAGCCGGCGAACAGCTTCCAGGTCATGTGGCCAGCATGACTAAGCTACTTCTGGTGAACCAGAGCAGTGCATGGAAACACTGTTTACCTATTTATCTACTTGCACTTTGACGTGCTTTCGAACTGCTAGGTTGGCAGGAGCAGGGACCAAGCAACGGGAACTCACCCTGTCACGGGGATTCGAACCGCTGGCCATGAAACACAGGGGTGAGGACCTTCAGACCTGCTTGAAAGCTTCCCAGGGCCCTCTCTAAATGCTTTCTGCCAACAAACAGGCTGTCTGGAACCTTATCGCCTTAATGCCCTGCTTGTGGATTTCTCATAAGCATCTGGTTGGTGAAGTAGATGAAGCAGGGATTTTCTTAAGTTCATTGTAATGTAATATGTAATGTGTCATAGTGAAGGCAGCCTTGATGGACAAATATGAACATACAACCATTTTGCTAGACTGGACCAAGATACATCTAACTCAGCAAGTAGCCCGAAAATAATTTAAAAGCTTCAGCATCCAGAAGATATGATAGTAATAAAATAATTAAATTAAATAGCCAAATACTGGTAATTAACTCTATCACCCACTGTAAGTCTTGATGAAATTTGCACTGATGTTCCACCACAAGCAGAGAGAGAGAGAGAGAGAGAGAGAGAGAGAGAGAGAGAGAGAGAGAGAGAGAGAGAGAGAAGGGCAAACCATGAATTCTTCTCCAGCTTAGATTTTCCTCTGAGACAGAGAATTTGGAGGGGACTTTGAGAAGCTTGCTTTTCCTCTATGCCTGGCTTTTATAAACCCTCTAAGTTCATATCCATGCCTGGTTCAGAAGGACTTCATGAGCATCTCTGCTGCTCGACAACTGGCATTCAGCAGTATCAATAATGTTAAAATGAAGATTAAGCGGGAAGCTTAACATTTACATGTGAAACTTTAAAGTTATTCTTAAAGGACACCGTCTGCTTGTGACTGTTCACAATCTGCTGTTCTCCTGAACATCCCCAGTTATAATGAACGGTTACTTGAACATGGGCACTGTTGCAGCCTTGTACATATGTCATTCATTTCATTTTAGCAATCCATGTGCAAGAAAACATATTTATAGGAACATAATAAGCTGCCTGGGACGCGGGTGGCGCTGTGGGTTAAACCACAGAGCCTAGGACTTGCTGATCAGAAGGTTGGCGGTTTGAATCCCGGCGACGGGGTGAGCTCCCGTTGCTTGGTCCCTGCTCCTGCCAACCTAGCAGTTTGAAAGCACGTCAAAGTGCAAGTAAATAAATAGGTACCGCTCCAGCGGGAAGGCAAACGGCGTTTCCGTGCGCTGCTCTGGTTCACCAGAAGCGGCTTAGTCATGCTGGCCACATGACCCAGAAGCTGTACGCCAGCTCCCTCAGCCAATAAAGTGAGATGAGTGCCGCAACCCCAGAGTCGACCACGACTGGACCTAATGGTCAGGGGTCCCTTTACCTTTTAATAAGCTGCCTTGTACCAAGTCAAACCATTGGTCCTCAATACTGTCAATATTGTCTCCAAGATTTCAGGCTCTCCTGGCCTTCTCCAGAGACACATGGGATCAAACCCGGGAGCTTTTACAAAAAAAGTGTGTGCTCTAACCACTAAGCCACAACGCTGCCCCTGAGGGGCAATTTCCAAATAAATAAGCCCAACAAATTCAGGTTGACTCGTGATTCCCACTGCATTGTTTTTAATGAGAAATACTCAAAACTGCCTTTTACTGAATTGTGCTCTTAATGTTGGACTTCAGGCACCTACACAACTATGTACAGTATATATAAAGGGCCAACATACCAAAATATTGGAAAATCCCAAAGTAAAAAAAGATAAAGACTGCAGTAGTAACTCAGGTTTTGAATTTGTTGTGTCTATAAGCCAGAGAAAACAAATACATTACTTTCCCAAATCATAGTTAAAGCAGCTCACAAGAACAGGAAACAAATCATAAATATGTGCGCACACCAGAAACAATCCTACATTTACTGAACACACAATATAGCAGTTATCAAGTATTAGCATGCTAACAGACATTGCAATATTATAATGTATGAATAGCATTCCTCGCATAAATGACCAGTTACACAAAAATATCTACATTTAGTTAATGAACCTTTCACAAACCAAGTCAAATTACTAAGATAAGCAGCAACAGCAGCAGAAAATATATCAGTATCGAAATGTTACTATTTAAAGTGATTTAAGGAGTTTTTTTAACAATAAATTTTAAAATAAATTCAAAGACGATCTGCAATGGCCAGGTGTAAGTGAGAACTGGACCTCTGCACCTCTAATAATTGTAAAGAGGGAATTTCAGCAGGTATCTCTGGTGATGCTACCTCTCAAAGCATTGGAGAAAGAGCCATAGCTCAGTGCTGGAGCATTTGCTTTGCATGCAGAAGGTCTCAGGTTCAATCCCAGCATCTCTAGGTAAGGCTGGGATAGATCCTGGTCTGAAATCCCAGAAAGCTCATGCCAGTCAGTGTAGACAATACTGGGGTAGATGGACCAATAGTCTCACTCAGTGCAAGACAGCTTCCTGTGCTCCTATATCTCCCTACAACAAGGGAGCAGAAAAGGTAGGTGCATTCATCTCTAACATAAGAGGAACAGATGCCATGTTCGCATTTTCAGTGCACTCAAGGGGAAAAAGGTAATGGAGTCCCCCTGGACGGTTAAGTCCAGTCAAAGGCGACTGTGTGGTTGCAGCACTCATCTTGCTTTCAGGCCAAGGGAGCTGGCGTTTGACCACAGACAACTTTCTGGATCATGTGGCCTGCATGACTAAACCACTTCTGGCACAACAGAACACTGTGATGGAAACCAGAGCGCACGGAAATGCCGCTTACCTTCCCGCCACAGCGGTACCTATTTATCTACTTGCACTGGTGTGCTTTCGAACTGCTAGGTTGGCAGGATCAAGGACAGAGCAACAGGAGCTCAACCTGTTGTGCAGATTTGAACTGCCAACCTTCTGATCGGCAAGGCCAAGAGGCACCACCCACATCAATTGCAAAACCTAAACTAAAGATGTTCACCAGTGCTAAGGAGCATCAACCAGGCAACCCATCTTTCACCTGGGACGCTCTATAGAACATTGCAGTGTTTTGCTCAAAAATACACACATCTCTCTGTTCTCTAGCTTTTCTCCAGATTCCAATAGTTTTTTGGCCTGAGCAGACCCATTAGAATTCACTTCAAATTCAGGTTTCTGGAGAGGAGAGGAAGGAGTCAAGAGACGTACAAAACTTCACTGAGTATTTTCCTTTTTCCTAATCTTGCTAGAATTCTTTTTGCCTTCAGATGCTGAGTGATGGTTTGCTCTATCAATTTTGCCTCAGAACTTGATTTTGGTTAAATATTATTATCTATTTTATTTCGTACAGATTACTGTATATATTGCTTGGTTATAAAAAGCACCGCAACAACCTTTAAGCAGTTTACACAATGAATAAAGCAATAGAATTACCAGTGAAATTAATAACAACTGTTAAAAGCAACTGATGGCGAGTTGAAGGGGCAATCAAATCAAATAAAAAAATCTGCATTGTGGTCTTTAGTATGCGTCTCTGGATATAGGAATCCAATCCAAATTTCTTCAAAGGCCTTGAGTAAATCACAGTTACCTAGCCTTGCTTCCCCATGTGCAAATGAGGATTCATGGTGACTTAACTCAGAGGTTTGTTCAAGACAGGCGATAAACAAATGATCAAACACACTGTCAAATGAAAACTGCTGTTGGAATGATTGCTGTAACTGAATAACATTCTCAGTCATGCAACGAAACTGATTTCAACCCAGGAAGCAAATCAAAGTAAACACAGGAACTGTAGCTCAACTGGTTGGTGAGTCATAGCAACAGAGGCACAAAACAGTTTCAAGGTGGGAAAAGATGCACACAGTAAATTTATTGATATGACACAATCTCCTATGGATGGCTTAAGGACATCCACAACATTGAGACAATCTAATGTTTGCTTACAGAGGAGTTACTGCCATTTGCACCGGATAACAACATCACCATGAGTCTTCATAGCAAGACACGGTATTTCTGGAACACGATCCTATGCACGTCTACTCAGAAATAAGTCCCACAGTGTTGTGTGGGACTCCCTTCCAGGTCAATGCGTACACGACTACAACCTTAGAATTGTAGGGTTCAAAGAAGGAGTCAAAAGGTCCCTAATAAGTATCTAAGAAGAAGATTCAGTGCCTTAGCCAAAAACATTGCTCAGTGCAGGACTCTCCGCCCATCACATCAGACTCGGTGTGCCCAGTGCTCAGTGGCAGAGTGCATGCTTTGCATGCAGAACATCACAAGTTCAGTCCTTGTTATCTTTTGTCAAAGAACCCCAGGTAGGAAGGCTGGAAAATACCTGGACACCAGACATTGGGAAAATGCTTTTAATATGCCTGTTGTGCCCAGAGTATCCAATATTCTGACTCAGTGTACAGAATGTGTTCCATATCAAACAGTACAAACCCAAGCTGTAAATAACAGGGAGCTTATGAACTCATCATCCCTAATTACACTCACTCTCTCTCTCACACACACACTTTTTCCACTATATAATTCAAGCTTTTGAGAAAGACTTTACTAATCACACACACACACACACACACACCTCGCTGCCTTAAAAAATCTCAGCAGAATATTTTTCAGAGAAATTTAATAAACAGATTGAACACAGACCTGTATGGGTTTTCTTTCTTTTTTTCTGAAAAAAAATGAACGATTGCTATGCCAGCCAAGCTGCTGTCCACTTTTTATTCTGAAGCGCTCAGCAATAACCGTTTTTCCCTTTGGATCCAACACATTGCGTCTCTTAATTATGTTCCCCCATCAACAACAATCAAATCCAGTCTTTCTCTCCCCCTCCCCCTCCCCCACTCTGAATATATTTGTTGTTTTTAAGATTAAAGTGATGACGGTAAGAGGAGGAGGGGGGGAATCTCTTTTTTAAAGCAGGCATTGGTTTGTGGGGGGGTGGGGAGAGGGATAATTTGGATACGTTCAAAATGGTTATTAAATCAGAAAGACGTGGAAATGCAATTGAGACAATCAAGGGCAGAGAGTTGGCAGAAAGAGGGAGTTGGGGGGAAATGTCCCTTACCTAGGTCTTCTCCGGCTCCTCTGCAGTGTACTGTCCTCAACTCTCTTTCCCTCCCTTCTTTTCTATCTGTCCATCTTCCAGAAAATGACAGAGTAGCGGTTGCTGCAGCTCATCACTGGTCCTGGTGCCTGAGCAGGTCTCCCAAGCCAGCTGGTTGAAATTGCAGTCAGTGTGCTACCAGGCACTGGCTTCTGCCCAGGCTGCTGCTGCTGTTCCTGGTACTGATGATGTTACGGAGGAGGAGGAGTATGAGTGGAGAGGGGGAGGAGGATGCCGCAGATGGTACTGATGCTGTTGCTATGGCAATGGAACTCAGCAGCACTACACAGTGCAACAGCTGCTAGAACTCCTGGTTCTTTCACAGGCAGGACCCAAGACTGGCTTGTAGCACAAGCTGCAAGGTAATGAGAAGGCATATTCTTCATTTTGACAAACACTCATCCACAACTTGATGACATGTAGCTGTTATTGGCCAGTGTCTGAGCTGCTGTTAGGATCTTATATCTCAACAAGATGCTGGAAACAAAACAAAAAAGGTAAAAAAAACGTGGCAGCAGCAAGAACATTACAGTTTGGAACAGAAAGAGCCTCAGGGGAAAAGGTCTTGAAGGAACAAACCCAAGTTATAGCTCACTCTTGTCCCTAGAATGCCCAGGACAAGAGCAGGGATCATTCTGCAGAGTATTTTATATGGGTCCTGCTGAGCTGGGGCCAAAAACCAACAGAAAGCCATGGTGAAGAGAAGAGCCAATATGGGGTAAGGTCTTGGGACCTGGGAAACCATGGTTCAGATCCCTACTCAGCCATGAAGCTCTTGGCTCTCACCCTAACCCACCTCACAGGGTTGTTGTGAGGTTAAAGTGGGAGGAGAATCTTGAGCTCCTTGGAGGAAAGGGAGTGTATTAGAAGGAGGAGATGAGAACACATGAGGAGAGAACATCAGTAACCTATATAGTGCTTGTTTCTTCCCCCATCACCTTCAGTTCTAGCTAAGAGCAGTTGGGTAATGCAGGAGATCTAAGTCTAGGCATGGCACAGAGTGAAGAGCTCAGAATGTTTCTCATGCTACCATGGGACCTAAACACCACCTCATGGCTGCTTTGAATAAAAGTTTGTCTTCAAATGTTATCAGTCAGGGATGGAGAACCTGTGGACCTCCAGATGATCTTCGGAGTCCAACTCCCATCATAGAATCATAGCATTGTAGAGTTGGAAGAGGCCTTAAGGTCTTCTGGTCCAGCCGCCTGCAATGAACAATCACAACTAAAGCAGCTCTGGCAGATGACCATCCAACCTCTGCTTAAAAGCATCCAATGAAGGAGCGCCTACCACCTTTGGAATGAGTCTGTTCCATTCTCAGACACCTCTTACTGTCATGCAGGTCTTCCTAGTGTTTTGTTAGAAGCTCCTTTCTTGTTGAATCCATTGGTTCAAGTCCTGTCCTCTGGAACAGCAGAAAACAAGTTTGTTCCATCTTCCGTGTGACAGCCCATTACATATTTGAATATTCCTGTCATAACACCTCTCAGTCTTCTCTTCTCCACACTAAACATACCTAAATCCTTCAACCATTCCTCATAAGGCTTGGTTTCCAGGCCTTACATCATCTTAGTTGCCCTCCTCTGCAACACACTCCAGCTTGTCAATATGTTTCCTAGATTGTGATGCCCAAAGCTGGCCACAGTATTCTAGGTGTGGCCTGACCAAGTTATTGTCAATCAGCGTGGCCAATGCTCAGGGATGATGGGAGTTGTGGTGATCAACATCTGGAGGAACAGAGGTTCCACACCCCTACTATAAATTGTGCAGGGAGGATGAGTACAGCAGACTTCCTGTTGCAGGCATTCAGCCCCAGACAGGAGGGCTGTGGTAGTGGCAACAGAGACGTTTTGAAGTAGGTGGAAACATGGAGCTGGTAATCATAAGACGTGAAGAATTAGTAACTCAACCTTATTGTTTAACTAAAAGCACTTAAAGAGCTATGGGGCCCAGGTGAGTGGGTGGTGTCAGATGCTGTTGTGGTTGCTCGAGAGTAACCAGGCAGGATTCTGACCTGTCTTTTATAGGCTTTATTTTGGTGCAAACTATTTAAAGTGAAGAGTGTCACATGTTCATGTCTGGCTCAATCGCTAGCAGAATCCGGGAGTGGTCTGTTTTGTGCCTCCCCCAACAGAAAAGTTTCATCACCCCCAGCCTTTTCTGCCTCAAACTACTGCGCATGATGGGCAATGGCAAGGGCGTGCCTCCCTCCTCTCTGGCTTGCTCAGGTGTGGTATAAAGGCTCTTACTAGCATCCTCTGGTCCTTGCACACCTCTTCCTCACTGGAGGTGGGGCTTCCCTCCTCGCTGGAAGAGGAACTGCTTTGCAAGATTTTCGGAGGCTCCCTGTAATACACCTGCCCCTCTATCTCGCCTCTGAGCCAATGGTAGTTCCCTGACATCCAATATTTGAGTGCTGGGTGGGGGGAGGTCATAGCTCTGCCCCAGAACATATGCACACATTGTTAATCAAGTAGGACCCTACATCTAAATCTCATCTGGCACCATGGTCAAAATAAATCCTCCCCCGGTGGTTACCTTAAAGGAAAAGAAAAGCAGTCAGGACAGCTTGCTGCAGATTTCCCACTGCTTCAGCCTCACACTTTCGATCAGGCCAGCAAACCTTGAGCTCACTCCTTTGTCATTAGACATGACCTCCCCACTGTTTTCTCCCCATGACTTTTCTGCTTCTGTCAGCATGGGCCGCCTTAATAAGCCATGCAAAAATACCGATGCACAGGAATGACTCCAAGGCAGCTTCCAATACACTGAATCAGACCATTGGTCCATCTATCTCAGTGTTGTCTACATTCAGTAGCTGCAGCTCTCCAGGGTTTCAGACAAGGGTCTCTCTCAGCTGTGCCTGGAGATTCTGGGGACTGAATCTGAGACCTTCTGTATTCGACTGAACATATAAAAAGGCTTCCGATATACTGAATCAGACCAGTTAACCAGCTCAGTATTGTTTGAGGGACATTTCTACACCTCTGGTGGACCTGCCCGAAGGTGAAGGCCTTCTGGGAGATGATACATAATGAACTAAAAAAGGTGCTTAGACTCACCTTACCCAAGAAACCGGAGGCCTTCCTCCTGGGCATGGTAGACCAGAGGGTGGCTAAGAAAGATAAAACTTTCTTTATGTACGCCACTACAGCAGCAAGGATCTTGATGGCAAAGCACTGGAAGACACAAAATCTACCCACATTGGAAGAATGGCAGACGCAGCTGATGGATTATATGGAACTGGCTGAAATGACTGGCAGAATTCGAGACTCGGGAGAAGAAGAAACGGAGGAAGTTTGGGAAAAATTTAAGGACTATTTGAAAAAGCATTATAAGTTGTATGAATGTTAAAAAATGCTTCTCTCTAGGAAATTATAGCTTCAGTATCGGTAAATCTTTGAATTGGTAAATAAGGCACAACAAGACAGAAGTGGTGTAATGAAATAATTTTATTGTGTTGAAACTAAAAATTAATGGATTTGGATTGAAATGTTTAGAGACCAGATATCACGATAAAATGGAAGATATATTATTATGTTTAAAATAAGTCAACAAATTGCTGAGGTTTTGGTTTTACAGAGAATGCAGTGTCCGGAAGATGGGGGGAGTCCATTAGATTTATGGAAACATGTATTTGGAATTTGAATTTTGTATATTATAAACCTAATAAAAATTATATTAAAAAACCAGCTCAGTATTGTTTGAACTGACTGGGAGTGACTCTCTAGGGTTTCAGACAAAGGACTGTCCATGGCCTACCTGTAGATACTTGGGATTGAATCTGAGACCGTCTCCATGCAAAGCAGATACTCTACCACTTAGCTATGGACTTCAAGACTTTACAAAAAGCACATCCACTTTTTTGTCTTATGGATATGCCTCTATTTTGTTATGAGCAAAACACATCACTTAAATCTAAGGTCATGCAAAATCGGAGGACCATTTTAACATCTATCTTTGCAACTAACCATGCAGTGCCACAGGCAAAACTACTGTTGTGCTGTTTTCACCTTCATGGTGTCAGAAGTGGTATCAGTAATAGCAGCCCTTGAGTCTTCTTCACACTTGCACTCGTGTTGTACCTCCAGATTTTAGAGGATGCAGACTCTGGGCCATTTAATGCATGCATGCATGTCACTCAGTTTATCTACACTTTATTATTGTACCCTTGATTGGCAGCTGAATGTGTGAACCAGCTCCACTCAAACACATTGCAGTGCAATACAAATGTTCCAGATATGTTGTCTAGGGATGGATAGATCTGTCAATTTAGATTTCTCTCCTTTCTCCAATCTTAAGATCCATTCTCTACATTTCTGAATCAGTCCCCACCTTCCCACAGCTGCCTAAGCCTCTTCCTCTCCTGGGTCCTTCCTAAGCAATCTGAGACTCTGCCGATAAGCCTGTCTCTGTTCCTTCCTCTTGTTTTCTGGTTCTGGGAGACAGGAGGAGTGGGAGAGGGAGCTGGTCACAGTAGGGGTGGGAGAAACCCTGGCTTCTGCACCAACCTGACTCATCTATGCCTCTTGGCCTCTATCCTCTCCTGCTTCAGCTTCCACTTCTGGTTCTGGATTTCTCTCTGTCACAGACTCCCCCTGCTCACTAAAACCTGTTACCTCTTCAGCTTCCAACATCTCCTCCTCCCAATCTTCTCCCACTTCTCTCTCTAACCACTGATTGTCACCCTACCACCAATCTCTGGGTTCTGGGCCTTCATTCCTTGGGGGGTTTCCCAGTTGGTGCCATCCACCACTCCTCTGCTTCTAGCCAGTCCATGACAGTTATCACGTGCAATTCATTACTGTAGACAGTGTTCCAGTAATGATAATGCAAATACATGTGAAAACTGGTCCGCCACCTAAGAAAACTCTGTAACCTATCTCTTGAATTGTTTGTTTTTTCCTCCTAGTTTGAAACAGTCATGGCTCAGTGGACAACCAGTGTTTTGTCTGTATGAAGCGTCTGGGTTTGGCACCTGAGCTTTTCAATTAAAAATAATGAAATAAGCTGGGAAATGTTTCTGTGTGAGACTGATTAGCTGCTGCCAGTTACAGTAGGCACGAGCTGTTTGGACAAAACAAAAACCCACTTAATTTGATATGGTGTCATGGCAGACAGTTTCTTATATTCTCCTATGATGGAGTGTCCACAGGTTCTCCTGATAATTCATTCTGGAAACTAATTAAGGAGATAAGAGTGGAAGAACTGTAGGTCTCAACAGGCCAAATATGAACCTGAAGATCTGCCAAAAAGCCCATAATTGTGGAATATTATTATTCACAAAGTGGAAAAGCTTTACTCCTTTATTACTTTTCTAACCATTTATCTCAGCAGGAAAGTAGTTTTTTGGCTGGATTTCATAGAACATTGTGATGACCATAGTGGAAAAAAAGAAGTTTGGTATAGACAGTTGTTGCTGAGCTGGTCTCAGAAATAAGAACTTGATAGCTTTCCCAAGGATTCAGCTGGGTCAATTCTGTCCCATTCCGCAAATCTTTGCCTATGGAAATGTACTTTTAAAAAATGTGCCATTCAAAAAGCACATTGGAATCTAATACCTACACAGGGAAAATAACTGGGATCATTAGGCTACAATGAAACTATTTCTTTTTTTCAACACAGGCTTTCTGCTGAAATTTTGAAAATGAGGAGGATTTTGGATTTGCATGGAATATCACAGTACTACTTGTACATGAAGCTACAAATTCATGTTTAGACAGGAAAGCAAGGGTTCAGTGGAATCAGATTTAATTTTGCAGAGCTAAATCCAAAAAGGGATTGGTGGAATAACTGCTACTTATGATGGCTGAATTCTTCCTGCAGAGACAGAGTTAGGTAAAGGGACCCCTGACCATTAGGTCCAGTCGTGGACAACTCTGGGGTTGCAACGCTCATCTCACTTTGTTGGCTGAGGGAGCCGGCATACAGCTTCCGGGTCATGTGGCCAGCATGACTAAGCCGCTTCTGACGAACCAGAGTAGCACATGGATACGCTATTTACCTTCGCGCTAGAGCGGTACCTATTTATCTACTTGCACTTTGACGTGCTTTTGAACTGCTAGGTTGGCAGGAGCAGGGACTGAGCAACAGGAGCTCACCCCATCGTGGGGATTCGAACCACCAACCTTCTGATTGGCAAGCTCTAGGCTCTGTGGTTTGACCCACAGCACCACCCACATCCCAGAGACAGAGTTACTGTCCTCCTAAAAACTGGTCACTTGGAAATATGGATGCGAAAGAAAGTTTGCATTTAAAAGTGAGCTTTCCTAAACTGCACTCTCTAAAACACGAACCTAAGCATGTCCATCCTTTGAAGATTGCATTTCTTGATGCCTTCACCCTGGTATCGCTCCCCTTTATCACATACACAGCCCAACAAAACAACGACAAGAATCCACCAACAACATACAAATCAATATGGCTATCCTGATTCACAAACATCCACCCCACTCACACATGAAAACAAAGTTCACCACAGCCAACCATAAACAAGCATCCACACCCTAGGCCAACCCCAACTTCTCTCACCACCAAAGGAACACAAGCGAATAGCAATGAGAACCTGCACAAGTGACGCTGACACAAAACCCCACACATTGTGGTTGTTGTCGTTTAGTCATGTCCGACTCTTCATGACCCCATGGACCAGAGCACGCCAGGCACTCCTGTCTTCCACTGCCTCCCGAAGTTTGGTCAAACTCATGCTGGTAGCTTCGAGAACACTGTCCAACCATCTTGTCCCCTGTCGTCCTCTTCTCCTTGTGCCCTCCATCTTTCCCAACATCAGGGTCTTTTCCAGGGAGTCTTCCCTTCTCATGAGGTGGACAAAGTATTGGAGCCTCAGCTTCAGGATCTGTCCTTCCAGTGAGCACTCAGGACTGATTTCCTTAAGAACGGATAGGTTTGATCTTCTTGCAGTCCATGGGACTCTCAATTCTTCGGCGATCAGCCTTCTTTATGGTCTAGCTCTCACTTCCATACATCACTACTGGGAAAGTAGAAACTTCACCACCCGACCCCACCCGCACTCACCATTCCCCCTCCCCCTCTTCCTAATGTAACACTAATGTCTCAACAAATGAATCTGACCTGTAGAAAATGCCACTTGAAAAAAAAAGAGACATTGCACACACTTTTGTAAACCGAGGGATCTTTAATACAAAATACATTTAAAAAAGAAGTTTGCATTTCTCCTAATTTTGCAGTGCAGTTCACCAGCCATGTACAAAAAAAAACAACACATTAATAAAAACAACGTATAAAAATGCATTATATTACTGAAAAAGTATTTCAAAACTTGTGCATATTTGTGAGCATCTTTTTTAAAGATGAACTTAAGCCTGGGGGCAGCGGATGGAGTGGAAATGAGAAAACGAAACTTATGGAATCACCCATCTTCTGAGCTTTGCAGAATAAATTGTTTGGCTGCTAAGGGTTGGATCATAGGCTGCACAAGACAGGCCTTTGGTCTGAACCAGCAGCCTAGTTGGGGGAGGTGTATGTGTGTTTCGTATTGCTGATTCCTTTATGTAACTACAGTGGGCACTTAAAAGCATTCTTTAGCCTTCTGACTTATAGTCCTACAGGGAAACATGCTCTGATGCCTTTTCTAAATTATTATTTATTTGCCAAGCAGTAGGAAATATACATATAAATTGGCTCAGCAGACAGATGGGGCTGTTTGTTTAAGGGTTTGTTTTCCCTGGTGGTTTTTAACTGCTTTTAGAGTTGACAATGCAAAAGTACCAGTTGGCGCTGTATAATTATATTGTTCTTCCCACCCATGGAAGTTTGCAGTCAAAGCAAAGCAATTTGCATCCCTAATTTCCCACCACCCTGGTTCTACATACCCATCACATAGTAAGGAACAATGACTGCAGTTCAACAGGTTGTGATTTGTAATGTACTGAGTTGAATAGGATCCAAAATGCAGCAGTCTGATTGGTCCTAGAACAATGGGATTCAGAATGCAGCAGTCTGATTGGTCCTAGAACAACAGGGTCCAGAATGCAGTCTGATTGGTCCACAGGAGCCACCCAATCCAGCTCCAGGTGGAAGTGAATCCGCAACCCGATTGGCCTACAGGTGAATCCCAGAATTAGCCAATCACGTGGGGCCCATTGTGTAAATAATGTATATAAAGCAGACATTCTGGGGAAACTTCCATTCCTCCTGACCACTATGAGCTGAATAAAGAGCATGAAATCCACTCTTGACTCCAAGTATATTTCAGGGTCCTATCAGGGCACTATTGAGGAATGATGGTGGCATGGGGGGGTATTGATAAAATGAAAAGGACCCTGAGGTTTGTAGAAGTACAAAAATGGGCACTCACACTTTACATTGTGGGGGCCCTTTGTGGGATCGTGCGTGGTTCTACAGTTTCCAGGGAGCTTACTGGCAAACGGGCTGGCTTGCCTCTCAGTGTTAATTTTTGGAGGTCCACGCCCAGCCTCAGTAATCAAGTTTCTTGCTGGGAAGTGGGGCCAGCCCCATTTATATATAGGGGCTGGAGCTGATAATAGCCAGGCAGTCGGCTCTGGAGATTCACCCTCCCTTTGTTTAATGTTTCTTGTTTACAGGTTAACTTTTTCTTCCTGTTTTGCTGCTGCGGTCTTTGGCTGGTTGCTGTTGAAGGGCCGGGAAGAGATTTTCCCTGCCTTGACAAGTTTTGTCTTCCCCGTAGGAATTTGTCACAACTTTGATGGTTATGGCCTTGGGTGGAATCCTTTAGTCTTTTCTTTCCTATGTGTGTGTGTGTGTGTGTGTGTGTGTGTGTGTGTGTGTGTGAGAGAGAGAGAGAGAGAGAGAGAGAGAGAGAGAGAGAGAGAGAGAGAAGTGGTGACTCACCCCCTTGCGGTGGCAATTCCAGGGTCCCCTCTTAAAGGGGTTATATATATGGATGTCACTGGCCATACACTAAAAGATTGTCAGTGAACTACCCTGACAGGGAGGGGATATGGGCTGGGCTGCCTGCTACACTTACGTCTCGCAGAGCACCCCCATATCCCATTTACCCTGATGAGCCCCAGTTCCCCACGGCTGGGGGGCTGGGCGGGATACACACCGAAGGCCTAAGCCAAGGTCTTCCTACATTCATAAGTTTAATAAAGTTGTGACCTAATTTTAATTCCATATAACGTTGTCAGAGTCTTTATTCCTTCCTTATGATCCCTGGGGGCTGGGGCTGTCGCCGCCTGGCCACACAAAATCATTTTTTTAATGAGTGAGAGTGCAAAGAAACAACTCTTAATTTAAAAAAAAAAGCAGCCCACTGCAGATTGAATATGCTCAGGACCCAAAATCACACATTGAGCTTCATGGCTGAGTGTGGCATTGAACCATAGCTGTCAACATTTCCCCTATTTTAAGGGAAATTCCCTTATTCCGAATAGGATTTCTCACAAGAAAAGAGAAAAGTTGACAGCTATGCATTGAACCCTGGTCTCCCAGGTTCTAGTCCAGTACTCTAACCACTACACCACAAGAGCTCTGTATGCCAGCATACTGCATCCCATAACTTTCTGGGTTAATGGAGTAGTGAATGGATTTTTTCTCAACGCAAAAAAACACAGAAATGAGCACTAAACTTCCACTAGATTCTGCTAGGTTTCTAGAAGTGGCCTTTACATCATACAAAATATACATAAAATGCCAAATTTATCCAATAAGCAAATATCAGGAAAGTGGAAAAGTGTTCCAATGCAGCTAACGTCTCTGAATATGGAAATATCTTTCATTTTCACACATATAATAGTCATCTATCTACCTAGCCTCATAACACATCCTTTAAACATAATCTTTAAAAGATGTGCAGGTGTCAAACACCAACTGGCAAAGGGTGGGGGGCATAGTTTCTGGTCTTTCCGCATGGGGGATGTAGTTTCTCCCAAACTGGGGATATAGGCATAGTATTTTTATTTCTTCTTCAGGAAATGGTAAAGAATGAATACGCATAATACAAGCCAGCTTGGAATCATTGTTCAGACATGGGATTGAAAAACCACCATCACAATTTATCTCTTTCAAAAGTATCATAAACTGAAAACAAGACAGAGAGATAGAGATACTGCAAAGGAGAAACCTGTTTGAATGAAACATGTGATCTGGATGTAATGCCAACAGAAAACATTGTTGGAATGGTGTCTCCAGAGACCACAGTTCTCCCTAGCTGCTAAATTATGGTACCATTTAGCAATTATATAATAATTGCTCCTCTGGAAGAATGAGTAGAGGTTTCTTTTGAATCTCCAAGAGCTGGGAATAGTAAATTTCTGCTGCAGATTCTCTTCTCACCCCAGTGCTGTAAAAAGAGGTTGGGAATTTGCATATTACACAAATTTATGCAAATGTATATCCTCATTTGTGAGTAGGGCAGAGGGAACGGTAAACATACAATGAACTGGGCTCTTGGTCATTAGCCTTTAATCAGGAGTCAGCAAACTTTTTCAGCAGAGGGCCAGTCCACTGTCCCTCAGACCTTGTGGGGGGCCGGACTATATTTTTTTTGGGGGGGGGGGAATTAACGAATTCCTATGCCCCACAAATAATCCAGAGATGCATTTTAAATAAAGGACACATTCTACTCATGTAAAAACACGCTGATTCCCGGACCGTCCGTGGTCCGGATTTAGAAGGCGATTGGGCCGGATCCAGCCCCCGGCGCTTAGTTTGCCTACCCATGCTTTAAATTGTATACTGGATTCTAGCTTGTTTGGACTCTCTGAGTTAAAAAGGTGTAATCGTGAGGTATCACCAACATTTGTCGTGGTTATTATTATATCATTTATATTCAATCTTTCTTCCAAGGAGTTCTAGGTGTGGGCATGGTTCCTTCCCCCAATACCTTTTACTCACAACAACCCTGTGAGGTAGGTTAGGCTGAGAGGTTGGCCCCAGGTCATCTTCACGAGGATTTGAACCCTGGTCTCCCAGGTCCTGGTCCAACACTCTTAACCAGCGCACCACTGTTTCCTTGACAGATGAGGAAAATAGCAACAACCCCAAGCTTCTTTAACACAGAGACACTGCAAAGTAATTACAGTGGTACCTCGGTTTAAGTACTTAATTCGTTCCAGAGGTCCGTTCTTAACCTGAAACTGTTCTTAACCTGAAGACCACTTTAGCTAATAGGGCCTCCTGCTGCCACCGTGCCGCCAGAGCACAATTTCTGTTCTCATCCTGAAGCAAAGGTACTATTTCTGGGTTAGCGGAGTCTGTAACCTGAAGCGTATATAACCCGAGGTACCACTGTATTCTGATCGAGTAAAAAAAAAATGCTGCAACTTTTTCAAGGTAGGAGAGTTAAGGGGGATAAAGAACCCCAAAACTTTTCTTTTGCCTTACCTTTTCAGAGGTCCCTGCCGTGTTTTTCTCTGTCCTGATGTAAAAGCCTTTTCCTACAAAAGGGGAGAGATGTTCCATTATGTGAGGGTGGGGATGGGATTTAGCTGGGGACAGTAGGCAGAGGAGAGAGGATCAATGGACAAGGACAAGGCATGGAGGCAAGCAGCTAAGCAGAAAGGTGAGTGGATGCAATGGAGAATCAGAGTCGAGTGTGGAGAGAGAGTGAGGGAGGAAGAGGCGGGGAGAACGATCCGCTTCCACTGGGGAAGACCGAACGTCAGCAACAGAAGTCAGCAATCGCAGACTCTAGGAGCTATGGAAGCAAGTGTAACTGGTCTAGCAACAGTAACTAACTGTGCCAAGCAATTAACAGCTTGTGTTATTTGTGTTTGCTCGTTGACGTTATTACTTACTGAAAAACTAAACAATAGATAGCTTTAGATCTATCCATCTATCCATCCACCGTAATTGCCAGTCTGTAATCCTCAACCTTTTCATTCATATATAATTGAACAATTAATATTTTTTTAACAGGCGCATAATTAATTGTGGCTTGGAGTTATCTGTGTTTGATTCTCTTCATCCTAGCTGAAATTCAGTTGATAGTGTTGCTTGGTTAAATTCTAAACAAAGCATAGTTTTATGTCTGTCTATCTGTATCAGTTCAACAGAATGCAGAATGCTTCACGTTAGGTTTAAGTTTATTAAATTAGTAAAACAAGGTCCCAAAGTGATTTACAAGTACAGTGGTACCTCGGGTTACATACGCTTCAGGTTACAGACTCCGCTAACCCAGAAATAGTACCTCGGGTTAAGAACTTTGCTTTAGGATGAGAACAGAAATCATGCCCCGGCGGTGCGGTGGCAGCAGGAGGCCCTATTAGCTAAAGTGGTTTTCAGGTTAAGAACAGTTCCAGGTTAAGAACGGACCTCTGGTACTTAACCCGAGGTACCACTGTACAGTGGATGCTCGGGTTGCGAACGTGATCCGTGCGGGAAGCATGTTCAGAATCCGCAGCATTTGCAACCCACAGTGCCGTGTCTGCACAGGCGGGGGTCACGATTTGGCGCTTCTGCACATGCACAAAGCACGATTTAACTCTTCTGCGCATGCGCAAGCACCGAAACCCGGAAATAACCCATGACAATCAGAGGTTTGAGTCAAACAAATAACATAAGAAGAGCTTGCTGGATTTGGCCAATGGCTCATCTAGTCCAGCATCCTGCCAACCAGATGCCAACCAGATGCCAGCGTTATACGTAGGGCTGCCTCGGAAGACAGTTCAGAAACTTCAGCTGGTGCAGAATTCAGTGGTCAGGTTGCTCACCGGCGCAAGGCATTTTGAGCATATTACACTGATCCTGGTCTGACTGCACTGCTACCAATTAGTTTCCAGGGCCAATTCAAAGTGCTGGTTTTGACCTATAAAGCCTTAAACGGCTCAGGACGTCTATACCTCAAGGACTCCCTCTCTCCATATGAACCTACCCGGACCTTGAGATCATCTTCTGAGGCCCTCATTTGTGTGCCCTGTCCTCTAGAGGTCCGGAGGGTGGCAACACGAGAATGGGGCCTTCTCTGCAGTTGCTCCCTGTCTGTGGAATGCTCTTCCCTGGGAAGTTCGCCTGGTGCCTTCATTATACACCTTTAGGCACCAGGCAAAAACGCTCCTTTTTAACCGGGCCTTTGGTTGCCTTGATTGACATCCTATACCTTTTTAAAATGTCACTCTTTTTGGGGTGGGGAGGGGGTTGTTATTGGGTTATTTTTATTTTATATATTGGATATCGGGCGGTATATAAGCTCAATAAATAAATAAATAAAATCAGAACCAAGATCCAAGCACAAGAACCCTCTCCCTTCCTCTGGTCTCCAGCAATTGGTATCCAGAAGCATTCAGAAGCATTACTGCACAGCCATTATGGCTAGTAGCCGATGGTAACCTTTGCCACTTTGAATATGAGGTTAATGCAAGGAATTAAAAAGCAGAGACATCACCTTGCCAACAAAGGTCTGTATAGTTCAAGCTATGGTTTTCCCAGTAGTGCTGTATGGAAGTGAGAGCTGGACCATAAAGAAGGCTGATCGCCGAAGAATTGATGCTTTTGAATTCTGCTGCTGGAGGAGACTCCTGAGAGTCCCATGGACTGTGAGAAGATCAAACCTCTCCACTCTTAAGGAAATCAGCCCTGAGTGCTCACTGGAAGGACAGATCCTGAAGCTGAGGCTCCAATACTTTGACCACCTCATGAGAAGAGAAGACTCCCTGGAAAAGAGCCTGATGTTGGGAAAGATGGAGGGCACAAGGAGAAGGGGACGACAGAGGACGAGATGGTGGGACAGTGTTCTCGAAGCTACCAGCATGAGTTTGACCAAACTGTGGGAGGCAGTGGAAGACAGGAGTGCCTGGTGTGCTCTGGTCCATGGGGTCACGAAGAGTTGGAGACGACTAAACGACTAAACAACAACAACACAAGGAATTGGAAGGTCAAGACCAGAACTTCTGCTAATGGAGGGCATCAGATTTGACAGAGATTGCACCTGTGAATGGAAGGTTCAAGCCTTTGCATCCTATGTGCTATAATCCTGATAACCGATAAGCACCCTCCCATGTCTGTTAGATAATATATTGTTATAGATTTTGGGGTGGCGGGCTAAACCTTATAAATTAATAAATGGTAGGATTCTGATTATTTAGGATGTGAAGGAAGGTGCCGAGATTGGGGATCTGGAAGGTTGCCAGGGTAAGTGGGTGTGAGACGACAGGAAAAGAGAGTTTCTAGCAGGTTGTTGTGGGAAGAAGAAGGGAGAAGAAAGACTGGGATCCATCTTGAGCAGGCAGGCTGAAGGTTGACTGCACTGCTGTGGGAGACAAGCCCCTCTTCAGATGACCATGCTGTAAACTTAATTTGGATGCCCTCCATGTAGACTGAAGGTGTAAAAGCTATGGCAGTCTCAGTTCTCCAAAGCAACATAAACCCTTTGAAATGCTTAATCTGCCTGTCAACTACAGAAGAAGAAGAAGAAGAAGAAGAAGAAGAAGAAGAAGAAGAAGAAGAAGAAGAAGAAGAAGAAGAAGAAGAAGAAGAAGAAAGCCCCAGACAAAGAACCCTGTGTGGATTTTGCAATGTTTCACATTTTGAAAGGCCTGCGATTGTTGACCCAACAGCTTTCAGCGTAAGATAGGCTAAACAGCTTGGAAGAAAACATAAGTAGACCTCTTTCTCTCTCCTTGTCCCCCCTTACACCCTGTTGGTGCTATCTCTCTAATAAATGAAGTGAAGACAGTGGCAACCTTATCTAGCTCATCAGCACAGCATGTGTAGGTCAAGCTGATGAAAGGGATAACTTCGCCCTGCAAGCAGAATTTAATTTAGCCACCAATCACTTAAACAAATACACCCACCCAGAAAGACAAGCCACTGTGCAAAGCCTGAAATGGAATGGACAGTACAAGGGACACGTTCATCTGGGTGAACTGCTCTCTTTCGCTTTGTTGGCCTGTGGGGGATACAAAGGAAATTAAGTGGTAACTTTGGGAGACGCGGGTGGCGCTGTGGGTTAAACCACTGAGCCTAGGACTTGCTGATCAGAAGGTCGGCGGTTCAAATCCCCATGACGGGGTGAGCTCCGTTGCTCGGTCCCTGCTCCTGCCAACCTAGCAGTTCAAAAGCATGTCAAAGTGCAAGTAGACAAATAGGTACCGCTCCAGTGGGAAGGTAAACGGCGTTTCCGTGCGCTGCTCTGATCCGCCAGAAGTGGTTTGGTCATGCTGGCCACATGACCCGGAAGCCGTACGCTGGCTCCCTCGGCCAATAAAGCGAGATCAGTGCCACAACCCCAGAGTCGGTCACGACTGGACCTAATGATCAGGGGTCTTTTGATAACTGTGCCCATCACAATCTGATGACCACATTTTTTTAAAAAAAATATTATTTATTTATTTATTTATTTATTTGTGAAATTCTGCTCTTTTAGGGATGGTTGGCTGGTTGGTTGTTTGGTTAGTTAGTTGTATGGAAAGGTCGGCTTCCTCTCTGGTCTAGGATATGAATAGGGGATCAATTTGATTCAGGTCATATTACCATAATGATTGGTCACTGTGAGAACGGGATGTTGGACTAGGTGGGTCATTGGCTAGAGGCAGTAGAACAGTGTTTCCCAAGCTTGAGTCTCCAGCTGTTTTTTGAACTACAATTCCCATCAACCCTAGCTAGCAGGACCAGTGCTCAGGGATGATGGGAACTGTAGTCCAAAAACAGCTGGAGACCCAAGTTTGGAAAACACTGCAAGAGACTCTTCTCAAATTCTTGTGAAAGGCAAACCTTCCTAATTTGCACTTTCAGAAAGAATGTGCAAACTGAAATGCACCCATCTTTTGAAGTTTGAAACGGGGATGGTTACATCCCTTGATACAAGGGGTGGCAGGCTATAGCAACTGAAGGTGAGGACATAGAAAGCTGCCTTATACTGAATGAGACCCATTGGTTCATCTAGCTCAGTATTATTTATGCAGACTGGGAGTGACTCTCTTCAGACATGGGATTTTCTCAGTCCTTCCTGGAGATTCTGGGTATTGAACTTCGGATCTTCTGCATGCGAGGCTGATGCTCTACCATTAAGCTAATTCTCAGTTCTAGGGTGCTAACTGTAGGGGGCTCTGGGTGCCTGAGAACCCACAAAAAATGTTGTGGGTGCCCAGCACCCACACCACAGGGCCCCCAACTCAACTTCTGGTGCCTCGAGAAGCACTGGAAGTCACGTCCAAGGCCTCGCGAGATCTCCGAGGTGCCACTGGAAGTCAGGTTCTGAGGCCTGGGGGGACGTGCATGTGACGTTGTGACATCATATACACTGGGCACCCATAACCTGGGGCCCAAGTCAACTCCCCTGCTCAGTCCTCCAAGGGTGCAGGAGTTCTGATCAATTTGCATTTGGCCATTTCCAGGTCATGTGACTTCAGCTGCTATTAAGAGCAAGAAGGCCCAGCTTTATTGATATTTATTAGGAGCCAGGTAAAATATGTCACCGTTGCTTTGCCTAGACATTTAATGGTATTTGATTTTAACTGAGTTATGTACTTTTTATGCTGGCTCCACTGTTTTCATTTATGCTGGCTTTTGCCTTTTGCTTAATGCTTTTTAATGCCAATACTTAGGAGCTGGCATTTCCACCGCTCTGTAGATATTATTTTAAATTGTGGGGACCTTGAGGTCAGGATTAATGCAGGCTGTGTCAGAACCATAAGGTCTGGGTATACCAAGAGTTGGGAACCTTTCTCAGTCCAATGGATGCATTTCCTTGTGGGCAACCTTCAGGGAGCCACATGCCAATTGGTGAACATTGCCAGAGACTAAGATGGGTGATGACATAGATGTGACTCAGACCTCTGTACATTGGGCTACATTCCAGTCATTCAAAAGTCATATCCCGTGAAGTTCAGTGGGACTTCCTTCCAGGTGAGTGTATATATGATTTCAGCCTGAGTTAGTTGCACCTGAATCGCCATGGAATTCAATGCAAACAGTTGGGTAACCCCCTGACTTGCACCCCATTGTTTGCAATGCTGTCTAAGTGACAATGCACCCTATGTGGGCCTATTTTTGAAAGTGACTCGGAAACTACAACTAATCCAAAATGCGGCAGCTAAACTAGTGACGTGGAGTGGCTGCTGGGACCATATAACACTGGCCTTGAAAGACCTGCTTTGGCTCCCAGTATGTTTCCAAGCACAATTCAATGGGTTGGTGTTGACCTTTAAAGCCCCAAATGGCCTTGGCCCTATATACCTGAAGGAGAGTCTCCACCTGCATCATTCAGTGCAGACACTGAGATCCAGCTCTGAGGGTCTGCTGGTGGTTCTCTCAATGCAAGACGTGAAGCTACAGGAAACCAGACAGAGAGTTTTCTCAGTCAAGGAAAGCAACAACTACAGTGGTACATCGGGTTAAGAACTTAATTCATTCTGGAGGTCCGTTCTTAACCTGAAACTGTTCTTAACCTGAGGTACCACTTTAGCTAATGGGGCCTCCCACTGCCACTGTGCCGCCCCGCACAATTTCTGTTCTCATCCTGCAGCAAAGTTCTTAACCCGAGGTATTATTTCTGGAGTCTGTATAACCTGAAGCATCTGTAACCTGAAGGGTCTGTAACCCGAGGTACCACTGTATCTGACTTTTAGAAGACACCTGAAAGGAGTCCTGTATAGAGGAGTTCTTAATGTTTGATGTTTTACTGTGTTTAATTTGTTGGAAGCCACCCAAGTGGCAGGAGCAACCCAATCAGATGCATGGCATATATTGTTGTTGTTGTTGTTGTTGTTGTTGTTATTACTCAAACATTATGTTCATCTATGGATGTCCAAGGGCATTAGAAGTGCAATAGTTACTCTCACTTTCAGTAGAGTTAATCTCACCCCCCCACACACACATTGTGCACAGGTAAAAATTAAGGGAGGGAGAGCATCGTTTGACCCATTCCCATTTGCAATATGATAATACTCAGAAGGAATATGTGATCTCATTGTTAAAGATCTCAATGCATCACAGGTACAAAATGTGGTCTTGCGAAAGCCAAATTTGTGCCAGACAGAGAGGAGACTCTTTCAGTCATTGTGTGGTGTGTGTGTGTTTTTTTGGGGGGGATAAATCATTAGTCAGCATCGGCCCTTGTGGACAGCCCCAGTGAACTGACTTGTGCATTGCCTTGGCAGACACTCAAGGTCAATTTCAATTGAGTTACTCCCTTGGCTAGCAATATGGGGCTATGTTTACATCAGGAGCAATATTTTCAGTCTCAATGAGGATTTTGTCCTGCCAGCATTGGCAGCTGTGTTTTAGAGCAGTCTTTGTGGGGTCATTGCAGATACTTGGCCTCATCTGAATAAGAACTCATGATAGGAAAGGAAGGCTTCTCCTACTGTCTTGGTCAAGTATTTTTTTCCAGCTGTGGCAAGCCAGATGCGTCTGAGAATCACATGAGCAGGGCATGAGGGTGACATCCCTCTCATTGGTCCCCAGCACCTGTTGTTTATTGTGCCCTAGGGGGCTTAGTTTGGTCAGAATTGAGGCTTAACTTTGATCAGGATTGCAGGTTTACACTTGACACATTACTTCTTGTAAATGAGCCACTATAGTTGCTAGAGGGCTGTGAAAATTTGTGCCCTGGGCTTTTTAGCTTTGTCTACCCATGTACTGGGGCATGGGTGGCACTGTGGTCTAAACCACTGAGCCTCTTGGACTTGCTGATCAGAAGGTTGGCAGTTTGAATCTCCGCGACGGGGTGAGCTCCCATTGTTCGATCCCAGCTCCTTCCAAACTAGCAGTTCGAAAGCGAGCCAAAAATAATGCAAGTAGATAAATAGGTACCACTCCACCGGGAAGGTAAATGGCATTTCAGTGTGCTGCTCTGGTTTCAGTGTTCCATTGTGCCAGAAGCAGCTTAGTCATGCTGGCCACATGACCCGGAAAAACTGTCTGTGGACAAACGCCAGCTCCCTCGGCCTGTAAAGCATGATCAGCACCACAACCCCAGAGTTGTCCGCAGCTGGACTTAACTGTCAGGGGTCCTTTACCTTTTTTATTTTACCCATGTACTTTGTGAAACCAAAGAGGCACATTGGTTGCCAGATGTAAAAATAAATAAATATCCAGCTCTCCTACCCCACTAATAGGATGTCCTGCAAATGTTGTGAATGAATTACAGTTCTCATCAGCATCAGCCAAGATGACCATTCCTCAAGGATGATGGGAGCTGTGGTCCAAAAATATCTGGAGGTCACCGTGATGGCTACTCCTGTCTTAACAGAATAACAAAAGCATGAAGGATATATGACAATGCACATTCCCCCTCAAGATTGCTCTGTAACGCAAGTTTATTTAATGTAGTGGCTGTAAAATAATAAAAAGACAATGGAAACTGACAGTCTACCATGGGCATTCATGTTTGGTATTAAAAATTAAGTGAACAACATAGAACACAAGTGAAGGGCTTGCAGGAACACAGGGACAGCAATCTTCACTGTACTGTGAACTGGCCTGAAAATGAGTGAAATGGGAGAGAAACCTCTAAGGGAAACTCAAGTGTTGTGGAGAGCATTAGAAACATGTCTGCACATGATAACTTTGCAGAATGTGCAGTACAGGGCTTTGTAATTCGGAAGAGAAATGATTAAGAAGAGACATGATAAGAGGCTTGTTAAAATACAAAGAATATGGAGAATGTGGACGACAATGACTTTTTCTTCCGCTTGCCTAATACTAGGATAGAGTCACTCAATGGAATTAATTAGTGGTAGATTCAGCAGAGACAAGAGAAAGTACTTCAAAGAACACATGATTAACTGCAAGAATTCGGCCGCTTCACAAATTATTCACATCAAGAACATAAGAATAGGCTGGCAGCTGGTTCAGGCCATGTAACACTAACCTGAGATTTTGAATTAGAGCCCAAAAGGCTGACATCTTTAAGTTAAACTAAGGTTTTGCTGAAACTACAGACGGAGGAAAAAGTCATCCCCAAGGGTAATTCAACCCCCTGCAATGCAGGAATCTCAACTAAGGCATCCATGACAAATGGCCACCCAACCTCTGTGTGGAGTTTGCCCTCCTAGGTGTGTGACATTATACTGGGTTCATAAGGAAAGGGTTAACTAATTGTAAAATGACTCACCAATGGGAACCCAAGGGGAGGAGTTAGGAGTTAGAGTTAGAGTTGTTGAGAAGGCAGTCTGGAGTTAGAAGAGAGAGAGAGGATAAGTCTGTGGGTTGGGCTAGTCTGATGTGAGAGAGTGAGAGAATTTGTTAAGAGGAGTCAGTCAAACAGTTGAGATAATCAGTCAGAAGGTATTAGGAAGGTATAGGCCAGTAAAGAAACTAAAGTTAAGATACTGACAGGAATATTATCTGACAAACCATAAACTTGTTAATTTGGTTCACTTTTAACAACTGTCTGGACTCAGAGTTTTACCTGAGAGTAAAGGGTTGGTGGCAGCGGGGAAGCAAGCACAGTGGTGGCACAGGGATCAATAGACCGTTAAATGTCCGGGGACCCTGTGTAATCACCACTCTCTGCTTAAAAACGTCTAAGGAAGGAGAGTCCACAACCTTCCAAGGGAGTCTGTTCTACTGCCGAACAGCTCTTACTGTCAGAAAGTCCTGCTTGCAAGTTTCCCTCATGTATCAGTTTGCCCACTGTGAGAAGAGAATGCTGGACTAGGTGAACCATTGACCTGAACCAGCAGGTTCTTCTTACGTTCTTAACACGTGGAGGGCATCAGGTTGAGGAAGACTGCACTATATGAGCCAGTGTGGTGTAGTGGTTAAGAGTGGTAGACTCGTAATCTGGTGAACCAGATTCACTTCCCCGCTCCTCCACATGTAGCTGCTGGGTGACCTTGGGCTAGTCACACTTCTTTGAAGTCTCTCAGCCCCACTCACCTCACAGAGTGTTTGTTGTGGGGGAGGAGGGAAAGGAGAATGTTAGTCGCTTTGAGACTCCTTCGGGTAGTGATAAAGTGGGATATCAAATCCAAACTCTTCTTCTTCTCTTCTTCTTCTTCTTCTTCTTCTTCTTCTTCTTCTTCTTCTTCTTCTTCTTCTTCTTCTTCTTCTTCTTCTTCTTCTCTTCTTCTTCTTCTTCTTCTTCTTCTTCTTCTTCTTCTTCTTCTTCTTCTTCTTCTTCTTCTATCTTTTACTAAGCCTTCATCACCATGAGCATCACTTGCGTATAATGCATTAGGTGCTATACAAAAACAGAAAATACAAATTGCTGGCCACAGGATCCCCATCTAAAGGAGGGGGAACCAGAGGTAAAAGACCTTTAATTATACAACAGTGGGTGGCATTCTGCCTTTCAGTTCTAACCAGAAAGGATGCATATGCTTCCCGCTGAAAGTTCACCCCCAATTGCCAATAGGGCTTGTTAAGTGAACTGTTTCTTCTATGTTGATTTGAACTTTCATTCAGAAGCATTATGTACAGGCAGTCAATACTGAGCAGGATCAATGAGAATGCACTTAACATCCAGGCAAAACCAACAAGAGGTAAGAATGACTTTAACAAACCTTTAAGATCAAGTCTTATCCCTGGCCATACGTCTGCATGGAACTCAATTAAAAGCCACGCTTTGATGCAGCCATATGCCTGGAGGTCAGTCAAGCTCTGCTTTGCTTCACAATTATAAACTTGATGTTGCACTTCATGAGAATTATAACTGATGGGAATATTAATTATAGAGGCAAGCGGTCATAATGAGAGCTGGGCAATTCATACATGCAGACATATGCAATTTAGAGGAATGTAAAACCTTGACTGAGTTGGCGATTAAAAGATATACCGTATTTTTTGCTCTATAAGACTCACTTTTCCCCTCCTAAAAAGTAAGGGGAAATGTGTGTGCGTCTTATGGAGCGAATGCAGGTTGTGCAGCTATCACAGAAGCCAGAACAGCAAGAGGGATTGCTGCTTTCACTGTGCAGTGATCCCTCTTGCTGTTCTGGCTTCTGAGACTCAAATTTTTTTTTTATTGTTTTCCTCCTCCAAAAACTAGGTGCGTCTTGTGGTCTGGTGCGTCTTATAGAGCAAAAAATACGGGTACATGCAGAGTGTTGAACAGGAGATCTTGCAAAGAATTTGGCATCCTGAGTGTTTCATATTTCATTTGTTTTTAAGTCAGACAGGCCTTTAGCTTCATGAATGCACAAGGAAATTTGACTGCATGCAGGGAGTGTCTGGAGAGACTTCAGACTCTGCAGGAAGGAGGTCTGAGCAGAATTTCAGGGATTAGTGTGAAATTTAGTGCTTTGAATATCATCTTAATACTCCTCATGGACGACAAAAGAAAATACATGATTCCAAACCAGTAGAGGTTATGGAAAATTCCTTTACTTTAATGTTACAGAATTATTTTTTGCATTTCACATTTAGTTAGAGTAGGGTTACTTTCATTTTGTAATTCAGAGTGTGCAAAACATTAATCCTAAATGTCTAGCATGAAGTGAGTGAATGTTCTACTCAAAACAGCAACCATAAATCCTGGACTCTTCTGAAAGAAAGATGTGCCACTGGGTAATATATTAGGCCACCCTGAGACAAAAATCATGGTTCTGAAGACCAGCAGGAAACAGAAATGAAGTCTATTATCAAAGACCTTCAAATGTAGCACATTTTGATCATGAAAAGTGTCTGGTTTAATATTGTAAGTAATTCCTGCACTGCAGGGGCGTTAGACTGAATGACCTTTTGGGTCCCTTTCCCACTTTACAATTCTATAATTTGCTTGTTGTTGTTTAGTCGTTTAGTCGTGTCCGACTCTTCGTGACCCCATGGACCAGAGCATGCCAGGCACTCCTGTCTTTCACTGCCTTCTGCAGTTTGGTCAGACTCATGTTTGTAGCTTCAAGAACACTGTCCAACAATCTCGTCCTCTGTCGTCCCCTTCTCCTTGTGCCCTCCATCTTTCCCAACATCAGTGTCTTTTCCAGGGAGTCTTCTCTTCTCATGAGGTGACCAAAGTATTGGAGCCTCAGCTTCAGGATCTGTCCTTCCAGTGAGCACTCAGGGCTAATTTCATTAAGAATGGATGCGTTTGATCTTCTTGCAGTCCATGGGACTCTTAAGAGTCTCCTCCAGCACCATAATTCAAAAGCATCAATTATTCGGCGTTCAACCTTCTTTATGGTCCAGCTCTCACTTCCATATATCACTACTGGGAAAACCATGGCTTTAACTATATGGACCTTTGTTGGCAAGGTGATGTCTCTGCTTTTTAAGATGCTGTCTAGGTTTGCCATTGCCTTTCTCCCAAGGAGCAGACGTCTTTTAATTTCGTGACTGCTGTCACAATTGCGGCAATTTGCACTTGGAATCAAACTTTGGACATCTAGGAATTTTCAGATCTTAAATAATCTTGCATAATTTTAAATTTCAGATCAATGTTTTATTCACTGGGTAGGTGGGTGTGTAGGTGTTTTGCCATTATGAATTGAGATGATTGACAAGTCGGCTGCTCCACCCACCTGTCACATTTGGCCTATCAGAGGTAAGGGAGATAAAGATATGGCCTGCTGACTAGATCCAGTTCTCCACACCTGTTGTTGTTCAACAACGTATGGGGACATATGTTCACTCTACTAATGGGTCTGTATAGTTAGCCAGGACAACCATCACTCAGACTTTGTCTATGTGGTTAAAAGTGTGAGGGGCAGGAGGGGAAAAGGGAATTTGATATTGACTTTGGAATGAACCAAGAAAAGAGGAAATATATTTTCATCATGCGGCAAGGCAAAAGCCCAACGGGGAAAGATAATTAACGGAAACAAATGTCTCTGCTTGAGGCTTTGACACCAGCATATATATATATATATCCATGACAGGTGAGAATTGGGACATCAAAATAGAAATTATGCCACAGGGGACTTTCGCAAAGTGACAGAAGCCTTAATGAACACAAATAAGTTTTGAAGTGGAAAAGGGAGCGGGGGAAAGAGACTAAACAAAAATTAAAAAATGAAACTTTAATCACTGCTGTTTGAAATTGATAATAATAGAGTAAGTCTGCACATTTCTTTATTAACCACCAAACCATACATATACCTGTAGTCACATGCAAGCCATCAAACCAGGAACAGGGAGACCAGGGTTCAAATTCCAACTCACAACCATAAAGCTCACCCGGTAATCCAGGGCCAATCTTCCTCTTTGCCTGCATTCAGACTGGGACATTATGTCACAAATGGGTTGTTCAGATCTGATTTGTCTGTGTGGGTGATTAGCGCATAAGAGTCTGCACACTCCCATTTTTTCCAGCTGCCATATTTATTTCTATTCCACAGTTGCTGTCTGCACCAGTGGGCAGAACTGGACAGAAAAAAAAAACTTTTGTGTGATTGCTGAAGTTTTTTGCCCCTTCCCTCAACCACTCCACAGTAGTTAAAGTAAAGGTAAAGGGACCCCTGACCATTAGGTCCAGTCGTGGCTGACTCTGGGGTTGTGCGCTCATCTTGCTTTATTGGCTGAGGGAGCCGGCGTACAGCTTCCGAGTCATGTGGCCAGTATGACTAATCTGCTTCTGGCGAACCAGAGCAGCGCACGGAAACGCCGTTTACCTTACCGCCAGAGCGGTACCTATTTATCTACTTGCACTTTGATGTGCTTTGGAACTGCTATGTTGGCAGGAGCTGGGACTGAGCAACGGGAGCTCACCCCATTGCGGGTATTCGAACTGCCCAACCTTCTGATCGGCAAGCCCTAGGCTCTGTGGTTTAACCCACAGCACCACCCACGTCCCTCACTAGTTAGCTTAGACCCATACTAGTTATCTTAGAATAAAACTGTGATTTGTTGATACATGGCATCCACAACAGGACTCTGAATGAGGGCCGCCCAGTGCAGAATCTTGTGCAGTTATTACTTCTGGTGATTTGGAATCTATCTGCACTTCCATACAACCTGTTTGTTGAGGATTCATCCTGATTTGTTTTCGGGGAGAGTAGACAACGTTGGCTATTTAATTAGCATTTGTTTTGATTTGTTGGCAAGCAGGTTGGATGATGTAGCATCCAAGCAAGTGTCATCCTGCATTTCCCCATTATTTACCTGATCACAAAAAGCCTGAATTAGAGGAAGAGGGCTTGTTGCGCAATCAACTATAAATGCGCAACATGGATTTGACAGTTTGTGATTGAATTCCACCTGCAAATTTGGAGTTTTGGAGGGAGTGTTGGGAGAGGGTTTTGGAGTGGGTTGGGATTGAGGTTGAGAGGATAGGGAGGAAGATAGGGAGTGAGAGCTGGTTCTGAGCAGAAACATCCACTCTGAGGAAAATATCACAAGCTAGAGAAAGGAGTCTCTGAGCTTGGAGTGAAGGACAGTGTGGGGTGTCCTGTAAGAGTAATTAGGCCAGGAATTAACTGGGAGGCTGAGTTTGAGACAGGAGAAGTAGAAGCTGTAAAGAGACAGTCTTCTTAGGTCTCATTCCAGTCAGGAGGGGAGAGATTCTTCTAACAAGAGAAGCAGTAAAACCTTGGGTCCATTACTTGGAGTACCGCAGGAGTAGGATTGTCTAAGGGGTGTGTCACTGACAGAAAGTACCACCTTGTTAAGAACCAAATCATTAATCATAGAATCATAGAATCATAGAATTGGAACAGACCACAAGGGCCATGGAGTCCAACCCCCTGCCAAGCAGGAAACACCATCAGAGCACTCCTGACATATGGTTGTCAAGCCTCTGCTTAAAGACCTCCAAAGAAGGAGACTCCACCACACTCCTTGGTAGCAAATTCCACTGTCGAACAGCTCTTACTGTCAGGAAGTTCTTCCTAATGTTTAGGTGGAATCTTCTTTCTTGTAGTTTGGATCCATTGCTCCGTGTCCGCTTCTCTGGAGCAGCAGAAAACAACCTTTCTCCCTCCTTGTCAGGAAACTGCCATCGGAGCTAGAGGCGGAGGGAAGGCTCCAGAGGGATGCCAGAGAGGGTCCCAGTAGGGAGAGAGACAGCCCATCCGCTGGGGAAGGAAATCAGCATAACACCAGTGGAGAAGGGGGGCAGATGGGGGCAGATCCCTGCTCTGCCTCTTCTGTCACTTCCTCCTCCAAATTCTCACTGACACAGGTGTCCAGGCAGGTGTGTGTGTGTGTGTGTGTGTGTGTGTATACACACAAGGTGTGACTGAACAATTCGGTGAATGGTCACAGAAATCATAGAATCATAGAATCATAGAGTTGGAAGAGACCACAAGGGCCATCGAGTCCAACCCCCTGCCAAGCAGGAAACACCATCAGAGCACTCCTGGCATATGGTTAAGAACCAAAGTAATAAGTGTGAAGTTAAGTTAAGAACCAAAGTAATAAGTGTGAAACAATTGAGAAAACCTTGAAGTGAAATGAGTATCCTAAGTTTTATCCACTCGTGTCTCAAACCTCCCTGTTAAATAAAATTTTTATTGTTAATTTAAACAACAAAAAAGAATTCCACCTGCAAATAGCAACAATCTGAAGATGCCCTGAGGTTCTATTACTACAGCCTAAAGTTCTCTGAGCCTCACTTGTTTCAAGGACTGACTTAAAAAAGAAAAGAAAAACAGCCTTCCCTCTTGCAAAGCCAGGAGCGTTGTTGTTCTGCTTCATCAGCAGAATCGAACATTTCCATTTCCTTTTTAAAAGCTCCAAAGACTTGAGCATTTTGCTAGCTGTCAACAGACAAGCACTGCAGTCGGAGCGAGCTGCAGAACTGGCGCACTTGACCCAGTCAAATGTTACGGCGCCAAGGGTCGAGAAATAACCACAGCAACAGACTCGGTGCCAAAAGGGGAGGTAGGGAGGATAACAGCTGGACTAATAAAGTGAAAGATCTCTACAGTGTAACAAGGGTCCAAGCGTTGTCGCTTTGCATGGTGTGTAACTCAGATGGCATTTCGGAGGCACCCACCGTGAGCTGTTGCTTCAGGGCACTGGGTTAACATGCATCAGTGCTGGTGGAAACATCTTGGGGACCCGTGCGAATTGCTCTTTGCCTTAGGGCTAGGAAAAGATGCTGTATTTGAGCGGAAAGCAGGAACTGTGGCTGTAACTTGAATTCAGTGAAGCTTTCAACAAAGTCCCCCATGATATTTTGGCAGAGAAGCTGGCCAAATGTAGGCTAGAGAATGCTACTGTTATGTGGATTTGTAGCACTTTTACTAAACAAACCAGAATGCTCGCCAATGGTTCCTTTGCCCTCCTGGGGGAAAAGTGGAAAGTGGGATGCTGTAGGGTTACGTCCTGGGCCCAGTGTTCTTCAGCATCTTTTCTATGCTTATGATAACATATTATTCTCTCAGAAACTCCAAGTGTCCCTGATTTAGAGAAGCTGTCCCAGTTTCTGATTTGATTCCATAATGTCTGACTTTTCCTTAGGATGTCCCTATTTCCAATGGCAAAGTTTTGGAGGGTATGGAGTTATCTGACCCCTGAGCTGTCTGAAGGTAGGCCTGTACAGGGAAGTGTGTTTTTTTAATGTTTAATGTTTTATTGTGTTTTTATATATGTTGGAAGCTGCTCAGAGTGGCTGGGGCAACCCCATAAGATGTATGGGGCATAAATTTTCATTATGGAATGGGATGTCCTTATTTTGATCAGAGAAATGCTGGAGGGTATATTCTCTTGCTAATTATGCTGTTTTATATTTGACTTCCTTTAGTAATGCTTCATTTTGAAATATTTTAGTTAATATTTTAGTTTCCTGTTAACTATGTTGCTTTAAATGTATACATTATATATCACATTATATTATATATACATTCTTCAGTAATGTTTTATTCTGGATTCTTTTATTTGATGTTTTAAGGTAGGTTGTAAACCGTTTTGAGGTGTATGTCCCCCTGAAAAATGTAAAGAAGTATAGAAATGAAATAAATAATAATAATAATTTTCCGATGACACCAAACTGGGAGGGGTATGTAATATCTCAGAATATAGAATCAGGATTCAAAATAACTGTTACAGATTGGAGAAGTGGGCCATGTCAACAAGATGAATTTGGGTACTCTCAAATATAAGGTTTTCTACACTTAGGCAGGAATAATCAGATGCACAAATATGGGACACCTGACTTGACTTTTGGAGTGATGCTTCATTTGAGAAATGCCAGCTCCCGGAAGTCTCTTAGGACTGCTAGTCTGGTTATAAATTAGACACAAAGGTGAGAACATCATGATATATGTTGGCTGTTGTATGAAATGGCATTGACTCCTGAGGCTTTCAAACGTATGTTTGTCTTCATTTCCTGCTTCTGTGATTTACGGAAGCATCTGCTTTTCAAGACAGGCCAAAATGAGCCCTGGGTATGATGCAACAGACCTCTGTTTACATACGTAGCTGAGATAATAAAGGAAAAGAGCCCAATAAGTTGGGAAGTGTAATGAGACTTGAAGGCACTTTTTACCATCTTTGGTGGACCTGCCCAAAGATTAAGGCCTACTGGGAAATGATCTATAATGAAATTAAGAAAATCCTTAAGTGGACATTTGTAAAGAAACCGGAGGCTTTTCTCTTGGGCATGGTCGGCCAATTGGTACCAAAGAAAGATAGGACATTCTTTATGTATGCAACTACAGCAGCAAGAATCCTGTTGGCAAAGTATTGGAAGATGCAAGAACTACCTACTCTGGAAGAATGGCAGACGAAGGTGACTGAATATATGGGACTGGCAGAGATGACCGGCAGAATCCGTGACCAGAGGAAAGAGACAGTGGAGGAGGATTGGAGAAAATTTAAAATATATCTTAAAAATTATTGTAAAATCGTGGACTGATAAGATGTTAAGGGGAAAGAAACAAAGAACTACAGCTGTAAATGTTAATCTTAAGTAAATCTAAAAGAGACTTGATTAAAAAATTGACTGAAGGGTTGCTAAAAAAGAAAATGGTAAAATAAGGATGCGGTGAAAGGGAGGTATGGGGAAGTCAAATTCTGTTGTATGTTTTTGATATATGTGTTTTGTTCTGTATTGTCTTTTGTATGTTAAGAAAACTAATAAAAATTATTATAAAAAAAAGGAAAAGAAGGCACTTCCCTGGGTACTTGTGGGCTCATGCAGAATGAATGAAAGGTATTTGTTCAACAAATTGCAATCAATGGGGCTTTTTCAGGATGTATGCATGGGTTGTTTTTATTTATTTTTTATTATTTTTATTTATATTTTTATTATCTGAGATGCAGGTGGCACTGTGGTCTAGACCACTGAGCCTTTGGGGCTTGCCAATCAGAAGGTCGGCGGTTCGAATCCATGCGAGGGGCTGAGCTCCCATTGCTCTGTCCCAGCTCCTGCCAACCTAGCTGTTCAAAAGCATGCCAGTGCAAGTAGACAAATAGGTACTGCTGTGGCAGGAAGGTAAATGGTGTTTCTGTGCGCTCTGGCTTTCGTCATGGTGTTCCGTTGCGCCAGAAGTGGTTTACTCCTGCTGGCCACATGACCCGGAAAGCTGTCTGTGGACAAACGCCGGCTCCTTCAGCCTGAAAGTGAGATGAGTGCCACAACCCCATAGTCACCCTTAACTGGACTTAGCCATCCAGGGGTCCTTTACCTTTACCTATTATTATTATTATTATTATTATTATTATTATTATTATTAATAATCATAATATTAGTCACAGAGTAAGCCAGTCAAACACACAGTTCAAAGCTGGAACCAACATATGATCTTCACAAGCTTGGCTGAGTTTCAGGCCTAGTGAGCACAGCTGCTCAAGCCCTACAGGTCTTACTCTATGAACCAGACTAAAATCCCCACCTCCCTACAGCTGCCTATATCTTTTCTTCTCCTGGTCTTCTTCCAAGCAATCAGAGACTGTGTCTGCATGCCACCTGCCTTTGCTCCTCCTGTTTCATACCTCTCCTGGTTCTGGGGGACAAGGAGGGAGAGGAGCCTATTGCAGCAGGAGGGGAGACACTTATAACTCTTCACCAGTCTGACTCATCTCTGCCTCTTGGCTTTCCTCATCCCACTCATCTGTTTCAGATTCTGCCTCTGATTTTTGACTTCTCTTAGTCATAGACTCTCCAAACTCACTAAGCCCTATTACCCCTTCAGCTTCCAACACCTCCTCTTCCCAGGCTTCTCCCTCTTCTCCCTGTGACCACGCATTGCTGTCCCACCATCGCTCCCTGGGCTCTGAGACTTCTTCCCTTGGTGGTTCCCCAGCAGGTTCCTCCAGCTATGCCTTTGAGTCCAGCCAGTGTGTGACATTTAAGAAATTTCTTCATCTGTAGATATCAGGCTGGTTCACAGCATAAAAATACAATGAAAAAAACGACAAAATGCATAATAAAGACAAGAACAATGGGTTAAGAGAGGGAGAGGTGAACACAAGGGTGGACAACATAGTTTCCTCCAGCTGCTTTTGGAGAACAATTTTCATCAGCCTCCGCTAGAATGGTGAAAGACCAGTTATGGTGGGAATTGCTGTCCATTGACATCTGAAAGGAACACAATGGCCACCCCTGGGCTAATAATAATAATACCCTGCCCATCTGGCTGAGTTTCCCCAGCCACTCTGGGCGGATCCCAATCAAGTGTTAAAAACAGTACAGCGTTAAATATTAAAAACTTCCCTGAATAGGGCTGCATTCAGATGTCTTTTAAAGATAGGATAGCTGCTTATTTCCTTCACATCTGAAGGGAGGGTGTTCCACAGGGTGGGCGCCACTACTGAGAAGGCCCTCTGTCTGGTTCCCTGTAACCTCACTTCTCGCAATGAGGGAACCGCCAGAAGGCCCTCAGCACTGGATCTCTGTGTCCGGGCTGAACGATGGGGGTGGAGACGCTCCTTCAGGTATACAGGACCAAGGCCGTTTAGGGCTTTAAAAGTCAGCACCAACACTTTGAATTGTGCTCGGAAATGTACGGGAGCCAATGCAGATCTCTTAGAACCGGTGTTATGTGGTCCCAGCGGCCACTCCCAGTCACCAGTCTAGCTGCCGCATTCTGGATTAATTGCAGTTTCCGGCTCACCTTCAAAGGTAGCCCCACGTAGAGCGCATTGCAGTAGTCCAAGTGGCAGGTAAGGTCTCAGCCTGCATACCAGGTGAAACTGGTAGACAGCTGCCCTAGACACAGAATTAACCTGCACCTCCATGGACAACTGTGAGTCCAAAATGACTCCCAGGCTGTGCACCTGGTCCTTCAGGGGCACAGTTACTCCATTCAGGACCAGAGAATCCCCCGCCCCCGCCCACCCCCTGTCCCCCCAAAACAGTACTTCTGTCTTGTCAGGATTCAACTTTAATCTGTTAGCCACCATCCATCCTCCAACCGCCTCAAGGCACTCACACAGTACCTTCACCGCCTTCACTGGTTCTGATTTAAAGGAGAGGTTGATCTGGGTGCCATCTGCATACTGATGAACATCCAGCCCAAGTGCCACACTAGCTATTTTCTATATATAACTCTGGTCTCCTTCATGGATCACTGCCTTGTCGTGGTGAAGGGGCTTGAATAACTCAGAGAAGTTATGCCGTGCAGGGCCACCCAAGATGGGTGGAGGGTTTTGACCAAACGTGATCCACCTGGAGCAGGAACCGGCAAGCCACTCCAGTATCCCTGCCAAGAACACTCCATTGACAAAGACAACAGGCATATAAAAGTTATGACGCTGGATGAAATGGTTGGACAGTGCTCTCAAAGCTACCAACATGAGTCTGACCAAACTGTGGGAGGCAGTGGAAGACAGGAGTGCCTGGCGTGCTCTGGTCCATGGGGTCATGAAGAGTCAGACATGACTAAATGACTTAACAAACAAAAAAATAACTCTGGTAATTTTGGTTACTGTAAGTGGTCCATTTACGGTATATGAATCCTTCCTTTTGCTGGTTATTTTGTTGCTGTTCCATTCCAAGGTCAAGGAGAGGGGATGAGAAATCTGTGTTAGTAGAGACAGCTATGCATGGCTGCTGCTGTGATTAAGAGTCCAGAAGGCAGCACAAGCGTAGCCCACAGGCTGTATTGTTCTCTGGGCTCATAAATCACAGCTCTCGCTGCAGCCATCGTCGTGCTGAGACCAAGAACTCAAGTTGTGCCTCTGGCCTGATCTAATTTGTGTCTGTGGCATCACTGATGGTAAAATCCATCAGTTTCATACCCAAATAGACCAGGTAAGTAAAATATGGTGGTGTTTGTTTTCAGTACTGTTGAAAACCATCCAAGAAAGGAGGGAAAGGAGAATGATGGTGCTCTGCTCTAAAAAGTTTTCACTAAAAAATCTGATAAACTAAATTTGGGAGCCAGACGTGGCCTCTGGCCACTGCTTGGCCTGAGGCTAAAATCCTGTGCAGACATACCTGGGTGCAAGCCCCACTGCAGAATGTGGAACTTATTTCTGAGTAAGCGTGTACTGGGTTTTATTTATTTATTTTATTTTTAAATTCTACTAGTCTGTTTTTATCCCAGTTTTTCCTCCAAAGAACTCAAAGCGGCATGCATTGCTTCCCCCCTTCTCAAGCTTTGTCCTCAAAACAACCCTGTGAGGTAGGTTGGGTTGAGAGGCAGTGAATGGTCCAAAGTCACCCAATGCGCTTTATGACCGAGTGAGAATTTGAACCCAGCTCTCATGGGTCCTAGCCCAGCAGTCTAACCACTATATCACAGTGCCTCTCTGTGCTTCATTAGGCCTGTAAAACTCTACCCCTGAGAACTGTGAGTATAGGGTGGTATATTATTATTATTATTATTATTATTATTATTATTATTATTATTATTATTATTATCCCTGTGCACCTTCTAGGTTTGTCAGGTGCTTTGAGGAAACTACTGTTTCTCTTTGATATATTAAAATTGAGCATGATGTCTTATTATTTTATTATGCTTCATTTCTTGAATGGTTGTTCATCAGGTACAGAAAGCTGACAATGCAGGTAATTAATAGATATTTGTTTACCAATACGCACGATCGTTTTGCATTGGTAGCTTTGTGAGCATTTGTTTTGAACTGCTGCATGGAAAGTGCTTTGCCTGTCTGTACATCTGCCCCCTGTTCTCTAAAGGTTTGGCTGCCTCTTGAGATATTGGTCGCCAGACTCGGCTGGAGGGTTCCTGAGATGGGGAGTGGCAGACTTCATTGCCATTTGGATGCTAGCTGCCATTTTGAATCAAGATGGTGGACTGAAAGGTCACATCACAATGTTTTCCGGTTTCTAAAAATTCCTCGGCAGCTCTGGGCACTCCCCACTAGTATTCAAGAAACCTGAATTGTATCACTTGTCCCTTTTGTGGCCTGGAGATCCATGCTTGCTCACACAATTTGCAGTAGCCCAGTAAACTATCACACAGACCACATTCACACATTCATATAAAGCACTATGCTACCCCTTTAAACAGTCATAGCTTCCACCAAAGAATTCTGGGAGCTGTAGTTTGTTAAGGGTGCTAAGAGTTGTTTAAAAGGTAAAGGTAAAGGACCCCTGACAGTTAAGGCCAGTGAATGACTCTGGGGTTGTGGTGCTCATCTTGCTTTACTGGCCGCGGGAGCCGGCATACAGCTTCCGGGTCATGTGGCCAGCATGACCAAGCTGCTTCTGGCGAACCAGAGCAGCACATGGAAATGCTGTTTACCTTCCTGCTGCAGTGGTACCTATTTATCTACTTGCATTTTTGGCATGCTTTTGAACTGGTAGGTTGGCAGGAGCTTGGACCGAGCATTGGGAGCTCACCCTGTCATGGGGATTCGAACCGCCAACCTTCTGATCGGCAAGCCCAAGGCTCAGTGGTTTACACCACAGTGCCACCCACGTCTTGAGTGTTGTTAGGAGACCCCTATTCCCTTCAGTGAGCTACACTTCCCAGAGTTCCATGGGAAGAGGATTTTACTGTTAAACCACACTGGGAACTGACGATAGAGAAGAATGCAAAGAACACCACCTTTTCCTGCTTTCTAGGTTGGTGGTTTTGCCCATGCATGTAAGAAAAGGACACAAAGATGATACTGTGCTGTATGCAGCAAAGAGAGATTTGGGAGGTAACCGGGGCTAAAAATGGCACAAGGCAATGGGATGTCAAGTCATGGGTGCCCAGTTATTGGGCCCACTGCCCCCAGCCTTGCAGTGTTAGGCCACCTCCTGGAATTCTGGACATTGCCCCCAGAATTGGTCCTAAAGGGATCTGTGGGGGAAAATATTACCCCAGGGATTCTTGTCATTCTTAAACAGACAGTGAAGATGCCCTACAGGTAAAGCTAACTAGGAAAGCGCTTTGCAATAAAGTGCCGAGACTGAAAATGCAATTAAGTTGAATCTAAATGGACAGAGCTTCTAATCGACACATTAAGGATTCCCAAATGAGTTCATTATGAATGCCTCGCCCGATAATGCAATAATGGGGGAGAAGGGGCAATTACATTTTGGAAAGGGCAAAGGTGGAGGAGGTAAAGATGAACACAGTGCAGAAATGCTGAAACTCAAGCGGAGCGTCTGCTAATGTCCCTTCCCCCTACTTTCTCTCTTGGCTTTGTTGTGCTTTTGTTCCCGCATCTCCAATATGCAGGATGGCAAAGGAACTGCTGACACTGGCAGCTTTGATGCCCATCTTCAACTCAGCAGGCTGCACCGCATTATACAAGGAGTCACACTGTGCCAGCCCCATGTTTCCCAGCCAACAACCCAGAGGCAGATGGCAACAAGGACCAAATCTGCTCACAAAACTAACACTCCCCCTGTCCCGTCCCCCCCATCGTGCTTGTCTGCAGGGAGAATTGCAGCTCTGCTTTAAAGAACGAAAAAGGAAGGAAGGAAAGCAGGCTATCTTGGAGATGATAGAACATCAGGAGAAAGAGATGTTGCGTCAAGAACAGGACTTTGCACCAAGCCAGGACCTTGGGCTTTAAGGAGCATGTAGATGGTCCATCTGGACTGGACACAGCTGGGCTGTAAATGCCATTTATTTATTCCATGTATTTAAAGAATTTGTATTCCACTCATCAGCCCACCTGAAAAAGGCTGCAGGAGCAGCTTGCAAATAGAATTGACAAGATACTCCCAGCCTATAGGCGTATATGTATTAAAAGACATGACACAAACTGACTGTTATCTCACCAGACCTAAATTAGGAGGCCATTATTGTACCAAGCACTGATTGACAGCACAATCCATTGTATGTTTGCTCAGGAGTAAATGCTGCTGAGGAGGGCTGTGGACCAGATCCAACTGAATCCTGAGCCAAATCAGGCTGATTCAGGGTGGATCCTGAGTTTGCCCAAGTCCACAGCTCAGAATCTCCTTGTGTTGGGCTTACGGAGTAACCACAGGCTGTCAAGGGTGTCTAGTGGAGAAGAGAGGTAGGCAGCCCCTTGTGAAGCAACACCCAGCAGTATTGAACTCGACTACAAACAGTGCAGTCAGAAGGAGGGGAATGATACAACAACTCATGCCTCCACTCCCTCTAAACATCCAAACCCTAAAAAATAGGGTTTAAAAAAAACCCTAATTAAACATTAGTCTCACTCATCCTCAAATTCGTTCAGGGTCAAATCCTGTCCAGGTGTCTCCTGGGCCACTCTGAGTGAAGGTAAGACTGAACAGGCCCAGCTTCGGTAGCAGAAACCATCCACAGTCCTGCCATGGATTTCAATGGAATGAAGTCCCAACTATGGGCAGATCTACACTCATAGTTTATAATGTTAAAGAAGGCTTATGGATTGGTCCTTCTTTCAATGTTCTTAATGCATTATTAAAATATGACATCAGAGGGCATTGGAGAAGAACCAGCAACTGGAAGCAGGGAGACAGAAAGAAACCAAGGTAAAAACACACAAAAACCCCCAGGTTAATTTGCAACTATGCCCTGTGACATTTTAGAACAATATACCAGTATCTAATATCATCCTAATAACGTTAAACAAGTCAGTAGATCCAGTCTATATCTTATAAAAATGGCAGCCTAGCTTAAGCTGCCAGTGATGGTGATGGAAAGATGAACCACCTTCTACATCAGCCCCAAGTTTTAAGCGAGCCCCATCTACCCACAAACCTGCCACTTTCCAGATTTTCCTGCACTACAGTTCCCATCACCCTTGACCACTGGCTATCCTGGGTGGGGCTGATGGGAACTCAAAACAAGTCACTAGATTGGGGGAGGCTGGAATACATAACTGAGAGCAAGTGTCCTGTGCAGTAAACAGCTTTAGCAGGGGATGAGATTGAGTCATCCTTACATCAGCTAGAATTTAGGGCAAATTTTGAGGGACTGAATGGAGAAGGATCTTTTCCAGACAACAATAGAAACTTATCAGACTCCTTTGTGTTCTCGTCTAAGGCAGTGAAGGGGAAGAGGAGGGAGGAGGAGGATAAAAGGCTTATTTCTTCATGGTAGTTGGGGAGAAGTGAGAAGGGATTAAGTCGTGGCAGCAGGAGGGAGCGAACTAAGAGAAGACACTCTGGTTGCTGTGATTTGGGGGAGTTGACTTTACTTTGGCAACTTAGTGTTGCCATTAAAATCTATTGGGCATTTTATAACAAATAAAACTATTCAGTATCACTCAGCTTATTTAAAGGGTCTAATATTTCTAGTATCTGGTATTTTGTGAGAGGGCGAAAAAGTTCCTTTCCATCCAATTCCCGTATCCAGTTTCCCCACATCACATATTCCATGGGATGCAATTATCAGCAAAAAGGAATTTGTGGCCACACAAAGGAGCTTCGAAGGGGCTTGTGCAGAGATGGTCAAAGAGCTTTCAGCACCTTGGAGAGCAACTGGGAGAAGATGCTCTTATGCAGAGTGGGATTGGGTAGCGGTAAAAAGAGGGGCTTCCATTTCAACACTGAAGGATATTGTGGAAAGTAAGGGATACTAAAACATGTTCAGAAATGAGTCACATATTTATTTTTTTAATATAATTTTTATTAAGTTTATAATATACAAAATCCAACTTCCAAATACATATTTCCATAGATCTAATAGACTCCCCCCATCTTCCGAGCACTGCATTCTCTATCGATTCAAAACCTCAGCAATTTGTTAACTTATTTTAAACATAATAATATGTCTTCCATTTTATCGTGATATCTAGTCTCTAAACATTACAGTCCAAATCCATTAATTTTTAGTTTCAACACAATAAAATTATTTCATTACACCACTTCTGTCTTGTTATACCTTATTTTCCAATTCAAAAATTTTCCGATGCTGAAGCTGTAATTTCCTAAAAAGGAGCATTTTTTAACATTCATACAACTTATAATGCTTTTTCAAATAATCCTTGAACTTTTCCCAAACTTCCTCCGTTTCTTCTTCTCCCGAGTCTCGAATTCTGCCAGTCATTTCAGCCAGTTCCATATAGTCCATCAGCTGCGTCTGCCATTCTTCCAATGTGGGTAGATTTTGTGTCTTCCAGTGCTTTGCCATCAAGATCCTTGCTGCTGTAGTAGCATACATAAAGAAAATTCTATCTTTCTTTGCCACCCTCTGTTCCACCATGCCCAGGAGGAAGGCCTCCGGTTTCTTGGGTAAGGTAAATCTAAGCACCTTTTTTAGTTCATTATGTATCATCTCCCAGAAGGCCTTCACCTTCGGGCAGGTCCACCAGAGGTGTAAGAATGTCCCTTCCTCCTCTTTACATTTCCAACATTTGTTGTCAGACAGGTGATATATCTTTGCAAGCTTGACTGGGGTCATGTACCACCGGTATATCATTTTCATAATATTTTCCTTCAGGGCACTACATGCCGTAAATTTCATTCCGGTGTTCCATAACCTTTCCCAGTCTTCGAACATAATGTTGTGCCCCAAATCCTGTGCCCACTTTATCATGGAGGATTTAACAATCTCATCCTGTGTATTCCATTTAAGCAGCAAGTTGTACATTCTCGAAATTAACTTAGATTTTGGCTCTAGCAACTCTGTCTCTAATTTCGATTTTTCCTCCTGGAAACCCACTTTTTTGTCCGCTTTAAAAACTTCCTGGATTTGGGCATAATGCAACCAATCTCGCACCTTGTTTTTTAACTTTTCCATACTCTGCAACCTCCAATTATCTCCAATTTTTTCAATTATTTCCCAATATTTAGGCCAGTGGGCCTCCATATTGAGTCTTTTACGTGCTTTGGCCTCCATCGGTGAGAGCCACCTCGGAGTTTTACTCTCCAATAAGTCTTTATATTTTGACCAGACCATAAAAATTGCCCTTCTGACAATATGGTTTTTGAACAATCTATGAACTTTAACCTTGTCGTACCACAAATATGCATGCCACCCAAAAGCATTATCAAATCCCTCCAGGTCGAGGACATCGGTGTTCTCCAATAAAATCCAATCCTTCAACCAGCAGAGGGCTGCAGATTCATAATATAACCTCAAGTCCGGCAGGGCAAACCCCCCTCTTTCTTTCGCATCAGTTAGTATTTTAAACTTTATTCGGGGCTTTTTGCCCTGCCAGACAAATTTAGAAATATCCCTCTGCCATCTTCCAAAACATTCCACCTTGTCCACGATCTGGAGGGCCTGAAACAAAAATAACATTTTCGGCAATACATTCATCTTTATAGCAGCTATTCTACCCAACAAGGAAAGTTTCAGTCTTGACCATGTTTCCAAGTCTCTTTTAATCTCTGACCAACATTTCTCATAATTGTCCTTAAACAAATTCAAGTTTTTGGAGGTCAAGTACACCCCTAAGTACTTTACTTTTTTAACCACATTTAGTTCCGTTTCTTTTCTGAACTCCTCTATTTCAGTAGTTGTCAAATTTTTTGCTAGGACTTTAGTTTTTTGTTTATTCAGCTTAAATCCCGCCACCCGACCAAAGTCAGAAATTAATTCTAACGCTCTTTTAGTACTAGAGGCTGGCTCCTGTAATGTTAATACCAAGTCATCTGCGAATGCTTTCAGTTTATATTGTTTCTCTCCGACCACAATTCCCTGTGCCAACCGGTCATTTCTGATCATGTTCAATAGCACCTCCAGGACTGAAATAAACAGCAGAGGAGATAGAGGGCACCCCTGTCGTGTCCCTTTTTCAATTTTGAACTCCTCTGTCACCACGTTGTTTACTATCAATTTAGCTTTTTGTTCTGAATAAATTGCTTCTATTCCATTTTCAAACCCCCGCCCTACTCCCATCCTTTCCAAATTTTTCTTCATAAACATCCAAGAAATGTTGTCAAAGGCTTTCTCCGCATCAATAAAAATCAACACCGCTCTTGTATTTGAGTTTGTCTGTAGGAATTCCAAAATGTCAATGATGTTTCTTGTGTTATCAAATAAATGCCTGCCAGGGAGAAAGCCTGCTTGGTCCTTATGAATCACTTCATTTAATACTTTCTTAAACCTGCTTGCCAAAATGTCTGCAAAAATTTTATAATCCACATTTAGGAGTGAAATAGGACGGTAGTTTTTAAGTTGGGTTTTTTCAGTTTCTAATTTTGGTATCAACGTGATGAAAGCTTCTTTCCACGTTTCCGGTGCCTTCTTCCCCTCCATAATCTGGTTACTAACTTCCAACAGTGGTTGTATCAACGAATCCTTCAGTACCTTATAGTATTTGGAAGTAAGTCCATCTGGTCCTGGAGACTTGCCCAGTTGGAGGTTCTGAATGGCGCATTCAATTTCTTGGAACGTAATATTACAGTTCAAGGTTGCTCTCATTTCCTGAGGTATTTTTTGTAATCCATTAGTTATGAAAAATTGGTCCACCTCCGAATCTTTTTGTGGCCTTTGTGAATAAAGTTCTTTGAAGTATCTCTGGAAACACTTTCTAATTTCCTCGGGTTTCTGAACCATTCTCCCTTCGATCTCTAGATTTGTAACTGTATTAAGCTTTTGTCTCTTTTTCAACTGCCAAGCCAGCAGCTTCCCACACTTGTTAGCAGATTCAAAGGATCTTTGTTTCATTTGTTTAATTTTCCATTCCACCTCCTGATTTATCAGTTTCGAATATTGTGCCTGGAAAAACTTCACTTCTCTCAATACTTCCTTTGATTTAGGCCTGGATCTCAATTTTTTCTCTCCTTCTCTTATTTTCTCCAAAATCTTCTCCTTCTTTTCATTCCAGAGCCTTTTTTTGATCGTATTCTGCTGTATTAGAAACCCTCTCATAACTGCTTTACTTGCGTCCCAGATTGTTCTTTTTTCCACATTTGTCTTTAGATTTATTTCAAAATAATCCTTTAAAGCTTTTTGGGCCTTCCTAACAATCTCCTGATCTCTTAACAAAGCGTCATTCATTTTCCATCTGAAAGATCCGGTTGTATTTAATCTCAGTTCCATTCTCAAAGCATTGTGGTCGGAACAGGTTTTTGGGCAGATTTCCACTTTTCTAGTCTTAGGTGCCAGTCCTCTAGTTATCCATATTTGGTCGATTCGCGTCCACGTCATATGGGCCTCAGAAAAGAACGTTCCTTCTTTCCCTAGAGGGTTCTTGATCCTCCATATATCAGTCAAGTCCAAATTGTCAGTCATTTCGAAAAAAGTTTTTGGTAGTCTGCCGTCTTTCGTTATGTTAGCACTTTGCGACTTATCCATATTCACTGAGACGACTCCGTTCATATCTCCCAACATGATAATGTTGTTGTAATCCAAATAGTCCAGCATAGTCTCATGCAGCCTCTTGAAAAATTCCGATTTCCCTTCATTTGGGGCGTATATTCCTAAAATTAAAAACTTTTCTCCTTGTGTCTGAATTTCAACCGCCAAAATTCTGCCCTGTTCATCTTTAAATACAAATTTTGGTGACAAGTTCTCCTTTGCATATATCACCACTCCTCTTTTCTTGACTTTGTCCGATGAAATAAATTCTTGGCCTAACCTTTTATTAATTAACACTTTTCTGTGGAGTCTTGTCACATGTGTTTCTTGCAAGCAGATAATGTCCAATTGTTCTTTTTTCAAAATATGAAATACTTTTCTCCTTTTTTCTGGAGAGTTCCCGCCATTTATGTTCCAACTAAGAAGCTGTAGAGACATCCTGGTCTAGTACTTAAGTATCACAGTTGGGTAGCTATGTTATCCTCCGTTCCCGAAGGATGTGGTGCCGGTCCGCCTCCAGATGGTCCTGGTGGTAATCCCGGTGGTGGAGGCCAAGAATCTGCGGCTCTCTTTTGGAGGTCCTCCTCGTTGTCGTGCAGGAACTTCTGCTGGTCCTCTAGTGTTTTAATTCTTACCTTCTTTCCTTTATAGGTAAATGATAAACCTTGAGGGAATTCCCACCTGTAAGGAATTGCGTTGTACCTTAACAGTTTGGCCAAGTCTGTATATGAGGCTCTAAGGTCCAACAGATATTTAGGAATGTCTCTATAAATTTCTGCTCTTTTGCCTTCAACTTCCAGAGATTTTTTAAAATGTTGGCCTAGTATCTTGTCTCTTTCCTCTCTTGTTCTCAAACAAACCAAACAGTCTCTGGACTTGTCTTTCTTAGCCGATCTTCCCAATCTGAAGGCCGTCACAATTTTAAAGTCTTTGTCTTCCTCAACCCCCCAAAATTTAGAAAATAACTACGTCAAAAATTCCTCTAGGTTGCCCTGTTCCAGTTCTGGGACGGCCCTCAGCCTAAGATTGCATTCCTTACTTTTCAATTCCACCATTGACAGGTAGGCTTGCTGTTCCATTTCAACACTGAAGGATATTGTGGAAAGTAAGGGATACTAAAACATGTTCAGAAATGAGTCACATAAACACGGAAATGGACATAGGGATGACTGGTTGGAAACTAGTTTTTGTTCTAGAACAAGGATGAGGAGAGGGAATAACCTAAAGGATTAAAAAAAATTTGCTACTCTTTACAGGACCACGAGTAACAACTGCTTAGAGCTTTTATTACAATCAAGTGGTATATAAAATTTCTTAAATAAATAAATGCCTAACTACAAGAGTTTTAGGTGTTTTATAGCTCCACCATGGAATTTATTGATGTACATCATCATAGGATAAACAAGCACACATTCATTGGGGTAACACAGTCCATGCTGTTGGGTGGCATTTTCCTTATCCCAGTCTTTCCTAGAGATTTGTGCTATATTTCCACCACCCCGTCCCTTATTCAAGACAGTTCTCTCCCCTAGGGACAAAAGGCTGTACCTTGGTTAATGTGGGGGTGGGCAGAAAAGCCCTTCCACCACCAATGACTTCTGAGGTAACGGACAAATGGCATCTTCCTGCTCCACACTGCACCTAGCCCCTATTATTTCTGGGAACACCTTTGACTGGCCGGCTGAACTAGATGGGTCTCAAGCCCTCAGTGAGTTGGGACTTCCTTTGCAAGTGAAGACAGGCTCTGGTGGATTGAGCAGAAGAGACCAGTAGTGGGTCCAACAGCCAAGAAGGTGATTTCTACACATGCTATAGAAGGAAGTGAGGGGTAGCTTCCTATGTTACTAATCACCCAACCACTTTAAAAAAAAACAAACAAAACAACTCGGGGCTAAATATGCACATGCATACCAGGTCCCTTGCCCTTCCTGCCCTCTTGTCAAGGAGTCCCCTGAGAAGAAGTCAACTGAGGTGCTGGTGGGGGGAATGGCTCATTGCATCATTGCATGGGTTGGATTAAAGGTGTCATTTACGAGTCCCTCCAACACATTTATCCCATGGACCAAATCTCAAACTTCATACAAATTCCTTTCCCCTTGGGAAAGGGAGAAGTTGCAACCATGTAATTAAAATAGAACGTGACCATCCTCTGCCTTAGGAAGGACTAGAATACTTTAGCACCCCCTAATGTCTCAGTGTGGTGTTGAACACTTCTTAACTATTGTTTCTCTTGCTGCTGTCGAATAACTGAGGACCAAACTAGACATGGAATTATTTGTGTCTTTGCACTATCTTAACATGCATTATTTTTTAACAAAGCAAATTTGATTTGATCCTGGAATTTCCCGCTTTTCTATAAAATGTCCCTATTTTCATCGGAGAAATGTTGGAGAGTATGGAATAGGACATCCCTATTTTCATCAGAGAAATGTTGGAAGGGATGCAAGGGAGCAAGCCCAGAGGAGAGCAGAAAAACAGTGCCTCTCCACTCTGGCTTGAAGTGGCTAGGAGACTGTATGCCTGTCCACATGTCCCCTGGGCTGCTCCTCCTCTCCCCTTGCAGGGTCACTGATGCAAGTGTACCTATGTAAGTCTCTGCTCAAGGGTCATATAGTCCAACCCCCTGGAATCCAAGAATCTCAGCTAAAGCACCCTTGACAGATGATCACCCAACCTCTGCTTTAAAAGCCCCAAGGAAGGAGAGTCCACCACCTCCCATGGGAGTCTGCTCCACTGTCAAACAGCTCTTACCTTCAGAAAGTTCCTCCTGAGGTTTAATTGGAATCTCATTTCTTGTAACTTGAATCCATTGGTTTCGGTCCTACCCTCCAGAGCAGGAAAGAAAACAAGCTTGCTCCAACAACCATGTGAGATATGGCCTCCATCTTATATTAGTGGAGCTGGTCATCCCGGGCTAAGTGCAAAACATTACATTTAACCTTACTGAAATTCATTTTCTTAGTTTTGGCCCAGTTCTCCAATCTAGTAAGGCCATCTTCAATTCTGATTCTGGTTTCTGCAGAATTGGCCACCCCTCCCAGTTTGGTGCCATCTGCAAATTGGATGAACATCTCCTCCCTCTTTTTTGCTAGTCACCCTTTCTGGGGGCTGATTGGGAATTTTGGGGGAAGCCGTGGATTGGCTCTTGGGACTTCCTTCTTCCTCTTCCTCTTCCTCTTCCTCTTTTTTCCCTACTCCATACTGAAAGGTTATTTGATTTTCTCTTGATACTAGTATTTGTTTGGCACTCAGTTCAGAAAGGTAATAACTTAATTGACAGAACCTTGAGACATTGTGAGGGTTTAAGGGCATTCTTGAGTCAGCTTACAGAGCCTTTTGGCTTGGGACGGTACTTGGGGATGATAATAATAATAATAATAATAATAATAATAATAATAATAATAATAATTTATACCCAGCCTATCTGGCTAGGCTTCCCAGCCACTCTGGGCAGGCAGCTTCCAACCAAATATTAAAATACAGTAATGCATAAAACATTAAAAGCTTCCCTAAACAGGGCTGCCTTCAGATGTCTTCTAAAAGTCTGGTAGTTGTTGTTCTCTTTGACATCTGGTGGGATGTATTGCTTGGTGAATGCTAGACAGCCACGCATGTCAGTGCAAACCCACCTTCCTGTGTTTACATAATTTGATGATTGCTTGGGAGGTCTTCTAATATTATATTTAATTAAATAAATAAAGCCTTTCCACCATGACTCTGCTTTCTGAGTCTTCTTCCCTGGTGTGCTGGCGAAGTGATGTTGAAAAACAGCTCACGTGAGGACTTTTGTAGCAGTGCAGTCCCGACGCAAATGCCACTATTATCGGAGAAAAACATTGCAGGCTATCCCTGACACAATGGGGGCTGCACTGAGATGCAAACCAATGTTGATTTCATTTACTGTAAGTGAGGATGAGAACAACCAAGTGGAGCAGAGAGGAACCGCAGACAATGTAAAGCTGCAGAGAATTGATTAAGGAAGCATGGCAGAAGGAAATAACCTCCAGAGTAAACAAGCCGTGCTGGGATTAAACAAGCCTTATTAATAATGTGAACTTTTATGAAAGCTGAAAAGTTCTTAATTAAGGAAACAGTGGAGCATCCTCCTTCAGCAAATAAGTATCCACTGGAGATACAAGGATAATAGAAAAATAAGGAAAGCTGAACTCTGAACAGGGCACAAATGAAATGCTGAAAGGGGTCCCCAAATCTCTCCATCATTAAAGGTGTAGGGATGTGCATAGATGCTAGGAGAGGATATATTTATTAGAGATTACTCTAACGTCCTGACTTTTATGAGTTCAGCAGAGTTCATACCTAGATGCATTAGCTTGTTTTGCTACTGCATCACACTGTTGACTCATGTTAAGCTTATGGTCTCCTAAGAGGTCAAGCCTATGAAGATCTGTTCATCACAATGACTATATGACTCTCCTGTTACAAAAGACAGTATTCCTCTGAATACCAGCTTCTTGGAGCTCAATGCCCTGCATATTGAAGTCCCAGACTGAACTCTCATTGGCCACTGTGGGGAACATGATGCTCATTTGATAGGTCCATGACCTATAGCAGCAGTTGGCTGTGTGATACCCTGACTTTGTACTAGGTGAGCTATGTAAATTTAATATCTGGTGCAGTGTTAATAAGCAATCCAATCTGCACACGGAACTGCAGAGGGAAGACAGGGGTGAAAGTATCTTTTTATCCCTTTGCTTCCTATCTTTCCTCTGCAATGAGTCAATCATTGGAGGAGGTGATTGGCTTGATCTCTCTCCTTTTGTGTGGGATGGTGCCATTTTGGGCCATACTTGGAAAATGAGTGTGCTGTTGGTCTATGGCAGTGGTTCTCAACCTGTGGGTCCCCATATGTTGTTGGACTACAACTCCCATCATCCCTGAGCTCTGGCCTTGCTAGCTAGGGGTGATGGGAGTTGTAGTCCAACAACATCTGGAGACCCATAGGTTGAGAAAGGCTGGTCCATGGGATGAGATCCTAATGAACATTTCTCTTCCTTTGGCCTGCAAATGATGGTAATATAGCGTGCATCTCCGTGAATGTGACGCTATTAGGTTATTCATCTTTCCTGATGGTATTCAAAGCATCCCCCCATTGTGGAACAGGATGAGCTGAAGAGCTCCTACTCTTAAGAGCTCTTTGTGCAGAAGGCGCTCTCGTTTCATCACGCTGATAGTTTCTGAGCATCTCATCATTTTGCTCCTGGCTCACTTCAAGGGGAGGAAAGGGAGCCATTGACGTTTTAAAATAGCAAGGGAGGAAGAAAAGGGTGTCAAAGAGATGATGGAAGGAGCTGAGTGGCAGTGGGGGGGGGGACTTCTGGAATGCAATGTATGTTGAACCTGAAAAGGAAAGGAAAAGAATAAAATGCTGATGAGATTTTTTTATATCTATAATTCTTGTGTGAAAAGGAACAGCGGAAATGGCATGATGGCTCTTTGAGGCTAAGTTTGGAAGGGAACTGAGAGAAAAGAGAGTAAATCTGGGACACTGGGATGGGGTAGGGGGAATAACTCAACAAAAACCAGGTCAGTTGCAGTCCTATCAAGCAGAGGCCAGTCAAGAAGTTTGGCCAATGATGAGAGGTGTAAGGAATCCATGCATTACTGCTGAGGTCATTTCCAGATAGGGTTGCAAGGTCAGTAATATGCCAGAATCTGAGATGTTGGGCCCAAACCTAAGACCTAGGGTCAGTCCCTGGTGATGTCACGGGCCCCAAAGAGGTTGTGCAATAATTTGCACAGACAAAGGTTAATTGGGAGGGAGAGGAAGGGGAGGCGGTCATACACATCCCAGAGAGTCAATGCAATAATAATTTGCAGCTGGCTCCTGCTGGACTGAAGCTTGCAAGCTTGTTTTTGTGTGTTCTCACTCACCTGGAGATTCAAGTCCCTCCTCCTTCCCCTCCTCCCAGCCCCCTGGAGTGGGTCAAACAAAGCTGGAGACTTCAAGTCAGCCCTGTAGGGTCTGGCAACCCTGTTTCCAGATGTCCTGCTAATTGAGCATACACCAATATATATTTGCAGGGACGTTTTATGAGATTGCATCAAGCGAGTGCTGTTGCACACGTTCCAGTGTGTTTTCTCACCAGCTTCATTACTGCAAATCATATGATCCTTGGGGGAAGTGGGCTTGCTGTGCAAGACCTTCTGATCCACTATAGGTGTGTGACCTTATTTGTCAGCATGCGACTGAATCCCACCCTCCAAAATAGCAACAGTCTGAAAGCATTGCAGGGAGTCAGCTAGGAAAGCACCTTTAGCGAAACACTAAGCCTGACCTTTCTTTCCTTCCTTACTCCTATAGCTGTTTGGTTTGATATCTTAGATCAAAATACATTGGTCTACCATCACAACATAAATGATGAAGCCATTTAGACACAGGAAGCAGCTTTTCTGGGTTTCTAAGCCAATCAGCACAGCTGGACTCAGAAACAATCACTGCCAGTGAAATTCGGGACATCGGAGGGCAAAGAAAAAAGGGTTTTTCCTGGCCATCTCCCCATATGTTGGCTGAGGCATCAAAGCAAACCTCACTGGATGTGAGATGAATGCCAAATAATCAATGTAGTCTCATCAAACAACTTCTTGTTTTGGATACACAAACATATTGTCCAAAGCTTTATCAAGAAGAATCCTTTCAGCAGGTGCCCCCATTCCTCTTCATGTCCCCATGCCTTTAAGGGTCCAGTAACAGAGATGGATTTAGGGGAGCACAACCGGTTCGGGAGCACAACTCGGTTTGCCAAGCCACAGGAGGTGGTGGTGCCAAATTTTGGCATTGTATAGGACACCACTGAAATTTTAAAGCCCAAAGTCCGCCACTTCCTGAAATAGGCAGTGGCTCAATAACAGAAGGTCTGTGTGTTCCTTGATATTTTGCTGTCATATAACCATTAAAAGGCCCATTAGCCCTGCCAGAAAGAACGAGTGAATAAATAAACGAAGGAGTGAGCTAAAACCCCTGCTCCGTGATTTGGGAGCCTGACACTTTAAGTGGCAACCCGCAGCGTAAATCGCTCCAGAGTAGTTAAAGGAAGCTCTGTGCAACTCACTCAAATTGTCAGTGGGCTGCAGGTTGAGACTTTTCACCAGCGTGGACCAAAAGTTGAAATAAACAAGAGGGAACAAACACTACAGTTCAAGCACAAGATAACCGAGAGAAGATTAGATTTTAATGTTGTGGCAGCACCTCAAGTTAATGTTCGCTCTGCGTAATGGTGCCATTAAGATATATAAGGCATGGTTATGTTCTCATCTTTCAACATCCAGGGCTTGTAGGCCTGAGGCAAAAGGACTCTGCAAACATTCAGGATGGAAGGAGGGAGGGAGAACAGTGGAGAGAAGCATGCTTAATGGTCAGCCTGGGAAGGACAGCCAAATGTTTCATTGTTGGTGCTAGTCCTGCACCTTATGCTTCCTTCTGGCAGTGGTGATGTGGGGATGAGTGTGAAGTGGGGGGAAGACTTTATCCCCCTCCCCATCACCAGTGGCAGCAGCAACAGGCAGCTCTTGGGATTAGGGTGAACTGTGATTGGAGGAGGGAGTTGGGGATGAACTGTGGAGAAGAGGGGACTTTGGGGTGAACAGTGAGAAGGGTGGATTGGCCACAAGGTGCAGGGTTTGGCTGGTAGTCTGGGATGGGGGAGTCAAAGGAGCTATGAGGGGAGCAATGCAAGCAGGGATGGCAGCCCAAATCCATATCTGTTTATATGTGTATCTATCTATGTCAGTGGCTCCCAATTAGCTCAATACTCTGGACCCCTGTTTATCAAATTCCAAGCCACTGACCCCCTACTTTTGAAAATGTTGGTATCTCCATGGTAGTCTTTATTATGTGAATGATGCCACCATACTCTGCAAAGGTACGGGCCCCCAAAGTGGAGTGTTGCAGACAGCTGGCAGGTACGTGTCATGGATCCCTTGGGTGTGGTCCACAGAGCCCCCAATTGGGAAGCACTGATCTAGATATTGGGCACATTTAGGTTTCTGCCTGAACACTCAAATGCTGTTTCTGTGGAGAGGGGCAGGATTGTGCAAACAATTCCCATCCCGGACATTTGTCACACGCTCCATCCTGTGCCCCCCTACCCGCTACTCTTTCCAATGCTCTACAGGGAAGGCCTACAGGGGGCTTCTACTGACTACTTACTTGAGTGGAAGTAGGACACTTTAGGCGACCGGGAAGCCTACTTTATCAGTGTCCTTCATTGCCTAGAGAGTTCTACTTCAGTACAAAGCAACGCTAGCTCCTGAATGTAGACAAAAAGGTCTCATTCTGCCCTCCCCCCCCCATTCTACACTGGTGGTCCCCTCTGAACTTACATGGCAGCAGGCAACACCAGCGGTGCAAAGAGAATGGAATGGCTGTCCAACAGTGGAGGAATGGCAGATGAAGATGATGGATTTTTTGGAGCTAGCCAAACTGACCGGAAGAGTCCACGACGAGAAAGAGGAGGAGTACCAAGAGGAATGGAAGAAATTCAAAGACTATTTAGTTAAATATGTTAAGATAACTTAAATAGAATTACGTGCGAGTATCAGATTGGGCTAGGATTTAAATATGTGATGTTGTAGAATACTATGGATAAAAGTCAAAATGAAAAGAAAGAAAGATGTTAATGGACCAAGTAAATATTATGTGAAAATAGTTTTGGAAAACTGCTATAATGATTTATATGGAAACTCAGCCAGGGGGATTCGAGGAAGTCACCCAACAATGATAACAAAAGTGGAAATAAGATAGTTAGGATATATGTCTGTCTGTCTGTCTGTCTGTTTTTTGATGTTTTCCTTTTATGTTTGTGGATATGTTTGTTATAAACTTGGGAAAACTAATAAAAAATAAAATAAAAAAGAGAATGGAATAGCTGTGCCCAGCCAACATTTAAACTGCTTACAATGTGCCCCGTATAGCATCCGTCTCGATCATGGTGGGGAATTAAAATAGCAGGTAGACCTAACTGCCTGGGCACTGCTCAACATGCTGGATCAAAACTTGGTTTTAAAATTCATGAGCTGTAACCTGCTGGGACAGAGGACAGTTGCTGACATTGCCTATGTGGGTGACCTAAATAGAGATGCTGCAACCTCGTTCTGCCCCACAGATTCAGACACAGGCTACTTGCCTCCTACTTCCTAATAGTAAGGGTTAAGCATGTTGTGATTAGAAAGTCTCTATCACCCTCTGCAGAGCTTTTTGCCCCAAACATGGCTGTATTGCACAGTTGTTGTTGTTTAATATTATATATATTTACCGCTTCATGGCAAAATTGATTTCTATGTGATTTGCAAGAATAAAAATCAATTAAACAAGCATTAAATTATAAACATTTATACTTACAATGCGTAATAAACAATTACATCTTCCTCTTCATCATCATCATCATCAGCAGCAACAATTTAATTACCACAATTTAAATACCACTTAATGCCAGAACAGAATTCTAAGTGTAAAACCAACTTCAAGAAGCATTGGGATATAGATATACAGAATTATAATCTACATAAAAATAAAAATGCATGGCTTACTACTAAGAGAGCAACCCTTTTTACAAGAAGCCAGTGTAAATCAATCTGGTGTAAAGTTGCACCAGAGAAGTGGCGCTACTGCTGACGGAGGCAAAGGGCAGCCTGGCAAAAGGAAAACAACCCTTTAAAATAGTATTAGAGTTACACTATCCATTTTGCTGGCCTAGTATATGCTGGGGTGCCAGGTCACATGCTCAGCCTAAGTCCTGCCCCACAACCTGAGTCTTATGTCCCCAGAATTGGGTTGCCATATTTTGAAGAGCAAAAAAGAGGACGCTATGACGACTTCTCATTTTAAATCCCCCTATACTATATGTAGGCTGTAGAGGCTGTGATATGTTGCTTAGGGGGGCAGGAGAAGATAAGGTCAGAGGAAAGCAAGTCTTCAGCCAGCAGTTATGTCTATGTCTTCATACAGAAAGTATAGCCAGAGACATTTTGTCAAATTTTAAAAATCCACCCAAACAGAAATTTTACCCCTGAAAAAGAGGATGTGTCCTGGAAAAAGAGGGCACATGGCAACCCAACCAGAATACCCTCTTCTCAGGGCTTACACCAGTTTCAGATCAGCCATGTTTGGCTCAGCCAGCTGCATGCTGTATGGGTGCAAGGATGCAGGATTTAAGCCAGCATAGCCCAGCTGCACCATGGACCTCTCAGCTCAGCAAGAGATCATCTGGATCCTAACCTGCTCCTCCTGGTGGATCTTGCTAGGGGGTTGCTCCTTAGGTCGTTTGCAACAATAAAAACCAATTATAAACATCCATAATAAAAAACACACACAACAAAACAATCTAATTAAAATATTTAAAAATACATCCATAATTAGAACATATGCAATGCAAATTCAGAGCCAATGCATAGGACACATTGCAATGGACCACATGAAAATGAGAAACATCTATCCAGCGGAGACAGGATCCTGGTGGCATCATAGCCTGATTGCCTAGCATAGATCCTACCCTCCACAATCTGGATGATATGAGATCGTCAAAAGGTGGATTTAGGAACTTCAACATGAAAACACATCAGCATTTTAATATTCATTTCTTCTAAAGTACACATTGGTATGCAATTTTCCCCAATATGCACATTTTTTTTGCAAAGCAATTTCGCCCAGTATAATGCATTTTCTCATATAATGCATTTTTGGATGTCATTTTCATGAATGCGTGCATTTCTATGCATACTCAAATCCATAATATATTTATATTTCATATGCATTATTTGGAGAAGTGTGAATTCCAAATGATGGCTGCCAAGTGTTGTTACGGGAAGTGCAAATTAGATATGCTTCCCTGTAAATGTTAACTTCTCTCTCAGCTCTACTTACCCTACACATAGATTTCTATCCCCTTAAAGAGGCAAAATACTCTCTGATCGCAACAGGTCCTCCACTGCACACTTCAGGAGGTGGTTGCACCAGTGGATTCCCTTCAAAGCTGCAGGAACAGTAATTTGAACCCCAGTCCAAGTTTACCAGCTGACCAAAGTTGGATGGGAGAGCCTTGAGGTTGTTCTGTCCTAGCCAGAGAGTCTTCAAGGCCTTTAAGGAACAGACTCCCCTTGGCAGATGCCTGAGAGAATTGAAAAGCAGCAGCAATGTTTCCAGTTTCTGCAGCTGCTGAATGGCATCAGGGATGGTGCTGATGTGGTTATCAGTAGCATCTAAGAAGACCAGGTTCCTCAGCTGACAAACAGGTGCAGGGAGCTCTGCCAGGCTGTTGTTTGCCAAATGGAGACTATGAAGCTTCTGGAGGCCTCCTATTTCCTCAGGCAGAGAGGCTATGCTGTTGTTGCTGAGGGTCAGTCTCTCCAGCTTGCCTAAGGAGCCTATCTCAGCAGGGACCTCTTTCAGGTTGTTGGAGTCCAGGTAGAGCAAGGCCAGGTTTTGCAAATGGCCGATCTCACGAGGGACAAGATCCATCCTGTACCTCAGGCAGCTCTCTCGTTCCGGAGTCATCTCCAGAACTCGCAATCCTTGCAGTGCAAAGATCTGGCGAGGCACTGACATCAACTCTTTGCCTTCCAGTTTGAGCCTTTTCCCACCTTTGTACTGAGGGTCATGTTCTGTTGGCATTTCCATTGCTGGTCAGCATAGAGTAGGGGCAGAGGGAAGTTGCCGGCTAGTTTCATCCTCCTTCTTGGTGAAACAGGAGGAAAGGGGTCATGGTCCACTGTCAGCTGCTTTTGAGACTTCCCTCAGCCTGGCTCTCAGTCCACCTGAGTTCCTCCTTGTTGTAAATACAGAGAGCTTTCAGGTTGCTCAGCTACATCTGGTAGGTAAACACCTGTGTCTCTGGAGAGCAAAAACTTCCTCATCTTTTGTGTAGCTCCTGACAGAAAGTACACAGCCCAGCCCACACTGTTTTCTTTACTTAAGCAAAGCTAACTTCCATTTCAATGTAAACTGAAACTACAGTTCTGTGCTATTGATTACCTTCACCATCTGTCAGTCCTCACCTGTTACAACCTGTTTTTTCTTTTCTTTTGCAGTCGGACACTTTGCAGTTGCTTTCACCCAATTCAAAAGGCATTGATATCATTGGGAATGCCGGTGATGCAAGATGGCTGTCTTTTTCCTCCATTGGTCTCTACATCACAGACCCACCATGTACTCCTATTTTCCAGGGACAGTCCTGGATCTGCAGAAGCGGTCCCAGTTTTTTATTTGAATCTGGAATGTCCCGCTTTTCCTTAGGACTTCCCTATTTTCATCAGAGAAATGTTGGCGGATACGACATCATCCCTTTTTGTTGCTGTTGTTGTTATTTAACCCTATGTTCCATTAACCCTAAGTTCCTACGGTGGATTGTGATAATCAAAATGTTAAAAACAGTTTGAAATGACTTTGAATCATAGAAGCACATATTTTTAAGGTGGGACTTAAAAGTATACATCTCAGCTGCAAATGCCAAGGAAGAAGAAGATGAAGAGTTTGGATTTGATATCCCACTTTATCACTACCCTAAGCAGTCTCAAAGCGGCTAACATTCTCCTTTCCCACAACAAACACTCTGTGAGGTGAGTGGGGCTGAGAGACTTCAGAGAAGTGTGACTAGCCCAAGGTCACCCAGCAGCTGCATGTGGAGGAGCGGGGAAGCGAACCCGGTTCACCAGATTACGAGTCTACTGCTCTTAACCACTACACCACACTGGAAAATAGGTGTGTTTTCAGCATTTGCCAAAAGCTGCATGATAAAGATGCCCTTTCCTAGGTTGCCACCACCAGAGCTTCTGAAGGTGGTGGAACAACTAAGAGGACTTCCCCCTGCCTATTTTAACACCAAAGGGGGGTCTGTAGTGAAGGAGGTGTGAGCTCCTTCAAATAGGCCCAGAAATGAACTGGTAACCAATACAGCTGTTTTGAAACAGAGTTTATGTGAGAGTGGAACATAATCTGGCCACTGGATTTTGAAACAATTGAGGTTTTCGAGTCATCTTCAAGGGAAGCCCCATGCTGAGAGCAATGCAATAATATGCTTACTATATAATGCTGAATGTCAAAATAGGCTTCTAAGAAGTTTACAAGGACAAAGGACAGTTACACAACCATTAGAATATAAACCTCTACAATATAATCCTCTCAATACATTAAAACAGAAACATTCATAATAATAATTTAAAAATGCAATAAAAACCATTCCTTGAAAATATAGCAATTAAAACTTGGGACTTAGCTGGAGAGATAAGTTGAATGTCTGTGTCACCAAATGTGTATTTAACAATATATGAAATATTTCACTTAGCAAGTTACGAAGGCTGGTCTTTTATTAGCAAGGATGGACAAATAATCCATATCGGCTTCTGATTTTTCAAACCTTATGTTCCATTGGGCCCAGTGACATATCCATTTGTGAATTTTTTTTCTTTAAAAAAGTATGCATGAAAATAAATAAGCATTTTTGTATGCATGCCTCTGGTAACCTACCCATTAAGATAAATGGTGCTTTTTGAATATTTAATTTTATTACATAATGCAAAATAACATGTATATACATTATAGCCTGAAATTATTCCGAGAGGAAAAGGTTTCAGATGCCTGCAATCTTTTGTGCCAGAAATTGAGCACAGCACACAAGTGCAGTGGGCACGTGGGTGGGGAAGGGTTTAATAATCCCACTGAAAACAGCAGCCACTGCCTTAGTCAAATAGAGCCATGAGGCAGTGTTGCAAAAGGGACCACTTACAAGGGACAGGAAACAAAAATTCATCACCAGCAAAATGACCCCCATCCCCAATATTTAGTCCAACAAGAAAGAGACAAAGCTGCAAATCAAACTCCCTTAAAACATTTTGGCTAAGATATTTATTTGCCAGCAAAATACTTCTGAGATTTCTCCTTCAGAGACAACACAGGCATCATAATTATCTGGAATAGAGCCTGCTTGCTACAATCACAATAATTTAGACACTCCACAGATTATACTGTTTCATTTTTTCAAAAAAAAATGAAAGCACTGATGCCATAAAACCCACATAAAAATAGCACCTTTAAAATATATATAAATAACATTTGTCTTTAACACTAAATCAACAGCACAGTCTAAGAGCTTCTTCCGTTGAAATGATGAATTTATTGCATGGGCTTGTTGCCTGTTCCTCCACCACTACTATTGTATCTATTGTACTTGGCTGCTTCAGGTTAAAAAAGCCAGCTCACTTAACAAAGGGGAAAACAAAAGCCCAACCACATGGCTGCCCCTTGGCTAATATTGGCAAAGAAAAATTTGTAAACAAGAAGGCAATGGGTGCCAAACGGAATTTGTGAGATTTGTGCCATGGCATAGCCATGTGAGCTCAAAGTTCCACTATAGAACAACTGCTTTGCATGCATGAGGTTTCAGATTCAGTATTTCCAGTTTATTTATTTTTTCAAAAAGGATCTCAGGTACCCAAACTGGGAATGATTATCTGCCTGCAGTGGAGCTCTGGTGAGCTGACAGAATTTAATGGATCAAGGGCCCGTCTCAGAATCAAATAGCATCGCATCTTCCTAGAGTTCTGGAATTGACCTGGCAGATTTCCCATTGACTACAGCTTCTCTCAGCATCCGGGATGCAATCCTGATTGCAGTGCCCCAGCATAGGGATGCTCTGATCCCACCCAGGCAGTTCTTAGGCTGATTCCAGCATTGGAATTCAACTTTGCCCCTGGGAATGGTTCCCTCTACCAACCACAATCACCCACCAGCAAAATTAATGCCAGCTATTTCTCATGCTCTACAACAGGCATAGGCAAACTCGCCCCCCCAGATGTTTTGAGACTACAGTTCCCATCATCCCTGACCACTGGTCTTGTTAGCTAGGGATGATGGGAGTTGTAGTTCCAAAACATCTGGAGGGCTGAGTTTGCCTATGCCTGTTCCACAAGGACCTGGATTCAGACACCAGGCCCTTTGGCAGACCAACTCTGCATTAAAAAGATGTCTGCAAACATAACATGAAGGCTGGCAATTTCAACCCCACCATGTGGGAATCCCTCACAGGAGACCACAGTGCCTGGAGACAGACAGGTTGTACATCCATAGAAGTGACCAGAGGAGGAATGACCACTGGGAGGGGTGCAGAGAGAAGACGCCATGGTGTATCTACAGCAGCACAACCCAACACCTTCATCTTCCCCAACTGCAACAAATCATGTCTCTCCTGTATCAGTCTCAACAGCCACAGCAGGCTCTGCAACCTTCCAACAGCTTCACTCCTCCATTGTCTCCCAAGACAGATGGGTGCCAACAATTTCACTGCTTCAGGAAAATCTTCCAATATGCTGTGGTATGTGATATTAAAGACACAGTCCTAACATCCCAAATTCATTCTTCGAGGGTCACAGGTAGGACTGCAGTGGGACTGACTACTGAGCAAACAGGTCAAGGATTGCACTATTAAAATGTGTTTTTTCAACTCACAAATTAACCAGTTTACAGTGTTACCCACTCACCCTGAGCCTTGGGGAACTGAGCCAAATCAAGGAACTAGAAGTCAAAAAATTGGGTTTGGACTGATACATTTTGCTGAAGAAGCAAATACTTGTTACATATATTCCATCACTTTTATGTATTATTTATTTTGTTATTTATTGAATTTATATACCCAGAGGTCTCAGGGCAGTTTAAAAAAAAGACTTTTTCTCTGTCATTTTGTTTAATAATGACTGGATGCAGGTATGTTGGGACACACGGGTGAAAATAAAGCAAGAAATATTTAGGAGATGATGAGGACAAGGACAGATTTTCAGTTACAGACCTGATTCTTTGATTCATGGGGCATTGCTTAATCATTGGAAAATGGAAGTGGTACAGAAGAAGTGCACAGGGAAAAGTGGTACTTTACTCCCCCTTCTCCTGCCAGCCACTTTCCCTTCACCCTAGACATCCCCCGCCCGCAGCTGAAACCTTCAGACGTGGGTGAGAAAAGCAGGTGGCCAGGGAGGAATGTATGGGAAGGTGAATGGGCCGGTGAGAAGCCAAAGGCCTGTAAGGGGAGGGGCTGTAGATCAGATGGTAGAACATTTGCACTGCATGTAGAAGGTCTGAGGTGATGACATCTCCTGGGACCAGCTCCCTGTCTGAAACGGTGACCTGCTATCAGCCACCGTAGACAATTCTAAGCAAGATGGACCAATGGCGAGACTTGACAGAAGGCAGATCCCTATGTCCACATTTAATTAGATCCCATATTCAAATCCATGAAGACTAGAGTCTTATTTTATTTTTAGGGGAAGGGCTCAGTGACAGAGCAACTGTTTTGCATTGCAGGAAGCAGGTTCAGTCCCAGATTGTGCTGGGACAGATGCTTGATGGAAATGCTGGAGAGCTGCTCCCTGACAGAGCAAGAAATGCCGTCTAGATGGACCAAGGAGAATCTGAGGCTCCTAATGACAAACTCATATGCAAATTGTAAGATCGCAATATAATCTATCACACTGCCTCCATGCTTTGTAAAGTGGGTATATTCCCTGGGCTGATCTCTATCATACCGTTTAATATTAGCAAGTCCCTCCGCCTTACAACTTGGGCTAAACAAAGCCCTGAATAATTACATCTATGATCTTTAGACAGACAGGAGGTACCTCCAGCTAAGTAAATATCCTGTTCCAGAAACTGATTGCAATGGGTGTACAAATTTACATCGTTGTTCCTAATCTCCCGCTGCCACTTATGACTTATCCAGCCAGAATGCGACCTCTTTCTGTCACATTGTTCACTTCCACGTCTTTACTGCACCCCTAGCTTGGCCTTCAGAGATGATAATAATACTTTTTAAAAAAATCAGCAGCCAAAATGTCTTCCTTTTCAGCTCTAACAGGGATTCTTTCTATACTTCATTGACAATATTTATATATATATTTAAAAAACCTTCTTTTAAAAACAACTTTGAATTTGCCCTGATATTAGAGAAAACAAAAGCAAAACAAAGAACACTTGTCACCTCATAAAAGAATAGCAATTTATAACTTCTTATTTATGATAAACTTGACCGACCGGCAGCATTGGATGGTTTTAATAGTCTACAAGGCCTCTTGAAAAGAAACAGAAGCAGGGAAAACAGGCGAGACCTCGCAACTTCCTTGCTTCCTTCAAGTTTCAGACGTAGGTCCATAGGAGGTCCGTGGGCTTTGGGACCTTGCCTTCTAAGGCCCCTTGACGTTGCTAGGCCTGGCAGCCAGGCTTGCATAGTAAGCACACTGAGAGGGGTCACATTGTCCATTGGCTCCTGGTGGCCCCTGGGGACCCATTAGTCCAGGAACGCCCGCTTCGCCCTGGGGGCCAGGCGATCCTGGCATCCCATCTTTGCCATAGCCAGGTTCACCCGGGACACCTAGGGAACAAAGCATTGTGGGTAAGCATCACTGCCACGTTGCTGCCAGCCTGACCAAATAGTGCTGGTGCTTGGATGGTCAGGCTCAGGATAAGGCAGCTTCACCTGCAAAATGAGCTGCTGTCTAAAGGTGGTAGAAAACAAAGCTGGACCAAAGCCACACATGGTAGCATCTTCACAGTGAAAAGTCTGGTGGGTACCAGATTGGCATGTGCATTTCATGGCCCATCCCAGATAAGGAAGACACATGCGTGATAGTAAACTTTTTCACCAACAAGAGAAACACCCACTGCAGCTTCTGTCAGGAGCTCGTCCTACACTCGAGTAGGACCCTGGCAGAGACACATGCCCGACTGGCATGCTCTCCCCCTCCTGATCGATCGTTCGGGAGCTTCAAAAGCTTTCTTCAGCCCGAACGTCCCAGCGACCGATGCCAACAGACATCGGCGCACTTAGGGATCCGTGGAGTTAGTGCAGCTTGCGTAACAGACCTCAGCAACTCAGCATTTTGGCTAATCTACTTTATTTACATATAAACACACACTGCAACATGGCTCCCTCTCTCTATAGCATCAGACAGCAAAGAGAAAGAACAAAGGATAACATTCTGTCTCTGTCACTTCCCACTTTGTGGAGTCAAAACATACACCGTCATGTTATAGACAAAAATCCAATGACTGCAATCACGGAGCAGGAATTCTAACAGCTTCTACAGTGCTCTGGACAAACACAGAGACACACTTCTAGCCTCTAGGCAGCTGTCCACAAGTCTTGGCCTTGCAGAGCAACTGCAGCAACAGGGTCAACCCCTCTGCTGGCTTATATACCCTCCCTTGACAGGTTGTGCCCCTGCAACCTGAGACTTCTCCTGCTTGGCAGTCACTGCTGCTCTTCCTACTTCAAGTCCCTCCTGGTTATAGGAGACAGTGGGGGCAGGGGAAGATGTGGAGTCTACTGACCCATCTGTTGACTGTGCCTTCCTCTGTCTCAGACTGCCCTAACCCTGTTCCCTTGCCCTGGCTCTTGCGTTGCGGGCAGCGTCAAGCTCCATAATAAGAATAATAATTTATTATTTATACTCTGACCATCTGGCTGGGTTTCCCCAGCCACTCTGGGTGGCTTCCAACAGAATATTAAAATACAATAATCTATTAAACAGTAAAAGCTTCCCTAAACAGGGCTGCCTTCAGCTGTCTTCTAAAAGTCTGGTAGTTGCTGTTCTCTTTGACATCTGGTGGGAGGACGTTCCACAGGGTGGGTGCCACTACCGAGAAGGCCCTCTTCCTGGTTCCCTGTAACTTGGCTTCTCTCAGTGAGGGAACTGCCAGAAGGCCCTCGGCGCTGGACCTCAGTGTCTGGGCAGAATGATGGGGGTGGAGACGCTCCTTCAGTTATAAATTACTAGTCCCCTCTCCTTGTTGCCTGCCTCTGCCCCACACTCTTTGGAGTCCTGCCAGTCCCTGACAATGCTGCATTCTATCATGCCAAGTTAAATCTGCTCATCCCTTTACCCACCTGGAATTCCTGGAGGACCAATTTCTCCCCTCTGGCCAACACCAGCATCTCCTTTCTCTCCTTTGTCTCCTCTCTCACCTGGTGGGGAGGACAAAACAAAATTTGAGCAGCAGAATTCAGAAGATAAAATGGAAGAGGAACCTGATTAGGACCCATTTTATTCTTATTCCACTCTCCAGCATGTTAACATTCACCACTCTGTTCTATAATGAGCTAAAACGTTTGGACTTTAAAAGAAACAAATACTTGTCTTTATGAGGTTTATACTTTCCTGTTGTTAAAAATGGACAATAAGAGAGTAATCCTATACAGTAAGCCCCACTGAGCTTGATTGCACTTACGTCCATGTACTGCATACATTTTAGGGTGTGAAAATGCCATGGCATAGCAAGGAAACAGGGACGTGGGTGGTGCTGTGGGTTAAACCACAGAGCCTAGGACTTGCTGATCAGAAGGTCGGTGGTTCGAATCCCCGCAACGGGGTGAGCTCCCGTTGCTCGGTCCCTGCTCCTGCCAACCTAGCAGTTCGAAAGCACATCAAAGTGCAAGTAGATAAATAGGTACTGCTCTGGCGGGAAGGTAAACGGCATTTCCGTGCGCTGCTCTGGTTCGCCAGAAGCAGCTTAGCCATGCTGGCCACATGATCCGGAAGCTGTACGCCTTGGCCGATAAAGCAAGATGAGAGCCGCAACCCCAGAGTTGGCCACGACTGGACCTAATGGTCAGAGGTCCCTTTACCTTTACCTAGCAAGGAAATAATGCCCAACTGGGCATCTTCGGGAGAAAAGGCTAAGGAGTAAACCCTACACAAATCTGGACTGAGGTCCCTAAGACAGTTGGATGGCATCTTCCATGCCTCCTTCTGGAAGTCTGACCTGCTGGGAACCAGAGGGCACTGTTCCTGCCTCTCTCCACCTGGCCCAGGGCTTCATAAGAACTGCTGCTGCCCAGCAAGGACTGGAGTATTTTGGGGAAAGTTTTGTCAGGAGTTTTTGTTATTATTCCTTTTTTTTGGGTATCTTTATACTTATGTGGAAATTGATCAGTTTGGTTGTGTAGTTTTTGATGTGTTTTATTTATTTTTATGAATACTTTGCTATGTTTGTAACTATAAATCTTTTCATATTGTAAGCTGCCTTTAGGACTGTTTTAAGTGTGGAAAGGCAGTATACAAACAAAATGATGATGATGATGATGATGATGATGATGGCAACAACTGCAGCCAAGCGGGTGTCAAACATATTTGTTATGTACTGAGTTGAAGAGGATCCAAAAGGCAGCAGTCTGATTGGTCCTAGAACAATAGGATTCAGAATGCAGCAGTCTGATTGGTCCTAGAACAATAGGTTCCAGAATGCAGCAGTCTGATTGGCCCACAGGAGCCACCCAATCCAGCTCCAGGTGGAAGTGAATCTGCAACCTGATTGGCCTACAGGTGAATCCCAGAATTAGGCAATCACGTGGGGCCCATTGTGTAAATAATGTACTGTATTTTTCACCCTAGAGGGTGCACTGGCCCATAGGACGCACCTCGTTTTTTTGGGGGGGAATGAATAAAAAAAAAGTTATTTCCCCCACCCCCGAGCTTCCCCTGACCCCAGCCCCTAGAACAGGCTGCTATCTGCAAGCCTTGCAAGCCCGGCGACAACTCCCGCCGGGCTCGCAAGGCTTGCAGATAGCTTCCTGAAGCCTGGAGAGTGAGAGGGGTCGGTGGGCACTGACCCCTCTCGCTCTCCAGGCTTCAGCGAAAGCCTGCATTCGCCCCATAGGACACACACACATTTCCCCTTCATTTTTTGAGGGGGAAAAGTGCGTCCTATAGGGCAAAAAATACGGTATATAAAGCAGACATTCTGGGGGGACTTCCATTCCTCCTCACCACTATGAGCTGAATAAAGAGCATGAAATCCACGCTCGACTCCAAGTATATTTCAATATTGCTCTGCTTTCCTCTTGACCACATCAGCAAGGCTGAGAGGGGGTTTTGGAGTGTGGGCAGCCCAGGACCTCCATACACGCTGCCTAGGCTTGTGCCCCAGGGAGGTCACTTTGGTGCTGCTAAGAATGCAGGAAGCAGCAGTTACAAATTACTGGTCTCTGATTCTCCAGTGGTTTGACTTCACTCCTAGAGTCTCTCAAGACAGACAGGTGCCAACAACACCTTGTTTTTCCAAGATTGACCTAGCTTTAGAATGTCGTTGTGCATCATTTCCTGTTGCAGAAACTCTCTTGTTGTTCCAACTGTTTGCAAATATTAATTCTGAGTTCTCCATCTCAGCCCAGTTGCTGCTCACCGTACTTAAGCCTCACTCACCTTTGGGGCCCATCGGTCCTGCTGGTCCTTCTGAACCAGGCTGTCCAGGCCTGCCAGGTTCTCCTGGAGGACCTCCTCTGCCTGGAGGGCCTTCCTTACCAGGTTCTCCTGGAGGCCCTGGTCTACCCTGAGGTGCTTTGACGTGGGCTGGCTGCATCTGGCTTATGAGGTAGGGCAGTCTGGCTGCAGGAAAACATAGAGAAGGTTATTATGCGTGGGGGTCTGGAAAAAGGAGGGGAAATGTTGGAGCCAATGACCAGAGAAATAACTTCCAGCAAACCTTCCTTACCTTATCAGCTGTTCCCCGAATGCTTAGCTAAGAAATCCTTGGGGCTCTTGGACAAAACCTCATTCTACGTTCTTGTCCTTAGTTGTTTTCAGATGCATTGGGCTCTTGATACTCAGCTTAATATTGTGTCTCATTTTCAAAATTGTGCACCAGGAAAGCATAATTCAGTGACCTCTACATATTTGCAATAGTTCCCCTGTTTTTCATTATTCAGATTTTGATGGTCTTGTCAAGAGGTTAATAATATGAAAGGTACTAAAGTCTCACCTAAAACTACTGGAAAACCTGTCCAAACTTAGTACTAGAAACTTTATTCTTTTAACAACAACATAAATTATAATTCTCAGGATGTTAAACTTTGCATTTAATCAAAGTGAACATGCAGCTTCAGGGAACAGGAATTTGACTTTCTCTCTTCCTTCCCTATAGCCTTCCCTGGAGGCTGCCCCAATTCCCTTGAAAAGATTTTGAGGGTGAATGGGGTATGGTGGAGGACAGGGAAGGAAGGGGAAGTCTTGGAGCACAAGTGGTAGTGAGATGAATCCTTTTTTTTTAAGCAAGACATTTTTGGTCCATTTCATAAACCCATATGCTGAAAATCATCCTCAATCTTGACTGAACCATCTCAGTCCAGGTCTAGTTGCTACACACACACACACACAATTTTAGTTTCTCCTTAACTGTCTGGACTCCCATGTCCACATCTAGGTCTCTTGCAACCATATTATACATGTAGGATGTATCTCTGTCACTTTGTAGTCAGTCTCACCATCAAGTTGTTTTCCTAGCTCTTCTTGGATGAGCCTTCGCAGAGTTTCCACTGATGGAGTGTCCCCCTAAGGAAGGAAGGAAGGAAGAGTTCAATGTTCCAACAATATTTGTGGCTTATGTGATAGGGAGACTTGAGGAATTTGTTTTCTGCAAATTCCAGTGTGAAGCTGACCTGGAACACACCTCCATTTTCCTCTTGAAATTGCATCTCAAGTAATAACATGCTAACTGCCTGTAATCTTTTCTGTGCAGATTTGGATAGATGAGTTTTTCATTCTTCTACTCCCCTTCCCAGCTGTTCAGTGCTTAATGCAAGTCCTGTTATATTAGGACTAGGACTGAACATGTGTGGAAATTATCTCCATATATTGCATTTTCAACTTGAAGAAAGCCTCGGGAACTTTTCAAGGTAATAGATGTCCTTATTTTCCAATTAGCAGAAAAACGGCAATCGCACGGATCTCCAAAAATACTCTCTCTGTTACTTTAAATAAAAAATAAAAAACAACCTCACAATCACTGGTGCAACTTAATATTTTCCCCCATGTATGCTCCTGAAAAATTAATTCTAGAAGGGGTTTTTTTGTTTTTTGTTGTTGTTGTTTTTTGTAGTCATGCCAGTAGTCATGAGTCAATGTCAACAGAAAATGTTCTTTTCTTATTATTAAGGTCACCATCACTGTTACCAGCAATCTGTTAAGGGCAGAGGGACTCTTGACAATACATGGATGCAACTCCCTTTTAGGATGCTCAGGTGTCCTTTTTTATAGAGGACATTCCTCTAGCTTAAGGGCTGCCCAGTTTCAATCCAGTTGCAAGAGAGCAATAGGGGTCTCAAAGTTGCCGGTGAACAATTAGAAACACCATGGGAATAGGCTAGACAAGCACATTGGTTCCCTGGCCCCAGTCTTCCCCACTATGTTAAGATGCACTGTACTTATAATAATAGAAGAAGAAGAGTTTGGATTTGATATCCCGCTTTATCACTACCCTAAGGAGTCTCAAAGCGGCTAACATTCTCCATTCCCTTCCTCCCCCACAACAAACACTCTGTGAGGTGAGTGAGGCTGAGAGACTTCAGAGAAGTGTGACTGGCCCAAGGTCACCCAGCAGCTGCATGTGGAGGAGTGGAGACGTGAACCCGGTTCCCCAGATTACGAGTCCACCGCACTTAACCACTACACCACTGGCTTCCAATTTTATTATTGGCAACAATTTTATTATTTGTTCCCCACCCATCTGACTGGGTTGCCCTAGCCACTGTGGGTGGCTTCCAACAAATATAAAAGCATAATAAAACATCAAACATTGAAAACTTGCATATACAGGGCTGTCTTCAGATTTCTATGAAAGGTTGCATAGTTACTTATCTCCTTGACATATAGTGGGAGGGGATTCCATGGGAGGGGTGCCACTGCTGAGAAGGCCCTCTGCCTGGTTCCCTGTAACCACACTTCCTGCAGTGAGGGAATAGCCAAAAGGCCCTTGGAGCTGGACTTCAGAGCAATGGCTGAGCAATGGAGGTGGAGACGCTCCTTTGGGTATATCCGGCCAATGCCATTTAGGACTTTAAAGGTCAGCACCAACACTTTGAATTGTGCTTGGAAGCGTACTGGGATCCAATGCAGGTCTTTCAGGACTGGTGTTATATGGTCCCAGCAGCCTCTTCCAGTCACCAGTCTAGCCGACACAATATGGATTAGTTGTAGCTTCTGATTCACCTTCAAAGGTAGTCCCCCCACTGTTGCAATATACTTCCTATTTATATTATAGTATGCATTTCTAAAGTTGCATCCATATGCATTAACATATGCAAATCTGTGGCCCCTCTTGTTCTTCTTTGAATATGTGTGTGTAAATGCCTCTTTCTCTTTTTTATAAAACACGATTGACATAATTGACAGAAAACTAAAATGTTGTCTTAAACCTTCTCCTAAAACCCAGTTTTCACACGACTCACCCTAGGCCCAGGAAATCCAGGTTGTCCTGGAGGACCAGGGGGTCCAGACTGCCCTGTGTCCCCTGGTGGTCCTGGTTGACCCATTAATCCAGTGTGTCCCTTGCGCCCAGGAATCCCGGGATCACCAGGTGGGCCTTTCTCTCCAGCTGTGCCTTTTTCACCTTTAGTGCCAGGATCCCCCTGTCGGATAAAAACAGCATGGAATCAAAAAATGGTAAAGTTGGAAGGGATCGACAGGATCGTCCAACCCCTGGAAATGCAAGAATCTCAACTAGAATAGAATCAGAGAACTGTAGAGTTGGAAGAAAAGAACGGAGCCTTCAGCAAAGAGCTTTGCAAAGCATGCCAGATGGATGGGCTGTGGGCAAGGTTGTGATATTGCTCCATTAGACTGAAAGGGGAAGATTGAAACAGGCTATCCTGAAAAAAGAAATGTTCGTGGGAGGGAAGACTATCCTTCAGAGGACCATCTTGTCCCAGTAGGCTTTTATCCATAAGTGTTTTTTGTCCAGACAGCTAGCATACCTCAAATGCTTCCCAGGACCAAGAAAGAAACTGACATTTGGGTGGCCAGGGACCTGAGATATTTGCAAGCTGTCAAGCTGGTTGAATCTGGGTTGGCTCAGAGATATGCCAAATCTTAACCTTCAGTTATAGGGGATATAGCTCCACTTATTTCTGAGCAAGCCTGATGTAAGCCACAGGTGTCTTGCCCATCTCTCATGCATTAAGGAAATGATTTCTGGCAGCATCACCCAGACTGCCCTGGGCACTTCCCCAATGTTGTTCAATATCGACATTCGTGAAGCTCTCCAACTTACCCTGTCACCTTTGTCTCCAACACCACCTGGCTTCCCTGGAGTGCCCTGCAAGGACATAAAGAGGTCTGAAATAAGAAATGCCAATTAAAAAAAAAAAGAATAAAATATAATGTTGCTACTTTTGGTGCTTCCAGAAGGGACTTAATTTGCAAGTGGATCATTGAGATACTGCAAACAGATCACTGGTAAATAAATTTTAACTTATCAAATTTCTTCCTACCCTCCAAAAACAAATTCAGATTAAATTGGAGAGTGTGTGTGTCATATGGACTAGCATTTTTATGGGAAGAAGTAGGGTTTGTAAGGGTGTGGTTGGGGAAGGGGAGAGTCACAAGGCCACATAGAGAGGCCCACAGGGCCAAATTTGAACCCCAGGACCCTTCCCCTGTTGTAATAGTACCTCCCACCCATCCAAAACCAAGAGCAGAAGAATCCAGAAGCACAAGGAAAAGCAATTTGGAGAGATTTAAAGAAGTTTTGCACCTGGGTAAAGTGCACATTGAGAATTAAGGAAGAACAACAAAAGTTGTGCTCTTGTTTCATGTCATCTAACAAAGACGTCAAAACACACCTCTTTCCCTGGGATGCCCTTTTCACCTGGTTCTCCCTGTGAAATAGAAAGCACAAAAAGGATAAGAGCCACACAGTCAGAAGCTACTTCTGATAACCCAGCTACACTTGGTGAAATTCCCTTTGGGCTTTGGGCTCCTGAAGCCTCCTTCACAGAGTTCTAGCAGGTGACACTGAGCAATTACAGACAAATGAGGTCCTATTATTAGTTCTGTCTGCAGTGTGTGACCAAAATTGGTTTGCTGCTTACAGGAGGTCCTCGCGGCCCGATGAATCCAGGGAGTCCTGCACTGCCAGTTTCTCCTTTGCTTCCTTTGGGACCCTGGGGATACGAAGAAGAAGAAAAAAGAATAAAGAAAGAAATGCTGGTTGATATTCTGATCAGTATCATTAAAGATGTGGGAGGACCTACAGACAAATCGTGGATTGCATGACGGCTAGATAGTCACAAACAAAGGATGACTATTCCGCTCTATCACTTGGGAAGACAGGCGAACTAATACTACTGTAATGGAAGAAGCAAAGATCCCCAATGTTGAAGCAATGATTCTTCAACAACTTTGTTGGACTGGTCATGTTGTGCGGATGCCTGATTATCATCTTCCAAAGCACCTACTCTATTCCCAACTTAGAAATGGAAAGTGTAATACTGGTGGTCAACAAAAGAGGTTTATAGGCTGTCTCAAGGCAAATCTAAAAAAAAAATTGTAGTATAAACACCAACACTTGCCTGTGAGCGCTCCAGTTGGAGAACAGCCTTTACCAAAGGTGTCATGAGCTTTGAAGACATTCAAACTCAGGATGCAAGGGAGAATCGTGCTAAGACGAATACACGCTTGGCAAATCCACACTGTGATCAACTCCCGCCCAGAAACCAATGTCCCCACTGTGGAAGAATGTGTGGATATAGAATTGGCCTCCACAGTCACTTACGGACTCATTGTTAAAACCGTGTTTATGGAAGACAATCTTACTCGGCTATGAGTGATCGCCAAAGAAGAAGATCTTGTTTATTGGTCATTCAGATGCAGCCCCTTCTACTGATAAGAAACTGATGGGTTTGCAGATGGCTCAAATAAAGTGATGAGAGAATGGCAAACAGGTTTCTCTGCACACCTTCATACGGTTCACCTTTCTTGAGACCTTGCCAAAGGACTACTTGATTCCAAAAGGGGCTTGTCAGATTCAGTCATCTGGATATGACTTGTCATTTCCCAGAATCCCCACATTTCAGTTGTGCTAATGCTTGCTTTCCAACTTCCTGAAATGGAAGCCTGCCAGATCCATACTGGACTACTTTCCAAGTATCTGGTGTTCTCAGCCAGTTGCACATTTCTTCTCTAGGAGGCTGCCAGCTTGGTCTGATTTCAATATATCCCATGGATAAAACATACCATTCTTTCTTCTCCATTTGGCAATAAATCACAGCATGTAACAACCGCTCATCCTGCTTCATTCATTCATTCATTCATTCATTCATTTATTTCATTTGTATTTCAACTTTTTTCTCTAAGATGGCATACATAGTTCTCCCCCTCCTCATATAATCCCCATGACAACCCCGTGATGTAAATTGCGCTGAGAGGGAGTAAGATGGCCAAGTGAACCTTGGTCTCCCAGCTCCTAGTCCAATACTCTAACCACTACACCACACTGCTTGTAATGAGGCAGGGACAACAAATGTAGTACTTACTGGGTTACCTGGAGAGCCTGCTTCTCCTGGGGGGCCTGGTGGTCCACTCTTGCCCTGGCGGAAGGGGGAAAAACAGCAAGTAGTCTTTTTAAGAACTTTTAAAAATAACTTTATAAGTTTTGTGTCTTTGTTTCTCAATTTGTTTCTCAATTACATGGTTTTCTAAGCATTGTGGTATTTTTTAAAAAATAATGTTTATTAAAGTTTCAAAAAATTACAAAAGTGAAGAAAAGTAAGAGAGAAACAAAATACAGAAAAAAATAAAAACAATTAAAAACAAATCCATCTTTCCATGTCTTATCTCTCATTTACCTGTTTCCTTGACCTCCTCACACCTCCTTTTTTTGTATTCTAGTTCAATTGGTTATTTCAGCAAATCCTTTCCATCCTTGTTTTTATCTTACTAATTTATCTTAATATATTGTAACTTTACATTCTGACCTGTTAACAATCCATTTTTACATACCCCTTTGTAACATTACTGCTAAAACCACATAACTTCATTCCAGCATCCTTCTAACATTCCTTAATTTTACAGTGTTTCTGTAAATAGTCTTTAAATTTCTTCCATTCTTCCTCCACCGACTCTTGTAAGCATTGTGGTATTTTATGCATTGTAACTTGCAGTTATTTTTATTGATCATCGTTTAGTAATTATTCATTGTAATTGTTTCGAGTGAATCTGTTTAATTATTATTTGCTGATGTTTTGAGAGTGGATTTTATTGTGTGCTATTATATTCTACTAGATTATTGAATGTTACTTTATTTGATATAAGTTGTTCCATTTTTAAGTTATGTTTTATTACGACTTTCTGTACTGGGCCAGATTGCTCTAAGATGTGTGTTCTTGTATATTTTGTTGCTGGAAACTTCCTTGTGTATAGTAGTATAGGAAGGTGATATACAAATTAAAAGTGAAATGGAAGAAAAGAAAAGAAAATGAAACTTGGGAAGATGAGACAAAAGACCTACAATTGGAAACATTTCCACACTGGATTATGCATACATTTGCACAATGAGTGCAATTCTGGTTGGTGCACAAAGTCGTGCACACATTGGATTGTTTTCCTTAAGAGGCACAGACTCATCCCTCCAGAGTCCCTTGTACCACTTGGGACCCAGTGGGATGTGTCACACATGTTACCCAAAAGCCATAGGGAGAAACAACTCACTGTGATTCCCCTGAGTCCACGTGGGCCCTGGGGTCCTGCAGGGCCTGGATCCCCCTGCAACACAAGAGTAAAAGAGGCTGGGGTGAGAAAGAGTCATTTCTAAATTGCTAATCACATGGAATATCAAAGCGATGTGCAAGTAAAAAAAAACTGATAAAAGGAAGGAAAACACTGCTTCATTATGATCATCAAAACACTATAATCAGAATAAAGGTAAAGGACCCCTGGACGGTTAAGTCCAGTCAAAGGTGACTATGGGGTTTAGCACTCATCTAGCTTTCAGACCAAGGGACCCAGCGTTTGTCCACAGACAGCTTTCCAGGTCATGTGGCCAGCATGACTACACAGCTTCTGGTGCAATGGAACACTGTGATGGAAACCAGAGCGCACGGAAACACCATTTACCTTCCCGCCATAGCGGTACCTATTTATCTACTTGCACTGGTGTGCTTTCAAACTGCTAGGTTGGCAGGAGCTGGGACAGAGCAACGGGAGCTCACCCCGTCACAGGGATTCGAACTGCCGACCTTCCAATCAGCAAGCCCAAGAGGATAAGTGGTTTGGACCACAGCACCAACAGTGTCCCTATAATCAGAATAGTCAATGAGTGGCTCGCCTGTCTGGATGAGGTGTACTTTAACATGTTTACAGATGAGAAAGGAAGTTAGTTGCAAGCTGGATATACTGTCCAACTTGTGAGCGAGGACTGACTCATTTTCCTCTGAAAGGCGACTAAGATAATAACAAAAAAGCTAGAATCTTATTAAAATCAATGAGCAAGATGGTAATAGAACCAAAACAAAACAAACACAAAACAGGGATGGCCTCATTCTCAGAGGAAATTCATCCCTATTATATCAAGCATGTTCTCATGGCAGCATTTTCAACCCTAGCAGACGGTCCACATACCTTCTGTGAACGCCCCTTTAAAATAGTTCCAAGCGTGGGCCCATCCCATTCTCATTTACCACTTCCATGTACTTCTTGAAATTTCAGGTTTTGAAATTATGAAAGTCAGTGTTTCAGAGCTGTGCCAGTGTTTCCTTTCAGCCCTGACCCTGATAACACTCACTCCACCATTTGCAGAATCATAAGAGCTCTTATTGAAGCCAAAGTGGCACACTTACATCTTTTCCAGGTTGCCCCTCGCGGCCGGGTGGTCCTGATGGACCTGGTTCTCCCTGCAACAGACAAGGGTGGGAGGGAGAAAATTAGAGGTTAGAACAATGTGGAAGTTCCATAAAAATTCCTAATGACCCAGATATGTGATTTGAACTTCCACAGATGGCTGTCCCAAAACTGGACTCAATCTATGAGCAGGCATTGATAGGGTCATTGACAGGACTTGACTCCAGTCCTGGTAACAATGCAGCTTCAGCCATCAATGTTAACTATGAAGCCTGACCTATTCAACACTGGTGATAGGAGAGGTCTTCTTGTGGGCAACTCTGCCCATTTCAACCACTGTTTGAGTCAAACTGAAGGTCCAGTGCATTGCTCACCCTTGAGCCAGGTGGTCCTGCGTCTCCTCTCGGTCCCTTAAAACCCTGAAAGGTGAAATGGAGAGATACGTAAAAAGTTATTATTTATATGCATTTTAAAGGACCTTCTAAGTTACAGCTTTCTTCCACAATGGAACTCAAGGCAAAGGGGGAGGAGAGCTGAAGATAATATTTCACATCTGGCAACCAATACGCCTCTTTGTTTTCAAAAGTCTTAAAAAGCCTGGACCACAAATTTTAACGGCCCCCCAGCATTAACTCTGGATGTGTCTACTCAATTCTGACCAAACTAAGCCTCCTAGAGCACGATATAGATCAGGAAGCTTAGTTGGGTCAGAATCAAGTATAGTCGTACCTTGGAAGTTGAACAGAATCCATTCCAGAAGGCCGTTTGACTTCCAAAACGTTCAGGAACCAGGGCGTGGCTTCTGATTGGCTGCAGGAAACTCCTGCAGCCAATTGGAAGCCATGGAAGTCACGGCGGATGTTCGACTTCCAAAACGTTCAGGAACCAAGGCGTGGCTTCTGATTGGCTTCAGGAAGCTCCTGCGGCCAATTGGAAGCCATGGAAGTCATGGCGGACATTCGGGTTCCAAAGAACATTCGCAAACCGGAACACTCACTTCTGGGTTTGTGGCATTCGGGAGCCAAAATGTTCAACTCGCAAGGCGTGCGACTTCAGAGGTACGACTGTATACGCCTCCAGAGTTAATGCTAAATACGGCACATTACTGCTGGGAAATGAACCACCATAGCCACTAGAGTGCCGTGAAAATTTGTGGCCCAGGGCTTTTTAGACTCTTCTACCTGTGCACTACTGAAACACGATGTTCTTAATAAATTACTTTTGAGGCATGATTATCTCATGCATACCTATGTTTCCTAGTATGCTCGCGTGCACGCATGAGGATGTGCACAGACCCCTCCTCTACAAGAACATACCTTCATTTTCTCCATAAATAGAATCTAGCCTTCAATGAACATTTGCATCATTCTTGCTGCAGGAAGACCAAGCTTCTCAGGTAGTGTATTCCATGCTAGCTAATGGAGAAATATGCACCTGCCCCCTCCTCCAAAGATTCCTGGTGGAAAAGGACATATTTAATGGACCATGGTCGCCTTCAGCTGGACTTACCGGCAATCCTCTTGCTCCCTCTGGTCCTGGCAGCCCTGGCTCCCCTTGTTTGCCCTATAAGAAACAAAGCACATTTATAGCCTGACAAGAGAGAATGATCTCTAACATGTGGGTGCCTCAGGATCAAGCTCGATGTGATAACATTCACAAATCTATGTGAATTGTCATTTAAAAGTAAATGCTATTTAAATAACATATATATGGGTCTGATCCAGAGTTAGACCCTGGGTGGGGGGAGCAGAGGGTCTTTAATATCAACCCCCACCCATATATTTCCTAAAATGCAGTTTGACTTCATTTTATATAAGAATCTTTCTTCACTCAGAAGTAAGCAACACATTCTATGACATCACAGCATCTCAGCCAATAGTGGCCTCATGCCTCCCAGGTCCTAACCCAACACTCTGACCACTACAGCACACTTGTTGTCTTGCAAAGATAATACCAAATTGGAAAATATGTAAAGTTCATCTCCTTACTGGTTCTCCAGGAGGTCCTGGCTTTCCATCTTTGCCATCCTTTCCAGAAATACCCTAAGAGGGAAGTAGTCAAGATTACAGATGCAAGGAATGTATACAATGTTTGTTTCCTTAGGAGCAAATATTGTAGATTCATAATTGTGGATAAGCACCCCAAATACTGCAAGTCAGGTTCCTAACTCATTGATAAATGGAATTTATAGACCACCATCTCAATAAATGTCAGGGCACTGTAAAGCAACATATGCAAGCAGAAGAAAAATAATGTGCAGCATTAAAAATAGCACAATGCATCAGCACGAGGTACAATATGCAAGCTTGTCAACTGGCTGAGCTGGAAACTCCACGGAACGATACCCAGGAAAAGAACAAGTCAGACAGCCAATGTCTCATTAGCTGCAATGTGAAACAACAAGCAAAGTCACATTGCAGAACGTCTCGAGCCAGGGGTCGCAAATAGGTCCACGGGGACCTAAGCAAACCAGAGAACCTGTCATGGGCACAACACACAGACATAAACACTCTGCAAGCCAGTCAACACAGCAACCTAGCATATAGGCTGCAACAGAATGCTTCATTCAAGCCTAATTTCAGCAGGGTGGGAGGGAAAGCGACCAACGTGGCCCCAGTGAAGAATTCTGTGCATACCTGGAGGTGCCACAATGGCAATCGCCTCTTACTGGGGATTAGCCCTGGCTAGAGAGTTCCAGAAAAACATCTACTCCTGCTTCATTGACTACGCAAAAGCATTTGACTGTGTCAACCACAGCAAACTATGGCAAGTTCTTAAAGAAAGGGGAGTGCCTGATCACCTCATCTGTCTCCTGAGAAATCTCTATGTGGGACAAGAAACTACAGTTAGATCTGGATATGGAGCAACTCATTGGTTCAAAATTGGGAAAGGAGTACGACAAGGCTGTATATTGTCTCCCTGCTTATTTAACTTATATGCAGAATTCATCATGCGAAAGGCTGGGCTGGATGAATTCCAAGCCGGAATTAAGATCACCGGAAGAAATATCAACAACCTCAGATATGCAGATGACACAACCTTGCTGGCAGAAAGTGAGGAGGAATTAAAGAACCTTTTAATGAGGGTGAAAGAGGAGAGCACAAAATATGGTCTGAAGCTCAGCATCAAAAAAACGAAGATCATGGCCACTAGTCCCATCACCTCCTGGCAAATAGAAGGGGAAGAAATGGAGGCAGTGAGAGATTTTACTTTTTTGGGCTCCATGATCACTGCAGATGGTGACAGCAGCCACGAAATTAAAAGACGCCTCTTCTTGGGAGAAAAGCGATGACAAACCTAGACAGCATCTTAAAAAGCAGAGACATCACCTTACTGACAAAGGTCCATATAGTTAAAGCTATGCTTTTCCCAGTAGTGATGTATGGAAGTGAGAGCTGGACCATAAAGAAGGCTGATCGCCAAAGAATTGATGCTTTTGAATTATGGTGCTGGATGAGACTCTTGAGTCCCATGGACTGCAAGAAGATCAAACCTATCCATTCTTAAGGAAATCAGCCCTGAGTGCTCACTGGAAGGACAGATCCTGAAGCTGAGGCTCTAATACTTTGGCCACCTGAGGGGAAGAGAAGACTCCCTGGAAAAGACCCTGATGTTGGTAAAGATGGAGGGCACAAGGAGAAGGGGATGACAGAGGACGAGATGGTTGGAGAGTGTTCTCGAAGCTACCAGCATGAGTTTGACCGAACTGCAGGAGGCAGTGGATGACAGGAGTGCCTGGCGTGCTCTGGTCCATGGGGTCACAAAGAGTTGGACACGACTAAACAACAACAACAACAATTCTTCCTGCAAAGCATGGGTTCTACCACTAACCGTCAGCTGTACCTTGTTTCCAAAATGGGTTTTTCTCTGTCTTGTGGCTTATTCCCTGCCTCCCCTCCTCTGATGTTTTCTCCCCTATATTCCCTTTCTCTCGTTACAAATTGTGCCACAAAGTTTTAGCTAGGAGAAATTTCATTGATTTTTTTTTTTTTAATGCATGCCAATTCAGATCAGAAGATCTCTCGAGAAGTCAAGCATAGAATGCACACACAACATCTCAGTATTGCCGCTTATGGGGGGTGGGTGGGCAATGCCTCAAAAGACATTCATGATGATGATGATGATGATGATGATGATGTATTATTTATATGCTGCCCATCTGACTGGGTTGCTCCAGCCACTCTGGGTGGCTCCTAACAAAAAAAATTTTTTTTAAAAAAATACAACATTGCACATTAAAAACTTCCCTTCAGATGTCCCACACCTGTTTATCTGTTTGACATCTGCTGGGAGGGCGCTCCATAGGGTGGGGCCTGACATTCGTGAAGTCACATTCACCAGGAACATATGCAAGTATGCCACACAATCTTTTTACTGTTGAAATATGCCAGGGATTCAAGAATACTACAGTCCCCGGCATATGAGATGTGTCAATGTTTACAAATGCAGGGATAACTCACCAGACGTCCAGGCAATCCCGGTGGCCCCTGAGGTCCTGATGGGCCTTCTTTACCCTGCCAAAGAGACACAGACGTGGAGATGTTCACATAAGCTTTCCAGGCAGAGACATCCCCAGAAGAACAATCTGTTAGCAAGGCCTTCTGAATTTATGCTCAATATTACTTAGGCCTTTGGGATGGGGGGAAGAGAGTGGGTGTAGAAGGGAGCAGAACTTACCTGACCTCCTGCCAATGAAATCACTGCAGCTTACTGGGAGGGAGACTGGAAGGGGCTAGGAGGAGGGGAGGTCAGCATTGCATGGATAAACCTGGAAGAGTGCCAATTTGGCTCTTGACCTCTCTTCCACTTTGTCCCTCCCACTCTCCCTCCGGATTAGCAGCAATGACTTTGCTACCAGGAGGTCAGGTAAGTGCCCATAGTTGATGCCAGAGCAGGAAGTGGGTCAAGCACATATACACACCCCGATATGGCACTCACCTCCCACTTGCAGGACTCTTGTCATTAACATACATTGTTATTTGTCTTTTAGAGATCTTAACATGTGGGACACCACTCGGCCACCTAGAAATATACTTTGACTCCTCTGTGTGTCCCACCGCCATTTATTTATTTTCTGGCGTTGCGGCTGTACTCCCCCTGTTCCACCACACTAATGACACATTTTGAATTTATTCATCTTTCTAAATTAATGGAGAATTTGGCTGAGAGTTTATAATCCACTAGTCTTCATCTGAGCATCTCAGTGGCTTTCAAACCTTACAGATTCATGGAATGCTTTCCACATCTACTTATTTTTCCAAGAATCCACTATGGGACCACTTAGGCAAATGTTGGCTTCCTTGGGGGGGGGGAGGGAGGCAGGGATATGACAGATTGAATAGTGACTTACTATTTCTCCAGGGCTTCCCAGTGGTCCTGCAGGTCCTGGGAGGCCCTCAGACCCCTAAATAAAATGAAAAAAATAACATTTCTGGCCATTAAAGATGGCAGCTTGCTTCTGAATCAGAAATAGTCTCCTCAAACAACATGGAGGCAACTCTTACAAGCCTTTGGACTTTCTTTAAATGAAAGCCCAAAATGGTGGGCCATAAACTTTGCTATGCATTCAAGATCAGCATAATGCCCCCCCCCCCAAATCCAACATACTGTGGGATGTAATCCATTGAAGCAGTCAAATACAACATTCCTTGTTTCCCTAGCGTAGACACAGGCAGGGGGATGTTACTCCAGCCAGTATAACTTCCTGGCTCACTGGTCTGAAGCATCCTCCCCCTGCATGTGACCAGGCAGATGGATGTGACCCTCGCTGACTCTATAAAAGAGCCGAGTCACACAGCCATCTCCCTCTTGATGCCATGCTGCTCTCCTGTGGCCATTTTGTTCTCTTGATACTGTTTTCTTAATGCATTTTGCTGTCTGCTGGCTCTCAGCAAGCAGCACATGAGCTCAATCCCCATATGGGATAAACTCACACTTTGTTATGTAACTACTAGCTAGAGCCTGCCTTCAGGGATCACACTGTGAACTGAATGTGAGTAAACTTCTTGTAAGTTTGAAGGAAAGACTCTTGTGTCCTTTTTTCTTTTAAGAGGGATAAAAGGGGACACCAAGAATAATCCATCTGGGCAAGCTGGATTGGTTTGCTTAACTAAAGAGATTCAAACGAATCTGCAAACTAGCTTCCTGCTGTATTGAGGGGATTCTGCTCTGCTACATGACTCACTAGCGTGAGTGAAGGAAGGATAATATTTAATTAATATATCATCTATTATCCTTAACATTCCCACACATACAAGAGAGGGCCAGTGAATTGCTGTGGGCTTCTTCTGGGTCTATAACCAGATGGATGGGTGCAGTGCAAAAGAAAAAGGGGTGGAGATAGATATAGATAGATACATAGATTAGATAGATGATGATGATAGATAGATAGATAGATGATAGATAGATATATGATAGATGATAGATAGATGATAGATGATAGATAGATGATAGATAGATGATAGATAGATTAGATAGATAGATAGATGATAGATAGATATAGATAGATGATAGATAGAGATAGATGATAGATGATAGATAGATAGATAGATAGATAGATAGATAGATAGATAGATAGATAGATAGATAGATAGATAGAGATAGATGATAGATAGATAGATAGATAGATAGATAGATAGATAGATAGATGATAGATAGATTAGATAGATAGATAGATGATAGATAGATAGATAGATAGATAGATAGATAGATAGATAGATAGATGATAGATAGATAGATATAAATGATAGAGATAGAGATAGATGATAGATAGATAGATAGATAGATAGATAGATATAGATAGATAGATAGATTAGATATAGATATAGATAGATAGATGATAGATAGATAGATAGATAGATAGATAGATGATAGATAGATAGATGATAGATAGATGATAGATAGATTAGATAGATAGATGATAGATGATAGATGATAGATAGATAGATATAGATAAATGATAGAGATAGATAGAGATAGATAGATAGATAGAGATAGATAGATAGATGATAGATGATGATGATAGATAGATAGATGATAGATAGATAGATAGATGATAGATAGATAGATGATAGATGATAGATAGATGATAGATAGATAGATAGATAGATATAGATAGATAGATGATAGATAGATAGATGATAGATAGATAGATAGATAGATAGATAGCATCTTACAGGTGGACCTGGATTTCCAGGCGGGCCCATGAAGCCAGGTATCCCAGGATGTCCCTGCAGAAGACAACAACAGCATTTCACATTCACTTAGCATCTTCATTTGCAAACCACGTCCCCAAAGAACCTCTGGAATCTCATCAAAAGCTTGCTAGCAACCAAGCGACCAGGAGAGCGAGACGCCCAAAACATAAGCTAACTTGGCATCACAATTCCATGCATAGGTTTCCAGAGCGTGAACTTGCATGTTTCAACAAACTGCTTTTAATACACATAAGCTTCTGGGAACGGAGAAGTTGTCAGGAAACATTACAGGGTTGGCTGGGTGCAAGAGGCTAACAACTTGTCGTGCGTGCAGCAAGAAACTGCGCACCCCAACCGCCCCCATCCACAGCTGTGCCGGGTCTTTGCTTTGGGAACAGAATCAATTTAACATAATTCAGCATGCCATTTCCTCAGATCACTGCAAACATTGAATAAACAAACATTCCCCTTGCATGTTGAATGTCTGGTTCAGTGGTTAAGCACATGTTTGGGTCAAGCACATGTAACACAGTAGTGAATATCAGTGTGGTTGGTGATTTTTTTAAAAATAAGAGAGCTGGTGGAGGGGAAGTTTGAGCAGGAAGGTGGAAGGGGTACTTAACACAAACAGGAAGCATCCAAAGGACCCCGTTAGTAGAGGATGTGTTAAGGAAAGCGTGTTGCGTGTTGAGTCCCACAAGCCACCCCCAAAAAATACACACTTCACACAGAATTTTTGTTTAAGGTTTTTGGCATGATTTTGGCCACAACTTTATTCAAATACAAAATATGTGAGTGGTTGCTTAGGCAATTGGTTATGACTATCTGTCCATGCCCTCAGGGACAGAGCTGGGCATCCTGCCATCATTGGAAGCCAGCGTGGGAAACAAATATTGGGTGAGAAAATGGAGCTGTGCCACAGTCCCTCACCTCTCACCCTCATGTTCCTGTGGGGCTTGCACGGCCCAAGTCCGACTCCGGGGACAAGGACAAAAGAATGGCAAGCCCCTGGATTCCTTTAACGGAATTCCCTTTCGCATCATTTGGAGGGGTAGGCACTTACCCCTCCAAGCACCAATTAACCAATGCCTAACCGCCAACCTTACAAGTTGTGACGATTTGCTACGCAGTAGGCAAAAACCAAATGGCACCAGCCAATCAGCCAGATGGCAAAATTCCTACCAGGCCCCCGCACCAAGGCGAACGACCCCATGACAGGCATAGCAAGGTCAATGGAGTATGAAACCACCGGTGTAAATCAGCCAAGAGGACGTCCTACGTCCGTTCCCAATATTTAAAGCCTCTGACCCCTCCTCCATATTAGCAACATTCAATACTCCCCAGACACCAGTTTAACCCCTTAAAGCTCGGGTTCTAAAAATACACATTCACCGCAGGTGGCTTGCTTCCCCAACCGCAACACGTGCTCTCTGCTAGGGAGAACACGCTTTCTCCTTCAGGGAGAGCACGTGTTGCGGTGGGGTCTACTGAGCCACCCCTTTGTTGCTGGGTAAGTTCTCCAAGATGGCCAGGGGGCATTGATTGGATTGCCGAGTTGCTGGGGGAAAAGTTATGTTGCAATTTTGGTGGGAGGGGTAAAATGTTTAAATACTCTGCACGCAGCCTTGTACTTTCTCTTTTGCTGCGTGCAACGAATCACCCGCCCTAGAATAAGGGGTTGTTGCGTTGACCTTGCTATGCCTGTCATGGGGTCATCTGCCTTTGAGCAGGGGCCTGATAGGAATTTTTCCACCTGGCAAATTGGCTGGCTGGGTGGTTTTTGCCTACTGCGTAGCAAATCATCACAACTTGTAAGGTTGTGGTTAGGCATTGGTTATAAATCTGGTGGAGGAGGGGTTAGGATAGGCTGGGCCTGCCCCTCCATGGTTGCTGCGGAAAGGGAATTCCGTTAAAGGAATCCTGGGGCTTGCCATCTTTTCGTCCAATCCCTGGAATGGGACTAGGGCCGGCAAGCCTTCGGGGAGCAGGCGGGTGAGAGTTGAGGGTCTGTGTCTCAGCTCCAATTCTTCCCCGACTTGCTTTCCCCCGCTCTGTCTTTCGGTGGTGCCCGGAAGTCAGTTCTGTCCCCAGGCGGGGGGACAGATAGTCTTAACCAATGCCTAAACAACCACTCACAGTTTGTATTTTAATAAAGTTGTGGCTAAAATCATGCCAAAAATCTTAAACAAAAAATTACGTGTCCGTTGTGAGTTATTTTGGGGGGTAGATTGGGGACCTCAACACGCAATAATCATATACAGAACCTGCTGTGCCTTGAAAGGAAAACTCATTCCCCTTTCATTCTAAATTAATTAATTCAATTCTAAATTTCTCTCCCGTAAGTTTTACTAATTGTACAAATTTGATATTTCACTGTACAGTGGACGCTCGGGTTGCGAACGTGATCCGTGCAGGAGGCACGTTCGCAACCCGCGACCCACGTGTCTGCACACATGCGGGTCGTGATTTGGCACTTCTGCGCATGCGCAAAGCTCGATTTAGCACTTCTGTGCATGCGCAAGCACCGAAACCCGGAAGCAACCCGTTCTGGTACTTCCAGGTTTGGCACAGTGCACAACCCGAAATTGCGCAACCCGAAGCTTCTGTAACCCAAGGTATGGCTGTAGTTCAGTTGGCAGAATATGAGGTTCTTAATCTCAGGGTTGTGGGTTCAAGATCCATGTTAGGCAAAACATTCCTGCATTACAGCAGGTTCGGACCAGTGGGCCCTTGGAGTCCCTTCCAATGATGCAATTCCATGATTCCACACTAATAGCAATAATTTTGTTATTTATACCCTGCCCATCTGACTAGGTTGCAAATTCCATGATTCTATATATGGGCCTGTTCTCTCTTGGGCAACCCGTGCCTTATGCACTTTGCAGTTTAGGGTGACCACTGACAGTCTTCCCTCAAGTCAGACTGGTCCGTGTGTGATATATTGATCAGCGGTGTTCTGATGTGGTGGCTAAAGAGCAGGTCAAAGGTCCTGTTTGGTGATTGAGACATGTTGCTTACTGTACTGTTCCAAGAAGCATCTTTCTGCCTCTTTTTATTTTACCTGTTCACCCTTCAGTCCAGCCTCTCCAGGCGTCCCACGGTCTCCTTTGGCACCCTAACAAAAGACAGAGGAATTCAAATCACAAACCTCAATTACATTTTAAACGTAGTGCACTGCTTTCCCAACAAAGAAACATGGAGGCACACACATTTCAGTGTTTCAGTTGTCAGTGAAAGGTTTTCTCAAATAGCAGGAGCTTAACCTCCTCTCACTGTTTAGGGAAGCTTTTAATGTTTAACAGACTACTGTATTTTAATACTTTGTTGGAAGCCGCCCAGAGTGGCTGGGGTAATCCCTAGTGGGATTATTAACTGCAGGCAGCTAGGTCTAGCAACCATTTTGATTTTTCACAATCAAGAATGCAGCATTGCTCCAAGGCATTGTGGAAAATTTAAACAGTGGCTTGATTCAGCCACTTAGCAATTCTTTGGGGTACTAGTCCAGGGGAGGGTAGCTGATGGGTCTCAGAAGCTCAGTGAGTTAGAGACTTTCCCCTGTATAAAAGACAAGTCTCCAGTAGATTGAGCAGACAAGACCAATAGTGGGTCCAACAGCCAAGAAGGTGGAAATGAGTGGCAGATGGGGCTCATCAACATGGGAACATATCCCATCTAGGAGAAGGAAAGCTCTGATCCTAACCCTCTGTTGCTTTGTGGCTACACTCATTCATGAGAAAGGCCTTGGGAGTAAACCCTGAGGAAAAACCCATCTCCTGTGTGTTGAAGGACATCTTCGGGAGAAGAAAAAGCGAAAGAGTAAACGGGTGGCGCTGTGGTCTAAACCACTGAGCCTAGGGCTTGCCGATCAGAAGGTCAGCGGTTCAAATCCCCACGACGGGGTGACCTTCCATTGCTTGGTCCCAGCTCCTGCCCACCTAGCAGTTCGAAAGCACATCAAAGTGTAACTAGATAAATAGGTATCGCACCGGTGGGATGGTAAACGGCGTTTCCATGCGCTGTTCTGGTTTCGCCAGAAGCGGCTTAGTCATGCTGGCCACATGACCCGGAAGCTGTCTGCAGACAGACACCGGCTCCCTTGGCCTATAGAGCAAGATGATTGCCAGAGTCGTCCGCAATTGGACTTAATGGTTGGGGTACCTTTACCTTTAAATCCTACACAAATCTGGAGTGGAGTCCCTAAGGCTACTTGTATGCCTCCTTCCAGCAACTCCTGTAGCCAAGCTGGTATCAAATGTATCTACTTTCCTTTGGACCACACATTAGTGAGGCCAAGAGGCGGGGGTCTTCTCATCTGGGCAGCCAAGGGCCTCAATACACACTGCGCAGGCTTGCACCCCAGAGAGGTCACTTTGGTGCTAACACAGCAAAAACAACACGGGAGGCAGCAGTTACAAGTTACCGGTCTCTGCAACCACATCAGGCACTGCGATTCTCCAGTGCTTTGACCTCACCCCCAGAGGCAGACTCCATTGTCTCTTGAGATAGAGATAGGTGGCAACAACAACAGGTGGGGATGCCAGTGTGAGCAGAATTAGCCCCAAATGCATTGGGGACAGCTTACCCCATTTTGAAGTAAGTCAAGTAAGACATATTTACATGTTTCTAGATATGTAATAGCTTCTAGAGTCTTTTTAAATGCTTGTAACTGGTTTAATGCTATTTTTTAATTGTATTGTTTTATCACATATATCTTTGCTGCCCTGGAGATGAAGGGCAGGATATGATTTTAATAAATTAATAAATATTGACAACTAAATACACCCCACACAACCTTAGGACCAGTAAGTCAACAGCGGGAATAAGATCAAAACATTTTCACTCAGCCCCAGCCAAGGAGTTCTAGAAATGCCCGAAGGGGAAAATCAGCCACCATCTCATTTTTCTTTGCCTCGTTGGCATTTCCTTGAGTTTCTCCAAGCAAAGGTCAATGGGCTCAAGATTTGAGGACTTGCCTTTTTATGACACGTGGCCCATATTCTCAGAAGTGGACTAAAAGCCATTTCAAAAGTCTGTCAGATATTTTAATAAATGGGAGGACGTTATTTAGGTTAGAACTTCAGCAATTCTGGTAGTCTGGTTTGTTTTCTCTATCTCTCTCTATATTTTTAATTGTACCCCCTACCCCAAAGAAACCCTCTTTCCCAAGAATGGCAGAGATTTCATCCTGTTTCTTTCCAACAAAACCCCTGACATCTCAAAAGAGGAGACAAAACTGACCTTGGGACCTTCTACACCTGGTGGTCCGGGGTGACCTCTGGGTCCCGCCTCCCCCTGAAAAACAAAGAAAGATCAGATGGACTTTGGAAGGTAGCAGAAGACCCCACATATTCTTTTTTATTTTTTTATTTTAAATTTTATTAGTATTTTCCACACAACAACAACACGAAAAATATCAAAAAATAACAATACACAAAACCCAACATACAAAAAAACTCACAAATCCATATGTTACAAGTTAATAATATAAACACTAAAAAGAAAAACAAACATTGACTTCCACCAATCCCACAACACCTCATTTACCTCTCATTGTATCTTCCTGTTTCCCTGTTTCCCTTATCCCAGCATCTAGATATAAAACCCTCTTCGGTATTCTTTCACTTCACAAGGTTATTCCAGACTCAGCCAGATTTCTGTCCTCGAACCTTGACTTTTAAAGTATTCATTTAGAAACTCCCATTCCTTTTTCACTTCACTTTTGGGTTTTTGTCTTATTATATCTGTCAATTTGGCTAATTCTAAATATTCTGAAAGCTTACATAACCATTCTCCCCTAGTAAAAGACCCCACATATTCAGTGGACGGGGAAATCACATATATATGATCCAGAATGCCAAGTTTTCCTTCCATTTTTTTTTTAAATCAATCAGTGGCACAGTTTCAGCAGCTGCTTTTTCCCTATACCATATCTATGTTGGAATGTTGGTGTGAAAGTTAGCATGAAGTACATGGTTGCAATTCACTCATTACGTTTTTGGTTTTTTTTAAGATAGCCATCACCCCCACTCCCCAGTTGGGATCAGGGGAGATTATCCCGGGCTGACTAACCTTTAGCCCACCAGATATAACTGGACCGCAACCCCCATCACCATGACCATTGGTCATTCTGGCTGGGGCGGATGGGAGTCCAACAGCAACTAGAAGACCACAGCTTAGCTACTCCTGGTCTAATCTTTTCCCCACACTGTTGATCAGTGCATTGACATGTAACAGTGTCTAGTGTTCAGCTACCCAGTATATTTCCGAGCACAATTCAAAGTGTTAGTGCTGACCTTTAAAGCCCTAAATGGCCTCTGTCCTGTATATCTGAAGGAGCGTCTCCACCCCCATCGTTCTACCCGGACACTGAGGTCCAGCACCGAGGGCCTTCTGGCGGTTCCCTCACTGTGAGAAGCCAAGTTACAGGGAACCAGACAGAGGGCCTTCTCGGTAGTGGCACCCGTCCTGTGGAACATCCTCCCACCAGATGTCAAAGAGAAGAACAACAACCAGACTTTTAGAAGTCATTTGAAGGCAGCCCTGTTTAGGGAAGTTTTTAATGTTTGATGTATTGCAGTATTTTAATGTTTTTTTGGAAGCCACCCAGAGTAGCTGGGGAGGCCCAACCAGATGGGTGGGGTATAAATATTATTATTATTATTATTATTATTATTATTATTATTATTATTATTATCTTTCATACCGTTTTCCCAACTGGGCCTTCATGGCCAAGTGGACCTGGAAGGCCTCTATCGCCCTTGAATCCTGGCATTCCTGGAAGTCCAGGTGGTCCGGGAGGGCAGTCACTGCAAACATCCTTAAATAAGGGGGAGGAAAAAGGAGAATTAACACTTCACAGTTGTGGCAGATGGCCTCTTTCTGGCTGGTGTCTAACAGCAATGGAAACTGCCTTATTATACAAAGAAAGAACATTGGTCCATGTTGCTCAGTACGTTGACTGGCATCAGCTCTCCAGAATTTCATGCTGGAGTTGTGCCCTGATGTGCACAAGTATGCAAATCAGAGCAACTGATGAAGATAGAAGCTGAGATGTGTTGCCACATAAATAAAACCACTGCTTTCTTAATCAAGTATATTTTTTTTAAAGTTGACCAATCAATTTAATGATGGTGACAATGGCAATGATGACTAGGGGGAAATGAAAATCCAAAATGAAGATGTTTGTGCATCCACTTTTAAGAATCACACACACACTCTGCAATTTTTTTTTTTTAATGGTTTGATGAGATTTTCTTTGAACACAAGATCCTGGAGCATCCCAGGAAAAAAACAAAAAACCTTACCTTAACTAAGAGACTGATGTCACCAGGAGATAGGAGAGGAGAGGCACCCTGAGGGGAAGAGAAAAAGAACGCCTGTCATTTCATGCTATCCTTGAAGAGCCATTTCAGAGAAGCCGAAATCAAAGCATCCCTCAGCGGATGAAAGAGATTAGCCTCACAGGGCCAAGAGTTCAATTGATTATACGCATCATTTGAGGGACAACATTGCTGAATCACCTCTCACGCAGGGAAAGTTGTTTCCATAGCACTGATGCAACCTAAGAAAGGACTGTATAGAAGACTTAGTCCAAGTCTCTGCTCAGTGCTGTTGATGTATTTCTTTGATCAATTAGTATATTAACTACTGCCAAGACCACATAACAATGGTCTTGAAAGACCTACATTGGCTCCCAGTATGTTTTCGAGCACAATTCAAAGTGTTGGTGCTGACCTTTAAAGCGCTAAACAGCCTTAGTCCAATATACCTGAATATACCTGAAGGAGCGTTTCCACCCCCATCATTCTGCCCGGACACTGAGGTCCAGCTCCAAGGGCCTTCTGGCGGTTCCCTCACTGCGAGAAGCCAAGTTACAGGGAACCAGGCAGAGGGCCTTCTCGGTGGTGGCACCCGCCCTGTGGAACACCCTCCCACCAGATGTCAAAGAGAAGAACAACTACCAGACTTTTAGAAGACATCTGAAGGCAGCCCTGTTTAAGGAAGCTTTTAATGTTTGATGTATTACCGCCCAGAGTGGCTGGGGAAGCCCAGCCAGATGGGTGGGGTATAAATAAATTATTATTATTATTATTATTATTATTATTATTATTATTATTATTATCAGGGGGGGAGGATTCTGGGCCCAAAATAGGTATGAAAATGTGACAATATTAAGAGGGAGGGCTAGAGAGGTTGGGGACATACCGGTTTTCCTGGAGGACCTCGTTCACCTGGATTTCCTGGCAGGCCCTACAGGTGAGGAACAAAAGGAGTATGAGGTTCTTGCATTCTTATTCTGCACAATACACACCACAATACTAGCTGACTACTCTAGCCACACCTCCTTGGAAGATAGCCGAGTACCATCGCAGTGGAGTATCTGGGTGGGGAGCAAGAGGCAAGACCATTGATTCTTCCCTGCTATGGGCCGTGTGCCCACCTAGTGTCCCCTCTCCTTTCTCAACAGAAAACTCAGATAATGAAGCCTCACCAGGGAATACATATGAGTTTCCAGAAAGCTGCGACTCTGCTGATTGAGAGCACTGAGGAAATGAGGTATGGATGAGATATGTCCCTTGAAAATGTTCTTGACACTTTCTTGAAACAGGAAGGAGCAATTCCCAGGCAGCACAAAGCAGCCAGAGTCTCATCAGAAACAATTTGAGAGGGGAGAAGGAAGAGGGTCATTTATCATGGGGGGGCTAACAACACACCGCACAAACATGCTTGATGAATTCAATATCTACATATTCGGACACAAATTGTCCCGATCCAAATCTCCTGGATTCGTGCGCACATGGGAACTGATCTGTCCACTAGCTTTTCCACACTTCTTGAACTTTCCTACAAAGTTTTCCGTTCAACTGAAATGTGTATGAAATTAATGATTTGATAGAAATACCATTTCAGGAAGGGGGGAAGCTTGCCCCCCACTTTTTTCTGGTGAAATATACTCGGAGTTGAGAGTGGATTTCATGCTCTTTATTCAGCTCATAGTGGTCAGGAGGAATGGAAGTTCCCCCAGAATGTCTGCTTTATATACATTATTTACACAATGGGCCGCATGTGATTGGCTAATTCTGGGATTCACCTGTGGGCCAATCAGGTTGCGGATTCACTTCTACCTGGAGCTGGATTGGGTGGCTCCTGTGGACCAATCAGACTGCTGCATTCTGGACCCTATTCAACTCAGTACATAACATCTGGTTTGCAGGTTTCTTTTGGCTCAAAGATTACTACAGAAATATTTGATGTATATAAGAAACAATTGTAAATCTTTGAAGACACTGGTAGGGTTGGAATAACTCTTTCAGAGAATGGTAGATAAATATGATATGTAAAATACGAGATTCTAGAATTTATTTGATACTTACCAAAGGAATGGAGGGAAGTCTGAGGCTCGGTAGAGCTTAGTTTAAATATGTAACTTATATATGTAATATATGAATGTATGTATGTTTACTAAAAATTAATAAAAAGTATTCTGCAAAGATTACTACAGAAAGGGGGAAAGACAGATTTACAGGTGAGCATTTGGAAGAGATGGAGATCAGAAACTGACAAGCTTGCCCTGTTCTTCCACTTTTTAAAAAGAAAAACAGCTTGTCGTCCACAGGGGAGGGGAAAATCTTGAGTATTGTTTTAAAAATCTTAACCATTTATAACCTGACCTTCACCTTCACATGTACCAGTTTGTGTGTGTGTGTGTGTGTGTGTAGGATGGGAGTACAGAACATAAAATGAAACAACCTATGGAATAAGTAAAACAGCAGCAAGGGGACGCAATGCTTAATCCTTTCCTGCTCACCATTTCTCTACTCCAACTTGCCCTGCAGATGTTTCGAGGGAGCATACGAACGCAAGAAGCTGCCTTATACTGAATCAGACCATTGCTTCACCCAGCTTAGTGCCGTGTGCACTGTGTGGGATGTGAAACACAAGAGCAGTCAAGTACAACATTCCTGGAGTGAACATGTTTGCACATGGGGAGGAATGTTTGTCCAGCCAGCAGGTAAACTTCCTGTTTCCTTCTGGGCTGGGACAGACTTCCTCTGCATGTGACTGAAGGTGGGTGTGGCCTCACCTGTGCAGGTAATGTCAAAAGCACAGGGCAGGGCAGCCATCTCTCTCTCTTTTTCACCACATGCATTGAAGACACAACATCTACTAAGCCAAAGATGCACTCTTGGCTTCCAGCTAAGAGAGGATAAAAGGACTGTCTTCTTATGAGATAGATTCTAAGTGTATGTTACTTCATTAAGCTAAGTCTGCCTTCTGGGATCTGATTGTGAACAGAATGTGAGTAAACTCTTTTTATACTTTTGTAAAAGACTGTGTCGCCTCTTATATTTTATGAGGGAATAAGGGGAACATACCAGAACAGTTATTATAGAGGCTTTAGCGAGCCTGAGCAAACGCATCCGTTGCAAAACTTAAAATTAAGGGGAATGTTACTCTGCTGAAATTGTGGAACTTGTTAACACAAGTTGGATAAGGATATAATCAGACAAAATATCCTCTCCTGCATCCCTGAACATTCCCACACACTGATTTGGCAGCAACAATCCAAGGTTTCAAGCAGGGCAGGGGCAGTCTATTTCAGCCATATCTGGAGATGCCAGAGATTGGATCGGGGCCCTTCTGCATGCAAACGTGATCTAACACTGAGCTACTGCCCTTCTCATAGGCATACCAAACACCGATATGTTTACTTACATCCTGACCAGATGGCCCTGGTTGACCTTGGATGCCTGGCAAACCTCGGGGACCCTAGAAAAAAGGGGGATAAAATTAATAATTCCAAATATGCTATTTTATTCTCCCCCCCCTAAAGAAAGAGTTTTTAATAGCTTTACAAAAGAGAGCATCAAAATAATGCAAACACACCAATAAACATTTTTTTAAAAATATAAAATACAGTCTCCTACACAAACACACACACACTGCCACACAATTGTTTATTTCCTACATACATTTATAGGGCGAGTCACAGATTTAATTTCAGGAACAGTTATCACAAGAAAACCGATTGGCAATTTGCCCATAAATAACAGACTAACCTGCCTGCTGGGGAACTGCTTGCAGACAACACATACTGTACATGAATTTGTGGCTACAATTGTGCAGTGATTCTTTTCCCCCAGTCCTGCCCTATTATTTTAGGATCTGAACCTGCTATTGGTTGCTTATAGCTGATGACAAACATCCCACCTATGGATGACCTGGATATAGCAATATTTCAGGGCATTCTAAGGTGTGGGTTTGGGGAGATGGTGGCTGCCCCTAGCAGGCACCATTTTTTCCTAGGGTGACATTAGTTCTGTCTTCAGGATTTCCAGAAATCCTTGTTGGGACACAAAAATACTTATTTGAAAAGAGGATTTCCTATTTATTTTTTTAAAGAAAAGGTAAAGGACCCTTGGATTGTTAAGTCCAGTCAAAGGTGACTATGTGGTGTGGCACTCATCTCACTTTTAAGGCTGATGGAGCCAGCGTTTGTCCACAGACAGCTTTCCAGGTCACGTGACCGGCATGACTAAACTGCTTCTGGCGCAACGGAACACCATGAAGGAAACCAGAACACACAGAAATGGCATTTATCTTCCCACCACAGTGGTACCTATTTATCTACCTGCACTGGCATGCTTTTGAACTGCAGGAGCTGGGGCAGAGCAATGGGAGCTTACCCCGTCGTGGGGATTTGAACCACCGACCTTCTGATTGGAAAGCCCAAGAGGCTCAGTGGTTTAGACCACAGCGCCACCTGCGTCTCTTTCTTAAAAAGAGGGAATGACTACCTCACCATGTCATGTCAAATGACAATTTTTGTGTGTGAAGTATTCCTGGAACATAAAGTCGCCTCCACCTTGGGTGCCTTGAGATTATCTCCTTCCCAAATCTGAGCCAAAAGTTATTCCTTCACGGTGAAGCTGTACAAATCATATAACTGGGCTCAGAATGAGTGAGGTTGCCATTGCTTTGTAGCTGTAGGACGACTCGGACTTGTTATTGCAATTTGATCAAGCTGGCAGCTGCAAGCTAATTTCCTGATTATAATCTGCACCATGTCCTCAAGTGACATTAGCTCTTCATCTTCAGTGTGTGCTTGACATGATATAATTCATTTTCTCTCTTCTGCTGATCACATGGAATTGGGAGGTTTGCCTAAAAAGAGGACTTCTACCTGCACAGATGCCATTTCTTCTCAGTACATTTCCGAGCACAATTCAAAGTGTTGGTGCTGACCTTTAAAGCCCTAAACGGCATCGGTCCTGTATCCCTGAAAGAGCATCTCCATCCCCATTCTTCTGCCCGGACACTGAGGTCCACCCCCGAGGGCCTTCTGGTGGTTCCCTTTCTGCGAGAAGCCAAGTTACAGGGAACCAGGCAGAGGGCCTTCTCAGTGGTGGCACCCGCCCTGTGGAACGCCCTCCCACCAGATGTCAAAGAGAAGAACAACTACCAGACTTTTAGAAGACATCTGAAGGCAGCCCTGTTTAGGGAAACTTTTAATGTTTAATAGATTATTGTATTTTAATATTTTGTTGGAAGCCACTCAGAGTGACTGGGGAAACCCAGCCAGATGGGCAGGGTATAAATAATAAATTATTATTAATTCTTATTCTTATTCTTATTCTTATTATTCTCCCCACCCCACCCCCTGAAACTGGCCCTGGAAAGCCCCCAGACTACAGGGAGGGGAGAGAGGGCACCATTATATCCACCAAACTGTAATGCTTGCACACAGACAATGGTTGCAAAAAGCATGACGATGAATTCCACCAATAGAAGTTCAGAGTTGGAAGGGATCCTGGATGTTATCTCATCGAACAGCCTGCTCAATGCAGGGAGATTGTGGACTCTCCTTCCTTGGAGGTTTTCAAGCAGAGGTTGGATGGCCATCTGTCATGGATGCTTTAGCTGAGATTCCTGCATTGCAAGGCTTTGGACTAGATGACCCTCGAGGTCCCTTCCAACTCTACAGTTCTGTGGTTCTATGACACCAACTTCTTTCCTTCCTATCAACACCACAACCTGTGCATACTTAGAAAGACATACTGTACCGATGGGCCTTTATCTCCAGGTGGTCCTGAGGGGCCCTGAAAAACACACAAGAAAGAAAGAAAGAAAGAAAGAAAGAAAGAAAGAAAGAAAGAAAGAAAGAAAGAAAGAAAGAAAGAAGGCATTGTGAGTTTTGATCACATTAGTTGTCATTCAAAAATGGGGGCTATTTCCCACACACACACACTCCCAGTCACTCAGAAAATTAGTCACAGGAAGACTGATCTTAACCATTCTCAGCCTACTCAACTTATGTGAATTCCGAATCTTTTATTCTGTAAAAGTATATTTTATTCTGTTAATCTTTAATCTTGCACTTGTTTATGTTTGCTTGTTTTGTTGAAATCATCCTGAGGTTCTGAATGCACTGAAGGTATAGGATAAAAATGAGCATAACATTAATTTATATATATATATATATATATTAATAATAATTAATTTGGTTGTCAAGGACAACGTTCCTGGAATGGACATGCTAGGGCAGGCATAGGCAAACTCGGCCCTCCAGATGTTTGGGACTCTAACTCCCATGATCCCTAGCTAACAGGGCCAGTGGTCAGGGATGGTGGAAATTGTAGTCCCCAAACATCTGGAAGGCCGAGTTTGCCTATGCCTGTGCTAGGGGGTGCTTTGTACCAGCCAGGAGAAAACTTCCTGTTTCCTCCTGAGCTGGGACAAAACTTCCTCTGCATGTGACTAGATGTGGGTGTGGCCTAATCTGGGTAGAGGAGCACACCTCCTTCTTTTGCTCTCTCTTCTCCATTTTGTTTTTCTACGTCTTAGCAGAAGTGACTGTCGGCAGTCACTTGGGACTAACTCCCTTATGGGGTAGTTCCACATGTATAGATATACTTTTGTAACCTAAGTCTGCCTTCAGGGATCCAACTGTGAACTGAATAAATGTGAGTAAATTACTTTTATATAGACTTTAATAAGATTGCTGTGTCTATTCTTTTTAAGAGGGACAAGAAGGGATCTTACCAGGAATCTTATATGGAGAGGCTCCGATGAGCCTGCAACAATCAAACCCCTGTGCGTTTAAAGGGGAATGTTTAAACTCTGCTAAGATATAGAACTTGCTAACACAAGTTAGGAAGGACATCATCAAACAATATAGCATCTCCTCCCTCCCTGAAAATTCCCACACCTTCTGCAGTGCAGTGCCCAGTCCCGCCACACTGGCTGCAACACCTTAAAACCACCTCTGGCAGATGGCTCAGATCATACAAGTCCTACAGCCCAAGGAGCCATTGACAAATGCTTGTGTTGTATCATAGGCCAGAGGGCAGCGTGCTTGGTACTTACTGGTGGTCCAGAAAGTCCGATGCCTGGTATCCCCCTGTCTCCTGGCTGACCTGGAACTCCAGGAGCCCCTCGATCTCCCTATGAGAGAGAAAATATAAGACTTAGGCCTCAAGAATGTCCATTTGAGAAGGTCTAACACTATTGTAATGATCAAATGCAACAGAATGATAAGATAGAGCACCCACCTTCTGCCCGAAGGGTCCAGGCAAACCCGGTGGTCCTCTTTCTCCCTAGAAATAGATGGAACTATAAAGTAAATGTCACCAACTGAGAAAGATGGAAATGTCTAAGAAACCAGTCTTCAGAAAAGGAAAATGGCGCCTACAACTATCACATTGTTCTTCGTAGAGATAGCAAAACTCAGTTATGTTCCCTGGTGATTATATAATAATGATTATAATAATTATTCTGTACCCAGAACCCAAAGTGTGTGTGTGGGGGGGGACTATTTAAACTGGATGCAGAAGTACATTCCAACAGCAGACTACGATTGCCCTAAAATGTTATTACTCAAGTGCGTGAGGATCACAAGATTCATATGTGAGCAAAAATTTGAAAGGACTAGCGGGTGAGAAAGATGGAGAATTAATATCAAAAAAAGCCTGATATTGCTTAGGGGAAGCAATTCAGAATATCAGATGTGCTGTATATTATTAAAGAAACAGAATTTTCAGGTGTGGAGGTCTTCACCCAGGGAACTGTTTTAGCTCTGTCACTTGCAGGTAGCTGCAAATTAAGACGCAAAATTGCTTGACGGAGACTATATACTGGACTTTCCAACCTGGTGCTCCAGATGTTTCCAATTGTGATTCCCATCAGACCCAGACAAAATGACCAATGGTCAGGGATGATGGTAGATCAAGGGGCCCCAAGTTGGAGAAGGTTGCAATACACGTAAAAGGGGACATTTTGCTCAATCACTGTTCGAAACCAAGCAGGACTTGCTAATGAACTCTTTTTCCTGCCACTTGACTTTATTTGTTATTTTGAGGACACAACAGGCAATGGCCTGTAAAAGCCATGAATTATTCAAGTGCACATTACTGCACCAAGGAAGGAATTGCCTGACCTCTTTGGGAAAGGAGGCAGAAAGTTTGTTGAGTTGCACATCCAAGGTTTCTGGTCCCTCAACTGCTCAAGGCTCCTTTTAGCAATTGTGAACATGTAGCCTTTCTCTACTTCCTTTGATTATCCTACTATAAAGGACCACAGTTCTGAGGTTAGAGACAATAAATCCTCTCCTTCCAAATTTTAGTCTGGTTTTTAAAGGCTGCAATCCTATGCACACATACTATGCCCCATTGAATGCAGTTGATCTCACTGCAGAGTCAGCATTCATAGGATTCCATCATGAATTACTTTATTTTGCATAAAGTACTTAGTTGGCAATCTGCCATTTTCCCATATTTAAGTTTGGACTTCTGCTAGACTGCAGTTCATGCAGCTCATTTCTGCTTTCCTTATGGGATCACACACACCAAAGAAAAAGAAAATGTTAGACCACAGCTCCTACAATTCCTGAACACCTGGAATGGGGCTGAGGGGAATTGCTGTCCAACAACATCTGCACACCCAAGGCTTCCCAGCCCCCTACCTCAGAGGTTAGCAGTGTACAAGCATATACGTGCATTGATTAAATCACTGTGCAAACAGGAATGTTGATGCCATTGCACAATACTTATCAATGATGTTTATTTTTTTGTACTGTTTCGTAACGTCCTTTCGAAAAGAGAGAGATGCAGACTGAAAATTGCAGAAAACTATACGTGTATCTATTTCCAAATTGATTTTTGAAACTTTCCCAGTTCATCCTAAAGGCAAGGCATAGAATACTAAGCAGAAGAACAGGATGGTGATTGACAGAACAAAAAGAAATGGAGCAAGAGACATTCACTCAGTCCTAAATTGTTAACTACTTGGTTGCGCATGTAGTTTACAAGTGAGACTTACTCTATCGCCATCTCGACCCTTGCCGGGTAGTCCAGGTTCTCCAACACCTCCTGGCTCACCTGTAGGCCCAGGTGCTCCTGGCTTCCCTTCTTTTCCAGGATCTCCCTGCAAAATATTTGACTGTGGGATAACCAGCCTCATATAACCAACATGCTTAAGTATAATTAATGCACAAAGGGTTTAAAATCACAGAGTAAGCTGTCCTGCCAGGCTTAGCTCACCTTGGGAAGGGACTAGGTAATCAAGCCTTTGTTCTGCTTTCAGTCTACCTGAGAAGCTCAGCATGTAAAGAAATCTCAGCTGGTTGCTCCAAGCTCAGACCGCATGGCTTTCACAAGCCTTTACCAATAATATAGGAACTTTCACCACTTTGGAATGAAACTAAGTTTTACTGTCTGTGCAGCATTTTCTGAATGCTGTATGGAATAACAAATGAATCTGGCATTTGAAGAATTTGTGAGTAAACCAAACATTTGGTCTTTTTCTATACAAGAGAAAGAGAGATGCTTTGGACAGGCATATTTTCAAGAAAGCAGTTTTGTACCTTTTCTCCTTTGGGGCCATCATTTCCAGGTCGGCCAGGATCTCCAGGTACACCCTGTAGAGAAAAATAAAATGAACCAGTTAGCCTTCTGTGGTTGGAAGATATATGGGAAATCACTGAGAGAATTCATGTAGTATGATATTGCTTTAACTATATGGTGTGAATGCGATCTTGCTTTCTCTCATTTCTTGCATTTTTCTCATTTTAAATTTGGTTCTACCTAAGTTAGATATTTTTTTTAAAGTCCTCATAAAATTCCTTACCAATTTAATATGAATTTCTCCTAATACACATCTTTTTGCAAAGCAATTACCCCTAATATACCACATATTATATGCTATCTTCAGTAAGATATAGGGAAGATTTTTAATGTTTGATGCCTTACTGTGTTTAAATTTGTTGAAAGCCGCCCAGAGTGGCTGGGGTAACCCAGTCAGATGGGCAGCATATAAATACATTTTATTTTATTTTACTTTTATATTTTCAACATTTTGACTGAGTATGCACACTCTTATACACATTACTTGGCTGGAGTATTGCAAAATCTGAAGAAATGCAGATTTTGAAGGATGTGCATTGTTTCGGTTCACACATTGTTTCCTCTATTGCAGAGGGTTGGACTACGTGACCCCTGGGTTCCCTTCCATCTCCACAATTCTATGAAGTGCAAACTAGGGAGATTTACCTTTAAATGCCACCTGAACTGAATCTTCCCCTCTTCCCTAATCACGATCCAAATCACCTTGCTATTCAGGATATACCCAGAGCTGATGGTTATGCCTAATACATACCACATTTCCAGGCAAGCCTCGTGGCCCTGGGGGGCCTGCAGGTCCTGGAGCACCCTTTTGAAATAAGAAAAAGAAATGTTTATAATCCAAATTTGGTATAAAATGAGTCCTATTGCCAGGTACAATATAAAGTGCACTTGCAATTTGAAATGAATTTTCTACAGATAGAGAATGCATTGAAAACACACTGAAAATGTAGACTGGGATAAAAATTGTTCATCTTAAATGAGGGAGAGCCTTTCGGATCAGCTCTAGTCTGGGGGAGGGTGGGACATAGAGGGAAAGCATTTGCCATTACAGTCGTTGCTTGGTTGTCGAACACGTTGGTACTCAGACATTTTGGCTCATGAACGCCACAAACCCAGAACAAATTTCCTTCCAGTAGCACCTTAAAGACCAACTAAGTTAGTTCTTGGTATGAGCTTTCGTGTGCATGCACACTTCTTCAGATACACTGAAACAGAAGTTTCCAGACCCTTCTATATAGTGAGAAGGTGGGGAGGGGTATTACTCAGAAGGGTGGTGGGAATGGGTGATGGGCAGATAGCTGTGATGAGCCTGTTGACGACTCTTAACGACTGCAATAGGTCTTACAGGAAAAAGCAAGGGGTGAGAAGGTGAAAAGTGGCTTTGTCATGTATAATGAGATAAGAATCCAAGGTCTTTGTTCAAACCAGGTGTCTCCATGGTTTTAAGTTTGGAGATAAGTTGCAATTCAGCAGCTTCTCTTTCCAGTCTATTATCACCAAACTTAAAACCATGGAGACACCTGGTCTGAACAAAGACCTTGGATTCTTATCTCATTCTTATCTCATTCTTATTTAAATTGCATCTCTGGGTTATTTGTGGGGCATAGAAATTTGTTCATTTTTCTTCTTCAAAATATAATCCAGCCCCCAACAAGGTCTGAGGGACAGTAAACCGGCCCCCTGCTGGAAAAGGTTGCTGACCCCTGGTAATCCGGCATACACTTCCCTCCGATAAGCCCTCCTGAAATGAATGGGAGCTGGACCCAGATCCTGCTTATTTCAGTGGGGATTTGGGCAGGACGTCCCCACTAGAATGGGCCCATCAACTTTTCTGCATGGAAACACTTACTTGAACTGCCTGAGAACCGAATTTCATTTGAGTGGGGATGCATGTTTTGAATTTGGAGCAAGGGGACTCCTACTGTGTGGATGACTCAACACCTCCTCTCCCCCAGCAGTGTCTCAAGGGAAGTTGCTCATATGTAACAGATGAATTTCTAACGCTCATCTGACTATCTAGGAAAAAGAGTTTCTAAAGCAGAGCAAATACTTACAGTCTCTCCTGGTGCTCCAGGGCCCCCTGGTGCCCCTTCTTGCCCCTTCATACCCTACAGATAAAGAAAACAAGGGTCAGTCTGATGGGAGAAGGGACCAAGTTGCTGGATGTTCAGAGAGCCAAGCAAAACAAAAGCAGCCAGCTCAGAAAGCAGGCGCTAAGACAGCTGCTAAACCTGCTCCCCTAACAAAGGACATAGTTTCCATATCCATTCATGGAAAAGATAATAAACCCTGATCATCTAACTGAGCTGCACAAGGCAGCTGATTAAGGCCTCATCATCGGAGCCCGAGAAATAAGTTCCCCCTCTATGGGTGCCAAATTCAACAAGGAGCTTTTACTGACTGTCAATAACAGAATTGGCTCACCCAATTCCGTGTCAACCGTGTCTCCCTTCTCCCTCTCTCCTTGAATGGGGAAGCTCACCATATCGAAACAAGATAGCTGATTTAAATTCAGCCGCAAGCCAATTGCAAGTGACCAATAACTACCTTGTGGGCTGCAGGTGTGGTGAGGGTTGAAAACAAGTTTCGATATGTGCTACTGAGAGCGTAAATGAGCTGGAAACGCTACCAAACTTTGAGAAAGGAATGGAATTTTTCAGGCCCAAGAAGAAGCACCACAAGATTCAAAGCAGAAAATCAAAGTACTGGACTGTCTTAGACATAGCCCTACAATCTGCTAGAGAGAGATTCCAGCAGCTACAACAAGATACAGTAATTCCCCATTTGGCTTTCTGTGTAATATATACGGTATCAACCCAATAAATCTACTGAAGACATGCTTAAGGCTGCAAGAATTCAAAAAAATCATTGGCGCACAATGGAAACAAATATATTGATGCTGAAGATCTGGGCTGTGAACATACAGCGAAGGCACAAAGACTTACAAAATGTGTGTTGCCACAAGTAGTAAAGGTAAAGGTAAAGGGACCCCTGACTGTTAGGTTCAGTTGTGGCTGACTCTGGGGTTGCGGCGCTCATCTCGCTTTATTGGCCGAGGGAGCTGGCGTACAGCTTCCGGTTCATGTGGCCAGCAGGACTAAGCCACTTCTGGTTAACCAGAGCAGTGCATGGAAACGCCGTTTACCTTCTCGCCAGAGCAGTACCTATTTATCTACTTGCACTTTGAGGTGCTTTTGAACTGCTAGGTTGGCAGAAGCTGAGATCGAGCAACGGGAGTTCACCCCGTCACGGGGATTCGAACCGCCGACCTTCTGATCTGCAAGCCCTAGGCTCTGTGGTTTAACCCACAGTGCCACCCGTGTCCCTGCCACAAAGATTACTTCTCTTCATACTAGAATAAACCCCCCCGGATAATGTAGCTAATGTTTTTTTATTGCTCTAAGGATGTTCCCCACACTTTCAGTGTCAGTGGCAACAGATGAACACAGTTTGTCAAAGCTCAAACTTATAAAAACTTACATACACTCAACCACCCTGCAAAAGAGACTTTGTTGGCTTGGCAACTGTATCAACTGATTATGCCCAAGTACCAGCACTTGACCTGAAGGAATTGGGGGCAATTGCGAAGGAAATGGCATGCAAAGTGAGATTTTGATGTGTCTGAAATGAAAACTTTCAAGAGGTTTAAGTTTTAACATCAAAATTCACAAGGTTATTCAAAATGATTTGTGTGCTAAAACGTTTTCTGCTGTAGTTGAGAAAGGTTATCAAAAATAGCCGTGTTACTTATCCCTGCATTTTCTTGCAGTTTCAAGTGTTGTGCTTTCTTTCTTTTTAATGTAGAAGACATCTGTTTTTGAAAACTGAAATTGGCAAAATAATAAAATAAAATAAATAAAATAAAATAAAATAAAATAAAATGGGGGTGGGCACAACCAGTTAGCCTTGCCGAGAATGCAAAATAGCCTGAAACCGGCACTGCTCTAACCAAAAAAACCGAAAGAAGCAGAATTACGACCTCCACACATGAGCTGCTTTGCTACTTATTAATCAGATCCAGTGTTTCTGGCTTACCGGTGGCCCTGCAGGTCCCTGAAGTCCCACTTTACCAGGAACGCCACGTTCTCCCTGTTGGAAGGAAAGGAGAACGGTAAAAAACCATAAATGTTCCTCGTTATATATGTGATTTTTCTCAAGGGAAATTAAGTATCATGTTAGGCCCATGGAAACCATACAGAGATCAAGCAATAGCCTCCTCTTTTTTAAATGCCACAAATCAAGTTAGATAAAATGTAAAGGCTTCATTCTTCCTAATTGCCTATAAAAACTCAGTAATTCATTAGGATTCTAACATATCGAGTTGCACACAGGGATGGACTGAGCAGCCTAATTTTGTCCTGGTGCTCGGCTGTAGGTCTGCCCAAAAAGTCCATGAAATTGTAAACAGTTTGCATGCATTTTTGTAAGCACAAAAGCCCATTTTTATGTAAAATATGCACAAGGTTTTTCAGTGCATTCATCTGCAAAATATGCACAGATTTTATGTAAGATACATATTTTTGTGCACAGAGAAACTTGATTACAGAAGCCAGAAAAGTGCATAATACATCTGGGATGTGTTCCTGTCTGTGTGCACGTTCAGGAGTGATTTGGAGGTTTGTTTCGAAAAAAGGAAAGCAAACCGATGCCTCCTCCATCCATAGCGTGAATTAATCAGTCATTTCTTAGCTCGGACTGGGAAGAAGAACATAGAAAAAAAGAGGAGATAATAGAGGCTACTTATCAAGGAACAATGAGAGCAAAGGGGCAGGAAATAAATAATAATAATAATAATAAATGGAAGACGGAAAACCTGCCTGTCAAGCTGTCCCTTTCTTCCAGCTACCTGATGTTGTATACAGACCCCATGAAGACTAGAAACTTCATATACAAATTTAAAGTTGATGCAATAAGCAATATGCACCTGCACACATTTTGCAGCTTTTAGTAGACATACAGATACACAGCTCCTATAATCACGGGAATAATGTCAAATTGACAACTTGCATAATGAGTCAGAAGGAGGGTGGGAGATGCCTACAAAAGTCATATCCTATCAGTTCTTCTGTTCAGGTGACACCTGGGTTTTCCCTCCGCTGAACAAACATTTGTAGCATGCCCCACAACAGAAATAGCTCTCTTCAACCTTTTGATGTACTTATAGCAAGCAAAACGAGAAGATTACAATGTGCTTACGGGTTCACCTCTTTCTCCACGGTCACCTTTTTCACCTGGTAGCCCTTGTTCTCCCTGGGAACAAAAAGTATGAGCAAGTTTGTGAGGCCCACATATAGAGAGTGGTGGGTGCAAATCCCTTTGTGCGCAGTGATCCACCTTCCATGTTCAGCACAGCGATGCAACTTTTGTGTGGCAAGTGCTCATGAAAATTCATCTTAGTGCATTTATTTTCTCCCAATATGCATATTTTCTTTTTGCAAAGCAACTGCACTGTACAGGTAAAGGGACCCCTGACCATTAAGTCCAGTCGCAGATGACTCTATGGTTGCATGCTCATCTCACTTTCAGGCTGAGGGAGCTGGCGTTTGTCCGCAGACAGCTTCCGGGACATGTGGCCAGCAGGACTAAGCTACTTCTGGCGAAACCAGAACAGTGCATGGAAACGCCGTTTACCTTCCCGCTGCAGCAGTACCTATTTATCTACTTGCACTCTGACATGCTTTTGAACTGCTAGGTGGGCAGGAGCAGGGACCGAGCAACGGGAACTCACCCCATCGTGGGGATTAGAACCGCCAACCTTCTGATTGGCAAGCCCTAGGCTCTGTGGTTTAGACCACAGCGCCACCCGTGTCCAATTGCACTGTAATGCAGTATAATTTTATGTTTGTTATTTATTTCTGCTTCTGTCCCATGCAACCTTTAACATAATATGTGTATTCTTGGACATGGTACTTGGCTGGAGGTCTAAATTGCAAAATTCAGATAAGTCCGAATTCTGAGCAATTACTTTGTTTTGGTTCTCGTATTGTTTCAGAGCTGCAACTGAAGCAAGTTTGTATTTAAATGTCAAATGAATTGAATCTTTTTCCCATCGCTAACCATAGCTCAGTGGTAATCACATCTCTGCTTCGCATTCAGAAGGTTCCCAGTTCCGTCCCTGTTATCTATAGGCAGGAAGGGAATGTCTGTAGTCTGAAGATCTGGAAGACCAATAGTCTGACTCAGAACAGGGCAGTTTTCTATATTCCTATGCTGATTAATAGGACTGAAGCTTAAGGCAGATATGAGCATTAGATTTGAAGACAGCATCAGTTCTGCATGAAAACTCTCTCTGCTGCCTCCTAGTGGATGAAAGAAAGATGACAGTGCAGTACAAGTGACTATGATAATGAACTTCTCTCTTCAGTTTACTGATTCAAATTGCTCATCTGGGAAAATATTAATAAAGTCATTTCAAGCTTCCAACCCCATCTTAAACAACCAAATTGCTCCAAGTGCAACGCTGAGGGTTAATTAAATTAAAGGGAAGGATATTATTTAATAACTGCAAATGCAGGCCACTGTCGCCATAGAAACGCAGGCTGCCAATTCATCTCCGGAAGCTTGTTTGATATGCTCTCCTTTTAGTTGTTTGATTGCACAGTTTGATCTGTGTTTTCAGGTGGGTTGAAAAGAGCTGCGGAAAAGACACAGCTTCAGTTTGCTAAAAAAGAAACAAAGACCCAAACACCGGAAATAAGCAGGCTTGCCAAGCGCGGTACAAAGCCAAGCCTTCCTGCCATACACTGCATAGAAACCTTTGTGAACCTGGTTCCCTCCGGCTGTTTGAGTGCAACAACAGAAGTATAGTGTCCAGATCAATGAAAGTAATAGAAGAATTCTTTAAGATGAAGGTAGAGGAGGGATGCGGGTGGCACTGTGGATTAAACCACAGAGCCTAGGACTTGCTGATCAGAAGGTCAGTAGTTCAAATCCCCGTGACGGGGTGAGCTCCCATTGCTCAGTCCCTGCTCCTGCCAACCTAGCAGTTCGATAGCACATCAAAGTCAAGTAGATAAATAGGTACCACTCTGGTGGGATGGTAAACGGCATTTCCGTGCGCTGCTCTGGTTCGCCAGAAGCGTCTTAGTCATGCTGGCCACATGACCTGTATACTGTATGCTGGCTCCCTTGGCCAATAAAGCGAGATGAGCGCCGCAACCCCAAAGTCGGCCACGACTGTACCTAATGGTCAGGAGCCCCTTTACCTTTATTCTGCAATGGTCAGACCACACATAGAATTTTGGGCACCACAATTTAAGAAGGATGTTGACAAGCTGGAATGTGTGCAGAGGAGGGCGACCAGATGATCAAGGGTGATCAGGGGGCAGGTAGTGAGGGATCTGGCCTGTGTGGAAGGCTTGGCCTGGTAAGGTAAAGGTAAAGGACTCCTGGACGGTTAAGTCCAATCAAAGGCGGCAATGTAGTGGCAGCACTCATCTCACATCAGGCTGAGAGAGCCACCATTTGTCCACAGACAGCTTTCTGGGTCATGTGGCCAGCAGGACTAAACCACTTCTGGTACAACGGAACACCGTGATGGAAACCGGAGTGCAAGGAATCATCGTTTACCTTCCCGCCACATTAGTACCTATTTATCTACTTGCACTGGCATGCTTTCAAACTGCTAGATTGGCAGGAGCTGGGACAGAGCAACAGGAGCTCACTCAGTCATGGGGATTCAAACTGCCAACCTTCTGATCGGCAGGCCCAATCCTGGATCATGGCCTGGATTGAGTCCTGAGGGTGGACAAAGAACTATATAGAGCCATATTTGCATACCCTGGCCTGAGATTCTTCACGCTTGGGTTTAACTCCTGCCATTCCTGTTGCAATCTCAACAAAGATCTTCAGCTGCTAACTGCACTGAAAAAGAAAGCTCCGACTAACACCAACTGCAGGTTCTTTTCAGGGGGAATGTGAGCTGTGTCTGTGCAATTTCTGCCAGGACTGTGGCAGGGATGGAAAGAGTTAAATCCCCCCCCTTCCTGCTGCAGTCCTGGTCCCAACTACCCATCCAACCTTCAGTGGATGCTATTTGCAAGTGGTATTAAACCACATGTTTGATGTTTTGGGTAGCAGCCTGTCCTTAGCAGCACAATGGCTTTAATTTATCAGAGTGACAAGGCAGAAGAATCAGGCGTGACACTTACAGGGCGACTGGGATGCGGAGTAAACAGGGAAGTCTAGAAAGAGAACAAAGAAAACAAAATGAGATTTCTGTAAAAAGAATATATATATATATGTAACAATGCTTACATTTTGATGGTAACAAATGGATAATGATTCGTGATCTCTGCTAACTTTGGAAATCATTCTATGGTTCAAGAAAACAGCACAAAGTAAGGATTTTGTGCATCAGCATGCACCTTTGATATTACAGTGGTACTTCGGGTTACATACGCTTCAGGTTACAGACGCTTCAGGTTAGAGACTCCGCTAAACCAGAAATAATACCTCGGCTTAAGAACTTTGCTTCAGGATGAGAACAGAATTTGTGCTCCGGCGGCACAGCGGCAGTGGGAGGCCCCATTAGCTAAAGTGGTGCTTCAGGCTAAGAACAGTTTCAGGTTAAGAATGGGCCTCCAGAACAAATTAAGTTCTTAACCCAAGGTACCACTGTACTATTATTTAAAATTCTGTAATCATTAAAACCATCAAAGTGGATTACAACAATTCCTATATACATTGGTACCTTGGTTTAAGAACAGCCCTGTTTAAGAATGATTCAGTTTACAAACTCTGCAAAACCAGAAGTAGTGTCCCGGTTTGCGAACTTTACCTCGGTCTAAGAACAGAATCTGAATGGTGGAAGGGCACTGGCGGCAGGAGGCTTCATTAGGGAAAGCTCACCTTGGCTTAAGAACAGTTTCGGTTTAAGAACGGACTTTCGGAACGGATTAAGTTCGTAAACCAAGGTACCACTGTATAACAAGAACACATACATTTTTAAAATCGCAGATTACCAACTAATCACCATGGAAATATATATTCTAAATTGCCTGCATATACCTGGTGGAATAGAAAAAAAAAATCAGCAAGCATTTAAAGGTTGAAACCGGAAGGTGTCTGCTGGCAGAATATTCTACATCAGAAGCTTTGTTCCTTTTTGATGTCAAATGTGCATCGCCAACTCGGAAGACAACCATCGACAACTCCTGCAGTTATCTCAGTGATCGAGCTGAGATAATAAGCGCTTAGGCAGTCCCTCAGCTTCCGGAGACTGCAGCACAAAAAAACACTGCCTGTCTCTTACAAGGTAGCAGTCCCTCTCCAAACTGCCAAAAATGGTAGTAGACTAATTCCTTTTACAACCCACTTCATTGCCATTGCTGGGCTCTTAAAAAATAAATAAATGCTACTTACTGTTCCTGGTAAGCCTGGGGGACCAGCAGGACCGACATCTCCCTAGAAAAGAAAGCAGAGGTTTAGGGTGTAAAAGTAGGAAACTGACACACAGCTCAAAATCCATTCCTATGCGACTAAAGAACTGTGACAAGAGAAATTGATGGATTATGCAGAACTGGCGAAATTGATGCACAAAGTACATGACAAGGATGACTGTGACTTTAAAAAAGAATGGGAACCTTTCACAAAGTACTTAAAGAAACAACAAAATGAATTGGACTCCTTGGCAGGTTTTGAATAAACATACACAAACTTTTTATTGGTAATATAGATAGATGATAGATAGATGATAGATAGATATAGATAGATAGATAGATAGATAGATAGATAGATAGATGATCGATAGATAGATAGATATAGATGATAGATAGATAGATAATAGATAGATTAAGGATCTTTACAATTTTATAACATGCAGAGAATAACATGTGCTGAGAAACCAGAGAGAGGAGCTGAGGGAAGGTCTGAGACGGGGTGGGAGGGAGGGTTTTTTTTTTCTTTTTGGGGAAGGGGGAAGGAAAAAATGGGGGGGGGGGGTTGAGAATGATGTATTTTTGACTGACTGTTATCTTGAAACTCCCAATATATATAAATTTGTGTGTGTTTATTTGAAGCCTGCCAAGGAGTCCAATTCATTTTGTTGTCTTTTTAAGCAATTTGTGAAAAGTTCCCATTCCTCTTTAAAGTCACAGTTGTCCTTATCTCACAGTTTGTATGCCAATTTAGCCAATTCTGCATAACACACCAGTTCCTCTTGCCACTGTCCTTTTGTTGGGATTTCCTCATTCTTCCATCCTTGTGCTATCAAGACCACTGTTGTAGCATACATAAATAAATTCTTTGTTTTCCTTGGCAGGTCTTATTCTACAATCCCTCACAGAAATTCTTCTGGTGTTGTTGTTTTTTACAAATGTCATTTTAAACATTTTCTTCAATTCATTATATATCATTTCCCATTTTTTTAAAACTTCTCTATATTCCCACCACATATGATAAAAGGTCCCTTCCTTTTCTTTTCTTTACATTTCCATCATATGTTTGACCCAGTTTTGTACATTTTTGCTATCTGTACTGGTGTTATATACCATCTATACATCATTTTCATATAGTTTTCTTTCAAAAGAGAACAGTCACACTGACACACAGGTCAAAATCCATTCCTGTGGGATACGACCACTCCAGTCCAGCTCATCAGAGAGGACATTCGTTCAGTTTAGGGCCAAACTGGACATGGTGTTAATCAAATTGCATGGTTTTGAAAAATAACAGGTGGTGAAAATTGAAGTTGTTTTTTTTCCTGGAGCAAAGAGCATGTGCGTCCTCCAGTTTGGATTAGGACCACAGTGGGGCCAAGACTGAAAGCTCATGTACCTTCATCTTAAAGAATTATCCAGCTCCAAGAAGGATCTCAGGGCCCAAACATGGAATATCTTTAAGAAGGCGGAGTAAATGTTTATTTCTGCCCTTTTATTATGTTATTCCTGAGCTCAGCTTTGTTTTTGTAATACTGGGCTAATATCTTATAATTTTACCCAATGCTTTTTTGTGTGTGTGAGGGTGTTGGGTTAATGTCCTTTGAAGACCATATTGGCAAAACCTGTTGGTGTTTCACAACTTCCTGACTAGTTGCAGGACCTTAGCCAGACCTAGCAGAGTAAACGCAGAGTTCACGGAAGCAATTGGCAACTTGGCTGCAGACAGGATGGACGAAGCAGAAACCAGGAACTTGTAGTTAGGTGTTTATTATATAAAGTGGACTGTTTACAGGAACAGAACAGAACACGGATCTTTAGCTAGCTCTCTAATACACGACTCACAACTCCTACACTCAAACTTGTACTAACACACATTCCAGTTAGGAGGCCATTAATCATTATTCCCATGAGAGAGCTTGACCAATCATGGAGCTGTCTCCATGCCTCTGTATCACCAGGCAGACTTACTCCTCCACATTGCCTTGGCTGTCTGCCAAAACCTAATTGACTCTGTATGAGTAGCTGCACGTATTCAGATTCCCAACAGACCAGACCATCCAAGTGTCCCTATTTTCCAGGGACGTCCCTGATTTAGAGAAGCTGTCCCAGTTTCTGCTTTGATCCCGGAATGTCCCACTTTTTCTATTCATTTGAGAAATGTTGGAGGGTATGGAAGATTAGACCAATCTTTGGGGTATGTGTTTTGGATAAAACTGATGGATGGAAGGAGGCTGGGATGTTTAGCAACATCCCCATTCTGTTCCACCCCAGCAACTCTATGAAATTGTTCAAAATGTCCCCTGAGTTGCCAGCCATTTTAAAATGTTTTTGCTTTAAAATGTTTTTATCGCATTGGACACCAATTGTTGTTGGGGTTTTTTTTTTTGGGGGGGGGTGTTACATTAATACATTTATAAATAAATAACTAAATAGTACAAGAATTAACACAAAGAATGCAAACAATGGTTTGAAGACCAGATCCTCCTTGTCCCTCTCCTGAGCTTACTCAGTTGTACTCTAGCAAGTTCCTTCATCCAAGATCTTACCCTTCTCCTTATTCTTGGCCAGTGTCACATTTCAAATATTTCATAAACATAAAATCCCTCGAATGTTGAAACTCACCTTGTCACCTCTTTCACCTTTGAAACCAGGGAGTCCAGATCTTCCCTTTTCGCCCTGCAAAGGAACAGAAGAAAGTGCAGTTGTTGCTGTTGTTGTTGTTTTTATCACTATTTTTTATTGTGTTGTGCAGCAAAGACATTTTCTGGCAGAATAAACAAAAACAAAAAAGTCACTACAACTCTATGATTCTATGATTTGCTGCCACAATATAAATGGCCAACTGGTGGCAGTAAATCAAACATTCAGATGGAAAGTTCTTCAACTGCAGCACCAACAGTCAATCAAGAAAAGGCAGCAAACATTAAAAAGCCCCCATCCTCTTGGCTTCGACTGCTGAGAAGCAGCATTCTAGGTTGTGGGAGAGAGTAAGGATAGCCCAAATAAATTTAATATGGAGCTCTCCTTTTCTTCAAGGTCCAATCCAGACTAAACACCTCAAAATGGCATAGCTATGAAAGAGTGTTCTTTCATATGTGGTGGGCCTGCAAAAGGGTAAAAGAGTATTGGGAAATAATTCACAATGAACTGAAAAAAAAATGTTTAAAAGCACTTTTCAAAAAAACAACAACCAGAGTCCCTTTTGTTGGGGATAATTCTGATGAAAATTCCCAGGTGTCAGAAAAGGCTATTTATGTATGCCACTACTGCAGCCCGTGTTTCATTAGTCCCAAAATGGAAAACAAGCGAGGTCCCAGCTAAAGGAGAATGGCAACTTAAACTGGTGGAATATGCACAGCTTGTGGACCTAACATACAGAATAAGAGAATAAGGAGAACATACGTTTAAAGAAGATTGGAAAAATATTTATTGAATATCTGGGAGGGAATTGTGTTCACTTGAAAACGTTGGCAGCATTAAGATATATTCAACAGTGTAAATAAGTTTTGATGGATGTGATAATGGAATACTGAATGGTTGAGTTTATGAAAAATATAAAGGGGTTTATGTTATGCAAAATGAACCATGGAAAGAGAAGAAGGGAAGTCATTGATATTTTATGGTGGTTTAAATGAATATTCTAAATTGTAAAAGAGAAAATGTAATAAAAATCACACACACACACGACATACCTGATCTCCTTTCTCTCCTCTCTGTCCTGGTAAACCAGGTGAGCCTGGGAGACCAGCTTCACCCTATGATGGATGAAAAAAGAGTATTGGAACCAAGCTCAAGAGAGATTGCTTCTGTCAAACCCCACCTTGTAGGATCTGACATCACTCTCTTTTCAGACATCCACATGCTGAGCTTCTGGACAAATTCTATGGGGACTCCAGTTAAAAATGTTGTTGAAATCACTATGGATTGTGTGAAATGGTTTGAAGGAGCCCTTGCTTCAGTAACAGAAACAACTTTCCAAAAGGCCCTGTCTCCAATAGCTGCAGCTCTAGAATGAAGTTGCTCTAATCTGCCTTTGTTGTTCCCATAGCTTGGAGGGATTTTTCTACTTACCCTCTCTCCCACTAGTCCAGGACGTCCAGGTTCGCCTGTTTCACCCTAGGAGGAAAAGTGAAATCAAATAAACAGGTTTACTGTGGACTACCCAGGGCAGCCAATTTCTCCCATTTCTTAAAATTCCATTTCACTTTTAAACAAAAGCTTGCAGAATGATAAGAAAGATGAGTTGTCCTTGGTTCCATTCTTTGTCTCAGAAGAGACCACAACAACAAGAGAGACACTGCAGTAAGTTTAAGGCCTAATAATAATAATAATAATAATAATAATAATAATAATTTGGGATGTCTCAGCCAACTATATGCCAACAAGAAGTTGCTCATCCCAGGTCAACTTGCTGAGCCAAGGCAAATTTAAGTCCCCCCCCCACAAAAAATGCCTTTGGGGGGTGGGACCAGTGAACAGGGGGGTGTTTCATTCAACCCAACCCTGGAGTTAGTTACTTCTGACTGGATCATGAGAGCAGAGCAGATGATGATAAATGCAGCTGACATCAGCTGCAAGAAATGGTGTGTTTTGTTGTTGTTTACCTTCAAACCAATTTTCCCAGGAAATCCTTCTTCTCCCCTTTCTCCACGTTCTCCCTGTAGACAATGCAAGCAAAAGTCAGCAAAGTAAACGGATGTGTTTGAATAAACATCCAGCGTAAGAGCTCACCAACATTGCTATGGAATAAAAATTATTGACTGATGAAAGAACTGGGAATTCTGTGCCCCCAGTGTTTCTTGTGGGAGTGGGGAAGGTTTATTGGAGTGGGTGGGCAGGAGGAGTCATCCATCACCCATTCCAACAAAAAAATAACGTGTGGTGTAATAAAGAGGTAATCCTATGGCAGGATCCAAAAGAATATGAAGGTCAGGATGCAGCAGAACTATGGTAAAAATGTAAAAGTAAAGGTAAAGGACCCCTGGATGTTTAAATCCAGTCAAAGGCAACCATGAGGGATGCGGTTGACACTGTGGTCTAAACCACTGAGCCTCTTGGGCTTGCTGATCAGAAGGTTGGCGGTTCGAATCCCTGTGACAGAGTGAGCTCCCGTAACTCTGTCCCAGCTCCTGCCAACCTAGCAGTTTGAAAGCATGCCAGTTCAAGTAGATAAATAGGTACCACTGTGGCAGAAAGGCAAACAGCATTTCAGTGCCCTCTGGTTTCCATCACAGAGTCCCGTTGCACCAGAAGCGGTTTAGTCCTGCTGGCCACATGACCCCGAAAATTGTCTGTGGACAAACGCCGGCTCCCTCAGCCTAAAAAGTGAGATGAACACTGCAACCTTTGACTGGACTTAACCTTCTAGGGGTCCTTTACGTTTACCTATTAGATCAATGGTTCAGCTGGCTCATTCACAGCTGATTCTCAGTGATGTTAAGCCAAGGACACACCAGAGCAATTTGCTTATCCTGGCTCCGAGAGAGGGCAGTTGGTTCAGTTATGGCTACTATAAGTCCCCAAAATGGGTGTTCTGGAGGTGCAAGCAAAAAGTAGGCCCCTAAACTGAATCCTGGGACACGGGTGGTGCTGCGGGTTAAAACACTGAACCTAGGACTTGCCGATCAGAAGGTCGGCGGTTCGAATCCCCGCCACGGGGTGAGTTCCTGTTGCTCGGTCCCTGCTCCTGCCAACCTAGCAGTTCGAAAGCACGTCAAAGTGCAAGTAGATAAATAGGTACCGCTCTGGCGGGAAGGTAAGTGGCGTTTCTGTGCTCTGCTCTGGTTTGCCAGAAGCAGCTCAGTCATGCTGGCCACATGACCCGGAAGCTGTACACCGGCTCCCTCGGCCAGTAAACAAGATGAGCGCTACAACCCCAGAGTTGGCCACGACTGGACCCTAATGATCAGGGGTCCCTTTATATTTAAACTGAATCCTAAGCCCATTCATCTTAATCATGCGGCCTGGAAATCTAGCAAAGAATGCTATTTTATCTCTTTATTTATTTAATTATATTTATATTCCTGACATCACCTTGCCAACAAAGGTCCGTATAGTAAAAGCTATGGTTTTCCAGTAGTGATGTATGGAAGTGAGAGCTGGACCATAAAGAAGGCAGATCGCTGAAGAATTGATGCTTTTGAATTATGGTGCTGGAGGAGACTCTTGAGAGTCCCATGGACTGCAAGAAGAACAAACCGATCCATTCTTAAGGAAATCAGCCCTGAGTGGTCACTGGAAGGACAGAACCTGAAGCTGAGGCTCCAATACTTTGGCCACCTCATGAGAAGAGAAGACTCCCTGGAAAAGACCCTGATGTTGGGAAAGATGGAGGGCACAAGGAGAAGGGGACGACAGAGGACGAGATGGTTGGATAGTGTCTTTGAGGCTACAAACATGAGTCTGACCAAACTGCGGGAGGCAGTGGAAGACAGGAGTGCCTGGCGTGCTCTGGTCCATGGGGTCACGAAGAGTCGGACACGACTAAACGACTAAACAACAACAACAACAACAATATTCCACCTCTATCTACCAAGGAGCTCAAGGTGGTCTACATGGTTCTCCTCCTCCTCATTTAATCCTCACATCAACCCTATGAGGTAGCTTAGGCTAAGAGATGGTGGCGTGCCCCAGCGAACTTCATGGTGGAATGGGAATTTGAACTCTCGTCTCCCAGGTCATAGTCCAACACTCTAACCATCACACCAGAGGCTTGTTTTCCCTCTGCCAGGGTTAGGCAAAGCAACTTTACACCAGCTTCACTTACTTTTGAGCCGGGCAGCCCAGGTAAGCCATCCAGGCCAGGCTTCCCAGGTAAACCCTAAAAAGAGGGAGGGAACAAAACTTAAGATAAATGCAGCATAGCCAGGAGAAACAGGAGTAAAGCCACAAATCCAAAATAAAAGAAATAGAGAAATGCAGGTGTTTCTTGTAAGACATGGAAACACCACCATAGATTAGACTAAGGCCACACATTCATGCCATACATTATAAAGCACTCCCTACTCCTTTCAAAGAGCTACAATTGAACATGTTTAGGAGGGTCACAGTTTGCATCAGTGATGTAGCTTTAACAGAGTAATCTCAGGAAAGACCACTAGATGTCAGCCATGCCAAAGGTACAAGTAAAACAAAGCGTGTGCGTGCGCGCACACACACACACATATACAAAGCAAAACTTTCATGAAGGTTTGCATTATATTAAGTTGGTGTAGGAAAGTACACCAAAGCAAATATTCTTTTTGAACCTCACTCTGGCAGTTCAAAAAGCTAGTTTATTCAATGGCATTATCTACTCCATGTAGGGTCTGATTTGGAACCTCACATTTAAAAAATCCAAGGTTTTCTCTGGTGATTTGAAAGGGAAACAAACCAATTGCTTGTGGTTTTTAAACTTGCAAGAGAATCCCATGAAATTTGATGGTATGCTACACCTTTTTAGGTATACAAAGCCTGCCAAAACAACAAATAGTTACAGGGTTTCGCCTCTCTTTCTTAGGTGCCTTAATAGTTTTGAGTTTTATTTATTTATTTGGTTATTGGATATAAATTTGACAGGCAATGCCAATAAGCTTCTAAATCTCTTGACAGAACTGGATGAAATTTGCAGGCAGAGGTGAGTTCTAAGGATATTAGCAAAGGGGGGGGGGAGTGAGTGGGGGGGTTATTTTACCCCTCCCTGAACACATGCACAGAAACACACACATTTCTTTTCCTAAACTCAAAAGATACAGGATCCAGAACCAGAATTACAATATATCTAACTCTGAATGCATGCATGTTTTCTAGAACGTATCCTGCAGAAAAACAACAACCCACAAGTACTTACAGGTGGTCCAGGGAGTCCATTTCTCCCCATTTCTCCTGGCAGCCCCTAGGACAGTCACAGCAAAAAGAAAGATGACAATTAGTTGTAGTGCCATCTTTTTTGCCACCCAGTACCAACCACCCATGCAGAAATAGCTAGTGTAAGTTGTGCTGGGTGGAAAGAAGGTAGATCTGCATGCGCTGGCAAAAGGTTGGCAAAGGTTTCTGGCTCGCAACTCTGTAACAATAGCGGTAACAAAACGATTCCCTCTGCCACCAAAATTATGGCAATGAAGAAAGCTTGGGGGTAACCAGGGGTGGATTTTTGCATAGATGGATTGTTCACATATGGTAATCACAAATTAGTTCTGAATCCAGAATTATTTAATTCCAACCATAAATCTTTTGCACCAGGTTCTAATTATCTGAAGAAGTGTATCTGAAGAAGTGTGCATGCACACGAAAGCTCATACCAAGAACTAACTTAGTTGGTCTTTAAGGTGCTATTGGAAGGAAATTTTTTTTGTTTTGACTATGGCAGACCAACACGGCTACCTATCTGTAACAGGTTCTAATTAGTGGATCTCAAGGGGGTTTTTTTGTGTGGGAGGGGGTAACTAAGCAGGCCCTACAAGACTGAAGCATAGCTGTCAACGTTTCCCTTTTTTAAAGGGAAATTCTCTTATTCCAAATAGGATTCCTCGCAAGAAAAGTGAAAAGTTGACAGCTATGGACTGAAGTCTGTCTACCCCCAACATGTGCATTTTAACATGTGTATCTTATGGGGGTAACACATATTTTAGGGCAGAAGTGCATTAAAATTTGTGCTTTATGTGAAAGTGCAGGTAAAAATGCATATATTTAGGGGGAAAGCATGCAATTTAAATGCAAAGTTTTTGGACTTTGGGAAAAAAACACCTCTGTAGGAATGGACATATAATGAAGATTGAAAAAGGCTGATCTCTCTCTCTTTACCATGACACCCATAATCACACCCAATATCTGCCACTCAAGACAGCCTCATATGAGGGATGCTTTTGAATCTAAAGCAGCAGAAGGATGTCCTTATGATATCTAATTTTTATGAATGAAAATTTCTTACTGGGGGGCCAGCAATCCCCGGAGGACCAGCAACTCCAGGTGATCCTGGAGGACCCTGTGATGGGAAAAAATATACACATCTTAATCCTTAAACAGTCATATGTCAGGAGTGAAATTCAAGAAATACTGCTTTCAGCATCACTACAGCTGGAAAAAGTCCCACCTCTTAAGTTTCTTCCTTGAATGGTTCCTGTTTAAAGGACTTATAGGCCACCTCAGAGAGCAAACTTTATCAAGGTAGCTTACATTACAAAAGAGTCAAACACAACAAAATACTTTGAAATATACAGGCACAAATATTCGTTCAGTTGGTTTATATCCCTACACCTTAAAAATTATTGGATTCCATTTTCACCTTGTGTTTTCTAACTTGATTGCAGTAGCACGCTAGCAGCCTAGTCTGTTCATGCTGAATAATTTCCATAAAACTAACAGGTGATGGAGCAGTGAGTGGCTCAAGGTTTGGGGCACATTCAAACCTTCCCCTTTTGGAATTACACCAAGGGTGGAGGTTCTGCACCCTTGGTCCAAGTGAAAAAGAAGGTTTGAATGTGCCTCAAATCCCAGGTTCTCCACCCCAGAGGACAATTTTTGCACTGGGTGTGTGTGTCAAATCTTGCTTATGAGGTCATTAAAAAGAGGAAGAAGAAACCATGGCCACCTGCCAGACAAATGATGGTATTCTGATGGAGGGGGTTGATATCAGCTGAGAGGGAACTGGTGTGCACAGCCCAAACAGCAGGATGTAACCTCCACTCACCAGTAAAAGGACTTTTGAAGAGCGCTGCACTGTGATTTGAAGTCCCAATAGTTGGAACTTCAAAGTATAGCATTGCCTGTTGGGTTTGTGAATGTGTGTGTCGAGGGTCTTGGCCACCTGCCAAATTTGGCCCTCCAGGGTTCAGGATATAAGGTACCCTACCCTTGAATTAGACAGAATAAAATAAAATGGGGACAGGACAAGGAAGGGTGGAATACTAGGAGCTGACTCCGAAGACTGAGAAGATGTGCAAACTATTTTGGGAAAGTATCATTCACACAGACTTGAAAATTGCAAATGTTGCTTTAGAGCATCTTGTCACTAGAGGGGGCAAAGGGACCAGGAATGGAAACAAAACTGAAACAAGCGCACACAGAGACACACAAAGGAGGAGGGAAAGTTATTCAGTGATGAAAATAGTGTGATAGTTTTGAGTGCTGAAAATATGTGATATGCCTAAGAGGGCTGTAGCTCAGCGGCAGAGCATGCAGAAGATCCCAGGTTCCGTTCCTGGCTTCTCCAAGTAGAGTTGGGAAAGTCTTTTGATGACATTCCAGAGAGTAACTACTAGTCATTGTATACAATACTGAGCTAGATGGTAGCAATTTCTGCCTGAAGCCGTGGAAAGGCACTGCCAGTCAATGGAGACCAGGGTTCCCTAAACGTGGGTCGCCAGCTGTTTGTGGACTACAACTCCCATCATCCCTATCTAGCAGGACCACTGGTCAGGGATGATGAGAACTGTAGTCCAAATACAGCTGGAAACCCAAGTTTGGGAAACACTGATGTAGATAATAATGAACTCGATTGGACCAATTGTCTGACTCAGTGTAATACACTTTTACACATCACTTGGGAAGACAGGCGAACTAATGTCAGTGTACTGGAAGAAGTATAGATCACCAGTGTTGAAGCAATGATTCTTCAACATCAACTTCATTGGACTAGTCATGTTGTGCGGATGCCTGACTATCGTCTTCCAAAGAAACTACTGTACTCTATTCTGAACTTAAAAATGGAAAGCATAATGCTGGTGGTAAACAAAAGAGGTTTAAAGACTGCCACAAGGCAATTTTTTAAAAAATGTAGTATAAACACCAACAATTGGGAAACACTTGCCTGTGAGTGCTCCAGTTAGAGAACAGCCTTTACCAAAGGTGTCATGGGGTTTGAAGACACTTGAACCCAGGACACAAGGGAGAAACATGCTAAGAGGAAGGCACACTTGGCAAATCCACACTGTGATCAACTCCCGCCCAGATACCAATGTCCCCACTGTGGAAGGACATGTGGATCCAGAATTGGCCTTCACAGTCACTTACGGACTCATTGTTAAAACCATGTTGATGGAAAACCATCTTACTCGGCTACGAGTGATTGCCAAAGAAAGAATACACTTTCTTAAGACTGAAGCACTTGCTAGGAATAGGATGTCAGCATTAGAACTGCCGTGAAATGTGATGAATTTAAAATCTGAAATTGAATTTTGAGGATCCTTGCATGGAGGCAATGAGAACTTAGTTATCTAATACGGTTTCTGGAAGTTGGGGTTTAGACACTTCCATGGCAGCTGTAGGAAGCACTGATTCTATTTGCTCATTGACTGTACTGATGGTGTCACCTGTTTCCCCCTAGAGCCGAATGCCCTGTTTGGGATCTGAGGGTGGCGAAGTCTTGATGCGTCTTAGAACTACACTTCCCACTGAAAGAAAAAGAAAAACCCAACGAAACTGGGAGGCTCCTGTGTAAGGAGAAACATTCAATGAATTTCAAGGGAAGCCAAAAGAGCTTCAATTAGGGCTGCAATGCATGATTAATACATTGCTGCAGTGATAAATGTAAATCTTTTTTTAATCAGCTAAAAACTTTAGCATTTCCAGTTAATCAGGCGATACTTTAACAATATTTTTTCATCTTATAGTTATTTTTAAAAACTGCTGATGGCATGCCAGTAATATGAGATGCAGGAACATTCACTTTCACGCAGGAGGGGCTAGTAGTCTTATGTAAATTTAATTTGTGCTGATTTAATCAATTTGTTAGAACATAGGGGGAAAGGTCCTTAACCTGAGCCAGACCATTGGTCCAGTCTAGTTCATTATTTCCCCTGAGGATCCAAGGTTTCAGACAGGATCCTCTCGAAGAAGAAGAGGGGTTTGATTTGATATTCCACTTTATCATTACCCAAAGGAGTCTCAAAGTGGCTAACAATCTCCTTTCCCTTCCTCCCCCACAACAAACACTCTGTGAGGTGAGTGAGGCTGAGAGACTCCAGAGAAGTGTGACTAGCCCAAGGTCACCCAGCAGCTGCATGTGGAGGAGCAGGGAATCGAACTCAGTTCACCAGATTACGAGTCCACTGCTCTTAACCACTACACCACACTGGGCCCTACCTGGAGATGCCAAGGATCGAGCCTAAGGCCTTCTGCAAGGAAAATGGATGCTCTACCATTGAGCTACAAATCCTTTTGATCACCACTCATTAGATTAATCAACTGCAATTCCCTAAGTCATCATGTTATACTCTTGGTTTCAATCAAACTAGCAAGATTTCTTAGATAAATTCTCCAGTGCCCTACCACCACCAGAGCAGCAATTATGCATTTGTTAAGCCAACTGTTGGAAAGACCATAACATTTGCAATTTTTTTACAGAACAATAAGCAATAATGGGAATCTGGAATAAGCCATTATATTTGAATTTTCTGAGCAAACCTTATTGAAACAAATATGCATCAAACAGGGGAAATTCCTGTCCTCTTAGGATGTAAGGTCCTAGATCATATGTTCCCTGGCTCCCAGCTGTTGTGCTAGTGTAAGGATGGAATTATGAGATCCTCTGCAACAGATGTGCTAGTGGAAATTTCTTGAGAAACAGCTTGTATAGCAGGAAGTAATAGGACTGCAAAAATATGTTGTGTGCAACCAGCCACAAGAACCATGCTAGCTTTTTGCTGCCTTGCTTTGTGCAAACCATCTCACTAGTGCAACTAGTGCACCACTGAACAACTCTAAATTAGGGTGGTATTGAATTCCTCCCTAGGTATTGGGTTTTGCCAGGAAAGCCAATGGGAATTAATATACAATTCATTTCAGTACATCTCGTCTGAGTAGAACTCTGCTGGATATAACCCTGGTTCTAAAGTGATTGTATTTGTTCATAACAGGAGTTGGTTAAGAAAATCGGTCATATAAGATAGTTTCAGCTGTGGGTCTGCATAGGAAGCATGCTAACTGGAAACAGATTAAGGAAAGAAGCTGGATTTTAAGAATGTCAACACAGGCAAAGAAAGGAACGGTTTCAAAAATAGGTAGGGTTGATAAAATGAACATGTATCAAACAGTCTGCTGACTTCAGTAAAGAAACTCTGGATGGAATATGGGGTTATATATTGGAAAAGGGTAGGCAAAGGACAAAGAGAACGACTTGATGGAAAATTATAATAAATAATAGGACAGATGGCACACAATTCCATGGAGGCTCAAGCAAACATGTTAAATTGCACCTGCAGAACGTTGGCACACTGTAAATGTCAAAAGGCATTTGTGCTACACTTATGGAGGAGTCGCCCATTTACACAAAACCTTTGACTAGGAATAATAGGGGGAAAGGAAAAGGAAACAGGACAGGAAGTCCCATTAGGTCCCAAAATAATCTTACAGCGCAACCATACACACCCAGAAGAAAGTCTTATTCACTCAGATGGGGCTTTCCGCCCATTAACCTCTTGACTCTCGCTTTTGACACTTGAGATGTGTATTTTTAGGACACACCTCATTTCTGGGATTGGAAGTTGTTTAAAGCTCTTTTAAATATTGTATTTTAGTTGTTGCAACTTGCCGTGGGACCTCAGCTTGGTAGGCTAATATTAATAATAGGAAGAGGAGGAAGAGGAGAAGGAGAGGAAGAAAAAGAACTGAAGACTTCAGAAGCTTACTTCTAAGTAAACATACATAGGACCAGAAGGTAAATCAGCGGCAAACTTATTTTTTTAAAAGGTCCCTTTAATCCCCATAAAGCATGTTGGCCTAAAATATAAATCTTCCTTTACACACACACACACACACACACACACACACACACACACGAATTTGAACTGAAGCAACAGTGCTAAGTTCGTGAGGTCCTTGGATGCTTATGCTAATGGGAAACCACGACAAGCACAATAGCTATTGTCTGCTCAAAACTGGCCCTGGACACTAATATAATAGCTGGAAAATTACAGCAAAATGCTAAATACTCGGCCATTACACAGCAACAGCCCAGTGCAGCTGACTCCTTTGCCTTTTTAATCATCTTAAGTGTTTGCTTCATAATACCACAACTGAGCCAAGTCCCAGATTATTAAGCGAGGTGGCCTCATGAGCCGTGGGCCAACATTATTTCAGAAAATAAATAGCTTTCTCTACTAAACAAAAAACAAAACAAGAGTACCCAGAAGTGCCCAGAGGCTATCAGTATGTGGAACATGACTGTATTTCTACATAGCACTTCCCTCTGGAGAGCAGAGGAAGTTTTCGGCAAAAAGGCAAGGAGCCATTTGTTTAAATTTGTGACTTAATGGAAGGGTAGAAGTTTGTGATTTCTTTGCCTCATGCTGAAAAGCTTTTATTTGCATTTTTGTTGCTTTGCAGCACTGTGACCTGAATCAAATCATCATCATATATACATATTTAAATACAAACAACATGCACAATGTTCAAGCATTTTTCTACATCATGAATTGTCAGCTTTCCCCACTCCTTTTGTTTTTTGTTCTTATTTTGATGAACTCTCCTTTTAGGAAAAAAACAGTAAAGAGTCTTGTGGAACCTTAAAGATTATGCTTTTATGGCGGCATAAACTCTTATGGTCCAGATAGTTCACTTCACCACATTCTCTGGCTTATGAAACCTTTTGGCACCATCTACTTGCTGAAGTACAATCTTCTGGGTGGCTACTCAGAAGTAAGACCCACTGAGTTCAAAACATCGTAGAAGCATAAAATTGTAGAGTTGGACAAGGACCCAAATTTTCCTCTGGTCCAACCTCCTGCAGGAATCACAGTTCATGGGCCTTGCTTCCAGGTAAGTACTCTTATGAGTCCGGCCTTCATCTTTAAACTGCCAGAGGATGCTTGGTTGTTGCTACGGCAACACACTAACATCGCCACTAAGTGGGAACTTGTCTTTATGGTGCTTCTACATGATATTACATGGCAGGTAGGAGCAAGCTTGAAGAGGAAAGTACATTTGAGAGGCAGCACCAGGTCAAATTGCTTATTGATGGACTTTGGTGATGCATGTCTTTCCAACCACAAATTTATTTCATTTTCACGTTTAATCCAGAATGTGGCAGATAGACTGGTGACTGGGAGCAGCCGCCGAGACCATATAACACCGGTCTTGAAAGACCTACACTGGCTCCCAGTACGTTTCCGAGCACAATTCAAAGTGTTGGTGCTGACCTTGAAAACCCTAAATGGCCTCAGTCCAGTATATCTGAAGGAACATTTCCACACCTGTCGTCCAGCCCTGAGGTCCAGCGCCGAGGGCCTTCTGGCGGTTCCCTCGCTGCAAGAAGCCAAGTTACAGGGAACCAAGCAGAGGGCCTTCTCGGTAGTGGCACCCGCCCTGTGGAATGCCCTCCCACCAGATGTCAAAGAGAAAAATAACTACCAAACTTTTAGAATACATCTAAAGGCAGCCCGGTTTAGGGAAGCTTTTAATGTTTAATAGGTTATTGTATTTTAGTGTGTTGTTGGAGGCCGCCCAGAGTGTCTGGGGGGACCCAGCCAGATGGGCGGGGTATAAATGATAAAATAATTATTATTATTATTATTATTATTATTATTATTATTATTATTATTATTATTATTACATGGTTTGGCTTCCATTGAAATTTCTTTGAATGTTTTGGGGAAAGGGAGATGTGCATAAATTAGGGTAAGTATGGGGTAGGAAAAGGTCAATATTCCTTTTATACTCCAATGCTGGCCTGGAAGGAGGAAAACAAAGGAGCTTTCCAGTTACCATACCTTAGCTTTGAGTTTGTGCACTCTGAATTAACAGCAAATTGCAAGCTAGAATGGGTGAATGCTAAATTGAATGCTTTATCAGCATTTTCTGCCCCAATAACTAGTATAGCAAGGCTAGCTATAAGATATATATTATAAATGTAACTCCTGAGAGCATGGGTTTGCTGGCTCTCCTTGAACACTAAATGAAAAGTCAGGTCTTTTGAAAATAAGTGTATAATTTATGCCATTTAGTTACCGGAGGTCCAGGCAATCCATCAACTCCTGGAACACCAACATCACCCTTCTTGCCCTAAAAATGAAACAGAATTTTTAAAAAGTTACTAACAACATCAAAAGATGACACACAAGCCCAGTTCTTGGTTTGATTACTCTGTCTCGGGGGGGGGGGGAGCATGAACTTGTTCCATCTTCAGTTTCTATGGTACTAAGACATCTTGTGTTCCTGAGGTTCATGAGACAGACAGACAGACAGATACCATAGATAGTATGCCACTCTGACAGAGCCCATTTTCCCCCATGATGGTCCCCGAGGTGATTCACACAAAAATTACACCAACTTCAAAAATGGCAATGTTAAAATGACTACAAAATCGGGCACTGAACACACACATCAATAACAAAGAGACAGACCAAGCAGCTATTTCCGTCCTGTTTCAGCCTCGTTGGTGCTCAGTCAAAGGCCATTTCTGTCCAGGTTTTGCAGGACTTGTGAAAGAATGCACCAAAAGTCCACACACAAAATACTTGTGTTTTAAACCGCAAGCATTTAAAACGGGGAGTCCTGCTAACGCTATGGGACTTCCCCTTCCTTTTCTCATGGGCTCTCAAAATCTGCACTGGAGCATTATTTTGAATTTCCATGTTGTGGGCTACAAGGGGGAAAGGGTAGGGAATTTCTGTCCCATAAGCAAAGCAGAAGTCTAAGAGGACCCTCTGGAGCAGACTTTGATTGTCACCAGTCTACACCTTCTTCTTGCTGAACCTTCTTTTCATGGAGGACAAGGCTATCAGCAGCTACTATAGTTATGTTTATAGTTATGTTTTACTTCCACAGTCAGAGCCGGAAGTCTGGGACTTCCAGTTGCTGGGAATCACAGCGGGCAAGATGGCTGTTGAGCTCATTTCCTGCTTGTGGGCTTCCTAAAGGAATGTGGTTGGCCGGTGTGAGAACAGGATGATGCTAGCTCATTTGATTAGGGCAGCCTTTCTCAACCTGTGGGTCCCCAGATGTTGTTGAACTACAACTCCCATTGCCCCTAGCTAGCAAGGCCAGAACTCAGGGATGATGGGAGTTGTAGTCCAACAACACCAGGAGACCCACAGGTTGAGAACCACTGGGTTAGAGCATGGTGCTGATAATGCCAAAGTTGCAAGTTCGATTCCCTGTTTGGGACAGCTGCATATTCCTGCATTACAGGGGGTTGAACTCAATGTTCCTCAGGGTCCCTTCCAACTCTATGATTCTATGCTGAGCTAGATGAGCCAATTGGCCTGATTCAGCAGGCCCTTTTTATGTTTTTAATTTCTTAACCTTCTGTGCATTTTGGGGAAGAACAAGAGAATGCCCTGCACAGAACATCTGATTACCCTCGAAAAGCAGGCAGCAACAATAGCTCTCTATCACAAATCACAATCCTGGGGAGAGCTTAACAAATAATAATAAAGATACATAGATCTGCCAGATTATATAAACGATCTCTTTCTAGAATGCAACTGAAGAGACTCCCCAGGAAAAATTATACCTGTAGATGTAACACAGTACAAAATGATATCCTGCCTGAGAGCAAGATAGACAAAGCTGGCAATTATGTCGTGCTACTCAGAGCCTGTGAATGTACCCTTTGAATAAACAGGAGGCAACCTGACAGTCAGAAATATATGTTGTTTTTGAAACAAATACGATTTACCTTTTCTGGCAATTATAGTTTTACTCTTTGTTAAACTCAGACCATCAACCAGACATTTACAGAATGCAAAAGGAGCCTGCCGAAATTGAGCTGATGTCCCATCTAGACCAACATCCTGTTCACACACCGGCCAACCACATGCCGAACTACATTGCAAAATTTGGACACGTCTGAATTATGAAGGATAGCTGTTTCCGTACATTCAGTTCAGGAAGTTGGAATCAGGTACGCTCGGATCAATAATATGTATGGAAGTGAAAGCTGGACCATAAAGAAGGCTGATCACTGAAGAATTGATGCTTTTGAATTCCGGTGCTGAAGGAGACTCTTCAGAGTCCCATGGACTGCAAGAAGATCAAACCTCTTCATTCTTAAGGAAATGAGCCCTGAGTGCTCACTGGAAGGACAGTTCCTGAAGCTGAGGCTCCAAGACTTTGGCCACCTCCTGAGAAGAGAAGACTTCCTGGAAAAGACCCTGCTGCTGGGAAAGATGTAGGGCACAAGGAGAAGGGGACGACAGAGGATGAGGTGGTTGGACAGTGTTCTCAAAGCTACCAGCATGAGTTTGACCAAATTGCGGGAGGCAGTGGAAGATAGGAGTGCCTGGCGTGCTCTGGTCCATGGGGTCACGAAGAGCCAGACATGACTAAGCAACTAAACAACAACAACAAAGTTATTATTACGGTCAAAGAACAGTTCAAGAATCACAACTGAGACTACTTTCACAAAATTCTCACATCAAAATGTGAATCTAACAAAATTTCCTCATTCATGATACAAAAACATCAGCAGGCCCTTTACGACTGTTGCCACGAAGTTTTCAAAGACATCCCATAATTACCTATGTTTACTTTCATATGGGGGGATTAAAACAGTTCATCCAAAAGTCGATTAGTTGCCGATTTTGCTGCTGCTTACTCTGTTTTATTGGTTCCAGGGTTTTTGTTTTTCTCTCTCTCATTAGACTGCTGAATTGTTTAATGAATTTTCTACCCTTGGCAGGTTAGGAAAAATTTTAAGTACCTGCCCCCTGCCAAAAGTCAGTAGACATCATGGGAAGGATGAAGGGGATGAGGATACGTGGGGATGGAAAGAGAAGAATGCTGCAGTGCGGCTGGTACAACTGACTTCTGTGCGCACAAGGAAGCTTCTTTTCCTATCCCTGCCTTATCCAGCCCCCCCCCCCATGCATCCTCAAGATGGGGAACCCTCCAGAGCACATTTCCAAGCACAATTCAAAGTGTTGGTGCTGACCTTTAAAGCCCTAAACAGCCTTGGTCTATACCTGAAGGAGCATCTCCACCTCCATCGTTCTGCCCAGACACTGAGGTCCAGTGCCGAGGGCCTTCTGGCGGTTCCCTCATTGCGAGAAGTGAGGTTACAGGGAACCAGACAGAGGCCCTTCTCGGTAGTGGCACCCGCCCTGTGGAATGCCCTCCCACCAGATGTCAAAACAACTACCAGACGTTTAGAAGACATCTGAAGGCAGCCCCTTTAGGGAAGCTTTTAATGTTTAATAGACTATTGTATTTCTGTTGGAAACAGCCCAGAGTGGCTGGGGAAACCCAGCCAGATGGGTGGGGCATAAATATATTATTATTATTATTATTATTATTATTATTATTATTATTATTATTATTCCTACTACTACTACTACCATTATTTGGGAAGCATGTGGGTGAATAAGAGGAAACAGAAGTCCTGCTGCGATAGCAAAACGACATGCATGGAGCCTTGGATACACTAAACCAGCAGTGCACTTCAGAATTTTCTGCCTTTAGCAGTTAATCCAGCCCTGGGTCCAAGAGATGTTCTTCTGTGTTCTCTTGCGGCTAATGGAACAAGGCAGCTAATGAAAGCTCACTGAGGGAGTGCATTCACAGCGGCTCATTCCTCAAGATTTATGTTTCAGCCATCGCAAAATCTAATTGCCAGTTTGGGGGAATTAGATGATCAGAAAATAACTTTCTGGCAAGCCCATGGAGCGTCCCCATCTGTGCTCTTTTGCTGGATTTGTTTCTGAGGCAATTTTGCACAGCTTACCTTTCCAAATGAGCAGCGTCAACTTGGGAAATAATTATATATTCCTTCCGAAAAGGAATTTTGCACCGCTCTCTTTGCAAGCCATTTTACCTGCTATCCTTTTCCTTTGGAAGAGTGAAGCAGTAAAGGGGATAAAATAAATAAATCACTTTATCATTCAGGTATAGATTTAAAATCTATGAGGGATGGTCTCATCTCATTTCTAAATGAGGATTTATTATCTTGGGGTTCATTAAATTATTTCCTTCTTGGTAACCTGGTACAATTCCCATTATTAAAGCAGGATGGAATCGTGCCAGGAGAAAAGTGAATTTACATTTAGATCCCAGAGAGTTAGGAACACTAATTAAAAAAATTGGTCCAGCTTGGTATGTATAAATTATGTGATGCTATGAATATAGGAGAGGCCCAAACTGTTGCATTCTCCCAAAGATGAATTCCACATGGGAAAACTCTTAACCAGATGGCAGAAACCTGGATAGAATCGGATGGTGTTTCGACAGTTCTAAGAATCTGGAGTAAGTCCCCTAAAGTCATCCATTATCAGGGTCACCATCTTGCTATGTGCTCACTTGTGCCCTCACTGTAAAAACAGAGAAAAGTGACTTCTGGGGAAGACTGTACGTGGCTGATTTTGGACACATGTCTAGGCCCTAAGGCCATGTCTGCATGCGTGTCTAAATCCATCTACTTTAGTAATATTTATTAAAGTTTCAAAAAAGTTACAAAAATGAGAAAGAAAAAATGAGGGGAAAAATCAAAAGAAGAAAAAAATAAAAGATACAAAATACAGAAAAATAAAAGCAGTTAAAAACATTTCCCTCTTTCCCTGTCTTATCTTTCATTAACTTATTTCCCTGACCTCCTCACACCTCCCTTTTTTGTATTCTAGTTCAATTAAATATTCCAGCAAATCCTTTCCAAAAAATACATCTACTTTAGATGCAGAAGGTTAGCAGTGACGCATAGTGAATTTTTTTGTAGGGAAAGAGTTAGGGCCAGAGGCACCAGCCTGTGAGGGTGATTGGTGAGTGGGGCCGACATCATGCATATGATTTCTGATGTCCCGATGTCATGCGTGAACATTGTGCCTCCCTCCTTAAGCCAGGCAGAAACTTCCTGGGCTTTGGGAAGGTCCCAGGGGAACATTTATGGATCTAGCCTAGTCCATTGACCGCACAGTACTGTAGGTTAGCAAACTATAATGGGGAAGGCTGTGTCTCAGATCCACAGCAAATGCTTTGCCTGCAAAAGTTCTCAGGTTTGATCCTCAGCATCTCCATTTAGGACTGGAAGAGGCCCATCTCAAGAACTGGAGAGCTGCTGGTCGATGTTGTCAAAATTGAATTAAATGGATAAGCTTCCTATTTTGCTATTGTGGTTGAGTAAGGAGCAAGGAGAGCTGGGTTATTCTGAACCTGATGGTCCCTAACAAAGGGCCATTCTGTAAACAGGCCAATTCCTCCTATTAAATAGGAAAATTGCCATCCTTGAATATCAAGGTCTCTGAGAGTGAATGCTTCTAGAAGAAAATACTGAAGATTGACAGCCAGGACCAGATGGACTGCTCTGCCAAGTTTTATTCCCAAAGTGCAAAGCTCAGGGTTGATGCAACAGGTAGATGACTCCCCCTAACACCTGACAGATGAGAGTGCTGACAAACTTCCATTATACTAGGAATGAATTTTTGGAAAGAACCAACATTATACCAGGCCCTGATAATTGCTACAAGAAATGAAAATTTCCATGTAAAAAAAATCAGTGCAAGTGCTATATTCTCCAGAGCCCCAATTAGGTGTTCTGATGTGGATTGGAATAATCATGCTGGGGAGATGGGAATTAGCCTGCCAGCTCTGCTACCCTTGTTGATATTCTTGCTCTCCATGAGTCAGAGGACAATTGTGTGAAGTGAGGATAATGATTCTATTCATAAGAATGCGAGAAGAGCCTGTTGGATCAGTCCAGGATTCTGTTCACAAAGTGGCCACCTAGATGCCCATGGGGAACCCATAAGTAGGACCCGAGCCCAAGAGCCCTCTCCCCTCCTTTGATCTGCCTCCAACCATGACAGTCCCTGCCATGTAGAAGCTCAGGTTTTCCAGTACACAGGGGACTTCCATAATTGCAGGTGGCTCCCCACTTCATATGTCTTCTCTATTTGGGTGGTAAATATAGCAATGTTTTTCTCCCTGCTGCACTCCAGATTGTAGCTTTCATCTCTTCCAGCTTCTCACTCAAGGAAGGCCAGCTGTAGGTTTGAGGGGGCCATCAGGAAAGAGCTCTGTGGTGGTAACTCTGCCTTCCTAATGGGATTACTCAACAGTAGTGGGCAGCAACGGTCCACTATTGAAACTTCCCACAATGCCCTGATGCAGCATCACCCTTGAGAACTGTGGGCAATTAAAGTGGCAGCTTCAGTGAGGTTCTCAGTTGGAAATGAAAGTGATAGGACTTAGTGAAGGGACCATTTGGGTGGAACACCATTTATATTCCCCACAATGCCCAGGGGCAGCATTATATCAGGGGCATTCTGGGGATGGTAAATGGTGCCTCTCAAACTCAGCTTCCCAATAGGAATGAGGTTTGGGAAACATTTGGTTTTGTAAGGGCCCAGGATAGGCATCAGTGATGGGCTGTGATGAGCCCCTAGCAGCAAGCAAGCCCAGTGTGTGATGTCACAATGCCATGAATGTGCTCAAGCAACTAGTTCTAGATGCAGGTACCATTGATGTACCTGGTTACAACAATGCTGAGCATTGCTGAACATTGTTCACATTTAAAACAGAAGCTGCCTCCCCCATGTCTCATCTTTCAATGGAAACTCCTCTTCTGACAGTATGTTGGATAATACACAGATCAGAAGACATTACACTTAATGACAAAATCAGTCATAGGGGGCTCTATAGACAAGTGAATTCTGTTATGTCAGAGGCCCATTGATGGAATGCTGCCTTTTAATGACTCAAGACTGCAAATCTTGTGAGATGAGCTGCCATTAATAGGAATGACATCTAAATCACAAGGCTGTGTGCTCATTTGTTGAATGCGGTAAGATCTGCTTCCTAAGAGCTGCCAATAAAAGAAGAGAATCAAGGGAAAACTCATTCCCTTTATGGATGCAGACATTTCCTTTTCAAGCCCACATCTTAGATCAGCTAAGCTTTCTCTTTTGCAAGATCCTTCCCCCCACTCATTTCAGGCTGTTCCCCCATGTTCCGTTTCATTAAGATGGCTCCTGTCAATTGCATCCAAGTCCACTGAGACATTTCCAAAATTTTACATTTCCCTAATAAAGACATTTATAAATTGGGTTTTCAGTGATGGCCTGCTTTAAATTGAATCAACGGCAAACTAACTGTGTGTGTGTGTGTGTGTTGAGGTGGAGAAAAACCTAAGTAACAGGAATCATTAATTTAATAACACTGGGAGCCCTTCATATACTGTAGGCTCAACTCCCTCAACTGTTCCTTATAAGGAACGCTTGTTCATCCTGGTCACCTTCTCTGCACAGATAGAAAGGTAAAGGTAAAGGTACCCCTGCCCGTACGGGCCAGTCTTGACAGACTCTGGGGTTGTGCGCCCATCTCACTCAAGAGGCCAGGGGCCAGCGCTGTCCGGAGACACTTCCGGGTCACGTGGCCAGCGTGACAAAGCTGCATCTGGCGAGCCAGAGCTGCACACGGAAACGCCGTTTACCTTCCCGCTGGTAAGCGGTCCCTATTTATCTACTTGCACCCGGAGGTGCTTTCGAACTGCTAGGTTGGCAGGCGCTGGGACCGAGCAGCGGGAGCGCACCCCGCAGCAGGGATTCGAACCGCCGACCTTTCGATTGGCAAGTCCTAGGCGCTGAGGCTTTAACCCACAGCGCCACCTGCGTCCCGCACAGATAGAAACAAAGGCTTTAATGTTCAAAATGGGACTTTGCTCTCCATCAAGATTGGACTTTTGATTACAGCAGTCTACATAACAACATGTGTATAACTGATTACCCCCCCTTTTTCCCCCTTTTGGGCAAATAGGGAGGGCAGTGAGAATTATTGACAGTAGTCTATTAAACACTATCAAACAATTTAGGCATTTCCCCCAATACGTTGGGACATGCATAAGTAGAAACATTGCCCACCCTTTGACCTTGTAAGCCAGCAGGTCCTGGTTTGCCTTCTGGTCCTGGAGGGCCCTACAAACAACAAAAACAAGATATTTAAACAAAGTGATCAAATTGAAGAGGGGGGGGGAATGCATCAGCAAATTACCAGTTTCCACATTCAACATGTGCTCAACAGCTCATCGTGCTTCCCTTCCACCTCCTTTTACTGGTGTTAGTGTTTACTGCTATGTTAGCGATCTGCAAGATATCTCAGGAACTGGTGTCACAATTTTGGAACACGGCTTAATTCTTCTAGATCATATATTTAGCTTTGTCTGTTGTCCTCTGTCCCTGAAGGCAAGGGAAACTGCCTCTGTGCAGAGGCAGAGATTTTCCCTGCACTGAATCTCAGGTTAGACTTCTGAAGCATGCACTCCAAGTTGGCTGAAAGTCAAAGGAGTATATCTTCCTTTGAAATTTAAGTACAATTTCCATGCTACTGGAGTCTTTTGTATCAATTGCATGGGCTTGTCTGAAACTTCTGATCTTTGCATCTGAAGCAAGAACCATGCTTCAGTGTCAACAAACATCTCACATTAACAATATCGCCGTCTTATCCAGGGCTTGCCCATGGTTTGGACCAAAGAGCTCTCACACCCTAGGTTGAGAATCAAACCAACAAGCCAGACCTGAGCATATTCAGGACTCTGCATAATCCATCACTGCACAAGACATTTAAAAATATGAACAAATGAGCAACTCAGAGTGGGAAGGTTGCAAATTACTTACTGGGATACCTGGAGTTCCAGGAGGGCCTATTGAACCTCGTGGGCCAGGAGCTCCCTGTAAACAAATCAAAATTAGAAGGTTAAAAAATTACTTTATGTTGCATCTAAAATGAATTCCTTCAGCAGTGTATCGTATTGATCTGAGCAAGGGAATTGAGGAAGCTCAACTGTGGACAGCTGCCTGCATTTAAAAACTTATTGCAAAAAGTTATAAAGATGCCAAACTATAGATAGCTATAAAAAAATAAATAATAATAATAACAAGAACATACTTAGTTTGTCTCTAAGGTGCTACTGGACATTATTTTTTAATTTTTATATATATTTCAACTGTGTCAGACCAACACGTCTACCTACCTGAAGAGGAGGAGGAGGAGGAGGAGGAGTAGTTTGGATTTGATATCCCGCTTTATCACTACCCGAAGGAGCCTCGAAGCGGCTAACAGTCTCCTTTCCCTTCCTCCCCCACAACAAACACTCTGTGAGGTGAGTGAGGCTGACAGACTTCAAAAAAATGTGACTAGCCCAAGGTCACCCAGCAGCTTCATGTGGAGGAGCAGGGAATCAAACCTGGTTCACCAGATTACTAGTCTACCGCTCTTAACCACTACACCACACTGGATACAGATAGATATGTACAAGATGTATCTCCCCGCCCCCCTTTGCATCCTCTCCTGTACTCCTTTTCCTTTATCAATCCTCTTATCAATTTATTAGTTTAAATCTACATGTGAAGTCTACTTGATGCAAACATGCATTTCAGTGTTTTGGAGGCTGTTCCATAGGAACAGATTATCTGCCTTTGGAGATTTGCCAAAACCTGAGACTGAGCAAACATGAAGACTTTCTGTTCCTTCCATCTCAGCTGCTTGTGATGGTGCATGGAATAAGTGGTTCACTGGATGGGGCAGAGCTGATGTGCTGCCTTCCTGACAGGTAGGTGGCAGTTGCTTACCAGGAAAGAGAAGGGGAGGGACTAAGCGGTGGGGAGGTTGTTGCGGTGCAAACACACTGACAGAGCCAATATGGCACTGCTGGTGGTGTATTTAGCCTGTGCCAACCTTCCAGACACCTCATCCTTTCCCTCTCCCTCCTGGAAAGCAGCAGTGACCCACTTGCCACAGGCTCAACACTACCTCTGAATGGCAGCTCCATCATCCCTGACCACTGGCTGTGATGACTGGGGCTGATGAGAATTGGAGCCTGACCACAAGTGGAGGACCACCGTTTCCTCATCCCTGTGCTAAAGCCGCACTAAGAGATTTGTATGCTGGAAAGTAGTTGTTTGTTTAAACAAAGGGGTGACTCTCCATAATTTAAATTGGTCACGTTTCTGAAAAGTTGCTAAGGAATGGTGGACCAGCATTTGTTTCTCTCACATCTGAAGGTGTTTAGGGAAGCTTTTAATGTATGATGTGTTACTGTATTTTAATATTTTGTTTAAAGCTGCCCAGAGATGGGTGGGGTATAAATAAATTGTTGTTGTTGTTGTTGTTGTTGTTGTTGTTTATTATCATAACATACAATCTGATCCTAGAAGGGTCTTAAAGGTAAAGGACCCCTGACAGTTAAGTCCAGTTGCAAATAACTCGAGTTGCAGTGCTCATCTTGCTTTACTGGCCGAGGGAGCCAACGTCATGTGGCCAGCATGACTAAGCCGCTTCTGATGAAACCAGAGCAGTGCACCGTTTACCTTCCCGCTGGAGCAGTACCTATTTATCTACTTGTACTTTGACGTGCTTTCGAACTGCTAGGTTGGCAGGAGCTGGGACCAAGCAACAGGAGCTCACCCTGTCGCGGGGATTCAAACCACCAACCTTCTGATCGGCAAGCCCAAGATGCTCTGTGGTTTAGACCACAGTGTCACCCGCATCCCTTAGAAGGGTCTTACTTCCAGGTAAACCTGCCAAAGATTTCACCGACTATACTATTTTTCAGAGTACACCTTTATTTGCTTTGCTAGTTCTGAACTGCTGTAGGTTTAAAAGAGGGGAAGGAAGAATATAAACTTTGGAGCAACCATTGAAACCGGCTCCAGATAGTGCATCGACAGCAAACATCACTGAAGAGTGTCTCCTCCTCCACTCTCTGCTCTCCTCGGGTAATGAAAACAGACAAAGCAATTTCATTTCAGAGTTTTCGTGAACTAGCAACAACTGTGTGGGCTGCATGACTGCAACCCTTGGATAAAAGCTATTAGAGGGAAGATAAACAACTTGCCGGTATCGCCTTTGATTCAAAATAAAGTTTATTCAGAGTGGAAAGTGTTCTGAACCACTCAGCCCAGATTTATTAGTTCTGCGGTTTGGGTTGATTTTATCATACTGACTTAGTCAGCACGATCATTCTTGAAAATTGGGATTTCTGGTTATTATTATTTTATTGACAGTGCAAAAATATTTAGAAAGACCTTACCTGCTCTCCTTTCAGACCTTCCATCTGCACCTGAAACAGAAGAAGATAAATATGTAGCACAAGGGAGATGAGTCTGGGTTTCTGCCCTGCTCTCTATCCCATAGAGGGGGGAACTTAGCTGAGCTCTGCATTCCCCCTGAGATCCAGCTGGTTGGAGTTATGCAGCCAAGCAGGCAACAAAAAGTGTAAAAACTCGGCTGCAGTAAGATCATTGGAATGTAAGTCAACAGAGTACTGCAAAAATTACCTCACTCCCCAAGAGACCTGTATTTCCTACGACCATCCAATCTGAAAATTTCACAGCGGGCAAGAATTTCATGCCTCTTTCCACAAAATTCTTCAGAATGGCATGTCCTTCACATTTCAACTTCAGGAAAATCGTTCACCAACTATTTCTAAGATCTGCTCAGGCATTAACGCCCAACATATATTAGCATTTCTTGAGATCCTGAGCACCCATTCAAGAGAACTTGTTTTGTCAACCGCCACAAAACACAGATCAAATGTTAACAGCTCTTACCACTGAGCCAGGCTTCCCTGGAGGCCCTATTTCACCCTAGATGAGAAAGCAAATGAGAGGGGGAAAAACAATCCAGTTAAGTTTACAAAGTTAAGACGCTGGCAAAGCTTTGTTTGATCTTTATCGAGCATTTGCTCTGATTTGATTGTAGGACGGTTTATACATCCTCCTATTATGCATTAATTACCGTATTTTTCATATTACCATATGTATAAGACGTCCCCTATTTTGTGGTTTTTTATCTTGATTTTATTCTGTGAACTGCCCTGAGGACCCCCCCCCCCCGGGTATATAAATTCGATAAATAAATAAATAATATTATTGTTATTATTACTATTATTGTTACCTTTTCCTTTCTTTTTTTCTTTCTGATGGATATGCAAATGGGGAGGGGAAGCATCTGATATATCATCAAAATTCTGATGTGACATTCTGCAGCCTGTGAGGCTGCCATGCCAGTTCCTGACATTTCTAGGGCATAACGTAAGTTGGCATGTAGTCAGAAGAGCCTCGTACGACCTGGCCAACTGATTTACACGGGGCAGGGAAAGTGAGTAGGAATTGAGTATGGCCAGGGCTGCATCAGGATTATAACATTGGGAATATAGTGAAATCCATCTTGGGACAGGGGTTCTGAGTTTGTCCTACATTACGTCACAGGAATGTGAATGCGATATACTGTATGTGATATGTAAGCAAGCATATCTCAGAGGCGAGATTTACACAGACAACACCTCACCTTCTCTCCTCTGGGTCCCATGAGACCAGGTTGGCCTGGACTCCCTTGGATGCCCTGAAATAGAAGGAAACAACACTCAAAAGGTATTTGGATGCATGAAGAAGAAGAGTTTGGATTTGATATCCTGCTTTATCACTACCCGAAGGAGTCTCAAAGCGGCTAACATTCTCCTTTCCCTTCCTCCCCACAACAAACACTCTGTGAGGTGAGTGGGGCTGAGAGACTTCAGAGAAGTGTGACTAGCCCAAGGTCACCCAGCAGCTGCATGTGGAGGAGCGGAGACGCCAACCTGGTTCACCAGATTACGATTCTAGCGCTCTTAACCACTACACCACACTGGCATGTGTTCCAAGCCAAAGTTTTTAGGAATTTGTGATTCCAGGGATTGAATTTGGGATCCACTGAACCATGAATCACTTTAAGCTCAGACACAATAATACACGTGCCCATGCAGAAGTAAGTCCCAGCAAATATAATGAGACTTTGCCCCAGGTAACTATTTATAGGGCAGCAGCTCTACTGTAATATAAAAGGTATTGATCAAATGGAGTAAATACACACATTTTAAATATTTGGAGAGCAATATGATGTGTCATGAAAGACCTAGGGCAGTAATTAAGAGGGGAAAGGGTATGAAACACAAGTTGACAGTTTACCATTGGAAAATGCACCTAATTTACAACACACACACACAGAGAGAGAGAGAGACGGCAAGCATAGCTCTGTATGGATGCAACGTATGAAGGATATGAAAAAAAGAAGGAGGAAAGGACATGAAATACAGTGCTGGAGAAAGATGCCTAAAGGGAGTTGAAGGAGAAGGAAGATAAACAGAAATCATGGAGCAGCTGGAACATGGGTAGGCAAACTAAAGCCCGGGGGGCGGATCCAGCCCAATAGGCTTCTAAATCTGGCCCACTATTTGGGTGATAGATATAGCAATGTTTTTCTCCCTGCTGCACTCCAGATTGTAGCTTTCACCTCTTCCAGCTTCTCACTCAAGGAAGGCCAGCTGTAGGTTTGAGGGGCCATCAGGAAAGATCTCTGTGGTGGTAACTCTGCCTTCCTAATGGGATTACTCAACAGTAGTGGGCAGCAATGGTCTACTATTGAAACTTTCCACAATGCCCTGACGCAGCATCACCTTTCAGAACTGTGGGCAATTAAAGTGGCAGCTTCAGTGAGGTTCTTAGCTGGAAATGAAAGTAATAGGACTTAGTGAAAGAACCATTTGGGTGGAACACCATTTAAATTCTCCACAATGCCCAGGGGCAGCATTACATTAGGGGCATTCTGGGGATTGTAAATGGTGCCTCTCAAACCCAGCTTCCCAATAGGGGAAGAATCTAGGAGCATATAGAAAAATGCTGTAATTTTTGTTGTTGTTGTTTATATAAAAAAAGTTTTGGGAAAAAATACATATTGAATTTGCCATAAATTCACCATCGCCATCTAGTGTCACATAATGCACATAAAACACACTTAAAACTTTATACTGTATGTGCAGCTGTATAGCTGAGTCCAAAAGTGATGAAGAGGTTACATAGAAGGATACAGCCTATAATTATGGTAGCATATACTTTCCAATATTTTGTAAAAATAAGGGACTACTCCATGGTATAATTGAGGCTAGCCTGCAATGAAGAAGAGATAACAAATAGAGATACCAATACATGAAACAAACTTAAATTGGGGGGAAAGAGAGGATAGACATGCAGACGTGAAAAATATGTGCACAAAATAGAAAAAAAGGGTGGAGGGTTTTCAAATACATATCTAGAAACAGATATCTGGTCTATTATTTATTTAGCTGGTATAAGTTCCCCTGAGTGAACATTTACAGGATTGCACTGTGATGCAGACAGAAAATAGAGTAGGGGGCTACATTTTGGGAGGTGAGCGGATGATTTCAAGATGCAAGTTCTTCTCTAAATTCAAAACTAATTCTAGAAAATGGTTTTGTCCCACTTTGAATTGTCCACATACCTGCTTCCCATCCACACCAGGCTTTCCAGGGAAACCATCGAGACCTGGTTCTCCCTAAGCAAAGAAATAGGAATGAGGATTTGAGTGTTGGACATACATCCTGAGTCATCACATCAGCTCTGAACCTGAGAGCATTGCGTGTCGAGGTCCCCAAGCCAAATACAAAACCGTGAGTAGTTGTTTAGGCATTGGTTAAGACTATCTGTCCCCCCACCTGGGGACAGAACTGACTTCCGGGCACCACCGAAAGACAGTGCGGGGGAAAGCAAGTCGGGGAGAAATGGAGCTGAGTCACAGACCCTCAATTCTCATCCGCATGCTCCCCGAAGGCTTGCCGGCCCTAGTCCCATACCAGGGATTGGACGAAAAGATGGCAAGCCCCAGGATTCCTTTAACAGAATTCCCTTTCCGCAGCAACCATGGAGGGGCAGGCCCAGCCTATCCTAACCCCTCTTCCACCAATTTATAACCAATGCCTAACCGCAACCTTACAAGTTGTGACGATTTGCTATGCAGTAGGCAAAAACCAAATGGCCCAGCCAATCAGCCAGATGGACAAAATTCCTACCAGGCCCTTGCCTCTATATAAGTTGCATTTCTCAGTCTGTGCAACATGCCTTTATGAACAGTGACAGCAGATTCCTGCAGCCTCGCCTCAGCTCTGGCCTGTCTTTGACTATATCCCTCCCTCTTTGGTTCTCATCTACCCATCCTGGTATTTTTTATTATTATTATTATTATTATTATTATTATTATTATTATTATTATTATTACCGCGCCCATCTGGCTGGGTTTCACCAGCAAATTTGGGCAGCTCCCAACAAAATATTAATAACAATAAAGCAATAAAATATCAAACATCAAAAACCTCCCTAAACAGGGCTGCCTTCAGATATTTTCTAAAGGTCAGATAGTTGTTTATTTCCTTGACATCTGATGGGAGGGCGTTCCACAGGGTGGCCACCACTACCGAGAAGGCCCTCTGCCTGGTTCCCTGTAACCTCACTTCTCACAGTGGGGGAACCACCAGAAGGCCCTCAGAACTGGACCTCAGTGTACCCCACAACCTGGTCATGATGAGAGATTAGGATGCAGCAGATCTCCAACTCTGCTGGCTGATGCCTGGACCAGCCTGTGTTAAGTCCCCTACCCATACTCAGCCAAAGATACACCAGCATAACTTGGGTTGGCCCAACCATGAGGTGGGGTGAAGATCTTGAGGTGGTCTCCCTCCAGATGCCCAACACCTCACCACTGGCAAAGGAGTGGTCTGATTTCTGGCAAGATCTCTCACACAGCATGAGAGATCTAGCTGGAGATCAGCGAGATCTCACCAATAATCAACACCAATGCCAGCAGTGCTTCTCCAGCGGTAGCAACAGGGTGGGCAGTGCAGGAGGTGGCAAAAGGGGACTCACATCACTTTTCTGAGGGCATGGTAGGGGTGCGAACCCAAGCCAATTCAGTTTGGTCACATGGCCTAGCAAGCCAGTGTAGAACACTAGTTGAAAGGCTTGGTTTCCCTTTTTCAAGATTAGACAGAGTAGCAATATTTCTTCCACTGCTGAATTACATGTTGATCTGGTATAACTTTACGGTGGCTTAATTTACACTGGCTTGCTTTATGCCCTCTTTTTGTGCACAGGATTGCCATACCCTTCAACATTTATCCAATGAAAATAGGGATGTTCCATTCCATAATTGTAATTTTACCATTTACAACCCACATACCTTACTGGGTTGCCCCAGCCACTCTGGGCAACTTCTAACATATACAAAAACATAATAAAATATTGCACATTTTATATATAAAAAAAACCCCTTCCCTATACTGGATTGCCTCCAGATGGCTTGGGGTTCGGATTACTCCATGCCCTCCAACATTTCTCCAGTGAAAATAGGGACACCCTAAGGAAAAGTGGGGCGTTCCAGGATCAAATCGGAAACTGAGATGGCTTCTCTAAATCAGGGACATCCCTAGATGATAGGGGCACTAGGAAGGTCTGGATTGCTCCCTCAGATCTAGCAATCTAATGAGTAACCTTTTTTGCATTTAGAGGCCCCTTATAATCTGAGGCCCTAAACTATGCATACATTTACCCTCAATTTCCCAGTTCCTTCTTGCATTCATGTTTTGAGGAAAAAATGTTCAGCACTGCCACTCAGATTGTTGACAAGTTATCTGACACACACGATCCATACCTTGTCTCCCCGAGGTCCCTTTTCGCCTCTTTCTCCCTGCAGGCCCTGAAAAAGTGGGGAAGAAAAAAGATTTTGCATCGTTCCCTCCATTACCCAGAGTGAAACTTGGATGAGTCACCGATGTGCTAGCAATTTGTACCCAGTGACTCATTATGGGCTGCAGCTCCTGTGCCAGGGAAATGCTGATTTAGTGCTCTGCCTGCTAAGCAGTTGTCTATAATATACCAATAATGTTATTCCCACAAACCGCCTTTGCATATGCTAATTGGCCTTGGACTTGGAGTACTCAATGAGCTGATCAGCCATCCATTGGGATTGTTGAGCTGTTCCGAGACCTAAAAGGAATGATTGTGAAGTCTTTATAACCAAGATAATGAGGACGGGGAAAACTGAATGACCTTCTCCAGTGAAATGTGCATCTGTAACTGAAGGAAAGCAAGGGAAGCTTTCAACAAGTGAACGGTGAACTTTTAACTGGTGGAAAGTATTGTTAAAGATAAAATAACCAAGTGTATAACTAAGCCTTGCTGAAGGAGAGCTATCTATGTGCAAAAATGTTGACAACTGTCCTTATGTGCTGGCAAGGCCACATTTGAGTATCAGGCAACCATTTACCACATGAATGGATTTTACAAATCACACAGAACACTCATAGGATGTTGGCTTATATATGGAACATTGGGCAGGTTAAGTATTAAATAATAAAAATAATAAAATCACAACTTACTGGTGCTCCGACGTATCCTTGGCGTCCTGGGGGTCCTGGCTGACCATCTGACCCCTGACAAGAAATATATAGAAAAAAACAAAGATCAGGACTGTCGCACATGTCCAAATTTTAAGCTTGAAATAGCCATTTACACAGGTAAAACCACACACTGAGCAGGGTAGGCTAGCCTTCTGGGCCAGCAGACATACTGAGAATGTGTCATGGGCGCCAGTCAAAAAATGGCTGCTGTGGGGTATATCGCAAAATGAATTTTGTGGGGGCATGGCATAACCTGCCATGGGGACCTGACATTGTTGAGACTTTGAGTTCGTGCAGCTTTTGGAGTAGACAATTAGTGGATTGGCAACAAGCCAAGTTAAACAGAGTATGTGAGTAAGTCTGCTTGGAGACAGGGAAGCCTAGCAACAGGTGGTGATTGGCTAAGTTCTTCCTTATAAGCAGTATGACACAGCAGTTTGTTGTTGGAGTGTTGAGTTTGGAAAAGGGGTTTGAATCTCGTCTGTGTATATAGTAACTTGTACAAAGCTGTGTTTTACTCTGCTGTATATAATAAAACTAACTAACTAAAAATCAAGTTACTCGTCAGCAAGTTCTGTTCCTGTTTGTCGTCCTGGAATTCAATGATTTGGCAGCTGGTAGCAAGAGTTATGGTTGAGGCCCATCAACTTACATAGCACAGAATGGTTGTCATTGGGGGGCGGTGAGTAGAAAAAGAGACAAAAACACAAAATGGGGTGGGTATGTCTGTCATTAATGAGGTGGGGAGAAGGCACAAACATCAATCACTACCACACTCATTCGTGGAGAGAAACCCTTTGCACATTTCCTCTGTTCAAGAGGGTGGGTGTTCCTGGCATCCAATGAAATGTGGACATGCTTAAGGTGAGACCAAGCTAGTGCAAACAGGAACTGAACAGGAAGAGCAAACAGTAACAACAGTAACAACAACAACAATAACCACAACAACAACTTTCTTTGTACCCCAATCATCTGACCGGGTTGCCCCAGACACTCTGGGTGGCTTCCAACATACATAAAAACATAAAACAGTACACCTTAAAGAGCTTCCCTAAACAGGGCTGCCTTCAGATGTCTTCTAAAGGTTACTCATCTCCTTGACATCTGATGGGACAAGAAAAATGCTTTATGTACCCACACATAGAGTGCTGGGTAAGGGGTGAGCTTGGTGAGGGTTAGAAAGTTAGGTTAAGGAAAGGGATGAGATAAGGAATTGCATTTGAGTTTTGTATGCAGGTAAGATCCCCCCCACCCCTAATTAAAAGTCTGTATACATAATGGAAATTAGGAAAGGAAGAGACAATAGTGAGCATGGGTGAGAGAAGCCCAATGGTAAGTGTGGTACTTGTTCTTTTGCAGAAGTTGGAAGGCACCCTAAGTATAAGGGTGGGCTCTCATATTGAATCATTCAATCAATCATTCGTAAAGGTGCCCTTAATTTCATTCATGATCCTCCTTGATCCCTCTGCTCACCTTCAATCCTGGTGGTCCGGGGAGACCAACTGCTCCAGGAAGTCCAGGTTCTCCCTCAAAAGAGAAAGCATAGCATGCTTGTTGCAAAAAAACTACACATTTTATAAATCGTTGAATGCTGAAAGCAAAGCCTACTGCATCTATGAAGCATGAGAATCTAATATTTACTGAAACTGGAATATGGTTCATCTACTTGGGTCTCCTGCCTCTGACTTGCAAGCTCTCCAGTGATCTGAGCTATGTTTCCAATCCTTGATGTGACAAGATCCTTTGACTGAGTGATAAGGAACCTCAAGCATAGAGCCAAACGCACCCATCTGAGCCTCTTCATATGGCCAGACTACATTCCCCCCACTGCCCTCCCATTGCCCCCTCCTTTAATATTTTTGCCTAGCTTAGATGTGACCTTGATCTATTGCTCTGTTTCTCAAACTTAGGTCTCTAGCTGTTTTTGGACTACAACTTCCATCATTCCTAGTTAGGAGGACCAGTGGTCCTGGGTGTTGGGAATTGTAGTCCCAAAACAGCTGGAGATCCAAGTTTGGGAAGCACTGATCTATTGCTTGCTTGCCTGGATGATGATAAAGTCTCTCTCTCTCTCTCTCTCTCTCTCTCTCTGTGTGTGTGTGTGTGTGTGTGTGTAGAGAGAAAGAGAGAGAGAGAGACTAGCCTACTATTCAAAAGTAAAAATCACATTTGTTGCTCCAGTTACAACACACGTAGATGCCATCTGAGCTTAAGTTCCTCAAATTGTTGGTTGCCAAACTTGTGCCTGGAGTGAAATAAACACCTGAGCTTTCCATAGTTGATTCCCCCACCTCCCACAATACACTTTGTTAAGTCTCCAGTATTTCCAACAACCCTCTAATGAACATCAACACACATTCTTCCTCGGAGCATCCAAGAGCAGTTAATCCATATGACGTCTGCTGCCTTGGCTCAAAGAGAGGCCTGCTGAGGTTATTAACCTGCTGTCATTTGTTTCGGATGCATTCAAAATGGCAACACTAATCCCCAAGACATGCTCCACTCAATGCACATTGATTTGTAGCATCTGGCTTATGATATAAAGAAAAGGAGATTACAAGAGAGGGAGAGAAAAGCTTACAGACTCTCCTTTGGCACCATCTCTCCCTGGGATGCCAGGTGCGCCGAGGGAGCCCTGAAATAATAAGAATTAACATAAATGCATTAATGGGCAAGCATCATCAGCATCAAATTAGCACCAGCTGAAAGCAGAAGCACATGAATAATGTACATTGGCAGGTCTAATCATTTTCACCACAAGTGAAATGAATGTGAGGTCTCAGAGGGGACTCGTTGCCCAACCCCAACCCCCAAACCAAATTTCTGGTATTAAGCACTGTATTTATTAACAGCTAAGTGTTTGCCAAAGTGACAAGGGGGTGCTGTCCCAGTGGCCTGGATAGACAAGAGACACCCTCCCCTTTCTGTCTCATTCACAGCCAAGTCTAGACAAAACCACATCATATTGGACTGTTGCACTCCAGATTCCAGGTGGCAAATTGAATTGCAGAGAGGTATGAGAACACCACTCTTCATTCCTGAACAAGAGGACATGAGACCCACAAACTGCTATTTCTCCTCTCCAAATTATTCTCATCTAACTGGCTTTGCAATAAACTATATTGCTAGTTTACTGCAGGTCTGCCTGATGAGCAAGCTGAAATAAACCAGCAATATATTCTACAAACAACTACGACATTTAGGACATGTTGGAAGGAAGCTGAGCTTAAGCCCTTCTGCCTACAGCCTCAGAAGAGAAACCTCTGGCAACAAAGCTGTTCTATTAAATAGCTATTTGGAAAAAATAAGATGCATGGGCAGTGGTGATATGCACCATAATTGGCTGTGTCCATGTGACGCCTCATTAAGAACTTTCAATTTGGACTATGTGGTTATATTAGCTGCTTAAGTTTGAAAGCATATTTAGAAATGTTGTATCCATAGCATATAATTCACATTACAAAAAAATAACAATCATCTTCCACCAGTTATTGCAATATTGGATGAGGCTGGGGATGATATGTTTGAGTGGAGTGGAAAGTTCATTTTTCTTAACGGCATGCTCAGTGCTAGAAGCTTCAAACTACATCCTCTGAATTTGCAGAAGGGCAATGCAAAAGGGGATAATTACTGCAAAACTTATTTATGGGGGCATGGCTGGAACTTAAGTTCTTTTGTCACTGTGCATTGCATTGTACCATCTGTAATTTGCCAAGGAAGAAACTGCTTGGAAAGCTGTTTAACTTAGGTCAGGGGAGTAAATAAGAATGATAAGATTCAGGGCTTAAGTTCCATTACATTTGTAGGGGCCAGATTCATTGCCCAGGTGCAGAAAGTCTAGAAAGGTCTCCTGGAGGTTCAAGTGATAGATGCCAAGTTGATGATGTGTACTAGGATTCACTGTTGTTGCTTTGCATTGTGCTTTGTGCCGTGTTTTTGTGGTGTTTTAGGGATTGTTGTGCTGCTAAAATCTGTGTGGCTGACCCTTAAGCTGAACAGCAGAAGATCTTTAGGAAAAGTCCTTTACAAAGTCCAACTTTTATTAGTTCACATGTATCAGTCCACCACTTGTGTAGCTGGAAATTCCTGGTAGATATTTCATTCTCTCCCTGTTTTGAATAGATTGTTACCTTTTCTCCTCTTTCGCCCATCAGCCCAGGTAATCCTTGGGCTCCTCTTTCACCCTAGAATGATAAAACGCAATGCGTTTAAAAGGTTTCATATGAAATAAAACACTATCCTAAAATTCACTGAAGGGATGAGCTAGTTGAAACCCATAAGCAGTGTTTGGAGTGGACTGTTTTAAAGCTTGGAATCTACAAATTGGGATAGCATTGTGGAAGGAAAGCTGCGAACCTCAGGCTGGTGAATTTTATGCTGTATACCGAATTTTGCACTTATGAACCAAAGAAGATACAGGGAACCAAGAGCATTCAGACCAAGAACATTTCTCTCACATCCCTTTCTGATGAACCTACCCCGACCACCAAGATCCCAATTTGCACGAAGACCTTCACACTATTTACTTTAAAAAGAAACTCATTCTCACAACTGCTAATTACATAAATAGTGTCAAGTCTACCACTCTGTAAGAAACCCATTATTTGGGCCACATAGATGATTCCATCCTTTAAGAGAAGCATGAAAAGCACAGGATGTCTTGGGAACGAAGGAAGAGTCAGTTACTGAGTGACAGAGCACTCTGGCAAAGGAGACCTCCCTGGAGTCTCAGATAACACAGCTTTGTTATTGAGGCCATTAAAGGCTACAGGAAGGTAATTGCTCTCGCTTATGGTTGCCAGCTTCAGCATCAGGGAAAGTCTCTTGGGCCTTTCAGAGCTGAGCCAAAGTGAGAGTTTTGGCAGGGGCTCCGAGCAGCATGATAGAAGGAGTCATTGCACCTGTTAATCTTCTCCCTTCAATACTGTCTCTCCACTTGAAATCAAGGTGCAAGACCTATCCTTTTGCAAAACATCAGTAGCTTTCTCCCACGTCAACTGTTGCTTGAAACCATTCACTTCTGGTTCCTCTTCACTTTGTCCCCTGGCTGAGAAGAAAATTGTTGCCTACCCCGTTTTCCTTTAACAGATAGGTAGCCGTGTTGGTCTGCCATAGTCAAAACAAAAAAAAATCCTTCCAGTAGCACCTTAAAGACCAACTAAGTTAGTTCTTGGTATGAGCTTTCGTGTGCATGCACACTTCTTCAGATAAGACCTATTGCAGTCGCTAAGAGTCGTCAACAGGCTCATCACAGCTATCTGCCAATCACCCATTCCTACCACCCTTCTGAGTAATACCCCTCCCCACCTTCTCACTATATAGAAGGGTCTGGTAACTTCTGTTTCAGTGTATCTGAAGAAGTGTGCATGCACACGAAAGCTCATACCAAGAACTAACTTAGTTGGTCTTTAAGGTGCTACTGGAAGGATTTTCCCCCCCCCGTTTTCCTTGGCAGAGCATTTGAAGAGGCATTCTACTAAATTATCTGTTTGACCTAGGAGGACAGAAGATGTTGCACTCTAACCTGAATCATTCACATTCTTCCCTCTGCACAGCATCACCTGATGACCTAAGCTACCCTCCTGTTCACACGAGGATGAAAAGTTCACTCCAGTGCAGAAATAGGTCTCTACTGTGTGGCAATACACCAGCCATCCTGAAATCATAGGTAGAACTCTGCTTGATCAGATCAGGGGCCCAGCTATTCCAGCATCCGATTCTCAATGTGGCCAAAGAGATGCCAATGGGAAGCCCACAAGCTGAATCTGAGCACTCTCCCCACGTGATTTACAGCAACCAATATTCAAAGGCATCTACTTCAGCGAGGTAATTCAGCAGAGACATCACCTTGCCAACAAAGGTCCGTATAGTTAAAGCTATGGTTTTCCCAGTAGTGATGTATGGAATTGAGAGCTGAACCATAAAGAAGGCTGAATTATGGTGCTGGAGGAGACTCTTGAGAGTCCCATGGACTGCAAGAAGATCAAACCTTTCCATTCTTAAGGAAATCAGCCCTGGGTGCTCACTGGAAGGACTGATCCTGAAGCTGAGACTCCAATACTTTGGCCACCTCATGAGAAGAGAAGAATTCCTGGAAAAGACCCTGATGTTGGGAAAGATGGAGGTCACAAGGAGAAGGGGATGACAGAGGATGAGATGCTTGGATAGTGTTCTCGAAGCTACCAGCATGAGTTTGACTAAACTGCGGGAGGCAGTGGAAGACAGGAGTGCCTGGCATGCTCTGGTCCATGGGGTCACAAAGAGTCGGACATAGCATTAATTTCATTAACATGACACGGCTCTTTATTTTTATCTGAGAATTATTGGAAGGTATGCATAAAGTTATTCACCTTCTCCTAGTAAATAGAGATCAGGTCCATTGGTTAATATTTATGGATTAGGCCAAATATTTCATAGTAAAACATTGGCACCCATTAGAGTCATTTTAACTTATAACTGATCCCAAAGTTTCCTGCAGATTTCAAGTTCATGAAAGAGCCAATTCATCTCTCTCTCCTATATTAATTGCATTCCTGTTTGCAATAGCACTATGCACTCAACAACAATTTGTTGATACCGCTGCAATAAACAGTTATGATGAATGTTCAAAGCTGCTACACGGGAGCTGCACAAATCATTGCCCTCTTGAAAACCCAGGTGCAGAAACCTATTAGGTTAATTAGATTAAAATGCTATTAGTATCTTGGCAAAGGCAGCGCCAAAGAGGGAGTTGACTTTCTACCACGGGTGAAGTGATTCTTCACAACAAATTGTTGGCCTTGGAACATTTGTCAAAAATATGGGAGGAGGAGAGTCCAGCTTACCAACTGCACTTCATTCTAATTTAAACAATTAGGCAATACTGATGCCATACAAGTTTCCATGCAAGGCCAATCAGTAGAAGAAAATGAGATAAATAGAAAACAGAGATTATTAAGGAGAAGAACAATTCTTATGACCCTGGGATTCATGCTGATACACAAGTTTACAGAGTATTAATAATTGTAGGGTGTATATGTATTCTTAATCATTTTTTCTAACGTACATTTGCTTGCAGTAACTGAACAATATAGCAAATTGATTTGAAATTCTATTTTCCCACTTATAGAATGCTGAAACACAGATTTTCAAAATATTGATTATGAATGTTGAGTTTGAGTTTAACACCTGGAGAAGGGGAGAGTATTGGATTTGGTTAGATAACGTGTGCCACTGTCTCAACAACGATTTTGCGATGGTCCATTATTTATTGTAAGTTCCAAACTGTTTTCAACGTTGCAATGTTTAAAATTGTTGCAACTGGGAATGTAACTATTTATTTGTATTTAGGCCATTTCTACACTGCTGAATATAAATATGCTGGTTAGTCATGTCCATAGAATGGAAGATAGCAGGCAGTATACAGGAAACTCAAGGGAAATAAAGAAAACAAAAATAAATGTTACAGAAAATGCAAAATGAAACTATTAATGCTCATTACTAATAAGTAAGTTTGAGAGTCCCATGGACTGCAAGAAGATCAAACGTATCCATTCTTAAGGAAATCAGCCCTGAGTGGTCACTGGAAGGACAGATCCTGAAGCTGAGACTCCAATACTTTGGCCACCTCATGAGAAGAGAAGGCTCCCTGGAAAAGACCCTGATGTTGGGAAAGATGGAGGGCACAAGGAGAAGGGGACGACGGAGGACGAGATGGTTGGACAGTGTTCTCGAATCTACAAACATGAGTCTGACCAAACTGCGGGAGGCAGTGGAAGACAGGAGTGCGTGGCGTGCTCTGGTCCATGGGGTCATGAAGAGTCGGACACGACTAAACAACTAAACAACAACAACTAAAAAATAAAGTGTTATCTATTAGGATGGCATGTGCTTTTTTCATATCGATATGCAGTCAGGGTCCCAATGCACAGCCCAGCTACCATTTTCTTCTTCTCTTCTGTCAGTGCTTCCACGTATTTCCCCCCTCTATGGTCCAGTGTTTGTACATGAAGCACTGAAATGGCTGCCCCTTAGGTTCATGAGAAGAGCCACCTTCCTTCTCCCAAGGGCATTCTCAGTTATAGTCAAAGACCTCAGCAACTGAGTCACCTGCAACTGGCAGGGGCTCACCTTTTTAACATTTTAAAGGAGAACTAGAAGGCAGCCTTCTGAGCTGTAGCTGAAGAGCTGTAGCTCTGTAGTGAAACATCTGCTTTGTTTGCAAAAGGTCCCAAATTTAATCCTGGGCCTCTCTGAGTAGGGCAGGGGAAAGCCCTACTCAGGACAGCCACTGTCAGTCAGATGGACCATTGATCTGAAATAATAATAATAATAATAATAATAATAATAATACAGTAATTTATTATTTATACCCCACCCATCTGGCTGGGCTTCCCCAGTCACTCTGGGCGGCTTCCAACAAAATATTAAAATACAGTACATGGCATTCATTGCTAGCAGTCATCAGTAGCTTTATCCTCCATTAATATCCCCAAGGCACTGGCCATCTTGAAGGAGATACAGTGGTACCTCGGGTTAAGTACTTAATTCATTCCGGAGGTCCGTACTTAACCTGAAACTGTTCTTAACCTGAAGCACCACTTTAGCTAATGGGGCCTTCTGCTGCTGCCGCGCCGCCGGAGCACGATTTCTATTCTAATCCTGAAGCAATGTTCTTAACCTGAAGCACTGTTTCTGGGTTAGCAGAGTCTGTAACCTGAAGCGTATGTAACCCGAGGTACCACTGCAATTCCATAGCTTAACTATGTGCTCCATGAAGAAATACTTTATTTTTGTCTCTCCTGAATCTCTCATCCTTTGACTTTTTTGGGTTCTGGGTTCTAGTATGAAAAGACGGGAAGAAAACCTCTCTCTACACTTCCTCCAATTTCAATAGGGGCCTTCTGAGGATCTGATAAACCCTCCTGCCTTTGTCGCCTGCCTCATTGCTTCTCAAAGTGCTCCTCGCTCAACAAGAGTCGTATGCTTGTTGTCATCAAAATTATTTTCCAGCTTCTCACAGTTCGGACAGCTTTTTTATCTGCATTCCTTTTCCATTGCTTTTTAGATATTCCTGGGTTGTCTTCCATCCCAGATCACTCCCTTTGCTGCCCAAGATTCTCCTTTGGAAGCCTGGGGGTATTCTGGAATGAGTCCTGATGAACAACAAGGACTCTGAGGAACTGTGATGGGGGGGTGGGATAAAGAAGCATCTTTCCTTTTTTGTTTCTCTCAGTTTCTCATTTCCCCAGTCTTCAGTCCAGTTCTCCATGTTTCCACTTCGGTTTGTGATTTTTTAAAGAAAAGGTCCTCATGGAATATATGTTTCTCTTTCTATGTGCTTCCTAGAGCGCAACTCTTTTTCTCTGTGCTATAAATTCTGTGTCCAAAAAACTAGGATTTCCAATGGACTCTGAGCATCAACAAGAGCTGTGAACTGCTGCAGATTTAAACTTAGAATCCCTTTTCACTTGATGGTATTTACTATCTCCCCTCAAATCCTCACACCAAACCCTGGAGGATAGAAGGAAGAAGACCAGAAAAGAGAAAAAAGAAAAAAAAGCTCACTTCTGAGTTAGAAATCATCCTTCCCTGTCCAGCTGCTGGATAGGGGAGGAACAATGCTGAATCTAAATTTATTACCCTCACTTTCCCCCCTCTTTAGTAATATTGGAGATTCATGGCCAGGTCCTCGCTCCAGATTAGGTTCAGTTCCTTAAAAGAAAAGAAAGGTCTCCCCAAATTGATTCATGTACCTGAACTTTAGACAAAATCTCAAACCACCCAGATAATCGCTTGAAAGGTCCATACGCAAAGGATTTTCACAGAGCCAAAGCAGCCAGCAGGTGTCAGTGCAGCCCCAGAAAGGATTTTCATCCTTACCGGCAAGCAGTAAAGCAGAAATAGAGACAGCTGCGCTGTTCTCCAAAGTGATGCAAAGCAAAATAAAACTGCAGGCGAGCAAGCCCTGCGATTCCTGCGGTGCTGAGAGTTCGGCTGCTGAGATGCACAATTATGCGGTCTTGAAACAATTATGTGCTCATTATTCTGGGTCACAGAAGCCAGTGAATAAAACTAAAACTAAAACCCTGTAATTACAGCAATTTTTTTTTAAAAAAAAATCAACTAAAGCTCATTTCTTTTATCTAAGTATGAAACTGTGACTTCTGAGTATGTGAGTTCTTCTGAAAACTTGAAGACTTGCTAGAGAGGGCAGAGTTTTCTTATTGCAATGTCGTGACACAGGAAGTCACCTGTACACAACTCCCTGGTCTAAAGATGGAAGCTGTGGGAGATAGAGATCAGTGATTGGCTCAGAAAAAGATGAAATGCAGATACTGTCAAATACATCCAACCTGGGCATTGTGACACATGCGCCATCTGTTAGTATTACAACACCACTTTAAACTGTCATGGCTTCCCTCAAAGAATGCTGGGAGCTGTAGTTTGTTAAGGGCACTGAGGGTTGTCAGAAGACTTCCCAATTCCACTCACAGATCTATCACTCCCAGAGTAATATACCAAACAGTCCCTCTTCAGAGGGAACTCTGGGGACTGCAGCTCTGTGATGGTATATGGATATTGGACGAAATGGACCTTGGGCCTGGCCAAACAGAGTTCTTCCCATGTTCTCATGAGCCATTCTGAGCTGAAGGGCCCTAAAGTCTGTTGCTTGCCTTGATGATGTGTTGAGGAGAACGATTGCCTCAAAAAGCCCTCCAAATTTGGGCACGTCCCTGAAATATAATGAAAGGAGACTGGTCCTAATTTAATCACGGGTTCAAAACATATTTATCCATTATTTCCACATTTTTCCTCCAGTGAAAGCCTCCACCTGGTTTAGAATACCACAGATTCATTACCTTAATATATGCTATCATAATATGCTCTATCTCTATACAGTGGTACCTCAGGTTAAGTACTTAATTCATTCCGGAAGTCTGTACTTAACCTGAAACTGTTCTTAACCTGAAGCACCACTTTAGCTAATGGGGCCTTCTGCTGCTGCCACGCCGCCGGAGCACGATTTCTGTTCTCATCCTGAAGCAAAGTTCTTAACCTGAAGCACTATTTCTGGGTTAGCGGAGTCTGTAACCTGAAGCGTATGCAACCTGAAGCGTATGTAACCTGAGGTACTACGGTATATATAAAAAGAGGATACAATAGAAACAATAGAAGAAAATCCTCATTATACATCTCACTGCCCCATTTCTGAAGATGCTAGGCAAAAGCGTATTGCAAAGATGAAATGACAACTTACTTGCCAATAGTAATAACGGATAATGTAGCTAATTTTTCTATGGCAGCCCAAGATATTTTATGATGTGCACGTCGTAGACTGCAAATTGGATTTCTGATGTTTTACTATTGTTGTAGCTCCATGATTTCTGACATGTTAATTCTTGCCATGCTTGAAATTGATGGCCCTAATTTGTATCTCGAACTTTGTTATGGCCTATGGCTAAAACAGATAAAATGGAACAAAACTGAAATACATGTGCCCCCACTGTTTTAATTTGCTGGATGAGGGGATAGGGGAGCAGCAGAAGGGGATATATCCGGACACCCACACATTTGTCTCTAACAAGTCAATAGTCAACAAATTCCAGAAATTCATTGTCATATATTCATGGGGAAGCCTATGATAATCATTCATAAAGATGGCACAGAGAGATGGGACCTCGCTTCCCCTCTTCTCAAACAATAAAGTTATTGCTGCTGTCATTTTAAGCCAGGGTTAGCCAAGGTGGTTCTCCTCCAGATGTTATTGGTCAGGGATCCATCAACATCTGGAGGGTTCCAGGTTGTCCACTCCTAGTGTAAACAGTGATGGCAGAGAAGCAAAGTGTTTCCTTTTCAAACATCAGCTATCACAGCTTCCTGGGTCCCCTTTGCTACCAGGCTGATACCCAAATGCCAGAGGTGGAAGAAGGTTTCAGAGGGCAATGCTACTTTCAGACCTATTTCCAAGGTGAGAACCTTCTCTGTTGTTATGCTACAAGTGCTACCGCGCCAAGCAATGAACAGATCTTTGCAGGCATCCACCTGTCTCAAGAGACAATAGAGGAGTGCGCCTTTCGGGAGTGAAGTCAAACTCTTGGAAGACTGCAACGTCCGCTGTGGCTGTAGAGACCGATATGGGAGAGACATGTTTTGTTGCAGCTGGGGCAGATGGAGGCATCTGGTTGTGCTGTTGAAAATGCACCATGGTATTGTTTCACTCTGTGCTCTTCCCCGCAGCCATTCCTTCTCTGGTCACTGCTGTGGCTGCACAACTTGACTGCCTGTCTCCAAGCACTGCGGTCATCTGCAAGCAATTCCCACATGGGGGGGAGGTTGATGTTGCCAGCCTCTATGTCACATTTGAGGACATGACGCAGGTGGCGCTGTGGGTTAAACCACAGAGCCTAGGACTTGCCGATCAGAAGGTCAGCGGTTCAAATCCCCGCAACAGGGTGAGCTCCCGTTGCTCAGTCCCTGCTCCTGCCGACCTACCAGTTCGAAAGCACGTCAAGTGCAAGTAGATGAATAGGTACCGCTCCAGTGGGAAGGTAAACAGTGTTTCCGTGCGCTGCTCTGGTTCGCCAGAAGCGGCTTAGTCATGCTGGCAACATGACTCGGAAGCTGTATGCCGGCTCCCTCGGCCAGTAAAGCGAGATGAGCGCCGCAACCCCAGAGTCGGCAACGACTGGACCTAATGGTCAGGGGTCCCTTTACCTATACCTTGCAACACAGAGTTGGTCTGCCAATGGGCCTGAGCCTGAAGCCAGCCCCCCCATAGAGCACATCCTTGGGGATCCTGCCATCTTCCATTCTGTGGACATGACCAACCAGCATACTTGTCACTGAGACAGGAGTTTAAATATGCTGGGAATGTGGGCTTGGGAGAGCACAACTTTGTTTGAGACTGTCCTGCCACGTGATGCCCCAAATCTTCCTGGCATTAATCATAAACCTATCCCATTGCATGTTCACATGACTCTGTAAATAAATACATGGAATATACATTTATTTTGAATTATGGTGCTGGAGGAGACTCTTGAGAATCCCATGGACTGCAAAAAGATCAAACCTATCTATTCTTAAGGAAATCAACCCTGAGTGTACACTGGAAGGACAGATCCTGAAGCTGAGGCTCCAACACCACCTCAGGAGAAGAGAAGACTCCCTAGAAAAGACCCTGATGCTGGGAAAGATTGAGATTGAAGATCACAAGGAGAAGGGAACGACAGAGGATGAGATGGTTGGACAGTGTTCTCGAAGCTACCAGCATGAGTTTGACCAAACTGCGGGAGGCAGTGGAAGACTGGCGTGCTTTGGTTCATGGGGTCACGACTAAATGACTAAACAACAACAACAACTATCCATTTAAATATATACTTCAATGCACAGTGTTGAATGTATTGTCTCTTAAAATATATCTTTCCATTTTTTTCTCCAAAGACACCATTTTAGATACATTTCTTTTTTTAAAAAAAAGAAGAGCCAAGAACTATGTTTTAAATTATGCTGCAAATTCTGATAGATGCATTCTAGTTTATTTTCAAAGGTTGAAATGTTCTGAGCATTCTCATGCTGCCGTCAGGCTAAGAAGAAGCATGGATGGTGCAGCTCCTTTTGGGTCTAGGTTCAGAAAGAAGTCCTATAATCCAGAACCTTATTCCCCACAGTTGTCAGAGCTGACAAAGAAGGGGTGATATTGAGAGGAAGAAGCTATCTGTCCTCTGTACTTAGAAGGGAACAAACAGCAGATCACTGAAGTCCAAAGTTCAGGAAACATCTTTTGCTGCATCTGGTAGCTAGGGTTTTGGTGGGCTGGTTCATTTTCTCAGCAACCTTAGCTGCTACTTCAAAAAAAACTTCAAAGGAATTTCAAGGGAAGAACAGAGTGTTCCTTCAACACCAGCAACTTTTCTTGGGGCCTTTTGTGTATCTCAAGAATGTCAAAGAAAGCCTTTTTTTCCGAAGCAATAAATAAATAAAAACACCCACACCCTGATGTCAGAACCAAAGAACAGGTCAATAGCATTAGGTGGCAATTCAGCCAGAGAGAGCGTGAGAGCAAGTCTGTAATACAGCTGCAGCTGAACGCTCCACAGATCCAAAATCCCTTTTGCATTTTGAAGAGGCGCTCAGTTCTTTATCTAAGCAAAAAGAAAACAGTAGCTGTGCTTGGCACAAGCACACATGTGTGATGCTGCCAAACCTGTCAGACAGATGTTGGCAAGATGTGACCAGCAGCTGCGTATCTTCTGAAGTGCCTCCTTGGGTGCTGGAGAGCTGTCCCAGGAACTTTCTAGACGCAAAAGGACTAAAACGACACATCTGGATGCTCGTAATTTAATTGTTGCCTTCATCCTCTTTGGTGCCCATTCAATGATATTTTGTACAGATGCAGCAGACAAAACCTCATACTTAGTCTTTGCCAGTTTTTGATGTAATCTGATCAATAGCCCAGGTTTTAAAATACTGTGTGTGTTTAAACTATCGGGATAATGAATGGAACTCCGCCCATGCACAGAACTTTCAAACCTTCCAGCTGACCCCAGCAGGTGCCTAATAAACTCTGGTTCTGCTACCCAGGCTTCCTCTAAAACACCTAGTTCCATGGTAGGCAGGCCTCAAGAGTTCAATCCTGGTTAATTGCAATATGAAGGGACCCAATTAGGGATGGGGTAGAAATTCCATTTTGTTTGCTTTTGAAATGAAGTTACCCAGTAAGCAAGACACAAGCTTGAATGCCAGCTATCAGTCAAAATTCATGCTTCTCTGAATTTTGTGACACAGTTCTCCAACCAGACACACACACACACACACACACACACACACACACACAGAGAGAGAGAGAGAGAGAGAGAGAGAGAGAGAGAGAGAGAGAGAGAAGGACAAATATATATATATATATATATATATATATATATATATATATATATATATGCAGGTTTTGGTGTCCTCGGGTGTCTTCCCGTGTAAAAGTTGGGGTGTCTAGGCGACGTTTCGACGAGGTCTCACTCGTCATCTTCAGGCTGGTGCTTTCGGCTTCTTGTTACTGGAACAGAGCAGGATCTCAGTGTTTGAGTTCCTATAAATACTGTTGAGGGGGTGTGGTGTATAGCCTCCAATGTTCTGGGCAGAGAGGAAGTTCCCAGGCTAGTGTGCCTTTTCTTCTTTTGTTCCTTAATTACTTGAGGGATATCTTGAGTGATTTCTTGAGTGATATCCTGAGTACCACTTAGGTGGGTCATTAGGTGTGGATTAGTTGCTAAAGTCTTTGTGTCTTGACCTCTTGAACTTTGTGAAGAGTTTTTCTGAGAAGATGGCTGTACTGCACTTAGTTGTGCTCTGGCTTGGCTTCGTGTATAGGGGCGAGCTGTGGTTTTGTGGCCTGTGTCAGCCAGATCTGTGTAGGGATTGCAGGGGGGTGCAGCATCCGGAGGTGCCACCATGGTTTGGCTACTGGATGGTGTCTGTAATTTATCTGTGGAGAGGGTCTGGGTTTGGGTCTGGTGTGGTTGATTGGTGATGGCGTTCTGTGTGCCTCTGGATCTGGTGTCAGTTTTTGTGGGGAGGGCTAATTTCCAGATGTCTGGCAAGCGGGATGTGTCGTCACGCTTGTTCATGTTGTGAGGGTGTTTCTCTATCTCGATGGCTTCCATGATTATTCTCTTGTGGTGATGTTCCATGTTAAAGAGCAATTTGGAATCTGCAAAATTAATTTCGTGTCCTGTTTCTTTCATGTGTTGGAAAAGAGAGGAAATTTTTTCTTCTTTTTTGACGGCATTCTTGTGTTCTGCGATACGTGCATTTATTCGTCTGTTTGTTTGTCCAATGTACGTGGCTGGGCAGACTTTGCAGGGTATTTCATAGACCCCTTGGTTTTCCAACTGGATTTTATCCTTGGGGTTTCTGAGGATATTGGCTATTTTTTGGTTGGTGCAAAAGGCTGTTTTGATATTGTGTTTATGGAGGATTTTGCTAATTTTATCTGTAGTGCCCTTGATATAAGGAAGGAGGGCCATGCCATTGTTTTCTTCTGTGTCTTGGTTTTTGGGGGGTGTTTCTTTTTGGATTAGCTTCGTAACCCTGTTTTGCTGGTATCCATTGGCAATTAACACATTTGAGAGATTCTGTAACTCAGTTGTCAAGTGGTCTTTGTCAGCTAGGCGTTTGGTTCTGGAGATGAGAGTCTTGGCTACGGAGTTTATTTGTGCAGGGTGGTGGTGTGATTGTGCATGTAAGTAGCGGTTGGTGTGTGTTTTTTTCCGGTAGATAGTGTGTCCTAGGGAGCCATCAGGTTTTTTGTAGATTAGGACGTCAAGGAAGGGAAGTTGGTTGTTGGCTTCTATTTCCATAGTGAATTGTATTTTGGGGTGTAGGCTGTTGAGATGTGTGAGGAAGCTATCCAGTTTTTCCTTCCCGTGTGGCCAAATTACAAAGGTGTCGTCAACATATCTGAGCCAAAGTTTGGGTTTGTGTTCTGACTTGTCTAAAGCATTGGTTTCAATGTGTCCAGTTGGAAAACCAAGGGGTCTATGAAATACCCTGCAAAGTCTGCCCAGCCACGTACATTGGACAAACAAACAGACGAATAAATGCACGTATCGCAGAACACAAGAATGCCGTCAAAAAAGAAGAAAAAACTTCCTCTCTTTTCCAACACATGAAAGAAACAGGACACGAAATTAATTTTGCAGATTCCAAATTGCTCTTTAACATGGAACATCACCACAAGAGAATAATCATGGAAGCCATCGAGATAGAGAAACACCCTCACAACATGAACAAGCGTGACGACACATCCCGCTTGCCAGACATCTGGAAATTAGCCCTCCCCACAAAAACTGACACCAGATCCAGAGGCACACAGAACGCCATCACCAATCAACCACACCAGACCCAAACCCAGACCCTCTCCACAGATAAATTACAGACACCATCCAGTAGCCAAACCATGGTGGCACCTCCGGATGCTGCACCCCCCTGCAATCCCTACACAGATCTGGCTGACACAGGCCACAAAACCACAGCTCGCCCCTATACACGAAGCCAAGCCAGAGCACAACTAAGTGCAGTACAGCCATCTTCTCAGAAAAACTCTTCACAAAGTTCAAGAGGTCAAGACACAAAGACTTTAGCAACTAATCCACACCTAATGACCCACCTAAGTGGTACTCAGGATATCACTCAAGAAATCACTCAAGATATCCCTCAAGTAATTAAGGAACAAAAGAAGAAAAGGCACACTAGCCTGGGAACTTCCTCTCTGCCCAGAACATTGGAGGCTATACACCACACCCCCTCAACAGTATTTATAGGAACTCAAACACTGAGATCCTGCTCTGTTCCAGTAACAAGAAGCCGAAAGCACCAGCCTGAAGATGACGAGTGAGACCTCGTCGAAACGTCGCCTAGACACCCCAACTTTTACACGGGAAGACACCCGAGGACACCAAAACCTGCATTCCTGTACCCGTGAAAATCTACGAAAGCATATATATATATATATATATATATATATATATATATATATATATATATATTTTAAGGGAATGTGGGCATACAAATGCCTATTCATGAAAATGACAAATAACAACAATGCATTGCATTAGGGGAAATCATTTGCAAAAATGTGTGAATTAGGTAAAACTTCATAAACACATGGGAGAAATCTAACATGAAATCATATTTACTGTCAAAAATTCTGGTGCTCATAAGATTGTTGTGGAGAGAAAATGAGACTAGGATGCTCCTTGGTGAAAGAGGATGATATAATAATAATAATAATAATAATAATAATAATAATAATAATAATAATAATAATGGCATATTTTTTAGAGTTTACCCAGCTTTGAGTATGACCATACCTTTTCTCCTTTCTGTGCCCAGCCAGCTCCTCCTCCACCCTAAATGGAGAGAATAAATCTACATTTAACACAATAACTAAAGCACAAGAACTCTCACAAATCTCACAGTGAGCTATCACTACCAATGGATATTCTAAGACATTCTGAGAGCAGCTAAGAGAAAACCAGTGATAATATCAGTTGATCTCAAACACGAGTAGCCCAATGGTAAAGGAAGGTACAGAAGAGGTAGTCCTTCATGGAACACGATGGAACTCAGTAGCTGAGTGATTCTAGAAGTCACTGCATGGAATTTCTTTCACTGGAGGTATAAATTACGAATCCAGTAGATGGGAATTGAAAGCAAAGTTACTGCCGCATAGCAGTGGTTGAGCTGCAGAACAATTATTTCAAGTGCATGCAGTCATTTTCAAACCTTGTGTACTTTGTTTCTCCCCTTTTTATTGTTGGTTAGCTCTTCAGAGTCCTGCATCTATAATTCACAGATAAAACGTTGAGTCCTGGATCCAGAATCTAGTTACAAGTAAGTCAACCAGGTGTTATTTGTGATCCTTAGTTTAGTATTACATGCCTATTGTTATTAGCACATGGTAATGTTAGAAGAGGGAAGGAAACAATCCAGAATGTCCGAGCTCTGATAAATGTTCTTACTGGTTCTCCTCTTTCTCCCTTTGGGCCAGGAAGTCCAGTTGGTCCAATTTCTCCCTTGACAAAAAAAAGAACAAGTGTTAGACCAAGTGTACAAGATGCAAGAATCCCCACCCCTGACTTTTATTAGACCGATTAGTAGGGACATCTGAGAATTTCATCAGAATGGGGGAAAGTCTCAGAAATTGTGTCAGTTTGTGTCTCCATCTGCAAACAGGAATGGAAATCGGATAGGTAAATATGGTCTGTATTGCCTGCCATCCTTTTTCAGTCTGCAATTTGCTGCCATTATTTTTGTCTGTATATCAACCCAATCCTGTCTACTCTGACTGGCAGAAGCTTTCTAGAGTCTCAAATGGTGGTATTTCACAGAGCTACTATCCAGTCTTTGAAACTGCAGATGTCAGGAAGAGAACCTGGATTTTATGCATGAAAACATGTGCTCTACCACTGAGCTGCAGTTCCTCAACATGCTGTGTGCAATACTCAAAAGTGTGGGCATGTGTGCATAAAATTATTGGTTCCAAACTGGGCCCTTTAACAATGTAACAAAGAAAGCATGTGATGCAATAGGAAAATAAAAGTGCATTTCTCTGCTTCCTGTTCTATTTGCAACCTGCAAAACTGTTTGCAAAAAAGCCGATCACCCACAGCAAGTCTCTCTATTATTATTATTTTTTCCCAGGCTGCTCATAGAAAAGAAAAAGTAATGTCAGAAGGTCTCCCCCCCCCCAATTTTTAAAAGATGGCTTTTTACATCAGTGTCAAGAGGAACCACTCAATGCCGCTAAACAGAGATGTAGGCGGATAATCCACTCTGTGTGCTAAGCAGGAATCAGCATTCATCTCTTGGACCATTTTAGAGGAGAGATGGGGCATCCTAAATATAATCAGCTTCTAAAAGGCTCGCTTCCATCCCAGGCTCCCCGATAAAGAATTCCATTTCACTTATATTAAACTGATACATTAGCATTTCTAGAGGCCATCGCTGGATCCATACACTTGGGGAAATGGCAGCCATTTAAAATGCACCCTGCTCTATTGCTGCCAGCCCCTGGTTCGGCTCTTACTGTAATTTCTCATGTCATTGTGCAAAGGGACTCTCATCGGTTAAACTGTCACTGATTAAAATGGGAAGCTTCTATTTATAGAGCCGGAGAAATGCAAGGCCCAGTCCAGTGGCTGCTTTAAATGGAAATGGGGACGTTGGAAACAAAGCTACAGCTCTATACCGCTTTAAACCAATGGATAACCTTGCTTCTAGAAAGTGCATTCTCCCTCTTCTTTTGCCAACCAGCAAAAAGAGGATGCTTAACTCTTTAGCTGGAGAAGCATTTCATGTTATAAGAAAAGCAAGCCTTCATTTTCTCTCTATCATTCTGTGACATCCAGTGAAACGTATGGGGTGTTAGAAAAGAAGAAGAGTTTGGATTTGATATCCCACTTTATCACTACCCGAAGGAGTCTCAAAGCGACTAACATTCTCCTTTCCCTTCCTCCCCCACAACAAACACTCTGTGAGGTGAGTGGGGCTGAGAGACTTCAGAGAAGTGTGACTAGCCCAAGGTCACCCAGCAGCTGCATGTGGAGGAGTGGAGATGCGAACCTGGTTCCCCAGATTACGAGTCTTCTGCTCTTAACCACTACACCACACTGGCTCTAGTACTTCTGGCGGGGGACACATCATGAAATACCTGGGGTATTTCATCCACCATTGGTCCCCAACCTGTACTCAGCTCTCTCTTCAACTGGCCAGCTAAACAAGGTGAGGGAAGCCAATGGATCTCAAGTTCTTGGTGAGTTACGGACTTCCACTGCATGCAAAGACAGTCTTTGGCGGACTGAGCGGACGGCACTAATACTTAGTCCAACGGCCAAGAAATCTGTTTCTCCACATGCTATAGAAGGAAGTGGAGGACAGATGGGGCTTGACAACCTGGGAAGGTAGCCCATCTAGGAGAAGGAAAACTTGGATCCTAAACCTCCACTGCATTGCAGTATATCTCCAGGAGAAGAAAAGGCTAAAAGGTAAACCCTACACAAATCTGGAGTGGAGTCCCTAAGAGGTTTGGATGATGCCTTGTACATCTCCTTCTGGCAATTCCTACAGCCAAGCTGGTGCCAAACATATTGCTCTGCTTTCCTTTGGAGTACATCAGTGTTATGTACTAAGCTTGGATCCTAGAACAATAGGCAAGTAGGATCCTAGAATGCAACAACTGATTGGCTGGCAGGAGAAGACCAATCAGGTTCCAGGAGGAAGTTAATCAGCCTATTAGGCTGGTAGGATCGTAGAATGCAGCAAGTGATTGGTCTGCAGGAAAAGACCAATCAGGCTCCAGGAGGGAAGCAGAATCAGCCAATCAGACGGAACTCATTGTGTAATTAATGTATATAAAAGCCTGTGTTTGGGGGGCAATTCAATCACTGTTTTACAAGCTACAATAGAGAGCCTGAAATCACTACAGGACTCCGAGGCTGAGAGAGCAGGGTGTTCTTGTATGGGCAGTCTTGGACTTCCATACACACTGCCCAGGATTGCAGCTGTTTTATCTCATCACCAGGGGCACACTCCATTGTCTCTCAAGACAATGGATGCCAAGAACAGCATGCATGAAAGCTTCCAGGGCCTGGATATTATACATGCTACAAAATTATCTTGAGTATATTGTTGTGGAATTCTGCTACTGAGGTTTGTTGTATCATGGAAGCCAATTAATCAGGCAACGGATAGCACAATATGCTTAAAATCTAATGGCCCATGGAACCCATCATGCAGTGTGAGTGTGATGGAAGTGCGTATGCATGAGAATTTCCAGGGCCATAGCATTTTATAAGCTAAGATGAAACTGTTGTGAAAACAGGAACTCATGGCAGCAATGCAGCTACATGTCTGCTTCCTTCCCACAATAAAATTGCAGCCCAATTAGAGCCCATATTCTGTTTTGGATTCAGAAGCTACTTAACTTGAATTGATCAAGTTTTTTTAAAAAAAAATAAAAATAAAATAAAAAATAAAAGTCTTGTTGGTCCCTCAGGCAAAACTAACCTTCTGGCCTCTGAGACCTTCAAACCCAGGTAGACCTCTTTCACCCTGAAATGAGAGAGAATTATTATTTATCAACATAATTTCTCATTGCTTCCATCACATTAATATAGCCTTAATTGCTCATGTTAGCAACCATGCAATGCATAAGTACATTGCCTTGGATCAGGGGTTGTCAGCCTGGTTCCTACCACCCACTATGGGTGTTTCAGGATTCTAGGTGGGCGGTAGGGGGTTCTATAGCACAAGCTGTATCCTCCTTCCATCAAGCACTGGTGGGCGGTAAGGAAATTTTACCATCAAGAAAGACGCATTAGTGGGCGTTAGGTATAAAAAAGTTGACTACCCCTTTATTATCTTAGATAATATACTAGACCTCAACCTGGGATCCCCTAATATGACCACCTGCCTAGCCAACATGAGAATAAATTAATATAGGATGACCAGTATGAGTTGGCAAAATAAAGACTATTACTTCCTACTGATTCTTTCTTTCTTTCTTTCTTTCTTTCTTTCTTTCTTTCTTTCTTTCTTTCTTTCTTGATTACTACAATGAAAGTCTTCCTTGGGGGGGCACTTCTGATTCAAATACACACCTTTTCTCCAGGTGGACAGGAGCAGTTGACTGTCTTGATATGGCCGACCTGTTCGCTTCCAACAGTGGTTGCTATTTCAAGAGGAGGAGCATCTGTAACAACCGTCACTTGGCACTGTAGCCAGAACAGGTCAGGAATAGCACATATCAGGAACATGTTTCTTGTTAAATTATTTGCAGTTTAACTGCAGCTGAGCTGAAACCTACCCACATTTTCTTGATCTCCACCCCACCCCCAACTTAAACACTTCTCTTTTGCTGTCCCCTCTTGCAGCACACATTACAGAGATGTTCATTCATTCGTTTATATTTTCCTTCTATTTAAATGGTTTTCACTTTTCCCAGTGACATCACCATTAGCTAAATCTGGTCAATGATGTGTCATCGGGCACCCTCATGTTTACGGCATGTTCTCTTATTGGCTAGATCACCCATATGACCAATGCATACACACGGATAAAGAACGGGGCAAAGCAGAGAAAGTCAATGAATCAATGGCACCCAACAGGATAGTGCTAGTTTTTAAATAAAAAGGTTCACACAATCTGCAGAAAAGGTTCAACCTGCAGAACTTACTCTTTTACCTGCAAATCAAAAAATGAAGACTTGTCAGCAGTCTACTAAACTCTTCTGAAAACCCATTGACCATAATGAAGCATACTGAATGACATAACATATTATCCTACCTATTTGCTATCTCCCTTTTTTCACAAGACTATAACATAGGCATAGGCAAACCTGGCCCTCCAGATGTTTTGGGACTACAACTCCCATCATCCCTGACCACTGGTCCTGTTAGCTAGGGATGATGGGAGTTGTAGTCCCAAAACATCTGGAGGGTTGAGTTTGCCTATGCCTGCTATAAAAACTACTCCTCATTATTTTTCTTAATGTACGGTTCCAGAATATAGCTCCATTTTGGATAGCAGATTTCAATGAATGTGCACACTATTTTAAACACACACACACACACACACCAAGACACATGTAATAGATCTAAACTTACAGGCCCAGAGGGAATGTCACAGCAAGTTTCCAGTTCAGCATGACGTGAATCACAGTAAATAACCATCCGCTGAAGGTCAAACTATGGAAAAAGGAAATCACGAAAGTCAGCACTCGAGGAAGCAGGCTAGCAGCCTTTGCTCCCTTTTGATTTGTGTTTGTGGCACACAATCACCTGGGTGATGTGCAACAGAGAACAACTTCATATAGGACATATACAACATCCCCACAAAAATAAAGAAAGTGGGAACAGAAGTACAAATGTCTATGCTGTCCAGATATGCTGGGAAGTCCAACACATGTAGGGGGACTGTAGAAGGTATGTGGATAATTGGAATCAGTGTGAAGGATGTTGGCAATGCACTGGATGTGGAAGCTGGGAATGGGCATGTATATTGTGCAAAAGTAATTTGGAGAAAATAGCAGGGCTGGCATTCTCATTATCCAGTGTTCAAAATCTCAAAATGGCCATTCCTGCCCTCTATGACAGGACTCCTTTGAAATCCATGCCGAAATATTTAGAACAAATAAATGTCAACATACTGGTAAGCTTCCACTGGACTAACTATTATTATTTTAACCACTATGGTTTTGGTGCGTTGACTTTTTCTGGAATATCGTCTTTCTAAATGTGAAATTTCACATTCTCAGACAGAAAAGATAAAAAGGACTGCCTTTCCTTTTAAAGAGAATTGGTTTCTTTACCAAATGGCAAGGTATCTGACAGTTAAAAGCAGCATCTTTAGAAAGAGCGATCATTGGTTTTCTGCAAAATGTACCTCTGCTTACATGCAACTGAATGATCAATTTAATGTGACCAGGGGGGAAAGAGCCCAAATGGCAGATCCCTACAAATATATTTAATGGACTGACATCTCTAGAAATCAGCAATGTCAAAGAAGAAACAGATTTTGCCATCACAACATCACAGTAGAATGGCCCATCAGGCAGAACTTTTGGTTCCCTCTCAATCCCTTTTTCTAACTGAAAAACCTGCATATTTGTAACCTACGTCAATGGGCACGCTGTCGTAGAGGCGCTTGCCAATCACGGTCTTCCCTTGGATGTCAATATTTTCCCTGTCTTCAATAGGCAGCGTCTGGACCAGCTTGCAGTCGATGTACAAGGAAACGCTGTCGGACTGGATGCTCAGGGCTATCTTATGCCAGTTGCGATCAAAGAGGTCACTGACGCGGCCATGTCGAAAGACCACTCTCACAGCATCTTTGGTGAGTCCAATAGCGTTGTATTCCAAGGCTTTGTTTTCACCATCCAGTCTGATAGACACCTGAGGGGGGGGAGGGACAGCAAGACACAAACGGATGGTAAAAATGTAAGATTGTCTGGAGCACAGATGTCAGGCTGGCAGATGTGGGTCATTGTAAGAACATAAAAAGAGCTATGATTTTGATCAGATCAAAAGTACCACAGGGCCGTCTTTAGCATATGCACCGCTGGGGTGCAAAGATCCGTCCAGAGCCCCCAAATATAGTTTAGCTCCCAAATTAACTTTTATTATGCCTTATGTCACAGGTGGCGCTGTGGGTTAAACCACAGAGCCTAGGACTTGCCGATCAGAAGGTCGCCGGTTCGAATCCGCATGACGGGGTGAGCTCTCGTTGCTCGGTCGCTGCTCCTGCCAACCTAGCAGTTCGAAAGCACGTCAAAGTGCAAGTAGATAAATACCTTCCGGCAGGAAGGTAAACGGCATTTCCGTGCACTGCTCTGGTTCTCCAGAAGCGGCTTAGTCATGCTGGCCACATGACCCAGAAGCTCTACGCCGGCTCCCTCGGGCATGAAGTGAGATGAGTGCCGCAACCCCAGAGTTGGCCACAACTGGACCTAATGGTCAGGGGTCCCTTTACCTTTTTATGTCACTATTATCATTTGATAAATAGTGCTCATGCCTGCACAGCTCCCAAATGAGTTTTTATTTTGTGTGTGTGTGTGTTTTGTTTAAAACTAGCTCTTCTAAAGAAGACAAAGAACACATTGGGAGTAAGTGTAGAGACTCCATGCTTGCGCTTACAGTCATAGGGAGGTGTCTGAAAGATGAGACGGGCGGGCATTGTGTGCATGCGTGGGAGAGCCATTTTGGGCAGCCTTTCATTGTGGGAGCAACCTTATTTCTAGAGGAGCTGGGAGGGCCCTTGCAAGCGCACATATACGAGATCTTCTTCCAGGGCCTGTGCGCACTCCCATCACTAAATAGGCACGTTCTCTTTCTGTCTGACTCTGCCTCTTTCCTGTCACTCCCCCACCTCCCAGCTTTGGTGAGCGAGACTTTCCAGAGAGCTCTCCCTGCAGCAGCATTAGCAGGTGGATGACGAGTGATCAGTTGTGTCAAAGGTACCACTGACCCCACTGCCGCAAAGCAGCTCAATACAATACACTCAGGCAGCTTCAGTGGCGGGCATCTGGTGCCCCCCCCCGAATTCAGCGCCCACGTGCCCTGCACCCCTTGTACACCCGAGGTAAAGACTGCCCTGAGCACCACCTACTTCATCCTCCTGTCTCCACAGGTGGAATGCCAAGCACATTGTTTGCCCCCTCCCCAAGCACCTGTCCACACTGCCTCATGGAAGAGTGAGTCATGATCTGCCTTCCTGACAGGTCACCCTTTTTTCAAATATTATTGCTATTATTAGTAGTACAGTGGTACCTCTGGTTGCGAACGGGATCTTTTCCAGAGGCCCGTTCGCAACCTGAAAAGAGCGCAACCCACAGTGGCGCATCTGCCCATGCGCGGGTTGCAATTTGCCACTTCTGCGCATGCGTGTGACATCATTTTGCACTTCTGCACATGCGTGAGCAGCGAAACCAGGAAGTAACCCTTTCCGGTACTTCCGGGTCGCTGCAGGACATAACCTGAAAGAACATAACATGAAGCGGACGTAACATGAGGTATGACTGCAGTAGTAATAGTAATAATATAAAAGCAGCAGCAACAACAACAACAAAATGAAAAGGGCAGCAGGAGGTGAATGGAGAAAACATGTTCCACAAACCGGAAAGAGTTACACCTCCTACCTGAGGTATGCCGTATTTGTCAATAATTTGCCAGATATACCAGTCTTCTCGCCTGGAAGCCTTGCGGAACTTGAAAGTGGTGACAAAGGCATATTCATCAGGAAGGCCTTGTGGGAAGACATCTCTGGGGGAGGACAAGAGAAAGAAATGAGAAGCATTTGGGCTGTGTACATCTCATCTGGGCAAGAAGGTGTTCAAAGATCTGTGGTGGCACAATAAATCCATTGTTTCAGATATCATCATAATATTTTTCCTTATTCCACTCGTTCTTTTTCCTTTATGGTCTCTGATTCTGCTTGCCTTGGAACACTACCAATCTGACCACAAAATGTCATGGTAGAACTAGTAGGCAAGTAAGTAAATAACTAGTTAATTGATCACATCAATTAGGGATGCACGTATAATGGAAAACAGCAGCTCTATCACACCTTTATACCTCTGAAAAAAAATATCCCATACACAACCTTCAATAATGAAGAGAGTTTAACAAGAGCTGCAGAATGCAGTAGCTGGTATTGATTTCCCCCATCCTATCCAATTTGCCAACCAACTGGCAGATTGCAAAATTTGGATTAGTTGAAGATTCATCAGTGTGAATGATGCCTTTTCAGAGTTTTTCCCAGTCACTCCTTACCAGACAGGAAACATGACTAATTTCCTCTGCCCAAAGGTGCCAGCCAGTTGGCCTTGCCCCTTCAAGGATATTCGATTACACACATGCCTTCCATCCAGGACTTCCCTTTTTTATTCCAAGGAATCAATCTACATCCATAGCCAACTGAACTTACACACTGGATTGGTTTTTTTGCTTGCTTGCTTGCTTGTTTTATTTATTCGAGTCTATTCCATTTATACATTGCTTCCCATAAAAAAATCTTGAAGAGTTTTAATAATAAAAAACATAAACAATAACAACAATTCAATATTATTATTTTTTTAAATCCACACAAATAAGCACACACACAATTTCATCTATAAAATGGCTTGGGGTTTTCCTGAGCCTTCTCCCACTTTGAAGTAAATCTACACACACACACACTAAAAATGAGCCAAAAGTTGATCTGAGAATCTTTGGCTCAACTCAGTATTTAAGAGCATTCTATTTGGCAGCCAGGATCACCAGGTTATATGACCCATCAGAACTGCACAGTTCCCAATACTCCTGTCTATGAAGGCGCCTTCTCAATTTACACATTGTGGAAGGACTTGATAGAAACCCTGCAAATCTTGGATGCTTGCAGACCGCCACACTAGCCGCCAAACCTTGGGATCTCCTCTGGTGCTGGGCACAGATCAGTGACCGGGTGTTCAGAAACACCCTGTTTTGGCATCTTACTTTTATAATGGTGGTTGGCAGCCTGGCCTGGAAAGGGTGAAGCTTAAATGGATGTGCCTTGTGCAAATAGGAAATGAAAGTGGCTGCAAAGAACCTCTGGCAAGGAGAGTCTGTTCACAGCTGGCTGTAAGGAACGAGCCACTGTTTCTGTTGGCTTCCAAAATCAAAGGACTCGTACTCAATCCAAATTTCAAACAAGATTCCCCCTTTCCTACACATATATTAATTTATGATTTTACTTATAGATTTACTGTTGGCCCAGCTGTTTGTAGCAAATGCTTTAAAGATCCCTTATTGTCTCCTTGGATTATGTGGGTGTTCAGGTTTGTGCTCTGGCTTGTCCACAACTTTTGGTCTAGACTTCTATTTACTGAGGAACAGATCTTACTCTGTTTTCTGGACAATGGGGAAGCTGCCGAGCCGAACATAAGAGCTGTGGATTCCGTTGTCCTTCATTCCAAATATCTCCCTCACACTGAATAATCCCATCAGGTCAAAACCTGTCAAAAAGGAAAGATACAAAGATGGGAAACAGGTGGGGACAAGCTGAGGTGAAGACAAGCAAGTCAGATAGTTTTTCTCCACTTCCTAAAGGTGATACACAGGGGACACTATTCTGAATTTCATCGTGTGTCTTTGTGGAAGGAGAGCCTCACAAAACTTTAAGCCCTGTTTCTATAAGAGGGCTGTGTGAGAACAACAATAAGAACTTTATAATTGTGAGCATTTCCATTTATTTCCTGATTCAGTCGTTTTGTTGTTTGTTTTTTAAGTGCACACACAAACACAGAATAATGGTAATGATGCTATTGACGCAGATAAAAAAAATATCTGTAGGTGGGGGAACACTCGCTTTCAATGGTACTGAACTACAGAGGAACAGTGAACTTACCGCACCAGAGCCAACAGCCTTACATAATAACTTACAGCAGCATAAAACAGAGGTGAGCAAAGTACCCCTGATCTCACCAGGGGTTGTTTTCTCATCTACTGCTTCTCTCCTTGAACTGTTGGAGTCCATCAAAGTGAGTTCTGAGGTTGTTATCCTAGGATAACTGCGCATGTAAACAGGTCCATATCTGACACAGATGCTGCACCTGATACTAAACTTTAAGCTCCCTTCTAAGGCCACTACTTCGTAGAGAACCAAAATCAATACCGTGTTTGCCACAGTGGGAAGGTGCGTTCTGGCCATTCGCCAAGCTTGTAATTGCATTTATATTACAGGTTACGGTAATTGCCCTGCAGGTATTTTCTTTGTTTCTGGCAGCTTTTTTTCTTCTTCTTCTTGGTGCTTTGCTCCATTTTCAATCAGCAGATGAAATAAGGCATTTATTACCATCCCTTGCCCTACAGCCTCACCCCTTGAAAGACCCAGGGAACAACTTTAATGGGAGAATTCTCTGACATATTGCTACTGGCCCCCAACTGCTCTAATAAAGTGCAGCCAATATATTACTTACCCTGACTCTAAGAGCTCCCAACTGGCCCTAATATAAAATAATAGCTTGGCTTCGCTGTAGAAACTCTATGAGAGCGTATATCAACAGGTTGTATTTACACGTTCTCGCTCCTCCAGGTGTAGAAGGAAAGATGGAGGATTTCATGAGAAAATGATAAAGGGTGATTGGATCAAAAGTTTCTCAGCTTGCAAAAAAAGAAGTAGTACTGATTGGGTAAAGTGTGTGTGTGTGTCATTTTCATCCTGAGGACCACATCCTAGTATGGGCAACCATCCAGCAGCCACATGCCAAAGGTATGCAGGGCCAGAGGCAAAAGTTGACCAGGCCAGAGACAAGAGTGAGTGGAAGAATGGAAGCCTGTTGCATCAGCCCAGCTCTTGCTGCTTATGTGACACCAGTGTGATGGCCTGGGACTTGGGCTCAGACTCAGAACCGGAGGAGTCTCAGTCCGCACCGGATCTTCTGCCACAGGCGGCATCTGAACTGAGTCTGGGGCCTGATTCTGAAGAGCCCCAGTCTGCACAGGTTCCCCTGCAACAAGCACCAGCTGAGCCGAGTCAGGGGCCTGAGCCTGCCCTGGCTCCAGATGTGGGGATAACCTTGTTGCCCTCTGCTGGGCAATCAAGTGCAGCTGCTCTACTACCAGTTGGGTCAGGAGAAGCTGAGGTGTAACCCACCAACATCTCCTGAGCTGCTGGTCTGAGAGAAGGAGGGACCTGAGTACTCGCAGGAGGAGTGCTGTCCTTTGGGTGAGACAGGGAGATGAGTCACTGGGGAATCAGGACCAGCCGTTACCCCATCAGAGATAAAAGGCTGTCGGACCCCACCCCAGTTTGTGGGAGTAACATCACTGCTTGCTGGAACCTGCCTGAGACCCTGTGCCTGACCTAGCCTGGTTTCCTGCCTTGGCCCTGTTGGACTGACTCCTCGTGGAATCCTTGGATTCGGGACCGGACCTGGAACGCGTGGCTCAGGTTAACCCCCGGGCCCAGCACAACCAGCTTCAAGCCACCTTTGCGGAGCTGGGATCATCCCAGCCTTGCAAAGGAGCACCGCCCAGAAAAATGTGCCTGGGACCATTGCCCCACCACGATATGCCCTGGCCTGCAAAACCATAGTTCAAATCCCCACTCAGCCATGAAACTCACTGGGTAAGCTTTGGCCAATCACTGTCTCTTGGCCTAAACTACTTCACAGGGTCATTGTAGTGGTTAAATGAGATGGAGGACAACCATGCAGGGCACCTTTAGCTCCCTGGTGGGGGGGGGGAGGAAGATATAAATGCAATAAAGGCAATCCAAAATGCAATGCAACAAACAGTGGGTGCAGTATTTATGTGTACCAAATTTAAGCTGCTGGAGAAGTACCGTAGCCATTTTGAGTTCTGAGTCAGGGAGCTATTCAAGCATCCCTAAGACCCTCTCTCTAACAACACACACACACAGAGAGAGAGAGAGAGAGAGAGAGAGAGAGAGAGCACATCAAACAATGTATAATTGGGCTGGCTGGAGGGGATCTCAAACTATCGATTAACAAAGGGCCTTGCACAAAGGTTAACCGGCCGGGGATGCCATCCTTTTTTTCATGTGTTCAGCTTCACAGGAAATATCTCTTCCTGAACATGTGTTCTTTGCAGCCAAGGATCCATTCCAAAGGCCTGCAGCTATGCATGAGCAGATTATCAGCCTTGCAAGGGAGATTAGCTAAGGAGACTTCAATATTGAGGGCTTCCCAGTGCAGAGAGTGCAAAGGAAGGGCAGAATTAGTGTTGTTCCGAGGCGGGCAAACAACCATCAGGGCAGCTGATGTCTGCTGCAGCACGGTGCTGGTTTAATGTGCCTCTTTCCTTTGAGGATCAGTGGGCCACTGGCTCCTCTCTGCCAGCGTAAAACACATACAGCCCCTTGGAGAACGTTATAATTAGCTGGTGAGTCACTGGCATCTTAGGAATCCAATCTGCTCCTCTGCTGACCACAGGCCAGCAGAAAGAGGCACCAACAAGCAATCGCAGCCATCCCTGGCTATAATTGTAGGCTATTAGGTTTTACACACGGGCCCTGCAGCACTGGGTGCAAGGCCCCTGGCCATCCCACAACAAGCTATAAATAAGCACAGAGGCCCAGGCAGATGGATTGTTTTCTTCTTCATCTGTCGGGTGGGAAAGAAAGCCCTCAGTCTTCAAAGCAGACCTACACTACTTTAAGCTGAAGATCTGGGGACAGCAGATCTCAGGGGTGGGAGACAAATGTGAGGCAAATGCAGCCCTCCGGACCTTTCTGTATGCCCCATGGAATTCTTCCTAGCCTGGTTCTCTCCCCAAACCATATCCATCTCCAGACCTGCACTGTATAGTCCTATAGTGCCAGACCCACCAAGTGTCCCTATTTTCCAGGGAGAGTCCTAGATTTGTAGAACCTGTCCCAGTTTCTGATTTGATCCTGTAATGCCCTGATTTTCCTTAGGACACCCCTATTTTCATCAGATAATATATGGAGTTATGCGGCCCCCAAGGCAAGAAGATAAGTAATGATTCAAACTTTAGAAGACATCTAAAGGCAGCCCTGTATAGGGAAGTTTTTAATATTTTACGTTTTATATATATTGCCAGCTGCCTAGAATGGCTGGGGAATAATAATAATAATAATAATAATAGAATAGGACATCCTAGTTTCATTGGAAAAATTTTGGAGGGTATGTGAAGCCTTAAAGCCAGTTTAACCAACAGTTGTCAGGTCCCATTGGCCCTCCCATAGATGTCTGACAGCTAGTCTCCACTCTGCTGGCCCCAGCAATCTATGTATGGAGGAATGGCTTGTCCTACAGAGACCTAAGAGAGCAAATCCCAGATGGATTAAGCAGTTTTGATTATAAACATAGGCTGGTACCTGAATACGCCATACTGAAATCAGTGGACTAACTCTTAGATTCCACTCATAGGCTCCATTCCTCAGGCAATCCCTGTGTAAATGATTGGGGTGTATATAGCTTACCAGTGAAATATTGGGGTGTTCCTCCTGAGATGCCCTATCCAGGGCCATCTTACCCATAGGCGCTAGGGGTGCGGGGCACCTGGGCGCCGGGCTCTCACGGGCGCCAAGTCGAGAGCCTGGGGCCATAGAGTTAAGTCCTGGGAAGAGCCTGCCTGTTGGTTGGAGTTCCATGGTGGGCTCTTCTGCTGCGGGCAGCTCTGTGCCGTGGGTTTGGGGGTGACCAAGCCAGTGAGATGCTGAGGCAGCTGGCCAGCTGTGCCCTCCTCTGCGCCTGGGACTGGGCAACCGGGGTGGGACACCAGGCAGATCTTTGCACCCCAGCATCGCATATGCTTAAGACAGCCTATTACAAATTTCAAGGGAGGCAAAATGATAGCTGTTGAGTAGAGTAAGATTTCCCAGAGGGCTTCTGCACATGCCTGCTTCTGATATATCAGAGAAAGAGGGGGGACCCCCCACAGATTTTCCAAAACAAGTTTTATTTAAGAAATAAAATAAAACAAAAATTGTAACCCTATTGAGTGAGTCACCCCAGAACTTGGCTAAAAGACAATCCCTATGCAATCCCACCCCCCAAGCACTCCTCTCTCTGTAGCCTCTGCCATTCTATGGAAGTTTCTGCTTAAAATGAGCATCGGTAATAAATGCTGCATGGAAAATAACAAGACGAAACAGCAAAACCCACCAATGTACGGGAGCTATTTTCCATCCCATTTCCCCCAGTCCCGGCATTGACCTGCAGCCAGGATTTCAGCCTGAGTCACGACTCGCTATTACTATGCTTGTTAAATCCCTAGTGGTGTTTCTGTGCATCGGATCAGAGACATGAGGAGTGTGTTAAATTTGCCTGGGGGTTGCTGCATAATGCTTTGTCATTAACACTGACTCAGACTCCTTGTTCCGGTTTTCCTCTGTCTCTTTGTCTCTCTCTCTCTCTCTCTCTCTCTCTCTCTCTCTCTCTTTGTGGGCTCCTGTAGTTATGCGCCCGCAATAAAAAATACTAATAAAAGAAACTTCAGAGAACAATGTGTCTCCATTTGCCTCCACTTTAACTTCATTATTCTTCCTCTGCTTTGCAGAAAAAGCAGGCGGTGAGAGGAGAGGTCAGAACCTCCTGCTCCAGTAAAAATCACAAACTTATTTACTTTGCTGCGCAACCACCATCCCCAAAATTGCAACTGCTCTCTACGGGACTGCCCTTTGAGACTAAGCCAAAGCCAAATATTGGTAAACCAATCATTGTCTGCCCACTAAACTCTTGGTGAAACACACACACACATACACCATTTCTTGCTTTTTAAAAATACTTCGAAGCACAGAAGTGCAACCTCTCTTGAGAAATCCCTCTAATTTCTCCAGAGCAAAATGAATCCTCAGTTTTAATTGTAGGCTAAAATCTATCAATGCTTTTACCAAATACAGTGGTATCTCAGGTTAAGAACTTAATTTGTTCTAGAGATCTGTTCTTAACCTGAAGCACCACTTTAGCTAATGGGGCCTCCCGCTGCCGCTGCCTCACTGCTGCGCAATTTCTGTTCTCATCCTGAAGCAAAGTTATTAACATGAGGTACTATTTTTGAGTGAGTGGAGTCGGTAACCTGAAGCGCCTGTAACCCGTGGTACCACTGTATTTAATATCTATATGAAGCCATTGGATGTGGTCATTAGGAGTTTTGAAGCAAGGTGTCAGCACTGTGATGATGTTGACACAACTCTCCTTTCTCATAAGATATGAATTGGGAAAGACTGTGAAAACTTTGAACCAGTGTCTTGATGCAGTAGAGGTCTGGATGAGGGCTGATCAACTGTGTTTGAATTGGAGGACAATGGGGGCTCTTTGGGTGGGGAGGGGTTCCCCATGTTTTGGAAATTGGCAAGTTCCCTGTTCCGAGTGGGATTGCGATCCCCTTTGAAGGAGCCAGTGTGAAGTTTGGGGGTAGTTCTGTTCTCATCCTGAAGCAAAGTTTTTAACCCAAGGTACTATTTCTGGGTTAGCGGAGTCTGTAACCTGAAGTGTCTGTAACCCAAGGTAACACTGTATGTCAGAAAAGAAAACCTTCTGAGAAAACTGACTATGGATGCTACACTAACATAGCAAAACTAGCATGGTTGTGTGAATAGCTAGCACAAATAATCCCTACACACAGGACAGGAGTATACAAAGACATTTTATACCAAGCAGGACATTGTTCCACCTAGCTCAGTGTTGTCCACACTGGCTCAGAGGGTATTAGAGACAGAGATCCTGCCCATCTCTATCTGTGCAGAATTGAACTTTGGACCTTCTCATGCAAAGTAGTTGCTCCATCACTGAGTTATGGTCCTTATGGTCCTTGTGAACATTTCTTGGCAGAAAATAGCCCCTGCACACCTTCTGCATGCAGATGAGTAAAAGGGCACAGGACCATTCCTCTGAGCCTGATCTGGATTATAAATGTCTTCTTCATTATCCACACATGGGTGAGTGAGGCAAGAAAGGCTACATGTTTAGGTGCCCATTGAACCTGGAACTCTTAAGAGATGGGGAGTTCCATGTTCCAAGGATATCTGTGTGCATCATGTTCCTTGTCTTTGATGTATCCTTGCTAATTATTTGATAGTAAGGATAAGGCCAATGGGAGCCACATACTATCAGGTGTGGGGTCAAATGCACAGCCCTACAGTTCTACCCCCCCCCCTCACTTGGCATCCTTTTGAATAAGTTTGTGTTTTTTGTTTTGTTTTGTGACCTTTAAATGTATTTTCCACCTGTACAGCAGAGATAGGGAACCTATCGACTTCCATACGTTGTTGAACTCAAACTCTCATCAGCCTCATGGCCAATTGCCAAGGATGATGGGAAATATAGTCTGGAAACACACGGGTTTCCCATAACTGATGCATAACTATGTGCATTGAATCATCTGACAACTAAGGATTCATGCATCTGAGAAACTGCATGGGGAGAGGGGTCTTTAAATATTAGTTCCAACAATGGTTATGTTCTGGAATAGGAAGCCCACATCTGAAATTTGCATTTGAAAAAAGGACCTAGGGGTATCAAGTGGATTTATTAAAAAAAAAATCGCAATGCAGATGTAAATTCATGGTCCCCAATCTAGATTGAGAGACAAAGGGATAAAGCTCCAAAATAGGGTCCCATGTTAGTCATTTGCGTAGGGAGACCCTGTCCTTAAGGACAGAACCATGCAGTCATGGCCAAGTGTAAAAAGGTAAAGGACCCCTGAATGGTTAAGTCCAGTCAAAGATGACTATGGGGTTGCAGTGCTCATCTCACTTTCAGGCTGAAGGCGTCAGCATTTATCCACAGACAGCTTTCCAGGTCATGTGACCAGCATGACTAAACCGCTTCTGGTGCAACAGAACACCGTGACAGAAACCAGAGCTCATGGAAACGCCATTTACCTTCCCACTGCAGTGGTACCTATTTATCTACTTGCACTGGCATGCTTTCAAACTGCTAGGTTGGCAGGAGCTGGGACAGAGCAATGGGAGCTCACTCCATCACAGGGATTCAAACTCCCGACCTTCTGATTGGCAAGCCCAAGAAGTTAGCCCACAGTGCCACCTATGCCCCGAGTGTAATGTGGCCCAGAAGATTCTATTTTCTGTGTACTTGTTATTCACAGACTAACTTCTTCCACTATGTTACTTCTCCTGTTGAAACACTTTTAGCTTCTCTTGAAATTCTTCAAATGTTCCACCTGAGGATCTGGTCTCCCTTAACTGGCTCTATAGTGTATTTGGTTACTTCTCAATGGCCAACTGAAGATGGAAACTAAGATTCCCAACCCCAAGCAAATTGCAGATAGCATCCCATTACCTGGAATATCATCAGTCTCTCCATTGGTGTGCTTGAACCTGTCTCCTTCTACGTGGACACTGGGACACAGCACATCTGAGAAGAAAAAGGGGAACAAAAGATTTACATTAAAAATAAAGTAATTACTCAGGCCTCTAAATGGAAACTAGTCAAGTATCGTATTCTCACAGTGGCCAATCAGATGCCTTTGGGAAGCTCACAAGGTCCAAAAAGTGCTCTCCGGTGTATGTGATTCCCAGCAATCAAAATTCATAAACCTGTTGCCTCTAATATTAGCAGCAGATTAGTGGTAATCATCTATTGGGGCCCATTCTGGAGACAAAGGTTCATTCTGGAGGTTTTCAGAGCATACTATCTGCGGGAGCTGAATTGTTGTATGTTAACACTCATTTGCCTTCTTGCAGTCAGAATTTTAAACTTTGCAACAAAGGCATATTAAAATACAAACTGCAAAAAAAAAAAAACCCAAGACAACCCAAGAATAAATAAAAACATATCAATCTCTAGAACCACAATTTTTCAGAACTTAAAACTGAAAAATTCTCCCAAATCATTTTAAAAATGAAATCTCATTGGGGTGCAAGCTAGAAACATAAAAACTGCTTTGAAAATGAACTTTTTAAAGAAGTGTTTAAAAAAATACATTGAATTTTCCATAAGGCTCACTATCGCCATCTAGTATCACATTGTATATTGCCCTTAAAACATACTTAAGACATTTATTTGCAGCTGTATAGCTGAGTCCTGGCAGTCAGAACTGTATGGGGTTCCAAAAAGTAATCTATACCATTGTCCATAACATTGCCACTGCTAGCATACTGTATATGCTACACATACACATATGCATACCCTACACATAGCAAGCTTGTTTGTAGTGGTCAGGAACCATCTACATTTGAAATAAGAGTACCTCTACTATGGATGTCAGAGAATTTAGGTGCATTCTGCCTGGTTGCTAATTGCTAGAGAACGTGCGACAGAGACTCTGATCTGATTTTAATGCTGTTATATCCTTTCAACAGCTGCAACTTTTTAATGTTTTGGAATTGTGTCTCCTGATTGCTCTTTCTGTTTCCTCCCAGCTAAGCACGTATGAAAACATTAAGCTGTTTTTCCCTAGAGCAAAGGCTAATTTCTGAATAACGGTGAAAATGGACCAAGCAGAGTTATTTAATGAACAATGGAAAATCAATGAAAATCATGGAGACTAAGAAGCAGAAAGCTGACAGGCAGTGCTAGCTCCTGAACAGGTTGCAAAGAAGAAGGAAGGAAGGAAGGAAGGAAGGAAGGAAGGAAGGAAGGAAGGAAGGAAGGAAGGAAGGAAGGAAGGAAGGAAGGAAGGAAGGAAAGTGGACCACAGTGATCGGTGTGGCATTCCCCCAGTTTCCCTAAAAAAATCAGCCTCCACAGTGGACGTTGTGAACCAACAACACCATCTATTTCCAGGGATCCCAATTTATTTCCTGAGCTTTTAATGAGTAGCCATGTAAGAAACAGGTTAGATGATTCTATGAATTGACTATCCCTATCTTGCCATTGTGACACTATCATTTTCCCATAATCCCTATGTGCTCTTTGTCAATAGGGTCCATCTTTCTTCCTCTGCTTTTTCTCTGTCTTTGCAAAGAGCCTTTGCTCAACACAAAAGTTATCCAAATAATTAAAAATAAATAAATAAAATAACCCTGGCACCAAGACAGATTTGCTGGCTACAGGTATCTCTTAGACCAGGAAAGCCATTATTAAATGGGCCAGCCGGATGCTTTGGAAGCTGCCGCTGATAAATCACTTCTATTATCCCAACAGCTGTAGGCATTTTGTTAGCATATGGGAAACATCAACCAACTGCACCAAGTTACCGTGGGTGGATGAATCCAGCTCGAAGCTGCACAACAGCAGGCTGCTCTTAACGACATTTCCGCAAATGTGAGGGGCGAAATGGCACTTTTGCCACATTGTCAAGAAATGTCCAGAACATAGAGCTATATTTATTAGAATGTCTGCTTAGTGGGATCTGACATTCACCTGCTTTTCCTGATGGGGTGAAGGTTATCATTGATGATGATGATTATTATTAGTAGACTGGCCAATTACACATTGAGAGAAAAGAGGAAATTCATCCCCCAAAAATGATGACAAAATTTGCATGGAATATGCTGATTTATATGGATAGATGAAAATTTAGAAATAAGGAATATGATAGGAATATAATACATCTCATTATTGGAGGGGGGCAACTTTGACGTGCACTGGATCAATCTGCTGTCCAGCTGCTATTGATAGACAAACTCAAGGGCTCTCTTCTCCAGTCTTCTGGTACTTTCAACAGAACATAGACTGGATTGGCCTTCAAACACCTTAGGGTGGAGAGACTCCAGTTCTCATCAACCCTAACCAGTATGGCTAATGGTCCGGGGCAGGGGTGCCAGCTTGAATAAAATATTGTGGGGGCCCAGGTAAGCCCTACCCCACATAATATTCATATGACGCACACACAATTTGATTGGGAATGCCCATCAACTTTGGGAGGGGGGTCTCTGGCCCCCTCAAATATTTTATTGTGGGGGGCCGAAGCCCCCACTGCCCCTAGGTAGTTGGCTCCTATGGTGAGAGATGATGGGACTTACAGTGCAACAACAAGGGCTCCCCACTCCTGAAATAGCTCTTCAAATTCGAGGATAATTCAGGAATACCCTGAATGTGGGTTGCTCTTTACAGAGTTAAGACAGGAAGGAAGAAAGGCCCCCACCCTCAGGAACTTATGATCAAAAAGTTGACACAGAGAAGGCAATAATAATAATAAATTTTTATTTGTACCCCGCCCTCCCTGGCCGGAGCCGGGCTCAGAGCAGCTAACATCATATAAATAATGCAATATGCCTAAAACAAGCAATCAATCGATTAAAATGCTTCCCAAAATTAATTCAATAAATTAAAGTTAAAGTTAAAACTGGACAAATGACAATCCTCAGGTTAAAATTGAAAGCGGTTGATACTCGCCAGGACCAACTGTTTCCACTGATACTATAAGGACCTGTGAGTGGGCTGGGAAACCTCCTTCGTGCTTGTTCTTATGCAAAGAGAAAATGAGTCAGACTGAACCCTGACCAAAGGCCTGGTGGAATAGCTCCATCTTGGAGGCCCTGCGGAAGGATGTCAGAGCTTGCAGGGCCCTGGTCTCTTGTGAGAGAGTGTTCCAACAGGCCAGGGCCACGGTTGAAAAGGATGGGGACTGCTGAGCCAAGGCGTTAAGGAAGCATTAAGGAAAATGTGGCTGTACGCTCTGAAAGAGTTCCAAATGTGTTTCCAGCCCCGCATGATGCATTGTGCCTGCAGCATGGAATGAGGGTGGAGCAGGAGAGCGAGTGTCATGGTGTGACAGAAAATGGGCTCAAAATAAGTTTACCAAGGGACAAGCTTTTAGTCACTGGGCAACTCAACTGCTGAGCACTACATTCAGATACATCAGCCACTCAGTTCATCGGCTAAATAAGAGGGCTGGTGTTAACACGATTTCTCCACAAGCTGCCTTGGAAGACCACAAATATTTGGCTCTTCTTTTCCAGGAAATATTTCCATTCCAGATAGTTACTATCAGAAGACCTCTTCCCTCCCAATCCAGTTCCCTTTTGATCCATGTATTTTTTTTTTAGATAGTATGTCTCTGGGTGGTCTTCCTTTTTTGTGATCTGTAAGCAGCTCTGAGAGCCTTTTTTTGGCTGAAGAGCAGAGTTAGAAAAAAGAAGATGATGTTTTAAACAAACAAATAAATGGCCTGCACCTCCTCAGTGTGTATGGAAAATGCTTGGGGATAGAAGGCAAGCTCAGGCCATCACAACCCTGTTACTGCCAACCTGAGTATCTGGCAGCCATGCCTGTCTCCGAGTTGAGTTCTGCCTTGAAGCATGAGTACAGTGGGACCTTGGTTTAAGTACAACTTAGTTTATACACAACTTCGATTAAGAACGCTGCAAACCTGGAAGTAGGTGTTTTGGTTCGTGAATTTTGCCTTGGAAGCAGAATACGTTTCGCTTCCTGTTGAGTGCGTTCCGTTTGTAAATTGAGTCCCCCGCTGCTATGGGAAAGCATGCCTTGGTTTAAGAACGCTTTGGTTTAAGAACGGACTTCCGGAACATATTAAGTTCATAAACCAAGGTAGCACTGTAGTATTGATGTCTTGCACATGACCTGGATAGCTCAGTCGGTTAGAGCATGGTGCTGATAACAAGGTTGCAGGTTCAATCCCTGTATGCAACAGCTGCATATTCCTGCATTGCAGGGAGTTCGATGATGATTCACAGGGTCCCTTCCAACTCTACAATTCTATGATTCTATGCCTGAACTCATGAAGTCATAGAATCATGGAATCAGAGTTCAAATGTATAAAAGGATGCCACATAGAGGAGGGAGAAAGGTTGTTTTCTGCTGCTCCAGAGAAGCGGACACGGAGCAATGGATCCAAACTACAAGAAAGAAGATTCCACCTAAACATTAGGAAGAACTTCCTGACAGTAAAGGCTGTTCGACAGTGGAATTTGCTGCCAAGGAGTGTGGTGGAGTCTCCTTCTTTGGAGGTCTTTAAGCAGAGGCTTGACAGCCATATGTCAGGAGTGCTCTGATGGTGTTTCCTGCTTGGCAGGGGGTTGGACTCGATGGCCCTTGTGGTCTCCTCCAACTCTTTGATTCTGTGATTCTATGATTCTATGATTCTACCTCCAAGGGAGAAGAGTCCTTTATCAGTCGTTATCAATATGCATTAGCAGTCAGGAAGCTGGTATGGTGGAAGAAGACGAGAAAGACCTGCCTCTATAGGGTGGCAGGTCACTTCTTATTTCATATTGCCTTTCGGACGTCTAGATGAGGTCACTCTCAGAATTTCCATGTATTTTATAGGACTGTTTACAGCCCTGTCCACTGACCTCCTTTGGCTGCAAGGCAATCCTTAAGAATGGGATCAATCACCAAAGCAGACAACATGCTTGCCTGATGACTCACCCGGGCAGGAAGAAGGCACAGCAACAGGCGGCGACATATCAATTGCAAATAGCAATAAAGCATCATAAAACACCCCAAATGGAACACCAGCTGAGCACAGGCTTTCCACACACAAACACACTTATATCCAGCATAGTTTTTCCTTCCAGTCTTTTCCTCATTGAAAAAAAGAGTTTTCTTAGATGGTACACAACACCAGTGCAGTTAGGAAAAATGTACAAAACTAGTTAAAATATATGTTGTAAGGAAAAGGAAAGGACATTTTATCATATGTAGTGGGATTGTAATGTAATTAATTTTGGGGGGGAAATTATATGCAATGAATTGAAGAAAATGTTCCATTTAACATTTGTTAAAAAACCCGAGGCATTTTTGCTGGGGATTGTAGGGAAAGACCTGCCAAAAAAGCTGGAAAACATCTTCATGTATGCAACAATGGCCGCAAGAGTTCTGGTAGAACAAGGATGGAAGACTAAAGAATCATGGCAAGAAAAATTGATGGACTATGCAGAACTGGCAAAGCTGACATATAAGCTATGGGACAAGGATAACAGTGACTTTAAAGATGAATGGGAACCTTTCACAAAGTATCTGAAGACGCAACAAAGCGAACTGGACACCTTGGCATGTTTTGAATAAACATTCTCAAACTTTTTATTGATAATAATCAGCTAAATAGTTTGAGGATCTATACAACTTTGTAACATGCAGAAAACAGCAGTCTCAGAGAAACCAAAGACTGGAACTGAGGGAAGTCAGGGGGTGGGGTGTGGGTTTTGTGTGTGCGGGGGGGGGGAGGGAGGAAAAATGGGGGGGGGAACAAGGATGATATGTTTTTGGATAATATGTCTTGTTACAATTTTGATTAAAAAAACTTTAAAAAGAGAGTGATGGGGGGGGGGAAGAGTTTTCTTTATTAGAGGTGCACTGAGCAATTAGTGTTCCCATGTACCATACAAAGCTGGGCTTTTACCCCACTGAGGATTAAGTTTCAGCCTTAGGAGTCCAATGGGTATTTGATGGAAGGTGGAATGCTTGCTTCATTTACACAACCTTCCCCCCAAGCTTGATGCTGTCGGAGGAGGAATGGTGGAAACTGTCTCCCCAGCCTGACCCTTCTATCCCTGCCCTTACCACATGTAAGTGTTCAAGAATAGCTCTTTCTGCAGATGCCATCATTCTGCCTTACAAGCACGGACTATATGACAACTCCTGTTTCCTGTGCCACATTTTAATGGGTGTGCAGATGTGTCATGCAGTGACATGCTTATAAACAGTCCCCCTGAGACTCAGGGTGGATAAACCTAGTTCAGTTTCTATTTTGCCAATGTTAAACTGAGTCCTCGGCATTTCTGCATCAGTTTGTTGTTTTTGTTTAAGTCCTTACAAACATTTTGCCTATCCTGCATATATATATATATATATATATATATATATATATATATATATATATGCAGGTTTTGGTGTCCTCGGGTGTCTTCCCGTGTAAAAGTTGGGGTGTCTAGGCGACGTTTCGACGAGGTCTCACTCGTCATCTTCAGGCTGGTGATGACGAGTGAGACCTCGTCGAAACGTCGCCTAGACACCCCAACTTTTACACGGGAAGACACCCGAGGACACCAAAACCTGCATTCCTGTACCCGTGAAAATCTACGAAAGCATATATATAAAAGTGTAAAAGTTGGGGTGTCTAGGCGACGTTTCGACGAGGTCTCACTCGTCATCTTCAGGCTGGTGCTTTCGGCTTCTTGTTACTGGAACAGAGCAGGATCTCAGTGTTTGAGTTCCTATAAATACTGTTGAGGGGGTGTGGTGTATAGCCTCCAATGTTCTGGGCAGAGAGGAAGTTCCCAGGCTAGTGTGCCTTTTCTTCTTTTGTTCCTTAATTACTTGAGGGATATCTTGAGTGATTTCTTGAGTGATATCCTGAGTACCACTTAGGTGGGTCATTAGGTGTGGATTAGTTGCTAAAGTCTTTGTGTCTTGACCTCTTGAACTTTGTGAAGAGTTTTTCTGAGAAGATGGCTGTACTGCACTTAGTTGTGCTCTGGCTTGGCTTCGTGTATAGGGGCGAGCTGTGGTTTTGTGGCCTGTGTCAGCCAGATCTGTGTAGGGATTGGGACTCTCATCTCCAGAACCAAACGCCTGGCTGACAAAGACCACTTGACAGTTACAGAATCTCTCAAATGTGTTAATTGCCAATGGATACCAGCAAAACAGGGTTACGAAGCTAATCCAAAAAGAAACACCCCCCAAAAACCAAGACACAGAAGAAAACAATGGCATGGCCCTCCTTCCTTATATCAAGGGCACTACAGATAAAATTAGCAAAATCCTCCATAAACACAATATCAAAACAGCCTTTTGCACCAACCAAAAAATAGCCAATATCCTCAGAAACCCCAAGGATAAAATCCAGTTGGAAAACCAAGGGGTCTATGAAATACCCTGCAAAATCTGCCCAGCCACGTACATTGGACAAACAAACAGACGAATAAATGCACGTATCGCAGAACACAAGAATGCCGTCAAAAAAGAAGAAAAAACTTCCTCTCTTTTCCAACACATGAAAGAAACAGGACACGAAATTAATTTTGCAGATTCCAAATTGCTCTTTAACATGGAACATCACCACAAGAGAATAATCATGGAAGCCATCGAGATAGAGAAACACCCTCACAACATGAACAAGCGTGACGACACATCCCGCTTGCCAGACATCTGGAAATTAGCCCTCCCCACAAAAACTGACACCAGATCCAGAGGCACACAGAACGCCATCACCAATCAACCACACCAGACCCAAACCCAGACCCTCTCCACAGATAAATTACAGACACCATCCAGTAGCCAAACCATGGTGGCACCTCCGGATGCTGCACCCCCCTGCAATCCCTACACAGATCTGGCTGACACAGGCTGACACAGGCCACAAAACCACAGCTCGCCCCTATACACGAAGCCAAGCCAGAGCACAACTAAGTGCAGTACAGCCATCTTCTCAGAAAAAACTCTTCACAAAGTTCAAGAGGTCAAGACACAAAGACTTTAGCAACTAATCCACACCTAATGACCCACCTAAGTGGTACTCAGGATATCACTCAAGAAATCACTCAAGATATCCCTCAAGTAATTAAGGAACAAAAGAAGAAAAGGCACACTAGCCTGGGAACTTCCTCTCTGCCCAGAACATTGGAGGCTATACACCACACCCCCTCAACAGTATTTATAGGAACTCAAACACTGAGATCCTGCTCTGTTCCAGTAACAAGAAGCCGAAAGCACCAGCCTGAAGATGACGAGTGAGACCTCGTCGAAACGTCGCCTAGACACCCCAACTTTTACACGGGAAGACACCCGAGGACACCAAAACCTGCATATATATATATATATATATATATATATATATATATATATATATATATGCAAGTAATTTCCTCTGTTGTTGTTGTTGTTGTTTATACCCCACCCATCCAGCTGGGTTTCCCCAGCCACTCTGGGCAGCTCCCAACTGATTAAAAACAGAATAAAATATCAAACATTAAAAACTTCCTTAAACAGGGCTGCCTTCAGATGTCTTCTAAAATTCAGATAGTTGTTTATTTCCCTGGCATCTGATGGGAGGGAGTTCCACAGGGTGGGTGCCACTACCGAGAAGGCCCTCTGCCTGGTTCCCTGTAACCTCACATCTCACAGTGAGGGAACCGCCAGAAGGCCCTCGGCGCTGGACCTCAGTGTGATGTTGGTAGGTTCATTTCACTAATATATATACTTCCACATTATATATATATATATATATATATATATATATATATATATATATATATATATGCTTTCGTAGATTTTCACGGGTACAGGAATGCAGGTTTTGGTGTCCTCGGGTGTCTTCCCGTGTAAAAGTTGGGGTGTCTAGGCGACGTTTCGACGAGGTCTCACTCGTCATCTTCAGGCTGGTGCTTTCGGCTTCTTGTTACTGCTCTGTTCCAGTAACAAGAAGCCGAAAGCACCAGCCTGAAGATGAGGACACCAAAACCTGCATATATATATATATATATATGCTTTCCCCTAATCTACTCATCTTTGGACATGGTTTCTGGTTAGAGAACCACACCATAAAATTTGGAGAACTGTGAGTTTCAAAGAACAGATATGTTTCAGTTTGTACAGTGGTACCTCAGGTTAAGAACTTAATTCGTTCTGGAGGTCCATTCTTAACCTGAAACTGTTCTTAACCTGAGGTACCACTTTAGCTAATGGGGCCTCCTGCTGCCGCGGCGCTGCCACCATGCAATTTCTGTTCATTTCTGTTCTCATCCTGAAGCAAAATTCTTAACCCGAGGTACTATTTCTGCATTAGCGGAGTCTGTTTACCTGAAGCATCTGTAACCTGAGGTACCACTCTATATTTCGGGGTGGAACGTTCAGACTAGAAAGGATCAAACTGAACAGGAAACCAAAACAGACCCGTTCCCCATTATCACCTGAGACATGGGGGACAAAAATTCAGTCTCTCAAACATTCCACCTCAACGTGAGACAGTTTTCTCCCCTCCAACGCAAGCTCAAGTAGCCAGCGCCAAGAGAAACAAGCCTTCTCCCTCACTAGCAAGCGCTTGATCTAAGGCGCACAAGTTCCTTGTCCCTACCAGCTGGCCATCGAAGGAGCGGGAACTGGAATTGATGTGAGGAAATGAAGGGTGACGAGAAACAGGAGGCCAGACACCGATAGAGGCAGAGGTGAGGTCATTGCTATGGAGACATATGGGCCTCTGAGGCAGCACGCACTGAAGCTTACAAGATTCAGCTCAAGGTCTTGTGGCCTTTAATTAACTGGAAGGATTGACAGCGAGCTCGGTTGGGTTATTAGGTGAGACCAATCGATACTGGGGAATTTTGTGCTTTGGGTTGTCTGGTATTCCCCATAGTTCAGGGGCAGGAATAATGAGCCCATTGTTTCCTTCCAGATCCCAGCTTTGGTCATGCATCTGAGGTGCAAGGGATGCTATTTGGGGGGAGAGGCCGTAGATCAGTGGTAGACTACATCCACATTCTTCAGCATCTCAGTTTAAAGAAAAATCTCAGACATCATGTATTAGGAACTACTTCTCCCTGGAACCCTGAAGAGCAACTACCAGTCAGAGTACTCAGTATTGATCTAGGCAGCCCATTGTTCTGACACAGGATTAGGCAGCTACATCCATTCATACCTTTTCCAATGAACTAGCCATTTCAACTCTGTGCTCTGACAGGTCACTGGATGTCTCTTAGCAGGTGTCTGAACTTACTGACTTCATACAATCCATTTCTATAGAGAACGTGACAACGCAAAGTGACAGTTTCCTCTTTGTTTCTCACTGGTGACTTATTCTAATAAAAATGCTTTTGTAGAGTGAAGCAAAAATGCAGCTTCAGGAAACTTCAGCCATTTAAAGCTAGCATTGTGTTTCCCTAAACGACTTACAAGCCAGATTTGAGACAATGTATTCTCTTCAACATAATGCTATGATTCTCCTCCAAACCAAGGCGCTCGCTCTCTCTCTCTCTCTCTCTCTCTCTCTCTCTCTCTCTCTCTCTCTCACACACACACACACACACACACACACACACATACACAAAATTCAAGGGGGCCCTCTTTGACAACATTACAGACCCTATGGGTATCCCTATTTTCCAGGGACATCCCTGATTTAGAGAAGCCATGCCGGTTTCTGATTTGATCCCGGAACGTCCCACTTTTCCTTAGGATGTCCCTATTTTCATTGGAAAAATGTTAGAGGGTATGGAGTTATCCGACCCCCAAGCTGTTTGAAGGCAATCCTGTATAGGGAAGCTGTTTTTTAATGTTTCATATTTTATTATGTTTTTATATATGTTGGAAGCTGACCAGGGTGGCTGGGACAACCCAGTAAGATGTGTGGAGTATAAATAGAAAAAGTATCCTTGTGGAATAGGACATCCCTATTTTCTTGGGAGAAATATTGGAAGGTTATGACATTAGTATAAGTATGGTCATACGTTGGTTCTCAAATGGAATCTGTTCCGGTAGTCGGTCTGACTTCAGAAAACGTTTGAAAACCAAGGTGTGGCTTCCAATTGGCTGCAGGAGCTTCCTGCACTCAATCAGAAGCCGTGGAAGCCGCGTAGGACATTAGGCTTCCAAAAAACGTTTGCAAACCGGAAAACCCACTTCTGGGTTTGCGGTGTTCAGGAGCCAAAACATTCAGGTCACAAGGCATTCCAGAACCAAGGTACAACTGTATAAAATATGCATTAGGGCAATACCTGATCAAGCAAGATGCCACAAAATAGTACGCAAGCTTTGAATTTCCCAGAATTCTTCATTACAGTGGTACCTCGGGTTAAATATGCTTCAGGTTACAGATGCTTCAGGTTACAGACTCCGCTAACCCAGAAATAGTACCTCGGGTTAAGAACTTTGCTTCAGGATGAGAACAGATATCGTGCTCCGGCGGCATGGCAGCAGTGGGAGGCCCCATTAGCTGAAGTGGTGCTTCAGGTTAAGAACAGTTTCAGGTTAAGAACAGACCTCTGGAACGAATTAAATACTTAACCCGAGGTATCACTGTAGTCTACAAGCTAAAAACACACTACAGGAGTAACATCCAGCCTAATGAAGATTTCTCAGGACTTGAAAGCTTGTTTGCTATTTTGTGACATTATGGTTGAATTACCTTTGGCTCCTTGACAAAATGTTTAAGAGGGAATTGGCACTGCCATTGTCCGATTCCTCCACTTTCTTCCCCATACTGCAGCCCCCTGGTAGCTCACAGTCCAATACCTTGAAAACAGCTGTGCATTGATATTTTACACCTATACAGGTTGTTGTCACCATGATGGGCTGCTTAGATACAGTACATTTTATTATTCTTATTGTGTATTTAGGGTGGTATTCAACTACCTTGTCCCATCAGCACAAGGATTTCTATTTGTTCAACCGGACTTCTCATTCCCCCTCATACCCTCCCCAAATTTGTTCTGGAGGGTTGAGGGAACCCCTAGATTAGAACAGATTTGGAGAATAAGCAGAGAATGGTTCGTTGTACAAGTGTGAATCCTTGTGCTGAGTGTGTTGGATACAACCTTCAACTTTCAAGCCATTTTGTATATGTATTATTAGAACATACAGGGTAAAAATGCAGCATTCACAGTCAGAAGGAACTATGAATTTGGTTTGCCCAATTTAATGTGCTAATATTGATAAAACCTCTTGTTCCAAGATCTTAAGTGTGCTGTCCTCAGGCAGCAATGTTCCTGTTCTTACAAACATTGTTGCATGTCTTGCATGGCACCAAGAGTGTAAATTATACACCTGATTATTTACTGCAGAAAAACATCACATGCACTCACAAAAGCAGGAAGAAAAGAAAAGCAACTTTCAGTAACTTTTAGCTGAATAGCTAAGGTCACGTTAACAGAAATCAGAAGATGGTATGAAACCACTCATGCTCACCTAAAACCAGCTAGTGTTTTATCACCGCTTCGTCTGCTGTAAATTATAGGGAACAGGCAAACAATTACAGTGACTGAGTGCCTTCCTATAAAATCTAAGCCTGTAAGTTTCACAGCTCAGCCACTTGTGCCTGTACGGAACGAGTGCCAATCGGGCAGCACATCAATCAGTGCCAGCTGGAGCTCCAGTCTAAGTGCTATTAAAGGCGAGGCAGGCCAGCATCTGCTATTCTCATTTGGCTTCTGCCTTCAGCACAGAATGCAGGCAAAAACTGAGCAGCAAAACAAAAAGGCCCAGAATGTTGCAGTGGTTCAGCAGAAGACCAGATCAGTAGAACGCTCCACTGATTATGAGCATCTAAAGGCCTTTTCTGGTCCCTCCAGTCAGACTTGGCAGCTGGAATCAAATGGGTTTTGCAGGCTTGAGTGAAATTAATATGACCTTTCTTTGCTCCCCAAAATTCTCTTACTGCATTATTGTTATTATCTGCTGCTTTCTTCTGCTTATGCTCTAATTATATGTTTGTCAATGTAAAGGGAATTGGGGTTGCTCGTGCGTAAGTGGCCGCTGCTCTAGGCAACGTTGTCTTGTCTGGCGAAACCTTTCCCTGGCTGGACAGCCCTTTCTCCGTGGCTGTGTCAGCCACTGGCAGAATCTGTCAGTGGGCGTTTCCTGAACTTCTTCCAGCATAAAAGCTCTTTGACACCAAGTCTCCGCCTAGCCTCCCTGCGCGGAAGTTTTCTGCGCAGAGTGGGCGTGGCCAGCGGAGGTCCTGGGCTCTCCCCGCTGGTCTCTGTGGAAGAGTCTTGGAGCCATCTCTCCGAAGTCCTTCTCTGCTCCCCTTTCTTCCTGGTGTCACGCTGATTTCCTTCCTCAGAGGAAGTGTTCCCTCTCTCCCTACTGGGTCCTTCTCCTGCATCGCTAGGGCGCCTTACCTCCACTCTGGGCTCTGATGGCAGTTCCCTGACAGTCAATAAGGTCAATATTGTGAGGATATCATAAGAAACAGCAGGCATTCCTACAAATAAGCAAATCCACTATCCCTACCACATCAGAGCCCCCAAAAAGAAAAGCCTTGTTCCATTCAGTTGCCCTTAATCAACATGGATCCATCTGTCATGGATGCTTTAGCTGAGTTTCCTGTTAGATGAGCCTCTGGGTCTACAATTCTGCAATTCTATGATTCTAAGAACACACCATCTCTCTCTTCGCATCTTCCAAACCACATCATTGTTTTTCCACACAAAACCTGCCCCCTCCCATAATATAGAGGCCATTTCCCACCAAAACACTGGTGCATACCCTCCAACATTCCTCCAAAGAAAATAGGCACATCCTATTCCATAATAATACAGTGGTACCTCAGATTAAGTACTTAATTCGTTCAGGGGTCAGTTCTTAACCTGAAACTGTTCTTAACCTGAAGCACCACTTTGGCTAATGGGGCCTCCTGCTGCCGCCGTGCCACCGGAGCACAATTTCTGTTCTCATCCTGAAGCAAAGTTCTTAACCCGAGGTAATATTTCTGGGTTAGCGGAGTCTGTAACCTGAAGCGTATGTAACTATTACCACTGTAATAGTAATTTTACTATTTAGCCCTTGAAAGCCTTATTCTCTATAAATTTGTATAATCCTATTCTAAAACGATCAAAATTGTGAAAGAATGCCAAATCCCATCAGTTAGATTCAGCCATCAGTGTCAGTCATCATGGTCAATGGTCAGAAATGATGGTTAGGGGGCACTGCATTGTCTACCTCTAAATTATTACTATTCAGCTGATGAATAGAGAAGACTAAGAATATTATTCCACAGTGTAAAATGGATGATCCCATAGAGGAATCAGTTATGTGAAAAACTAGGGCGTTAGAAGTACGCAAAGGTCCCCATTTTCATCTGTAAAAGTCTGAATATTTTCCCTTCTCCTGTTGCAGTATGAAATGTTTTCATCTCTACACCTATAATCTTTACTAAAGCAAACAAACAAAACCCAGTGCCCTTCTCCTGTATTAACTAGGACTTTCTTTGCAGATTTGCTTTGTTTTTTGTTTCCTTTCAACAGTAAGTAAGCCTTCATCTGTCAAAAAACCCTCCTTCGGGAACTGGACTGCAATGAATGTCAGACACATGTAGCTGTCAGGTTTTACCAGAATAAACCAAAGGAGATTACAAGAGAAATATAAGAAGCTTGGGGTAATGGATACATTGCTAATGGGCATTTGCCTCTCCCCCCCCCCGCCCCGTTCTTCTGCAAACACATACTCTTCAAGGGAATTCATAATGCATCAGCTCAAAAAGCAAACTTGCAGTAACAATCAGAGCTATAATTTTAGCTGGAAACCATAGAAGGGGAGGAGAATCTGTAGTTCCCCTGAAGTTTCTGGAGTACAATTCCCACCATCCTGACCATTGGCTGCACTGGTTTGGGCTAGGGATAGGGAAATCTATCAATTTCAGTTTCACCGAGTTTGTCCATTGTCTAGTCTTTAGTTCAGTTCCTTTTCTTTCTTTCTTTTTAAGAGTTCACGGAAAACCAGCACTTCCTCCAACATAATGTATTTCTGTATGTTATCTTCACCAATATATGCTCATTTTTGTACACATCATTTGGTTGAAGAACCACTTGACAAAAGTGCAATTTTAACAAGATAACTGTGTTTCAGTTCCTATGCATTAGAATGTGAACAAAAAAATAGCTTCTCTTCTCTAGCTGAGGCTGATGGGAACTGAATTGCAGCAACAACTAGAGAACCACAAATTATTCATCGGTGAATTACAGTATCATCCCCACTCAGAACGACCTTATTTCCAGAATACAGACACTTCCCTCACTTCTAGCCAGTGATATTTTTAAAATCTATTCTAATGTTAGCAAATTCCTTACTAGAAGGAATGTGCAGCCCCAAACCTTGGTAGGAGATGGAACCTTGCACTTTCCCCAACAGATGTTACTGCATATGTATAGGATCCAACTATTGGTAAGGAGCTTATCTGATCAGGAGAAGTGAAACAAATGAAAGGCTGGAAAAAATGCCCATGTGAACATGGTCAAAGTCAGTCTACAGTGATCAGTTTGTTGTGGAAGTCTAGCTAACATAGATAGACAGGATAGCTGTTAAAGAACTCACATGAGAAACCTTACATTAATAGAACCCAAGGACAGCAGTGATGGATCAGGCCAGAGGTCCACCTGCACTAGCATTGTGTTCTCAGAAGGGACAACCAGATGTCTATGGGAGAAGTCTTACAGCAGAACTTACAGAGAACATGCTGATCCACCCTAAAAATAAGCAAACTTGGGTTGAGTTCTCGTCTTCTGAAAAAAGTAATTAAGCTCATCCTGGGTCTTGATGTCACCACACTATATGTGTGTGTGTGGCACATTAATTGGCTGTAACTAACAAGGGTGGAGACTTGACACAGTATAATTATGTGAGGACATAGGATAACTTATATTACAAATCAGAGAGGGGTGGGACTCAATGCAAGGATGGTGCTAATAGCAGTTCCATAACACTCATGACACATCTCTAATGAGTTAAGCTGCTTTGGAGTTAGGCTGTTATTGGAACTCTTGGCTTCACTCAAAATTCCTCAGATGTTTTGCTTAAGGAAGAATGTCTAAAATTTGGTAGCAGCTATAGACTTAAAACATACTTCTAATGGGGGAGGCGTTGTCCACCCACTCAAGAACTGTCTCCTTCCTGTTTAGTTCCAAACTCCATATTCAGAAACTCACTTTTCAAAAAGTAAGATTCCTTTAATGCTTCTGTCAATAAGAAATGAAGGGCTGCTGTGTTAACTTTGTTAGGCTGGATATTAGAGCCACAAAGGTTTTTCAAACAAGGCTGTTTATTCTCAACAAGGAAACTGTCATTTATGAGCAGCATGATATTGTACGTTAACTTTGATTTTCCTTAGCAACCAGTGTGCCTTGCAGAAATCTGTTCTGCAGAACAAAAGAAAGAACAAAACTTTTGCCATCTTTGAGAAAAAAACAGGAGGTGGTTTGAGTCCCACATGCCTCTACTGTCTACTTCTATTAAATATTAAAAGTCTATTAAACTTGACAAGTTTAGGGAAGCTTTTAATGTTTAACAGGTTATTGTATTTTAATATTCTGTTGGAAGCCGCCCAGAGTGGCTGGGAAACCCAGCCAGATGGGCAGGGTATAATAAATTATAATAAATTATTATTATTATTATTATTATTATTATTATTATTATTATTATTATTATTTCAATAGCACCATTATAAATCCACTATGGAATCCCAAAGTCTTCCTTCCTTCCTTCCTTCCTTCCTTCCTTCCTTCCTTCCTTCCTTCCTTCCTTCCTTCCTTCCTTCCTTCCTTCTCCTGCCCTTTCGTCTCCTAGAATCATGGAATTGTGGAGCTTAAAGAACCCCACAGATCATCTAGTCCAACCCCCTGCAATGAAAGAATAAGGTGATGTGCATCAGTAGTGGGGAACTTCAACCCAAGGGTCTAATCAGGCCCCTTTGGCCCAACAGGCCATTTCAGGCAAGCCACTCCCACCAGCAGAACGACTAACATTATATATGACATCAGATGTAGGGCAGGTAAAGGCACAGCTCATGCTGGATCTTCAGGCACTGCCAATCAACTGGTGTCAGGTGATTGACAGGTGGACAGCCCCACCCACCTGCCAAAGTTGGCCTATGATGGTAGGGAGGTAATGTTCCACCTCCCCACTATGATGTATGTGGTTAACCTCTTCTCATTGTATCCTCACAACCACCATGCAAAGTAAGCGAAGTAAGAAGGAGTGACTGGTCTAATATCATCTAGTGAGCATCAGGGCAAAGGGCTGATTTGTATCTCCATCCCACTAGTCCTTGTTTGATGCTCCATCCATTACACCACAGCTACAGAGATATAAATACCCACCCTTTTGCCCATGATGAATAAGGCTGCAATTTAGAGAGCAAAGTTGGTAATCTTATGGAAATTATATTCACTTCCCTGGCCCAGGCTCCCCACATTTCCCCTGATGATGGCAAAATTTAGCAGCACAGCTGACAGCTCCGTTATTGGGAAATAACCAAACAAGTGGGACCAGGAAGTGCCAAGCAGGTTTTCCAGACGTCCTGACACTTTTCATACACACAGAGTTGTCCTTTGGGGGAAAATACTGGCCAAGGAAATTAGGAATATCATATTCCAGTTCAGTCCCATTGCTCCTCCTTCCTCCACACTAAACAAACTTGTTCAATAGCTATACAGCTGTGGATCATAGGGAAGCGTATTATATTGTCAAATAATAAAGCAACACCTCTCTCTGAGTTTAGCAGGTTTCTGTTAGTATTTCTTTCATTCTTATTTGGTTGTGTGGTGTGACCCTGCTTCTGACTGCACTGTACATTTAATACAATATCACAGATATTCCTAAGTGTCCCTATTTTCATCAGAGAAATGTTGAAGGGTATGGAGTTATGCAACCTGAATCAAGGAGATCAGTAACTATATGACGTTTAGAAAGCATCTTAAGGCAGCCCTGCATAGGGAAGTTTTTTCAATGTTTATGTTTTTATATAACATGGGGAAGCCACCCACAGTGGCTGGGCAACCCAGTCAGATGGGAGGGGTATAAATATTAATATTAGTAGTAGTAGTAGTAGTAGTATAGAATAGGGCATCCCTATTTTCATTGGAGAAATGTTGGAGGTTATAGTATTATGCCACATTAAACAGTAATGATTTCCCCCGAAGAATCTTGGGAGCTGTAGTTTGTAAAGGTTGCTGACAGCTGTGAGGAGACCCCTATTCCCCACACAGAACTACAATTCAAAGAGTGTCTTAATGACCAAGACTGATAACCATAGCCAAGAAGCTTCACATTCACATCTGGCCCCTGCAATGAACTAAATAAGACTATGGCTTTGCTTTCTGATATCCTGAATTTAGCTGAATTTCTTTTTCTTTCATTTCTTTTATTGATTTTCCAAAAAATATTAAACAAACAAACAAACATAAATCTTAACTGTACTTAATCCAATCTTCATAACATTGTTAGGTGACTTCTGCTAATCCCTCTGGCTGTGTTTCAGTATATATCTTTGTAACAGTTTTCCAAAACCAGATTTCTCATAAAATTAACTTAATCATTTAACATCGTTCTTTCTTTTTATTTTAACTTTAAACATTTTATTCTCTAACATCACATATTTAAATCCTAAGCCTATCTGATATTTGCAAATTTTTCCAATTAAGTTATCTTAACATATTTAACTAAATAGTCTTTCAATTTCATCCATTCCTTCTGGTAATCCTCCTCCTTCTGGTCACAGACTCTTCCAGTCAGGTCGGCTAGCTCCAAAAAATCCATCATCTTCATCTGTCATTCCTCCACTGTTGAGACTTTTTGTGTTTTCCAATTCTTAGCTAACAAAATTCTAGCTGCGGTTGTGGTATACAAAAACAAGCTAACGTCTTGAATTTAGATGAATTTTCAGAGTAGAACCCCCCCCCCCCAAAAAAAGTATGTCATTTTTTAAAAAACAACAACAAGGACATAATATTAGTCAACCACACATTAAGCAGTTTAATTGTCAGATGGTCACAGAACACACTGCAGTAAATCAGCACTACACACAGCAGAGCTCTTTCTGTCCAATATGGGCCCTGAACACAGCTGTCCCTAGTATAGAGTCCCAAGGCTGCTTCTGCTTCTTCACAGCTTGACCTCGTCTGGCTTGGCAACGAAACCTTGCAGTCGGTGAAGCTCTGTCAGATCCCTAAATGAAACAAAGACAAATCGCCTTTCTGAAGCCCAGTAGCACGCCAACCCCGGAGGGATGTATGAGCAGGTCAGACTTCTGCAGCTGCCAGTTCCTGGGGGTCACGGCCGGATTGAACACCCTGCGTTGTTCACCCAGCAAGAATCTTGACAGGTCAATGGTGTGAGGAGAAGTTGACGATGATGTGTCCACAGAGGGGGGAAGTGTACGTTCAAGGGAAAGCCCTCAGAGGATGATTCTGGAGCCAGCATGCCCAGCACATTAACACTTCAGCTCCATGCTGGAAGGAAGGAGGCCTACTCACAAGTGCAGTGCTTTTTGCAATCAGCCAAGGAAAGCCTGTCGCCACTAACTGACTCCTCTGAAAGCCCAGGACCTATGCCACATGCTCAACAGAATCAAGGGACAAAGCTGTTATCTGGGCTGTGTCAAGAAAATCCCCAAGCTCCTTCATCTCACTTGCAAAATTCTAGAACTCTGCATCCTGAAGTGTAGCTGATCCTGACATTTTAAATTCCATTCCAGAAAATGTACAGTATCTGGAAAAAGCAGCTCCTCAAAATCAAGGAGAAGAGTCTGGCAGAAGCAAATTCAACAAGTATCCCAAGTGTTGTGGTTTGCTGCTGCCCCCTTTGTGGTCCCAAAAAACATACATAAAAAAAATCGATTAGCATAGCTGGGCTTCCTTGCACAATTACATCCTAGGTAGAGATTGTTGAGTTTCCCAATGCCCTCTGTGAATTAACTTTGAAACTGGGGTTTTTACCAGAGGTAGGCTACAAGAAGTTGTCTTTGTTGTTGTTGTTGTTTGTGGGACAATTTGAGGTTTGGGGAAAATTTCATCTATTTCAGGAGCCTTTTTCTTCTGATACCCAGCCTTTATTTTCTTTCTATGGGAATGGGGAAAATGTTGTAGCAGCAAAATCAGAGGGTGAAGATTGAAGGCCCTCGTCCCAGATGATTCCACACAAATGTAGTCATCACTTTACAATATTGCACAGGGTCCATTCTAGGAGGATTTCTTCACAGACAGAAACTCTTGTAATACAGGCAGAAGTGTTTCCCCCGCAAGTGACAACAGTCACCATTGGATTGAGCAGATGGGATCAATTATAGGTCCAGTGGTCAAGAAGGCAGTTTCTGCAAATTCTGTAGAGGGAAGTGAGGGGCAGATACTGCTCATCAACTGCTCATCAACCTGGAAAGGTAGTCTCTCCAGGAGAATGAAAACTCATACCCTAAACCTCTGCTGCCTTGCAGGATATCTTCAGGAGAAGATGTGACTAAGGAGTCAACTCTTCACAAATTGAGAATGGAGTCCTTAAGACAGTTGGATGGTGCCTTGCATGCTTCCTTCTGGCAACTCCTGTAGCCGAGTTGATGCCAAACACATTGCTCTCTTTTCTTTTCTTTTCTTTTCTTTTCTTTTCTTTTCTTTTTAAAATAGCTTTTATTGACTTTTCTTTTCTCATAACAAATATCCAATACCATTACAAAACATTCCTTTTCCAATTTCCCCCCTTACTGTTGACTTCCCTCAGCTTCCATTTCTGGTTTACTACATCAAATGATAAATTCTGCTGTTTGTATATAATACTATGTTATCAAATTGTTATAATTCTTGTTCTGCTCTGCTTTTCTTTGGACCAGCAAGCAAAGACTGAGAGGAGGATCTTCTCATCGGGGAGCCCAGAACTTCCATTCACACTACCCAGGCTTGTGCCCCGGGGAGGTCATTTGTTGCAAACGCAGCAGTTTCACTTCACCCCCCAGAAGCACAATCCATTGTCTCTCGAAACAGATGGATGCCAGCAACCCTGTGCAGAACCTGTTGGAATCTTTTGAAAGATTTCATCAACGTTGTCTCCGAAAATTTTTACACATCACTTGGGAAGACAGGCAAACTAATGCCAGTGTCCTGGAAGAAGCAAAGATCACCAGTGTCAAAGCAATGATTCTTCAACATCAGCTTTGTTGGACTGGCCATGTTTTGCGGATTCTTGATTATTATCGTCTTCCAAAGCAACTACTCTATTCCGAACTTAAAAATGGAAAGCGTAATATTGGTGGTCAACAACAACAAAAACTCTCTCAAGGCAAATCTAACAGAAATGTAGTATAAACACCGACAACTGGGAAACACTGGCCTGTGAGCACTCCAATTGGAGAACAGCCTTTACCAAAGGGTTGGAAGACTCAGGACAGAAAGGAGAAGCATGCTAAGAGGAAGGCATATTTGGCAAAACCTCACTGTAATCAACTTCCACCTGGAAACCTATGTCCCCACTGTGGAAGGACATGTGGATCCAGAATTGGCCTCCACTGTCACTTATGGGCTCACTGTTAAAACTGTGTTCATGGAAGACAATCTTACTCAGTGATGAGTGATTGCCAAAGAAGAAGAAGAACCCGTGACTGTTGGTAAGGATCAAAGAGAAGATGTCTCTCCCAAAATGCATTTGGAAATGTATTCCCCTCCCCCAAATATACATTTTGGACCCTTTGTTAAGTTGAGAACAGTGCAAAATCGAAATGAATATTCCAATCTGTACATTCATTTGAGAAGTGCAGTTCTGGTTAGTTCATATTAAAAGCTGGAAAAAAATGGAGCTCAAGCATCCCTGGTTACACCTGAATCTTCATACATGTCAAGAGGATGTTCCAAGCTGTGCTCCTTCTCATATCAATATCTGCAGGACAAACTTTTCCTGCCCTGGAAATGTAGTGATTGGGGAAAGTTAATTTCCTGGTCCTCAGGATCTGGATTCTAAAGTTCAGAATTTAGGTTCTGGGATCTGGAACAGGCTAATGCAGGATAGCAGGAGCATAATTTTCTACTATCCCAACGCCACATTTAAAGAAGTAATCCTGGGTACCACATATAAAGGCCACGAGGGTTTCAGACACTTGCCACGCTTCACCGTACTTTGTCAAAGTTAAGGACTATTTAGCAAGAGGGCTGCTTTGAAGTCACCCGTTGGCCCCAAAGGATGAAAAAGACAAAGTGGGCATAGCGAGAACTGTCCAATAAAAGACATCACCTTCTTTATTGTGCCTCTCTCCGGACAAGGATGGCAGGATTAAACCTAATGGCCTCCCGCCTGCGTGGGACGATTATGGCCTCAGGTTGTAAATCACAGCCAGGCAACAAGCTGAACTCTGTCACATTTGCCAGATGCCAACATTTGTCTAGGTAGAAACTCTCTTACCTCCTCCTCCTCCTCCTCCTCCTCTTCCTTGGTCTCTGCTCAAAAATCCCATGAAAGGTCAATTGTTCTTCTCTCTTTGTTAAGGCTACATAGACAGATGGTTTTTAAGGAAGGGTGTTTTATCCCTACCCACATAAAAAAGCAAATGCCACCAGAAGGATTTGAGTAAATATTTTGAAGGAAATAAATACCCTTGGAAAGCACTTAAGAAAATGTGGATATTTAGCCCTGATCTGGCTGGCACAGTGGCTGGCTGCAGCAAAAGGAAGGGCAAATAACAAATTTAAGGGGCAAGGCTGTATCATGGCCCAAACCAGCCACTATATAAAAGCACTTCTGCAAACAAGCCTGGAAAATCATGCAGAGAATGGTGTTCAGCTGATTATCTGCAGGGAAGATGGGGACTGCACTATCCCTTGGCCTGATTTGTGCTGTGTGCTGATGGGCTGGGGGTTAGAATTGGCTTTGCACCCAGTCCAGGGTGGAAGCGATGGGGCATAGGGCCAGCCATGAAAGCCTGGTGAGTCTGTGAAGGGACAGGCAGAGCCCTGGGGTACTTTAAACCCATTGATCTTTGTTCTGGCAAATGGTAAGAGATGAACCACATGCCAGACACTTGAGCTGGGTAGAAATTGTTATTTTTTAGTCCACTTTCTGAAATTGGCCATTTGGCTTTTAGTGTGGTGAGAACAGATAGGAACGATGACCTTTTTCAAAGGGTAGTTGATTCACTGGTTCTAGTTTCAAATAGGATGCCTGATTTTCTTGGGTCCTTTGCATCCAAATGTATGTCTTGTTCAAAGGGTGCTGAAAGCCATGCAAATTTGTCACATAATTGTTTTCAACTCATTTTTTTTAAAATTCAGTCAAACCCTGTTACCGTCTTAAAAGGCTGAGCGCCTCAAAGCCCAGTATTGCACAGCTGTTCTGGTATAGAAGAGCGACTTTTACAGTCAGTTGGGCTGCACATACACTTCCTCGATTAAAAGTAATCAAAATGATTTATTGAAAACACCTTCTGATTTGTCGTGCAGCATTACATGGTTGTTTACTGGAATTTGCTCGGGAAGAATCCTGATTTATTTTTTAAAAAAAAAACATCCAGCAGATGTCACTGCAGCTCACTAATGCAATTTCTCAGATTCCATATTTGTATCAGATCCCTGCTTAGGGTTGTTTCAGAGAGAGAGAGAGAGAGAGAGAGAGAGAGAGAGAGAGAGAGAGAGAGACGAATAAATATAAGAGGGGCAAGTAGTGTCTTTTCAACCATGCTAAAGGTAAAGGTAATGGGACCCCTGACCATTAGGTCCAGTCGTGGTTGACTCTGGGGTTGCAGCGCTCATCTCACTTTATTGGCCGAGGGAGCCAGCGTACAGCTTCCAGGTCATGTGGCCAGCATGACTAAGCCGCTTCTGGCGAACCAGAGCAGCGCACAGAAACGGCGTTTACCTTCCCGCCGGAGCAGTACCTATTTAGCTACTTGCACTTTGACGTGCTTTTAAACTGCTAGGTGGGCAGGAGCTGGGTCCGAGCAACGGGAGCTCACCCCGTCGCGGGGATTCGAACCGCTGACCTTCTGATTGGCAAGTCCTAGGCTCTGTGGTTTAACTCACAGCACCACCCGCGTCCCTTTTCAACCATGCTACTTATACATTAAACATATTTCCTAGGGTGTGAGGGGACTAGCACCCATTTGATGAACTGTGTATTTCCCATCATAACATCAGCTGTTCAGTTATATGGGAATTATTTGCTTGATTTCTCTCCAACCCATCCAGCCTCAATATATGGGACACCCTTTTGAAAATGCACCCATGTGGCACAGCATACCAAATTCATGACAATAGTACCTTGGTTCCCGAACATCTTGGTTCCTGAACAATCGGCTCCTGAACAGCACAACCCCGGAAGTGAGTGTTCCGGTTTGTGAAAGTTTTTCAGAAGCCGAACGTCCGACACCGATTCTGCAGCTTCCGATTGGCTGCAGCCAATCAGAAACTGTGCCTTGGTTTTCGAACCATTTCAGAAGTCAAACAGACTCCTGGAACGGATTTAGCTCGAGAACCAAGGTACCGCTGTATCTCTAATTCCCTACAACCAACCATGTCAAAAAAAACCATGCACATTTGTATCCCAGGTTGTTGAGACTGTCAGTCTGCCCTAGTGACCTGTAATAGGGTACCCAGCTACTTGTCAGTTTGGTAACATTTTACAGGAAGGAGATACCCCATTAATTATTATTATTACTATTATTAATTAAACTTGCATATCACCCTTCACCTGAAGGTCAGTTCACAACATAAAAAAAGAAAATGAGGACACAAAATACATAATAAACAAATACAAATACAAGCCAATTACCACCCCCTCCCGCAATCACATTTCAAAGGTCATAGAAGGTTTAATCAGTCCAAGGCCAGATTGAAGAGTAACGTTTTTGCCTGACACGAAATATATGCAATGAAGGCGCCAGGCAAGCCTCCCTGGGGAGAGCGCTCCCAGAGAAGGGAGCCAACACAGATAAGGCCCATCCTTGTGTTGCCACCCTCTGGATCTCTAGCGGAGGAGGCACACAAAGAAGGGCTTCAGGAGATGATCACAAGAATGCCAGCAATAGCAGGAACAATCCTGAGCAGAGAAAACCGAGAGGTGATATGATGGGTAAAGGTAAAGGGACCCCTGACCGTTAGGTCCAGTTGTGGCTGACTCTGGGGTTGCGGCGCTCATCTCGCATGGAAACGCACTACGCTTTGAAAATCCCAATGAGCTTTCCAAAGGAAGTATCTTAAATAATAATAATAGTAATAATAGTAATAATGAAACAGGGGATTTACATTAGTGAAGCATCTTTGAATTCAGCCCTTGGAGAAGCCAGGAGTGAAATGCAAAACCCTTGCTCTGTCTCAGCGCTTTCCCCTGCACATATTGCTACAAAACACAACTTGGCAGATTCTCAAACCACATTGCCCCTCTGCAGCCTTATGCGCAAGCAAAGTTTTCAGCTTGTTGCCAGTCATCTCCATAGCCCCATGCCTTGCCTTCTAATCAGCAGTGGAGGTTTAGGGTTCCCACTCTTCCACCAACTCCACTATAATCTCCGTTCCTGGGAGGCATTGATTCACTACAGCTGCTTAAGTAATCAAAGAGTCAGAATTACATGTCTAGACTTGAGCAGTACTCTTCCTCCCCTCACCAAGAGTCTGGAAGGTAGGAAGGGAAGTCAGCTGTGAGAATCAAAATTTCAGGGGAAGTCACACCTGTTAGATGTTTTTTCACCTCCAAAGGGGCAGTCTTCCATTGGCTCCCGAGACAGACAGATGCCAGCCAAGTTCTGCTTTGTGACTAGGGATAGACAAATCTGTCAATTTGGATTTCTCTCAGTTTAATTTTTCATCCCCAAATCTTAAGTTTGGTTCTTTACATCAGTTTGCAAAATTCTTTTTCTTTTTATCATGTGAACCGCCCTGAGACCAGGGAGTACTGGGCGGTATATAAATTCAATAAAAATTACTATTTTTAAAAAAATCCTTCTGAGGATTCATCAGCTTTCTAAGGCAAATCCTAATATACACATTTTTGCATGAAATTTCCCCTAATATACACATTTGTGCACAATGATTTTACCTAATACAATGCACTTTTGCATGTTATTGACATTGCTATGTTCCTTCATGCAGGCCCTTTACCCTAGGTAAAGGTAAAGGGTAAAGGGACCCCTGACCATTAGGTCCAGTCGTGACCGACTCTGGGGTTGCGGCGCTCATCTCACTTTATTGGCCAAGAGAGCCGGCATACAGCTTCCGGGTCATGTGGCCAGCATGACTAAACCGGTTCTGGAGAACCAGAGCAGAGTACAGAAATGCCGTTTACCTCCCCACCGGAGTGGTACCTATTTATCTACTTGCACTTTGACATGCTTTCGAAATGGTAGGTGGGCAGGAGCAGGGACTGAGCAATGGGAGCTCACCCCGTCGCGGGGTTTCGAACCACTAACCTTCTGGTTGGCAAGTTCTAGGCTCTGTGGTTTAACCCACAACGCCACCCGCATCCCTAGGCCCTTTACCCTAGTATATGCTTTTTGGACACATGATTTGGCTGGGAAGCTGCATTGCAAAATTCTCAGAAGTGAAAATTCTGAAGGATAGTGATGTTTCAGTTCACATTTTGTTTAGGAAAGTGCAAACTAAGTAAGTTTTCGTTTAAATGTGACCTGGATCATATACTTCTGCATATCTCCTGCACTTTGTGACTCATCCAGCTTGATGCAATCTAGTAGCCACATACTGCCATTTTGGATCTGGGAGGATGCTCAATTGGTATTGGAGTGCAGTGGTGCCAACTTGACTAAAATATTGGGGGCTAAGCCAGCCCAGCCCCACACAATCAATCACATGATGCAGCACATTCACAAAATTGAATGGCTATGCCCATAAACCTTAGAGGGGGGCTGACCTCCTCAAATAATTTATTGGGGGGACCAAAGGGACCTTGGCTCCCTAGGAGTCAGCTCCTGTGTTGGGGTGTATTTATGGATGCAGCAGAATGAAATGGGGACGCAGAGGTAGTGAGTATTGTACTATTTCAATTGCTGTGTTAGCTGGTGTGTTTTTTGTGGGGGGGGGAGCTGTATTTGCATGATCCTATAGAAAAAAACAAAAAGCTTTACAACCAGAAAATAATGGTTTCATTTGGTTTTTATCTCCCTAAGGAGCTGATGGCAATATACAAGGTGACATTAGGTTTCCTCTTCCCAAAAAGCTTACAGGCTCAGGGCATCCAAATACGAGTTGACCAGTTCTGCCCATTAATAGAAGCTACATTTTGGAGTACAGCTTTTACAAAATTCCATTGCAAGTTACATACTTAGATGATGGTACCACTCCCATGAGATGGGAAGAACAAATGCTGTCTTCTGTTTCCCTTCCCTAACAGAAAAATGCTGAACATCTGCAGTAATACATCCTGAGATGGGGACAAATTCTTGACTCAGTAGCTCACTGACCCACCCATCATGAATAGCAGGGTTGGTGACCAACGTGACCCCAGTTCCTAGGTTATGTTTGCGTTTTGTGGAAGGACAAATCCCATTTTGCACACACAGAAAAATAAATCCTCCTCTCATTGGAGCTATAAAAAGGGAAGCAAACTAGCCCTCTGGCAATGAGCAAACAAAACTCACAAGAACCTGGTGTATCCTGGGATCAGCTGTTGGTTTGGTACTTTCAAGTAAGCACACACTTTAAGAATGCCACGTAAAGGCAAAATCGGGAGAATCAGCGATTTTAGTTCCTTCTTCAGAGGAACAATTCTAGGAACAACCCCATGCTCAGAATAAAATGTTGTCATCTTGTTGGCCCACTGGTAGGAGCACCACTAAGCTTGCTTCTAGCTATCGCTGCCACTATGATCCTGGCATTGAATATTATGCTATGGCTTATTTATATATTGCCTTTTGGCCAACAGACCATTGAAAGCAGTGAACAGCATGTCAATTGGTTCCCAACAATCACAGCGACTGCATTGGCTTGATGACCAGAAATGAACATGAGAATTGGGCCGCATGGTCAGCTGAACTGAGTCCCATTCCAGCTGAACAGGACAAACTAAAGAACATGTTTCACTCTGCCACATCGCCTGTGGTACATGAACACATCTGGGAGAGTGAAACTGTAGAGCCTCAATTCACTCTCCAGATTCCTGTTGAGCCCTCAGGAATTCAGCTAAAATGAGAAAGCATTCATAAAACTGCAAAGTTCCTGGAGGGTTGAAATGAGATACGGTCAAGGAAAAGCCATTTTGGGACCCGCGAGACAGACAAAGATTTTGGACCATTCTGGTTTTGTGTGGGATTTTATGGCTTCATGAGTGACACTGAGGGGGCTGAAAAGTATGCAGAGCTGGGGGGGAGAGAGAATCACAATTTGTGACATTGCAAGAACTCTGAAACTGGGAGCGGAGCTATGGAAAGAGAAGGAAGCCAGTCAGCCCAAGAGAGACATCCTTCTCTGGAAAGGTGTCATGAATAAATGGCGCAGAAGGTTTCACTAACCCATAAACTATCATTCCTTGTTCCTATCCGCATTATATCATCTAAAGCACCCTTATACCACTTTAAAATTCATGGCTTCCCCCATAGAAACATTGAAACTGTAGTTGGTTCAAGGTGCTGGGAATTGTAGTTGTCAACAACCCTCACCCCTCTCAATGAACTACAGTTCCCAGGATTCTTTGCGCAAAGCCATCGTTTTCACTATAGTTCACAGTGTGCTTCTAAACTGCCACTGTTTTCAGTGGGATTCAGTCACAAACAGGTACACTGAGGTTTCACAATTAAAGTTGACTTGCAGCTCTCACACAGAAACATATTCTCACACAGAAAAAGTGGACTTTGCAAGAAGGAAAGGGAAAGAAACCTGCCCTGGAAAGTGTGGGATAATACTTGCTTGATGCAATTGGCATACAACCTCCCAGCAAGCAATTCAGGATGAATGCTCAATAAACAACTTGTTTGCAAGTGACCGTGCAAAGGAAGGAAATGGTCTTCTCTTGACATACAGGGCAGGGTTTCTCAAGAAGTCAAATCTCAGCCGTTCCTTCCAAGGTATGAATTCCCAAGCACAGACCGGGAGTGACAAAATGAATGTTTATCAAAAAAAAGTAACTTGTGATGCCCATGGAACTGTGATGAACCCACCATCAATTGGATGCAGTGGTGGAGGAACACTCTCTGGCACCTGGGGCGGGACGCCGAGGGGCGGGGCAAACTGCCCGGTGGCACATGCATGGCATCCCGTACAGACTGTGCACATGCGGCAGCCCGTACAGTCACCAAGCGAGCGATGCCCTCCCTTTGTATGCCCCTGATTGGACGCATCAACCCAACTGCACCAGAGGACATTTCAACATTAAAACCAGGAGATGATCATACTGTAGGCTGAAAGCAGGAAATCCGTCCTTTTGCGTGTAACTTCATGATGTCAGGGGAGTTTGGGACACTAACCCTGCAATTTCAGCTAGAATAAATAACCGGCTGGTTCCAAAACAAGCAGTGTGCTGCACCACCAAGAGGAGAAAGGAATATTCTTAGCCAGCCAGCACAATCTGAGCTACTTTAATGACAATGTCTCTGTGTTAAGCACATGTAAATCAAAACGAGGTTTCGATATCCAGCTATTTTAGAATGCATTGCTGCATGGCATTCCAAAGGCTTAGCCAGATTTCTGCATTGTTGAGATGGAGGCCCTGTATCTTCTCCCCATCAGCTTAGTGAGGGGGATTTTGCTGGGAAGGTTTAAAAGGGGAAGAGCTATTAACAACTTCTCTCTGTCACACTTCCTCTACTCAGATTCTCAGCCTGCCCAGGCAGCTCAGAATACAGGAATGCAGAGGAAAGAATGGTAAGATTTTGCCCAATGTGTAAATTGAACCTCAGCCACGTTTGTTTCCTATGTCTGCCTTAAACATCTTCTAGCCTCTCAGCTCTCTGAGAACTGACAACTGCCCAAGACCGCAAGTCTGCTGAATCCTACGACAAGACCTTGTCTGATTGGTCTGTATGAAGACCTCCAAGGAGCATATTTCTGAAACTTCTAAAAGATCACACGAAAAGGTCTAAATCGGCAGGGACACCTCACACACAGAGAAGGGGAGTAGTTCAGTGATAGAGCATCTGGTTGGCATGCAGATCGTCCTAGGTTCAATCCCTGACATCTGAAGGAAGGACTGGAGATCTCAAACTCTGGAAAACCACTGCCAGTTAGGGTAGACAATACTCAACTTGATGGGCCAATGTTCTAACGCAGTGTTTCCCAACCTTGGGTCTCCAGCTGTTTTTGGACTACAACTCCCATCATCCCTTGCTAGCAAGACCAATGGTCAGGGATGATGGGAATTGTAGTCCAACAGCAGCTGGAGACCCAAGGTTGGGAAACACTGTTCTAACTCAATAGAAAACAGCTGTACATCAGGAATAGAAATATTTAGCCCTCCAGACATTGCTGGACTGCAACTCCCATCATCCCTGACCATCGGCCATGCTGGCTGGGGCTGATGGGAATTGGAGTCTAACAATATGTGTAAGGCCAAAGATTGCTCTGGGGACAAGCCCTCAGATGAAAAATCCAAAGCATTTGGGAGCTTCCTGTTGTCTATTTAATGGTGTGTGGGTGTGTGGGTGTGTGAATCCTTTCAATTAAAATACAATTTAAATGTGCAAAGCTGCTTTCTATGATACATTGGAGGCTGTCTCCATAATGGCCTTTTCATTACGTGCAGTCTGCTTTTTATCAAGTCAGATCATTGGTCCATTTAGCTCAGTATTACCAATACTGACTGGCAGAAGCTTTCCAGAGCTTCTAACAAAAGTTTTTCCCTGTCCTACCAGGGACAGGGATACCACAGATTGAATCCAAGACCTTCTGCATGCAGTGCAGATGTTCAACCACTAAACTGTAGGCCAGGGGTCAGCAAACTTTTTCAGAAGGGGCCAGTCCACTGTCCCTCAGATCTTGTGGGGAGCTGGACTATATTTTGGGGGGAAAATGAATGAATTCCTATGCCCCACAAATAACTCAGAGATGCATTTTAAATAAAAGGACACATTCTACTCATGTAAAAACACGCTGATTCCCTGACCGTCTGCAGGCCAGATTTAGAAAGCGATCGGGCCGGATCCGGCCCCCGGGCCTTAGTTTGCCTACCCTTGCTGTAGGCCTTCTGCCCAACAGAGATCTCTAGATATCAGGCTACTATCCCCTAACTCCCCTAGGTGCCTTTAAGTGAACAAATTGTCTCTCTTTCAACCTTACAAGTCACATAACCATTGAGTGAAGAAAAGCTGATGTGTGATGGCATCATCATATATGAAAGAGTCACATGCTATGTACATTGCTAATTATAATTCCATCAGGTACCCATGAGAGCATGGGTCCAAGGCCACATCCATTGACTTAAATTCAAGTAGAATGCTAAGACAGAAAGAGTACATGTTAAAACATTCTACATAAAATTATTCATTCTTAATCTAAACCTGACATGTGATGGGACTTCAGAGTACCTTCATTTTACCACATCTAATGAAGCCATAGCTCTCCAAGCCCATAGAAGATTGGCTGTGAAAACCTTTGTGCCAAAGAAATGACTTTCTTACTTACTTTCACAAAGCCTTCTCCTCAGTTTCCCACGTATCTTGTCAATAGCATTGTAATCTGAGACATGGAACACATGGGCAGACTTGGGCTCTGAAGCAATTTCATCCAGCTCTTCTTTGAGGGCCTCACCAACCCCTACAGCAAAGATCCTTATGCCCGCTTTATGAGCTGCAGTGGCCGGATCCAAGACATAATCCTGGCTCCGGCCATCCGTCAGAAGAATAGCCACTTTTTTGATGGTGCGGTCGCTTGGCCTTCCACCAGCCTCCGTGGAAAAGCTGTATGTGTTGATGTACCGTAGGGCATCACCAGTATTTGTATTGCCCCCGTAGTATTTGATATTCCTTGCAGCTTCTTTGATCTCCTCCCGAGTCCGATATTTCCCAAGCTCAAATTCAGTAGTTGGTCTGTCGCTATAGCGGACAACACCAACCCGGGTTTTGTCTGGTCCGATCTCAAACGTGTCTACCAGATTAGCCACCCACTGGCGGACCTTCTCAAAGTCTTCTTTCCCCACACTGGAGGAGGTGTCCAAGATGAAGACGAGGTCATAGTGGACATTCTTGCAACCTGCAAGGGAAAATTGAGTATCTCCTGAGACATGGTAGAGGAAGACAGCCACCAACATCACAACATCTGGGGACATTTCTGCTCATCATAGCAATTTCTGCTTGGGGGAATGTGTGGTCAGCCTTCCACAGAACATGTTCCACCTTGGAGAACCATTACCGAGTCTGTCCTTAGAGTTTAGTAAGGCCCAAAGCAGATCTGAAAACAGATTTTGCTTTGTTATGCAAACTTTCTCTCTTTTCTCTCTCTGTTGTGGCTGCTGTGCTTTCGCCTACTCTGTCTGCATGTCTATGAGGCAACTATTTTCTTTTGAAATCTTAACAGACTGCTCTCTGTTCCCCCTCCTTCCATTCCCCTTTAACTCAACATGCTTAAGAACTTTTTGGCAGATCAAGTGTTGCCTGCCTTCAAACCTGCCTTCACAGACAGTAATAGCAAACAGTTGGCATTCCATGTTCTCATTTAAAAGCACCATTATATTTTATTTATTGTCAGCCTGGAGAAATGCTTTCTTTTACAGTGGTGAGAAGTTTTACAAGATTTGTTATATATATACAAATAACAAAACCTAAGTGTTGACAAGGGGGTGAATCACTGGACTGGAGATTGAGTTTTTTGACAACTGAAGAATTCAATTGCTAAGGAAGTGTTGCTACATGCCAGTGAAGAGTGAGTCAAGGATCAAACCCAGGACACCATTTTGAGAGAGCAATAGGGCATCTTGACCTCATATTTCAAAGCATACGTGATTATCCCTGAATAAAGCTTTTAACTTTGACCAAGTCAGTGCTTTCATGCACTGAATGAATGCAGTTTTAGACCAATGACTTTCAAACTATGTTCCAAAGAGCTTCTTCAGAGGTTTATCAGAGATTCTTCTGAAAGGCTCAGTGAACATAATGTCCTTGAAGGACTCACTGGACTAAATTAAACTTGCACTGGCTGCTGATATGCTACTAGGCCAAGTTCAAGTTTTGTGAATTTTCAAGGCCCTTAGCAACTTGATACCTTAAGGCTCATCTGATTTTTTTAATCCCGACCCAATCACTGAGGTCTTCTGCATATCTTATATCCACCAGGATCTCATCACTACGGGTCCAATTCTATGGAACTTCCTCCCAGCTTTGATCAGACAGATTCCCTCCCTGTTGATCATCAGTGAAGACTTTCTTTTTATTATTCCAACTGGGTATTTTAAGGAAGCTTTTCTAATTTTATGGTTAACTGATCTTAAGCTATAAATGATTAAATAAATCAACAAATAAATAAACACACTTTTGCAATGCATAGCTCCAAAGAAGCATGTTCTAGGATACGATCTCAGTAGTCATGAGGGCAACAGGAAGATTTAGGAGGCCAGGACAGTCTTCTGTGTGAACTGACAGTGCAGTATGGAATAGGCCCCAGAATCTGTTGCAACTTGCAGGGATTCCATACCAGAATCAAGGGACCTCTGCAACAAACACAGGCATTCCTAACCACAAATCATTTTTTGTCATACATTTCATTCCTACTGCCAGGTTGTCTCAATCTTCGGCAGTTATATCTATGACTAAGATCACAAGCGTTTATCAGATCATTTGACAATTGATCTAATGAAAAACACATATCCCTTTCAAAACAGCGCATTCCCCTCTTTCTTCCAGATGTTTAGCAGAGTCCTACATGCGGCCTACAAGAACTACAATGGAGTAGTGGCTATGCATTTTTCTTTAAAGGCAATTCCCATTGGGTTCAACAGAACTCACTTCCAAGTAAATGTACGTGGGATTGCAACCTGACCTACCAACTGAGAAATCCTTGGTTCACCAGTCACCTTGGCCAAGAACTAGCCAAGTGATCGTGGGTAAGCCACTAGGACTCTGCCCCAGTCACCAGAATACAGAGGTAATAAATAATGTTGATCTACCTTATAGGATTGTTGTCTGGATTACTGAGGCTCTATATATGAAAAACTTTTTTTTAAAAAAAAACCATGTATCATCTATTTCAGACTTTTGATCTGCTGTCATTCTGCTCTATAGGTTTATCTGCGACAACATGTGAAAAAACAAAATCCAAAATAATCCCTTTATCTATAATTCAATTACAAAGAGTGCCCCTGCTTACCTGCTCTCTGTGCCTGAACGTTCTCTCCACCCCAAAGGAGCAAAAGCAGTATCAAGGTGGAAGGTATCGAGTATCTTCCTGCGAAGGACATGACTCCCTTCTTCTTCTCCAGTATAGTATTCTCTGTTTTCCTTCCACAATGGTAGTTATTCTACTTATCCATATCTAGGAGTGGGGAGAGAAAAAGTCACAGGAAAAATTAGAGCAAAATGTAATTATTATGTGAAGGAATCACCAACCCGCAAGGGCAGGAGGAGAAAGGGAGAATATTAGAAGAGGAGAAAATAAGAAATGGTTTTCCAACTGTACATCTTTTCATTGGGAAGCTGCTTCCTCTCCTGGTTTTCCTCGAGACGCTGCAAACTGTACACAGACAAAAGCAACAGTGCAGAGTTCACCAGTGTGCAAAAAAGCAGCTTAAAATGTCTTTGTTACAAGTGCACAAGCCCAGTTATCTGAAGGGAGAAGATTAGCACATTATTTAGGTTGACGCGAGTCCATCTTTGACAGTACACTCAGGGCAACAGACCGGAAATTATCCCCAGGGCTGGGCCCCTCCATGTTAGACTTGTGCCTCCCTGGGATGTTTATTTACAATCATACCCTCTGAACAGAGCTGATTGAACATTGTGAGATTATACCCACAGCAGTGTCCCTGGCTGCTGCTTGTATATGTTTAACCTCCCTGTGTAAATCTTTGTGCCTCCTGCAAAATAAAAAATAAAAACAGTTTCTTCTAAGAAGCATGGCTGTAAATAGGCGGTGATGTAGGGAAGTGGAAGAGGCAGAATAGGAGCTGATTAAGAACATAACAAGGACTTAGGCCAAAGACCTATATAATTCAGCATCCTGTTCTTCCAGTGGCCAACAAGATGCAAGCAGGAGCTACAGTAAGTCCAACTTGTGATTCTCAGTGACTGGTAGTCGGAGACATGTGAAAGTCAGGCTTGAAGGCTCATGCTGGGTCTACATGTGTAGCAGAACATGGTGGACAAATACATACCGCTCAACCACCCCATTTTTAAGCAGGACGTCCTGGAATTACAGAAGCCAACAAGCTTCTGGCTGGATCCCAAAATGTCCCAATTTTTGGTCCAGAGCTTGTACCAGTGCACAAGGCCAAAATATGATCATTCTGGCATGAGTCAACTGGGTCATGTCGGAATGAAAGCCTCTCACTCTTTGGTCTTGCAAGACCCAAAAAAATGAGTGTTTTTGGTCTCGCACTCCCATGCAAGTGCAAAAACTCAGGATATACAGTTGTACCTTGGAAGTCAAACGGAATCTGTTCCAGAATGAATGAATGAATCATTATTTGCACCAGCCATCGGCCATAGCAATGAAACAACAATACAATATACAAAGAATAGAAATAAAAAGTCAATTGTATAAAATACATTTTGAGGTTTTGAATCAATAGTCAAATGGTGGATCTTATTCTTATTCCGGAAGTCTGTTCGACTTCCAAAGTGTTCGAAAACCAAAGCTGATTAGCTGCAGGAAGCTCCTGCAGCCAATAAGCCACAGAACCCTGTTGGCTGTTCAGTTTCCAAAAGAACGTTCGAAAAGCGGAACAGTCACTTCTGGGTTTCAATCGTTTGGGAGCCAAAATGTTTGAGAACTAGGCTGTTCATAAACCAAGGTACGACTGTAAAAAGGAGCATCCCGAATTTTGTTCCCAGGATGTTGGAGGGCATGTAATTAGATTGTACATAGTCCAGCTACAAGTAGAGCACATGGCTGACCGCTTCTCCACATGCCCTGTACCCCTCCTATCTGAATCTGTTTTCTGTTTGCTTGTTTGTTTTAATGTAATTTCCCCATCTGAACTTGAGCAACCCATTCCAGTACTTCTACAAGCTGTTACCCCATTTTACTCAGTGTATAAACCAGACACCAGAGCCCAGAGACCTTGTAATGAGTGCACTGTGTAGCCGTGATCTGAGAGTCTGGAAAGGAAGAAGGCCCGGGATGTAGCAGAGAAAAACAGAGGTGGTAGAGGAGGCAGTGGAATGAAAGATTCACAGATCACCTCGCATCTAAAAAGATATTGTAGAGTCCGAAAAGGTTCAGAAAATGGAAACCAAAATTATCAAGGTGACTGGCTCCCCTAATATATTCATTTTATGCATATTTCCCCTAGTATATTCATTTTGTACACATTACTTGAGAACTGCAAAATTCAAAGAAGTGTGAATTCAGAAAGATGGCTTTGTTTCAGAAAGTGAAAATTAGATAAGTTCACCTCTAAATGCAAATGGAGTCAATTTTGTTCCCAGTCCTTAGTCATGATATAGTTGCGTTCTAAATGGATGTTAGCAGATAGCAACTCAAACTGGGTGTAGTCCAGCAATTCTCCACAAGGTGTCCGAACAGCATCATGAGATCTGAAACTCTTTTTTCTAGTCGCAAGCTGCCTAACTCACTGAAACAGAGTTGCAGCACCATAATCCATGAGAACAATTCCTGGTGTTTAATATTCTGGAAAACCCTAATCCTGGCTCAAATAAAAACATCACAAGGTTGGCTTCCATATCATGCTCGTTTTCATAGCAAAGCCACTGAGAAGATCTACTACCCGTCATAGCAGACAGGATATTTCCTCTGCTACTGGATACAGGAAAAGTCTGACGGAAACCAGAATGAGAGTATAAACTCAGGCAGCTTTGTAAGATGGGGCAGTGTCAAGCTTGTTCCGATGCTCTTGGGAGTAAAATAATGAGAATTCTCTTGATTAAAATAGTGGGAGAGGGGACAAAAAGGTACAGTGCTACTTCGGGTTACAGACGCTTCAGGTTACAGACCCTGCTAACCCAGAAATAGTATCTCGGGTTAAGAACTTTGCTTCAGGATGAGAACAGAAATTGTGTGGTGCGGTGCAGCAGCCCCATTAGCTAAAGTGCTGCTTCAGGTTAAGAACAGTTTCAGGTTAAGAACGGACCTCCACAATGAAATAAGTTCTTAACCTGAGGTACCACTGTAGAGGAAGGGCAAGAGGGGGCATCTTAAGCATATCTGGCACCGTGGTGCAAAGCTGTAGAGGGTGGCTCCTCCTGTGGGGAAGAGGTGGAGGCTAGATGCGGTGCCTCCCGGCTCAGCTGGCCACTTTGTGCCGGGATGGCCACAGTAGATGGAGGCTCCGGGTGTGGCGCTGCTTCGGCCCGGCATGGCGGAGGTGGCAAGCTGATGCCAGGAGATGCCGCACCCAGCCTCCACCTCTTCCCTGGCACCCTCCAGAACTTGGTGCCCTGGCGCCCCACACAACTAGCCCCTATGAGTAAGACGCCCCTGAATTGAGAGAGAGAGAGATGGAACGTACATTGAGGTGGCACAGAGAAAGGAGGAGAGATAGCTATGCAGTTCCGCAATGTTGCAAACTCTTCCCACTTTCAGTTTTCACCCCCACCCTTTGTCAGCATGCAGTCCTCAATAGATCCCACCACCTTGCCAAGGAAATGCAGCTCTTGACAGATTCCTCACCTCCAGATGCAAAGGGGCCATGGGAGGTGTTGTGCCATTCAATCTGTCTCAAACTGAATTGTATGTTCCTGGTAAAGTAAAGGTAAAGGGACCCCTGACCATTAGGTCCAGTCATGACCAATTCTGGGGTTGCGGCGCTCATCTCACTTTACTTGCTGAGGGAGCCGGCATTTGTCCACAGACAGGTGATGCGACCAGCATGACTAAGCCGCTTCTGGCGAACCAGAGCAGCGCACGGAAATGCTGTTTGCCTTCCCATCGGAGCGGTACCTATTTATCTACTTGCACATTGACGTGCTTTCAAACTGCTAGGTTGGCAGGAGCAGGGACCGAGCAACGGGAGCTCACCCCGTCACGGGGATTCAAACCGCCAACCTTCTGATCGGCAAGTCCTAGGCTCTGTGGTTTAACCCACAGCGCCACCTGTGTCCCCACGTTCCTGGTAATTTCCCTTAAATCTCTCTTAAAAGAATAAAGACAACACAATCCTATTCACAGTCAACAAAAAGTAAGTTGACTCACGTTCACACAGTACACCGTATCAAATCTGAAGGCAGGCTTAAAGACTTAAAATTACAAATAGCAACATGTGGATTTACCCCATATGATGGGGGACATTCAAAGTGCCTCCAGGAGGAACAGGAAGTTTCGACTGGCTGGACCAAACATTACCTTGCATGTCCACCCCAGCATTACAAAGAATGTTGTACTTGACTGCTACCCGTGGATCACATCCCACAGTCCGGCCCTTCCAGAAAACCTATATCAATTTCTTGCTCCCTGCACTATGCTCAGGTTGCAATTCACACACATTGAGCTCTTGCGTAGATGTGGTGGCTTTCAGAGAAGCTATAAATGCTCCCCTGACAGAGTAACAGCCCTGAAATTCCAGAGCAAGGACCAGCTGAGACTCTGGAGGTATATTTTTGCCTGCAGCAGACAGACTCATGGAGTCGGAAGGCTAAACATTAAATGCCCTGGAGTGCGCTCAGCCCAGCTTTTGTGTCCCCAGGGAAAGGAAATAGCTCAACCTTTTCATTCTCCATATATATTAACATCTCCACGATCACAAGTAGTTGACTGGGGAGCTAGAAAAGCACTAGTATATCCCCAACTTGCAAACAAAACCAGTTCCCAAACCACTATCAGTGTTCAAATATGTTCACACCTGAATGTAACTATTACCATTCACCTGTCCATTAAAAAAATAATAATGTTGTTCCAAACCATTTAATACGGGGAGCTCTCCAGTGTTCTGTTCACTGTCTGTAGTATTTATTGACAAGGTAGATAGGTGATATTTTGATTTAGGTGGGAAAGGTGCCAAAAACAGTTTCTCGCCATTTCTCATTTTCTCCAGTCTCAAATTCAATCTGAAATTCTCCAATCTCCAATATTTGCCACATTTACATTTTGAATAAAAAACCCTCTTGAAAATTCACCAGGATTTTAGAACACATTTTTCTTAACTTCAGTATACCTGAAGGAGCGTCTCCAACCCCATCATTCTGCCAGGACACTGAGGTCCAGCTCCAAGGGCCTTCTGGCTGTTCCCTCACTGTGAGAAGTGAGGTTGCAGGGAACCAGGCAAAGGGCCATCCTGGTAGTGGCACCCGTCCTGTGGAATGCCCTCCCTTCAGATGCCAAGGAAATAAACAGCTATCTGACTTTTAGAAGACTTTTAGAAGACATCTGAAGCAGCCCTGTTTAGGGAAGTTTTTAATGTTTGAAGTTTTATTCTGTTTTTGGTGTTCTACTGGGAGCCACCCAGAGTGGCTGGGGAAACCCAACCAGATGGGTGGGCTGTAAATAATAAAATTATTATTATTATTATTATTATTATTATTATTATTATTATTATTATTATTATTATTGCAAGCAATCTCATCTTTCTTTTTAGGTGAAATTCAGAGGCAATTTTCAGCTGATTTCTTTGTATTATATAATATATATTCTTTATATTACATATCTCAGGAATGTTAAGGAATGCAAAAAAAAACTTTCAAAAGAACAAACTAAATTCTTGGGGGGGGGGGCTTCCCCACCCTTTGTTCCTGTCTCGCAGTAGATCCTGAAACTCCAAGCCAGGGGCTTTTAAAAAGAAACAGATTTCACACAAGCCAATCGCTTCATGCTTTTTATATCTGCGTGGAAGTTATTCTGGCTCCATGGATGAAATCTAACCTTTTCTTTTTTAGCGCAGCACAGGATTGTGTTAATGAAAGAGCCAGTGTGTCATGCCTTTTTATAGGAATTGAAGAGTGATGGAGCAACAGGCCTAAATCTGGTTGGGGGGTGGAATACTTGTTTCCCCTATAAAAGGCAAAATATGAGGAGATGCTTGGGGGCACCTCACCTATGGGCAATACACTAATATCTATCATCTATCTATCATTCATCTATCTATCTATCATCTATCATCTATCATCTATCTATCTATCTATATCTATCTATCTATCTATCTATCTATCTATCTATCTATCTATCATCTATCTATCATCTATCTATATCTATCATCTATCTATATCTATCATCTATCTATCTATCTATCATCTATCTATCTATCTATCTATCTATCTATCTATCTATCTATCTATCTATCATCTATCTATCTATCTATATCTATCTATATCATCTATCTATCTATCTATCTATCCATCATCTATCTATCTATCTATCTATCTATCATCATCATCTATCTATCATCTATCTATCATCTATCTATCTATCTATCTATCTATCTATCTATGTATCTATCATCTATCTATCTATCTATCATCTATCTATCTATCTATCTATCTATCATCTATCATCTATCATCTATCTATCTATCTATCATCTATCTATATCATCATCTATCTATCATCTATCTATCATCTATCTATCTCCATCTATCTATCTATCTATCATCTATCCTCACCTATGGGCAATACACTAATATCTATCATCTATCTATCATTCATCTATCTATCTATCATCTATCATCTATCATCTATCATCTATCTATATCTATCTATCTATCTATCTATCTATCTATCTATCTATCTATCATCTATCTATCATCTATCTATATCTATCATCTATCTATATCTATCATCTATCTATCTATCTATCATCTATCTATCTATCTATCTATCTATCTATCTATCTATCATCTATCTATCTATCTATATCTATCTATATCATCTATCTATCTATCTATCTATCCATCATCTATCTATCTATCTATCTATCATCATCATCTATCTATCATCTATCTATCATCTATCTATCTATCTATCTATCTATCTATCTATCTATCTATCTATCATCTATCTATCTATCTATCTATCATCTATCTATCTATCTATCTATCTATCATCTATCATCTATCATCTATCTATCTATCTATCATCTATCTATATCATCATCTATCTATCATCTATCTATCATCTATCTATCTCCATCTATCTATCTATCTATCATCTATCTATCATCTATCTATCATCTATCTATCTATCTATCATCTATCTATCTATCTATCTATCTATCATCTATCTATCATCTATCTATCTATCTATCATCTATCTATCTATCATCTATCATCTATCTATCTATCTATCTATCTATCTATCATCTATCATCTATCATCTATCATCTATCTATCTATCATCTATCTATCTATCTATCTATCTATCTATCATCATCTATCTATCTATATCATCTATCTATCTATCTATCTATCTATCTATCTATATCTATCTATCATCTATCTATCTATCTATCTATCTATCTATCTATCTATCTATCTATCATCTATCTATCTATCAATCAATCTATCATGTATCTATCTATCATCTATCTATCTATCAATCTATCATGTATCTATCTATCTATATCTATCTAGCTATCATCTATCTATAACTATCTATCATCTGTTATCTATCTATCTATCTATCTATCTATCTATCTATCTATCTATTGGGAATTTGGTTGTTCTGACCTGAACAAACTTTCCAACAGTGGACTGTTGCTCCCTCATGTTATGACCAGGGACAGCCCTATGAAGAGGCAGAGTGAAGCAGTTGCCTCAGGCGGCAGATACTGTAGGGACAAGTGGTCTCTCTGCATATGCTTTGGGGAAGGGCGCCATCTTGTCCTTTACCTCAGGCAGTGCCGAATTTACCTCAGGCAGTGCTATAGCTTAGGGCCCCACTCTCTTGGGGGCCCCCAAAAAAATTAAAAGGAAAAAAAACACCTGGATATACATTTCCAAAATATAAGATTAAAAAAAACAAATAAAATAAAACCTACATACAGCAACAGTGTTTTATGTTGTGTAGGCTCCTATGATGTAAGTAATGGGCGCTACCTGCTAGCCTGCTCCCTAAAATATCACTGGTTTGCTCATTTCTGTATATAGGGTGCCTACATTCTGCATGGACTGGTTGCATGGCAACATGGGCAGATGGCTTGAGATACCTATTAGGTCCTTAGATAACCATATAGAATATATTCAACACAAAAAGCAGTAACAATTTGTTGTTGACAAAGGACAGCTGGACATATAAAGGGCCCCATTACCTTCAGTAGATTAGGGCCTTATCAGACCTAAATCTGGCCATCTTGTCCTTTGCCTCAGGCAGCAAAATAACTTGAGCCGGCTCTGGTCAGAGCCACCTATGCATTGCCAAAGGTTTTTGATTTGTAAGCCAGTGTGGAGTAGTAGTTAAGAGTGGTAGTCTCGTAATCTGGGAAACCGGGTTCGCGTCTCCGCTCCTCCACATGCAGCTGCTGGGTGACCTTGGACCAGTCACACTTCTCTGAAGTCTCTCAGCCCCACTCACCCCACAGAGTGTTTGTTGTGGGGGAGGAAGGGAAAGGAGAATGTTAGCCGCTTTGAGACTCCTGAAGGGGAGTGAAAGGTGGGATATCAAATCCAAACTATGACTACTCTTCTTCTTCTTCTTCTTCTTCTTCTTCTTCTTCTTCTTCTTCTTCTTCTTCTTCTTCTTCTTCTTCTATAAAAGCCAGTGTAGCGTTGTGGTTCGAGTGCCCCACTCGGTGGGAATGTAAAAAAGTAAAGAACTTCTGGGAAATGATATATAATGAGATGAAAAAGATGTTGAAATATACATTTTTTAAAAAAACCAGAAGCATTTTTACTTGGTATTATAGGTCAGGACATTAATAGGCAAGATGTTAAATTGTTTTTATATGCAACAACTGCGACAAGAGTATTGTTAGCCCAGAAATGGAAACAAGAAGAAATTCCGATGAAAGAAGAATGGCAGACGAAATTAATGGACTATGCAGAATTGGACAAAATTACAGGAAGGATTCGAAACCTGAGGGACCAGAGATTTACAGAAGATTGGAAGAAGTATATGAATTATTTGAAGAGCAACTGTAATCAACAAATTACACCAGTAGGACTACAAGGAGAAATATACGAAGTGTTTCAAAGTAGAAAATGATAGAGATATTGGTTATGAGTTTGAAATGTAATAGGGAAGATAAGATAAGAAATGCATACTGAAAGATTAGATTGGAAAATTTTCAGACAGGATTGATGGAAGTCAAAAATTTGAATAAGATGTAAAAGTATGTTTAATTATTGTTGAAAATGATATGTTAAAAAAAAACTAATATTAAAAAATTATATAGAGAGAGTGCCCCACTGGGACCTGGGACAACAGGGTTCAAATTCCCTGCTCAGCCATGAAGATTTGGACCTTGGGCCAGTCACCGTCTCTCAGCCTAAGCTACCTCATAAGGCTGTAGTGGGGATTAAATGAGGATGGGAGAGAACAATGTACACCCCCTTAAGCTCTTTGGAGGAAAAAAGTGTGATATGCATGTGTTAAATATATAAATTGTGCTCGAAATTATAGACACAATTATCATTAGCATTATTATTTCAAGCTATCAAACGCCCTTCAACATCAGGCCCCAGGGAATGTTGCAACAATTTAAAATTCCATATTAAAAATGGTCTTAAACTGATTAAAGTCACATGTGATATGTGCAAATATAATACATACAATGCACGTATTATATGTATAATGCATACAAACGCACAACCTTCATGCTATACTATATTTCTACCATATAATTTTATAAGTATGAAGCATATTTATACAGTTAAGAATTTGTTGTTGTTTAGTCGTTTAGTCATGTCTGACTCTTCGTGACCCCATGGACCAGAGCATGCCAGGCACTCCTGTCTTCACAGTTAAGCATATTGCCGTATTTATGTGCTTATGTGCTGGTTGCTTTAGGAAACCGGGAGTGTATAATACTAATACTAATACTAATAATGATACTAATCATCATCATCATCATCATAATATGATATACAACAATTGTTTGTATTTTTAGCAGAAATAGGGAGGGGAAATACTTGCTTTTTGTCAAGATCAAGACCAAGATGGGAATGTGGGGGACTTGTGAAAATAAGCCTGACATGGAGATTTAAAAATAAATAAAAAATATTTCATTCAAATCATCACTTGATGCAACACTGGCTTCTTGGCTGCTGACCTAGGTGCTACATTTGTGGCTCAGTGGCTGTCAGCCTGCAAACAACAACAACAACAATTGCATCCCCATCAACTGTTGTCTCACACTATACCACGACAGCAAATTCTGGATAATCACTCTTCACCTAGTGCCCAGCAAATGCCTCTGAGTGAGAATTACACCCTGATGAAATTGGGTCACAACTCTTGAATTGTGTGCTACATGCAGTTGTGGGTGTGTTTGCTTTGCTTCTAAATGCAGATTAATAGGGAATCAGGACAGAATGGATTTATGAATGAACACGTGTGAGATTGACACAGACCAGATATATACTAATCGGACTCTGTCGCATGTGACCTTCTTCTCGGCTCAGCAAGATCTTTGGATAATACAGCTGCAGCAACTCTTAGTAGTGGTGATAATGATCACTGCGCTGTCGGGGACAAACCTATTCAGGGGCGCCGACTTATAAAAAATATTGGGGGGGCCCATACCGGGGTCCTGCCCCGGGAAGTTTTCTAAATTTTAGATGAAAATTAGTGAGTTTTAAAGTTTTTAAAAAGTATTTTAGAGTCATATGATCAACATTAGAACCCCGAAAACTCGACTCTCTATAACTCCACACTCCGGGAAACTCGACAAGCCTGAAACACTTTTTGGCTTTGAAAAAAGAAACAAAACATAAACACGCACGGTATTTTCGTAAAAAGCTAATTTAATTTACAGTAACAATTATGCTTATAGACTATTACAGAGCAGTGAATTTATAGCTCTGAAAAGACTGAAATGATATTTAAATAAATCCTAAACTATCATTAAAAGAATAAAACATAAAATATTGCTGTCGCACAGTAATAGCGCTTTGATTAATAAGTGAAATAGCTAATTTAAGCTTACTTTGAATAAGGCTGAGGGTTCATTAAATAAAAATAATATCTCAAAGTTAATGCTTTAATACAGTTAAAAAAGTTAATACAGTATGCCTAATACTGTATGTAAATACTGTAATACTGTATGTAAATAATGGCCTTAAATTGGGTCTAACACCCTAGAAATATTTAGGTATTTGAAAATAACTAATACAGTACTATAGTAATATAGAAATACAGTACTAAACTAGTACTAATATTTCAAAACTGAAAATTTAACATTCTGTATGTATTTAATTCTCTATTTTATAAAGATTTTTAATATCTGACAGTGAGTTTGGAGTAGCCCAATGCAAAAATCCTGAGGATCCATGTGGATCCATGCTTTGTAACCACGTTTTTGCACCACTGTGACCCTAGGCAACAGTGGGTGCGTGATTTTTTTGGTGCAGGCTGTAGCCATGGACATGCTATGTTATCTGATGGTGAATTTGGGGTGACCCAATGCAAAAATCCTGAGGATCCATGTGGATCCGTGCTTTGTAACCACGTTTTTGCACCATTGTGGCCCCAGGCCACAGTGGGTGCGTGTTTTTTTGGTCAGGCTGTAGCCATGGACATGCTATGTTATCTGATGGTGAATTTGGGGTGACCCAATGCAAAAATCCTGAGGATCCATGTGGATCCGTGCTTTGTAACCACGTTTTTGCACCATTGTGGCCCCAGGCCACAGTGGGTGCGTGATTTTTTTGGTGCAGGCTGTAGCCATGGACATGCTATTTTATCTGATGGTGAATTTGGGGTGACCCAATGCAAAAATCCTGAGGATCCATGTGGATCTGTGCTTTGTAACCACGTTTTTGCACCATTGTGGCCCCAGGCCACAGTGGGTGCGTGATTTTTTTGGTGCAGGCTGTAGCCATGGACATGCTATGTTATCTGATGGTGAATTTGGGGTGACCCAGTGCAAAGATCCTGTGGATCCATGCTTTGTAACCATGTTTTTGCACCATTGAAGCCCCAGGCAACAGTGGGTGCGTGTGTTTTTTTGGTACAGACTGTAGCCATGGACATGTAATGTGATCTGATGGTGAATTTGGGGTGACCCAATGCAAAAATCCTGAGGATCCATGTGGATCCGTGCTTTGTCACCACGTTTTAAATGGGGAGGGAAGGAAAAACACAGAAGGGACAAGAAGCACAAGAGGGGTGTGCGGAGAAGCAGCTGGCTAAGAATGCAGGGGAGGAGTTTAACGGGGTGGGGGGGAGGAAAGGAAGGCAAAAGTCGTCCCCCCCAAGCCAGCCCTCTCTCTCTCTCTCTCTCCCTGCACGCAGTGTGACTAGGAAAGAATTAGGAGTCGATCCTTTCCTTAACCCTCTGCTTGCCAGGAGGGCAGGGGATTCCCTGCTCTTTGTTGAGTTTGAGCAAACGCAGCAACAGAAGCGGGTGGGCAGTAAGACCCTGAGGCAGAATGCAGGAAAGCATTCTGCCTTCCCTCGCCCGACCGACCGCCCGATCTTATTTTTCCCTGATTTTTGCTGCTGCGCTCCGGCTCCAGGGACCACACATTCGCTCAATAATTTTCTTAATTTATTGGGGGGGGGCTGAGCCCCCCCCAATGAATTTTTGAGGGGGCTCGGGCCCCCTCAGGCCCCATGGAGTCGGCGCCTATGATACCTATTATAAAACTAAAGAAGCTTAAGCTTCAGGGGCCCTAACCCTGGAGGGGTCCCAGAAGCAACTTTGGACCACATCACTTTTTTAAAAAAAGTCTAGCATACCCAATTTGTGTCACACAATTCAAATTGATTCTTTTTTGTTGTTGTCTATATTTCAAAATTTGAGAGTTAGTAGCATAGATGTTGTAAAGGTTTTGTAACCAAGCCCACTGAGGAAGATAACAATCATCACCCAGACCTGACTTCTATAATAATAAAATAATAATAGTAACAACAACAACAACAATTTATTATTTATACCCCACCCATCTGGCTGGGTTTTCCCAGCTACTCTGGGTGGCTCCCAACAGAATATTGAAAAAACCGATAAAACATCAAACATTAAAAACTTCTCTAAACAGGGCTGCCTTCAGATGTCTTCTAAAAGTCAGATAGTTGTCAGATAATCAACTAGAAAGACAGATAGTCTCACTTAATTCAATGGGGCTTACTCCAGCCTAAATGGATAATGGATTGCAGCTTAAATCGTGTAGGTGTCAATTAAGTGCAAAAAGTAATGTCACAGAAAAAAATTCAACACAATCATGAAGGACATTAGACATTAGAAACTTCCCTTAAACAGGGCTGCCTTCAGATGTTTTCTAAAAGTCGGATAGTTGCTGATTTCCTTGACATCTGATGGGAGGGCATTCCACAGGGCGGGCACCACTACCAAGAAGACCCTCTTTCCATGGTTCCTTTAACCACACTTCTCGCAGTGAAGGAATCACCAGAAGGCCCTCGGAGCTGAACCTCAGTGTCCAGGCAGAACGATGGGGGTGGAGATGCTCCTTCAGGTATACTGGGCTGAGGCCATTTAGGGCTTTAAAGGTCAGCACCAAAGGAGCTCCCATAACTGTTCAAGCTTCCAGCCACCAAAATGTCTCTGGCCTGGCAACTATAAATATCATGGAGACAGGGAGAGAGGTAGCATGGCTGCCAAATCTCACCTAAAGCAAAGCAAATACTGAAGCTATTTTGATGGTCCTGATCAGAGAAAACATCTGCAAAAACAAAAGAACTCCCACCCAAACACCCAAAAAGTTTCCAGTTAAATTAACACATACTTCATAACAATGGCAACTCATAGCTTTGTGGAATTACAGAGTTCTATAATTCTGTACATTGCAAATATGTTGGACTGTTTCTTGTGCCGTGGCTCTCAGAAGCTCTAAAGGGGAATAGTCAGACAAAAGAGTCTTTTTAAAAGTCTGGGAACAGGCAGCAAAGAGAAAGAAACAATACTTTTGAATGGGGCAACAATCTGGGGAAGAAGAAGAAAAAACCTTCCATGTTTATCTCCATGAATTCCTCTGGTTACCTCACTTGATTAAACAGGAGACGGTTGGGTTTCTCTCATAGTCTGGAATTTAGAGAGGAGATAGAGGGGAGAATGAGATGAAGGAAGCAGGAAGGAAAGCTTCTATGGCAAAGCGTGTTACGGACAGGGAAAGGACTCCCTGAAAACAAAGTTCTTCTAAGAGCCCACACTGAGATTTCAGGGCCCTTGTTGCTGCACAAACAGCATTCATGGAAGAGTCTGTCATGCTGGTAGCTTTGCAGAGGCCTGACCCCTCTGGCACAGGAGCCGAAAGGAGGGTCACCACAACTCATTCTCTGAACAGGCTCTTGGCCATGTCTTGCCCCCACCCCCTGTCTCTGGCAGGTGTTGACGCAAAGACCGGTCAATAGTCCTGACATTCGCTGGAAGGAATTCTAACCATCTTGCTATATGGTTCCATTTTCTATTTCCCTCCCTCTCTCCTCTTGTCCACTCTTTTACTTCTGATTGAATGATTTATTACGGTCACAGGCCAATACAACGAAACACACAATTAAAATTGTACAACTGGTTAAAACAATTAAAAACAAATAAACTTATTATTATTAAACATTCCTCCTAATCTTCCTTGAAGTCAGTTTTCTTTTGCTTTTTTCAGTCCTCTCAGTGATATAGGAAGAGACATCCCTTGAGTAAAACAATTCCAAATCTACAGAAGAGCTTTTCCTGGGAGAATTCTTAGAATACAAGTTACAATTCCATAGAATATGATCAACAGACTCTGTTTCTCTAGCTCCACACAAACACATACATATGATCATTAACTGGGATCATGTTGAATTGTTGATTTATCAATGCAGAAGGCAGCACATTAAAACAACCAAGCAATCTGAAATGGGCTTTCAGGGTTTTTGAGCGAAGCTCAGAAGAAACAGCATCACTTTTATAGGCTTTAAACATCTCAGCAACACAGGGCATGGTTAAACAGTTCCTGTTTGTGATGAACAGAAGGGTCAATTAAAACAACGGGAGGAGGCGGAGAAGCTTAATGTGGATTTTTAGGATATACTTCCCTTGCAGGAAAATTACAAGGCATTGTAACCAGCCAGGAAATTCTGGAGTCTGTCTCACCTTAGAGCAGGGGTCAGCAAACTTTTTCAGCAGGGGGCTGATCCACTGTCCCTCAGACCATGGGGTGGGTGGACTATATTTTGAAGGGAAAAAATGAACAAATTCCTATGCCCCCCAAATAACCCAGAGATGCATTTTAAATAAAAACACACATTCTACTCATGTAAAAACACTGATTCTCAGACCATCCATAGGACAGATTTAGAAGGCGATTGGGCCAGATCCGGCCCCCGGGCTTTAGTTTGGCTACCCATGCCTGAAGACTGAAGATGAACAGCACCAGTTTCCAAGCACCAAAACCACCCCACGTTCAGAGTTTACTGCAGAATTTGCTACTGCAGCTTCACAGATTAAAAGAGATAATTTTTATATAATGGCTGAGCTTTACCATTCATAACTCTGACAGCTTCACAGCAAGCCCACGAGAGAGGAAATTGATTCTCCCCATTTGCCATTATGCAGCAAAAGCAAATTTTGGGGATAGAAGTTGTCTTCATGTACATCTCTGAGCATGTGAACTCTGCACCCATGGATTAGGGAGCAGGTTTTACTCTGCTGCATATTTCATGACTTTAAATCTCTGATGGTTCAGCAAAGAGTACTTGCCCCAAACCCCAAACTTGCCCCAAGAATACTTGGCATCCAGGAATTCGCCTTTCTCTATTTTATTCTTTCCTTGCCACCAACAAGATTTTCAGCTGAACACCAGTTATTATTTTATCATTGTCAACTATCTCTGGAAGCCCACTGTGTAAATGGATTCTGATGGTTTGTTTTCTTAATCTCGTGACAATATAATTTGTGATAAAGGGCAGGAGTAGGGTCAGTTTGCTCCTAACACAGCTGCTGTCAAGGCCAAACCTGGAAGGTTAGCAAAACTTATTCAACTCTAATAGAACTGCATCTATAATTGAAAACATTGTCCTTGCAAACCTGATTTGTTTTCCTGTGATCCAAATGATCCAAAACAACCAAAGTTAGTTTTTAAGCAAAACAGAGATATCAGAGAAAATGGGGGGGGGCGGATTTGTGTATCCTCTCATGCTATCCCACCCACCAGGAGACTTTGAACACCGCTGTCATTTTGCTCATACTGTCTCATCAGCCTCCAGTCACAAAGTAATGAGGGCTCTCCAGTTGAAAAAAGCTGCTAACTTATTAACTAATGCAAAGTGTGCTTCTTTGAAGTAAGCAAATGATCTCTCACCACACTCCACTGATCACCACAGCAACTTAACCCTGCCTGCTTTGTTTAAGGATCTCTACAAACAATCTTTGTAAAGACATTTATCCCCGCTTCTGGGGATACGCTTGACGTCCCCATTCAACTGATGGTGACACATTTCTTCCTGGCGTGTGCTGCAGTCGGGTTACTGGGGCAACGCCCAAAATTCCTGCCTGGAATCTTGCCTCCTTTTCCCCCACCCACCCTGGGGGAAAAAAGCACCAGATTTGAAACCAAAACTCTCCATCAGTTCTCAAACTTCTACAATAGGTGCTTTGAGAGATCTTTCCCCAGAATATTTAGACCTCAATTCTCACACTGAGTTCAGACAGAAGGCTGAAGACAGTAATACTGTAAACAGCGAGATAAATTTGTTGGTTTTCAGAGACTCTTTGTTATAGTTGCCTCACGGTTGCTCTCTGTACAGTAATGATTTCTTCTAATAGGGAAAGATGCAATCCTGCCAGTTTTAGCCACGTTGCTCAGCACAGTGCAATCCAGGATGAAATTGCAGAAGGGCCAATTTGGATGCAGGAAATGTTCAGTAACAGTGGTGTGGCCGTGTGTAATTAAAATGTAAACCACACCCTGTTTAAAACAGGGTTTTAAATATATATTGTATACACCCATGCATTTCTCCTCAAACACATGTTGTGCCATTTCCACCACATGCCCCAAACCACCAGTGCTCAGTTTTCATCCTACGCAAGCCTGCCTCACACCTGCGTGTGGTTTCCCCAAAACTATGTAGAGGTGTCAATTCAAACTTGCAATTGGAACTGTCCCAAGTTTAGCTCTTGTACTGCAAGAGAATAGGAGGGGTGAGAAATGAGGGTGAGGGACACAGGGGGAAACATTCAGATTGACTTGCAGCTTAATGCAGACCTCCCTAATTTATACATCTCAAAGCAAAATTTGAACTGAAAGACAATTTTCCTTTGAAATTTGCAATTCTCTGAATTTTGCAACGCCGTTCTTTAGCCATAGTATTTGCAAATAAAATGTGCATGTTAATGGGAAGTGTGCAAAAGTACTCACAAACTAGAGACAATAACATGCACAATGCAGGATGGCTCAGTTAGTTAGAGTGTGGTGCTAATAACACTGAGGTTGCAGGTGTGATCCCCATATGGGACAGCTGCATATTGCTGCATTCCAGAGGGTCAGACTAGATGATCCTTAGGGTCCCTTCCAACTTTACAATTCTATGATTCTATGATTATATTTGGGGGAAGTGCTTGCAAAAATCTGTGTAATCTGCAAAACAATTCTGATGGATTTTCGTGAGGACTTAAAAAAAACACCAACCACTTCATGAACTGTCACAGAATGTGGAGGACTAAACTTAAGGTTGGATAAACAAAGAATGGGAACATGAGAAACAGATCAATTAGCATCAATGGATTTGCCCATCCTGCATGACAAAAGATTCTAAACAGGGCATTCATGGGACACATGAAATCTGCAGGCTATTTGGTCAGTACAGTGGACGCTCCGGTTGTGAATGTGATCAGTGCGGGAAACACGTTTGCAACCCTAAGCGTCCGGAACCTGCTGCGCCGTGTCTGCACACATGCGGGTTGTGATTCAGCACTTCTGTGCATGCGCAAAGCATGATTTAGCGCTTCTGTGCATGTGCAAGCGCCGAAACCAAGAAGTAACCCATTCTGGTACTTCCAGGTTCAGCGCTGTGAGCAACCCAAAATCATGCAACCCAAAGCGTCTGTAACCTGACATATGACCGTACAATAGACCCTCCAGATATGAACGTAATTCTTTCCAGGGGTCTGTCCACAATCTGAAAAGTCCATATACACTTCCGGGTTTGCTGTGTTCGCAACCCGAAGTTTACGTATCCGGAGGGATACGTAAGTAGAGGTACAACTATAATATCTCACACTATGAAGATTTTTCTCCAGAGCTTGGAGGCTACCCCCAGATATTTCATTTCACCTAGAAATAATTCACATAAGTCTATTTTGGTATAGTGTTCTTTTCTCTAACATCTGCCATTAAGCGGCCTGTTCTCTGTGATTATGTGGTCTGTAATGCAGTTGCTAAGTTTGCCCAAAGCTGGGAGGGGAAAACAGGAAGTTCAAAACTCTGTCATTATGTTGTGCTGGATGTACACTTGCTTAAGAGCTTCAGGTGCTGCCCACTTTCAGAAATAGAATTCTGGGCCAAAACTACCATCAACCATCATCATTGCAAAGCCATGAAAATGATCCATAAGGAAGAATCACGTACACTGCTATTGCTACCACCGGGCTGAATACTGACAAAATCCAGTCTCCCCAAGATGTAATACTCGAAGAAGAGGGGATGACTAGCAGGCAGAGCAAAAACATAGTGCAAACTGAGGGAGCACAGCAGATCTTGGAATTACATAGTGGGTCAGGCTAGCTTTTTCTTGGTTGTGGTTGAGTTCTCCTTGGCTTCTTTGGAATGCATGTTATATGGAGCTTTTGCAGAGAAGCCTTTCAGAGCCTTTTGCAAGAAGGATCTCAAAAAACCAAGGTGAAAGAGTGATTTTACCCAGGATCCCCTCCACCCAAGTTTAGCCTTGCAAAATAGTGGTAAGGGGGAGGCCATACCTTTCAAGTGTCCCAGTTTTCCAGGGACAGTCCTGGAATTACAAAAGCCATCTCGGCTACCGATTTGATCCTGGAATGTCCCTATTTCCTCTACCTGTGCTTCTGCCACCACACTCATGGTGGCAGCTGTGGCTGCGATGGAGAATCCTCTTGTTTTTCCATGGCCTCACTGTGGCTACCGCTGCCCTTGGGCAGCCCATAGGCTATGATTTCATCTTAAAATAAGGAAGTCTGAAAGCCTTCTGTAGATTTGGAAATCACATGAAAATCTTGCTAATGAAAAATAAGGTAATAGAAAACCAAGGGGCATCAAGGTGAGTAAAAACGAAAATAGAACAGAAAGCGGGCTAGAGAAAAATCAAACACAATGAGTGATTAAAAATGGGCCTTCTTCCCTTGTACAAGCTTACAGGCCAACCCTGCTCTGGGAAGACTGTTCGCCCCCTTATCAGACGAGCAGCTTTGCAGGCAGGCCCCAGGCCTCCCTAGTAAATCAGCCTATCACAGGCCAGATTGTCATCCTGCTGTCAAATGGACTAATAGCAGCAGGAGTTAGGGGGCCTTCTCCTGGGTGCATGACCAAACGACCAATTGCGGTCCTTGGCCTTGGCACCATGCCCAGGGGAAGTTTAAATGCCTGGCCTGTGGGGCCTTTTAATCACTCTCTTGTCGCACCTGTTCTCCCACCAACCGTCCCTCAGATTAGGGTTTGTTCCTGGATGGTACGACCTTGTTATGGACAATGTCAGTCACCTACATTTCAGGGACAGGGCTGGAATTTTTCCCACTTGGCTAATTGGCACAACCATTTGGGTTTCCGCCTAGGTAAAGGTAGCCCTGACCATTAGGCCCAGTCGTGACCGACTCTGGCGTTGTGGCGCTCATCTCGCTTTATTGGCCAAGGGAGCCGGAGTGCAGCTTCTGGGTCATGTGGCCAGCATGACTAAGCCGCTTCTGGCGAACCGGAGCAGCGCATGGACATGCTGTTTACCTTCCCACGGGAGTGGTACCTATTTATCCACATGCACTTTGACATGCTTTCGAACTGCTAGGTTGGCAGGAGCAGGGACCGAGCAATGGGAGCTCACTCCGTCACGGGCATTCGAACCGCTGACCTTCTGATTGGCAAGTCCTAGGCTCTGTTGTTTAACCCACAGCTCCACCCGGGTCCCTGGGTTTCCGCCTACCTCATAGCAATCATCACAACTTTGTAAAGCGGATAGGCATTAGGTAAGCCTAGCCTTGGTTGGAAGGAAGGTTGTGGCCTCTGCCTGCCCCTCCATGGGTTAGGGTATTCTGTTAAAAGCATCCAGGAGGAGTGGCTCCTGTCCAATGCCCAGATGGGGGCTAGGGCCAAACCACTCCTCCAACGGGGACCTCTTGGGGCACTCCCCGATTTGACATAGGACATAGGGCCATCCTAACACTTGCCATCCTAACACTTAGAATCACTCCCAGCACACAAGTGGGAGTGACATGTGCCATTGCTTACCACAATGCCTATAGCCAAACCTCACATCTGTAACCAATAAAGTTGTGGCCATATTTGATCCCCCAAACCAATATGCTGTGTGTTGTCTAGTTATCCGCACCCCAGGGAACAGGGTGGTCATGGGGCCTTGATACGCAACAAGCCCCATTGACTTCAATGGGAGTAGACATGTTTAAGATTGAAGCCTGCCCGGGTTGGGAGGGGATGAATTTCAAGCCCAAATGATGCAGTTTTTAATTTCAGGAACTGGACACAAAAAGTGCTTACCCATACAAACTGGGAAGAGTCTGCAGAAAAAGACATAAAAACAGCTCTCCGAATTACACTGCAGGGGACCGTGTAATTAAAGCAGGCCCAGGAGGAAAATTACTAAGCAAAGAATTAGGCAAGTTATGAAACACGAGAGCCAACTGTAACAAGTGTCCTCATTCCATCTGAATGAAGGGCTGTCCAGATGGAGATACACATCCTAGAATTTCTTCATTAACTCGGTTTACTGTGACAATTTATTTTCTTCACCTCAAAGAAGACGAAGCCAAGAATGTCACTTTTTGCATGTCTGTTTAGTTATACGGAAAATTATCCACGTTCTTCTGTGTCAGCTCTCCTCTGATACACTCCTGGGAGCATCCTACACTTTGAGCTAGAGTGGAATGAGCTGTATCTGAAGTTCTCAGAGAGAGAAAGAAAGGGAGAGAGAGCAGCTACCCTTGAGAATTAATTGATGGGGTGGCTTCTGGGTTCCAGTGATGTCTCATGTGAGAAGAAGAAGAAGAAGAAGAAGAAGAAGAAGAAGAAGAAGAAGAAGAAGAAGAAGAAGAAGAAGGAGAAGGAGAAGGAGAAGAAGAAGAATAGTTTAGATTTGATATCCCGCTTTATCACTACCCGAAGGACTCTCAAAGCGGCTAACATTCTCCTTTCCCTTCCTCCCCCACAACAAACACTCTGTGAGGTGAGTGGGGCTGAGAGACTTCAAAGTGTGATAGCCAAGGTCACCCAGCAGCTGCATTGAAGGAGCGGAGACGCGAACCCGGTTCCCCAGATTAGGAGTCTATCGCTCTTAACCACTACACCACACTGGCTCTTGCTGAGATATCCTCGAAAGCTGCAACTGCTTCTTCTCCTTTCTCAGGCAACAGGGGTGGGCCAGGCAGGGCACTGTCCCTGGGATTCCACTGTCTTGTGGGATGTAATCCACTGGGAGCAGTCAAATACAGCATTCCTTGTTTTCCTAGAGTGGACATGCAAGGAGATGTTTGGTCCAGCCAGTCGAAACTTCCTTGTTCCTCCTGGCTGGAGCATCCTTCCTTTTGCATGTGATAGAAGGTGGGTGTGACCTAACCTGTCCAGGTAACAAAAGGACGAGTCATGAAGCACACCTCTCTCTTTTTCACTTCCATCTACATTTGATCAGCTTCTAGGTAGGACTGCTCTGCTAGCCAGCAGAAGCTGGGATCATTCCTCCATATGGGGTAGATCCACATGTACATATTTGTAACTAAGTCTGCCTTCAGGGATCACACTGTGCTCTGTCTGATGTAAGTAAACTTCCTTTATTGACTTTGAATAAGATTGTTGCGTCTTTATTCTCTTAAGAGGTATCCAAGGGAACTTACCGTGAATGTACAATCCAGTCTGAAACAGACTGAATTGTATAATAGTGAGAGGCTTACACAAGCCTGCAACCAGTTATCTGCTGTGCATGTAAAAAGGGGAATGTAAACTCTGCTAAGTAAAGGAACTTGCTAGTGCAAGTTAGGAAGGATATGAATAAACAATATATCCTCTCCTGCCACCCTTAACATTCCCACATGCCTCAGTCCACCTCATAGGCCAGCTGGCCTTTTCTGAGGTCCTTCTCCTTACGCTCTCGCTGAGGGAGGTGCAGAGGGTAGCATCACAAGAACAGGCCATTTTAGAGTTGCCTCTCAGATGCCTGAACATATCCAAAGTGATACCCAATCTAGTCTTGTGGTCAGAACAGCCTTAACCACCCTGGTGCTTTGCAGAAATTTTGAACTATAAATCTCATTATGGTGGGCGAGCATCTGGTGGGCAATGCGGGGGGAGATGGTTTGGTAAGATTATCCACCTTGAACCATGGGGATTATTATTCAGAAACCTGAGTCTGACTAGCCACATGATCACCAAGTGACCCTGGACTCCTATCAGCCTACTCCACAGGGCTGTTGTCAATAAAAAAGTGGAATAGTTCCTGTGCATATTGTCCTCAGTTTTTTTTTTTAAGGAAAGGTAGGATACAATCTTAATAGACAGACAAAAGGCAATGGTAGGCTGTGAAGTCAGAGTCAGGATTGAAGGCAAATACCAAATTTGACTGATATGTTCAGCAGAACCTTTTGACAGACCCTTCTGGGCACTGTGTTTGGAGGCTTAAAAAGAGTGATAGAGGACATATTGCAGATAACAAGAGTGGCAGGAAATTACAACATTGATTTACCCTGTCAGCTCTGAGATGGAAGAAGGGGTTTTCCCATCCTGAAAAAAGGTACTTTCAGGCATGTTTTCCTTAGCAGGGAAGTATGTGAGGGAAGATCTGAGAGTGATTTAAAACGTGATTAAAACATATGCCTCAAGGCAAAATATGACTATGAGACTTTAAAAAAAATACACACACACACACACACCCAGGGGAACTTGCCTACAAAACATTCCACAATAAATAGCTATGGAGGAGTTTCCAGCATAAAGCCACACGTTATCTTCAAAATATCTACATCTTTCACACATCAAAAGTTGCTCTGACATGCAGCACAGAAATGTTTGCCCTGAAACTATCAGTACTAGCAACAGGATTCACAAAGGAATTTGCTTATAAAGTATTATTAACCCACACATACACAAAAATACACATACATAGTTCAAAAATTACCAGTTCAGAACATACAGAGATGCTCTTTGGGATAAGGCTAAAGACCCATGTTCTCTATTCTTGCAGAGGCCAACCACATGCCTTGGGAATCCTGCAATCAGAAACCGAGTGCAACATGGTTCTCTTTCCTCTTGCAATTCCCATCAACTAGTATACAAAGGCATACTGCCTCTGACAATGGACAATCATAATGTAGAACAGACAACTTTTCTCATGCATGCTCCCATGCATGTCATGGTGGTGTCCACTGCCATTGTTGACATCACCCAATAGGTTCTGTACTTATGCAGGAAGAACCAGATGCACATATATAGCATGGGGGACACCTGGCTTACTAGCAGTATATGTGTACAGGATCTAGGGGTCTTGGTAGACCACAAGCTTAACATGAGTCAACAGTGTGATGTGTTGGGGGGAGGGGAAGGCTAGTGCTATTCTAGGCTGTGTCAACAGAAGTATAGTGTCCAGTTCAAGGGAAGTCATAGTCCCACTCTAGTCTGTCTTGGTCAGATCCCAACTGGGTACCGTGTTGTGTTCTGGGCATGAAAAGTTAAGAAGGATTTGATTTGATGGCCTCAAGGTGTTTTCCAAATCTAAAGGTAAAGATAAAGGACCCCTGACAGTTGAGTCCAGTTGCGAACGACTCTGGGGTTGCGGTGCTCATCTCACTTTACTGGCCAAGGGAGCCGACATTTATCCACAGACAGTTTTTCCGGGTCATGTGGCGAACATGACTAAGCTGCTTCTGGCGAAACCAGAGCAGCGCACGGAAACGCTGTTTACCTTCCCGCTGGAGTGGTACCTATTTATCTACTTGCACTTTGATGTGCTTTCAAACTACTAGGTTGGCAGTGGCTGTGACTGAGCAATGGGAACTCACCCCATTGCGGGATTCGAACCAACTCTATACTGCAAGATATCCCTAGAACAATGTGACCCTTGCCAGATATTGCCGGACTACAATTCCTATCAGCCTCAATCAGCAAGGCCAATGGTCAGGGGTGATGGGAGTTATAGTCCACACTGTTGGCTACCCTTGCCCCAATGACAGTGGGAACAGCACTCACATTTGCTGTCTCTAAAAGAGAGCTGAGTTTTTCCTATTTGGCAGACTGTTCTTACATTCACGTTGAAACCAAAGAAGGCTTCATATACAGTGGTACCTCGGGATAAGAACTTAATTCATTCTGGAGGTCTGTTCTTAACCTGAAACTGTTCTTAACCTGAGGTACCGCTTTAGCTAATGGGGCCTCATGCTGCTGCCATGCAATTACTGTTCTCATCCTGAAGCAAAGTTCTTAGCCCGAGGTACTATTTCTGGGTTAGCGGAGTCTGTAACCTGAAGAGTCTGTAACCCGAGGTACCACTGTAATTAGTTATAAGTGCAAGTGAAAACCACTTTTGAACCTTGCCGAGACCATATATCACCGGTCTTGAAAGACCTACATTGGCTCCCAGTACGTTTCTGAGCACAATTCAAAGTGTTGGTGCTGACCTTTAAAGCCCTAAACGGCATCGGTCCGGTATATCTGAAGGAGCGTCTCCTCCCCCATCGTTCTGCCCGGACACTGAGGTCCAGCTCCGAGGGCCTTCCAGTGGTTCCCTCACTGCGAGAGGCCAAGTTACAGGGAACCAGGCAGAGGGCCTTCTCAGTAGTGGCGCCCGCCCTGTGGAACGCCCTCCCATCAGATGTCAAAGCGATAAACATCTACCTGACATTCAGAAGACATCTGAAGGCAGCCCTGTTCAGGGAAGTTTTTAATATGTGACATTTTAGTGTATCTTTCATCTTTGTTGGAAGCCGCCCAGAGTACAAATAATAAATAATAATAATAATAATAATAATAATAATAATAATAATTAATCTATATTTTGCCTGCTTTACTGTGGAATTTTGCTGAAGTGGTGGCATTACCCAAGGCGGAAATTTTAACCCATGTATAGCTTAATATAGTATTATGTTTTTATTCCATTGGTTATAATGGTCACATATCAGTTAGTGACTTAGCAGCAGTTGTTTGGATGAGAGGGAAATCTGTATTATGCAAAAAGCATCCACTGAAAAACACTATCCTTAGACATCTCCTGTGTGTTCTTCTCCAGAAACAATTTTGTTGAAAAAAAAATAAACTAGGATGTTTCTCCTCATTGGTTCAATAAAAGTCACTAGACTTTTCCAGATTGACATTAGCTTGGCTACCTTCTGTTTCCACTCCTAGGCTGCTACCCTTACCATGTCTACTCAGAAGTTAGTCCTATTGAATTCAATGGCGCTTCCTCCTGAGTAAGCAGGGCTAGACCTAGACTAGCAGGTATACACCCACATCTACTCTGAATACAGAGTATTATAGAAGGGTCTGGAAACTTCTGTTTCAGTGTATCTGAAGAAGTGTGCATGCACACGAAAGCTCATACCAAGAACTGACTTAGTTGGTCTTTAAGGTGCTACTGGAAGGAATTTTTTTATGTACTCTGAAGTTAGTGCTATTTAATTCAATGGAACTTACTCCCGAGTAAGTGGGATTAGGGTTCCACTCATGTCTACTCAGAATTCATGGGATATTGATTTCAATGGAGCACACTCCTGTGTAAATTGGGTTTGGATTACATCCTTAGACTTTAAAACCAAAAACCAAAAACCTTCCTTCCAGTATCTAAAAATTTGTGGTTCCTATTTCTATCATCAAGACACACATTCACAACCACGAAGGGTAGAGGTTCTGTTTTATTCCACCACCGCCACCTTGTCCCAAGACAAAGGATAGCACCAGCTATCAGTTGTCTTCTGGTTGTTCCAGAGAGTTTCACTTCTGTAATTACAATCGTTCCTCTTACCTGCAGGAGAAAAGGCAGCGGAGATCCTCCAGCCCCCGTTGAACTGAGTTACTTCCAGCACCGAGCGAAGATGCACTTGCAGCCTGGTCAGAAACTTGCTCTCCTAAAGGAGGCTTGGGGAATAAACGCAAGGCAAGCCAAACCCAGCAGGGTGTTGTGGGGGAACTTTAACATGAAAAGGGAGGAGGGGGGAAATCTCTCTCCATCCTACTTTCCAGGGACTTGAAGACGCTGTCTTGCAAAACGGATACTGAGTTAAGAGAGAGAGGGAGAGGGAGAGAAATGAAAGACGGGAACAAATGAAGTAGTAGTTAAAACTCCAGAATTTCCACAGTAGCAGCAGCAGCAGCAGCACCCGGGACGGAGCGCTGCGCCCTTGTTGCTCAGAGTGAGGCTAAGTTTGGTAGGATGGGAAGGCGAGGGGGCCAGGGAAGTGAGGAGGTGGTGTTTTTGGGAGGGGTCTGTAGCGGGAATGAAGGGTGTGTGCGAACCGATGCAGAGGGGAAGCTAGAAGGGACCTTGCAAGCGAGGAAGGAAGCCTTAAGAGAAGAGGGAACATGGAGGGACATCGGGGATTGTCTCAAATCCTAGGCAACCCTAAAGGCCCTTTTCTAGGGAGTGAGCCTAATGGTTGCGGACTTCATTTGCATTTTGCAACTCCTAGGTATGCCCTGAAAGAGATCGCAGGACAGGTAGAATGCGGAACAGAAAGGGAAGCGGTGAGGATTTGTCTCTGGGAATGGAGCGGGAAGGGAACTAGTAGCTGAGGAAGAAAGATACAGTGGCACCTCGGGTTACACACGCTTCAGGTTACAGACTCCGCTAACCCAGAAATAGTACCTCGGGTTAAGAACTTTGCTTCAGGATGAGAACAGAAATCATGCTCCAGCGGTGCGGCAGCAGCAGGAGGCCCCATTAGCTAAAGTGGTGCTTCAGGTTAAGAACAGTTTCAGGTTAAGAATGGACCTCCTGAACGAATTAAGTGCTTAACCCGAAGTACCACTGTAAAAGGAGAGAGTTTGGATTGGGGTGGGAATCATTATCTCTCTCAAGAGGGTCCCAAGTCAAGAAGTTCTGGGACAAGACACTGGATTGTAACATTTTGGCTGCCAAGAGTCCCAGAGGTAGAGGATTTAGTTTTCTTGCATTTTGCACTGGGTGCCTTCTTAGTTGGAGGAAGAAAAGCAGGAACCAGATCTCGGTTTGCATGGAGAAGGTCCCAGATGTCATTCTTGGTATCTGCAGGTAGGACTGGGGAAATCCCTGCCTGAAAAGGTGGACAGGTGCTGACAGCCAGTGCCAACCAGCATCTCCGACCTGGCATTCTCCAGATGATTTGAACTACAATTCTCATTATCCCTGACCATTAGTCATGCTGGCTGTGGATAGTGAGAGTTGGAGTTTGCGGGGTTTCAGGTAGGGAAAAGGTGTGCTAGGCATGGGGAGCCTCCAGCCAGCTGGCCAAATAAGATCTAATTTTGATGGTATACCTGTTTCTCCCAAACCTCATCCACCTGTCACACACATGATATCATATCAACTGTGGGGCATGTAAAGAATACATGACTAGAAAGGAACTAGGTTTGGCATGTGGAACTCACTTACAGACAAGCAAGCCCCTTTAAAGTTGTAAGAACACTCCCAAATTAGTTGTAAATATTATTTTAAAGTTTGATCTGAGTACCACGTTAAATAAAAGAGAAACAGCAGAATAAAAGCAAAAGTTAAATGTTTTAATCACATTCATGTGTGTGTGTGTGTGTGTGTGTGTGTTGGTGTGTGTACATATACCACACACACACACACACACACACACACATGAATGTGATTCTCATATATATATATATATATATATATATATATATATATATATATATATATAAATGTGCTGTTTAGGGAAGTTTTTAATGACTGATATTTTAATGTATTTTGAGTCTCTGTTGGAACCTGCCCAGAGTTACTGGGGAAACCAGCCAGATGGGTGGAGTACAAATATTATTATTATTATTATTATTATTATTATTATTATTATTATTATTATTATTTTGCTTCCAGTGTTACAACAATAAAAGCAACCAGATTGCAAAACTTAAATACAATGAGCACAGAGGGGTAAAATAATCACATCTACAATTTTTCAGGGTGAAAAAAATTAAGATTGTCTTTGCGCGGTTCTGAGATGAGTCACTTTCTGCACGTCTCTGGGGAGCACTTTCAGTACATTGGGTGCCACCACAAAGAAGATCCTTCCTTCGCCCAGGTATCACCATTAATGGTAGGACACCCAGGTCTCTGGTGTAGACCTGAGTGCACAGGTGGATAACATGGAAGTATTTGCGCTCATTCAGTCACCAAGCCTATATCCGGCTTCAAAAGGTAAGCATCAACACATTGGATTGTGCTATGAAATGGCTCAAGGCCAGTGAATCTGTTTATACCATGGTGAAATAGGTTCATAATGACTGGTCCCACAAACACTGGTGGAGGAACGGGTCTGCGGAGGGAGCGCACCACCCCTGGCACCACTATTCTGGGTGGTGCCATCATAGCGCCCACCCAACACACGCCACTCACCCCCCCGGGTGCTGGGTGCCATGCCCCCACAGGCAGCCCGTCACACCCAATGATGCGTGCCACGCCCCGGGGGGTGCCAGCCACACCCCCACATGCTTTTCACCCCCACTAGTGGAGCATGCAGCTTCACTACTGCCTACAAAGCAGTGGCTAGTAGCTGTATTTTAAGATGGCCAGTCTTCTAAGATAGCCCTATATTAAATGCATAACACAGGCATGGCCAAACTTGGCCCTCCAGCTGTTTTGGGACTACAACTCCCATCATCCCTAGCTAACAGGACCAGTGGTCAGGGATGGTGGGAATTGTAGTCCCAAAAGTGCTGGAGGGCCAAGTTTGGTCATGCCTGGCATAACAGTAGTCTAACTACAGCATAAATCATAATGGCTAGGCTACCTGGAATCCCAGCTGAACTGGTGGAAGACCCCCCAAGCCACTGCAATCACCTAATCCTCCATCAACTATCTAGGAGGACCCCCAGAGTCCATCAACAACCCTGAGTCCAACCTTGATCTTAAAGAGGAGCATAACTCAATCCAGAGTTGATCACCACCTTTGATCACCACCTTTCCCAGCAGATGTCTCAGCCATCAACCAGGTGAGAAAGAACTGAGAGAGATAGAATTAATTGGTGTCGGTTTGAATCAAGAGAAATTAGAAAAAGGAAAAGGAAGAGACCAGCAAGCGGATGAAAAGAGAAGGGAAAATGAAGGAATAAAAGGCACAAGTTTCTCTATTAGAGGAGGTGAAGGAGAAAAACCGAGACTGAGAGCTCTCATGCCAATTTTAGCCCCGCTTGGCCAAGTATTTTGGTCTTTTTATAGCTGCTTCTGAAATAACTTACTGTGCAGGGGAGAAGGAGGGGTGTTGGATGGATAGAAATATGACCCTAGGTATGTAAAAAAAAAAACCTCCACCCCCTTTGAAAATACGGATTCAGGTATTTTGAGCTGAGGTTTAAGCTGAAGAGAGGAAAAACAATGGGGAGGCAGGCTATTCATCTTATCAGATTTGGATGGGGGGGGGATGTTATTTTGAGATGAGAAGATTCTTACCAAATTGCTTTCTAGCTTGTGGTCTAAATTAAAAGGCCCATGGCAGGAATATTTTGGGTGGTAGCTCAGCTGTGGCTTGATGGCTGGAGCCGCCACTCCACCCTTGTAGAAAATTCCCAGGTTCTTATTTTTGGGACAGCTTTGATCAGAGGCATCTGTTGTGAGGTGCAGAGAGATATCAGCTGGATTAACAATACTTTATGGCCCTGTATCCTTTGCCTTCCAGAAGGAGGATTCTGAATAGTTTTTTTTCCCCTGATGCAAGTTTGGCTTACCTGTTTATAGCACACACAAAAATCCATTTTTTAATTGATACAAAATCATTTATGCTCATTCTCAACATGATTCTTTCAATCAAGATTCTGCCATCCAGATTGGTGTGTGTGGTTACTTGGAGCTGTACTCAATTAATCTTTACCCAGAGTAGACCTGTTGAAATTAATGGTCATAACTGACTTGGGTCTATTACCTTTAGTAAATCTACTCTGATTGAAATTTAATTGAATACACCCCTTCATACATGAGTGAGGAACCTTTGACCCTCCATTGAATCATAGACCAATACCCCCCCCCCGAGTCATCTAAGGGACACCGGTGGTGCTGTGGTCTAAACCACAGAGCCTCTTGGGCTTGCTGATTGGAAGGTTGGCGGTTCGAACCCCTGCGACGGGGTGAGCTCCTGTTGCTCGGTCCCAGTTCCTGCCAACCTAGCAGTTCGAAAGCACAACAAAGTGTAAGTAGATAAATAGGTACCGCTCTGGCGGGAAGGTAAACAGCGTTTCCATGTGCTGCTCTGGTTTTGTCGGAAGCGGCTTAGTCATGCTGTCCAGAAAAACTGTCTGAGGACAAACATTGTCTCCCTCAGCCAGCAAAGCGAGATGAGCGCTGCAACCCCAGAGTTGCAGTTCCCATCATCCATGGCCATTGGCCATGCTCTCTCTCTCTCTCTCTCTCTCTCTCTCTCTCTCTCTCTCTCTCTCTCTCTCTCCCCCTCTCCACACTGTATATATGTAATATTTATAAATTATGTGCATCCATGCAAAAGGCTTTTAAGTCCAAAGGGCTCACCACTAGGGGTGCCTACCCACCATACATTTAATGCACAATTCAAGCACATGCCTTCTCCCAAACAATTCAGGAAACTGTAAATTATCCCTCACAGAGCCACAGTTCCCAGCACCCTCCAACAACTACAGTTTGAAAGATTCTTTGAGAGAAATTATGTGCTTTAAATGTGTGGTGTGTATGCAGCCTATGATCAGTATTAAATGATACAGAGAGAAGAAAAGGTGGTAGGTTCAAGATCTGAAGGGAACATAATCTCCTTAAATATATGGATTTGACAAAGCATTGGGTAGAGCACTCAGAAATCAGAGGAAGCTTCAATCAGGACAATCCCCCTGGTGTGAATGCTCTCAAATAACACTGGGGAACAAAAATTTTGTTGCATTGACACCTGCAGTTGTTCTAACCTAATTTCGATGTGCTGATTTCATATCTGAAGTTGGTTTTGTTCTGTAAGCTCTAGTTTTTTTTGGTAGTTCATGTTTTTCACTTTTCAACCTAATCTTTGTTATTCACAATGCAAGAATCCAATATTTTATTAAACACATAGCCAAAGTAGTACAATATGAGTATAAATGTAAGTGACTTATATAGCATTGAGCATGACATGTATAGCATTGGAAATGACGTGTATATCTATGTACAGTTGGAGGTAAGCAAAAAAATGTATTCCCTTGGAATACACAGTATACACATGACACATTTTTGTCTACTTGAAGAAGCCATGGTCCGATCTGAAAAATACAAATATTTAGGTTACAAAACTATAAAAATAAAGAAAAATTAAGTTTGCAAAACAATAATTACCATGTGGTTAGGGTAGACCAACGTGTCAGTGTCCACTTATCCCCAGTGTAAATATGACATATCGGCAAAAGTCAGAAATTGAAAGATAACTATAGCATGTACACGAAAATCGATTTCAGATTTGAATTCAGCATTGAAAGAACACATAAGAACAGTTGAAAAATCTCATGCAACAGAAAATGGGGGGGGGGGGAATTGTTTCCCAGTGATAACTCCAGTATATAATTATCTGAGAATTAATCAACAAGTAATAGACATAATCAGAGAAAACACTGATGCATAAAAATGATCACTTGCTGCCAAGGCTGGATGAGGTACTGCTCAAATATAATGCTGACCAATTGACATATTCATGATTAAATGGTGACAAGACTTGGGAAGAAAATCTCCATAGGGGTGCCAACAGCAGTATGCAGCCCCCTTATCCTGAATATGGATCTGGCCCTCTGTCAGGTGTGGTGTGCAGACTGGGCACCCCCATCCCTAACAAGGGAGGAGGCACCTCCATGCTGCTGGTAACCACCTTCTGCCTCTCAGCAAGAGGCCAGAGGTGGCCACCATATCCATTCAGCACCAAGGCCACAACCTGTGGCCTAAGAAGAACCCTAGATGTAAGATTTGGTGGGATACAGAGGGAGGATGGCAGACCTACTGGTGATTCCCAATGTCTAAAGGTTAAAAAAATAGGTAAAGGACCCCTGGACGGTTAAGTCCAGTCAAAGGCAACTATGGGGTTGTGGTGCTCATCTCTCTTTCAGGCCAAGAAAGCCGGCATTTGTCCGCCAGCATGACTAAACCGCTTCTGATGCAACAGAACACTGTGACAGAAGCCAGAGTGCATGGAAACACTGTTTACCTTCCTGCTGCAGCGCTACCTATTTATCTACTTGCACTGGCATGCTTTTGAGTTGCTAGGTTGGCAGGAACTGGGACAGAGCAACAGGAACTCACCCCGCCGCGGGGATTCGAACCGCTGACCTTCTGATCGGCAAACCCAAGAAGCTCAGCAGTTTATACCACAGTGCCACCCACATGCTTTCCCCCCTAAAGTCTATGACTAGGTGAGTGACCATGTGATTGGCCTTGTGGGGTATGCTGGAGAATCCAGGTATTTGCCCCACTTTCCTCCTCCCCATCACCAAGTTTTAATTCAGTTACTTTTCCTTTCACTCTCATCCTTTGCTCTGGGCTGCTGGTTTCCTAGTGAAGATAAAAAGGACTTTTCCATAGCACCTTCCTTATTAGGGGAATCCCAACTTTAGCTATTAGGCGGGTTAAACCACAGAGCCTAGGACTTGCCGATCAGAAGGTTGGTGATTCGAATCCCCGCGATGGGGTGAGCTCCCGTTGCTCGGTCCCTGCTCCTGCCAACCTAGCAGTTTGAAAGAACATCAAAGTGCAAGTAGATAAATAGGTACTGCTCCAGCGGGAAGGTAAACGGTGTTTCTGTGCGCTGCTCTGGTTCGCCAGAAGTGGCTTAGTCCTGCTGGCCACATGACCCGGAAGCTGTATGCCGGCTTCCTCGGACAATAAAGCGAGATGAGCGCCGCAACCCCAGAGTCGGCCATGACTGGACCTAATGGTCAGGGGTCCCTTTACCTTTATTCACTTGATACACACACACCCAAATGTAATACATGATCCCCAGTGATGTGTTCTGTTGGGAACTGGCTTCAGACACCTGGCCCATTGGCAGGCAAACTCTTCATTACAAAGATGTCTGCAAACATGACATGAAGGCTGGCAATGTTAAACCCGCCATGTGGGAATCTCTGCAGATGACCTCAGTGCTTGGAGACAAATAACCAGGTTGTGCATCCACAGCAGTGACCAGAGGAAGAATGACCACTTGGAGGAACACAAAGAGAAGAATCGCATCTGCAGCAGCATAACTGGATACCTTCATCTGCCCCAACTGCAACAAAACATGTCTCTCCTGTATTCGTCTCTACAGCCACAGCAGGCGCTGTGACTCTACAACAGTTTGACTTCACCCACAAAAGTGAAATCTTCCATTGGTACCTGGGACAGATGGATGGTAGCAGCAAGACTACAGCAACATGATGCTTGTCTTAGTCCTTTGATTATCCCTTTTCTCCCCAATTTAAAGAGTACCCTTTCTGAAATATGTTATAGCAGCTTGGAAGCAAAGAATGGGGCTGGTGGAATGATGAGGAGCTCCAAAGTTCTTGCAACAGGTGTGTTAGTTCAAAGTAAGCATATGTGTGGGAGAGAGGAGGAGATATTCCTCCTCACTCCCACCCTTCCTGCAATTTCATGACTGGGCATTTGGGGGTTCAGATCTGGGTTGGACTAGGGCCACTCCAAAATGCAGGATCAGAGACACAACTGAACAGTTATACTCCCTGTTAAAACAAAGATAAAGCCTATTTGGTATTCATTTCCAAGATATAGCCTTCTGTAGAATCATGCATTCAGGACTCCCATTAACTTTCCAAGTATAAACCATCCCTTGGAAAAATATTTGGAAATAAATTTCCTTAAAACGTAATGATGTTGCTGAAGCAGCCAGGAAAAAGAACAGCAGAACCTGGCAGAGCAGGGCAAAGACATGTTGCTGCCAGAGGCAAAGGACAAGATAACATCCACTTTTCATTCCATGTGTTAGAAATTTGGTGGTGGGATGATTGCAGCTGATTGTAGAAGGGGCACAGGGTGTCATATAACATGCACACAACTCTATCTGTCTTCAAACATCCTACCTCGCTCCCCAGCACCCACCACCTGCAGCTGCCACCTCACCCTGTCAAATGGTAGGGCTGGCCTTGCAATCTGTCAATGGCTAATGGAGGCAGAGGCCAAGGATTGAACCTGGAGCCTTCTGCATGCAAGGCAGTTGTTCTACCACTGAGCTATAGTGCTTTCTCCTAATCCCTTTCCTGGTTTTTAATGTTATATGGCTGATTTCAAGCAACTGCCTATGGTTTGGTCTTCAACATTCTATGGTGTGTAAGCATCCTTGAATCTAAATTGCTGGTTTTAAATCTTTTAATGTATTTCAACTATTGTTTTTAACTAGTTTGTTTTTACTGCTTTGTATTTTATAATGTGTTTCTAAAAGTTGCTAGCTGTCTTGAATCCCAACTTGGGAGAAAGGTGGGAAAACAACAACAACAATTCAAAACTAGCCAGCAATAACATTGTCTGGAAAACCTTGTAGCTGTACTACCAGAAGATGGCCTGTATTGGAATTGGTTAGTGTCTAAGAGAAGGAAGTTCCCCACAGCTATAGAAACAGTTGCTAGGAATGTCTTTGAGGATAAATTTTATTAAAAGTAAATTGCTATGGCAAGATAGGATTATATTCTGCCAATAATGTATTTACCATAACTGTTATGATGAACATTGATACTGATTTGCTGATGCATTTATTATCTGGGTTTTTTTTACTATGCCTTCAGGCTTGCAATAAACCTGATTGATTGATTGATCTAGCAAAATGTCAGCTGATGAACTGCAGAGCTGATTGACACAATTAGGTTTCCTAATAGAATGGGCATTGTAGTGCAGCCTTGCAAATATCCGCTCAGGTATAAGTCTCACTAAGTTCAATGGGGCTTAAGTAAAGGTAAAGGTAAAGGTACCCCTGCCCGTACGGGCCAGTCTTGACAGACTCTGGGGTTGTGCGCCCATCTCACTTAAGAGGCCAGGGGCCAGCGCTGTCCGGAGACACTTCCGGGTCACGTGGCCAGCATGACATCGCTGCTCTGGCGAGCCAGAGCCGCACACGGAAACGCCGTTTACCTTCCCGCTGGTAAGCGGTCCCTATTTATCTACTTGCACCCGGAGGTGCTTTCGAACTGCTAGGTTGGCAGGCGCTGGGACCGAGCAACGGGAGCGCACCCCGCAGCAGGGATTCGAACCGCCGACCTTTCGATCGGCAAGTCCTAGGCGCTGAGGCTTTAACCCACAGCGCCACCTGCGTCCCAATCAATGGGGCTTACTCCAGCCTAAATGGGTAATGGATTGTGGTTTAATTTGTGTAGAAGGTGCCAATTAAGTGCAAAAAGTATGTCATAGGAAAAAATGCAACACAATCACAAAGGATGGGTAGAGAACCAATAGTTCTATGGGAAAGGCATTGTCTCAAAGTTCCAAAATCATGTTCCGTATAAACTTAAATCTTGGAAGTTCAGTGACCTGCATCTGCTTAGGAGCTGGCCAAAATGGGGTGGGGGGGGAGAGTGGGTGACAAGGGCCATTTCAACAGGCAAATGCTGCCATCTACTGGACCCTCCATAATATAGTGTTGCATTCCACTTGGACCTAGTGGGCAGCACAAGCAATCTAGGGTCTTCTTTCTCTCCATTCAACACCCCTCCCTCTCCCCTGCACAGTATGTTATTTCAGAAGCAGCTATAAAAAGACAAGCATACTTGGCCAAGTGGGGCTAAAATTGACCTGGGAGCTCTCAGTCTTGTGCTCCCCCCTCCACCTCCTCTATTAGCAAAACTTGTGCCTTTTATTCCTTCATCTTCCCTTCTCTTTTCATCCGCCTGCTGGTCTCTTCCTCCTCCTCTTTCTAATTTCTTTCAAATAATACTTAGGAATAAATGAGAAATGTCTTTACAACCAGTTTCAATCCATTGAACACTTACTATACAAGGTTATCACCCCCCAAAAAAATATTACACACACTTGGTGAAAAAATGGAACTTACTTAAAAGTGATCCCTTATCACTTTATTTGTATTTATGTTTTCTATATCTGAATTTACAGTGTTTACACTTGGTTTTTGCTAGGGACTGTAGTTGGGGGTTTTGTGTGTGTTTGTGTGTGTGTGTGTGTTTTACATTGAGAGGGCAGTATAAAAAGAAAGAACAAAAGGATGGGATATAAATGCAACCAGCCAACCAATATTCAGATAGGGCAAGAAGATCCACAAGATCATCTCTGTTACTAGGTTCTGTTATCCATGCAGTGAGAAGAGGATACCTCTGGGCAGGAGTGGCTGACATGCATCAGAACCATTGAGGTGGATGGCATTGAGCCCAATAATTTGTGGAGCCAGAACCAACGACAGGCCGAGTCAACAATTTTTGGGTTTCTGTTCCATCCTCCTCCCTGTTGAGTTCTACAAGGGTCAACTAAGGAGAAAGAAGTTGAAAGGCAGACAGAAAGAGGTTGGTGGGTTATTGCCTCATTTGCCCTAACAGAACAGCCTCCACTATCTTTAAATCATATCATATTTCTTTCTTTATATCATATCACCTTTATATCATATACAATTATAGTGATTTGGATCCAGACTGTGCTGCAAACAGGCTTTCTTCCCCCTTCCTTTTAGATTGAGCAGAGCACAGAACTCGATCTCAGGTTTGTGGGTTTGAGCCCAACGCTGGGCTCAAGATTCTTGCATTGCAGAGGGTTGGACTAGATGGAGCTTTCCAACTCTACAATTCTATGATTCTATGAGAGCCAGTGTGGTGTAGTGGTTAAGAGCAGTAGCTTCATAATCTGGTGAACTGGGTTCGCGTCTCCGCTCCTCCACATGTAGCTGCTGGGTGACCTTGGGCCAGTCACACTTCTCTGAAGTCTATCAGCCCCACTCACCTCACAGAGTGTTTGTTGTGTGGGAGGAAGGGAAAGGAGAATGTTAGCCGCTTTGAGACTCCTTCGGGTAGTGATAAAGCGGGATATCAAATCCAAACTCTTCTTCTTCTTTGCAGAGAGGTTGGCAAGTGTGCAAAAGGGGCTGGGAACCCATCCATTTGAAGGCAGAGTTTGCAGCCAAATCCTTTCAGCAAAGAGACAGCTTTAAAGGGGCTCACTGTCTGCACCAAACAGCTGACAGTGAGCTCCACATGCCAAACCTACCTCCTGATAGTTCCTTTCTAGTCATGTATTCTTTACATGCCCCAGAGTTGATATCACATATGATATCATGTGTGTGACAGGCAGATGAGGTTTGGGAGAAACAGTCTTACCAGCAAAATTGCAGACAGGGACTTTCCTAGCCCTACTTGCAGATGCCAAGAATGACACCTGGGATCTTCTCCATGCAAACCGAGATTCCCCAAACTGGTTCCTCCTTTGCTTCCTCCAACCAAGAAGGTGCTCAGAGCAAAGGTAACAAAGCTAAATCCTTCACGTTTAGAAGCTAGACTCTTTGCAGTGAAAAGGTTACAGACAATGTCCCTGAACTGCTTTGCTGCGGACTGCATAGAAATTGACTATTCCCACAATAAATTAGAATTTATTTTTATTTTATTTTATTAAAAAACTCTCTCTCCTTTTCTCTTTCTTCCTCACCTGCTAGTTCCTTCCCCATTCCATTTCCAGTGACAAACCCTCACCACTCTCCTTTGGGATATTCGACCTGTCCTGGGATCTCTCTCTGTGCAACCCTATGACTTGTTCACTGCAAAGGAAGTCTGCGCTCAATAGACTCACTTCTTAGAAAGGGCGTTTAGGGTTATCTAGAATTTGCAACAATCCCTGAGGTCCCTCCAAGCGCCCTCTTCTCTTCAGGCTTTCTTCCTTACCCACAAGGTCCCTTCCAGCTTCCACTCTAAATCGTTTCACACACACCCTTCATTCACGCTGCAGACCCTTCCCAGAGGCACCGCCTCCTCACGTCCCTTCCCATTTGCCTGCCAAACTTAGTATCTTCCTTCCAAAATTAGCCTCACTCTGAGAGCAATGGGGTCGCGTCACTCTGTCCCGGTTGCTGCTGTTACTACTGTGAAATTTGCGGAGTTTGAACTATTTCATTTGCCCCGTCTTTCATTTCCTGACTCGGTCGGTATCGGTTTTTCAAGAGAGTGTCCTCATATCTCTGGGAAGTAGGATGGAGGAAGGTTTTTAACCCCATCCTCAAATACCCTGCTGGGTTTGGCTTTCCTTTTATTTGCTCCCCAAGGCTCCTTTTGGATAACAAGTTTCTGATCTGGCTGCAAGTGTATCTCTCAGTGCTGGAAGTAACGTAGTTCAATTGGGACTGGAGGATCTTCGCTGCTTTTTCTCCTACAGGTAAGACGAATGATTGTCGTTACGTGGTGGTGCAGTGGTTAAGAGCGTTAGTCCAAACCTCCTCTGCAGTAGGAAGTAACAATGGGACAACGAATGTATTCTAAAGAGCTCTCATCCCCTAATCCCTGAAGGTGTCTGATATGTTTATTTAGCTGTAGCTATTAGATAAAATGTGTTAGTTAAGGACAGAAACGTGAAAAGCAATTATACATATTTGATGATTAAATGATATATAATTATCATTTAACAGAGATAAAGAATGCAATTAAAGATGTGGAATTAGACTTTATTTATTTTTAAATTGCTATCTCAGCCAGTGTGGTGTAGTGGTTAAGAGCGGTAGATTCATAATCTGGGGAACTGGATTCGCGTCTCCGCTCCTGCACATGCAGCTACTGGGTGACCTTGGGCTAGTCACACTTCTCTGAAGTCTCTCAGCCCCACTCACCTCACAGAGTGTTTGTTGTGGGGGAGGAAGGGAAAGGAGATTGTTAGCCGCTTTGAGACTCCTTAAAGGGAGTGAAAGGCGGGATATCAAATCCAAACTCTTCTTCTTCTCTACGGAAGTGAAACTTTCTGGAACCACCAGAAGACAACTGATACGTGCTTGACGGAGTCTCCTTCTATCTTTGAATCCTCAGGGGGGAGAAATAAGACACGATCACAATCCTTCGTGGACGTGAAGGAAGTACCGAATGTGGGACTTGATGGTACAGTACTTTGAAAACTAAAACATTAGAACCACAAGTTTTGAGATGCTAGAAGGAAGTTTCTATTCATGTCTAAGCATGGGTGTAGCCAGGGGGGTGTAGGGAGCAGCTGCCCCCCATCAAGTAATTAAACCTAAATGACTAATTGTATTGCAGATAACTTTGTTCTGGCACCTCCAAACATAAAGCCTGCCTCCTTGTCTAAGGATGTAATCCTAACACAATTTAATCTGGAGTAAGCCCCATTGTAGTACAGATGGCTCCCCATTTACAAGGGAGTACCATTACAAGCCCCTGCGCATGCGCAAAATCACGTATAATGGGGAGCACCCTGAAATGACTCACCCCAGAGCCCAAAGAGCCCCCCCCAAGCCTCCCTGACCCCGTCCGTCAGTTCTGCCAGTCCACGGAGCTGCCCTGCCTCTCCAGCTGGCGAGTACAAACAGGGCAGCTTCCAGGTGGCAGAGGGACTCAGGAGTGGCAGCAGTTTCACCTGTGGTACACCTCCAAGTGAAACTGCCACCTGGGAGCAACATGGACGAAGGAGGAGGGAGCGGCAGCATCAAATGGCCCCACTCCGTTGGCGCTGCGATGCAAGCCCCCAGACTTTGCAGAGGAGCCCTGAGCTTGGGTGATGATGACGAACGTGGCAAAAAGGAGGAGTGCTGGGTCCTGATGGGCTGTTCCCTTGCCCACTCATGATTGGCCAAGCAAGGAAACACTCAGTACAGTGGTACCTCAGGTTACATACGCTTCAGGTTACATACACTTCAGGTTACAGACTCCGCTAACCCAGAAATAGTGCTTCAGGTTAAGAACTTTGCTTCAGGATGAGAACAGAAATCGGGCTCCGGTGGCGGTGCAGCAGCAGGAGGCCCCATTAGCTAAAGTGGTGCTTCAGGTTAAGAACCGTTTCAGGTTAAGTACGGACCTCCAGAACAAATTAAGTACTTAACCTGAGGTACCACTGTATTATTATTATTATTATTATTATTATTATTATTATTATTATTATTAGAGAAAAGTTCTGGCCCGAAAAAGCTCTGCTCCGGCGCAGTATAGGGCCATTGTTTTGTTCAGAGGGACAGATGGAGGGAGAGAACATTAGATCCAGAATTATTGAGTCCTTTGAGTGTTAGCAGATGTTGCAGAATAAACTGGGTCAGGTCAAGGGTTGTAACATTGGGTGAGAACCAAAAGAGGACAAAGAAGAGATACAATGTTTTATCTCACTGTATGATCTCTCTTGTTCATGTGGCACTCAGCCAGCTGAGCTGAGGCTGCTTGGACTGAATCCTATGTAAGTCCTAGAAAAGGCATGTTCTGGGGTTGTTCTCAGGAAGGGGCCAAAGAGGGGGGATTTATGCTGGATCCCAAGCCCATTCAGCTCAGTCATGTAACTGGGTAACTCAGCTTAGAATATGTTCTTAAAGGCTCAGACAGAGCAGAAGCAGCACAGCTGATGGGCAGGGTTTGAATCTGACGTAACTTTATTCCAGCTGAATTTGAACCTGCTTGATTTATGACCGCTTCTAGTCCAAAGAGTTGCTCCCTAAGAAAGTAACGTCACTGAAGCGAGATCTCAGCGCTCCACAGTGATCTCTCCCCTTTCAATTGACAATGAGAACAAAAAAGAGAGATTTATAACCAACTGCAGGAAGCAGTGCAATATTTTTCAGCTTTATAACATAAACTTCACTTTTTTCTCTATTTTTCTCAGTCGGTGACTCTGCAAGAAGTAGCTGAAAGAGAAGAGATTGAACATCATGGCCAATAATGGTCTGCACTCTCCAATCCCTTTGGGTGCTGAAGAGGAATATAATAGAGTACACAATGCAACTGAGCTCCCAGACTATACTGATTATGTTGACGAAATACCATCATATGATGTAACGATTATTATTATCCTTGTCTGCATTTTCCTCATTAGCGTCCTTGGACTTTTAGGGAATGGAACTGTCATCTGGATTCTAGGATTTTGCATGAAAAGGACTGCTTTCGCAACCTATATCCTGAATTTGGCTGTTGCTGACCTTGGGGTCCTCCTAGGCTCAGTTCCTTGGAGGATAATTGCCTTCCTCGATAATTCTCATTCGCCTCTTGCCAATTTCGATGTTTACTATTTAGTGATCATAAGTGCCCATTGCTTTTTCTCCACGAACCTCATCGGTCAATTTCTGCTGACAGCCATCAGCATCGACAGCTGTGTTTCTGTCACCTTCCCCATTTGGCATCGATGTCGCCGGCCACCCAACCTGTCCATCATTGTGTGCGCCATCATATGGAGCCTTGCTTTCCTGCTCACTCTCGTGAACATCCTTAATGACACTGTAGACTTTGGAGTAGCTTTTGATTGGTACGAGTTGCTGGTGAGTGCTGTGTTTTGCCTCCCGCTTATCACTGTCTCCACTCTGATCCTCTTCATCAAACTTTGCTTGAGATCACAGCAGAGGCAGCAAGGAAATGTTTTAATAGCCATCCTGATGGTGCTCCTCTTTTCCATCTTGTTTGCTTTCCCATTTACTTTCCTTTATTTAATATTTTCTTTCCCCCATCTTACATTTCGTAATGCACTACACATTGGGGCCTTATGCTGCTGCCTAAACAGCAGCATTAAGCCACTGATTTATTTCCTGGTTGGGAGGAGAAAGAGCGGTCAATCTAGGGAGAGCATGAAAGTCATACTCCAGAGGCTTTTCAAGGAGGAGGAAGGCTGTAGAGAGGAGGCCTATAATGTCCCAATCCAGACCCAGGTGTGATACGTTCAAAATAACCAGAGAGCTCCACAATTACACCTCTTGCTATGACAATCTATGTTCCTTTTAGCCCTCTTTTTTTTTTTTTTTTGTAAACCTGCTGCTTTTCACTGTTAATTGTATATGCCTGGGGAGGAACAGAGATGAACCCTCATCTCATTTCTTCAACTGCTGATATGTGATGCTTTTAGTACTTGGTGTTTGCTTCACTTTCTTATTGCTCTTTGCTTATTTTGAAGTGATTTCCTATTATTTTGTTGTCATTTCAGGGGTATAGTAAAAGTCTCCTGGACTGAAGGGCATTAAAAAAAAGAAATCAACTTAAAATATTTCCTTAAGAGATGTAATAGGGGGGGGAAATCATGCCACTTCAATCGTCTATAAGGAGATTCTAAAATATGTAGAAAATAGGTTCTTTGCATAGTGGACATATATATATATACACACACACACATACACAATGTGTGTGTGTGTGTGTGTGTGTGTGTGTGTGTATATATATATATATATAATATATACACACACACACATAGCTCCCAAACCTTTGAAAATACATCAGATAACTCTTTGAAAATACTCCAACTAATAATAAAAATAATAAAAATAATAAAAATAAAACTACTAAAAATAAAATAACTAAAAATACAGTGGTGGTGTTGGCGGTGCGGCGGCAGCGTGAGGCCCCTTTAAGTAAAGTGGTACCTCAAGTTAAGAACAGTTTCAGGTTAAGAACGACCTCCAGAAAGAATTAAGTTCTTAACCTGAGGTACCACTGTAACAATATTAAAAATAATAATAAAGAGGTAATAGAACATGCCAATAGCAGTATGTGTTAGGATTCACTCCCTGTGTTGTAGTCATGGGATTGTTTTTATCACATGACGGTGTATGTTTTATTCCACATTGTGGGAAGTGACAAAGACAGGGGTTTTTTTATTAATGTGTTTCCATGAAGTAGGGTTTTTGTCCCTTGTTCTCTTTCTTTGCAGTCTGATGCTGAAGAGGAAGGAGCTGAGTTACAATGCTCCGAGTATATATATATGTAAATAAAAGTAGTTTAGCCAAATGGCTGCACTACTGAGTCTGAACACTGATGGCCTTTATGCTGCTGATCCTGAAGTGTGCTGATGCATCTTGGTATCAGTCGCTGTGGTGTTCAGACTGGAGAAAGCTTTTGAATCTCCCAAAGGAATGGGCAGGAGGGAGAGAACATGCCAGTCAGGCATGTGTCTCTGCCAGACTCCTACTCATGTGTAGGACCTCCTGACCGTATGGATATTAAAAGGCATTTTTAAACAACAACAACCACAAATATCAATAGACCATTGTGGAGGAAGTACTTTAATTGCTTGTATAGGCCTGGTGGAACAGAAAAGTTATCAGCAAGAACTTAAAAGTTGACACAGAAAGTGGCTACCAAATTTCTATCAGCAGTGTGTTCCACAGGACCAGGATTAAATTCTTTTTGTTGTCAAATGAACCTCAACAGCAGAGAGAAAGACCAAAGATACTCATTCAAATGGTCTAATTCCTCAAGCTGGAATATAAGGGTTCAGGTGATCCCTGAGGTATCCTAGAGCCAAGTTGTTCAGGGCTGTGTAAATCAATACAAGAATCTTGAACCCAGCTCAGGGGCAGCCAGAACAGCTGTTTTAATAATGGCTTCACATGTTCTCAACGAGAAGCTCCCATCAGCAATCTGGCAGCAGCATTCTGCATCTGCTGGAACTTCCAAACCAGACCCAAGAGCAGCTCCACATCAAGCACATCACAGTAATCTAACCACGAGGTTACCAATATATGCTCTTGCAGTGGTCAGGCTATCCCTGTCCAGGAATTGCCATAGCTGGAAAAGGTGCTCCTAGTCACAGAAGGCACCTGAGCATCTAGTGACAAAGATGTATCCAGAAGTACCGCCAAACTTCACACTTGCTCCTTCAAAGAGAGTGCAACCCCACTCAGAACAGGGAACTTGCCAATTTCTAAAACACAGGAACCACCAACACAAAGAGCCCCCATCTTCATAGAATTCAGCCCTCATCCAGACCACTGCTGCATCCAGACACAGGTTCAAAGCTTTCACAGCCTCTCCCAATTCCTATGTTATGGAAAGGGAAAGCTGCGTGTCAGCATCATTACACTGCTGATGCCTTGCTCCAAAACTCCTAATGGCCACATCCAATGGCTTTATATTGATATTAAGTAGATATTAAAGTTAACTGGAGTTCAAATGATAATACTGCAAGTACAATATAACATGGAAAGAAGCTTAACATATCTGCTTCAGTATTTTAACTTTTGCATGTTTTAAAGTATGGTTGTGATTGTTCTTGATTTTTCTGTTTATTCATTTGTAAGCTGCTCTGGAGTGTTTTTTCTTTCTTTTTTGCAATCAAGCAGTGTATAAATTTTATGAAATCAATGAAAAGAAATAAATGTGACATTGAGGTGGCATTTGCCCATTCCTTGTGGTTATGTTTGTATAGGGGGATGGAAATGGTTAATGTCGATTGACCAATGAGAAAGCTCAGAGGCAGAACCTACCTGGTTTTGAGGCTCAGCCCAGGGGTTTACCATAGAGGGAGTGAGGGTCAGAGAGAGGCAGAAAAAGTCGAACACGGTGGTTGTGACAGTTAGAGTGAGAGTCAGGGGGTTACCCTGGAATTGCCTGCTAATGAAGGTGGGGAGGAGAAGGATGACATGGTGGATCTGCTCCTTTCCACGAGTCACAGGAAATGACTCTGAATGCTTGCCCCCTCCACCTAATTTGTGTAACCTACTGCCCTTGGTAATCATGTCTCCCCACCAATAGACACCTCCCCCACCCAATAAAAGGCAAATAGGGACAAATGCTTTTGGCCGTTAAAAGGCCAGGAAGTTGTTATCTTGCTTAGACAGCCTTGATTAGAAATGTGAGGATGAGGTCTTGATTTATTCCATTTGTCTGGTACAGATAAAGGAGTATGTGAGATATGACCTGCTTCCTCCAGAACCAATTACAAACCTAGTCTTCATGACTGTAGCCTTCTGGGACATAAATGACAATAGTCTCCTCCTCCATGGAAAAGTGATAATTATCTTCATATCCTATTAAAGAGCATCCTCTTGTCTTATGAGGCAGAGAATCAAATTAAACCCAGATGCAGAACAGGAGGGACCATTTTTCATCTTTGAGTGAGATTGGTAAGATTTTACATTTTCTCCTGGGGCATGAGTGTGGCCACATTTTCTGTCTCTTAAGTCTTTAGGACCTACCATTCCAGTGCAAGTTGCTGTGTCTTGTTCTCTTGCACTCACCATCTCTGAAGACTGCTGATCTGCACTTAATCGCAAGGTTGGGTGAAACATTCATAGGAAAGGCTGTTGATTCAAAGCACCTCAAGGTAGGGTTGGAAAGACCACTTTTTAAAATGCTACAGAGTGGTACAGAGAGTCTGTTTGACAAGTCCTGATCTTGATAGACCAATAGTCTGACTCAGTATAAGGTCACTACCTGAGGTTTTGCCAAGGGAGAGAACAAACATTGTATCCAGACACAAGGAGAATAATGTATTTTAACTGGTACGTAGAATAGGCTGGGTCATTTCAAGTGATCCAAGTCCAGTGCAGGAAATTCACATCTGATTGATCAGTGAAGTCTTGGGAAAGTTGGTCTTATTAAGGCAATACAAAGGGAGCAGATATCAATGTTCCTAGAAGCAAACACAATGATGGGATTCCGCTTAATATATAAACATATACACTCTCTTGAATTTCTTTCTCTGTTCTGTGAGTGACTAAACCCTTAGCGTGAAGCTACAAAACAATAATTATCCCACTGAAGAGTTTGTTTCTCCCCTTTCTAAAAGTCACTCTTTGAGTCAACACTCAGAATGTCAGTGGAGCACTTTCCATAGTCTTGGTCCTTACAAGTGAAGGCTAATCACATCCCCACCCCATCACCAGAGGTCTTCACATTAGCTGCTTGGGTTTCTTACCAGCTCTTGGAAATTTCCTCATCAACCTCAGGACTATAGAAGAAGAGAACCTGGTAGGCAAGGAGGACAGCTAAGTCTTCCCAGCATGTTGTGTATGAGGCTACTGTGGAGGAAGGGGGTGTAGATGTAAACAGCTGCCTGGATTAGGGTCAGGCTCAAAGCCAGGAAGGTGTGATGCCACCAGCTCTCAATTGCAGCTAAAGCAACAGCCCAAATGCTAATGCTCAGTTGCCTTGCACTAGGAAAATGGCTGGGGCATTTGGAGGAGAGAGTATTATAAATCTTCTGAATCACCACCACCAGGGGTATCTGTGTGTGGTTCCCATCCATCAAAACCAGCCTCCTTGGCTAGGGGGGAGCCAATATAGACATATCAGAAAGCTTGCTCTTTTTTTGGGAGAATCATAGGAACTGAACAACAAAAAGAAAATTGAGTTATACGTAATAAGAAAAAATGTGACATTACTGCCTGACTTCTCTTTGAGAACCTCCTGCACACACTCATTCATTCCTAGCCTGGTCTTATTGCATTGGAAGATAGTCCCACCCAGCTGGATGAATGTTCAGTAGGTAAGTGAAATTCACTGCTATAAAACTTTATATCAATCTTTCCCTAAATAGGGTGGCATCTTTCTCATTCTGTCTCAGTCCATCTCCTTCATCCTTACTGATATCTCTTTCTAAGCAGGAATGATGAGCTTGGCCATAGCAAAAGAAATATGACTGAACCCCAATTTTGGAGAGACATTACATATCAGACAATAATGCCAGAAGACCAGGAAATGCTGTGCTGACTTCCTCTCTTGGCACCAATCAAACCAAGTCTCCAGGTAAACTAACTCACTAAAGTCCAAAAAAAAAAAAGCTAAATGAGAAAAAATCCAGAGGGGTGTGGCCCATGTGGGGGATTCAGTTATATTGCAGAGAATTGCACATATATGACTTTTGACTTGATAGACAAATGTTGTGGGTTTATATGCTGTTCAATGGGTTCCTGGGTCTCACATTTCTGGGGTTTGCACAGAATTCCACCTGAGTCAATCTTATTTGTGGTACTTTCCATTTCCTAGAGGAAACTTCTGCTCCAGAAGAGGAGACAACATTTCTACATGCAGTCATTCAGCATGGAAAGACAAATTAATGGGACTTTGCAATCTACTGCGGATGCTGTGACATATAAAGAGTACAATGGCACTTATAATAGCTCATATAATGACCAAGGAAATTTCCAAAATAAGGAATATGAAGCATCTATAATATATGGCTTTATTTTAGTTATCTGCTGTGTGGGTTTTTTGGGGAATGGAACTGTCATCTGGCTTCTTGGTTTCCACATTAGGAGGAAACCGTTCACCACCTACATCCTTAATTTGGCTGTTGCTGACTTTACATTCCTCCTGAGCCTACAGATCTGTACTTTTATTAGCTTTCCTGATTATGTTCTTGATAGTATTGCTTTTTGTCTCTTCTCCTTCACACACAACACTGGCCAACTTCTTCTGACAGCCATCAGCATTGACAGATGTGTGTCTGTCCTCTTCCCTATTTGGCATCGGTGTGTCCGGCCAACCCATTTGTCCACCACTGTGTGTACCCTCATATGGGTCCTCTCCTGTCTGCTCTCCATAGTCCTCTACATTATCACAGTAGCATCTCCCCTTATATCAGATAACATCTATCTTTATTTCCTCCCAATATATTTTCAATATATTTTCAATTTCTCTTGACTGGACTGCCTTGCCTCCCAATCGTAACAATTTCAACTGTGATCCTTTTCATCAAAGTCTGTTTTAAATCACACCCACGAAAGCGGGGAAGGCTTTTAATAGTTATTTTACTTACACTCCTCTTCTTCCTCATGCCCGCTTTCCCACTCAATGCCATTCATCTCAGTGAATTGATTGTAGGCCTGAATATTCCCATTCCATCCCATTATGCCTATTTGTGTGCCTCCCTCAACAGCTGTGTGAACCCCTTGCTTTATTTTCTGGTTGGGAGGAAGAAGGGAGGTCAGTCTAGGGAGAGTCTACTGGTCATCCTACAGCGAGTTTTGAATGAGGAGGAGAATGACAGACAGAAAATGGACCCTCCTTGTTCGATCCCACTTAGGAACCTTTCATAAGAATCCTTTGGCTGAATTATGTCCTTGGACTGCATTGATGACTCCTGCTCACCAGAAAAAGAGGATTGGGTTTTGCTGACAATTTTGAGGTTTGTGTAGTTGAAATGTATCCTACTCTACAAAGGCAGGAGTCATGCTTTTTCTTCTCCCAATTTTTCTTCTGTGTCCTCCCCACGCATGGTATACAGCACCTGAAATGTTGGCCATGGAGATATAAAGCCCTACAGCTCAAAATGCTCCACACTGTGCACCTATATTGCACAAGCTGAAATAGACAAGAAAAAGATCAGCTGGAATCATCTGTAACACTTGGACTGAAAAGAGAAAATAATTGTGCGTTCTTCTTTGGGACACAACTGGTGCCACATTTCTTTCCACAAGTCTTTAGCACCTCCCCATTGCAGCAGGCTGCTCTTGTCTTGTGCTCAAGAAATATGAAGATTGTTCATCCAACGATAATCTCAAGTTTGTAAAAAAATATACCCTTGGTTGAGAGTGTTACTGGGAATCTCCCTTGTTATTTTTTATGTTGTTTAGGTGACCTTGTTATAGTATTGACGTGGTTTATTTTATGTTATTATATCTTTTCCCATGTTATCATGATATTATAACTACATTGTTGTTTTTTGTTATTATGAAATTGTTTTTGTATGGTTTGTTTGAAATGCATCCCTACTGTAGATATTAATATTACTTGGAGTTCAAATATATATTACCGTAAGCACAATATATCATAGCAAAGCTTAGCTTCTATTCAATCTATTTCAGTATTTTAACTTTTGCATGTTTTAAAGTATGGTTGTGGTTTTTCTTGATTTTTCTGTTCATTCTTTTGTAAGATGCTTTGGGGGTTCCCCCCTTTTTCCAATCAAGCAGTGTATAAATTTTATGAAATAAGTGAAAAGAAATAAACATTACATTGGTTACATGGAATTGCCTGCTAATGAAGGGGGCATGACGGATGACCTGGTGTATCAGGTCCCTTCCACAAGTCACAGAAAATGTGACTCTGAATGCTTGCCCCCTCTATCTAGTTTGCGTAACCTACCGCCCTTGGTAATCATGCCTCCCAACCAATAGACACTTCTCCCACCCAATAAAAGGCACATAGGGACAAATGCTTTTGGCCGTTAAAAGGCCAGGAAGTTGTTATCTTGCTTAGACAGCCTTGATTAGAAATCTGGGGATGAAGTCTTGATTTATTCCATTTGTCTAGTACAGATAAAGAAGTACGTGAGATATGACCTGCTTCCTCCAGAACCAATTACAAACCTAGTCTTCATGACTGTAGCCTTCTGGGACATAAATGACAATAGTCTCCTCCATGGAGAAGTGATAATTATCTTCATATCCTATTAAAGAGCATCCTCTTGTCTTATGAGGCAGAGAATCAAATTAAACCCAGATGCAGAACAGGAGGGACCGTTTTTCATCTTTGAGTGAGACTGGTAAGATTTTACATTTTCTCCTGGGGCATGAGTGTGGCCACATTTTCTGTCTCTTAAGTCCTTAGGACCTACCATTCCAGTGCAAGATGCTGTGTCTTGTTCTCTTGCACCCACCATCTCTGAAGACTGCTGAACTGCAGTTAATCACAAGGTTGGGTGAAACATTCACAGGAAAGGCCATAGCTGCAGTGCTTGCAGAAGATTGATTCAAAGCACCTCCAGGTAGGATTGAAAAGACCACTTTTTAAAATGCTACAGAGTGGCACTGAGAATCTGTTTGACAAGTCCAGATCTTGATAGACCAATAGTCTGACTCAGTATAAGGTGACTTCCTGAGGTTTTGCCAAGGCAGAGAACAAACATTGTATCCAGTCAAAATGAGATTAATGTATTTTAACAGGTACACAGAATAGACTGGGTCATTTCAAGTGATCCAAGTCCAGTGCAGGCAATTCACCTATGATTGATCAGTAAAGTCTTATTAAGTCTTATTAAGGCAATACGAAGGGAGCAGATAGCCATGTTCCTAGAAGCAAACACAATGATGGGATTCCACTTAATATATAAACATATACACTCTCTTGAATTCTTGAATTCCTTTCTCTGTTTTGTGAGTGACTAAACCCTTAGCGTGAAGCTACAGAACAATAGTTATCCCACTGAAGAGTTTGTTTCTCCCCTTTCTATAAGTCACTCATTGAGTCAACCCTCAGAATGTCAGTGGAGCACTTTCCTTACTCTTGGTCCTTACAAGTGAAGGCTAATTACATCCCTACCCCATCACCAGAGGTCTTCACATTAGCTACTTAGTTTTCTTGACTGCTCTTGGAAATTTTCCCATCAACCTCAGGACAACAGAAGTAGGGAACCTGGTATGCAAGGAGGACTGCTAAGTCTTCTGAACATGCTGTGTATGAGGCTACAGTTTCATTGCACTAGGAAATTGGCTGGGGCATTTGGAGGGGAGAATAATATAAATCTTCAGAATCACCACCACCAGGGGTATCTGTTCGTTTGTTTATCTATAAAGTATGTTTGCTTCTTAAAGGTGCTGCTACTACTTGGGTAAACAGCTGCAGGGAATTAACTACTCTGGGTCCCTGAGTCAATGGAGCTTGCCCAACACTTTGAATTGATAGGTACAACAACATTATGCCTCAGATGTATCGGAAGTCATGCCGTTGGGAATTTCTTTATATAGTAACTGTTACCCATTTGCAGACCTTTACAGTAGCTGTGTTAAATAAACATTTCTCATTTTAAGTTCAAGCATTGTTTTCACATCTCATCACTTGCAAGTGTCCTGGTGCAAGCGTCAACCAAAATATGATCCAGGGTTGTGAACGGTGGACACAGAGGACATCTGAACATCTAGTGACAGAGATGTACCCAAAGTACCCCCAAACCTTACACTCGCCTCTTCAAAGGGAGTGTAACCCCACTCAGAAAAGGGAACTTGCCAATTTCTAAAACATGGGGACCACCCATCCAAAGAGCCCCATCTTCCTAGAATTCAAACATAGTTGATCAACCCTCATCCAGATCACTACTCCATCTATTCAAACATAGTTGATCAACCCTCATCCAGACCACTGCTGCATCTATACACTGGTTCAAAGCTTTCACAGCTTCTCCCAATTCATATGTCATGGAAAAGGAGAATTGTGTGTTAACATCATATCACACTGTGGATAACTTGCTCCAAAACTCCTAATGACCACATCCAATGGCTTCATATAGATATTAAATAGAAAATAATGTTAACTGGAGTTCAAATAATATTATCGTAAGGACAATATATCATGTAAAGAAGCTTAGCATATATTTGATCTGCTTAAGTATTTTAACCGCTGCTAATTACCTGAAAGAGCGTCTCCATCCCCATCATTCAGCCCAGACACTGAGGTCCTACTCCAAGGGCCATCTGGGAATTCCCTCACTGCCAGAAGTGAGGTTACAGGGAACCAGTCAGAGGGCCTTCTGTGTAGTGGCGCCTGCCCTGTGGAATGCCCTCCGATCATATGTCAAGGAAATATATGAGTATCTGACTGCTAGAAGACAACTGAAGGCAGCCCTGTTCAGGGAAGTTTTTAATGTTTGATAGCTTGACATTTTATTATAATTATTTTTATTAGTAGTAGTAGCATTCTATTGGGTGCCACCCAGAGTGGCTGCGGTATTATTATTATTATTATTATTATTATTATTATTATCATCATCATCATTAAAGTGGAGAGATGGGTGACCAGGTGGGTCAGCTCGCTTCCACATGTCACAGCAAATGGCCCTGACTCCTTGTCCCCCTCCACATACTGGGGTACTCAAGAGCAACCCCCCACTCTACCGCAGGCAATCATGTCTCCCCACCAATAGTCACTTTCCCCACCCAATAAAAGACACATGCGGGGAAAATGCTTTCTTGTAGTGTATGTGTGTGTGTGTGTGTGTTTTACTGTATCCCTTCTTCTTTCTTTTTTTGTAAGACATTTTGGGCATGGGTTTTTGTGTGTGAAAATGGGGAAGAACAAAATGAATGGAAAGAAATTATAAACTCATTAATCCTGGCAGATCTTGGGTTTGGATTGCACTGTTAATATACCTCCAAGGAATGACTATGAGCAGGGAATAAACTACTCTGGAGCTTGCCCAACACTTTGAAGTGATAGGTACAACAACATTATTCCTCAGATGTATAGGAGCTCATGCTGTTGGGAATTCCTTTATATAATAACTGTTACCCATTGGCAGAACTTTAACTGTGTTAAATAAGCCTGACACATTTTAAATCCAAACTTTGCTTTCACGTCTCATCACTTGCAAATGTCCTGGTGCAAGTGTCAACTAAAATACAACCCAGCATTCTGAATGGAGGAGACAGGGGACATCTGAGCATCTAGTGACACAGATGAATCCAGAACTACCCCCAAACTTCACACTGGCTCCTTCAAAGGGGATCGCAATCCCACTTGGAACAGGGAACTTGCCAATTTCCAAAACATGGGGAACCCCTCCCCACCCAAAGAACCCTCATTGTCCTCAAATTCAAACACAGTTGATCAGCCCTCATCCAGACCACTACTGCATCAACACACTGGTTCAAATTTTTCAGAGTCTTTCCCAATTCATATGTTATGGGAAAGTAGAGCTATGTGTCAACATCATCATAGTGCTGACACCTTGCTCCTAAACTCATAATGACCACATCCAATGGCTTCATATATATGTTAAATGCAGTGGTACCTCGGGTTAAAGAAGCTTCAGGTTACAGACACTTCAGGTTACAGACTCCAGTAACCCAGAAATAGTACCTCAGGTTAAGAACTTTGCTTCAGAATAGGAACAGAAATCGCATGGCGGCGGCAGCAGGAGGCCCCATTAGCTAAAGTGGTGCTTCAGGTTAAGAACAGTTTCAGGTTAAGAACAGCCCTCCGAAACAAATTAAGTTCTTAATCCGAGGTACTACTTTAGATATTAATGTTAACTGGAGTTCAAATAATATTACCTTAAACACAATATACGGTATCATAACAAAGCTTAGCATCTATTCAACCTGCTTCAGTATTTTAACTTTTTCATGTTTCTAAGTATGGTTGTGATTTTTCTTGATGTTTCTGTTTATTCTTTTTTTTTTTACAATCAAGCAGTATATAAATTTTAGGAAATAAGTGAAAAGAAATAAACATTACATTGGTTACCATGGAAGTGCCTGCTAACGAAGGTGGGCATGACGGATGACCTGGTGGATCAGCTCCCTTCCATGGGCAAATGGCTCTGACTCCTTGCCCACCCTCCACCTAGTTGGCCTACTCAAGAGCAACCTTCCCTCCCACCCTAGGTAGTCATGTCTCCCCACCAATAGACACCTCCCCCACCCAATAAAAGGCACATAAGGACAAATGCTTTTGGCCGTTGAAAGGCCAGGAAGTTGCTATCTTGCTTAGACAGCCTTAATTAGAAATTTGGGGTTGAGGTCTTGATTTATCCCATTTGTCTGGTACAAATAAAGAAGTACGTGAGACATGAGCTGCTTCGTCCAGAACCAATTACAAACCTAGTCTTCAGGACTGTAGCCTTTTGGGACATATATGACAATAGTCTCCTCCTCCTTGGTGAACTGATAATGATCTCATATCCAATTAAAGAGCATCTTCTTGCCCTATGAGGCAGAGAATCAAATTAAACCCAGTCGAAGAACAGGAGGGATCGTTTTGCACCTTTGAGTGAGACTGGTAAGATTTATCATTTTCCCCTGGGGCATGAGTGGGACCATATTTTTTTCTCTTAAGTGCATGGACCTGCCATTCCAGTGCAAGTTGTTGTGTCCTTGTTCTCTTGTACTCACCATTTCTGAAGACTGCTGATCTGCAGTTAGTCAGAAGGTTGGGTGAAACATTCACAGGAAAGGCCATAGCTGCGGTGCTTGCAGAAGGTTGATTCCCGGCACCTCCAGGTAGGGTTGAAAAGACCACTTTTAAAAATGCTACAGAGTGGCACTGAGAGTCTGTTTGACAAGTCCTGATCTTGATAGACCAATAGTCTAACTTAGTATAAGGTGACTTCCTGAGGTTTTGCCAAGGGAGAGAACAAACATGATATCCAGACACAATGAGATTACAGTGGTACCTCGGGTTACAAACGCTTCAGGTTACATATTCTTTAGGTTACAGACTCTGCTAACCCAGAAATAGTACCTTGGGTTAAGAACTTTGCTTCAGGATGAGAACAGAAATCGTGCTCCGGTGGGGCGGCAGCAGCAGGGGACCCCATTAGCTAAAGTGGTGTTTCAGGTTAAGAACAGTTTCAGGTTAAGAACGGACCTCGGGAACAAATTAAGTACTTAATCTATACTGTAATGTATTTTAACAAGTACACAGAATAGACTGGGTCATTTCAAGTGATCCAGGTCCAGCGCAGTCAATTCACCTCTGATTGATCAGTGAATTCTTGGGAAAGTTGGTCTTATTAAAGCAATATGAAGGGAGCAGATATCCATGTTCCTAGAAGCAAACACAATGATGGGATTCTGCTTAATATATAAACATATACACTCTCTTTAATTCTTGAATTCCTTCCTCTGTTCTGTGAGTGACTAAATAATAATAATAATAATAATAATAATAATAATAATAATAATAATAATAATAATAATAAATTTTATTTATATCCTGCCCTCCCCAGCCGAAGCCGGGCTCAGGGCGGCTAGCAACAATAAAACAGTACAAAAGTACAGCATAAACAACATTCTAAAATCATTCATTATAAAATTAATTAATTCAAGCCACTGGTGAAGCTACAGAACAATAGTTAGTGTGAAGCTATAGAACAATAGTTATCCCCCTGAAGAGTTCGTTTCTCCCTTTTCTATAAGAAACTCATTGAGTCAACTCTCAGAATACCAGTAGAGCACTTTCCTTACTCTTGGTCATTACAAGTGAAGGTTAGTTACATCCCTACCCCATCATCAGAATTCTCCACACTAGTTACTTGGGTATCTTGCCAGTTCTTGTAAATTTCCCCATCACCCCAGGACTACAGGAGAGGAGAATCTGGTAGGCAAGGAGGACTGCTAAGTCTTCCCAGCATGTTGTGTATGAGTCTACTGTGGAGGAAGGGGATGTAGATGTGAACAGCTGCCTGCATTAGGTCCAGGCTGAAAGCCAGGAAGGTGTGATGCCACCAGCTTTCAACTGCAGCTAAAGCAACAGCCAAAGTGCTAATGCTCAGTTGCCTTGCACTAGGAAAATGACTGGGGCATTTGGAGGGGAGAATAATATAAATCTTCTGAATCACCACCACCAGGGGTATCTGTTCATTTGTTTATTTATCAAGTATGTTTGCTTCTTAAAGGTGCTACTACTATTTGGGTAAACAGCTGCCCCCCCCCACGTATTTGCTTCCCATCCATCAAAAACAGCCTCCTTGGTTGGGGGGAGCCGATATAGATATATCAGAAAGCTTGCTCTATTTGGGGGAGAATCCTAGGAACTGAACAACAAAAGGAAAACTGAGTTATACTTAATAAGAAAAAAATGTGACATTTCTGCCGACTTCTCTTTCAGAACCTCCTGCACACCCTCATTCATTCCTAGCCTGATCTTATTGCACTGGAAGATAGTCCCACCCACCTGGATGAATGTTCAGTAGGTAAGTGAAATTCACTGCTATAAAACTTTATATCAATCTTTCGCTAAACAAGGTGGTGTCTTTCTCATTCTGTCTCAGCCCATCTCCTTCATCCGTACTGATATCTCTTCCTAAGCAGGAATGATGAGCTTGGCCATAGCAAAAGAAATATGACTGAACCCCAATTTTGGAGAGAAATTACATATCAGACAATACTGTCAGAAGACCAGGGAATGCTGTACTGACTTCGTCTCTTGGCACCAATCAAAACTCAATGAGAAAAAATCCAGAGGGGTGTGGCCCATGTGGGGGATTCAGTTATATTGCAGATATATTGCACATATATGACTTTTGGCTTGATAGACAGATGTTGTAGGTTTATGTGTTGTTCAATGGGCCCCTGGCTCTCACAGTTCTGGGTTTTGCACAGAATTCCAGCTGAGTCAAACATCATTGTGATATTTTCCATTTCCTAGAGGAAACTTCTGCCCCAGAAGAGGAGACAACATTTCCACATGCAGTCATTCAGCATGGAAAGACAAATTAATGGGACTTTGCAATCTGCTGCAGATGCTGTGACATATAAGGAGTACAATGGCACTTATAATAGCTCATCTGATGATCAAGGAAATTTCAAATATAAGGAATATGAAGTATCTATAATATATGGCTTTATTTTAGTTATCTGCTTTGTGGGATTTTTGGGGAATGGAACTGTCATCTGGCTTCTTGGTTTCCACATTAGGAGGAAACCGTTCACCACCTACATCCTCAATTTGGCTGTTGCTGACTTTGCATTGCTCCTGAGCCTAGAGTTCCATGCTTTTATTAGGTTTACTCACTTTGGTTATGTTCTTTATATTATTGCTAATCGTCTCTTAACCATCACATACAACACTGGCCAACTTCTTCTGACAGCCATTAGCATTGACAGATGTGTGTCTGTCCTCTTCCCTATTTGGCATCGGTGTGTCCGGCCGACACATTTGTCCACCACTGTGTGTGCCCTCATATGGGTCCTCTCCTGTCTGCTCTCCACAGTCCTCTACATTATCACAAGAACATTTCCCCTTACACCAGATAACATCTATCATTATATCCTCACAGCAAATTTTCAATTTCTCTTGACTGGACTGCTTTGTCTCCCACTTATGACAATTTCAACTGTGATTCTTTTCATCAAAGTCTGTTTTAAATCACACCCACGAAAGCGGGGAAGGCTTTTAATTGTTATTTTACTTACACTCATCTTCTTCCTCATGCTTGCTTTCCCACTCAATGCCATTCTTTTCTGTAGATTAATTTTACTCCTGAAAATTCCCATTCCAGTCCGTTATGGCTTTTTGTGTGCCTCCCTCAACAGCAGTGTGAACCCCTTGCTTTATTTTCTGGTTGGGAGGAAGAAGAGAGGTCAATCTAGGGACAACCTAGTGGTCATCCTCCAGCAGGTTTTGAATGAGGAGGAGAATGACAGACAGGAAATGAACCCTCCTGGTTCTGTCCCACTTAGGAACCTTTCGTAAGAGCTCTTTGGCTGTTTTATATCCTTGGACTGCATTAATGACTCTTGCTTACCAGAAAAAGAGGGTTGGGTTTTGTGGAAATTTTGAGGTTTGTGTAGTTGAAATGTATCCTACTCTACAAAGGGATGAGTCATGTTTCTTCTCCTCCCAATTTTTCTTCTGTGTCCTCCCCCCCCCCATGGTATACAGCCCCTGAAATGTTGCCCTTGGAGATATAAAGCCCTACAGCTCAAAATGCTCCACACTGTACACCTATATTGCACAAGCTGAAATAGACAAGAAAAAGATCGGGTGGAATCATCTGTACAACCTGGAATGAGAATAGAAAAAATTAGACATTCTCCTTTGAACACAACTGGTATCACATCCCCCCCCCACAAGTCCTTAGCACCTGCCATCCCAGCAGGCTGCTCTTGTCTTGTGATCAAGAAATCTGAAGATTGCTTATCCACTCTTAGTCTCAACGTAGTCAAACAAATACCCTTGAATGAGAGAGTTATTGGGAAGGTCCCTTTTTATTTTTGATGTTGGAGGCTACATGCTGTTTAGGTGACCTTGTTATAGTATTGACATGTGCTTTATTTTATGTTATTATATATTTGTTTTCCCATGTTATCATGATATTATCACTATGTTGTTGTTGTTTTGTTATTATGAAATTGCTTTTGTATGGTTTGTTTGAAATTCATCCCTGTTTTGTTGTTGTAAGCCACTTTGGGCATGGGTATTCATATGGGAAGATGGGGGGGGGGGTAAAATGAATGAAATGAAATTTTAGACTCTGTAATCTCGGCAAATCTTGGGTTTGGATTGCATTGTTAATGTACCTGCAAGAAATGACTACAGGCAGCCCTGTTCAGGGAAGTTTTTAATGTTTGATTAACTAATCTGCGTCCCTGAGTCAATGGAGCTTGCCCAACACTTTGAAGTGATAGGTACAAGAACATTATGCCTCAGATGTATGGCACTCATGCCATTGGAAATTTCCTTATATAGTAACTGTTACCCATTTGCAGACCTTTACAGTAGCTGTGTTAAATAAACACTTCTCATTTTAAGTACGAGCATTGTTTTCAAGTCTCATCACTTGCAAATGTACTGGCACAAGCGTCAACCAAAATATGATCCAGAGTTGTGAATAGTGGACACAGAGGACATCTGAGAAGTCATCTAGTGACAGAGATGTACCCAAAGTACTACCAAACTTTACACTCGCTCCTTCAAATGGAGTGCAACAACACTCAGAAAAGGGAACTTGCCAATTTCCAAAACATGGGGACCACCCACCCAAAGAGCTCCATCTTCCTAGAATTCAAACACGATCAACACTCATCTAGACCACTACTGCATCTATACACTGGTTCAAAGCTTTCACAGTCTCTTCCGATTCATATGTTATGGAAAGGAGAGTTGTGTGTTAACATCATATCACACTGTGGATACCTTGCTCCAAAACTCCTAATGACCTCATCCAATGGCTTCATATAGATATTAATTTAAACTGGAGTTCAAATAATATGATCGTAATCACAACATATTATGTAAATAAGCTTAGCATATATTTTATCTGCTTCAGTATTTTAACCACTGCTAATTACCTGAAAGATCATCTCCATCCCCATTGCTCAGCCCAGACAATGAGGCCCTACTCCGAGGGCCTTCTGGCAATTCCCTCACTGCCAGAAGTGAGGTTACAGGGAACCAGGCAGAGGGCCTTCTGTGTAGTGGCGCCTGCCCTGTGGAATGCCCTCCGATCATATGTCAAGGAAATATATGAGTATCTGACTGTTAGAAGACAACTGAAGGCAGCCCTGTTCAGGGAAGTTTTTAATGTTTGATAGCTTGACATTTTATTATAATTATTTTTATTAGTAGTAGTAGTATTCTATTGGGTGCCACCCAGAGTGGCTGTGGTATTATTATTATTATTATTATTATTATTATTATTATTATTATTATCATCATTAAAGTGGAGAGATGGGTGACCAGGTGGATCAGCTCGCTTCCACATGTCACAGCAAATGGCCCTGACTCCTTGTCCCCCTCCACATACTGGGGTACTCAAGAGCAACTCCCCACTCTACCGCAGGCAATCATGTCTCCCCACCAATAGTCACTTTCCCCACCCAATAGATGAATCCAGAAGTGCCCCCAAACTTCACACTGGCTCCTTCAAAGGGGATTGCAATCCCACTCGGAACATGGAACTTGCCAGTTTCCAAAACATGGGGAACCCCTCCCCACCCAAAGAGCCCCCATTGTCCTCCAATTCAAACACAGTTGATCAGCCCTCATCCAGACCACTACTGCATCAAGACACTGGTTCAAAGTTTTCACAGTCTTTCCCAATTCATAGGTTATGGGAAAGGAGAGCTGTGTGTCAACATCATCATAGTGCTGACACCTTGCTCCAAAACTCATAATGACCACATCCAATTGCTTCATATATATATTAAATGCAGTGGTACCTCGGGTTAAAGAAGCTTCAGGTTACAGACACTTCAGGTTACAGACTCCTGTAACCCAGAAATAGAACCTCGATTAAGAACTTTGCTTCAGGATGAGAACAGAAATCACATGGCGGCGGCAGCGGGAGGCCCCATTAGCTAAAGTGGTACCTCAGGTTAAGAACAATTTCAGGTTAAGAATGGCCCTCCGGAACGAATTAAGTGCTTAACCCGAGGTTCTACTGTAGATATTAATGTTAACTGGAGTTCAAATAATATTACCTTAAACACAATATACGGTATCATAACAAAGCTTAGCATCTATTCAACCTGCTTCAGTATTATAACTTTTGCATGTTTCAAAGTATGGTTGTGATTTTTCTTGATGTTTCTGTTTATTCTTTTTTTTTTTTTTACAATCAAGCAGTATATAAATTTTAGGAAATAAGTGAAAAGAAATAAACATTACATTGGTTACCATGGAATTGCCTGCTAATGAAGGTGGGCATGACGGAGTTCAAATAATATTACCGTAAGAAGAATATATCATAGCAAAGCTTAGCATCTATTCAACCAAAGTATGGTTGTTATTTTTCTTGATTTTTCTGTTCATTCTTTTGAACTGCTTTGGGGTGTGTGTTTTTTTTAATTGAAATTTTATGAAATAAGTGAAAAGAAATAAACATTACATTGGTTACTATGGAATTGCCTGCTAATGAAGGTGGGCATGACGGATGACCTGGTGGATCAGCTCCCTTCCATGGGCAAATGGCTCTGACTCCTTGCGCCCCCTCCACCTAGTTGGCCTACTCAAGAGCAACCTTCCCTCCCACCCTAGGTAATCATGTCTCCTCACCAATAGACACCTCCCCCACCCAATAAAAGGCACATAGGGACAACTGCTTTTGGCCGTTAAAAAGCCAGAAGTTGTTATCTTGCTTAGACAGCCTTGATTAGAAATCTGGGGATGAGGTCTTGATTTGTTCCATTTGTCTGGTACAGATAAAGAAGTACGTGAGACATGAGCTGCTTCGTCCAGAACCAATTACAAACCTAGTCTTCATGACTGTAGCCTTCTGGGACATATATGACAATAGTCTCCTCCTCCTTGGTGAACTGATAATGATCTCATATCCAATTAAAGAGCATCTTCTTGCCCTATGAGGCAGAGAATCAAATTAAACCCAGTCGAAGAACAGGAGGGACCATTTTGCACCTTTGAGTGAAACTGGTAAGATTTATGATTTTCCCCAGGGGCATGAGTGGGACCATATTTTCTGTCTCTTAAGTCCTTAGGACCTGCCATTCCAGTGCAAGATGTTGTGTCCTTGTTCTCTTGTACTCACCATTTCTGAAGACTGCTGATCTGCAGTTAGTCACAAGGTTGGGTGAAACATTCATAGGAAAGGCCGTAGCTGCAGTGCTTGCAGATTGTTGATTCCCAGCACCTCCAGGTGTGTGTCTGTCCTCTTCCCTATTTGGCATCGGTGTGTCCGGCCGACCCATTTGTCCACCACTGTGTGTGCCCTCATATGGGTCCTCTCCTGTCTGCTCTGCGTAATCCTCTACATTCTTGAAAACTATTACACTTTTCCATATTGGTTATCAGAAACAGGCCAATATGTCTTGACTGGACTGCTTTGCCTCCCGCTTATGACAATTTCAACTTTAATAATAATAATCAGGACTTTAATAATAATAATAATTGGAGAAACGTTCGGGCCAAAAAAACCTCTGCTCTCGCAAGTATAGGGCAATTGTTTTGTTCAGAGGGACAGAGGGAGGGAGAGAACATTAGATCCATAATCATTGAGTCCTTTGAGTGTTAGCAGATGTAGCAGAATAAACTGGGTCAGGTCAAGGGTTGTAACGTTGGGTGAAAAACACAAGAGGACAAAAAAGAGATACAATGTGCAGGACTCACATCTTTTCTCATCCCAATTTTTTTTTCTATGCTTGCTCTATTTTAGGGAGAAGCCTAGGAACTGAACAACAAAAAGAAAACTGAGTTATATGTAATAAGAAACAATGTGATGTTACTGCCTGACCTCTCCTTCAGAACCTCCGGCACACCCTCATTCATTCCTTCTCTTGGCACCAATCAAACCAAGTTTCCAGGTAAACTAACTCACTAAAGTCCAAAAAAACCTCAAAGAGAAAAAATCCAGAGGGGTGTGGCCCATGTGGGGGATTCATTTATATTGCAGAGAAGTGCACATATATGACCTTTGGCTTGATAGACAGATGTTGTGGAGTTATGTGTTGTTCAATGGGTTCCTGGATCCCACAATTCTGGGTTTTGCACAGAATTCCAACTGAGTCAGACATCTTTATGATATTTTCCATTTCCTAGAGGAAACTTCTGCTCCAGAAGAGGTGACAAGGATTCCACACGCCGTCATTCAACATGGAAATAAATACCAATTGGACTTTGCAATCTGCTGCGGTTGCTGTGACATATAAAGAGTATAATGACACTTACAATAGCTCATCTAATGGCCAAGGAGATTCCCATTACAACCCATTTGTAGTATTTATACTAAATGTCTTCATTTTAGTTACATGCTGTGTGGGATTTTTGGGGAATGGAACTGTCATCTGGCTTCTTGTTTTCCACATTAGGAGGAAACCATTCACCACCTACATCCTTAATTTGGCTGTTGCTGACTTTGCATTCCTCCTGAGCTTAGAGATCTATGCTTTTACTAGGTTTCCTGATGATGTTCTTTATATTATTGTTGTATGTCTCCTATCCTTCACATACAACACTGGCCAACTTCTTCTGACAGCCATCAGCATTGACAGATGTTTGTCTGTCCTCTTCCCTATTTGGCATCGGTGTGTCCGGCCGACCCATTTGTCCAGCACTGGGTGTGCCCTCATATGGGTCCTCTCCTGTCTGCTCTCCATAGTCCTCTACATTATCACAGAAACATCTCCCCTTATATCAGATAACACCTATCTTTATTTCCTCACAATATTTTTTCAATTTCTCTTGACTGGACTGCTTTGCCTCCCTCTTATGACAATTTCAACTGTCATCCTTTTCATCAAAGTCTGTTTTAAATCACACCCACGAAAGCGGGGAAGACTTTTAACGATTATTTTACTTACACTCCTCTTCTTCCTCGTGCTTGCTTTCCCACTCAATGCCCTTCTTCTTGCTGTATCCATCGTGGGCTTGAATATTCCTGGTCTATTCCATTATGCCTTTTTGTGTGCCTCCCTCAACAGCTGCGTGAACCCCTTCCTCTATTTTCTGGTTGGGAGGAAGAAGGGAGGTCAATCTAGGGAGAGTCTACTGGTCATCCTCCAGCGGGTTTTGAATGAGGAGGAGAATGACGGACAGGAAGTGGACCCTCCTTGTTCGAACCCACTTAGGAACCTTTCCTAAGAGTTCTTTGGTCTGGCTTTAATGTGTCCTTGCACTGCACTGATGACTATTGCTTACCAGAAAAAGAGGCTGAGGTTTTGTTGAAAATATTGAGGTTTGTATAGCTGAAATGTATCCTACTTTACAAAGGGAGGAGTCATGTCTTTTGTTGTCTCAATCTTTCTTCTGTGCCCCACTCACCTATTGTATACAGCCCCTGAATTGTTGCCTATGAAGATATTAAGCCCTTTGGCTGAACGGGGCTTCCCACCATTTAACTATACTGTACCAGCTGCACCACTTTCTACAGCAAACCAAAGTCTACTTGGAAGTTCTGATGGTGACCTTTAAACCTTGCTGATTTGAAACTTGGGTATTTCAAGGACTGCCTTCACTCCTGTGAGACCACCTGCACCGTATGATTCACTTCACAGACTCTACTTAGGTGCCTGTCAGCAATCATAGGCAGAACCAGGCAGAGGGCCTTCTTGGTAGTGGCTCCCTCCCTGTGGAATGCACTCCCACCAGATGTCAAAGAGAACAACAACTACCAGACCATTAGAAGACATCTGAAGGCAGCCCTGTTTAGGGAAGCTTTTAATGTTTGATGTACAAAGTATTTTAATATTTTTTTGGATGCCACTCAGAATGGCTGGGGAAGCCCAGCCAGATGGACGGGGTATTAATAAATTATTATTACTATTATTATTATTATTATTATTATTATTATTATTATTATTATACAAATAGGGCACATTTGTAGAATTTAATTCCATGTATGATTAAACAAGCTCGTGGTTGGACGAGATGCCCCTGGATACCCCTTCTAACTCCACAATTCTTTGAGTGTAAGATTCCAGGAGTTCCTGAATTCCATTCTCTGCAATAACAGGCAAGTTCCATTCTTTTAGAGATTTAAGCCTTTCCTGAAGATCACACACACACACACACACACACACACACACAAATACAAACAATTCATTGTGTGTTTCAGCTTCATCTATCACTCTTTAGACATATATTTTTAATGACTAGCAGGAATTTTGGATGCCTATTTTATAATATAAAAAACCCACCTGTTTTGTATTTTTCATGGTTGTCATTGTGTACTTGCACAATGCTATCTGAAGAGTTGGCTTCCTGAAAGTCAGTCTATATTTGTGTTCAATAAACAAGCAAAGAATGATTCCATATTGAGGCAAGGACTTGTATTAACTGCTGACATATACATTACAATGCATAGTATTATCTTTTTTTGCCCTGCTTTTGTTTCTTTTTAGATTTGCTTTCTCTTGTTGTTGTCCTGTACTCTACACATAAATAAAAACCATTCTGAAAATCTTTTTTAAAAGTGTTTTTAAAAATACATTGAATTTTCCATAAGCCTCTCCATCGCCATCTATTGTCACTTTGTATTTCGCAGTTAAAATTCACTTAAAATGTTTTATTTGTAACTGCATGGCTGAGTCCTGGGTTAAGGAAATAATTGCATGCAGATGAGGGTGATGGACAGCTAGTGAAGGACCCTGGGTGAAAAGCAAGGAAGGGGAGATCTCCCAGGGTTAGAGAAACTCCCTATGTAAAGCTGGGGGGGGGGCACACCAATTTCTGTCTGGTGTAAAAGTTAAGATATATTTGTGAGACAGGGCTTTGCATGGTACTATCCCTTTCTCTTTCTTTGTTTCTTCTCTTTTTCATTATTATAGTTTGTTTTTTATTGTATTATGAAATTTCTTAGTAAAATTTCATTTTAAAAAAGAACACATGGTATTGGGTGTCTGCCTTACCCAATCTCCTTTTAAGGAGGAGGAGGAAGAAGAAGAAGAGTTTGGATTTGATATCCCGCTTTATCCCTACCCAAAGGAGTCTCAAAGCGGCTAACATTCTCCTTTCCCTTCCTCCCCCACATAAAACACTCTGTGAGGTGAGTGAGGCTGAGAGACTTCAGAGAAGTGTGACTAGCCCAAGGTCACCCAGCAGCTGCATTTGGAGGAGCGGAGACGCGAACCCGGTTCACCAGATTACGAGTTTACCGCTCTTAACCACTACACCACACTGGCTTAAGTTAAGGTGGGCTTCAGTGATATGTAGCTAGCAAAGAACTGTCACTCTCATTGCCCATTCACCTGTAGAAAAAAATAAAGGAGTCTTTTTATAATTTTTATTAAATTTTCTGTTTTACAATTTTAAAAAAACGACTCATAGAATCATAGAATCATAGAGTTGGAAGAGACCACAAGGGCCATCGAGTCCAACCCCCTGCCAAGCAGGAACACCATCAGAGCACTCCTGACATATGGTTGTCAAGCCTCTGCTTAAAGACCTCCAAAGAAGGAGACTCCACCACACTCCTTGGCAGCAAATTCCACTGTCGAACAGCTCTTACTTTCAGGAAGTTCTTCCTAATGTTTAGGTGAAATATTCTTTCATGTAGTTTGGATCCATTGCTCCGTGTCCGCTTCTCTGGAGCAGCAGAAAACAACCTTTCTCCCTCCTCTATATGACATCCTTTTATATAGTTGAACATGGCTCTCATATCACCCCTTAACCTCCTCTTCTCCAGGCTAAACATGCCCAGCTCCCTTAGCCGTTCCTCATAAGGCATCGTTTCCAGGCCTTTGACCATTTTGGTTGCCCTCCTCTGGACACGTTCCAGTTTGTCAGTGTCCTTCTTGAACTGTGGTGCCCAGAACTGGACACAGTACTCCAGGTGAGGTCTGACCAGACCAGAATACAGTGGCACGATTACTTCCCTTGATCTAGATGCTATACTCCTATTGATGCAGCCCAGAATTGCATTGGCTTTTTTAGCTGCCGCGTCATTTTAACATCCTTAAGAACCAATTGCTCTTGCATCCCACTCCACTTCTCACCTATGGATTTACACAGGGAAGAAACAGCAAAACATTTCGGAAAATCTTATTTTCCCTTCTGTGCTCAGCCCCTCCCTACAAAATGTGCATATTGGGTAAATGTTTTTTGCCGTTAAAGGGCAAGGATCTGTTATCATGACAGGTCCCGAGATGTTTTATTTGGCCGTTACAGATAAAGAAGCACATGAGACATGTCCAACTGAGTCAGACATCTTTGTGATATTTTCCATTTCCTAGAGGAAACTTCTGCTCCAAAAGCTTAGAGATCTATGCTTTTACTAGGTTTCCTGATGATGTTCTTTATATTATTGTTGTATGTCTCTTATCCTTCACATACAACACTGGCCAACTTCTTCTGACAGCCATCAGCATTGACAGATGTGTCTCTGTCCTCTTCCCTATTTGGCATCGGTGTGTCCGGCCGACCCATTTGTCCAGCACTGGGTGTGCCCTCATATGGGTCCTCTCCTGTCTGCTCTCCATAGTCCTCTACATTATCACAGAAACATCTCCCCTTATATCAGATAACACCTATCTTTATTTCCTCACAATATTTTTTCAATTTCTCTTGACTGGACTGCTTTGCCTCCCTCTTATGACAATTTCAACTGTCATCCTTTTCATCAAAGTCTGTTTTAAATCACACCCACGACAGCGGGGAAGACTTTTAACGATTATTTTACTTACACTCCTCTTCTTCCTCGTGCTTGCTTTCCCACTCAATGCCCTTCTTCTTGCTGTATCCATCGTGGGCTTGAATATTCCTGGTCTATTCCATTATGCCTTTTTGTGTGCCTCCCTCAACAGCTGCGTGAACCCCTTCCTCTATTTTCTGGTTGGGAGGAAGAAGGGAGGTCAATCTAGGGAGAGTCTACTGGCCATCCTCCAGCGGGTTTTGAATGAGGAGGAGAATGACGGACAGGAAGTGGACCCTCCTTGTTCGAACCCACTTAGGAACCTTTCCTAAGAGTTCTTTGGTCTGGCTTTAATGTGTCCTTGCACTGCACTGATGACTATTGCTTACCAGAAAAAGAGGCTGAGGTTTTGTTGAAAATATTGAGGTTTGTATAGCTGAAATGTATCCTACTTTACAATGGGAGGAGTCATGTCTTTTGTTGTCTCAATCTTTCTTCTGTGCCCCACTCACCTATTGTATACAGCCCCTGAATTGTTGCCTATGAAGATATTAAGCCCTTTGGCTGAACGGGGCTTCCCACCATTTAACTATACTGTACCAGCTGCACCACTTTCTACAGCAAACCAAAGTCTACTTGGAAGTTCTGATGGTGACCTTTAAACCTTGCCGATTTGGAACTTGGGTATGTCAAGGACTGCCGTCACTCCTGTGAGACTACCTGCACCGTATGATTTAATTCAGAGACTCTACTTAGATGCCTGTCAAAAATCATAGGCAGAACCAGGCAGAGGGCCTTCTTGGTAGTGGCTCCCTCCCTGTGGAATGCACTCCCACCAGATGTCAAAGAGAACAACAACTAACAGACCATTAGAAGACATCTGAAGGCAGCCCTGTTTAGAGAAGCTTTTAATGTTTGATGTATTACAGTATTTTAATATTTTTTTGGAAGCCGCCCAGAGTGGCTGGGGAAGCCAAGCCAGATGGGTGGGGTATGAATAAAATATTATTATTATTATTATTATTATTATTATTATTATTATTATTATTACTACTACTACTACTACTACTACTACTACTAATACTACTATTATACAAATAGGCCACATTTGCAGAATTTAATTCCATGTATGATTAAACAACCTCGTGGTTGGATGAGATGCCCCTGGATCATAGAATCATAGAATCATAGAATCGTAGAGTTGGAAAAGACCACAAGGGCCATTGAGTCCAACCCCCTGCCAAGCAGGAAACACCATCAGAGCACTCCTGACATATGGTTGTCAAGCCTCTGCTTAAAGACCTCCAAAGAAGGAGATTCCACCACACTCCTTGGCAGCAAATTCCACTGTCGAACAGCTCTTGGAAGCATGCCCCTTCCAACTCCACAATTCTTTGAGTGTATGATTCCAGGAGTTCCTGAATTCAGTTCTCTGCAAGAACAGGAAAGTTCCATTCTTTTGGAGATTTAAGCCTTTCCTGAAGACCACACACACACATACACACTTCATAGTGTGTTCAGCTTCATCTATCCCTCTTTAGATATATATTTTTAATGACTAGTAGGAATTTCGGATGCCTATCTTTTAATATAAAAACCCCACCTGTTTTGTATTTTTGATGGTTGTCATTTTGTACTTGTACAATGCTATCTGAAGAGTTGGCTTCCTGTAAAACCGTCTATATTTGTGTTCAATAAACAAGCAAAGAATGATACCATATTGAGGCAAGGACTTGTATTAACTGCTGACATATTTATTACGATGCATGGTATTTTCTTTTCCCCCCTGCTTTTGTGTCTGTTTAGATTTGCTTTCTCTTGTTGTTGTCCTGTACTTTACACATAAATAAAAACCATTCTGAAAATGCTTTTTAAAAAGTGTTTTTAAAAATACATTGAATTTTCCATAAGCCTCTCCATCGCCATCTATTGTCACTTTGTATTTTGCACTCTTAAAACTCACTTAAAACGTTTTATTTGTAACTGCATGGCTGAGTCCTGGCTTAAGGAAATAATTGCATGCAGATGAGGCTGATGGACAGCTAGTGAAGGACCCTGAGTGAAAAGCAGGGAAGGGGAGATCTCCCAGGGTTAGAGAAACTCCCTATGTAAAAGCTGGGGGGGTGGCACACCTATTTCTGTCTGGTGTAAAAGTTAAGATATATTTGTGAGACAGGGCTTTGCATGGTACTATCCCTTTCTCTCTCCTTGTTTCTTTTCTTTTTGATTAGAATAGTTTGTTTTTTATTGTATTATGAAATTTCTCAATAAAATTTCATTTAAAAAAAAGAACACATGGTATTCGCATATATCATGGGTGTCTGCCTTACCCAATCTCCTTTTAAGGAGGAGGAGGAAGAAGAAGAGTTTGGATTTGATATCCTGCTTTATCACTACCCAAAGGAGTCTCAAAGCAGCTAACATTCTCCTTTCCCTTCCTCCCCCACAACAAACACTCTGTGAGGTGAGTGGGGTGAGAGACGTGAGAGACGAGAGAAGTGTGACGAGCCCAAGGTCACCCAGCAGCTGCATGTGGAGGAGTGGGGAAGCGAACCCGGTTCACCAGATTACGGGTTTACCGCTCTTAATCACTACACCACACTGGCTTATGTTAAGGTGGGCTTCAGTGACATGTAGCTAGGATATAACTGTGACTCTCATTGCACATTCACTTGTAGAAAAAAATAAAGGATTCTTTTTATAATTTTTATTAAATTTTCTGTTTTACATTTTTTAAAAAAAATTAACATCCTTAAGAACCAATTGCTCTTGCATCCCACTCCACTTCTCACCTATGGTTTTACACAGGGAAGAAACAGCAAAACATTTTGGAAAATCTTATTTTCCCTTCTGGGCTCACCCCCGCCCTACAAAATGTGCATATTGGGCAAATGTTTTTTGCCGTTAAAGGGCAAGGATGGTTGTATCTGTTATCATGACAGGTCCTGAGATGTTTTATTTGGCCGTTACAGATAAAGAAGCACATGAGACATGTGTTCAGTTTCCCCTTCAATACTCATTACAAACTGTCATTGGGGGACATAGATCTTTCAATGACAAGAGTCTCCTCCTAGGCCAGATGGCATTTATCCTCACAACCACTTAAAGAACATGATCTTGCTACATGAGGCAGGGAAACAGATTAAGCCAAGACAAAGAATGGGTGGGATCGGCATGAGATTGGTAAGATTTCCCATTTTTCTTTGAGGAATGATTGGTGCCCCATTGCCTTGCTAAGACCTTAGTACCTACCATTCTGTTGCAGGATACTTTGTCTCTGTTGTCTTCTGATCACCATATCTGAAGACTCCCAATCCATACTTTTTCAGCAAATTGTAAAATAAGTACCCTCTGGGTGGTTGGGTGAAGCTTAGTGACAGAGCAAATTAGAAGCATGCATGGGAAAAGACGGAGGAAGAAATGGCCGATTAGCTCAGTGCTTTGCATATGGAATGTCTCCATTTTAGTCTCCAGTTGGGATCAGAGACAACCTTCTTTGAAATCCCTAGGAGTGTCTGGTAGTCAATGTGACCAATACTGAACTAGATGGACCAATGATCAGACTCAGTTTATGGCAGATTTTTAGGGAAGAGAGAGAACATGGGATCCAGAGTCAATAAGTACATTGTGTGTTTTTGCAGGTATTGTAGAATACATCATAAAATCACAGAATTGTAGAGTTGGAAAGGAACACGGGGATCATCTACTCCAAGCCTCTGCAATGCAGGAATCTTTCAGCCAAAGTGGGGCTCAAACTCACAACCCTGAGATTAAGAGTCTCTTGCTCAACCAGTCTCATGCTCTAGGTGGGAGCATGATACGGAATAACTGTTATTATCTTCCCTGGGTGGTAGTGAATCTCAATGGTTCAGGGAGGACATTCCCATATCTACCTGGAAATGCTAGGGGTCAGTTTTTGTACCTTCTGAATACAAAGCAGACATGTTCTCCATGAGCTCCAGACCTTCTCATATGGGTGGAAGAGAAAGAGGGAAAGCAGATGTGGGTGGATGGGGTGGAAATCAATATGGTATCTCAAAAGGGGTGGACATGAATAAAGGGGGAATGAATAATGAATACCTTGTAAGGAGACAGTGCTATATTTAATGAGGCAAATGGAAATGAATTGGTTGGGTTCAGCCATACCTACTTTGACATTTGTCTCCCAGAGGACTGGTGATGGGTCATTGTGTCCATTGGCAATCAAAATGTTCCACCAATCTTATTCTTATAGGTTATTGGAGGGAAATGCCCCTATACAGCATCTATTCTGGAAGGATATTGAAAGGGATCTGCTAGAGTGTCTACTGGTGGGAGTGGATTTTGATCGAAGTAAGACAGCATGGACTACAATGACCTTTTCTGATTCCTTTGCAACAGCACCACCCTCAAGTCTCTGAGCAAAGCCAAACTGAGAAGAACACATCATTCTGGGTCATGTATGGAATTCCACTTGAACTGTTCCACTTGAAATGTTCTCTGTAACATTTTATTTCTCTTAGCGGGCACTCATACTCCAGAAGAAGAGATAAGGATCCCACAAGGAGCAAGTGAGCATGATGGTAAATAGCAGCTGGACCTCCAGTTCCGATATGGAGGCTTGGACAGGTTATGAGCATGATAATAGCTCATATACTGGCCAAGAAAATGACTGGTATAATCCATTGAAAGAAGCTATTTTCTATATGTTCAGTTTGGTTATCTGTTGTGCTGGATTTTTGGGAAATGGAACCACCATCTGGCTTCTTAGCTTCTGCACTAAGAAGAACCAGTTCACCACCTACATCCTGAACTTGGCTGTTGCTGACTTTGCCTTCCTCATGACTGTAGAGATATATCATTGTATTGCTTTGACTCGTCTAGGCAAAGATGCTTCTTTAATAACTCTCCATCTCTTAATGTTCATGTACAACACTGATCTACTCCTCCTAACAGCCATCAGCATTGACAGATGTGTGTCTGTGCTCTTCCCTATTTGGCATCGGTGCTACCGGCCGACACATCTGTCCACCACTGTGTGTTCCCTCATATGGGCCCTCTGCTTTCTGTTCACCATAATTCTCTACATTCTCCAGTTATTTAGCATATTTAGCTATTACTTCACAGCAAGCCTCCAATTACTCTTGTCTGCCCTGCTTTGCCTTGCACTAATGACAATTTCAACGGTGATCTTATTCATCAAAGTCTGTTTTAAATCACGCCAGCGAAAGCGGGGAAGGCTTTTAATGGTTATTTTACTTACTCTTCTCTTCTTCCTCATACTTGCTTTTCCACTTGATGCCCTTATTGCCCTTAATCATTTTCTAACTTTTGACATTCCTGATCTACACCATTATGCCTTTCTGTGTGCCACCCTAAACAGCAGTGCTAACCCCTTGATCTATTTTCTGGTTGGGAGGAAGAAGGGAGGTCGATCCAAGGAGAGCCTGCAGGTCATTCTCCAGAGGGCTTTGAATGTGGAGGAAGACAACGGACAGGAAATGGACCGTCCCATTTCAAATCGGCTTATGATCCTTACATAATAATGCTGTAATATTTCTTTATGCTGAGATGATATAACTTGCTTATCTCAATAAGGGATGAAAAGAGGTGTATGCAGAAATCATTGACTTTTCCATGGATGAAATGTAGGCTCCTCAGTCACATTGGTTGCTCTGCCAAAGATTTGCATGACTATTATGAATTTTTAACTTTTTGGTTGTTGCCAGATATATATTGTGAGCAGAATATTTCTCTCTAATCTGACTCTTGTGCAGAATAAATTCTTCAACACAAGAAAAACAAGTTTGCAAGCTTTCCTTGCTGAAACTTGGTTCCAATGTTACAAAAACAATAAATCTTTTGCAATTGTTCCAGTCTTACAAACTCTATGTACACTGGTCCTAGTGTGATTATTCTAAACATATTTACAGAAGAAAATATAGCTATCCAGCTAGAAACCAAAGTATTCTCTCCCTCTTGTTCACCTCTGTGCTTCAGCAGATGCCCAGGGAGAGAAACTGCCTGTGTGCTGTTTCTGCTCATCTTTCCTCTGAGACAAACCCTATTAGCACATGCAAATTTTGGCATAATACTCATTACAGCCCTAACACTTGTGATCTAAGTCACAAGACCTAGCTTGCCCCACCCTTGTGTGGAAATACATCACAGAAAAATATATCATTATTTTTACAACTCAAACATAATGTGATTTTAAATACTGCATTTTATGTAACACTAAACATAATTCCAGCAGCTGAACTCTGCTATATGAAGTGTTTGTTCCAAGAGAAGTATAGCACTGAATTATTAGATTCTATTCCAGCTAGTAAGGGTGCTAGGTTGTGGAAATAAAATGTTAGAGAACACAAAGACTTTCATGGCTAGAATCTCCTCCTAAACTCATTGATGGTTATCTTGACAGCCAGTAAAAGGATGTCTTCTTGTCACATGTTGTTGGCCAACTGATTAAGCCAAGACATAAAGCATAACACACATCTTTCAGCTCCTTTCATGAGATATCAGGAGTAATAAGTGCAAATGCTTCTCTATAAATCTTGCCATCATCTGCCATTCCAACTAGGGATACAGTGGTACCTCAAGTTACAAACGCCTCAGGTTACAAATATTAACTCCGCTAACCTGGAAGAGTTACCTCGAGTTGAGAACTTTGCCCCAGCATGAGAACAGAAATCGTGTGCTGGTGGCGCAGCAGCAGCAAGAGGCCCCATTAGCGAAAGCACACCTCTAGTTAAGAACAGTTTCAGGTTAAGAACGGACCACTGGAATGAATTAAGTTCATAACTAGAGGTACTACTGTATTAGAAATTCACTTCTTCTTTTTTTTGGAAGATTGCTGGTCTGTACTGCTGAGTAGAACTTGCATACAGGTATGTAAGAAACTCCAAATGTTACAGCTTGAAGAATGTGTGATTTTACAGTTGCAAATTGTATGGGATGTTGTAAAGGATGTTGGGGGCGGGGCAGTATCTCTGTTGGGGGACAAGTCATGCTCCTTCTGTGGTAATTTCGGCCACCTTTGGTCCTCACCCTGCAGTCAGCTCTCACCTGTGGCACCTAGAAGCTGCCAGCATGTGAAAACAGCCACACCCTGGGAAATGGCTTCAACTGGCTGGCTAAACCAGGTGAGGATAGCCAATGGGTCTCAAACCCTCAGTGAATTGGGACTTTGTTTGCCCTGAAAAAACAGGCTCTAGCAGATTGAGTGTGCAAAACCAACAGTAGGTCCAATGGTCAAAATATGGTTTCTGTACATGCTGCTCAGGGAAATGGTTGAGGGGTTGCAGAATAGAAACTATGATCTACTAGGGACTTTGGGGAAATAACTGCTGGCAAGTTCTGCCTAGGAGCTAAGGGCAAAGGGGAGATATATAGGGCCATTTTCTGAGTGTTGGGTCAAAGAGACAGAGGCACATGTTAGGACAGGCAGCCCCTGGATCTTAGAAAGAAACTGTATGGCTGAAACCTTGATATTAGATGGAGCATTTAGATATGTTACCGAAGTATGAACTCAATACCATCAGAGGCTTATCAGTTCTTCCTGATAAAGAAGAAACAGACCAGAATTCTGAAGGCACTTGACACCCTCAGGGTAGGTTATAGGCAGTGCAGGAGCACCGCAGAGAACAGGTGAGGGCATGTCTGGTGTGCGTCCCAGGGGTGTGGTGCGCCGCCCACGTGGCACCCATTGCGGGGGCTGAGCGGTGCAAGTCAAGGTGGCGCGTGGTGCATGTCAGGGACGGTGGCCATGATGGCACCCCACCTGGGATGGTACCCAGAGCAACCCACTCTCCTGCTCCCACCTTCCTCCCCCAGTGGTTGTAGGTAACAGACAATCAGGGATGATGGGAGCTGGAATCTGATAACTGAAGGGTCAAAAGTTAGACACCCTTGTACTAGAGGTTGAACATTGTGTCTAAAGGATCTCCTTGCAGGAACTGAAGCCACATCTGCCTTGTTTCTTATAGCAAGATTGTCTCAACATCAAGGGAAGGAAACCTTTTCTGGCTGGCAGGTCAGATGCTTCTCTACCACCAATGCCAGGTCATATTTGGCAGGTGGGCGGATGAAAACATCCCTGTCCTGCACTTTGAACCTCAAATTTTCAGAGGTACAAGGAGCAGCTCTGGGAATGGGAAGCAGGTTCCATTCAGCTGAAACCGCTTCTCTCTTCTAGAGCAAGTTGCGCTCCTTCTGCCAATCAGCTGATAGGTGATGAGAGTGTACCTCTAGATTCATCAATTCCCTACTCATTACTCTTCTCTTTGATGCACTTGCAAAATATGCAAAACATTTCCTGACATTCCACACTCACCATATTCTGTTTTCTCTCGAAATGCCTCAGATTCCTTCACCAAAGAGGAATCTCTTGATCTGCTTAGAATTTTCCTTTTCCTTCACCTTCCTTCTATTACACCTGAACTAAGCTGGATACAAACTTTCGCAAAAAAAACAATTTGAGTTGTGTTTGTAGAAAGCTTGCCAAAATCATTGAAAATTTATTTATTTATTTATTTACCAAAACACATTGTCCTTTCACACATTGCTAGTTAGCATATTTGCTAAAGAAATATTCAGGGAAATGTTCTTCTCGGAGTATGAGGAACAACCTAGAAGTCATCAGAGCTCCCACTTAAAGCTTCACATAAGTGTTTTATCATGCCTTGGAAGCACGCGCGATTTTCTCAGGTCCAAAGTGCAAATTTCTCTTGAGACCTACATTTCAGGAGACAATTTACCCCATGCTTAGAAGGTTGCCAAATCATCCAGGAAGAGTGAAAGAACTCTGCCCATTGCTAATGGAGCATCCACTAATGCTTTGATTGGTAATTGCACTATGATGTGTGTTCTCTGCTCCACCCTGGCTGAACCAGATGCCATGCTGACTTTCTTCAGAGAGGTGCTTAATGCTGATTGAGGAGAAAGCATTTTGAAGCCAGAGGACATCTTGGACACTGGGACAATGAAATTGTGGAGTGCATCTCAGACCTGTTTTCTCCCTGTTTTGAAAAGTTTGTATAAGTAGAAGGTAGGAAATTAAATATTTTATTGGGATGTCTTCACTGCTGTGGTGTCATATCTCTCTCCCTCCTCCTCCTCCTCCTCCTCCTCCTCCTCCTCCTTCTCCTTCCACTGCTCCTTCAGTATAGGCTAACCAATGTGCTGCCCTCCAGATGTTATGGACCTCAATTCAGCTCCAGCCAGCATCACCAATTGTCAGGGATTATGGGAGTTGTAGTCAAGCAGCAACTTGAGGGTATATTGCTGACTACTCCTGGCATAAATCCTGAGGGGCCTTTAGCTTGAAATCATCTTAACCGTAATGAAGCTCAGCTATTTCCAAAGTTATATGTTTGATGTTATTGCTTACTGTTTTGTTGTTTGTTACTCTAGTCTCTCCTCTTCCATTCCTTTTCTTCTACTACCCACTTTTAATAGTTACACTGTGTCTTCCTTGGGACAGGAAATGATCTCTTTTTCTTATCCTACTCTAAAAAAGCTCCATAGGCAGGAGAGGTGGGTAACCTGTGGTGCTTCAGTTGGAGAACGCCCATCATCGCTGACTGCTGACCAACAACATCTGTAGGGCCACCAGTTCCCCACCCATGATGTACTGTGATGCCCATCACTATGCTAGCACTATCCAGAGGCATTGGGGGGGGGATATATAGCAAGAGTCACCTGCACAGGCAGACAGACTCTGGGGTTTTAAATTATAGACAGTTTGGAAAGGGAAATAAAGAGCTGGTTGCGACATTGCACAGGCAAACAGCCATCAGGAGTGGCAAGTAGCATTTTTCAGGAGTAAAGGTAAAGGTAAAGGTACTCCTGACCGTTAGGTCCAGTTGCGGGCGACTCTAGGGTTGCACACTCATCTCGCTCTATAGGCTAGGGAGCCGGTGTTTGTCCGCAAACAGCTTCCAGGTCATGTGGCCATCGTGATTAAGCCTCTTCTGGTGAACCAGAGCAGCACATGGAAACGCCGTTTACCTTCCCACCAGAGCGGCACCTATTTATCTACTTCCACTCGACGTGCTTTTGAATTGCTAGGTGGGCAGGAGCTGGGACCGAACAACGGGAGCTCACCCCATTACGGGGATTCAAACCGCCGACCTTCCATTTGGCAAGTCCTAGAAGAGAAATGAAAAATCTGCACACTCCACCTCTAAAGTAAGCACTGAACTGATGATTCCCAAAGGCACCCAGTGCTGCTCAGTGATTCTAAGGAACAAACAAAAATACTGAGATTGCAAGTGGTGAACAGAATGTTCAATGTTCCTCAGTTTGACTATGCACATGTGTTCTCTTGCTGCGAACAGGCACACACAGCCAAAGGGCAGTATAGGGCTGTTTGAAAGCCCTCTTGCAAGCAGTGTGGCACTGTTGGGTATAGGGTAACACTTTCTAGCTTGTCCTTCATAGGGTATGTGCTGGCAAAGCAACATTGAACAACTCCTGCTCTCTGCAGCATGGTTGGAGGGGGAAGGAAATGAGGTGAGCATATAGGGTTAAAAAAACACACACCCTCCAATCAAACATTTCATCTTAAGTAAAATGCATTAATAATGCATTTTAATAATGCATTTTTCGAATGGTCTCAGTGCATCAGGTCACTTATACCAGGCTGGACATTTTAGCCACATCATTGCTGATTAAGCACCATGCCAGGAAATTAATTCTTCTCTCTCTTCTTTTACCTTAGAACCAGTACTTGTCTCAGAAGTGGGGGAAACAATTGAAGCAGATATTGAACATGGTAACCAATATCAGCCATGTGCTCATGTTCCCAATGGATGTGGAACTGGGTTATTACGGAATATATACCACTGCAATTCCCGCCAAGAACCCCTCTGATAATAGGACAGAGGGGATCATCTATGACAATTTAGGAAGGATTGTTTTTTCTGTCTTCATCTTTTTAGTCTGCATTTTTGGACTTCTGGGCAATGGAACTGTCTTTTGGTTTCTTAGCTTCCGCATTGCAAAGAATCCTTTCAACACCTACATCCTGAATGTGGCTGCTGCTGACTTTGGGGTCCTGGTATGCCTTATCACATTTCTTGCTGTAGGATTTTTTAATGAAGGCACCTTCGTTCTTTCAGCTATTTTCCCAATAGCTCTAGAGCTTTTCCTGTTGATGTACAGTGTCAGTCAGCTTCTAATGATGGCCGTCAGCATTGATGGGTGTGTGTCAGTCTATTACCCAACTTGGCATCATTGTCACCGCCCCCTACAGTGGTCCACTGGTGTGTGTGGTGTAATATGGATCTTCTCCTTCCTGATCTGTGGAATTGTCCTTAGTCTCCATACTGAATTTTATCCCCAAATGTACTACCAGTTTATTGTGAGTGTCTTGGTTTGCACCCCGGTCACGATTATCTCTGCTCTCAGCCTCTTCAACAAAGTCTACCTGAAATCACAGCAGCAAGAGCCACGGAAACTTTTGACAGCCATCTTATTTATCCTCCTTTTCTCTCTCTTCTTTGATTTGCCACTGAATGCCTTATACATCACTTATTTCCCTGTTCCACATGCCCATCATATGGAGTTGCGTTTATTTTCTGCCTCCATCTACAGCAGTGTTAAGCCACTGATTTATTTCCAGGTTGGGAAACAGAAGGTAGATCTATGTAGAGAGAGCATAAAGGTCATTCTCCAAAATGTTTTTAAGGAAGAAGAGGTCTGTAGAGAGGAACTGGAACTTCCAGTTCAAGAACAGTTGTGATGCTTCCATAAGTATGGAAAGCTGCTGGCAGGCTAAGAGATAATGAGTGACGTCTTCTCCCTGAGTTTGACCATAAATACAAAGTTGGTGTGCATATGGGACTTTGTTATAATTGCCATCCAAGACTACAGTGGGCATCACTTAGAAACAATAATAAAGGCATTTCTTAAGAAAGTTAGTGAGAGTTCTCAGTTCTGTTTGATACAGTGAGCGTATAGATATTGACCAAAAATCCAGATCCACCTCACAAAGTTAAGCAAAAGTTTAGTAAAAACAACTGAAAAAAATGTTATTCAAAAGTATGATACAAAATAGTAAATGGCTTGAAAAGGATTGCAGTATAATAGATGAGCATTTACAACAGAGCTACTAGGAAGGCTGAAGAAAGAAACATAAGACCATTTGCATCTATTGCTTCAATAAATCAACAAAAAAATCATAGATGAAACCTGACATAGAAGAAAGCAAATGTCTTTCTAATACCTTCTCTGCAGTTCGTACATGTATCTTCAGATCAAAAGCATGAAGACTGTTTTACTACATTGTAAAGTCATCTATGCAGTATGTTAAACAACAGAGGAAAAGTTACATAAGATTTTAAAGAGAATGCATGATATGTTTAATGTTTATTTTCTCCTAATATTGAGATGGATTTAATGGATTTGAGGAATAATGAGGACAGTTGATTGCAAATTTAAAATATTAACCATATAAAGCTGCAGAAGAAAAATCTCAAAGAAAATAGTAGGTCCTTGCCAAAATAACCAATCATGGGGGAAAACAAAACCAAAAATCTTCTTTCCTCCCATTTTCTGCCTCCATCTACAGGAGGCAGAAATGTTCAAAAAGTTCCTTATCTACCAAATTTCTTGTTAGGTCTGCTGTTCCAGCTGGTAGAGTTATGTGTATGATTGATGTTGTATGAAGGGTATTAAGAAAATTTAAAAAATAAAGGAAAAGAACTGAATGAAAAGTCTAGCCCCTATGAAGTGTGTCCTGGGAGAATACTAGCTGTTGCTAGACTATGGATGGATGTGTATACAGTACAGTACAGTTGTTCATATTATTTGCATTGTCCACATGATGTTATCCCCACCCAAGTGGCAGACTACCCTTGCTTCAATTTAATTCTGATTTTTTTCCAGTGCATGCTACCCAGCTGTGGATGCACTGAAGTCCATAGTGTGGGTAGGTGTTGTTGTTGTTTTTAATAATGTTTATTAAAGATTTCTTAGTTTACAAAAATGTGTGCATTGTCTCTTTTTTCAACTGGTGTTTTCTACAGATCAGTTACATTTGTTTCGAGACATTAGTGTTGCATGCAGTATTAGGTTGGGGAAAAAAGAAGGGCGGTGTGGCAATGCTTCTATTTTTCTACTTAGTGTATGTGTGTGTGGAGTTTTGTGTCAGCATCACTTGCGTGGGTTCTCTTTCCATTCGATTGTTATATTTCCTTGGTGGTGAGCAGGGACGGACCGCCCCAGGTGTCACTACTGAGGGGAGTGACAAAATGGTGGGCATTACTCACCGTGGGACCTGCAGCACACCTGAGCCATGTGTCTCTCCTGGGAGTGACATGGTGGCTTGGGCACCCACAGGCTCCATGCTCCCTCAAATGGTCCACCTGCTTCCTCCCCCTCAGCTATAGGGCGGCTGAGTGAGAGGAGGCAGGTAGACTCCCCGGAGGCCAAGCGAAGTATCCTGCCACTGGGCACAGGGCACGCATACCGCCCGAGGCACCCGATCGGCTTGCTCCACCACTGGTGGTGAGAGAGGTTGGGGTGGCCTAGGGTGTGGTCAATTGTCTTTGAATGGCTGTAGTGAGTTTCCCCCCCCCCCAGTGTGTTTGGTCATGATTTCCACCACCTTCTTCTTCCATGGGTGAGGCACTCTTCTGGTTGGGCATAACACACTTTTTTTAAAAAAAACAACAACAACAAAATGCTACTCTCTTCAAATCTGGTATATTGAAAAATGTGTATCACAAAAAAGTAAAAGAGCTAATTATCAACCCATCTAGAAGCTCAGAGAACTTAATATATCCCCATGGAAAATCCCCATGTTAAAGCCTTCAGCAACACACACAGGCATTCTTCTTTTTAAGTGTGAATTAAACAATTCACTCTGCTAAACAGGACACTTGGACTCTCTTCTTTTTCTCATTTAAATATGGATTATTGAAGCATCTGTGGTGAAAAAAAGCACAACACCTCTTAAAGCTACAGAACCACCATCCCCTGTCTCCCTCCTCCTCCTCTGCAAGCCTGGCAGCAATGAGTGTGTGTGGCAACAAAGATGTGTCAATAGACAGGTGGATGGTGGGCATGGAGTTTAGGAGGAGTAGTTGGTTGAAGAGTGCAGGAGGCAGAAAGTGGCATTCTCCATGGAAGCCAGATCTGCCGCCTCTCCTGGCTGACCAAAGCCTGCCTCCCTGTGAGGCTACTGCCTTACCTCACCTCACCTCATGGGTGGGGTGGACCTGTTCAAGACGATTGAGTCATCACCCCTGCACCCTCCTAGCTATGGAGTAACCCTGTAGACCCTAAAGCAAAAGCTGGTTGTTCTAATATATTTGAGTAACGAGCATACAACTATCAGCTTCACTGGAGCTACGATGTCTAAGCAGGAAACATGTTGCCTTTATGGAAATGTTATGTCTTGGAAACAAAAGATTGCCTAAGCAGGAGGAAAGAGAGCATCACAAATCAGGAGAATTACACTGTTAAAATATTGTGACAGAGTATGCCCTCCAATCCAGACATTTGCAACTGGATCATGGCTGCAATCTCTTATCTGGATTCAAAAGACGTTATCCAGCTCTGAGCTCCCCAATCTGGAAAGAGAATTGTTTCAGACATGTTTCAGACATCAAGGGAGGGGCACAAACACCACCTCAGGGTGAAATTTATCATTCTATAAGTGGCACCCCATTAGCCATGGGTAGGTTTCTTGGTATTCTAGAAAGGTGCTTCAGTATCCCCTTAAGTGCAGAAGAACTTTCCTCTCAGGCATTATCAGGAGAAATTTTGCCCTTCATAAATGCAATAGCCTCCAAGCTATTGTCTTGCAATAATGTACGTCTTGAAATCTGAGCTCTGAAGCACAGGATTTTGTTTTCACCTTTCAATGCACATTCATTAGGGCTGTGCACTGGATTTGGCTGAAGCCGAAATCCTGAACTGTACCTGGTTAAATTGGGAGGAACCAGGTTGGGCTTCCCAGAACAACCTGGGGCTGTCAAGGAGTTGGAGAGAAGAAGAGACAAAGTATCTCAGGAAAGCCTACTGTGTTTGATTAGCAGCCATAAAATAAAAGGAGAGGCTCCCTTTTATTCAAGAAATGGTTAAGAAATAGAGATGAGAGGAAATAGAGCTGAGAGGAGTGTGTGTGTGTTTGTGTGTATGATGCTTCAAATAATCTTTTATAGATATTTGTAACTGTTTTGAGAAAGAGAAGCCTATCTGTGTATCTAATCACAAAATGATTGGTCCAGTTGACTTCCTTTTTCTCACCCAATGTGTAGCTGCTCATCTGAATATTATATCTTAGAATATGGAGTCTTACACAATAATAGTTTCCTCCTCTTAAGTTCACAGAAAATTATCTTGATGACCAAAAAATAACATTTTCTTCTTGTGATAAGAAGCTGGCAACTAAAGCTTCGATGAAAGGTGGACAGGCACTTCTACATCTTGCAGTGAGCTATAAAAACAAGACAATTTCTCACCCCTCTTGGACTTGAGGTGCACAAGGATTTGTCTGCATGTCCTCCCGGTACCTGTATTTCCAGCACACAATATTGTTCAGCACTTTCATGTTGTCATCATCCTATCTGAAGACTGTTGATCGGTTCCTCCACTCAGGTATGTGAAAAGAGGTGAAATGCCATTACTCACCAGCAGCTTGCATTCATCGCATTGAGAAAGCCCCAGGTTACTTCCCAGTAATGTGGATCAGTGAATTTTATTATTTCAGTCATAGACCAGTTCCAGCCCACATACAATATCAATATAATAATATATTGATGGTTAAGAAATAGAGCTGAGAGGAAATAGAGCCCAGCCACTCTGGGCGGCTTCCAAAAAATAATAATGAAATACTGCAATACATCAAACACTAAAAGCTTCCCTAAACAGGGCTGCCTTCAGATGTCTTCTAAAAGTCTGGTAGTTGTTGTTCTCTTTGACATCTGGTGGGAGGGCGTTCCACAGGGCGGGTGCCACTACCGAGAAGGCCCTCTGCCTGGTTCCCTGTAACTTGGCTTCTCACAGTGGGGGAACCGCCAGAAGGCCCTTGGTGCTGGACCTCAGTGTCCGGGTAGAATGATGGGGGTGGAGATGCTCCTTCAGATATACTGGACCAAGGCCATTTAGGGCTTTAAAGGTCAGCACCAACACTTTGAATTGTGCTCAGAAACGTACTGGGAGCCAATGTAGGTCTTTCAAGACCGGTGTTATATGGTCTCGGCAGCCGCTCCCAGTCACCAGTTTGGCTGCCGCATTCTGGATTAGTTGTAGTTTCCGGGTCACTTTCAAAGGTAGCCCCACGTAGAGTGCATTGCAGTAGTCCAAGCGGGAGATAACCAGAGCATGCACCACTCTGGCGAGGCAGTCCGCAGGCAGATAGGGTCTTAGCCTGCATACCAGATGGAGCTGATAAACAGCTGCCCTGGACATAGATTTGACCTGTGCCTCCATGGACAGCTGTGAGTCCAAAATGACTCCCAAGCTGCGCACCTGGTCCTTCAGGGGCACAGTTACCCCATTCAGGACCAGGGAATCCTCCACACCTGCCCACCTCCTGTCCCCCAAAAACAGTACTTCTGTCTTGTCAGGATTCAATCTCAATCTGGGAAGTCAAGGAAGTCATAAAACACAAAAGGGATACATTTGAGTTTGCAATTAGTTTTAACAGGGACAATACAGATATAGCAACATTTAAAAAATATATAAATTAAAACTTAGTCCAGTAGTGTGGATATTGCAAGCTTAGCTGGGAAAGGATGGCTGCAACCTTTGGGTTCTGAGGAGACAAATTCAGGACTAAATTGATGAATGGTCTGAATGAGGGAAAGCCAGCTTCATATGTGCATGAATGAAATACAGTGGTACCTTGGGTTACAAACGCTTCAGGTTACAGACGCTTCTAGGTTACAGACTCCACTAACCCAGAAATAGTCCCTCGGGTTAAGAACTTTGCTTCAGGATGAGAACAGAAATCGTGCTCCGGTGGCACAGCAGCAGCAGGAGGCCCCATTAGCTAAATTGGTGCCTCAGGTTAAGAACAGTTTCAGGTTAAGAACGGACCTCCGGAACGAATTAAGTTCTTAACCTGAGGTACCACTGTATAGCTTTGGCTGTAACAAGGAAATCATTATTTCTAGTTGGCTGGGACATTTTAAGATGCAAATCAAATGTCAAATATATCACCATAGTCACAAAGCTGACATTTTATATAAACCACCCAGTTGAATTCTTCAAATAGGTATATGATGATAGAAAGACTGTTTCATGGATGCCAAAGGCAGATGGAAGGTGTCAATCATTCATCATCGATTCCATAGTCACAACTTGGGCTTTATGTGTTTAAAATGTATTTTATGTATAATACAATGTATGCAATGATGGGGCTTTATCGCCCCAATCTAATTTCATTTTCTGCTATATTCTACTGAGTGTAGACCCATTAAAATTAATGAATTTTAATTTCATTTCAGTGTGTCTACTCTGAGTAGGACTCTGAGTCTACTCTGAGTAGGACTAGAATTAAATACCACCCTTTGAGTGGTTTTCCCCACTCCTTTCCTAGGGAAAACCCACTCTTTAGTGCTAAATTGAAGCAAATGTCAATCTGGAGAAAACCCAAATTACAATTTGCTCCGACTGAGCACTGAAATGCTATTTTCCCTGGGGGACAGCAGAGGGGCAAGCAAAAGTCCTTAGTTAAGGTCGTTTAAATCTACTAATAGATTGAGAAGACAGTCTTTATGAGAAATCTCTCATATTTTCCTGTATCCATATTAATTCTATGTATGCTTCAACAGCCTAGGTTGGAAGGAGCAAATATTTTGCAACTCACTTTAAATATATTGGCTTGTGCTGAAAGTAATGCTAAGTCAGTAGTTCACTCATCACAAGATTTTTATTTTTTCAGGGTATTTTTTAATTAAATATTTCTTGGTTTACAAAAGTATGTGCAGTATCTCTTTTTTCAAGTTACGTTTTCTACAAATCAGTTTCATTTGTTGAGACATTAGTGTTACATTAGGAAGAAAAAGAGGGAAAGAGGTGGAAGGGGCCATGGTGAGTGGAGATGGAGTCTGGTGGCAATGTTTCTATTTTACTTAATCACAATATTTTTCTTTTTGTGTCACATAGCTTTTCTACCCTCCCCTCATATGCCCATAAATCGGTTATAGGGTTTCCCTAACCCCCAGAAGAAATTGGTGGAGTAGGGGGACACCCATGGATAGATTTTTTGGGGGCCGGGGGGGGGGGAGTCCACTACATTAGCAGTAATCCTTGGTTGACTGATGGTTTAGTTGAATACTGCCCAATGATTCCGTCCACAATCCACTTTTACATTTAATTTCAATTATATATACTCATAACTGAATCCACCCATTTCATTTGTCTGACCAGGTGCGTCTATTATATAGGAAGAGAAATTAAGGCTTCCCCAAAGAAAACACCGGAGCATAATGAGTAGTTTCAACATTGATCCCATATTCTTCTCTTGTATCATTGGTGTGGCGTTTGCTCTCCTAGGTGGGTCATAAGGGAAGGGTTAAATGAGTGTGAAGTGATTGGCCAGTGGGAACCCAAGGGGAGGAGTTAGAGTTACAGTTGGAGTTGTTGTGAGTTGTGAGTTAGAGGAAGAGGGAGGATAAGTCTGTGGGTTGGTCGTGTTTTGATGTGAGAGAGTGAGAGAAACTGATAGGAGGAGTCAGATAGACAGCTGGGATAATCAGTTAGCAGTTATTAGGAAGGTATAGGCCGGTATAGAAACTAAGGAAAAGAAACTGACAAGAAAAATTAACTGAAACCATAAACTTGTTCATGCTTATAAAATAAACTTGATTATTTGTTTTAATGTTAACAACTGTCTGGACTTAGTGTGTACCTGAGAGAAACGGGTTGGTGGCAGCGGGAAAGTGATCATAGTGGTGCCACAGGGATCAATAGACTGTCAAACGTCTGGGGACCCTGTGTGATCACCACAATTGGGTATATTAGTTTATTTACCACCATTTTTGGACTTGTGGGCAATGGAATAGTCATCATGGTTCTTCAGCTCCAGAATGAAGATTCCTTTCAAGACCTACATGTTGAACTTGGCTGTTGCTTACTTGGGAGTCCTCATGTTGTACTTTGTTTTCTGGATGCTGTGCATTGTGGATAGCAATACACCAGATGATCTTAGCTTCCTTGTTTTCTCTGAAGTTTTCAATGGTCGTATTTGGTTTATGTACCTGACTGCTCAACTACTGTTGACAACCATCAGTGCGGACCTCTGTGGGTCTTTCCTCTTTCCAATTTTGAAAGGTGTCAATCAGTCATCACACACAAACACCAAGGCATGTGCCATCATTTGGGTCCTCTCCTTCTTGTTCACTGGGATTCAAACTGTTTCCGGTGTTACTGATGACCCTGTAATTTTTTTCCTAAGACCCAGTTTCATTGTCAACGCCATCTCCCTGAAGATCATGACTATCTCCACTCTGACAACTTTCATCAAAATTTCATTGAAATCACAATGACAGAAACTGGGAAAGTTTTTAAATGTGATCTTGCTCACTCTTCTCTACTCCCTTTTCTTTAGTTACCTGTGGACTGTCATTTTCAACACTGACGTATTTTGGCATCCTTATTTTACACAAGTGCTTTACTTCCTAGCGGCTATCTGCAACTGCAGCACTAGGCCATTACTCTATTACCTAGTTGGGAGACAAAAAATGGATTGTTCTTGGGGAAGCATGAAGGTTGCTCTCCAGAGGGTCTTCTAAGAAGCAGAACCTACAAATGAAAATGTGTACAATGAGAACCACGCATTTATGTAAATTGCTCTGTGGTCTTAGAACCAACTTCCCAGTGTGATTTTAAGCCATCTCTTCATTTTGGCTTTCATTTTTTTTCCTAATTAAAATATTTTATTAACATATAGAACGCATACATTTACATTTACACAGTGCATACACATAACACAATGCCTTATTTTCATAACATAAAGCATACCTACATTACGCTATATTATACCTTTCAACTCAACTGGCTAGTTTGGAACTGTTCATCCCTTTTGGAGGTGTGAGCCTTTCAGGCATTAGTTATTTCCATTTGGGACTTATTTCCTGGGCCCTGTGTTGCTGTAGAGAAGAAGCAGACCACCAGAATCATTTCAAAATTCAGGTCTTCCCTTCAACTCCCTTCAACTCCAGTTCCCCAAAAAGGGAAAAGGAGATCCATAGTGTAGTTAACATATTATATCCTCCCAGGACAATGTTTATGGAAGGTATGGATGGAAGCTATTAGAAGGATATTTCATCTGTTGTACTGTAATCATTTTCATATGATTTTTCTATTTTGTATCATACTATCACCATTTTAAATGAATAGTTGCAATATTTCACAACTTGTCAGTTGTTGTTTTTATTAAACTTTAACTTGACTTTTCTTTGTGGGTGGTGCTGGTTCTTTGCTACATATCCACATACTTACTGGAGTAAATTAATATAGAGAAAAGAACTCATTTTAATGCAAAGCTGTTTTCTTGCTTCTATTTTATATGCTGTTATTTTAATGGAGTATCCTTCCTGCTTACTGCACTATGTTGCTCAGGGTCAAGCTGTGCTAGGATGGATCAGACAAGCTGGTAATATTAAGTCACCTTTAAAAATCTTTTAAGAACGTATTTAAAATACTTGTGCAAAAGAAAATGGGCAGAGAGAATCAACTCGTAAAGTGGTGAAAACATTTTGGACAATAGTACCCATATCTGCCAGGAATTTCTTCACCCAGAAAATCCAGGAGCCGTTTTTCTCAACAACTAGGAGATAGCTGAGTTTTTACTGAGGTTAATCTAATGGGCTGAGACTCTGCACCTTTCTGAAGATTATAGCTAGTCTTGCACAAGAAGGGTCTCTTCCTCTTCAATTCATAGATGCTTATCTTGTTGACCAGAAATGGAGCATTTTTCTCTTGTGCTATGAATCTGGCAACTGATAAAGTCATGATGAAGGGTGGGTGGGACTTTCCATTCCTCATCTTGCCATGAATTTCAAAAACAACCCAGTTTCCTCTCCTGCTTGGGACTTGAGGTGTACAGAAATATTTCTGCATGTCCTCTCTTTGCATCACAAGATATTGCTCTACACTTTTGATTTCTCATCATCTATGAAGATTGCTGATCTGTTCTTCATCTCAGGCACGTGAAAAGAGGAGAAATCCCATAACTCATTGGAAGCATACAGTCCTTGCATGGAGAATGTCCCAGGTTAATTCCAAGTTGCTGGATATTGAGGGGGTTAGCTTGAAAAGGATGGCTGGGACACGGGAGTCGCTGCTGCTCTGAAGAAAGGAGAGAGATGCAAGGTTAGACTGATCAACAGTCTGATTATATCACAAGGGGAGCCTCCTTAAGCCAACTTCATATGCTAATGCCTGAAGGATGATTTATGAAGGCCTGTGATGGGAACAGCCTTGCTTCTAGTAGCTTTGGTGCTGACCTTTAAAGCCCTAAATGACCTCGCTCCAGTATACCTGAAGAAGCATCTCCACCCTCATCGTTGAGCCCGGACACTGATGTCCAGCTCCGAGGGCCTTCCAGTGGTTCCCTCACTGCAAGAAGCAAAGGTACAGGGAACCAGGCAGAGGGCCTTCTTGGTAGTGGTGCCCACCCTGTGGAACACCCTCCCACCAGATGTCAAAGGGGGGGGAAAACAACTACCAGACTTTTAGGAGACATCTGAAGGCAGACCTGTTTAGGGAAGCTTTTAATATCTGAAGGACTATTGCATTTTAATATTTTGTTGGAATGGGTGGAGTATAAATATATTATTATTATTATTATTATTATTATTATTATTATTATTATTATTATTATTTGCTGAAAGAAGCAAGTTTTCAGAGACACACAGAGACAGTACCATTTTCAAATGCCAAGCAAACGTTGAATGTGCCATGGTAGTCCCCTGGGTGAGACATCCAGGTACATTCTGTCAATACATAAGAGAGTGAGGTTGCAGTTGCAGCAGCAGAGCAGAGGTTAGGAGAATGAAGCATCCTTCTAAATAAGCCAGTTACATTTTCAGCAGCCAAGAAGCAGCTTTATATTTCTTGAGGTTGGGAACACACCTCCCCCTGCCTCAAGCAAAGGATGCTTTTGTAAAGATCTGCTGTTTGCTGGGAGAATGTAAGAAACAAGCTGGAGGGGAAAGAGAGAGAGATAGTGCTAAACCTGGAGTTGCAAGCTAAAAGCATACATGGGTGTTGCAGCCCCCTGGAGATCTAATGCAGGGACAGTGATTTGCTGCCAGAATGTGTGCTCTACCATTTTTTTCCCTCCAGTTCTACTCAATTTGTGTATTTGCAGAGAAACCCAAACAGTTTGAAAGCCATGCATTACGAATCTAGGGTGCACAGGAAGCACAATTAGCCAAGAATCTATTGCACATAATTGTATATAACAAATGCTAATAAAAAGATTAATTAACAGTTAAATTTGAAGGAAGAAATCCTATGGAAAGAAGTGTAAAATTATGTGAAATCTGCAGCCCATTCATTTGTGGGGCTGCTGCTGGAGCTCTGCCTTAAGTCTAGCAGAGGGAAAACGAGCGTTTAGAATTTGTGTTCTATTCTGGGTATCAGTGCCATGTGACCAAGCTGAATGGGCTTAGGAGCTATCCTATGTCTTTCTAATCTGGTCCTGTCCTCACCAAACCCCCAGAATTCTCCCTTCGGGGAACTTATACTGATCCCTGCTAAGCCACCTTTTGCTCTGTTGGCAGAGCCTTGGCAAAACCAGAATGAAAAAGTTACACTGGCAAATCTTCAGCTGACTTGGGGTTGGGAACTACTGTATTTTTTGCTCTATAAGACACACCAGACCACAAGACGCACCTAGTTTTTGAGGAGGAAAATAAGAAAAAAAATATCCTGAATCTCAGAAGCCAGAACAGAAAGAGGGATCACTGCACAGTGAAAGCAGCAATCCCTCTTGCTGTTCTGGCTTCTGGGATAGCCTCGCAGCCTGCATTCACTCCATAAGACACACACACATTTCCTCTTACTTTTTAGGACAGAAAAAGTGAGTCTTATAGAGCAAAAAATACGGTAAATGTCAGCTGAGCCAGGAATCAGCCACCTGAGCCAGAGATCCATTGTCTCCTCAGCTGCTTATCCCTGATGACCCTGCAATAGGATTGCCCCCCAAAATGACCTGAATAACTAAGGAGCATCTAAACATGGCCAAACATGTTTTGACCTTCAAGTCTTCTTCAGTGGTCCTGATTGCATGTCAGGACCACACATACACATCCCCAGTGTAACCTATCTTTAAAATATCAAAATATAATTTCTAAACAATAAGCAGTAGAAAGATAAATTGCAGAATATGTGCAGTAACAACACTTGCATTTTTTTTTTAAAAAAAAGAAAGATGAGACAATATTACTACATAATAAAAATAACAAATCTAGATATCATCCAAATGTAAAATTATATAGGCAAAAACCACTCACCTGTAATGGCTAATGATAATTATCCATCCATAGAACGCCTCTTGCATGTATCTTATTCCAAAATGTGAAGTCAGAGAATTGTGGGTTCCTTGGTTAACAGGAACAGCCAAAGCTGTATATGAATTTCAAGTATTATAATTTGGAACAATCTCTCTCTCTCTCTCTCTCTCTCTGTGTGTGTGTGTGTGTGTGTGTGTGTGTGTGTGTGAGAGAGAGAGAGAGAGAGAGAGAGAGAGAGAGAGAGAGAGAGAGAGACTGGTTTTGCAGCTGCTATCAGGATTGATTAGCCTAGCAGAAAGCACACATCCTTCTTTCCTAGCAATGCATGCAGAAGTGAGCAACGCACACAGCTGAGGAATTAAAAGACAGTTGGCTGCATTTCTTGAGAGAGTCAAGAGGGAGCACACATGAGCAAGCAGGTGTATAGATGAGAATTTCAGGGACCAGGGAGACAGAAAGGTGGAGGATACACAGTAAAATCACTGCAAGAGATAGTGGCTGGGGGGAGAAACACAGGGAACTGAAGACAAACAGAATGGGAATCCTGGCAGAAGGGAAGAGGAGCCCGTCACCACTGCCACTATGCAGATGTATGATGTCACAGGCAGACAGCTGCATGTGGTGTGTTTGACATCATATGCACTACCTGCAGGCGTATGCCTGTGACATCACATGTCTGCGCTATGGTGGTGGGTACCCACAATACTGAGGGCTAGATGTCACCCCTGCCCCTTAATGGGGGTGAGAGGAACAGAGAATTTGGAGGGCAGGTTTGGGCAAAGCACTAATAAATAGATTGCTAGAGCCTTGTGGTGCATTACTTTGTTAGAGTGACAGCAGGAACTGAATTGAACCATCTCTTTTTGCATTGCAGGGCTATCTATAGTGGAAGAGGAATCAACGTGCCAAAAGAAAACATCTGAGGATAATGGTCAGTTTTAAACAGAACAAGGATGGCAGTAGTGGCCTGCATGAACATCACAATTTTCTTGGCTTCATTGTATATTTCTATGAGAACATGGCAGATTTTTCTATCTGGATCATCATTATTATTATCTGCATTTGGGGATTTCTAGCAAATGGAGCCATCATCTGGCTTCTTGGCTTCCATATAAAAAGGAATTCTTTCAAGACCTACATGATGAATTTTACTGTTGCTGACTTGCTTATACTCCTTTCCCCCCTTTCTCATTTTTTATAACTCATGTTCTAAGTGTTAAGTTGTGGGTGAACATATCAGACGACACAGCGATTCTTCAATCAGCTCTTGTTTATTCACAGGCCCAGAGCAGAACTGGGCTGAAGGGTTCAACCAATCTGCTTATATAGAGCTCAACTACAAAGCAACAGTAACAACTTTCTGTAACTATCCAATCACTGAACATCACTTTCAATTCCTTATTTGCAAATGTGGACCTGAGTGAAAACTATTTACAGTATTCCCCTGCTGGCCCTGGGTGAGAACTTTAGTACATAACACTAAGTATTTACAAAACAAGTTATGTTGTCCAATCTGTGTTTTGGGAGCTGTTCCAGTCTCTGTACACCGTTGGTCAACTTCTACTGACTGGAATCAGCATTCACCTCTGTGGGTCTGTCCTATTTCCAAATAGGCACAGTCTCAGCCTGGCCCGAGAGTTGTCCTTCAAAGCATGTGCCATAATATGGGTCTTTGCTTTCCTACTCTCTGGAATCCAAGTTGCTCTGGATATTACTGATCCCTTTGCCAGTTCTTTCCTAACGCTCTGCTTCATGATCAACATGTTAATTTCCACAAAATTCATGATTGTCTCCACTGTGACACTTTTAGTCGGAATCTCTTTTAAATCACAACACCAGCTGCTCTTAAAAACCTATTTGTTCATTCTACTCTCTTACCTCCTCCTTATGTTTCCAGTCATCCCCTTTAACTTTGCAGAAGTTTATATGAGCTGTTACTCTGTAATAGAGTTTGGCTTTCTAGTAAAGGTAAAGGGACTCCTGACCATTAGGTCCACTCTGGGGTTGCAGTGCTCATCTCGCTTTATTGGCCGAGGGAGCTGGCATACAGCTTCCAGGTCATGCGGCCAGCATGACTAAGCCGCTTCTGGCGAACCAGAGCACCACACAGAAACGCCGTTTACCTTCCTGCCTGAGCGGTACCTATTTATCTACTTGCACTTTGACGTGCTTTCAAACTGCTAGGTTGGCAGGAGCAGGGACCGAGCAACGGGAGCTCACCACGTTGCGGGGATTCCAACCGCTGACCTTCTGATCGCCAAGTCCTAGGCTCTGTGTGCTTGCATTAACTCCAGCATTAAACCATTGATTTATTAACAAACTTGTAGAAAGAAGAGTGGTTGTTGTAGGGAAAGCATGATGGCACACTTTTCCAGGAAGAGGAATGCTGTAGAGAGGAAGGATTATTCCCCATGTCACCTTTGATGCCCTTCACGGATATGACTTCAACCTTTAATGCTATACAGTGGTACCTTGGTTTACGAACTTAATCCATTCCGGAAGTCCATTCTTAAACCAAATTGTTCTTAAACCAAGGCGTGCTTCAAACTTTAATGCTATACAGTGGTACCTTGGTTTACAAACTTAATCCATTCCGGAAGTCCATTCTTAAACCAAATTGTTCTTAAACCAAGGCGTGCTTTCCCATAGCAGCGGGGTACTCAATTTACAAAAGGAACACACTCAACAGGAAGCGAAACATGTTGTGTTTCACAAGCTGGTCACCGACCGTAATAAATAAATTCAATTCATTGCTGCATTAAATGTGCATTCTGTAGCTGACTTCCTTTGCAATGTTTTATTTTGAAATCTTTAAGATAATATACTACTTTTCTGCTAATTATGTTACTTTGAATGTATCCCTTAAAAATGAAAGTATTTCAATGAAATGAAAATTATTATGATCCAAGTACGCATGTGGTTATTTATAACCTACTATATTTTTAATACATGCATTCCAAATAACATTATATTTGTCCATACAAATTTTATGTCCGTAAGCAATCCATTCATAAGTTGCAAATGTTGTCATATATGCAAACCATTCACTAAAGAGGGACATAGACTTCTCTTTCCAGTGCATCAATATCACTCTTTGGGCATGAAGAATAAATTTACTTTGTACAGTTCTAGTGGTGGAACGTACCTCAATGGTACCCCGGATGGTGTGCACCATTGAAGTGACCCCCACCCACTGGATCTATGCTGGACAGTTTTAATGTGGGTTAGAAACCACTTAGATTTTTTTTCTTTAAAAATATAAAGCAGTATAGAAATGAAATTAATAATAATCCTAATATAATGATGCAGATTCCTAATGCTACCATTAAACCAAGAATGTTATAGGACTGCAGTTCCAGTTCTGCCCATCTCTTGGTGGTCAAATTTGTGGTTCATTTCTCTTCCGTGCCATCAGAGTTTGAAAGTGGACATTTGTATGATTGAGCTTTCTACTTAAAATTTGTGTTTTGCGGAGCCCAGAGATCAGATCTATGTGCTAAGAGCACTATGTTCAAATTGCACAAAGCGCTGGAAAGCACTTTGAATTGAATTGCATGTATAAAGCACACACCACTCTTGAGACTTTGGGCAGCAATTTCTCCTGTGCACAGGCAATTTCTGGAGCACCCAGGAAATGCAGAAGAGCCCTGGCTTTGCTAATTGGACATATACCAATTATTTGCTCATTCATCATGATGTAAATGCATAAAGCCTCTTCCCGAAATCCTCTGCTCAAGCTTGTGTGCTCAGTTCTGGATGGAAAGAGCTGGATAGACAAGTGCTTTTGGAAGAAGAGAGGGGACTTACGACTCAAGATCCTGTCATTCTAGGAGGAGAAAATCAGACTCTTGTCTACTCCCACTTGTCAGCAAACACAGGGTTACTGTAGAAGATAGGGTATTCTTTGTGAGGCATACAGTCATACCTCGGGTTAAAGTAGCTTCAAGTTAAGTATTTTTGGATTCCGCTCTGCGGTGACCCGGACGCAGACATGCAGTCGTGTGTTACGTTTACTTTAGGATGCGAACGGGGCTCCGGAACAGATCCCGTTCATATCCAGAGGTACCACTGTATTTTATTTATTTATTTTTAATCAATTTTATTGAAGGTTTTCAACTTATTATACAATACAATATATTATCCAACTAATCTGGAAAGGAATAATAAAAAAGAAAAGGGAGGGGAGGGGAGGGAAGGGAAGGGAAGGGGAGGGGAGGGGAGGCAAACAAAACAAAACAAAACAAAACAAAACACACATATAAGTATATGTATGCCTTTATCACCATTTTATCTTCATCGTCAATCCATATACAGAGGCTTGAATCCTTCTAGCTCTCACCTGAGAGAGCTTCACCCTTCCTCAGCCTCACATCCAAGTTCCACCGGAGGCAGTGATGGCCTTCAACCAAGATGGCGATGTGATTTATTTATTTTTTGTATCCATTGATTAGTCAGTGGTTATATCTGCAAAGTTTGGTTCTATCCATTATTTGATATCAACATAACCTTCTCTCTTTTCGAATGTGCAGAGAACTTGAAACAAGTGAGGAAAAGATGATCCTTTGGGATTAAGCTAAAGGTGAAGGCAGTGGCGTAGCGTGGGGGGTGCAAGGGGTGCCAGCCGCACCGGGCGCAACATTTTTGGGGGCGCACTCGGAGCTCTCTGCCCCTACCTGGTCCTGGTGGCTCACTCTCTCTCTCACAGTGCTGGCTGCGAAGGAAAGGACGAGGCTGCGCGCTCCCCAGCCCAGGCGCCGCCTTCTGCGCGCACACTCGCTTGCAGCTAGAAGCCCTGCAGAAAAGGCCGTCGGGTGCAGGAGCGGCGCCTACGTCGCGCTTCCCGGAGGGGGCGCGTCGCCCGGCATTGGCGCGCGTTTGGGCGGGCTGCGGAGGGCGCGAGCGCTGTGTGCGCCCCAGGAGGCCGGCGAGGGCGGGAAAGCGGGCGGCTCGCTCCTCCCGTGCGCCCGAAGGGGCTTTTTTGGCGGTTCCCCCGCTGCTACGAAGTCCTAAGCAACGAGAAGGAAAGCGCCTCATGAGCATAGCACTGGAGGGTGAGTCTCAACTTTTCTGGACGAGCACTCAATGTGTTGCAGATATTAAGCATAAGAAACGCTCCTCATTGTCCACACCCATAAAAATATTCATTTATTTTTTTATAAATATTTTATTAAATTTTCAAATACATAATACAAGATCCCTACACCAAAAAGCCAGAACCAAAATACCAAAGAGCCATATAGAAAGAAAGAAATAAAAAAGAAAAAAGAAAAAAGAGAAAAATATAACCAACCATTCAGTACAACTTTTCTTATATAACTGATTGGACTTCCTCACATCTCCTTACCCTGCATTATTTATAATAAGAATGTCAGCAAATTATTACCTTGTTTCATACCTTATTTTGTACTTTCCAAATATTATACTTCTAAATTTAAAACAATTTTTATCAATTGCTCATACCTTAAAATTAAACGTAGTGTTGCTTAAATTTCGACCTTTTCTTACTTATAACTTAATTCAGTGGCGTAGCGTGGGGGGTGCAGGGGGGGCCGGCCGCACCGGGCGCAACATCTGGGGGTTAGGGAAATCCACATGTTAGGGGGTGCAAATCCATGGGTTAGGGGGCGCAAATTACTTGCCTTGCCCCGGGTGCTGATAACCCACGCTACGCCACTGGGTGAAGGGACCCCTGACCATTATGTCCATTAGGACCAACTCTGGAGTTGTGGCGCTCATCTCGCTTTATTGGCTGAGGGAGCTGGCGTATAGCTTCTGGGTCATGTGGCCAGCATGACAAGGCTGCTTCTGGCGAACCAGAGCAGCGCAGGGAAACGCCGTTTACCTTCCCGCCGGAACAGTGCCTATTTATCTATTTGCACTTTAACGTGCTTTCTAACAGCTAGGTTGGCAGGAGCAGGGACCGAGCAACGGGAGCTCACCCCATCGCAGGGATTCAAACCCCCAACCTTCTGATCAGCAAGTCCTAGGCTCTGTGGTTTAATCCACAGTGCCACCCGATTACAACTGTACATTTCTGTGATTCTGTGATTCTATGACAGCTACGATTCAGAATAGTAGTGTTTATTAAAAGGGAAAAATAATTAAGATGAGAAGCTCTAAGGTTTTACGTGCTGAAATTAGTTCTGACTTCGTTGTCTATTCATTATTTAATGTTGCTGCGAATCTTTGCTTGTTAAGTTTTAGGGGGGTTGAAGAGAAGTCGGGAAGGCAAATGGGAGTTGTTTCTGTGGCCTCGTACAAAGCTTTAGCAGAAGTCATGAGCAGAACTTGCTGCAACTGGCTTCTGCAAAAGTACAATGGGGCGGGGTGAGAGGAATTCATTTATGCGCTGCACATTTAATGGGAGAAAGAAGTCAGGAAATACTTACATGGCAGAATGAAAATCATTTCCTCTCATAATGTATGAAGGAAAATATCAGTAACTCAGAACCATTTACCAGGCAAAGCATACTAAAGGGGACATGGTATTCTAAAGGAAATTTGTGTGGTTCAAAGGGGGCAAAATGATCTTAATCCAATGATAGAGCAAAAATATGGCAAGTATAATTTCCTAGGTTCACTCTCTAGTTAAAAGGATCTTAGATAGCAGCCCCCCAAAAGACAATACTGGGCTGAATGATTCAGCAATTTGCCGCATGATAACACAGCTTCCTTTGGGAGTCAAGGCTGTACTTATCTTATTCCAAGCATAGGTGTTTGCTTTTGAGAGCAATACTTCTCAAATGCTCACAATTTTCTTCATATAATCACGTATTAAGTTTTCTCCCCACACAAACATTTTTTAAAATCAATGGCCCTACGTGATTTGAGGATATAGAGAGAGGGTGGAATGAAGTAACTGAAAGGAACAGAAAGCTCTGCAGGAAAGAGTGGGGGAAGTTTAGAGATCAAAAACAAGAAACTAGACAAGGCAATTCAGAACTCCAGTACAGTGGTACCTCGGGTTAAGTACTTAATTCATTCCGGAGATCTGTTCGTAACCTGAAACTGTTCGTAACCTGAAGCACCACTTTAGCTAATGGGGCCTCCTGCTGCTGCCACGCCACCGGAGCACGATTTCTGTTCTTATCCTGAAGCAAAGTTCTGAACCCGAGGTACTATTTCTGGGTTAGAGGAGTCTGTAACCTGAAGCTTATGTAACCTGAGGTACCACTGTATTCTGGAAGAAGGAGAATTTCAGATGCACCTCATAAAGGGCCCTTTGTCCATGAATAAAAGATGCCCAGGTAGTAAGTACAGGGAAAGGGGTCATCACCAGTTTATCAGGTGCACGTGTGGGGGTCTTAGGGGGGTCTTGTCTAATTTGAGATTTTTAGAATGTGTAATTTGATTGAATAGGATTGAATAATATGATCAAGCAAAAATCATTTCTTTGTTAGGGCATGGTGGTCAAAATCAGGTTAATAAATAAGATCAGGGTAATAAATAAGATTCTCATCCTAGAGAGTTGGAGTATGCTTTGAAAAACCTGCAAGGATAAGTGCAAACTTCCCTCGAGACTTTACATTTGAGAAGCATCTTTTTTCTGCCCACACAGAAAGTTGCAGAGCCCTGACCTTGGTTATTGAGGCACCAACTAATGGATTTATTGTACATTTCATCATGATGTGAAGATTGTGCCCCACCCTGTCTGAACATAAAGCCCATCCCTGACCCTCCCGGCTCCAGGTAGTATGCTCAGTATGCATGGGCATGTTGTAGTTGGCACTTTTTTGAAGCAGAAAGGAGATGTATGGCTTGAGGTCCTGAAAATCAAGGAGGAGAACATCAGAAGTATATCTATACCCAGTTGTGAGCCAACAGGTGTGATTTGTAAAGGTAGGACATTCTGTGCATGACAACTTTTATTAATGGTCAATTCTCCTGTGGTTCCAACATGCTCTCATTTACTCTTTCTTTGATTCCTATTCAAAGATAATATTTTCTCTAACGCCTTTGGCTCATCCTCTTAGTCCTCATTCTAAGAAATGGGGGAGAAATTGTTTCAATGTGCATTTAAAGCTGAATCTGTCAAATTAACACTTACTGGAACCATAAGTGAAGTGAAATAGAACTGTCCTTCAAAATTCACACTTATCTGAATTTTGTGATGCAGTTCTTCAACTGAAGAATGCTTAAACTAACACATATACAGTGGTACTTCGGGGTACAGACGCTTCAGGTTACAGACGCTTCAGGTTACAGATGCTTCAGGTTACAGACTCCGCTAACCCAGAAATAGTACCTCGGGTTAAGAACTTTGCTTCAGGATGAGAACAGAAATTGTGCTCCGGCGGCGCAGCAGCAGCAGGAGGCCCTATTAGCTAAAGTGGTACCTCAGGTTAAGAACAGTTTCAGGTTAAGAACGGACCTCCAAAACGAATAAAGTTCTTAACCCGAGGTACCACTGTATTTAATTGAAATTGTGGATTGAAATAAATATATCAGTGAAAATAAAATGCAGAAATGTGTGCTTTAGTCAAAAAGTAGTTGGTTGGAAGAAATTTCTGAAGGCTAGAGTTAAGGAATAGCTCACAATGCAATCCTCACCATGCCCACTTCAAGTTCCAATGAATTCAAAGGAAATTGGAGTGGTAGCCAAGTTAGCTGACCCAAACCATGACTTAAGTCCCACTGATTTCAATGGAAACTAATTGTAACTCATTTAAAATGGATTCAACCTAGTATAGACAATACAAGCAAGGTATATTCCAAATATGAAAGCTTTGTATGTTTCCAACACCATGAAAGTTGCAAGTCCAGCATGCATCTTCCTATTTGGATGGGCTTGAACACAATTTCTGGTGCATTAAAAATGACTCTTTGAGTTCCATCACCTGAATTGTCCTATGAGTAGGATTACTCTCTAAATGAAAGGAGCTATATTTTCATTTCTATCGTTTTAATTTTTTGTGGTCCCTTCTGCAATCGCTCTGCACCAGAGAAATTTTCTCTGGAGGAGTGTAGTATGAATATGAACTGATCTGAAAATAACACAGATCTGAAATTATCTAAATCGCTTTTAACTTTGATCAATAGTGGGGATCCAAGAAGACCCAGCTGAGAACTTGAGGAGCATCATTATACATTTAGCCCCAAAGCAAGAAACAAATCCAGCTCTTCTCTTTTCTTCTAGGAGGAATCTCCACAGCAGAAGGAGTATCAAAGCAGAAACTGACCAGGATGGCAAATTTCTGCCAGTCAGTTCTGTCCCAGATGGATGCTGGAAAAGAACACAATGGAACGCAAAGTATCACGGAGTCCTCAACAAATAACAGCTGTGATCCAAGGGCCAGCTGTGCCGCTAGTTCTTTAGCAATGTTTTTCATGATCACCTTCACTTTGCTTCTCTGCCTTTTTGGATTTGTGGGAAATGGGACAGTCATCTGGCTCCTGGCATTCCGCATCAAGAGGAATCACTTCACCACCTACGTCCTGAACCTCGCCATTGCTGACTTTGGCGTACTGACTGCTGTAGTTGCTATTGATTTGAATTGGGTTGTATGTAAGTCACATTACTTGCATTTTGAGCTTCTAAGGTCATTGTTTTACACTGGCTTCCTATTCACATACAGTGCTAGCCAGCTTCTCCTGACGGTTATCAGCATTGACAGGTTTGTGTGCATCTTTTTCCCCATTTGGTATCGCTTCCATAAGCACAAGCACCTGTCCATCATCGTGTGTGCCGCAATATGGATCCTTGCCTTTGTGACTTCTGGAATTCACATCACGCTCTGGCTAACCAGGATATATTGCAATCTAAGCTCCTACCAGTTTCTTGTCATTGCCCTGCTCTGCACCCTGTTAATGTCCCTCTCCACCGTAACCCTGTCCATGAAGGTCTACTTAAAACCACATGAGTGTAAGCGGGGGAAGCTTATAATGGCCATTTTGCTTACACTCCTCTTCTTTCTCCTCCTTGCTATCCCAATGGATGCTGTTCAGTACCTGGCTCTATTTCATAAAGATCCCTACCTCCTAGAATATGCGTTCATATGTGCCTCTCTTAACAGCACCATTAATCCTGCGATTTATTTCCTGGTAGGAAGGAAGAAGAGTCATCATTCCCGGGAGAGAATTAAGAGTATTCTTGAGAATGTTTTAAAGGAGGAGGGAGACAGCAAAGGGGAATAGGAGTTCCCCAGTGAAAATAAATATTGAAGCCTCCATAGAAGCTTAAGCTCTCTCCTTTTGTTATTACTGTATAGTTGAGCCTTTCCCCAGTCTGTGCCCTCTATCTGGTGTTATGGAAGTTGTGGTCTAAGTGGCAGAAGAATTTCCTAGTTGTTGTTGTTTTCTGAAAAAAATATATGCATGTACAGATTATTTAAAGTTACCATATCTAATAAGATACTGCTTGCTTTTGAAGAGGGATGGTTCTAATGCGACAGACTCTGAACTCGGCAGCAAAGAGTTACCTCACTGTAGGTGTTCGTTCCTTTCCTGCAACATTGAAAATCTAGCCTAGGGGCTGATACTGGTATGGGCTAAAACTGGAAGTATGGCTGGCCATGAGCACCTTTCATATTATACGCTGTGTGTGCATGCACACATGTGGAGTTATATGTGATGCTAAGAGCATATAAACTGATTCTTTGCATGGAATTCAGGAAAGAACCACAATGTTTGTGTGCATGTTCCACAGACTTTTGCTTGGTCTGTTTTTCTATACTGGAGGTAGCTACAAGCTGCTCCTTGCATTGAGTGTTTGAGGTGAGGATATGGATTATGGAAAGTTGTGTGTGTGTGCTCAGTGAAGGGTCACAGAAATCGGACAGCGAGAAATATTCAAACATACATACCTTACAGGCCTTCAAAGTAGACCCCTCTGATACAAGGCACCATTGACAACATTTGTAGAACTGTTGGAAACTTCTGGAGAAGTCCTCTTTTTGTACTGCTCACAGTTCACAACAGCTTGGACATGTGAAAATCTGTGCCCTTTCAGTGCAGATTTCAGTTTTGGAAAAATAAATCTGGGGCCAGATAGGAGAATATGGAGGGTGGGACAACTCAGTAACCTCAGTAACAATTTCGCACGGAATATACAATTCTTCCACCACCATTCAGATGGACAGACACTGACCCTGCATCAATAACTCATGAACTCTGTCGACATTTGCCATTGTTCTGCTTGTCAACAGTCTACCAGACCGAGGGTCATCTTTGATGGTTTTCCACTCTTCATGGAAATGCGTAAAACCACTCATACACTGTATTTCGAGTTACAGCTTCATCTCGGTACACAATTCTAACCATTTCATGGGTTTCCAATGCCAATTGTATGTTCAAATATTTCTCCCTGTCCACCTAAACATTAGGAAGAACTTCCTGACAGTAAGAGCTGTTCGACAGTGGGATTTGCTGCCAAGGAGTGTGGTGGAGTCTCCTTCTTTGGAGGTCTTTAAGCAGAGGCTTGACAACCATATGTCAGGAGTGCTCTGATGGTGTTTCCTGCTTGGCAGGGGGTTGGACTCGATGGCCCATGTGGTCTCTTCCAACTCTATGATTCTATGATTTCTGTGACCATTCACCAAATTGTTCAGTCACACCTTGTGTGTACACACACACACACACACCTGCCTGGACACCTGTGTCAGTGAGAATTTGGAGGAGGAAGTGACAGAAGAGGCAGAGCAGGGGGTCAGGGATGCTGTGGAGCCTTTCAACCAGCCAGAGACAGAGGAAGTGGAAGAGAGGGTGGAGTTTAGCCATGAGGAGGAAGGGCTCAGGGATGTTGCAGAGTCCTTCTACCGCCCAGAGGCCCAGGAAGGGAGCTCAGACTCTGGAAGGGAGGGGGCTTTCAAATTAGCACAGACAAGGAGGGAAATAAAACTTAAGGGTCAAATATGTCTCACACAATTCCCCCGCCTACCTTTAGGAATCAAAGCAAGCCACTCCCTGAATCTGACTCAACGGGTTCAGATTCACAACCCTGTCGCTGTTTCTTGTACATATGTAATAAAGAATGTAAATATCAAGCTGACTGTGCCATGGTGTTAATGCGAAGGGGAAACACCACCTTTACAACCTGGTACATCCCTTTGATGCATTGCCACTTTTCCCTCTCCTCCAAGCCCACCCCCACAGTAAATAGTGTTCTGTCATTTTTAAAGGTAAAGGTAAAGGGACCCCTGACCATTAGGTCCAGTCGTGACCGACTCTGGGGTTGCGGCACTCATCTCGCTTTATTGGCCGAGGGAACCGGTGTACACCTTCCGGGTCATGTGGCCAGCATGACTAAGCCGCTTCTGGCGAACCAGAGCAGTGCACGGAAATGCTGTTTACCTTCCTGCCAGAGCAGTACCTATTTATCTACTTGCACTTTGACATGCTTTTGAACTGCTAGGTTGGCAGGAGCTGGGACTGAACAACGGGAGCTCACCCCATCGCAGGGATTCAAACCGCCGACCTTCTGATTGGCAAGTCCTAGGCTCTGTGGTTTAACCCACAGCGCCACCCGCATCCTCTGTCAATATAAGTCATTTTTATGGTGACTTATATTGACTGTGTAATATTCTCTTTTAGTGCACTACTTTGCTCCAATATGCATATGTTCCCACCCAGTCACCCTGAAACCTCTGAGTGTTGGGCGGATTGCAAAAGATCTAAATAAATAAGTGATGGGTTTATTCTACTTTACTTTGTTCTGTGATGCTTCCCCAGTGCTACCATATCCCTGCTGCAAGGAGGGGCTAGAGCTGGAAAAAGTGGGACAAAAAAACAATCTGGAGCATTTGTGTCGTGGCATAATTTTTTCCAGAATTTCAGCAGAATGTTCCCAGGTTGGTAATGAAGCCGTGCAACTGCCCCAAAAAGTATGTGGTCACGATTCACATCCACACAGTTCTCACAGTATCCCTTCCTATCCTTTGCTATTGGGTCACAGGTGGCACCTAAACACGTGTCTAGGAATTGGGAAGTGAGCTGATGGCTCCTGCTTTAGGAAACATTTTTGCCTGGCTTATATTTTGATTTGGATATTTATATTTATTTGTTTCTTTGCAGATCCTCCATCTCATTATATTTGAATTAATTTATCGTTTTACACCAGTTATGGTTTCTTAGTTCTTCTTTTAGGGTGTGCTGGCAAATGATGACACTCTTGTTTCCTACAGTTTACGTGCGTAATCATGGGTGTGTACACTGATAATGAAAAGATAGCATATGAACCCGATGAACGAAAATGGGGGGGGGGGGGCTGCTTCCTGAACTGGTAACCTCACTCTGCCTAATGAAAGGACTAGACCTTTTCAGGACAGAAAGACTTATATGTCAAGAGGTTCCTCCCCCTAAAATCACTGATTGCTATCTTGATTGGCAATAAAACAGCACATTAGTTCCCTTCTATGGCAAGCTGAAAAAGCCAGGCTGGCAAGCAAAAGCAGAATCTATGTTGCATCTTGCAACGAATTTGGTGGAAATCACCTCATATTCCCTTGATGGTTGCAGCATTTTCTCTTCAGGACTCCCCACAGCACTCCCATTCGAGATACAACCCCACACCACATCTGAAGACTGCTGATCGGTGCCTACTCACAGGTATGAAAAACTGCTGGAGAAATTTTCTGGACTCCCAACTCAGAGATGAATGCTAATGACTCTGTAATGGTTGCCTCAAAAGCTTCTAGCCATGCTAGCTGTGGTTCACCCTTCATTGTTGCAGGCAGTATGTCTCTGAATGCCAATTGCTAGAAATCTCATATGAGGAGAGAGCTATTGCAGTTGGATTCTGCTTGAAGGCTTCCGTGGTACTTACCTGACTACTTTGATAACAAGATTTTGGGTGTGATGAGCCTCTTTCCAGACCTTCTGTTTGCATGTTTTCTGAAATTTTATCTTTTATAATTTTAAACTGTAATTTATCTTTTCTGGCAACAATAAAGGCAAAGAAGTTGGTAGATTCCCCCCTAAAATAAAGCCTCAGTTTCTTACAAAATTAAATTGTTCGGGCAATGCCATGATTCACACTGTTGTTGTTTCATAAGAAGCATGGCAAAACTGGATTTGTTTCTCAGTTTGGCCTCAAAGCAGTTTCCTCCAAATATCTAATTCAGTGGTACCTCAGGTTACATACGCTTCAGGTTACAGACTCCGCTAACCCAGAAATAGTACCTCGGGTTAAGAACTTTGCTTCAGGATGAGAACAGAAATCGTGCTCCGGCAGTGCAGCAGCAGCAGGAGGCCCCATTAGTTAAAGTAGTGCTTCAGTTTAAGAACAGTTTCAGGTTAAGGACGGACCTCCAGAACGAATTAAGTTCTTAACCAGAGGTACCACTGTAGTAGCTTTCTGCATTAATATCTGAGAACTGGTATATCAACAATGCTGTGATTATGTCCAAAAGATTTGTTGACCTCTGCAAATAATTTATGGCAGAAGCTGACTGTTTTAGAGACAAGATTATTGACATGTGTAAAGGTAAAGGTAAAGGGATTCCCGACTGTTAATAGGTAATTGCAGAATTCTTCATGCAGGAAATGAGCACCGCAAATATTATAATAAATATTTCAATACTTTTGAAATTGTGTTTCTTTTCTCCTAGCAAGTCTCTCTACATCAGAAAAGCAGAAACTGACCAGGATGGCAAATTTCTGCCAGTCAGTTCTGTCCCAGATGGATGCTGGAAAAGAACACAATGGAACACAAAGTATCCCAACAAATAACAACCGTGATCCAAGGAGCTGTGCCACTAGTTCTTTAGCAATGTTTTTGATGATCACCTTCACTTTGCTTATCTGCCTTTTCGGATTTGTGGGAAATGGGACAGTCATCTGGCTCCTGGCATTCCGCATCAAGAGGAATCACTTCAGCACCTACATCCTGAACCTCTCCATTGCTGACTTTGGCGTACTCACTGCTGTGGTTGCTATTGATTTGAACTGGATTGTATGTCAGTCATATCCCTTGCATTTTGAGCTTCTAAGGTCATTGTTTTACACTGGCTTCCTATTCACATACAGTGCTAGCCAGTTTCTACTGGTGGTCATCAGCATTGACAGGTGCGTGTGTGTCTTTTCCCCCATTTGGTATCACTTACATAAGCACAAACACCTGTCCGCCATCGTGTGCCCCGCAATATGGATCCTTGCCTTCCTACCTTCTGGAATTCACATCACACTCTGGCTAACTGGGGAGTATTGTTATCTAAGCTCCTACCAGTTTCTTGCCAATGCCCTGCTTTGCACCCTGTTAATGTCCTTCTCCACCGCAACCCTGTCCTGGAAGGTCTACTTCAGACCACAACAGTGTAAGCAGAGGAAGCTTTTAACAGCCATCTTGCTTACTCTCCTGCTTTTCCTCCTCCTTGCTATCCCAATGGATGCTGTTCAGTACCAGACCTTGCATTCTAAAAATCCCTACGTCCTAGAATATGCATTCATATGTTCCTCTCTTAACAGTACTGTTAACCCAGTGATTTATTTCCTAGTAGGAAGACAGAAGGGCCATCGTTTGTGGGAGTTAGTTAAAAGTATACTTGAGAATATCTTAAAGGAGGAGGAAGAAAGCAGAGAGGAACCGGAATTCCCCAGTCAAAATGTAATAGGCTAAATAGAAGTTTAAGCTCCCCGCTTTGAGTTTATATAGTTCAGCTTTGTCACACTTGGTTCCCTCCATCCGCTGTGGTGGACATTGTAGTTCAAAAGAACCACAAGTTTTGGATTCAAGTTTCACAGTTTTTGGCTGTGTGTCTTGCCTGTCCATATCTGAGGTAACTACAAGCTTCCCTCTTGCTCTAAGTGTTTTTCCTGAAGATGCAGATTATGGAAGGTGTGATCAGAAATATGGCTGTTTCTCTTTTATTTCTCTATCTCTCTCGCTTGTTCTATATTTCCTGCTTTTCCTTTTCTCTCTTTTTCTCTATGTTCTTATTGTTTTCAGATCAATGTTTTACTTTTTTGGGGGGCGATATATATGATATAAAGCTTTGTAAATCCTAAATAAAAATTCTTCCAAAAAATGACAAAAAGATATATAGCTGGGGTGAATTTGCTACAAAACCTTTTTTTGGAGAAGACATGAATTGGTCTCATCTACAGGAATGGATCTTGGCAGGCACCCTGAGGCATTATTAGGTTTAAGGGCACTCTTGGGTCACCTTGGTGAATGGTGGACTCTGGGGCCCAGATGTGCCTGTTGGGTTCACATACCTAAGACTTGCTTAGCAAGGAAGGAGTCCCCATTTGTTCCCATCAGCAGTCAAGTTGCTGCGTTTAGTTCCAGCTGACGTTTACAGCCCATGCCAAGAGCAGATCCACATAGACTTCATTACAGTAATCCAAACTCCAAGTTACCAAAGAAAGTACTGCAGAAAGGACTATACCCTGGTCAACATACAGCTTCAATGCAAGTCAGTTTCTGAAGAGGAAAACCATGCAGACTTTCACTCCAGCACTTTGACCTGTTCCGGTGCAGAAGGTGGTCTCTGGAAGTGCTACCCAGCTCGCCTAGCCCAGTCGGGGCTGAAGTGTATGAGTCCAGTTAGTGGCACTGGCTCAAGGGCGATGCTGACAGCCATAGCACATCATCATAGCTCAAAATGTACTACTGTGAGAACAGGGCAAGTGTCTAAGTCCAGCTCACCAATTTCAGAATAAGGTTTATTTTCCATATGATGGCTCTCATTTCCTGTAACTGGCCTTTACAGTAGTGGGCTTGCTATCTGCTGTGCTAATGGCAGAACAGGATGTGAATCTGTTAAGTCCCGTTCCATGCCCAATAAGCATGGGGCACGTTTGTCTGGTGGCACTGTGGCCCATAGATTGCAGCAAAATACTGGGCAAAGAGGGGAGGGGAAAGACTAGGTAAGACTGCTTCCCCCAGAGCTCACAGCCATTTTGCTGTGGGTCACGTAATGCACCAGCCAGGGCAAATACATGATACCAAAAACCAGCTGCCTAAAGCAGAAAACTCACTCTGCTCTTTTAGGAGAGAAAACCTCATGGGGCAAGAGGCTTCTCCTCTAAGGTCACTAATGACTACATTGACAGGTGAAAAAATTACATTTTATTCTCCCTATATGAGGCTGGCAAGCTAAGAAGAGGTGGAGATCAATGGAATCAGCTGTGCATCTTGCAGTGAATTTGGTCAAAATCATGTAAATTTCAGAGCTGCAATGTTTCCCCCACAAGTCTGTCCACCATTCATCATTCTGGCACAGAGTACAATAGCCCTGCGGCTTCCCACACACCGTATCTGAAGACTACGCTTTTTCACAGGTATTCAACCCTGCTGCAGAATATCACTGGAATCTCACTCAGGTAACGGGCATTAGTGACTGTAGTGACTCCTTTCCTCAAAGGAGAGGAAAGCGATAAAATCTTCTGACTCCTCCACTAGCTCTGCTCCTTTGAATTTTTCAGTTGTACCACCCTGGGCCGCTCTCGAGATACAAATTAATTTAATGTATTTAAATGAATAAATATAATGAATGAATCCATCAATCAAATTGGAGTTGGACTTTACTGTCAAAATCTTTGTAGTAAATGATATACAAGAGAAGAGAGTATGTAAACAACTTAAAGCAGCTGTATATCTGTCCACCATATTTTTTGTTGATTGCAGTACTCATTGTAACACCACCCTGTTCATTGTTTTATTGTCACTTTCACTTGTGAGCAAACTGGATGTGGCTCAAACAAGGTAGGTAGGACATTCCATGTAAGTATTCTCCCCACCCCCTTGATACCACATTCCTTTTTTCCCTTTTTTCATTTTTTTGTGTGGCACCATCTCTCTTCTCCTCCTCCTGCACAACTCACAAAAAACCTTTTCTCTAAACCTTTGATTTAAGTTCTTATCCCTCATCCTAACCAAAATAAATCTCCAAATGTCTTTGCTAACAGTCATCATTATTTGCTCTCTCCCCCTCTGTCTCCTGTTCCATTGTCTTTCCCTTTCTTGTTTTAAACATGAATTCTATGTTAGAGATGAGTAAGAAAGACATTGAAGACCTAGGCAAGAATTTCAATCCTTCATCCTAGTCAAATTCCTACAGCCCTGTCAGTCATGCACACTGCCTTCTGTAATAGCACAAGTAAGTCTGCTACTGGTTGTCGAAGGAAGGCTCAAAGCTTAGGGAGAAAACTGGGAAGAGATGGGGCCCTATACCAGTTGTTGGAAGAGAAATATTTTCTTGGGTTAATCAAAATGAAAGGAAGCAGTCATGAAGCCAAGTTCTCATCCTGCAACTATTGTGTTGAACCAAAATTTGAAGCAGACTTTCCTTTCTGGACAATTCTGCTTGTAGATGGATATGTAATTACGCAGAAAATCTCCGGGGAAACAGAGCAAGACAAATAGGCAGTTTTCAGCTAGTAATCTATATATCTCCTCAGCCGTTCACTGCTAGGCAGTTGTGGTCTAATATCATAGCTATCTTGCTTTGACACATGCGGATAAGATTTTTGGTGCTAGAGTGAAGAAACGTATCATAAATTCATATTCACACACACCTCTTCACAGTCCCATTCCTGTTATTTTATTATTTTTTAATCTGTTATTAATTTTAAATTGTTGTAACCTGTCCTGGGACCTGTTGATGAAGTACAGGTAATAAATTTAACAACAGCAGCAGAAAGCAACAACAGCAACAAAACAATTGCATGCTTCAAGAGGGAGAGGGAGAAAAACTATAAGACTTCACCAATTGTCTGTAACAGAGGGGTGATGCTGTACAACTTGCCATGGTCTTCATGGTGCTTGACCACAATATCTCTCTCTCTCTCTCTCTCTCTCTCTCTGTGTGTGTGTGTGTGTGTTGTATACTGTATTCATAACCCTTTTCACCATGTTGAACATGGAAATATGGAACCATGACAAGATTCTACTCAGTGAAGGCAGCTCCCGATTCCCTACTGCTTCCAAATCAACTTCTTCCAAGAGTGCTTACTAATAACGTCATCACTGATCATATTTTCCATTCAGAAGCTCCCTTTCTTGCATTTTATTGGTTCTTATGTGCCTCTCTGAACAGCAGTGTTAACCCATTCATCTATTTCCTGGTTGGGAGAACGAAAAGAGGCAGACCTATAGTGAGCATGAAGGTGATACTCCAGAATGCTTTCAGAGTTGAGGAAAACTCTCCAGAGGAAGAGGAGACTGCTGCTGAAACACAGTTGTGATGGTTCCAAAAGATCATGTCTAGATGTATCATTATAGTTCTAAAAACATTCTTGTTTTTAGACTGAGCCCATAAGTTTCTGTTGCATTGTATTTAGCCTTGTTGACCTATGTTCATTGGGCTACTGCTTTCATGCTGTACATAATATTTCACCCATGAGCAAGAGATTCAACTAGTTCATCATTAGTAAATATACATAGCTTTGGGTTTTGTTGCCTGTCACCTTGTTGACTTCATATCCTCATCTGCAGGGCTTTGGCTTAGCGTGCAGAACGTCCTGGATTCACTCAGTGGCAGCTCCAGGTAGGGAATGATTCCTGCCTATATCCTGCTGATCAGTGTCAGCAATCTGAGCTAGGTAGAATAATGGTCTTGTCTTGTACAAGGCAGTTTTCTATATTTCAGAAGAGTCCAGAAGCTTCGCAATAAAGATTGCCTTTTGAGGAGGAGCATGAAGGAAAAGAAATATGTGAGGACACCAAAGAGAAGGAGAAAAAACTAAAAGAAAGGATGTGATGTGTTAGTGCTGGTGCAAGACATTTTGCTGCCTGAAGCAGAGGAGCAAATGTACTCACAAATCCTTGCTGCACCTTTTCCTGCCTTCATCCTTCCCTTTCACCCCAATTCTGCCATGAGAAGGGCCTTCCTTACCTTCCTGCACTCTCTCCAGCCATGCATAGAATTTGTGTAGCTTGCATATGTGAAGTAAGAGGCTTGAGAGATTTCAAGCATCCTACTTTTATCCAGAGAGGTCTCTCTGCTTACAAGCTGGAGTAGAGGTCCTCTTGCTGGAAAAGGGTTCTGTATCCCTACTGTATCATCATCCTGCTCTTTCCAGCCCATTAGCTGGGCTCTCTTTCCCCCGGTGTTTTGGAAATTTCCTGCATGGGGAGCAAAGTGCTTCTCACTGCTTAAAACTTACTTGCAGGCTATTGAAGTAACAGAACCTTTCAAAGCACTTTTGTATATTTTACAAATGAAACTGTTAGTGTGCATGATCACAATCCTCTAAAGACTATATTGATAATCATTTTTCTCTTGTCACATGACACTGGCAAACTGATTAATCATAAATGAAGGCAAACAGGCACATTCCAGCACATCTTGTCATGAGCTCTTAAATGCATTGAATGTTTCCTCAAGACTTGGGAGTTGCATTCGTGTCTGAAAATCTTCAAGCACGGGATTACTTATTCTGGTTCTCTCTCTCTCTCTCTCTCTCTCTCTCTCTCTCTCTCTCTCTCTCTCTCTCTCTCTCTCTATCACAGTATCTGATCCAACGTTAGTCACAGGTAAGCAAAAAGTTAGAAATTCTTTGCTTTAAAGAGCAGAAAGAGGCGTAATTACTGTGCCTGAACTAAGCAATTATTATTATTATTATTATTATTATTATTATTATTATTATTAACATGCACAGCTTCAACCCCTGGGATTAAAAGGTTAAAAGATAACAAAGCTTTGAAAGATTCTGTATGAGGTTTTAGGAACAGAAAAGTATAGGAAGCTGCCTTCTAAAATTCTGTCCATTTATTTATTTATACCCACCTTTCCTCCAAGGCATTCAAGGTGGTGTGCATGGTTTGTCTTGCTCCTCTTTTTATCCTCACAACAAAGCTGTGAGGTAGGTCAGGCTGAGGAACTCTGGTTTGAGGTTACCCAATGAGTTTTAAAAGTTATGGTTTTCCCAGTAGTGATGTACGGAAGTGAGAGCTGGACCATAAAGAAGGCTGATCGCCGAAGAATTGATGCTTTTGAATTATGGTGCTGGAGGAGACTCTTGAGAGTCCCATGGACTGCAAGAAGATCAAACCTATCCATTCTGAAGGAAATCAGCCCTGAGTGCTCACTGGAGGGACAGATTGTAAAGCTGAGGCTCCAATACTTTGGCCACCTCATGGGAAGAGAAGACTCCCTGGAAAAGACCCTGATGTTGGGAAAGATGGAGGGCACAAGGAGAAGGGGACGACAGACGACGAGATGGCTGGATAGTGTTCTCGAAGCTAGAAGCATGAGTTTGACCAAACTGCGGGAGGCAGTGGAAGACAGGAGTGCCTGGCATGCAACTAGTCCATGGGGTCACGAAGAGTCGGACACGACTAAACGACTAAAACAACAACAATGAGTTTTATGTCTGTGTGGGAATTTGAACGCTGGTCTCCCAGATCTTACTCCAAAATTGGAATCACAATGTCACATTGGCTAGTTCCAATTTGCCCAATATTGCTTTACATTGTTGCATTGCAGGGGGTTGGACTAGAAGATCCTTGGGTCCCTTCCAACTCTAAGATTCTATGGTTGTGTGACTCTGGCTGACAGCACTTCTCAAGGGTTTCAGAGAAGGGTCTGCACTTATGTTTGATGCCAGGGATGGAACCCTTCTGCACAGGAGGCAGATGTTGCACCACAGAGCTATGTGGGTTTTTTACTTTGGGGAATATGGGAACCCTATCATAGAGACTCTCTGAAACCCCAAATATATTCAGGTAGCTGCAAGCCCCACTGGCCCCTTTACCTGGCAATTAAAGAGCAAGTCATTTCACCTTAACCACCCACTCCAAAATAGCTACAAAGTATGAAAGACTAGTCTCCAAAGCTTTAGCTTTGTCTTTGCTTATTTCCGTTAGTAAAGACTAATTCTACCATTCTCTAAATTCTTCCAGCAGAAAAACACAGGACCAAGTAGAAAAGCAAAGATTGATCACGATGATCAATTACACCCTCCCATCACTGTCCCCAATGAATGCTGGAGAGGAATATTACGGAATGGACAATGGAACTGTTCTCTCTAACAATAGCTACACTGGTAATCATTCAGGATTGACATTAAGACATTATATATTGAATATGAGCTACATTTTAATCTGCAATTTGGGGCTTTTGGGGAATGGGACTGTCATCTGGCTGCTTAGTTTCTGCATTAAGAGGACTCCTTTTACCACTTACATCCTGAACCTCTCCATAGCTGACTTTGGTTTACTCACAGTTGTGTTTATTGATAGAATGTCTTTCATAGTGGGAAAATACTTCACTTACTTTGCAGATGAAATGTTTTACTTGATTTTCCTATTTATGTACACCACTGGTCAATTTCTGCTGACAGCCATCAGCATTGATAGGTGTGTGGCTGTCCTTTTCCCACTTTGGTATCGATGCCACCGACCACCAAATATGTCCACTGCAGTTTGTGCCTCAATATGGGGACTTTCTTCTGTTTCCCCTGCTATTGAAATCACTCGCCTTCTGGCTGATATCAATGTTTCTAACATAGTGAAAATTCATTTTATTGTGAGTGGCTTCCTTTGCCTCCCCCTCATGACTGTTGCCACTCTGATCCTTTTTGTCAGGGTCTGCTTTAAATCACACCAGAGGAGGAGGGGAAAACTTCTAATTATGGTCCTGCTTGCTCTCTTCTTCTTCATCATTTTTTCTTTTCCACTCAATGCCGTTTACATCACTGTTTATTTTTTTCATTCATTTCTTCCTTTTTTCTCACAATATGCCTTCATACTAATCTGTCTGAACAGCAGTGTTAACCCTTTGATTTATTTCCTGGTTGGAAGACAAAAAAGAGGCAGACGTAGGCAGAGCATGAAAGCCACATTCCAGAATATTTTCAAAGAGGATGAAAACCCTGCAGAGGCAGGGGAGATCTCTTTGGAAACTCAGTTATGATGACTCAAAAATATTGCCAAAATCTGTCTTTATCATTGTGAGTCTGATGACACAATCTAGTTCCCAAATTACAAACTTTATGTCTGTAACCTTGTTGACCTGTGCCCAGTGCTGGCTATTGATTTCAGAATGTGCATAGAATCTCAGTCTTTTTTTAAAAAAAATATAATATTTATTGAGGTTTTAAACACATAAACACAAACCCACATACAAACATACACAAACAGACAAACAAGTATAATTTCAATCCTTTCTTTCTTGAACCTTATTTCCCCGACCTCCTCACACCTCCCCCTTCTATATTATAACTTCATTTTTATCCATTCAGCAAATACTTATTTAAAATCTTGTATCTATTTAATCTGGAAAGAAAAACCACTTTTGAGTTAATTTTAAACCTTATTCCTAAAGTCGACCCAAATCTCCCTTCCGCGATTTTCCCACCTTCCATAAAGGTTACACAGAATAAACATATGTATAAGATCTGAACAAATTATATTTAAACACCCTTTGGATTCCCAAGTCCCCCCCCCCTCCCTTTCCCGGTTGTGGTCTCTAAAACCAATGTCAGTACAGCTATTCTAGCCTGTGTCCCAAACGCCTGAGGCATTTAGCTCTCTCTTAGTCTCTCTCTGCCGGTCTTCTTAACAGTCCTTTATTTTCAGCACCAACTCTCGAGGAAGCCTTATCACCACAGTATTCTTTTTTCTGGCCAGCAGGCCTCTGTATTTAAAAGTGGAGCTCAAATTCTGTTTCTTAAATCTTTTGGATCTATATGGCCCTAAAGCTCCGATTTCCATCTTCGATAAATTTATCCTGCCAGGCCTCTGGTCAGCCTTGATCTTCTGCAACCTTGTGGCTTCTCCTTCAATTTCCAACAAGTCCTCATGTGTCTCTTGGGATTTTTCAAAGTTCGTTTCCTCAGCTGTAGCAGCCTCTATTTCACCTTCCAAAACTTCTGGTTCGGAAACAAAAACTTGTATCAATTCAGTTCCTGTTCCCATAAGATTGTTGACAGTATTGTTCAATGCTGTTGTCGTTGTTGCTAAGATACCACTTTGGTCATGAAGCTTTCCCAGGAGATAAAAAGTCCTATTCAGTTCCTCCAGTATTTTCCCACTGAGAGCCATTTCTTACAGTATCCCAAAAGTCCCCTCTAGGGGGACCCTGTTTACTTAGTATCTTTCCACTTACTTCCAAAAGTCCAAATGTAGCTTATTTTCCTTTATTCCTGATAAATTGTATCCAATTTTAAAAAAGATCTAGCCAGCAGAGTCACCAAAAACAACATTTCCTTTTATTCCCAACTTTGACAGCTAGTTTGACAGCTGTCAAAGTCCGTATCTTTTCAACAGGCTCTCTCACAGATCACTCCCGGTTCCCGGGGGGGGGGGGGTTGTACTTTAATTTGTTAGCTCTTATCCTCCAGCAAATTCAATTGTACAGTCCAATCGCGGAAATATTAATTTTTCTTCCAAAGAAAAGAAAAGATGGTTCTCTCGACTTTAGTTCTCCGATCTTTGCTTTAAAATATCTACAAGGTGGGGGGGGGGCAGACTTCCTTTTTATCCCTCCCCCGTTCGTGCCGAATTTAAGAGTTTTTTTCCTTTTACTTACGGGTTGTTGCTTTTAGTCCGAATTTTTAAAGGAAAAAGTCAGCGCTCTCCGTCCATGGCATGCGGCTTCGCTCAGCAGGGGAAGTGAAAGACTCTCAGCACCGCGCCACCCCCCGTCCCCCATTCCGCAGCCTTTAAAAAGGCTCCTTTGCGGGTCGGGGGGAGCGTTAATGGTGCCCGCCGAGTCACCACGTCCACAGGCATTCGCACCTGTGGTTTTTAAGGGTCCCCGCGTCGCCGGCACGGTAGAACCTGATCCCTACTGAGCCGATTCCCTCCGGAGCTCGGAGGAAATCCGCCATTAGACGTTGGCACTAACCCGGAAGTCTCTATAGAATCTCAGTCTTGAACAGATGGATGAACTTGATGAATTTCTTATTATTCTTATTATTTTATAAATCTAGATAGTATACGACTATGAAGGAAGCCTGGGTCCATTCATGGGAAGAGCATTTAATGTATTCAGGGAGATTATAAATGGTGTTTGTAATTTTAAAGAGTGGCAAAAAGTAATTACAAAATTTATCTGGCAAGGAAAGAAACAAAGAATAAAATTTAAATTGCTTACAGATACCAGCAAGAGAGGAGGTTTCTCTCTACCAGATTTGAAAGTGTATTACAGTATGGAGCTTCTTGCCTTCGTTGGTTAAGGGATTGGATATGGTTAAGAATACAGATCCATTAGATCTGGAAGGATTTGATAACAGATTTGGGTGGATAACAGTTTTTGCTATATTAGGCAAAAGATATGGGGCATAACATACAGTTAGAAGATTGGGAAAGATTGTGAAAAGATGGAATAAATTTTACTGCATGTAGTTTGCTCAAAGAAAATATAATGAAAATGATGTATAGATGGTATTTAACGCCAGTGAAACTAGCAAAAATGTATAGAAGAAATAACCAATGTTGGAAATGTAAAGAAAAAGATGGTACCTTTTATCATGTGTGGTGGGTGTGTAAGGAGGTGAAGGCTTTCTGGGAAATGATATATAATGAACTTTAAAAAATGTTTAAATATACATTTATTTTAAAAAAAACAAGCAGAAGCCTTCTTATTAGATATTGTAAGTCTCATGCTTCTCATGGCTCTTATGTTACTGTATCCATTGGCTGCAATATTCCCTGTGTTTTTGTACTTTTTGGTATATACATTATTATGTTAACCAAGTTAAGCATGGAAAGGTAAAAGCATACTATGCTATTAATCAATAATGAGAGAAATACATAAGCAAGATAAAACATTGTTTTTATATGCAACAACTGCAGCGAGAATATTATTAGCCCAAAGATGAAAACAAGAAGAGATACCAACGAAAGAAGGGGCACTTTTCAAGGGGGAAATTGTGACTTAAAACAACAGTGAACATTTGAGTAAAGCAGGGATGGAGGGAACTGAGAGGGGGGAAATGGCAATTTTAAATAAAGGAGCGGTTTGCGTTAAATACCTTCCAGCAAAGGTATACTGTATTTGAGGATGCTGCATCCTTGGGGGAATCTGATGTGAGGAAAGTGGAGGTTTTAAGAAATGGCAGGAGTTTTGAGTAGTTAGCAGGGGGTGACGTGTGGGAGTGGGGGGGGGAATCTACAGGAAATCGCCACTTTACAGAAGAAACTTCTCGTGGCTCTTATGTTACTTTATCCATTGGCTGCAATATTCCCTGTGATTTTTGTACTTTTTTGTATATACATTACTATGTTAACCAAGATAGAATCATACTATGCTATTAATCAATAAATGAATATCACTCAATCAAGTCACAGAGTTGTTAGCTGCTTCCCGCTTCCCGATGACCAGGAAATCAACTTTTCTCAAGAGTACTTTCTACAACAGTGAGACTTAAGGCGGCAACAACCTCCTCCTAATTTTGCTGGTGGCTATCTTGATCACCAGTAAAAAAATAGTTTCTTCTTGTCACAAGATGTTGGCAAACTGATTAAGCACAGACAAAGAGAAGAGGATAATTTACAGGACATTTTGAATTCAGCTTGGTCAGACTTACAGGTTTTCCTTGCAAGTTGGGGATTACATTGATTCCTGCAAATCCTTCGATTGCCTACTTTCCTCAGCACAGAACGCTCTTACTCCTGCTTCCTCCTGCTCATGATATCTGAGCCACAGATTCTCACAGGTATGTGGATATACTTAACATGCAATGGTAGCAGGAGAGCCACTACTCAGTGGGATAATTAGCAAGCATTCTGCACACTGACATGAACATAACTATAGGGATCCCAAGTGGCAGGCTAGGAAAGAATGAGTTCTGGAGATCTCAGTGCCTGATAGCCTTAGTAGCTTAAGGTCTAACACTAGGCTGTTGAATGTCCCTCAAAGACCCTTCTGATCTTTGGCCCAAATCAACAGTAAAAATCTGAGTGAGAGACTGCTGGTGTCCTTCTACCGAGGCTCCATAGAGAGCATTCTCACATACTGTATTTGTGATTGGTTCTCCAGTTGTACAGCTAGGGAGAGGAAGGTGCTCCAGAAGGTCATAACCACAGCCCAAAGGATTATTGGTCATCCTCTCCCATCTTTGGAAGAACTGTACGGTTCCCGTTGTCTTAGGAAAGCAAACAACATCCTGCAGGATTCATCTCACCCGGGATACAGTCTGTTTGCACTACTGCCTTCTGGCAGGAGATATAGAAACATCAAGTCAAGGACAAATAGACTGAAAAATAGTTTCTATCCAAGAGCTGTGGCCTTTTTGAATGCTGTAACTCGATAGTGTGACCTGGGAGTTTGATGGGTGTGGGTGTGGGTGTGGCTGGAATGTGGTTTGTTTGGTTGTTGTTGTTGTTTTGCTTTTCTTGTTTTTAAGGGATGGCATCCAATTTCGTTGCACTTGTGCAATGTTGCACTTGTGTAATGACAATAAAGAATCTATCTATCTATCTATCTATCTATCTATCTAAACAGCAGGTTTTCATTGGGAAAGCAATGGAACAAAAGAATAACCTCTCATTTCCTTGCATAGAAATCACAGTTCAATGTATGTTATATAGTTGTACATAGAGTTTTGTATCCAAAATCTAAGGCTGAGTGGTTTGCATGCGGAAGATTCCAGATTCAGTCTCTGCCGGGTAGGCATATTTTTCATATCCTGAAAAATGTTCATATCCACTAGTTGGTGTTCCAATAAGTCATGGGCAGGTTTCTTTTTTCTCAGTCTAGACACTTCAGCAATATATATATATATATAGAAAGGAAACATCAAAGTCTCAAGAGAAATATGCACTTTATGCTTGCAGGTGTTTTGAGGGCTCTTGCTCATCTGCAGAGCTTTGACTTAGTGTGAAGAAAGGATTCACTCAGTGGCAGCTCCAGGTAGGGACAGGATTGATCCCTGCCTATATCCCTGCTGGTCAGTGTCAGCACTCTAAGCTAGGTAGAAAAACGGTCTTGCCTTGCACAAGGAAGTTTTCTATATTTATTTATTAAGAGTTTTGAATGTATGCATGGCTTAAGAATGGATGTGTATATGGTTGGGCTGGATACCAACACAGACTGAAGGAGAGATGAAGACAAAGGCGTCCAGAAGCTTCACCATAAAGGTCGCCTTTGAGGAGGAGCATGAAGGATAAGAAACATGTGTGGACACCAAAGGGGGGGGGAGCAAGAAGAAAGGATGTGATGTGTTAGTGCTGGTGCAAGACATTTTGCTGCCTGAAGCAGAGGAGCAAATGTACTCACAAACCCTTGCTGCACCTTTCCCTGCCTTCATCCTTCCCCTTCACCCCAAATGTGCCATGAGAAGGGCCTTCCTTACCTTCCTGCACTCTCTCCTGCCATGCATAGAATTTGTGTAGCTTGCATCTGGGAGCAAAGAGGCTTGAGAGATTCCAAGCTTCCTACTTTTATAGAAAGAGGACTCTCTGATCAAGAGTGGGAGTAGGTATTCCCTTCTCGAGGTTTCCCATAAAAAATGAGTTCCTCTTGCTGGAAAAAGGTTCTGTATCCCTACTGTACCATCATCCTGCTCTTTCCAGCCAATTAGCTGGGCTTTCTTTCCCCGGGTGTATTGGAAATCTCCTGCATGGGGAGCAAAGTGCTTCTCAGTGCTTATAACTTACTTGGAGGCTTTTGAAGTGTAATGGAGCCTTTCAAAGCACTTTTGTTATTTTACAAATGGAGCTGTTAGTGTACATGATCACAATCCCCTAAAGACTACATTGACAATCCAGTGACAATTGTTTTTCTCCTGTCACATGACACTGGCAAACTGATTAAAGCATAAATGAAGGCAAGCAGGCACAATCCAGCACATCTTGTCATGAGCTCTTAAATGCATTGAATGTTTCCTCAAGACTTGGGAGTTGCATTGGTGTCTGCAAACCTTCCAGCACAGGATTACTTATTTTGTTTCTCTCTCTCTATCTCAATATCTGATCCAACGTTAGTCACAGGTAAGCAAAAAGCTGCTTAGAAATCTTCACTTGCAAGAGCAGAAAGACGAGTAATTGGTGTGGCAGAATTAAGCATCGATGATGATGATGATGATGATAATGATGATGATTGACAAGCACAGCTTCAACCCCTGGGGTTAAAAGGTAAAAAGATAACACAGCTGTGAAAGATTCTGTATGAGGTTTTAGGAACAGAAAAGTATAGGAAGCTGCCTCCTAAAATTTTGTCCATTTATTTATTTATACCCAGCTTTCCTCCAAGGCGTTCAAGGTGCTATACATGGTTTGTCTTGCTCCTCTTTTTCTCCTCACAACAAACCTGTGATGTAGGTCAGGCTGAGGAACTCTGGTTTGAGGTTATCCAGTGAGTTTTATGTCTGTGTGGGAATTTGATGGCTGGTCTCCCAGATCTTACTCCAAAATTGGAATCACAATGCCACATTGGCTCTTTCCAACTTGCCCAGTATTGCTTTACATTGTTTCATTGCAGGGGGTTGGACTAGATAAACCTTGTGTCCCTTCTAACTCTAAGATTCTATGGTTGTGTGACTCTAGCTGACAGCACTTCTCAAGGGTTTCAGATAAGGGTCTGCCCTAATGGTTGGTGCCAGGGATGGAACCCTTCTGCACAGGAGGCAGATGTTGCACCACAGAGCTATGTTCCTTGCTCTGGGAAGCATGTTTACTTTGGGGAATATGGGAACCCTATCATAGAGACTTTCTGAAACCCCAAATATATTCAGGTAGCTGCAAGCCCCACTGGCCCCTTTACCTGGCAATTAAAGAGCAAGAGCCATTTCACCTTAACCACCCACTCCATAATAGCTACAAAGTATGAAAGACTAATCTCCAAAGCTTTAGCTTTGTCTTTGCTTATTTCCGTTAGTAAAAACTAATTCTACCATTCTCTAAATTCTTCCAGCAGGAAAATAGCGGACAAAGTAGAAAAGCAAAGACTGATCATGATGATCAATTACACCCTCCCATCACTGTCCCCAAGGAATGCTGGAGAGGAATATTACGGAACGGACAATGGAACTGTTCTCTCTAACAATAGCTTCACTAATAATAATTCAGGATTGACATTAGGAGAGTATATATTGAATATCAGCTACCTTTTAATCAGCATTTTTGGGCTTTTGGGGAATGGGACTGTCATCCGGCTGCTTGGTTTCTGCATTAAGAGGACTCCTTTCACCACTTACATCCTGAATCTCTCCATAGCTGACTTTGGTTTACTCACAGTTGTGTTTATTAATAGAATATGTTCCATAGTGGTAAAATACTTCACTTACTTTGAAGAGTACATGTTTTACTTGATTTTCCAATTTATGTACACCAACGGTCAATTTCTGCTGACAGCCATCAGCATTGACAGGTGTGTGGCTGTCCTTTTCCCACTTTGGCATCGATGCCACCGACCACCAAATATGTCCACCGCTGTTTGTGCCTCAATATGGGGAATTTCTTCTATTTCCCCTGCAATTCACTTCACTCTCCTTCTGTCTGATTTCAATATTTCTAGCACACTGGGCATTCAGATTATTGTGAATGGCTTCCTTTGCCTTCCACTCATGACTGTCGCCACTCTGATCCTTTTCGTCAGGGTCTGCTTTAAATCACACCAGAGGAGGAGAGGAAAACTTCTAATTATGGTCCTGCTTGCTCTCTTCTTCTTCATTATTTTTTCTTTCCCACTCAATGCCGTTTTCATCACTCTTTTTGTTCTTCATTCGGTACCTCCTTTTTTCTCACAATATGCCTTCATACTCAGCTCTCTGAACAGCAGTGTTAACCCCTTGATTTATTTCCTGGTTGGAAGACAGAAAAGAGGCAGGTGTAGGCAGAGCATGAAAGCCACATTCCAGAATGTTTTCAAAGAGGATGAAAACCCTGCAGAAGCAGGGGAGATCTCTTTGGAAACTCAGTTATGATGGCTCAAAAATATTGCCAAAATATGTCTTTATCATTGTGATTCTGATGGCACAAACTAGTTCCCAATTTACAAATTTCTGTCTGTAACCTTGTTGACCTGTGCTCAGTGCTGGCTATTGATTTCAGAGTGTGCATAGAATCTCAGTCTTGAACAGAGGATGGTCTTGATGAACTTCTTATTATCCTTATTATTTTATAAATCTAGATACTATACGACTATGGAGGAAGCCGGGTCGATTCATGGGAAGAGCATTTAATGTATTCAGGGAGCTCTGAGCTTGCAGTTGGAGCTGCTGGGGAAAGATGTAGGCTGGGGTTGGAAAGTAGATTTGGCTGGCAGAAGGGAACCTCTACACACACTTTGAATGCCTTATGCAACAGCATTTTTGTTTTCAGTTCAGAACCTCCCTAGATCCTATATTATGACTACTTTTGTGCCTGTCTGAACTGTTGTGTTAACCCTTTTATTTATTTCCCTGTTGGAAGACAGAAGAGAGGCAGGTGTAGGCAGAGTATTAAAGTCATATCCCAGAAGCCTTCTGGAATGAGAAAAACTCTACGGAGTCAAGACCGCCACTGAAACTCAAGCTATAGAAGCTCTAAAAGGTCATCACTTTGAGCTTTATCACTTCAGTCCCATCTAGGGATTCTAGCTCCGACTAAGCCAGTTTTCGCCAGTGGAGGCACATTTTGAAATGTTCAAGAGGTAAAGTCAGAAAATGACTATCATGGATATGACAAAACACAAATTGACTGCTGCCTCAAAAGCAGCATAAAAAGAAGTGCGATGGAATCACATAATATGGAAAAATCTATTCTATGGTTTTTGTTGACACTGTTAAATCTTGGTTGCTACGTTGTCTGTTTCTGCTGTTAACTGAATCAAAGAATAATGTTTAATTTCTGCCCATAGCTATACTCATCCAGCACCACAAATAAATGGCATGCATGCAGAGCAATCTTATAAATGTCTACTCAGAAGTAAGTCCTTTAGAATTCAATAGGACCTACTCCCAAGAAAGATAATCTAAGACCATAAGAAGGACCTGATGAATTTCGCCAATTGCCCATTGATTCCACCATCCTGTTCTCACACTGCTGAACCGGATACATGATGGAAATGTGCAGGCAGGGCCTGATCACAAAGGCACTCTCCCCTTCTGCAATTTTCAGCAGCTGGTATCCAAAAGCACATTGCCTTGTGCTGTGGAAGCAGAGCACAGCCTCCACCATGATTTGTATCTATTGATAGGCCTATTCGGAGTTAATTTGTGTATTCTTCTTTTAAAGCCTTCCAAGTTGGTGGCCATCACTGCATGCCAGTGAGAGCCAGTTTTCAAGGGGGCGCATCGGAAGATGTCCAACAATAACATCTCTCCGGCTCACACGAGGTAATTAAGAGGCTGTTATGGGAGTATGCAGCCTCCCTCGTTACCCCAAGGGAATGGGGAATGCTGCCTTGCCTGCTGTGCCCATAATTCACCCCCAGATTCGAAAGGGGGTGATGGCACTAGGCACAAAAGCCCTCGTGTGGGTCTGCTCTCCTGGACGCTGTCTCTGATCTGCGCAGCTAGTTGCGGGAGCTCAAAATAAACAATCAGAACAGAAGCAAACACACATACTTCAAGCGATGATCGGGAGTAAGGACTGCTAACTAAAGGGATCTCTGGGAAGAGGAGCGACGGGCTGGACTTAACATTAAATCAAGAAGAGGAATAAATCAAGAAGAAGATTCATCAAAGGACTGAAAAGGAGGGGGAGAAAAACTTTATCATGGCAGGCCCACCCGCAGGAATCCAGGGGGAGGAGGACTATGGCTGTTACTATGTTGGAGTGTGGGTTCGGCCCAGCAGGGCCCCCTGAGAAAATTTATGAGGGAGCGGCGGGCCTGGGGAGATCAGGACAGACTGTCGGAATGTTTTGTATGGAGGTGTTGAAATGGCGTCTGTCTACTTTTATGGCTCTTGGATGAGTGTAAAATCCACACAGGAAATAACGACGTTTGTCTTCAACCCGCTTGTGGAGATTATCAGAGATCACAAAGAAAGGAGATAACAACAAGAAGATGAGAAAAACAACAAAGAGAAGATTGAACAGAACTGTGAATATTATTTTGACAGAACTGTGTAATTAAAGCAGCAGTAAGAGAGATGATTCGATCCCTTTTGGAGCTTGAAGCACGGGTACCCCAACAATTTTTTTTTTAAAAAAATTGGCTGTTAATTTGGAATTATAGTTATTTGGAATTAATGTGATGTGATTGGCCTGTTAATAAAAATTATTTTTTTTAAAAAAGAGAGAGCCAGTTTTCAAGGGGGAAATTGTGACTTAAAACAACAGCAGACATTTGTATAAAGCAGGATTGGGGGAAAATGAGAGGGAAAAAATGGCAATTGTAAACAACAACAGCAGTTTGAGTTAAATCCCTTCAAGCAATGGTATATTTGAGGACACTGCATCCTTGAGGGAATCTGAAATGAGGAAAGTGGAGGTTTTAAACAATGGCAGAGTTTTGAGTAGTTAGCAGGGGGTGACGTGTGGGAGTGGGAAAAAGTATGCAGGAAACCCCCAATTTCTAGAAGAAACTTCTCATGGCTCTTATGTTACTTTATCCATTGGATGCAATATTCCCTGTGTTTTTGTACTTTTTTGTATATACATTATTATGTTAACCAGGTTGAGAATGGACAGAAAGAAGCATACTATGCTATTAGTAATCAATAAATGATTATCACTCAATCAAGTCACAGAGTTCTTAGCTGCTTCCTGCTTCCTGATGACTAGGAAACCAACTTTTCTCAAGTGTATGTATCATCAGGCCCTACTGATAATATATGGTCTTCTACTCTTACATTGCTTCTTACATATGAAATAATCTTGTATGTATATTTTTGGGTTTATTCTGTTGTTCACATATGGGAAAAAATTATTATTGGTTGTTGTCAACAAAAACAGGTTTGAAAAACTGTCTTCTCTTCCAGACACTTCAAAGGTTTTGTGGTTACATTGTCTGTTTTTCGTGTTCTGCTCTAAGATGGAGCTAGAAAAAAAAAAGTTAATTGAATCCAAGAATAATGTTTAATTTCTACATATAGCCATACACATCCAGTAGCACAAATAAATAACAGCATGCAAACCATGTACTCATCTACTCTGCAGTGAAAACTTAAGAGATGCATTTGACCTACACCCAGGCAAGTGAATATAAGAGCAGAAGAAGAACCTGATATGTAGTTGTACCCTCCATGAATTCCTCAGAGTGGATGGAAAATTAAAGGGAATTACCAATTTCTGGAAGCAACTTCTCATGCCCCTTATGATAGTTAATCGTTATATAAATTGGCTGCAATATTCCATGTGTTTTTCTACTGTCATGTATATCTGTGATTTTGTTAACCATATTGAGCATGGAAATGGTATGGTTTTAATCAATAAATGAATTACTCCCGATCAAGTCACAAAGGTGTTAGCTTCTTCCCCCATCCCTAACACTGGCAAACCAGCTTTTCTCAAGAGTACTTTCTACAACAGTGAGACTTAGAGGGCAACAGCCTCCTCCTAATTTTGTTGATGACTATCTTGTTCACCAGTAAATGCACTTTCTTCTTGTCACAAGATGCTGGCAAGCTGTTTAAGCAAAAATGAAGAGGAGAGGGTAGGTTACAGAACATTTTGCAATCGGCTTGGTCAGACTTAGAAGTTTCCCTTGCAACTTGGGAATTGCATGAATTCCTGCAAATCCTCCAATTTCCTACTTTTCCTGGCACAGAATTCTGTGACTCCTGCTTTCTCCTTCTCATGATATCTGAACCACAGCTTCTCACAGGTACAGTACGTATGTGAACATACTTCATTCAAGGGTGGCAGGTGAGCCATGGCAAAGTGGCAGAATCATGCATGCATTTGGCACACGTGCATTTTGCATGAAACTGCTTTACAGAGACAGAGAATGGAGACGGAGTATCTACGCAGTCTTCTGACAGCCCTGCTTCCTGCTGAACTAAAAATGTAGCCTTTTGGCATACAGATAGTTTTTCTCAACAGGCAACTTCTCATAGATGCAGCGGCAGAACAAGCCAACCGTATGACAAGCCAACCATATGACCAAATTGAAAAGATGTTAACAGGGTGGCTGCAATACCACCAGATCAGTGACTTATTAAAGGAAGATAAAAAGAGAAATGGGTTCGAAGATAAAAAATCGAAATTCCAAATCGAGTTAATAGACTGTAAAGATAAAATTTTATCAAGAATTTATAGTTTATTGCTAGAATGGTATACAAAAGACGAAGAAGTAAAGGAATCAATGATAAAATGGGCAATTGATATTGGGCATAACATTGAATTGGATGCGTGGAAAAGATTATGGAAGGAGGGTTTGAGATTTACAGGATGCATGACTTTAAAGGAAAACCTGCTAAAAATGATGTATAGATGGCATTTGACGCCAGTAAAATTAGCTAAAATGTATAGGAAAAAAGAAAGAAAATGTTGGAAATGTAAAAAGGCAGATGGGGACTATTTCCATATGTGGTGGACCTGCGATAAGATAAAAAAAAATGGGAATCAATTTATAATGAACTCAAAAAAATATTTAGATACACTTTCCCCAAAAGACCGGAAGCGTGTCTATTAGGCTTAATAGGAACAGAAATTAAAGTAGATCAAAATTTGTTCATGTATGCTACAGCTGCCGCGAGGACCCTTCTGGCCCAAAGATGGAAAGTACAAGATATACCAACTATTCAGGAGTGGCAGACGAAGTTGACAGAATATGCAGAACTTGCCAAACTGTCAGTGAGCATCCGGGACCAGGGAGATCAAAGATACCAAAATAACTGGAGTAAATTTATTGAATATTTAAAGAAGAATTGTAAAGAGGTCAAGACACTAGCAGGATTGCCATAATACCTCCAATGTATAATAGTACTAATATGAGAATGATGTGCGTGATGGAAAGAGGATAAATATACTAGTTGTGGGGAGGGAGGGGGGTCGCGACTCGGCAGAGTCAAAGGGAATGTATGGTGCTATTACAATTTGTTGGAAAAGAATATGTAAGGAAAACAATAAAAATTCACTTGGAAAAAAAAGAACAAGCCAACCGGGCACTGGGGCAGGACACTCTGTGGGGCTTCCAAGGAGTCTGCCTGCCTCCTCCCACTCAGCCACCCTACAGCTAAGGGGGAGGAGGCGGGCAGACTGTGGAGAAGGAGAAGAAGAAGAAGAAGAAGAAGAAGAAGAAGAAGAAGAAGAAGAAGAAGAAGAAGAAGAAGAAGAGGAGTTTGGATTTGATATCCCGCTTTATCACTACCCGATGGAGTCTCAAAGCGGCTAACATTCTCCTTTCCCTTCCTCCCCCACAACAAACACTCTGTGAGGTGAGTGAGGCTGAGAGACTTCAGAGAAGTGTGACTAGCCCAAGGTCACCCAGCAGCTGCATGTGGAGGAGTGGAGACGCGAACCTGGTTACCCAGATTACGAGTCTACCACTCTGGAGTCTAACTGGCTCTGGAGCCTATGGGTGCCCAAGCCACCGTGTCACTACCAGCAGAGACATGTGGCTCTGGCGTGCTGCAAGCCCCGTGGTGAGTGCCACCTGGCATTTTGTCACCCCCCTCAGTGGTGACACCCAGGGAGAACTGCCCCCACCACACACACCCTTCCTCTGCCCCTGCATAAATGTATAGAAAAGGGGAACGAAAGAATTGCATTCATGTTGGATTGGAGAGGCTGTGTTCAATCTAAAATTGAACAATGGAGAAGCAAACAAAGATAGAATGGGAGGTGAGGCTAACAGGGAAATATTAGCCAGTTATTTCAATAAGATGTATTTTGGTTGGGTTACAGGCTTAACAGGGAAAGGGAACTGAGAGCTTATGCCAAGGAAGACGATGAGTTTCATAGAGTAGGGCTGCCATATGTCCAGATTTTCCTGAACATGTCTGGGTATTGGGCAGCATAATGATGTCCTGCTGGATTTTCACGAAATTGGCAAAATGTCCAGGAATGTTAAGGGATTTTCATTTTGGGGAATATGGGAAACCTATCATAGTGACTCTCTGAAGCCCCCCATATATTCAGGTAGATGCAAGCGCCACTGGTCCCTTTACCTGGCAAGAGTCATTTCACCTTAACAACCCACTCCAAAATAGCTACAAAACATGAAAGAATAATATGAAAAGGTTTAGCTTTGTATTTGCTTATTATGTTAACCTATGCACTTACTGAATGCATGACGAGTGAAGAGGGGGCTCATATAAGGCGTATATTCAAGTATATCATTTCTTTTCAGTTACCTGGATATGTTTTCTTTTCTTAAATCAAAGCAAATATGAGAAAAGCTTTTATTGCTGTCACTTGCCCACTTACGTCCACTATTTAAAATACCATGAATACCTCTAGAAGTCTATTGCTTATCACACTCAATCAGTTTCAGCAATTTTTTCATCTTGTTCTGTGTTCCCCATTTCTGTTTTGCCTTCTCCAGCAGGGCAGGGACTGCACTGAGGTTGATGTTGTATTAGACTGCTGATCAACAGTTGCTCACAGGCATGTGAATGTCTCAAGTTAACATAGTTCGCTTGCAAAAGCAGAAGGGGAACCATAAGCAGAAGTGTACATGCATTGAAGGCAGAAAATCCTAGGCTGAATCCCTGGGGAAGGGAATGCAGGACTGGAGAAACCAATAATCTGTTACGATATAGAAGCAATGCAGCTGCAAACTGCTAGCTTGAAAGCAAAACGTAATGGGAATGTTGGGACTGCCCATGGGAAACAGAGGGACAGTCAATTCACAGTGTGAAGCACCGGAATTAGCTCAGAGTGTAATATGAGCTCTTCCGTTTGTTCCTGTCCAGGAAGTGCAGGAAGTGTTTGTCACTAGACTGCTGGAGTTTGAAGAGAGCAGTCATGTTTTTTGTAATGCTGCAAAGACAGAAATAAAAGCATGTAAATACGTTTCTGTCTATCTCTTTCCCCTGCCCGGGGGTGGGGGCAGGAAAGAGGGTGTGTGTTCTTCCCATGTTTGAGAAGAATCGCCTATCACGACCTAGCCTGGATCTTGCTGGGGAATGCAGCCAGGGAGGTCAACAGGGAATCATGCCGGGTGCCTGGGAGAGTTGCCAGTTTCTCCTGATAAAGGCTTGATTTCCGACATAATCTGCCTCACAAGTGCTTTACTATAGGGGTACAACCTTATTTTTAAAAAATCTCAATGTCAGGCTCATCAGCACATGTGAGCATGCACACACACAGAGATATTAGCTCTCATTTTGCTGCTTTAAACTCATTTTAACTTGTGTAGATTATTTCTGAGGAATGTTAGGGGTCATGTTGTCAAATCTGGGATTGGAGAGAAGTGTCCCCATGCCCTCGTAAAAAAAAGCAGATTGGTCACCCAGAAATGTCAAAGTTGCCCCGAGTGGGGTTGGGAGATCAAAGAGCTGTTGGGGCAGCAGAAAACCACAGCAGAGGAGTGGACTTTTGTGTTCCAAAGCTGTTTGTAGGGGTCCCTTAAGCATCTGTTTGGCCACTGTGAGACCAGGACAGTGGATTTGACTTGAGTTTTATTTAATCTGGTTTTGTTAAAAATCACATTTTAATAATAATAAAAACTTACAGATGCCTACCCAGTGCAATGTATTGTTATGTTTTTATATATGTTGGAAGTTGTCCAATGTGGCTGGGGTAGTACTACTGATAATGGCTTTTGTTTTCTTGATGTTCAACTCCTTCTCCCGTTCCTCTTCTCCACTCCAGATTTGAAACATTGACCCCATCCAACCGCCCCACTCTCAGTGGATAGCACACAACACATCAATTTCAGATGTTATGTCTGACTCAGAGAGCAGAAGAGGGGAATTTTAGTTTTAAAATGATATGCTTATTGATGTTGTGCTTGCAGATTCCTTAATTGGGAAAAAAATCCACAACCCACCGCCGAACTGCACCCCCCCCCCATAACTTTTGAAACTGATAAATTTTGAAAAACATTCTAAAGAAGAATATTCCTAAAGTTTTTGTTTGTTTCTTTGTTTATCAGTCATGAATTCCCACTAAACAGCATGTCTCTTTTGTTATTGTTTGAGTGTCTCAGTTTAATATGGTTGAGCTTTATAGCCAAAACTGACTCCACATTTGTTTATTTTCTCTTGGTAGGAAGATCCATAGAAGAAATAGTTCAGAAGAAGAGATTAAGCAAAATGAGCAATGATGGCCTGGGATCCTGGTCTACTTTGGATGCTTCAGGGGAAGATCTTGGAGCAGAAAATGTAACTGACCTCCTAACCCCCCAGGATGGTTTTGATCATGAATCATCACCATATCCTATAGAAGACATTTTTATCTCCGTCTCCATTTTATTTATTAGCATTTTTGGACTTATGGGGTATGGAAATGTCATCTGGTTTCTTGGCTTTTGCATGAAGAGGAATCATTTCACCACCTTCATCTGGCATCTGGCTGCTGCTGACCTTGGGGCTCTCATATGCTTATTTACTTTTTGCATTATATATCTTCCGGAGTCATTTTCATTCTTACATGCCAGTGATTATTATTTCAATATCTTTTGGCACCTTTGCTTTATTGTTCATGTATAACACTGGTCAATATCTGTTGACAGCCATTAGCATGGACAGGTGTGTTTCTGTCGTCTTTCCCCTTTGGCATCGATGCCACCGACCACCACACTATTCCACCCTTGTGTGTGCCTTAATATGGATCATTGCTTTCCTGCTCACTGTAATCAGCATGATTATTTTTATTTTTTTAGTTATAACGAATCCCCTTTTCTACCTGTTTCTAACGAATGTTATACTTTGCCTCCCACTCATGACCGTTTTCACTCTGGTCCTGTTTATAACAATCTTTATTACGGTCCAGAGACCCAACAAAACATTACAAATCAATACAGAGTTCATACAGCCTACTTCCAGGTTAATCAAGCACTTTGTTTAGAATATAGGGCTCGTTTGTTCTTGTAACCACCGATAAAAACTTTGCCACTGCCAACGTTCTAGCTTTTGTCCGGTCTTCCAGTAGGAACCTGACATAGTGAGCCTCTGATGTTCCCGGGAAAGGCACCAGCAAGGGTAGTATCAGTTCAGCCCTGGCCTGTTCATACTTCGCACAATGCAACAAAATATGATTTATGGAATCGATGTCTTGAGCACACGAGCAAAGTCTGTCCTGGTAGGGAACTCCTCTCAACCTACCATCCAGCACTGCAGAGGGGAAGACATTTAGTCTGGCTTTGGTGAAAAGCCTTCGATAGTTAGGTACTGTCAGGTTTTTGATGTAAGATGTTAACTCAAAGACATACCCATATTGAACTCCTGCTGCCAGCGGACTACAGACTGCGTGTGACCGAGATCGCAAGTTGCTGTTTATAAAAGTTTACTTTAGATCACAACAGAGGAAGAAGGGGAAAACTGTAACAGCCATCCTACTTGCCCTCCTCTTCTTCCTCTTCTTAGCTTTCCCATTTACTTGCATTTCATTAATCCATTTTTCCGTTGAAAGTGGAAACAGTACTAAAATATTTATTGGGCTCTTATGCAGCTGCCTAAACAGCAGTGTTAACCCTTTGATTTATTTCCTGGTTGGAAGAAAGAAACACAGTCGATCAAGGGAGAGCTTGAAGGTCGTATTCCAAAGGGTTTTCAAGGAGGAGGAACAGGGAAGAGAGAAGGTAGAACTCCGGGTCAGCCCGCAGATATGATGCTTCAACAGAATCAGAATGATTCACTTTTTCCCTCTTGCTATTCTGATACTTTTGGCAAGGTCCTGGGGCTGTTCAGAAGTTCAAAGAAACCCATATACCTGCATTTTATTAATCCATATTTCCTGGTTGGAAAAAAGAAACAAGGGAGAGCTTGAAGGTCATATTACAGAGGCTTTTTAAGGAGGAGGAAGATGGGAGAAAGAAGTGAGACGTTCAAGTCCAAACCTGGATCTGATGACTTCAAAGAAGAATAGAGCTGTGAAAAATACTATGTATTGAAAGTGGAGACGACATAAGCTTTCCCTGCTTATCTGTTTGCTTTGTAACACAAAGGCTTTAATTAAAAAAATGACTTGTTAATTCCCACCCCCTAAAAAATGCTTATTATATTTCTTGGTACTTGTTCTACTCTGAACTCAGTATCTCCCCCTCACCCTTTTCCTCCTCCTTTTCTTCTTAAAATATTTCAATTAAAGATTTCTTGGTTTACAAAAGTATGTGCAATGTCTCATTTTTCAAATTTCATTTGTTGAAACATTAGTGAAGAAAAGGGGGAAAGCGGTGGAGGGCTAAACATGAGTGAGGTGCGGTGGGTGGCAATGCTTCCTTTATAATTAGTTTAACTTATTAGAAATCTATTTGTTAATTTCTACAGATTGTATATCTCTGGAGAGACATATAAGTAATAATAATAATAATAATAATAATAATAATAATAATAATAATAATTTATTATTTATACCCCGCCCATCTGGCTGTGCCTCCCCAGCCACTCTGGGCGGCTTCCATAAAAACCAAAAATACAGTAAAATATCACACGTTAAAAACTTCCCTGAACAGGGCTGCCTTAAGATGTCTTCTGAATGTCAGGTAGTTGTTTATCGCTTTGACATCTGCTGGAAGGGCGTTCCACAGGGTGGGCGCCACTACCGAGAAGGCCCTCTGCCTGGTTCCCTGTAGCTTTGCTTCTCGCAATGAGGGAACCGACAGAAGGCCCTCGGCGCTGGACCTCAGCGTCCAGGCAGAATGATGGGGGTGGAGACACTCCTTCAGGTATACTGGACCGAGGCCGTTTAGGGCTTTAAAGGTCAGCACCAACACTTTGAATTGTGCTCGGAAACATACTGGGAGCCAATGTAGGTCTTTCAAGACCGGCGTTATATGGTCTCGGCGGCCGCTCCCAGTCACCAGTCTAGCTGCCGCATTCTGGATTAGTTGTAGTTTCCGAGTCACCTTCAAAGGTAGCCCCACATAGAGTGCATTGCAGTAGTCCAAGCGGGAGATAACCAGAACATGCACCACTCTGGCGAGACAGTCCACAGGCAGATAGGGTCTCAGCCTACGTACCAGGTGGAGCTGGTAAACGGCTGCCCTGGACACAGATTTGACCTGTGCCTCCATGAACAGCTGTGAGTCCAAAATGACTCCCAGGCTGTGCACCTGGTCCTTCAGGGGCACAGTTACCCCATTCAGGACCAGGGAATCCTCCACACCTGCCCGACTCCTGTCCCCCCAAAACAGTACTTCTGTCTTGTCAGGATTCAACCTCAATCTGTTAGCCGCCATCCATCTTCCAACCACTTCCAGACACTCACACAGGACCTTCACCGCCTTCACTGGTTCTGATTTCAAAGAGAGGTAGAGCTGGGTATCATCCACATATTGATGAACACCCAGCCCAAACCTCCTGATGATCTCTTCCAGTGGCTGCATGTAAATGTTGAAAAGCACCCCACAAGTGAGAGCCCAGGGGTCTGAACACTCATCCCCCACCACCACTTTCTGAACATGGCCCAGGAGGAAGGAGCGGAACCACTGTAGGACAGTGCCCCCAGCTCCCAGCCCCTCAAGACGGTCCAGAAGGATGTTATGGTCGATGGTATCAAACGCCGCTGAGAGATCCAGCAGAACTAGGAAACAGCTCTCACCTTTGTCCCTAGCCCGCCGGAGATCATCAACCAGTGCGACCAAGGCAGTTTCAGTCCCATGATGAGGCCTGAATCCCGACTGGAAGGGATCCAAATGGTCCGTTTCTTCCAGGCGTGCCTGGAGTTGTTCAGCAACCACTCGCTCAATCACCTTGCCCAAGAATGGAAGATTTGAGACTGGGCGATAGTTGGCTATTGTGGCCGCATCTAAAGATGGTTTTTTTAAGAAGCGGTTTAATAACTGCCTCTTTCAGTGGGTCTGGGAAGGCTCCCTCATGGTGGGAAGCCTTCACCACGCCGCGAAGCCCATCGCCCAGTCCTTCCCGGCTAGCTTTTATAAGCCAGGATGGGCAAGGATCCAGGAGACAGGTGGTTGGTTTCACTCATCCAAGCAGCCTGTCCACATCCTCAGAGGTAACAGATTGGAATTGATCCCACGCAACTTGACTAGACAGGACTCTAGCACTCTCCCGCCCCGGCCCTGCACCCACGGTGGAGTCTACTTCTTCCCGAATCTGAGCAATTTTATCTGCAAAAAACTTTGCAAAATCATTGCAGGAGAACATGTGGCCCGTACTGGGCCCCGATATAAACTGCATTTCCATTTTTTTATCGGCAGATTATTATTTATTGAATGTATGTATTATTATTATTTATTGCATTTATATACTGCCCTATACCCAGAGGTCTCAGATGAGTGAAGCCTGAGACTTCTGGTGCTTTCTGCCATAATGAAGGCAGCTCCCATGTTAGTGGATATCGATCACAGATCATAAACAAGGACGATTTGAGGGTAATTGTCATTGCAAGCCCTCCCCCCACAGTGTTCGGGAGGGGGTGAACTCCACTTGCAGATCGTCTGATACCTAGCTCTCATCCCGACATGAATTACAGGAGGTGCTGAGTGCAAAGCAATTTGCTTATTGGTAACCATCTGATGCAGCCATTATGGGCAGAGGTTCTTCTGTTTTTTAGAATGAAATTGGATGTAATTTAGAGATGTGTACTGGACTAATAGGACATGATAATCTGCTAAATGAATCAGCCACTGAGCAGCAACATTTCGACCTGGAGAGAAGATTTTCTTCATAGTGAAGTGCAGTATGCTGGGGGAGGGGCGGCTTTACCCTTTCTTCATATACATGGTGTTTGCTGCCTTAATTATTTGGAAAACTTCCCCCTGGGTGCTAATGGATTGATAAAAAGCAAAAGAAAATTAATGAGAATAAGATAATATATATGAATCGTTACAAAAATAGAACTCTGTGACAATATTGATACAATTTAAAGCACCAATCTTCCACTGAATCACAATTAGGGCTATGGTTTTTGAAGATGTACCACAGCTCTGGAGGGATACCAGATCATTAGCGGCTGAGTGTTGGATGAGAAAGATAAGTTGGAGACTTACCCGGGGTTTTGGCAGGACTCCAGACATTTTGTTAGACTTTGACAAACAAAGATGGCGTGTGACGCAGGAAAAACTGCAGACTTTGAGAACAGGAGAGAGAGAACAAAAAAGTAGAAGTGGAAGCAGAGATGCTGTATATGTTGGATTACAACAGGAAGAATGAAGAAAAAAATGGAAAATAAACATCTCACACAGAAATTTACAGGAAACAAGTTGGTGGCCAATAGTATATACTTTGTGAGTGGATTCCACAGTTTATCTATCTGCTGTGCAGAGAAGCATTTTCTTTTGTCTGTCTTGAATTGTCCAGCATTTAGATGCACTGGGTGGCCCTGATTTCTAGTATTATAGGAGAGTGAGAAAAATAATAATATGACATCATAAATAATAATTATTATTAATATTACTTATTTAAATTTATATACCACCCTATACCTGCCTAGGTTCTTACATTTGTTATAATATTGCATTTTTACTTTTGGGAATATGGGAGCCGTATCACAGATAAGATCTGAAACCCCCCAGATATTCAGGTAGCTGCAAGTCCCACTGGCCCCTTTACTTGGCAGTTAGAGAGCAAGGGTCATTTCACCTTAAACACCCACTCCAAAATACCTTCAAAACATGAAAAACTAATCTGAAAAGCCTTAGCTTTGTATTTGCTAATTTCCGTTAGACTAATTCTACCTTTCTCTAAATTCTTCCAGCAGGAAAACACCGGACAAAGTAGAAAAGCAAAGACTGATCACAAAGATCAATAACACCATCCAATCACTGCCCTCTTTGAATGATGGAGAAGAATATTATGGAACTTTCAATAAAACTGTTCTCTCTAACAATAGCCACACTGATAATTCAGGATTGACATTCGGACAGTATATATTGCATATTGGTTACCAGAGGCATACTGCATCACAGAGGAGGCAGAATATAAATTGATCATCCATTGATGTGCTCAGTACACTTTCAAAGTCATCCAAATGGTCATTGGTATATACTTTGGGATTTTATAATCAGCATATTGGGACTTTGGTGGAATGTGATTGTCATCTGGCTGCTTGGCTTCTGCATTAAAAGGACTCCTTTCACCAATTAAATCCTAAACCTCTCCATAGCTGACTTTGGTTTACTCATAGTGAATCTTATTTTAGAAGTATGGGTTCTTTTAGAAGTATATATCCAGAAACCCCTTCTAGTTTACATTCTTTTTCTTATCTTCCTATTCTTGTACAGCACAGGTCAATTTCAACTGATAGCCCTCAGCATTGATACATGTGTGGCTGTCCTTTTCCCACTTTGGCATGGATGCCACTGACCACCAAATATGTCTACCACTATGTGTGCCTCAATATGGGTATTTTGTTTCCTTTCCCCTGGAATTCACCTCATGCTCGTCCTAGCTAAATTAAAAGAAGTGAGATCATAAACATTCAGCTTGTTGTGAATGGCTTCCTTTGCCTTCCACTTATGACTATCTCCGCTTTCACCCCCTTCATCAAAGTCTGCTTTAAATCACAACAAAGGAGGCAGGCTAAACTTATAGCAGTTATCTTGTTGTCTCTCCTCTTCTTCGTCATTTGTTCTTTTCCAGTCAATGCACTTTTCATCACTGTTTTTGTTCTTTTTGGGAGTCTCCCCAAAACAGTACTTCTGTCTTGTCAGGATTCAACCTCAGTCTGTTAGCCGCCATCCATTCTCTAACCGCCTCCAGACACTTACACAGGACCTTCACTGCCTTCGCTGGTTCTGATTTGAAAGAGGTAGAGTTGGGTATCATCCACATACTGATGAACACCCAGCCCAAACCCCCTGTTGATCTCTCCCAGTGGCTGCATGTAAATATTGAAAAGCATGGGGGAGAGGACAGAACCCTGAGGCACCCCACAAGTGAGAGCCCAGGGGTCTGAACACTCATCCCCCACCACCACTTTCTGAACACAGCCCAGGAGGAAGAAGCGGAACCAATGTATAACAGTGCCCCCAGCTCCCAGCTCCTCTAGATGGTCCAGAAGGATGTTATGGTCAATGGTGTCAAAAGCCACTGAGAGATCCAGCAGAACTAGGAAGCAGCTCTCACCCTTGTCCCTAGCCCATCAGAGATCATCAACCAGTGCGAACAAGACAGTTTCAGTCCCATTATGAAGCCTGTATCCCAACTGGAAGGGAACCAAATAGTCCACTTCTTCCAGGCGTGCCTGGAGTTGTTCAGCAACCAAGTGCTCAATCACCTTGCCCAGGAATGGAAGATTTGAGACTGTGTAATAGTTGGCCATATTGGCCGCATCTAAATATGTTTTTTTAAGAATCTGTTTGATAACCTCCTCTTTCAGTGGGTCTGGGAAGGCTCCCTCATAGAAGCATTCACCACGCCGCGAAGCCCATTGCCCTGCCCTTCCTGGCTAGGTTTTATAAGCAAGGATGGGCATTTAACGCCAGTGAAACTAGCAAACATGTATAGAACAAAAGACCAATGTTGGAAATGTAAAGAAAAGTACTGTACCTTTTATCATATGTGGTGGGAGTGTAAGGAGGTGAAGGCTTTCTGGGAAATGATATATAATGAAATGAAATGAAATAAATAAATAATATATAAATAAAATAAATGATATATAATGAAATAAAATAAAAATGTTGAAATATACATTTATAAAAAACAACAACCCAGAAGCCTTCTTATTATGTATTGTGGGTAGAGAAATACATAAGCAAGATAAAACATTGTTTTTATATGCAACAACTGCACCAAGAATATTATTTTTTTTAAAAAAATAATTATTATTAACTGACCAATCAAATCACATTAATTCCGAATTACAAATTACAAAACCGATTTTTTTAAAAAAAATTTGTTGGGGGTACCCATGCTTCGAGCTCAGAAAGGGTCCAATCATCTTTTATTTCTGCTGCTTTGATGTTCACAGTTCTGTCCATTCATCTCTTTGTTGTTTTCCTTTGCAAATCATCTTCCAATTTTCTTGCTTTTATCGTATTTTTTTCCTTTCTTTATAACCTCTGAAAGTCTCCACAAGCGAGTTGAAACAAACACTGTTATAGTCCTGTGTGGATTTTCACATTAATCCAAAAGTCATATTCAAACGGCAGACGCCATTTCGGCACTTCCATAAAATAGTGTCTCAGCGTTTGCTCGTTAGCTTTCACAGACCTGTTGTTCCAACATCAATCTTTTCAGGGGGTTCTGCCAGATCAGACACAGAGTCAAATATGATAACAAAGCCATGGCTTCCTCCCCGTCTTGACCGTCAATCCTGCAACAGAGCCTGTCTTGTCATGGCGATTCTCTTTTAGAACTGCGTCATCCCCAAATGCCTTCCATTTCCTTTCCAGATCTTCCCCAAAGCAAAGCCTTTAGTTAATAATTCATTTCCACACAGCTCATTAATCCATCTCACTTGTTGTCGATTATTGCAACGGTTCTTCTTGGGGGGGGGGGTGTTAGGTAATCACATAGAGAAAAAAAGAAAAGTCCCCACCCCCTTTCCACCCCGTTCCGACATGCCAACATCTTTGATGTAGTCTTCTTTGATTTATTTTCTTGTTCAGTCCAACCCATCGCTCAGCTTCAGAGAGGTTGTTTCAGTTAGCAATCAATACTCCCTTTCTTCACTCGAAACATGTGCATTTGCTACTCTCCAATTGTTTATTTTGAGCTCCTGCAACTAGGTCGCGATCAGAAGTAGCGTCTGGCAGTGCGAAAAACCCACACGAGTGCTATCCGTCTAGTGCCCACAGCCCCTCCTTCTTTCGAACTCAGAGGTGATTTATAGGCAACCGCAGACGAGGCAGTGTTTTTCCATTCCACCTGGAAAAACTCGGTAGGCTAATTACTCCCATATTTGCCTCTTAATTACCTCGTGTGAGCTGGAGAGATGGTCTTGTCGGCCATCTTCCAATGCACCCGTAGCAGCCCCCCTGCAACAAGAATATTATTAGCCCAAAGATGGAAACAAGAAGAGATACCAATGAAAGAAGAGGCACTTTTCAAGGGGAAAATTGTGACTTAAAACAACAGCAGACATTTGAGTAAAGTACGAATGGAGGGAACTGAGAGGGGGGAAATGGCAGTGGTTTGAGTTACATACCTTCAAGCAATGGTATATTTGAGGATGCTGCATCCTTGGGGGAATCTAATATGAGGAAAGTGGAGCTTTTTAAGAAATGGCAGGAGTTTTGAGTCGTTAGCAGGGGGTGACATGTGGGAGTGGGGAACAATCTACAGGAATTCGCCACTTTCCAGAAGAAACTTCTCATGGCTCTTATGTTACTGTATCCATTGGCTGCAATATTCCCTGTGTTTTTGTACTTTTTTTGTATATTTAGCAAGCATTTTGCACACTAACATGAACATAATTATAGGGATCCCAAGTGGCAGGCTAGGAAAGAATGAGTTCTGGAAATCTCAGTGCCTGATAGCCGTAGTAGCTTAAGGTCTAACACTAGGATGTTGAATGTCCCTTCAAAGACCCTGCAGATGTTTGGCCCTAAACAACAGTAAACAGCAGGTTTTCATTAGGAGAGCAATGGAACAAAAGAATAACCTCTCATATCCTTGCATAGAAATCACAGTTCAGTGTATGATATAGAGTTATACATAGAGTTTTGTATTCAAAATCTGAGGCTAGGTGGTTTGCATGCAGAAGATTCCAGATTCAGTGTTCATATCCGCTAGTTGGTGTTCCAATAAGTCATGGGCAGGTTTCTTTTTTCTCGGCCTAGATACTTGAGCAATCTCCTGTGTGTTCAGGAAATGAACCTATAGCCTATATATATATATATATATATATATATATATATATATATATACCAAAAAAAAGAAGAAGAAGAAGCGAAAACACTTATCAAAGTCTCAAGAGACATATGCACTTTATGCTTGCAGGTGTTTTGAGGGCTCTTGCTCATCTGCAGGGCTTTGGCTTAGCATGCAGAAAGTCCTGGATTCACTCAGTGGCAGCTCCAGGTAGGGACAGGAATGATTCCTGCCTATATCCCTGCTGGTCAGTGTCAGCAATGTGAGCTGGGTAGAAAAAAGGTCTTGCCTTGTACAAGGTACTTTTCTGTATTTATATATTCAGAGTTTTGAACGTATGCATGGCTTGAGAATTGATGTGTGTATGGTTGGGCTTGCGTGCTCTGGTCCATCGGGTCACGAAAAGTCAGACACGACTAAACGACTAAACAACAACAATAACAACAACATGGTTGGGCTGGATACCAACACAGACTGAAGAAGAGATGAAGACAAAGGAGTCCAGATGCTTCACCATAAAGGTTGCCTTTGAGGAGGAGCATGAAGAAAAGAAATATGTGAGGACACCAATGAGGGTGGGAAAGCAAGAAGAAAGGATGTGATGTGTTAGTGCTGGCGCAAGACATTTTGCTGCCTGTAGCAGAGGAGCAAATGTACTCACAAACCCTTGCTGCACCTTTTCCTGCCTTCATCCTTCCCATTCACCCCAATTCTGCCATGAGAAGGGCCTTCCTTACCTACCTGCACTCTCTCCTGCCATGCATAAAATTTTTGTAGCTTGCATCTGGGAGCAAAGAGGCTTGAGAGATTTCAAGCATCCTACTTTTATCAAAAGAGGACTCTCTGATTAAGAGTGGGAGTAGATTGGCTATATGTATTTCCTTCTAGGAGGTTTCGCAGAAAAGAATGATGTCCTCTTGCTGGTAAAAGGTTCTGTATCCCTAAGCTTACCATCATCCTGCACTTTCCAGGTAATTAGCTGGGCTTTCTTTCCCCCGGTGTTTTGGAAATCTCCTGCGTGGGGAGCAAAGTGCTCCTCAGTGCTTAAAACTTACTTGCAGGCTTTTGAAGTGTAATGGAGCCTTTCAAAGCACTTTTGTATACTTTACAAATGTAGCTGTTACTGTGCATGATCATAATCATCTAAACATTATATTGACAACCCACTGATAATCATTTTTTTTCTTGCCACGTGACACTGGCAAACTGATTAAGCATAAAGGAATGGAAACAGGCACATTCCAGCACATCTTGTCATGAGCTCTTAAATGCATTGAATGTTTCCTTGAGACTTGGGAGTTGCATTGGTGTCTGCAAATCTTCCAGCACAGGATTACTTACTTCTGGTTCTCTTTCTCTACCACAGTATCTGATCCAACGTTAGTCACAGGTAAGCAAAAAGCTCAAGTTAGAAATTAATCAGGAGGAGTAATTGGTGTGGCAAAATTTCGCACTGATGATGATGATTGACAAGCACAGCTTCAACGCCTAGGGTTAAAAGGTTCAAAGATAACACAGCTGTGAAAGATTCTGTATGAGGTTTTAGAAACAGAAAAGTATAGGAAGCTGCCTTCTAAAATTCAGTCCATTTATTTATTTTTACCCACCTTTACTCCAAGGCATTCAAGGTGGTGTACATGGTTCGTCTTGCTCCTCTTTTTCTCCTCACAACAAACCTGTGATGTAGGTCAGGCTGAGGAACTCTGGTTTGAGGTTATCCAGTGAGTTTTATGTCTGTGTGGGAAATTGATGGCTGGTCTAGCAGATCTTACTCCAAAATTGGAATCACAATGCCACATTGGCTGCTTCCAATTTGCCCAGTATTGCTTTACATTGTTGCATTGCAGGGGGTTGGACTAGATAAACCTTGTGTCCCTTCCAACTCTAAGATTCTATGGTTGTGTGACTCTGGCTGACAGCACTTCTCAAGGGTTTCAGACAAGGGTCTGCCCTAATGGTTGGTGCCAGGGATGGAACCCTTCTGCACAGGAGGCAGATGTTGCACCACAGATCTATGTTGCTTGCCCTGGGAAGCATTTTTTACTTTGGGGAAAAGGGGAACCCTATCATAGAGACTCTCTGAAACCCCAAATATATTCAGGTAGCTGCAAGCCCCACTGGCCCCTTCACCTGGCAGTTAAAGAGCAAGTCATTTCACCTCAACAACCCACTCCAAAATAGCTATAAAAGCATGAAAGACTAATCTCGAAAGCTTTAGCTTTGTCTTTGCTTATTTCCGTTAATAAAGACTAATTCCACCATCCTATAAATTCTTCCAGCAGGAAAACACTGGACAAAGTAGAAAAGCAAAGATTGATCACGATGATCAATTACACCCTCCCATCACCGTCCCCAATGAATGCTGGAGAGGAATATTACGGAACGGACAATGGAACTGTTCTCTCTAACAATAGCTTTACTGATAATGTTTCAAGATTGACATTAGGACGGTTTATACGTGTATATATTTGCTTTTTAATCAGCATTTTGGGGCTTTTGGAGAATGGGGCTGTCATCTGGCTGCTTGGCTTCTGCATTAAGAGGACTCCTTCGACCACTTACATCCTGAACCTCTCCATAGCTGACTTTGGTTTACTCACAGTTGTGTCGATTAATAGAATGTGTTTCATAGTGAGAAAATACTTCACTTACCTTGAAGATTACATGCTTAAATTGATTTTCCTATTTATGTACACCACTGGTCAATTTCTGCTGACAGCCATCAGCATTGACAGGTGTGTGGCTGTCCTTTTCCCACTTTGGCATCGATGCCACCGACCACCAAATATGTCCACCGCTGTTTGTGCCTCAATATGGGGACTTTCTTCTATTCCCCTTGCAATTAACTTCACTCTCCTTCTGGCTGATTTCAATCTTTCTAACATACTGGGCATTCAGTTTATTGTGAATGGCTTCCTTTGCCTCCCACTCATGACTGTCTCCACTCTGATCCTTTTTGTCAGGGTCTGCTTTAAATCACACGAGAGGAGGAGGGGAAAAGTTCTAATTATAGTCCTGCTTGCTCTATTCTTCTTCATCATTTTTTCTTTCCCACTCAATGCCGTTTTCATCACTCTTTTTGTTCTTGATTCAGGTCTTCATTTTTTCTCAAAATATGCCTTCATACTCACCTGTCTGAACAGCAGTGTTAATCCTTTGATTTATTTCCTGGTTGGAAGACAGAAAAGAGGCAGACATAGGCAGAGCATGAAAGCCATATTCCAGAATGCTTTCAAAGAGGAAGAAAACCCTGCAGAAACAGGGGAGATCTCTTTGGAAACTCAGTTATGATGGCTGAAAAATATTGCCAAAATGTCTTTATCATTGTGATTCTGATGACAGAAACTTTCTGTCTGTAATCTTGTTGACCTGTGCCCAGTGCTGGCTATTGATTTCAGAGTGTGCATAGAATCTCAGTCTTGAACAGATGGATGGACTTGATGAACTTCTTATTATTCCTATTATTTTATAAATCTAGATAGTATACGACTATGGAGGAAGCCTGGGTCCATTCACGAGAAGAGCATTTAATGTATTCAGGGAGCTCTGAGCTTGCAGTTGGAGTTGCTGGGGAAAGATGTAGGCTAGGGTGGGAAAGTAGATTTGGCTGGCAGAAAGGAACCTCTACACACACTTTGAATGCCTTATGCATCAGCATTTTTTATTTCAGTTCAGAAGCTCCCTGGATATCCTATATTACGACCACTTTGGTGCCTGCCTGAAAAGCTGTGTTAACCCTTTGATTTATTTCCCTGTAGGAAGACATAGGAGATTATAAATGGTGTTCGTGATTTTAAAGAGTGGCAAAAAGTAATTACAGTATTTACCTGGGAAGGAAAGAAACCAAGAATAAAATTTAAATTAATTACAGATACCAAAAGAGAGGAGGTTTCTCTCTTGCCTTTGTTTCTTAAGAGATTGGATATTGTTAAAAAATACAGATTTACTAGATCTGGAAGGATTTGATAATAGATTTGGGTGGCACGCATATTTATGGTATGAAAAGGTAAAAGTCCATGAAGGTTTTCTGAACCACATAATTCTAAAATCAATATATGATGTGTGGAATAGATATAAGACTTATTAGAATGTAAAACACCATGGTGGCTGTTGCCGTTAGAGGCAACAACTATAAAAAAGTTAAATATGGGGTGGAAATTGGGCCACTTATGGAGATTTGGTGATGGAGATGGATAATCAATGGAAATTAAAATCTTATGAGGATATAAATACCTTGGTAAATGATTGGCTCCATTATCGTCAAATAAATGAAGTGTTTAAAGAAGACAACAAGAAAAATGGATGTGAATATATAAGATCTAGGTTTGAATTGGATTTATTAAGTAATAAAGGTAAAATGTTGTGAAAGATGCATGTTACTTTTGGAACGGCATACAAAAGATGAAGAAGCTAAATCGTTAATGATATATTGGGCAAAAGATATGAGGCATAATATACAGTTAGAAGATTGGGAAAGATTGTGAAAAGATGGGATAAATTTTACTGCTCAAAGAAAATGTAATGAAAATGATGTATAGATGGTATTTAACACCAGTGAAACTAGCAAAAATGTATAGAACAAATAACCGATGTTGGAAATATAAGGAAAGAGATGGTACCTTTTATCATATGTGGTGAGTGTGTAAGGAGGTGAAGGCTTTCTGGGAAATGATATATAATGAACTTTAAAAAAGGTTGAAATATACATTTATTTTTAAAAAAACACCCAGAAGCCTGCTTATTAGGGATTGTAGGGAGAGAAATACACAAGCAAGATAAAACATTGTTTGTATAGGCATTGCTTTTATAAGATCGACGGAAGAAATATCAACAACCTCACATATGCAGATGACACAACCTTGATGGCAGAAAGCAAGGAGGAATTAAAGAACCCTTTAATGAGGGTGAAAGAGGAGAGTGCAAAATATGGTCTGAAGCTCAACATCAAAAAAACCGAAGATCATGGCCACTGGTCCCATCACCTCCTGGCAAATAGAAGGGGAAGAAATGGAGGCAGTGAGAGATTTTACTTTCTTGGGCTCAATGATCACTGCCGATGGTGACAGCAGTCACGAAATTAAAAAATGCCTGCTCCTTGGGAGAAAGGCGATGGCAAACCTAGACAGCATCTTAAAAAGCAGAGACATCACTTTGCCAACAAAGGTCCGTATAGTTAAAGCTATGCTTTTCCCAGTAGTGATGTATGAAAATGAGAGCTGGACCATAAAGAAGGCTGATCACCGAAGAATTGATGCTTTTGAAGTATGGTGCTGGAGGAGACTCTTGAGAGTCCCATGGACTGCAAGAAGATCAAATGTATCCATTCTTAAGGAAATCAGCCCTGAGTGCTCAATGGAAGGACAGATCGTGAAGCTGAGGCTCCAATACTTTGGCCACCTCATGAGAAGAGAAGACTCCCTGGAAAAGACCCTGATGTTGGGAAAGATGGAGGGCACAAGGAGAAGGGGACGACAGAGGACAAGATGGTTGGACAGTGTTCTCGAAGCTGCAAACATGAGCCTGACCAAACTGCATGTCGAGGTCCCCAAGCCACCCCCCAAATAACTCACAATGCACACTTAATTTTTGTTTAAGGTTTTTGGCATAATTTTGGCCGCAACTTTATTTAAATACAAAACCGTGAGTGGTTGTTTAGGCATTGGTTAAGACTATCTGTCCCCCCACCTGGGCACCACCAAAAGACAGTGCAGGGGAAAGCAAGTCGGGGAGAAATGGAGCTGAGTCACAGACCCTCACTTCTCATCCGCATGCTCCCCGAAGGCTTGCCGGCCCTAGTCCCATTCCAGGGATTGGACGAATAGATGGCAAGCCCCAGGATTCCTTTAACAGAATTCCCTTTCCGCAGCAACCATGGAGGGGCAGGCCCAGCCTATCCTAACCCCTCCTCCACCAATTTATAACCAATGCCTAACCACCAATCGAGCCCTTTACGCTCGCCGCCAACCACTCACAATCCCAACCCAACCTTCAACCTTGCAGTTACCGCATCCAACCAAACATCATTCCCTAGTACAGAGAGATGTACTCCATCATTGCGGTAAAGGGCCAGAGCCTTGAAGGTAATATCCAAGCGGGAAATAACCAATCCACCCAAATCCAACACCTTCTTACACACTGCGGAATTAATGCGCTTCCTGGCCCTTTCAGCAGCCTCAGGTCAAGAAATGCCGTGCCAATTGCGCCTTTGCAGCAATTGTGACCAAAATATTTTAACTGTGGGTCACCAATTCCCCCAAGTCTCTCTGAATCGTGGAGTGCAAAGTAAAGCAATCATAAGTTGCCACATCGTTCTCCCCCAGCTGAACCACAGTTGCCCTGGGGGGGCCATCCGAAAGCACCCTCTGCTTAATTAACGGGATGAATTCGCTCCACTGCATTCTGCGCCTGGACATCCACAACACCTGCACATGCTGCGGGAGGCCAAGACCCAGTCCCCTTCCAGACTGCCTAGCTCTGATGCCAGCCCAGTAAACGATGCTGTGCCCCACAATCCAGATGCGGACTGGAGCTAGAAACATGAGCAGGAAGGCCGAGATGGCGCCCCCAATCCAGACTCATCAGGGTGCTTGCCAGCTCAGTGCATGATGCTGTGGCTGACAATCCAAATGTGCACAGCTGCTCCTATGAAAAAAGGAATAACAGACAGGCATCAGCACAGGCATCATTGGCGATGCTTCCTGACATAACCTTTGTCAGCGCCAGACTTCCAATGACCCGTATTCACAATCCTGTCTATTAACAGGCCCCAGGGTGCAGCCTTTGCAGCAGCACCTATTTGGAAGGAATTAGGTGTTTTCAGTGGTAGGCAAGCCGCAGGCTGCAATAACTGGCGCACAATGTGAGCAATTAGATGCCTGTCAAACCGGAACCCATTTCTGTGCACTAGGATCGAGCCAGCCCCCAGGGGAACGAAAAGCCAAATATTTCCGGTATCCAATAACAGGGCAAGGGCCCACCTCACCTGTGACTGGAAGCCTGATGGTGGCAACCTTGCTCACTAGGTCTGACTTAGAGCTCCAGACACTTATGACAAGCTCCAAAGCAGATAAGGAAAAGTCCTGAGGCAATAAGCCTCCAAACTCAGCCCCGTGCTGGCTCCAACACAATTTCCCCAACCCTCAGTACACCAAAATTACAATGGAATACTGAAATAAGTCTCGTCTTGATCTTGAACCAGCCGACGTCTTAACTTGTTGCGGATACTGCATAGGTCAAAATTGACTGGCTTCCTGCCTGCTGTTCTGTGAAGGTTGGAGCCTATTCCAACCTTCCGAGACCCTGTGCACGACACACTTTTAGAAGGGTCTCTGAAAAATTAAAGCTTTACTCTAGCAGACATTGCAGCGGACTGAATTCTGATAGTTTTAACAGTGCATCCGATCTGCAGCAGGAGGGTGAATTACTGCAGGTCCTGCTCAGAAGATGAGGGCAGGTTCCTCTGAATGGCCGAGGACTGCCAGCTAAATTTTAAGAAATCAGTCCAGGCCTTCTCATAAGACCTGAAAGCGGATGGGGAAACGTAAGCTACTACTCCTCATAATTATTAATTGTTGCCAAGTGCCACAGGAGCTCCAGAAAATCCGGCTATAGCTGGGCGTCCAGAGCCTAGGATCTGAAGCTCTCCAACTGAAAAAACGGGATAGAGCGACAGCAAAAACATTAGATGATCCCGAAATAAAGTGAGCAGAAACACAATATTGAACCTTAAGCGGTGCGAAGACTCTGCCAGAGCATGAGGACCGTTTTGCCAGGACTCTCACACTGCCTGGTTATCAGACCAAGACAGACCCGACTGCCCCTAAACTCCTCAGTCCATATGTGCGCTGACACTACAATGGGGAAAACTCGAGAAAAGTTAGGTTACATGTGATTGCCTTGCCCTGCCAGGCTCAAGGTCACTGTACATGATGATGAAGGGACCTCGGGCCATGAGACCACCTGGCCAAGCAGGAATGGAAGGGGCAGCCTGGAGCAACCACCCTGCATGCAAAATTTAACTGACCTAGGAATGATAGGATCTGACAAAGCAACACTTGCTTCAGAGGAAGTATTACAAGAATAACATCCTTCAAGGCAAACAGCTTTTCCACAGGGAAGCAGATGTTTGAGCAATGGTATTCAGCTAGCCCCCAAATACGTTAAAAGGGGCAATAGGACCCACTGTCCTCCACTGCCAACAGAACACCCAGCTCCTCAGGGAATAAAGGGGCATCCAGCAGAGGCTGGTGTCACATGAACCAGCCAGTAAAATAATCCAAATAACGGTACCCCCAATTAAATGAGTCTTGACTCGCAATGTTCAATCCAGAAAGGTGCTAAAGGACTCAAGTGCTGCACAGCCTATTGAGCAACCCACTGGCATCGCCTTATCAATATAAGGACCAACCAATTAAAGCCTAACTACTTAAAATCTTGAGGATGAATATGCATGGCTTGAAAATGGATGTGTGTATGGTTGGGCTGGATACCAACACAGACTGAAGGAGAGATGAAGACAAAGGCGTCCAGAAGCTTCACCATAAAGGTTGCCTTCGAGGAGGAGCATGAAGGAAAAGAAATATGTGTGGACACCAAAGAGGAGAGAAAAGCAAGTAGAAAGGATGTGGTGTGTTAGTGCTGGTGCAAGACATTTTGCTGCCGGATGTGGAGGAGCAAATGTCACTCACAAACTCTTGCTGCACCTTTTCCTGCCTTCATCCTTCCCATTCACCCCAATTCTGCCATGAGAAGGGCCTTCCTTACCTACCTGCACTCTCTCCTGCCATGCATAGAATTTTTGTAGCTTGCATCTGGGACCAAAGAGGCTTGAGAGATTCCAAGCTTCCTACTTTTATCCAAACAGAACTCTCTGCTTACAAGTGGGATCATATTGGCTATATGTATTTCCTTCTATGAGGTTTCCCATAAAAAAATGAGGTCCTCTTGCTGGGAAAAGGTTCTGTATCCTTACTGTAACATCATTCTGCTCTTTCCAGCTCATTAGCTGGGCTTTCTTTCCCCAGGTGAATTGGAAATATCCTTGGTGGGGAGGAAAGTGCTTCTCAGTGCTTAAAACTTACTTGCAGGCTTTTGAATTGTAATGGAGCCTTTCAAAGCACATTTGTATATTTTACAAATGGAGCTGTTAGTGCGTATGATCACAATCCCCTAAAGACAACATTGACAACCCAGTGACAATTGTTTTTCTCTTGTCACATGACACTGGCAAACTGATTAAGCAAAAATGAAGGCAAACAGGCAGATTGCAGCACATCTTGTCATGAGCTCTTAAATGCATTGAATGTTTCCTCAAGACTTAGGAGTTGCATTGGTGTCTGCAAATCTTCCAGCACAGGATTATTTACTTCTGGCTCTCTCTCTCTCTATCACAATATCTGATCCAACGTTAGTCACAGGTAAGCAAAAAGTTAGAATTTCTTCGCTTTGAAGAGCAGAAAGAGGAGTAATTGGTGTGGCAAAATTAGGCACCGATGATGATGATGATGATGATTGACAAGCACAGCTTCAACCCCTGGGGTTGAATAGTTCAAAGATAACACAGCTGTGAAAGATTCTGTATGAGGTTTTAGGAACAGAAAAGTATAGGAAGCTGCCTTCTAATAAATAGATTCAGTCCATTTATTTATTTACACCCACCTTTACTCCAAGGAGTTCAAGGTGGTGTACATGGTGTGTCTTGCTCCTCTGTTTATCCTCACAACAAACCTGTGTGGTAGGTCAGGCTGTGGAACTCTGGTTTGAAGTTATCCAGTGAGTTTTATGTCTGTGTGGGAATTTGAACACTGGTCTCTCAGATCTTACTCCAAAATTGGAATCACAATGTCACATTGGCTCTTTGAAGTTATCCAGTGAGTTTTATTTCTGTGTGTGAATTTGATTCCAAAATTGGAATCACAATGCCACATTGGCTCTTTCCAACTTGCCCAGTATTGCTTTACATTGTTGCATTGCAGGGGGTTGGACTAGAATCATTGTTTCCCAACCTTGTGCCTCCAGCTGTTTTTGGACTACAATTCCCATCATCCCTTGCCACTGGTCTTGCTAGTCAGGGATGATGGGAGTTGTAGTTCAAAAACAGCTGGAGGCACAAGGTTGGGAAACACTGGACTAGATAAACCTTGTGTCCCTTCTAACTCTAAGATTCTATGGTTGTGTGACTCTAGCTGACAGCACTTCTCAAGGGTTTCAGACAAGGGTCTGCCCTAATGGTTGGTGCCAGGGATGGAACCCTTCTGCACAGGAGGCAGATGTTGCACCACAGAGCTATGTTCCTTGCCCTGGGAATCATTTTTTACTTTGGGGAATATGGGAACCCTATCATAGAGACGCACTGTAACCCCAAATATATTCAGGTAGCTGCAAGCCCCACTGGCCCCTTTAAAAGGTAAAGGGACCCCTGACCATTAGGTCCAGTCGTGACCGACTGTGGGGTTGCGGCGCTCATCTCACTCTATAGGCTGAGGGAACCGGTGTACACCTTCTGGGTCATGTGGCCAGCATGACTATGCTGCTTCTGGCGAACCAGAGCAGCGCACGGAAATGCCATTTCCCTTCCTGCCAGAGTGGTACCTATTTATCTACTTGCACTTTGATGTGCTTTCGAACTGCTGGGTTGACAGGAGCAGGGACCGAGCAACGGGAGCTCACCCCATTGTGGGGATTCAAACCGCCGACCTTCTGATTGGCAAGTCCTAGGCTCTGTGGTTTAACTCACAGAACCACCCGTGTCCCTTTACCTGGCAATTAAAGAGCAAGTCATTTCACCTTAACCACCCACTCCAAAATAGCTACTAATCTACAAAGCTTTTGCTTTTTTATTTGCTTATTTCTGTTAGTAAAGATTAATTCTACTGTTCTCTAAATTCTTCCAGCAGGAAAACACTGGACAAAGTAGAAAAGCAAAGATTGATCGCGATGATCAATTACACCCTCCCATCACTGTCCCCAATGAATGCTGGAGAGGAATATTACGGAATGGACAATGGAACTGTTCTCTCTAACAATAGCTACACTGATAATGATTCTGGATTGACATTAGGACATTATATATATTATTTATTTTGCTTTTTAATCAGCATTTTGGGGCTTTGGGGAAATGGGACTGTCATCTGGCTGCTTGGCATCTGCATTAAGAGGACTTCTTTCACCACTTATATCCTGAACCTCTCCATGGCTGACTTTGGTTTACTGGCAGTTACTCTTATTTTGGCTATATTGTTCCTGTTAGAAGTATATGTCCAGAAACACCTTTTTGACATTCTTTATCTTATCTTCATATTCTTGTACAGCACGGGTCAATTTCTGCTGACAGCCATCAGCATTGACAGGTGTGTGGCTGTCCTTTTCCCACTTTGGCATCGATGCCACCGACCACCAAATATGTCCACCGCTGTGTGCACCTTAATATGGGTATTTTGTTTCCTTTCCCCTGCAATTCACCTCACACTCTCCCTGGCTAATTTACAATCTGGTGATATCCTTAACATTCAGTTTGTTGTGAATGGCTTCCTTTGCCCTTCACTCATGACTATCTCTGCTCTCCTCCTCTTCATCAAAGTCTGCTTTAAATCACACCAGAGGAGGCAGGGTAAACTTATAGCAGCCATCTTGTTGGCTCTTCTCTTCTTCATCGTTTGTTCTTTTCCACTCAGTGCCCTTTTCATCACTTTTTTTGTTCTTGATTCAGTGCCTTCTTCTTTCCTACACTATGCCTCCATACTTGCCTGTGTGAACAGCAGTGTTAACCCTTTGATTTATTTCCTGGTTGGAAGACAGAAAAGAGGCAGACGTAGGCAGAGCATGAAAGCCACATTCCAGAATGTTTTCAAAGAGGATGAAAACCCTGCAGAAGCAGGGGAGATCTCTTTGGAAACTCAGTTATGATGGCTCAAAGATATTGCCAAAATATGTCTTTATCATTGTGATTCGGATGACACAATCTAGTTCCCAATTTACAAATTTCTGTCTGTAACCTTCTTGACCTGTGCTCAGTGCTGGCTATTGATTTCAGAGTGTGCATAGCATCTCAGTCTTGAACACATGGATGGACTTGATAAATTTCTTATTATTCTTATTATTTTATAAATCTAGATAGTATATGACAATGGAGGAAACCTGGGTCCATTCATGGGAAGAACATTTAATGTATTCAGGGAGCTCTGAGCTTGAGGTTGGAGCTGCTGGGGAAAGATGTAGGCTGGGGAGGGAAAGTAGATTTGGCTGGCAGAATGGAACCTCTACACACACTTTGAATGCCTTATGCAACAGCATTTTTATTTTCAGTTCAGAACCTCCCTAGATCCTATATTACGACTACTTTTGTGCCTGCCTGAACAGCTTTGTTAACCCTTTGATGTATTTCCCTGTTGGAAGACATAGGGGATTATAAATGGTGTTCGTGATTTTAAAGAGTGGCAAAAAGTAATTCCAAGATTTACCGTATCTGGCAAGGAAAGAAACTAAGAATAAAATTTAAATTACTTACAGATACCAAAGAGAGAGGAGGTTTCTCTCTACCAGATTTGAAATTGTATTATGAAGCTTCTTACCTTTGTTGGTTAAGGAACTGGATATTGTTAAAAAAACACAGCTCTATTAGATCTGGAAGGATTTGATAAGAGATTTGGGTAACATGCATATTTTTGTTATGAGAAGGCAAAAGTCCATAAAGGTTTTCTGAACCACATAATTCAAAATCAATATATGAGGTGTTGAATAGATATAAGACATAATAGAATGTAAAGCACCATGGTGGCTGTTGCTGTTAGAGGCAACAACTATTTAAAGAAGTTAAATATGGAGCGGGGGGGGGGAAATGGGCCACCTATGGAGATTTAGTGATGGAGATGGATAACCAGTGGAAACTAAAACCTTATGAGGAAATAAAAAAACAGGTAAATGACTGGCTGCATTATCGTCAAAAAAATGAAGTGTTTAAAGAAGATAACAAGAAAAATGGATGTGAATATATAAGATCTAGGTTTGAATTGGATTTATTAGGTAATAAAGTAAAAATGTTCTCAAAAATGTATAAGCTACTTTTGGAATGGCATACGAAAGATGAAGAAGCTAAATCTGTAGTGAGACATTGGGGCAAGGATATTGGGCATAACATACTTTTAGAAGATTGTGAAAGATTGTGAAAAAAATGGAAAAAAAAATTACTGCATGCAGTTTCCTCAAAGAAAATGTAATGAAAATGATGAATAGATGGTATTTAACACCAGTGAAACTAGCAAAATGTATGGAACAAATAACCAATGTTGGAAATGTAAAGAAAAAGATGGTACCTTTTAGCATGTGGTGGGTGGGTAAGGAGGTGAAGGCTTTCGGGGAAATGATATATAATGAACTTTAAAAAATGTTGAAATATACATTTATTTTTTTAAAAAACCCAGAAGCCTTCTTATTAGGTATTGTGGGTAGAGAAATACACCAGCAATATAAAACTTTATATATATATATATATATATATATATATATATATATATATATATATATGCAACAACTGCAGCAAGAATATTATTAGCCCAAAGATAAAAACAACAAGAGATACCAACGAAAGAAGAGGCAGTTTTCAAGGGGGAAATTGTGACTTAAAACAACAGCAGACATTTGAGTAAAGCAGGGATGCAGAGAACAGAGAGGCGGGAAATGGCAATTTTAAATAAAGCAGTGCTTTGAGTTAAATACCTTCAAGCAATGGTATATTTGAGGATGCTGCATCCTTGGGGGAATCTGATATAAGGAAAGTGGAGGTTTTCAAAAATGGCAGTGTTTTGAGTAGCTAGAAGGGGGTGACATGTGGGAGTGGGGGACAATCTACAGAAAATTGCCACTTTTCAGAAGAAACGTCTCATGGCTCTTATGCTACTATATCCATTGGCTGCAATATTCCCTGTGATTTTTGTCCTTTTTTGTATATACATTACTATGCTATTAATCAATAAATGAATATCGCTCAATCAAGTCACAGAGTTGTTAGCTGCTTCCCGATGACCAGAAAATCAACTTTTCTCAAGAGTACTTTCTACAACAGTGAGACTTAAGACAGCAACAACCTCCTCCTAATTTTGCTGACGGCTATCTAGATCACCAGTAAAGAAACGCTTTCTTCTTGTCACAAGATGTTGGCAAACTGATTAAGCGCAGATGGAGAGGAGAGGATAATTTACAGGACATTTTGAATTCAGCTTGGTCAGACTTACAAGTTTTCCTTGCGACTTGGGCATTGCATTGATTCCGGCAAATCCTTCGATTGCCTACTTTCCCCAGCACAGGACACTCTTACTCCTGCTTCCTGCCGCTCATGATATCTGAGTCACAGATTCTGATATGTGAGTCACAGATTCTGGTATGTGAACATATTTGATCTTCAAGGGTAGCAGGAGAGCCGTTGCTCTGTGGGATAATTAGCAAGCATTTTACACACTGACAGGAACAGAGTTATAGGGATCCCAAGTGGCAGGCTAGGAAAGAATGAGTTCTGGAGATCTCAGTGCCTTAGTAGCTTAAGGTCTAGCACTAGGATTTTGAATGTCCCTCAAAGACCCTTCTGATGTTTAGCCCAAATCATGGGGAAAAGCAATGGAACAAAATAATAACCTCTCATATCCTTGCATAGAAATCACAGTTCAAGGTATGTTAGAGAGTTATACATAGAGTTTTGTATCCAAATTCTGATGCTGATTGGTTTGCATGCAGAAGATTCCAGATTCAGTCTCTGCCAGGTAGGGCTAATTCAAATCCTGTTAAAATGTTCATATCTGCTAGTTGGTGTTCCAATAAGTCATGAGCAGGTTTCTTTTTTCTCAGCCTAGATACTTCAGCAATCTCCTGTGTGTTCAGGAAATGATCCTATAATATATATATATTCAAAAAAAAAAAAAAGAAGAAGAAAAGTAAACACTTATCAATGTCTCCAGAGACATATGCACTTTATGCTTGCAGGTGTTTTGAGGGCTCTTGTTCATCTGCAGAGCTTTGGCTTAGCGTGCAGAAAGTCCTGGATTCGCTCAGTGGCAGCTCCAGGTAGGGAATGATTCCTGCCTATATCCCTGCTGGTCAGTGTCAGCAATCTGAGCTAGGTAGAACAATGGTCTTGTCTTGTACAAGGCAGTTTTCTATATTTATTTATTCAGAGTTTTGAACGTATGCATGGCTTGAGAATGGATGTGTGTATGGTTGGGCTGGATACCAACACAGACTGAAGGAGAGATGAAGACAAAGGCGTCCAGAAGCTTCACCATAAAGGCTGCCTTTGAGGAGGAGCATGAAGGAAAAGAAATATGTGAGGACACCAAAGAGGAGAAAAAAGCAAGTAGAAAGGATGTGAAGTGTTAGTGCTGGTGCAAGACATTTTACTGCCTGAAGCAGAGGAGCAAATGTACCCACAAACCCTTGCTGCACCTTTTCCTGCCTTCATCCTTCCCCTTCACCCCAAATGTGCCATGAGAAGGGCCTTCCTTACCTTCCTGCACTCTCTCCTGACATGCATAGAATTTTTGTAGCTTGCATCTGGGAGCAAAGAAGCTTGAGAGATTTCAAGTTTCCTACTTTTATAGAAAGTGGACTCTCTGATCAAGAGTGGGAGTAGATTGGCTATACGTATTCCCTTCTCAAGGTTTCCCATAAAAAATGAGGTCCTCTTGCTGGAAAAAGGTTCTGTATCCCTACTGTAACATTATCCTGCTCTTTCCAGCCCATTTGCTGGGCTTTCTTTCCCCGGGTGTATTGGAAATCTCCTGCGTTGGGAGCAAAGTGCTTCTTGGTCCTTAAATCTTACTTGCAGGCTTTTGAATTGTAATGGAGCCTTTCAAAGCACATTTGTATATTTTACAAATGGAGCTGTTAGTGCCTATGATCACAATCCCCTAAAGACTACATTGACAACCCAGTGACAATTGTTTTTCTTCTGTCACATGACACTGGCAAACTGATTAAAGCATAAATGAAGGCAAGCAGGCACAATCCAGCACATCTTGTCATGAGCTCTTAAATGCATTGAATGTTTCCTCAAGACTTGGGAGTTGCATTGGTGTCTGCAAATCTTCTGGTACCAGCACAGGATTACTTACTTCTGGTTCTCTCTCTATCACATTATCTGATCCAACGTTAGTCACAGGTAAGCAAAAAGCTCAAGTTAGAAATTCTTCACTTGCAGGAGCAAAAAGACGAGTTATTGGTGTGGTAGAATTAAGCATTGATAATGATGATGATTGAGAAGCACAGCTCCGAACCCTGGGGTTAAAAAATTAAAAGATAACCCAGCTGTGAAAGGTTCTGTATGAGTTTTAAGGAACAGAAAAGTATAGGAAGCTGCCTCCTAAATTCAGTCAATTTATTTATTTATACCCAGCTTTTCTCCAAGGCTTTCAGGGTGGTATACATGGTTTGTCTTGCTCCTCTTTTTCTCCTCACAACAAACCTGTGAGGTAGGTCAGGCTGGGGAACTCTGGTTTGAGGTTATCCAGTGAGTTTTATGTCTGTGTGGGAATTTGATGGCTGGTCTAGCAGATCTTACTCCAAAATTGGAATCACAATGCCACATTGGCTGCTTCCAATTTGCCCAGTATTGCTTTACATTGTTGCATTGCAGGGGGTTGGACTAGATAAACCTTGTGTCCCTTCCAACTCTAAGATTCTATGGTTGTGTGACTCTGGCTGACAGCACTTCTCAAGGGTTTCAGATAAGGGTCTGCCCTAATGGTTGGTGCCAGGGATGGAACCCTTCTGCACAGGAGGCAGATGTTGCACCACAGATCTATGTTCCTTGCCCTGGGAAGCATGTTTACTTTGGGGAATATGGGAACCCTATCATAGAGACTCTCTGAAACCCCAAATATATTCAGGTAGCTGCAAGCCCCACTGGCCCCTTTACCTGGCAATTAAAGAGCAACAGTCATTTCACCTTAACCACCCACTCCAAAATAACTACAAAGAATGAAAGACTAATCTCCAAAGCTTTAGCTTTGTCTTTGCTTATTTTCATTAGTAAAGACTAATTCTACCATTCTCTCAATTCTTCCAGCAGGAAAACACCGGACAAAGTAGAAAAGCAAAGATTGATCACGATGATCAATTACACCCTCCCATCACTGTCCCCAATGAATGCTGGAAAGGAATATTACGGAACGGACAATGGAACTGTTCTCTCTAACAATAGCTACACTGATAATCATTCAGGATTGACATTAGGACAGTATATGTATATATATATTTGCTTTTTAATCAGCATTTTGGGACTTTGGTGGAATGGGACTGTCATCTGGCTGCTTGGCTTCTGCATTAAGAGGACTTCTTTCACCACTTACATCCTGAACCTCTCCATGGCTGACTTTGGTTTACTGACAGTTAATCTTATTTTGTATATATTGTCCCTGTTAGAAGTATCTGTCCTCAAACACCTTCTAGTATACATTCTTATTCTCTTGTTCCTATTCTACGGCACGGGTCAATTTCTGCTGACAGCCATCAGCATTGATAGGTGTGTGGCTGTCCTTTTCCCGCTTTGGCATCGATGCCACCGACCACCAAATATGTCCACCGCTGTTTGTGCCTCAATATGGGTACTTTCTTCTATTTTCCCTGCAATTGACTTCACTCTCCTTCTGGCTGATTTATATGTTTCTAACATACTGGGCATTCATCTTATTGTGAATGGCTTCCTCTGCCTCCCACTCATGACTATCGCCACTCTGATCCTTTTTGTCAGGGTTTGCTTTAAATCACACCAGAGGAGGAGGGGGAAACTTCTAATTATTGTCCTGCTTGCTCTCTTCTTCTTCATCATTTTTTCTTTTCCACTCAATGCCCTTTTCATCACTCTTTATGTTCTTGATTCAGAACCTCCTTCTTTCTTAGAATATGCCTCCATACTCACCTGTGTGAATAGCTGTATTAACCCTCTCATTTATTTCCTGGTTGGAAGACAGAAGAGAGGCAGGTGTACGCAGAGCATGAAAGCCACATTCCAGAATGTTTTCAAAGAGGATGAAAACCCTACAGAGCCAATGGAGATGTCTTTGGAAACTTAGTTATGATGGCTCAAAAATATTTCCAAAATATGTCTTTATCATTGTGATTCCGATGACACCATCTAGTTCCCAATTTACAAACTTGTGCTCAATGCTGGCTATTGACTTCAGAGTGTGCATAGAATTTCAGTCTTGAACAGATGGATGGACTTGATGAACTTCTTATTATTCTTATTATTTTATAAATCTAGATAGTATACGACTATGAAGGAAGCCTGGGTCCATTCACGAGAAGAGCATTTAATGTATTCAGGGAGCTCTGAGCTTGCAGTTGGAGTTGCTGGGGAAAGATGTAGGCTGGGGTGCGAAAGTAGATTTGGCTGGCAGAATGGAACCTCTACACACACTTTGAATGCCTTATGCATCAGTATTTTTTATTTCAGTACAGAACCTCCCTAGATCCTATATTATGAAAACTTTTGTGAGTGCCTGAACAGCTGTGTTAACCCTTTGATTTATTTCCCTGTTGGAAGACATAGGAGATTATAAAAGGTGTTCGTGATTTTTAAAGAGTGGCAAAAATTAATTACATTTATCTGGCAAGGAAAGAAACCAAGAATAAAATTTAAATTAATTACAGATACCAAAGAAAGAGGAGGTTTCTCTCTACCAGATTTGAAAGTGTATTACGAAGCTTCTTACCTTTGTTGCTTAAGGGATTGGATATTGTTAAAAAAATACAGATCTATTAGATCTGGAAGGATTTGATAATAGATTTGGGTGGCACACATATTAATGGTATGAGAAGGTAAAAGTCCATAAAGATTTTCTGAACCACATAATTCAAAAATCAATATACATATGATGTGTTGAATAGATATAAGATTTAATAGAATGTAAAACACCATGGTGGCTGTTGCCGTTAGAGGAAACAACTATTTTAAAAAGTTAAATATGGGGGGGATGGGCCACCTATGGAGATTTAGTGATGGAGATGGATAACCAGTGGAAACTAAAACCTTATGAGGAAATAAAAAAACCTGGGAAATGATTGGCTGCATTATCATCAAATAAATGAAGTGCTTAAAGAAGACAACAAGAAAAATGGATGTGAATATATAAGATCTACGATTGAATTGGAATTTCTAAGTAATAAAGTAAAAATGTTGTCAAAAATGTAAAAGTTACTTTTGGAATGGCATACAAAAGATGAAGAAGCTAAATCTGTAGTGAGACATTGGGGCAAAGATACTGGGCATAACATATTTTTAGAAGATTGGGAAAGATTGTGAAAAGATGAAATAAATTTTACTGTATGCAGTTTGCTGAAATAAAATGTAATGAAAATGATGTACAGTGGTACCTCGGGTTACATATGCTTCAGGTTACATACGCTTCAGGTTACAGACTCCGCTAACCCAGAAATAGTACCCCAGGTTAAGAACTTTGCTTCAGCATGAGAACAGAAATCATGCTCTAGCGGTGTGGCGGCAGCAGGAGGCCCCATTAGCTAAAGTGGTGCTTCAGGTTAAGAAGAGTTTCAGGTTAAGAATGGACCTCTGGAACGAATTAAGTACTTAACCTGAGGTACCACTGTATAGATGGTATTTAATGCCATTGAAGCTAGAAAAAATGTATGGAACAAATATCATATGTGGTGGGTGTGTAAGGAGGTGAAGGCTTTCTGGGAAATGATATATAATGAACTTTTAAAAATGTTGAAATATACATTAAAAAAACAAACAGAAGCCTTCTTAATAGGTATTGTAGGTAGAGAAATACATAAGCAAGATAAAACATTGTTTTTATATGCAACAACTGCAGCAAGAATATTATTAGCCCAAAGATGGAAACAAGAAGAGATACCAACAAAAGAAGGGGCACTTTTCAAGGGGGAAATTGTGACTTAAAACAACAGCAGACATTTGAGTAAAGCAGTGATGGAGGGAACTGAGAGGGGGGAAAGTGGCAATTTCAAATAAAGCAGCAGTTTGAGTTAAATACCTTAATGGTATATTTGAAGATGCTGCATCCTTTGGGGAATCTGATATGAGGAAAGTGGAGGTTTTAAGAAATGGCAGGAGTTTTGAGTCGTTAGCAGGGGGTGACATGTGGCAGTGGGGAAAATCTACAGGAAAGCACCACTTTCCAGAAGAAACGTCACATGGCTCTTATGTTACTGTATCCACTGGCTGCAATATTCCCTGTGATTTTTGTACTTTTTTGTATATACATTATTATGTTAACCAAATTGAGCATGGAAAGATTGAAGCATAAGGTAAAGGTAAAGGGACCCCTGACCATTAGGCCCAGTCGTGGCTGACTCTGGGGTTGCAGTGCTCATCTCGCTTTATTGGCCAAGGGAGCTGGCGTACAGCTTCCGGGTCATGTGGCCAGCATGACTAAGCCACTGCTGGCAAACCAGAGCAGCACACGGAAACACCGTTTACCTTCCCGCTGCAGCGGTACCTATTTATCTACTTGCACTTGGACGTGCTTTCGAACTGTTAGGTTGGCAGGAGCAGGGACCGAACAATGGGAGCTCACCCCGTCGCAGGGAGTCTAACCACCGACCTTCTGATTGGCAAGTCCTAGGCTCTGTGGTTTATCCCACAGCGCCACCTGCGTCCCAGATAGAAGCATACTATGCTATTAAGCAATAAATGAATATCGCTCGATGCAGTCACAGAGTTGTTAACTGCTTCCCGCTTCCCGATGACTAAGAAACCACTTTTTTTCAAGAGTACTTTCTACAACAGTGAGACTTAAGGTGGCAACAACCTCCTCCTAATTTCACTGACGGCTATCTTGATCACCAGTAAAGAAACAGTTTCTTCTTGTCACAAGATGTTGGCAAACCGATTAAGCGCAGATGAAGAGGAGAGGATAATTTACAGGACATCTTGAAGTCAGCTGGGTCAGTCTTACAAGTTTTCCTTGCGACTTGGGGATTGCATTGATTCCTGCAAATCCTTTGATTGCCTACTTTCTCCACCACAGAACACTCTTACTCCTGCTTCCTCCTGCTCATGATATCTGAGCCACAGATTCTCACAGGTATGTGAACATATTTCATCTTCAAGGGTGGCAGGAACTATAGGGATCCCAGGTGGCAGGACTAGGACAGAATGAGTTCTGGAGATCTCAGCACCTGATAGACTTGATAGCTTCAGGTCCAACACTAAGGCTTTGAATGTCCCTTCCAAAACCCTACTGATGTTTGTCCCCAGTCAACAGCAAATACAGTGGTACCTCGGGTTACATACACTTCAGGTTACATACACTTCAGGTTACAGACTCTGCTAACCCAGAAATAGTGCTTCAGGTTAAGAACTTTGCTTCAGGATAAGAACAGAAATCGGGCTCCGGCAGTGTGGCGGCAGCAGGAGGCCCCATTAGCTAAAGTGGTGCTTCAGGTTAAGAACAGTTTCAGGTTAAGAACAGACCTCCAGAACGAATTAAGTACTTAACCCAAGGTACCACTGTAGCAGGTTTTCGTGGGAATAAGCAATGGCACAAAAGAATCACCTCTCATATCCTTGCATAGAAATCACAGTTCAAATGGAAGTGTGGATTTTGTATCCAAAATCTGAGGCTGAGTGGTTTGCATGCAGAAGATTCCAGATTCAGTCTCTGTCAGGTAGTGCTGGGAATGACACTGTCTGAAATGTGAGGATCTCTTACCAGTCTTTTGACGATGCTTTCCCTAGCTCAGTAGGTATTACTAAACTAGCTCAACAAATGAGCTGAATTGGTGTAAGCCAACTTCCTAACTAAGTCAATATCAACCGACTTAAATAAGTCACAACCAAGTGCCTTGATTTCAGTGGGTCAATTCAGAGTATGGCTTAATCAAATAGCATCCAAAGTATTGGGTTACACGTATATCCATCCATGTCATTAGGGAAACACCAAATGGCAGAGTTCCTGGCAGAGCCTAGCTGTGCATAATTATAAATGTTCCTGACTCTATGCACAAATTCAGCTGAACGTGCAGTCACCATAAAGTCACAATCCTGCCCCTTCTTATGCACTTATATGCATGGTCTTTTATGGGAAGAGGACTAATATGACACATCGTCATATATTCAATTAAATAAGTTCATCCAGTTTAATGTCCCTCAGGAACCCTTCCTCCAAGGATCTTCCCCTGCTCCTAAATCAAAAGAAAATTGAGACATTCCTTGATTGATGTCAGTCAGCCGCATATGCCCAACTATTGTAGCTGTACCTCTTGTTTCTTTTTTTCTTTTTTAAAATTATTTTTATCAGCAATTTCAACATAACAAATTATCAAACCATATAATCGCATACATTATTTCCCCCCTTCCCCCTCCCTTCGCTCCCCCACCAAAGTCCTCCCTCAGCGCCTCTCTCTGATTTCTCGGCACATTCTCTGCATGTTATAAAATTTTACATATCCTTACATTATCTATCTAACATGTTATCAACCAATAAATTTGTGTATGTTTATTCAAAACCTGCCAAGGAGTCCAGTTCATTTTGTTGTCTTTTTAAATAATTTGTAAAAAGCTCCAGTTACAGATAGGTTGCCGTGTTGGTCTGCCATAGTCAAAACAAAAAAAAATCCTTCCAGTAGCACCTTAAAGACCAACTAAGTTAGTTCTTGGTATGAGCTTTTGTGTGCATGGTATCTGAAGAAGTGTGCAGGCACACGAAAGCTCATACCAAGAACTAACTTAGTTGGTCTTTAAGGTGCTACTGGAAGGATTTTGTTTTGTTTTGTAAAAAGCTCCCATTCTTCCTTAAAGCCACAGTTGTTCTGCAATTTACATGTCAGTTTAGCCAACTCTGCATATCTCATCAATTTTTCTTGCCACTGTTCTTTTGTTGGGATTTCCTCATTCTTCCATCCTTGTGCTATCAAGACTCTTGCTGCTGTTGTAGCATACATAAATAAATTCTTTGTCTTTATTGGCAGGTCTTTTCCTACAATCCCTAGCAAAAATGCTTCTGGTTTCTTTATAAATGTCGTTTTAAACATTTTTTTTTCAATTCATTGTATATCATTTCCCAATTTTTAAAAATTTCTCTACATTCCCCCCATATATGATAAAAAGTCCCTTCTTTTTCTTTACATTTCCAACATATATTTGACCCTGTTTTATACATTTTTACGATCTGCACTGGTGTAATATACCATCTATACATCATTTTCATATAATTTTCTTTAAAGAGTGAACAATCTGTAAATTTCAAGTTTACCTTCCACAATTTTTCCCAGTCCTCAAATTGTATATTATGTCCTATATCCTGTGGCCATTTGATCATAACCAATTTGACCTCCTCATCTTTTGTTTCCCATTCTATCAAAATACTATATGCTTTCTTTAGCAGCTTCACTTCTTCCATAACTTCCTTTTGAAATCTAGAAGTTGTGTAACTAAACCCTTTCTTATTATCTTCCTTGTACATCTCATGTAGTTGTCTGTAATGTGCTCTGGCCATTACTGATATGGAAGACCACATGTGACTGTCCAACCTACTTGCTGCATTATGTCCAGATAGCATTCACATAGTGAGCATAAAAGAAGCCTCTTGGAATGCAGAAAACCAGTGGGACATGGTTGACTACAGGTATAAACTTTACAGAAGGATGACCATGGTAAAAACCCCAAAAGGCACAGATGAAACATTCCCAGTATTTTTGTACTCTTTTTTGTACATCCGTTTTGATTCCGTTAACCAGATTGAGCATGGAAATATAGAAGCATGGTATGATTTTAATCAATAAATGAATTTCACTTGATTAAGTCACAGAGCCATTAGCCCTTCCCTACCACTTGCAAACTAACTTTTCCCAAAACAAAAAACAAAAAAATCCTTCCAGTAGCACCTTAAAGACCAACTAAGTTAGTTCTTGGTATGAGCTTTCGTGTGCATGCACACTTCTTCAGATACACTGAAACAGAAGTTTCCAGACCCTTCTATATAGTGAGAAGGTGGGGAGGGGTATTACTCAGAAGGAATGGGTGATTGGCAGATAGCTGTGATGAGCCTGTTGACGACTCTTAACGACTGCAATAGGTCTTACAGGAAAAAGCAAGGGGTGAGAAGGTGAAAAATGGCTTTGTCATGTATAATGAGATAACAATCCAAGGTCTTTGTTCAGACCAGGTCTCTCCATGGTTTTAAGTTTGGTGATAAGTTGCAATTCAGCAGCTTCTCTTTCCAGTCTATTTCTGAAATTCCTTTGTAGTAAAACAGCTACTTTGAGATCTTGTATAGAATGTCCTGGGAGATTGAAGTGTTCTCCTACTGGTTTCTCTGTCTTGTGATTCCTGATGTCCGATTTATGTCCGTTTATTCTTTGGCGTAAGGTCTGGCCTGTTTGTCCAATACAGAGAGCTATTGCAGTCGTTAAGAGTCATCAACATGCTCATCACAGCTATCTGCCAATCACCCATTCCCACCACCCTTCTGAGTAATACCCCTCCCCACCTTCTCACTATATAGAAGGGTCTGGAAACTTCTGTTTCAGTGTATCTGAAGAAGTGTGCATGCACACGAAAGCTCATACCAAGAACTAACTTAGTTGGTCTTTAAGGTGCTACTGGAAGGATTTTTTTTGTTTTGTTTTGACTATGGCAGACCAACACGGCTACCTATCTGTAACTGTAACTTTTCCCAGTAATTTCTTTCTGCAAAACTGAGACTTTTAGAGTGTAATCTCCACTTTAATTTCAGCAAACAGAACTTGGACACCACCAACATCACTTTATGTATTAATTTATCTATTTATTTATTATTTGTTTTTTTAAACATGATTTTTATTGAGTTTTCCAAAATTACATTTTGCATAAATTACACAAACTTCCTAACTACCATGTTACTCAAAGGAAGTATCGACCTCCCTCCCTGGATCCTGCCACCTGAGGTGGTCTCCTCAGCTTGCCTTGTGGGCAAGGCAATCCTGCTTCCGTCTAGAAGGACTCTTCAATCTGGCATCAAAGTTTGCTTTTAATGACACTCAGATTGTGCCTCTAAACATGAGTTGGTCTTTGCCAATGCAGATGTTTGCCTCTGCCCAGTCTGTGGAATAGCAAGGATTCAAAGTCCAGCATTGCATACTTAACTGGATGTGATCTTTGCAGAGTCTTGCTCTGCTAGAATTCCATATGTCTGTTGCAAAGTCTCACTGAGTGAATTTGACGATGGTGGTGAAGGAACATATCTGGTTTAGTGGCTTCCTTTAGAAAGCAGGAACAGAATGATGGACTAGATCTACCTCTGTTCTGCTCCAGAAAAGCTCTTCTTTTGTCATCAGGGAGATAAGAAAGGAAAAACAAGTGTGGTTGCTTCCAGATGTTTTGGGCTATAACCCCACATGCCAGACTGTTGTAGCCTCAACAGCTGAATGGCTGACACAGGATACTACTAACTATTTTTAGTAGAGGTGAATGATTTGGAAACAGAATTTTGAATCAATAAGAGGACAGAGCAGTGAATGAAGAGCTCCATCCAGAGCAGAAAATGTCGGTGTAGCCAAGTCAGGAGATGACCAGATGGTGAACTAAGTTTCAGCACTGGAGTTGGAGAAGAATGTAGGGCTTGTTTTCATGTTGTGCCAGAGGAAAAAAACATAATTGATGGAACATGAAAAACCAAGTGAAGAAAAGAATGCAAAATAAAGCCCCATCCTTCATGTTGCCTTCTCTGTTGATGCTATCAGGACACACCATAAGAAGGGAACAGCTGGAGAAGGCCAAAGAAACATTCATCCCGACAACCTTTTCTCACAGTGGTCAAACAGATGTTTATGGGAAGCTTACAAGAAGGACCTGAGCACAACAGCTTTCCCCCCAGTTCTGATTTTCAGCAACTGGACTTCAGAGGCATACTGCCCCACACACAGGAGGCAGAATATAAATTTATCATCCATTGATGTGTTCAGTCCTCTTTTAAAGTCATCCAAGTTGGTGGCCATTAGTATATACTTTGGGAGCAGATTGCACGGTTTATGTATCTACTTTTCAGAGAAGTATTTTCTTTTGTCTCTCTTGAATTGTCCAGCATTTAGATGCACTAGATGGCCCTGAGTTCTAGTATTATAGGAGAGTGAGAAAAATAATAATATGGCATTATAAATTATTATTATTATTATTATTATTATTATTATTATTATTATTATTATTAAATTTGTATACTACCCTATACTCAACTATACCACCCTAAGTTTTTACATTTGCTATAATATTGCATGCTCTTAGTGCTTTTTCATACATCCATAATTTCCAGTTTCGTACATCCATAATTCCAGTTTCAGCATGAAAATTTAGAAGCTTTTTATGATTCTATTCAATAAATGCATTTCACCTGATCAATTCAGAGTCATTTTTTTCCTACTACTTGCAAGCCCACTTTTTGCAAGAGTGGTATTCTAGGGTATTGCAAAAAATAATCTCATCCTAAATTTGCAGATGATTGTATTGGCAATCCAGTGAGAATCGTTTTTGTCTTGTCACTGGCAAACTGATTGAGCATAAATGAAGGCAAACGGGCACATTGCTGTACATCTTGCCATGAGCTTTTAAATGCATTGAATGTTTTCTCAAGACTTGGGAGTTGCATTGATGTCTGCAAATCTTCTGTTTGTTTATTGCAGCACAGGAATATCTACTGCTGGTTTTTTCTCTCTCCATCATAATATCTGATCCAATGTTTGTCACAGGTAAGCAAAAAGCTCAAGTTAGAAATTCTTGCCTGCTTATTTCCACTTTTTACAATAAAATGAATACCTCTAGCCGTCTCTTGCTTATCTCAGTAAACCAGTTTCACCACCTTTTTCATTTTGTTCTGTGTTCCCCATTTCTGTTTTGCCTTTTCCAGTAGGACAGGGAGTGCGCTGAGCCTGATGTTGTACTAAATCAAGCACTGAGAATCTCCAAACCCATGGACAAATTTAGTCCTAGCCAGGTTCCTAATAATCAGCCAGGGGTGGGGAACCTCCAACCAGTGGGCCAAATATGGCCTGTGAATTCTGCATTTATGCCATAACAACAACAGCAACATTTTATTTATACCCCACCCTACCTGGCCAAAGCCCGGCTCAGAGTGGCTAACAACAGGAAAAACAGCACATTTTACATAAAATCACAGCTAATTAATTAAAAAAACATTCTAAAATCAATTCAGAATCAAATTAATGGCAACCATAAGGCTAGAGGTCTGTGAGGATTACAGAAAGAGGGAGGGGGTCAGATTGTGCCTTGGCCCAAGGCCTGGTGGTACAGCGCTGGCTTGAAGGCCCTGCGGAAAGATGTCAACTCCTGCAGGGCCCTAGACTCTTGTGACAGAGTGTTCCACTAGATCGGGGCCACGGCTGAAAAACCCCTATCTCTGGTTGAGGCCAGCCTAACCTCCCTGTGGCCCGGGATCTCCAAGATGTTCTTATCTGAAGACCGTAAGGTCCTCTGTGGGAAATACCAGGAGAGGTGGTCCCATAGGTACAAGGGTCCTAGTTTGTGTGAGGAAGAAAAGGTAGAGCTTGACCAATATGGGCTTAACTAACCATGCCTGCAAAGGCCCCTTTTTGTAAATTCTGAGGCACCTGAGAACCACGTGTGATGTCAGGTGATTGACAGGTGAACTAACAGCACCCCATCCCTTGTCCTCTGCAGGACAGAGATGGGAGAGAAATCATTTCAGAAGCCATGTGGCAGTATAGCTTTCAACTGGAATAAAAATGTCCTAATCTTCCGCATCCTCAGGGGCGGGGGGCTATAGGGCAAGAGGCTCCCACCACTCCTCTTCATCCAGCCACGCCCTGACATTAGGTTTGTTATTGAAGAGGTAGCCTGAACTCGAGATGAAACAGATGAGCCATTTCACCTTAAAAATTATCTCTCATATTAGGAATTAACTCAAGAATTAACTCACAAAGACAAGGAAGAGTAGGCTGAAAAGCTTTACTTTCATCTTTATTCATTAACAAAGACTAATTCCACCCTCTCCACCCCCAGCAGACATATCTACACAAGAAGAAGCTCAACAGCAACAACTGAGTACAATGGCCAGTCTCAGCCCAATGGCCCTGCCTCCTTTCAGTGCTAAAGAAGACTATTATGAAGAAGACAATTCAACTTCCTTCTCCAACAATAGTAGTTATGATTATCCAGAATGGATTTTGGATATTTACCCATATATATATATATTGTCTATACTCACAATTTTAATTTGCATTTTGGGGCTTTTAGGGAATGGGACTGTTGTCTGGCTGCTTAGCTTCTGCATTAAGAGGAACTCTTTCACCATTTACATCCTGAACCTCTCTGTTGCAGACTTGGGTGTGGTCACAGCTAACTTTTTTATAGAAATAATTTTGTTGACAACAGGAGAATATTATGGACCCCTGTACAGTTTTCTACAATATGTCTTTCAATTAATGTACAGTGCTGGTCAATATCTACTGACAGCCATCAGCATTGACAGGTGTGTGTCAGTCCTCTTCCCAATTTGGCATCGATGCCACCGGCCAGCAAATTTGTCCACCACTTTGTGTTCCATAATATGGGTACTTTCTAGCCTTCTCTGTGGAATTAACTTCGCCCTCCGCCTGACTAAAAAGGTGCACTATTATACCATGAAACGTTACCAGTATGCCGTGAACGGCATCCTTTGCCTCCTGCTCATGTCTATCTCAACTCTAATTCTCTGCCTCAAGGTCTCCTTCAAATCGCAACAGCGAAGGCGGAGTAAAACTCTTATAGCCATCTTGCTTGCTCTTCTTTTCTTCATCATTTTTTCGTTTCCACTGAATGCCTATTACGTCAGCCCTTATGTTTTTGATTCTGCCTCTTTCTTTTCTTCAAGTTTTGTCTACTTATTTGCCTGCCTGAACAGCAGTGTTAACCCTTTGATCTATTTCCTGGTTGGGAGGCAGAAGAGAGGCAGACATAAGAAGAGCATGAAAGCCATACTCCAGAATGTTTTCAAGGAGGAGGAAAGCTCAACAGAGGAAGCAGAGACCTCTGTCGAAACAAAGTGCTGATGGTCCCAGAAGACCATCACTTTTATCTAGTTTATACTATGACATTCTAGATTCTACTAAGCTAACCTTCATAACTTCAGGTTGCATTTCTTGTAGGCTACTTAATTTGTATTCAGTATTCATGTCTTGCTTGTGCTTATACAGATGAGGTTGCAGTCTTTTCCCGTGATTGAAGACAGTTCAGAAAGCATTTGGCACAAACTCCACTAATATGGCAAAAATTATTTTGACTTGGAATAATAGAATCACAGAAATGTAGTGGTGGAAGGGACCTGAAGAGACATTTAGTTCAATCCCTGCAAAGCCACCATATGCCTTCTGAATTCCACTTTTTTTTTGGGGGGGGGGGTTACCTTGAAAAATGAAAACATTGCAACCTTGCAAAATCTTCCTTCCTGGATAGATACTTAAGGATGGGGAGTTCCATGTTGTGAGCTCATCAACAGAGAATGAGCAGAGCTCTTTATTGAAATAGGAGGGCTTTAGTCAGTTGAGGTGGGTAGATTTGGAGAGGAAGAGATAATTGCCACTAACTTACAAAGCAGTAAGGGCGGCCGGAGGGGCAGGGAAGGCACTAAAATCAAGGTTAAGGCATTTGTGCTGCAGGTGGGAAGGACTAGAAATCCCATGAATTAAACTTGGGGGGGGTCCAAATATGTGAGTGGTGGAAGAAGTGATTTCTTCAGGCAGCTGAGTTTTGGATAGACAGGAGCATCAAGGAAAGAGGACATGTAGGAGAATGTGAACTGAGTTGTAACAGAGGAGCCATAGAGGAATGGAATGACTTTTGGCTTACTGCTCAAGGGGAAGAAACTTGACGGACTCTATCCTTTACATCCCATTGATGCTGCTGCTACAGGATAGTAATTCTTCTTCTTAGGGGAACTGGGGTGTGGAAAACCTGCCCTCGCACTGACCAGGTGGATACAAGGTTCCTCCAGTTTCCAGTGATGCTAAAGCTATAGGACATGACCTTGAACAGTCAATGAAGGAGGGAGATCTTCCCAACTTTCCAGGATGCCTTTAAAAATTGTGTGTGTGTGTGTGTGTGTGTGTATGAATGATGCTTCTTACTTTTCTATAAACTGCTTTGAGATTTTCTACCATTAAGCAGTATATGAATATTATGAAATAAGAAATAAATACATTTGCATGTATATCTTTGAGTTTCTTGTGTACCCATGGCCATGTTAACCAGCTAGAGCATAGCAAAATGAAGACGAAACATGACAATACTCAGTAAAAATAGTTCTCCTTGTTGCATCACAGAGTGTTGTCTGGTTCCTCATTCCCTGCAATTTGCTAACCCAATTTTCTCAAGAATGCCTTTATGTGGTAAGAACCTCCTCCTATATTCAAATTTTGATAACCATTGAAAAGAATATTTCTGTCACATGATGTGGGCAGAATTCTTAAAAAGGGTGGGTGGAGCCCTAAACTTCATACAGGGAACTTGAGGACATATCCGCTTTTATTCCCGTTGGGTTGCATTCATTTCTGCAAGCCTTCCTACCATCTGCTTATTCCAGTGCTGAGTACTGCATTTCATGTCTCCCACTCACCATATTGCTGATCAGCATTTTCTCACAGGTATGTGAACGTCTCAAGCCAATCAGAACAATGCATTCACCTTGCAGAACTAGCTCAGCTTGAGCTGTTGCATACCTTATTTAACCTTTGACAAGCTAGGGACGGCTCCCCGCTGCAAGAACAATGGAACCGAAACCTCGTAAACCTTTTAACCCTATCAAATCTGTTACAATATATCTAACTATTTCTGAGTTGGGCTGTCACTGTCAAAAAGGACTAAAATCTATAAAAATTCATAGAAAATCAACCATAGCACCGATTCTTTTGCTTTCGGTGCCAATCTGCTCAATTTCTCTAGGACTTCATGACACCTCCACTGTCCTCCATAATCCCTCAAGGGAGATGTCATGTACACTCAGGAAGACCCTAATCCTGTCAAATCACCCAGTCAAGCCCTTCCTCCGGGCAGTGCCAGGTGGCAGACTATGCAAATGTGGACTCTATTGTTCTCTCATCACAGGTACTCAGGATGTACTTATCTATGCATATCCCCAGCTCTGCATATTCCCTCTCCCGCCTGGATATGTTAATCCTGTGTAACCCACCCCTTTCTTGATGTAATCATGATGTAACTGTGATGTGTTGATGATGCTTTTCCACTGCATCATGGCTAATGGTGGGAAGTTTTAAAAGTTCATGTCACCCCTTCCTTGGGGTTCAATCTTGCCTTGAACCTGTTGTGCAATAAACTTGGATCTTTGCCTCCTTGCTCCTGTCTCTGGCTGCGCTGCTTCCTTCCACAGGGACCTGCGGACTTAGTCCGACGAGCTAGTGGGCAGAGCAGCCTCGCCCCTAGATTCTACCGTAACAAAGAAAAGATTCCATGCACATAAAGCCCCACCTTTGTCCAATCACATCGGTTTTCCAAGAAAAGAGAGGAGAGAGACTTGCGATATTCTGTTTCCAGAATTTCAGGGTCTCGGTCACAACCTAATAATGTCAGGGAGCGCTTTGTGTTCAATAAGGGCAGGGGTGCAGCATTCATATCCTGTTAAAATGTTCATAGCCTTTAGTTGGTGTCCCAATATGTCATGAGCAAGTTTCTATTTTCTCAACATAAATACTTCAGCAATTTCCTGTGCGTTCAGGAAATCACTTATCCACGTCTCCAGAGACATATGCACTTTATGCTTGCAGGTGTTTTGAGGGCTCTTACTCATCCTCAGAGCTTTGGTTTAGGCTGCAGAATGTCCTGGATTCACCCAGTGGCAGCTCCGGGTAGGGATAGGAATGATTCCTGTATATATCTCTGCTGGTCAGTGTCAGCAATCTGAGCTTAATGGTCCGACCTTGTAGAAGGCAGTTTCCTTTATTTATTCATTCATTCATTCATTCATTCATTCATTCATTCATTCATTCATTCAGAGTTTTGAATGTATGCATGGCTTGAGAATTGATTTGTACTACTTTCAACCCCTCTTTTTGCAAGAGTGACATTACGGGGCAGGCATAGGCAAACCCGGACCTCCAGATGTTTTGGACTACAACTCCCATGATCCATGGCTAACAGGGCCAGTGGTCAGGGATTGTACTCCCAATACATCTGGAGGTCCCAGTTTGCCTATGGCTTTTCTAGGGTATTGCACAAAATAAACTCATCCTAAGTTTGCAGATGACTATATCAACAGTTTCCTATATTTATTTATTCAGAGATTAGAAAATTTGCAGAGCTTGAGAACTGATGTGTGTATATTGTTGGGCTGGGTTCCAAAACAGACTGAAGGAGAGACGAAGAGAAAGGAGTAAAGAAGCTTCGCCATAAAGGCTGCCTTTGAGGGGCATGAAGGAAAAGAAATATGTGAGGACACCAAAGAGAAGGAGAAAAAACTAAAAGAAAGGATGTGATGTGTTAGTGCTGGCGCAAGACATTTTGCTGCCTGAAGCAGAGGAGCAAATGTACTCACAAACCCTTGCTGCACCTTTTCCTGCCTTCATCCTTCCCATTCACCCCATTCTGTCATGAGAAGGGCCTTCCTTACCTTCCTGCACTCTCTCCTGCCACGCAGAGAATTTTTGTAGCTTGCATCTGGGACCAAAGAGGCTTGAGAGATTTCAAGCATCCTACATTTATCCAAACAGAACTCTCTGCTTACAAGTGGGAGTAGATTGGCTATATGTATGCCCTTCTAGGTGGTTTCCAAGAAAAGAATGAGACCCTCTTGCTGGAAAATGGTTTTGTACCTCTGCTCTACCATCATCCTGCTCTTTCCAGCCCATTAGCTGGGCTTTCCCTGAGTGTTTTGGAAATCTCCTGCGTTGGGAGCAAAGTGCTTCTCAGTGCTTAAAACTTACTTGCAGGCTTTTGAAGTGTAATGGAGCCTTTCAAAGCACTTTTGTATATTTTACAAATGGAGCTGTTAGTGTGAATGATCACAATCCTCTTAAGAGCACTGTTTCCTCCACACATTTAGTCAGTCATGGTGCTTCTCTTGAGTAATGTGGGGAAATCCTGCCATTTCTATCCATCCCCTCCTTTCATGCTCTGATCATTCCATACATGGTCTACTAGGACCTTCTCCTCTCTAGACTTCTCAGTTCTCCAGTCTATCAAAAACTCAACTGCCATATCCATTCATTATTCCTATCACTCCCATCTTCAGATGTTGCTCATCAGTTCTCTTCAGTTGCTTCCCATGCCTTTTCTCCTCCAGGACTAATACTTCAATATGTGTAGTTGTTCATTACTGGAACCCACAAGGCAAACAGGTGGACAAACTATCACAGAAGGAGCACAACGTGTCCCCTAGCAGAGGTACTACCCCTCCTCTACCATCCCATACCACCTGTGAACTTTAATAGGGTCAGAGTAATAGAACCCCCAACAATGTGAGATCAAGCAGCAAGATGAGACTTAGAAAAACATCTGTATTGATTAGCCTGACATTGAGATTATTTATAACATTGTATTGGTGGTGTAGAAACCTAGTGAGGCAGATGGTTAGTCTGCATAGCCCAGCATTTCCTACTTGGACTGGCTTTGGCTCCCATACTGTGACCCTATATCCCAAGAGTCCAGGGATTCAACCTGGGTCTTCCTGGCTGCAAACCATCTACATCTCTTCCATTCAGCTATGGTTCTCCTCCCGCTTTTGCAAATGAACTACATCAACTTGAGACGTTTACATACCTGTGAGAAAATGCTGATCAGCAATATGGTGAGTGGGAGACAGCAAATGCAGCACTCAGCACTGGAATAAGTAGATGGTAGTAAGGCTTGCGGGACGCAGGTGGCGCTATGGGTTAAAGCCTCAGCGCCTAGGACTTGCCGATTGAAAGGTCGGCGGTTCAAATCCCTGCGGCGGGGTGCGCTCCCGCTGCTCGGTCCCAGCGCCTGCCAACCTAGCAGTTCGAAAGCACCTCCGGGTGCAAGTAGATAAATAGGGACCGCTTACCAGCGGGAAGGTAAACAGCGTTTCCGTGTGCGGCTCTGGCTCGCCAGAGCAGCGATGTCACGCTGGCCACGTGACCCGGAAGTGTCTCCGGATAGCGCTGGCCCCTGGCCTCTTAAGTGAGATGGGCGCACAACCCCAGAGTCTGTCAAGACTGGCCCGTACGGGCAGGGGTACCTTTACCTTTACCTTTAGTAAGGCTTGCAGAAATGAATGCAACCCAACGGGAATAAAAGCAGATATGTCCTCAAGTTCCCTGTATGACGTTTAGGGCTCCACCAACCCTTTTTAAGAATTCTGCCCACATCATGTGACAAAAATATTCTTTTCAACCGCTATCAAAATTTTGAATATAGGAGGAGGTTCTTACCTCATAAAGGCATTCTTGAGAAAATTGGGTTAGCAAATTGCAGGGAATGAGGAACCAGACAACACTCTGTGATGTAATCAGGAGAACTATTTTTACTGAGTATTGTCATGTTTCGTTTTCATTTTGCTATGCTCTAGCTGGTTAACATGGCCATGGGTACACTAGAAACTCAAAGATATACATGCAAATGTATTTATTTCTTATTTCATAATATTCATATACTGCTTAATGGTGAAAATTTCAAAGCAGTTTACAGACATGAAAGAAGCATCATTATATATATACACACACACATACAATTTTTAAAGGCATCCTGGAGCGTTAGGAAGATCTCCCTCCTTCATTGACTGTTCAAGGTCATGTCCTAGAGCAGTACATTTTGCTAAGGAATTCTGCCCACATCATGTGACAAAAATATTCTTTTCAACGGTTATCAATATTTTGAATATAGGAGGAGGATAGGAAGATCTCCCTCCTTCATTGACTGTTCAAGGACATGTCCTATAGCAGTGGCATCACTGAAAACTGAAGGAACCTTGTATCCACCTGGTCAGTGTGAGGGCAGGTTTTCCACACCCCAGTTCCCCGAAGAAGAAGAATTACTGTCCTGTAGCAGCAGCATCAATGGGATGTAAAGGATAGGTGGGTGAGCTTTTTCTTTATTTTGGATTTTTCCCTGTACATTGCTCGTGATATTTAGTCTGTCAAGTTTCTTCCCCTTGAGCAGTAAGGCAAAAGTCATTCCATTCCTCTATGGCTCCTCTGTTACAACTCAGTTCACATTCACCTACATATCCTCTTTCCTTGATGCTCCTGTCTATCCAAAACTCAGCTGCCTGAAGAAATCACTTCTTCCACCACTCACATATTTGGCCCCCCCCCCAAGTTTAATTCATGGGATTTCTAGTCCTTCCCACCTGCAGCACAAATGCCTTAACCTGAATTTTAGTGCCTTCCCCGCCCCTCCGGCTGCCCTTACTGCTTTGTAAGTTAGTGGCCATTATCTCTTCCTCTCCAAATCTACCCGCCTCAACTGACTAAAGCCCTCCTATTTCAATAAAGAGCTCTGCTCATTCTCTGTTGATGAGCTCACAACATGGAACTCCCCATCCTTAAGTATCTATCCAGGAAGGAAGATTTTGCAAGGTCGCAGTACAGTAGTAGGTGGCACAGGAAACTTCTTCATGTTCCAAGGTTTTCATTTTTCAAGGTATCCCCCCCCCCCAAAAAAAAAGTGGAATTCAGAAGGCATATGGTGGCTTTGCAGGGATTGAACTAAATGTCCCTTCGGGTTCTTTCCACCTCTGCAGCTATGAGATTCTAAGTTGTTGTTTAGTCATTTAGTCATGTCCGACTCTTCGTGACCCCATGGACCAGAGCACGCCAGGCACTTCTGTCCTCCACTGCCTCCCGCAGTTTGATCGAACTCATGCTGGTAGCTTCAAGAACACCATCCAACCATCTCATCCTCTGTCGTCCCCTTCTCCTTGTGCCCTCCATCTTTCACAACATCAGGGTCTTTTCCAGAGAGTCTTCTCTTATTATGATGTGGCCAAAGTATTGGAGCCTCAGCTTCACAATCTGTCCTTCCAGTGAGCATTCAGGGCTGATTTCCTTAAGAATGAATACGTTTGATCTTCTTGCAGTCCATGGGACTCTCAAGAGTCTCCTCCAGCACCATAATTCAAAAGCATCAATTCTTCGGCGATCAGCCTTCTTTATGGTCCAGCTCTCACTTCCATACATCACTACTGGGAAGACCATAGCTTTTTCTAAGAATCCAAGTCAAAATAATTTTGGCCATACTAGTGGAGTTTGTGCCAAATACTTTTGGAACCGTCTTCAGTCACAGGAAAAGACTACAACCTCACCTATATAAGCTCAAGCAAGATGTGAATACTGAATACAAACTAAGTAGGCTAAGTAGAATGTCATAGTATAAACTGGATAAAAGTGATGGTCTTTTGGGACCATTAGCACTTTGTTTCAACAGAGGTCTCTGCTTCCTCTGTTGAGCTTTCCTCCTCTTTGAAAACATTCTGAAGTATGGCTTTCATGCTCTTCCTATGTCTGCCTCTCTTCTGCCTCCCAACCAGGAAATAGATCAAAGGGTTAACACTGCTGTTCAGGCAGGCAAATAAGTAGACAAAAATTGAAGAAAAGAGAGAGGCTGATTCAAAAACATACGGGCTGATGTAATAGGCATTCAGTGGAAACGAAAAAATGATGAAGAAAAGAAGAGCAAGCAAGATGGCTATAAGAGTTTTACCCCGCCTTCGCTGTTGCGATTTGAAGGAGACCTTGAGGCAGAGAATTAGAGTTGAGATAGACATGAGCAGGAGGCAAAGGATGCCGTTCACGGCATACTGGTAACCTTTCATGGTATAATAGTGCACCTTTTTAGTCAGGCGGAGGGCGAAGTTAATTCCACAGAGAAGGCTAGAAAGTACCCATATTATGGAACACAAAGTGGTGGACAAATTTGCTGGCCGGCGGCATCGATGCCAAATTGGGAAGAGGACTGACACACACCTGTCAATGCTGATGGCTGTCAGTAGATATTGACCAGCACTGTACATTAATTGAAAGACATATTGTGGAAAATTGTACAGGGGTCCATAATATTCTCCTGTTGTCAACAAAATTATTTCTATAAAAAAGTTAGCTGTGACCACACCCAAGTCTGCAACAGAGAGGTTCAGGATGTAAATGGTGAAAGAGTTCCTCTTAATGCAGAAGCTAAGCAGCCAGACGACAGTCCCATTCCCTAAAAGCCCCAAAATGCAAATTAAAATTGTGAGTATAGAAAAAATATATGTATTTGGGTAAATATACAAAATCCATTCTGGATAATCATAACTACTATTGTTGGAGAAGGAAGTTGCATTGTCTTCTCCATTAAAGTCTTCTTTAGCACTGAAAGGAGGCAGGGCCATTGGGCTGAGACTGGCCATTGTACTCAGTTGTTGCTGTTGAGCTTCTTCTTGTGTAGATATGTCTGCTGGGGGTGGAGAGGGTGGAATTAGTCTTTGTTAATGAATAAAGATGAAAGTAAAGCTTTTCAGCCTACTCTTTCTTGTCTTTGTGAGTTAATTCTTGAGTTAATTCCTAATATGAGAGTTAATTTTTAAGGTGAAATAGCTCATCTGTTTCATTTCGAGTTCAGGCTACCTCTTCAATAATAAACCTAATGTCAGGGCGTGGCTGGATGAAGAGGAGTGGTGGGAGCCTCTTGCCCTATAGCCCCCCGCCCCTGAGGATGTGGAAGATTAGGACATTTTTATTCCAGTTGAAAGCTATACTGCCACATGGCTTCTGAAATGATTTCTCTCCCATCTCTGTCCTGCAGAGGACAAGGGATGGGGTGCTGTTAGTTCACCTGTCAATCACCTGACATCACACGTGGTTCTCAGGTGCCTCAGAATTTACAAAAAGGGGCCTTTGCAGGCATGGTTAGTTAAGCCCATATTGGTCAAGCTCTACCTTTTCTTCCTCACACAAACTAGGACCCTTGTACCTATGGGACCACTACTCCTGGTATTTCCCACAGAGGACCTTACGGTCTTCAGATAAGAACATCTTGGAGATCCCGGGCCACAGGGAGGTTAGGCTGGCCTCAACCAGAGATAGGGGTTTTTCAGCCGTAGCCCCGATCTGGTGGAACACTCTGTCACAAGAGACTAGGGCCCTGCGGGAGTTGACATCTTTCCGCAGGGCCTTCAAGACAGCGCTGTACCACCAGGCCTTTGGCCAAGGCACAATCTGACCCCCTCCCTCTTTCTGTAATCCTCACAGAACTCTAGCCCAATGGTTGCCATTAATTTGATTCTGAATTTATTTTAGAATGTATTTTAATTAATTAGCTGTGATTTTATGTAAACTGTGCTATTTTTCCTGTTGTTAGCCACTCTGAGCCTGGCTTTGGCCAGGGTGGGTGGGATATAAATAAATTATTATTATTATTATTATTATTATTATTATTATTATTATTATTATTATTATTAAAATGCAGAAGGTTGACAGGCCATATTTGACCCATCGGCTGGAGGTTCCCCACCCCAAGTTGAGAGAGTTACAAAGATGTTTGGGTCATTCATTGGAGCCATCTCCACTTGCCAATGAACAATGGGGAGCTTGCTCCAAGGCTCTGGGTTGTTCCTTTGCAGTTTCACTGGCCAAATTATGAACCTGGCTAGGACTAAATTCGTCCATGGGTTTGGAGATTCTCAGTGATTGATTTAGTACAACATCAGGCTCAGCGCACTCCCTGTCCTACTGGAAAAGGCAAAACAGAAATGGGGAACATGGAACAAGATGAAACTGGTTTACTGAGATGAGCAAGAGACGGCTAGAGGTATTCATTTTATTGTAAAAAGTGGAAATAAGCAGGCAAGAATTTCTAACTTGAGCTTTTTGCTTACCTGTGACAAACATTGGATCAGATATCATGATGGAGAGAGAAAGAACCAGCAGTATATATTCCTGTGCTGGAACAAACAACCAGAAGATTTGCAGACATCAATGCCACTCCCAAGTCTTGAGGAAATTCAATGCATTTAAAAGCTCAATGCAAGATGTACAGCAATGTGCCCGTTTGCCTTCATTTATGCTTAATCAGTTTGCCAGTATCATGTGACAAGACAGAAACTATTATCACCGGATTGCCAATACAATCACCTGCAAATTTAGGAGGAAATTATTTTTTGCAATCCCCTAGAATATCACTCTTGCAAAAGTGGGCTTGCAAGTAGTAGGGGGAAAATGACTCTGAATTGATCAGGTGAAATACATTTATTGAATAGAATCATAAAAAGCTTCTAAATTTTCATGCTGAAACTGGAATTATGGAGGTACCAAAAAGCACTAAAAGCATGCAATATTATAGCAAATGTAAGAACTTAGGGTGGTATAGGTGAGTATACGGTAGTATACAAATTTTAATAATAATAACAATAATAATAATAATAATAATTTATAATGCCATATTATTATTTTTCTTACTCTCCTATAATACTAGAAGTCAGGGCCATCTATTTCATCTGAATGCTGGACAATTCAAGAGAGGCAAAAGAAAATACTTCTCTGAAAAGTAGATACATAAACCGTGGAATCTGCTCCCAAAGTATATACTCATGGCCACCAACCTGGATGACTTTAAAAGGGCACTGAACACATCAATGGATGATCAATTTATATTCTGCCTCCTGTGTGTGGGGCAATACGCCTCTGAAGTCACCACTCTGAAAAAAGTGGTGAAACTGGTTTACTGAGATAAGCAAGAGACTGCTAGAGGTATTCATTTTACTGTAAAAAGTGGACATAACCAGGCAATTGACATAAATAAAGGCCTATCTCATATTTCTTTTATTTAAAATGAATACCACTAGCCATTTCTTGCTTATCTCAGTAAACCAGTTTCACCACTTTTTTTCATTTTGTTCTGTGTTCCCCATTTCTGTTTTGCCTTTTCCAGTAGGACAGGGAGTGCGCTGAGCCTGATGTTGTACTAAACAGAACTGCTTCAGTGAGGGAGAAATAAATTATACCTTCCTGAAGAAACCAGAGGCCTTTCTCCTGGGCATGGTCGGCCAATTGGTGCCAAAGAAGGACAGAACATTCTTTATGTATGCTACAACAACAGCAAGAATACTCATCGCAAAGTATTGGAAGACACAAGATCTACCCACCTTGGAAGAATGGCAGATGAAGGTGATAGACTATATGGGACTGGCAGAAATGACTGGCAGAATCCGAGACCAGGGAAGAGAGACGGTGGAAGAAGATTGGAAGAAATTTAAGGACTATCTTAGGAAACATTGTAAAATTAATGAATGTTAGAACGATGTTGGTTTAGAAACTAAGTGGTTTTCAGCTGTAATGATTAAGTAAAAGAAAAGAAAGGCTAAAAATTAAATGAAAATTAAGGGAGATGATTTGCTGAACTAATAATTAGAAATTGGGATACAGAAAGGGGAGGTATGAGGAGGTCGGGGAAGTAAGTTATAAGAAAACAAAGGATTGAAATTATACTTGTTCTTGTTTGTGTTTTGTTTGTATTATTGTTTTTTTCCCCTTTTATATAACTTTTGAAACTTCAATAAATATCTTTTTTAAAAAAGAAATAAATAAATTATATACTTGAGCATATCCCTTATATTAGCCCCCCTCCTCACCCGTCACACATTCAGTGAGTGCCTAGGAGGGAAAGTATATTTGTCAAAGCAGATCCTGTCTGTGACCTCCACACAGCCATCTGGAGAACTTGTGAAGCCATTCAGATGTACAGGTGTGAACACATAGTCTCTGCCCATTCATTCTGGGATGCTCCCTTTTGAAGTTTTTGGAGTAAGATCTGGGAGACCAGCCTTCAAATTCCCGCACAGACATAAAACTCACTGGATAACCTCGGACCAGAGTCCTTCAACCTGACCTATCTCACAGGTTGGTTGTGAGGATAAAAGGAGGAGCAAGACAAACCATGTACACCACCTTGAATTCCTTGGAGAAAATGGACTGAATTTTACAAGGCAGCTTCCTATACTTTTCTGTTCCTAAAACCTCATACAGAATCTTTCACAGCTGTGTTATCTTTGAACCTTTTAACCCCAGGGATCAAAGCTGTGCATTTTAATAATAATAATAAAATTAAAAATTAATTCTGCCACAGTAATTACTCCTTTTTCTGCTCTTGCAAGCAAAGAATTTCTAACATGAGCTTTCTGCTTACCTGTGACTAACGTTGGATCAGATATTGAGATAGAGAACCAGAAGTAAGTAATCCTGTGCTGGAACCAGAAGATTTGCAGACACCAATGCAACTCCCAAGTCTTGAGGAAACATTCAATGCATTTAAGAGCGCATGACAAGATGTGCTGGGATGTGCCTGTTTGCCTTCATTTATACTTAATCTGTTTGCCATTGTCATGTGATAAGTGAAAAACGATTGTCACTGGGTTGTCAATATAGTCTTTAGAGGATTGTGATCATGCACACTAACAGCTCCATTTGTAAAATATACAAAAGTGCTTTGAAAGGCTCCATTACACTTCAAAATCCTGCAAGTAAGTTTTAAGCACTGGGAAGCACTTTGCTCCCAAAGCAGGAGATTTCCAAAACACTCGGAGAAAGAGAGCCCAGCTAATGGGCTGGAAAGAGCAGGATGATGGTACAGTAGGGATACAGAACCCTTTTTTCAGCAAGTGGACCTCATTTTTTTCTGGGAAACCTCCTACAAGGGAATACATACAGCCAATCTACTGCCACTTGTAAGCAGAGATTTCTGTTTGGATAAAAGTAGGATACTTGAAATTTCTCAAGCCTCTTTGCTCCCAGATGCAAGCTACGCAAATTCTCTGCGTGGCAGGAGAGAGTGCAGAAAGGTAAGGAAGGCCCTTCTCATGACAGAAATAGGGTGAAAGGGAAGGATGAAGGCAGGAAAAGGTGCAGCAAGACTTTAAGAGTGACATTTGGTCCTCTGCTTCAGGCAGCAAAATGTCTTGCGCCAGCACTAACGCATCACATCCTTTCTTTTTGCTTTTTTTCTCCTTCTCTTTGGTGTCCTCACATATTTCTTCTCCTTCATGCTCCTCTTCAGTGGCAACCTTTATTGCAAAGTCTCTGGACTCCTTTGTCTACATCTCTTCTTCAGTTTGTTTTGGTACCCAGCCCAGCCATACACACATCAGTTCTCAATTCCCATCTATATGTTCAAAACTTTGAATAAATAAATATAGGAAACTGCCTTGTTCAAGGTCAGACCATTATTCTACCTAGCTCAGATTGCTGACACTGACCAGCAGAGATATATACAGGAATCATTCCTATCCCTACCCGGAGCTGCCACTGGGTGAATCCAGGACATTCTGCAGGCTAAACCAAAGCTCTGAGGATGAGTAAGAGCCCTCAAAACACCTGCAAGTATAAAGTGCATATATCTCTGGAGACTTGGATAAGTGATTTCCTGAACGCACAGGAAATTGCTGAAGTATTTATGTTGAGAAAATAGAAACTTGCTCATGACTAATTGGGACACCAACTAATGGCTATGAACATTTTAACAGGATATGAATGCTGCACCCCTGCCCTTATTGAACACAAAACACTCCCTGACATTATCTGCTCAAGATTTTGTGTTCAGTGGTGGATGTACAGTGAAGAGATTGTGACCAAGACCCTGAAATTCTAGAAACAGAATATCACAAGTCTCTCTCCTCTCTTTTCCTGGAAAACAGATAAGATTGGACAAAGGTAGGACTTTCTGTGCATGGAATCTTTTCTTGATGGGAAATTATTTTCTGCAGTAGCTCTTGGCTCTATTTCAGTCTCCCTTTCTTTGTTCCACCACACCCCTCCTCAAAAAAAGAAAGTAAAAGTGCTCTAAAGCTTTTGGCTGAATCCCTTAGCCATTTTCCTTACTAAGAGGAAGAAGAAAAAACATTTTAAAATCCCTTCGCTCTTATTCATCTCTTCCTTTCCAAGTTATATTTTTCACAGTTGACATTAAACTTGTGTCTTCCGCCCCCAGCAGACTAAATATTTTGAAATGGCTGCTTTCTGCAGCATGCTCTTCCTACAAAAACAGTGGATAACGTTTGGGTTTATTCTGCTTTATGAGCTGTCCGGTCATACTTCCCAAATGCTGCCACACTATTGCTGTCTGGAAGGACTATAGCACAACAAAAGTTGAGCAGAAAACCAAACCCCAGAACACTGGTGCTTAAAAAGTTACACGATTGCATTATCTCCTTTTATATCTCAGTGGAGGAGTTTCAGTTGCCTGAGAGAGACAAGGAGGGAAAGACTTTTTGTCAAGAGTCCCAATAACAGGCTATACATATATAGTTAGGAGTTTTGTACAGACAATGTAAGTAAAAGCATATCCCTTCATCTGCCCCACCTGCAATGAAATGGGTCTCCCCCATATCAGTCTCTACAACCACAGCAGGTGCTGCAATTTTCCAGTAGTTTGACTTCACCCCCAAAGGAGCACTCCATTGTCTCCTGAGACTGACAAATGCCAACAACAACATGGAAAACCTACTGAAAGGGGGGAAGTAAGTATCCTAAAGCAAAGGGAGGGTTTCATGTGAAATGTTCGGTTTCTGGAGATCATGGAGGCTACGACTGTTGAGCTGCCTCCTGGGTTGCGTTCTAATCAACCAGGTGGGCTCAGACAGACTGGAAATGAGGCTGCAGAAAAATTCAAAGGGTTCTGAAGCCTCTCAACACTTCTACAGAAGTTTGAAGGAAATAGTTGGGGAGATGTTGCTGGGTCCCTGGGGCATAAGGAGGGAGGAAGCATGGTAAAGGGAAAATGGAGGTAAGGAGGTAACAGAAAAAGAAATCCCAGGAGAGAATGGTCTTGCCAGAGAGGAAATGGCGACTAAAGGAGACACAGAAAGGAAACTAATTTTGCTAAGGAATCTAGGTCTTTTTCATCCTAATGGCAAGCCAGAAGGAGAATAGGAAGAAGGGAAGTAGAGAAGAATGAGGTGGCAGGGAAGTACACACCTGTATAATGGGGTCTGATGATGACATGGAAATCCACATGTGTTTGTGTGTGTGTGTGCACTTTCTGAACAAAAAGTCATCCAAGTGAATTTACCTACTGACAAAAGTAACAGAATAAATTAGCCTCCCCAAACTCCAAAAGCCAGTGTGGTTTAGTGGTTAAGAGCGGCAGACTCGTAATCTGGTGAACCAGGTTCGCTTCCCCGCTCCTCCACATGCAGCTGCTGGGTGACCTTGGGCTAGTCACACTTCTCTGAAGTCTCTCAGCCCCACTCACCTCACCAAGTGTTTGTTGTGGGGGAGGAAGGGAAAGGAGAATGTTAGCTGCTATGAGACTCTTTAGGGTAGTGAAAAAGAAGGATATCAAATCCAAACTCTTCTTATCCAGGTAAATTCTACAAACATTGCTCATAAAATCAGCAGTAAAATGCCCCCACAGCTGAATAATGCTGCTTTTCTAAAATATTGCTGACATAGCCTTCGAAAAGGAATGGAGCAAAGCCGACAAGTGAAGTGTCCCAGAGACATGGAACAACCAGAGGTAAGCTCCCCCCTCTCTCTTGCCCACCAGTACTTCCATTTAAAAATATCAGTTGTGGATTTTCAAACCAATTCCATAAATGAGGCAAAACATGCCAGCCTTACCTGGCATCTATTTACCCAGCTCAGTAGCAGGGACTGACTCCACCCCTCCCTCCCTATGTTCTTTTAGGAGGCGATTCTACAGCAGAAGAACCCGAACGCAAAATTTGAACAGAATGGCTAATTTCATTCAGCCATCCTTGCCTCGTTTGGATGTCAGCAAAGAATATCCAGCGACATACAACGGCACAGAGTTTCCAAACAATGGTAGCAACAATGATGATCCAGGATCGATTGCTAAATATAATTTAGAAACACATATTTTTTTTCCCATCACTCTTCCCTTCATCATGTTTGGGCTGTGGGGCAACGGGACTGTCATCTGGCTGCTTGGCGTCCGCATTAAGAGGAGCACTTTCTCGACATACATTGTGAACCTGTCCGCTGCTGATTTTGGGTTGCTCATTGTTGAAAGTATTCTACTAATATACTGGAGCATAACTAATTTGTATCATGATCTTATAAGTGTATTGTTCAATGACCTCTTCCTATTCACATACAGTGTTGGCCAATTTCTGCTGACAGCCATCAGCATTGACAGGTGTGTGTCTGTCCTCTTCCCACTTTGGTATCGATGTCACCGGCCAACACACTTATCCAGCACTGTCTCTGCCCTGTTGTGGGTCCTGTCCTTTCTTCTCCCTGCAATTCACTTCACTCTTTTCTTGACACATGAATTTACATATTATTTCCTAAAACACTTGCAGTTCTTCATAAATGGCATCATTTGTCTCCCACTCTTAACTATCTCCACTCTGACTCTGTTCATCAAAGTCTATTTTAAATCACAACCATACCAGCGAGGAAAGCGTTTGGTAGCCATCTTGCTGACTCTATTCTTCTTTCTCATTTTTTCTTTCCCACTGAATGTTTTTTCCTGTATGAAAGTGCTTAACCAGCACTTGCCCTCCCATATTATGCGTTATGGTTACTTCTGTGCCTGCCTAAACAGCAGTGTTAATCCATTGATCTATTTCCTGGTTGGGAGACAGAGGGGGGACAATACTAGGAGAAGCATGGAGAGTATACTAAAGAAAATCTTTGTGGAGGAGGGAGAGAGTAGAGAGGAACTGGAAACCTAGTTATGATGCATGTGTTGTTTATTTATTCTTCATTCAGTATTTTCCTACCCATTCTTTCTCTCAAGATAAAATTCAACAGAGCTTCTGTGCTCCACATTCTAGTGCTAAGGATTCTTGTTTGTGCTTTGTAAAAACTCAAATAGATTGACTTTGGATAGCCCTGTAGAAATGTAGAGCGTAGCTGTGGGGTCTGAAGGATCAGCCTTCAATGTGACTATCTAAATCTGACCCATCCGGCAGAGCTGGTGCAGTAGGATATCATGTTCAATGTTATCAAAAGCTGCCAAGAGAAGCAGCAGCATCTTCCTTGTGTCTCAGTCCTGGACCCAGAGTGAAATTGCGGTAATCTGTCACCTCCAGGAACAGCTGGAGGGGATTAAACTGTCATTAATTCCCAGGGAGACGGAAGGCAGGGAGAACAGGCACAGCTTTCAGACATGTTTGAGAGGGAGACCATACTCCTGACAATCAGTGGCGTATCATGGGTTGTCAGCACCCGGGGCAAGGCAAGTAATTTGCGCCCCCTAACCCGTGGATTTGCGCCCCCTAACCCTAACCCCCAGATGTTGCGCCCGGTGCGGCTGGGGCCCCCCTGCACCCCCCACGCTACGCCACTGCTGACAATGACTCTTTCCACTACCTTATCCCAAAATGGAATGCACTATCACCATCATACAATGAAGTGTTTGCTAAACCCTGAACCCAATGACACACACACACTTCTCCATTGGCATTCACCAGCTAGGATGGGCAGGGATCCAAATGGCACATTGTCAGATGCAAAGCTGCAAGTATCTTGCACACTTCATCAGGCCACATCAACTGCAAATGATTCCACAAGACAGTGGGGAAATGGCCACACCTGCTGAACCCGACTTACTGTAGAGTTGGTTGACATTCTTCTCAGACCGTTAGGCATATTGATCACAGATAACCTCCATTCCATTGATTTTTTGTAATGGTGCGTGTAGATGCAGCGGCTGGTTGCTCCTCAACTCAGAATTTGGCTTTTTTGTCCTGCCAAAATAGACTTGTTTATAGTCGGCAGGACATGTTATCTATTCGACTACGGAGTGAGTGCTGCACAAATTGTGAGTGTCTCCGCGTCTGCAAGGAAGATTTTTTGACTTCAAAGAACTGGGGAGTAAAGAGACACAGAAGAGACCGTAAACAGAAGAGAGGCTGCAGAGGAGGAAGGCGATTACATAGTAAAAGATCCATCGCATCCTGGTCACTGTCTCTTCGAGCTCCTGCCGTCGGGACGGAGATACAGGACGATGAAGACAAGAACGAGCCGTCTTAAGAACAGCTTCTTCTCCAGAGCGATCTTGGCCCTGAATGGGACTTTGAAAGTCATCTAATCTTCCTTGCTGTATTATACTGTATTGTTTTAATTAGTGTTTTTATAGTTGTTTTGATTTTGTGTGGAGTGCCCTACCTGGGTGGATGGAGCAGCCAAGTAATTTCGTTGTCCCTGAGAGGGGGCAATGACAATAAAGATATTATTATTATTATTATTATTATTATTATTATTATTATTATTATTATTACAGATAACCTCCATGTTTCAGTTGAACTGGCGTCTACATCACATGGAAAAAAGTATTCCTAATATTGATTTATTTTTGTTGAGATTTGTAAACTGTTGAGATTTGTAAACATATTTCTGTTTAAATGCAAAACATGTTGCAAATTGACTATCTATATTTCCCTCATAGTATACTGCCTAAACATGTTGTTGCAATACTTGTATTAAAACAATACTTTCACAAGGTGGTGATTCTAGTTATCTGAAGGACAAGCCTGTGGCAGACACAGGATCAGCAAGCATCCCAAGTGTTTATTATGTAAAGGTAAAGTTGAATGACCCCTGCACAGGTAAGTCTAGTCAAAGGTGACTATGGGGTTGTGGCACCCATCTCGCTTTCAGCCTGAAGGAGCCGGTGTTTGTCCACAGACAGCTTTCTGGGTCACATGGCCAGCATTACTTCTGGCAAAATGGAATACCTCCCACCACAACAGTACCTGTTTATATAATTGTGTTGGTTTGCTTTCGAACTGCTCGGTTGGCAGGAGCTGAGACAGAGCAACGGGAGCTCACTCCATCGCAGGGATTCGAACCACCAACCTTGTGATCGGCAAGCCCAAGAGGCTCAGTGGTTTAGACCACAGCACCACCAGCCTCCCTTTTAAGATAGGCAAATATATGGGGGCCAGCATAGTTAATTAATCCTGCACATAGTTGTCTCTTTCATTTGATATAACCTTAAATGTGTTTTGTTCTTTTTTCCTTATCCATGATTCTTTTAACCTGGTTGAGAATTGAAATTTAGAAACTTTTTTATGATTCTGTTCAACAACTGCATCTCTCCTGAAATAGAGTTGAGTTTACCCTCCTCCACCACTTGGAAACCTACTTTTCTTCCACCTATTCTTAAAGGGGAAGAATCTCCTCTCAAGTTTGCGGGTGAAAATCTTGATCACCCACTGGCAATCATTTTTTCTCATCACATGATACTGCCAAACTGTTTAAGTACAGATGAAGATTTCTGTATGAGTTCCTGTACATTTTGCAGTGAGCTTGAAACACTGAATTTTCCTCAGGACTTCGGAGTTTCTCTGGTTTCTGCAAATTTTCTGATTGCAAGCTATTCCAGCACATATTTTTTTTTTGTCTCTTGATCTCTCTGATTCATTATACCTGACCCAAAGTTTGCCACAAAATATAACACTATCTTCACCCAGCTTTGTTTCTCTTCAAAGGTATATTGAAAACCATAGTGGGGTTGGCTTTGCACAGCCCTAAACAGGAGTATACAAGAGAATGTGCTTTGGAAGGCAAATCTAAACACTGGGCAATGTAAATGGTGGGAAAGTATTTACATATGTATCCAAACAGGTTTGCAGACATAGACAGAGAATTTCTTCAGTGCAGTGCAGACCTCCATACCAATGTGTGGGACATTTTAAGGTGTGGCCGGCAGCATACTTTTGAGGCTGCATATGCCAGTGTTCGGGACGCAGGTGGCGCTGTGGGTTAAAGCCTCAGCGCCTAGGACTTGCCGATCGAAAGGTCGGCGGTTCGAATCCCTGCGGCGGGGTGCGCTCCCACTGCTCGGTCCCAGCGCCTGCCAACCTAGCAGTTCGAAAGCACCTCAAAGTGCAAGTAGATAAATAGGGACCGCTTACCAGCGGGAAGGTAAACGGCGTTTCCGTGTGCGGCTCTGGCTCGCCAGATGCAGCTTTGTCACGCTGGCCACGTGACCCGGAAGTGTCTCCGGACAGCGCTGGCCCCTGGCCTCTTGAGTGAGATGGGCGCACAACCCCAGAGTCTGGCAAGACTGGCCCGTACGGGCAGGGGTACCTTTACCTTTACCTATGCCAGTGTTCATGAAGTCTGGGATGAACCGGCCTTTTTTGCCCTTTGCTTTCCCTCCTTACACGACATGTCTTTTTGGGAAAAAAAAAACAAAAACAAAAATAACTTTATTTAAGATTCTACAATAGCCAAAAATCCACAATAGCTACAACATCAGTTCATTACAACTGGCCATCTTTAACAATAGTTGAAAAATTAGGGAACATCACTTTAACTTACTCAAATTTCTATATTTAACTCTTATCTCTTTCTTAACAGATCAAAAAGAAAAAGACCAAAAAAAGAAGGTAAAAAGAAAAACAAGGGGGGGGGAGAGAGATTTAAAGAAAGAATTAAAAGGAAGGGAAAAAATATGAAATAATAATCATCATCATCACATTTGACATGTCAGCTTTGGTGCAAATACTGGCTGGTATTGCGCTAGAGTCCCCTGTTTCTTCACGCCAAGAAACTGTGGTCCAGTCTTGGTTCACCAGATCAAGGGTGAAGGATGGTGAGAAGTGTTTGGCCTCGATGCCTGTTTATAGCATCATAAACAATTTACAAAGACTCAAATTATTATGCAAACACAGCTTGTGTTTACTTCCCTTCAGCTATCAATGACAATTAAAATGAACCCATGAATTTATCCAATGCATTCTAACCAAAAGAAAACAGCATTTTTCACTGAAGGGCTTGTTCATGCAAATCCTAGTTTTGGTGTCAGTATCATCTAAACATTGGACAATGTAAATACTGGGGAAGGATTTAAATGTGTATCTGAACAGCTTTGCAGAAGCAGATGTAGACTTCTTCAGGGAAGGACAGACAACCTCAGGAATGCGTGGAACATTTTGGGGTTGGGCCAGCAATGTGCTTGTGAGGCTACATGGGCCGTTTTTCAGGAAATCCAAACCTCCTCTGCAGTAGGAAGTAACAATGGGACAACGAATGTATTCTAAGGAGCTCTCATCCCCTAATCCCTGAAGGTGTCTGATATGTTTATTTAGCTGTAGCTATTAGATAAAATGTGTTAGTTAAGGACAGAAACGTGAAAAGCAATTATACATATTTGATGATTAAATGATATATAATTATCATTTAACAGAGATAAAGAATGCAATTAAAGATATGGAATTAGACTTCATTTATTTTTTAAATTGCTATCTCAGCCAGTGTGGTGTAGTGGTTAAGAGCAGTAGATTCATAATCTGGGGAACGGGGTTTGATTCCCCGCTCCTCCACATGCAGCTGTTGGATGACCTTGGGCTAGTCACACTTCTTTGAAGTCTCTCAGCCCCACTCACATCAGAGTGTTTGTTGTCGGGGAGGAAGGGAAAGGAGATTGTTAGCCACTTTGAGACTCCTTCGGGTAGTGATAAAGCGGGATATCAAATCCAAACTCCTCCTCTTCTTCTTCTTCTTCTTCTTCTTCTTCTTCTTCTTCTTCTTCTTCTTCTTCTTCTTCTTCTTCCCCCTATGGAGGAAAATCACTGAAATATGTGGAGTTAGAATCATTTAAACAGGAACAGTTCACAGGGTAGAGGAGGAATTGGATAAATGATTACATAATTGGTTTGTATATTAAGTAGGCAGGTAGGTAGGTAGGCTTATAATATGAATGGAAGAGGGAGAGAGACAGAGGAAAAAGATTCCTGGCTCCTTATACTGCAAGATGATCATGGAAGTGTCAGTGGCAAACTGAGGCAGAAGAAACCCAGGCTCCATTGGTTGTGGAAGGGAGGGGAAAGGCGGAGAGAGATGCAGGCGGGGGGAAAAAGACTGGAATGAAGTTGGAATGGAGCTTCAGCTTCTGCATATGCATGTCTCTTTCTCTCTGCCTCTGTTATGCCTTCCAGAGTTGAGGGAGTCAGATTTCTTTTTCCTCCTCTGTCTGCCTCCACTAGTTCCACACACATTGTGTAGCAGAGGGAGGCTGGTTGCCATTCCCTGCTCTCCACTTCTTGCTAGGACACCTGAAGGAGCGTCTCCACCTCCATTGTTCAGCCCGGACACTGAGGTCCAGCACCGAGGGCCTTCTGCTGGTTGTCTCCCTGCGAGAAGTTACAGGGAAGCAGGCAGAGGGCCTTCTTGGTAGTGGCGCCAGCTCTGTGGAACACCCTCCCATCAGATGTCAAAGAAATAAATACTATCTGACTTTTAGAAGACATCTGAACAGCCCTGTTTTAATGACTGATGTTTTAATAGAAATATATATATATTGTCCAGTAGCTCCTTAGAGACCAGTTAAGTTTGTTCTTGTTATGAGCTTTCACTTCTTCAGATACCATTTTATTATATATATATATATATTTCTACTGTGTCAGACCAACACGGCTACCTACCTGATGTTTTAATCTATTTGTAATCTTTTGTTGGAAGCCACCCAGAGTGTCTGGGGAAACCCAGCCGGATGGGCAGGGTGTAAATAAATGATGATGATGATGATGATGAAGAGAAGAAAAAGCAATTTGCTATTGCCATCCAACCCCAGCTTGCCAGCCAGAGGCTTTTGGTTATATATGAATTTTGCACAAACACACTGCCCTTGTAACAGAATTGCTGTGTGTGACGATTGCATTGTAATGCATAATGCACAATGGTACATAACACATAACGAATGACACATACAATCCAACACATCAAATTATACACAATATCAAGGGAATCAGACCACACACACAGGAGATTGCTGAAGTACCAAGGAGGAGAAAGAGAACCTGCACATGCCATTTGAGGCACCTGCTAACTGATTTGCACAATTTAACAGGATGTAAAATTATCTGCCCCACCCTTCCTGAACAAACACAAATCTATCTGATGTTCTCTGACCAAGGTTGTATGCTGCCTTCTGAATGGGCAACATCTCTTTTGAAAACAGAAAAGAGGTCTTGATTCAGACCCAAGAATTCTAAGAGAAGATCCCAAGCCTTATGGTGGGAAACCAGGTGGAATTGAATAAGGTAGGATATTTTGTGCAGAGAACCTTTTATGGGTGACCCATTTTCCTCTTCTTTGAGGCCACTTCCTAATCTCCCTTCCTTCACATCCTCCTCAAAGAAAACCTGTTCTCTAAAGATTTTGGTTTAACTTCTTTGTCATCATCCTAACCAAAATGAAAGCAAACCATTTCTAAATGACTTTGCTCATATTCATCTATTCCTTTCCAGATCTCCTTCTCTGTTTTTGACATTTAAGTGGTCAATTCCTCTGAAAATTCTCTAAGTGTGACCATGGACCCAAGTAACAGCAGGATGGTCACTGACACATATGTATGTTATCTCTATCTTTCCCCTCAATGAGATCCACACTACGTGGGTATTTTGAATAGCACATCCCTTAAAGTTTGCATGTACCCTCTCTGAGCAGCTTTGCAAAGATGACTAACTGCAAGGGAAAAGCTTGTTTTCTAGTAACCACCATAGGTAAAGGTAAAGGGACCCCTGACCATTAGGTCCAGTCATGGCTGACTCTGGGGTTGCAGTGCTCATCTCGCTTTATTGGCCGAGGGAGCTGGCGTACAGCTTCCGGGTCATGTGGCCAGCATGACTAAGCTGCTTCTGGAGAACCAGAGCAGCGCACGGAAACACCATTATCTTCCTGCCGGAGCGATACCTATTTATCTACTTGCACTGGCATGCTTTCGAACTGCTAGGTTGGCAGGAGCAGGGACCGAGCAACGGGAGCTCACCCCATTGCGGGGATTCGAACCGCCAACCTTCTGATCGGCAAGCCCTAGGCTCTGTGGTTTAACCCATAGCGCCACCCGTGTCCCTTAGTAACCACCATAGTACAAGATAATACTAAAAACAGGGTGGGGGGAGAGAAAGGGAAACTAAATTCTATTTTGAAGGAGAAATTGACATGCTATATCTATGCTATTTTTTTTGTAAACCACTTTGTTTCTTTTTTACAATTATACATATGATTGCAACTTACACACGTTTAACATCTGTGAATTGGACTTTATGTGGCTGAAGGCCAGCCAGTGTAAATTATTCTTATTCTTATTATTATTATTATTATTTATTGATTTATACCCCACCTTTTTCGCTAGCCTGACTCAAGGGGGCTTACAGGTAAAAATACAAACCACTAAAACACAGAAAAAGATGATCATTAAAAAACCATTACACACTGATAGAATTAAAACTGTATACACATAATCTATTAAAACCGTACAAATAATTACAATGAAAGCAACACAGCACCAGCACTTTTGTTAAAAGCCGTCAGGTCTCAAAAGCCCATTGAAACAAGAAATAACACAGATGAAATGCACAGAAGACGGAGAGCTTAAAAACTCTTTTTTTGTACAGGGTTTTCCTGTTGCAGAAAGTGCTTTCAGGCTCTTTGCCTTGCAGAACATTACCTAGGATGCTCTCACGCAAGGCCCACTCAGTGCATGGTCCTAGAAAGATAAGAATGGGGGCAGTTCCAAAGAAGTGGTTCAAGTATATGCATTTTTTTGTAGATGCACACCACCCCTGGAACATGCTCATACTGTGTAAACGTTGTTAAATAAATGAATCACTATTGTTGCATGGTATCTGTTGCAGAACCACCCATTCATATGTCTGCCTTGACTCCTCTAGTGGCTACAAAAGATCATACTACGTGACTGCATAAGAAGTAGTTGACCAAGTCCTACCAGGACTACATGTTCTCTGCAAGCAACCATTATTTAATGGGGAAGAAGACAAAAAAATCTGCAATCTGGGTGTGTGCATATTCTTGATGGCATATTCTTCCCCTCCCCCAACTCTCCCCAGTTGTCTCCCCCATGCTGTCCAGAAAGAGAGAATGTGTGTAATCTTCCATCTCATTTGTTTCCTCTGTCAATTTCAGCTTTCCCAATTCCCCATTTATTTATTTATTTTTGCATTCTTAAATTCAGTTCTGCACACTTCTGCAGTAACTTGCTATTTCTTAAAATAAAAAATTCAAATGAAGATTATTCGGCATTTTATGGCACTATGCAAATTTGAGCAAATTTATTTAACATTAAATTTATTTAACATTAATAATGTTACACGTATGGAATGTTCTCCCCAGAGAGGCTCCCCTGGTGCCTTCATTAGGCAAAGGCATTTATCTTCCTTCAGGTCTTTGGCTAATTAAATAATGGTAGGTTTTTTAACCTGGGGTGGGGTATTGTTTTTGTTTGTTATGGTGGTATGTATTTTTGTGTTTTTTATATTGTAAACCACCCTGTGATCCTCGAATGAAGTAAATTTAATTGATAAAAGATAATAATAAATAAGTTTCTGAGCACACTTGTAGCTAAGCATGTTTGCTTACTGATCAATCATATTCTTTGGCATTAGGACACATAACAACATGCTGTAAGAATTTTCATGGTACTTCAGTCTGGGTTCAGGTGCAGTTTGCAAACTGAATCAGCCTTGATCACCCTCACTGGGGATCCGTATTGAGGATGCAACTCTGTTTCCAACTCTATGATTCTATGATTCTATGCTCTGTAGGAATGAAGAAGGAAGAAGGATTATCTCAGCAACTATCTGCAGTTCAACTTCAACATGGATTTTAAAAAAAAATCTACAGGAATGTATGGAAAGATAGAAAAAATTATCACTTCAGAGGACGTAGACTAAGGTCATGGAATCATAGAACTGTAGAGCTGGAAGGAAACCTGAGGATAATTTAGTCCATTCCCCTGCAATGCAGGAATCTGCAGGGGTCCCATACAGGGATTGAACCTGCAACTTTGACGTTGCCAGTATCAACCTCTAACCAGCTGAACTATCTAGGCTAATTTTGTTGTTTAGTCATTTAGTCGTGTCCGATTCTTCATGACACCATGGACCAGAGCACGCCAAGCAATCCTGTCTTCCACTGCCTCCCGCAGTTTAATCAAACTCATGCTGGTAGCTTCAAGAACACTGTCCAACCATCTCATCCTCTGTCGTCCCCTTCTCCTTGTGCCCTCCATCTTTCCCAACATCAGGGTCTTTTCCAGGGAGTCTTCTCTTCCCATGAGGTGGCCAAAGTATTGGAGCCTCAGCTTCAGGATCTGTCCTTCCAGTGAGCACTCAGGGCTGATTTCCTTCACAATGGATAGGTTTGATCTTCTTGAAGTCCATGGGACTCTCAAGAGTCTCCTCCAGCACCATAATTCAAAAGCATTAATTCTTCTGGACCACAAAGCCTTCTTTGTGGTCCAGGTCTGACTTCCATACATCACTACTGGGAAAACCATAGCTTTAACTATATGGATCTTTGTTGGCAAGGTGATATATTTGCTTTTTAAGATGCTGTCTAGGTTTGTCATTGCATCTAGGCTAATAATTATCATTATTTTTTGTGTGGTGTTCCTGAAAATGCCACAGTAACTGGAGATGAGCCAGGAAGAATTATTTCACTTCAACAATATTTTAGGAAATTGCTATAATGGATAAGGCAAGAAAGACTAGAGTAAACAGAAAGCTTTAATTCAATCTTCATTTGCTCAGATACATTAGCAAAGACTAATTCCACCCTTGATTCTTTACTTCCAGCAGAAATAGATACACCAGAAGCACAGAAACAAAGATTGAAGATGATGACCAGTTTCAACCTAACATCTTTGTCCCTTTCGTACAATGAAACTACTTTTTCCAACAACAGCAACAGTAATGATGACACAAAATCGATTGTATATTATGAATTAGAACTATATGTTTTGTTTGTATTAATAATTATAATTTGCATTTTGGGGTGCTGGGGGACTGGAAATGTCATCTGGTTGCTTGGCTTCCGTATTAAGAGGAGTCCTTTTACCGTGTACATCCTGAACCTCGCAATTGCTGACTTTGGCTTACTCACAGTTGAATTGATTATAGAAGTAGTTTGGGCTGTAGGAAGTCTGAAGGAGAGCCTTCTGCATGTGTTCCTTGGTGATGTTTTCCAATTCGTGTACAATGCCGGTCAGTTTCTGCTGACAGCTATCAGCCTTGACAGGTGTGTGTCTGTCCTGTTCCCACTTTGGTACCGATGCCACCGACCGCCATATTTGCCAACCGTTGTGTGTGCCTTAATATGGGTGTTTTCTTTCCTTCTCCCTGGAATTCACTTCATTGTCTGCCTGACTTTTAAGGGAAAACAGGATCTCATAAAATACTATCAGTATACTTTTAATGGCCTCTTTTGCCTACCACTCATGACTATCTCCACCCTGATTCTGTTTATCAAGGTCTGCTTTAAATCACAACAACGAAAGCGGGGGAAACTACTAATGGTTATCCTGCTTACTCTGTTCTTCTTCATCTTTTTTTCTTTTCCACTGAATGCCTATTACATGATCATTTATATTTTTCATTCACCAGCGCCCTATTCCTTACCTTATTGCTACTTAAACACTGCTCTGAACAGCAGTGTGAACCCTTTGATATATTTCCTGATTGGGAGACAGAAAAGAGGCAGGCATAGGGAGAGCATGGGAGCCAGGCTCCAGAATGTTTTCAAAGAAGAAGAAAACTCTACAAAGTAAGTGGAGACCACCTCTGTTGAAATCCGCTTATGATGACTCCAAAGAATATAGGTTTTAGCTGTATCACTCTAGTTACGATAAGACACTATAGTTTCTACTTAGTTAAATATTTGCATGTTCAGACCCAGAAACCTCCCCCCTAAATAAATTCACACATGACTCAAATTTTTTGTTTGTTTTTGGCAGAATTTAGGCCACAACTTTATTGATTAAAGAAAGTGACTGGTTGCATAGGCTCTGGTTCAACTAGCTCCCTCCCATGCAGGGTTCCAGCATAGGTCAGCCAAGGGTGAACACCAGGATAAGCGGAAAGCTGGGAACAGGCTAACTCCGCCACCCAAATGTCCCCCTGGATTCAGGCACGGGCACAACCCCCTCTCAGGGGTTGACCAAACCATTGAGTCCATGGATTCCTTTAATGGAATACCCTTCACAGAGGGATGGCGAGAGTGTTCTCCCATCCCTATCACCTGAACCAGAGCCTTTCCGCAACCTTACAAGTTGTGATGATTTGCTACACGGCAGGCGAAACCCAAATGGCAACAGCCAATCAGCCAAGTGGGGAAAATTCCTGCCATGTCCCTGTCCCAATGACAGATGACACATGATGGCATAGCAAAGTCAAGTGCAAAGTCCTAAAAGTAGGGAGAGGTGGGCGGGTGTTCCAATGCACATGCCGAAAGAGGGAGCTCCGGGTCACGTGCATGGGCATAAAGAGGTCCCTTGAACCATTTGGCCTGCGTCCCATTGGCCAGATTGCACCCAGCTACAAGGGACCTACCAATTGGGTGTTATGGCTGACCAATTGTACTCACCCACAACACAGGGTGTCGGTTTTCCAGGTCTCACCGTAATATGTGCCCTCTTTAAGGGAGGATCTGATGTATCCCAAATCTGCTGACATTTCTTTCTTGTTCAAGGGTGGTGAGGTTTGGCAACCTACTGTAGGTCCAAACATGAGAAGTTCCACATATGAAAACTTATTTACTGTATTAAGGACATTTATAGTTCACCTAATCATATACCAAAGGAGCATAGAGAGCTAAGCAACCATTTTACCATATAGCTCTGTATTGTAAAAAACGGTAAAGGACCCCTGGATTGTTAAGTCTAATCAAATACAACTATAGGGTTGCGGTGCTCATATCACTTTCAGATCAAGGGAGCCGGTGTTTGTCCACAGACAGCTTTCCGGGTCATGTGGCCAGCATGACTAAACTGTTTCTGGTGCAACGGAGCACCGTGATGGAAACCAGAGTGCACGGAAACACCTCTGTTTACCTTCCCACCGCAGCATTACCTATTTATCTACTTTCACTGGTGTGCTTTCAAACTGCTAGGTTGGCAGCAGCTGGAGAGAACAACGGGAGCTCACCCTGTTGCGGGGATTCAAACCGCCAATCTTCAGTGTATTGTATACATTGACTGGCAGGCGTGCAAACCTGAGTTTAATATTGTGGGGGCCCAGGCAAGCCCCACCCCATATTATCAATCACATGGTGCAGTGCACATCCGCCATTTGAATGGAAATGCCCATCAACTTTGCAAGTCCCCTCAAATCCCCTCAAATCTTTTATTTTGGAGCTGGCACCTATGCTGACTGGCAGGAGTTTTTCACAGCCCTATCTAGAGACGCCAGGGACTGAACCTGTGATGCTCTGCAAGCCAGACAGATGTTCTAGCACTGAGCTACATCCCTTCCCCTACACACAATATAGAGAATACAATAATAATAATTCACCATAAAACCAAACAGAATCAAGAACATGCTATACTGGGCACATGCTCTTGGCTGTTAAATGCCAGGAAGTTTTGATCTATACAGATTAGATTTGAGTGTTTTCTGTGGTGAAGGCAGTTACAACAGCATTTGATACAAAACCCATGCCATGAGAAAAATAACTATGGTATGTTTTTAAAAAAGAACCTTCCCAAGGAGCCTTCTGAGTCATGTCAAAATCATTTTGATTCCCTTCAAGGGAAAGATACCAGATGTGAACTACGCCTCTGGAAAAGCCCCCTGACAACCTAGGGACACACAGAAACCCTTTGAGAAATCTCTTCAATCGCATTTTGTGCTCTGTCTCCAAAGTTGCTTCTAGTTTTGCTCTTGCTGAGCTTTTGGGTCCCGTTCCAAATATAATATGGCTTTTACTAGCATAGAAGTTCACACGTGACTGTCTTATAGACCAGCTTGGATCCAGATACAGGGATCCAGAGTTTTACCCATGGTGGAAATGACTGGGAAGCTGTGGAAGGGAATCAGGGAGAGACAACAGAAGATGGCCGGAGATGTAAATAGTTGGGGCAGCCAAGTTTTGGATAAAGTGGAACAGTGAGGAAGCCCAGAGAGGAAAGTGTCACAGTAAACCATGCAGGAGATGATGATTGAGAGTTTGAACCATTTTTAAACTGAGGAGATGGAGAAGAATGGCAGGATATTTGTGCAAGAAGAAGCACCGTGAGTGACTAAACATAGGAAGCAAAGTACAAGGAATAATGGAGTTGCCAATTCTTCCTCCATTTTCCACTGATGCTGCTATGCAAGCAACTCAGAAAATGTCAGTAAGGGAGGGATATCTTTCCCACTTTCCAGTTTGCCGAACGGATTTTGTTATGATGATTCTTAGGTTGTAATCTTGTATGTATATATGTGAGTGGTGTGTTTTTGTATTTAACAAAAGTAATAATCTTAATAACAGGGGAGATGTATAGTAGCATATTGCTTCATGAAATAAATCCAGTAGATTTAGGAATTCCAAAGTTTTAATGTTACTGTTGGGAACTGTTGATATAAAAGATGCGTGTTTACACATGTAATAAAATGCTGCCATATATCTTGAAATGGAGTACCTTTAGCCAAACTTTTCAGGGCCTTAAAGTAGTATGTAGTTTTCTCAGAAGGATTAGACTTCCATACATTTCTTATGCAAGATCATCACAAAAATCCTGTAAAGCTTTCCAATTTTGTACAACATATTATTATTATTATTAATAGTACATAATAATAAACAATAATAAAACTTTCAGTTACCAAGAAAAAATGTTTCAAGTTCTTTACATGCTGTGCTTTTATTATCTCCATCAAACACAGAGAGAAGCGCTATCTGTGGCACCATCTGAAACTTTACCTGTACAATATCTGATATCCTGGGTTTTGGGTTGTGTATCCATGATTCTGCTAAGCAGCTTAAGCATGGAAATATAAAATCAAGGCATAACTAACATCAAAAAAGGGGATTTATCCTGATGAAGTTACTATAGCAGTGATCTACAGGTCAGGAGAACAGCGAAGACTTCTCTAGTGCCTCCTCCGTGTCTCTTCTGAAAAGTGTGTTTAATTTTATTTCATATGTGGTCAGAGCTTTTTCCCCCACCAGAACTTATTGGAACTCAGTTCTGGCACCTCACAGGTGGGCACCATTTCCATTATAAGAGAACAAGGGAGGCATTCATGGCGAGTTCTGGCACCTCTTTGTATAGAAAAAATAGCACTGTGTGTGGCCTCTCACTAAGGACTATCTCCATTTATCCTGTTCATAAAACTATCTTTGAAATGACAACAGAAGAGGCAGCCATTCTGCTTGTACTCTGTTTCTTCCTTAACTTAGCTTTCCCGTTAATTTTGTTTTTCTTAACTGATCATTTCTTCATTCGGCTCTTACACGTTTTTAGTTCTTATGCAGCTGTCTAAATATCATATTTCATCCACTGATGTGTTTCCTGTTTGGAAGAAAGACAAGGGGTTGATCTAAGCAGAACACATAGGTCATACTCCAGATTCTTTTGAAGGAGAAGGAAGATACAGAGGAGCTAGAGGTCCAGGAGGAAAACCTGGTATGGTGTCTTCAAAGTAATCAGAAACTTTTGCGTTTCTCTTCTGATTATAGTGTATGCTCATTTCAGCTTTTTTTTTTTCAAACAAATGTATTTACCATAGAGTGTATATGTCTGAAGAGCTTCAGAGATGTCTACTTATTTTATTTTTTCAACTGCTGAGTGATGTTTTTAGATTGTGATGCTTGCTCTATACTATGGTTATCCAGAGAGCAGTAAGAATGGCTATCTGGAGATCCTGTAATATGATTCATGATGTAATATGAATTATATGATTCATGCATGAAAGAGATTGTCTTATTATGATATTATTGTTTTAATGCAACAATTAGTTGGGATAAGAATGAGAGTTTAGAGAAAGGTAAACTTTCTGAATCGAAGAACAAAGTACTGAAAAAGCAATAGATCCAACTTGAGTGTCATCCTGTAGACCCGTCTGTTTCTTGATTAATGATTTCAAATGTTGATATTAATATCAGTACTGCATAAATGTATTCATCTGGATAAAACAGACTTTTCACTGAAAGCATTTGTGGTAGAGCACTATTAATAAAGCATGTTAAAAGCACCTGACACCAGACTTTCAGGTGTCAAAGGCCAGGATAAAGAGGTGCAGGATCTGTACATGGTAAAATGTGCATAATGAAGGTACCACATGCATCTGTGTAGGGAGGGAATATCACAACTTAGTGTGTGCAACACAGAAGTTATCTCTCCTTGCACTCAGCCCCTGAACTTCTGTGGGTGGTGAAAGCAGACAGCAACAAAACTTAGTCAGATGACTGGTCCATCTTGCTCAATATTGTCTATACTGACTGTTAGTGGCTTGCCCAGATTTTAAAAAATTGCTTTTATTAAGATTTCTTTGGCTAACAAAAATACATGCGGCACCTCTGCTTTCAGTTCATAGAGTCCTTTCTACAGATCAGTTATATCCAATGGGAGGCACTAATGTTATAGGCCGTATGAAGATGGGAGAGAAGAGAGGCATGGGGGGGGGAAGGGGGGTAGAAAGCTTTCATTATTTGGCATAATGTATGTGCGATGTTTGTGTCACCGTCGTGTGGGCAGGTTTCCCCCCCATTCATTTATTAGTTTTTGTTGGCAGTGAGTGAAGTTGTGGGGAGCCCAGAGCATGGTTGCTTGCCTTCAGCTGACTGCAGTGAGTTTTGTTGGCATGGGGAGGGGGGAGATTCCCAATATAGAACTCTACTACATCGTCAACCAAGTGCGCCACATAATCCTATAGGACTAGACAAAACAATGGGCGCACATGGAGACAGACACAATTGAAGACACTCCCATCACTGCTTGGTGTTCTCCCAGCCCTACCTGAAAATTCTAAGACTGAACCTGGAAACTTTGCATGCTCTAAGGAACCAAGTCCATGTTATTATGGTTTGTGTGTGCAGTGGCGTAGCATGGGGGGGCGGGGGGGCGGCCGCACCGGGCGCAACATCTGGGGGTTAGGGCTAGGGGGTGCAAATCCATGGGTTAGGGGGCGCAAATCCATGGGTTAGGGGGCGCAAATTACTTGCCTTGCCCCGGGTGCTGACAACCCACACTACGCCACTGTGTGTGTGTTTCTGCCAACTCAAGTATATGATCACGTTACATTTCACACATAACACACTTGTGAGAGGGGAGTCTTGTATGAATTTCTGAATATCTCAAACCTGTCCTCATCTGTGATCAAATGCTTGGCTGGAAGTAGGATGTTTAAAGCTTGAAATCCCTCAGTCTTCTTTCATCCCAGATGTAGGGTATATAAAATTGGGCAAGATCATAAAGCAGCTGCTTGCAGGGATAGAATTACAGCAATGTGAGTGCGTAACCAGGAACTGGTGTTTTAACAAGGCAGCAAGAAAGCTTTTGCAGTATCATTTGGAATCCTTTTAAAGCAGCATTTTTAATCGGCTGGCACTGATGAATGAAATCTTTCCTTCCTGCTTTTTTCTCCTTCTCTGTGCTGCCTCCGCCTCTCTCTCTCTCTTTCGTTACACTCCTCTTCAAAAGCAACATTTGCTGAAAAGCCCTGATCTCTCCTTTGTCCTGATCTCTCCTTCAGTCTGTTTTGGCTTCCATCATGTCCACAGCTCAATTCTTAAGGTATGTATATGTGCGAGTCTGTGAATGTGGGAACATAGGAAAGCTGCTTTATACTAAGTTAAACTTATTACTCCATCTAGTTGCATGTCGAGGTCCCCAGGGCCACCCCAGTAACTCACACATCACACAGAAATTTTTGTTTAAGGTTTTTGGCATAATTTTGGCCACAGCTTTATTAAAATACAAAAAATGTGAGTGGTTGCTTAGGCATTGGTTGCGACTATCTGCCTCCCCATGGGGGACAGACTGACATTCCACACACCTGTGAAAGTCAGTAAAGGGGAATACACTTGGGGATAGTGATGAAGCAGGGAACCTGCCCTCCCCAAATGCAACCAGGAGCTCACTGCTATGGCCCGAGCCCCCTTGACAGAGTGAACAAGCAATAGTTAGCCCCTGATTTCTTTAATGGAATCCTTTGCAGCAGCAGCATTAGAGGGGCAGGCACAGCCAATCCATGCCCCTCAACCAACCAAACCATAAACCAATGCCTAACCACAACCTTACAAGTTGTGACGATTTGCTACACAGTAGGCAAAAACCAAATGGCCCCAGCCAATCAGCCAGATGGACAAAATTCCTACCGGGCCCCTGCCCCAAGAGCAGACGACCCCATGACAGGCATAGCAAGCAGTGGCGTAGTGTGGGGGGTGCAGAGGGGCCCGGCCGCACCGGGCACAACATCTGGGGGTTAGGGTTAGGGGGCGCAAATCCACGGTTTGGGGGCCCAAATTACTTGCCTTGCCCCGGGTCCTGACAACCCACGCTATGCCACTGATAGCAAGGTCAAAGCGAACAACTCTAAATATGGGGGGGGGCAATCTGATGCACGGGCGAAAAGAGGAAGCCCTCGTGCAAGGAGTTTTAGCATTTCTGGCTGTCAATCAACAAATGGCAACATTAACTTCTTCCCAGCAACAAGGGAAGCCCCAATCGCATCAGTGGCCAATGATCAATTAGCCCGCCCCACAACTTTGGAGTGTCCTGGCGGCCCCCACCGCAACATGTGCTCTCCATGAAGGAGAACACGCTTTATCCTGCATCACAGGGGATTGGATTACATGGGCCTTGGGATCCATTCCAACTCTACCACTCTATGGTTCTAGTTCAGTACTGTTAACACTGATTGACAGGAGTTCTCCAGGATTTCTGGCAACAGCCTTTTACAGCTCTGCCTGAAGATGCAACAGATTGAAAAGCTCCATTATCATTGCTGATTCAGTACAGAATCTGACTATTAATGCAACATGCCACCAAGCTTGAAACATCTGCAAGTACAAGCTGCAAATATCTTCTGAGGCTTTGTTATGTTACAACCAAAACAATTTGAAGCGCACAGAGGGGAATCCTGATGCATCCCGGGAAAGAAAGTTAACCCAAACCTTGCCTTTTTTTGAAACACCAGCTAATGGATTTGCACATTTCAACAGGATATCAATTACCTGCCCCACCCTTGCTGAACCAACATGATAGTCTATCTGAAGTTCTTTGCTCAGTGCTGAGTGCTGACATCTGGATTGGCAACTTGTTTTGAAAAACGGAGAAGAAATACTGGCTCAGACCTTAGAATTCTAAGAGAGCAAACATCTGTGATTGGAATTAAGGTAGGACATTCTTCCTCTTCTTTGAGGCCACATTACATTCTCCCTTCCTCCACACCCCACCTTAAAGACAAAAGCTTTGGGCTTAACCTCTTCACCTCCATCCAGAATGTAGGAAAATTATTTCCAACTGCCTTTGCTCATATTCATCTCTTCCTTTCCAAATTGCCTTCTCTGCTGTCGTCATTTACACAATGTGTTCCTCTGATATTTCCCCATGGATCAAAGTCACGACAGAATGGTGACTGTCACCCTTGCAGTCCCCAAGTTTTCCCCAGTAATATTGCTGCTTCTGGGTATTTTTGGATGGGACAGTCTTGAGATGGATGGGGCACTCCCATTCCAGTTCAGCTTTGTGCAGTTGATTAAGTGCAAAAAAAAGAGCTGGCTTTCGGGTTACAAGTATAGAACTAGGATACTATTATTATTATTTTTTTATAATAAATTTTTATTGAAATTTTCCATTAAGAACACCAAACATATCCATTTACATATCACATAATTTATCTTATTTGGACCTCCCTCAACATCTCTGATAATCATTCGTAGTTCAAATCCTATCTTCACATTCCTTTATTTCAATATTTCCATTAAGTTTTATATTTCTATTCTTATTTGATTTTTGGTAATATTTCCTTATATTTTCACAAAGTTTCTTTAAAACACACTAGCGTTGTACAATCCTCACATATATTTTTCAAATACTCCGTAAATTTCCCCCAGTCCTCAAAAAATCTTTGGTCTTTTTGATATCTAATTTTTCCAGTTAATTTGTCCAGTTCTGCGTAATCTGTTAGTTTTGTCCTCCATTCTTCCAAGGTCGGAACCTCTTCATGTTTCCACTTTTGGGCCAACAATGTCCTTGCTGCGGTGATTGCATATTGGAACAGTTTGCAGTCTCTCCTACTTATATCCATTCTTGTTATTCCCAACAGGAAGGTCTCTGGTTTCTTAGCAAAGCTATACTTTAGCATTTTCTTTAGTTCATTGTATATCATCTCCCAGAACCCCCTTACTTTCCTGCAATCCCACCACATATGCATAAATGTACCTTCTTTCTCCCCGCATCTCCAACACTTGTTACAAATTTTGTACATTTTTGCTAGTTTTACTGGTGTCATATACCACCTGTAAACCATCTTCATTACATTTTCTTTTAATGTAACACATGCAGTAAACCTCAAATTTTCATTCCATATTTTTTGCCAATCATCCATTTCTATATCCCCATGGATCAAAGTCACGGCAGGATAGTGACTGTCACCCTTGCAGACCCCATGTTTTCCCCAGTGATATTGCTGCTTCTGGGTATTTTTGGATGGGACAGTCTTGAGATGGATGGGGCACTCCCATTCCAGTTCAGCTTTGTGCAGTTGATTAAGTGCAAAAAAAGAGCTGGCTTTCGGGTTACAAGTATAGAACTAGGATACTATTAAAAGGAGAAAATTCACTGCTTACAGAGGAAAAAACTGAACTCTACTAGAACCAGAATATTATGAAATGCAAACAAGCAAAAACAACACACACACTTTTTAAGAGGGAGAAAAGAAAACTACATTTTACTATTTGAAAGGAGACATTGACAGCAAGAGTAAAACTGTCGCCTATCACTGCATGATTTCTGTTTCAGAACCTTCCATTCATTCACCTATCTTGCCTCCTTTACTGCCCTGGCTGGCCACATTCAAAGTAGGCCAGCAAGTCCAATTGGGATAGCTTCATGTCCTCTGCAATCAATGGGGTAGAAAAATGAAACAATGGAAAGTGGTAGGATAACTTTATTGTCTGTATGTGTCTTTCTGAAAATGCAACTTTGGAGAGGGTATAATAAGAAGCATTTCACCTTAGCAGTGGTTTCTCAGACTGAAGCAAGAAAGACTAGACTGAAAAGGTTTGTTCCCCTTGTTAGCAAAAGGCTAACGTGACCTTTTCTCACATTTCTCCCAGCAGGAATCACTACACCAGACAGAACACAAAAGCCAAAGTTGAACACAATGGCAAGTTTCAGCCCAACGCTCCTGTGCCCTTTGAATGCTGGAGAGAAATATTATGGAACACCCAATGCAAGTGTTTTTTCCAACAACAGCCACAGTAACGACGACCCAGAATTTATATATAGGACAGTAACAATGTATATAGTGTGTGTATCAATAATTATAGTTTGCATTTTGGGATGCTTGGGGAATGGAACTGTCATCTGGCTGCTTGGATTCCGTATTCAGAGGACCCCCTTCACCACATACATCCTGAACCTCGCCATTGCAGACTTTGGTTTACTCGCTGTTGACTTTATTTTAGAAATACGCTGGCTTCAAAACCGTAAACAGGATGAAGGCATCGTGTTTGAATTCTTCGAAGATATTTTCCAATCCATGTACAACACTGGTCAGTTTCTGCTGACAGCCATCAGCATCGACAGGTGTGTTTGTATCCTGTTCCCCCTTTGGTATCGGTGCCACCGGCCGCCACATTTGTCTACCATTTTGTGTGCCTTGATATGGATATTTTCTTTCATTTTCCCTGGAATTAACTTCATTCTCTTCCTGACTGCTAAGAAGGAACACAAGTATATAAGCTGCTACCAGTATATTGTGAACGGCTTCATTTGCCTCCCACTCATGACTTTCTCCACTTTGATCCTTTTTATCAAGTTCTGCTTTAAAACACAACGGATAAGGCGGAGAAAGCTGATCACGGTTATCCTGCTTACACTCCTCTTCTTTCTTTCTTTTTCTTTCCCAATGAATGCCTTTTACATAAGCAATTATATTTTTGAGTTGCCAACTTTGCATCGCATACAATATGGCTACTTGTGCGCCACTTTGAACAGCAGTGTTAATCCTTTGATCTACTTCCTGGTTGGGAGACCAAAGAGAGGCAAACCTAGGAGGAGCATGAAAGTCATACTTCAGAATGTTTTCAAAGAGGAAGAAAGTCATCCAGATGAAATGGCACCCTCGGCTGAAACCAAGTTATGATGGCTCCAAAAGATTTAATCCAAAAGATGCAATCACACATTCTTAGCCCCTGTGCTCAAGATTCACCTTCCATTTCTTCAAAGAATATGGTATGATTTGCAGTGACCTACATTGAGCTTGCCTCTTCAAGATGGTTCCCACCTGCCTCTGCATGAATTGGGGCTATACCATGAAACCAGCTGAGGGAGGAACGGGGCAGGGGATAGATAAGTAGATGTGCACCTCCTTCTTTCACACATCTCCCCCTCCTATTCTCCACCCTTTTCTTGTCCCTGCTCTCAACCTCATCCCCAAGCATCCTCCTCCCTGCTTTGTTGTAAGCCCCTTAGTACCCCAATTTTCACATTCACCCCTTTCCCCTCCACCGTCTTCCTTCCCCCCTCTAGTCTCCATTTCACAGAGATCAACCCATTTCTGTGCCGAATGCAGAAAGAGGAAATTTGAGAGAAGCTGGAGAGAAGAAGAGGAACTCTTAGGATGCACTCCATCCTGCTCATAGAGTGCACATCCTGCTCACAGAGTGCACATAGAGGAACATAAATAAGAGGTTGAGGGCCTCTGTAACAGCATCCAGATACAGGATTTAAAAGGAAAAAAGAAATGAAACCAGAGGCCTTCCTGCTGGGCATTGTCGACCAGAAGGTGCTAAGGAAGGATCGAACCCTCTTTATGTATGCAACAACAGCAGCAAGGATACTTGTAGCCAAGCATTGGAAAACTCAAGATCTACCCACACTGGAAGAATGGCAGACGCAACTGATAGACTACATGGAACTGGCGGAGATGACTGGCAGAATCCGAGACCTGGGAGAGGAGACGATAGAAGAAGACTGGAAGAAATTCAAGATCTATTTACAAAAATATTGTAAACTGTATGAATGTTAAGAAGGATGCTAGAGTATAAACAACTGGGCACCATTAAGCTAGAGGAAGTGAATTATGAAGATAAGCTAAACTTTAAGAAAATATTAATATTTGGAAGCTCTAAGTTATATTCAATGTGTTAAGATTTGAGCCAAAAGATGTTTAAAATTAGAGATATAACATTGGAAAATTAGATATAAGAATAGAAACAAGGGGATAAATTTCCTGGACAAAGTTTCATAGACAAGAACGCAGGAGCGGGAGGTGTGAGGGAGTCCAAAGGAGTTAAGAAAATTAAGTTAAGAGATGTGATATAGTGATATTGTTCTGTTTCTTTTGGCATTGTAATTAAAGAAAACCGCTAATAAATATATTTTAAAAAATAAATAAAAGGAAAAAAAGAAACAACAGCCCGTAACTGCAATACCTCAAGGACCACCTCTCCCCATATGAACCAACCGGGACCCTGAAATCATAATCAGGTCCTTCTTTGTTTGCCTCCCCCAGTGGCAACATGAAAACGAACCTTTTCTGTGATGGCTCCCCACTTGTGGAATCTTCTCCCCAGGAATCATCAGGTCCCCAGAGGGAGGGATCATTCTTATTTTCCCAGACCTTTGACTAGTTAAACAATCTATGGCCTTTTAAATTGTGTATGTAGGGGGGTATCGTTTTGTGTGTCATTATCTTATGTATTTTTTGTGTTCTTATACTTTAAACTACCCTGTGATAATCAGATGAAGGTTGGCAAACAAAAAAAGCTTTCCCCTCTTCTTATTGCATGGCCTCCTTTGCAAAGCACACCAGTATCATGTTCAACCTCTTCTTTCCTCCTTTTTTCAACTTTCCCTTGCACACAGACCTGCCCCGTTTCCATACACCCTCCTCTGTCCTATTCTGAAGCACCATTTGCATGTGCACTCACTGCTGGTATATAGTAATTTATCTTTAGGATGAATAGACTATTGAGAACAAGTCAGTTGCTTAGCTTATACAGTTAGAGTGTTAAATGGTGTTTGATGGACGTTGTACTTATATAGGTATCTGCTTGCTAATAAAATAGCTATTCAGAATTACTGACTCCACTGTTCTGTTTTTACTTCTGGTGTCTCTTGGGGCGTTTGAGCTCCATTTAGCGTGGGAAGCTGGCAGGAAACTTTTTGAGTTGGCAGATAGGCAAGCCTTGAGCTGGACTACCTTCTCCTGCTCTGTGACTTTCAGGCATGTGAGCCGCTGCTGAGCAGCTTGGTCGAAAGGACAATGTGGGACTTGGGCAGCATACATGCCACAGAGCTGACCGCTTGGTAGCTGGTTTGTCTTGGGCTTCCTCCGCCCTCCTGTGGGCAGTTGGTTATCAGTTGCCTCCTTTTGTGCCAAGAGTGTAGCAGGTTAGGACTCCACGGTCATCTCTGTCTCAGATTTGAGCGAGTGAATCAGCCACCTGCCCTTCCCCATTAGGTCTGCTGGTGGCCATGATATTTTAGACCTACTTTGGCTATAGAGCCCAGTGGCAGCCATTTTAGAGCAGTCCTGGCTTCAGCACACTGAGCTTGCCCTCGAACATTTCACTGATGAAAATAGGAATGTTCGATTCAATAATAATAATCAGTGCTTTTTTCTGGGGGGATGCAGGGGGGTGCATACCCCTAAACATTTTGTGAATCTTTGTACTTTTGTCCATTTACTGTATTTATTTTTCTTGATTTGAACTGTAAAATGGTGATTTCCTTGAATCAAAATGAGAGCACCCCTAAACATTTTTTTAAAGAAAAAAGCACTAATAATAATAATAATGCCCCACACATCTAACAGTGCAGCTTCCAACATATATAAAACATAATTAATTAATTATTATTTTTTAATACACTGCCCTTCCTATACAGGGCTTCCTTCAGAAGTCTTCTAAAGGTTGTATAGTTACTTATCTCCATGCCTTGGGGATCGCATAACTCCATGCCCTCCAACTTTTATCTAATGGAAATAGGGATGTCCTAAGGAAAAGTGGAACATTCCGGCATCAAATCAGAAACTGGGGCGTTATCTGTAGACCTAGGATTGTCCCTGGAAAATAGGGACACTTGGAGGGTCTGTTTGAGGGCATTGGCCTGGTGACCATTTTGAGCAGCAGACTTGGTGAAATATTATTCAGGCCATGATAAACCCATGACCTATGGCTGGTTAGGTCTTGTGGACTTTGTACTAGCACCAGGCAGTAGCCTTAATAGTTGACTTTTGGGTGGTGGTTGGCACAGAACCTACTTTGGCTGGGGTAAGAAGATAGCCTTGCCATTGACCCAGCAGGGGTTTGTTTGCCCTAATAGATATGGGATTTCTTAATCATAGTCAGTTCCCTCACCTACAACTCTTCTGTGCAGGTTTACGTCTAACATTTAATGAAATGGACCTTATCCAACCCAGCCACTTGTCTCTCTGTATATATTTCAGCCTTCGACCACACTAGAATGTTTACCTTCTAAAAGAGTTAGCTTGGCAATTTGTGGTTAAAATGTTATGGTGCATTTCATAGAATCATAGAACTGTAGAGTTGAAAGGAACCCCAAAGGTCATCTGGTCCAGCCCCCTGCAATGCAGGAATCTCAGCTAATGATTGCTGCATCTCAGCATTTCTCAAATCTCACCATTTGCGCAATATGTCTTCTTGGGGTCTGGCAAAGGGCATGACATAGAAACAGTTCGCTCTAAATCCACTTTCCCCTCCCTTAGGCACATGCAAAAATTGGCTAAAGAAGAAATTGCATGTTTACTGGAGTAAAGTTCACTTGAGCTATTGATCTCGCAGTGTCCAGTACTAAAGTTCATCTGACAGTTGATTGTCCGGAATCCAAATGTCAAATTTTACTATCAGCTGTGACCCTGGAAGCACTTGTAAGTATAAAGTGCATATATCACCTGAGGTTTTTGTAAGTTATAAAGGAACACACACTCACAGGAGATTCTTGAAGCATCAGGAAGCAAAAGACAATCCGTGGCTAAGTTGGGCACCAACTAATGGATTTGCACTTGTTAACAGGATTTCCGTTATCTGCCCCACACTTGCTCAGCAAACAACTCTTCCATTTGACATTCTCTGCTCAAAATGTGTGCTGACTTCTGGATGAGTATTTTATTTTGAACACAGAGAAGAAATATCAACTGATATCCTAGAGGCATCAGAGAACATCTCAAACCTTGTGAGCAAACATCTGTGGTTGGAATAAGGTAGGAAATGTTTTGTAGAGGTTCTTTTCCTGATGGCACAATTTTCTCATCTCAGAGATCACTTTCCATTCTTTTTCTCCACTCCCCTTCTCAAAGCCAGTATTTCCTCTGAAGCTTTTGGCTTGACCTCTTCATCTTTATCCTAAACAAAATAAATCTACGTGCCTTTACCCAAAATCAAATTAATTATTGTTTTAATTGTTGAGATCTGCAGGTCCAGCTTAAAAGTCTTATCGCCTTACCCAAAACTCTCCAGTCACCGTACTTGGGGTAAGGTGGTGAAGTCTTAATTTTTTTAAATGCAGGACGCTTTTGCAAATGCTGTCTATTAGAAAGTGTTTGTTGTCATTTGTCCAGCTTTTATTTCCTTTCTAACCTTTCCAAATTAATTCTTCTCCCATCCTTATAGAAAGAAAAAGAAATCCAGAACATTTTGCATTTTTAAAATATATTTTTATTCTGTTCTCATTGCTAAGAATTATTACTATTAGCAGCAGAAGCATTAGAATTTGCTAACAACAAACAAACAACACGAAGCAGCCAGCTTGGGTAGTTTAGCCTACTGGGGTTATATAAAGGAAAAGGTAAAGGTACCCCTGCCCATACAGGCCAGTCGTGACTGACTCTGGGGTTGCGCACCCAACTCGCTTAAGAGGCCGGGGGGCCAGCGCTGTCCGAAGACACTTCTGGGTCACGTACTGGGGTTATATATATTCTTATTAATTAGTGAGCCAGCCAGCCAAAGCTTGTGGGCATATTACCCAGCCTTGAATACTATTTTTCTTTCCCCTACTCTCACTGCTTCTGCTGGCAATCTGGCCCCTTCTTGACATGGTCTCTTTGTTGACTCCAATAAACGTGTTAAAGGTAAAGGGACCCCTGACCGTTAGGTCCAGTCGCAGAAAATTCTGGGGTTGCAGTGCTCATCTCACTTTACTGGCTGAGGGAGCCGGTGTACAGCTTCTGGGTCATGTGGCCAGCATGACTAAGCCACTTCTGGCAAACCAGAGCAGCGCACAGATACCTATTTATCTATTCACACTTTGACGTTCTTTCGAACTGCTAGGTTGGCAGGAGCAGGGACTGAGCAATGGGAGCTCACCCCGTCATGGGGATTTGAACCACCGACCTTCTGATCGGCAAGCACTAGGCGCTGTGGTTTCGACCACAGCGCCACCTGTGTCCCAATGAACGTGTTACTTTTTATCATTGCTGACCAGCTGCAAAGGCTAATCCCACTTTTTCTCCATGTCTTCCAGCAGGACTATCCACACCAGACGATACACAAAAGCAAAGGTTGAGCACAATGGCCATCTTCAGCCCAACATCCCTGTCCCCTTTGAATGCTGGAGAGAAATATTATGCAGCCTTCAACGCAAGCACTTACCCCAACAGTAGTCACAGTAATGATGATCCAGAATTTGTATACAAGACAGTAACAATGTATATAGTGTGTGTATCAATAATTATAGTTTGCATTTTGGGATGCTTGGGGAATGGAGCTGTCATCTGGCTGCTTGGATTCCGTATTCAGAGGACCCCCTTCACCACGTACATCCTGAACCTCGCCGTTGCAGACTTTGGTTTACTTGCTGTGGACCTTATTCTAGAAATACGCTGGCTTCAGAATCGCAAACAGGATGAGGGTGTTGCGTTTGAATTCTTTGAAGATATTTTCCAATTCATGTACAACGCGGGTCAGTTTCTGCTGACAGCCATCAGCATTGACAGGTGTGTGTCTGTACTCTTCCCAGTTTGGTATGGATGCCACCGACCGCCACGTTTGTCCATTGTTTTGTGTGCCTTCATATGGGTGCTTTCTTTCTTTCTCCCTGCAACACATTTCATTCTCTACCTGGCTATTAAAGAGTATCATGGTTCCGTAAGACTCTACCAGTACATTGAGAATGGCTTCTTTTGTCTCCCACTAATAATTGTCTCCACATTGATCCTGTTCATCAAGGTCTGCTTTAAAACACAACAGCAGAAGCGGGGCAAGCTCATTATAGTCATCCTCCTTACTCTTTTCTTCTTTATCTTTCTTTCTTTTCCACTGAATGCCTTTTACATTGGCCATTATGTTTTCCATATTCCAACTTTGCATCGATTGCAATATGGCTACTTGTGTGCCACTCTGAACAGCAGTGTTAACCCTTTGCTCTATTTCGTGTTTGGGAGACGAAAGAGAGGCGGGCATGTAAAGGGCATGAAAGCCATACTCCAAAATATTTTCAAGGAAGAAGAAAACCAAACAGAAGAAGTGGAGACCTGTGCTTTAAGACCCTTGTGATGGCTTTGAAAGAGTACAACTTATAGCTATACCACTCTGGTTACTATAAGTTGTTCTAGCTCCTACCAAGTAAACAAGTGTATATTTATATTCCACTGCTGAGATTAAGTTTTGATGGCTCCAAAAGATTTATAATCCTAGTTTCTTTGAAGCAGACCTGTGTAATTTTGGTTTCTATTACCAGTACTTTTCTTGACCTGTATTCAGTGTGGGCTATTGATTCCAGGATGTGTTTAGAATTTCAGCAGGTGGGTGAACTAGATGAACTCGGAAGCTCTTAATTATTCTAAGTCTTGTAGTGTTATGAAGCAAAGCATGCTATACCATCAAAACCATGTCTCTGTTTTACAAACCATGTCTCTGTTTTACATGATTACCAGAATCATGAATGTACAAAAACCCTTCATCTATATTTGATATACTGTAATCTTGTATGTATAATCACCCCTTGCATTGCTTTGTAAGCCACCGTTTCTAATACAAGTTTGCATCTAGCTGTAACATGTCTACAATTGTTTGCATTGCTGTTGTAAAATGCTGTCATGGACTGGGTAGGGGCAGAGAAGGGGCAGCTGAAGAACCCCCAGGGAAGAAGACTCAGAGCCAGGGGATTGGTGGTGGGACAACTATGAGGGGTCAGAGGGAGGAGACTGGGAAGAGGAGGAGGAGGTGGTGGTGTTGGAAGCTGAAGAGGTAGCAGGTTTTAGTGAGCAGGAAGAGGCTGTGACAGAGAGAAGTCCAAAATCTGGGTGGGAGAAAAGGAAGGAGGAGGGAAAGGATTTGGAAATAGTCTTCTCCCCACCCTACATTCCCACTCTCGGTCTCTCACACACAGAGCTGCAGGGAGAACTGTTCTAAAGCCCAGACAGTAAAATGACTGGCAAGCTAGGAGCATCAATGGTACACCTTGGAGATTTCACCCAGGGCAAAAGTCCTGGCGTAAACCTCCCCCCCACCCCAGATATGGCTCTGCATTTGTGGAAGGCAACATCAGAGCACTATTAATCAAACACACTGAGAGCACTTTGCATAAGACTCTTTGCTTCACCCTGACTAAAAGTAAACACAGAGAACTCTGAGGTGATGTCATGCAATTGCAGCTGGACATATCAGATGCTTTTTCTGCCCCTGCCCCCAACTCACATGCAACTGGTGCACACGAGGGGAGCAAGATTTAACCTACCTCTTCCCCAAAGCTTCTTGCCAGCAGCATTTATTTAGCAATAGCTTTTAGGAGCCGGATAAGGAATGCCTCACCAGCATGCAAAGGCATGGGGATGCCAGGAAAACCTCCCTACTCTCCTTCAGGATGAGGCCTGGGATAAGGGGTATGCTATACCAACTAAATATGATATAAGTAAAGGTAAAGGAAGGGACGCGGGTGGTGCTGTGGGTTAAACCAGAGCCTAGGACTTGCTGATCAGAAGGTTGGTGGTTCGAATCCCCACGACAGGGTGAGCTCCTGTTGCTCTGTCCCTGCTCCCGGCCACCTAGCAGGTTGAAAGCACATCAAAGTGCAAGTAGATAAATAGGAACTGCTCCAGCGGGAAGGTAAATAGCGTTTCCATGTGCTGCTCTGGTTTGCCAGAAGTGGCTTAGTCATGCTGGCCACATGACCCGGAAGCTGTACACTGGCTCCCTCGGCCAGTAAAGCAAGATGAGCGCCGCCACCCCAGAGTCGGTCACGACTGGACCTAATGGTCAGGGGTCCCTTTACCTTTAAAGGTAAAGGACCCCTGGATGGTTAAGTCCAGCCAAAGGTGACTATGGGGTGTGGTCTCATCTCGCTTTCAGGCTGAGGGAGCCGGCATTTTTCCACAGATGGCTTTCTGGGTCATGCAGCCAGCATGACTAAACCACTTCTGGTGCAATGAAACACCGTGATGAAAACCAGAGTGCATGGAAACGCCGTTTACCTTCCTGCTACAGCTGTACCTATTTATCTACTTGAACCAGCATGCTTTCAGACTGCTAGGTTGGCAGGAGCTGGGACAGAGTAACAGGAGCTCATCCTGTCATGGGGATTCAAACTGCTGACCTTCTGATCGGCAAGCCCAAGAGGCTTAGTGGTTTAGATCACAGCGCCACCCATGTCCCTTAAAATATGGTATACATGGTATGCATCACCTTTCAGTTTATCCTTACAACAATTCTGTGAGGTAGGTTAGGGTGAGTGTGTGACTGAATCAAGGGCACTCACTAAGTGCCATTGCTAAATAGTGAGTTCAATCTAGCTCTCTCCACTCTTAGTTCAGCACTGGAATGCAAATGTGCAGGCAAGGTCAAGGTTCATGGCTCTCTCATGCAAAACTTTGAGATGAGTCAAAAGAGTGTTGACAAGACTAGTGATTTTATTTATTTTGCAGAAGGCTGTTTGGGAATGCTTTTGTATATAGTTCTTTTTCACATGACATATTGTAACTGTCTTCATCGAGAGGAAACACCTGACTATCATCTACACATGCCCAAGCAAGATAGCTCTGATGGCAGATAATAATGCCCTGGTGTTTAACTGCCAAGAACATGTGCCCAGTATTTCATACATATTCGTATATATCAGTCTCATGTGCAGTAACACCAAGTTGATACTCCTGTAGCCAAAACTGTACGACCTTTACATAAGAGGCATACTTCAGTAGATGTGGGTAGCTCTGAGAGGGCCATAAAAACCTCTGAACACCCCACTGAAAACTCAGTGGGATGGAATGTTGAATGAGTGAGAGTGAGTTGGAGTGGCATAGAATGGAGTGGCTTTCTCTCCTTCTTTCTTTTTTTCTCTCCCACGAAAAAGCACCAAAAATAACATCTTATGGTATGGCTAAGCCTTACTCAGACTGAGATATTTTTCTCCATGTCCCCCAGGATGGAATGAAGAGGCTTTAAAGAATAGAGGCTTTGAAGAACTGGTGCATACGGGATCGGACAGAAGTGTGCCCACACCCCACCAAAAAAAGCAGATTGGCCTCCCATACATGTCAAAGTTTTCCCAAGGGGGTTGAAAAATTAAGGCGATTAAGGCCTGGCAGCAGAACATCACGGGGGAGGAGAGTACTGTTGCGTTCAGAAGCTGTTGTGGTCTTCCTTGAACCATCTGTTTGGCCACTGTGAGACCAGGACAATTGACTACAAGGGCCACTGACCTGATCTAGCAGGACTCTCTTTTTTGTTCTTCAGATATATTTCTCCACCCCAGTCTACGTTCTTCCCCTGAAGAACCAACCGCAAGCTGATTACTCTCTAAATAGACTGGTTAGTCTTTCTGTTAATGGGTCAGGTGACACTCTAATCAATAAAGATATTTCTCCAGATAGGGACAAAGAGAAGTTAGACTTGCTTACCACTTGCAAACTCTCTCTTCTCAAGAGTGCCTGACAGGGACACTGAACTTTAGAAGGCAAGAGTCTCCTCCTGAGTTTGCCAAATGCTATCCTGAGACCCAATGCACAAAGCAACCAGCTTATCACACGATGCTGGCAAATGGATCACACAGAACTGAACACACATGGGCAGAATCCTACACTTCTTGCTAAGAACCAGATGAGGCGTCTTAACAATTTCTGCAAATCTTCCGATTACCTGCTTATTCCAGCACCACTTGCTGCTCCCATTCACCATGCCTGAGGGATGCTGAGCCAAAGCTTTTGACAGGTATGCGAATAGCTAATTTTGATATAATTCCTTAGAAAGGTAGAAGGCAAGTGTAGCTGAATGGCAATGCTGTGCATCTTTGGCAGATAGGTGGGACAAGCTAACTCCATGGAGTGTTCTGTTAGAAGGATACCGGGTGGATGGCTGGTGAAGACGGCAGGATTTTTTGGTTTCCACATCCAGTCAGAGCAGAAAGTACTAGGCAGGATAGAGTAATGCTTTGTCTAATACATTCTACATTGTAAAAATCTTGCTGTCTGGCTAAGCTATTGTGGGTCATTTTCAGATTTTCATATTTCTTGTTGAGAAATTTGACTTTCCAAATGCTTATTGATATTGTGAATGTCGATTTTTTACTCGTAGGAAAGATCCATAACCCACCAGAATATTGCATTTCCCCTCTAAGCCTTTGAAACTGATGTGTTTCAACAAACACTCAAAAAAAAACAAACAATATTCCTAAAGTGTTTGTTTGTTCATCAGTCATGAATTCCCAATATAGCATGTCTCTTTTGCTATTGTTTGAATGCCTCATTTTAATATGGTTGTGCTTTATAGCCAAAACTGACTCCACATTTGTTTATTTTCTCCTGGTAGTAAGATCTATACAAGAAATAGTACTCAAAAATACAGATCTAGCAAGATGAGCAATGATGGCCTGGGATCCTGGTCCCCTTGGAATGCTTCATGGGAAGACATTGGAGCAGAAAATGACACTGACATCCTAACCCCCCAGGATGGTTTTGATCATGAATTATCACCATATCGTATAGCAGACATTCTTATCTGCATCTCCATTTTACTTATTAGCATTTTTGGAATCATTGGGAATGGAACTGTCATCTGGTTTCTTGGCTTTTGCATGAAGAGGAATCCTTTCACCACTTTCATACTGCATCTGGCTGTTGCTGACCTTGGGGCTCTCATGAGCTTACCTCCTCTTTCGATTATGAGAATTTTGACGTTATTTCCATTCTTACCTTTTTATATTAACTTGTTTGCAGTATTCGATAATTTGTTGTTGTTTATGTACAGCACTGGTCAATACCTGTTGACAGCCATTAGCATGGACAGGTGTGTTTCTGTCGTTTTCCCACTTTGGCATAGATGCCACCGACCACCACACTTTTCCACCCTTGTGTGTGCCACAATATGGATCATTTCTTCCCTGCTCACTGCAATCAACTTGATTGCTTCTATTTTTAACATTCTACCGAATACCATTTTCTACCACCTTCTCATGAATGCTATACTTTGCCTCCCACTCATGACTGTTTCCACTCTGGTCCTGTTTATAAAACTTTACTTCAGATCACAACAGAGGAAGAAGGGAAAAGCTTTAACAGCTATCCTCCTTGCCCTCCTCTTCTTCCTCTTCTTAGCTTTCCCACTTACTTGCATTTCATTAATCCGTTTTTTCCCTCCACATACAGACTATAATGTTGATTTTTTTGCAATATCTGCTGCGTTATTATGCAGCTGCCTGAATAGCAGTATTAACCCACTGATTTATTTCCTGATTGGGAGAAACAAGAGGGCTCGATCCAGGGAGAGCATGAAGGTCATACTCCAGAGACTTTTCAAAGAGGAGGAAAACTGCAGAGAGAAACGAGAAGTTTCAGTTCAAACCTGGATGTGAAGACTTCAAAATAGCTCAGAAAGTGTCATATTCTATCTCTTGGTGTATTTCTTGGTGTATTTCTTTTCCTCTGTACTCACTATTTTATTATTTTTGATTCAGTTACTCTGTTAACTCTTGTCCTCTTTTCAGGGGTATCCTTAACATCCCCTTGGATTGCCAGTTTCGCAGGATAAATGTTTTATATGTTTTAGAAAATTAAATAAAAATAAATGCCGCTTTAACAGTGTGAGTTGAGTGGGATGATTTGCTAAATGGTATAGAAAACAGATTCATTGCCAAAGGGAATGAAGTAAAGAAATCTTCACATGTAGAGCTCGAATGTTTGAAGAAAACAGAGGAAAATCTTTCCCCCAGATTTTTAAAAAAGTGCATGATAGAACATTCCACCAGTACAATCCCTATTTTTTGTGCTATTTTTTCAGAAAAAGAGGTGCAGAAACTCACCATGAGGTCTTCGTTGTTCTCTTATAATTGCAACAGCAAGCAGCTGAGAGGCTCTGGAACTGAGTTCCGGTCAGTTACTCCTGAAAAAGAGCACTTTTTTTTAATTATACGGATGTAGTGATATAGAAATTATAACTATGTGCATAAAAATACACACAGTTATGCCTTCTACAACTTTATAGGGCAATGTGACAATTAGCAGAAGTGATTCATGACATCAATGCTTCTCTATCATTCCAATAATTTTTTTGAAATAAACACCAGTGGATATAGGAGGGAGATGGTTCCATATCATGTCACAATGCACTTTCCACTCAATGCTAGCCACTGAGGCTATATCCAAAGCTACACTAGACTCCTTTGCATGATGAAGAACCGACATCACCATGGACTCACCTTGACACATCATTCTAGTCAACACTTATTAAGAAGGATTGGGATGGGGGCATGAGAATAAAGCAAGCAGGTGAAACAATGCAGTCCACTCTGCATTGCAGAGAAAAGAGTCACCCCTGGACATGGGAGAAGATGACCAGGCTCATCTTAAGCTGATTAGCTTTTCACTGGCACAACTTAAGTGACCCACCACAGTGTGCAAAGACTCCAATGCAATTGAGAGGAAGCAAGCTGCTCACATAAAAGGCTAAGGAAAAATCTGCCTGAGTAAGTAACACTCATCATCAGAATGGCACAAAGCACCTGATGGGTAACAGGGAGAGATTACTGTATTTTTAATCTTTGTTGGAAGCTTCCCAGAGTGGCTGGGGAAACCCAGCCAGATGGGTGGGTTATTAATATATTATTATTATTATTATTATTATTATTATTATTATTATTATTACTGTCTTCCAACCCAATTCCTTCAGTCTCTCTCTTGCTCTCTCTCTGCCTCTCGCTCTCTGTGTGTGCAATTAATGAAAGTAATTAATGATGCAGAAGGATTGAACCCAAGGATTGAGAACTGGATGTGGTCTGAGACCCAGACCTTTAATTACCCCATTATGTTTTGGAATGCTTTTGAATATCATTTTTGCATATATTGTTATTTTCCCCATAATATAATTTTTGAGTTTGACGCTTTTGTAACTGTCTCCTCTCACAGGAAACACCCAACGATCTCCTGCAGAAGTTAAAGCAAGATAGCTCTGGTGGCAGATAACAAGGTCCTGGCATTTAATGGTCAAGGACATGTGCCCAGTAGACCATTCTCATACAGACTCTTCTATATCACATATTTCAGTCTCATATGCATTAATATCAAGTTGATACTTTCCATGTTTGGGCTCCTGTATCAGCGGGAGGGACAAAGAGAAGTTGGACTTGCTTACCGCTTGCAAACAATCTCTTCTCAAGAGTTCCTGCTTGGGACACTGAACTTTAGAAGGCAAGAATCTCCTCCTGAGTTTGTCAAATGCTATCCTGAGACCCAGTGTGGAATACAGTCATCTTATCACATGATGCTGGCAAATGGATTACACAGAACTGAAGACACCTAGGAAGGATCCTACACATCTTGTTAACAGCCAGATGAGGCATCTTAACAATTTCTGAAAATCTTCTGATTACCTGCTGATTCCAGCACCTCTTGCTGCTCCCACTCACCATGCCTGAGGGATGCTGATCCAAAGCTTTTGACAGGTACGTGAGTGGCTAAATTTGATTTCATTCATTAACAAAGGTAAGAGGGGATCTGTAGCTGAATGGCAATGCTGTGCAGCTTTGGCAGATAGGTGGGACAAGCTAAATCCATGGATTCTTGTGTTACCTGGTAGATGGCTGGTGAAGACGGCAGGAATTTTTGATTTCCACATCCAGTCAGAGCAGAAAGGACTAGGCAGGATAGACTAAAAGGTTGTCTAATACATTCTACATTATCACCATACCGAATAACAGACATTCTTATTCCCATTTTACTTATCTCCATTTTACTTATTAGCATTTTTGGAATCATTGGGAATGGAACTGTCATCTGGTTTCTTGGCTTTTGCATGAAGAGGAATCCTTTCACCACCTTCATCCTGCATCTGGCTGTTGCTGACCTTGGGGCTCTCACATGCTTATTTGCTTTTTCCATTATATATCTTCTGAGGTCATTTCTATCTTTACCTCCCTATATGCATTTGATTGTATTATTGCTTTCCAATCTTTTTATCTTGATGTACAACACTGGTCAATATCTGTTGACAGCCATTAGCATGGACAGGTGTGTTTCTGTCGTCTTCCCACTTTGGCATAGATGCCACCGACCACCACACTTTTCCACCCTTGTGTGTGCCACAATATGGATCACTTCATTCCTGCTCACTGCAATCAACTTGATTGCTTCTATTTTTAACATTCTACAGTATACCATTTTATTCCAGTTTCTAATAAATGCTATACTTTGCCTCCCACTCATGACTGTTTCCACTCTGGTCCTGTTTATAAAAGTTTACATTAGATCAAAACAGAGGAAGAAGGGAAAAGCTTTAACAGCCATCCTACTTGCCCTCCTCTTCTTCCTCTTCTTAGCTTTCCCACTTACTTGAATTGTATTAATCGGTTTTTTCACTCCATTTATAGCCTATTTTGTGGAATCTGTTGGGTTATTATGCAGCTGCCTGAATAGCAGTATTAACCCACTGATTTATTTCCTGATTGGGAGAAACAAGAGGGCTCGATCCAGGGAGAGCATGAAGGTCATACTCCAGAGACTTTTCAAAGAGGAAGAAAACTGCAGAGAGGAACGAGAAGTTCCAGTTCAAACCCGGATGTGAAGACTTCAAAATACCTGGGAAAGCTTCATTTTCTATCTCTTGGTGTATTTCTTGGTACTTGTTTTCCTCTGTGCTCACTATTTTATTATTTTGGATTTATTTTTGCTCTGTTAATTTTTGTCCTCTTTTCAGGGGTATCCTTAAAATCCCCTTGGATTGCCAGTTTCGCAGGATAAATGTTTTATATGTTTTAGAAAATTAAATAAAAATAAATGCCGCTTTAACAGTGTGAGTTGAGTGGGATGACTTGCTAAATGGTATAGAAAACAGATTCATTGCCAAAGGGAATGAAGTAAAGAAATCTTCACACGTAGGGCCCAAATGTTTGAAGAAAGCAGAAGAAAATATTTCCCCCAGATATTTAAAAAAATGCATGATAGAACATTCTACCAGTACAATCCCTATTTTCTGTGCTATTTTTTTTAGAAAAAGAACTGCAGAAACTCACCATGAAGACTGCCCTTGTTCTCTTATAACAGCCATGGCACCCACCTGAGGGCTGTGGGAATTGAGCTCTGATGAGTTGTGGCTGAAAAAAAGCCATGTTTATATGGATGTAGTGATATAGAAATTATAACTATGTGCATATAGAAATCAACAAAATTCTGCCTTCTACACCTTTATAGGGCAATGGGACAATGAGCAGAAGTGATTCATGACATCAATGTTTCTCCAACTTTCCAATATTTTGTTGAAAAAAACACCAGAGCATACAGGGGGGAGATGGTTCCATGTCATGGCACAATGCACTTTCCACTCAATGCTAGCCATCAAGCCATATCTTGATGCATACAATGGACTCCTTTGCATGGTGAAGAACTGAATTCGCCATGGATAAAGACTCACCTTGACACATCATTCTTGTCAACACTTATTAAGAAGGACTGGGATGGGGCATGAGAATAAAGTCAGGTGAAACCATGCAGTCCACTCTGCATTGCAAAGCAAAGAGTCACCTCTGAGCAGGGGAAAAGATGAACGGGCTCCTCTTAAGCTCCTTAGCTTTTCACTGGCATTACTTAAGTGTCCCACCACAATGTGCAAAGGCTCTAATGCAATTGAGAGAAAGCAAGCTGCTCACATTAAAAGCTAACCAAAAATCTGCCTGAGCAAGTAACACTCATCATCAAAATGACACAAATCACCTAATGGGTGGCAGGGAAAGATTACTGCCTTCCAACCCAGCTCCTACAATCTGTGTATGTGTCCGTGCGCACGTGAGTAACAAAAGTGTTGGAATTCTGCTACCCGGTCATCGGTATGTGCCTATCTATTCAGGCACCGGCTGAATTCCTCAGACCTCCCTCCGGCGTCTCCCGGCAGGATAAACAACACGAGGTCCGTTCCGGCGATTTTCCTCAGGCTGTGAGGAAAACACACCAACTGCTTCTCCTCCTCTCCTCCTCCCTGCATATCCCCAGGGAGGGGAATCAGACACAGACAGTAACGTATCTACATGTCCTTTATTTGTGTCTTTCTAGCAGTCATCCAGAAAACATGTCTGCTCTCTTCAACATACAGAGAGAAACCCAACCCATGTACTTCCTGTACAGGTCATATGACAAACCCACTGAGCTAACATCCGGTGCTCAGTACAGAATGGACTGCCCCTTTGTTCCCATGGCAACAGTCACAAACATCCTGTTTGGCTTTCCAGCCACAAGCAGCAGACTGTGCTGCCTTTGCTTGCTGCAGCTTTGGTGCTTTAGAATAACATCCTCCCCCTAAAGTATCAATGCGTGCTGCGAGCAAAGCGTCATCCAGAGAAGAAAACAAACAGTTGTTATACTTATAACATTCCCCTGTTGTTTCAGTTCCACCCTTGGAACTACCCGCCACTGGTTTTACCAATGTACCTCTCTGGTTGTGTGACTTCCAAGGAATGAGTGCTTCTGCATTACCTTGGTTAACAACTCTCTGTTGTGCCTTTGTCTCTGACTCAGACACAGCTTCAATCTGACCTTGGTCGTTTACAACAGCAACAGTTAGGTAAGCAAACTCTTGTGAATACCTCTTGGGTGGTACACCCTTCGTTGCTCTCTCAGACCTACGTAAGAGGTGCTGCTCTTCCTTGCTTTCTGGTTCAGCCTTTGGACTCTCTGGAGAACCAGTACTAAGCTTAATCAGTGGTTCATCCTCCTCTTCTGAGGATCTAGTCATTATGTGAGATTTCCTCTCAATGACCGTGACAACTGAGCTGTCTGAGCTATCGCTGTCATCATCAGTGCTGCTGAACTCAATAAAATCAACATCATCATCATCATCATCTTCACCTGTGGGAAATGTGTGAACAACTACTCTCTCCTGTTCAGGAGCACTCTCTAGAAATTTTGTGAGAATCACCTTTCCAGATTCAGACAAAATTACTCTGTAGAGACCCTTTTCATAACCCACAAAAATGCCTCTGGCATTCTTTACTCCACCTGGAGCTTCTGTTCTCACATGAGACCCAAAAACCTTGAAATGGGCAACAGAAGGTTTTCTGTGGAACAGTTTCTCAAAAGGAGAACATCCCAACTCTTTTGAAAACTTTCTCAACCAGGTATAACAATATGACATTAGCGATTCAGCCCAGTACTCATGTGGCAGATGTGAACTTAGCAATTGCGCATGCATTCCCTTTTGCAATTCTTTGTTCACCCTAACACAAACACATCTATTCCAAGCTTCTTCGGAAGCTGCAAGTTTGTGTTTTATCCCTTTCTTCTTCAGGAACCTCTGGAACTCCTGTAAAAGAAAAATTGGCTTCTCATCTGTGCAAAGACAATCTATGTTAGCATCATGCATATTTTTAACCTTGTCACAAAACTCTTTAAACCTTTCTAAGGCTTCTTTCGGTCTCTCCAAAAGGTAAATCCAGACAAAACCTGTAAAAGAATCAACACATATTAGGTAATACTTTGCATTGCCTCTAGAAGGTGCTAAAGGACCAATCACATCAGCATACACCCGCTGAAATGCTCTTTTGACCCTCGAGGTGACCTGCTTGGCGTTCTTCTCAGCTACACCTGCAAAAGAAATCATGTTAGAATCACAAGAATTACATTTCATGTAATCACTTTGATCAAAAGTCAACAAATACAGTCCATCTTTCTCTTTGGCAGAAAGATACAACTCTCCATCTTTGTAGATCTCGCAGTTCTGATCATCATAGGACAATTTTAGTCCCTTCTTGGCAATCTGCGAAGCGCTGAGCAGATTGTACTTCAATTCTGGAACCAAATAAACATTGTTTATAGTCAAGTTCAGACTCTTAAGAAACACAGTCCCAATTCCGGTCGCTTCCAGCTCTTGACCGTTGGCTTGTTGTACAGCGAAGCTTTGCTTCTTAAACGTAGAAAATAGTCCTCTGTGTCGACACATATGAACTGTGGCTCCAGTATCGATGACAAAGAAATTTCCCGCTTCTGGTGTGGCTTTTAGCGACATCAAAGCCTTTGCAGTCTTTGCCTTTGGCTTGGTGCGACCTTTGTCTGACGCCTCAGACTTTGTGGAGCTCGACTTGGCTCCTTTCTTCCGACGTGGCTTCGTACAGTTCCGCTGTAGATGCCGAGTCTGGTCACAATTGTAACATCGGACAACGTTCATAGCTACAGCATCTCCTCCAGTAGCTTGAGCAGTGGGGTTGTTAGAACTCCGTTCTTCCCTCCCTCTGTCTTTCACGTCCAGGGCTGCAAGCCTGTCATGTTCACAAAGAACCACGGCAAAGACCCTCTCCGACGTGAGATCAGCTGCTGGGAGGGACCCCAGCTGACTGGCAACTGTTTTGTAAGTCCGATTCAGGCTGTTGATCACCATGAAGCAAAACACTTCCTCCTGCAGACGGAAATTGCGTTCCACCATCTGTTGACGCAGAAATTTCATTTCCGTCAGGTGCGCTTGAACATCTCCATCAGGCGCTAGCCTCAGGTTGGTCAGCTTCTCAAAATACAGCAACGCTGAAGAACCTGCATCTCTCTGATGTGTCCTTCTTAGCGTGTTCCAAATATCTCTCGCGTGCTCTAAGCCTTGTATGTGGATCAATTGCGAATCTGACACACACAGGATTATAGCAGTTCTGGCCTTCACATCCTGTGACTCCCAAGCACGCGTTGGCGCTGCAGGAATGGGGTTCTCAATCACGTCAAACAGTCTCTGATTCTGCAGCAGGGCCTTCATCTTAATAGACCAAGATGCATAATTGTCACTGGTCAAAAGGGGCGGAGAAGGCAGAGCTCCCCCCTTCTTGGCATCCATTGTGAGTCCTTGCATTGACTCTTTAAAACACAAGCCTCTAAAATCCAATAGCTGGCTTGTTTACACTCTGTGCACCTGGCAGCTCTCAACGCTGGCTGCGTTGGAAATTTCCAAGAGCTCCTCAGCCTTTGTAGTCAAAACATTCTATTGTTGCTTTCACTTCTCCTCTCTGAGGATTAGCCTTCACTGGAAGGCGTCGCTTAGCAACAGCACATTCCAATCCCTTGGAGAAGAAACCACAGGAATGTTTGGTATGCGGTTTCACTTTTAACTGGAGCTGTTTCCCATACGCTGCTCCCTCGAAGCAGAGAAATAACTCAATCTGCATTCACTCTTCTAAGCCCGAAAATCACATACCTGGGCTCCGTGGCTTTTGCTTCCAGCTTGCTCTGGTCAGCTTCTGGCTGCAGAGAATCAGTTTTCTCAGGTCAGGCATCCATGGAAGCCACCTCTTGATGCAGAGGGCGATGAAAACAGGAACCACGCTCTGCTACCAATGTTGGAATTCTGCTACCCGGTCATCGGTATGTGCCTATCTATTCAGGCACCGGCTGAATTCCTCAGACCTCCCTCCGGCGTCTCCCGGCAGGATAAACAACACGAGGTCCGTTCCGGCGATTTTCCTCAGGCTGTGAGGAAAACACACCAACTGCTTCTCCTCCTCTCCTCCTCCCTGCATATCCCCAGGGAGGGGAATCAGACACAGACAGTAACGTATCTACATGTCCTTTATTTGTGTCTTTCTAGCAGTCATCCAGAAAACATGTCTGCTCTCTTCAACATACAGAGAGAAACCCAACCCATGTACTTCCTGTACAGGTCATATGACAAACCCACTGAGCTAACATCCGGTGCTCAGTACAGAATGGACTGCCCCTTTGTTCCCATGGCAACAGTCACAAACATCCTGTTTGGCTTTCCAGCCACAAGCAGCAGACTGTGCTGCCTTTGCTTGCTGCAGCTTTGGTGCTTTAGAATAACAAAAAGTACCGTAAATCTAATTATTCAAAAGAGAGGAATGAACTTGCTGTTGGACTGATGCAGAAGGATTGAACCCATGGATTGAGAATTGGATATGGTGTGAGTCCCAGAACTTTAATTACCCCCATAATGTTTTGTAATTCTTTTAAATATCATTACTGCAGATATAGTTATTTTCCCCATAATATAAGTTTTGGGTTTGATACTTTTGTAACTGTCTCCTCTCACAGGAAACACCCAACTATCATCTGCAGAAGTTCAAGCAAGATAGCTCTGGTGGCAGATAACAATGTCCTGGCATTTAACGGTCAAGGACATGTGCCCAGTAGACCATTCTCATACAGACTCTTCTATATCACATATTTCAGTCTCATATGCAGTAATATCAGGTTGATACTTTCCATATTTGGGCTCCTGTATCGGCAGGAGGGACAAAGAGAAGTTGAATTTGCTTACCGCTTGCAAACAATCTCTTCGGACACTGAACTTTAGTAGGCAAGAATCTCCTCCTGAGTTTGTATGTTAAATACAATCATCTTATCACACGATGCTGGCAAATGGATTACACAGAACTGAAGACATGTGGGCAGGATCCTACACATCTTGCTAAGAGCCAGATGAGGCATCTTAACAATTTCTTCAAATCTTCTGATTACCTGCTTATATGAGCACCACTTGCTGCTCAGACTCACCATGCCGGAGGGATGCTGGTCCAAAGTTTTTGAGAGCAATGAGAACTGCTAATTTTGATGTCATTCATTAGCAAAGCTAAGAGGGGATCTGAGGCTGAATGACAATGTTGTGCACCTTTGGCTGATAGGTGGGACAAGCTAACTCCCTGGAGTGTTCTGTTAGAAGGATACCGGGTGGATGGCTGGTGAAGACGGCAGGAATTTTGGGTTCCCACATCCAGTCAGAGCAGAAAGTAATAGGCAGGATGGACTAAAGGTTTGTCTAATTCATTACACATTGTAAAAATCTTGCTGTCTGGCTAATCTATTGTGGGTATTTTTCTGATTTTTCTTATCAGTCTCAATTTGACTTGAGTTTTATTTTATCCACTTTTGTTAAAAATCACATTTTAATAATTATAAAAAACAGATGCCTTCCCAATTCATTCTGGCTTTTGTTTCCCTAAACACAAGAGCTGTTCAACTCCTTCTCCCACTCCCCTTCTCTACCACCCAACCGTCCCACCCTCAATGTTTACGACACAAGAGGTTAGTTTCCGATCTTAAGGCTGAGTCAGAGACCAGAATATAAGAATTTTAGTTCAGAAATGATATGCTTACCGATGCTGTGCCTGCAGATTTTTTTACTTGCAGGAAAAATCCATAACCCATTGGTGAACTGCATCCCGCCGCAAGCATTTTAAGCTGTATAGTTTTGACAAACATTCCAATGAACAATATTCCTCACGTTTGTTTGTTTATTTATCAGTCATGAATTCTCAGGTTCTCAGGGCTCCTCCATACCTCATTTGGCCTTCTTCTCGTCGGCATGTGTCCTTTTTATGTTAGGATATGTTATATTAGAAAATGTTGGTCAAAGAGAGTCAACAGGAGAGGAGTGAAAAATGTAAGGAATGTATGTGAAGTATGTTAATGTATCTGGGGTTGAACTGAAGTGTCCCCATGTCCCATGGGGTGGTCTCCCACCAATGTCAAAGTTGCCCCTAGTGGGGTTGGGAAATTAAAGAGCTGGTTGACCAGCAGGAAAAAACAACAACAACAGGAGAGGTGTTGTGTTCAGAAGCTGTTTGTAGGCTTCCCTTAAGCATTTGTTTGGCCCCTGGAAGACCAGGACAGTGGATTTGACTTGAGTTTTATTTCATCTGGTTTTATAATAATCCACATTTTATTTTTAAAAAAACCTTTCGCCTGCCTTCCCAATGCACCATTTGGTTATGTTTTTATAATATATGTTGGAAGCTTCCCACCATGGCTTGGGAACCCAGTTAGATGGGTGGTGTACTAATATTCATAATGGCTTTTGTTTTACTGGTCACCAGAGCTGCTCAACTCCTTTTTCCCGTTCCTCTTCTCCACTCCAGATTTGAAGGATTGAGCCCATCCAACCATCCCACTCTCAGTGTTTTGGACACAATATGTTAGTTTGAGATGTCAAGTCTGACTCAGAGAGCAGAAGTGGGTAATTTTAGTTCAGAAATGATATGCTTCCTGATGCTATGCCTGCAGATATTTTATTGAAGGAAAAATCCATAACCCATTGGCAAACTGCATTTCCCCCCAAACCTTTGTTTATCAGTCATGAATTCCCACTATAGCATGTCTCTTTTATTATTGTATGTGTGGCAAGGATTGCAGCACCTAACCAACTATAAAGGCAATATGACGAACATGGTCACAGCCAATGAGTTGTTGGCAGAGGAGCTAAACATCTATTTCACCCACTATGAGGCAGAAAGAGCAGATATCTCAGCTCCTGTCTGCTAGCCTACAAACTCACAGCCACTTGTTTTATATGACCATCAAGTGAAAGCTGCATTGCAGGCGGTCAATCCCTGCAAAGCTGCTGGCCCAAATGGGGTGCTGGGAATAATGGAAAAAAATTGCACCGATCAATTAGCAGGGGTCTTGATGAGGATTTTTAACATCTCTCTGCAAACTGCTTGTGTTCCATCATGTTTGAAAGCAGCCACCATTATCCCAGTCCCAATGAAAGCAGCAATTAACTGCCTAAATGACTATAGATCCATTGCATTAACACCTGTAGTGATGAAATGTTTCAAGAGTCACATGAGAACATGTTTTCCACCGGACTTTGATAAACACCAGTTCGCCTATAGGAGAAATAGGTCAACAGATGATGCCATTGCTACAGCTTTTCACCTTGCAGAGAGTCATCTGGAGAGACCAGGGAGTTATGTCAGAATGCTGTTTATTGATTGCAGCTTGGCTTTCAAGACCATCCTTCCGGACATTCTCATTGGAAAGTTAAGGGACCTGGACCTTTCTTCTAACATCTGTGATTGGATTAAAGACTTTGTGTCCGAGAGATCGGACACAAAGAGTAAGGATTGGACCTGTTACATCTACCTTCCTGAAGCTCAGCACTGGCACTCCACAGGGATGCATGCTAAGTACATACCTGTATTTGTTGTATACATATGATCACATTTCATCTGACCCATCTACTACAATTATTAAGTTTGCTGATGACACCACCATTAAAATGGGTTCAATTGTAGGTGGAGACGAATCTGTGTACAGCGGGGAGGTTCAAAAGGTATCCACATGGTGCTCAGAGAACAATCTGCAGCTAGACATTGGCAAGACAAAGGAGATGGTGTTGGACTTTCGGAGGAAGAGAGGGGAGATAGCCCCATTGTATATCATGGGGGGCTGTGTGGAGAGAGTCTCTTCCTTTAAATACCTGGGAGTCCATCTTAGTGAAGACCTAACTTGGAAGGTCATACAGCACAGGTGGTTAGGAAGGCCCAACAGAGACTTCATTTAATTAGGGTCTTGTGAAAGAACAAGGTTGAACAGCAACTCATGATTTCCTTCTCTCAGTCTCATACTGTATCATGGTGTGGTACGCTGGTTTGACAGCCATTGACAGAGAGTGCCTACGGAGGGTGGTTAAGACAACACACAATATTGTGGGCTGTCCCCTGAGTCCGCTAGATGTCATTGTGGGAGACCGTTGTCTCAGAAGGGTGAGGAACATTCTAAGGGATGACTCACACCCTGGCCAGCACACGATAAGCAGCACCATCAGGTTAAAAAACATTTTCTACCTGTGGGCTGTGAGGCTGCTGAATGGAAGACAGCCACATTGCAGCTGACGTTTGGGGTTGGTGGTTGTACGACAGTGCACAGAGTTTAACAAGGACTGAGAGATTGTGGGGAGGGGGGGCTCATTTAATCTCACTGAAAACAAGTGGTACAGTGACAATAAAGTATTTCTATTTCTAATATGAGTGTCTCACTTTCATATGGTTGAGTTTGTAGCCAAAACAGACTCCACATTTGTTTCTTTTCTCCTGGTAGGAAGAGCCATGGAAGGAGTAGTTCAGAAGTAGAGATCCTGCAAGATGAGCAATGATGGCCTGGGATCCTGGTCCCCTTGGAATGCTTCATGGGAAGACATTGGAGCAGAAAATGGAACTGACATCCTAACCCCCCAGGACAGTTTTGATCATGAATTATCAACATATGATATAGCAGACATTATTTTCCTTGTCTTAATTTCAGTTATTAGCATTTTTGGAATCATTGGGAATGGAACTGTCATCTGGTTTCTTGGCTTTTGCATGAAGAGGAATCCTTTCACCACCTTCATCCTGCATCTGGCTGTTGCTGACCTTGGGGCTCTCACATACTTATTTGCTTTTTCCATTATATATGAGTTTATTTCCATTCTTATCTTTGTATAGTAACTTGTTCCCAGTATTCGAGTATTTGTTGTTGTTCATGTACAACACTGGTCAATATCTGTTGACAGCCATTAGCATTGACAGGTGTGTTTCTGCTGTCTTCCCACTTTGGCATCGATGCCACCGACCACCACACTTTTCCACCCTTGTGTGTGCCACAATATGGATCACTTCTTTCCTGCTCACTCTAATTGGCATGATTTTTTATCTTTTTGGAGATACAATTAATCCCCTTTTCTATCTGCTTCTAATGAATGCTATACTTTGCCTTCCACTCATGACTGTTTCCACTCTGGTCCTGTTTATAAAAGTTTACTTCAGATCACAAGTGAGGAAGAAGGGAAAAGCTTTAACAGCCATCCTGCTTGCCCTCATCTTCTTAGCTTTCCCATTTACTTGCATTTTATTAATTAAATTTTTCACTCCACATATAGACTATAATGTTGAAATTTATGCAATACCACTTGGGTTATTATACAGCTGCCTGAATAGCAGTATTAACCCACTGATTTATTTCCTGATTGGGAGAAACAAGAGGGCTCGATCCAGGGAGAGCATGAAGGTCATACTCCAGAGACTTTTCAAAGAGGAGGAAAACTGCAGAGAGGAACGAGAAGTTCCAGTTCAAACCCGGATGTGAAGACTTCAAAATAGCTGGGAAAGTGTCATATTCTATCTCTTGGTGTATTTCTTGGCACCTGTTTTCCTCTGTGCTCACTATTTTACTATTCTGGATTCATTTACTCTGTTAATTTTTGTCCTTGTTTTAGCAGTATCGTTAAAAGCCCCTTGGATTGCCCATTTGGCAGGATTAATGCTTTCTATGTTTTAGAAAATGAAATAAAAAGAAATGCCACTTCAACAGACACTGCTTATTATCTGGACGTAGTGATATAGAAATTATAATTGTGTCTCGAGGCCCCTAGACCCACCCCTAGAATAAATACACACGGACACTTATATTAGTTTAACGTTTGGGGCAAATTTTGGCCACAACTTTATTGAAATACAATCACATGAGCGGTGTTGGCTTAGGCATTGACTCCCCACTATAACTGACTCCACCTCTCAGGGTGATTGTCCAATGCGGTAAACCAAATGAGGGAGCAAGCTTGATGAGAACCAATCTAAGCTCACCCTGGGGTTCCTGTGGTCCTGGCATGGCCCTAGCCCCTCAAGTGGACTTGGGACGAGATCCAGGATCCCCAGATTCCTTTAACAGAATACCCAGTTCCTGGAGGGGCAGGTGATGGCCACACCTCCCCTCCCCACAATCCAACTGAGCCAATGCCTAACCACCACCTTATAAGTTGCGATGATTTGCTAAGGGGTAGGTAAAATTTAAATGGCTAAAGCCAATCTGCCAAATGGAAAAAAATTCCTACCAAGCCCCTGTTCCAAAATAGGCAAACCAAACCAAAGCAAGGCCAAGCGACTCTACCTAAACTAGGGAGGGCAGGTGGTTGTTCAGCCGTGCAAATGCAAGTGCCTCACTTGCATCATACTGCTGTTTTTTAAGCACCTAGGATCACGCCACCTACTGGCTATTGGCTAAAGCCACCTGGCATGATCCCAGGGGAATGGCCAGGACTCCCCCCCCCCCCATTTCAACCCTGTCAGGTGAGTTCTTGGGTCCCGAGCACAACCAGGACTCTGTTATGAGGATCCCATCTATGTGCATATAGAAATACACAAAGGTCTGCCATCTACACCATTATAGGGCAATGTGACAATTAGCAGAAGTGATTCATGACATCAATGTTTCTCTGGGGAAAGTTCAGAGAATATTTGAAAACTATATGTGAGGACCATACAACGCTAGTGTATTTTAAAGAAGCTTTGTGAAAAAAATAAGGAATATTGTAAGAATGTAATGAGGAAAGAAAATTTTTATTTAAAGGCAATACTATAATTAAGGAATGTGAAGCTAGGAATTTAACTACGGATGATTGTTAGAGGAGTTGAGGGAGGTCCAAAAAGTTAAAATATGTGATGTGGAAATTTGTATGATTGGAGATTTTATGGAAAAATTTAATAAAAATTTATTATTAAAAAAAATTAGCAGAAGTGATTCATGACATCAATGTTTCTCTATCTTTCCAATAAATTTTTGGAAAAAAACACCAGTGGATACAGGAGGGAGATGGTTCCATATCATGTCACAATGCACTTTCCACTTAATGCCAGCCGTCAAGCTACACTAGACTCCTTTGCATGGTGAAGAACTGAAATCACCATGAATAAAGACTCATCTTGACACATCATTCTTGTCAACACTTATTAAGAAGGATTGGGATGGGGCATGAGAATAAAGCAATCAAGTGAAACCATGCAGTTCACTCTGCACTGCAGAGCAAAGAGTCACCTCTGAGCAGGGGTTAAGATGACTGGGATCCTCTTAAGCTGATTAGCTTTTCACTGGCACAACCTAAGTGTCCCACCACAATGTGCAAAGGCACTAATGCAATTGAGAGGCAGCAAACTGCTCACATAAAAGGCTAACCAAAAATCAGCCTCAGCGAGTAACACTCATCATGAGAATGGCACAAAGCACCTGGTGGGTAACAGGGAGAAATTACTGTCTTCAATCCTAGCTCCTGCAGTCTCTGTCTGTGTTTGTGTCTGTTTCTCTCTCTCTCTCTCTCTCTCTCTCTCTCTCTCTCTCTCTCTCTGTCTCTGTCTCTGTCTCTGTCTCTCTCTCTTAGAGTTTGTGTGCTGGTGTGTGTGTGTGCGATTAAGGAAAGTAAATATGATGCTTCAAAAGAGAGGAATTAACTTGCTGTTGGACTGCTGAAGAAGGATAGAACCCAAGGATTGAGAATGGAATGTGGTCTGAGGTCCAGTTCTTCAATCATCCCAATAATATTTTGGAATGCTTTTGCATATCATTATTGCATATGTAGTTGTTTCCCCCATAATATCAGTTTTGGTTTTGATGCTTTTCTAAGTGTCTCCTCTCAGAGGAAACACCCAACTATCTTCTGCAGAAGTTCAAGCAAGATAGCTCTGGTGGCAGATAACAAGGTCCTGGCATTTAACGGTCATGAACATGTGTCCAGTATATCATTCTCATACAGACTCTTCTATATCACGTATTTCAGTCTCATATGCAGTAATATAGGTTGATACTTTCCATATTTGGGCTCCTGTATCAGCAGGAGGGACAAAGTGAAGATGGACTTGCTTACCACTTGAAAACTCTCTCTTCTCAAGAGTTCCTGCTTGGGACACTGAACTTTAGAAGGCAAGAATCTCCTCCTGAGTTTGTCAAATGCTATCCTGAAACCCAATGTGGAATACAATCATCTTATCACATGATGCTGGCAAATGGGTTACACAGAACTGAAGACATGTGGGAAGGATCCTACACATCTTGCTAAGAGCCAGATGAGGCATCTTAACAATTATTGAAAATCTTCTGATTCCCTGCTGATTCCAGCACCACTTGCTGCTCCTACTCACCTTGCCTGAGGGATGCTGATCCAAAGCTTTTGAAAGGTATGTGAATAGCTAAATTTGATGTCATTTATGAGCAAAGGTAAGAGGGGATCTGTAGCTGAATGGCAATGCTGTGCACCTTTGGCTGATAGGTGGGACAAGCTAACTCCATGGAGTGTTCTGTTAGAAGGATACCAGGTAGATGGCTGGTGAAGACGGCAGGAATTTTTGGTTCCCACATCCAGTCAGAGCAGAAAGTACTAGACAGGATGGACTAACCATTTTTCTTATTCATTACGTTGTAAAAATCTTGCTGTTTGGCTTCTCTATTGTGGGTCTTTTTCTGATTTTCATATTTCTTATCAGTCTTGAAGTCCATAAAAAGGTTAAATATATAGGGATTTGGTTAACACCAAGAAACATAAACCTTATTAAAAATAATTATGAAAAAAAATTGGCTTGAGGTAAAAAGAAATTTAGAAATATGGAGCAGAATGAATTTCTCAATGTTCGGAAAAATATCGGCAATAAGACACACCAACAGGCTAAAGAACAGTTTCTACCTGTGGGCTGTGAGGCTGCTGAATGGAAGGCAGCCACATTGCAGCTGATGTTCGGGGTAGGTGGTCATAGGACAGCACAAAGAGTGTAACAAGGACTGAGAGATTGTGGGTAGGGGGGGGACTCATTTAATCTCACTGTAAACAAGTGGTTCAGTGACAATAAAGTATTTCTATTTCTAATATGAGTGTCTCACATTCATATGGTTGAGCTTTGTAGCCAAAACAGACTCCACATTTGTTTCTTTTCTCCTGGTAGGAAGAGCCATGGAAGGAGTAGCTCAGAAGTAGAGATCTAGCAAGATGAGCGATGATGGCCTGGGATCCTGGTCCCCTTGGAATGCTTCATGGGAAGATATTGGAGCAGAAAATGGAACCGACCTCCTAACCCCCGAGGACGGTTTTGATCATGAATTATCAACATATAGTATAGCAGACATTCTTATCCCCATCTTCATTTTACTTATTAGCATTTTTGGAATCATTGGGAATGGAACTGTCATCTGGTTTCTTGGCTTTTGCATGAAGAGGAATCCTTTCACCACCTTCATCCTGCATCTGGCTGCGGCTGACCTTGGGGCTCTCATGAGCTTATCTTCGCTTTCGATTATGAGAATTTTCAATTTATTTCCATTCTTACCTTTGTATATTTACTTGTTCCCAGTATTCGAATATTTGTTGTTGTTCATGTACAACACTGGTCAATATCTGTTGACAGCCCTCAGCATGGACAGGTGTGTTTCTGTCGTCTTCCCACTTTGGCATAGATGCCACCGACCACCACACTTTTCCACCCTTGTGTGTGCCTTAATATGGATCATTTCTTTCCCGTTCAATGTAATCGGAATTATTTATTATCTTTTTAGAGATATAATGAATCCCCTTTTCTATCTGCTTCTAATGAATGCTACACTTTGCCTGCCACTCATGACTGTTTCCACTCTGGTCCTGTTTATAAAAGTTTACTTTAGATCACAACAAAGGAAGAAGGGAAAAGCTTTAACAGTCATTATACTTGTCATCTTCTTCCTCTTCTTAGCTTTCCCATTTACTTGCATTTTATTAATCCGTTTTTTCACTCCACTTATAGACTATAACGTGGAATCTGTTGGGTTATTATGCAGCTGCCTGAATAGCAGTATTAACCCACTGATTTATTTCCTGATTGGTAGAAACAAGAGGGCTCAATCTAGGGAGAGCATGAAGGTCATACTCCAGAGACTTTTCAAAGAGGAGGAAAACTGCAGAGAGGAACGAGAAGTTCCAGTTCAAACCCGGATGTGAAGACTTCAAAATAGCTGGGAAAGTGTCATATTCTATCTCTTTGTGTATTTCTTGGTACTTGTTTTCCTCTGTACTCACTATTTTACTATTTTGGAATCATTTACTCTGTTAATTTTTGTCCTTGTTTTAGCAGTATCGTTAAAAGCCCCTTGGATTGCCCATTTGGCAGGATTAATGCATTGCATGTTTTAGAAAATGAAATAAAAATAAATGCCTCTTTAACAGTGTGAGTTGAGTGGGATGATTTGCTAAATGGTATAGAAAACAGATTAATTGCCAAAGGGAATGAAGTAAAGAAATCTTCACATGTAGAGCTCAAATGTTTGAAGAAAACAGAAGAAAAGATTTCTCCCAGATTTTTAAAAAAGTGCATGATAGAACATTCCGCCAGTACAATCCCTATTTTATGTGCTATTTTTTTAGAAAAAGAGGTGCAGAAACTCACCATGAAGACCTCCCTTGTTCTTTTACAATTGCAACGGCACGCACCTGAGAGGTGCTGAAACTGAGTTCCAATTAGTTACGGCTAAAAAAGAGCACTGCTTATTATCTGGATGTAGTGATATAGAAATTATAATTGCGTATTGAGACCCCAAGACATACCCCTGAAATAAATACACACGGACACTTATATTAGTTTAACGTTTGGGGCAAATTTTGGCCACAACTTTGTTGAAATACAATCACATGAGCGGTATTGGCTTAGGCATTGACTCCCCACTATAACTGACTCCACCTCTCAGGGTGATCGTCAAATGTGGTAAACCAAATGAGGGAGCAAGCTCGATGAGAACCAACCTAAGCTCACCCTGGGGTTCCTGTGGTCCTGCCATGGCCCTAGCCCCTCAATCAGACTTTGGGCGAGATCCAAGACCCCCAGGTTCCTTTAACAGAATACCCAGTTCCTGGAGGGGCAGGTGATGGCCACACCTCCCCTCCCCACAATCCAACTGAGCCAATGCCTAACCACCACCTTACAAGTTGTGATGATTTGCTAAGGGGTAGGCAAAAATTAAATGGCTAAAGCCAATCTGCCAAATGGAAAAAAAATCCTACCAAGCCCCTGTTCCAAAAAAGGCAAACCAAACCAAAGCAAGGCCAAGCGACTCTACCTGAACTTGGGAGGGTGGGTGGTTGTTCAGCCGTGCAAATGCTAGTGCCCCACTTGCATCACACTGCTGTTTTTAAAGAACCTGGGATCACACAACCTACTGGCTACTGGCTAAAGCCAGCTGGCATGATCCCAGGCGAATGACCAGGACTTACTGCTCTCCCCGCCCCCCGCCCCAATTTTAACCCTGTCAGGTGAGCTCTTGGGACCCGAGTGCAACCAGGACTCCATTATGAGGATCCCATCTATGTGCATATAGAAATACACAAAGTTCTGCCATCTACACCATTATAGGGCAATGTGACAATTAGCAGAAGTGATTCATGACATCAATGTTTCTCTATCTTTCCAATAAAGCCATTGGAAAAAACACCAGGGATGCAGGAGGGAGATGGTTCCATATCATGTCACAATGCACTTTCCACTCAATGCTAGCCATTGAGGCTATATCCAAACCTACACTAGACTCCTTTGCATGGTGAAAAACCAAAATCACCATTGATAAAGACTCACCTTGACACATCATCCTACTAAGTAGGATTGGGATGAGGCATGAGAATAAAGCAGTCAGGTTAAACCATGCAGTCCACTCTGCATTCCAGAGCAAAGAGTCACCTCTGAGCAGGGGAGAAGATGACTGGGCTCCTCTTAAGCTGATTTGCTTTTCACTGGCACAACCTAAGTGACCCACCACAGTGTGCAAAGGCTCTAATGCAATTGAGAGGAAGCAAGCTGCTCACATAAAAAGCTAACCAAAAATCAGCCTGAGCAAGTAACACTCATCATGAGAATGGCACAAAGCACCTGATGGGTAACAGGGAGAGATTACTGTCTTCAATCCTAGCTCCTGCAGTCTCTGTGTCTTTCTGTCTGACTGTCTGTCTTTCTCTCTCTCTCTCTCTCTTAGTGTGTGTGTGCTTGTGTCTGTGTGTGTGCGATTAATGAAAGTAAATATGATGCTTCAAAAGAGAGGAATTAACTTGCTGTTGGACTGCTGAAGAAGGATAGAACCCAAGGATTGAGAATGGAATGTGTTCTGAGGTCCAGTTCTTCAATCCTCCCAATAATATTTTGGAATGCTTTTGCATATCATTATTGCATATGTAGTTGTTTCCCCCATAATATCAGTTTTGGTTTTGATGCTTTTCTAAGTGTCTCCTCTCAGAGGAAACACCCAACTATCTTCTGCAGAAGTTCAAGCAAGATAGCTCTGGTGGCAGATAACAAGGTCCTGGCATTTAACGGTCATGAACATGTGCCCAGTATATCATTTTCATACAGACTCTTCTATATCACGTATTTCAGTCTCATATGCAGTAATATAGGTTGATACTTTCCATATTTGGGCTCCTGTATCAGCAGGAGGGACAAAGTGAAGATGGGCTTGCTTACCGCTTGCAAACCCTCTTTTCTCAAGAGTTCCTGCTTGGGACACTGAACTTTAGAAGGCAAGAATCTCCTCCTGAGTTTGTCAAATGCTATCCTGAGACCCAATGTGGAATACAATCATCTTATCACATGATGCTGGCAAATGGGTTACACAGAACTGAAGACATGTGGGAAGGATCCTACACATCTTGCTAAGAACCAGATGAGGCATCTTAACAATTTCTGCAAATCTTCCAATTACCTGCTTATTCCAGCACCACTTGCTGCTCCCACTCACCATGCCGGAGGGATGCTGGTCCAAAGCTTTTGAAAGTTATGTGAATAGCTAAAGTTGATGTCATTCATTAGCAAAGGTAAGAGGGGATCTGTAGCTGAATGGCAATGCTGTGCACCTTTGGCTGATAGGTGGGGCAAGCTAACTCCCTGGAGTGTTCTGTTAGAAGGATACCAGGTGGATGGCTGGTGGAGACGGCAGGAATTTTTGGTTCCCACACCAGTCAGAGCAGAAAGTACTAGGCAGGATGGACTAAAGGTTTGTCTAATTCATTACACATTGTAAAAATCTTGGTGTCTGGCTTATCTATTGTGGGTCTTTTCCGATTTTCATATTTCTTATCAATCTCAATTTGACTTGAGTTTTATTTTATTCACTTTTGTTAAAAATCACATTTTAATAATAATAAAAAACAGATGCCTTCCCAATTCATTCTGGCTTTTCTTTTCTTAAACACAAGAGGTGTTCAACTCCTTCTCCCACTCCTCTTCTCCACCACCCAGCCATTATACCCTCAATGTCTGCAACACGAGAGGTTAGTGGTCTGAGGTCCACAACTTCAATCATCCCCATAATATTTTGGAATGCTTTTGCCTATCATCATTACATATATAGTTCCTTTCCCCATAATATCAGTTTTGGTTTAGATACTTTTATAAGTGTCTCCTCTCACAGGAAACACCCAACTATCTTCTGCAGAAGCTCAAGCAAGATATCTCTGGTGGCAGATAACAAGGGCCTGGCATTGCGTTTTTCAGGTTGTGTTTTTTCAGGTTATGGACGTGCCAAAACACAGAAGTACTGGAATGGGTTACTTCTCGGTTTTGGCGGTTGCGTGTGCGCAGAAGCACTAAATCGTTCTTTGCGCATGCACAGAAGAACCGAATCGCAACCCACGCATGCGAAGACGCACCACTTCAGGTTGCAAATACTGCGGGTTGCGAACGTGCATCCCGCACGGATCAAGTGTCCACTTTACACCATTCTCATACAGAGTCTTCTATATCACATATTTAAGTCTCATGTGCAGTAGTATCAAGTTGATACTTCCCATGTTTGGGCTCCTGTATCTCTCTCTCTCTCACACACACACACACAGAGAGAGAGAGAGAGAGAGAGAGAGAGAGAGAGAGAGAGAGAGAGAGAGAGAGAGAGATACCATCTCTTGTTCTGGCTAGATTGCAGCCTTATTCAGATTGAGCATTTATTTTTTTCCTCTGCCAGGACTTCGACCGCCCATAAACTGGACCGTGACAAGTATTTGTTCTACTCTGAACTCTGGGAAGACAGAGAGGTAAACCCTCTTTCCATTATTTTCCCTGGCAGAATTATATATTATATTATTTTTTGAATTCATATACTGTCCTATAGCTGGAGGTCTCAGATGAGTGATTCTGGCAGTACTTTGTGGTTCTTTTACTTTGTTCTTGGCTATTATTTAATTTTAATAATAATAATAATAATAATAATAATAATAATAATAATAATAATATCTGCTATACCAGCTTATGCAGTGACAGTGATGGGGCTCTCTGACCGAAAGTCAAGCATTTTTCTAATTAAAAATTGTCAGTGGGCCATACTCCATAAGCTCGGAGAGTGGAGAAAATAAATGTCAACAATGAGGTATTTGTGCTGGGAAACATCCTGGAAATCCGGTGAATAGAATTGGGCATTGATGTCAGAAGTTCTGAATGGTTATTTGTCGTAAGCCCACCTAACTCTCCTCCACCTCCCACTGATCCTGAAGCCATAGTACATCAAATATATATATCTATCAAACATAAGACACATCATAAGTCATGAAGGGAAACTGAAGAGTTGGCCTTTATGAAGAGCTTGTTTTATGAATTATTTTCTTATTATGATGTGTCTTGTGTTTGATACACCCTTGTATGCATATCATTTATTGTGTACTCACAATGCTGTTAACTGGCTTGAACATGGGAAGATAAAGGTAAAACATGGCATCATCAGTAAGGATATTTTTGTATCCTGGTTGCCTGGTTCCTTCTGCCTAGAACTTGCTTACCCACTTTCCTTAAGAACTCCGTTGTATGACATGAAGCTTTAGAAGTTAAGATTCTCCTCCTACATCAGCCATATTGATAACCAATGGTGGGGGAAAATCTTACCACGTGATATTGAGAAGCTGCTGAAGAACAGATAAAAATTAGTGGCTGGAGCTCTGAACATCTAGCTGGAAACTTTGACGAAACATCTGCTGTTTCTTTGGAGTTACATTCATTTCTGAAAATGCTCTGTCCCCCTACTTTTATCAGCACAGAATATTCTACTTCCTTCTGCCTTCCACACACCATCTCCTAAGGGGGGGGGGTGTCAGGAACTGGGCTCCTCTTAAACTGATTCATTTTGGACTTGAACAAACTAATTGCCCCAGCACAATGCGCTAATGCGCTTATCCAACCCACTGGCAGCAAGCAGCTCACCCATTCTAAAAGTGACATCAACAGCTAACAGAATGTCAGCCTAAACAGGGAACACTCAGTATCAAAATGGCACGAAATAACCAGTGGCTTTTGGGGGGGAATTACTTTCCTCAAATCTAGCTCATGCAGTCTCTCTGTGTGTGTTGGTTGGTGTGTGTGTGTGTGTGTGTGTGTGAGAGAGAGAGAGAGAGAGAGAGAGCTCCACAACTCAAACCTACAGCACTCAGTTACGATGCTTTCAAAAGATGTTCACTTCTAACTCTATCTCTCTTGTTCTTTTTTGTTTTTTAACTAATTTTTATTCTTTTTCATTGAAAATCTTCCAATTAATGACAAATCAAAGCAAATCATTCCATATTAGAATAATAGCAGTACCACCAATTATATATTCTCCACAACCCAACCAATGTCTACGACACAAGACATTAGTTTCTGATCTTAAGGCTGAGTCAGAGAGCAGAGGAAGAGAATTTGAATTCTAAAATGATGTGCTTACTGATGTTGTGAATGTAGTTTTTTTACTCAGAGGAAAGATCCACAACACATCGGCGAACTCCATTTCCCTCCAAAGCCTTGGAAACTGATAAGTTGTGACAAACATTCTTGTGAACCATATTCTTAAAGTGTTTGTTTATCAGTCATGAATTCCCACTATAGCATGTCTCTTTTATTATTGTTTGAGTGCCTCAGTTTAATATGGTTGGGTTTATAAGCCAAAACTGACTTCACATTTGTTTATTTTCTCCAGGTAGGAAGAGCAATACAAGGAGTAGCTCAAAAGTAGAGATACAGCAAGATGAAAAATGATGGCCTGGGATCCTGGTCCTCTTTGAATGCTTCAGGGGAAGATATTGGAGCAGAAAATGGAACTGACCTCCTAACCTCCCAGGATGGTTTTGATCATGAATCATCACTATATCTTATAGCAGTAAATATTCTATATTTCTTAATTCTAGTTATTAGCATTTTTGGACTTATGGGGATTGGGACTGTCATCTGGTTTCTTGGTTTTTGCATGAAGAGGAATCCTTTCACCACTTTCATACTAAATCTGGCTGTTGCTGACCTTGGGGCCCTCATTTGCTTATCTTCTTATTTGATTGTGTATCTTGTGGTGTCACTTTCATCCTTATCTGTGGATATTAGCTTGTGTGTACAGTTGTTTGAGTTTTTCTTGTTGTTCATGTACAACACTGGTCAATACCTGTTGACGGCCATTAGCATGGACAGGTGTGTTTCTGTTGTTTTCCCCCTTTGGCATCGGTGCCACCGACCACCATACTTTTCCACCTTTGTGTGTGCCACAATATGGATCATTTCTTTCCTGTTCTCTGTAATCAACTTGATTCTTTTTATTTTTAATATTTTTCTGGACCTCCTTTTCTACCAGCTTCTGTTAAATGCTGTTCTTTTCCTCCCACTTATGACTGTCTCCTCTCTGATCCTGTTTATAAAAGTTTGGTTTCAATCACAACAGAGGAAGAAGGGAAAAGCTTTGACAGCCATCCTACTTGCCCTCATGATCTTCCTCTTCTTAGCTTTCCCATTTACTTGCATTTCATTAATCTATTTTTTTCAATCCACCTTTGGACTATGATGTTTCATCTTTTAAAGTATCTGTTGTGTTATTATGCAGCTGCCTGAATAGCAGTATTAACCCACTGATTTATTTCCTGATTGGGAGAAACAAGAGGGCTCAGTCTAGGGAGAGCATGAAGGTTGTACTCCAGACACTTTTCAAAGAGGAGGAAAGCTGCAGAGAGGAACGAGAAGTTCCAGTTCAAAGCCGGATGTGAAGACTTCAAACTAGCTAGGAAAGCTTCATTTTCTATCTCTTGGTGTATTTCTTGGTACTTGTTTTCCTCTGTACTCACTATTTTTTATTATTTTGGATTCATTTACTCTGTTAATTTTTGTCCTCGTTTCAGTAGTATCGTTACAAGCCCCTTGGATTCCCTAATTTACAGGATAAGTGTTTTACATGTTTGAGAAAATGAAATAAAAAGAAATGCCACTTCAACAGACTTTGACAAGAGGGATGACTTGCTAAATGGTATAGAAAAGAGATTCATTGCCAAAGTGAATGAAGTAAAGAAATCTTCACACGTAGGGCCCAAATGTTTGAAGAAAGCAGAAGAAAATATTTTCCCCAGATTTTTTGAAAAAAGTGCATTATGGGACATTCCACCAGTATAACCCCTATTTTCTGTGCTATTTTTCTAGAAAAAGAGTGCAGAAACTCACTATAAAGGCCTCCTTTGTTCTATTACAATTTCAATGGCACCCATCTGAGAGGTGCAGGAAAAGAGTTCCGGAGAGTTTTTTGGGTGAAATCCAGAGCATACGGGGGGGGAGGGGGTTTCCATATCATGCATCAATGCACTTTCCACTCAATGCTAGCCATCAAGCCTATATCCAAATCTACACTAGACTCTTTTGCATGGTGAAGAACTGAAATCACCATGGATAAAGACTCACCTTGACACATCATTCTGGTCAATACTTATTAAGAAGGACTGGGATGGGGCATGAGAATAAAGCAGTCAGGTGAAACCATGCAGTCCACTGTGCATTGCAGAGCAAAGAGTCACCTCTGAGCGGGGGGGGGGGATGATTGGGCTCCTCTTAAGCTGATTAGCTTTTCACTGGCACAAGCTAAGTGACCCACCACAGTGTGCAAGCTGCTCACATAAAAGGTTAACCAAAAATGAGCATGAGCAAGTAAGACGCATCATCAGTGACAGAGAAAGATTACTGTCTTCAAACCCAGCTCCTGCAGTCTCTGTATCTCTCTGTCTGTCTTTCTCTCTCTTAGTGCACAATTAATGAAAGTAAATCTGATGTTTCAAAAGAGAGGAATTAACTTCCTGTTGGAATGATGCAGAAGGATTGAACCCAAGGATTGAGAACTGGATTTGGACTGAGGCCCAGAACTTTAATTACCCCCATAATGTTTTGGAATGCTTTTACATATCATTTTTGCATATATAGTTATTTTTCCCATTATATAAGTTTTGGGTTTGATGCGTTTGTAAATGTCTCCTCTCACAGGAAACACCCAACTATCTTCTGCAGAAGTTCAAACAAGATAGCTCTGGTGGCAGATAATAAGGTCCTGGCATTTAACGGTCATGGACATGTGCCCAGTAGACCATTCTCATACAGAGTCTTCTATATCACATATCTAAGTCTCATGTACAGTAATATCAAGTTGATATTTCTCATGTTTGCCCTCCTATATCCAAAATTAAACCACCATTGCATAAGAGGCATGCTTTGTGTAGCACTGAGAGGGACATAAAAACCACAGAACAACCCAAAGAATGGGAAATGGAATGACTTAATTGAAAAAACTAAGAACAAGGTGGAAGGGGGCATGCAGTAGGTCTCTCTCTCTCTCTCTCTCACACACACACACACAGAGAGAGAGAGAGAGAGGGGGGGAGGGAGAGGGAGAGGGAGAGGGAGAGGGAGAGGGAGAGGGAGAGGGAGAGGGAGAGGGAGAGGGAGAGGGAGAGAGAGAGAGAGAGAGAGAGAGAGAGAGAGAGAGAGAGAGACCATCTCTTGGTCTGGCTAGATTGCAGCCTTATTCAGAAAGAGATTTTTTTTCCTTATCACCAGTATGGAATGAAGTGTACTCCCCCCCAAAAAAGAGAGGCTTTAAAGGATTGATGCATCTGGCACTCAATGTGGATTACTGATTTCAGGTTGACCACAGGATTTTAGCATTGAGCAGGCGGTTAAAATAGATGTCCTCCAAAGTGCATTATCTTCATGTTATTTTAGATATGTGCCCAGTATACCATTCTCATACAGAGTCTTCTATACCACATATTTCAATCTCATATGCAGTAATATCAAGTTCATACTCCCCATGTTTTGGCTCCTGTAGCATAAAAGACATAAAACCCCTAGAACAACCCAAAGAAAACTCAGTGGAATGAGATATTGAATGTGTGAGTGTGAAAAAAACTTAGAACCTGATGCAAGTAGGTCTCTCTCTCTCTCTCTCTCTCTCTCTCTCTCTCTCACGCGCACACACACACACTCACACACAAACAAACACACAGACACACACATTCCCTTGATCTGGCTAGATTGCAGCCTTATTCAGACTGAGAATTAATTTTTTTTCTTGTCGCCAAGATGGAATGAACAGTACTTGATATCAATAAATAGAGGCTGTAAAGAACTGGTGCATATGGGATCGGACAGAAGTGTGGCCACACCCCACCAAAAAAAGCAGATTGGCCTCCCACACATGTCAAAGTTGTCCCAAGGGGGTTGGAAAACTAACGCGATTAAGGCCTGCCAGCAGAACATCACGGGGGAGGAGAGTACTGTTGAGCTCAGAAGCAGTTGTGGTCTTCCTTGAACCATCTGTTTGGCCACTGTGAGACCAGGACAATTGATGACAAGGGCCACTGACCTGATCTAGCAGGACTCTCTTTTTTGTTCTTCAGATATATTTCTCCACCCCAGTCTACGTTCTTCCCCTGCAGAACCAACCGCAAGCTGATTACTCTCTGAATACACTGGTTAGTCTTTCTGTTAATGGGTCAGGTGACACTCTAATCAAGAAAGATGTTTCTCCAGATAGGGACAAAAAGAAGTTGGACTTGCTTACCACTTGCAAACTCTCTCTTCTCAAGTGTGCATGCTTGGGAAACTGAACTTTAGAAGGCAAGAGTCTCCTCCTGAGTTTGCCAAATGCTATCCTGAGACCCAATGCACAAAGCAACCAGCTTATCACATGATGCTGGCAAATGGATCACACAGAACTGAACACACATGGGCAGAATCCTACAAATCTTGCTAAGAACCAGATGAGGCGTCTTAACAATTTCTGCAAATCTTCTGATTACCTGCTTATTCCAGCACAACTTGCTGCTGCCACTCACCATGCCGGAGGGATGCTGATCCAAAGTTTTTGAGAGCAATGTGAGTAGCTACTTTTGATGTCATTCATTAGCAAAGGTAAGAGGGGATCTGTAGCTGAATTACAATGCTGTGCACCTTTGGCTGATAGGTGGGACAAGTTAACTCCATGGAGTGTTCTGTTAGAAGGATACCAGGTAGATGGTTGGTGAAGACGGCAGGAATTTTTAGTTCCCAGAGCAGAAAGTACTAGGCAGGATAGAGTAATGGTTTGTCTAATACATTCCACATTGTAAAACTCATAGTAAAGGTAAAGGTACCCCTGCCCGTACGGGCCAGTCTTGACAGACTCTGGGGTTGTGCGCCCATCTCACTTAAGAGGCCAGGGGCCAGCGCTGTCCGGAGACACTTCCGGGTCACGTGGCCAGCGTGACATCGCTGCTCTGGCGAGCCAGAGCTGCACACGGAAACGCCGTTTACCTTCCCGCTGGTAAGCGGTCCCTATTTATCTACTTGCACCCGGAGGTGCTTTCAAACTGCTAGGTTGGCAGGTGCTGGGACCGAGCAGCGGGAGCGCACCCCGCAGCAGGGATTCGAACCACCGACCTTTCGATCAGCAAGTCCTAGGCGCTGAGGCTTTAACCCACAGCGCCACCTGTGTCCGTAAAACTCATGCTGTCTGGCTAATCTATTGTGGGTTTTTTTTTCCTTCTAATTTTCATATTTCTTAACAATCCCAATTCAACTTGAGTTTTATTTATCCACTTTTGTTCAAAATCACATTTTAATAACAATAAAATTACACATGCCTTCCCAATTCATTCCGGAATCACAAGACCTGTTCAACTCCTTCTCACACTCCTCTTCTCCAACACCCAACCAACCAATGTCCAAGACACAAGATGTTACTTTCTGATCTTAAGGCTGAGTCAGAGAGCAGAAGAAGAGAATTTGAGTTCTAAAACTATATGTATACTGATATTGTGAATGTAATTTTTTTACTAAGTGCAAAGATCCACAACACATCGGCAAACTCCATTTCCCCCCTGAGTCTTTGAAACTGATAAGTTGTAACAAACATTCCAATGTCTATATTCCTAAAGTGTTCATCAATCATGATTTCCCACTATAGCATGTCTCTTTTGTAATTGTTTGAGTGTCTCAGTTTCATACGATTGAGCTTTACAGCTAAAACTGACTCCACATTTGTTTATTTTCTCCTGGTAGTAAGATCTATACAAGAAAAAGCACCCAAAAGTACTCAAAAGTACAGATACAGCAAGATGACCAATGATGGCCTGGGATCCTGGTCCACATTGAATACTTCATTGGAAGATATTGAAGCAGAAAATGGAACTGACCTCTTAACCCCCCAGGATGGTTTTGATTATGAATTATCACCATATCATATAGCAGACATTCTTATCTCCATCTCCATTTTACTTATTAGCATTTTTGGAATCATTGGGAATGGAACTGTCATCTGGTTTCTTGGCTTTTGCATGAAGAGGAATCCTTTCACCACCTTCATCCTGCATCTGGCTGCGGCTGACCTTGGGGCTCTCATATGCTTAACTTCTCTTTTGATTATGTATCTTCTGCAGTCATTTTTACACACAATTGGCTATATTGACCAGGTGGACACAATTGCCTACATTTATTTGTGGGTAACGTATTTTTTTCTGTTCATGTACAACACTGGTCAATATCTGTTGACAGCCATTAGCATGGACAGGTGTGTTTCTGTCATTTTCCCCCTTTGGCATCGGTGCCACCGACCACCACACTTTTCCACCCTTGTGTGTGCCACAATATGGATCACTTCTTTCCTGCTCACTGTAATCTTCATCATTCTTTTTATTTTTAGAGTTACAACAAATCTCCTTTTCTACCTCCTTCTCATGAATGCTATACTTTGCCTTCCACTCATGACTGTTTCCACTCTGGTCCTGTTTATAAAAGTTTGCTTCAGATCACAACAGAGGAAGAAGGGGAAAGCTTTAACAGCCATCCTGCTTGCTCTCCTCTTCTTCCTCTTCTTAGCTTTCCCATTTACTTGCATTTTATTAATCAGATTTTTCAATCCACTTATAGATTATAATGACGATTTTTTTGCAATACCAGTTGGGTTATTATGCAGCTGCCTGAATAGCAGTATTAACCCACTGATTTATTTCCTGATTGGGAGAAACAAGAGGGCTCGATCCAGGGAGAGCATGAAGGTCATACTCCAGAGATTTTTCAAAGAGGAGGAAAACTGCAGAGAGAAACGAGAAGTTCCAGTTCAAACCCGGATGTGAAGACTTCAAAATACCTGGGAAAGTTTCATTTTCTATCTTGGTGTATTTTTTGGTACTTGTTTTCCTCTGTGCTCACTATTTTATTATTTTGGATTTATTTACTCTGTTACTTTTTGTCATCAATTCAGGAGTATCATTAAAAGCCCCTTGGATTGCCAATTTCACAGGATAAATGTTGTATATGTTTTAGAAAAAGAAATAAAAAGAAATGCCTCTTTAACAGTGTGAGTTGAGTGGGATGATTTGCTAAATGGTATAGAAAACAGATTCATTGCCAAAGGGAATGAAGTAAAGAAATCTTCACATGTAGAGCTCGAATGTTTGAAGAAAACAGAAGAAAAGATTTCTCCCAGAGTTTTTTAAAAAGTGCATGATAGAACATTCCACCATTACAATCCCTATTTTCTGTGCTATTTTTCTAGAAAAAGAGGTGCAGAAACTCACCATAAAGACCTCTCTTGTTCTTTTACAATTTCAACAGCACGCACCTGAGAGTTGCTGAAACTTAGTTCCAATTAGTTACGGCTAAAAAGAGCACTGCTTATTATCTGGACGTAGTGATATAGAAATTATAATTGCGTCTTGAGGCCCCTAGACCCACCCCTAGAATAAATACACATGGACACTTATATTAGTTTAACGTTTGGGGCAAATTTTGGCCACAACTTTATTGAAATACAATCACATGAGCGGTATTGGCTTAGGCATTGACTCCCCACTATAACTGACTCCACCTCTCAGGGTGATCGTTAAATGCGGTAAACCAAATGAGGGAGCAAGCTTGAAGAGAACCAACCTAAGCTCACCCCATGGTTCCTGTGGTCCTGGCATGGCCCTAGCCCCTCAATCAGACTTTGGGCGAGATCCAAGACCCCCAAATTCCTTTAACAGAATACCCAGTTCCTGGAGGGGCAGGTGATGCCCACACCTCCCCTCCCCACAATCCAACTGAGCCAATGCCTAACCACCACCTTACAAGTTGCGATGATTTGCTAAGGGGTAGGCAAAAATTAAATGGCTAAAGCCAATCTGTCAAATGGAAAAAAAGTCCTATCCAGCCCCTGTTCCAAAACAGGCGACCCAAACCAAAGCAAGGCCAAGCGACTCTACCTAAACCAAGGAGGGTGGGCAGGTGTTCAGTGGTGCAAATGCAAGTGCCTCACTTGCATCACACTGCTGTTTTTAAAGCACCTGGGATCACACAACCTCCTGGCTATTGGCTAAAGCCAGCTGGCATGATCCCAGGGGAATGACCAGGACTTACTGCTCCTCCCCCTCCCCCATTTTAACCCTGTCAGGTGAGCTCTTGGGTCCCGAGCGCAACCAAGACTCTGTTATGAGGATCCCATCTATGTGCATATTGAAATACACAAAGTTCTGCCTTCTACACCTTTATAGGGCAATGTGACAATTAGCAGACGTTATTAATGACATCAATGTTTCTCTATCTTTCCAATAATTTTTTTGAAAAAAAACACCAGAGCATACAGAGGGGAGATGCTTCCATATCATGCCACAATGCACTTTCCACTCAATGCCAGCCATCAAGCCTATATTCAAACATACACTAGACGCCTTTGCATGGTGAAGAACTGAAATTGCCATGGATAAAGACTCACCTTGACACATCATTCTACATAAAGAGCTAACTGCATAAAGAGCTGCTTACATAAAGAGCTAACCAAAAATCAGCCTGAGCAAGTAACACTCATCATCAAAAGGACACAAATCACCTAATGGGTGGCAGGGAAAGATTACTGCCTTCCAACCCAGCTCCTACAATCTGTGTGTGTGTGCGTGCGCGTGAGTAACGAAAGTACCGTAAATCTAATTATTCAAAACAGAGAAATCAGCTTGCTGTTGGACTGATGCAGAAGGATTGAACCCAAGGATAGAGAATTGTATATGGTGTGAGTCCCAGAACTTTAATTACCCCCATAATGTTTTGTAATTCTTTTATATATCATTATTGCATAAATAGCTATTTTCCCCATAATATAAGTTTTGGGTTTGATGCTTTTCTAAGTGTCTCCTCTCAGAGGAAACACCCAACTATCTTCTGCAGAAGTTCAAGCAAGATAGCTCTGGTGGCAGATAACAAGGTCCTGGTATTTAACGGTCATGAACATGTGCCCAGTATATCATTCTCATACAGACTCTTCTATATTACATATTTCAGTCTCATATGCAGTAATATCAGGTTGATACTTTCCATGTTTGGGCTCCTGTATCGGCAGGAGGAACAAAGAGAAGTTGGACTTGCTTACCACTTGCAAACTCTCTCTTCTCAAGAGTTCCTGCTTGGGAAACTGAACTTTAGAAGGCAGTGTCCTCCTGAGTTTGTCAAATGCTATCCTGAGACCCAATGCGGAATACAATCCTCTTATCACATGATGCTGGCAAATGGATTATACAGAACTGAAGACACATGAGCAGAATCCTACACATCTTGCTAAGAACCAGATGAGGCGTCTTAACAATTTCTGCAAATCTTCTGATTATCTGCTTATTCCAGCACCACTTGCTGCTCCCACTCACCATGCCGGAGGGATGCTGATCCAAAGTTTTTGAGAGCAATGCGAATAGCTACTTTTGATGTCATTCATTAGCAAAGGTAAAAGGGGATCTGAGGCTGAATGACAATGCTGTGCACCTTTGGCTGATAGGTGGGACAAGCTAATTCCCTGGAGTGTTCTGTTAGAAGGATACCAGGTGGATGGCTGGTGAAGATGGCAGAAATTTTTGGTTCCCACATTCAGTCAGAGCAGAAAGTACTAGGCAGGATAGAGTAATGGTTTGTCTAATACATTCCACATTGTAAAAATCTTGCTGGCTAATCTATTGTAGGTCTTTCTCTAAATTTCATATTTCTTATCAATCTCAATTCGATTTGAGTTTTATTTTATCCACTTTTGTTAAAAATCACATTTTAATAATAATAGAATATCAGATGCCTTCTTAATTCATTCTGGCTTTTGTTTCCGTAAACACAAGAGCTGTTGAACTCCTTCTCCCACTCCTCCTCTTCTGCCTTCTACAGCTTTATAGGGCAATGTGACAATTGGCAGAAGTGATTCATGATATCAATGTTTCTCTATCTTTCCAATAAAGTTTTTTGGGGGTAAACCAGAGGATGGGGGGGGGGTTCCATATCATGCCTCAATGCACTTTCCACTCAATGCTAGCCATCAAGCCTATATCCAAAGCTACACTAGACTCCTTTGCATGGTGAAGAACCAAAATCATCTTGACACATCATTCTAGTCAATACTTATTAAGAGGGATTGGGATGGGGCATGAGAATAAAGCAGTCAGGTGAAATAATGCAGTCCACTGTGCATTGCAGAGCAAAGAGTCAACTCTGAGCAGGGGGGAAGATGATTGGGCTCGTATTAAGCTGATTAGCTTTTCACTGGCACAATCTAAGTGACCCACCACAGTGTGCAAAGGCTCTAATGCAACTGAGAGGCAGCAAACTGCTCACATAAAAGGCTAAGCAAAAATCAGCCTGAGCACGTAACACTCATCATCAGAATGGCACAAAACCCTGATGGGTGGCAGAGAAAGATAACTGTCTTCAAACCCAGCTCCTACGGTCTCTGTCTCTCTCTCTGTATTTCTCTGTCTGTCTGTCTCTCTCTCTCTTAGTGTGTGTTTGTGTGTCTGTCTCTCTCTCTCTTAGTGTGTGTTTGTGTGTGTGTGTGCGCACACGCACACACGCGCACAATTAATCCAAGTAAATCTGATGTTTCAAAAGAGAGGAATTAACTTGCTGTTGGACTGATGCAGAAGGATTGAACCCAAGGATTGAGAACTGGATGTGGTCTGAGACCCAGACCTTTAATTACCCCCAGTATGTGTTGCATGTCATTATTGCATATATAGTTATTTTCTATCTTCTGCAGAAGTTCAAGCAAGATAGCTCTGGTGGCAGATAACAATGTCCTGGCATTTAACGGTCATGAACATGTGCCCAGTAGACCATTCTCATACAGAGTCTTCTATATCACATATCTAAGTCTCATGTGCAGTAATATCAAGTTGATACTTCCCATGTTTGGGCTTCTGTATCCAAAACTATACCACCATTGCATAAGAGGCATGTTTTGTGTAGCGCTGAGAGGGGCATAAAACCCCCAGAAGAACCCCCCAAAAATTCAGTGGAATGGGATATGAAATGTCTAAATGGAAAAAACTAAGAACCAGGCATTCTGTAGGTCTGTGTGTGTGTGTGTGTGTGTGTGTGTGTGTGAGAGAGAGAGAGAGAGAGAGAGAGAGAGAGAGAGAGAGAGAGAGAGAGAGAGAGAGAGAGCGCATCTCTTGGTAGATTGCAGCCTTATTCAGACTGAGAATTTGTTTTTTTCCTTGTTGCCAGGATGGATTAAAGAGTATATAAATAAAAATAGAGGCTTTAAAATATTGATACATGTGGGATTGGGCTGAAGTGTGTTGAAGTCCCACCAAAAAAAGCCGATCAGCCTCCCACACATGTCAAAGTTTTCCCAACGGGATTGGAAAATTAAGGAGATTAAGGCCTGCCAGCAGATCATCATGGGGGAGGAGAGTCCTGTTGTGTTCAGAAGCTATATATGGGTTTCCCTGAAGCATCTGTTTGGTCATTGTGAGACCAGGACAGTTGGCTGCAGGGGCCTCTTGTCTGATCTAGCAGGACTCTCCATTTGTTCTTCAGATATAGTTCTCCACCCTAGCAGAACCAACAGCAAGCTCATGGCTCACTTAAGACATTAGCTACTCTTTCTGCTAATGGGTCAGATGACACTCTAATCAATAAAGATATTTCTCCAGATTGGGACAAAGAGAAGTTGGACAAGCTGAAGAAATAAAAAATGTACATCTCTGTAATGGTTCTAGGGGTTGCTAGTGCATAAATCGACGCCACACCTGGCTGGGTTGCCTGAGTGAACCCTTTCTGTCCGGACAGCCACTCGCCCGTGGCTGTCTCAATCGCTGGCAGAATCCGTCAGTGGGCGTTTCTTGAATTTCTTCCAGCAAAGAAGCTCTATGACGCCTAGTTGCCGCCTACTCTCCCTGCGCGGAAGCCTTCTGCGCAGGGAGGGTGTGGGCAGCGGAGGACCCGTGCTCTCCCCGCTGGTCTCCGGCGAGGAGTCATGGAGCCACCTCGCCGATTCCCCCATCTGCCCTCCTTCTCCACTGGTGCTACGCTGAATTCCTTCCCCAGAAGATGGGCTGCTTCTCTCCCTCCCGGGACGCTCTCCTGAACCCCTCTCCCTCTGGCTCTGATAGCAGTTCCCTGACAATCTCACAACCATCTAATGCAATACAAAAATGTGACAATAAAATACAACCTTAAAATAGGCAACCTGCATCAAAAAAGTAACATTCAACAATCATTAGAATAGTATAAAGTAACAATATCAACACATAAAAGTTAAACAGAAATCCACTCAACAGTCACAATAATATCTAAACTATAATCAACGGCAAGCCACAGTACATAAAACAATACAATACACATTGAGAAGCAGAGGGTAGAGCAAGGCATGTGGAAGAAGGCCTTGCCTGATGGAATCTCTCTCCTCACAGTTCTTCCTCCAGGCACAGCTCCCTAGGGAGGACTCCTAGGGCTCCAGGGTGGGGCAAGGCAGGTGGAAGGAGGCCTAGTCTGATGGAATCTCCCCCCTTTGTCTAATACATTCCACATTGTAAAAATCTTGCTTTCTGGGTAATCAGTTGTGGGTCTTTTTCTGATTTTCATATTTGTTATCCATCTCAATTTGGCTTGAGTTTTATTTATCCACTTTTGTTAAAAATCACATTATAATAATAATAATACAAAGAATCCCCCTTTCTACCTGCTTCTAATGAATACTATACTTTGCCTCCCACTCATGACTGCTTCCATTCTGGTCCTGTTTATAAAAGTTTACTTTAGATCACAACAGAGGAACAAGAGGAAAGATTTAACAGCCACCCTACTTGCCCTCCTCTTCTTCCTCTTCTTAGCTTTACCATTTACTTGCATTTTATTATATATTTCCTGGTTGGAAGAAAGAAACACAGTCGGTCAAGGGAAAGCTTGCAGGTAATAAACCAAAGGGTTTTCAAGGAGGAGGAAGATGGGAGAAAGAAGAGAGATGTTCAGGTCCAATCCCGGATCTGATGACTTAAAAAAAAAACAACCCATGAAAAAGACTATGAACTGAAAGTGGAGACAACAGGTGTATCTTTCCATGTTTATCTGTTTGCTTTGTAACACAAAGGCTTTAATAAAAAACTGATTAAGTTTTCCTACAAAAATCCCTCATTTTCTATCTCTTCTTATATTTCTTGGTACTTGTTCTACTTTGATCTCAGCATCTTATTATTATAATTCTATTTCTTAATTTGCACAGATTGTATATCTCTGGGGAGACATAGGGGTAAACCCTCTTTCCATTTTTTTCAATGACAGATTTATATATTATTATTATTTGTTGAATTTATATACTGTCCTATAGACTGAGGTCTCAGATGATTGATGCCAGCAGTTCTTTGTGGTCCTTTTACTTTCTTCTTGACTATTTTTTTCATTTGAATCTTTTTTCCTGCTATACCAGCTTATGCAGAGATGGTTGTGGGGCTCTCTGACTGAAAGTCAAGGATTTTCCTAATCAGAAATTGGCAGTGGACTATACTTCATAAGCTACGAGAGTGGAGAAAATAAATGTTAACAGTGAGGTATCTGTGCTGGGAAACACCCTGGTAATCCCATGGATAGGATTGGGCATTGATGTCAAAAGGTCTGAACACTGAGGAAAGGAAATGCTTCTGACACCTGAGTGTTAGATAGATAGGACAGCCAAGCAAATTCAGAGCTGAGCAGTTCACCTTTCCCCATTTGAGAGATGGACACAGAGAGTGTGAAGTGAGGAAGCAGAACTGAGTAGAAAGTTATTTGTCGTAAGCCCACCCATCTCTTCTCCACTTCCTAATGATCCTGCTGCTATAGTACAACAAATAGATATCAAACACAAGGCACATCGTAAGAAGAAAACACATCATAAAAGCAAGCTGAATAGTTGGCGTTTGTAGATAACTTGTCTTTATGAATCATTTTCTTCTGATGTGTCTTATGTTTGATACAAGCTTGAATGCAGTTAAGAATCTCCTCCTACACCATCCATCTTGATAACCAATGGCTGGGGGGATCTTACCTCATGATATTGACAAGAACAGATAGAAGAACTGATAGAAATTAGTGGGTGGAGCCCTGAACATCTAGCAGGAAACTTGATAGAACACCTGCTGTTTCTTTGGAGCTACATTCATTTCTGAAAATGCTACCACCCTCTACTTATTCCAGCACAGGATACATTGTGCTTCCTTCTGTATTCCACACACCATCTCTGAAGATTGCTGATCAAGAGTTTCTCACAGGTATGCAAATGTTTCAAGTTGATGAAGTTTATTTGTAAAAGCAAAAGGGGAACCATAATTGGCTGGCAGAGGTGTGCATGCAGGAGGAATACCCTTAAAGAGATACCAGTTTCTTTGTGACATAAATGGCATTTCTGTTATTCTTTACTATATGCATTCTGTGATTAGAGAGCATGGATGAGAGCAGATTAGGGTACAATAAACTGTAGATTAAAATATCATTGCTGTTTTTCCATATGTGAAGCATGACTGACTGGATTGTTTGTGTATTTGATATGTGGATTTAGGAACAGACCCAGATGTGTTACTCTATGGAACAAAATTGGATAAATAGTAACAAAAGCTACATATGATTAGTCTTAGTGCTCTGGCACAACTCGGTGACATCTGTTATCAGATTTCTGTTCCAAATTTAACAGCTAAATTCAGATTGTATCAGAATGGGAAATGGTGGTTTTGCAACTACGTTGCAGCAAGAAGACAAAAGAGGAACTAGCAGCAGAACAAACAGCACAGTTAGATGCACTTTGCCCATGCTTGAAATCCTAAGTAACACAAAATGTATACTTGGAACATAGAGACAAATGTCTAGGGTTTTGGCTGGAACAATAGGTGAGTATTTCAAGTAATCAGTTCCCTGTTTCTTCTCTGTCATTTCCCAAAATCCTATTGACCACAATGAGCAATGGATTAATTTGGAGGGTCCCCTCTCCATTTGTGTATTTCCCCCAGCTATTTAATTAACATATTTATTGTGAAAATAGATAATGGCCATATCTGCCCAATTCAAACTATACAAATTTTCAAATGTCTCCATTCATGTCTATGGCTGACCCTCTAACATCCCACCGGACATATGAAAACAGATTCTGAGGGCTCCTCCACACATCATTTGGCCTTCCATTTCCCACCCAGGAAAACCCTCTCTTTACTGCTGAATCGAAACAAATGACCATTGGGTTTTTCCGCAGATTTTTGTTCATTCCAATTCAGAGGCAAAGAGTGTGTTTTTCAGGGGAAAGCTGCACAGCAAAGGCAAGGTCACTTGGACCACTGCCTAGAAAGTCCCTGAAAACTGCATGAAACTGTGCTTTTTTGGAATGGGACTGGTGGAAGGTGGACAAGCCCTCAATCTGAACAAGGAAAATGATCTAGCCAGAATGTGCCATGTTATTTACTCTACATAGATGTTTACATATGTGTGTGTGTGTGTGTGTGTGTGTGCGCCATCGCATCCAACCATTCCATTCTGTTCTCCTGTCCCACCTGGTTCTCCATGTTCCCTCTCTTACAGAAGCCCACCCAGCACCCTTCCATGTTCCATAGTTACACCTGTGGGGCTCCACACACACCATGCATTCAAAGCATATCATTCCACTCAAAGAATCCCAGGCACTGTAGTTTTCCCGCTCACCAGTTGTTCCCTGCAACTTATTTACTCACTTTTCACAAGAATGCTTCTCTATGACATCAAGATTTTGGAGGCAAGAACCTCCTCTTAAATTAGCTTTCTTGACAACCAATGAACAAAATTATTCTTGACACATGATGTTGACAAACTGCTTAAGAACTTCATTTATGATGGGTGGAGCCCTAAACATCTTGCGGAGAGCTTGAGGGTACATCTATTTTCTCCTCCTTGGGGCTGTAGTTCAATTCTGCCAATCTTCTGACTTCCTCCATGTTCCCGTAGAAGATTTTGTGCTTCTTGCTGCCTTCAGCTCATCGTGTCTTTAGACTGCTGATCAACAGTTGCTCACAGGTATGTGAATGTCTCAAGTTGACACAGTTCATTTGCAAAAGCAGAAGGGGAAGTAAAGGCAGAAGTGTACATGCATTGCTGGCAGGAAAATCAAGGCTGAATCCCTGGAGAAGAGAATACTGGGCTGGAGAAACCAATAATCTGCCTCACAACTGCTCTACAGTAGGGATACAACATTTTTGAAAAAAAGAATCTCAGTGTCAGGCTCATAAGCAAATCTCTCTCTCTCTCTCATAGCTCTCATTTTGCTGCCTGAATCTCTTCCTACACCAGCCACCTTGATAACCAATGGGGGGGGGGGGTATCTTACCTCATGATATTGACAAGAACAGATAAAAGAAGTGATAGAAATTAGTGGGCGGTGCCCTGAACATCTAGCAGAAAGCTTGATAAAACATCTGCTGTTTCTTTGGAGCTACATTCATTTCTGAAAATGCTCTGACCCCCTACTTATTCCAGCACAGGATATTCTACTTTCTTCTGCATTCCACACACCATCTCTGAAGATTGCTGATCAAGAGTTTCACACAGGTATGCAAATGTTTCAAGTTGATGCAGCTTATTTGTAAAAGCAAGAGGGGAACCATAATCGGGTAGCAGAGGTGTGCATACAGGAGGAATACTCTTGAAGAGATACCAGTTCCTTTGTGACATAAATGACATTCCTATTATTCTTTAGTACATTCATTCTGTGATTAGCGAGCACAGATGAGAGCAGATTAGGACACAATAAACTGTAGATTAAAATATCATTGTTGTTTTTCCATATGTGAAGCATGACTGATTGGATTGTTTGTGGATTTGATATTTGGATTTAGGAACAGACCCAGATGTGTTACGCTACGGAACAAAATTGGATAAATAGTAACAAAAGCTACATATGCTTAGTCTCAGTGCTCTGGCACAACTCGGTGACATCTGTTATCAGATTTCAGTTCCAAACTTCACAGCTAAGTTCAGATTGTATCAGAATGAGAAATGGTGGTTAGTTTTGCAACCACGTTGCAAGCAAGAAGACAAAAGAGGAACTAGCGGCAGAACGAACAGCACTGTTTGATGCACTTTGCCCATGCTTGAAATCCTAAGTAACACAAAATGTATACTTGGAACACAGAGTCAAATGTCTAGGGTTTTGGCTGGAACAAAAGGCGGGTATTTCAAATAATCAGTTCCCTGTTTCTTCTCTGTCATTTCCCAAAATCCTATTGACCACAATGAGCAATGGATTAATTTGGAGGGTCCCCTCTCCATTTGTGTATTTTCCCCAGCTATTTAATTAACATATATATTGTGAAAATAGATAATGGCCATATCTGCCCAATTCAAACTATACAAATTTTCAAATGTCTCCATTCATGTCTATGGCTGACCCTCTAACATCCCACCGGACATATGAAAACAGATTCTGAGGGCTCCTCCACACATCATTTGGCCTTTCATTTCCCACCAGGAACACTTTCATTTTACTGCTGAATCGAAACAAATGACCATTGGGTTTTTCCACAGATTGCTGTTCATTCCAATTCAGAGGCAAAGAGTGTGTTTCTCAGGGGAAAACTGCACAGCAAAGGCGAGGTCACTTGCACCGGTGTCTGAAAACTGCGTGAAACTGTGCCTTTTTGGAATGGGACTGGTGGAAGGTGGACAAGCCCTCAATCTGAACAAGGAAAATGATCTAGCCAGAATGTGCCATGTTATTTACTCTACATAGATCTTTACATATATATGTGTTTCTGACATCTTATCCAACCATTCCATTCTGTTCTCCTGTCCCACCTGGTTCTCCATGTTCCCTCTCTTACAGAAGCCCACCCAGCACCCTTCCATGTTCCATAGTTACACCTGTGGGGCTCCACACACACCATGCATTCAAACATATCATTCCACTCAAAGAATCCCAGGCACTGTAGTTTTCCCCCTCACCAGTTGTTCCCTGCAACTTATTTACTCACTTTTCACAAGAATGCTTCTCTATGACATCAAGACTTTGGAGGCAAGAACCTCCTCTTAAATTAGCTTTCTTGACAACCAATGAACAAAATTATTCTTGCCACAGGATGTTGGCAAACTGCTTAAGAACAGATGAAGAGTAATGGGTGGAGCCCTAAACATCTTGCGGAGAGCTTGGTGATACATCCATTTTATCCTCCTTGGGGCTGTAGTCAATTCTGCCAATCTTCTGACTACCTCCTCATTCCATCACAAGATATTGTGATTCTTGCTGCCTCCAACTCACCATTTTCTTAGACTGCTGATCAACAGTTGCTCACAGGTATGTGAATGTCTCAGAAGTCCAGGCTGAATCCCTGGAGAAGAGAATACTGGGCTGGAGAAACCAATAATCTGCCCCACAACTCCTCTACAGTAGGGATACAACATTACTTTTTTAAAAAAAGAATCTTAGTGTCAGGCTCATCAGCAAATCTCAATCTCTCTCTCTCTCTCTCTCTCTCTCTCTCTCTCTCTCTCTCTCTCTCTCTCTCTCTCTCTCTCTCTCTCTCTCTCTCATAGCTCTCATTTTGCTGCTTTAATTCACTTTAACATGTGTTTTATTTTTCTGTTACAATTCTTCTTTTTTTCCATAAACAGCTTACTGCTGGTGACACTTGTCCTTTTTAAGTTAGTAAATGCTATGTGAGAGACAAAAAAGGGGGGGTCAAGGAGGGTCAATAGGAGAGGAGTGAAAAATGTCCCTATTTTCATCTGAGGAATGTTAGAGGGCATGTTTGTTTGTCATAAATTTCCATGATAGTATTACTCTTTTATTATTGTTTCAGTCTCTCGGTTTAATATGATTGAGTTTTATAACGCAAACTGACTTCACATTTCTTTATTTTCTCCAGGTAGGAAGAGCAATGCAAGGCGTAGCTCAAAAGTAGAGATCCAGCAAGATGAGCAACGATGGCCTGGGATCCTGGTCCACTTTGAATGCTTCATTGGAAGATATTGCAGCAGAAAATGGAACTGACCTCCTAACCCCCCAGGATGGTTTTGTTTATGAATTATCACCATATCACACAGCAGAAATTCTTATCTACATCTTCATTTTACTTATTAGCATTTTTGGAATCATTGGGAATGGAACTGTCATCTGGTTTCTTGGCTTCTGCATGAAGAGGAATCCTTTCACCACCTTCATCCTGCATCTGGCTGCAGCTGACCTTGGGACTCTCATATGCTTATTTGCTTTTTCCATTATACGTCTTCTGAGGTCATTCTTATCTTTACCTCCCTACATGCATTTGATTGATTTGTTGGTTTCCATTCTTTTTTTCTTCATGTACAACACTGGTCAATATCTGTTGACAGCCATTAGCATGGACAGGTGTGTTTCTGTCGTCTTCCCACTTTGGCATAGATGCCACCGACCACCACACTTTCCCACCCTTGTGTGTGCCACAATATGGATCATTTCTTTGCTGCTCACTGCAATCAACTGGATTCTTTCTATTTTTAACATTCTACTGAATACCATTTCATTCCACTTTCTCATGAATGTTATACTTTGTCTCCCACTCATGACTGTTTCCACTCTGGTCCTGTTTATAAAAGTTTACTTCAGATCACAACTGAGGAAGAAGGGAAAAGCTTTAACAGCCATCCTGCTTGCCCTCCTCTTCTTCCTCTTCTTAGCTTTCCCATTTACTTGGATTTATTTATTCATTCTTTTCACTCCATTTATAGCCTTTAATGTGGAATCTGTTGCAATATCTGTTGGGTTCTTATGCAGCTGCCTGAATAGCAGTATTAACCCACTGATTTATTTCCTGATTGGGAGAAACAAGAGGGCTCAATCTAGGGAGAGCATGAAGGTCATACTCCATAGACTTTTCAAAGAGGAGGAAAACTGCAGAGAGGAACAAGAAGTTCCAGTTCAAACCCAGATGTGAAGAGTTCAAAATAGCTCAGAAAGTGTGATTTTCTATCCCTTGGTGTATTTATTTGTACTTGTTTTCCTCTGTACTCACTATTTTATTATTTTGGATTCATTTACTCTGTTAATTTTTGTCCTTGTTTTAGCAGTACCATTAAAAGCCCCTTGGATTGCCCATTTGGCAGGATTAATGTTTTGTATGTTTTATATGTTTTATAAAATGAAATAAAAAGAAATGCCACTTAAACAGACTTTGAGTTGAGAAGGATGACTTTCCAAAGGGAATGAACACACCATCCTATTTAGAAGGATTGGAATGAGGCATGAGAATAAAGCAGTCAGGTTAAACCATGCAGTCCACTGTGCATTCCAGAGCAAAGAGTCACCTCTGAGCAGGGGAGAAGATGACTGGGCTCCTCTTAAGCTGATTTGCTTTTCACTGGCACAACCTAAGTGACCCACCACAGTGTGCAAAGGCTCTAATGCAATTGAGAGGAAGCAAGCTGCTCACATAAAAAGCTAACCAAAAATCAGCCTGAGCAAGTAACACTCCTCATAAGAATGGCACAAAGCACCTGATGGGTAACAGGGAGAGATTACTGTCTTCAATCCTAGCTCCTGCAGTCTCTGTCTGTGTCTGTGTCTGTGTCTGTGTCTGTGTCTGTGTCTGTGTCTGTCTCTCTCTCTCTCTCTCTCTCTCTTAGAGTTTGTGTGCTTGTGTCTGTGTGTGTGCGATTAATGAAATTAAATCTGATGCTTCAAAAGAGAGGAATCAAATTGCTGTTGGACTGCTGAAGAAGGATAGAGCCCAAGAATTTGAAACTGAATTTGGTCTGAAGTCCAGGTCTTCAATCATCCCAATAATATTTTGGAATGCTTTTCATACCATTATTGCATATACAGTTACTTTCCCCATAATATCAGTTTTGGTTTTGACGCTTTTCTAAGTGTCTCCTCTCACAGGAAACACCCAACTATCTTCTGCAGAAGTTCGAGCAAGATAGCTCTGGTGGCAGATAACAAGGTTCTGGCATTTAACGGTCATGAACATGTGCCCAGTACAGTCATACATCGGGTAACAGATGCTTCAGGTTGTGTTTTGTAGGGTTACGGACGTGCCAAAACCCGGAAGTAGCGGAATGGGTTACTTCCAGGTTTCAGTGGTTGCACATGAGCAGAAGCACTAAATCGCGCCTTGCGCATGCGCAGAAGCGCCGAATCACAACCCACGCATGCGCAGACGCACTGCTGCAGGTTGTGAAAGTGCATCCTGCACAGATCACATTCACAACCCAAGCATCCACTGTATACCATTCTCATACAGAGTCTTCCATATCACATATTTAAGTCTCATGTCCAGTAATATCAAGTTGATACTTCCCATATTTGGGCTCCTGTATCCAAAAATATACCACCATTGCCTAAGAGGCATGCTTTGTGTAGCGCTGAGAGGGGCATAAAAACCCCAAAATTACTCAAAGAAAATTCAGTGGAATTGGATATGGAATGACTGAATGGAGAAAACTAACAACCAGGTGGAAGGGGGCATGATGTAGGTCTCTCTCTCTCACACACACACACAGAGAGAGAGAGAGAGAGAGAGAGAGAGAGAGAGAGAGAGAGAGAGAGAGAGAGAGAGAGAGAGAGAGAAATACTATCTCTTGTTCTGGCTAGATAACAGCCTTATTCAGATTGAGCATTTATTTATTTTTCCTCTACCAGGACTTCGACCGTGTGTAAACCAAACCGTGACAGGTACTTGTTCTACTCTGAACTCAGTATCTTATTATTATAAATTTATTTGTTAATATCCACAGGTTGTATATCTCTGAGGAGACATGGAGGTAAACCCTCTTTCCATTATTTTCAACTGCAGAATTATATATTAATATTATTTTTTGAATTTATATACTGTCCTAAAAGTCTTCCAAATAATGACAAATCAAAGCTAATCATTCCATATTACAATAATAGCAATACCACCAATTATATATTCCTATTATTTAAAAAATTCAAAAGGGAACTCCCCATGCTCCAGATATCTACAGATATTGTCTGCATTAAAGTCTCTACATTCTTCACTATTTTCCATTTTCATAACTCTGTTTTTAACCGTGCTTATCTTCTCAATCCATCAGTCGCTGTTTCTGTGACTCACTATCTTTCTAAACAGTTCCTTATATTATGGACACACAGGAGGCATTTCTTATTCTATATTATACTCTATCCAATTATTTTTGAAGTGCAGTCCTCTTTGATCTCTCCTTCGTATTCTCATTAAGGCTATGGGCTTTGTTCCAAAGTTGAAGTTGGTGGCGGCCCCATTATATATGTTTTGGGTTTGATGCTCTTGTAACTGTCTCCTCTGACAGGAAACACCCAGACATTCAAGCAAGATAGATCTGGTGGTAGATAACAAAGCCCTGGCATTTAACTCTCAAGAGCATGTGCCCAGTATACCATTCTCACACAGAGTCTTCTATACCACATATTTCAGTCTCATATGCAGTAATATCGAGTTGATACTCCCCATGTTTTGGCTCCTGTAGCATAAAAGACATAAAAACCATAGAACAACCCAAAGAAAACTCAGTGGAATGGGATATTGAATGAGCGAGTTTGGTAAAAATTTAGACCTTGATGGAAGGTGGCATGCGGTAGGTCTCTCTCTCTCTCTCTCTCTCTCTCTCTCTCTCTCTCTCTCTCTCTCTCTCTCACACACACACACACACACACACACACACACACAACACACAGCACACACAATCCCTTGATCTGGCTAGATTGCAGCCTTATTCAGACTGAGAATTATTTTTTTCTTTGTCACCAAGATGAAATGAAGAGCACTTGATATCAATAAATAGAGGCTGTAAAGAACTGGTGCATATGGGATCAGACAGAAGTGTGCCCACACCCCACCAAAAAAAGTAGATTGGCCTCCGACACACGTCAAAGTTGTCCCAACAGGGTTGGAAAATTAAGGTGATCAAGTCCTGCCAGCAGAACATCACAGGGGAGGAGAGTACTGTTGTGTTCAGAAGCTGTTGTAGTCTTCCTTGAAGCATCTGTTTGGTCATTGTGAGACCAGGACAATTGACTACAAGGGCCACTGAACTGATCTAGCAGGACTCTCTTTTTTGTTCTTCAGATATATTTCTCCACCCCAGCCTACGTTCTTCCCCAGCAGAACCAACCGCAAGCTGATTACTCTCTGAATACACTGGTTAGTCTTTCTGTTAATCAATAAAGATGTTTCTCCAGATAGGGACAAAGAGAAGTTGGACTTGCTTACCGCTTGCAAACTCTCTCTTCTCAAGAGTGCTTCCTTGGAGCACTGAACTTTAGAAGGCAAGAGTCTCCTCCTCAGTTTGTCAAATGCTATCCTGAGACCCAATGCACAAAGCAACCAGATTATCACACGATGCTGGCAAATGGATTACACAGAACTGAAGACACATGGGCAGAATCCTACACATCTTACTAAGGACCAGATGAGGCATCTTAACAATTTCTGAATATTTTCTATTACCTGCTTATTCCAGCACCACTTGCTGCTCCCACTCACCATGCCGGAGGGATGATGATCCAAAGTTTTTGAGAGCAATGTGAATTGCTAATTTTTTGATGAAAAAAGAAAATATCATTACATTCTGGCCGAAAAGAAACAGAAATACGCAACCCAAAAATGGCTACAATTATTCGACTCAATTCAGAGTAAAAACAACAAAGCGTTCTGGAACTTAGTGTACGGAGGATTGAAAGCTGAAAATCAACTAACTCTGCCACCAATTGCAGAATCCAAATGGTCCCAATATTTTACATCTGTATTTAACAATCTACACAGTGAACTTAAAGGAAATGAAACCACTAAAAATAAAATTAATAAACTCCAGGAGTGGCCAAGGGTAAAGGAAGAGGAAATTAGAGAGATAGTTAAAAATTTCAAATCGGGGAAATCTCCTGGGCCAGACGGTCTACCAATAGAATTATTTAAGACCTATATAGATTGGTGGGCAGAACCCTTAGCTCAACTGTTTACTCTCATAGATAAATATGGGATCATACCTGAGATATGGTTAAGATCAATAATTATTCCAATCTTTAAAAATGGCGACCCAAAAGAACCAAGGAATTATAGACCGATAAGCCTATTATCAGTGATAGGGAAAATCTACGCCAAGCACCTCTTATCTAAACTCCTTACCTGGATGAAAAATCTAAAATTACCAGGGAAAGAACAAATAGGTTTCTCCAAAGGTTGCTCTACACTAGACCACTGTCTTATACTTATGCATTTGGTTGAAAAATACAGATCCCAAAGGCAATCTAAGATATATGCTGCTTTTGTAGATTTTCGTGGTGCATTCGACTCAATTGACCGCCCAAAGTTGTGGAGGAAACTCGCAGAATTAAAAATTGATCAGCGCTTATTGATTCTAATGCAAAATCTGCACTCTTCCAATACCTGTCAAGTCAAACTTAACACCAAAGGTCACCTTTCATCAGGCATCCCAATCTCGAAAGGGGTAAAACAAGGGTGTATTCTTGCCCCCTTCCTATTTAATTTATTTTTATCAGACTTGCCAGATTACCTTCAAAAAATAGAATCACATGCCCCTAAACTTAATCAGAAACCAGTTCCTCTCTTATTATACGCAGACGATGCTGTCCTACTATCATTAACAAGCTTGGGTCTGAAACGTCTTATATCTTCACTGATCCTTTACTGCGAATGCAACAAACTCTCTATAAATTATGAGAAGACAAAAATTTTGGTCTTCTCGAATGGTTGGAAATTAGAGAAATGGAAAATAAGAGGGCAAGAAATCCAACAAGTGAAAATCTATAGGTATCTGGGAATTTTATTCCAGAGCAATTTAGGGTGGGCAACCCATCGCACAAATGCCATAAAACAGGCAAAGTGCACCTCATCAGCAGTTGCCCGTTTTTATTATCAGAAAGGTAATCAATTTATTCCTGCGGCCAATCAGATATTTCAAACAAAAGTGCAATCCCAGATATTCTATGGAATCCCGCTATGGGTCCAAGCATATAACAGTGATTTAAAAAAGATCCACTCCAGCTTTCTGAGACGTATTCTTGGACTCCCAGCTATGATCAAATATGAAACAATGTGTGCAGAAATAGGCATACACACAATGGAATATTGGGCATGGTCCACCTCAATAAAGTACTGGTTACGCTGCCATTTTCGCTGCCCTCCATCAAGTCTGCTCGCTGATTTGCTCAATGACTCCTATAAATCAAGATGGTATCAGCACCTCGAAAAAAAGATTGAATCTTTAGGCATCGAGCTGGAGCCCCTGTACAATTCTAATGAGCAATACATTTTCCATAATATCCTAACTAGACTAAAGGATGTCGAGAGACAAAATATTATGGCAGCTGTAAACAAAATTTGCTCCCCTATATTCTATGATTTAAATATCTTAGATAGCAGAGCCAATTACGTCACTAAATTAATAATCCCAGCCCAACGTAGGGCTTTTATGCTGGCCCGTTTGAATGTTTTTCCCTCAGCATTTGTCAGGGGAAGATATCAAAACATTCCTAGAAACAAGAGATTCTGCAGATGTCCTATGAATGTCCCGGACACTGTAGAGCATATTCTCTTTCATTGCCCATTGTACAGTACGCTCCGTCAACGCGTGCTGTCCCCTCTCTTGGGTGGTCTGGAACCCCAGCAAGGTGAATGTGTGGGACTCTACCTATCCGACGTTGACCAAAGGGTAACGGCGGGGGTAGCCGAGTTTTTGGCAGCAGTCCTCCAAGGAGCAGGTTAACAAAGAAAACCATTGATTCTATATGTATATATATATATATATGTATGTAGCCAACTGCTGCCCTTTTATATATATTTTAAGGCTTTTATATGTTATTTTCTCTTCTATGGTTTTATTCGCATAATGCCTAATAAAGGTTTGATAAGTAAGTAAGTAAGTAATTTTGGTGTCATTCATTAGCAAAGGTAAGAGGGGATTTGTAGCTGAATGGCAATGCTGTGCACCTTTGGCTTATAGGTGGGGCAAGCTAACTCCATGGAGTGTTCTGTTAGAAGGATACCGGGTGGATGGCTGGTGAAGACAGCAGGAATTTTTGGTTCCCACATCCAGTCAGAGCAGAAAGTACTAGACAGGATAGAGTAATGGTTTGTCTAATACATTCCACATTGTAAAAATCTTGCTGTCTGGCTAATCTATTGTGGGGTTTTTTTCTTCTAATTTTCATATTTCTTAATAATCCCAATTCAGCTTGTGTTTTATTTATCCACTTTTGTTCAAAATCACATTTTAATAACAATAAAATTACACATGCCTTCCCAATTCATTCTAGCTTTTGTTTCCCGAATCACAAGAGCTGTTCAACTCCTTCTCACATTCCTCTTCTCCAACACCCAACCAACCAATGTCTGTGACACAAGAGGTTAGTTTCCGATCTTAAGGCTGAGTCAGAGAGCAGAAGAGGAGAATTTGAGTTCTAAAACAATATGCTTACTGATGTTGTGAATGTAATTTTTTTACTAAGAGCAAAAGATCCACAACACATCGGCAAACTCCATTTCCCCCCTAAGCCTTTGAAACTGATAAGTTGTGGCAAACATTCCAATGAATATATTCCTAAAGTGTTCATCAGTCATGAATACCCACTATAGCATGTCTCTTTCGTTATTGTTTAGTGTCTCAGTTTCATATGGTTGAGCTTTATAGCTAAAATTGACTCCGCATTTGTTTATTTTCTCTTGTTAGAACTATACAAGAAAAAGCCCAAAAGTCCAGATACAACAAGATGAGCAATGATGGCCTGGGATTCTGGTCCACTTTGAATGCTTCATTGGAAGATATTGGAGCAGAAAATGGAACTGACTTCCTAGCCCCCCAGGATGGTTTTGATCACGAATTATCACCATATGATATAGCAGACATTCTTATCTCCATCTCCATTTTACTTATTAGCATTTTTGGAATCATTGGGAATGGAACTGTCATCTGGTTACTTGGTTTTTGCATGAAGAGGAATCCTTTCACCACTTTCATACTGCATCTGGCTGTTGCTGACCTTGGGGTTCTCATGAGCTTATCTCCCCTTTCAATTATGAGAATTTTGACTATATTTCCATTCTTCACTTTTTATAATAACTTGTTTGCAGTATTCGAGAATTTGTTGTGGTTTATGTACAACACTGGTCAATATCTGTTGACAGCCATTAGCATGGACAGGTGTATTTCTGTTGTTTTCCCACTTTGGCATAGATGCCACCGACCACCACACTTTCCCTCCCTTGTATGTGCCACAATATGGATCATTTCTTTCCTGCTCACTGTAATCTTCAGCATTCTTTATATTTTTTACAGTCTGCATACCATTTTCTACCACCTTCTAATGAATGCTATACTTTGCCTCCCACTCATGACTGTTTCCACTCTGGTCCTGTTTATAAAAGTTTACTTTAGATCACAACAAGGGAAGAAGGGAAAAGCTTTAATAGCCATTCTACTTGCCCTCCTCTTCTTCCTCTTCTTAGTTTTCCCATTAACTTGCATTGCATTGATCCGTTTTTTCACTCCACTTATAGACTATAATGTGGGATCTGTTGTAATATCTGTTGGGTTATTATGCAGCTGCCTGAATAGCAGTATTAACCCACTGATTTATTTCCTGATTGGGAGAAACAAGAGGGCTCGATCTAGGGAGAGCATGAAGGTCATACTCCAGAGGATTTTCAAAGAGGAGGAAAACTGCAGAGAGGAACAAGAAGTTCAAGTTCAAACCCGGATGTGAAGACTCCAAAAAAGCTCAGAAAGTGTCATTTTCTAACTCTTGGTGTTTTTCTTGGTTTCTTGCCCTGTCAGATATATCTTGATAGTGTTCTTTGCCACTCTTTAAATATTGTCACTCCTTTTATTATTGGGATTGTTTGAAATAAAAATAACATTTTCGGTAGCACATTCATCTTTATCGTTGCGATCCTTCCCCACAATGATAATTTCATTCTCCCCCTACACCTCCAGATCCTTTTTAATCTTATTCGATACTGGTACATAGTTATCAAGAAATAGATCAATACCTCTAGTATTTAATGTGATCCCTAAATATTTGACTTTTTTCACCATTTCTATCCCTAATTTTTGCTGCAATCTTTCCACTACATCTTGTTCAATATTTTTCATAATTATTTGGGTTTTTCTTCCGTTTAATTTAAAACCAGCCACCTCTCCAAATTGTTCTACTTCCTCCAACACTTCTTCTACACTCTTCGTGGGATCCTCAATTGTAATAACTAAATCATCCGCAAAAGCTTTAACTTTATACTGATTCTGTCCTACTGACACTCCTTTAATATTCCCATTATTCCTTATTGATCTTAAGAAGACCTCCAGTACCGAGATGAATAACAGCGGTGATAATGGACGCCCCTGCCTTGTACCTTTAGTTATAACAATTTTCTCTGTTAGTACATTATTAACAATTAATCTTGCTTTTTGTTCCAAATAAATTGATTTAACACCATTTAGGAAAGATTGGCCCATCTCCATTAATTCTAAATTCTTTAACATAAATTCCCAAGAAACATTATCAAAGGCCTTTTCAGCATCCACAAATATCAGCATCGCCTGTTTGTCCTTCCTGTTATTCAGATACCCCATTATATTGATTATATTGATTATGTTATCTTTCATCTGTCTACCAGGAAGGAAACCTGCTTGATCTTTATGTATCATCTTGTTTAAAATCCTTTTCAATCTATTTGCAAAAATATTTGCAAATATCCTGTAATCATTATTCAACAATGAGATCGGCCTATAATTCTTAACTTGGGTCAAATCTGCATCCTGTTTTGGGATAAAGGTCATATAGGCTTCTTTCCATGTTTCCGGAAATTCAGCCCTTCTTAATATATTATTCATCAATTCTTTTATTGGTGCAAGCAGTATATGTTTCATTTCTTTATAATATCTTGCGCTGAACCCATCTGGGCCTGGTGTCTTCCCACTTTTCAATTCTTTTATAGCCATATTGATTTCCACTATTTTGATCGGTTCATTCAGTTTGTGTCTATTGCTTTCCGTTATTTTCTGCACCTCCTTCTTCTTTATATACTCTTCTATTTTCATTTTATTACATCTCTCCTTTTTCTTATATAAATCTCTGAAAAAGTCCACAAATCCCCTTCTTATTTCTTTTGGGTTAACAATATCTTGATCTTCTATTTTAATCTTATTTATCATATCTTGTTCCTTCCTTTTCTTAATTTGCCATGCTAACCATTTCCCTGATTTGTTTGCCCATTCAAAGTTCTTTTGTTTCATTCTTTTTATATTCCATTCCACTTCTTTATTAATAATCATTGCAAATTGTGTTTGAAGCAATTTTATATTCTGTTTCACCTTTACATCCCCGGGCCTAGTAATCAATTTTCGTTCATTTTCCATAATTTGTTTCAGGACTTCTTTTTCCCCCTTTTCTCTCATTCTGCTTTTGATAGCATTTTGTTGTATAAAGAAGCCTCTCATTACTGCTTTACTAGCATCCCAGACCATACCCATCTTGGTTCCTTTATTTACATTAGGGTTAGATGCTTTTGTAACTGTCTCCTCTCACAGGAAACACCCAACTATCTGTTACGAAAAAGGAGCAATGCAGCAGCGAGCTGCAGCTGGCTAGAAAGCCAAACAGGATGTTGATGTTTGGGACTGTACCGTGGGAATGAGGGGACAGTCTATTCACTGTACTGAGCACCAGATGTTAGCTCAGAGTGTCATCTGACCTGTACTGGAAGTACAGGGGTGGAGTTTCTCTCTCTGCTGTTGGTGTTTGGAGAGTGCAGACGTGTTTCTCTGTACTGCTGCATAGACAGAAATAAAGGCATGTAATTACATTTCTGTCTGTCTTTTTCTCCCACCTGGGGAACACAGGGAGGAGGGAAGAGTGGTGTGTTCTTCTCACGTTTGAGGAGGATCGCCGATAGAGACCTTGCCTGTCTCCTGCCGGGAGTCGCAGACAGGGAGGTCAACAAGTAATCTAAGTCGGCTGCCTGGAGAGTGGCACATTCCTCTGACAAGGCTCAAGATTACAACACTATCTTCTGCAGAAGTTCAAGCAAGATAGCTCTGCTGGCAGATAACAATGTCCTGGCATTTAACGGTCATGAACATGTGCCCAGTAGACCATTCTCATACAGAGTCTTCTATATCACATATCTAAGTCTCATGTGCAGTAATATCAAGTTGATACTTCCCATGTTTGGGCTTCTGTATCCAAAACTATACCACCATTGCATAAGAGGCATGCTTTGTGTAGTGCTGAGAGGGGCATAAAACCCACAAAACAACCCAAAAAAAAAATCAGTGGAATGGGATATGGAATGACTGAATGGAAAAAACTAAGAACCAGGTGGAAGGAGGCTTTCTGTAGGTCTCTCTCTCACACACACACACACACACAGAGAGAGAGAGAGAGAGGGAGAGAGAGGGGGAGAGAGCATCTCTTGGTAGATTGCAGCCTTATTCAGACCGAGAATTTGTTTTTTTCCTTGTCGCCAGGATAGATTGAAGAGTATATAAATAAAAATAGAGGCTTCAAAAAATTGATGCATGTGGGATTGGGCCGAAGTGTGTTGAAGTCCCACCAAAAAAAGCCTATCAGCCTCCCACACATGTCAACGTTTTCCCAACAGGATTGGAAAATTAAGGATTGTTCAATTCTGCCAATCTTCTGACTTCCTCCATGTTCCAGCACAAGATTTTGTGCTTCTTGCTGCCTTCAGATCACTGTTTCTTTAGACTGCTGATCAACAGTTGCTCACAGGTATGTGAATGTCTCAAGTTGACACAGTTCATTTGCAAAAGCAGAAGGGGAAGCTAAGGCGGAAGTGTACATGCATTGCTGGCAGAAAAGTAAAGACTGAATCCCTGGAAAAGGGAATACTGGGCTGGAGAAACCAATAATCTGCCTCACAACTGCTCTACAGTAGGGATACAACATTTTTTAAAAAAAGAATCTCAGTGTCAGGCTCATAATCAAATCTCTCTCTCTCTCTCTCTCTCTCTCTCTCTCTCTCTCTCTCTCTCCTCTCATTTTGCTGCATGAATCTCCTCCTACACCAGCCATCTTGATAACCAATTGGGGGGATCTTACCTCATGCTATTGACAAGAACAGATAAAAGAACTGAAATTAGTGGGTGGAGCCCTAAATATCTAGCAGGAAGCTTGATAAAACATCTGCTGTTTCTTTGGAGCTACATTCATTTCTGAAAATGCTGCGATCCCCTACTTATTCCAGCACAGGATATTCTACTTTCTTCTGCATTCCACACACCATCTCTGAAGATTGCTGATCAAGAGTTTCACACAGATATGCAAATGTTTCAAGTTGATGCAGCTTATTTGTAAAAGCAAGAGGGGAACCATAATTGGCTGGCAGAGGTGTGCATGCAGGAGGAATACTCTTGAAGAGATACCAGTTTCTTTGTGACATAAATGGCATTCCTATTATTCTTTAGTACATTCATTCTGTGATTAGCGAGCACAGATGAGAGCAGATTAGGACACAATAAACTGTAGATTAAAATATCATTGTTGTTTTTCCATATGTGAAGCATGACTGATTGGACTGTTTGTGGATTTCATATGTGGATTTAGGAACAGACCCAGATGTATTACTCTATAGAACAAAATTGGATAAATAGTAACAAAAGCTACATATGCTTAGTCTCAGTGCTCTGGCACAACTCGGTGACATCTGTTATCAGATTTCAGTTCCAAACTTCACAGCTAAGTTCAGATTGTATCAGAATGAGAAATGGTGGTTAGTTTTGCAACCACGTTGCAAGCAAGAAGACAAAAGAGGAACTAGCAGCAGAACAAACAGCACTGATTGATGCACTTTGCCCATGCTTGAAATCCTAAGTAACACAAAATGTATACTTGGAACACAGAGGCAAATGTCTAGGGTTTTGGCTGGAACAAAAGGCGGGTATTTCAAATAATCAGTTCCCTGTTTCTTCTCTGTCATTTCCCAAAATCCTATTGACCACAATGAGCAATCGATTGATTTGGTGGGGTCTCCTCTCCATTTGTGTCTTTCCCCCAGCCATTTAATTAACAAATTTATTGTGAAAATAGATAATAGCCATATCTGCCCAATTCAAACTATACAAATTTTCAAATGTCTCCATTCATGTCTATGGCTGACCCTCTAACATCCACTGGGATATATAAAAACAGGTTCTCAGGGCTCCTCCACACCTCATTTGGCCTTTCATTTCCCACTAGGAAAACCCTCTCTTTACTGCTGAATCGAAACAAATGACCATTGGGTTTTTCCGCAGATTGCTGTTCATTCCAATTCAGAGGCAAAGAGTGTGTTTTTCAGGGGAAAGCTGCACAGCAAAGGCAAGGTCACTTGCACCGGTGTCTGAAAACTGCGTGAAACTGTGCCTTTTTGGAATGGGACTGGTAGAAGGGTGGGCGAACCCTCAATCTGAACAAGGAAAATGATCTAGCCAGAATGTGCCATGTTATTTACTCTACATAGATCTTTACACACATATGTGTGTGTGTGCCATCTCATCCAACCATTCCATTCTGTTCTCCTCTCCCTCCTGGTTCTCCATTTCCCCCCTCTTAGACATTCAGAACCCCCTCGCCGGTCCAATTTCCAGGTTCCATAGTTACACCTGTGGGGCTCCATACACACCATGCATTCAAAGCATATCATTCCACTCAAAGAATCCCAGGCACTGTAGTTTTACTCCTCACCAGTTGTTCCCTGCAACTTATTTACTCACTTTTCACAAGAATGCTTCCTTCTTAAGTTAGTAAATGCTATGTGAGAGACAAAAAAGGGGGGGTCAAGGAGGGTCAATAGGAGAGGAGTGAAAAATGTCCCTATTTTCATCTGAGGAATGTTAGAGGGCATGTTTGTTTGTCATAAATTTCCATGATAGTATTACTCTTTTATTATTGTTTCAGTCTCTCGGTTTAATATGATTGAGTTTTATAACGCAAACTGACTTCACATTTCTTTATTTTCTCCAGGTAGGAAGAGCAATGCAAGGCGTAGCTCAAAAGTAGAGATCCAGCAAGATGAGCAACGATGGCCTGGGATCCTGGTCCACTTTGAATGCTTCATTGGAAGATATTGCAGCAGAAAATGGAACTGACCTCCTAACCCCCCAGGATGGTTTTGTTTATGAATTATCACCATATCACACAGCAGAAATTCTTATCTACATCTTCATTTTACTTATTAGCATTTTTGGAATCATTGGGAATGGAACTGTCATCTGGTTTCTTGGCTTTTGCATGAAGAGGAATCATTTCACCACCTTCATCCTGCATCTGGCTGCGGCTGACCTTGGGGCTCTCATATGCTTATTTACTTTGTCCATTATACGTCTTCTGAGGTCATTCTTATCTTTACCTCCCTACATGCATTTGATTGAATCATTGGTTTCCATTCTTTTTATCTTCATGTACAACACTGGTCAATATCTGTTGACAGCCATTAGCATGGACAGGTGTGTTTCTGTCGTCTTCCCACTTTGGCATAGATGCCACCGACCACCACACTTTTCCACCCTTGTGTGTGCCACAATATGGATCATTTCTTTCCTGCTCACTGCAATCAACAGGATTCTTTCTATTTTTAACATTCTACTGAATACCATTTTATTCCACTTTCTAATGAATGCTTTACTTTGCCTCCCACTCATGACTGTTTCCACTCTGGTCCTGTTTATAATAGTGTACTTCAGATCACAACTGAGGAAGAAGGGAAAAGCTTTAACAGCCATCCTCCTTGCCCTCCTCTTCTTCCTCTTCTTAGCTTTCCCATTTACTTGCATTTTATTAATCCCTTTTTTCAATCCATTTATAGGTATCAGGCCACAGGTGCGTGGGTAAGTTTTGCACAGTGCGATTCTGAGAGTTGTGAGGTGGTTCCACAAATGCCAAACAGGTTTGCCAAAGGAAGGCGCAAGGCATTGGGGAAGGGATTGATCTCACAAGGTGTTACTGAAGATGTTGCACAGGTATCACGCAGGGACACAAGGGGGGGTGTTATAGTTCAGAACTTAACTGGTTAAATTCCCTGGTGTGTGTCACCTGCTGACGTCAGCTTACAGCTGGGCGGAGACAGAAGCTTTAGAAGCTGGGAGGGACTATTCCCTGTTTTTTCAGTTCCCCCTGTGACTCTGAGGGGAGAAGGATGTTCCCTCTGTGTATCTGAGAGGGAGACATGTTTGCAGCAATGGCTGCCAGCAGTGACGGACTTTGATGCTGAAATGTTGTAATAAAGAGCTGTAAATAGACGAACCTGTCTATGTGTGCTTACAAGGAGTAAGACTGCTTTACACGCTGTGTTTCTACTCTGCTAAAAGCCGTGACTGAGAAGAGACAGCAGGAGTTATTGCGCAACTTGGGAGGAAGCGTGCCGGACCGCTGTAAGTGATTGATTGGGATCGTAAAGCTGTCTGAAGTCGCGGCTCTATCGATCAAGGGCCAGATCAATATATTCGCACAGGTTAAGGAAGGTCAGCCAACGCTCGTAAAGCAGTCGGTGTGAGCTCCAGGAACGCTTTGAAGTCAGCGTGGGTGCCGGAGAGCAAGAATGATTAATTGCCTGCTTCCGAGAGACAGTGAGAGCTTCTGATACACAGAGAGCTGGAGCTAAAAAGCAGCTAAGAGCTGGAAGCTGAGACGCAGCTCAAGACGTTTCTCCACGTAAAGGAAGGCCGGAGTCAGCTGGTACTGAGTAAGTACAGCTTGAGGGGCACCTTGGGAGAACGGGAGAAGATGGCCAAAAGCCAGAATATACCGGTGGAGCCTCTAACTCTAAAGAGTTGGGCAACGTGGTCCAGAAGAATAAGGGGATGGTTCTTGGTTGAAGGGCTCTGGGAAGCAAACCAGTGGGAGCCAAAAGAAATACCCCTTGGCTGGCCAGCAGCTGGAGCAGGTGAAGCAAGCTGTGGGGCTGTGTTGGCTGAAGATAGCCAGAGGCTGCAACAAGAGCTGAATATGCTTTTCAAAAAAGCTCAGAAAATGTCATTTTCTATCTCTTGGTGTTTTTCTTGGTACTTGTTTTCCTCTGTATTCACAATTTTACTATTTTGGATTCATTTACTCTGTTAATTTTTGTCCTTGTTTTAGCAGTACCATTAAAAGCCCCTTGGATTGCCCATTTGGCAGGATCAATGCTTTGTATGTTTTAGAAAATTAAATAAAATGAAATGCCACTTCAACAGACTTTGAGTTAAGAGGGATGACTTGCTAAATGGTATTGAAGGAATGGGTTTCCCAAACCTCAAAACTGACTGTGCAGGCAGTTTTTAAACTGCACCAAAATCCCCATTTCTCCTTAGCTAAAATGCATAAACTTTAGCCGTTGAGCAAATGCAAAACAAGAACACAGCTCTCTCCCTTATCAGTTTGACGGCAAGACTGGCCTTGACTTTACCAGTAGAACAGACACAGACATATCTTATGTCCTGACCACAAATGACACAGAGACCCAAGTCTGGGACTAACGCCAGAGCATGTTCTCGGAAGGAGTGACCTCTTGCTCCAAGATAGGAGTAGGAACAGGAATATCCTTTTATGGTCAGAAGTACAGGAAGGAAGATCCCTTTATGGGTGAGAGTACCAGAGCAGGAACATATGTGATGTCAACCTGTGTACATAGGCTGACGTGGTTGGGCTCCTAGGGGAGGAGTGAGAGGGTGCCTGGAGGATATATAAACTGCATGAAACCTGTCATTTCTTTGTACTTGCTGTGGACTCACCACGCAGGTGCCTTCTGCTATCCGGAGAGCAGAATAAACTCTTTCTTTAAACCAACCTCGGTGTCATTTTGACTTCCTTCCTCCTGTCCTGGAGCAGCGCAGACCCAATCGGTGAACTCCAATAAGGCTAGAGTATAGAAAACAGATTCATTGCTAATGGAAATGCAGTAAAGAAATCTTCACATGTAGGGCCCAAATGTTTGAAGAAAACAGAATAAAATATTTTCCCCAGATTTTTTGAAAAAAGTGCATGATGGAACATTCCACCAGTACAATCCCTATTTTCTGTGCTATTTTTCTAGAAAAAGAGGTGCAGAAACCGACCATAAAGGCCTGCCTTGTTCTCCTATAATAGCCATAGCACCCACCTGAGAGGTGTGGGAATTGAGTTCTGGTGAGTTGCGGCTGAAAAAAAGCCATGTTTATTATATGGATGTTATAAAAATTGTTAAAATTCTTCTATCTACACCTTAATAGGGCAATGTGACAATTAGCAGAAGTGATTCATGTCATCAATGTTTCTCTATCTTTCCAATAAAGTTTTTGAAAAAAAACACCAGAGGATACAGGAGAGAGATGGTTCCATATCATGCCACAATGCACTTTCCACTCAATGCTAGCCATCAAGCCTACATCCAAACCTACATTAGACTCCTTTGCATGGTGAAGAACCAAAATCGCCATGGATAAAGACTCACCTTGACACATCATCCTATTAAGAAAGATAGGGATGAGGCATGAGAATAAAGCAGTCAGGTGAAACCATGCAGTCCCCTCTGCATTGCAGAGCAAAGAGTCGCCTCTGAGCAGGGGGGAAGATGACCGGGCTCCTCTTAAGCTGATTAGCTTTTCACTGGCACAAGCTAAGTGACCCACCACAGTGTGCAAAGGCTCTAATCATCAGAGCTTGCAGGGCAGCAGCTGAAGAAGGAGCAAAAAGGGTTTTCTTGTGTGTGTGTGTTTCTTGTGGCTGATTAGCTGCTCTCCCTGTGCAAAGGTCAGAGGGGGCAGGGTTTCTGTTGAGGCAGGTGATTACCTGTGGGAGGAGCTTATCAGAGCTTGCAGGGCAGCGGCACACATAGTTTGATCCATCTTTTAGATTTAGGGGAGCTAGTCTCAAACGTTTGTTGGGGGAGACCTAGGTTTTTTTGGGGGGAGGAGTTATTTGTCCTGTCTTCACGCTTTTTATGATGGAGGACCGCTGTAGTCACCCCCAATGACACGTTCTCAAGATGGAGGGTGAGGGAACAGCTGCAGTCACCTGCGGTTCCTGCGCAATGTTTGCCATCTTGCCAAAGGTTGCAGGCAGCTTTACTGACGGAAGTCCTGCTGTCATGAGATGGTGCTTAGCATAGCGTAGAAAAAAAGACACAAAGAGGCAGCAAGTATTTTCAGGATGGAGGGGCAGCTCCTTCGACTTCCCTCTTGTCCGGTAACTTTTATTATGCTTTGTCCTCTCAAACAGCATGGTCATCTGGCAATGTCTCACGTTACATGGCCTGGTAATGGTTTAACACTCCCATCACCATATAAGGTAATCAATGCCCAGAGGAAACACAACTCCATGTAAGGTCAATACATTCTAGACACTGCCAGGCACAGAGTGCTGGTCAATAGGTCAGCAGGCACAATACAAGCCTCTGTCATGTCTTTATGACTCCCACACTTTACCTGCAGCAATTGCATGTTGGTTGCCCTCTTAGAAGACAAAGTCAAGCAACTGGAGGAACGTGTAGCTACGCTCCAAAGAATTAGAGAGCTGGAGCTCTTCTTGGAAGCAACAGAGCACACCGTCTCCACCAAGAAGAAGACAGGGAACTCCCCTGAGAAGGAGGCTAGTTCACCAACACAGGAGCCACATATATGGAGAAACGTGACTCAAAGAAGTAGGAGGCCCAGGGTTTGCTCTGACTGTTTAGAAATACACAATCGCTTTGAGGTCCTCTCCCCTAGCATGGAAGACGAAGAGCAGACTCCATTTGACAATCTCTCCCCGATTACAGTCGATCAGGTATATGAAGACGAGCAGCAAAGTCAGTCCTCAGGGAATGTGCAGGCGACCTTGGAACGGACAGCTCACGGAAGAACCCCGACCAGACCTAAGAGGAGGCGTGTAGTGGTGATAGGGGATTCCCTACTGAGGGGAACAGAAGCAGTGATCTGCGGGCCTGACAAGATGTCTCGGGAAGTGTGCTGTCTCCCCGGGGCTAAGATCCAAGATGTAACTGAACGACTGCAAGGAATCATAAAACCCACTGACAAATACCCCTTCCTCTTGGTTCATGTGGGAACCAATGACACTGCAAGCAATAGCCTCCAGAAGATCAAAAGAGACTACGAGGCTCTGGGCAGGAAATTGAAGCAATTAAATGCACAAATTGTCATCTCATCTGTCCTCCCAGTTGAACGACGTGGCCCAGGGAGAGAGGGAAAAATAGTGGAAGTGAACAGCTGGCTTCGCAAATGGTGTAAACAGGAACGGTTTGGATTCTTAGATCACGGACTGCAGTTTCTTGAAGATGGACTTCTGGCAAGCGATGGGCTGCACCTCACAACAGTTGGGAGGAATGTTTTTGCCAAAAATCTCAGAAACCTCATCAGGAGGGCTTTAAACGGACTAATGTGGGGGAGGGAGACAGTGCTCCTGAAGGTAGGAGTCTATCAATTGATGAAGATGATCATCCAAATGTCATAGACCAAATGGAGCAAACAGCACGCAGACCTAGTGGTGGGAGGAAAAAAATCCTTAAATAAGAGACACGGGGGAATGATTAATGGACTTCAATGTCTGTACACTAATGCGCAAAGCATGGGAAATAAACAAGATGAGCTTGAGCTCTTGGTACAGCAAACTAAATATGACATAATAGGCATCACTGAAACCTGGTGGGATAAGTCCCACGACTGGAATGTAATAATGGAGGGATACAATCTATTTCAGAGAAACAGACCAGACAAGAAAGGAGGAGGAGTGGCGTTATACGTCAGGGATGTGTATACCTGTGAAGAGATCCAAGATTTAGAACCTCAAAGCCAAAGTGAAAGCATTTGGATCAAAATTTAGAGAGAGGAGAATAACTGACCTCATTGTGGGAGTTTACTATAGATCCCCAAGCCAAACGGAGGACATAGATGATGCCTTCCTGGAACAGATGGCCAAGCATGCAAAAGGAAGGGAGATAGTAGTAATGGGGGGCTTCAATTACCCAGATATTTGTTGGATGTCAAACTCAGCCAAGAGCATAAGGTCAAACAGATTCCTCACTGGCCTTGCAGACAACTTCATTGTCCAGAAAGTGGGAGAAGCAACAAAAGGAACAGCCATTTTAGATCTGGTCCTAACCAATGTTGATGACCTGGTTAGTGGGGTAGAAGTGGAAGGATCATTAGGCACGAGTGATCATGCTCTTCTGAAGTTTACTATACAGCGGAAAGGAGCAGCCAGGCATACTAGGACTCAATTTCTTGACTTTAAGAAAGCCGACTTCATAAAACTTAGGGAAGTGCTGGGTGAGATCCCATGGACAGTAATACTAAAAGGAAAGGGAGTTCATGATGGCTGGGAGTTTGTTAAGAGGGAGATAGTAAAAGCACAACTTTAGGCAATACCAATGAGACAGAAACAAGGAAGGTGCCTAAAGAAGCCAGGGTGGCTATCTAAAGAACTTTTAACTGAGTTAAGATTAAAAAAGGATGTGTACAAAAAATGGAAAAGGGGGGAAACCACCAAAGAGGAATTCAAACAAATAGCCAGCACGTGTAGACACAAAGTCAGAAAAGCTAAAGCACAGAATGAACTCAGGCTTGCTAGAGAGGTTAAAAGCAACAAAAAAGGCTTTTATGGGTATGTTCGTAGCAAAAGGAAGAACAAAGAAACAGTGGGGTCACTCAGAGGAGAAGATGGTGAAATGCAAACAGGGGACACAGAAAGGGCTGAACTCCTCAATGCCTTCTTTGCCTCAGTCCTCTCCGATAAAGAAAACAATGCCCGACCTGAAGAATTTGGAGCAAATGATTCAGCAGAGGAAACACAGCCCAGAATAACTAAGGATATAGTACAAGAATACTTGGCTAGTTTAGATGTATTCAAGTCTCCAGGGCCAGATGAACTGCATCCAAGAGTATTACAAGAACTGGCAGATGTGATCTCAGAACCACTGGCAGTCATCTTTGAGAATTCCTGGAGAACAGACGAAGTCCCAGCAGACCGGAGGAGGGCAAATGTTGTCCCTATTTTCAAAAAGAGGAAGATTCTGGAGCAGATCATTAAGCAAACAGTCTGTGAGCACCTAGAAAGGAATGCTGTGATCACCAATAGTCAGCATGGATTTCTGAAAAATAAGTCATGTCAGACTAACCTGATCTCGTTTTTAGACAGAATTACAAGCCTGGTAGATGAAGGGAACGCAGTGGATGTAGCCTACCTTGATTTCAGCAAGGCATTTGACAAGGTGCCCCATGATATTCTTGTAAAGAAGCTGGTAAAATGCGGTCTTGACTATGCTACCGCTCAGTGGACTACAAGAAAGAAGATTCCACCTAAACATTAGGAAGAACTTCCTGACAGTAAGAGCTGTTCGACAGTGGAATTTGCTGCCAAGGAGTGTGGTGGAGTCTCCTTCTTTGGAGGTCTTTAAGCAGAGGCTTGACAACTATATGTCAGGAGTGCTCTGATGGTGTTTCCTGCTTGGCAGGAGGTTGGACTCGATGGCCCTTGTGGTCTCTTCCAACTCTATGATTCTATGATTCTATGATTCTATGATAATGCAACTGAGAGGCAGCAAACTGCTCACATAAAAGGCTAACAAAAAAATCAGGCTGATCAAGTAACACTCATCATCAAAATGGCACATCAACAGAATGGCACAAAGCCTATGGCTGGCAGGGAGAAATTACTTTCCTCAAATCTAGCTCCTGCAGTGTGTGTGTGTGTGTGTGTGTGTGTGTGAGAGAGAGAGAGAGAGAGAGAGAGAGAGAGAGAGAGAGAGAGAGAATGCAAACCTCCAGCACTCAGTTACAATGCCTCCAAAAGATTACCACTTCTAACTTTATCACTCTTATTCTAATGAGTCACTCTAATTCCTAGTAAGTCAGTGTGCAGAACTTTGGATTACGTTGTCCGTAGCCTTGTTGACCTGCATTCAATGGGAACTGATTTCAGGGTGATCACGAAGTTTCAACATTGAGCAGGCAGTTGGAATAGACAACCTAACAGGTGATTTGTCATTGTGTTATGTTAGATGCTGTACAATTTTGCAGCAACACATTGTCCCTAGAGTATTGTCTGACTTATTGATGAAAGGAAATCTGGTATTTTAAAAGAGAGGAAATATCTTACTGTTAAGCCCACTAAACAAGGATTGACCCCAAGCCTGATGTCCAGATCCTTAATCACCCCCACAATGGGCTATGTTTGACAGGTGGGTAGGGCCACACAAATGTCAGTTACCTGACATTTTATTGGTCTCCTTTGACTGAAATGATTTCCAGGGTGACAAAAACAAGACATAGCTAGAGATTTCACATAGTAACATCTACTGATATATTCCAACACATGCATATAAGAGGGACCCTGAAACAAAATGTGTGCCATCCTTCTGTTCAGGATCAAGTCATCTCCATGTGAGGAGAACACACTCAGGACCTGTTTGTTGACCTCTCAAATGCATTTGATGGCTACTGTGAGAAGGCAATGCTGGAAGAGATATGCATTGGGCAAGATGCAGCCTGTCACTCACTCCAATATGTACACAGAGGTTGGAAAAACAACCCACAGCCAGTTGAACTAAATGACTCGAAGCAATTAGTAAAGTGGAAACTGGACTGTTAGAGATTCATTTCATTATCATTAACTTTTTTCCCTCTGTCAATTCCAAAATCATGTTCAGCTCCTTGAGCACTGTGCTGATTGGATGACTAATAATAATAATAATAATAATAATAATAATAATAATAATAATTCTTTATTATTTATACCCCACCCCCCTGGCTGGGTTTTCCCAGCCACTCTGGATGGCTTCCCACAAATATTAAAAATACATTAAATCATCAGTCATTAAAAACTTCCCTAAACAGTCCTGCCTTCAGATGCCTTCTTAACATCAGATAGTTGTTTATTTCTTTGACATCTGATGGGAGGGCATTCCACAGGGTTGGCACCACTACTGAGAACTTTTCCCTTTCATTATATTTATATACCGGTATTTCTTGTTGAAAGCAAAAATGGCCATAACTGTCAAATTCCAGCTCCACGGCTTCTTAAATTTCTTCATTTATATCTATAGATGACCGTCTAACATCCCATGGGACAGGTCTAAAAAGTGTGTTGCCAACATGAAAAGTTTGGATGATGTACGTGTTGAATTGGTGGGTGACTGGGAGCTGTCTAGCAAGAGAGGGGGGCCAGCACATGTTGTCTGGATGCTAAAAGCAGAATGGGGGGGGGAGGGAGGGAAGGAGAGAGAGAATGAAGAGAAGGGGAGAGAAAAGCAGGGAGAGTGACAGCATTTTCATCTTCCCAGCAGTGTAGGCTTGTATTTTGAAAGTGCTCTCTCCCCAGTGTGGTGTAGTGGTTAAGAGCGATAGTCCACATGCAGCTGCTGGGTGACCTTGGGCCAGTCACACTTCTTTGAAGTCTCTCAGCCTCACTCACCTCACAGAGTGTTTGTTGTGGGGGAGGAAGGGAAAGGAGAATGTTAGCCGCTTTGAGACTCCTTAAAGGGAGTGAAAGGTGGGATATCAAATCCAAACTCTTCCCCTCTGCTTCCCTACTGGTTGCTGCAGTCTCCAAAAACACCTTCACTCATACACTTCCTCCATCCTCCATCATCAATGTTCCCCTCCCACTTCGGGGTCTTCCCCTCTGCATAAAGTATCTAGGAATGGGGTGGAAGACAGGGAGCCAAGCTACTCTTAAAGGTCCATGGGACAGATTGCAGCTTTGCTGAAACTACAAGCTAGCTGCAACTCCACTGTCACTTTAAGAGGAGCTTAAATCAGGATTTTTCCTGGCAAAAGGAAGAAGCTATGGTGGCTTAATTGTTTCTGTGGTGATCCAGCAGATTTGGGGCATTTGGAGAGTATGTTATTGTGGGACATGATCATGGGTACACATGTCCAGTCCCAGCCACATGAAGTCTTAAACTTCTCCAGGCTATCATAAATAATGCCTTTTCCTGGGGCCTCCACCACCCCAAACTTCTGATGGAGGCAGAGCAACTAAAAGGGCCTGCTCTGTTGATCTTAATACCTTGAGGGTGGAACCTTATAGAGAAGAATGTTTTGGGGCCTAAGCTATTAGGGGCTTTAAATATTGTATCTATTATATGAATGTCTCTGTGTTTCTTGTGTATCTGTGACGCTGCTTAAGCATGAAAAACTAAAGGGAAGTTCTGACTGTCATCAAATAGATATTTCTCCTGATTGCATCACAGAGAAGCTTTCTGGTTCAGACACGTGCTTATGCAATTTTCTTAAGAATCCCTTTCTAAGACATTAAGCCTCAGGAGGCAAGACTCTCATCTTAAGCTATCTAAGAAAGAGTCTCATTCTAAGAATCTTATGATTAGCTATCTTAATAACCAATGAAACAAGCTCCTCTTACCACATAGCTTTTCATGTTGATTCAGAAGAAATGAAAATGAGTTGGGAGTGGGGATACTCCTAAACTTGTTGCCCTCAGCTTGAGAACATATCTGGTTTTTCCTTGGGGTTGCATTCATTTCTGCAAATCTTCTGCCCTACTTAGTTATTCCAGCACAGGGTATTGTATTTCTTCTTGTTGTCCACTCATTATGTCCAAAGATTGCTGATCAACAGTTTCTTACAGGCATGTGAATGTCTTAAGTTGATTTAATTCATTTGCAAAAGCAGGAACGGCCCCATAGACTGGCAGAGGAGTACATGTTTCTCAGGCAGGAAGACACAGGTTGAATTCCAGGGGTCTTCTGTTGGAAAGATTTATTGGTTTGTTTCATTCATAAACCATACATTAAAAGAGGGCAATGTCAGGTCTCAGCCAGACTGGTCTGTCTATACATTTTATGTATGGACTTGGAAACAGATGAAGATAAATAGCACCGAGTCAGACTTCCTTTTTCTAGGAACAAGTTTACACTTTAAAGCTCCATGTCATAGCTTTAAAGTGTGGAAATCGAGCTTTAAAGCATGACCCTACATTGAAAGAGCAGAGGGAAGGTAAGATCCATACCTTTCATAGTCCCTTTCCATAGTCACCTCTTGTTATATCTAGATGGACAGTGATTTTCTAAAAGAGAAGAATAAATGAACATCTGAGAACTTGATGAAGCCATTCATTCTATACTATCCTTTCTGAGATGACTAGGATTTTTACCACAGTATTCCAAGTGTAGAATGACCATAGATTTTTATAACTGCATCATTTTATTAGAAGTCTCATTTTGAATCCTTTTGCTAACAATCCCTAACACTGAATTCTCCATTTATCAAAGCTGCTGCACAGTGGGTCAGCATTTTCATCAAGCTACCCACCACATCCACAATATCTCTTTCTTGGTCATTCATCACTAGTTCAAATCCCATTAAATGAATATAGAGATATAGAGAGATTGCATAAAACTTTACCAAAAACCTTGATGGTGGTTTCTTGTCCTTCTGTGTGTTGTTGCTGTTTTAAAATATATATATACTGAGAAGAGCTTTGCCATTAACTATTTCCCCTTCCTATGCAAGAAGAATTTTAAGAATGCCTGAACAAAGTCCACCTCGAGTCTTCTAATCACTAGAAAATGAATTAGTCTTCAAGATTTCAAAAGGGATTGTCTGTAAACTTTCAAGTAATTTCTAGCACCCATAAGGACTCTTCTATTTTTATAAAATTAAAAACTAAACCTGTAAAGAGGATTAATTTTGCACCCCATATCACATTGTTCTGCTGCCCCATGGTATTTTGCAATCTAGACATGCATCAGTGTAATAAGGTTCAGTTTTATAGACAGAACTGACTCAATCTTTGTTTCTTTTTTCCTAGGAGAAACCATACAAGACATAGCTGAAAAGCATAGATTGAGCATGATGAGAAACAACAGCATGGAATCCCTGTCCCTTTTGGATACTGCAGAGAATGGAAACCGAACAAACAATGGCACCGAGCTCCCCAAAAATAATAATCCCTATTTTGAATTAGGGGCTCAAGAAATGGCATTGATTATTATTGCCATCTTTAGTTTTGTTATTTGCATTTTTGGACTTATTGGGAATGGAACTGTCATCTGGTTTCTTGGCTTTCGCATGAAAAGGAATCCTTTCACCACCTTCATATTGCACCTGGCTGTTGCTGACCTCGGGGTCCTCATATGCTCAATTGGTTTCCTAATAGTGCTACCTCTGTGTGCATTTTCACCCTCATTGGAAAATATCATCTGGTTTATATTTTGGGGTATCGGTACTTTCTTTTCCTACATGTGCATCACTGGTCAATTTCTGTTGACAGCCATCAGTGTTGACAGGTGTGTTTCTGTCCTCTTTCCAATTTGGCATCGATGTCACCGGCCACAGCACTTGTCTACCATTGTTTGTGCTCTCATATGGATCCTTACTTTCCTTGCTTTCCTATCCATTGGATTATGCATTTATGCTTTTGGGGAGTACCTTTCGGAGGAACCATTTTTCTTCCTCTTCCTGATTCCTCCTGTCCTTTGCTTTCCACTCATGATTATCTCCACAGTGATCCTGTTTATAAAAGTTTGCTTCAGATCACAACAAAGGAAGAAAGGAAGGGTCTTAAGAGCCATCCTTCTTGCTCTCCTCTTCTTCCTCTTTTTCACTTTTACATTAACTTTCATGATTTTACTTCTGCTTCTGAGGTTTGATATATCAGTGCCTTCACTAATTGTTGGACACTTATGCAGCTGTCTAAACAGCAGTGTTAACCCACTGATTTATTTCCTGGTTGGAAGAAAGAAACAGAGTCGCTCAAGGGAGAGCATGAAGGTTGCATTGTGGAGGCTTTTCAAGGAGGAGGAACACGGAAGAGAGGAGCTAGAACTCCGAGTCAGCCCCCAGATATAATGCTTCAAAAGAATCAGAATGCTTTACTTTTCTGCTCAGGAAGTCAAAGAAACCAAAACAAATTGTGATTATTTAATGGATAGTACAATCTGTGAATTATTGGGCTACGTACACACAAATCGTGTCCTCCCTAAAAGAGGGCACATGTTGTGGTGAGACCTGGAGATTGACCTCCTGGTTGTGGGTGGGTCTATTGGATAGCTACAACACGCAATTGGTAGGTCCCTAGTTGCTGGGTTTAATCTGGCCAATGGGGTGCAGTCCAAACAGATTGAGAGACTCATGCACGTGTCCCAGAGCTTCCTCTTTTGGCTCATGAATCGGAACACCCGCACACCTCTCCCTAATTTTAGGGCATTTTGTGATTGACCTTGCTATGTTGTTGTGTATCGTCTGTCATTGGGACAGGGGCACGGCAGGAATTTTCCCCACTTGGCTGATTGGCTGTAGCCATTTGGGTTTCACCTGCCATGTACCAATTCATCACAACTTATAAGGTTGTGGATAGGCACTGGTTCATTTGCTAGGGATGGGAGAATGGTCTCGCCATCCCTATGTGAAAGGTATTCTGTTAAAGGAATCCAGGGACTCAACTTGGTTTGGTCAAAGGGTGTTGTGCCTGTGCCTGAGTCCAGGGGAGCATCTGGGGAGTGAACAGAGTCTGTTCCCAGGCTTTTCACCTGCCTCAGGTGTTCACTCTTGGCTGACCTATGATAGAGCTCTGGGTCAGCGCTACCTGCAAGGGTGTAGGGAGCTAGTCGAACCAGAGCCTATGCAACCACTCACTTTTCTGTAATCAATAAAGTTGTGGCCTAAATTCTGCCAAAAACCAAAACTAAAATGTGAGTCAAATGTGCCTATATTTAGGCACATTTATGTAGACAAAAACTGCAACTTTAGCCTCAGAAAACCTCATTTCTTACAGTTGTGCCAAATTGGGTGAAGTCATGCTAAAGTATTGGTTTGTTCCACCATATCAGGTGGAATGCTCTCTCTAGGAAGTCTTGCCTGGCACCTTAATTACATACATTTAGGCACCAGGCAGAAATGTTCCTCTGTACCCAGGCCTTCAGCTGATTCACCTTAAATGTGTTTGATGGAGGGGGGTTATTCATTTGTTTTTGTTTTATTAAATATTTTGTGTTATCATTTTTATGTTCTGAACTGCCCTGTAATCTTCAGAAGGAGGGCAATATGTAAATTTAATACATAAATAAACAAAACTATTACGAATGGTGTCTCCAAACATACTCAAAGACTACAGCCTCCAGGAACCTTCATACCAATTTGGGCAACATCTCTAGAAGCATCCAAATCAGCACAGCTGTGAACGATCACAACACATTGGGCGGAAGTAATTTCTGAGTCACAAATTGGCATAATTTTTTGGGGGGTTGTTGCTGTTAATATTTTGTATCTGTATTTTGTATCTTATGATTTATGTGGAAATTGTTTACTTTGTGTACTTTTTGATATTTTCTTTATTGTTTATTACTACCTTTGTTATGTTTGAAGTTACGTAACGTTGTAAGGTCTTAACTTTGGAAAGGCAGCATAAAAATAAAATGATTGATTGATGGGGGGAACTGCTGTTGTGCCCTGCTTGTGTGTTTTGGTGCTTGTTTTACACTGTTCTCACTGTTTTTAAATAATGAATAATATTCCTCAAATAAAATTTAAAAAGATAATGGAGCATGTGAAACACCAAATAGGTATTGGAAGGGAATTTGAGCAGTCTTATACATACAATTAAATTATTATAATTAAGTATTAATTTGAAAACCTATCAATTCAAAGCAGTTTACTTACCATAAATACCAACTGCACAACAATTGTGGTTGCTGCTGTTGTTGCATGCCATAACAATCTCTGAGTGATGTGGAATTCCAGCAGTTATGGGAACTTACTCAGGGTCCATGTATCCTTTCGGAATGAGGCAGAGCAGAGACTGTGGTGTCTTTATGATAAATTGTTTAATTATACACATATACAGTATGTGCCTATGTTCGAGGGGATCACAGCATTAGCCCTCCCAAAGGGTCTTGTTTCTCCCACAGCCACAACCTTGGATTCAAACTGAAATCAAATATTGCTTTCAAGCATTACTCTGACTCTCTCTCTCCAGCTTGCTGCTTTACTTCTAGGTAACATCATTGCCCACAAAATTTGCCCACTGCCTTTATTAACTTCTAACACTTGCTAGATCCAGGGATTAGAGGGATCTGGAGCATAGCCTAACATCCCAAACTCTTAAAAATACATACATACATACATACATAATGCCATTTAAATGCTGGCTTCCCATAGTTGAAATCATGCTCAAGGCAGCTTACCACCTGAAGAAAAATATGTAATTACAGATATAACAAAAGTAGTCAGAAACAATCAATAATGAAAAATACACAACCAAATTGTCCACATGAGTCATCATAACATCACCATTCATTTCTCTTGAATGACTCTGTGATGTCTGCTTTCCTGTTTCACACTTTTCTGTTTCACCCTTAACAATGAAGTGCTGACTGTAAAAGAATAGGAAGTGGTGCAACGGGGCTGTGGTGAGAATGGGGAAAGAGGAACTGTTGTTGTTTAGTCGTTTAGTCTCTCTCTCTCTCTCTCTCTCTCTCTCTCTCTCTCTCTCTCTCTGTGTGTGTGTGCGCGCGCGCGTGCTCCTGCTCTTGAAATGAACCCTGCAAAAGTTTTCTACCACAGTATATATTCAGATTGATTTTTGCAGCAGGAGAACTTGGGTCAGTTGAAGTTGATAGAGGTGGAAGGGAAGAGATAATTGGCAGGAATATAAAAAGAAGCTACAGCCACAGCAGGCGCTGCAACTGTGCAACTGCTTGACCTCACCTCCAAAGGTGTCCTCCCTCCTCCATTGACTCACGAGACAGATGGATGTCAAAGCACGACAAAGAAGCAAGAAGTGAGAGTGGGGGTGGGGGTGGAGAACCTTACATTGAAATATTCCAGTGACTGGAATTTGTGGAGAGTGGATATCCCCAATATGTGAGGGATGGGTGAAGTGTCTGGTTCTGAGAGCTGTGCTTTGGATAAACTGGATCACAATTCCTGAAGATTGTCTGTCCACAGGATCAAGACTTAAAAGGCAAGATGCTCCTCTTAAATTAGCTATTGATAAAAAGGGGAATAACATCTTCCTGCAACACAATGTTAGGAAACTGCTTAAGAATGGATGGAACCCTACTGTTTTCTGATAGGGCCACCAAATGTTTTCTGAACTCAAATCCACTAACAACTGAGGGACATGAAGAAGCTCTCTGTTTATGTGTGCAATTGCTGCGTTTTGCGTGTGTTTGCATGACTGATTGTGCATGGATATTAAGGATCTGTTATTGTATGAGAGTCTGTGCCTGCCCAAGAAATTCTTCCCTCTTGCATAAATGTATAGAGCGAGGAGTTCCACTTTGGGGGTTCATCAAAAGAGAATGTTGAAGAAGATTTTACGATCGCCAACTGTAAATCTCAAAGGTGGTCCAGCAAAACTTACTTCCTTCCTCTGAAATGAAGGCATGGAATCACTTTTGTAGCTCCGGAAACACAGCATAGCACCTGATAGCCCTGCTTTTTTTTTGGCCATGATCCTCCAGGGGTTCCTCTTCTGCCTCATTTCCCTTCCTACCACTATGTGGCGCTGCTCCTCTGTTCTTGCTATCTCTGTGTGGTTTAAATTTTAAAATTTCCTGCCACTGGAAGTTTTTCCCTCTTTCTGTCTTTCCCTCTTGCCCCCTAAACTGCTTAGGGTTTCTTACTCAGGATTTCAAAGTACAGTGGTACCTCGGGTTAAGCACTTAATTCGTTCCAGAGGTCTGTTCTTAACCTGAAACTGTTCTTAACCTGAAGCACCACTTTAGCTAATGGGGCCTCCTGCAGCCGCCGCGCCACCAGAACACAATTTCTGTTCTCATCCTGAAGCAAAATTCTTAATCCAAGGTAGTACTTCTGGATTAGCAGAGTCTGTAACCTGAAGTGTATGTAACCCGAGGTACCACTGTAGAGCAAATTAATTAAACTCTTGAATGTCACACTTTCTGGTTGCTCAACAAATCTTTGTTCCACCGATGACTTTGTTCCACCAACTCCAGCTACTGGAATGGATGAGAAGGGTGGGAAATCTATACACAAATGTAATATGGTTGAGTTTTATTTAATGGGAACTGACTCCCCTTTGTCTCTCTTCTCCTAGGAGGAGGATTCATACAAGAAGCAGCTCAAAAGCAGAGATTGAACATGAGGAGAAGTTATAGCCCTCAGTCCTTGTCCCTTTTGGATGCTGTAGGAGAAGATAATGGGACAATGCAACTGGGCTCCCAAACTATGAACATATTAATTATGGAATATCATATTAGAGAACTGGGCCAAAACAAACAAGATGAATTTTAACAGGGAGAAATGTAAAGTATTGCACTTGGGCAAAAAAAAAAATGAGAGGCACAAATACAAGATGGGTGACACCTGGCTTGAGAGCAGTACATGTGAAAAGGATCTAGGAGTCTTGGTTGACCACAAACTTGACATGAGCCAACAGTGTGATGCGGCAGCTTAAAAAGCCAATGCAATTCTGGGCTGCATCAATAGGAGTATAGTGTCTAGATCAAGGGAAGTAATAGTGCCACTGTATTCTGCTCTGGTCAGACCTCACCTGGAGTACTGTGTCCAGTTCTGGGCACCACAGTTCAAGAAGGACACTGACAAACTGGAACGTGTCCAGAGGAGGGCAACCAAAATGGTCAAAGGCCTGGAAACGATGCCTTATGAGGAACGGCTAAGGGAGCTGGGCATGTTTAGCCTGGAGAAGAGGAGGTTAAGGGGTGATATGATAGCCATGTTCAAATATATTAAAGGATGTCACATAGAGGAGGGAGAAAGGTTGTTTTCTGCTGCTCCAGAGAAGCGGACACGGAGCAATGGGTCCAAACTACAAGAAAGAAGATTCCACCTAAACATTAGGAAGAACTTCTTGACAGTAAGAGCTGTTTGACAGTGGAATTTGCTGCCAAGGAGTGTGGTGGAGTCTCCTTCTTTGGAGGTCTTTAAGCAGAGGCTTGACAACCATATGTCAGGAGTGCTCTGATGGTGTTTCCTGCTTGGCAGGGGGTTGGACTCGATGGCCCTTGTGGTCTCTTCCAACTCTATGATTCTATATACCTTATTATCCCTGCCTTTATTTCAGTTATTAGCATTTTTGAACTTACGAGGGATCTAACTGTCATCTGGCTTCTCGGCTTTGGCATGAAAAGGAATTGTTTCACCATCTTCATCCTGAATTTGGCTGTGGCTGAGCTTGGCATCCTTATATGCTCTTCTGATTTGTTGCAAGGGTCCCTTTCCTCTTACTTTTTCCTCGTGTACATCACTCGTCAATTTCTGTTGACAGCCATCAGCACTGAAAGGTGTGTTGCTGTCCTCTTCCCAATTTGGCCTTGATTCCATCAGCCTCCATGACAATATGAATGCCCACAAGGTGTAAGAAGCAACAAAGGGGATCTGGTCCTCATCAACAGAGAGGAACTGAGTGATGAAGTGGAAGCAGTGGGAAGCTTAGAAGTAAATGAACACAATCTGTTTGCTTTAATGATACAAAAGCATGGGAAAGTTGAGTGTAGTCGGCATGCACTCAGAAAGGAAGGTGGAAAGTATCAGTAAGTATCAGATAAGCTGAGGTGTAAGAAGGGAATGTATATGAAATGGAAGAAAAAGAAAATCGGAAAGGAAGAGTATACTGTACAGGTGTAGCCAACAGCTGCAGGGAGAAGGTCAAGTAGGTCAAAGCTCAGAATGAGCTCAGGCTTTCAAGAGATATTTAAAATAATGTAAAGTGTTTCTTTGGCTATTGCTAAACAGCACATATTTTCATACCAAAACAAAAATCACAAACCCTGAAAGCTTTTCCATTTTGGGGCAGCTGCCATCATCTATGAGATCTGACACCTTTCAATCAATTATCCCATAGATTGAGCTGCTATGTATGTGAGATTCTGTATACACCATAAACTGAAATTAAATTATCCGCCACCACAAAAAGTATAGGACGTTTTCTCTGAGTTGCAGATCTCAGCATCCTAACAATCTACAGTCCCCACAATTATGAGGCTTTCTAAATTTGACATAGGTTTTTGTGTGACCCTGTTAACTGGTTTGAGCATGGTAAAATAAGGGCAAGGCGAAACTCTCAGTAATAAATAAAGATATTTCTCCCAATTACATCACAGAGCTATTATTATTATTACTATTTATGATTTATTAAATTTGTATGCTACCCTTCATCCAAAGATCTCAGGATAGTTCACAAAATAAAAATGCATATCAGAGCCAAAGCAAAACAAACCAATCACCCACCTCCCCTGGTTCTTCCTTCTTTGTAACTTTCTGACCCACATTTCTCAGTAATGTCTTTCTAGAACTTGAATTTCCTCCTAAAACTAGCTATCTTGATAACTGATGAGCAAAATTCTTCTTGCCATATGATGTTTGCAAACTGAGCACAAATTAAGAGGAAAGGGTGGAGCACCAAACAGTTTGCAGGGAACTTTGATGACAAGTCAGTTCTTTTCTTTTCTTTGTAGTTGCATTTATTTCTGCACATCTTCCAGCACAGGATATTATACCTCTTGCTGCTGCCTCCAACGTATACGTCTAAAGATTGCTGATCAGCAGTTTCTCCCAGGTATGTGAATTTCTCAAGTTGATGTAGCTTGTTCGCAAAAGCTGGAGGGCAACCATATCTGAGTGGCAGGGGGGTATGTGTTTTTCAGTCAGCTTGAATCCCCAAAGTCTTCTGTTAGAAGTATAACAGGTCAAAGGCTGGGGTGATCCTTTTAGGCTGTGTTTATGGAAGACAATCTTACTCGGCTACAAGTGATCACCAAAGAAGATTCTTTTAGACCTGGTCTACCAGGGCAAAGAGCTGGAGCGTATGGGATTCTAGGCTGGGAGGGCACCACTGCTACTTTTAACCTTTACTAAACGAGAAATGCCTCCTGATTCTTTAGTATATGCTGATATAATTTTATTCTTGTAATACATGTGTACAGCTGTGTGCATGTATCTTTCAATAACGGTAAAACTTGCTTAGATGAAAACCACATATCACTTGCAAGTGAGTAAGCTCCAAGGACAGGTGACAGGGAAGTTTTATTCTGTATCAAAATCTGATGCCTAATTAAAGTCTCCTAAAATTATACACTTATTTCATAATATATATGTACTGCTTGAGAGTAAAAAAACAAAACAAAGCCTCAAATTATTTTGTAATAACTGAAATAAAAATGTTCTCTAAGTTTCCTAAATTCCATTGAAACCCATTGAAATTAATGGATCTAAATTAATAATGGCCATTGATTTTGGTAGGCTTAGAGTGGGTGAACATTAGCTAAATGCAACCCAAACACTTGAATGGCCCTAAATATGCCTAGATTGAAGACTTCGGAAGGACTTCTTGTTGCCCTAACAAGGAGGAAAAAGGGGTGTGATGATATATCAAGAAAAATAGAAAAGGGGTGCAAAGAGAGAGAAGGAGAGAGGGAGAAAGAGAGAGATGACTACTTAGGTTTGGCTGTAGAAGTTTCATAAGAAGCATTATGAATATTTTGATGCATGAGATTCCAGGCACCATAAATGGAAGCCATTCTCCTTGCTCTCTATCTCTATGGAAGCACTATTCTGAAAAGTAATCTCTTTGATTTCATTTAGACCCACAAGATTGTTTCAGAACTTCAGCTGTTATGATGGTTCTAGAGACTTATCTGGTTATCCAGATTTAAACAATAGTTTTGTCACTGGATATCAAAATAATACCACAAATGAGCTAATTTTCCCCCAAAGTTAACAAAATATATAATCACCAGATAAAAATGTAATAAATAAAGTTGAGAGGACAAATTTTCTCCCTCCTAAATGTGACAGAGTAGATTTCTCCCTAGGTAAAGGTAAAGGGACCCCTGACCATTAGGTCCAGACATGGCCAACTCTGGGGTTGCGGCGCTCATCTCGCTTTATTGACCGAGGGAGCAGGCGTACAGCTTCAGGGTCATGTGGCCAGCATGACTAAGCCACTTCTGGCGAACCAGAGCAGCGTATGGAAACGCCGTTTACCTTCCCGCCGGAGCAGTACCTATTTATCTACTTGCACTTTGATGTGCTTTCGAACTGCTGGGTTGGCAGGAGCAGGGACCGAGCAACAGGAGCTCACCCCGTTGTGGGGATTCGAACCGCCGACCTAGGCTCTATGGTTTAACCCACAGTGCCACCCAAGTCCCTAGATTTCTCCCTAGACAGCAACAGCTTGGCTAGAGAGTTAACTACTCTGAGGCCACGAACCAAGGGAGCTCACCCACAAATCCAAGGACTGAGCTATACACTGTTTCAGATTTATAGGAGCCTGCACTGCTTTGAAGCTTTCATAATTCTAGTCCTTTGCAGACCCTTCAAGTAGACTTTAATAAGGCTGTTGTCATTTTAATCCCAATCCTTTGTGTCTTGTGTGGGTGCAGTCACAATTTGAGAGGGTGCTCTCGGGCTCAGCTTCTCCATTTGGCTATTCCAGAGGCATCTAGCTGGCCACTGTGAGAACATGATGCTGCACTAGATGGGCCACTTGTGTGATCCATCTGGGCTTTTCTGGTGTCCCTCCCTGCATCCAGTGTGGTGGACTCCTTCTCCAAACTTCAGAATTGGGTCCAGGGTGGGGCAGTTCATCTTCAGGTTGAACCAGCATGGTCTGCACTGATTCAGGAACCCCTGGTTCAATGTCATGGAGCGGATGGTTGTGCCCAGCTCTAGTGAACATCTTCCAGTCTCTTCTACTTTTTAATAAAGTCATAATTTTGATTTACAACACTTGAAATCATTCTCATAGTTTATAGTAGTTATTTTATTTAGGCATCCCACCATGGAAGGAAATTCTATACATCATTTTAACATCACAAGGGAACTGGATGTGACGGACATCTGGTAAGTATATACAATAATAATAAAAATAATAAGGCAGAGAATGCGGCCTCTGTCGGGTTACTAAAAAGAGGATGTGACCTTCAGAATTCCACCCTCCAGATTTATTTTATAGTTTTTTGTTTATTTATCACATTTATCTCACACCTTTTTCTCTAAAGAGAACGGGCAACACAAGAGCAGGGCCTTCTCTGCAGTGGCTCCCCATCTGTGCAATGCTCCCCCCAGGGAAGTTTGCCTGGCACCTTCATTATACACATTTAGGCACCAGGCAAAAACGTTCCTTTTTAACCAGGCCTTTGGTTGATCCAATTTACATCCTATGCCCTTTTAAAATGTGGGGTTTTTTGGGGGGGCTATTGGGTTGTTGTTTTTATTTTTATTATGTATTTTGTGGTTTTATATCTTGATTTTATTCTATGAACCGCCCTGAGACCCCTGGATATAGGGTGGTATATAAATTCAATAAAATTATTATTATTATTATTATTAGCTCATGGTGCCATGCATGATTTTCCCAGTCCTCCTTTAATCTTAGGGTGGATTAACGGTCAATCTCTTTGCACATGGAACTCTCAGAATTGTAGCGCTGTGGTGGGAATAAGGAATGCCTAAGCACTTTCAGTGCCTTTAACAAACTGCAACTCCCAGGATTCTTTGGGCGGCCATCAATGTTTATCATAACAATGTAAAGGCATGGTGTGGATATGGCCACCATTGACTTGGGAGTTTTTGAAAGAAATGTTGTGAATCAGGTAAGAGACTCACTCAGTGGAAGTTGCTCCCAGTCCCAGTCGTACCCAAATCAATATGACTTTGACAAATGAGGGGTCAGGGTTTTAGGTAGTGTGGCTTGTGTACCCGTTGTGTAGATTATTTGACTGACTGCAGAATAATGATTACTCATGTTCTCTTTCTTTTTGCAGGTATTGGCATGAAAGGATTACCGAAGATAACATTTATGTAAAGGGTATTGTCAAGCAACCAGATGGTCGAGCAATAACAGAAGCTTACAGTGGTTCTGGAGACATACCTGATTATCTTAACTCAAATGAGAGTATCATATTTAGAAATTTAAATAATAGCACAACTGCTGCCTCCAGCATTGTTTTTTCCGAGTTTGTAGCGTCGAATGATCTGGTCTTCTCCAAATTAGCAAAGTATTTAATCAACAGCTTCATTGCCATCATTTGCATTTTGGGGCTTTTGGGTAATGGGTATGTCATCTGGCTTCTTGGCTTCAAAATTAAGAGGAATCTTTTCACCACCTATGTTCTGAACCTTTCCATTGCTGACTTTGCTGTCCTTTTATCTCTAATCAGTACTGCTGCCTTTGCGACTGCCCTTCGTGTGACGAGTGAATCTCGCATTCTCAACAGTGTTTTTCTATTATTTTTTGAACTCTTTTGCTTCACATATTCTACCAGTCAGTATCTACTGGCAGCTATCAGCGTTGACAGGTGTGTAGTTGTCCTCTTCCCACTTTGGCATCGATTTGACCGGGGACCAAACTCATCTGCCATCATATGCGCTATAATATGGATCTTCTCCTTCCTGCTTTCTGCAATCCATTTCGCTCTACGCATGACTGGCAGATTTGGGGCATCCCTTTTACACTACCAGCTGCTTGTAAATGCTCTGCTTTGTACGCCTCTCATGTTCATCTCTTCTCTGATCCTGTTCATCAAAGTCTGCTGTAAAGCACAACAACACAAGCAAGGAAAACTCATCACGGCTATCTTGCTTGCCCTCCTTTTCTTTCTCATCTTTGCTTTCCCACTGAATGCAGTTTATGTAATCTATTGCTACTATTCCCCCCACCTTCACAGTCTCATGCTCATCGGCTTTGGGTGTTCTTCTCTAAACAGCAGCATCAACCCAATCATTTATTTTTTAGTTGGAAGGAGAGGACGGAAGAGTCCTTCCAGGGTATCCATGAAAGTTGCAATCTCAAGGGTGTTTAAGGATGTGGGAGACTGTACAGAAGACAAGAAATCCAAAACAGAGAGTAAAGTTATGATTTGACCATCTATGAGTGGTGTCTTAGCAGGGTTCCTACTGTGTGAAATCTTAGATTTCCTGATGGATTTTTATAGGCAGGCCTCACTTCTATCCCTGGGGGTGTTAAAAAAAAAAAAAAAGCTTCTCAGTGTGAACCATAATAGCCATCTTCCTTGCAGTCCTCTTCTCTGTACCTTTGCTTCTCCAGTGCATGAAGTTTATATAATCAATTAATATTATTCCCACTTTCCCAATCTAATGCTCATTGGTTTCAAGGGTTCCTCTATAAACAGCAGTATCAACCATCATGGAGGGGATGCCAGCGCATGGGTACTTACAGGCATCTCTGGTGGGATTGTAGAAATGTACAAAATTTCTGATTCTTTGCGATTAAAGAGATTAATAGCACTCTCCTCACTTGAGGTTCCCAGAAACAGCTATTCAGAGGCATACTCAATGAATGCGAAAACCTTCCCAAAAAGACTTCTAAAAAGAATTCACTAGTTTTGTCAAAATTAATTTGACTCTTCCCAAAATTAGGTCTAAGAGTGTTATTAACCTATTTTTCAATTCCACATCTGGAAAAACCAAGTTGAAGGAAAAGTGATTATGACTTGTCTTAACATCAGAAATAACTTTCTGACACTAAGAGCTGTACAACAGTGGAACAGACTCCCTCGGGAGATTATGGACTCCCCTTCATTGGAGAGTTTTAAGCAGAGGTTGGAAGGTCATCTGTCATGCATGCTTTAGTTGAGATTCCTGCTCGACTAGATGACCTTTGGGGTACCTTACAACTTTACAGTTCTATGAGTCTATGAACCCAGGGATATATAGAAGGTCTCCATTTCTAAGTCCAATAGCAATGTCTGTGTGGCTCGGTACACACCATACACTGAAAGCACATTGAAAGCACATTATGCCCCTCCAAGTATTCTGGGAACTTAATTTACCACTCACAGAGCTACATTTTCTAGTGCCCTTAGTAAACTAAAGTCCCCAGAATCATCGGGGTGGAGGAGAATAATGTGTTTTCAATCTACTTTGTGTGATTGCCCAATTTACTGCAAGTGAGTGATAGAGATGTGGTGTCTTTTTTGTTTTTGTATATGTGTGTGTGGATGCTTGCTACTGGAATGCAGCTTCCAAAAGCTTTCCACCACAATAGATATTGAGATAGTGTGTGCCACATTTAGTGGGTATCAAGGGAGAATGAGCAGAGTTGTTTTTTGAAGCTGGAGAACTGAGGTTTTTAGAGATGTAAGGGAAAAAGTAATTTCCAAGAACATACCGAGAAACAAGGAATGAGTGAGTGAGGATGGGGGACCTTACAGTTAAGCACGAGACACTTCTGCTGGTTGGTGGCAAAGCATGGAAACCCTGTGAATAGAATTGAGGGGGTCGGGGGTCCATATATGTCAATGATGGGATAAGTGAATGACAGTACCAAGGAATAGCAGAATGAATAGACTGGCATACCAAGGAAATTCATAAAGCAGAAGATAACCATATACCCTTTAGGCAATGAGCAGAGAGACTGTAAACGGAATTGTAACTGGGAAAGAATGGAATGTTTTTTTGCCTTACTGTGCAAGGAAAAGGAATATGACTGACTAAATATCAAGATCAAAGGACAGAGAAGAATCCAAAACAAAGACAGAGCCCATCCTCCTTTCATCTAGTACCCCCTTAGGACATCACCTTGAACACTCAGGAAAGAAGGGACCTCCATCCAACTTACTGGCTTTCATTGAGTTCTTTTTCCTTTAAGTTGCATCTTACAATTTATGTAATATTGCATGCATATCTTTAGGTTTCTTGTGTATCTCTGACCCCATTGACCAGCCTGAGCATGGCAACATGAAAACAAAGAATAACTGTAATCAATAAATAGATTTCTCCCTCCTCTGAGACTTGATGACTCATGATTCTCAGTAATGCCTTTGTCAAGAATCTCACCCTAAATTAGCTATCTTGAGTACCAATGAACAAAATCCTTCCTCTCACATAATGTTGGAGAACTGTTTAACACGGATGAAGAGGAATGGATGCAGCCCTAAACTTCTTGCATGTTTCTTTCTGTCTCCTCCACATACTGTATGTCTAAAGATGGCTGATCAGCAGTTTCTCACAGGGATGTGACTGTCTCAAGCTGATGTAGTTCAATTGCAAAAGAAAGCGGGGGACCACAGCTGAGTGGCAGAGGGGTACATGGGTAGTTCTGCTGGAAGGATTCTGGCTCACCATCTTGGGAAAGTTCTTCGTGACATCTTGGGAGCCACTACAAGCCAGAGAAGGAAATGCTGCAGTAGAAATTCTAATCGTCTGCCTCGCTAAGACTCTACAGCTAATCAACAGTTGGTTTGTCTGTTAAAAATAAGTAAGGAATTAGAAACAGATCAGGATGTGTTATGCCAAGTCAGATTTTCTGTTCCCTTACTTCAGCACTGTCTCCTCGGAGTGACAGAGGCACTGCTGAGGATCTTCCAGGATCTTGTGGAGAGGAAATCTTCCACACACACCCCTTTATCCTTTTAACTGGAGATGTCACAACTTAATTAAGCCCTACTGCCTGTGACACATGCATTGTAATGCATGAGCTATAGTCTCTTCCCATAGGCACGTGCCATTAAAGCTGCATGCATGCACACTGACTTTTTTTTAAGAGAGAGGGAGAGAAGAAAATATAGAACTCAGCTCTTCCTGGTAGAAACAAAAATCTGACAAAAGCTACACATTCGTTTCATTTTAACCATCATTATTATCTCTCTCCCTTCCCTCTCTTTCTCTCCAACCACAAAATGTCTATGACAACAGTGTCTCTCACTACAGGTAAGCAAACTGTGGAAAAGATTCTATAAATTGAAAGTGGAGACAACATGCACTTTTCTCTGTTTGTTTTGTAACATAAGGAAATATTCAATAAATAAAAACTAAAAAAGAGAGAGACTTTCATAAGGTTGTTGCCATTTTAATCCCAAATCTTTGTGTCTTGTCTCTTACTAAGGGCTGTGGGTGCAATCACAATCTTGGAGAGTACTGTTGAGCTCAGCTTCTGCTTCTGGGCATTTCAGAGTTATCTAGGTGGCCACAGGATGTTAGACGAGATGGGCTACTAGCCTGATCTAGTAGGGCTTTTCTGATCTTCCTCTCTGCATCCAGAGTGGTGATGGGTGGGTGGTGGTGCCCTGTCCAACCCCAACCCCCAATACTTCAGTACTGGGTGTAGGATGAGTGATGGACCTCCATTAGATGCAGGGTGGGCCAGTGGGCCACCCTCATTTGTGACCCCTGGATCAATGTCATAGAGCAGATAGATTGGGCTGTGCACAACTCTAGTGAATGTCTTTTTCAGTCTTTTCCACTTTGACAACAAAGTAACAGCATTTAAAATTATTTTGGTAACATATAGCAGTTATTTTATTTTAGATATCCCAACATGGAAGGAAATCCATTGCCTCCTCATCATGTGATGTGGTGGGCATCTGGTAAGTAGAATAATAATAATAATAATAATAATAATAATAATAATAATAATAATAAGGCAGAGCATGCAGCTGCTATCAGGTTTCTAAACAGAGAGTATGTCCCCCAGTCCTGGATTTATTTACTTAGCATTTATTTGTTTCTTTTCCAAAGAGCTCAAGGTGGTGTACAGGGTTTCCCTCCTCCTCATTTGATCCTCACAATACCCCTGTTTGACAGGTTCATCTGTGAAGCAAAGGCTGGCCCAAGGTTACCCTGTGAGCGTCAGGCCAAGTATGGATTTGTCAGTCCAGAATGTCCAGAGTGAGGAATTAAAAGTACACTTACAATTTAGTAACATGCCCCTCAGTCCTACGTTTCTTAGCTAATTCTGGGTGTACACCTGACGAAGCAGTTTCTGCGACCAAGAGGCCTCTCTTCTTATGCATCTCCCCCACCCAAGCTGTGCATAGGCAGGAAAAGATTCCATGCAACCTGTTTTTGTTCCTCCCTCATGTCCTGGGAGACAGTGCAGAAGGAGAGGTGGGGGGAGGCAGGAGGAGATGGATCAGGATCACACTTCAAAACGACCTTGACAGATTAGAGAACTGGGCCAAAACAAACAAGATGAATTTTAACAGGGGGAAATGTAAAGTATTGCACTTGGGCAAAAAAAATGAGAGGCACAAATACAAGGTGGGTGACACCTGGCTTGAGAGCAGTACATGTGAAAAGGATCTAGGAGTCTTGGTTGACCACAAACTTGACATGAGCCAACAGTGTGACGCGGCAGCTAAAAAAGCCAATGCAATTCTGGGCTGCATCAATAGGAGTATAGCATCTAGATCAAGGGAAGTAATAGTGCCACTGTATTCTGCTCTGGTCAGACCTCACCTGGAGTACTGTGTCCAGTTCTGGGCACCACAGTTCAAGAAGGACACTGACAAACTGGAACGTGTCCAGAGGAGGGCAACCAAAATGGTCAAAGGCCTGGAAACGATGCCTTATGAGGAACGGGTAAGGGAGCTGGGCATGTTTAGCCTGGAGAAGAGGAGGTTAAGGGGTGATATGATAGCCATGTTCAAATATATAAAAGGATGTCACATAGAGGAGGGAGAAAGGTTGTTTTCTGCTGCTCCCGAGAAGCGGACACGGAGCAATGGTTCCAAACTACAAGAAAGAAGATTCCACCTAAACATTAGGAAGAACTTCTTGACAGTAAGAGCTGTTTGACAGTGGAATTTGCTGCCAAGGAGTGTGGTGGAGTCTCCTTCTTTGGAGGTCTTTAAGCAGAGGCTTGACAACCATATGTCAGGAGTGCTCTGATGGTGTTTCCTGCTTGGCAGGGGGTTGGACTCGATGGCCCTTGTGGTCTCTTCCAACTCTATGATTCTATGATTCTATGGTTCTATGTGGAAGGCCTTGACTCTACACCAGCCTCACCTATCTCTCACTCCTTCTGCACCTGTTTTTCACTTTCCAAACCTTCAGCTTCTCCTGTCTCTGACTCTCGTCTCCTGGCTGTTACAGGGACCCCCAGATCCTTGATCCCTTCTTCCGTGTCAGTCGCTAACCTCCATTCTCCCAGCGCCCATTCACCAGTATCTACTCTGTAACCTCTGAGGAAGCCAGGAAAGCACCTTCTTGGTCAAAGTAATTTATTTACCTGAAACAAAAAATGGGTGCTGAGGAGCAATTATTGGCCCAGTTGATGACAAGCCAAAAACACTTTCCGAAGAAACTGAAGCACTTCCCTATTATAGCAGTTCTTGGTATCCCCTTATTGCATTCTAAGAAGAGGACAGCAGTTGCCTTGAATAATACACTGATATGAAATCTGCTGATATAAGATAAGGGAAGTAACACAAGAAGCAAAACCAACGTTTTCTTTTTTGCAATGTGGCAAGAGCATAAATACACATCAACAGCTTCCATATTGTGCCAGCCTAGGGAATGCATTTCTTTATTGCTCATTTTTATTTCATTACTACAGTCTTATATTTCAGAGTTTGTATGTCTTTATCATACAGAGTGTGTTTCCTGGCATTAGACAATCGGGACAGATTAGGGCTTCTGCTGGTTTACCGCCCGCCTCGCTGCCCAGCAATCTCCCTGCTTGAGCTGACAGAGCTGGTTTCAGAGATGGCATTGAGGGTTTCCAGACTGCTGGTTCTGGGAGACTTCAACATCCAAGCCAAGGCAGCTGGCTCTGGGGCAGCTCAGGACTTCGTGGCCTCCATGACAATCATGGGGCTGTCCCAACATGTCAGTGGTGCAACGCAGATAGCAGGCCACACTCTGGACCTGTTTTCATGACTGGGAAGGAAGAGGGTGACTTGTTTGCAAAGCATTTTGGAGATAAAATTGCTTGCCTCTACTAAGACTTTGACTCTGCTGTTATAGCAGATGAATTCCATGTGGCGTCCAGAGCATAGTCTAGTCCTCTTGTGTTGAATGAGTTTCAGTTGGTAAGGCTCAAGTATGTGGACAAGGTTTCGGATTGGTCAGCGTGACCACTTGTACTCTAGACCCCTGCCCCTCTTGGCTGATAAAAACCAGCAGGGAGGGAACAGCTGGCTGGGCCAGGGAGGTGATCAATGCCTCTTTACGTGAGGGAGTGGTCCATGCCTGTTTGAAGGAGGCAGTAGTAAAATCACTCCTTAAGAAACCTTCCCCGGAGTTGGAAAACCTAACTAATTACAGGGAACCAGACGGAGGTTCTTCTTGGTAGTGGCACCCACCTTGTGCAACACCCTCACTTCAGATGTGAAGGAAATAAGCAGCTATGCTATCTTACCGCCCGGTTTCGAATCTTCCGTTCCTGGGTAAGGTGATTGAGAGAGCGGTTGCTGAACAGCTTGGTGGGTTTCTGGATGAAACATCGGCTCTGGATCCATTCCAGTCCGGCTTCCGCGCTGGTCATGGGACCGAGACGGCTCTGGTTGCCCTAACAGATGATCTTCGTAGACAGCTGGATCGAGGCGGGTCGGGGCTGCTGATTCTTCTAGATTTGTCAGCAGCTTTTGACATGGTCGATCACGAACTTCTGGACCACCGCCTTGCCGACGTGGGGATCCAGGGCACAGTCCTTCAATGGCTGCGCTCGTTTCTCTCTGGTCGGGGACAGAGGGTGGCGCTTGGGGGGGAATTGTCATCGCGCCACTCCTTGGTGTGTGGAGTGCCTCAGGGTGCGATTCTCTCCCCGATGCTTTTTAACATCTTTATGCGCCCCCTCGCCCAGCTTGTCCGGAGTTTCGGGCTGGGCTGCCATCAGTATGCTGATGACACCCAACTCTATCTGTTGATGGATGGCCATCCTGACTCGGCCCCAGACACACTGATCAGATGCTTGGAAGCTGTGGCTGGATGGTTACGTGGGAGCCGGTTGAAGTTAAATCCTTCGAAGACAGAGGTCCTCTGGCTGGGACGGGATGATATGGGACTGAGGGGGCAGCTCCCATCTCTTGCGGGGGTGCAATTAGTGCCAGCGCTGTCCGTTAAGAGTTTGGGTGTAATCTTCGATACCTCCCTCTCCATGGAGGCGCAGATTGCAGCTATTACAAAGGCGGCATTTTTTCATCTCCGCCAAGCTAAGCAGTTGGCTCCTTACCTCTCTCACCCTGACCTAGCTACTGTGATCCACGCGACGGTCACCTCCAGACTGGATTATTGTAACTCGCTCTACGTGGGGCTGCCCTTGAGACTGACCCAAAAACTCCAGCGGGTGCAGAATGCCGCAGCGAGACTCCTTACGGGGTCTTCGCTGCGAGATCACATTCATCCGGTGCTATACCAGCTGCACTGGCTCCCGGTGGAGTACAGGATCAGGTTTAAGGTGCTGGTTTTAACCTTCAAAGCCCTATACGGCCTAGGACCCTCGTACCTACGGGACCGCCTCTCCTGGTATGCCCCACAGAGGAACCTACGGTCTTCAAACAAAAACACCTTGAAGGTCCCAGGCCACAGAGAGGTTAGGCTGGCCTCAACTAGAGCCAGGGCCTTTTCGGCTGCGGCTCCAACCTGGTGGAATGCTCTGTCACAAGAGACAAGGGCCCTGCAGGACTTGACATCTTTCCGTAGGGCCTGCAAGACAGAGCTGTTCCGCCAGGCCTTTGGTTAGGGCGCAGCCTGACTCCCTCCTTTGGCAACCTTTACAAAACTTTATGGCTGCCATCAATCTTGATTTTAATTAATTTTTATAATGTTTTTATAACGTCACACTATTTTGGTGTTGTTAGCCGCCCTGAGCCCGGCTTCGGCTGGGGAGGGCGGGATATAAATAAAATTTATTATTATTATTATTATTATTATTTAAAAGACATCTGAAGGCAGCCCTGTTCAGGGAAGTTTTTAATATTTAATGCTGTACTGTTTTTAACACTTGATTGGGAGCCGCCGAAAATGGCTGGGGAAACTCAGCCAGATGGGCAGGGTATAAATAATAAATTATTATTCTTATTATATATAACTACCAGCCAGTTGCTAATCTCCCTTTTCTGAGCAACATTCTGGAATGAGTGGTCAACAGACCAGATCCAGGCACTTTGGGAAGAAACTGATTTACTGGATCCATTTCAATTGGGGTTTAGGCCCGGTTTTGGCACAGAAACTACTCTGGTTGCCCTGTTTGATGACCCCCGTTGAGAGAGAGAGACAAAGGGAAAATGTCCCTGTTAATTCTTATTGACCTCTCAGTGGCTTTTGATACCATTGACCATGTTATCTTTCTGAAGTGACTGTCCGAACTAGGAGTGGGTGGTACCTCTTTGCGGTGGTTCTAATCCAACTTGGATGGTCATTCCCAGAGGGTGTTGCTTGAGAAATGCTTTTCAGACCCGTACAATTTGGGATTCCATGAGGCTCAAGCCTTTCCCCCACTTTGTTTAACGTCTACGTGAAACCACTGTGGGGATACCTGGAGGTTTGGAGTCTACCTATTTCAGACTTGTTAATTCCAACAGACCTCTGATTGGAATTGTGTTGTAAGTATATCAAACCTATGGCTGCTGAGTGTCAAATGCCAGCAGAATTTCAAGTGAGAGGAAATTAGAAAGCTGGGCTGCCACCATCACAAAAAATAAGCATCGTTATCCAATTTAAAGATCCTGACAGATATTTCAGATTGTAGTATCTGCTATTTGTGGGTGAGGGGATAAACCATATTGTTGATTCTGTGCTCTGATACGCACACCCAAAATGCATGCAGATACAAAAAAATGCCAGTTACAGAGAGTACTTTAGGTTTAAGAGTTTGTGTTTTTCAACAACTTTCCTTGATATGACATTTGTTGCACATGCTTCATTATCAGCTTTCAAACACAGGAAATATCTCACCAATTACTATGCTCATTTCTGCTCACATAGTTGCTGTGATCAAATCTCTTCATTTTGCTGTGAAGGACATTTTTATTGTTATTATTATTATTATTATTATTATTATTATTATCTTCAGTAAAGGAGGGGTCAGGAAACTTGTCAGGAAAATGTTTCACCTGTGGAAGTACCTTTGCCTAAGGAAAAACCAACATCAGGACACGATCCTCTCAAATGGTCACCATTGCCATCCTAAGAGAATGGGGGAGGTGTTCATGGTGTGTTCCAGTACCTCTTTTTCTAGAAAAATAGCACTGGGTATCGGGGACGCCCTGCTCACCCTCCTGTTCATGGAGACGCAGGTCAATTCTGTGTCCAGGGCAACTGTCTACCAGCCCTATGTGGCTGAGCCCCTACCTGTCCACAGACTGTCTTGACAGAGTGGTGCATGCTTTGGTTATCTCCCATTTGGACTATTGCAATGCCCTATTGCAATGTGCACTTGGACTATTGCAATGTGGGGCTTGGACTATTGCAATGTGCACTTGGACTATTGCAATGTGCACTTGGACTATTGCAATGTGGGGCTACCTTTGAAGGTGACTCAGAAACTACAACCAATCCAGAATGAAGCAAATAGACTCGTGACTCGGAGTGACCTCCAGAACCATATAACACCAGTCCTAAAGGATTGACATTGGCTCCCAGTATATTTCCAAGCACAATTCAAACTATTATCAAATTAGCCACTAAAACAATCTACCTACCAATTCCATTGGTTTGAATTCTGTGTCTGCTCTTTTCTTCCTTTTCTAACGCCTACTTCCTATGTAGTTTGTTATCTAGAACTATTTCAAAATCTTCTGGTGCTTCAGTTTCCTCTGTTGATTTCTGCTTACTTTTGTTTCTGACTAGCTCAGCAGCAGCTGTTCCGGCTATAACTCTAGCTTGGGTTTCTTGGGGGACCAGTACATTTCATGGGCTATTCCATGATGGATGATTACGAGGTAAGTACTCTTAAACAAAAGCTCCCTTTTAATTGCTTCCCCATTTGCTTTTACATGATGCTGATTTAGGTGCCTGTTTGCTGATACTGTGGCAATTTCTCTCTGCATGCTTTCATGAGTTAGGCTTGAGATTGAATTTAAGATGTATAGCAGCTTGTAAAAGAGAAAACAGATAGGCTGGCTGTTCATTTCAGCTATTTCCACTACCAAACATTGTAAAAACAAACAACCTTGTCATAACCATTAACCAAATGAGGTTAAAGGGGGAAGAAGAAGAAGAAGAAGAAGAAGAAGAAGAAGAAGAAGAAGAAGAAGAAGAAGAAGAAGAAGAAGAAGAAGAAGAAGAGTAGTAGTTTGGATTTGATATCCCGCCTTTCACTCCCCTTCAGGAGTCTCAAAGCGGCTAACATTCTCCTTTCCCTTCCTCCCCCACAACAAACACTCTGTGAGGTGAGTGGGGCTGAGAGACTTCAAAGAAGTGTGACTAGCCCAAGGTCACCCAGCAGATGCATGTGGAGGAGCAGAGATGCGAACCCGGTTCCCCCGATTACAAGACTACCGCTCTTAACCACTACACCACACTGGCATGCAAAGCTAATGTGTAATAGAAATATATATTTCTAGATACATAGAATCAAAGAGTTTTAGAGTTGGAAAGGACCCTGGGGCAATCTGTTCTCTTCTCTCTCTCCTCTCAGTCTTCAGGTGCCCAGAACTGGACACAGGACTCCATGTTTGATCAGACCAAGGTAAGATATTGCGGTTCTATTACTTCCCTTGTTTGGGACACTACAGTTCTGTAGTCTAGAATAACTTTTTTTGCTGCTACATCACACGGTTGACTCGTAAAGCCTTTGGTCTACTACAGGCTTCCTCAATCTCAACCCTCCAGATGTTTTGAGACTACAATTCCCACCATCCCTGACCACTGGTCCTGCTAGCTAGGGATCATGGGAGTTGTAGGCCAAAAACATCTGGAGGGCCGAGGTTGAGGAAGCCTGGTCTACTAAGACCCCTAGATCCTTTTCGCATGTACTACTGGCAAGTCAGGTGTTCTCCAACTTATATTTATGCAGTTGATTGTTTCTGCCTGACATTGTACCTATTCCAATTCATTTGTTGGTTCTCCAATCTGTGAAGTTCATCTTAAATTCATCATACATACACCATGCTGTTATACAATGTTCAACAATGTTATACTCTCCTTAACTGGGTTGTAATTGTGATTTTATTTAGATATCAGGAAATTTTTCTAGCATTCAATATAAAGAAGGTGTATTTTTACTTGGGTAAGTGCATTTTTAAAATAATTTCATGTTCAGTTAAAGCACTGTATCCATTCACTTCACTTAAAGTGAAGTGAATGGATACAGTGAATGTAGGTGTGACAAAGCATCTTATGTGTGTCACACCTACATAAGAGAATGTAGGTGTGACAAAGCATAAGTGATTAATGCGGAACAATATCTTATAGAGTTTTCATAACAATAGCCAGAGATTTCCATTTTGGATTCTCTCAATTTCTCATGTTTCCAGTTCTGCAGAATTTTGATTTTTTTTTAAAAAAAATGACTTCCTCGTGTATTTTAAAAAATATTTTAATGTAACTTAGAAGAAAGTTACATTTGTGAAAAGAAATCTATTAATATATTTTTTGTGCAGTTTTGAATAATAAGTACACTTTTGCAAGCAATTTCCCATAATACATGCATTTTTGTAGGAATTTCTTGGCTGGAGAACTGCGTCACAAAATGCAGATAAGTGTGAATTTCAAATAAAAAATGTGCTGTTGGTTCAGGAAGTTCAAATTAGATAGTTTCTAATTAAAATGCAAAGACATTCAAATCTATCCGCCATCTCTAGTTCTTCGATTAGCAAAACCATCATAGCAACAATCTCAGCTTGATCCAACAATCCCTTGTTAAAGAAAAAGGTTTAGCCCTTTGTCACAAAAAGTGGAGGGAAATAAATACCACTGATAGACTCGCTCCCCTTCCCTTTATTTAAAATTTCCTGGATTAAAGAAAATGATTGGGGCCGTTGTTACTAAAAATGGAGGGGAGCACCACAGGGAAGTACTTCCCCTTTTCTGAGAATCATTTCCTAACTCATAATCATAGATTCATAGAATTTTAGAGTTGGAAGGGTCACAAGGGTCATCTAGTCCAACCCCCGGGAATGCAGGAATCTCAGGTAAAGCATCCATGACAGATGGCCATCCAACCTCTGCCTAAAAGCCTCCAATGAAGGGGAGTTCATAATCTCCTGAGGGAGTCTGTTCCACTGCCAAATGGCTCTAATTGTCAGAAAGTTTTTTTTCGAATGTTTAGTCAGAATCTCCTTGAACTTGAAGCCATTGGTTTGAGTCCTACTCTCTTCCATGTCACAGCCCTTAAGATATTTAAAGATGGCTATCATATCACCTCTCAGTCTCCTCTTTTACAGGCTAAACATACCTTCAACTTCTCTTCATAAGAATTGGTTTCCCAATCCTTGATCATCTTGGTTGCCCTCCTCTGCACATGTTCAAGCCTGTCAAAATCCTTCTTAAATTGGGGTGCCCAGAACTGGACAAAATACAGTGGTACCTCTGGTTACATACGCTTCAGGTTACAGACTCCGCTAACCCAGAAATAGTACTTCAGATTAAGAACTTTGCTTCAGGATTAGAACAGAAATTGTGCTCTGGTGGCGCAGCAGCAGCAGGAGGCCCCATTAGCTAATGTGGTGCTTCAGGTTAAGAACAGTTTCAGGTTAAGAATGGACCTCCAGAATGAATTAAGTACTTAACCCGAGATACCACTGTATTCCAGTTGTGGTCCGACCAAGACAGAATAGAGTGGTGCTATTACTTCCCTCAATTTGGACACTATACTTCCATTGATGCAGCCTAGAATAGTGTTAGCTATTTCCTAACTTGCTATTGAACCGCAACATTTCACCTACTTTGTGTCAATATTTACTCAATAGTTGTACAAATGGAAAAGCTACCAGACAGTTTACTTTGAAGATTCCAGGAAAATGTGTAATGCCATAGCTGCACAGGTATTGATCTAGACAAGAAGAAAGTGGTATTATCTCTTTGCTGCTTAGATTGATCACTTTAGAGTTAATGAAGGTGAACCTAGACATCATATCAGGTACTGAAATCCTTTTATCTCTTTCAGGGAATTATATTTTGAGGAAATACGTGATAGAAATGTAATCCAAAGCATTGCCAACAGCATAATTATCATCATCTGCATGTTTGGCTTCCTGGGGAATGGAATGGTCATCCGGCTTCTGGGCTTCCACATTAAGAGGAATCCTTTCACCACCTACATTCTGAACCTCTCCATCGCTGACTTTGGTGTCCTTACAGTTCTCCTGACTGTTATTTTGCCTGTTGTAACTTTCTATGAGAAATCTCATGTTGCTGTTTTGATTAGAAAAGTATTATTTGAACTATTTTTCTTCACGTATTCTGTGGGCCAGTTTCTACTGACCGCCATCAGCATCGACAGGTCTGTGGCTGTCCTCTTCCCACTTTGGCATCGATGCCACCGACCGGCACGTTTATCCACCATTATCTGTGCCCTGATATGGACCCTCTCTTTCCTGCTCTCAGGCATTCACCTTACTCTCCTACTGACTCAGAGCTTTCCAAACTCTAACCTAGTGTACCAGCTTATTGTAAATGCCCTCATTTGCACTCCTCTGATGATCACCTCCACTCTGGTACTGGCCCTCAAAGTCTGCTGCAAATCAGAGCAGAAGCAACGCGGGAAGCTGCTCACCACCATTTTGCTTGCACTTCTTTTCTTCCTCATCTTTGCTTTCCCACTAAATGCCATTTACACTGCCATCTATTTTAATGAGAAGAATATGATTCTAATGGAAGTTGGTTTTGTGTGTGCCTCTCTGAATAGTAGTGTCAACCCGCTGATCTATTTCCTAGTTGGGAGGAGACAGAAGAAGGGCCAGTCCAGGGTCTCCATGAAAGCTGCACTCCAGAGGATTTTCAAGGATGAGGAAGAATCAGCATCCAAAACTGAAAACTCGGTTATGATAGCAACTTAATGCCATAAGGCACGACTGGCCAATTCTTTATTATCATAAGCACAATAATGTACAGAGGGTAGTCTGTGGTGTGAAAGACTTCTTTTAATGCTTTTCTATCTAGGAAATTTAAACTAGGAGTTTTGTATTGTAATACTTGCTGTGGATAGAGTAAGACTGTGGAGATGGGCCTGTGGGACTGTGGAGACTTCTTCACCCCTATATTTTTTGAAGGGTTGGGCTAAAGGTTCTCTCCCCTAAACCTCCCTACACCATAATGTTGATTGGCGTTTCAGCCTTTCAGAAAGTACAGAAGTAGACTGAACAAAGCACACAACTCCAAGCTAGACAGCAGTGGGACATGACCACAGTCCCTTGCTCACGCTGACTGCAGTGGCTGTGAACCGCCTTGATATCTAAAAGTATAGGGTGGTATACTAATTTAATGCAGAATGAAATAATTATAATAATTGCATGTATCTTATAGTGTTCTTTTTTGTTTCTCTGTTGTTCTTTTTCATTTCTCCATTGCTCACTTGCATTTCATTTCTGTATTCTTTTCATTCTTATATCACAGAGTTTTATCTTAATCATTTCTCAGCTGCAATTTAAATAAATCTTTCAATTTTATTGTACTTTGCATCTGACTCCAGTTCTTTCTGAACAGCACACAACAACTCACTATTGAAGGTCAGAGTCCATCACATTTTCACTGCATGGGTATACTCATGTGTAGGCAACTTGTTATAGCAGCTTCCATCCATTTAGCAGAGTTTCTGGGAAGCAGTAGTCAGCAATTGAAGCTACCCTTTGAGAAGAAACACAGACACTGTAATACTCAGTCAAGTGAATTATTTCTTGGCTGGTCATAAACACTTCACGGTAGCACTATTTACAATCATTATAGCAATACCTGTAATGGAATACTTAAGCTTCAGTCCTTCTTTCTTTTAAGCAATGATGGAGGCAGACACAATCTATCGGCAGTCATGAAGCAGCAGTTTGGTCAGTCGTCTAGTTCTCCTTTTATTGGCACTTCCAGCTGAAGCTGTGTATGCTCAGAGTGCCTCTCCCACTTATATATGACTGTAATGGAATCTTCTCCCTGTTTGTGGATGAATGACTCCCTAACACTCACTGCAGCAAGCTGTTTTCAGGCCACCCCATCCCGCATATCACTAACAGCCTATATGACAAGATTTGTCAGATCTTACAGTGCAGTGGACCTCTTGCTGAACCAGGAGCAGAGCCACGTTGAGCAATGTTGCTGTAGTCCATCGATTCCAAATTTGCTAATTCCAACAGGCCTTGGATTAGAATGATGCTGTATGTATATCAAACCCAGGGCTGCTGAGTGTTAACCACTATCTCCAAAAGTCAATGGAAAAAATCTGTTTTAGCTTATATCTAACTAACATCAGTGCAGGGAGCAGCAGAATTTCAAGTGGCTGGGCCACCATCATCACACAAAAAACCACAAGTGTCATTATCCAGATAAAAGACCCAGCCAGAGATTTCAGATTGTAATACAGTGGTAACTTAGTTTACAAACACCTCGGGTTACAAATATTTCAGGTTACAGACTCCACTAACCAGGAAGTAGTACCTCGGGTTAAGAACTTTATATCAGGATGAGAACAGAAATCACGCGGCAGCAGCACAGTGGCAGCAGTAGGCCCCATTAGCTAAAGTGGTACCTCAGGTTAAGAACAATTTCAGGTTAAGAATGGTTTCAGATTAAGAACGGATCTCCAGAACGAATTAAGTTCGTAACCAGAGGTACCACTGTATCTACTATTTGTGAGGGGGATAAACCATATTGTTGATTCTGCACTCCGATACACACCCCAAAACACATGCAGTTACAAGACAAGTGCTCTGGACAACACAGTGCTAGTTTTTGAAGACATTTGGTCATGGCAACTATGCACAGAAATCAGCAGATTAACTGGTGAGATACTTCCTGTGGGTGAAAGCTGATAATGAAACATATGTAACAAACTTCATATCAAGGAAACTTCTTGAAAAACACAAGCTCTTGCAGAAACTGAATCTTCAGTAAAAAAGGAGAGGGGGGCTTCCTCAAGGGAAAATCTCTCAGCAAAATGAGGAAGAACCTTTGCAAAAGAAAAATCAACAACATCACACCATCTTTAAGACTTGATGTATAAAACTCAAAATATCGCTTAGATGTTTTGTATGAAAGAACTACCCCAACATTTTCTTCGAATGTTCATTTCAGATAAAATTTGATGGAATTCCTACACCTGGACTTGCCACTATGAACACTCCTCTACTTGCCTCTGAACATATATCATACGTAGCAAGTGGCTAATCAATCAAACCAGTTAGCCAGAGTCATACTTGGAGCCAAGGGGATTAGAGATGATAGACCACCTCATATCCCATGGGTTACTTATCCATGAGGAAGGAAAGGGTTATAGCCAGATGGGGAGGTGGTATGGCCCCAGGCACACAATTTTGAAGGAGACAGTGCTAAAACCACTCCTTAAGAAACCTTCCCTGGATTTGGAAAACCTAACTGACTACCAGCCAGTTGCTAATCTCCCTTTTCTGAGCAATGTTCTGGAATGAGTGGTCACAGACCAGATCCAGGCACTTTTGGAAGAAACTGATTTTCTGGATCCATTTCAATTGGGGTTTAGGCCCGGTTTTGGCACAGAAACTACTCTGGTTGCCTTGTTTGATGACCTCTGTTGAGACAGAGACAAAGGAAACATGTCCCTGTTAATTCTTCTCAACCTCTCAGTGGCTTTTGATACCATTGAGCAGGTTATCTTTCTGAAGTGACTGTCCAAATTAGGAGTGGGTGGTACCTCTTTGTGGTGGTTCCACTCCTACTTGGATGGTCATTCCCAGAGGGTGTTGCTTGGGAAATGCTTTTCAGACCCGTACAATGTGGGGTTCCATGAGGCTCAAGCCTATCCCCCACATTATTTAACATGTACATGAAACCACTGTGGGGATATCTGGAGGTTTGGAGTCCACCTATTCCAAACTTGTTAATTCCAACAGACCTCTGATTGGAATTGTGCTGTAAGTATATCAAACCTATGGCTGCTGAGTGACAAACACCAGCAGAATTTCAAGTGGGAGGAAATTAGAAAGCTGGACTGCCACCATCACAAAAAATAAGCATCATTATCCAATTTAAAGATCTAGACAGATATTTCAGATTGTAGTATCTGCTATTTGTGGGTGAGGGGATAATAACTGCTCCCCACATAAAACGGGGGGCGACCTTTGTGTGGACACCCGCAGCCCCTGGACCTGGAGCGGCTCCATCAGCATAGGCTTGGCTTTGCCTTCCCTCAGGTGGGATACCTGGAGGTCTCCACCTACCCCAGTCAGCTGTCCAATCCCACCTGGGAGAAGCGTTGCCAAGGAGATCAGGCCAGGTAGGGGAGGAATTACCTGCCCACACAATAGAGGGAGGATCTTACCTGAGAATCCTCACTTGGTTCCAGAGCTTCTCCCACCCTACCCACCCTCAGTTAATGCCTTATTTTGCAGGTTAACTTTTCTTACAGGTATGTGGGCGGTATCAGGCCTTGGGCGGAATCCTTTTGTCCATCTTCCTCTTTGCAGCGGTAATAACAGGGTTCCCCGTTAAAGGGGTTTCTGAAGGGAGGCTTTGACCGTATGCCGAAAGGTCGTCATTGCTTTCCCCTGCAGTGGTGGTGTAACGGAGGGGGGCTATCTCTGCTTGAACATATGTTCTCCAGCCGGCCCATCCCCCCCACACACACACTGGATAACCCTGATGCTCCCAAGGTCTCCGGCTGGGGACTGGGGAGGGAGAACGCCCAATGCCTGAGCCAAGGTCTACCCACATTTGAAATTTAATAAAGTTGTGGCAAATTTAATCTCATAGCACGTTGTCTTGAGTCGTTATTCCACATGACGGGGGGGACTGCTCGGGATCTGGGGACTCCGCCTGTCCATGCAAACCATATTGTTGATTCTGTGCTCTGATATGCACGCCCAAAAGGCATGCAGATACAAAAAAAAAAATCCCTTCACAGCAAAATGAAGAGATTTGATCACACAACTATGTGAGCAGAAATGAGCATAGTAATTGGTGAGATATTTCCTGTGGTTGAAAGCTGATAATGAAGCATGTGCAACAAATGTCATATCAAGGAAAGTTGTTGAAAAACACAAACTCTTGCAGAAACTAAATATAGTAATAGCCACCCAGAGTGGCTGAGAAAACCCAGCCAGATAGGCGGGGTATAAATAATAAATTATTATTAAACTATTATTATTATTATTATTATTATTATTATTATTATTATTATTATTATTTTCAGTAAAGGAGGGGTCAGGAAACTTGTCAGGAAAATGTTTCACCTGTGGAAATACCTTTGCCTAAGGAAAAATCAACATCAGGACACGATCCTCTCAAATGGTTGCCATTGCCATTCTAAGAGAATGGGGGAGGTGTTCATGGTGTGTTCCAGTACCTCTTTTTCTAGAAAAATAGCACTGGGTATCGGGGACCCCCTGCTCACCCTCCTGTTCATGGAGACGCAGGTCAATTCTGTGTCCAGAGCAACTGTCTACCAGCCCTATGTGGCTGAGCCTCTACCTGCCCACAGACTGTCTTGCCAGAGTGGTGCATACTTTGGTTATCTCCCACTTGGACTATTGCAATGTCCTCTATGTGGGGCTACCTTTGAAGATATCTCAGAAACTACAACCAATCCAGAATGAAGCAAATAGACTGGTGACTCGGAATGACCTCCAGAACCATATAACACCAGTCCTAAAGGATTGACATTGGCTCCCAGTATATTTCCAATCACAATTCAAAGTATTATCTAATCAAATTAGCCACTAAAACAATCTACCTACCAATTCCATGGGTTTGAATTCTGTGTCTGATTCCCCCCCCCCCTTCTCTAACGCCTACTTCCTATGAAGTTTGTTATCCAGATCTAGTTCAAAATCTTCTGGTTCTTCAGTTTCCTCTTTTGATTTCTGCTTCCTTTTGTTGCTGACTAGCTCATCAGCAGCTGTTCCGGCTATAACTCTAGCTTGGGTTTCTTGGGGGACGAGTACATTTTACATCCCATGATGGGTGATTGTGAGGTAAGCACTCTTAAACAAAAGCTCCCTTTTAATTGCTTCCCGATTTGCTTTTACATGATGCTGATTTAGGTGCCTGTTTGCTGATACTGTGGCAATTTCTCTTTGCATGCTTTCATGAGTTAGGCTTGAGACTGAATTTAAGATGTATAGCAGCTTGTAAAAGAGAAAACAGATAGGCTGGCTGTTCATTTCAGCTATTTCCACTACCAAACATTGTAAAAAGAAACAAACAACCTTGTCATAACCATTAACCAAATGGTGTTAAGGGGGTAAGCGTGCAAAGCTAATGTGTAATAGAAATATGTATTTCTAGATACATAGAATCAAAGAGTTTTAGAGTTGGAAAGGACCCTGTGGGTTATCTGTTCTCCTCTCTCTCTCCTCTCAGTCTTATCTGCTGCAGGCAGGTGCCCAGAACTGGACACAGCACTTCGTGTTTGATGTGACCAAGGTAAGATATTGTGGTTCTGTTACTTCCCTTGTTTGGGACACTATAGTTCTGTAGTCTAGAATAGCTTTTTTTGCTGCTACATCACACGGTTGACTCGTGAAGCTTTTGGCCTACTACAGGCTTCCTCCACATCAACCCCCCAGATGTTTTGAGACTACAGTTCCCATAATCCCTGACCACTGGTCCTGTTAGCTAGGGATCATGGGAGTTGTATGCCAAAAACATCTGGAGGGCTGAGGTTGAGGAAACATGGTCTACTAAGACCCCTAGCTCCTTTTCACATGTACTACTGGCAAGTCAGGTGTTATCTGTCTTATATTTATGCAGTTGGTTGTTTCTGCCTGACATTGGTACCTATTCCAATTCATTTGTTGGTTCTCCAATCTGTGAAGATCTTAAATGCATCATACATAGACCATGCTGTTATACAATGTTCAGCAATGTTATTTGTTGAAAAATGATATTTGATTTGTGAAATTGCAAAGTATTTTTTAAATTAAACTACCGGTACATTGTTTTTGCATTATCCTCCCTCCCCTTGACCTCTTTGCTCATTTGGTCAGTTGTTATTAACATCTATTCTCTTAAACCCCAAGTACCCTTGTAACTGGGTTGTATTTGTGATTTTACTTAGACATCAGAAAATTTTTCTATCCCTTACATTGGCGTGGGGTAAGTGCATTTTTCAAATAATTTCATCTTCAGTATAAGCACTGTATCCATTCACTTCACTGTAAACCTGAGAATGTAGGTGTGACAAAGCACAAGTGATTAATATGGAAAAATATCTTATAGAACTTTCACAACAATAGACAGAGATTTCCATTTTGGATTCTCTCAGTTTCTCATGTTTCCAGTTCTTCACATTTCTGCATGTATTTTTAAAATATTTTAATGTAACTTAGAAGAAAGTTACATTTGTTAAAATAAATATATTTTGTGTGCAATTTTGAATAATGAGTACACTTTTGCAAGCAATTTCCCATAATACATGCATTTTTGTAGGAATTTCTTGGCTGGAGAACTGCATCACAAAATGCAGATAAGTGTGAATTTCAAAGAAAAAATGTGCTGTTGTTTTGTTAGGAAGTTCAAATTAGATAGCTTCTAAATAAAATGGAAAGAAATTCAAATCTATCCCCCATCTCCAGTTCTGTGACTAGCAAAACCATCATAGCAACAATCTCAACTTAATCAAACAATCTTGTGTTAAAGAAAAAGGTTTAGCCCTTTGTCACAACAAGTGGAGGGGAATAAATACCACTAATAGACTCGCTCCCCTTCCCTTTAATTAAAATTTCCTGTATTAAAAAAATGTTTGGGGCCGTTGTTACTAAAAATGGAGGGGAAGACCACAGGGAAGTACTTCCCCTTTTCTGAGAATCATTTCCTAACTCATAATCATAGATTCATAGAATTTGAGAGTTGGAAGGGTCACAAGGGTCATCTAGTCCAACCCCCGGCAATGCAGGAATCTCAGGTAAAGCATCCATGACAGATGACCATCCAACCTCTGCCTAAAAGCCTCCAATGAAGGGGAGTCCATAATCTCCTGAGGGAGTCTGTTCCACTGCCAAATGGCTCTAATTGTCAGAAAGTTTTTTTTCGAATGTTTAGTCAGAATCTCCTTGAACTTGAAGCCATTGGTTTGAGTCCTACTCTCTTCCATGTCACAGCCCTTAAGATATTTGGAGATGGCTATCATATCACCTCTCAGTCTCTTCTTTTCCAGGGTAAACATACCTTCAACTACTCCTCATAAGGCTTGGTTTCCTGACCCTTGATCATCTTGGTTGCCCTCCTCTGCACATGTTTCAGCCTGTCAAAATCCTTCTTAAATTGGGGTGCCCAGAATTGGACAAAATACAGTGGTACCTCAGGTTACATACGCTTTAGGTTACAGACTCCCCTAACCCAGAAATAGTACTTCAGATTAAGAACTTTGCTTCAGGATGAGAACAGAAATTGTGCTCTGGTGGCGCGGCAGCAGCAGGAGGCCCCATTAGCTAAAGTGGTGCTTCAGGTTAAGAACAGTTTCAGGTTAAGAACGGACCTCCAGAATGAATTAAGTACTTAGCCCGAGGTACCACTGTATTCCAGGTGTGGTCCGACCAAGACAGAATAGAGTGGTGCTATTACTTCCCTCAATCTGGCCACTTTACTTCCATTGATGCAGCCTAGAATAGTGTTAGCTATTTCCTAACTTGCTATTGAACCTCAACATTTCACCTACTTTGTGTCAATATTTACTCAATAGTTGTAAAAATGGAAAAGCTACCAGTCAGTTTACTCTGAAGATTCCAGGAAAATGTGTACTGCCATAGCTACACAGGTATTGATCTAGATAAGAAGAAAGTGGTATTATCTCTTTGCTGCTTTGATTGATCACTGATTGGGACATGCTGACATTAGAGTTAATGAAGGTGAACCTAGACATCATATCAGGTACTGAGATCTTTTTATCTCTTCCAGGAAAACATATATTGAGGAAATAGGTGATAAAGATATAACCCAAAGCATTGCTGACAGCATAATCATCATCATTTGTATGTTTGGCTTCCTGGGAAATGGAATGGTCATCTGGCTTCTGGGCTTCCACATTAAGAGGAATCCTTTCACCACCTACATCCTGAACCTCTCCATCGCTGACTTTGCTGTCCTTACAGTTCTCCTGACTATTATTTTGCCTGTTGTAACTTTCTATGAGAAATCCCATGTTGCTGTTTTGATTAGAAGAGTATTATTTGAACTATTTTTCTTCACATATTCTGTGGGCCAGTTTCTACTGACCGCCATCAGCATCGACAGGTCTGTGGCTGTCCTCTTCCCACTTTGGCATCGATGCCACCGACCAGCACGTTTATCCACCATTGTTTGTGGCCTGATATGGACCCTCTCTTTCCTGCTCTCAGGCATTCACCTTACTCTCCTACTGACTCAGAGCTTTCCAAACTCTAACCTAGTGTACCAGCTTATTGTAAATGCCCTCATTTGCACTCCTCTGATGGTCACCTCCACTCTGGTACTGGCCCTCAAAGTCTGCTGCAAATCAGAACAGAAGCAACGCGGGAAGCTGCTCACCACCATTTTGCTTGCACTTCTTTTCTTCCTCATCTTTGCTTTCCCACTAAATGCCATTTACACTGCCATCTATTTTAATGAGAAGAATATGATTCTAATGGAAGTTGGTTTTGTGTGTGCCTCTCTGAATAGTAGTGTCAACCCGCTGATCTATTTCCTAGTTGGGAGGAGACAGAAGAAGGGCCAGTCCAGGGTCTCCATGAAAGCTGCACTCCAGAGGATTTTCAAGGATGAGGAAGAATCAGCATCCAAAACTGAAAACTCGGTTATGATAGCAACTTAATGCCATAAGGCACGACTGGCCAATTCTTTATTATCATAAGCACAATAATGTACAGAGGGTAGTCTGTGGTGTGAAAGACTTCTTTTAATGCTTTTCTATCTAGGAAATTTAAACTAGGAGTTTTGTATTGTAACATTTGCTGTGGATAGAGTAAGACTGTGGAGATGGGCCTTGGACAGAAGGTCAGCTTGAGCGTAGACTTCTTCACCCATATATTTTTTGAAGGGTTGGGCTAAAGCTTCTCTCCCCTAAACCTCCCTACACCATAATGTTGATTGGCGTTTCAGCCTTTCAGAAAGTACAGAAGTAGACTGAACAAAGCACACAACTCCAAGCTAGACAGCAGTGGGACATGACCACAGTCCCTTGCTCACGCTGACTGCAGTGGCTGTGAACCGCCTTGATATCAAAAGGTATAGGGTGGTATACTAATTTAATGCAGAATGAAATAATTATAATAATTACAGGTATCTTATAGTGTTCTTTTTCGCTTCTCCATTGCTCACTTGCATTTCATTTATGTATTCTTTTCATTCTTATACCACAGAGTTTTATCTTAATCATTTCTCAGCTGCAATTTAAATAAATCTTTCAATTTTATTGTACTTTGCATCTGACTCCAGTCCTTACTGAACAGCACACAACAACTCACTATTGAAGGTCACAGTCCATCACATTTTTGCTGTGTGGTTATACTCATGTATAGGCAACTTGTTAGCAGCTTCCATCCATTTAGCAGAGTTTCTGGGAAGCAGTAGTCAACAATTGAAGCTACACTTTGAAAAGAAACACATACGCCGTAACACTCAGTCAAGTGAATTATTTCTTGACTGGTCAGGAATTATTTCTTGACTGAGCAGAGCCAGGTTGAGCTATGCTGGTGTAGCCTAAAGTCCACCTGTTCCAAATTTGCTAATTCCAACAGGCCTTGGATTAGAATGATGCTGTAAGTATGTCAAACCCAGGGTTGCTGAGTGTTAACCACTATCTCCAAAAGTCTATGGAAAAAATCTGTTTTTAGCGTATATCTAAGTGACATCAGTGCAGGGAGCAGCAGAATTTCAAGTGGCTGGGCCACTATCATATTACAAAAAACCACAAGTGCCATTATCCTGATTAAAGACTCAGCCAGAGATTTCAGATTGTAATACAGTGGTAACTTAGTTTACAAACACCTCAGGTTACAAACACTTCAGGTTACAGACTCCACTAACCTGGAAGTAGTACCTCGGGTTAAGAACTTTACCTCAGGATGAGAACAGAAATCACACGGTAGCAGCACAGTGGCAGCAGTAGGCCCCATTAGCTAAAGTGGTACCTCAGGTTAAGAACAGTTTCAGCTTAAGAACGGTTTCAGGTTAAGAACGGACCTCTAGAACTAATTAAGTTCGTAACCAGAGGTACCACTGTATCCACTATTTGTGAGGGGGATAAACCATATTGTTGATTTTGCACTCTGATACACACCCCAAAATACATGCAGTTACAAGACAAGTGCTCTGGACAACACAATGCTAGTTTTTGAAGACATTTGGTCATGGCAACTATGCACAGAAATCAGCAGATTAACTGGTGAGATACTTCCTGTGGGTGAAAGCTGATAATGAAGCATGTGGAACAAACTTCATATCAAGGAAATGTCTTGAAAAACACAAGCTCTTGCAGAAACTGAATCTTCAGTAAAAACGGAGAGGGGGGGCTTCCTCAAGGGAAAATCTCTCAGCAAAATGAGGAAGAACCTTTGCACAAGAAAAATCAACAACACCACACCATCTTTAAGACCTGATGTATAAAACTCAAAATATTGCTTAGATGTTTTGTATGAAAGGACTACCCCAACATTTTCTTCGAATGTTCATTTCAGATAAAATTTGATGGAATTCCTACACCTGGACTTGCCACCATGAACACTCCTCTACATGCCTCTGAACATATATCATACGTAGCAAGTGGCTAATCAATCAAACCAGTTAGCCAGAGTCATACTTGGAGCCAAGGGGATTAGAGATGATAGACCACCTCATATCCCATGAGTTACTTACTGTACTTTGTTATCCATGAGGAAGGAAAGGGTTATAGACAGATGGGGAGGTGGTATGGCCCCAGGCACACAATTTTGAGAGGGTGTGAACCAGGTGCCCCAGCACAGGTGCCATCTTTCATGGGGATTCCTGTTCTGCCCAGGCATGTTCTGGCAGGCCCTGTCCCCAGCTTCCTGTCCTTCCCTGCCTGCCGCCGGGGGTCTCCTCACTTGGCGCATCGTTGCGGAGGTTGAGTGAGGTGGGGAAGGGGCGACCCACAGCAGCACAGCCTGGCATCAAGCACAGTAAATATTAAAAGCTCAACTCTTCTTACTCTAACACCTACTTCCTGTGTTGATGCTGGAACAATACCAGGATGCGTTTCAAAAGTAGCTGGTGATTCAGTTTCCTCTTTCATTTTCCACTTAATTATTTTGCTAACTAGCTTATTATGTGTTGGAGGCTGTTCTAGCTACAACTCTAGCTTGGGTTTCTTGGGGGACCAGTACATTTTCTGGACTATCCCATGATGGATGATTACAAGGTAAGCGCTCCTAAACAAAGGCTCCCTTTTAATTGCTTCCCCATTTGCTTTTACATGATGCTGATTTAGGTGCCTGTTTGCTGATACTGTGGCAATTTCTCTCTGCATGTTTTCATGAGTTAGGGTGGGGCCTGACACTTATAGCAGCTTGTAGAAGAGAAATGGGGAGGTTGGCTGTCCAATTCAGCCGTTTACACTCCCAAACATTCTAAAACGCTAAAACCAAACAAGCAAGGAAGGTTAAGTATTCAAGGATAATGTGTAAACAAATATATATATTCCAGATACATAGAATCATAGAATTGTAGAGTTGGAAGGGACCCCAGAGGTCTTCTGGTCGAACCACCTGCAGTGTAGATTTTCATCCAACCTCCCATCAGATGTCAAAGAGATAAACAACTACCTGATATTTAGAAGACATCTGAAGGCAGCCCTGATCAGGGAAGTTTTTAATGTGTGACATTTTAATGTATTTTTAATTTTTGTTGGAAGCTGCCCAGAGTGGCTGGGGAAACCCAGCCAGCTGGGCGGGGTACAAATAATAAATTATTATTGTGTGGACAGGCGGAGTCCCCAGATCCCGAGCGGTCCCCCTGTCATGTGGAATAACAACTCAAGACAACGTGCTATGGGATTAAATTGGCCACAACTTTATTAAATTTCAAATGTGGGTAGACATTGGCTCAGGCATTGGGCGTTCTCCCTCCCCAGTCCCCAGCCGGGGACCTAGGGAGCATCAGGGTTATCCAGTGTGTGGGGGGGGATGGGCCGGCTCTGGAGAACATATGTTCAAGCAGAGATAGCCGCCCCCGTAATGCCGCCGCCGCAGGGGAGAGCAATGATGACCTTTCGGCGTATGGTCAAAGCCTCCCTTCAGAAACCCCTATAACGGGGAACCCTGGTATCACCGCCGCAAAGAGGAAGATGGACAAAAGGATTCCGCCCAAGGCCTGATACCACCAAAGTTGTGACGTTTTGCTACAGGAAAGGCGAAACCTGCCAATGGAGGGAAATTCCTTTCCGGCCCTTTCACAGCAACCTTAACGTAGCAGCGCCCGCATACCTGTGAAGAAAAGTTAACCTGCAAAACCTGTGAAGAAAAGTTAACCTGCAAAATAAGACATTAACTGAGGGTGGGTAGGGTGGGAGAAGCTCTGGAGCCAAGAGAGGATTCCCAGGTAAGATCCTCCCTCTATTGTGTGGGCAGGTAATCCCTCCCCTACCTGGCCTGGTCTCCTTGGCAACGCTTCCCCCAGGCGGGATTGGACAGCTGACTGAGGTAGGCAGAGACCTCCAGGTATCCCACCTGAGGGAAGGCAAAGCATTAAAATGTCACACATTAAAAACTTCCCTGATCAGGGCTGCCTTCAGATGTCTTCTAAATATCAGGTAGTTGTTTATCTCTTTGACATCTGATGGGAGGGCGTTCCACAGGGAAGGGGCCACTACCTGGTTCCCTGTAACCTCGCTTCTCACATTGAGGGAACCACCAGAAGGCCCTCGGCGCTGGACCTCAGTGTCCGGACAGAACGATGTGGGTAGAGACACTCCTTCAGGTATAACAGCTCTTCTTGTCAGAAAGTTCTTCCTGATAGTTAGTTGGAATCTCCTTTCTTGCAACTTGAATCCATTGGGTCATGTCCTGTCTCTGGAGCAGGAGAAAACAAGTTGGATCCATCATCCATGTAACAGCCCTTTAATATAACAAGGGCGCTGTACGAGATAACCCTTGGGGTCTCATCCAACTCTACAGTTCTATGATTCTGTTCTCCTCTCTCTCTTCTCTCAGTCTCCTCTGCCCCTGGCTAAACATGCCCAACTCCCTCACCTGTTCCTCATAAGGCTTGGTTTCCAGACCCCTGATTATCTTGTTCTCTCTCTCTCTCTCTCTCTCTCTCTCTCTCTCTCTCTCTCTCTCACACACACACACACACACACCCTGCACATATTCCAGCTTTTCAACATAATTCTTAAATTGTGGCACCCAGAACTCGACATAGTATTCCAGGTGTGGTTTGACCAAGGCAGAACAGAATGGAACTATGACTTCCCTTGATTAGGAACTATACAGTATATCTGTTGATGCAGCCTAGAAAGCAGTTGCTTTTTCCTGCTACACCACATGGCTGACGTGTGAAGCTTTTGGTCTACTAAGACCCCTAGATCCTTTTTAAATGTACTAGTGGAAAGACAGGTTTCTCTCATCTTATATATGTGCAACTGGTTTCTCCTACCTAAGTGTAGAACCTGAAACTGGTCCCTATTGAAATTCATTTTTTTGGGTCCAGTTCTACAATCTGTTAAGGTCATATTGAATGCACCATAAGAGTATCTCATGCACCGTGCTATTATATAATGTTCACCAATGTTACCTCCTTTGATTCAATACGTATATTTGGTTTGTGAAATTGCAACACATTTTATTAAAATTAAACTACCTTATATTTGCATTCTTTCTTTTCCTTGACCTCTTTGCTCAGTTGCTATAGACAACTAATCTGTTAAACAAAAAGTAGCCTCTGTAACTGGATTCTAATTGTAATTTTATTTTCTCTTACATAAATCCTCTTTTTCGAAAAAAAAGGAGAAGAATATATCTAGACGACTGTGGTAAGTGCACATAAAAAAGTCATATCATGTTCAGTATTAGCACTGTATACATTAACTTCAACACACCTAAGAATGAAGATGTGGTACAGCATATGTGATTAATAAAGGTAAAGGTAAAGGTACCCCTGCCCGTACGGGCCAGTCTTGACAGACTCTAGGATTGTGCGCCCATCTCACTCAAGAGGCCGGGGGCCAGCGCTGTCCGGAGACACTTCCGGGTTACGTGGCCAGCGTGACATCGCTGCTCTGGCGAGCCAGAGCCGCACACGGAAACGCCGTTTACCTTCCCGCTAGTAAGTGGTCCCTATTTATCTACTTGCACCCGGGGGTGCTTTCAAACTGCTAGGTTGGCAGGCACTGGGACCAAGCAACGGGAGCGCACCCCGCCGTGGGGATTCAAACCGCCGACCTTTCGATCGGCAAGCCCTAGGCGCTGAGGCTTTTACCCACAGCGTCACCCGCGTAATACAGGACCATAACTCCATCTTATAGTTTGCATAAGGGGGTGGAGATTTCCATTTTGGGTTCTCTCAGTTTCTCACATTTTGAATTCTCTACATTTCTGCAACAATTTGGATTAAAAAGAAATAACTTCATGTAATATTTAAAAATATGTTAGTGTGACTTTCTTTTTTTAAAAATGTAATGCTTGTGCTGTTTTGAAGAATGAACACACTTTAACAAGCATATTCCCATAAAACATGTATTTTTTGTAAACACTTTGGTTGGAGAACTGCATCCAAAAATGTGGGTAAATTTGAATTTCAAAGAAAATGTTGTTTTGCATATTGGCTCAGGAAGTTTAAATTAGATAATGTCTAAGTAAAATGCAAGGAGATTCAAATCCCCCCCCAATGACTAGTTCTGCAATTATGAAAAGCATCATTGCAACATTAAATCAGATTAATTTGATCATTCAGTTGGATTAACATAATCCAACAATGTTGGATTGAAGAAAAAATGGTGCTTTCTTTTTATTTGGAAATGTTTTTGAATTTGTAGTTTTCCAGGAAAACCTCTAGGAAAAATGTTTTCCCTGTTATGAGAATCATTTCCTAACTGATAATGTTGGGGTATGATATCGCCATGCTTTGAAACTCAAAGTTCCCTTATTTTGTGATAAGATATCAACTTATTTGTTTCAAAAATTGAAAAGCTATTGGCAGGATTTAAATAAACATTTACAACTTTATTAACAGAGAACAAGAAATATAATTAGTGATAACAGAACATTATGTATAAACAGCAGAATGTAACATTTGGTGTAATAAACCAGAAATGGAAGTTGGGGGAAGTCAACAGAGAGGGGGAAACTAGAAAATGGATGTTAAATGATGACATTGAATATTTCTTACAAGAAAAGAAAATCAGTAAAAAATATTTTTTTTAAAAAAATGAAAAGCTACCAACCAGCTTATTTTGAAGACTCACGGAAACTGTGCAGTGCCTTAGCTACACAGGTGTTGAACTAGACAAGAAGAAAATCAAATTATCTCTTTGCAAGTGGATAATCCTAACTTTTGATGATAGTTAATGCTATAGTTAGTGTATATCCAAAAAAGATTTCCTGTTATCTCTTCCAGGATAGAGAATGAAGAGCCAAATCACTCTTCTGGAGATTCAGATGATGGCTCAACTGTTTCATTGAAGTTAACCCAAAGCATTGCCAACAGTGCCTTTATCATCATCTGCATCTTTGGCTTCCTGGGAAATGGAATGGTCATCCGGCTTCTGGGCTTCCACATTAAGAGGAATCCTTTCACCACCTACATCCTGAACCTCTCCATCGCTGACTTTGGTGTCCTCGCAGCTCTCCTGACTATTATTTTGCCCGTTGTAACTTTCTATGAGAAATCTCATGTTGTTGTTTGGATTAGAAAAATATTATATGAACTATTTTTCTTCACGTATTCTGCGGGCCAGTTTCTACTGACCGCCATCAGCATCGACAGGTCTGTGGCTGTCCTCTTCCCACTTTGGCATCGATGCCACCGACCAGCACGTTTATCCACCATTATTTGTGCCCTGATATGGACCCTCTCTTTCCTGCTCTCAGGCATTCACCTTACTCTCCTACTGACTCAGAGCTTTCCAGACTCTAACCTAGTGTACCAGCTTATTGTAAATGCCCTCATTTGCACTCCTCTGATGGTCACCTCCACTCTGATACTGGCCCTCAAAGTCTGCTGCAAATCAGAGCAGAATCAACGCGGGAAGCTGCTCACCACCATTTTGCTTGCACTTCTTTTCTTCCTCATCTTTGCTTTCCCACTAAATGCCATTTACACTGCCATCTATTTTAATGAGAAGAATATGATTCTAATGGAAGTTGGTTTTGTGTGTGCCTCTCTGAATAGTAGTGTCAACCCACTGATCTATTTCCTAGTTGGGAGGAGACAGAAAAAGGGCCAGTCCAGGGTCTCCATGAAAGCTGCACTCCAGAGGATTTTCAAGGATGAGGAAGACTTTGTGGAACAGTCAGAGTCCAGAACTGAAAACTCAGTTTTAGAAGAGTCGAAGTCTGGAACTGAAAACTCAATTACGATGGCTCCCTTGAAGGCTTAAGACAAGAAATGTCAACTTCTGTATTACAGTGGTACCTCTGGTTACGAACTTAATTTGATCTGGAGGTCCATTCTTAAGCTGAAACCATTCTTATCCTGAGGCGCTCTTTCGCTAATGGGGCCTCCCGCTGCATGCACGCCTCCAGCGAGCGCTTTCCGTTCGCATCCTGGGGCAAAGTTCACAACCAGGAGCAGCTACTTCTGGGTTTGCAGAGTTCGTAACCTGAAGCATTCATAACCAGAAGCGTTTGTAACCAGAGGTACCACTGTACCATGATCAACATGATGTCTAGACAATAATCTGTTTTCTGAATGTCTTCTTGTAATGTCTTTCTTTCTATTGTCGAAAGCAGGAGTTCCACTTTAGGAGTTCTGCATTTTAATGTTTGCTTTGGAAAGAGCACTACTGTGAAGATGGAGCTTAGATGGAAAATATGTGTGAGCATAGATTTCTTCAACCCTATATTGTCCAGTGGGTTGGGCTTCTTTATCCATGAACAACTGCCATAATGTTTTTTGGAGTTACAGCCAACCCAGAAACAATTTAATTCACATTGCTTAAAACTGTGGATCTAGTAGACTTATTTTGAGTCTCATGATTCAAATTAATTAATTTTTTGTTGTATCTATTTCAACAATCCCAAAGTTTGAGAGTCTGTAGCATGAATGTTATAAAGATATGATGATCTGTTGTGGAACAACCCCATTGAAGAAGATAACAATGGTTACTCAGACCTTATTGCCAGTTGTAAAGGGGGCCCTATAGCAAACCAAGCTTCAGGGCCCCCAAAATGTAGATCCACCACTGATAGCCACCACCATAAATACAGCTCCTTGCTCTTGCTGACTGTGGTGGCAGCCGTGGGGCACATCAGGAACTTATTTCTTCTGGTCTCTTCCAGGGAAGAGTTTTTTATATGGAAATTGAGTTGCCAGCTTCCTTGACGTTAACCCTAAGCATTGTCAACAGTATCCCTATCATTATCTGCATGTTTGGCTTCCTGGGGAATGGAAAAGTCATCCACCTTCTTGGCTTCCACATTGAGAAGAATCCTTTCACCACCTGCATCCTGAACCTCTCCATAGCTGACTTTGGTGTCTTTACAGCTCTCCTCAGTATTATTTTGCCTGTTGTAACTCTCTGTGGGGAATTCCATTCTGTTCATGTGATTAAAATATTATTATTTGAACTATTTTTCTTCACATATTCTGTTGGCCAGCTTCTACTGACAGCCATCAGCATTGACATGTCTGTGGCTGTTCTCTTCCCACTTTGCCATCAGTGCTACAGTCCAACACATTTATCTACCATTATCAGTGCCCTGATATGGACCTTCTGTTTCCTTCTATCTGGAATTCACATTACCCTTTTTAAATGCTCCTATTGCTCCATTCCAGCGTCTGCCAATCTAGCAGTTCAAAAGCAAATAAATAAATAAATAGGTACCGCTGCAGCAAAAGGGTAAACAGCTTTTCTGTGGGCTCTGGCCCACATCACAGTGTTCTGTTATGGCACAAGAGGTTTAGTCATGCTGGGCACGTGACCCAGAAACTTGTCTGTGGACAAACAGCGGTTACCTCATCTTGCAAAGCAAGATGCAAAGCAAGATGAGCGCTGCACCCCATAGCCACCTTTGACTGGACTTAACCATCCAGGGGTCCTTCTACATATTGTCCAAAGAATGAGTTTTAGACTAGGAGTTCTGAGCTGAATTATTTCCTTTGGAAAGAGTAACCCTTTCCAAAGGAAACAGATTTATGCTTGAGCACGAACTTCTCCACCCCTATAAAATCTAAAGGGTTGTGCTAAATCTTTTCTCAATGCCTCCCCCATTATAATGTTGACCGGAGTTCTGGCCCATAGACAGCAGTGGGGCATCATGGCATGACATAGCCACCACCATAACTACAGCCCCTTGCTCATACTGCCTGAGGTGGCAGCCATGGGGCAGGCACAAGCTTGCTCTAGGCTAAACCACTTGCAGCTATATAGTGATCGGGCTCGATCCCAACTAGTGTTGACTATAGTGTCAGTTCAGAATCCACCAGATCCCTTTGTATCTCAGCTCATTTCTGTCTCCAGGAGCCTGGGAAGCCCTCTGGGATGTCTTTCTACCTACTATTATATTGCTAGGCAGAACAGGAAGCTCTTTGCCAATGGGAGGACTATAGGGTCACTCCTTGGGCAGAGGCCAGTGGACCAGAGGCTTGGAATGTGCTCCAAGAACCTCAATCTGAATTAAATCACTCAGTAGGAAGAATACAGAAGGCCATCAAAATGCAAGCAGAAGTTCCCCAATGGCAGACCTCTTCAGCACACAGAAGGTCCTAAGGAAGTTTATGGATGAGGCTCTAATCTATGATGCCTTGGCATGGAGTCTGCTTTAAACAGCTTTTATGCAGTGGTAGGTTGAGTGGTACAGCCTCTCACATAGATGCCACTAAAGTTCATGTGTTCTACTAAATATATGGCAGAACATTGGAGGCTATACACCACACCCCCTCAACAGTATTTATAGGAACTCAAACACTGAGATCCTGCTCTGTTCCAGTAACAAGAAGCCGAAAGCACCAGCCTGAAGATGACGAGTGAGACCTCGTCGAAACGTCGCCTAGACACCCCAACTTTTACACGGGAAGACACCCGAGGACACCAAAACCTGCATTCCTGTACCCGTGAAAATCTACGAAAGCATATATATATATATATATATATATATATTTGCTTTCGTAGATTTTCACGGGTACAGGAATGCAGGTTTTGGTGTCCTCGGGTGTCTTCCCGTGTAAAAGTTGGGGTGTCTAGGCGACGTTTCGACGAGGTCTCACTCGTCATCTTCAGGCTGGTGCTTTCGGCTTCTTGTTACTGGAACAGAGCAGGATCTCAGTGTTTGAGTTCCTATAAATACTGTTGAGGGGGTGTGGTGTATAGCCTCCAATGTTCTGGGCAGAGAGGAAGTTCCCAGGCTAGTGTGCCTTTTCTTCTTTTGTTCCTTAATTACTTGAGGGATATCTTGAGTGATTTCTTGAGTGATATCCTGAGTACCACTTAGGTGACCACCTAAGTACCACCTAATGACCCACCTAAGTGGTACTCAGGATATCACTCAAGAAATCACTCAAGATATCCCTCAAGTAATTAAGGAACAAAAGAAGAAAAGGCACACTAGCCTGGGAACTTCCTCTCTGCCCAGAACATTGGAGGCTATACACCACACCCCCTCAACAGTATTTATAGGAACTCAAACACTGAGATCCTGCTCTGTTCCAGTAACAAGAAGCCGAAAGCACCAGCCTGAAGATGACGAGTGAGACCTCGTCGAAACGTCGCCTAGACACCCCAACTTTTACACGGGAAGACACCCGAGGACACCAAAACCTGCATATATATATATATATATATATATATATATATATATATATATATATATATGGAGATCTGGGGTGTCTCAATGCATGTTAGACCAAAAAAAGTGAATGGAGTGGAAAGGAAGCAAACATTGGTGAAAGACACTGTGGCTTATGAAAGACCTTTGATGTTTTATTGTATTTTTAATATTCTGTTGGGAGCCACCCAGAGTGGCTGGGGAAACCCAGCAAGATGGGTGGGGTATAAATAAATAAATAAAATAATAATAATAATAATAATAATAATAATAATAATAATAGCCTGAATGTCTTTCTTGGACACACAAATATGACTTTTCCTGCTTTAAGCATCTCCCTCTTTTTCCTTTTTTTTAAAAAAATCATCCTGGTCAGTTTGTTCTAAGACACTCTTTTGGGCCTAGATACCTGGATTTTGGGTTGATGCATGGTTTTCCCTCAGATGTTTTGATATTTCCCCAAATCCATTTTATTTTTATTTTCTGTTTATTCCTGCGTAAGGCTTCAACTTCACTACAATTTTAGACACATTCATCTTTTCTTTCTTTTTTTTAACCTGAATTCATTTTCTATTGGGACCCCTCTGAGCCTCACGCGTTCCGTTCACTTTTCCAAACTCTCTCCCTGAGTCCACAGGATCCTGTTCAGCAGATCCCTCCTTGATCCTTAGGTTGAACTGCTATGTACTTTGGAATTAAGTAAGCTTTGAACTAATTAGATTGGAAGATGCAGTTTAGAGCACAGGATTTGTGTTATTGATAGCTGCTTGGTTGCTACTTAAAAATCAACTGCCACCTATCAATTATTTATTTTAGTTATAGCACAATCCCACCCCCACCCCATTTTGGGGGATTTGCACCTACTGCTGCTGAACAGGGTTTGAATCTATTGTGACTTGACATCAGCTTAAATTACACCGATTTGCTTCAGGCCATCTTGTGCATAGGTTTGCTTCATTACCCAATAAGCAGCACTACTTCTGCTCCTCCTCCTCCTCCATAGAAGTATACAGGCAAACTGCATAAACCCTGATCAGATTAGAAACCATAGGAAGGTGGTGGGTGAGGGGTGGTGGATGTTGATGGGAAAAGGAATTATCTGTGGGATTGAGTGGAGGTATGTGTCAGGGGCTCAGGAGCAGAGGCACAGGGGAGAGAGGGAATGGAGAGTGAAGGGGGAGAATCTGAGGGAAGCGTAGGGGAGTATGACAGTGACCCGAGAGATTCCATGAGCTTCTCCAGCGAATCAGAAGATTCCCAGAGGGGGGCGCCGATGGCCAGGGCAAGGGGAGTCCCAGGGGGGACGCACCAGAAACAAGAGGCCAGCGGGGACTCCCAAAGCAGCAGCTGGAGATCAGGACCAGCTTCCCCACCAGAGCGTAGTGAGGGGGAAGAGTCCTATAGATCAGGGCCAGCGTCTCCCCCAGCAGGGAGAGAAGATGAGTCAGAGCTGGCCAAGCCTCCATCGCAGAGTGAGGGAACGGAGGGGAAGTCAGGTTCAGCTAGCCTCCCCGAAGGGGAAAGCAGTGACAGGAGCAGTGTAAGGGTCAGGAGGAAGGTTGCCGGCTGAGCGCGCGCGCCAAGTTCGAATGTGCAGGCACGCGGCACAGCAGGAAACCAGGATTGGGAACCAGGTCCTAAAGCCCGCCGGAGGGAGGGGGAAGACTCAGGGGAATCAGCGTCAGAAGAGTGTAGAAGGGGCGAGACCCCAGCGGACAGGCGGACCCAGAGGAGAAAAGAGCAAAGGAAGAGGTGGAGCAAGGCTAGAGTCTTAAACTGGTGTTTGGGGGGAGGAGATTCAGATGGAGCTTCAGCGGTCTAGAGTTTGCGACGTAGGGCTGCGCGCCGCGGCTTTGAAATCGAAACTGAACTTCAATAAAGACCTTTGTAAATAGTAACGAACTGGCGTTGGTCCTTTGTGAGCTGGGACCTCGGGCAGCTCTGACAGTATGTTTGAACATTTTTAAGGATTGTATAAAATGTATGTTTGTATGCTTGTATATTTGCAATATGTGTGTTGCAATATGCTGAATTATTTTAACAATAAAAACTTTTTTAAAAAAAAGAAAAAAGAAACAATAGGAAGGATACTGAGAAAGCAAATGGCACATGAGTGACAAGGATACTACTACTGCTGCTAATAATAATAATAATAATAATAATAATAATAATAATAATAATAATAATTTATTTCTACCCCGCCACTCTGGGAGGCTCCCAACAGAATATTAAAAACACAATAAAACATCAACAATGAAAAACTTCCCTAAACAGGGTTGCCTTCAGATGTCTTCTAAAAGTCAGATAGTTGTTTATTTCCTTGATATCTGATGGGAGGGTGTTCCACAGGGCGGGCACCACTTCCGAGAAGGCCCTCTGCCTGGTTCCCTGTAACCTCACTTCTCTCAGGGAGGGAACCAGCAGAAGGCCCTCGGAGCTGGACCTCAGTGTACGGGCTGAACGATGGACGTGGAGATGTTCCTTCAGGTATGCTGGGCAGAGGATGATGAGTGGAGAAGATGCCAGGCCTAGGGAGCTGGTATGAGTTTTCATTTCATTTCATTTCATTTCACTTTTAATTTGTATACCACTTTTCTATATTGCTATACACAGGATGGTTTACAAGCTGAAGAAACAACAAAATAGACAGCAAATCTATCACACACCTAATAATAATCTGATCCAAAGTCATAATAAAAACATAACTTTAAAATAGACAACCTACACCAAATATAGCAATATTCAATAATCTATTTGCATATAATAGTAAACTTCAAAATTAAATATCAGCAAATAATAATTAAACAGTTTACACTACTACCAAGAAGGTCCTCTGCCTAGTTCCCTGTAGCTTCACTTCTTGCAGGGAACAGACAGGAATTGTTGTCATTTATTAATTTATATGCCACCCAATGCCCAGATTAGTTTTGCATTTTAAAAGCAAAATAGGAAGCCCATAGAACGCATTATCCAACTAAATGGAATAAAGTAAAAATAGATTTATATGGCCCATAATGCCCGTATTAGCTTCTAAGCAGATTGTAAGTGTAAAATCCAATGAGGCAAACATTTTTGAAAATCAACATCCATAATTAAAATATGCATTGAGTTCTGCAGAAAAACTGGATCTGTGGAAGCTTTTCCAGAAGCGAATATTGCTTTTGGTTATCGCTTATGTCACCCCCGCAGCATAGCTTAAAAGGGGAGATTTAAGAAGTCATCATCATTGAATCTGTCATGGCTGGAGGATTCTGATCCTCTGTGCAATCAGCTTTGTCACTAAATACTCTTTCCAGCACTACCTTCAAGGGTTCTCTGGGTCGATGTTTCTTTCCCCTTCCAATTAGGAAGTAAAGGAATGGATTAACACTGCTGTTGATAATAGCACATGTCATACATATTAGTGGTTCCCATAACATGCTTGGAATGTCAATAAGTCGAAAACTTAGAAGGGTCATCAGCGCACTGAATGGTACACCGAAAAGAAGGAAGAAAAGAAGAGCAAACAAGAGAGCTGTGTAGAACTTTCCTCGTGGCCGTCGATGTAAACTGCAGCAGACCTTGGTGACAAGGACCACAGTACAGATGACTACAACAATTGGACAAAATACAGAGTTGATTGTGGAAATGACTTTAAAAGTTATGGTAGATTGTATTTCAAAGAAATCCGTTGCAAAGAATAGACTGGACATTGCCCATATTAATGCACAAACAATTGCAGACAGGTGTTCTGGACGGTGGCATCTGTACCAGATTGGGAAGACAACCGAGAGACACTTCTCGACACTGATGGCTGTCAGGAGATATCCACTCGTGGTATATGTGTAAAAAAGTAGCTCTTGCGATATGGACCCTAGGGAATTAGGATCACTTTTAGTCAAAGAGAAAGCGAAAACTACCGCAGAAACAAGGACACAAGCATCAGCAACAGCCAAGTTCAAGATGTAGGTGGTGATGGGGTTCTTCTTAAGAATAAAGCAGAGATAATAGATGACAACTGCATTCCCCACCAGACCACATATAAATATTATAAGGATGATGAGAGTACCAAAGAGCAGTAGGCAGTCTATGAAGGAAGAAAGCTCAGATTCAAAATCATCTTCTGGGAATGTTGAAGGGCTGAATTCTCCAGAAATCCCATCAGTGGTGTGTGTTAAAATAAGTGATACTGCTGTGCTCAGCTCTGTCATGATGAAATCTCTTCCTTTGGATTCTACCTGATTTTTCCTTTACCTGCACGACTGCTGCAAGCAGAAAGGATGAAGATCAGAAGAAATCATCACTAAAGACCAGTTAAAACACATACCTAATGCATAGCAATATATCTTTTTCCTTAACTGAAGTTTCTCCAAGCATACTCTCCAGGGCTTATCCCAAGGCAGTCAACTCATAACCCCATTTATGTCTGCTCACTCAAACCTAATTAAGAACTATTTGGGAGGAATAACAAAATAACATTACACATGAACATAACATATTTAGAACAAAATATATTCAAAGCCCTGAATTGTGGCTTATGAATCTGAGGAAAATAAGAAGCTCAAATTATTGTGAAAATGAAAATCACATTTGGGTGGTTTTCCATGATGTTTTTAACATTACAAACTGTTTCAAGTTCATTGCATACACTGCCTTGAGCAGTCACATAAAAAGATAAACATTTGTTTTTAAAAATATTAAAAATAACGCTCCCGAATGCCTTCTGAATAATATCTATAGATGGCTTCCTAAGCACATCTACTCAGAAGTAAGTTTCAATTAACAAGTTCTACTTAACTTGGTGGGAACTTACTTTGCATAGTAAGTGCACTTAGGACACTATAGCATAATATCCCAGTCTACTCATGGAAATCTCGTTGAACTAAACAGGACATAATTTGCAAGTAAGTAGCAAATTGCAAAGCTTATAACTTTTTTTTTAAAAAAAAGTAGCACTGGAAAGAGATTAAGTTTTTGGCAATACTCACCTGCTGCAGCTTCAAGAAAAATTAAAAGGGTTTGGGTGAAGCAAAGAAGAGGCACAACTTTCCAAATGCATATGAATTTGACTTCTGGTTACACAATCTTTGCTTACCCCTCCTCTAAGATGCTATCTAGGCCAACTGTTGAGGCTGCTTATCAGACTGCAACCCAAGGAAAGCATGTAGGACAGAAGAGAACTTGTGCACATGTTTTGAGACAGTACGATTTGAAACAAGCCTTCCCCAATCTGGTGCCCTCCAAATGTTTTAGGCTACAACTCCCATCTGGCTGTGCTGGATGGGACTGTTGGAAGTTGTAGTACAAAACATGGTGGTCACCAAGTTGGGAAAACAAAGTAGTAGAAAAGATTATAAAGTAAGGATCTTAATTATAGGTTGGGGGGTGTTCTTTTAACAAAAATTATCTAACTTCATCAGCCATGGTTTTTGATTTGATGGGACGCAGGTGGTGCTGTGGGTTAAACCACAGAGCCCAGAACTTGCTGATTGGAAGGTCGGCAGTTCGAATCCCCGCGACAGGGTGAGCTCCCGTTGCTCGGTCCCTGCTCCTGCCCACCTAGCAGTTCGAAAGCACGAAGTGCAAGTAGATAAATAGGTACCGCTCCGGCGGGAAGGTAAACGGCGTTTCCATGCGCTGCTCTGGTTCGCCAGAAGTGGGTTAGTCATGCTGGCCACATGACCCGGAAGCTGTACACCGGCTCCCTCAGCCAATAAAGCGAGATGAGCGCCGCAACCCCGGAGTCGGTCACAACTGGACCTAATGGTCAGGGGTCCCTTTACCTTTACCTCTATCTAACTTCATGTGCCATGGTATTTGATTTGATGGTCAAACTACTCAGGAAACAATGCCTTTGGAAACCTGGAAACTACAACTAATCCAGAATGCGGCAGAATAGGGACCTGGTGATATAGGAAGCATGCTATGGATTGGGACTCTGTGGCAGCTTTTTCTTCAAAAGAAAAGTATTATCAAAACCTAAATGATACAATAATTTGTATCTGTGCATACTAAAAGTATCTATGTCAAAAACAGTATTCAATGTATATAGATGCTTTTAAATTAATCCATAAAGCTGGATTGATTAAATCAAGCCAATACAATGTTTTCTTTCCACAGGCATTATGTTTCAAGATTGTGAATGAGGAGTAGTGATGTACAAGTCTGGTATGCAGGCCTGGCCTGTCTCCAAAGGATGCTACAAAAATACCATTTATTCCCATTTCAACAAGCTCAATTGGTGTTGCATTGGAGTGGGGAAAATCAGGTATAGGGCCTGTTCTAACACTGGAACCAGCAGAAGTGGGGATATTTGTTACAGTGCTCTCATGCAATGCGACCCTAATCACATTTCATGGGGAGACTCCTTTACGAGTGTGCTTAGAATTGCAGGTTACAGTTAACTCCGCTGCATAGCTGTCAACTTTTCCCTTTTCTTGCAAGGAATCCTATTCGGAATAAGGGAATTTCCCTTTAAAAAAGGGAAACATTGACAGCTATGCTCCACTGGAGAGTTTTGTTCTCTAACCTGGAGAGTCTGTTCATGTGAAAAATTGCTGTGTTCACCTTTTTATTGGGAAAAGACACACATTGAAGTTCAAATCACAGTAATGTCCCAGAATATGCCAACTTCATCTCATTTCTGGCAAGGACCTCATGGTTGTCTCTGGCCAGGCATATAATTTACATATGCAAAATGACTTCACATTAGCTTAATAGGTACAGTGGCGTAGCGTGGGGGGTGCAGGGGGGCCGGCCACACCGGGCGCAACATCTGGGGGTTAGAGTTAGGGGCGCAAATCCACAGGTTAGGGGGCGCAAATCCACGGGTTAGGGGGTGCAAATTACTTGCCTTGCCCCGGGTGCTGACAACCCACGCTACGCCACTGAATAGTATCAGTTGGATGAGAGGAGGCACTGTACAAGCTATCAGCATGCTAAACATTCCTTTCATCTCTTGGCGTATGGCAGGGGTAGGCAACCTAACGCCCAGGGGCCAGATGTGGCCCAATTGCCTTCTAAATCTGGCCTGTGGACGGTCCAGGAATCAGTGAGTTTTTACATGAGTATAATGTGTCCTTTTGATGTTAGCCGCTCTGAGCCCGGCTTTGGCTGGGGAGGGCGGGATATAAATAAATTTATTATTATTATTATTATTATTATTATTATTATTATTATTATTATTATATTTAAAATGCATCTCTTGGTTATTTGTGGGGCCTGCCTGGTGTTTTTACATGAGTACACTGTGTGCTTTTATTTAAAATGCATCTCTGGCTTATTTGTGGGGCATAGGAATTCCTTCATTAGTATTCTTTCAAAATATAGTCTGGCCCACCACATGGTCTGAGAGACAGTGGACCGGCCCAAGGCTGAAAAAGGTTGCTGTTCCCTGGCGTATGGCATGTACCAAACATGTGCAGTGGCAGTGCAGTTTTGTGCTGGCAGACATTCAGTCAGACTCCAACTCTTCAGTCAGTTCAGTCCTTTACTGACAGCTCCAAAACATTAAGGCAAATTCACTATATACAGACTTCCCCTAATTCCCTAGTAGAAGGTACAGGCTTCAAATGCAAAGCGAGTACAACTCACAGCATACATACAGCACAGAATTCAGTATTAATTTGTGAAGCAAGCAGGCAACGTAAGCCCCCTCTTAATAGACCTAAGAATGACCACATCCTTGGCCAGTTACCTGGTCACAGTGACCTACTTGGCTGGTTGCCAGGTCAGTGTCCTTCAGACACTAATCACAAGACCTGCAGGTGAAAGATAAGGGAAGCATGTGCACCAGATGGGCAGGGTATAAATATTATTATTATTATTATTATTATTATTATTATTATTATTATTATTATTATTACAGCAATTAAAGGAACCTCAACGCCCTCCTCTGATCAGCTTTCTGACCATAAGGCATGCTCGCTGAATCAAAACACAAAAAGACCACATCAAATACTTGTCATCAACTGTTATACTATTATCTTGAATAGAGTAGCTACACATGTGTTCACTGATTAGTTTATCACATGCCTACCACAAACGGACAAAGTCATCAGATGTCATTGTCTAATCATTGCCTCTCCCTTATTCAGTTCATTAGGTAGAATTTGTGACTGTATTTGCCTGGGCTTCACCACCATTTTTGCAACATCTAGCTGGTTGCCTTCAATAGCACCTGCTTCATCCTTCCAAGCACATCCTTCAAGAGCTCCCTGGATTGTCTCTCCCAACCAAGTAATATATTCTTGGGTCAATGATGCTGTTGAATGGCAAATATAATGAAGAAGAGGAGAGAGCTCAAGAATTCTGTGTGCACCTTTGGTGGCTGACATCTGTGTGAGCTACAGCAGATCTTGATGAAGGGGGTCAGCATGGAGCCAAACATAAAGGGAGGGGGGACCCAGAAAGTTCACAATGCTAATGATCATTGGACCCTGATGAAGTAGAAGCGTCATTCCTGAAAGTAGGTCAGACAAAACCCAGAACAAGGATGATACAACAGCAGAATAGGCTGGTAGATGGCATGAGTAGCAAATGAAAGGTGGAAAAGGTACGCCCATAGCCGGTCATGAAACACCAGAAGCATTCCTATTAACATTCCTAATAGGCAACCAGCTAATCCAATACTACCATATGAGTAGGGTGGGCAGGCTGCTGCATTTAACTGATGAAGCCATTAGCCTAAATAGGGCTATGCCTGCCCTACTCCCATTGGTCCATTCTGACCACATGAGACTGACACACACACACGCACACACACAATACCATAGATGCCAGGTAACACCATGCTTTTCACCCTTGCAAGGGGTGCCCCTAGCAAGGGGGGAAACACTCCCATCAAAGCAACAAAGGAGAAAAATCACGCACTTCTCTGAATTTTGCAGTGCAGGTATAGTTCAAAACACATTACATAATGTACACAAAAATATATTCTATGAGAAATCATGCATTTATAAGCATTTTTAGTTGAAATGCATAGAAAAACATACAGCTATGCGTATTTTAGGCAGGAAATCTGTACACAACGTGTATTTTAGGGAAACTGAGTACAAAAGTGCAGACAATTTAAATGTGAAATGTTTGTTTCTCTTGTTCTTAAGGGGACAGAAACAGAGTTAGGACTGAGCTATCTTATGAAACTAACACAGAACAGAAACAGGCTGATTGATTTTGTTCATCCTTATTTGGAAATCATTGCTCTCCAGAAGTTTCTTAGTGCTTTACTATGTTCCGGGAACACATATCTCAGATTCCTTCAATTCCATGTTTCCCGTTTCCCTCAATGACAAAGCAAAGCAAAGGATGAATGGTGATTCTGAAAGCATTAAGGCGAAATCAAAGCAACATAAGAAGAATAATGGATGTATAACCTAAACAGTCTATGAAGTACAATATTCTAAATGGAATAGCAAAGGAAATGAAGGAAGTGAGAGTGAGCAGTAACGGTCACATAAAACATTCTTGGCTGATCTTGTGAGCTGCAGCACATCATGGTGAACCTAATCAATGTAGAGACAAGAAGAGCGATGATAAGGGCATTCTTGGTACAGATTATCCTGATAATTGTGGAGAAAACATTCGTATGACAAAAGATGGCAAAATAGCTTTGCTCTTCCAGGCAACAAGCCAGAAGTGGGCCAGAGCAGCCATGAAGGCAAAGCAGAAATGTATTCTGACTGGGCAAAACAATCCTAGATTAGAAAGCAAGCCACACTGGGCTGTCCAGTATAAGCAAACCAAAGGAGGTAAATTACTGGCCTCTTTAGTGACAATGATCTTGTTGGTCATTTTTGAGAGTGCTCGGTGCCAAAAAAGGGAGTGACAGAAGCACAAAAGGGAAGAAGTTGAAGTCAACAACAGGCAAGTTCAGCAAGTTAGGTGATCGAGGGAGTACTTTTCTTGGTGCAGATGCATAAAACATATGTTCAGAAACCAGATGGCAATTCCAGTCTTCACCAATGGAAACAGAAGTGGATTTAGGAAAGCACAACCAGTTTGCCAGCACTGGGCACCAAGCCAAGAGGGCACTGGAAGAAGAAGAAGAAGAAGAAGAAGAAGAAGAAGAAGAAGAAGAAGAAGAAGAAGAAGAAGAAGAAGAAGAAGAAGAATAGTAGTAGTAGTAGTAGTTTGGATTTGATATCCCGCTTTATCACTACCGGAAGGAAACTCAAAGCGGCTAACATTCTCCTTTCCCTTCCTCCCCCACAACAAACACTCTGTAAGGTGAGAGAGGGTGAGAGACTTCAAAGAAGCGTGACTAGCCCAAGGTCACCCAGCAGCTGCATGTGGAGGAGCGGAGACGCGAACCTGGTTCACCAGATTACGAGTCTACAACTCTTAACCACTACACCACACTGGGGCAAGGATGACTTGGAACAGAAGGTGAGAGGCAGAGGGAGCGAAAAGTTTTGAGAATTGCACAGGGGGCCACTGAAATTTTAGACCCCAAAGTCCACCACTGCTCCAAACATGCACATAAAAATGCTGGTGCTGTGGAGGATTGGTAAATAACCACAAGTATTGTCATAGTACCATGCTCTCCATTGTTTCCTCTGTTGTTTTTGCAGAGTCCCGTACACAGCAGAAGAATGAGCAGTACATGCCACATGCTTTGCTTTACTTTATTTACACTTCAATGCTGAGAGATTACATGCAGGCATCTTGCTTCTGCGAGAGCAGAGAAGCAACTCCTCTCTCCTCGGAAACACTGAGAGAGCAGTGAAAAACAGGAAACCGGTGTACGGTTTCTGGGCCCAGAAAAACGCGATCAGTCTGACGGATGGACTCCGGAGGTCGAGTCGGAATGCGGAGGAACAGAGAAACGGATCGGATGTTATCTTCTCTGCGTCAAGTTGATTGATGAGAGGTATGTGCTCATGCTCCGGGCAGCCTGCCAGCTCCTAATTAATGGCTTTAAGGCTGGACTTTGAACTTTTAAAGCCGTTTGCCACGGCACAAGCGTAGAGGCTTGGATGGGGGAAACCGAAAGTACCTTTTAAAAGTGCTTTTGGAATAAAGCAGCAGTGATGCAGCTTGATTTAAAGCAGCAGAGATGACGCAGAAGGCTAATGCCAGGGTCATGATGGCTAGCTGCAGAAGGCTGGCTGATGCAAGTGGGGAATCTGATCCCAATCAGCCACATGCTCAGCTCAGAGTAGCCTGTGATACTGCCGTCATTCTGAATGAAGCAGACCGCCGGGGTGCTAGCTGCATGGGTAAGGGGGAGTCTTCACAGACATCATCCCAGAGTGCAGTGGAACCACCAGATGGCGCCAAAGCTTTGAAGGCAGTGAATTGCTACTCGTGTGGACGTCTAGGCCATATGAAGAGGGAATGCAGATATCCCAGGGCCAAGACAGAGCAGCGCAGCGAAAGCTCATCGCGTGGAAAAGGCCAAAGCAAAGGCAAAGGTCCGGTGTCCAGGACAACGCAGCACAAGGCAATGGTCTCACGCTTCACTCCAAAGGTTGCAAAGGTCCAGAAGACGTCTAGATCTTTCTTCGTTGTTGATTCAGCAGCGACCCACCACATGTGCGACTGTTCGTGTCTTTTACACCGCAGGAAGGTGCGATTCACCAGGCGGATGACCACACGATCCCCAGTCAAGGCTACGGAACTGTTGTTCTTCACAGTTTGGACTTATCGATACAGGATGTGCTTTACGTACCGGATGCCAAACATAATCTACTCAGTGTTGCGCAGCTGAATGAATGGAACATTGACGTTTCCTTCAAGAACAAGAAGTGCACCATCACAAAGAAAAACGATTATGTATTGCATGCTGAATATGTTGATTGTTTGTTTGTTTTGTATTATGATGATGTTGTGCAGGATGAAACTTGTTGCATTGCAGGTTCTAATAAAAGTTTGCATGCAGAATGTATTCACGATTTCACCGGAAATTTGGTCATTTGCATTTTGAGGCAGTATCAAAAATGCCTGCCTTGGTTGAAGGTATGACTATTACACCCTGCAGGTACCACATGAAGTGCAAGGCATGCGCAGCAAACAAGGTGAAAATGGCTGCGAAAGGTAAGGTGTCTAGTAGGCAAGCTACAGAACCATACCAGGTTGTTCATGCTGATTTGGTTGGACCACTATCGCCCTCTTTGGGTGGAAATAGGTACTTCATGGTTCTCATTGATGCATTTTCCAGGTATATTTATGTGTACAATCTCAAGCAGAAATCAGAGGCTTTTCCAAGGTTCAAGGAATTCTGTGCTTGGTTGGAAAATGTGCATGGTAAGAAGATAAAGACTTTTTTCACTGATCGCGGGGGGGAATTCACTTCTCAGCAGTTTGAGGCTTTTCTGACTGAGAAAGGAATTCAACACGATTTGTCTAGTCCTCGCTCGCCATGGCAGAATGGAGAGGGCAAATCAGACATTGCTTCAAGGGTTAAAAACCTTGCTGCATGATGCAAATCTTCCAGAGAGTTATTGGGCCGAATCTCTCTCATGTTTTGTTTACAGTTACAATCACAGGTTATCTTCAGCGATTGGTTGTACCCCCTATGAGAAGATGTTTGGCAAGAAACCATACATCAAACACATGAAAATTTTTGGTTCTGATATGTGGGTTCACTCACCACAAAGCTCCAAGTTAGGCAAGCGTTGATTGCATGGTATCTTTCTAGGTTATCAGAAAGGTTCTTACAGAATAATGATGTCTGACTCTAAGGCAATTAAGCTCACAAGAAGTGTTGAGTACAATGCCAAGTGGGGGGAGAATGTGGGAATTTTCCAATGTTATCCTGATGACAGTGATGAGACTGAGGATAGGCAACAGCAAAAGCAGCCGCAACAACCCACACCCACTGATGAAGGTTCTGATTCTGAGTCTGAAACTGAATCGGATGATTCAGAGGATTTCAAGAGTGCAAAAGCCTCTATGGGACCCTCTGAATGCTCTGATCAAGAATTGGAAGAACCATTGTTCACAATAGGTCACTTTTCTCCTAAGAAGGAAGAGGAGAGTGTTGAGGACCTAAGGCTAATTCGCAGGTCACAAAGAGCCACAAAAGGCAGACCTCCAAAGAGATTTGCTGATGAGTTTGCCAAGATAGCAGTAACAGCTGTTAAAAGCTCCAAGAAGGTTTTTGAACCTTCAAGTTTCCAAGAAATCCAGGATTTGGATTCAAAGGAAGCTGAGCCATGGTTAAATGCCATGAAGGCTGAGCTTGATTCCTTAGAAAGGAACAAAACATGGGAGCTAGTTCCAGTAGTTCCAGGAATGAAACTGCTTGGAAGCAAATGGGTCTTCAAAGCGAAGACTGATCAAAATGGCAAGGTAGTCAGACACAAAGCCAGATTGGTAGCCAGAGGTTTTGCACAGGTACCAGGTGAAGACTATCACGAGACCTACTCACCCACAGTGAGGTATGAGAGCATTAGGCTTATGCTCAAGCTAGCTGCAGAGGAAAATCTACACATTAGTCACCATGATGTGAATACAGTGTTTTTGTACGGATCTCTAGGTGAATCACTTTATATGCTTCCACCTGATAGCGTACAGGTAAAACAGGGATTTGTTTGTGCTCTGAAGAAGTCCCTTTATGGTCTCAAACAAAGTGCACGGGGTTGGCACACAAAACTCACTGAACATTTATGGTCCTGGGCCAGTGTACGTTACATCCAGTCTCCTCTTCCTGTGGGAAACCCAACAGCAACTCTGACTGTGGAATGTAAACATTGTCCCGTGACAAGCACTTCGCTGCACAGTGAAGAAAGCAGAAACCAACATCCTCCTCCCTTGCACATAAAGGGAAAGTGGCTTCTCTACATTATGGTCTTCACGAAATTGCTGGTATTTCATTACTGTTTGTAATTCATTACAATGATACCTGAAGGCCTTTTCAGGACTGGTCTTGACATTTTGCTGCTAGAGGCTATCCCCAGAAACATCTGAGTTGGCATCTAAGAACATTGCACCCTTGCTTTAGGATCAACTCCATTCTTTTGTTTAAGGCAACTTTCCCCAACCTGGTGCCCTCCAGATGTTTGGAACTACATCTCCCACTCCCATCCAGCACAACATGGTGGGAGTTGTAGTCCAAAAAATCTGGATGACATCAGACTGGAGGAGGCTTGTTTAAAGTCATGCGATCTCAGAACATTTGTACAATTTATCTTCCTCTCTCGACCCTGATAATTTTAGCCTGATAAACAATTACAACAGTTGGCTGAGATACCATCATAGAGGAAGGGGCAGAGAAGACTGTGTAACCAGAGTTATTTCTTATATGCATTGGGAGTCTTGTGCCTCTTATATGAAGCTCTTCTTTATTTTGCCCAAAATGTTTTCCTGCATTGCAGGGGGTTGGAGTGAATGATCCTTAGGGTCCCTGCAAACTCAACAATTTTATATTTCTATTCTTCTTGAAGCTGTAGCAGGTGAGTAGTGCTAATCTCTTTCCTGGGCTCCTATAACAAATGAGTTAGAAGCTTTCCATATTGGAATTGTGTAGGCATTTACTTTTAGTGATTATCCCTTTTGATCCTCATCCCTTCTGCTTGCAGACATAGTGCACAGAGCAGGGAAGAAGGAAGAATCCAAAGGAAAAGATTTCATTATGGCTGAACAGAGCACAGCAGCATCACTTGGTTTAACCATTGATGGGTTTTCTGGAGACTACAGCCCTTCAGCATTCCCAGAGGAAGATTATGAATCTGAACTTGCTTCCTTCACACATTACCTGTTTCTCTTTGCCTGTCTTTTCATTATTACCCTTGCAATATTCATATGTGGCCTGGTGGGGAATGCAATTGTCATCTGGTTTCTCTGCTTCATCGTGAAGAAGAATCCCATCACCACCTACATCTTGAACTTGGCTGTAGCTGATTCTTGTGTCCTTGTTACTTTAGCACTTGCAATTTCAGCTAGCTTTTGGGATGTAGGAGGAATTTCCTCTGGGCTTTGTATTGAACTGTTTATTTCTGCACATGCCATAAGCTTATATCTACTGACAGCCATCAGTGTCGAGAAATGTCTCTCTGTTGTCTTCCCAATCTGGTATCGATGCCACCGTCTAGAACACCTGTCTGAAATTGTTTGTGCATTAATATGGGCAATGTCCATTCTGGTTTTTGGAATCTATCACTTTGTCATTCCAACCGAAAATGCAGACTTTGACATAATGATTTGTGTCATTCATATGATCAACTCTGTATTTTGCACACTTGTTGTGGTCATCTGTACTGTGACCCTTTTCATCAAGGTCTGCTGCAGTTTACATCGACGCCAACGAGGAAAGTTCTACACAGTGCTCTTGCTTGCTCTTCTTTTCTTCCTCATTTTGGGTGTTCCACTCAGTGTCATAATAACTGTTCAATATCTTTTTCCTCATTTTAATATAATAACTGCATTATTTGGAGCAGTATCTGCTGTTATCAACAGCAGTGTTAATCCATTCATTTACTTCTTAATTGGAAGGAAAAAGACACATCAATCCAGAGAACCCTTGAAGGTGGTGCTGGAAAGAGTTTTTAGTGACAAAGATTATTGCAGAGAAGATCGGAGTCTTCCAGCCGCAACAGAATCAATGTTGATGACTCCTTAAGTCTCTCCTTGTAAGCTAAGCTGTGGGGATGGGGTTAGAGATGACCAACAACATAGATTTATTCTTTTAAAAAAGTCTGTAGATTCGTGTTTTTCTTCTTCTTTTCTACAACTTATAATCATGGGTATTTATCTTGTAATGTTTGCTCCTTTAGTTTTTATACTTGTTATTTGCTTAGTAGCTAACATGAACGTCAGGTGGCATACAAATTAATAAAGAAAAAGTAATCATTCACAAAGTGGAATTTGTTCAAATACCAAGGGCTCGAAGATTTCAAAGGCATAAGCAGGATTCTTTTCAACTCCATCCCTTTGGAAGCTCTGCACACCCTTGGTGTGAAAGTGTGAATTTAACACACCTGGTCATTACGTGTGAAGTTTGAGCTGCTGTAAAAGCCACCTGGTCCCCTGGCAGAACCTCCTGCATCTCCAGTCCAACCTGGTTCCACCACAAATGATATTGTTCCAGGTTTGTGGGGGAACAAGGTATCCCCAGATCCCTGTGTATCAGATTCCCTCCTATATATTCCTGGATATGTTCTGGGAAGAGGAAAGAGAACAAAGGTGAGAACTTCATGAGTGCAGGTTGCAACCTAGAGACTGGTGGGCATACCTGACTGCTCTGGACTCAAGCTGACTGAAGCTATGAGAGAAGCAGCAAGAGACACTCTTGGGGAGGGAGGTTCTGCAGTCCCTCCAACTAAGGTCAGGTGTAAATATGAGTAAAGAAACCACATTTCTTAAAGATTTTGCAGACTCCACTGCAGGAGAAGAAGTTCCACTGTATCCTTTGGCTGCAATCCATTATCTTTGTGCTATGAAAACTTTCACTAGCTGATGTGTCCACATTGAACAACTTGTGCTCACACAACTACAGGGCCATCTTTTCTTATCTTTTCCAAATTTGCTGGCAACCTTAAATACAAGGGTTGTCAAGAAAAAAAGAACATTGTTACAATGATACCTTAAGGCCTTTTCAAGACTGGTCCTGAGACATTTTGCTGCTAGAGGCTATCCCCAGACATATCTGAGTTGGCATCTAAGAACATTGCACCCTTGCTTTAGGATCAACTCCATTCCTTTGTTTAAGGCAACTTTCCCCAACCTGGTGCCCTCCAGATGTTTGGAACTACATCTCCCACTCCCATCCAGCACAACATGGTGGGAGTTGTAGTCCAAAAAATCTGGATGACATCAGACTGGAGGAGGCTTGTTTAAAGTCATGCGATCTCAGAACTTTTGTACAATTTATCTTCCTCTCTCGACCCTGATAATTTTAGCCTGATAAACAATTACAACAGTTGGCTGAGATACCATCACAGAGGAAGGGGCAGAGAAGACTGTGTAACCAGAGTTATTTCTTAGATGCACTGGGAGTCTTGTGCCTCTTATATGAAGCTCTTCTTTCTTTTGCCCAAAATGTTTTCCTGCATTGCAGGGGGTTGGAGTGAATGATCCTTAGGGTCCCTTCAGACTCGACAATTTTATATTTCTATTCTTCTTCTTGAAGCTGTAGCAGGTGAGTAGTGTTAATCTCTTTCCTGGGCTACCTATAACAAATGAGTTAGAAGCTTTCCATATTGGAATGGTGTAGGCACTTACTTTTAGTGATTATCCCTTCTGTTCCTCATCCCTTCTGCTTGCAGACATAGTGCAGAGAGCAGGGAAGAAGGAAGAATCCAAAGGAAAAGATTTCATTATGGCTGAGCAGAACACAGCTGCATCACTTGGTTTAACCATTGATGGGTTTTCTGGAGACTACAGCCCTTCAGCTTTCCCAGAGGAAGATGATGAATCTGAACTTGCTTCCTTCACACATTACCTGTTTCTCTTTGCCTGTCTTTTCATTATTACCCTTGCAATATTCATATGTGGCCTGGTGGGGAATGCAATTGTCATCTGGTTTCTCTGCTTCATCGTGAAGAAGAATCCCATCACCACCTACATCTTGACCTTGGCTGTAGCTGATTCTTGTGTCCTTGTTACTTTAGCACTTGCAATTTCAGCTTACTTTTGGGATGTAGGAGGAATTTCCTCTGGGCTTTGTATTGAACTGTTTATTTCCACACATGCCATAAGCTTATATCTACTGACAGCCATCAGTGTCGAGAAATGTCTCTCTGTTGTCTTCCCAATCTGGTATCGATGCCACCGTCTAGAACACCTGTCTGAAATTGTTTGTGCATTAATATGGGCAATGTCCATTCTGGTGTTTGGAACCTATCACTTTGTCATTCCAACCGAAAATGCAGACTTTGACATAATGATTTGTGTCATTCATATGATCAACTCTGTATTTTGCACACTTGTTGTGGTCATCTGTACTGTGACCCTTTTCATCAAGGTCTGCTGCAGTTTACATCGATGCCAACGAGGAAAGTTCTACACAGCACTCTTGCTTGCTCTTCTTTTCTTCCTCATTTTGGGTGTTCCACTCAGTGTCATAATAACTGTTCAATATCTTCTTGGTGATATTAATATAATAATGGCATTATTTGGAGTAGTATCTGCTGTTATCAACAGCAGTGTTAATCCATTCATTTACTTCTTAATTGGAAGGAAAAAGACACATCGATCCAGAGAACCCTTGAAGGTGGTGCTGGAAAGAGTTTTTACTGACAAAGATGATTGCAGAGAAGATCGGAGTCTTCCAGCCGCAACAGATTCAATGTTGATAACTCCTTAAGTCTCTCCTTGTAAGCTAAGCTGTGGGGATGGCATTAGAGATGACCAACAACATAGGTTTATTCTAAAAAAAAATAGTCTGTAGATTCGTGTTTTTCTGCTTCTTTTCTACAACTTATAATCATGGGTGTTTATCTTGTTATGTTTGCTCCTTTAGTTTTTATACTTGTTATTTGCTTAGTAGCTAACATGAACATGAGGTAGCATACAAATTAATAAAGAAAAATTAATCATTCACAAAGTGGGATGTGTTCAAATACCAAGGACTCCAAGACTTCAAAGGCATAAGCAGGATTCTTCCCAATTCCATCCCTTTGGAAGCTCTGCACACCCCTGGTGTGAAAGTGTGAATTTAACACACCTGGTCATTACGTGTGAAGCTTGAGCTGCTGTAAAAGCCATCTGGTCCCCTGGCAGAACCTCCTGCATCTCCAATCCAACCTGGTTCCACCACAAATAATATTGTTACAGGTTTGTGGGGGAACAAGGTATCCCCGGATCCCTGTGTATCAGATTCCCTCCTATATATTCTTGGATATGTTCTGGGAAGAGGAAAGAGAACAAAGGTGAGAACTTCATGAGTGCAGGCTGCAACCTAGAGACTGGTGGGCATAGCTGACTGCTCTGGACTCAAGCTGACTGAAGCTATGAGAGAAGCAGCAAGAGACACTCTTGGGGAGGGAGGTTCTGCAGTCCCTCCAACTAAGCTCAGGTGTAAATATGAGTAAAGAAACCACATTTCTTAAAGACTCTGCAGACTCCACTGCAGGAGAAGAAGAAGTTCCACTGTATCCTTTGGCTGTAATCCATTATCTTTGTGCTATGAAAACTTTCACTAGCTGATGTGTCCACACTGAACAACTTGTGCTCAAAAAACTACAGGGCCATCTCTTCTTATCTTTTCCAAATTTGCTGGCAACCTTAAATACAAGGGTAGTCAAGAAAAAAAAAACATTGTTACAATGATACCTTAAGGCCTTTTCAAGACTGGTCCTGAGACATTTTGCTGCTAGAGGCTATCCCCAGACATATCTGAGTTGGCATCTAAGAACATTGCACCCTTGCTTTAGGATCAACTCCATTCCTTTGTTTAAGGCAACTTTCCCCAACCTGGTGCCCTCCAGATGTTTGGAACTACATCTCCCACTCCCATCCAGCACAACATGGTGGGAGTTGTAGTCCAAAAAATCTGGATGACATCAGACTGGAGGAGGCTTGTTTAAAGTCATGCGATCTCAGAACTTTTGTACAATTTATCTTCCTCTCTCGACCCTGATAATTTTAGCCTGATAAACAATTACAACAGTTGGCTGAGATACCATCACAGAGGAAGGGGCAGAGAAGACTGTGTAACCAGAGTTATTTCTTAGATGCACTGGGAGTCTTGTGCTTCTTATATGAAGCTCTTCTTTATTTTGCCCAAAATGTTTTCCTGCATTGCAGGGGGTTGGAGTGAATGATCCTTAAGGTCCCTTCAAACTCAACAATTTTATATTTCTATTCTTCTTCTTGAAGCTGTAGCAGGTGAGTAGTGTTAATCTCTTTCCTGGGCTACCTATAACAAATGAGTTAGAAGCTTTCCATATTGGAATTGTGTAGGCACTTACTTTTAGTGATTATCCCTTTTGATCCTCATCCCTTCTGCTTGCAGACATAGTGCAGAGAACAGGGAAGAAGGAAGAATCCAAAAGAAAAGATTTCATTATGGCTGACCAGAGCACAGCAGCATCACTTGGTTTAACCATTAGTGGGTTTTCTGGAGACTACAGCCCTTCAGCATTCCCAGAGGAAGATTCTGAATCTGAACTTTCTTCCTTCACATATTACCTGCTGCTCTTTTTCTTTCTTTTCATCCTTACAATATTTATAGGTGGCCTGGTGGGGAATGCAATTGTCATCTGGTTTCTCTGCTTCATCGTGAAGAAGAATCCCATCACCACCTACATCTTGAACTTGGCTGTAGCTGATTCTTGTGTCCTTGTATTTTTAGCATTTTCAATTTCAGCTAGATTTTGGGATGTAGGAGGAATTTCCTCTCGGCTGAGTTTTGAACTGTTTATTTCCGCACATGCCATAAGCTTATATCTACTGACAGCCATCAGTGTCGAGAAATGTCTCTCTGTTGTCTTCCCAATCTGGTATCGATGCCACCGTCTAGAACACCTGTCTGAAATTGTTTGCGCATTAATATGGGCAATGTCCATTCTGGTCTTTGGAATCTATCACTTTTTCATTTTAACCCAATATGCAGACTTTGAAATAATGATTTGTGTCATTCATATGATCACCTCTGTATTTTGCACACTTGTTGTGGTTATCTGTACTGTGATCCTTTTCATCAAGGTCTGCTGCAGTTTACATCAACGCCAACGAGGAAAGTTCTACACAGCGCTCTTGCTTGCTCTTCTTTTCTTCCTCATTTTTGGTGTTCCACTCAGTGTCATAATAACTGTTCAATATCTTCTTGGTGATATTAATATAATAACGGCATTATTTGGAGTAGTATCTGCTGTTATCAACAGCAGTGTTAATCCATTCATTTACTTCTTAATTGGAAGGAAAACGACACATCAATCCAGAGAACCCTTGAAGGTGGTGCTGGAAAGAGTTTTTAGAGACAAAGATGATTGCAGAGAAGATCGGAGTCTTCCAGCTGCAACAGATTCAATTTTGATGACTCCTTAAGTCTCTCCTTGTAAGCTAAGCTGTTGGAATGGCATTAGAGATGACCAACAGCATAGGTTTATTCTAAAAAAAAAAGTCTGTAGATTCGTGTTTTTCTGCTTCTTTTCTACAACTTATAATCATGGGTGTTTATCTTGTTATGTTTGCTCCTTTAGTTTTTATACTTGTTATTTGCTTAGTAGCTAACATGAACATGAGGTAGCATACAAATTAATAAAGAAAAATTAATCATTCACGAAGTGGGATGTGTTCAAATACCAAGGACTCCAAGACTTCAAAGGCATAAGCAGGATTCTTCCCAATTCCATTCCTTTGGAAGCTCTGCACACCCCTGGTGTGAAAGTGTGAATAAAACACACCTGGTCATTATGTGTGAAGCTTCAGCTGCTGTAAAAGCCACCTGGTCCCCTGGCAGAACCTCCTGCATCTCCAGTCCAACCTGGTTCCACCACAAATAATATTGTTACAAGGTATCCCCAGATCCCTGTCTGTCAGATCCCCCCCTATATATTCCTGGATGTGTTCTAGGAAGAGGAAAGAGAACAAAAGTGAGACCTCCATGAGTGCAGGCTGCAACCTAGAGACTGGTGGGCATAGCTGACTGCTCTGGACTCAAGCTGACTGAAGCTATGAGAGAAGCAGCAAGAGACACTCTTGGGGAGGGAGGTTCTGCACTCCCTCAATCAAAACTCAGGTTTAAATATGTGTAAATAAGCCATACTTCTTAATGACACTGCAGACTCCACAGGATTGGCAACAACAGGAGCAGACATGTTCTATGCTTACAATAACATTTTATTACCTTGTCAATTGTGCTGTTTTAAATGTGCATTTTTTTTAATTTGGCTTCTTCTAGTAATGTTTTCTTTCGAAATGTTTAAGACAATATTTTAGTTTCTTGGTAACTATTTTGCTTTGAATGTATATTTAACTTTCTCCAGTATTGTTTTATCCTGGATTTGATGCTCTCATGTGTTTTAAACCACACTGAGGTTTTTTCTTTAAAATATACAGAGGCATAGCGATGAAATGAATAATAGCAATAATGGAAATTGCTGAATTGTAGGCTCAGATTGGCAATCATTGTGGACAACATAAAGTAAGCACCTTGGTAGCCACTTGGAGAATTGCCTTGGTTTCCTCTCTGTTGTCATGTATCCTGTCTTTCATTTTCCTTCCTCTTGTTCTCCTAAAGTAGGCCACTGTTTACCTTGCTAGATATATAGAGTGATGTGCTTTGTGGGCAGTGGAAAAAGGGCAGAATGGAGGCTATTAACTTTCTTCAGAGAGCTATCCTGACTGGGGAAAACATGAGTCACGACCTTGCTTTGGGTCATTGGCCAATGTGATGCAACTCAAGGTTAAATATTATGGTGCACACAATATGCTGGAATATCTCATTTCTTCTCAAGTTAACTAATATATTGCATCAAATCTTACAGTTTAAGAGTGAAGTTGTTCCATCAATGTTTACTTGTTTGTTTGTTTTTAATTATTGTTTCTTTTTATGTTTTTAGCCATTCTTGTTTTTATCTGTATGCTATCTTGAGTCCCTGTCAGGGCAAAAGCAGGATATAAATAAAATTATTACTGTTGTGGTGGTGATTGTGGTTGTTGTTAAACCTCTACCTAAACAATCTTTTAAAATATATATATATTTTAAAAAAACTGTCCAGTAGCACCTTAGAGACCAACTAAGTTTGTTCTTGCATGCATAGACACAAAAGCTTATACCAAGAACAAATGTAGTTGGTCTCTAAGGTGCCACTGGACATTTTTATTATTTTTATTATATATTTTCAGTGCGTCAGACCAACATGGCTACTTGCACTGTCAAAGGCACACACACTGAACATGAGAACTAAGCATCACTGCTTCCTGTACACATGGGGACATTTTCAAAGAGAAAGAAACAGTGGGAACAGAGAAAGCAATCAATATTGACTAGATTTAGTCTTTCATTTCATTACCTATTTATTGACACTGTCAAAAGGCTTAAAAGCTGCTAACCATGAATGGGGTGGGGCAGCTCTGGGATCATAAAAAGCAACATGATATTCAGTAGTACACCAAAGAATATAAAAGGCAAACCTTTCACATCCAATAATAAACTGATGCTATGACAGGCAAATCAGTGGCAAGGGAGCTAATGGTTGTTGGCTCACCTGGACAGGAGCAGAAGAAACTGTGGATCTGGATATGATACATCATCAGGTCAGTCCTCCTCCTAGTCTTTGGCCTTTCAAATTTCACTGGCACCCTCTGCAAGGCAAAAATTTGGCGCACTGCACCTCTTGCCTTCCATTCGGTACATGCACTATGTCAGAGTGGTGATGCCTTCCATTGACCCCAGTGCAGTGGAATAATAATAATAATAATAATAATAATAATAATAATAATAATAATAATATATTATATATACCCCGCCCATCTGGCTGGGTTTCCTCAGGCACTCTGGGCGGCTTCCAACAGAATATTAAAATACAATAATCTATTAAGCATTAAAAGCTTCCCTAAACAGGGCTGCCTTCAGATGTCTTCTAAAGGTCTGGTAGTTGTTTTTCTCTTTGACATCTGGTGGGAGGGCGTTCCACAGAGTGGGTGCCACTACAGAGAAGGCCCTCTATCTGGTTCCCTGTAACTTGGTTTCTTGCAGTGAGGGAACTGCCAGAAGGCCCTTGGAGCTGGACCTCAGTGTCTGGGCAGAACAATGGAGGTGGAGACGCTCCTTCAGGTATACTGAACCAAGGCCACACTGCTCTAAATCCACCTCCTCCAACCTCCTTGGCCACCTGCTTCCCACTTTAGAAGGCAACATGCAAGTTCATAGCAAGGGACAGCAGCTGCATATGCTATTGTTATTCTTCTGAATAACCTTATTCATTCATTGTCTTATTCAAGGCCCCAAGGTGACTATAGAGAATTGCAAATAAAGCAGGAGGGATTCTGCAAATGGTTTGGTTTTGGCTCTTGACTCAGTCATGATTTGAAAGGAGATCTACTCATTTATGCCTTTCCTCTGCAGCCTCCACAAGATGGTTTTTTGACCAGCCACATAGAAGCCAGGTTGTGATGCTGTGAAAGCTGTAGATTTCCATTGCTAATTCAGCTAGCAAACCACACCAGCAGAAGCCCTGAGCAAATATTCCACCCCTATGTGCTCACCAAAATTGGCTTGCAGGGATTGGGATAAACCTTGCAATATGAAGTGCGGCAGAAGAGGGTGATCATTCTGACTAGCAAGCAAAGATGCTTAATTAGACAGAATGGATGCCTTAGTACAGGGGTCGGCAAGGCTTACTGGGCATGGGCCAGATCACTCCTGCAGAGACCCTTCGTGGGCCAGGCCGGTGCAGCACAACGCCGAAAATTACGTCTGCGCATGTCCGCGGTGCCGGAAGTTGCTTCTGCGCATGCCCAGACCCTGGAAATTATGCTTGAGAAGAAGCAATTTCCGGCACCGCGGACATGCGCAGACACGATTTCTGGCGTCTGGCCATGCACAGAAGTGATTTCCGGAGCCACGGAAGAGAGTCCCCATGCTGCGCTGCGCCGGTTTAGTGCAGCACTCAGGGACTTGATGAGCGGGCATCTCAGTTCGGGGGCGGCCCGGGGGCCGGTTAAGTGGCCTCCATGGGCCGCTTCCAGCCCATGGGCCTTAGGTTTCTGACCCCTGCTTTAGTACATCACTGAATTCCTCCTAATCAAACGTTTCAAAGAACCCATGGCATTGCCTAAAAGGACTATATATGAAACACTGTCAGGGACTGGTCTGAGGAGGAATGGTGAAGACCACCACCCCACTCCTCCTGCTGCACTTCCCAGAGAAGAGGGAGACAGTATAGATTTAGAACAGTGGTTTGCAGAAGGTCAAGGTTCAGGGGCTGCAGAGGGCAGAAGCTGGGAAATATTGGGAGAGGAGCAGGAGGAAGAAGAAGCACCAGGGTAGAGACAGCTGACAGACTCAGCGTCTTTGGAAAGCATGCCAGACCCCTCCCCTTATCCCTCCCCTTATCCCAGGAGAGCATTGAGAGTAGTAGAACAGAAGGATTAAACCCAGAAAGCCCAGATCAGCCGGAGCAGGGATGATGTATGATAGGAGAGACGGAGGCGGTGGAACTTTACACAGAGCAATGCCATTATCTAAAAGAGGTGGCATTGCTATGTCTTCTACTGTGAATCTTGAATAAAAGACTTGGTAAGAACTCTTCTTTTTTATCTGCTTATTGGCTGCCACCCTGGGAGGGAGCAGATTCCCTGACTCCTGACAAACACATAGGCAGTAAAAACCCAGCAATCTCACAGCAAACTACCCCCTGAGGAAAGGTTACAGCATCTGGGGCCAAAGAAAGTATTTCTTCACACAGACAAATCAATCCACACAATGCATAGTTAAACTATTATTATTATATATTAAATTTGTACACTTCCCTATACCCGCAGGTCTCAGGGTGGTTCACAAGATACAATCACAATATAAAAGCACAAAATACAGAATACAAACAAAAGCAATTCAATAACAGTTGACAACGCCCCCAAACACATTTTAAAAGGGTATTGGATGTGAATCAGCCAAAGGCCTGGTTAAACAGGAAAGTATTTGCCTGGTGCCTAAAGGTGTATAAGGATTGTGCCAGGCAAACCTCCCTGGGGAGAGCATTCCACAAATGGGGGACCACTGCAGAAAAGGTCCGTTCTTGTGTTGCCACCCTTGAGACCTCTTTGTGGAGGAGGCACATGAAGGAGGACCTCAGATGAGGATCTCAGGGTCCAGGTAGGTTCACACGGAGAGAGGTCATCCTTGAGGTCTTGAGCAGTTTACTATGGGACTATGCTCCCACAAGAGGAAGTGATAGTCATCAACATGGCTGACTTTACTCCACACAGGGAGGTACCCTGAGGTTCCTGACGGCAATGGACTATGCTGCAGCAACTTTATCAATACTGAGCTAGAGAGAAGTGGCAGTTAAATCAGTATGGCAAGAGAAAAGCATTCCTTTGAGTTAACGAAGCTGTGGCTTTTTGCTGTGCCTATTGATTACATCTTGCATCTTCATTCCTGGGTAAGGAGATTGAGCTTCATGGTATAGTCCACTATGAGCAATTATTCTTACATGTTCCAGGATCAAAGCATTTCTATTCAAGAACAATGCTGGCTTAGTCAGTTGATGGCTTGGGTTGAACAAGTTACGGCACTAAGTTTCTCTGCATCAGTCAACATGTTCTCTTGCAGAGGATAGTGTTCATCCTGGAAGACCCTCCTGAAAATGACCTTCAGGGGTTCTGTAGAGGAACATTTGCCCCCTTTCCCCACCAAGTAATAAAGCACTGGCTTAATGCTGCCATTGACAGAGTAGAGGAGCTGTGAAAGTGCAATAAGAGTTCGTGAATGCTTAGGGGAGGGTAGCAGAAATGTGATGCTCCATGGGCCATGGCAGAGGAGGAGAAACAGGAGGGAGAGAAGAATGGCAGTAGTTAGGCTTCCTGGCAGTCGGCGCTGAGAGTTGCAACACATTTTGACCAGCAGGAGCAAAGTGAAGACAGCTAAAATTGGAGGCAAAACCCATATGACCACAATGAACATGTTCTCGACAACTGGGTATAATATCATATTATAGACCAGGTAAAATGAAATTTCCATTCCGCAGAACATGACACACAGGATCCAGACTAGCACAGATAGCCCAGACGAAAGGGATTGTGGCCGCCGATGTTGGTAGCAGCTCAGAAAAGAGACAAAGAGGCATCTTTCTATACTGATGATTGTATGGAAACAGAGACTGGCAGTATAGCAAAATTGGCATAAGTGCAACAGGGGTATTGTAGAAATGCGGACAGGGAGTGGTAATCCACAGAGGTCATCAGCGAACAAAAAGATAAGGGACAGAGACAAAAACATGAGCAGGCCAAAGTCAGCTGCAGTCAAATTCAGGATGTAGGTGGTGAAAGGATTTCTCTTAATATAGGAATCAAGGAGCCACAAAACATATCCATTCCCCAGCAACCCAAATATGCAGATAAGGATGGCAATGGGTTTAGTATAATAACCCAATTCAGAAAATGCATATCTGTAGATTTCTTCTTCGAAACATGTTGTGCGAAGTTGCTCTCCGTACATTTCATATGTGTTTTCAGTGTCCATGGTGAAAATGTTGCTGCCCCACTCACTGCTGTTCATAATACTCCACACCGTTTTCTGTTCTGTTGGAGGGTGGAAACAGAAGGGAATTAGTCACTCTGGTTGAGCTGGACTACAGAAGTATCTGAACATTTCATATCAACACTTTTGCTGTTTTATAAGGCGAGGCAACCGAAAGCTGGCATGAACGGGTGACATTAGAAGTTTCAGTTATGGCTTTGCATGAGAATTCCAAAAAAACCTAAACAATCAGCAAAGTTTTGAAATCAGTGATTAAAATCAGCGAAGTTTTGAAATCAGTGATTAAAAGCAGTGAAGTTTTGCAAGTTTCAGTCTGCCATCTTGATTCACAATGACATCCAGCTGTATTAAAACATAGACAAACCCTGTCCCTTGATCTCAGGAACCATCATGCAAAATAAGAATGCAATATCTCAGTAGGTGCCCAAACACAGAGTTAACAATAATCCAAAATAGTAGATTTTCCAGCTGAATTCCAGCATTACCATTACTATTATTGTAACTGTTTAAAATGACTTTATAAGAGATTTTATATAGAAACAGGAGAGATATCAATTTGGATTACTGTTAGAAGAGTCGTTTTGTGCTGTCTGAGTAACTGAACATTAAAGGCTGGACTCTAGAGAGAAATTTGGGCAGAGTTACAGCCTACAGAGGGGACAAAACTATTATGGAGTACATATGATAAATACTTTGAATAACTGTTGTAACAGATAATTGTCAAATAGGGAGGCAGGAGTTCTTTTTTTTAATCATTTTTTCCTAGTCTTTTCTATTCTTTTAGTTATTTTTAATTTGTTCCTTCTCTTCCTCTTTTTTATTTAATTGTGTTTTGTAAGGATCATGGGTATTTTTGTTGTTGTTGTTATTCTTTTTTTATACACTCCTTTTTATAAATGCATTTGGGTTTTAATGCTCAAAATGTTAAAAACCTTCCGTAAAATTGTTTTAAAGATTACTGTTATTAATACTACTGTTATTATGCATCCAGGCAACTGATACGTAAGAGTAACACTTACGTTACTAAAATATGGGGGTTGGGAGGTTAAGGCAGAAGGATGACAAAAATGAATGGAAGCAGAAGCTGAATCAGCCCACAGAGGAAGTGGTGGGAGAGAAACTGCTTTTACATCACACTCCGACATTTAACAAATCTTGGAGCCTCATTGTGGTCAGCTAGAAACCACTAAAAACTTTTGCAATTTTGAATACTACTTAAAAAATGAAAAGGAGTGAGTGTGGGGGAGAGAAATATCTTGACCTGGCCATGAAAAATATTGAGAACAGTACTAAAGAAACTTCTCCATGCTCTCAACAGTAGGAGCCTCCTTCGGATCAGACTTTATTTATTCCTGTCTCTTCAAAGAGACACCTTCCTGAATTAGAGGTTGAAAGAAGAGGCTGGATGGCCACCTATCAGCGGTGATGTCCTGGTGGGACCCCAGCCTCAACAGAGGGCTGGATGAGTTTCCAGGCTCCTTCTCATTTCACAATTCCGTGTTCACAGAGGGCAATGCAGGATGCAAGCGGGAGTGACTTGACCCCCACCTAAATGCAAGGCATAGCCTGGATTTATGTTGGGGGGCAGGCTTTATGTGAGGGGGCGCAGTTAACTACCCCCCTGGCCACACCCATGGTTGCCGGTGCCCTCTGGAGTGCCTGGGTATGGAGAGATTGAGAAACCAGAGAAGAGGTCCCCAGGAACATCACAGATCCCCACCAAAACCTGGAACTTTCAAAGGAGGACAAAGTGAGGAGATGGGAACACAAAACTCTTTAAAAAAACAAACAAACAGAAGAATCAAAATTTACAGATATAAAAGTTACAGACATAACTTACAGATCCTTTCTTTGTCCAGTCCCTCCTGGGGGACCTAAAGCTTCCAGCAAAACGCGCGATCTGGCTGGCTGGTAACAGTCCTTCCTTCCTCCTTCAGCGGGAGAATGTTTTCTCCGTGCTTGCTTTCCTGTTATTCACACGCCCTTCTGATTCTCGCTCTCTTGCTCTTCTTCGCTGCTTTTTCTCGACTGGAGTCTCTCCAGCAGCTCTTTCCCTCCTCCTCCACCCCTTCTAGCCAGATCCGCCTTCTTCCCACGCACCCCACCCCCTCCCAGACTTCACAGATTCCTGAGAATCTTCGGGTGTTCATTCGGCCTAGGAAATCCCCAGTCCAGAGCAAGTACTGCTGTTTCTGAAGAAGAGAGAGCACGAACTGCTTTCCCCCTGGCTCTCGCTGCTGACTGATCTGAGAGCACATGTACAGAGTGTGCATGGTGAGCCTGGGAGGGAACTACACAGACTGCATTTTTTAAAAGAGGCTGGAATGCTACTCTCAGTTAAAGAGGAAAGTACAATTTGCAGAAGGAGCTGGTTATCTGTGGTGCTGATGTGCCAGAGACAGGCCACGGAGACTTTGCAAAGTGATCCAGCAGTCTTTCTGGTGAAGATTTAGATCTCCTGCGCACAGGAAACTTTGCATGGCGGAAGATTTAACTCTTTGTGAACCCAGAGCTTGCAAACGAAAAGAGGATTTTCTGTTTCTTCCAGCTGGTGGAGGATACAGTGGTACCTCGGGTTACATACGCTTCAGGTTACATAAGCTTCAGGTTACAGACTCCACTAACCCAGAAATAGTGCTTCAGGTTAAGAACTTTGCTTCAGGATGAGAACAGAAATCATGCTCTGGCGGCGGCAGCAGGAGGCCCCATTAGCTAAAGTGGTGCTTCAGGTTAAGAACAGTTTCGGGTTAAGAACGGACCTCCGGAATGAATTAAGTACTTAAACCGAGGTATCACTGTATAGAATAATAGAATAGTAGATTTGGAAAGAACCCAGTGTCATCTAGTCCAACCCGCTGCAATGCAGGGGTCTCAACTGACAGTTACCATCTAACCTCTGCTTCAAAACCTCCAGTGAAGGAGAGTCCACCACTTCCCAAGGGAGTCTGTTCCACTGTCAAACTACTGTCAGAAAGTTCTCCCTGATGTTTACTTAGAATCTCCTTTCTTCTAACTTGTTTTTTCCCCCAGACGTGGAGTTGCCTTGTTGCAGGAATTTATTGACAGGTGGGGGGTTGCCCCTCCAGCAGATATCATGCACATGCATCCCACTACCAAAATCAGCACAATCACTTTTGTGACTTTTGTGATTTGTCCCCACAAAACACTTCATCACAGTTTCTTCCTATCTATTCAAAGGGCTTCTGCTGCACAATACCAAATGCAACAATTCACTGATAAATGTATCTGTGTACTGGCTCACTGGGAAAACTTCAGAAATCCATATAGACATGGGAGCTCAGCTACTCAGCAGCCCCTCTGCCTGAGTGATAATTCCTGGCATCCTGATACCCGAGCGCCGGACAGGTAGCCATTCCAGAAATAACAAACCCAGATGAAGACAAAAGGGTGTGATTAACTTGGCTGGGAAACAGGGAAATGTAAATATCCCTTTTGTTACACTTGATGGGTGTTTGGTGGAGGGCAAGGGGAACTATGGAGCAGGGTCCAGGATGCTCAGATTAGTGCCACCAGACCTCCCCTTTCATGATGTAACCATGATGTATTAGTGATGCAGTTTTTTGGGGGGGGATGTAACAGCTAATAAAAGTTTGGGTGCTCTTTTGTTTGGGGCTTCCATCTTGTTCCCCCTGGTGGCAGGTGGGAGTCCTGTCGCGACAGTCTTCAATAAAGACCAAGACTACTGGCTGCTGTTTTGCTCTGGTATTCCTGGCTGGTGTCCTTGTTTTTTGTCCAAGGGAGCTCTCAGATTTATCCATTAACAGTCTGAACATGTAGGACCTACTTTCTGTACTTTATGAAGAGTCTAGATGCATCTTGGTTGGATGCCTACCTAACTCAACATCCTAAGTAAATGCCTACCTAACCCAACATCCTGTTCTTCCCATGGCCAATCAGATGCCTGTGAGAAGCCCACAAACAGGGCATGAGCACAATAGTCCATCCATGCTGTCATTCCCCTGTTGGCGATACTTTTTGGTAGACACATTGTCAGAGCTGCCTCCAGGTCCCAGCTCACAGAGGACCAACGCTAGCCGGTAGTAATGTACAAAAGTCTTTATTGAGGTTCAGTTTCCATTTACAAGCCGCAGCGTGCAGCCCTACGTCTAGACGCTAGATCGGCGAAGCCCCGTCTGAGTCTCCACCCCCTGTACACCAGTTTAAGACTCTCGCTTTACTCCACCTTTTCCGTCTCTCCTTTCTCCTCTGGGTCCTTCTGCCCACCTGTGTCTCATCCTTCCTGGACTCTTCTGACGCTGATCCCCCGGACTCCTGTCCCTCCTTTCGGCGGGCTTTAGGACCTGGCTCCCTACCCGGGCTACCCACTGTGCCGCTCGCCTGTACATTTGAACTTGGCGCGCGCGCCCAGTTTCCAACCTTCCTCTCAACCGTTTCCTCTCTCTTGGATGAAGGCGTGGCCAATCCTGACTCATCTCCTCCCGCTGGCGGTGAGCAGCCTGATCCCGATACCTGGGACTCCTCCCCCCTACTGCTCTCTGGTGGTCCTGATTTCCAACTGCTGCTCTCTGAGTCCCCTCTGGTCCCTTCTTCCTGGGGTGTTCCCCTAGGCAACCCCCTTGCTCTGACCATGGGAGCCCCTTTCTGTGAGTCTTCCGATTCGCTGGAAAGACTCAGAGACCTCGGACCACTGTCATCGCTTACGTTCCCTTCGGATTCCTCCCCTTCGCTCTCCATTTCCTCCCTCTCCTGTGCCTCTGCTCCTGAGCCCCTGACACACATGTTTCACACACACATATTCTAGGAGTCTCTTGAGTCATGACCTTTAGATAGTGGTAGCAGCATGTCTTGGCAAGCTTATCCAGGAAATGTTCTCTAGTTCAGGCTCAGTTGTTTAGACCATAGTGCCACTCACATCCCACTCCAACAGGATAAAAAAGGTAAAGGGACCCCTGATCATTAGGTCCAATCGTGACCGACTCTGGGGTTGCGGCGCTCATCTCGCTTGATTGGCCAAGGGAGCCGGTGTACAGCTTCCAGGTCATGTGGCAAGCATAACTAAGCCGCTTCTGGCAAACCAGAGCAGCGCACGGAAACGCCGTTTACCTTCCCACCGGAGTAGTACCTATTTATCTACTTGCACTTTGATGTGCTTTCAAACTGCTAGGTTGTAAGGAGCTGGGACCAAGTAATGGGAGCTCACCCCCTTGGGGAGATTCAAACTGCTGACCTTCTGATCGGCAAGTCCTAGGCTCTGTGGTTTAACCCACAGCGCCACCCGCGTCCCTATCCAACAGGATAGAAAGTGGCAAAATGTCTCCCTTCTGCAAATTGTTTGGTTTGGGCTCTTGACTCAGTCATGATTTGAAAGGAGATCTACTCATTTATGCCTTTCCTCTGCAGCCTACTGGCTGTTCAAGAAGCCCTTGACCACATCCTCCCTTTTCATGTAATCTGAGCAGGAGATCAGAAACATAGAAGCCAGGTTGTGATGCTGTGAAAGCTGCAGATTTCCATTGCTAATCTGATGGCCTCTCAATTGTGAATTCAACAGCTAGGGCACTATAAACAGTCCAATAGTGGGTCCAATAGTGCTGTGCTAAATAAATGGATGAACTTCTTTGATTTAATACTGCAAACCAAAAATAAATTCTTCAAGCTCACCATTATGTTGGAAAAGCTGTGGAGAATGAGGTTACTATTTTCATGTTTGGTGGGAGTATACCCTGGTCCGTGCCTTTTAGGGAAAATACTTTTATCTGACCTCCAAAATCACTATCAGGCGCTTGCCTTACTATCATTAGATTTGACCACAAATTCTACCCTTAAATCAAAAGAATTAATTTTCTTCCTGTTAACAGCAGCTAGACTAGTTATTGCCCAATGATTAGAAAACTCTTATATACCAATAGAGGCTTGAGTTAATAATATCTGGAACACTGCCTTTCATGTCATCGTCAAATAGTGAGAGGCAAAAAGAAGTCTTTGACACAATTTAGTCTCCTTTTTTATTGAAGAAGAACAGGATAATTTTACGCCATCATCATCACAGAGGTGTCTGTGGAGGGGATATATTGATTGAAAATGTCTAGTAAACCCAGATCCATAGCTGGGTTCCTACTGAGAGTATTTGGTGAGTCCACATGACAGTGATGATGAATTGAGGATAGGAGTCATTGTTCTGTGGTATTATGGCAGTCAAGAAAACAAGTGTAACTTTTGGATACAGTGGTACCTCGAGTTAAGTACTTAATTCGTTCCAGAGGTCCGTACTTAACCTGAAACTGTTCTTAACCCGAAGCACCACTTTAGCTAATGGGCGTCCTGCTGCTGCCATGCCGCTGGAGCACAAATTCTGTTCTCATCCTGAAGCAAAGTTCTTAACCTGAAGCACTATTTCTGGGTTAGCAGAGTCTGTAACCTGAAGCGTATGTAACCTGAAGCATATGTAACCCGAGGTACCACTGTAATTGTGTTTTTAATAAAATTGATTTTTAAAATACTGCAAACCAGTTCTCTCTCTCTCTCTCTCTCTCTCTCTCTCTCTCTCTTTCTCTCTCTCTCTCTCTCTCTCTCTCTCTCTCTCTCTCTCTCTCTCTCTCTCTCTCTCTCTCTCTCTCTCTCTCTCTCTCTCTCTCTCTCTCTGTGTGTGTGTGTGTTGAATCTGGCCATTCCTCTTCACCCAATTTTCTTGGACAGACATTAAAAAACCTAAAATGAAAACCTGAAGTATTTGTTTGCCAGGTGAATGCCATCCCACAGTTACAAAAAAATGATAGTAAATGGCATTCTTATAGTATATTTAAAAAGGGCACACCTAAAGAGCTGAATTTTCAAGTTGCCTAAATGGCTACACTGTCCCTCATAAATAACCTGCAAGGTATTACCCAAAAGAGTGCAATTTTTTCACAGGAAGCAATTTCTTTCACACTGGGAACATTGTCAAAGCATCTAGGATAATGGAACATTACCTAATAGGCTGGTAGGAAGTTTCAACACAATATTATTTTCCATGTGCCACCCTCACTGAAATGAGAGAAAACATTTTACCGATATTCTCCACCCAGAATGAGAAGTTTCTTTTGAACTCTAGAAAGAGATTGTGAATAAGATTCTGACATTCTGAAGGGTGATATCTCACACCTGCTTGATCCCAGCAGGGAAACCCAGCCAGTTGAGTGGGGTATAAATAAATAAGTTTTCTGTTTTACAGTTTAAAATACTCATTTTACATCCTTTTTTTGCAATTGTTTATATTGATTTTCATATTTATATTTATACAGTACATTCTTACAATATTAGTAACCTAAAACTCTCAGGATTACCACTTCCCTCTACCCCTCTTCTGGTTTTCTTGTTTCCACACTATAATATTTACACACTGAGTTATATCAGCATACTGTTCATATCTATACATGGTTCTTTCTATAATCTCATATAGAATGCTCCATACGTTGTAAGGTTTATCTCCGACCTGCCAGTGTTCTTTATATGTAAACAGTGTTTCTCAAGGTAAGTTATAAATTTCTTACAATCTTTTTAGAACATCTGGTCATCCTGCTCATGGATTCGTCCCATCAACCTGGCTAATTCTGCATACTCTACCATCTTTGTTTGCCATTCTTCAATAGTCAGCAGATCTTGATGTTTCCATCCTTGAGCTATCAAAACTCTGGCCATCATTGTCACATACAGAAATAGTTTTTCATCTTCTTTTGGTATCTCATCCCCAACCTTTCCTAAAAGAAATGCCTCCGGCCTTTTAGGGAAGGTATATTTTTCAATTCAGAATCCTTTATTAGGCATAGCACACCACACATTAACTAGCAAGCATCATATACAGACTGTATAAAATACAGGCTCAGCAAACACAGTTTATCCCAGTCTTATTCTTAACTCCAAGAAATAAATCAATGAACATAGATAATATAATACAACATAGCAACATCACCTACCAATAAAAACCACTAAGTCTCTTTATCATGGCCCATTCTTTCTTCATGGACAGCACTTAAAAATTCAGCCGCTATTAACGTAATTTGGTCATCGCTGTCCGCCAGCAGGTCCCGAACAGTTGGTTGTGTAAAAATCTGTCTATTAAATTTTAGGGCCTCAAATAATTGTCCTCTGGCACAACTGCCAAAATCACAGGAAAAGAATATATGCTCCAGAGAATCGGGTTCCTGCTTTCTGCATTTGCAGAGACGCTCTGATTCTGGGATAGCTAAGTATCTTCCTCTCACTACCACCGAGGGAAACATGTTAAATCTGGCCAACATAAACAGCCTACACGATTCATGTTTCTTCAGATTTGTCATGTATCCCTTTTGGGAAGGGAAGGGAAGGGAAGGTATATCTAAACATTTTTTTTAGTTCAGTGTGTGTGTGTGTGTGTGTGTGTGTGTGTATTAATGAACGTTTTACATCCTTAATATATCAATGACTTCCCTTCTTCTCTTTCATTGGTTCATTTTACATATCATAAATCCCTGCGTATTTTACAAAAACTATACCATTCAGTATTCCATTATTGCACCCATCAAAACTTTTTTACACTGTTGAATCTATCTTAATGCTGCCCACGTTGTCAGCTGTACACAATTATTTCCCATATATTCAGTAAACATTTTCCAATCTTCTTTAAATGTATATTCTTCTTGTTCTCTTATTCTATATGTTAAGTCTGTGAGTTGTGCATATTCTTAAGTTGCCATTCTTCTTTGGTTGGAACCTCGCAGCTGGGGAGCATGTCACACTTGTGTGCCCGTAGCTCTTACCATCAAATCATAATTTCTCTTACTCTGTCCATCGTCTGGCCTGCCACTGAAGCATGGGTAGGCAAACCAAGGCCTGGGGGCCGGATCCGGCCCAATCGCCTTCTAAATCCGGACCACGGACAGTCTGGGAATCAGCATGTTTTTACATGAGTAGATGTGTCCTTTTATTTTAAATGCATCTCTGGGTTATTTGTAGGGCATAGGAATTCGTTCATTTCCCCCTCCCGCCCCCCCCCCCAAATAGTCCAGCCCCCCACAAAGTCTGAGGGACAGTGGACCCTGCTGAAGAAGTTTGCTGACCCCCTGCATTGAAGGTTATTAACCTCACAAAATCCTCACAAACATCGGAACCCTGTTCTTTTTCGCACACTGAGCAGATCAGTCAGCTCAGGCAGAGTGAGCACTTTAAGCAAAATTCAGGACCACGGACACCACACATCAGGTTGCACTGCTTTAAGGCCTCGTCCCATGTTATAGGTATGGAGGGATATTTTCTCCCAGTTTAGAGCTGAAACTATCTCAAGACTTAGGCGGGCACACTCACTATACTCTCATGGATGCCCGTGAAAAACTTTTTTTATATCTGCAAGCCTATCCAGACGTGTAAATTGCTATTTGGTTTTTTTTTTTTTTTTTTTTGCTGATTCTATCCATTTCTTTAGTTTACAAGAAACAGTTAAAAGCAAAAGGTTACAGTTAAGGAAAAGTACTCAAAAATTTTAAACAACAATTAAAACCATCAGTAAATTTAAAAAAAAAAGTTTAAAACTGAGATTAAGAAGGCAGCAGCCAAGAAAAAGGTGAAGAGGCTTCTCCCGTGATGAATCAAAAGCTTTGAGGAAAGGGATTGAAAATAAAACTGCTAACAGCGTGATGCTGCTATACAATTTTACAGTGCTATCATATTTGGAATACTTTGTACATTTCTGGTTGTTTCACCTTAAAAAGGAGAGCTGGGGAAACTTCAGGAAAGGTGGAAGAAAAAGGTCAGTAAGAGGGAACAGGATAGAGCTGCATAATTATGCATTATATAGATAAAGTCAATTGGAAGTTGTTGTTTTTTGTAATAGTAGAGTTCAGGGTCATCCGATGAAATTGAATTTTGTAAAATTTAGGATAGAGAAAATAAAATACTGCCTCTGAATGTCTCTGAATACCAGTTGCTGGTAACTGCATGTGAACAGAGCAATGGGGCACTCAGTTCCTGCTTGCATGCTTCCCAGAAGCAGACAGCTTCTAGATGGACCTTTGGTCTAAATCAGCAGCCAGACGCTTCTTATGCACTAGTAATAATGAATATAGAGGAGAACTGTTGTGGAAACTGGGAAAGAAAGACAATAGAGCCAGGACCCAGACCATGTGTTTCTTTCACTGATTTTATTCATGACACTCATGAGCCATCTGCTGGCAAGCTGGACTAATAGCACTTTGAAAAGGGAATTTCAATTTTCTCCCTTCTTGGCTGTTCTCTAGCAACATTTGCTAATAGCTAGAAACACACACTATTCAGGCAAAGCTACCTCTTCTTCTTGCAAGTGCATATCGTGAAGTCAAGCTCAACTTACCAATTTCGCAGGAATGTTGTGTGTATAGAAGTGGAGGGAGAGAATGCCTGTTCAGGAAAATATAATTTTATAGCACCCTTACATCCAGCACGCAAAGTCAATGTATGTAATCACATTTCTGATATTTCATTCTAACCATTTGCAGAGTAGAAGCCGTATTTGTGTGTTGTAGCTGAAACAACAAAAGTTCTTGTGGCCTCTTTAATGCAACCAGATTTATTATGGCATGTAAGGTTCCACAGACTGTACAAGTCGGACAAGGTGCAGTCCCAAAATGTTTATGCCATCCTAAATGTATCAGGCTTTAAAGTGTCACTCATAGAATGCATTTGGGTGTGGCTACTATTGGACGTGGGTGGTGCTGTGGGTTAAACCACAGAGCCTAGGGCTTACTGATCAGAAGGTTGGCAGTTTGAATCCCCGTGATGGGGTAAGTTCCCGTTGCTCGGTCCCTGCTCCTGCCCACCTAGCAGTTTGAAAGCACGTCAAAGTGCAAGTACATAAATAGGTACCACTCTGGCGGGAAGGTAAACGGTGTTTCCGTGTGCTGCTCTGGTTTGCCAGAAGTGGCTTAGTCATGCTGGCCACATGACCCGGAAGCTGTACGCCGGCTCCCTCGGCCAATAAAGCGAGATGAGTGCCAGAACCCCAGAGTTGTCTGCAACTGGACCTAATGGTCAGGGGTCCCTTTACCTTATTATTGTGTTAGTCTTCCTGGTTAGATGGCTAGTGCTTCTAACATTCGTTTTGCATCGCATAACCTGCTGCATTAAAGTATTTCCCTTTTTTGATATGTCCAAGCAGGTGGGTGTGGTATGACACAACAGCAGGTGTCATTGGACATGTCACCACCCTTGTGTACTTCTGTTTTCCCATGACTGGCCCAAGAAAATAGTGGGGGAAACTGTATGCTAGAATACCAGCCCATATTTCATCACAATGGTGTGGTTTGTGAAAATGGAGCAAAAACGTACAGCACAAAATTCCTGCAATTTTCCGGGTTAATAGAGTTGCAAATTTATTATATTTTTTCTGGAAGCAATTATCACAGAATTGTCTACTAAACTTCCACTAGATTCTGCTACATTTCCAAAAGTGGCTTTTATGTCATGTGAAAGATCTTATAAAACATGGGAATTATTAGGTAAGGAAACACTGGGGAAATGAAGAGATGTGCTGTCTGAATGCAGCCTTAGTTATTTCTAGGCTTTGTAACCAACTCTATTTAAACTTGTGAATAAGACAGATTCTTATTCCTTTGCCTATAAAACCTCATCATATAAATAAAAGCTGTTAAAGAGTAACTTTGGTAGTCATCATTGTCTATCTGAATCCTAAATAATTTACTGCCTTTGACAGCCGAAATCTTGGACAGAACAGGTTGCCAATCTTTTGAGGACAGTAGACACATTTGGAGTTTTGAGCAAGTGACATGGATGCCACCCTCTTCTGTTTCCCTTCTCCTCTCCCCACAGAGAGACAGAAAAAGGACAAATTGCAAACAAACACACAACACTTTCCCAAGGCAACTGGGTAAAAGCTGGATCCAGCAGAATTAATCTGAGAAGTGCAAAGATCTGAAAGAGAAAAAAAAATTCCTTCCAGTAGCAACTTAAAGACCAACTAAGTTAGTTCTTGGTATGAGCTTTCGTGCATGCACACGAAAGCTCATACCAAGAACTAACTTAGTTGGTCTTTAAGGTGCTACTGGAAGGAATTTTTTTTTTGTTTTGACTATGGCAGACCAACACGGCTACCTATCTGTAACTGGATCTGAAAGAGAGGGTGGGAAAGAGTTTCACTCTTCCAGCTTCCTTCTTCAGCTCCACATACTTTAAAAAGATGTCCATACTAACTATGGGAAAGCAGCTGACAATAAAATGATGATGGTGGTGGTCCCATGTGCCTACCCAATGGAATTACCCAAAGCATTTACACACAGGAGTATTGGGTAGGAAAGCTTTCCTTGGACAGTGCCATTTTGACGCAGTTGTGTGGGGCTTGCAAGTTTGAATGCTTCCCTTGCCTTTTCCCTTTATATAAAAAAGCTTGAATGTCAAGTAGACGTATTCAGCCTTGTCCTCTTCCTGACATCATGTTTTTTTTTTTCTGTACAGAGGAAGTTTTCAGCCCATTCTTTCCATGAAGAGAATATTCAGACGTATACGCTGACCACCTGCAACCTTGGTTCCACCGCAGTTTAATTATTTGAGTTGCTTAAAGTACAAAATGACACCAGCTAAGACCCTGTCCTTGAATCCACTGTTCTAAAGAGTAGTTTGCCTTGAAAAAAGCATTATTCCATCTATCAGCCAGCAAAATGAGTAATGGATATCAGCTGGTCCCTTTTCTAACCTGCAAAGCATTGCTTACTGTTGCTTCGTGCTATTTTTAGCTGCCCTTTTACTGAAGTTGCAGAGGAATTCGGTCTGGATTTACTGTTCCAAGTTGACAACTGTGATTCTTTTTGCTTGCACAGGAAAGCATGTCTTTAACCAATGTATCTGAGCTAGGGACCTACAAATATGTTTCCCTTTACTTCCATTTAATTTGGGCATATGTTTGTCCATGATTCTATTTTTTTGTTTCCTATGTTAATCTCTTTCTGTGTGCGTATTCACATGCACACGTTTTCCCACAGGCATCATTAAATTGTTCTTCTCATGGAAATTATCATTCAGAACGTTGTCATTTCCATATCATTTTGCATGCATATGGGATAGATTCTGTTCTGGCTTCTTCTTAACTCATTCAATCAATATTCCTATGCCTTCCCCAGAAACAGAGGAGCCCTAACACTGGTGACTAGCTGTGTTGCAAGACAGCAGAGAACAAGTGGTGGGTGGAGGGTATGAGATGTTTCACCCATTCCGTGTTCCAAATCCATACACACACCAGCATCCTGCCCATGGCTCACAAGAGCACACGCACATCTGAAACTCAATGAAGAGATAAGTCACTACTTCTAAAACTGCTTTTCATTTTTTTAAAATGCAATGCATAAGTACGTTAGAAACTGGCTTATACCAACTCAGACCATTTGCTCATCTAACTCAACACTGACTACACTGTCTTGCAGTGGTTCTCCAGGGTTTCATTTCCCTCTCAGCCCTACCTGGAGATGCCAGGGTTTGAACCTAGGACCTTCTGCATGCAAAGAATTTGCTCTACAGCCTTGTCTTCAAATACAGTCTGATTTCCCCCTTTTAACCTTTCTTCTTCTTTTTACATTTCAGATTCACAACAAAAATTCCAGGAAGTCCCCTTGCCCAAAAGTGTCACTTCATCATTTCACTTTAGGTGTTCAGTTCTCCCATTAATATTCCTACCACAGAGGTAAATTTCCTCTTTAGATCCCTTATCTAGTCATTCCCCCTGACCACACCCAAATCCTACCCACATGATTCCTTTGTAGGTATCCTGTTGTTATAGTTTGGGTCTTGTGATACTCCTATAGGTGAGCTGAGTGGTCACTCAACTCAAATAGTATTCCTCCAGGTCAACTTCTAGCATGGCTGCATCACACAACCATTTAAATAAGCAAGAAGAAAGTTTTGAAGGACACCAAGACACATAGAAGAGTCCATAGAACAATGGGCAACTGATATTTATTGTACAACATAGTTCTCCTATAAAACTGTAAAGCTGTTAACCATTTATTAGAATGGCTATGGAGAAATGTAATGTTGATGATCTTCAGGAAGTTGTAATTTTAACACTGTTCATTTTGAGGGATTAGGACTCAAAGGATTGGAGCTGAGCTAAAGTGGAACTAAGATCCAGCTTTACTCTTCATCCACCAGAATAATATCTCCCAGTGCCATCCTTCGTGAGGCTGGTCGCATTGCAAGGAGGTCCTCATCAATCTCACCCGGCTCTTCCCCTCCCCCCCTGTGCTTTTTGGCTACATTGTCTAGTAACTTGTTTGCATGGCTAAGAGTCTTCTGAGCTCGTTGGCCAGCTGTTTGGACCTTCCCTTCCTCCAGGCCGGTCCCTGTGGCCTTCAAAGGTTTCGCCTTGCCTAAACGCTCCTGTTGCTCTTTCATCTGCTTTAATTTGAAACGAGGCCTACCATTCACCTGAGAAGGGTTGTCTGGAATCTTGGCATCCTCTTGAAAATCAGGCGCTTGGAGAATGTCACACACGTTCTTGGGAATTAAAGGCTTACGGCATCGCACAGGGGAGCATTCAGCACCAGGCTTTTTAGAAGGCTTGGCATTTCCCTCAGCTGGCAAGATGATCTGAACCTTACACAAAGGGTTGTCAAAACTTGATGAATGGATGACCTCTTGATTCTCTAAAGTGGGCTTCTCATTTGGCTTGACCATGTGAAGGCTTTCCACCTCAACCTGGGCCAAATTCTTCACCCTTTTGACATGGGGCTCACTGCCAAGGGAGCCAAGGCTAGCCAGTTTGGAAGCAGCCAACTGGGAATCTCTCTGAAGGCTCATGATTTTCTTGAGCTGAGCTTCTTTAACTTCCAAGGAGATCTCTAGTGGAGCCAACCTCACTGGTCTTTTCATGGCAAGATTATCCATGCTTTGAGCATCTGCTGAATAGAATGGTTTGGGGAAAGTAACACTATCTTTGGTGACTTTTCCAGCAAGGGTTTTTGTCTCTTCTTTGATTACTGTAGTGTCTGCAAGGTTGGGAGCAGAATGGTGAAAGCTGGCAGACCTGAGAACCTTCTCTTTCTTCTTTCCGGGCAATATTACAGTTGTTTTCTTATCAGGTTTCAGGTTCATCACAGTAACTTCACTAACTGTGCAGTTGAAAATCTTTTCATCAGCTGCTGGAGCACCCTGAAAGAACAATGAATATGTAGATGTTTAGTGTGCTGCATGAATTCAAAGGTGTTTTTATACAAATGGACTTTCCCCTCCAGAAAGCTAGCTGCTTTCATCTTAGAGAGCTCTGTTCATTTATTTACAGAACAAACAACAGAAATATTGGCTTCTGACCCAGTTTGGAATGAAGAGAAATTTACAAATCACAGACTTGCCTAGGAATCCTTGAATTCACTACCACAAGATTTGGTGGTGACCCTGGGCTGAGATCAGTGGTTCTCAATGTATGCGACACACCACACTGGTGTGGCAGGAAAGGCTGGCTAGTGTGGTGAGAAGATTGAAGGACAATCAAAGAAACATTTATATATTTTAGTGTAGCATAGTATAGTATCCTTTTTTTTTTTGCAGAATATGGATAGATAAATGTTCAAAATGAGAGCAAGAGCATCAAGTGATAGTAGTTGTGATCTTTTTGCTTTCCAATATATTTTTTGTTTATAATATTTATTAAGGATTTTCTGAACATTTTCCAAGATAATAATGCCCACTCACATTATAAAGAGCTTATAACCCACCTACTCTCAGCAGCCAGAATCATCATAGCCAGACACTGGAGAGACATGTCAGGACTGAACATGGACCACTGGTACCAAATCGTGTGGAAAACAGCCTTATTAGAAAAGCTAACCAACAGACTAAAAATGACACGGGGACAAAAAGAAGAGGACGCCTTCACCCTGGTATGGCTCGCCTTTATTACATACACAGCCCAGCAAGACAACAAGAAGAACCCACCGACAGTATACGAATCAATCTGGCTAGCTTTCCAATTTATTTCTTATCAATAAAACATTCAGTGCATGAGCAAATTTTTATTCTGAAAGTGTGGCCCAGAGGGGGGAAATTAAGAACCACTGGCTTAGATGGGATGGATTTAGAAGGGGATTAGAGAAACTTATCTCCCAATGGTTATTAGTCATATTGGCTCTATGCTAGGGCTGTGCACCAGAACCAGCCAAATTCCAGAGCCTGAACCAAAATGGATTGACTTGAGTTGAGCCAAGATTCCACCAGAGTGCATTGGGTGCAGCCCAATTTTGCCCCATATCAGATCAGGTCCATTCAAAGTGATCTAGGAGAGAGAGGAAGGAGATGTGCAGACAGTCTACATGTGTCTCCTCCTAACCACCACCACATGTTTTATCAAGGTTTTCTTAAACATACAGTCAGGAAAAGATGAAATACCTGTCTGCTTCTCTTTCCTTCCCAACCACATGAGTGTACAAGCTCCACAATTGGTTTTAGGCGTGACACTGCCTTCAACATGAGCGAGCAAAGTGGCTTCTCACCCTAGTTACCTGCCAGTTAAATCCTCCTGAAGCCTTGTGCTAATTCACTTAACCTCTCTTGAGCTATAAGCACAGCATTTTGCTCTTCCTGCACATGTTAGTTTAGAGTCTTGCTGAATGTTCATCTACTCTGACACTTTTGATTCAACTACTTTGTAGGTTCCTCTGGCTGTAATTCTCCCATGCACATTGGAAATGGTGGCAAGTCCAATGTACCCAGTACTTACAGGAAAATTCTTGTACAGGGATCACTTTGTATTTGCAGACTGTTAAGAAAACAGCCTCTGCGCATATATGTGAAATACTCTTCGTCTCTGAATGTATGCACAGCACTGCAAACATGGCACAGATGATAGATTTGGCAGCTGATTTGTATCAGAAACTATTCCCACAAAAATAATATGTGCCCTAGCATTTACTTCTGCAAGACTGTTGTAAGCTATATCAGTGCCACCCAGTGAGTTGCCACAGTAAACATTGTATATAGTGCATTGATCCTGTTCGCACATGCATGCTCTTTCGATTACTGCACAATAATCACAGGTTTCTTGCTTGTGTGAATTAGCCGTTCCAAATCTGACACCTCAGACAAAGCACAGAGCTTCTTCACTGGAGGCAATTCACACATTCATCTGTGAGTCATTTCGTGGTCAATAACTTGCATGCACATTAGTGGAACATTTATCCCCTTGCCTTCATGTGAAATAGTGAGGTGTTGATGTTAAGATAGCGTGATAGGTAATGGGGGCAAGCAGCTTCATAGATAAAATCTTACAGCTTATCCAGAGTTAAGCTGTCCTCAGAGAGCTATTTATCCCAAGTTTAAATCCAACTTAGTTTGAAGTCCTCAGTATGCCCTGAGTCAGCAGGCGCTTTGTCTCTTCTTAATGACTCATTGCTCAAGGCCTAGTTCAGTCAATAAGTGTGCTTGTGTACACTGAACAAATTGCATTAAAGCTCTCCTCCATACTGAAAGGAGCATTGACGTTGTCTTACATGCAAGTCAATGGTTTGTATCTCTCTGAAACAAGCCACCAGAACTAGCCAAGAACACATATGCACCAGCACACCTGCTTGCTCACCATAGTTTGCTTAAATATAGCTTATCACCATGTGAGAACCAGGCTATAATGTGATGCAAACAGGGCATCAGACAATCTGCGTCTGACCTTCTTATATTCATGTGCCTTCCCCAATTAATGGAGATATCTTGAGTCTGCATCTCTTCCTTCATTGTTTTCTAATTCCTTTTCTTTTCCTTCTCTATCTACTTATGTGATAGGTCTACGGGACAAGATATCTTGTAATTCATTCTGTGGTTTACATTGCACATCAACTTTTTAGGCACATGAGAAATAATCACCATTACATCATCACATTGATCCCTTTCATCCCCATCTTGCTTTCTGCAGGTGTTGATCAACAGTACATCTCCCACAGCTGCTACCCAAATTAGCATGTTGGATTTGGAATGCCCCAGCTAGGGAAACATTGCTGGGAATTTCAAAGGAAACTGAAATAATGTTGGTACAATTTCAGAAATTCTGCAGAGTAGTCCACAACATTTTAGAGTTATTTTGATTTGATTTCCCGAATTAGACATACAGTGGTACCTCAGGTTAAGTACTTAATTCGTTCTGAAGGTCCGTTCTTAACCTGAAACTGTTCTTAACCTGAAGCACCAGTTTAGCTAATGGGGCCTCCTGCTGCCACTGCACCACCAGAGCACGATTTCTGTTCTCATCCTGAAGCAAAGTTCTTAACCCGAGGTAATATTTCTGGGTTAGCAGAGTCTGTAACCTGAAGCATCTGTAACCTGAAGCGTATGTAACCTGAGGTACCACTGTATAGAGAGTATGTGGAACAAGTGTGATCTTCAAATCATTGGACCTTCCCACAAAATATTCAAACTGTGTTCATAGCTGCTGCATAGCTTTCTACAAAATCAAGTACAACCCTTACATAACTGTTACATAATAAGGCAATTGGAAGCCTTAAATTAGCTTTGGTTATTCCACTGAAAATGATGCCCAACTGGTTCCCACTCATTCTTAAACCCTTTTTGTCCTTGAGAAAGCCACATAGGCCAAAACCTTTGAGCTTCAGCATATCTGGGTCAAAGTTCCCAGTAATGAATATCCCCAAGTAAGCTTCTAAGTTGACATTTAAGCTTCTAAAACTAGCTTCACTTTCATTGCTAATTGATTGTCCCTTTGAAACTATTCATGTCTTTATATGAATTAAGGACTATGCTGTCTAACTTTGGACAATCTAACTTTAGGCCTCGTGTTGCCACCTGAACTTTCCGTAACTATATATAAATGAAGTGCATTTCATAAGCCCTTCTGTACCTATTGATTAAAGGAAAAGGCTCATATCTGAATCCATGTCTGAATAATGAGATAATGTGGGGCATTTACAGAACCCCCAAGTGAGCATATGAACAAATCAAGTTTAAGGTTGTGTGATTGTGTGCAGTTCTGCTCACATCACCTAAAAAAAGGATGTTGTGGAGCTGAAATTTTTCAGAAAAGGAAAACCAAAGAGGATGGAGTAACGTCTCTATGCATAAAGTTTGCAGTATTAGGGCCTTCTTAGTTGAGTAAGGTGAGTAAGTAGGGAAATGGTTAAAGTGCCTAAAACTTAGTTTGTGAAGATAGTGGAGAGGAAAGCTTTTCTCCCTTTCTCATTACACTATAACTCAGAGCTATCCAGTGTGAAAGAAAGTTCTTCTTCAAATAGTGCATCATTAAACTATTGAACTCAATCCTACAGGAGGCAGTGAAGACCACCAACTTGGACGACTTCAAAAGAGGATTAGACAAATTCATGCAGGATAAAGTGATGTTCTGCAGTTCCCATCAAAGGTAGTGTGCTTTTGAATACTAGTTCCTAAGAATCACAACTGGGAACAGTGCTGTTGCACTGTGGTCCTGCTTGTAGGTTTCCCATTGGCAGCTGGTTGGCCACTGTGGGAACAGGAAGCAGAATGAGATAGGCCTTTGGTCTGCTCAAGCAGTTAAGTTCTTGAGGTTAATTAAATGAAATATACATTCTCAAAACAATGGTAGCACATGATAGCTAAGGAAATGGCCAGACAATATAGAGACGTAACTAGAGGGGAGAACATTGTGGTAGGTATACCTGGACTATGTAATCTTGACAAGGACTGAAGATTCCCAAAACTCATTCCGGGAGAATGTGAACAATACTTGTATAGTATATGCATGATTATATTATAACATTGCACAATTATTTAATGCATATATATTCCGGCTGTCCTAATAAACTGATTACTTTGCGACAATGCATAAGACTGTCTAAAAATACATATACAGATTTATTCTGCAAAAAATATAGTACAACAGCTCTTTTATCTATATTATACATATAATATGCATTTATGCATATAATTTTCCATATAGATAGGTGGGTTGTCATCTTAAAAAAAGATGAGAATTTTGAAGTGGCTTGGTCATAAATGGGCACTCATTGTAAGCCACTGTCCAGTGATGAGGTAGGATGCACCAAAATTTGTATATAAATCCATTTAAAATGGATTACTCCATCACTAAGCTTGACATTGCATGTTTACAGAGATGTTAGTTCTATGGCACTCAATGGAGATCACACCCTAGGAAGTGTGTTTAGGATCGATGCCTCAGTTGTTTGTGATTTATCCCATGTTCCAAAGCCAAAGGTAAAAAAAGTGATGTATTAAATGGGTTTGGGGATTCACACACCAGGTGCTGTTGTAAAGCTCCCAAGAGCACAGAATGAGGAATGAGCCCCATGGCACCTATTTGCTATTAGACTCCCCATTCCTAGGAAGGATGGAGTAGAAATTGGACTTTGTTTGCATGTTAATGAGAAAGTGTCTAATCCTGCATTTCTCAAACCAAATCAAAACACAACTATCATTTGAAAATTCACGTTTCTCTGAATTTTGCAATGCAGCTCTCCAACCAATGTGTAGAAAAATGCACATCCTTGTGGAAAGTTTGCTTTGAAATCCATTTCTTAATGAAAATAACACAAAAAATACTTATAAATGAATAAATGTGCCTGCAAAATTTTGTAGATTAACCCAAACTGCATACAAACTGTAATCATTAGGAGGAATTCGTTCACACTAAATGTCTGGTGGATTCTCACACGGATTTGCAAATTGACAATGTGTAGAACTGAATTTACAAGAAAGGAGAGAGACCAAAAGTAACAGATGCATCGCAGAGATGACGGGCAGAATCCGAGACCAGGAGAAAGAGACAGTGGAAGAAGATTGGAAGAAATTTAAGGACTATCTTAACAATTATTATAAGATTAAAGAATGCTAGATTGACATGGGTTTAAAAATATTGGTTTTCAGAGACATTAGAGTAAGAAAAGGAATGGAATTAATAAGAAACTTTTGGGAAATAAGGGAATGGAGTTGCTGATGGGATAATGAAACTAGAATACAAAACGGTGAGGTATGAGGAAGTCGGGGAAATAAGGTTGAGAAAATAAGTTTTGAAATTATACTTGTTGTTTTTTGTTTGTGTTTGTTTTTATTGTAGTTGTTTTGTATTTGTATGTTCTTAATGGGAAATTTAATAAATATTACTTTAAAAAAAAAACCTAACAGATGCATCCATTCTTAGCTGCTAGTGGATTCCCTGCAGAGTGATTCAAAGAAGACAGCAGATCAGGGGACTTTTGCCCCACTAATAACATTATTGTGGGACCATGACCTGCAGTAGCTGAGCGCTTAGCAGTGCTAAAATCTCTTTCAGAGCACTGGCCACCTGAGACACAGAGAACGTGGCTTCTGTTTCACCCCCATCCTTACCATGCAGTTCCTTTTGCCATGCCTTGATACCTTTCACTTTCCTGTCCCCCAACTGCCACCACTCACTGTCAAAATTTAGATAATGTGCTCCTTAAATCAGGGTGTGAATCACCTCAGTTGCGTCTATGAAATTATCATTGTGCCGCACATTTCTCTTGCATCTGTTTCATGATGACTGTCCATTGAAAATAAATTCTGTTTTAAAAATATCCATGTGGAGATAAAAGGTCAATGAAATTCTCTTGAGTAGGATGCAGGGTTCCGCCCCCTCCTTATGTGTGCCTTCAAAGTGGCCAATAAATGTTTGTAAATGTTTTTTCTTTCATTCTGCGAATCTTCTCTTTCATGGCCTGCACTCTGCAGCCTTCCTGTGTGATCACCTTTCCTACAAACCCCATGACATCCTCATAGGAAGTACAGTAAGGTTAACAGGTTGCCTGTGGTGCTCCTGAACGCTGTGCATTGTCATGTTGCTAAGCCTTCTTGCTCTTAAAGAAATCAATGTTATAAGGTAAGTGGAAAGACTTCTATTAGAAACAATTCAGGAGGAGCACCTATCTCAGGCTTTTGAAGCCAACCTCCTAGCTACCCATTTATTAGTTAAAGTTCAGGGAAAGACGTTGTGCTGTTATGGAGCTTTTGGAGGGATTGGGAAGTCCAAGCAACCAGGGAATCTGGAGAAATTTTTAATGGAAAGACCACCTCGTACCTCGTCTCACAAGGAGAGTATGGTGCAAAGATCAGAGAGTTGGACCTAGGAGACCAGGGCTGTTTCCAACTAACTTGTTCCATCAGTGCAAGGGTTGGGATTTTTGACTACGTGATATCTGATGCAGCTTCCCACAGAAGCAATTAAGGAGTTGGCCGAAGGCCAAGAAGACTGAGCAGAGGGAGTTATTCTGCCTAGAGATATGGGACCTTGGATACAACTCTGCTATTGGTCGAGGTCTCCACATAGGCATGATGACTCATGACCTTCCTTGCTGGTTAGTTGGTTGGTCAGTGTGAGTTCTAAGAGTCGTGCGGAGTATGTTCAGTGAGAGAGTTAAGATCCGTGTCTGTATCCTGTATATAGTAAATTGTAGAGTCTGCTGTAAATAATAAACCTCTAAGTAATCAAGTTACTGGGATACGGGTGGCGCTGTGGGTTAAACCACAGAGCCTAGGACTTGCCGATCAGAAGGTCGGCAGTTCAAATCCCCATGACGGGGTGAACTCCCGTTGCTCAGTTGTACACCTCCTTGAGCTCCTTGAAGGAAATGATATAAGTGTAAAGATAAGGAATAAAGTAAGAACAATCCCACCCCCACCGAAATTCTAAAGTACCCTGAGAATGCAGGAGGAAAAAATAGAAGCTTATTTCACAGGGGAAGAAATATTTTGAGAAACAGGAGGATAAGTTTGATCACAGAGTACAAATAGCAACAAAAACAACTTTTCAGAATATATATCTGTAGATGGGCAGATGCTTTGTTCCAAATGTATTATTATTTCTTCACAACTTTGTCCCTGAAATACTTCCAGCCAGTGGCCCTTCTGTTAAAGACTAGAGCTGGCAAAATAAATGTTATAATGATTCATAGAATTGCAGAACTGCAGGGGACCATGAGGGTCATCCAGTCCAATGCCCTGCAATGCAGAAATCGTCTGCCCAATGTGAGACTCAGACCCACAACCCTGAGATTAAGAGACTCATGTTCTATCAACTGTTAAGCTAGAGCCAACGTCTCATGCCACCCCTACTGCTCGGCAGGAGCAGAGACTTCTATGCTGGGAAATTCAGTCCAATTCTACATGCAAACATCACTCAACATCAAAAGGATTAGCAGATACCATCTCATGCAAGTCTCCATCAGAGCCCTAGTAGCATAGCAAGTGGCTTTCTCAATGAGTCAAATCATTGGTCCATCAAACTCTGCATTGTCTATACTGGATGGCAGCAGGCAAGAGTCTTTCCAGATTGAAGAACCTGGACCTTCTGGGTATAAAATAGATGCACTACTACTGAGCTGCAGCCCTCCTGTAAAACGTCCTCCCATCCAACCCAGAGGAACACACATTATCCAATTTTTCATCAATGGAATAGAGCATGAATAACATGCCCATACTGACCAACCTCCTTCAGAAGGCTGTACACCTGTGTATCGTCCCTCCCCAAATCAGAAAGTTCCCATGTGAAGTTTTGCATGAATTATAATTCCAAGGTGATGATTATTGACCAGAGTTAGAGAAAAGAAGCATGCATGTCAAGTCAGAGAAACTGGCATGCCGTGAGTACATCAGTCCAATGAATATGTGGTTGGAAATGTATCATCTCCTGTTGTGGTTTCTGTTTGGCCCTTGTGGTTTGCAGGGCTGCTATCACTAAACGTTGACCATTATTACATACCCTTCAACAGGTTCAGTCCCAAAATTGGGAAGCCTGTCTTCCCATCCATGATCCTGCACGAGTCACATGACCCACGTGAGATCTTTGCGTGGACTACTGCAAAGCGCTCTACGAGGGGCTACCTTTGAAGGTGACTCGGAAACTGCAATTACCATAATCCACAATGTGGCAGCTAGACTGGTGACTGGGAATGGCCGCCGAGACCATATAACACTGGTCCTGAGAGACCTGCCTTGGTTCCCAGTACATTTCCAAGCACAATTCAAAGTGTTGGTGCTGACCTTTAAGGCCCTAAACGGACTTGGCCCAGTATACCTGAAGGAGTGTCTCCACCACCATAGTTTTACCCGGACACTAAGATCCAGTGCCAAGGGCCTCACTGCAAGAAGTGAGGTTACAGGGAACCAGGCAGAGGGCCTTCTCGGTAATGGTGCCCGCCCTGTAGAACGCCCTCCCATTAGATGTAAAGGAAATAAGCAACTATCTTACTTTTAAAAGACATCTGAAGGCAGCCCTGTTTAGGAAGTTTTTAAAGTTTAATGCTGTATTGTGTTTTTAACATATGGTTGGGTGCTGCCCAGAGAGGCTGGGGAAATCCAGCCAGATGGGCGGGGTATAAATAATAAATTATCATCATCATCATCATCTTCACAGAGCCCAAAAGACGGACTTGGAGACTTCTTATGTGGCAAGCACCTAATAAATTGAAATAAGATAATAAAACCAATAACCTTAAATTAATCTTCCATCCTCGTCCCTTTCTGCCCAGGGAGTTGTTCTTGGGTCAACCTCATGCCACTTTCTCCTATGTAAAGCAGGACCAGGAGGAATGCTTTGTTTGTGATGACAACTCTAGCCTTGAGCTAGTTGCCTGCAGACCATGCACTTGTGGAATGGGATTTTCCTTCTTCTCACTTCCTTCTGCAGTCTCTGATAGTGCTGGAAATCTGCTCATGGGCTTGGGGACCATATGAAATGATGGGTTGCAAATGGAGAGGGAATTACCCACTGCATGAGCAGTGATATCTTGGACTTATGCTAGGGCTCTGTTGGATCTAGAGACAGAAGAAGCTGCGGTTTGGGATTCTATCGCTCAAGCATTTTTTTTTTCATTGCGGTTTGAAAAAGAAGTTTGCTTCAAAATTCACACGCATTTCTGTGCAAATTTCTCCTAACTAGGGAAGGGTACGAATTTGATTTGGTTTGCATTTAAAAGCGAATCTTTCGCATCTTCCCAAACCAATATGAAAACAGCCGCCCTTCTAAAATTCACACTTGAAACAAATTTTGTGACGCAGTTCTCCAGCCAAACAATGCTTACGAAAAAGTACATAACAGAGGCAAGTGTGCGCTAAAATGAATGGGATAATGAAAATAGCATGCATTAAATTAGGAAAACCTGCTTGCCAAAATATGTACATTAGTCGAGACTGCATACAAATAAAGATAATGTGTTTATTAGGAGAAATTTTCAGCTGAATCCTGATGAGTTTTCGTAAGGATTTAAAATGGGGTGGGGGGGACCCATGCAGTTCTGCATAAATCTGGAGAACTAAATTTAATATGGGGAAAATGAGAAACTATGAGAACCAAAACTGGCATTTCCTTCCACTTCTACTGCCAATATATGTATTTTCGCATGCAATTTTGCCCAGTATTTCCCTCTAACAGAATGCAGTTGAGTATGTTATTTTCCCTAATACAGTGGTACGTCAGGTTACATACGCTTCAGGTTACATACACTTCAGGTTAAAGACTCCGCTAACCCAGAAATAGTGCTTCAGGTTAAGAACTTTGCTTCAGGATGAGAACAGAAATAGTGCTCCAGTGGTGCAGCAGCAGCAGGCGGCCCCATTAGCTAAAGTGGTGCTTCCAGTTAAGAGCAGTTTCAGGTTAAGTACGGACCTCCGGAACGAATCAAATACTTAACCTGAGGTACCACTGTATCTGTGTGTGGATTTCCACTGAGAGCTGCATTTCAGTTCATACGCTGGTTTGGGATGTGCATTTGGAAAATTCACATTTAAAATGCATAAAATGAATGGATTTCTCCTCCATCTCAGCCAGAGTTTCGCCACCCTTTTCCCCAAGGAATTGTGATTGCTAACTGCACAGTGTATGCAAACACTGGTGAACAGCAGCGTTGCAAGACAACAGAGATTTGGGGAGTGTGATATGCTTTACCCTTTCCATGCTCCAAATCCAAACACGGACCCCCAGCATCCTGCCCACCATGGGTCGTAAGAGGAAACACATGTGTGAAACCTGAGAAGGGGGGAAGCCACTTCTCCTGCAATTGCTTTTCATTTTTTTTAAAAATGACATGCACAGGTGCATTGCAAATTGCCTTATACTGAGCCAAACCACTGGTCCATCTAGCTCAATATCATCTACATCTCCAGAAGATAGCTCAGCCAGTAGAGCATGAGATTTGTAATCTCGGGGACATGGGTTTGAGTGGCACGTTGGGCAAAAGATTCTTGCATTACAGGGGGTTGGATTAGATGATGTTTGTGGTGTCTTCCAGCTCCATGGTTGTATGAAACTAGATTTTCTCCCAGCCCTTTCTTGGAATGTTGGGAATTGAACCTGCGCCCCCCTGCATGCCAAACAGATACTCTAACACTGTGACCCTTCCCTGAAGATCAAGCTTCGTTACCTATGAAGGCGCAGCGACATGCATTTGCAAACAACACAAAACCAGCCCCTAAAAAGCCCATCTCCTTCTTTGAAGCAGAAAAGATGTACCTAACTTTCAGCTCCCTTGTCCTCAGATGTGCTTACCAGGCGGCCGGGTTGCTCAAGTTTAGCTCGTTGCTTTATCATTCCAGATCGTGGGCCTTCTTGCATCTTGCTCTGCGACGGCTTCGGCTGAAGCTCTTCTTGCAAAGTGTGCTTAGACCAGAGTGCCGAGCAAATGGGATCAGCAAGGACTTAAAGATGGTTTAGAGATACGTAACGGAGGGGTATTGGGGTCAGCTTTTATAGAGGCACTTAGGGAAATTGGCCCAGCATGGGTTCTGAAAGTCAAAATGACATGGCAAAAGGGACATCTTTTTATTCCTTTAAATAAAAGGGACCGCGCCTATTCCTTTCCTCCTCAACCCGTTATAATAAATACAGATATTACAGAAAAATACATCATTAGTATCCAGCTTCTTATGTCTTCACCAGAAAGTTAATGCTGTATTATTATTTTTATTATTATTTTATTTATACCCCGCCTATCTGTCTGGGTCACCCCAGCCACTCTGGATGGCTTTCAGGACATAATGAAACATTAAACGATTAAAACATGCCTATACAGCTGTGTTCTAAAAGTTGTGTAGTTCTTGTGCTCTTGTGCTTGAATCCTGCTTGCTGGTTTCCAACAGGAATCTGGTTGGCCACAGTGAGAACAGGATGCTAGATTAGATGAGCCATTGGTCTCATCCAACGGGCTGTTTTTATTTTGTTATGGAAGAGAGAGAAAACTTAATTAAAAAAATACTTGCAGACATTTGAAAATGGCATGATGAACTCAGCATTCAATGAAGTTGCATTCCTATTGGTCTCTCTATACTGGAATATACACTGTGAAAGAAGCAGTTTCAATTTGGGAGCCCCAGTTCTAAAGTCTCCTTAACCAGTTTAAACCTTCTAATGAATGTTTCGTAGGAAACAGAAGAAATCCCATTCTCCAAAATGACAGCTTTTGTCACCAGCCCTTCTGATACCAGTTTTTGTTGTCCTGTGATCAGTTTGACAGCCAAGACAGAAAACTAACCACACAACCAGGTGGGGTCACCCACACACTATTCCTCTAAGCCAGGGGTAGGCAGCCTAAGACCCTAATCCCCCTTCTCAATCCGGCTCATGGACGGTCCTGGAATCAGCGTATTTTTACATGAGTAGAATGTGTGCTTTAATTTAAAATGCATCTCTGGGTTATTTGTGGGGCCTGCCAGGTGTTTTTACATGAGTGGAATGTGTGCTTTTATTTAAAATGCATCTCTGGGTTATATGTGGGGCATAGGAATTCATTCATTTTTCCCCCAAAAAAATATAGTGTGGCCCTCCACATGGTCTGAGAGACAGTGGACCAACCCACAACGGAAGAAGGTTGCTGACCCCTGCTCTAAGCCAAATCCACTCCCTGGGCTCTCCACATCCTCATTATTTAAAAATCCACCTCTATTTACATGTTATTGAGTTCAATGCATGTGGAACCACAGAGCAGCCAATTCCTGGGATTAGCAGACTAGCAATAAAGAGGAAAGAAGTGGGGGGAATTAAACAGAGTGCTAATAGCAGGGATTAATGCATCTCATTGAAAGGGCTTATTTTTTAACATGGGAAATAATGTGATGCCCTGTAGATATACTTATCAGAGGCACAAAGCCCATCTTTGTGCCGCAGGAAGACTTATATTGCTTAATAATAAGAACGCCTTCATTTCAGCTGAATCAAGGCACTCATTAGTTAGTGGCAGAATTTGCCTAGACTTTGCTAGGGCTGAGGTTTCATTGGATGTGTTTAGCCTGGCCCAGTGGGGGCTTTGCAATGTCATGGCGAGGGGGGAAGTATTGCCAGCTTCTCTGAGACAGCACAGGCAAGACGTACACATCGTGGCTCTCTCAGAAGCACACAGAAGATGCTAGACACAATTCTCAAAGTTGCAGAGCATTTGCTTTTCCATGTGGAAGGAACCATGTTCAATCCCTGGTGCCTCCAGATAGGGTTAGGAGGGACCCCTGCCTGGAATCCTGGAGAGCTTCTGCCAGGCAGTATAGGAAGCATTAAGTTTGTTCCATCTAACTCAATGCTCTCTATACTGACTGGAAGCGCTCCAGGATTTCACTTGGCTTCGTAAAAGGCAGCAGAGACCTGGATTCTCTGGGCAGATCCTCAGTATACACTTATGGCACATTCAATGCACATCTAGGGAGTTCGTGGGATTTTGTAGTAATATTTTGTATATTGCAGATACCATCCCTCTATCGTGTCCCTTTGTTGTTAGAAGGAGGTTTTTGAAGGTTGTCAGAGGCCTAGTTGTTGTTGATTTTACTGCTGGATTGTTTAAGAGGGCATATAATTGGTGATGTGTTAACCAGGGCATTTGGGTGTCTTCAAGTTTGTCTTGTATTTCTTGTGTTGACAAGGGTTTGTTATTTTTGTAGAAGTCTATTAGGCGAAATTAACCAATAAACTGAAACTGACATGGGGACAAATACTGATAGAAGAAGACACATTCACCCGGGTATGGCTCCCTTCCACAGCCCAACAAGGCAATGACAAAAATCCACCAACAACATACAAATCAATATGGCTAACCTGATCCAAAACACCCACCCACCCCACTCACACACGAAAACAAAGACTGCCACAGCCAACCACAAATGAACAACCACAACCTAGGCCAACCTCAACCTCTCTCATCACCAAAGGAACACAAGTGAACAACAAAGAACTTGCACAAGCAACGCTGACACCAAACCCTACATATAGTAAGTAAAATAGAAACATCGCCACCCGACCCCACCCATCTTTACCCCCCTCCACCTCTTCCCCCCTTTGCTTTCTAATGTCTCAATGAACAAAACTGATTTGTAAAAATGTTACATGGGGGGGGATATGAGAGAGAGACATTGCACACACTTGTGTAAATCAACAAAAAAAATTAATAAAAAACAAAACAAAATATTCAATGCACATAGGTCAAATGCAGATATCATTCTAGGTCTCTCCCTTCCATATCCATCACACCAAACTGGGGTTCTGTGGGATCCTCTGTAGGGTGTTTTGAACTGCATTCCCCTTTCAGTTTACACCACCTTGTCTTCACAGAAGTGAAAGACTCAAACAGTTGGCAGAAAAATGGGGATGCAATTGATCAAGAGCACATTTTCACTCTGGCCAAAGCATCATGCTATTGGACAAAGAATCACAAATAGAAAGCCCTCCAGCTTGACTGGTGACCCCCTTTCCCTTTAAGCAACCCATTGCTTCTGATCATTGGACCAAGACAAGCACCATGGATCAGCTACTTCTTAAATTACGTCCTAGAACATTCATTTCCTGTTCCAGTGATTTTACAACAGGAGCTGGAAGACTGATAAATGCCCCTGTCAAAATTGAGCAATTACGGGGCAATTACAGTCCACTTTGATGCCAAAATATGAAGTTCACACCTCAGTCCTAAACACATTTGTTGGTAGGTAGTGTCAGTAGGACACATTGCTTCTGAACATAGAATTGAGTGTTGGACATCAGCAGAAAGCAAGCATAATATGTTATCCTCCCTTTCTCAAACACCATACTTGACCTGGTGACTCAAGGGTCCTCAATGAGGCACCAGAAAACATTATTGCAAGAGCTAGCTATACAAAGCGACACCATTTCAAGGAGGAGGAGGAGGAGAGTTTGGACTTGATGTTCTGCCTTTCACTCCCCTTAAGGAGTCTCAAAGCGGCTAACAATCTGTTTTCCCTCCCCCCCCCACAACAAACACTCTGTGAGGTGAGTGAGGCTGAGAGACTTCAGAGAAGTATGACTAGGCCAAAGTCACCCAGCAACTGCATGTGGAGGAGTAGGGAAGCGAATCTGGTTCACCAGATTACGAGTCCACCACTCTTAATGCCATGCTATTTCCCATATTGCCTATATTCCTATATTTCATGGACTGAAATAAACATGAATTTGGAAGACCCCAATCCCTGCACCAGGGGTGCCAACTTGTATAAAACATTGTGGGGGCCCAGGTAAGCCCAACCCCACATAATTGATCACAAGATGCAGTGCACACACACTATTTGAATGGGGGGGGGCCTGACCCCCTCAAATATTTTATTGTGGGGACCAAAGCCCCCACGGCCCCTAAGAATTGGCTCCTATGCACTCCACAATCCCTTTATAATCCCTGCAGATTATATTAAGGAGAAGGAGCACCCAAGGTCATCATCATGCTCCCAACCCAGATGTGATGGGAACTGCAGCAATATCTGTTTGTTTCGAAGCAAATTCTTTCAACCATTTCTATACCACTCCTGCCAAGTCCTGGGTGATTAGGCAGGGGTATGAGGAATCAGGAAGCGTTTGGGGTATATTGGATTCAAATTGTTAAGGGTCTTGTGAATTAAATCAATAACGTTGAACTCGCTCCCCAAATGCTGTCTTTGGCTACTCCTGAAGGTGCTATTTTTTGTGGGCAAGGAAAGTTCACAAAGTTTTCTCCTAGCCTGATACTGTATACAACGTCAAAGTCTCACATTGTATATAACTGATCTGTAGAAAGGGCTTTATGACCTGAAAATGGAGACAATGTTTGTAGTTTTGTAACCCAAGAAAATCTTTAATAAAAACAAATATTTAGGGTCATTTGTTTTCCTGAATTATACATATACAGTTGAGGGACAGAGTAAGTGGAATGAGCATAATCTTCAAATCATTGGACCTTCCCACAAAATATTTAAACTGTTTTTTATAGCTTCTGTATAGCTTTCTACAAAATCATCTACAATCATTACATAACTGTTACATAACAAAGCAATTGGAAGTCTTAAATGAGCTTTGGTTCATCCACTCAGAATGTTGCCTAACTGGTTCTCATTCATTCTTAATCCCTGTGTGTCCTTGATCAAGCCACGAAGGCCAAAACCTTTGAGCTTCAGCACTTACACTTACAAGGGTCAAGGTTTCCAAGAACAGATATCCCAAATTAGGCTTCTAAATCCCACATTTAAGCTTCTAAAACTGACTTCACTTTCATTGCTAAGTGACTGGCCCTTTGAAACAGTTGTTTATATAAATGTAGGACTATGACATCTAACTTTAGACAATCTAATTTTAGGTCATCTCAGCTTGCTGTTACTAAATATAAATCAACTGTATTTCATAAGCCCCATGCGACCTATTGATTAAGGGAGAAGTCTCATATCCAAGTCCCTGTTTGAATAAAGAGATAAAGCACAGACTCTTCAGAGTCCTACCTTCCAGAGCCAGCCCGGGATTTACAGAAGGTGTCCCAGTTTCTGATCTGATCGCAGAATGTCTCACTTTTCCTTACGGCGCCACAATTTTCATTGGAGAAATGTTGGAGAGTGTGGTAGGATGTCCCTATTTTCATCAGAGAAATGTTGAAGAACATGGCGTTATCTGAGCCCTGAGCTATCTAAAAGCAGCCCTGTATAGGGAAGTTTTTAATGTTTAATATTTTATTATGTTTTTATATATGTTGGAAGCCGCCTGGAGTCGCTGGGGCAACCCAGTCATATGGGTGGGGTATAAATAGTAAAATTGTTGTTGTTGTTGTTGTTGAATAGGGTGTCCCTATTTTCATTGTAGGGTATGAAAATGGGGTATTTACATAACACACAAACAAGCATATAAACAGATCAAGTTTAAGAAAATTAATGTGGTATGACCACTTGCAATATTGTGTAGAGTTCTAGTCACCTCATCTGAAAAAAAAAGATGATATTATAGAGCTGGAGAATGTGCAGGAAGGGAGACCCAAAGAGGGTGGAATAATAATAATAATAATAATAATAATAATAATAATAATAATAATAATAATTTATTTGTACCGTGTCCATCTGGCTGGGTTTTCCCAGCCACTCTGGGTAGATTCCAACAAAGACAAAAGAAAATCACTAAAATGTCACACATTAAAAACTTCCCTGAACAGGGCTGCCTTCAGATGTCTTCTGAATGTCAGGTAGTTGTTTATCTCTTTGACATCTGATGGGAGGGCGTTCCACAGGGCGGGTGCCACCACTGAGAAGGGCCTCTGCCTGGTTCCCTATAGCTTTGCTTCTCGCAATGAAGGAACTGCCAGAAGGCCCTCGGCACTGGACCTCAGCGTCCGGGCAGAATGATGGAGGTGGAGACGCTTCTTCAGGTATACTGGGCCAAGGCCATTTAGGGCTTTAAAGGTCAACACCAACCCTTTGAATTGTGCTTGGAAACGTACTGGGAGCCAATGTAGGTCTTTCAAAACCGGTGTTATGTGGTCTCAGCATCTGCTCCCAGTCACCAGTCTAGCTGCCGCATTCTGGATTAGTTGTAGTTTCTGGGTCACCTTCAAAGGTAGCCCCACATAAAGCGCATTGCAGTAGTCCAAGTGGGAGTTAACTAGAGCAGTGTTTTTCAACCACTGTTCCGCGGCACACTAGTGTGCCACGAGATGTTGCCTGGTGTGCCGTGGGAAAAATTGAAAAAATCGAAAGATTTTAAAATAAAGTATTTTATAATTTTTCATATTTCTGTTTACTTACTATTTCACAATAAAGTAATTATAAAATACTTTCTTTGTGTTTATTTGATTCCTGTTCAAGAGAATTACTTTATATATAGTCAATATAGGTACAGAGTTAATTTTTTTAACATTTTCTAATGGTGGTGTGCCTCATGATTTTTTTCATGAAACAAGTGTGCCTTTGCCCAAAAAATGTTGAAAAACACTGAACTAGAGCATGCACCACTCTGGTGAGACAGCTTTGAATGGTGTAGAAAGAGTGGAGGGAAAGTTTCCCCCCCTCTCCCATAATATGAGAACTCAGGGCCAGACAATGAAGCTGAATGATGGAAAAGGTGGGGGAGGGGAGCAAGTATTTCTTCACATAGTGCATAGCCGAAACTACAAAATTTGCTCCCATGAGAGAAGTGATGGCAACTTGGATGGGTTCAAAAGAGGATTAGTCAAATTTCATGGAGAAGAAGGTTATCAAAGTCCACTAGCCATGATGGTTCTGTTCTGTCTCCATGACTGGAGGTAGTATACTTCTAAATATTGTACCAGTCAGTGGAAACAATAGGAGGGGAGAGTGCTCTTTTGCTCAGATCCTGTTTGTTGGTTTCTTACAGGCATCTGGTTGACCACTGTGAAAATCAGATGCTAGACTAGATGGGCCTTTGGCCTGATTCAGCAAACTCTTCTTATGTAGTCATCCTCCAAATTCTTTGCAAACAGGTCACAGCAAGCTGCCACTCCATTAATTTCAATGAGTCAATTCAGAATATAACTTACTTGGATCCAACTTAATGATTCTTCAGGCTAATGTTTACTGTTTCTTTTTTTAAAAAAATAGGAAAATGAAGTATTAGTACTTTGAAGTGGATGAAGGGTGAATGAGTGGGCAAGGACTAGATTATGATTAAATAAGCAAATGGGGGAAATTGGCTGATAACTGATCTTATGCTGATGTTTCCTACAACAGTTGTAATATGGGGAGCTGCCCAGAGTCCCACTAATATTGTTTTCATGTCAGCTTCACTACAACATTCATGTACAAAAGTACATTATTATTTGTATGTTCAAATGCACATGTGCGCACACACTCACACAATGACCTGGAAACTGCTGTCTGATTTTCATAGCAATACTGGTGAAGCAAGCATATGGATAATATCAAATCAGCCCCATTATCTCATTAGTAAAGGACTCATTAACATGAGTGGTCTGTTTAACCAACATTTGCATGCCATATATTGCTGTGCAGATTGCAATTAACATCTGCCAGAGTTGTATACGAGTTGCAGCACTCGATGTAGCCTGCTATTCCCTGTATTGAGCAACCCTGCAGCAGCAAAAACAAATAAACAATCTCCTACCTGACTAATGCACTAACATTTTCTTTATTTGCCCATGCTTAAAGAGGTCTCAACAGTACAGAGATTACACTCATGAGGTGTCGATATTGCAAGGGAGCTGAGCTGTGACTCCCGCTTACCATTCATTCACATAAACAGAGCAAATCTCAGAACAGCTTGGTAGGATCCAATGATTTGCAGGCATGCCACCTCTCATAGTGACCTGCCTAGATCTTCAGGTCATCAGCAATGGCCTTCTCCAAATCCAATGTCCAACAGAAGCACCTCTGCAAGGAGGTATGTCTGGTGCCAATATTGCCTTTCAGGCACCTGGAGAAGATTGCAAACTTTTAAAATATTTAAACATTCTAAATATTTAAACTCTTCAAATAGCATCTGGGTCTTAATTTACTGCTTGTTTTGTTGGGTTGTTTCTTGTTTTTTTAGCTGCTAATCTAGCCACCCCTTCTCTTCCTGCTCGCTGCAAACTACCTGGAGATCATTGTGAGAAAGAAAGTATATAAATCTCTAACACAGTTTAGCAAACAAGCAGCTGGAAATAAATGGCTCACTGTCTTGGGGTTTCAGCCTGGAACTTACGAGGTAGTGTTGTTCCAGAGGGGCCAACAGCACCAGCTAAGTCCTACTCAGAGCAGACTTCTTAAAATTAATGAGTCTAAATTACAGTGGTACCTCTAGGTATGGACTTACCATATTTTCGCCCCATAGGGCGCACCGCCCCATAGGATGCACCTAGGGTTTTTTTTTGGGGGGGGGAATAAAGAAAAAAATTATTTCCCCCCCAAGGCGCGGGGCTGGTGCGGGGGAAACCCGAGCTTCCCCCGACCCCAGCCCCGAGAACAGCCTGCTATCCGCAAGGCTAGGGAGCCCTGGGCTTTGGAATGCAGGCAGCTCTGTGCAACCTTCCTGAGACCGGCGCGACTTCACGCCGGGCTCCCTATGGCTGTGCAGAGCTGCGCGAAGCCCGGGACTGCAGGCAGCTCTGCACAGAGCTTCCTGAAGCCTGGAGAGCGAGAGGGGTCGGTGCGCACCGACCCCTCTCGCTCTCCAGGCTTCAGCGAAAGCCTGCATTCGCCCCATAGGACGCACACACATTTTCCCTTCGTTTTTGGAGGGGGGAAAGTGCATCCTATAGGGCGAAAAATACAGTAATACGGTAATACGGGGTGTCGTTCGCACCCCAAAAAGTCCACAACTAGAGTGCCTCTTCCACACATGTGCGCAGCACGATCAAGCACTTCTGCATGTGAGCGAATCGCGCAGATGGCTTCTGCACATGCGCAAAGCACGCAGGTAGCTTCTGCACATGCGCGGGTGGCGAACCCGGAAGTAAACACTTCTGGGTTTTCCTGGTTCGTAAGCTGAAAGTCCATAAGAAGAGCAGAATGAAACACAGGGAATGGCTGTAATCATGTCCATTCATTTTGGTGAGTATGCCTTGAGTATGACCAAGCCACAAACTGGGTTGGTAGAGCATGAGGCTCTTACTCTCAGGGTTGTGGGTTTGAACCCCACATTGGGCAAAGGATTCCTGCATGGCAGGGGGTTGAACTGGATGACTCTTGTGGTCCCTCATGACTCTAGAATTCTGTCGTTCTTTGAGGGACACCACTTCTGAATTTTTCAGTCCAGTTCTCCAGCCAAGTAATGTGTGCAAATACGTATACTAAGCTAACATGTTTATTGGGTTAATAACGTAAATCTTGGCACACTTGACCTACCTAATGAGGTCTTCAGAAGAGCCAAATTTCAAACTGATCTGATAAATATTGCTGTGGATACAGCCATGGGTGCCTTCATGTTGTTTTGCTTGGAAGGCGGGGAGCAAAGTAAACACCAAATAAACAGCCAAACAAAATTAGCATCAGAGTAAGGCCTAACATGTTCTTGAAGCTACCAACATGAGTCTGACCAAACTGCGGGAGGCAGTGGAAGACAGGAGTGCCCTGTGTGTTCTGGTCCATGGGGTCACGAAGAGTCGGACATGACTAAACGGCTAAACAACAAAAGGCCTAACATTTCTGGTAGATCCCGTAACATGGTCTAAGTATTCCAGATCCAGCGCTCTGTTGGTTCCCAATAGGTTCAGTATAGATATAATAATAATCACTTTAGTATCACTCAACTCTTCAACAGTCAAAGATTAGCAATGTTAGAGAAATCATTAAGTTTGGTTTCAGGATTGAAATATACTCGGAGCTGAGTGTTGATTTCATGCTCTTTATTTCAGCTTATGGTCATCAGTGAGTGAGTGAGTGAGTTCCCCCCCCCCAAAAAAAAACCTCTGGATGACAGTTAAGTCCAGTTGCAAACTACTCTGGGGTTGCGGCACTCATCTCGCTTTACTGGCTGAGGGAGTCGACAGTTTTTCCGGGTCATGTGGGCAGCATGACTAAGCCGCTTCTGGCAAAACCAGAGCAGTGCACAGAAACGCCATTTACCTTCCCGCTGGAGTGGTACATATTTATCTACTTGCACTTTGATGTGCTTTCGAACTGCTAGGTTGGCAGGAGCTGGGACCAAGCAACGGGAGCTCACCCCGTTGTGGGGATTCGAAAACCTCTGGCCATATATACATTATTTACACACTGGGTCCCACATGATTGGCTGATTCAACTCCCCTCCTGGAGTCTGACTGGGCTGTTCCTGCAGGCCACTTAAGTTGCTGCCTTCTAGGATCCTACCTGCCTATTGTTCTAGGATTCAAACTGAGTACCAAGGATTAAGAATAATGACATTCGCTCTGGTCAAGAATAAGAGTGGAGGTGACATGGAATGAAAGCAACATTTGATTATTCATGTACTGCTTAGCAACAAAGTTGTGCAAAAATGTTCCAATGCATGGAACTGCAGACAACCCGTAAAGCGAAATAACTGCTGATGATGTAAAATGAATCTAAAGAGTACACAACTATTTTGGAATATGTTGAAATACTGCCTTGAACCTTTCTATAATATTCCACTACAGTGGTACCTCGGGTTACATACGCTTCAGGTTACATACGCTTCAGGTTACACACTCTGCTAACCCAGAAATAGTGCTTCAGGTTAAGAACTTTGCTTCAGGATAAGAACAGAAATTGGGCTCCGGCGGTGCCACAGCAGCAGGAGACCCCATTAGCTAAAGTGGTGCTTCAGATTAAGAACAGTTTCAGGTTAAGAACGGACCTCCGGAATGAATTCAGTACTTAACCTGAGGTACCACTGTATATTTGAGCAAGTAAGTCTCTGTGCTTTGTGTGACAATTACTGTATAAATATTGTGCACATTGCAACATGTCCAGGGCACTAGCTAGTTTTCAGGAGTTGAGAAACATCTCTCAGGTGTACTTCAGAATAAAGAGGAGCTTAGGGCAACTGAATCGAAAAGCTGTTTTCCTGTGGTGCGTGTTCTGCAACAGTATGCCCCCCCCCTCAATTCTGCAGGAAATGTAGTAAAACTGAATAATGTAGCTTTGGAATAGAAGTAGCTTCAGAATTCAACTTAAAAATCATGGCTTCCATTTAAAAAACAAAAACAAAATGAAAACCCTCTACATTTTAGTCTTTATGGTTGTCAAAATACTCCTGCAGGTGTCTAGGCAATGCTGAATGAAATAGCAAGAGTCAAGGGAGTTGTTGAATGAGATTCTCTTTGGTCAAAGTGCACTCTCTTGTCATTTTTCATCCCTCTGAAGGGTTTGTAGTGCTTTCCAGGTACCATATTTTTCGTACTATAGGTGCACCGGCCCATAGGACGCACCTCGTTTTATTGGGGGGAAATCAATAAAAAAATATATTTCTCCCCCCCAGCTGCGGCTGCTGCCCCAAGCCTTGTGCACACCTGCCCGAAGCACGGGGCACCCTCCGGAGGGCTCCGCGTGCTTCGGGCTGCAGGCTGCTACCCCAAGCCTTGCACGCTCAGCAGGACCTCCCGCCGTGCACGCAAGGCTTGCGGACACTCGCCAGGGCTGCAGGCTGCTGCCTGCAAGCCTTGTGAGCCCGCGGGAACTCCCGCCGGGCTTGCAAGGCTTGCGGATAGCTTCCTGAAGCCTGGAGAGTGAGAGGGGTTGGTGCACACCGATGCCTCTCGCTCTCCAGGCTTCATTGAAAGCCTGCATTTGCCCCATAGGACGCACACACATTTCCCCTTCATTTTTGGAGGGGGAAAAGTGTCTCCTATGGGGTGAAAAATACGGTATTCAGGGAAAGTAGTGGTGTGCCATGAATTTTTTCGTAGGGGAACAGTTAGGGTCAGAGGTGCCAAGGGCAATGGGAGGGGCATGGTGTCATATGTGAGACATCACCTGTATGAGCATCGCTAAGCTGGACAGAAGTTTCCTAGGCTTTGGGAAGGAGGCAGCAGAGAAACATTTAAGGACTAGCCTACTCACCCATGTCTACGGACTGCACACCACTACTGGACCCCAGCTGCCATCAGTTCTTGCCAGCTGGGCCAATGACCAGGGATGATGGGAGCCGTGGTCTATCAGCTTCTGAGCGCTTCACAGAAAAGGTGCCTTTTGACCAGGAGACATGTGAAGGAAGATAGAAGGTCAGCATCATGGATAAGGGATAAAAAAACAATAGTACCGTATTTTTCGCCCTATAAGACGCACTTTTTCCCCTCCAAAATGAAGGGGAAATGTGTGTGCATCTTATGGGGCGAATGCAGGCTCCTTGGCTTCAGCGATAGCAATGCGAAGCCTCCGAAGCCTGCGCTCCAGAGGTTTCGCGTTGCTTCCGCTGAAGCCAGGAGAGTCTGCTCTTTGAGGCTGGTGGTGGGGGAAAGCAGTACTTCCCCCATCGCCAGCCCCAGAGGATGGGGGGCAGCAGAAAGGCGCGCGACGCCTTCCCGCTACTCTCCAACCTGGCTTGGAGGCTGGCGGTGGGAGAAAGCAACGCTTCCTCCATCGCCAGCCCCAGAGGATGGGGGGCAGCCAACCCGGCTTTGAGGCTGGCGGTGGGGGAAAGCAGGCTTTTCCCCAAGGAGGGAGGAGGGACTGACTGGCGGAGTCCGTCCCTTCTCGCTCCTGTGGGCTTTTGCAGGCGATGGGGGAATTCCACCTCCCGCAAAAGCAGGCAAAAGCTGTGCACTCTTTAAAGGGGCTGTGCGGCTTTGCTGGCTTTTCTAGGAGGTGAGGGAATTCCCCCACCTCGTAGAAAATCCCGTAGGAGCTGGCAGCCTTTAAAGAGCGTGCCGCTCTTGGGGGCTTTTCCCCAAGGAGGGAGAAGGGACTGACTGTCCGAGTCCGTCCCTTCTCCCTCCTGTGGGCTTTTGCGGGAGAGGGGGGAATTTCCCCACCTCCCGCAAAAGCAGGCAGAAGCCGTGCGCTCTTTAAAGGGGCTGTGCGGCTTCTGCTGGCTTTTCTAGGAGGTGGGGGAATTCCCCCACCTCGTAGAAAATCCCATAGGAGCCGCGCAGCCTTTAAAGAGCGCACCGCTCTTGGGGGCTTTTCCCCAAGGAGGGAGAAGGGACTGACTGGCCGTTTCAGTTCCTTTTCCCTCCTGGTCGAAAAGCCCGCAGGAGTCGTGTGCAGCTCCTGTGGGCTTTTGCGGGAGGTGTGGGAATTCCGCCACCTACCGCAAAAGCAGGAAGAAGGTCTTGGAGTAGCGCACAGGCTGCGTGCAGCTTGTCCGCTGCTCCCAGAGCTGCGGGGGGGTCATTTTTTTTCCTTGATTCCCCCCCCCCGAAAACTAGGTGCGTCCTATGGGCCGGTGCGTCCTATAGGGCGAAAAATACGATAATAATGATGAATGCAAAGAAGGTCCTAACTTTTTCGAAAACCAAACAATGCTGATCTTCAGAACTGAAGGATCACTGCCATAATCTCTTACCAGCATTCAAAGGTGTGTTTCCTCCCATTCAGCAGTGAGTCCCAGGCAAGGCATGGTAGAGAGTTTCATTTTCTAGGTTCCTAACAAGCCATATAGTGTTCCATTAGCTTTTGGCAGAGTTTTGCTACTCTACCTGATCCAGAAAACTCATAACTGTCTTCTATTTCAGTTGCACCTAATGGGTCCCGCTGTAGCAGAATTTGGGAGGCTGTGTTCCATCCAGGGAAGAGTGAGACAAGTGCCGCTTCCCTTATGGCTGAAACTGTGAAAGAAGACACTGATGGAAATAGTGCAGCCATCTGCAAGAGAGTGTGCTTGCAATGAGGTTGTCCGTAAAGGGATTTGAATTGCTGTTTGCAATTGACTCATCCAGGGGGGCTGAGTGAGACCAGGCCAGCCTTCCGTGTGAAGGATCCAGGTGCCTGGGACTGCACTGCTGTTTGAAAGCAGCACGTGCTCCATTTAGGGCTGGATGGGACCTGCCCCATCTCCCTTGGGGCTGAAAGTATAGACCAACTTGCTGCCTGCCACTATGCTGCTGCACCAAGCGAGAAGGCCCTTTTTCAGAGGGGTTATGTCAACTGGAGCTGGGCTAGAGCTCAGCATCCATTCCCGATCAATTATTTGTATGATTCAGATATGTCATTGGTTATTGAATTCTCTCTTTTTTATCTTCTGTGCTACTGCAGGTTTTGATACAACTGTCTTAGTGGAAATGTTCCTTGTTAAATTTTTAATGTGTTGTTATTGTGAGCTCGATGCTGATATTAAAGCAAAGCAAGGCAAAGCAAGCAGTGTCAGCAGTCCAGCTGTGAGAAGAGAAACCAAAAGGAGGGAGACTGGATGCCTGCCTGCTATTAAGTCCACTGACATTTTACCCTGGTGTCCCTTGGGAGTTGAAGTGGGTGGCTGCTTCTGAAATTCATGGGGTTTGGGAATCAACACCACAGCCGGTGTGTTACTCCCTCCGAAGTACCGCTCGGGTGATTAATCCTCCTCCTGAGGCACTGCTGCGACAGATATCGAAGACATATGCACACCCTGTCTCAGCAGAGTCAGCAGACAGCAAACGCAAGGCTTTGAGGTGTGGATACAAAGCTCTACGTTTATTATTTACAGGACAAAGAAAAGCATGGCTCCTCTCAGCTTCATCATCAGAGAGAGGGTGGGGGAAGCAAAAGTAGTATCACGGAAACAGCGTATCTGAACTTCCGTTCCCATGACATCCAACACTGTGGAATGTAAACACACAGACATGTGATGAAACAATCCCATATCTGCAGCACGGAGGAATGAATTCCCAACACCCTAGAGGGTATTTGGAAGATCATAGTGGGGAGTAGGTGAGAGGGTTGGGCAACTTCCAAAGTAGGATTGACTCAGAAAATAAACCAAGCTATTCCAGACATTTGGGGAATTATCTTGGCTTCTCTCAATTTTGAGAGAAGCCTGGAGAGAGCTCAAATGTTACTAGAAAAGTCCTCTTTCTACTTGTAGAAGCTTGTAGGTATTTCCAAGATTTAGTTTGAAAATTGAGTTCTTAGGGTGGATTTTTCCCCCATGTTCTATTGGGGTGTGGAAAGAGAGAATAATAATAAACACCAGGGAGTAACAAAAGCCCATAACTGGCTCATTTGGGAAGATCTGGGCTTCAGCTGAATTGGGTTGAGATAGTCCTGGATCACCCAAGATCAGGATGGCCCACCCATAATGATCTGGGACTGGCAAGAGACACAGCAATAGTGGCAGGGGAGAAGAATAGGCACAAAGCCTTTGCAAAGAGCTGGATGGGGCTGTTTGCAAGAGGACTTTTAAACAGCCCTGCACAGTGCTTTGCCTATTTGTGCCTGTTCTGGTCAAGGGAATATCCATGCACAGCCAAATGATCAGGACTGAACCTTCCACTCACCAGCATTCCCACTGGCTGTGGGGAATGCACTGGGGAAGCAATACCCAGCAGGATTAAACTCTGGTCCCCAAGTAAATTCAGGTTGAGTCAGCCCTGAGTTGGGTGAGGGCCGATCCAAAGTCTTAGAATGGCTGCTGGATTGGGTTGTGGGGCGCACAGCGCTAAATCAACACCCTACATTACCAGTGTGAGCTATTCATGTCTATTCAGAAGTTAGAGATCTATGGGACCTTGGTAACTGTAATCGTAGTCTAGCTTGACTTTCCCAAAGTTTATATTGGAAATTCCAGTGGAGGGAGAGGAGAAAATAGGACTCTTTATCTGAGAAATAATCATGGGCCAAGTAGAATTCACAGTGATATGTCCTTTTATTGCTATTATTATTAATTAAAGCATATTTCAATATCAGGGAAGTGAAGTTCACAAGGGAGAAAAAGGACACCCTAATTATTTCTCATGGACTAAAGAGCATCGGTTGACTGAGCTTCCCTGTGTGAGATGGCTTCCAAATGGCCTTTCTACTGTTGAGGGGCAAATGAAAGAAGCCACCATTTTGATTGTATTTCTGATCTCTATCTTCCTCCCTTTGGACATTTTTAACTTAATTGTTCTGAAAGAAGATCCTGGGTGCCTTCCTCATTTAATAGACTGATTTGAAACCATCAGAAGCTCTGGAACGAATTCATAATGGATATTTCCTTAAAATGCCTTCCTTCTCATTTAAAGAAAGACATCCTTTCAGCCTCCAAAGTGGTACCACGTTGGCAGGGAGTACCAGCAAAATTATGTTGAAAATATCTATTGAATTTATCATGAGTTAGCTAATGCTTTGCCTATTAACTGAAGTGCACAGTGACTAATGAATTGGAGAACGGATATTCAGTCCAGCATTCAACAATAAATTATGTTGAAGAATTCATTAAAAATGTGGGTCAAAGTGTGTGGGGGGGGGGTCTTTCCACCTCCCTCTATGTTGGTCACATCCATTCTTTGATGTAGAAGTGAGGCAGCCCTGTTTTGATTCAGAGTCACTTTTACAGCTGCCCACTGTTAAATCTTTCTATTGCATTTCCAAAATTATATGCAATTTATTTCTTTGAAAGAACACACACACAAATTCTTGTGTGCTTTAAAGTTAATGTCTCTCAGCCTAATCTACCTCACAGGGTTGTCGTGTGGATAAAATGAGGAGAGGGATAATCATGTACACCACCTTGGGCTCCTTGGAGAATAGGTGGCTATCAATGCAAGAAATGAAATGAATTTTCACCTTCCATCAGTAGAATAGCAGTAATGATAGACCTTATTTTAGATGCCCCTTCTGACACCCTGTAAACTGGCATCTGGGAAGATGCATGCACCCGTAAAATCAACAAGCGGTTTTTGCTTTCAGAAAAGCCAGGGATTAGTCAAAAATTTGCTCAAGCCGTGGAAGGAGGCAACATTTTCATCTGACTTCCACCCTTCAGCATGAAGCCAAGTGGACCCCACAGTGTGTCAAAATGGTGCATCACAGCTCATTCAGTGGCTTGGAATGGACTATTAATGATTGATGGGTGAGAGATCTTTCAATACCTACTAACCATAACAAAAGGAACTCCAACATTATGTTATACCCCTTATCATGGGACAAACAAGGGAAGGCATCTTCCAATGATTTTTTTATATATAATAATATTTATTAAAGTTTCAAAAAAGTTACAAAAATGAGAAAGGAAAAAAAAACAAAGAATACAAAATACAGAAAAATAAAAGCAGTTAAAAACATTTCCCTCTTTCCATGTCTTATCTTTCATTTACTTATTTCCCTGACCTCCTCACACTTCCCTTTTTTGTATTCTAGTTCAATTAAATATTCCAGCAAATCCTTTCCAGCTTGGTTTTTATCCTAATAGTTTATCCTAATGTAGTATAATTTTACATTGTCGTCTTTCAACAATTAAAAAATCAATTTTTACCTAATCTTTTGTATCATTTCTGATAATACCACATTACTTCATTCCAACATCCTTCTAACATTCCTGAATTTTACAATGTTTCTGTAGATAAACTTTAAATTTTCTCCAATCTTCTTCCACCAACTCTTCACCTTGGTCTCGGATTCTGCCAGTCGGCATCTTCCAATGATATCTGGCTGACTTAGGTAAGAGAATTCTGGGCTAGATGAATCACTAGCAAGTTATTCTGAACTTTGCATCATGTAGCTCATAACATCTCCAGCCAATTTCACCAGAACTTCACCATTTACAGGAGGAACTGTTGTTCCTGAAACTGTTTGTAAGACATCGGTTCTGAGATGTGGAGTTCTTATTTTCTTAAGTGTTTTTGGAACGTTATATGAAAACCAATATAGAGCTGCATATTTTTGAGGAAGGGTTCCGCTCCAGCTCTAAGTAAAACTTTAATAAGCTTAATTCACAGAGCACTCCAAGGACTCCGCTAAACTGCTAAAGAAAAAGCGATTTTTCTGCTTTGTATGTGCAATGTAACTTTGTGCTGCCAGATGGCGACGTGGAGTCCCGTTTTTCTCTACCTGTTTTCCCTGTTTAAATTTACAGTTCTTTAAACTGAAACGCTTCTTTGATGTGCCTAGGTCCAGCCCAGGTAGGTATCGTTTCATGTCCCAAAGTGCTGCAAATTCTGCTTTTTGCAGTATGCCAGGCGATGATGTATTTTCATTTATAGACACTGTAATCCTTCTTATATTACTAAGTTGCCTTTCCCGCTTCGTGGATGATTTATGGCAGAGGCATACACTCCCATTGGCCTCTCTTACAGTGATTAAATTGGAATATAATAACCCAATCACTCTGAGTATATTGCCTAAATATAAGTTCATGGGAAATTTGAGTCCCCCCATTGACAATAAGGATGATAGTAATGAAGTTAGGGTAATAGCTGCAGTTGATGCTTACATACACCTGATGAAGGCAGGAGTACCCTTCCCACACAAGCTCAGTAGGTACTCATTTGTCTTCATTTTGGTAGAAGGACTACACCTGGCTTGAAGGAGTGTCCTTATCTTGAAGGAGTGTTCTTACTTTGCAAGCTCCTTCAGTACCAAGGAGAGCTCCACCACCAGCAGGCCTTTGGATAGCTCAGCCACTAGAGTGGAAGGCTGTAAAGAGAGATTTGAGTCATCTGTGGGTGCTAAGAGCTCAGAATGGAAGCAGAAGCATCATTTTGACAGGTTCAAGTCAAGGAGCATTGTACCAGATTGGTTGCACCCCCAGTGCTGCTGTTGAGAGGAGGAAGCTGAAAACAGTGGAACGGACTCCCTTGTAAGGTGATGGACGCTCCTTCATTGGAGGTTTTTAAGCAGAGGTTGGATGACCAGCTGACATGGATGCTTTAGCTAAAATTCCTGCATTGCAGGGGGTTGTAACAGATAACCCTTCTGGTCCCTCCCAACTCCACTGTTCTGTGATTCCATGCCTATTATAATTTGGCTGGTTGCTTATATAGGGACACCTCTCACAGGTATATTGTGTGGACATCAAGTGAATCCTTTTTTTATTTTTAAAAAAGAGGTAAAGGACCCCTAACAGTTAACTGCCTTTGACTGAAGGCAATTATGGGGTTGTGGCTCTCATCTCACTTCAGGCTCAGGGAGCCAGCGTTTGTCCACAGACAGCTTTCCAGGTCATAAGGCCAGAATGACTAAACCTCTTCTGGCACAATGGGACATCATGAAGGAAGCCAGAGTGCACAGAAACACCGTTTACCTTCCCTCCACAGTGGTACCTATTTATCTACTTGCACTGGTATGCTTTCGAACTGCTAGGTTGGCAGGAGCTGGGACAGAACAATGGGAGCTCACCCTGTTGTGGGGATTCGAAATACTGACCTTCCGATCAGCAAGCCCCAGAGGCTCCATGGTTTAGACCACAGCTCCACCCGTTCCCTTTTTTTACCTACCCAAAGCCTGTAAAACAGAACTCAAAACAGGGATTTGTGTTTGGATCAGAACTGAATCAGGCAGTCTACAAAGTGCTTTGGACCAAATCAGACTATTTCCAAAGCACAAAACTGAGGTCTGAACTGAAACTTGTATTTGGGGCACACCCTTAATTTATGTTCCTTGTTCAAGTAGACCGGAATGATTCAAGAAGTTGGATAATCATTCATGTAGTTCATGATCTCCCTCGTAGCCTTTTGTTTACTTGCTCTTGATTGCTCTGGAACTTCTCAGTTACTCTCTGAATACGCTAGCTCTTTATGGAGATCAATTCACCAGCTGTCTTCCTTCCCGCGTGTTTTGGTTTCCAGACAATCTACCATCTGAGATCATTGATCATTTGCCCTTGGCCATAATCTTTTCTGCTTGACAGGCTTTCAGCAAGGTATCTAGCCTACTCATCTCCCTGTATACAAACTGCATGCCACTTTGCCCAGAATACTCCAGTGGCCTTCTCAAGTTTGTGTGTGTAACGGCAGATGGTGCTAACATATGGAGTAGCAGTCAGGAGTAGTAGGGATTGCAGAAACGTCATCCTCTGATTGGTGCTCAAGCTTTGCAGCTCTGCCCGAGAGCTTCCCAGCAGGGTGGGGGAAGTGATCTAATTCAAATTTGCAGGAACGCTAAGAAAAGGCATTGATCCAACACATTTTTTGGAGTGCTGGATGTAATGCACAGTGCTTTCCTATAAATATATTGGAAGGAAAGAGTAAGAGACAGTGAGAGAGCCAGAGGACTAGACATAGAAATATACATAGGGTAATAAGCAACTAAGTCTTGTTCACAGCAGACTCACTGAAATTAGTGGGCATGAGTAAGTTAGATCCTCTCTGACAAAACCACATTTATATTTTATTACTTAGTTTGGAGTCTGGAATGATGTTTGTCCCCAGTTGGATCAACCTGGTACCCTGCTTTCCTTTTTTAGTTGAATGTAACCACTTTGGTGCTGGAGGAGACTCTTGCTAGTCCCATGGACTGCAAGAAGATCAAACCTATCCATTCTGAAGGAAATCAGCCCTGAGTGCTCACTGGAAGGACAGATCCTGAAGCTGAGACTCCAATACTTTGGCCACCTCATGAGAAGAGAAGACTCCCTGGAAAAGACCCTGACGTTGGGAAAGATGGAGGGCACAAGGAGAAGGGGACGACAGAGGAAGAGATGGTTGGACCGTGTTCTCGAAGCTACAAACATGGGTTTGACCAAACTGCAGGAGGCAGTGGAAGACAGAAGTGCCTGGCATGCTCTGGTCCAGGGGGTCATGCAGAGTCGGACACGACTAAACGACTAAACAACAACAACAACAAACCACTTTGGCTGTAGTGTTCAACTGCCTTCTTCTGAATTATCATACTATTGTTCCATCTCTCATCAGTACTGTCTGCTCTGACAGGCAGCAGTTCGCTGAGGCTTCAGGCAGGGTCTTCCTCAGACCCAACTATCAGGGATACTGTTTTAAGAACATAAAACCCACATTAAAGCAGACCAAAGGCATGTCTTGTCCAGGCATATCTTGCAGTGGACAGCCAGATATGAGGCACAGTTGAAGGAGATGGGTATGTTTAGCCTGGAAAAGAGGACACTGAGAGGAGGTATGACAGCCATCTTCAAATGTCACAAGGGCTGTCATATGGAAGAGGGAACAAGTTTGGTTTCTCCTGCTCTGGAGGGTACGACTCAAACCAATGGCTGCAAGTTACAAGAAAGGAGATTCTGACTAAACATGAATCTATGATTCCATGATTTAAAAAATGCATCGTTTCATCACTTTGGTGTTCATTTTCCTGGGCTCCTCTGGGGGGTGGAGTGGGATAGTGCCTTCAATTAAATAATATCTGGAAAGGATGCCACTAATGAGCTGTAATCAGAAATTCACATGTCTCTTTATGGACAAGATCCATCAATTTCCATTTTGCATACTACACCAAAAGTACGGAATTCAAAGGGTTAGATGTGCTTTTCTTGCAAGGCAGTTGTGGGAACTGACATTCTGTCTGATATCTGTGTAATTTCCCTCTCTCTCTTTTTTTAAAAAAAAATAACACCTTCCAGCATCAACATTTCAACAACTTCTCTAGGCAAGTTGTTCCTTTGACTAGCTCCATGTACAGATCTTCCCAGAAACAAAATCGATGGTGTCCAAACGCTCCCAGATCAATATTCTCTCTGCCTCTTAACTTATGCTGTTTTATACTTTTCTCGAGCTGCTTTGTGCTTCCCAACAAGTACCTGTTTTGAGACTTTAAGCTATTTTATTTTCAAAGATTAGAAACATCCATAACGGTGATCCAGTGGGTGGAGTTCGGGTACAGCTGTCCTCTTTCAACCAAGTGGGTTCAAAGTGGTAGCCAAATGTTGTTGTTTAATCGTTTAGTCGTGTCCGACTCTTCGTGAACCCATGGGCCAGAGCATGGCAGGCACTCCTGTCTTCCACTGCCTCCCGCAGTTTGGTCAAACTCATGCTGGTAGCTTCAAGAACACCATCCAACCATCTCATCCTCTGTCGTCCCCTTCTCCTTGTGCCCTCCATCTTTCCCAACATCAGGGTCTTTTCCAGGGAGTCTTCTCTTCTCATGAGGTGGCCAAAGTATTGGAGTCTCAGCTTCAGGATCTGTCCTTCCAGTGAGCACTCAGGGCTGATTTCCTGAAGAATGGAGAGGTTTGATCTTCTTGCAGTCCATGGGACTCTCAAGAGTCTCCTCCAGCACCATAATTCAAAAGCATCAATTCTTCAGCGAAGAATTCTTCTACTTCTTCTTCTACTCTGCTACACATCCGGTAAAGCTGAGTGGCAGCCAAAGTGTGCCGCACCTAATTACTCCATAAACCATTGTTGTTGTTGCTGCTGCTGCTGCTGCTGACCTCCACTTGTCTCGAGAGACAATGGAGTGCGTTTCCAGGGGTGAAATCAAACCTCTGTTCTAACAGCACCAAAGTAACCTCCCTGGGGTGAATGCCTAGGTAGTGGGTATGGAGGTCCTAGGCTGCCCAGATTACAAGACCCTCCCCCTCATGGCTTCACTGATGTGGCCCCAGCTTGGCTGCAGGAGTTGCCGGAAGGAGACGTACAAGGCGCCATCCAAACATCATAGGGATTCCCCTTCAGACTTGTGTAGGGTTTATTCGCTAGCCATTTCTTCTCCCAAAGATATTTCCCAGGGCAGAGGAGGTTTAGGATTAGAGTTTTCCTTCTTAGGTGGGCTTCCTTTGCAAGTAGACAAGTCCCATTTGCCCCTCACTTCCCAGGTGTGGGGAAGTGAACCTAACTGATAGTCCAGGTCTTTATCTCCCCCATCTCTCATGTGCCAACTTTCGACATTATAGGATGCCTGCACATTTTGAAATCAAACCCTTTCAGCCAAAGGTACAATAATCTTATCACGGGAGCCAGCCAAGCTCCCAGTGAGACCCAGTTGCAAAGGAACAATTGTAAGCTGCCGAAAGTTCACATATGACATCAGCCTGTGGGCTTTATCAGGACAGGTCCCAATTGGTCTACAAGGCCATTTCCCCCCAAGGCATGTTCTCTTAACACATACCTGAAGGTTCCTGTCCCTGCCTTACACCCATTCCTTGGAAGGGCTCTTAATTTTATCCATGTGGAGTGTTTTGAGTTTCAAACAGGGCCATTAGAGGCAACAAGTTAGGAAGGTGAAGCCTAGTAAGTAAACCTGCTTACTAAGTGACAAGGACAAAACTTGTCAATCATGCATGGTTCAAGTACCCACTTCATACAAGTAAATGAAAAGATCTGCATATACTTTTGTCAGGAAGGCATCCCCTGGCACCTTATTGTTCTTCCTGGGTCTCATTTCACTCTGAAAACACCTAGCCTGGTCCCTTTGTCAGGGCTGTCAACACCTGGTTTGGCAGCTGGGAGTGGTAAACCTGAGTATGTGATGATCAGTGGCGTAGCTTGGGTTGTCAGCACCCGGGGCAAGGTAAGTAATTTGCGCCCTCTAACCCGTGGATTTGTGCCCCCTAACCCTAGCCCCCAGATGTTGCGCCCAGTGCGGCCGGCCCCCCTGCACCCCCCACGCTACGCCACTGGTGATGATACATCTTGAGGATTATAGAGTCCCCTTCCGCCCTACCCCCCCATCCCAGTATCACAATTTTTTTACATTTTGGAACTAAATAAAAGCATCTATTTGGCTATTTTTGGTGAATTTCTGTGTTTCAGAAAATGGGATTTCCTTCCCTTATGATGGCGCTGGGAGCCCAGATAATGGAGGGAAATGTATAGAAATAAGTTTGCATTTAATACTGTGGAGCAGAACAAGCTCGTATTTTATTTTATTATTTTATTTTATTTTATTTTATTTTATTTTATTTTATCTTATATCTTATCTTATCTTATCTTATCTTATCTTATCTTATTTTATTTTATATTCAGTACAACTCAGGTGGTTAAGAAAGCCCAACAGAGACTCCATCTCCCCAGAGTATTGCGAAAGAACGATGTCAATCAACATTTGATGATCTTCTTCTACCGATCCACAATAGAAAGTGTCCTTTCATACTGCATCACGGTTTGACATCAACTGATAGGAAGTGCCTACAGAGGGTGGTGAATACAGCACAAGATATTATGGGCTGTCCCGTGAATCTGCTGGATGACATCATGGAAGAACACTGCCTCAGGAGCGTGAGGAAAATTCTCAGGGATGATTCACACCCTGGCCGGCACTTTCTTGATCTTCTGCCCTCGGGCACAAGATATAGAAGCATGATTAGTCGTACCAACAGGGTAAAGAAAAGCTTCTATCCAAGGGCTGTTAGGCTGCTGAATGAAAAGATAACAACAGGGCAACTGACTTTTGGGTTTGGTGGGTGTATATCAGTAAACGAGGGGAATTAAGACTAAGAGAGCTGAGTGGGGGGTGCTCCTATTATCTCACTGTATACAGGTTGTACAAGTGACAATAAAGTATTTCAAATTTCAAATTCTGGAGCTATGGCTGTTGTCAAGTCCTTACAGAGTAGAATGCTGGCCCAAGAGGCCAATGCTTCTGATGAATTGGTTGGGTACACTCCTCCCTTTGTCCGCAACACTTGGTGTGGGAACTTATTCAAGAATAGAGGCACTTAAAATGAGCAGCCCCAGTTTGAAATGGGCACCACCCTTATATGACAAACTTAGATCCATTGATTTCAGCAGGTCTGCTCTGAATATGACTTAGGCGGAATTTGACTGTCATGATTTCATCCTTGGTTTTACCATTCTTCCTTGTGAACTGCTTTTAACATGAGCTTTCGTGTGCATGCACACTTCTTCAGATACACCGAAGAAGTACTTTTCAGTGTATCTGAAGAAGTGTGCATGCACACAAAAGCTCATACCAAGAACTAACTTAGTTGGTCTTTAAGGTGCTACTGGAAGGAATTTTTTTTGTTTTGACTATGGCAGACAAACACGGCTACCTATCTGTAACTGCTTTTAACATGACATATATGGGAAGGCAGGATAAATAAGTCAAGAATCTATAACAACTGGCCTTGTTCATATGAATTCCAAAGTGGTAATGGGAGGAAGCCACTGAGAAGAGGTCCCCATGACTGGAAAATATCAGTTGGGCCTTAATCTGCTGATATCCCCATTTTATGGGAGACACAAAGCTTCTTTTAAGAACACAGTGGAATTGGCAATTTCACACATACACCCCTATTCAAAAGACACTACAGAGAAACAAGGAATCCAGGATAATAACATCTTCCCTCCGGCTCTCAGGAGACACGCAGGAATGCAATCTCCTGTGTCGTGGCAGAACTGTTTAGAACGAAGTGCACAGTTTGAATATAAAACGCAACATCATCTCATCGATAGACAGCAATCAGATTACATGCAATGAGACTGGATTCCCCACCCACCCACCCCGGCTAATGAATTACAGAGAAAGAGACTCTTCGCATTCTTCAGACACATCCTCTCCTCTAAATAAGATACAATCCAGCATATTGAATTTTATGTACTTACCTGTGCATGCATAAAAAATTAGGAATTAGTGCCTGATCTTGGCTGTGTAGGGTACTTAAACAGTTGCTCCTGTCAGTTTTAATAATGCTGAGGGAAGGAGAATAGCACCCTGATAGGAGCTTTTGAGCTCAAAATATTTGTAACTCCAGGTTCCTTATTGCATTAACTACCTGGTTGTTTGACACTGATTTATTATCCAACTTTTCTTCCTCTCTGGTGCATATGCAAAGCCTTTTACTACTCTAAGCATGCTTTCTTAAAATAATTCGCTGCTACCACTGCAGTTTTGAGAGAAAGTGAAACATTCATATTAAGGAACTGTTGGTTTGATCCAGCGAAGACATTTTGCAAGCAAATTGACTTCTGATCAAGCAGTGGAACCTTTCCTACCTCTCTTTGCCTTGTGGAAACCCCCCCCCCCACCTTACAAATCTGCTCTGGGGGTTCCCCAAACCCTCTGTAGCAGTTGGGAAACTGGCACCAGGAAATAGGAAAGGAAGTGGAAGTTCTGTTGCATGAACTCTTAATTCATGGCTCTCTGTTCATGCAGTGACTCCATTAAATTCAACCTTATAATGAGCTGCATAAATTGAATCAAGTCATGGTGGCTTAGTTGATAGATTGCTGGATTTCAGCGGTGGAAATGAGGTGGGATTACTGTTAGACCCATCATTAGCGAGGCCGAGGGTCACATATGCAAGAACACAACATGAATACTGTTAAGTTGTGGGTGAACATAGCAGACGACACAGCGATTTCTCCAGAGCAGCTCTTTACTTGTAAGCTGGACAGAACTGAACAGCAAACAGCTCAGCCGGCCTGCTTTTATAGGCAGCCGGCTGTCAACATTGTAACAACAACAACCCAGAGTTTCCCGCCTAAAATAACTGACGTGGACCTGAGTGAAAACTATCTACAGTATCCCCCTGCTGGCCCAGGGTGAGACTTCACTACATAACAAATACAATTCTGGTAAGAACCAGTTGAAGAGGAAATTAGTGGCTGATTGCTAAAGGGTAAAGCAACTCCATGGAAGCTACAAGGAGGGTTCTGACATCTAAAGTAAAAATGGGTTGAGTAAGTTGTATCCATAGCTGTCAAGTTTCAGATTTGAAAATAAGGGATCAGCAGCCAAAATAAGGGATCAGCAGCCTCACCTGTCCCAGGCACTCCTGTCTTCCACTGCCTCCCGCAGTTTGGTCAAACTCAGGCTGGCAGCTTCGAGAACACTGTCCAACCATCTCGTCCTCATGGTTCAATGTTACTAGTGAGCAAAGTTACCCAGTGAGGATTTGAATCTTGGTCCTAACTTTTGGGGTTAAGTTTCTATTTAGCTGTCCAATAATACTGACAAACCGTATCTCTCATTCATCTCTCAGATCCCCTTGTAAATCTAAAATACTGACATCACCACATCCTGTGGTAAAAAGTTAATTACACATTGTGTGAAGGTAAGTTTGTGAAGCTACAGCATTCCTACTATAAGCTTAAGAGACACATTCTCTCTCTCTCTCTCTCTCTCTCTCTCTCTCTCTTTCACACACACACACAGAGTAGAGCCCCTTCGAGCCAAAGGCCCAAAGGTAGAAAGCCCAGCCAGCAGCCAAACGAAGCCTCAAGCGGTGGTTCCCACAGCACAGCAACCCGGCAAAGGGATACAGCAGCAAGGAAATCCACACTGTCACCTCTCCGCTGGGAAGCACTGAAGCAAAGGCAAGCCCCCAGGCAACACGGCTGATTTGATCAGCACAAGGCATGCAAGCTCCACCCCCCCAGTCGTTCTCAGACTCCTTATTGGGCAGCCAAGCAACGCAGTTGAGGAGCCTCCCTGGCCGGCAGGGAGGGAGAGGAGCTGCTTCCTTTGAAATCTGGGAAATTTATGGGATATCAACAATCCGGGATAGCAGCGGGAAACAGCGCTGGAATAAGGGAGTTTCCCGCCAAATAAGGGAAGGTTGACAGCTATGGTTGTATCTCATGGACTGTGGTTCGATGAGAGGTGGTGAAGCACTGGGATGGCAGAAGATGGTTGGATAGAGGATGAACAGCGAAGATGACACACAGTTGCCCACAAAGTTTGTGTCCTAACGGAAATGCTTTTACAGACTCTTTGGACTCTGGTATCTGATAATGCTGCTGGAGGAGACTCTTGAGAGTCCCATGGACTGCAAGAAGATCAAACCTATCCATTCTTAAGGAAATCAGCCTGAGTGCTCACTGGAAGGACAGATCCTGAAGCTGAGGCTCCAATACTTTGGCCACCTCATGAGAAGAGAAGACTCCCTGGAAAAGACCCTGATGTTGGGAAAGATTGAGGGCACAAGGAGAAGGGGACAACAGACGACGAGATGGTTGGACAGTGTTCTCAAAGCTACCAGCATGAGTTTGACCAAACTGTGGGAGGCAGTGGAAGACAGGAGTGCCTGGCGTGCTCTGGTCCGTGGGGTCACGAAGTGTCGGACACAACTAAATGACTAAACAGCAACAACAAAATCAAGGAGAGGGTTTTCAAACCTGTTTTCTCCAGTGTTGTTAGCCTGTAGCTCCCATCAACCCCAGCTAGCTTAGTCAATAATCAGGCATACCTTCTGAAATATACTCGGAGTTGAGTGTGGATTTCATGCTCTTTATTCAGCTCAACAACATCTGATAATGCATTGCATGGTTGCCCCTTCTGATGGGACAGTCTGCCAAATGTCAGAAAGAATAGGTGAATCAGTTCTCCTTCAGGGGCAGATTATGTCATTTTGGGGTGGGTAACATAGGAATCAGGGCAGGGGCAGGGCATGGGGGAGTAGAGAATAAATTCTCAAGGAAAAACGGGGTGGGGTAGTTTTTTTCCCCACCGCAGGAATAATCCTTCCAGGGCCATCGATGGGGACAGGCTCCTGCCTCCCCTTCATGGATTTTGGGGGATACAGTCTCTTCTCCCTGGAAAAGTGCTTCATTAACTCTGAAATTTTGGATCCCCTCCAAACTGATGCCAAAGTTTTGTGCTTGTTTTCCACCAACCTATGGGAGAGAAATATATGCCCATTGACTTGCACAGGGGGTTATGGAAAGACCCACAGGAAAGACTGAGGGTGGGGAAAATCTCACCCTTCCAGCAAGAACCTTGTTACCCCAAGTGGGCAATGGAGTTTGTGGGGAGCTTCTTTCAATTGATTTTCGCAGGGAACAGCATAGATCCATATGAAAAAAAAATAATCACTGTTTTTAAGTTCTCCAAATCACTGTGATTGGAGTGCCCTGGGGAAATAATTCACTATGATTAAAGGCTAGACCTGTCCATCACGGCAACTCCCTATGCCCCTATAAATATCACTTTAAAACACACACACACACACACAAACAACCTTGATTGCAATCATAACCGTGGCCACATGTGAACTGCTGCCTCTGGCGCCAGAACATAAATGCTATGTTTAAACACAGAGCTTCACATGTGACTAAAAATATATATAATTAGTAACCAAGGCAACTAACTGTGATGGAACCTTGCTTTTAATAGCAAATACCAAAATAAGCTTTTTAGCGGTGCTTAAGAAATCTCTTCTGTGCATAGTATGCAAATTTTGATCATGCTGAGAGAGACGGAGGGGCAATTAAAATCAACATGTCAAGTACTGTTTGGATAACAAATCTTTTGGGCCTCGCATATGCAATTCAGAAACGAAGCCACTTGCGCTAGGACGAAGAAGCCAAGCGCACAAGGACCAGCGCTGTATTCATAAACTAGATGCAAGAATATCAGAAGCTGTGCTTTACCATATCAGATAATTAGCTGGCCTAACTCAGTATGGTCTGGGCTACAGTCCCTCCTGGAAACCTTTCTGAGGACTGCATGCCACTGATGGAGAGGGCCAGAGATACTTGCACACTGCTCCGATAAGGCAATTGAGAGGCATTAGAATAAGTTAAAGACACATCCTAGCCACGAAAATACATTTTGTTAGGGATGCACAGCTGGGACGTAGCCTTGGGCAGGTTCGAAGGGCCAGGAAGACCACATTTGGGCCCTAGACACAGAGCCATAGCTAGGTGATCTTGCGCCCCTGGCAGAACTGTCCAGATTGCACCCCCTAGCCACTGACAAATTAGCTCTTCTTTCCACCTCTCCTCCAACCCCCCCATTCAATTCACCCTTTATTTAAAACCTTTTCTTATGAGGCAATAATCAAAATTTTTATTTATGGACATATTTATGGACATATTTTTAGCCAATTTCGTGCCCCCGCCCCTCACTTGTGCCCCTGGTGGGGTCCCATCTCACCACCCCCTAGCAATGGCCCTGTCTAGACCCCAGGTTCCCCACCCTTGGTTTACACCCTTGGTGTTCAACTGATGGGTTGGGATGCACCACAAGGTCACAGCATGATCTAAGGTGGGTTGTCACAGCAGCACTGCAACCATATAGATATGTGGGTTGGTTTAAAAAAGATGTTGGTCCCCATATGCATATTTAGGTTCAAGATGGGTCCAAGGTTGGAAAGGTTGAAGACCACTTGCCTAAACCAGTCCATTGCCAGAAGGCTGCACGTGACTTCCGCTTCCATTGGTCTGACCCTCCCGCCAAGTTATGAGAGAGAAGATGAATGAACAGGTGGAAGTGCGGAAGGGATGAAGAAATGGATGAGAGGGTGGATTTGTGTGTGTGTGAGAGAGAGGGGGGAGTGTCCTATCCATATTTTGATAGATTAAACTCCATGTTCTTCCAATGAAATTCTGCAGTGTCCTGTGAAGGAGACAAAAAAAACCCAAAACAGAAGCCTCTTTTCAGCAGAGTACAGGTTTTGGGTGGACACGTGAGCTACCCTAGTACAAAGCAGCTTCCAGTAATAATGGACTGCAAGAAGAGCAAACGTATCCATTCTTCAGGAAATCAGCCCTGAGTGCTCACTGGAAGGACAGATCCTGAAGCTGAGGCTCCAATACTTTGTCCACCTCATGAGAAGAGAAGGCTCCCTAGAAAAGACCCTGATGCTGGGAAAGATTGAGGTCACAAGGAGAAGGAGGTGAAAGAGGGCGAGATGGTTGGACAGTGTTCTCGAAGCCTCCCCAGCCACTCTGGGCAGCTTCCATAAAAACCAAAAATACAGTAAAATATCACACGTTAAAGACTTCCCTGAACAGGGCTGCCTTAAGATGTCTTCTGAATGTCAGGTAGTTGTTTATCGCTTTGACATCTGCTGGAAGGGCATTCCACAGGGTGGGCGCCACTACCGAGAAGGCCCTCTGCCTGGTTCCCTGTAGCTTTGCTTCTCGCAATGAGGGAACCGCCAGAAGGCCCTCGGCGCTGGACCTCAGCGTCCGGGCAGAATGATGGGGGTGGAGACGCTCCTTCAGGTATACTAGACCGAGGCCGTTTAGGGCTTTAAAGGTCAGCACCAACACTTTGAATTGTGCTCGGAAACATACTGGGAGCCAATGTAGATCTTTCAAGACCGGTGTTATTCTTGGAACTTTGAAGTGTCAGGCATAGCCCTATTGGCTTTAGCCCAAACGTAGCAGAGTTTTCCTGCACAGCGAAGAAGCTAGTTGCGGCAGTAATGACTAGTCAGCTAGACTCAGAATAACTATTTACAGGATTTATTAAAAAGGAGAAAATAAAACCAGCAGAGTTTCTGCATAGAAATAAAAGCAAAATAAATCCTCTCTTTTCTCTCTCTCTCAAAACCATACACAGCACTTCTACTCCTAACACACCTCACTCTAACTGAGCTAGCAATCCCTAGTTAAGAGTTGAATGCTGGTCGTTAACCAATCAGAGTAAGCAGTTTCTAGGTCAAGCAGACCTTGGCTTTCTGCCAAGAGCAAATTGACACGGCCTTGAGTTAATTGTGTGAAGCCAGAATCTGTAAGTTTCCATGAGAATCAATTAACAGAAACTGAACACCCCCTCACAGATTCTGCTGGACAATTAACATCAAATAACACCTATGTAGGAGATTATTTTTCCAGCAAACCTAAACCCTTGCACATTTGCTTGTTCTTTATCTTTGCCAATGGTTTAGTTAATACATCTGCTACATTTTCTTCACTTGATACATAAGTACATGTGATTATATTGTCTTGTACACAGCAACGTACATTTTGGTATTTTACAGAGATATGTTTGGAACGTGATTTGAAACCCTCTGTTTTACTTAAGGTTATACAAGCCTGATTATCAATGTAAACTCGTACTGGTTCACCACATTTTACATTTAAATCTGCTAACAAATGCTTGAAATAAATCACCTCGTTGCACAATTCACTCAATGCGGCATACTCGGATTCCGTTGATGACACACTTACAACGTCTTGCTTGCGTGACCGCCAGCTGATTAAAGCTCCACCGACCATTATGACTAGTCCTGTGACAGATTTTCTATCTGGCAAATTTCCCCAGTCACTATCACAGTAGCAACTCAACGTTTCATCCTCTGAAGAATTTAATTGTAACATATAGCCAATTGTCTGTTTGAGGTATCTCAGAACTTGTTTTACCCCTTTCCAGGCATTTAGTGTGGGTTTTGAGACCAATCTACTTAATATGCCTACTGCGTAGCTAATATCAGGTCTGGACCACTGTGCTAGATACAATAAACTTCCAATTACAGAATGATATACATCAGGATGTTCAAATTCAGGACTCTCATCTGTATGAAGTGTTTTTATGAAACCTGGATCCATAGGCACCACTGCCCCTTTGCAATCCTGCATCCTGTATGTAGTCAGTAGTTGTTTAACTTTGTTCTGCTGACTAATTAGGCAGCTGCCATCTTGGGCCCAGCACACTTCCAACCCTAGATATGTCCTAACCGGGCCTAAGTCTTTCATTTTGAACTTACTGGACAATTGCTTGGCAAACCTTTTAGTTTGTTTATCTGTTTTGCAAGCATACAATACATCATCTACATAAATCAGACAAAACTCTTGATCACTGCCTGTACCACGTACATAAACACAATTGTCAGCTGTACTCTGCTTGAAACCAAATGACACTAAGGCCTCATGGAAACATTTGTTCCAAGATCTTGCAGCCTGTTTGAGACCATATAGAGCTTTGTTTAATTTCAACACTCTATTGGAACCTGTCTCATAACCAGGCGGTTCGGCTAGATACAGGTCTTCTGATATTGATGCATGTAAATATGCAGTCTGGATATCAAAATGGTTTAACAGGAGTTTTCTCTTTGCTCCAAGCGTTAGAATCAGCCTTACACTGTCCCCCTTAGCAGTAGGGGAAAAAGTCTCGTCATAATCTTTTCCAGGCCTCTGAGAGTATCCTTGAGTCACTAAACGAGCTTTGTATTTGTACTCTCCTGTCACCAGTGGTTTAAGTTTGTACACCCACCTGCAGCCTACAATCTTTGCCCCCTCAGGCGCTGCTACTGGTGTAAAGACCTTGTGCTCATTCAGAGAGGACATCTCTTCCTCCATTGCCTGTTTCCAGCGCTCTGCCTCCTCTTTTGGTAACTTTAACACCTCCTGAAAACTCTTGGGCTCTGCAATTACACTAAACACGTTTGCAGTATCTGGAGAAAAACGCACTGGAGGCACTCCTTTGTTTTGCCTTTTAGATCTTCTGGGAGAAAATTTTTCTTCTGGCCCACTTTCCTCCTCAGAACTACGACCTCTCTTTTGTTGCTTAGCAACTGGTCTCTGGCTAACTCCACTTTCTTGAGAGCTCTTATCTGAACTTTCCTCCCCCTCAGACTCTGACTCCCTGTGTCTACCTTCAGAGTCATGAAGCTCCTGGGAAGGTTCAAACCAAACCTCAGTATTGGCATGTAGTCTCTCCCAGCCACTATGTTCACAAAAACTGGCATTCCTGGAGATCACAATGCCATTTGTCCCTTCAGCAAAGCGGAAACCTTTTCCCAGCTCCTGATAACCCACAAACACTAACTGTTTGGTCTTAGGATCTCCCTTCCTTCTCATTTGTTTTGGAATTAATACCCAGGCTTTTGATCCAAACACATGCAAATGGTCAATTTTGGGTTTTTTCTGAAACAATTTAAAGTACGGAGTTGTACCTATTGTTTGATGAAAGAGCCTATTTTGGAGATAACACGCGGTGAGCATGCTCTCCCCCCAATAAGACATGGGCAAATCAGCATCATCAAGCATGGCAAACATCATATTTTGTAAAGATCTGTTTTTTCGCTCTGCAACGCCATTCTCCTCTGGGGGAAAAGCGTTCGTTTTTCTATGCCCAATGCCACGCTTTTGTAACCAATCTCTAAAAGCATTTGACATAAATTCGCCACCTCTGTCCGTCTGAATCCTTCTGAGTTTAATGGACAGAAATCGTTCCACAGATGCCACCCAGCCTTTAAACTTAGTGAACACGTCACCCTTATTCTTCATGGGAAAAACCCAAGAATAACGTGTGGCGTCATCCACAATTGTTAGTGAAAAACGCGATCCACCCCTGCTTACAGCAAATGGACCAATTACGTCCATGTGAACCAGCTGTAGCGGTGACTCACTAACTCTGTCACTTCTGGGGTAAGAGACTCTGTGGGTTTTAACCTTTTTACAAACATTACAATCAAGGTACTTGTTACAACTCTTTAAATTACCCCCATCAGCCAATTCAGACATTTTTAGTACACTTTTCCAGCCAGCATGCCCCAATTTCCTATGCAATAAGTGCACACAGTTGTCATGTATAGCTTTGTTGTTCACTGCAGGCTGAGATATACTGACTACTGCTGCAGCTTGAGATCCTGCTTTAAGCCAAAACAAGCCTCCCTCTGACTTAGCAGTGCCTAAAATCTCACCAGCCTTCTTAATGATGCAACTGTCTCCTTCAAAATACACTTTAAACCCAGCTTTTAGCAAACAATCTACAGACATCAGATTGCTCCTTAATGAAGGCACATAAAGTACATTTTGCAGACATTCACGAAGACAAGGAACAAAAACTGCACCCCCTGAAATCACTTCGGAAGTACTTCCGTCTGCTAGAGCCACCTGGCTGCGCTGTGCTGAGTTCTTGGAAACAAACAAGTCATCTGAGTTTACGATGTGGCGAGATGCTCCCGAATCGACCACCCAGACCGCTTGTTTCTCATCAGCAATCTTGACCTCGCCGGTCACCAGCTGAGCCGACTGTTTTCGTTTGAAGAATTTCTTTTTCCACTGCTGCTGCTGATCTCGTCTCTGCTCCTGCACCGGCCACTGAGACTTGACCAACTCCGGACATTGTCGTTTTAGATGCGCTGAGGACCCACATCGGAAACAACGCCTAACAGCAAACGCTGACTCCTCACCGGTACGCTGCTTTTGCTTCACCTCTGGCACGGCATGAGAACTCCTTCCAAACCGCCCGCCTGTAGAAGCCTCTGCAGCCAACGACCTTTCTTGCCTCTTCTGCCATTCTTCAATCAAACGCCCAGTAACGTAACTGACTGATAAATCACGCTCCTGTATGCCTTCTAGAGACAAAACTAAATTATCCCAGCTTTCCGGGAGAGAACTCAAAATAATAGCCACCTTCTCCTGCTGGTCTAACGCACAGTCTCTTTCCTGTAGCGCAGCAAACTTTAACTGTAAACTGTGTAGGTGTTCCTGCATTGTAACCCCAGGCTGTAACATTGCCTTGTACAATGCCTTGCGAATGAACAGCTTGGAAACCGCTGTCTCACGCACATGGAGTTCTTTAAGTGCTTGCCACACACCTCTAGCTGTCTTGATTCCCCTCACATACGGCAACTGGGAATCTTCAAGCCCCAAGACAATTGTGGCCCTTGCTCTTTGGTCTTTATCGAGGTCTTCATCATCAGGCTTCGCAGGAAACTTACTCACCACTTGCCAGAGACGATCCCTCTGCAGCACTGCCTGCATGCGTTCCAACCACAGCAAGTAATTGGAGTCATTCAGACGCTCAAAAGCCATCTGAACTGGTTGTGAGGCCATCTTGAGAGCGATGTCCCTGGAACCCGGAACCAGCTACTCACGACCACCGAGAGAGAAAACAGGAACCACAGCACCCAGCACTCACACGCTGCAGCTGTTGTCCTTCTGTCCGCTGCGTCACCAGCTCACCACGGTCAGGAACCAGCCAGGAACAACAACTTCTGGAACTACTGGAACCAACGCCGTTGATGCTGACACCACCGCAACTCAGGCTGGCAGCACAATACCCATAACCTCTTGGAACTTTGAAGTGTCAGGCATAGCCCTATTGGCTTTAGCCCAAACGTAGCAGAGTTTTCCTGCACAGCGAAGAAGCTAGTTGCGGCAGTAATGACTAGTCAGCTAGACTCAGAATAACTATTTACAGGATTTATTAAAAAGGAGAAAATAAAACCAGCAGAGTTTCTGCATACAAATAAAAGCAAAATAAATCCTCTCTTTTCTCTCTCTCTCAAAACCATACACAGCACTTCTACTCCTAACACACCTCACTCTAACTGAGCTAGCAATCCCTAGTTAAGAGTTGAATGCTGGTCGTTAACCAATCAGAGTAAGCAGTTTCTAGGTCAAGCAGACCTTGGCTTTCTGCCAAGAGCAAATTGACACGGCCTTGAGTTAATTGTGTGAAGCCAGAATCTGTAAGTTTCCATGAGAATCAATTAACAGAAACTGAACAGTTATATGGTCTCGGCGGCCGCTCCCAGTCACCAGTCTAGCTGCCGCATTCTGGATTAGTTGTAGTTTCCGAGTCACCTTCAAAGGTAGCCCCACGTAGAGTGCATTGCAGTAGTCCAAGCGGGAGATAACCAGAGCATGCACCACTCTGGCGAGACAGTCTGCAGGCAGATAGGGTCTCAGCCTACGTACCAGATGGAGCTGGTAAACAGCTGCCCTGGACACAGATTTGACCTGTGCCTCCATGGACAGCTGTGAGTCCAAAATGAGTTTGACCAAACTGGGGAGGCAGTGGAAGACAGGAGTGCCTGGCATGTTCTGGTCCATGGGGTCACGAAGAGTCGGACACAACTAAACAACAACAAGAAGAATTGGAAGGAACCCTGAGGGTCATCCAGCTGAACCCCTGCAAAGCAGAAATCACAACAGAAGCATCCGTGATAGATGACCATCCAACCTCTGCTTAAAAACCATAATAATAATAATGTGAATAATCAGTATTTGCTTGAAATGGTTAGTGAGCAAGATTTCAGCTCATAATGTCCATCTCCTTTATCTCATTTTGAATTTAATGGGTGGCGTGGCGTGGCCTTTTCTCATGCAGGATTTCAGCCAATCAGCTTTATAATTGCTACACACCTTGTAAATGGAGCTATTCTCCACAGGGGGTTGGAGATGGTGACTCTGCACACGCTCTTCTCCTTTGTTTTTAAATCACTCGCATTTTGTTTCAGATGGGGTTTATGAGGCTTCCCTTTTGCTCTGCTAATGATTTGTTGTTCAATTGTGTCTCATCCGGCTATTATCTTCAAAGCGCCTTGAGATGCAGCACATGAAAGCTGCTCTCACAAGTGGTTTATGGAACGGAATGAGAATTCAGGTATCAACAGGCTGCGATTAATGGGCCTGCACTAAATAATCAGAGTGTTCCTTCCTTCCTTGAAATCAGCAGCGGTGTCAGGCATCCAGGAATGGAAAACCTGCAAACAAATGTCGTACATGAGGTGGATATAAACCTTGCTGATGTCCAGGTCACGCATTTCACCTGCCTTATAAGAGCTGATTGGTGACATTATTTGTCAACATATGAGATGAGAGCTGTAGGCAGTGAAATAACAGAGCCATTATCACCCACTGCAAATCAAAAGAAACTACTGTCATCTTCCAAAGGGGAAGATAGTGGAACCATGCCATCACTCCTGATTTTAACTGACATTGATTGGCAAGTGAAATTAAAGCCTCCTCAAGCCCTGCTGAAGCTAGGGTTAAACTACACTCTTGTTGTAAGACTAGGCGCAGGTGGCGCTGTGGTCTAAACCACTGAGCCTCTTGGGCTTGCTGATCAGAAGGTCAGCGGTTTGAATCTCCGCAATGGGGTGAGCTCCCTTTGCTCTGTCCTACCTTTTGCCAATCTAGCAGTTTGAAAGCACACCAGTGCAAGTAGATAAATAGGTACTACTGCAGCAGGAAGGTAAAACGCATTTCTGTGCGCTCTGGCTTCTGTCACAGTGTTCCGTTGCACCAGAAGCAGTCTAGTCATGCTGGCCACATGCGACCCCATAATCACTTTTGACTGGACTTAACCATCCAGAGGTCCTTTAACTTGACCTTTACATTTCCAACCCCCCCCCCCCCCTGACACTTGCGTATGCTGTTTGGGGCTGTTGAAAGTCATATTTGCTACCTGTATTTTAATGAACATTGGGAGACACAAGCATAATGTCCTGAACCCCTGGCCTACCTGGCAGTAAGTCAGTATGTCAAATTCCCAGTCCAGGGTCAATCCAGGTGTCCAAAGTCCAAAACAGAGCACCGTCCTACAGAGATCTGGAACATCCAATGTGAGAGTCAGGGACTGGGCAGGTGAGGAGGAGAAGTGGGGACCAGGAACCTTGCAGTCAGGGGCCAGATGATGGGAGTATGGAGCCAAAATTATATCATTTGTGCTAGATTCTACAAGGAGGTTCTTGGGCTCTTGTGCAGGTCTTAGCCTTTGTAGGAAGAATGGGAAGACCTGTGGCCTATGGGATTTGCTGGACTACAACTCTCATGAACTCAAAGCCACACACAGGTTCCCCATTTATCCATGAATTCAAAAACAGATGCCATGAAGTATAGCTGAATTTCTAAATTAGAGGTCAGTCTGGTATGTAAATCTTTCCCTGTCTGTAGACAATAACTAACGTGCAGAGAATATTTTTTTGCGGAGGGAGAGGGTTAGAGAGGAAAAAGCAATGGCACTCTGCACATGTGAAAAGGCACACTTCCCTAAGCACATGCTGTACAAATCTTACGGTGATGAGAAAAGCAAGGTTGAAAATTGCAGCCCTACCAAGTCAAAGAATTATCAGCTGCCGCCCGTCCAAGTCATGAAAACATATAAATAAGGAATAGGGAATCTGTGGCCCTCCAGATCTTATTGGACTAGAACTCCCATCAGCCCTGGCCAGTATGGTCCATGAGGGTTGGTAGAAAAGCCTCAGTAAATTCAAGGACATATAAAGTGTGAGGGGGACAGGCAAGAGAGTGTTTGAGATCTTGAGATGGTTTGTTGTTGTTTTTTAATTGCCTGACATTTCTGGTGGAAGGGCTGTGTCTCAGTAATTCCCGTAGACCAGCCCCCATGGACCTGGACCCCACAAAGCTCAAATGTTGCCTCTCCCTTTATCAGCCCCCACACCAACTCTGGTCATCTGGCTAGACCCAAATATGTGTTTCAAACATGTATGAAAACCAGAGTGAACAGAATCAGTGCCTTTAGAGGTGTCATTTCCCTTCTTTGCTGTCTCATTTCTTCCATTTGGTCTTTGATGATGCAGATTAACCTCTCCATTTTCTTTTGGAGTAATATATCTAATCCTGTGTTCTTTCTTTTTCTTTCTTTTGGATTGGATCCACAGTTCCCCTTCCTCTGATGGATGCCACTTTCTTTCCTGATGGGAATCTTCCTTGGATGCATGTGGTCCTTCTGATGAACAAGAAATGCTCCTTCCAACAGAGAAAGAGAACGTTTGGATCCAAGCCATCATATTTTGACTTGTTCTTAAGCTGCCTTGAGGCTTGGATGAACAATTCATTGAATCGATTTAAATAAATACTTAAAATAAGAATTCAGGAAGAAAGGCAATACCATAATCAATCATTTTAAAGCTGGAAACATTTCTTTAATTAATTAACCACAAAGATCCTTCTACTACTGATGTAACTGATTCTCTCAGCTTGCAATAAAATTGTGTATGTGGCTATGTGTTCTCAGAATAAAGGAGTTATTTGCAACATTTCAATAAGACTGCCCTTATGTTTTTCAGGAGGATAGATTTGTCAGTCATTTACTAGGGTACTAATTAGGAATTTGTTGGTATCACCCATATTGGTCAAAGGTGTACCATTGCTTCAGCTACAACATACTCTTTGAGCTCAATATGGTGGGTTTCAGTTGCTTGATGGACTCCTTGGTTTTGCCACAATAGGTAGGGAGTGTGGTCAAGGAGAGAAAAGGAAATGGGGTTGTGGTTCACTGAGTTGTTGAAGGGACACCGTGTCACCTACCAGACATCAACGGCCAGCTCAAGTGGATGAAGAAGGAAATGACTTTTGGTTCCTAGAAGCTTCACCCATCTGACAGGAATAGAACAGGTAAGAAATGGAGCAAACTAGCGCTTCCCAGCTCAACGTTTCGTGAGTGGAAAAGGAAGGGCATGGACCAGTCAATCCTCTGATCCAGAAGCCAGAGTGAGGTTTCCTCAACAGGAAACAGAGGTGGTCATTCCATTGCCTCCCCTAAGGAAGGATATCCCCAGCGTTCAAGCAGGTCACTCCTAGCTTATTGCAAGACACTTGTGGTTAATTAATAAAAAGTTGGCTCTTTGGTCCATTGTTGTGTCTTATGCCAACTTTCTGGGGTATGGGGGAATTTATTCTTGTAGATCAAATATTACATATGTGCAGAACAGATGTCTGTCTGGCCCACAGTAAAATGTGGCATTTGAGGGTGTACGCTGGTGTACCTTGCTCACCAATGCTATGAAACCCTAGAGACATCAAAAAGTGTCCAAAACCTGCAAACCGGGTGGTTTTGTAATCTTTCCTTGCAGTTCTAGTCTAATAGAAGCAGAAGTCCACACTTGCATCTTCTTGATCCTTCAGAAGCCATCACTCCTTGTCCTCCAGGTTGGACAGAGCCAAGACGGCATAATTCTGCAATTGTTTGCGCTCATCCAGGTTATACTGCAGCTTCTCCAGCAGCTCAAAGTAGCGGAAGAGGGCGTCACGGGGCCAAATGACCTGCTCGTCATTTTCAGCCTCGTATAGCCCTGGCAGGTTCTTGTGGACATATGTTTCCCAATCCAGTGACCCAGCCTCGACTTCTGGTATGCTGTATATTGTGGATGGCCCCATGCTCATTCTGTCCTGCCCCTGGGGTGAGCTGTACTTCTTTTCCAGCAGTTCCAGCTTAAATTTGTCAGCTTTCTGCTGAGTCTCAATCTGCTTCATTTCTTCACTCAATTCATTCCGAATGGTCTGGAAATTGGTGACCATGGTGGCCACCATGAGGTTTCTGAAGATGAATGCCCCAATGAGGAGCCACAAGCAGATAAACAAGCCACTGATTGCTTTGTTTATCTCTGGGACCTTCCACGTGTCCTGCAGCAGAGCATACCAATGGTCCATGGTGAAGAGAATGAAGATGGTCACCAGTGAATTGGGCATGTCTTGAAAATACATGTTGTACTCTAGGTCGTCCAGGTTTGAGCGAGTGTAGCCCTCAAAGAAGAAAATGCCTGATACGGCAAAAATATAGAAGAAGAAGACGAGGAGCACCAGGATGAAGCTCATGGCTTTCATTGCTTTGAAGAGGGCCATAATGAGGATCCGGATTTGCCGGAGTCTAGGGAAGAGCTTTAAGCATCGCAGCACACGGCAAACCTGGAGGAAGTATGTGACGGCCTTGCTGTGTTTCTTTTCAACGAGGAATATCAACTCAGGGATAAAGGATATGATGGTGACTGTGCAGTCAAAGACATTCCAGGAGCTCTTAAAATAATCCTGAAAGCTAACAGCCCAGTTCAGCCCAATTTCCACCAAAAAGATGAGGACAATGACCCAGATGATCACCTCCATTGCTATCTTCATTTTCACAAAGTGGTCCTCCAACTTGTCCCTTATCTCTACTAAGATCATGAGGACCACCATGTTCAGGCAGATGAGGAAGATCATGAAGACTTTGAAGATTTGGCTGTTCAGGACTGAATAAGCCCACATGGCGACAGGGGGCCAGCGGCTGCAGCGCACGCGGATACGGTTTCGGCAGCGTTTTTCTCGCGTGATCATGACATTCCGTTTGGGCGCAACATTGAAGCGCACCAGCTGGTGATGGTCTGTGAGCATTATCTTCTTTAGCTTCCGATGGTCCAGGAAATCTCGTATGTTATGGCGTGGAATAGCACTGCCTAGCCCCCGTAGATAGTCAATCAGATAGAAAGTGTAGATCAGCTTGGAGCGGATGGCATCTGCTCGGGGATGCAGTTCAAAGGGTACTTCATTTGTCTCTTTGGAAGCTTGTGATGAGGGTGGCTGGTCCTCCATGACTCCTGCTGGCTCCTCCTGGTACGGCCCAGAGGAGATTGGAAGGTTCTTCATACAGCATAATAGACACTCAGTGGTGACCTCACAGTTGAGAGTATTCTCCTGGAGCAGTCAGAGCATTCCACTAGCCTGATTCTATTGGTATTCCTAGGACTGCAGTTCTTAGGATCAATGCATGCAAGTTATATAATGGAATGCAGACATGAGTCAGTATATTGTCTAACTGCAGTGGTCCATGCACTGGTAACCTTGAGGCTTGATTATTGCAATGCACTTTATGTGGGCTACCCCTGTATCTGCTTCAGAACCTGCAGCTAGTGCAGAATGCAGTAGCCAAACTAATTACATGACTAAACTACTGGCAATATGTTGCTCCTCTGCTGTGGCAGCTGTACTGGTTGCCAGTTTCTTTTTCTGGACCAGGTTCAAGGTGTTTGTGTGAATTTCCAAAGCCCGAAACAGCCTAAGCAGAAAGGACCATCTGATCCCTTATGCTTCACCTCTGATGGGCACTTCTTGTAGTTCCCCACAGCCCTGGAGTTCAATTAGCCCTTGCTAGGGAATATTTATTGTGGCAGAGTCTGACCTGTGGAGCCTAGACGTCTGGCAGGAACCTTCCCTGCCTTCTTTCAGATGCCTTCTACAGAGCTGTTCTACAATGAAACGCACAACATACATACATACATACATACATACATACATACATACTGTTATTCATATGCAACCTTTCCATAATTAAAACCATGTTCAAGGCCGCTTACAATGTGGGGAAAAAAATACATAATTACAATTATAACAAAAGTGGTCACAAACAACATAAACAATAAAACATCAAAAGTTTGCAACCAAATTGGGGGGGGGGGATCCACATAAATCATAATATCATCCAAAATAAAGATACAAAAATAAATGTCAATAACAGCAGCAACCATCCTCCAGCAATCTACCTAAACAATTCACCAGCCCAAGAATCTATTCTGCAGCCTCAGCTTTTGTAGTTGGAGTCAGTCAGGGCTCTGCCCTCTTAGCCCAGGTGGAAAAAGGCTTGCAAGGCAGGGAGGAGGAGGAGGAGGGGGAGGAGGAGGAGGAGGAGGAGGAGGAGGAGGAGGAGGAGTTTGAATTTGATATCCTGCTTTATCACTGCCCTAAGGATTCTCAAAGCGGCTAACAATCTCCTTTTCCCTTCCTCCCCCACAACAAACACTCTTTGAGGTGAATGAGGCTGAGAGACTTCAGAGAACTGTGACTAGCCCAAAGTCACCCAGCACCTACATGTGGAAGAGCAGGCAATCAAACCCGGTTCAACAGATTACAAGTCCACCGCTCTTAACCACTACACCACACTGGCAGGTCTTTCAGGTCTCATAGCCAAGATGCTCTACTTCAGAAGGTGGGGTACCTTCATTGAAGGTTTTTAAGCAGAGGTTTAAAAAAAAACAAAAAACAAAACTTTCAGGACCAGTGTTATATGGTCTCAGCGGCTGCCCTCAGTCATCAGTCTAGCTGCCACATTCTGGATTAATTGTAGTTTTTGGGTCACCTTCAAAGGTAGTCCCATGTACAGCGCATTGCAATAGTCCAAGCAAGAGTAACCAGAGCATGCACCAGTCTGGCGAGACAGTCAACGGGCAGGTAGGGTATCAGCCTGTGTACCAGATGGAGCTGGTAGACAGCTGCCCTGGATACAGAATTGACCTGTGCTTCCATGGACAGCTGTGATTCCAAAATGACTCCCAGGCTGTGCACCTGGTCCTTCAGGGGCATAGTTACCCCATTCAGGACCAGGGAGTCCTCCACACCAGCCTGTCCCCTGTCCCCCAAGAACAGTACTTCTGTCTTGTCAGGATTCAATCCATTAGCCACCATCCATCCTCCAACCGCCTTCAGACACTCATACAGGACCTTCACTGCCTTCACTGGTTCCAATTTGAAAGAGAGGTAGAGCTGGGTATCATCTGCATACTGATGAACACCCAGCCCAAACCCCCTGGTGATCTCTCCCAGCAGCTGCATGTAGATGTTGAAAAGCATGGGGGCCAGAAACCCTGAGGGACCCCACAAGTGAGAGCCCAGGGGTGTGAACACTCATCCCCCCCCCACCACTTTCTGAACACAGCCCAGGAGGAAGGAGCAGAACCACTGTATAACAGTGCACCCCGCTCCCAGCCCCTCTAGACGGTCCAGAAGGATGTTATGGTCAATGGTATTCAAAAGCCGCTGAGAGATCCAACAGAACTAGGAAACAGCTCTCACCTTTGTCCCCAGCCTGCCGGAGATCATCGACCAGTGCGACCAAGGCAGTTTCAGTCGCATGGTGAGGCCTGAATCCATAGTGGAGTCTATCTCTTACCGAATCTGAGCGACTTTATCGGCAAAAAACTTTGCAAAATCATTGCAGGAGATAATGTGGCCACTACTGGGCCCCGATGGAGCAGGTGGTTCCACTAAATTGTGAACCACCTGAAAGAGTCTCCTGCTGCTGTTTTCTGCAGATGCAATAGAGGCAGTGAAGTAAGTCTTCTTCGCCGCTGCTATCGCCACTTGGTAGGCTCAACATTGAGCTCTAACCCGTGTCCGGTCAGCTTCAGGATGAGTTATCCGCCACCAGCACTCTAGCCGTCTCAGCAATTGTTTCATTGCCCTCAGATCCGTGGAAAACCACGGGGCTGTATAGGGAAGCTTTTTAGTGTTTAATGTTAAGTTTTTATAAATGTTGGAAGCTGCCCAGAGTGGCTGGGTCAGCCTAGTCAGATGGGTGAGGTATAAATAATAAAGTTATTGTTGTTGTTGTTATGGAACAGGACATCCCTATTTCCATCAGAGAAATGTTGGAGGGTATAGAGAAGGCTTCTAGTATCATTTGAATGTCACTGAAAAGCTCTCCTGCAGAATGCAGTTAAATAAGGGCTAAAGAAGTCTTATAATGTGAAATAGTGTCTGTGTGTCATGAGTGGTCTAATAAAGGGTTTCTGTGAACCCAAAGAGCTCTTCCATGGAGGATGCCTGGTGCAACTCTACATGACTGCCTGCTCTCCTCTGGGCTCTTTATGGGGCAGACCTCACTATGTCACTGCAAGAGCCACTGTTCTGGGTGTGCCTGCTAACTAGAAGGAGACAAGTTTATCTTTCACTCACTTCACTGCAGAGTTGCAGCAGAATAACGAGATCTCTAAGGAGACCATTGAGTCTCTGGATGAGTCATTGGTCTGAGCATGCCTCTTTGAAAGAAGAAAACATGTCCAGAACCAGCCACTCATGCAGAAACAAAGAAAAAATAGAGGTCTACTGGAGGCAAGTGATTCTCATACAGTTTAGAAAACAGGTCAGAGTATTTTTAAATGTGGCAAACGATCAGAAATCATGGCCTAGGTGGGTCTTCTTCAACTTTGGATCCCCAATTCCAATCATCCCTGACCAGACCCTCCAAGTGTCCCTATTTTCCAGTGATGTCCCTGATTTGAAGAAGCCATCCCAGTTTCTCTCTCTTTTTTTTTTTTTTTTGCAAACATAATTTTATTGATTTTAAACCATAACAAACAAAAATAAAAATATTTACATCTTGTTATCACAAATTTCTTTCTTTAAGACTTCCTTCAGCTTCCCCACAAATCATCCGTGCCCTTATTTGAAAAGTTTACGCAAATCCTGGTTTATATTGACATTATTTTCTCTTTTCTTCCTTTCTCTTTAGACAATATTCCTACTTTTTCACAGAGCCTTTTTAAACCCAACTAGCGTTATCTGACCTTCACTTATGTTATCCAGATATTCCACAAATTTCCCCCAGTCATCAATGAACCTTTGGTCTTTTATATATCTAATTTCCCCCGTCAATCTGTCCATCTCCGCGTAGTCTAACAATTTTGTTCTCCATTCCTCATCCCAGTTTCTCATTTGATCCCAGAATGTCCCGCTTTTCCTTAGGATGTCCCTATTTTCATTGGAGAAATGTTGGAGGGTATGGAATTATCCAACCCCTGAGCCATCTTAAGGCAATCCTATATAGGGAAGGGTTTTTTTAACGTTTAATGTTTTATTATGTTGTTGTTGTTTTTATGTTGGAAGCTGCCCAGAGCGCTGGGGCAACCCAGTAAGATGTGTGGGATAAAAATAGTAAAATTATTATTGTGGAATGGTGCATCCCTATTTTCATCGGAGAAATGTAGGAAGGTGTTATGTACTGGGAAACCCAGCCAGATGGGCAGGGTACAAATAATAAATTATTATTATTATTATTATTATTATTATTATTATTATTATTATTATTATTACTGAGTTGAATAGGATCCAAAATGCAGCAGTCTGATTGGTCAGCGTGAGCCACCCAATCCAACTCCAGGGGGAAGTGAATCCGCAAGCTGATTGGCCTACAGAAGAATCCCAAAATTAGCCAATCACGTGGGGCCAGTTGTCTAAATAATGTATATAAAGCAGATATTTTGGGGGGAAATTCCATTCCTCACTACTATGAGCTGAATAAAGAGCATGAAATCCACACTCGACTCCGAGTATATTTCAGAAGGTATGTCTGATTATTGACTAAGCTAGCTGGGGTTGATGGGAGCTACAGGCCAACAGCACTGGAGAACACAGGTTTGAAAACCCTCTCCTTGATTTTGTTGTCGTTGTTGTTTAGTCATTTAGTCTTTGTAACCCCGTGGACCAGAGCACGCCAGGCACTCCTGTCCTGCACTGCCTCCCACAGTTTGGTCAAACTCATGCTGGTAGCTTTGAGAACACTGTCCAACCATCTCATCCTCTGTCGTCCCCTTCTCCTTGTGCCCTCCATCTTTCCCAACATCAGGGTCTTTTCCAGGCAGTCTTCTGTTCTCATGAGATGGCCAAAGTATTGGAGCCTCAGCTTCAGGATCTGTCCTTCCAGTGAGCACTCAGGGCTGATTTCCTTCAGAATGGATAGGTTTGATCTTCTTGCAGTCCATGGGACTCTCAAGAGTCTCCTCCAGCACCATAATTCAAAAGCATCAATTCTTCAGCAATCAGCCTTCTTTATGGTCCAGCTCTCAATACTTCCTTTCAAAGATTGAGTGTGGAATTTGATGCAGCTGCAGCACAGGGACGCTAGGGGGTGTAAAGCCTTAACATTCAAGAAGCAATATCCTTTTAGATTTTTGTGTCATGAATCTCAGAGGGTGTGGGGCGAAGGAGAGACGTGCCATCAGCTGCCTCCTATTACAGATGCTGCTGGCTTTGGGTTTTGCTTAAAAGCTTTCTCTTTTCGAATCCCATTACAACTCTATGCAGGCCATTAGTTAATTAAGTGAAGCTACCAGAGTCTTTGATTGTCTGAATCTGTCATTACTCTTGGCCAGCCACCTTTGGGGATTTACCTTCCTCCACACAATCAGGAAATGTGGAAAGCAAATACAAAAACCAGGCGACAAAACCCAGCAAGAAAATGAATTCCTCTTGGGACGGAGCCAAATCTGTCTCCTTCTGCCAAGTACATTAAATCACTAGGTGCTCTCTTCCCTCCCCCACAAGACACAGTGACACTGGCAGCCTCTTGAGTAAAAGGGAACAATGAACTCATTACCGAACCCAGTTATTTTTGTAGCCTCCTCAGTATGATCAAAATGGACATCGGGTTCTTTTACCCTACAGTCCAGGAATTCTGCTTCTCCACCCCCATCATCCAGCCCAGACACTGAGTTCCTCCTCCAAGGGTCTTCTGGCGGTTCCCTCAGTGCGAGAAGTGAGGTTACAGGGAACCAGGCAGAGGGCCTTCTCGGTAGTGGCTCCCTCCTTGTGGAATGCCCTCCCTTTGGATGTCAAGGAAATGAACTGCTATCTGACTTATAGAAGACATCTGAAGGCAGCCCTGTTTAGGAAAGTTTTCAAGGATTGATGTTATGCCTTTAAATGTGTTGTAAGCTGTCCAGAGTGGCTGGGGAAACCCTGCCAGCTGGGTGGGGTATAAACAATATCATCATCATCATCATCATCATCATCATCATCATCATCATCATCATGTTACTGAACTGCAAGTGAAGGGTGGAAAGCTGGGGTGGCTAACATTTCCTTGATGAAAATAGGGATGTCCTATTCAATAATAATAATAATAATACCACAAACATCTGACTAGGTTGCCATTTAAACAAATAATGTGGGACATCCAGGGATCAAATCAGAATCTGGAACAGCTTCTGTAAAACTGTGACTGTCCCTGGAGAACAGAGACACTTGAAGGGTCTGCAATGGCTAACCCTCCCAGTGTCACACACCATCAGCTTGTTTTCTCCATCTCCAGAGGTTACGTCTCAAACCCATGGCTTCAAGTTAAAGAAAGGAGATTCTGATTAAACATCAGGGGGGGGGGAATTCTCACAGGAAGAGCTGTTCAACAGCTGTGGACTCTCCTTCCTTGGTGGTTTTTAAGCAGATGTTGGACAGCCATCTGTCATGGATGCTTTCGTTGAGATTCCTGCCTTGCAGGAGGTTGGACTAGATGACCCTTAGGGTACCTTCCAACTCTACAATTCTACCAGAAGCCATCTGGGTTTCTGATTTGATTCCAGTGTTGGAATTCTGCCTCGGGTCAGAGGAATGTGCCACAGCGCAGGCACCGGCAGATATTCCTTGACGACCTCCCCGCTGCTACTCCCGGCAGATAAGCAGCTAGGTCTCAGCGATTCTTCTCAGATGTGTGAGAGGAACACACCGTTCTTCCTCTCTCCCCTTTGGTGTCCCCCAGGGAGGGGAAAGAAGCAGACAGAAATCTATTTACATTTTTTATTCCTGTCTTTCATATCAGTACAGAGAAACATGTCTGCACTCCACAGCAGTAAGAATAAACTCCACCCATGTACTTCCAGTACGGGTCATATGACACACACACTGAGCTAACATCCGGTGCTCAGTACAGAATGGACTGCCCCTTTGTTCCCATGGCAACAGTCACAAACATCCTGTTTGGCTTTCCAGCCACAAGCAGGTGCCTTAGCCTTTGCTTGAGCCGAAGAAGAAGAAGAAGAAGAAGAAGAAGAAGAAGAAGAAGAAGAAGAAGAAGAAGAAGAAGAAGAAGAAGAAGAAGAAGAAGAAGGAGAAGAAGAAGAAGAAGAAGAAGAATGCTTGCTGCAGCATTGGTGCTTTATGATAACATCCAGAATGTCCCGCTTTGCCTTAAAAAACTCTTTTTTCATTGGAGAAATGTTGGAGGGTATGGAGTAATGCAACCCCCAAGCCGAGGAGATAAGTAACTATACAACCTTTAGAAGATATCTGGAGGCAGACTTGTATAGGGAAGTTGTTGATGTTGAATGTTTTATTCTGTTTTTTATACATGTTGGAAGCCGCCCAGAGGAGCTGGGGTAACCCAGTCAGGTGGGTGGATGGATATGTAAATAATAAAATGAGTAGTAGTAGTAGAAGTAGTAGTAGTAGTAGTATCATCCTCATCCTCATCCTCATCATGGAATAAGATGTCCCTATTTTCATCAGGGACATGGGTGGCGCTGTGGATTAAACCACAGAGTCTAGGACTTGCCGACCTGATCGGCGGTTCGAATCCCCCGTGACGGGGTGAGCTCCCATTGCTCGGTCCCTGCTCCTGCCAACCTAGCAGTTCGAAAGCACGTTAAAGTGCAAGTAGATAAATAGGTACCGCTCCGGAGGGAAGGTAAATGGCGTTTCCGTGCGCTGCTCTGGTTCTCCAGAAGCAGCTTAGTCATGCAGAGTCCAGAGGAGGGCAACCAAAATGGTCAAAGGCCTGGAAACGATGCCTTATGAGGAACGGCTAAGGGAGCTGGGCATGTTTAGCCTGGAGAAGAGGAGGTTAAGGGGTGATATGATAGCCATGTTCAAATATATAAAAGGATGTCACATAGAGGAGGGAGAAAGGTTGTTTTCTGCTGCTCCAGAGAAGCGGACACGGAGCAATGGATCCAAACTACAAGAAAGAAGTTTCCACCTAAACATTAGGAAGAACTTCCTGACAGTAAGAGCTGTTCGACAGTGGAATTTGCTGCCAAGGAGTGTGGTGGAGTCTCCTTCTTTAAGAAGAGGCTTGACAACCATATGTCAGGAGTGCTCTGATGGTGTTTCCTGCTTGGCAGGGGGTTGGACTCGATGGCCCTTGTGGTCTCTTCCAACTCTATGATTCTATGATTCTATACTGGCCACATGACCCAGAAGCTGTACGCCGGCTCCCTCGGCCAATAAAGCGAGATGAGCACCGCAACCCAAGAGTTGGTCACAACTGGACCTAATGGTCAGGGGTCCCTTTACCTTTAACTATTTTCATCAGAGAAATGTTGGAAGGTCTGGCGTCTGCTCTGCATGCAGAAACTCCCAGGTTCAGTTCCCAACACCTCCACATAGGACTGGGAATATCTCCTTCCTGCAACCCTGGAGAGTTGCTACCAGTCAGTGCAGACAACACTGAGTTAGATGGAGCAGTGGTCTGACTCAGTAGAAAGCAGATTCCTAGGCTCCTAGGTTTCAGCACAAAACTAGTCCAAAGTGGTACGAAGAGTGAGAAAGTTTCAGGGCCGTTCACCTTGCTATTTTGAGATGGGGACTTTTATTAGATTGGATTGTAGTTAGATTGGATTGTAGATCGAGCGACCTGTGGGCTAAAAATAATTTTCTCCCTGTGAGTGAGTGTGTGCAAAAGAGAGTGAGGGGGGTATTTCTGTTTTTAATCTCTTCTCCACAGAACAGAGAAGTGCTACAGTTCCTCCACAAAGCCCTCCTCTCCCGAGATGATATATGTTGCGCTGAATAAATGCAAGCCAAAGGCAACCATCGCAAACGAAGGAGCAAACTCTTCCTGACAAGTGACAATATGAGGTCCTCAGGCTCCCACTTATTATCGCAAGGCCCGGCAGATTTAGGAGCTGTGCCTCTCGAATGCAGCTCTCCAATAATCCCACTGACTCAATTGGCGAGCTTCTCTCCTTCGTCACTTTCTTCATTGCAATCCACCGGAAGCGACAGCCCAGAACGATCCTCTGCTTACTCACCTACCAAGTGTGGTTCAGCTTCTTGTCACCTAATGTTAGCTCAGCCAAGGAAGAGATCTTTTCTCAGGGCTTCTGCTTGCAAGCAACACGGCTCCATGCTTTTATTTTTGCCATCCTCTTAGAGTTGCTTTTTTCCCCCCCAATGGAAAGGAACACTCCATCAGTGGGTCGAGGAAATGTGGAGAAGCAGCCAGCAGAGAATGGAATCAAGGACTAGTTTTGAATTAACAGAGATTTAGTAGAGAATTAATTAAAACAAGTAAGCAGTGGAAGACAGGAGTGCCTGGCATGCTCTGGTCCATGGGGTCATGAAGAGTCGGACACAACTAAATGACTGAACAACAAAGCATCCGAAAGGGGAAATGTTGCAGTAATGGTTAACTTCACCTGCAATATCTGTTCCAGTTAGTGCAAAGAGATGACATTTCCAGGTACCCTAAATGACTGTGCGCTAGAACAGTTGGCCATGGAGTTGATATGGGGTAGGTGGGAAGCGGGTGGCCCTGTGGTCTAAACCACTTAGCCTCTTGAGCTTGCTGATCACAAGGTTGGCAGTTTGTATCCCCACAACGGGGTGAGCTCCCGCTGCTCTGTCCCAGCTCCTGCCAACCTAGTAGTTTGAAAGCACATCAAAGTGCTAGTAGATAAATAGGTACCACTCCGGTGGGATGGTAAACGGCATTTCTGTGCACTCTGGTTTCCATCACGGTGTTCTGTTGTGCCAGAAGCGGTTTAGTCATGCTGGCCACATGACCCAGAAAGCTGTCTGTGGACAAACGCTGGCTCTCTCATCCTGAAAGCACCACAACCCCATAGTCGCCTTTGACTGGACTTAACCGTCCAGGGGTCCTTTACCTTTACCTAGGGGTAGGTAATATATTGATATATCAGCCCAAACCACTTTGAAGTCCATATTGTGACCGGGCAATATCTTGCAAATCATGATGTGTATGTGGGGAAATGTGGGGGAAACCACAAAGTCAGCCAATGCTTCTCTTGATTCCTGCAGCCCCCATTAACTCTGCCAGCTCAGCTCTTCCCTGCCTCCTACAGGGAGCAGAGAATCACAAAAGCAGGCACCGGCAAAAAATCACAACACGGGGAAAACCGTGAAGCCAGCCAATGCCTCTACATGGCTCCATCCTTATTTCAGACATTGTGATATACTGGTATATCATGATGCTTAGCGGGTGAGCTATATCATGATGTCGGAAACCAGATATCAACCAGCCCTAGAGCTGACCACCAGAAGGGCAACCCAGGACCTGATGTGAGATTTCTGTTCTTGAACCAGTTGGGAGTAGTGGGTGGAGTGTTATTAGATTAAATATGGCCAATAGCCAAGAAAATCTGATACCGTTGCATTTATTCCCTAAATTAATCCATAGCTGTATGTTAGTTGCAATGATACACTTTTTTAAAAAAATGGACACTTCAGTAAATGCATCTTAGTACAGATTACCTGGCCGGAGAACAGCAATGCAAAATTTGGAGAAGTGCAGAATTCAAAGGATGGCTGAATTTGAAGGATGGTTTTTGCATTGCTTCGGAACATGTGAATGAGATAGTTTCGACTTTAAATGCAAACTGGACTGAAATCCCCCACCATTCTTGTCCGTAATGCTCTCCATAATGTCACCTCAGCAAGTCCTCCTAGCAGCTCCACACTGAGCTTTAAATAGCCTCTGATTACTAACAAACAAGGCTATTCTGCTCTCCTCTCTGAGCTCGATTTCTCCTTGATGGGAAAGGAGGGATATTCTGTTCAGTGTTGGCAAAACCACCATTCACACTTAATATCGGGATCCTTCTTTGTTTATTTTTTGTCCTTTCTTCAAGATTGTCTCCCCTCACCCACCCTACAAACATATCCACACTTAATTTCTCCTGCTTATCTGCCAAATGTTTTGGAAGGCCTCATCCATTGCTGCAATGGAATATGTTTCAGAGACTCCTTGGTTACCAAATCCAATCAGAGTTTGTAGCACCTAATGCCAGACTCGCCAAGTCTTTAATCATCAGGCATTGTTCTTTTCTCCTCTAGCCTTTCTCATCAAACTCTCCACATTAACGTTGTCATCTGCTAGGTTACTAAAAACAAAAAGGCAGGTTTTAGGCAGTAGAACAAACATGACTGAAAAAAGGGGAGCAACCAAACATGCCTTTTAAAGATTTTTTAGCTCTGGTCTCTAAGCTGGGAAAGAAGAACACAGAACTCTGTCTTACACTGAGTCAGGTCATTGATCTATCCAGCTCAGTCATGTTGATAGGAAGCAGCACCCCAAGATTTCAGGCAAGGAGTCCCTCCCAGACCTACCTGGAAATGCTGGTAAGCGAACCTGGGACCTTCTGCATGCAAAGCAGGTGCTCTTCCTCTGAGTTATAACACTTACAAAGAGGAGGGATGATAGAATTGGAAAGTTAGAAAGGAACACAAGGGGTCATCTAGCCCAACCCCCCAAAATGCAGGAATCTTTTGCCCATTGTGTAGCTTGAACCCACGACCTTGAGATTAAGAGTCTCATGCTCTATCCCAGAAAAAGGAAGAGCAATGTGACTTCATAAGAACATAAGTGTATAAGAAGAGCCCTGCTGGATCTGACCATTGGCCCATCTACTCCAGCAGCCTGTTCTCGCACTGGCAGATGGATACAAGAGTGCAATAAGGCGAGACTAACTAGGGGCGCGGGTGGCACTGTGGGTTAAACCACAGAGCCTAGGACTTGTTGATCAGAAGGTTGGCGGTTCGAATCCCCACAATGGGGTGAGCTCTCCTTGCTTGGTCCCTGCTCCTGCCAACCTAGCAGTTCGAAAGCACGTCAAAGTGCAAGTAGATAAATAGATACCACTCCAGTGGGAAGGTAAACAGCATTTCCATGTGCTGCTCTGCTTCTCCAGAAGCAGGTCAGTCATGCTGGCCACATGACCCAGAAGCTCTTCTCCAGAAGCAGGTCAGTCATGCTGGCCACATGACCCAGAAGCTGTACGCCGGCTCCCTCAGCCAATAAAGCAAGATGAGCGCCGCAACCCCAGAGTCGGCCACGACTGGACCTAATGGTCAGAGGTCCCTTTACCTTTACCTAACTAGCGAGGGATGCAGGGATGCGGGTGGCACTGTGGTCTAAACCAATGAATAATAATAATAATAATAATAATAATAATAATAATAATAATAATAATTTTATTTATACCCTGCCCTCCCCGGCCAGAGCCAATAAAATCGCAGTAAAAACAAAACAGGGGGAGAAGAGAAGGGGGAAAACCCATTTAAAATACAGGTTAAAATGCAATTTAAAATGCAGCCTCATTTTAAAATAGCCGATAAATCAAGACCATAAGGGGAGCGAAACATAAGGGTCAGACTGAGTCCAAACCAAAGGCCAGGCAGAACAGCTCTGTCTTGCAGGCCCTGCGGAAAGATGTCAAGTCCCGCAGGGCCCTAGTCTCTTGTGACATAGCGTTCCACCAAGTCGGGGCCAGTACTGAAAAGGCCCTGGCCCTAGTTGAGACCAATCTAACCACCGTGCAACCTGGGACCTCCAAAATGTTGTCATTTGAGGACCTTAAGGTCCTCTGTGGGGCATACCATGAGAGGTGGTCCCATAGGTACGTGGGTCCTAGAACCTCTTGGGCTTGCCGATTAGAAGGTTGGGGGTTCGAATCCCTGCAAAGGGGTGAGCTCCCGTTGCTCGGTCCCTGCTCCTGCCAACCTAGCAGTTTGAAAGCACGCCAAAAAGTGTAAGCAGATAAATAGGTACCACTCTGGCGGGAAGGAAAACAGCATTTCTGTGTGCTGCTCTGGTTTCGGCAGAAGTGGCTTAGTCATGCTGGCCACATGACCTGGAAAAACTGTCTGTGGACAAACACCAGCTCCCTCGGCCTGTAAAGTGAGATAAGCGCTGCAACCCCAGAGTTGTATGCGACTGGACTTAACTGTCAGGGGTCTTTTACCTTTTTTTTTTTAACTAGCAGTTGAGGAAGTTTGGACTGGGTATATTTCAGACCCACCTGCAGTTACTTAAGAACGTCAGAAGAACTTCAGAAGAACATCTTTAGTAGATTCATCTAATCCTCTTTTAAAACCGTCCACGTTGGTAGCCGTCACTGCCTCTTGTTGGAGAGAGTTCCATGGTTTAACATGAGGAATGACTTTCTTCTATCAGTCCTGAGCCTCCCAACTTTTAGCTTCATTTGATCTCCATGAGTTGTTGGTGTTAGTGTTATGAGAGAGGGGAATAAAACTTTTCTCTGCCTTTTCTATACCTTTTCCCACCCTACAATATCCTTTTGTCGGAGAAGTGGCTAGAATTCACTAAAATGTTGAGTATGCCCTGTGAAGGCTACCTACTAATGTAAAGGTTTTAAAAAGGTAAAGGACCCCTGGATGGTTAAGTCCAGTCAAAGGCAACTATGGGGTTGCGGCGCTCATCTCGCTTTCAGGCCGTGGGAGCCGGCGTTTGTCCACAGACAGCTTTCTAGGTCATGTGGCCAGCATGACAAAACTGCTTATGGCACACCGTGACATAAGTCAGAGCGCATGGAAATGTCATTACCTTCCTGCCGCAGTGGTACCTATTTATCTACTTGCACTGGCATGCTTTCGAGCTACTAGGTTGGCAGGAGCTGGGACCGAGCAACGGGAGCTCACCCCATCGTGGGGATTCAAACCACCAACCTTGTGATCAGCAAACCCAAGAAGCTCGTGGTTAAGACCCTACTAATGTACCTTCCTATCTACCAGAAGAACTGCCTACTTCTGCTTGAACCTGCTCACACACTGCAGTCAGCATCTAAGCCCCTGCTCTGTGCTTTGTTTTGGCACAGACTTTTCAGCAATGGAAGCCAGAACCTCCTGAAAGAGGTCCAGTTGGCTTTCTCTCCGCTGAGTTTTAAGATTTACTTATTTAATTAATTCTGCCATGTTTTTAATTATCTCTTTTAACCCTCTGCTGTGGTGGTGATTGTTAAAACTCGCCCAGTTGTTTTATGATCTTCTGTGTGTTGCTGTTTTAATGATTTGAATGGATTTACAGTGTTTGTTTTTAATCTATTTTTATGGTCTCCAAGCTGCCTTGGGTGTCCTTTTGGGGTCCTAATGGCAGGGTAGCTATTGCCTTGCATAAAGGAATGAATGAATAATAAAAAAGAACAATGCTTCTTTACCATTTGCACCAAAATCCCACTGAACCTTCCCCTACAGAAAGCAAATTCATTATTCTTCTCACCTGATCTAGAAGCTACAATCCAAGCTAAGAAAAAATCCCCATCTTGGAAAAATAAGGTGAACTTAACACTTTGAACTAGTTCTGTGCTGAAACCTAGGAAAAATGGAAACAACCTCGTGCTGCCATTGGGCCATTTCACTCAGTATTGTCAACTTGCTCTCCAGGGATTACAAACAGGAGCTGTTCCCCCACTCCCGATATACTGTACATGGAGGTGACAGGGACTGAATCTGAGATCTTCCTCAAGCAAGACAGATGCTATGGCTCCAACCACTGAGCTATGGTTTGACAGGTTATTTTTCTTAACCTGCTCCCCCTATGTCTGGAATTCAGGATTCCTGGAGCAACCAAACGCATCTCTTTGCATGGCAGCTCAAACTTATCAGTCTCAGTCTATCCATTTGTATTATTGGTCCGGGGGAGAGAAGGAAGAGCTCACTTCTTTATGGATGTATTGTAAGGATTAAGAGCATAGGAAGACCCTGCTGGATCAAGTCAAGGGTTCATCTAGTCCATCATCCTGTTTTCACAGAGGCCAACTGGATGTAGGAAACCCACAAGCAGGATTCAAGTACACCACACTCTCCCCTCCTGTTGTTTCCAGCAACAGGTTTTCAGAAGCATTACTGCCTCCATCTGTGGTGGAGCATAGCCATTATGACTAGTAGCCATTGATAGCCCTCTCCTTCATGAACTTGTCCAATCCTCTTTCAAAGCCCTCTAGGTTGATGGTCATCACTGCCTCCCAAAGGAATGAGTTACATAGTTCAACAATGCACTTTGTGAAGAAGTCAAGGGATGTGGGTGGTGCTGTGGTCTAAACCACCAAGCCTCTTGGGCTTGCCGATTGTAAGGTCGACGGTTTGAATCCATGCGACAGGGTGAGCTCCTGCCAACCTAGCAGTTTGAAAGCACACCAGTGCAAGTATATAAATAGGTACCACTGCGGTGGGAAGGTAAACGGCATTTCAGTGTGCTCTGGTTTCCATCACAGTGTTCCATTGCACCAGAAGCAGTTTAGTCATGCTGGCGGAGAAAGAGGAGTGCGGGGGGAGAGCACCGCCCCCGGCAGTGAGATCCCAGTGGGGTGCCGTCGTGGCTGCCCCCCGTCTGCGTTGGGTGCAACGCCCCTGGGATGTACACCATGCCCCTGGGACACACGCCAGCCCCGCCCCGCCTGCTCTCCACACCCCCCCCAGTGCCAGAGCATGAAGCTCCGCTACAGACAAATGCCGGCTCCCTCAGTCTGAAAATGGAGATGAGTACTGTACCCCATAACCGAATTTGAGTGAACTGTCCATGGGTCCTTTAACTTTACCATGTGAAGAAGTACTTTTTTGTCCTGATAAAAAAAGGTAAGATAATATATGTGGGGGGACACAGTGAATGATCTGAAGTGCTCAAATGCAGATGTGTAGTTCCAAATAATAATAATAATAATAATAATAATAATAATAATAATAATAATAAATTATTTGTTATTTATACCCCACCTATCTGGCTGGGCTTCCCCAGCCACTCTGGGTGGCTTTCAACAAAATATTAAAATACAGTAATGCATCAAACATTAAAAGCTTCCCTAAACAGGGTTGTCTAAAAGTCTGGTACTTGTAGATCCCAGAATGACCAGCCAACCTTCTTTGATTCAGCTGAACACTTTGAAGCGTAGTTACAGGTAGGTAGTCATGTTGTTCTGCTGTAGTCAAAACAAAATTAAAAACACCATTCCAGTAGCACCTTAGAGGCCAACTAAGTTTGTTATTGGCGTGAGCTTTCGTGTGCATGCACACTTCTTCAGATACTTTGAAACGTGGACCTGGAATTCACTATGTTGAATGACCTCTCGGAGAAGAAAGAGGAAATGCTGTGGCACAACCAGACTCCTTCATCTGCCCCAGATGCAACAAAACATATCGCTCCTGTATCAGTCACTACAGCCACAGCAGGAGCTGTAACTCTCCAATGTTTGGACTTCACTCCTGAAAGAACACTCTTCCATTGCCTCCAATAGAATGCCAACCGATTCCTGACGTAACTGATTCTCAGAAATCACAGGGACAAAGGATAAGTGGTTAAATTATGCCCGTGTTATTTTAAAACATAACATACAGAAAAGTATTTTCTTAAACACTTTTTTTTTAAAAAAGTGTGTTCCAAGCAAGGCCTTATGTAAACACAATGATTAAGATAAAATAAATTATAGGCTTAACCCTGGAGACAGTCACACTGCTCTTTGATGCAGAGTGCCTCTGCTCCCCCTCCTTTGCTCCTTTCCCCACTCAAAAGCACTTGATGTCCCCACTTGTCACTTTAATTATTGGGGTAATCCAGTGGATAAGGGGGACTTGCTCCACAACTCCCACTGACTAAATGCTCGCTTGAGGAAATGCAGCTGTGAAAAAAATGCCGCAGTTCATCAGAGCCAAAGATAATAATCTCCTTGCTGCCTCCCCTTGCTCTCTTTCAACAACTTTTTCTGCCAGGCTTCTAGAAACGAGACTTACTGTTTCCATTCCTGGAAGCAGAGACTTTGCTGAGGGTTAAAGGTCCAGATAGACACGATGCACGTTCGGGTGGAGGGAGTACTTTTTTTACATAATTTTATTTCATTTTCAACATTTAAGTATTTTCTTCTTCTTATGTATATCTCTGATGGAGAATGATAATTGTGATGTATACTAATATATATATATATATAAATATTAGAAGCAAAAGGAAAAGAAAAAAGACAGGATGCAGGAGAGACCAGAAGCATCTCAACATTTTTAAATTTGTTACTTAATTATTATCAATTGCATTTATACCCAAGCTTTTTCTCCAAATTGTGAAAGGTTGTGGATTTGGCCCCCTCCCCCCTTCATTTAATCCCCACAACAACAACCCTGTGAGGTAGACTAGGCTGAGAGGCAGGAGGCTCCAAATTTGACTGGAGGAATGATGGAGGGAAATGAGCAATTAAATCCCTGCAGGTATTTGTTCGTTGACTATCTTCCAAGGGAGATACTGGGACTCGGGCTCAGACTCGGAGGAGTCTCAGTCCGCACCGGATCCTCTGCCTCAGGTGGCATCTGAACCAAGTCTGGAGCCTGATTCTGAAGAGCCTCAGTCTGCACAGGTTCCCCTGCAACAAGCACCAGCTGAGCCGAGTCAGGGGCCTGAGCCTGCCCTGGCTCCAGATGCAGGGATTACCTCGTTGCCCCCAGCTGGGCCATCACTTACAGCTGCTCCACTACCAGTTGGGTCAGGAGAGGCGGAGGCGGCCCCTGGGTCTAGTAACCTACCAACATCTCCTGAGCTGCAGAGACTGAGGTCTGAGAGAAGGAGAGACCTGAGTACTCGCAGGAGGAGAGTCCTCGCCTTCGGGCAAGACAGGGAGGTGAGTCACTGGGGGATCAGGACCGGCCATTATCCCGTCAGAGGTAAAAGGTTGCCGGACCCCACCCCAGGTTGCAGGAGCAACATTGCTGCTACCTGCCTGTTACCCTGTGCCTGACCTAGCCCGGTTTCCTGCCTTGGCCCTGTTGGACTGACTGTTGGAATCCTTGGATTTGGGACCGGACCTGGACCGTGTTGCTCAGGTTAACCCCTGGGCCCAGCACAGATACCATCTTTCTCAGATGATTTGTTCTGGGTCTCTGCTGCCTCTGCTCTGATGAAAATAGCCTACCATACAAAAGAAAATTTGGGATTAATTACTCTGCTCACTTTTGTCTCTAGCCCCAGCCACCACTGGTGTAAGGTCCTCAGGTAGTTTCACAGAAAGTTTTGCCACTCTCAGGCTGGAAAATGTTCCTCATTCCTAGTCTGTATGATGGAGGGTCTTTGCCTTCTGGTGCTCTCTGCATGTAAAATCCCTTGCATAGTTGGACACATTGCAGAAAATTTGCATCTTTGACACTACTTGCATGTTAAGAAAAGGAAGATTCTCCATGTGCGGTTAGATTTGAAAACACGCAGCATCATTGGCCCTGGGAAATATTTCTTCTTTGCCAAGAGTGGCCAGTAAACCGTTTCTGCTGCACTTTAATCAAGAAGACACAATAGTCTAGCTAGGTGGATGGATAATTAGAAATTCCCTCTGAATTCAAAGCAATCTCTTGGTTTGGTTTAAAACTCTTTCTTCCCACCCCAAGGTGGGAAAATGCCAGCACTTCCAATGAATTCTGAAGGAAGCAAAATGAGTTTCGATAAGTCTGGTGAAATTTCATGAGGAAATTCCTGCCAGGGGTTCATCGTGCACTTTTCCGCTCTGAGGGCAAAGCTAATGGGACTTGGAATTAGAGTTACAGTGAAATGCCGAGGAGTTTTTGAAAGTTTATCCATTCAGGAAACAAAAGGCATAAGGGGGCAGCTACAGAATTGGCTGTAGAGTAGGTAAATACAATTTGCTGGCTCATACACCAAGGCACGCGGGTGGCGCTGTGGGTAAAACCTCAGTGCCTAGGACTTGCCGATCGAAAGCTTGGCGGTTCGAATCCCCGCAGTGGGGTGCGCTCCCGTTGCTCGGTCCCAGCGCCTGCTAACCTAGCAGTTCGAAAGCACCCCCGGGTGCAAGTAGATAAATAGGGACCGCTTTCTAGCGGGAAGATAAACGGTGTTTCCGTGTGCTGCGCTGGCTCGCCAGATGCAGCTTTGTCACGCTGGCCACATGACCCGGAAGTGTCTCTGGACAGCGCTGGCCCCGGCCTCTTAAGTGAGATGGGCGCACAACCCTAGAGTCGGACACGACTGGCCCGTACGGGCAGGGGTACCTTTACCGTTTACATCCAATCTAGCCATCCAATCTAGCATTTAGTTTCCAACAGTGGCTGGTCACAGCATCTGTTGTAGAGAGATATACTGCACCTGAACTTTGAGTTTACATTTAGCTTTCATGATTGGATGCCATTGATAAGCCTAATGGCATTGTATAGGTACCCACCAGTTAAGTTTACAGTGGTGGAATTCCACCCCCTATGAATGCATCAGGCTTCATCCCTGGAAATGTTTAAGAGGGCTTTGAAGACCTCTCTCTTTCCAGTGGCTTGTATCGGGTAATGCACATTGGGGACTTTGTGCATTGAAGTTATTTTGAATGAATGAATGAATGAATGAATGAATGAATTTTATTATTTCAGTCACAGACCAGTTCCAGCCCAAATACAATATCAAGGAAGTCATAAAACACAATAGGGATACATTTGAATTTGCAATTAGGTATAACAGGGACAATACAGATATAGCAACAGTTAAAAAATATATAAATTAAAACTTAGTTTTAAGAAAGAAGTTATTTTGTCTTTGTTTTCTACTTAAGGTTGTTTTCTGTTTAGTTATAGATTATATCCCCCCTTTTTATTATTTCTGGTTTTAGATGTTTAGGACATGATTTTAGATGCATGGAAGCCACATTATGGAGAATCATTTTTATTTCAAATTGATAAATAACAGGTTATCTCCAACTATGTCTAACCCAGAGTAAACCCACTGAAACTAATGGGCCTAAGTTAGTGGTGCCCACTAAATTCAATGGATCTACTCTGAGTATGACTAATTCTGGACACAACCCAGCAACCTCCATAGATTAGTCATTAAGCTTCAATGCCACTTCTAAGAAACTAACTTGAGTTTGAATCCCAAGATTCTGTTATTGTTCCTCATGGTTCTTCTCCTTTCTTCCAGCGCTGCTTCTTTGTGAAAGCCACTAGATTTGCTCGGCCCACATTCCCTTCACCTTCTCGCTGATCTGATCCTTGGCATTTAGGAAACATGCCAAGAGCTGAAAAGCATCCATATTTCACATCCTTATCTTGAATTTTGATTGAATTGACTTTGAACCATGCTGTCAGATGATTGCATTTGGAGCTGTGCGGCAATGCTTTGCATCCGAAACTGAACTTAGCCAACCTCTTAGGGGAAAGAACTTGTCAGTCTTGCTTATTCTGGACATATACTATAATGCCAAAGTGGCCCCAAAGTGCAGTGTGGCAGCTGCAATAGTGGCTGGGAAAGACAGCAATCCATAGAGACAGAAATCCATGAAGACTGTTCCCTTGGGGCTAGTGGGAGATTGCCCCTCCAGCCCACCAGCCTACCTTCATACGAACAACTCAGCCAGGACGTAGAATTGCCAGTGGTATCTTCCTCCTCCATAGTCTTCCTTGCCCTTGTGGAACTCAACAGGGATGTGGATAGGTACGAAAGCAGGAAGTGTTAGCTCACCCTATCCTTGAATCTGGCTCCCCCTACTCAGTGGTGGAGGAAGGGGGCGGAAGGGTGGTCCGCACCGGGTGCCATCTCTGAGGGGGGTGACAAGAAGACAACCTGTGGTAGGCTAGCCCCGCTGCCCCTGGGTGCAGCGGGGCAAGCTGCGGGCATTGAGGTGCCGCAGCCACCTGCAAGCAGAGGATGCAGCGGTGAGCAGAGGACTGCGCCGCTGCCTGTGCAGCGCTCGAGCGGCGCCGTCGGTATTGGCACCACACATGCACCGTACGTAGCAGCACCGCGCATACACCGCTGAGCAGTTTGCCCCACCCCTGTGGGCAGTTTGCCCCGCCCCTCGACACCCCGCACCAGGTGCCAGAGAGCCTTCCTTCACCCCTGCCCCTACTTCTGATGCCCTGCCTTATGCCCAACCAAGCCAAATGAGCACCAGCCATGATTGGGACCAGTCCAGCCCAGCAGCATTTCAGGGAATGACCTTGATCTCAGACAGAGCACACTGTATAATAACAACAACAACAACAACAACAACAACAATAATGGTAATTATTATTTTATTATTTATACCCTGGCTGAGTTTCCCTAGCTGCTAGCTGGATTTGCTGGCTGCTCTGAGTGGCTTACAGCATATATAAAGCATAATAAATCAAGACCTCAAGTTTAAATCCAAGTATCCCAAGTGCAAAAGACCCACAGGTCTTGGAATGGCAATTGCCTGCAACCTCAGTATGAGCTACTAGCAGTTGTGGGAGACCTTATAATAGCTTTGGTAGATCTTTGGGCATTTGCAATAGTATTTTAAACCTGATAATGCCACAAACCCTTTTCCTGGAAGTTTATACCCAGGTATTTAAAAAAATGATACCTGTTCAATAGGTTGATTGTCAATTCTCCATTTGTGTCTCATTCTTTTTTTTTTAGAGAACACCATAACTTTGGATTTGCTATAGTTAATTGTTAATTGTTCGGCATTACAATAAACAGTGAGAGATCTTAGAAGTTTTCTTAGGCCGACACAGGAGAAGGAAATTAGAATTGCATCATCTATAATGACTGGTGGCCGGGGAAAGCCAGATTTGGGGGGGGGGGATAAATAATAAATTATTATTATCTGCATATAAGAGAACCGGGAGGGGTGTACCAGACAATTTAGGGGGGCATTTTCTTTCTCCATGCTTCCTACTGAGGAGTTAATATAGAAGATGAATAAAGTAGGTGCAAGGACGCAGCCTTGTTTAACACCATGGTAGGTTTGGATTTCCTTGGATAAACGGTCCTGTAGGTCACACCTAACCTGGACCCAAGTGTTTTCATATAAACTGCAGATGAGACAGTTGAAGTGGGAATGTCTGTCTATGCTTGAGGCAGTTGTGGGAGACAATGCCTGCACCAGACGGAGCAATGAGTCAAGCCATACACTAGACACATCCTTGAGAGTAAAGTTAGCTTTTTCAAAAAGCAACCTGAAATATTGCCTAGTAAAGTGGAGTGCGGGTGGGGTGGCAGGATAATTCAAAAGGAAGGTCATTTCAGTTTGTTTGCTTGCTTGCTTGCTTGCTTGCTTGCTGTTTAAGTGCAGCACTCTCAGGTGATCAGATGCTCAACAAGCAGGCTTCGTGCGCACCCTGGAAAGTCCAGAGGAAGATGCTATGTTGCAAAAGCCATTTTTTCCCCCAGGAAGTGTGGGAAGCCCAAGAGGCTAAGGAGTACCCAGAGACAGGGCTGGCCCACCCATGAGGCAATGTAAGGGGACTGCCTCAGGTGGCAGGTTCCACAGAGGCAGCAGATCCAGCCTGCAAGGAATGTATCGCCCACTGCTGTCACTGCCTCCTTAGCAGCCCCAACAATGCTGCCTCTACAGTGGTCTCTTGGTGAAGAAGAAGAAGAAGAAGAAGAGTTTGGATTTGATATCCCGCTTTATCACTACCCGAAGGAATCTCAAAGCGGTTAACATTCTCCTTTCCCTTCCTCCCCCACAACAAACACTCTATGAGGTGAGTGGGGCCGAGAGACTTCAAAGAAGTGTGACTAGCCCAAGGTCACCCAGCAGCTGCATGTGGAGGAGCGGAGACACGAACCCGGTTCTCCAGATTACGAGTCTACCACTCTTAACCACTACACCACACTGGCTCACCACACTGAATAGGAGGCTCTGCTGCTTTCCTCTCACCTGCAGGGAGGAAAGGGCAAGAACTACTCTCTGGGGTCTCCTGGGGTCTTCACCCACCTGGCATGATTCAGAGCAGGCCCCTTCCACCACCCCATGATGGCCTTTGGTTCCCGCTTCAACTGTCAAATAAAGTTGATTTGATTCCTACCATGTTCCCAATGTAGATCTTTATCCCCACCCCGTTCCTGATGTAGATCTTCACTCACCCCTTCTGGCCTGATGGGGATAACCCTACTTTGTGGTCCACCTCAGATGTCAGGGTTGAAGTCAGACACAGGTCTGCATGAAAGATGCAGAGCTCCATTGTCCGTGAAATTAACTCTTTATTCATGGAAGTGCCATACAACTCAACAATCCTTCCCAGTAGGTCTTGCACCTATGGAGCAGTTGCCAGGACTGAAGTTCCCTGCCTTCCACCCTTTCTAAGGCTCCTCCTCTCCCAGATGTTTCCCAAGCAGTCTCAAACTGCATCTGTGCACCTCTGGCCTCTGTTCTGCTCTTCTCTTTTCTCTGTGCGTTCTTAGGGACCAGTAGGAAGGGGATCTTGTCATAGCAGGAGAAGGAGATTCCCTGGATTCTTCAACAGCTTCTTGACTCTCCTCCTCTGCTTCAGCATTGGAGTCTGAACTGCTCTCTGCCACCAGCTCTTCTTGCTCACTAAACCCTATTGCTGCTTCAGCATGCAGCCCCTCCTACCACTCTTCTCCCTCTCACTCCTATTCATCCAGCCAGTGCCTGATATCAGATGCCGAAAGATCTTGGACCAGCCTAGCTCAGAGAGCAGCACTGGAGTGGGAGAGAGAGAGAGAGAAAGAGAGAGAGAGAGAGAGAGAGAGAGAGAGAGAGAGAGAGAGAGAGAGAGAGAGAGAGAGAGAGGAAAAAGCATACACACAGTATGGCCACCACATAAGTTTATTAGGGTAACTAACCAGTCCTCTATTCAAAAATAAAAATAAAAATGCAGATCACATTGCACTATGGTTTAGCAGAGAGGTGGGGGACATCAGAACCAGGGACTGTATGTGGCCCTCCAAGTCTCTCTGTCTGGTCCTTGGGAATCTCCCCAGGCCATACCCCATCCCCAACCACATGCCCTACTGACCCTACATTGCAGAAGCTAGCCTACTTGTATAGTAAAATTTTCAATCATTGATGCACAGGGAACTGAGATGGTGCTACAGAAACCTGCTCAAGGGCCAGAAACTACAAGAAGGAATGAGTCATGTTTCAGTGTTCTCTATACAAATGCACAGAGTATGGGAAACAAGCAAGATGAATTCGAGCTTTTAATACAGGATGATTCTATGCTCTGGCCAATTGGGCCTCTGGCCCCCTCTGCTGGCCAGACTGGGTATGTGGCCCCTGGAAGGGTACTCAGAAAGGAATGTGGCCCTCAATCTGAAAAATGTTCATACCTGTCAGAGCTGCCCCTCGGTCCCAGCTCACAGAGGACCAACGCCAGGCTGTGTTTATGTACAAAGGTCTTTATTGAAGTTCAGTTTCCATTTCAAAGCTGCAGCGCGCAGCTCTACGTCCTAAACCCTAGACCGGCGAAGTCCCGTCTGAGTCTCCTCCCCTCTGACACCAGTTTAATATCCTAGCCCTGCTCCACCTTTTCCGCTGCTCTCTCTTTCTCTGGGTCCTTCTGCCCGTTGGTGCATTCCCCTTTCTAGACTCCTCTGACACTGAGTCGCTTAGTTCCTCCCCCTGCCTCCGGCGAGCTTTGGGACCCGGCTCCCAATCCTCATCCTCTGCGGTCCCGCGCTCCTGTACATTTGAACTTGCTTCTTGCGCCAGTCCAGTGACCTTCCTCCTAACCGTTACACTACTCCTGTCACTGCTTCCCTCTTCCGGAATACTGGCCGGATCTGACCTCCCCTCCGTTGTCCGACTCTCCGATGGAGGCGTGGTCAGCCCTGCCTCGTCTTCTCTCCCTGGTGGGGAATCCACTGGCCCTGATACTTGGGACTTTTCCCCCTCACTATGCTCTGGTGGGGAAGCTGGTCCTGATTTCCAACTGCTGCTCTGGGAGTCCCTGCTCCCCCCTTGCTCCTGTGGCGTTCCCCTTGGGAACCCTCTACCCCTGGCCACTGGCGCCCCCTTCTGCGAGTCTTCCGATTCACTGGAGAGACTCATGGAATCCCTTGGACCACTGTCATATTCTCCTACGCTCCCCTCGGATTCTTCCCCTTCGCTCTCCATCTCCTCTCTTCCTTGTGCCTCTCCTCCTGAGCCCCTGACAATACCCCTAGTTGTGCATGGCATGGAAGCATGCCCATAGTTTCACAATGGTGAGAGTTTCATTAACATAAGGGGTTGGCATTAAAGATCATAAGGAGTGAAGTCTGGTATCAGACCAACAGCTCATCTAGTCTAGCATCCTGTTCTCACTATGGTCAACACATAGCTATGGAAATCCAACCAAGCAGAATCTGAGCACAACAGTACTCCATCCTCCTGTGATTCTCAGCGACTGGCATTCAGAGGCATGGCCACTTCCTACTGTGGAGACAGAACATACTCATCACTGCCAGTACCATATGTGTAAGAGTATAGACTTCCGGAGGCGGCGCAAAACGGCAATGGCGGTCCTCTTTACTCAGTGAAGAGGGGCTCCGCGAAAAAGGGTCGTCCGCTACGGCAAAGCGGAGACCCATCAAGATAAACCGCAGGCAGAGTGAGCCTGCGGCCGTGGGACTCGGCGGGTGCCAAAAGCCCCCCCAGAAGCGAGGAAGGGACCTCGTAAGAGGCTCCGGAACGTGAAAGGGGGAGCGGCGCTGTGAGTTCATCGCTCTTTTCGCGGAAGTGAAGCCGCGCTGCTGCTGCCGATGAGCGTCGACCTTTCTTCTTGAAAAACATCGGAATTGGCTGCAATTTACCCGTGAGTAAGGGGTACTAAAGATCGACTTAATTTTATTTAATTCGGCTGAAAACGGGAGGCGAGTAACAGGAAGTCCGTCTCCCGATCCTGCTAATTAGAGCAAAGCAAAGAATCCGATGTGGGCTGAAGCGCTTAAAAAGAGACTCTGAAAATAGCACGAAGGGGCATCAATAGACTGTGTTTTTAGAAATTAAAAGGATTGAAGGTTTAAATCCTTTGGTTTATTTTGTTATGGAACCTTCCCCCTATTGTGGAGTGACGTGGAGTTAAAGGGGACAACCGAGCTGTCGGGCTGCCAGTGTTGCAAAGGAGAACTGTCAGGCTGCTGAAACTTTTTCTGAAGTATAAATTGTTGCATGGATGGATACATTATCGCTTTAATACTGTTACTAGAACCTTTCTGTCACCTTGTGGCACTATGTTGAAACAGAACTATCTGAAAGCCTCCTTTTGAACTTGGGGATTATAAAAGTTGAAACAGGAACTTTGATGGTGGAAAAGAAACTTTCCTTCCTATGAAACACCCCCCCTAGTGGATTTGCGGAGGTATAGAGGTCTGGGAACTGTACCATATTGAGATTTTTTGTGGTTTAATTGTTTACATTCTGGACTTGCCTTTCTCATGGATTGAAAGACTATTTGACCTTGAACAGAGGCAGCTGGGGAATGAGTGGCCCAGGGAAAACAAGAGCAGCTAAAGCTAAGGAAGCTAAAGAAAAAGATAAGAGAGCTGGGCAGCTTATTCAAACAACGTTAATTCATCAACGTAGATCCTCTGTACCAACTGTGCTGACGGCGCAGGAGGAAGAAGTTGAAACGCTTGCTACAGAAGATATGGCAACTGGAGGAACTGAACCAGTCTTGAAACAAATTTTGGAACAATTGGCACTTCTGAATAAAAAGGTGGATGATCAGTCATCTAAAATTGACAGAGCTACATCTACTATCAGTAAGTTGTCAGATCAGGTTTCCCAGCACACCCAGGCCATTGAGAAATTGCAAGGAGCTACGGCAGAGAACTATAAATTAGCTGCGGAAGCCAATCAAAAAGCTGAGCAAGCGTGCAAAAAGGTCGAGGAGATCAAAGGGGAAGTAAGACCTCTGAAAAGACAGGTAGGAGAACAGCAAGCCTACCTGTCAATGGTGGAATTGAAAAGTAAGGAATGCAATCTTAGGCTGAGGGCCGTCCCAGAATTGGAACAGGGCAACCTAGAGGAATTTTTGACGCAGTTATTTTCTAAATTTTGGGGGGTTGAGGAAGACAAAGACTTTAAAATTGTGACAGCCTTCAGATTGGGAAGATCGGCTAAGAAAGACAAGTCCAGAGACTGTTTGGTTTGCTTGAGAACAAGAGAGGAAAGAGACAAGATACTAGGCCAACATTTTAAAAAATCTCTGGAAGTTGAAGGCAAAAGAGCAGAAATTTACAGAGACATTCCTAAATATCTGTTGGACCTTAGAGCTTCATATACAGACTTGGCCAAACTGTTAAGGTACAACGCAATTCCTTACAGGTGGGAATTCCCTCAAGGTTTATCATTCACCTATAAAGGAAAGAAGGCAAGAATTAAAACACTAGAGGACCAGCAGAAGTTCCTGCACGACAACGAGGAGGACCTCCAAAAGAGAGCCGCAGATTCTTGGCCTCCACCACCGGGATTACCACCAGGACCATCTGGAGGCGGACCGGCACCACATCCTTCGGGAACGGAGGATAACATAGATACCCAACTGTGATATTTAAGAACTAAACCAGGATGTCTCTGCAGCTTCTTAGTTGGAATATAAATGGCGGGAACTCTCCCGAAAAAAGGAGGAAAGTATTTCATATTCTGAAGAAAGAACAATTGGACATTATTTGTTTGCAAGAAACACATGTGACAAGACTCCACAGAAAGGTGTTAATTAATAAAAGGCTAGGCCAAGAATTCATCTCATCGGATAAAGTTAAGAAAAGAGGAGTAGTGATATATGCAAAGGAGAACTTGTCACCAAAATTAGTATTCAAAGATGAACAGGGTAGAATTTTGGCGATTGAAATTCAGACACAAGGAGAAAAGTTTTTAATTTTAGGAATATACGCCCCAAATGAAGGAAAATCGGAATTTTTCAAGAAGCTGCATGAGACCATGCTGGACTATTTGGATTACAACAACATTATCATGTTGGGAGACATGAATGGAGTCGTCTCAGTGAATATGGATAAGTCGCAAAGTGCTAACATAACGAAAGACGGCAGACTACCAAAATCTTTTTTTGAAATGACTGACAATTTGGATTTGATTGATATATGGAGGATCAAGAACCCTCTAGGGAAAGAAGGAACTTTCTTTTCTGAGGCTCACATGACATGGACGCGAATCGACCAAATATGGATAACTAGAGGACTGGCACCTAAGACCAGAAAAGTGGAAATCTGCCCAAAAACCTGCTCCGACCACAATGCTTTGAGAATGGAACTGAGATTAAATACAACCGGATCTTTCAGATGGAAAATGAATGACGCTTTGTTAAGAGATCAGGAGATTGTTAAGAAGGCTCAAAAAGTTTTAAAGGATTATTTTGAAATAAACTTAAGGACAACCGTGGAAAAAAGAACAATCTGGGACGCAAGTAAGGCAGTTATGAGAGGGTTTCTAATACAGCAGAATACGATCAAAAAAAGGCTCTGGAATGAAAAGAAGGAGAAGATTTTGGAGAAAATAAGAGAAGGAGAGAAAAAACTGAGATCCAGGCCTAAATCGAAGGAAGTGTTGAGAGAAGTGAAGTTTTTCCAGGTACAATATTCGAAATTGATAAATCAAGAGGTGGAATGGAAAATTAAACAAATGAAACAAAGATCCTTTGAATCAGCTAATAAGTGTGGGAAGTTGCTGGCTTGGCAGTTGAAAAAGAGACAAAAGCTTAATACAGTCACAAATCTAGAGATTGAAGGGAGAATGGTTCAGAAACCCGAGGAAATCAGAAAGTGCTTCCAGAGATATTTCAGAGAACTTTATTTACAAAGGCCACAAAAAGATTCGGAGGTGGATCAATTTTTTATAACCAATGGATTACAAAGAATACCTCAGGAAATGAGAGCAACCCTGAACTGTAACATTACGCTCCAAGAAATTGAATGCGCCATTCAGAATCTTCAACTAGGCAAGTCTCCAGGACCAGATGGACTCACTTCCAAATACTATAAGGTATTGAAGGACTCTTTGATACAACCACTGTTGGAAGTTTGTAATCAGATTATGGAAGGGAGGAAGGCACCGGAAACGTGGAAAGAAGCTTTCATCACGTTGATACCAAAATTAGAAACTGAAAAAACTCAACTTAAAAACTACCGTCCTATCTCACTCCTAAATGTGGATTACAAAATTTTTGCAGACATTTTGGCAAGTAGGTTTAAGAAAGTATTAAATGAAGTGATTCATAAGGACCAAGCAGGCTTTCTCCCTGATAGGCATCTATTTGACAACACAAGAAACATCATTGACATTTTGGAATTTTTACAGACAAATTCAAATACAAGAGCGGTGTTGATCTTTATTGATGCGGAGAAAGCCTTTGACAACATTTCTTGGATGTTTATGAAGAAAAATTTGGAAAGGATGGGAGTAGGGCGGGGGTTTGAAAATGGAATAGAAGCAATTTATTCAGAACAAAAAGCCAAATTGATAGTAAATAACGTGGTGACAGAGGAGTTCAAAATTGAAAAAGGGACACGACAGGGGTGCCCTCTGTCTCCTCTGTTGTTTATTTCAGTCCTGGAGGTGCTATTGAACAAGATCAGAAATGACCGGTTGGCACAGGGAATTGTGGTCGGAGAGAAACAATATAAACTGAAAGCATTTGCAGATGACTTGGTATTAACACTACAGGAGCCAACCTCTAGTACCAAAAGAGCGTTAGAATTAATTTCTGACTTTGGTCGGGTGGCGGGATTTAAGCTGAATAAACAAAAAACTAAAGTTCTAGTAAAAAATTTGACAACTACTGAAACAGAGGAGTTCAGAAAAGAAACGGAACTAAATGTGGTTAAAAAAGTAAAGTATTTAGGGGTGCACTTGACCTCCAAAAATTTGAATTTGTTTAAGGACAATTATGAGAAATGTTGGTCTGAGATCAAAAGAGATTTGGAAACATGGTCAAGACTGAAACTTTCCTTGTTGGGTAGGATAGCTGCTATAAAGATGAATGTATTGCCGAAAATGCTATTTTTGTTTCAGGCCCTCCAGATCGTGGACAAGGTGGAATGTTTTGGAAAATGGCAGAGGGATATTTCTAAATTTGTCTGGCAGGGCAAAAAGCCCCGAATTAAGTTTAAAATACTAACGGATGCGAAAGAAAGAGGGGGGTTTGCCCTGCCGGACTTGAGGTTATACTATGAATCTGCAGCCCTCTGCTGGTTGAAAGACTGGATTTTATTGGAGAACACCGATGTCCTCGACCTGGAGGGATTTGATAATGCTTTTGGGTGGCATGCATATTTGGTTAAAGTTCATAGATTATTCAAAAACCATATTGTCAGAAGGGCAATTTTTATGGTCTGGTCAAAATATAAAGACTTATTGGAGAGTAAAACTCCGAGGTGGCTCTCACCGATGGAGGCCAAAGCACGGAAAAGACTCAATATGGAGGCCCACTGGCCTAAATATTGGGAAATAATTGAAAAAATTGGAGACAATTGGAGGTTGCAGAGTATGGAAAAGTTAAAAAACAAGGTGCGAGATTGGCTACATTATGCTCAAATTCAGGAAGTTTTTAAAGCGGACAAAAAAGTGGGTTTCCAGGAGGAAAAATCGAAATTAGAGACAGAGTTGCTTGAGCCAAAATCTAAGTTAATTTCGAGAATGTACAACTTGTTGCTTAAATGGAATACACAGGATGAGATTGTTAAATCCTCCATGATAAAGTGGGCGCAGGATTTGGGGCACAACATTATGTTTGAAGACTGGGAAAGGTTATGGAACACCGGAATGAAATTTACGGCATGTAGTGCCCTGAAGGAAAATATTATGAAAATGACTTACCGGTGGTACATGACCCCAGTCAAGCTTGCAAAGATATATCACCTGTCTGACAACAAATGTTGGAAATGTAAAGAGGAGGAAGGGACATTCTTACACCTCTGGTGGACCTGCCCGAAGGTGAAGGCCTTCTGGGAGATGATACATAATGAACTAAAAAAGGTGCTTAGATTTACCTTACCCAAGAAACCGGAGGCCTTCCTCCTGGGCATGGTAGACCAGAGGGTGGCCAAGAGAGATAGAATTTTCTTTATGTACGCTACTACAGCAGCAAGGATCCTGATGGCAAAGCACTGGAAGACACAAAATCTACCCACATTAGAAGAATGGCAGACGCAGCTGATGGACTATATGGAACTGGCCGAAATGACTGGCAGAATCCGAGACTCGGGAGAAGAAGAAACGGAGGAAGTTTGGGAAAAATTTAAGGACTATTTGAAAAAGCATTATAAGTTGTATGAATGTTAAAAAATGCCCCTTTCTAGGAAATTACAGCTTCAGCATCGGTTAAATTTTTTGAATTGGAAAATAAGGTATGGCAAGACAGAAGTGGTGTAATGAAATAATTTTATTGTGTTGAAACTAAAATAATGGATTTGGATTGAAATGTTTAGAGACCAGATACCACGATAAAATGGAAGATATATTATTATGTTTAAAATAAGTTAACAATTTGCTGAGGTTTTAAATTTACAGAGAATGCAGTGCTCGGAAGATGGGGGGAGTCCACTAGATTTATGGAAATAAGTGTTTGGAAGTTGGTTTTTGTATATTATAAACTTAATAAAAATTATATTTAAAAAAAAAATAAGAGTATATACACGGCAGCTTGGGACACCTTGTGTAGTAAATGCTAACTATGTAAAACAGACTCTCAAACCGCATTCCAAGCTAGAGAAGTGATTTTAGAGGAAATCATCGAGTCCCAAATACAAATGAAGATGTAAAAAAGTTTCTACTGGGATATATGCTCAGTATTTATCACTCCTGTTATACAAAAATCTCCAAATGGGTCTGAACTTCAATGTCTAAAAGTCCTGGTAGAGGACAAGGATCTAGAGATCACGCTAAGGGTGGCCAAATTCTGTGCGACTGCCATAAAACTTAGGGAACAAGCTGTACTACCAAAATGATCAAGGTTTTAAATGACAATTTTCGGTTCTATTTTAGTGATCAAGATTTAATATATATTTTCTGAATATTATCTGAATTGTCTCTGTTATACCCAATTGCAATTCAATGTATTCCTGTTGTGTTCTACTATTTTCCTGATATTGTAAGTGAGCCGGAACTGGTCTGTGACCGTAATAATAAAATTCCATTCAAGATGTAAAAAAATGGATGAATCTGTATAAAAAATTACAGATCTTGGCATCATGGAATGAATGAATGAACGAACAAATGAATGAATGAATGAATGCTTGTCATCTACTTCTCTTGCTCCCAAGTATCAGACCTTAGTAAGTAAATGCAGGAGACAATTAAAGCCATGTGGATGAAGATGCCAGTTGTAAAAGTACGGCATCAATTTCAGGTTGTACAAGGTGCCTCTTTCTGTTCAGTGCAGGTGCAGAGAGGAACACAGCAACTGAAGACAGCTTGTTTGCACAGCAATTTTTCAAGGAGCTAAACTTTCTCCCTCCTCAGTGACACTCACAAACAGTGGCCATTTATCAATATGTGAAAGAGATTTATTGGGACTTATATATTTCAATCTCTAAGGGTAGGGAAGGAGGAAGGATAACGGGGGACGGGGTAACGTTCCAGAGCTCTGCAAGGACAGCCTTGTGAAGTTCATGGTTCAGATTTGATGCTCAGGTTGGGTCAGCAAAAACTTCAGAGCAACTGTTGGACACGGATGAAATGCCACCTGCTTGCATGCAGGGACTTTATAAAGCAATGTAAAGTCCAGGAGTGTTGAAATAAATTTGTGAACACCTCAACTCTATGCCAGAAGTGGGGAACCTCCAGCCCACGGGCCACATTAGTCCAGTAAGAGACATTGGTGGTCCTAGGCAAGCCTTCTCTGAGATGTGTCTCTTCTATTGCACTGGTGTGGGTTTCTATGACATCTTCAGTGGTACAGGGTGCTATGTGATGCCACCAAAAAGGTATCTCCAGCATCTGAGTCAGCCATGATCCTGACATACTCAGAGATCCAGTGCTTCTGCACGACTAGCTAACTCTAGAAGGAGGGGTAGTTCTGAAAATTTGGTAGGGGCTTCCAGCGAGTAGTCACATTCCTTAAGGTTATCTGTGTGGGAAGAAAACTGTTGCTATTTCCACATACTTAGAAGTGTGAATATCTCTTAATTGTTATCTTAATACAGTAACAGTTCATAGAAATAGGGCACCCATTGCCCTGAGCCGGTTAGCATGAAATTCAATTTGTGCTAATCTGCCCAATGCCCAAAGAGTGTGAAATACTCTGCATAATAGGAATTACCCCTGTTGGTTTGCCAGAATTATGGCTCTGCTTTTGTCATTTGCATTGCTGGATCAGTTCCTCAGTGTGCTCTGTATCAAACACACAAACACAGAGATTGACATTTGGGGTTCACTCACTCACTCATCAGGGTATCAAAATTGTAAAAGGTATTGCTTAACGAGCTACAGTTCTGAAACTTGACACACACACAGAGAGAGAGAGAGGCCAAAGCATCCTAGTTACTAGGAAACTGTGGAAATTGTACCTTTTATTCTGTTTTCCTTAAACTGGGGGTTCAAAGCATTTATCCCAAATATGCAAGCTTCACTCTTACCTAGCAAGTCCAAGAAGATCTGATTTTTGGAAAACCTATCCATCAAGAGAGTTGACTAAAAAATATAGAAACCAGAAAGCTGGAGTTTGGCACATTTATAGTTCAAGATAATGTAGGTGTGTTTAAGCATTTGCCTGACCATGTGAACTTTTTATCCAAGGATGGAGAGGCGGTGTTGAAGTGTGTGTGCAAGTCATCTGTCCCTCCAATTGCTTTGGACAGACTCTGTGCACTCAACCCATTCACACATTGAGCAGAGAAGGTCTGCAGAGAACTTTTACCTGCATTCACAAATAGAACCCTCCCAACAAGGTGTCATCCAGGCATTATTGGACTACAACTCCCATCAGGCTGAGCCACAAGGACCAATGGCAAGGAATGGTGAGAGTATAATCCAGCAATGTCTAGAGGGCACCAGGTTGGGGACATTTCTATGATGGGAGGAAAACTCTGGTCCTCTTGCAGTACCAAAAGAACCAGAAGAGAATAAACAGGGCTGTCTTACCTATAGGCGCTAGGGGTGCGGGGCACCCAGACACCAGGCTCTCAGGGGCACCAGGCCAAGAATCTGGGGCCTGAGAGTTGAGTCCACCCATTGGTCAGAGCACTGCGATAGGCTCTTCTGCTGTGGGCAGCTCTGCATCGTGAGTTCAGGGGCGACCGAGCCAGTGAGACGCTGAGGCGGCTGGCCGGCTCTGCCCCCCTGCACACCTGGGACTGGGCAACCTGGGGGGGGTGCCAGGTGGGTCTTTGCACCCTGGGGCTGCATACTTAAGACAGCCCTGAGCATAAGGGATGGACAAGTTGGTCCCCCAAACATCTGTAGTGTCATGTCTATGTGTTCATAATTGCCAAATGCTGTAAGGAACCAGTTCAGAATGAGAAGCTCTAAAGTGCCAGTATTTCAGACCAGTACCAGTTTACCCAGAATGATCCATGGTTTTCTCTCAGTTCACCCCATAGGTCTCAGTCCACCCCGCACCCACTTACCAGAATGTGGTGCTGATGAGGGGTCTTCGCTCCCGCCCTGGTGCTTGACAATATCACAGATTCATGTAGCACTGGGAGAGCAAGCTTTCTAAGTATCTCTGGTGCCTCAAATGCTGCCATTGCCAAGAACCAAAGAGAAATAGGAGTGGAAGGGTTGGAGAAATTGAGAGATGCTTGTGCTAATTCACTATTGGTAGAGAAGATACAGAAGCCACTGCAGAAGCCAGAAAAGAGAGTAGGTTTGGAGCCTATGGAAGATTGGGAGGTTCCAAATGATCTGCAGAATTAGATGACCTGATTTTTTATTATTATTATTTTTAAAACGACAGCAAACCGATGTTTGTCAAACTTGATTCCAAATCAAACTGGGGTAGGGAAGCATTTTTCATCTGAAAGCACAGGGTAATTTTAAAGATTTTGACATGGTAAATTTCCATGGGTTTTTTTTTTAGGGGGGGGAGTTAAAGAAAATGTCATTCCCCTGTTTTTTGCTACTCAATTCTCCCAGCTCACATCAAAACAATCCATCAGCCTCTTCTGTAACCTTCATAATGTTACCTGCTGCAAAGACAAAAGAGCTACGCTCCTCGTTAGCTGCGGCCAAAGTGACATTTCTAATTACCAGTCTGCAGTGCAAATATTCAGTTGCCCTGCTGGGTGGAAATCAAAGTGTGACTCAGAATCAGGAGGAGAGGAAAATATGAGATCAGCAGCTTTGGGTCTATTGCCAAATGAAGAGGAGGATGTTTGTCTAATTGGTGCCAGAGGATATCGGGAGGCTGCACTGAATACTTAGCCAGAACTGACCAGAAGAGACCTCAGAGTCTGATATCTGTGAGCTCAGTCAGTATCTGCCACACTTAAACCACTCAGCATTAATTGGGATGTCAGTTCTACGGCAAAGGAAACCCCCTTACACCAAGTCAGACCATTGGACAATCTAGCTCTGTATTATTGACCGTGGTTTTCAAGGGTTTCAGAGAAGAACCTTTCACAGCCTGCCTGGCATTTGAACCTATGGCCATCTCCATGCAAAGCAAGTAACCCACCTCTGAGCTAAAGCTCAGTTTAGCAGTTTACTCAGTCTTTGTATGGTGGCAGGGCAAGGTGACCCCTCAGTTGCACCATGCAGATGATGTAACGTATTGCTGCATGCTGCATCATTGCATGCAGTGTGTAACCAAGATAATACTAGCTGGGCTAGAATTTCTTGTAAGAGAGCACACCAAAGACTTACAGCTGGGGTGGGGAACCTCATTCAACATTGCGTTAAGGCAATCGTTCCATGAAGGTCAGCATTGCTGGCTGGAATTCTCTCCTCTCCTCTCTGCCCCATGTGTTTTTCCCAGGGGTTCTCCTAGCCCCCAAGCCAATTCTGGGGGGCTTCACAGGGAGGAGAGTGGAAGAAATCCCCTCTCAAGCAGAAGTCTTTGTGCAGATCTTCCCCTAAGGGGACTCATTAGTTCAATTCATCATCATCATCATCATCATCATCATCATCATCATCTTGTTATAGATGTGGGAGGGGGACTCCCCCACAAACCCTAGAAATTAATAAATAGTAGGATTTTGGCAGTTCTATTTTTCTAGAAAAAGAGGTGCCAGAACTCAACATGAAAAACCTTGCTTGTTCTCCTAAAATAGCAATGGCCCCCATCTGAGAGGTGCTGGAACTCAGTTCCCGCAGGTTCTGGCTGAAAAAAAAGTCCTGGGTTTTGATTATTTAGGGTGTGGAGGGGAGAATACAAAGTGCAAAGGACCTGTCCAAGCTAGGGCCATTAAGAAGCAATACAGTGACACTGAGAGCCATTGGCAATGCAAGAGAACTGTCCTCCCCACCCACCCCCCGCCACCTTGCCCTGAAGTGTAAACAGAGACTGGGGTTTGGAAGGTTACCAACTGGGTGTGAGGTGACCAGAAAAGAGAGTTTTAGCTGGAGGTTCTGGGAGGAAGAAGCTGGAAGAGAAAAGACTGGAATTCATCTTGGGTAGGCTGGCTGCAGGCAGGCTGGGAGAAATGCCTTGGTCTCCGTGGCTGAACTGCTGTGGGGGTCATGCCCTTCTTGAAATGCCCATGCTGTAAGAAGAGGTCAGCAAATTTTTTCAGCAGGGGGCTGGTCCACTGTCCCTCAGACCTTGTGGGGGGCCGGACTATATTGGGGGGAGGGGATGAATGAATTCTTATGCCCCAGAAATGCATTTTAAATAAAAGGACACATTCTACTCATGGAAAAACATGCTGATTCCCGGACCGTCCGCAATCAGGATTTAGAAGACGATTGGGCTGGATCTCGCCCCCCAGGCCTTAGTTTGCCTACCCATGCTGTAAGATATGGACTTGCTTCATACAGACTGAAGGTATAAATAGGTGAATAAACCATATTTCTCAAAGTTATGACAGTCTCTGCTGTGTCTCAATTCTCCAGAGGAACACAGACCCTGGAACCCCATGAGCTCCTGCCACCTCCCAGCAAAGAGTGAGGGTGGCACCCAACTTTTGCAACAGTAAGATAAAGGTAAAGGGACTCCTGGCCATTAGGTCCAGTTGTGGTCGACTCTGGGGTTGCAGTGCTCATCTTGCTTTATTGGCCAAAGGAGCCGGCGTACAGCTTCTGGGTCATGTGGCCAGCATGACTAAGCCGCTTCTGGCGAACCAGAGCAGCACACAGAAATGCCGTTTACCTTCCCGCCGGAGTGGTACCTATTTATCTACTTGCACTTTGATGTGCTTTCGAACTGCTAGGTTGGCAGGAGCAGGGACCGAGCAATAGGAGCTCACCCCATCGTGGGGATTCGAACCACCGAACCTCCGATCGGCAAGTCCTAGGCTCTGTGGTTTAACCCACAACGCCACCCGCGTCCCTTTTGCAACAGTATATTCAGCTTAATGCCGAAATCAGCTTCTATGTGGTGTGCATAGTATAAAAATCAGCCTCGTGAGCGTTAAGCCATAAGCATCCTTAATTAAAACAGACAATTAAAAAATCTCATTGAAACAGCACAGCAAATAAAACAGGCTATTGTGTGTGCATGGAAACATCTGGTTGTTGCCTGGCTGGAATGTAGCGACTGTACAATGATGTGGAAGCAAGCAACAGGCATTTTCCATAAGGCAGCAACATATACTCACTTTCTTTAGCCTTGCTTCGGGATTCTTTAGGAATTTGATTTCTGCAGCTTCCACACAGAAACTGCCAGATCCAATCTCCCTTTGCCAAGTCTCAGGTTTTGTTGTCTGCCACTGTCAGACAGCTGGGTGAGCTAATGAGTTCCTTTTGCAATGAGGGTGGTCCACATTAAGCAAATTGAATTGTTCCTGGTGGCTTGTGAGCCAAAAACTGGTCCAAGTAGATGGACACTCTTCCTGCCCTGCATGAACAGAGACAGTTCGGCCAATGCAATGCAATGCTTGCCTTCGCCATCAGAACAGACTTATCGGCTCAGGACAGGGATGGCGAACCTCTGGTGTAAGTAGACTTGGCACAGGTTCCCATTTGGCCCACAAGGTTGCCCCCCCCCAACCATGCCTACCCACCTCACACCTGGGCTGGATATAGACATGTCAAAAAAGCGATCCAGCTAAATGCATTGTAAACTCATACAGCGAAATCCGGTAGGCAAAAGATAGGACTCTACCGCGCCACCTGTGTCACAGTGTTATATCGCATATGTTGTTGTTGTTGTGGTTGTTTAGTCATTTAGTCATGTCCGACTCTTTGTGACCCCATGGACCAGAGCACACCAGGCACTCCTGTCTTCCACTGCCTCCCACAGTTTGGTCAAACTCATGCTGGTAGCTTCCAGAACACTGCCCAACCATCTTTTTTTTTTTAAAAAAAATTATTAACCGACCAATCAAATCAAATCACATAAATTCTGAATTACAAAGCCAAATTTTAAATTTTTTGTTGGGAGACCCATACTTCAAGATCCAATCATCTTCTTGCTGCTGTGTTAATATCCACAAATCTGTCCAAATAATGTTCGTAATTCTATCCAGTCCTATCTTGCTGTTCCCACATCTCATCTTATTCATATATTTTTCTTTTTTCTTTGTGATCTCTTCTGATAATTTCCTTAAGCAGGTAAACACCAGTTATAATCCTGTGTGAATTTTTCCGTTCGTCCAATCACCATATCGAGATGGTTTCCATGTATCATCACTTCCATAAATAAAAGCAGTTTTTCCATCATTAATCTTCGCAAATCTGTCGCCTTCTTTGGTCCCTCTGAGGAGGCTCGCCCACAATAAAAACAGATCTGTTCCTCCTCCCAGACATGAGTCTTTCGACAGAACTTGCCAAAATGGTGACGCTATTTTTTACTGCGTCATCCCAAAGCTCTTATACTTTCCACAATCTCCTTAAAACATGCTTTTCGTTAGAAAATTATCTCCACACAGTCTTAAATCATCAGCTTAGGTCATTTAAGCGGCATTTCTGACTTCTGGTGGGGTGGGATTCTTAGTTAATCACATAAAGAAAAGAAAGGAAAGTCCCCCCCCCATCTAGTCCCGTTGCCGATATACCAAGCCTTGGTGTGTCTTCTCATGATATATTCCTGTTTATCCGACCCATCTTCTTTCTCAGAGATCTCTTCATATGTGCATTAAAGGTAAAGGTAAAGGTACCCCTGCCCGTACGGGCCAGTCTTGACAGACTCTGGGGTTGTGCGCCCATCTCACTTAAGAGGCCAGGGGCCAGCGCTGTCCAAAGACACTTCCGGGTCACGTGGCCAGTGTGACATCGCTGCTCTGGCGAGCCAGAGCCGCACACGGAAACACCGTTTACCTTCCCGCCAGTAAGCGGTCCCTATTTATCTACTTGCACCCGGAGGTGCTTTCGAACTGCTAGGTTGGCAGGCGCTGGGACCGAGCAGCGGGAGCGCACCCCGCCGCAGGGATTCGAACCGCCGACCTTTCGATCGGCAAGTCCTAGGCGCTGAGGCTTTAACCCACAGCGCCACCTGCGTCCCTGTCATATGTGCATTAGCTTCCTTCTAATTGTTTCTTTTGAAGTTGCTGCAGCTAGAGGCATGAATCAGAGACAGCATCCAGGAGATCCGAAGACCACGCAAGGGCTTTCTGCCTAGTGCCCCCACTCCCTCAAATTTGGGGTGGTATAGGGCACAGCAGGCAAGGGCAGTCCCTCCACACTCGCTTGGGGGGGTCAGAAGGCTGCTTACTCCCATCACAGCCTCTTACCTCATGTGGGTCGGAAAGATGTTATTGTCGGCCATCTTCCAATGCGCCCCTAGTGCCCCCCCCACTGCCCAACCATTTCATCCTCTGTCGCCCCTTTCTCCTTGCGCCCTCAATCTTTCCCAACATCAGGGTCTTTTCCAGGGAGTCTTCTCTTCTCATGAGGTGGCCAAAGTATTGGAGTCTCAGCTTCATGATCTATCCTTCCAGTGAGGACTCAGGGCGAATGGAGAGGTTTGCTCTTCTTGCAGTCCATAGGACTCTCAAGAGTCTCCACCAGCACCATAATTCAAAAGCATCAATTCTTCGGCGATCAGACTTCTTTATGGTCCAGCTCTCACTTCCATACATCACGACTGGGAAAAATGTAGCTTTAACTATACGGACCTTTGTTGGCATATACAACACATATAAAATACTTTTTCTTTATCAGTCTAACTGAGTCCCTGATGTTATATGTGATGTTGAGGTGTGGGGTAGCTAAGGGCGTGGCTCCAAAGGAACAACACAGAGCTTAAGGAGAGCTCCTGATCCTTTGAAAGCAAGTCCCAGTGGTATTGGCTGCACCAGGGTGTTCCCTATCAAGTTCTAGTTTCACCTGCAAATGAGCCTGTTTCCTCTTCAGCTGCTTGCAGGTGTGACTTGACTCTAAACCATACCTGCAAAAAGACTTCAAAGCAGTTTGCTATAACTGCTTATCAGATGGTTGGTGGTTACAGCAAGCCCCTTTAGAGTTGCCATCTGATCAGGCGCACCAACTCCATGGGGCTGAGGTCTTTACAGCCCCCACATAGGCACTGGGGGGCTCATCCCTCCCTCCCCCCATCATGAGGAGGCAGATGAGGACTGGCAGGATGTTGCCCCAGGTCACTCAGTGTTAGGAGACACTGTGTGGACCAGTGCAGACTAGTGATTGAATGTCACATCGGGAGGATGTTTGTGGATCATCTGAGACAATATTATAGTCAACTGAAATAGCAGACAGGACTGGGAATATAAGCAAAGGAATGACAATGATAAAGGAATGTAATGCAGAATATACCTGTATGTTATGGAAGTAAGTATTGCATTCAAGGCAGTAGACAAAGGATTTTAATAGAAACATCATGGAAGGAAGGATGGGAATTCTGAGAAGACAGATTCATGGATAATAAAGGATAATTAGAAAAGGATGCTGTGATTACTAAAACCCATCATGGTTTTCTCAAAAACAAGTCATGCCAGACCAACCACATGTCTTTTTTTTTATAGAGTTAGAAGCTTGGCATACAAGGGGGATTATTAGTAGTAGTAGTAGTAGTAGAATATGAATTTATATACTGCCCTGGGAATTTATATGCCCAAAGGTCTCAGGGGGGTTCACGGAATAAAATCAAAATCTAAAAACCACAAAATAAATTATCAAAATAAAAGCAACAACCCAATAATCCCCCCCCAAAAAAAAACACATTTTAAAAGGGCATAATCAATCAAATCAACCAAAGGCATGGTTAAAAAGGAATGTTTTTGCCTGGCACCTAAAGGTGCATAATGAAGAGAGAGCATCCCATAGACTGCAGAGAAGGCCCTGCTCTCATGTTGCCACTCTCCAGACCTCTTGAGGAAGAGGCACACAAAGAAGGGCTTCAGAAGATGATCTCAGAGTCTAGATAGATTCATATGGAAAGAGGTGGTCCTTGAGGTATTGTGGTCCTGAGCCATTTAAGGCTTTATAGGTCAAAACCAGCACTTTGAATTGGGTCTGGAAACTAATTAGTAGCCAGTGCAGTTGGACCAGGATATGTAATATGTTCAAACCATTTTGCTTCAGTGAGCAACCCGGATGCTAAATTCTGCACTACCGGAAGTTTCTGAACCATCTTCAGAGGCAGCCTTATGTATAATGCATTGCACTAATCTAACCTTGAGATTACCAGAGCATAGACAACAGAAGTTAGGCTACCTCTGTCCAGATAGGGGCATAGCTGGGCCACCAGCCGAAGCTGATGGAAGTCACTCCAGGCCATTGAGGCCATCTGAGCCTCAAGCGATAGCAAAGGATTCAGGAATACCCCCAAGCTATGTATCTGCTCCTCCAGAGGAAGTGCAACCCCACCAAGAGCAGGGGATTTCCCACCCATCCAGTCTAGGGAACTACCCACTAACAGTGCATCAGTCTTATCTGGATTGAGTTTCAGTTTGTTGGCTCTCATCCATTCCATTACCAAGGCTAGACACTGGTCCAGCATTTCCACTGCCTCACCTGCAGATGTAAAGGAGAAATAGAGCTGAGTGTCGTCAGTATACTGCTGACAACGTACCGTATTTTTCACCCTATAGGACACACTTTTCCCCCTCCAAAAAGGAAGGGGAAATGTGTGTGCGTCCTATGGGGCAAATGCAGGCTTTCGCTGAAGCCTGGAGAGTGAGAGGGGTTGGTGCGCACCGACCCCTCTCACTCTCCAGGCTTCAGGAAACTGCGCAAGCTGCGGGAGCCCTCCCCTGGTTAAGAACGGACATCGAGAACAAATTAAGTTCTTAACCTGAGGTACCACTGTATATTTTATCCAGATCTTATATAAGGATTTTCTTATAATGTGATTCAAAAATCCCTTGTGTACCCTCACTTTTTCATAAATTAGATACGCATGCCAACCGTATTGATTGTCAAAACCTTCCAGGTCTAGCACATCCATTTCCCTTAAAGCAATCCAGTCTTTTATCTGTACCAGCCCAGCAGTTGTGTGATAAAGTTCTAACTCTGGTAGGGCAAAGCCTCCCCTCTCCCTTTGGTCTATGAGTATTTGGTGTTTGATACTTGTCCCCCCCCCACTCCAAATAAATCTAGCAAAGGTTTCTTAAGGAGTGGTCTTATCACTTCCTCCTTCAAACTTCCTCGGAAAGAGGCACTTATCACCTCCCTGACCCAGCCAGAAGTTCCCTCCCTGCTGTGGACATAGTGTATCTTGGTTTCAGGAAGGCTGTTGGCAAACTCTCCCATGATATCCGCATGGAGAAGCTCTTAAAATGTGGGGTGGACAAGGGAACTGTTAGGTGGATTTCTGGCTGGTTGACAGTTCAAACCCAAAGAGTGCTCACTAATGGTTCCTCATCATGCTGGGAAAAAGAGACAAGTAGGGTGCAGATGAGTTTTGTCCTGGACCCGTTGTTGTGCAACATCTTTCTAAATGACATGGATGAAAGAATTGAGGGGACTCTCAATTTTCAGATGACACCAAATTGGGAGGGGTAGCCAATGCCGCAAAAGAATCAGGGTTCAAAACAAATAAAGGGCCCAAACAAATCAAGCGTTGAGGTTACAGATGCATAGACCACTGTGATTAGACTATATACTGGCTCATGTCTGCATTCTACTGTGTAACTTGCATGCATTGATCCTAAGAACTGCAGTCCTAGGAATACCAATAGAATCAGGCTAGTGGAATGCTCTGACTGCTCCAGGAGAATACTCTCAACTGTGAGGTCACCACTGAGTGTCTATTATGCTGTATGAAGAACCTTCCAATCTCCTCTGGGCCGTACCAGGAGGAGCCAGCAGGAGTCATGGAGAACCAGCCACCCTCATCACAAGCTTCCAAAGAGACAAATGAAGTACCCTTTGAACTGCATCCCCGAGCAGATGCCATCCGCTCCAAGCTGATCTACACTTTCTATCTGATTGACTATCTACGGGGGCTAGGCAGTGCTATTCCACGCCATAACATACGAGATTTCCTGGACCATCAGAAGCTAAAGAAGATAATGCTCACAGACCATCACCAGCTGGTGCGCTTCAATGTTGCGCCCAAACGGAATGTCATGATCACACGAGAAAAACGCTGCCGTAACCGTATCCGTGTGCGCTGCAGCCGCTGGCCCCCTGTCGCCATGTGGGCTTATTCAGTCCTGAACAGCCAAATTTTCAAAGTCTTCATGATCTTCCTCATCTGCCTGAACATGGTGGTCCTCATGATCTTAGTAGAGATAAGGGATAAGTTGGAGGACCACTTTGTGAAAATGAAGATAGCAATGGAGGTGATCATCTGGGTCATTGTCCTCATCTTTTTGGTGGAAATTGGGCTGAACTGGGCTGTTAGCTTTCAGGATTATTTTAAGAGCTCCTGGAATGTCTTTGACTGCACAGTCACCATCATATCCTTTATCCCTGAGTTGATATTCCTCGTTGAAAAGAAACACAGCAAGGCCGTCACATACTTCCTCCAGGTTTGCCGTGTGCTGCGATGCTTAAAGCTCTTCCCTAGACTCCGGCAAATCCGGATCCTCATTATGGCCCTCTTCAAAGCAATGAAAGCCATGAGCTTCATCCTGGTGCTCCTCGTCTTCTTCTTCTATATTTTTGCCGTATCAGGCATTTTCTTCTTTGAGGGCTACACTCGCTCAAACCTGGACGACCTAGAGTACAACATGTATTTTCAAGACATGCCCAATTCACTGGTGACCATCTTCATTCTCTTCACCATGGACCATTGGTATGCTCTGCTGCAGGACACGTGGAAGGTCCCAGAGATAAACAAAGCAATCAGTGGCTTGTTTATCTGCTTGTGGCTCCTCATTGGGGCATTCATCTTCAGAAACCTCATGGTGGCCACCATGGTCACCAATTTCCAGACCATTCGGAATGAATTGAGTGAAGAAATGAAGCAGATTGAGACTCAGCAGAAAGCTGACAAATTTAAGCTGGAACTGCTGGAAAAGAAGTACAGCTCACCCCAGGGGCAGGACAGAATGAGCATGGGGCCATCCACAATATACAGCATACCAGAAGTCGAGGCTGGGTCTCTGGATTGGGAAACATATGTCCACAAGAACCTGCCAGGGCTATACGAGGCTGAAAATGACGAGCAGGTCATTTGGCCCCGTGACGCCCTCTTCCGCTACTTTGAGCTGCTGGAGAAGCTGCAGTATAACCTGGATGAGCGCAAACAATTGCAGAATTATGCCGTCTTGGCTCTGTCCAACCTGGAGGACAAGTAGTGATGGCTTCTGAAGGATCAAGAAGATGCAAGTGTTGACTCCTCCTTGCTTACTGAGCCAGCACAACCAAAACCTGTGGCAAATCAACAGTTTACCTCTCACATTGTCCTCCTTACCAGTCTGTGGTTCTCCAGCTGTTGCTAGACTCCAAGTCCCATCATCCTTGACTCTTGCCCATGTTGGCTGTGACAGATGGGACCTGCAATCTAGCGACATCTGAATGGACACAGTTCCCTGCCCCTGATTTATGTGGCTATGCATTATTAGACTAGAACTGCAAGGAAAGATCACAAAACCACCCGGTCTGCAGGTTTTGGACACTTTTTGTCTAACCTGGAGGACAAGGAGTGATGGCTTCTGAAGGATCAAGAAGATGCAAGTGTGGACGTCTGCTTCTATTAGACTAGAACTGCAGGTTTTGGACACTTTTTGATGTCTCTTGGGTTTCATAGCATTGGTGAGCAAGGCACACCAGGGTACACCCTCAAATGCCACATTTTCCTGTGGGCCAGACAGACATCTGTTCTGCACATATGTAATATTTGATCTACAAGAATAAATTCCCCCATACCCCAGAAAGTTGGCATAAGACACACCAATGGACCAAAGAGCCAACTTTTTATTAATTAACCACAAGTGTCTTGCAGTAAGCTAGGAGTGACCTGCTTGAACGCTGGGGATATCCTTCCTTAGGGGAGGCAATGGAATGACCACCTCTGTTTCCTGTTGAGGAAACCTCACTCTGGCTTCTGGATCAGAGGATTGACTGGTCCATGCCCTTCCTTTTCCACTCACCAAACGGTGAGCTGGGAAGCGCTAGTTTGCTCCATTTCTTACCTGTTCTATTCCTGTCAGATGGGTGAAGCTTCTAGGAACCAAAAGTCATTTCCTTCTTCATCCACTTGAGCTGGCCGTTGATGTCTGGTAGGTGACACGGTGTCCCTTCAACATCTCAGTGAACCACAACCCCATTTCCTTTTCTCTCCTTGACCACACTCTCTACCTGTTGTGGCAAAACCAAGGAGTCCCTCAAGCAACTGAAACCCACCATACTGAGCTCAAAGAGTATGTTGTAGCTGAAGCAATGGTACACCTTTGACCAATATGGGTGATACCAACAAATTCCTAATTAGTACCCTAGTAAATGACTGACAAATCTATCCTCCTGAAAAACATAAGGGCAGTCTTACAGAAAGGTTGCAAATAACTCCCTTATTCTGAGAACACATAGCCACATACACAATTTTATTGCATCCGTAGTAGAAGGATGTTTGCTGTTAATTAATGAAATGTTTTCAGCTTTAAAATGATTGATTATGGTATTGCCTTTCTTCCTGAACTCTTACTTATTTTAAGTATTTATTTAAATCGATTCAATGAATTGTTCATTCGAGGCTCAAGGCAGCTTAAAAAATTGGTAAGAACAAGTCAAAATATGATGGCTTGGATCCAAAGGTTCTCTTTCTCTGTTGGAAGGAGCATTTCTTGTCCATCAGAAAGACCACTTGCATCCAAGGAAGATTCCCATCAGAAAAGAAAGAGGCATCCAATCTAAAGTTTTTTTAAAAAAATGAACACAGGATTAGATATATTACTCCAAAAGAAAATGGAGAGGTTAATCTGCATCATCAAAGACCAAATGGAAGAAATGAGACAGCAAAGAAGGGAAATGACACCTCTAAAGGCACTGATTCTGTTCACTCTGGTTTTCATCTGGTACAGGTTAGAACACATATTTGGGTCTAGCCAGATGACCAGAGTTGGTGTGGGGGCTGATAAAGGGAGAGGCACCATTTGAGCTTTGTGGGGTCCAGGTCCATGGGAGCTGGTCTGAGGGAATTACTGAGACACAGCCCTTCCACCAGAAATGTCAAGCAATTAAAAAAAAAAATCTCAAGATCTCAAACACTCTCCTTCCTCTCCCACACACATTTTATATTTCCTTGAATTTACTGAGGCTTTTCTACCAACCCTCATGGACCATACTGGCCAGGGCTGATGGGAGTTCTAGTCCAATAAGATCTGGAGGGCCACAGATTCCCCATTCCTTCTTTATATGTTTTCATGACTTGGACCATTGGCAGCTGATAATTCTTTGACTTGGTAGGGCTGCAATTTTCAACCTTGCTTTTCTCATCACAGTAAGACTTGTACAGCATATACATAGGAAAGTGTGCACAAGTGATATAATATTGGCTGCATTTGCTTCCAACTCCCAACATTCATTAAAATACAGGTGGCAAATGTGATGTTGCTGGACTCCAATTGCCAATGACCCCAAACAGCATGGCCAAGCCTGGGGGGTGGTGAGAAATGCATCAGCATGCTTCAAGTAGGCCTTGATATCACTTGACAATCAATGTCAGTGTTGAAATCAGGAGTGATAGCATGGTTCCACTAACTTCCGCTTTGGAAGATGACTATAGTTTCTTTTGATTTGCAGTGGGTGATATGGGCTTCACTGTTGCCAATGAAAGCTACGTTGCAATCCTGGCTCTGTTATTTCACTGCCTACAGCTCTCATATGTTGGCAAATAATGTCACCAATCAGTTCTTTTAAGGCACTGAAATGCTTGACCTGGACATCACCAAGGCTTATACAGTGGTACCTCGGGTTAAGAACTTAATTTATTCTGGAGGTCCATTCTTAACCTGAAACTGTTCTTAACCTGAGACACCACATTAGCTAATAGGGCCTCCCGCTGCCACCGCGCCGCTGGTGTGTGATTTCTGTTCTCATCCTTAAGAAAGTTCTTAACCCGAGGTACTATTTCTGGGTTAGTGGAGTCTGTAACCTGAAGCATCTGTAACCTGAAGCGTATGTAACCCGAGGTACCACTGTACAGTGATACCTCGGGTTTAGAACTTAATTCATTCCAGAGGTCCGTTCTTTACCTGAAACTGTTCTTAACCTGAGGTACTACTTTAGCTAATGGGGCCTCCCACTGCTGCCACGTGATTTCTATTCTCATCCTGAAGCAAAGTTCTTAACCCGAGTTACTATTTCTGAGTTAGTGGAGTCTAAAGCATCTGTAACCCGAGGTACCACTGTATCCAACTCATGTACGATGGTTGTTTGCTGGTTTTTAATCCCTTGGACCAGCAAGGTTCAAGGAGGCCTTGGCAATCAATATCAGAGTTGAAATCAGGTTCCACTACCTTCCCCATTGCAAGCAGATGTGCCAGATGATCATCTCAGGTCACTTCCAACTCTACATTTCTTTGATTCTTTGATGAAGCTGTCAATGGCTACAACCCACAATGGCTTATGTACTGCCTTCACTGTTGAAGACAGTATGCCTCTCATTATCAGCGACTTTGTAATACAACTGGGGTAGGAACGCAGGTGGCACTGTGGTTTAAACCACTGAGCCTCTTGGGCTTGCCGATCAGAAGGTTGGCAGTTTGAATCCCCATGACGGAGTGAGGTCCCTTTACTCTATCCCAGCCTCTGCCAACCTAGCAGTTCGAAAGCACACCAGTGCAAGTAGATAAGAAGAGGAGGAGGAGGAGGAGGAGTTTGGATTTGATATCCTGCTTTATCACTACCCAAAGGAGTCTCAAAGTGGCTAACATTCTCCTTTCCCTTCCTCCCCCACAACAAACACTCTGTTTTGAGAACAACATGCTGCGCTAGATGGGTCTTTTGGTCTGATCTAGCAGCCAAGCTCTTACTATGTTTACATACGATAACTTCCTGTAGCATCATGACTTTGACTAGAGTCTTGCCGCATATTCGGTTCCTCTGTGCAAAATTTGATTTTGAACTCAGATTTTACATTGTGGGCAGAGTCCACACATGGCTCTAACCATGCGGGTCACTCTGTTCCACACCTGACCTGAGGAAATTGCTTGCTTTCTCATATTGCCCTGCTGCTGCATTTGTTGCTCAGGGCGTGCAGAAAACGAGCGAGCAAAGAAGAATCCAGCCGCCGCCCTTTCTGAACCCCCTTTCTCCCATGCAATTATATAAAAAGCCATGTGCCCTTTCTTCTGAGTCACCCAATGAAAGGGAGAATTGAATTACATTCCTGCTGAATAAAACCCGATAAAACAAGACTGAGGCTATTTTCGTAATCAAGAAAGACGTAATAATATCCCCTTTTGTGTGAGCGCTTTGAACAAAGGAAGGGGAGGGAAGTCACCTAGAGATGGCAAAAAGGTAGCAGGTGCACAGGATTCGACTAATGGGCTGTCCACCTACAGAACCTGCTTTGAGGTAGCATAGCAGGCCCATTGTGCTACACGATGACTCGGGTCAAGTCCTTTGCTGTCGTCTGGCTGTTTCCACTGAATAATAATAATAATAATAATAATAATAATAATAATAATAATAATAATTTATTTATACCCCGCCCATCTGGCTGGGTTTCCCCAGCCACTCTGGGTGGCTTCCAACAAAACATTAAAACATCAGTCATTAAAAACTTCCCTAGACAGGGATGCCTTCAGATGTCTTCTAAAAGTCAGATAGTTGTTTATTTCCTTGACATCTGATGGGAGGGCATTCCGCAGGGTAGGCACCACCACTTAGAAGGCCCTCTGTCTGTTTCCCTGCAACCTCACTTCTCACAGCGAGGGAACCACCAGAAGGGCCTCGGTACTGGACCTCAGTGTCTGGGCTGAATGATGGGGGTGGATACGCTCCTTCAAGTATACTGGGCCGAGGTTGTTTAGGGCTTTAAAGGTCAGCGCCAACACTTTGAATTGTGCTTGGAAACATACTCTCAGTGCAGAATACCATGTCAGTGCAGAAAAATTACAGAATTACAGAAATCAGCCCAAGTTCCACATCTAGAGGCAGTCTACCATTGATTACCTTGTTGGGATGCTGCTAAGGAATTGGGGGCCATTGGCAAGTCTCCAGCTGGCTCCAGCCCACCAGCCGATGTGCCGGATGAACTCCAGTCCTTGTTGCAGCATGAATCTGTGACCCAGAGCTTCACAAGCTTCAGAAGCTGGGCACGCAACGTAGCAGAGTAAAGGCACAACAGAAGTGACAGGGAGAGGCTGTGTAAAGCATATTTACAAGCAGTTTATTCAGCATACATCAGGAGAAGAGGGAAAACATGTCTTCTGCCTTTCATGTCCAAGCAAACAGTATAAGCAAAAGCTATACACAAACAGAAGTTCCCAGCAAGCTGTGCTGGAATGTAAACAGGTATGTGACACACGACAGTCATGTCTGTTCCTCTTAAGGTGGAATGGAATCTTCTTTTATATAAATTTTTATTAAGTTTTTCCTTTACAAATAAATCCGTACAACCATGTTTACAAATTTGCTATTTTTTGAACTTCCACCAGCACCTCCCTCAATCATCCATTTTTCTTATCTTCACGCATTTTCTATATGATATTGCCAATTAATATTAACCTTCCATCTCTGTTTCTTTTTTACAATATACCTTGTACTATCACAAAGCCTCCTTAAAACCCACTAGCGTTGTCTGTTCGTCACATATAGTTTTCAGATAATCCGTGAACTTTCCCCAGTCCTCGATGAATTTGTGATCTTTCTGGTATCTGATTTTTCCAGTCATTTTATCCAGTTCTGCATAGTCCATAAGTTTCATTCTCCACTCATTCAAGGTCGGTAGTTCCTCTTGTTTCCATTTTTGGGCCATTAATATTCTTGCCGCTGTTACTGCATACTGAAAAAGTTTATAATCACTTCTATTTATCTCTCTTCCTGTTATTCCTAACAAAAAGGCTTCTGGTTTTTTTTACAAACGTGTATTTAATCATCTTTTTCAACTCATTATATATCATTTCCCAGAAACCCTTTACCTTCTTACATTCCCAAGGTGGAATGGAATCTTCTAACATATCTGACACTGAGAACAAGTGGCAGGGGATGGCTCTCTCCCTGCAACCTCACTTCTCACGGTGAGGGAACCACCAGAAGGGCCTCGGAGCTGGACCTCAGTGTCCGGGCTGAATGATGGGGGTGGATACGCTCCTTCAAGTATACTGGGCCGAGGCCATTTAGGGCTTTAAAGGTCAGTGCCAACACTTTGAATTGTGCTTGGAAACGTACTCTCAGTGCAGAATACCATGTCAGTGCAGAAAAATTACAGAACGTAATTCTGAGGCCAGAAATCAGCCCAACTTCCATATCTAGAGGCAGTCTACCACTGATTATCTTGTTGGGATGCTGCCAAGGAATCGGGGACAATTGGCCGGCCTCCAACTGGCCCCAGCCCACCAGCCAATGTGCCAGTTGGACTCCATGCTGAAGTGTAAACAGGTACGCGACACCCAACAGTCACGCCTGTTCTTCTTAAGGTGGAATGGAATATTCTAACATATCTGACACTGAGAACAAGGGGCAGGGGATGGCTTTCTCCCCCTTGCTCTGAATGTAGCTGACTCCTGTTGGAGGCTGCTTGCTCAGAGAGGTTGCATTATACCGACCTACATTTGGACCTGGCCAGGAATTGTAACTGCAAAAAGCATCCCAAGAATGGTCATCCTTCTATGAAAGGCTGCTTAAGAATTGTAAGTTGAAGGGTGATTTTGTTGTTGTTTGTTTGTTTGAATTATTTCTGTAATGTGGCTAACAGCAGCCCAGGACATGGGACTAGCCCATGGTATGGTTGGCTAACACCAACTGGACCCCAGGGATGAGCAAAACCTACACAGAATCATAGAATTAGAAGATGCCACAAGGGTCATCTAGTCCAACCCCCTGCAATGCAGGAATCTTTCATCCAACATGGGGCACGAACCCACAACCCTGGGATTAAGATTCTCATGCCCTCTGACTTCCAGCTTTCAGCAGAACACCAAGGCTTACTGTTGTCCCAGAACCTTCCTCCCACACCCTCCTTTCCCAAAGGAACAGATTCTGGGAGCAGATTGTATGCAACTTTAGAATTCCCTGGGAATAGGGGCTGATTGTTAAGCCCAAGGCTGACTCATCCACAAGGCAAGGAGAGGTAACTGCCAGCAGCTCTCTGGGGTTGCAGGCAAAGGGTCTCTCAGCCCAACCTATCACTTTTGGCATGCAAGGCAGATTCTCCTGAGTGTCATTTCATCACTGAAGCTAAACCCCGAAATATCAGATGAAACCCTGAGAGGTGCCAACACAACTCAATAATAATATAAAGCCTTAAATCTGCTCTGGGGCCTCTCATAGTTTTGTTTTGCTTTGTTTTGTTTTAGAAATCCATTTCCAGGTCTTGCTGGATACATCAAAATCTTCCTTTATATCCTTGCCTTTTTGCTTCCATTTCACTCTGTATATTTACTGCCACTAAAGAAAGTGCAGAGCATACAACATGAAAATCATGTCCTTTAACGGTGCTGACACTGTACTTTACTTGCAAAAACCCACAATGCAGAACAAATCCAAAGGACTGTTCCATGACTTTTAAAAGTCTACAAAAAAGAAAAGAAAAGGTTTGTGCTGTGGATGTTCTGCAGATGGAACAAGGTCTGTAAGATTGAGAGTTCACAGGAGCGGCTGAAGATTTCTTCCTTTTGTTTACAGACAGTGCCCCCCCCCAGGGGTGTGAATCCTGCCCATGGGCCATACTCCCAGCTCTGCAGATTAATCTGATCTGTGTGCACACAGAGAGTCTTGTGTGTACAACTTGTACATGGATATACTCTGTGCTTGTCATTGGCATCCATCTGTCTCAAGAGACAGTGAAAGAGTGCACCATTGGGGGTAGATTCAAACCGTTAGAGAGTTATAGCACCTGCTGTGGGTGCAGAGACTGATACGGGAGAGACATGTTTCATTATACCTGGGGCAGATGAAGGTGTCCGGTTTCGCTGTTAGAGAAGCACCAGGGCATTTCTTGATATTTTAAATTGGCACACCACCCACCAACTGCTTTGAGAGGGACATCTCAGATTTACAGAAACTGCCCTGGCTTCTGTTTGAAATCCCAGATATCCCACTTCCACACCTCTTCTCCTCCCCCTCTACATTGGCATCCAGTGTGGTCTCCACCATGGACTCTTGGCTTCCGCCGTGACATCTGCTGCCACTGCCATTCTTCTGGAAGGACACTTCTGGAAGCATGTGACCACTTCCAGCGGCCATGGCAAGGGCAAGGAGACCTCAAGAATGTGGGATGTAAAACACAAGAGCGGTCAAGTACCACATCCCTAGAGTGGAATGTCTGGACCAGCCAGTCAGAACTTCCTGTTTCTCCTGCCTGGGACAGACTTCCTCTACATATGATCAGAGGTGGGCGTGGCCTCACCTATGCAGGTAACAAAAGCATAGGGCTGGCCGCCATCTCTCTCTCTCTCTGACTACTTTTGTTGAAGGAGCAACATCTACTTTACCAAAGATGCTTCCAGCCAAGAGAGGACAAAGGGACTGTCTTCTTATGAGATATTTTCCAGGTGTATGTTACTTTTCTAAGCTAAGTCTGCCTTCTGGGATCCAAATGTGAACAGAATGTGAGTGAGTAAACTCTTTTTATACTTTTATAGAAGACTGTATCATGTCTTATCATTTATGAGAGAATAAGGGGAAAATACCAGAACAGTAATTATAGAGACTTTAGTGAGCCTGAGCAAACGCATCCATTGTAAGTTTAAAAGAGGAATGTTACTCTGCTAAATTGAGGAACTTGTTAACACAAGTTGGAAAAGCTATAATCAAACAATATATCTTCTCCTGCATCCCTAACCATTCCCACAAAGAATGCTGAGGAGGCAAAGGCCCAGCCGCTGCTGCAGAGGAAGAAGAGGAGATAGAGGCAGTGAAAGTAAGGCAATGCAAGGGGGGCAGGCAAGGGTGGCATAGTGCATGGGGGGTGCTCTGGATTTGGGTGAGAAAATGTTGGAGGGTATGAGATGGGGGAATGGACACCGAAATGACTTTACCAGTGGTTTAGGTATTTGTTTGTTGCATTTGTATCCCGCCTCACCTGCAAGGAGCTCAAGATTGCATGATGTGAGGGAATGGTCCAAACAGGAGGACTGGGAAGTGTGTCCTCAGCCAGATCAGCTTCTCTCCTAAGAGGAGGAGGAGGGGGACGATTTGCCTCCCTTCTCCCCAGCAGTTTTAGTAGGAGAGAGACTGAAGAATGTTCCACAGCCTCTGCAGGAGTTACCTAGCTATGAGATAGTGGAAGAAGGGAGGGAACAGCCAGCAGAGACCTTCCTACAGAGCCTGGGCGGTCCCCCCTCCCCTTGGGCTCACAGGTCCAGCCGTATTAGAGAACAGTGAGTGTAGAGGAGCGGAACTTCCAGTTGGCACCTAGGATGTTGCTGAGGATGGAAGGGGAAGGGATCAGAATAGCCAACACCTAACTTTGTGATATGGATTCTTGTTTTGCAACCAGATAACTGAATAAAAAGGACTAAAAAATGAGGGGCCGCTTTCTGAGCCTGGACCTAGATTTGGCACCCAGTAGGAGTTTGTGGGGTGGCAGACAAAGATGGCTCCTCCTCCCAAAGAGTTGCTAACAAAGGGACGTGGGCAGCACTTGGGGTGGGGGAATTATCGTCCTTGGAACTTGGGCATCTCTGCTCTCAATAAATAACTCTTTCTTCCTCTTCTTTCTCTGTCTCGTCCTTCTCCCAAGAAATGCTCAAGCGGCCCCCTACTGCTTCCAGTTGTCATCTGTTCCCCTATTTGTTGAAATCATCTAGCTGGATGCTCAACAGGTTATGTGCATGACCACTGCTCAACTTCCTGTTGGATTATTATTTTTTTACTTTGAGAGCAATATTATTATTATTATTATTATTATTATTATTATTATTATTATTATTACTGTTTTTGTTTATGTGCCTCTTCTCTCGACTCCCCCCCCCCCAATCTCTCGGAACTTTGCAGTGGAGCAAATGTGCCCAAGTTCTGAGTGTGTCCAGCATCTCTGATGATGCTGATGACTAATGACATCTGCTGTACCTGCAGGCAGCTGAGAGACCTGTAAGAAGAGGGCTAAGGGCAGACTGTGGCCTCTGTGGTCAACACACAGAGATGAAAGAGTGCTGTGTGAATGGGATGATGACTGTGCTGGTTGGGCCTCCAGAGGAGAGAGTGTGCCTGTATGTGTGTGTGTCTGTCTGTGCGCAAGGCCCCTGCTTGCTTATGCCCAGGAAATCCCGGCTGCCTCCTCTCTGGAGGAATCTGGTGGATGGACACATGGCCAAGGGCCTGGTTTACAACTCAAGCCCATTTCTGCAGGTAGCTGTTTATGTTGTGCTGTTGTTTTAAAACCCATCAACTTCTTTTTTTAATGTCATAGCTATTTAGAACTAAAAAACACAAACTGCTTGTGATTCTTGCCTATGAAGTTACCAGGCTCTCCACGCTTGACACATGCATTATCCTCCGCCTCCTCATTTTATCCTGACCACAACCCTATAAAGTAGGCTCAGCTGCAACATTGTGACGCTTCCAATGAGCTTCATTGCTGAGTGGGCATTTAAACCCTTGTCCCCCGGGTTCTAGTCCAACACTTGAATTACTACACCACACAAGCTCTCAGTGATGTTGAACCGCTGTCTGAGCTAGTTATATGAACACATGTCACATGCCCAAATCACACCTCATCTGTAAAATCCAAATTAGGGGCATGTAACCACATAGCTTGTTCAGCTTTAAATCGCAGCAGGAATCTCTTGGGTTTATTTTATTGTGATTAGTCCCTATTATGAGTTCCTTCTTTAGGTGGTATAAAGAGCCAGTGTGGTGTAGTGGTTAAGAGTGGTAGACTCGTAATCTGGGGAACCAGGTTCGCGTCTCCACTTCTCCACATGCAGCTTCTGGGTGACCTTGGGCTAGTCACACTTCTTTGAAGTCTCTCAGCCTCACTCACCTCACAGAGTGTTTGTTGTGGGGGAGGAAGGGAAAGGAGAATGTTAGTCGCTTTGAGACTCCTTCAGGTAGTGATAAAGCGGGATATCAAATCCAAACTCCTCCTCTCCTCCTCCTCCTCCTCCTCCTCCTCCTCCTCCTCCTCCTCTTCTTCTTCTTCTTCTTCTTCTTCTTCTTCTTCTTCTTCTTCCTCCTGGTGGTGATGATTCCATTTATTATCCACCCTTCAGCTGAAGGTCCCAGGTTGGATTACAATAAAAACACAATGTTAAGAACATTTAGGATTCATTATGTATTTATTTCATATTTCAGCAGAGTGGATAACAAGAAACTAAAAGTACACTTAGCAACAACAACAACAACAACAATGCAAACTAATAATGCAAATTAAAATAGCAACAGACATTTAAATAGATGGTACAATCAAACTGCTCTAAGTTTCAGAATGCTTACATTAGCAGTTCTTAAAATGCCAGAGATAAGCAGAAAAGTTTTCGCCAGGCACCTAAACGATCTTGCTCATGAATTACTCCAGACATTTGGAAGAGGGGCAGCAGATCTAAAGTTCTATTATGTAAACACCTCAAAGCCCAGAAATGGTAATATTCTGCTCTTTTAAAAAGGCCATATTCCACATTTCACATCGCTATGCAAATCAAGGCTATTGGCATAAACCTGAAGATTTTGCTCTTATTCTGTTAACGACATATGCTTCAGGTTACATATGCTTCAGGTTACATACGCTTTAGGTTACAGACTCCACTAACCCAGAAATAGTGCTTCAGGTTAAGAACTTTGCTTCAGGATGAGAACAAAGTGGTGCTTCAGGTTAAGAACAGTTTCAGGTTAAGTATGGATCTCCGGAACAAATTAAGTACTTAACCCGAGGTACCACTGTACAAGCAGGAACCTAGAAATTGCCTTCGAAATTCCCTTCCAGTCACACTTTGTTGCAAGGTCCCTTGTAGGTGAGGCTGAAAGCACATCTGGTTCAATACCCTGTTCTCATAACTTCTGCAGAGAGAGGTTGTGTGGGGGGCAGTGAATAGGATTGCCATATTTCAAAAAGTGAAAATCTGAACAGAAAAGTTGTTGAGCTTTTTTCTTTTTTGAGCTATTTTTAAAGAAAAGCACCCAAAACGACACTGCTGGCATGGGTTGCCAGGCGTCCAGACATAGGATGGCAACCCTAGCAGTGAATCATCTGGGTTTATGGAATCCAAATTAGATCTAGGTTTGGGCATCTATATATCTCTGAAATGTGCAGCGCAGTGCAGAATAGCTACTCTTTGATTTAAGTCCAAGGAAGTAAAGCAGGGGAAATGCTGAGAACAGGACAATCTTCCTCGTCCCGTGATCAAAATTAATGGACTTCACTCCAGTGGTGAGTGGGCAGCCTTTTTCTTCAGCTCACTGGACTGATGGTAAATAATGATGTAGGGTGCCTGCAGCTCGCTTTTACATCTTCTGCCCTTGTCAGCTGAACCGTTCATCCTCTCTCCACGCTCGGGATTAGATGTGATTTCCCCCATCCTGGCTCCTTGCAATTAACAAAGAAATGCTGCAACCAAGTTTGACAGACTCTGTTCCCGGCCTGCTGAAAAAGGTCCACGCTTTTCTGTTACCCCATTTTATGTCTTTATCCCTCGCTCCTTGGCTTTGACACCTTGCCACCTGAAGGCTTCGCCTACATTAATTATCCATGAAGTGTCTTTCCATCTGAATAAGCAGATTATCCGACTCGTGATTTAATGATGGACTTATCTGCTGAGCTCTGAGTTCTGGGGGAGGAGGGGAAATGGAGAGAGGCAAAAGAGTTAAGGCCTGGATCCAGCACATTTTGTTCAGAAGCAAGTCCACACTGCAGGGTGGTGGGCCATATCCCCTACCCAGATCTCACCCTGACTGTGCTTTCTTCCTTCAAATCCTCCTTGAGTGGTTTTGACTGGCTAAAGTGTGTCCTTGTACTCTGATAATGCATCTGCCCCGTCTGGATGGAGGCTAACAAGGGGTGTGTGAGCAAGTGCGTAGAAACTAGCCTACTGTACAAAGATAGAATTTGCATTGCTCCACCCCCTTTTTCCTCTGGCCCTGCCCACCACTGCCATGTGACCCTTACCCAGAAGAGAATGCAGCCCTTAGGATGAAAGAGGTTTCCCACACCTGCCATATTGAAAAAAAATGGAACTGAGGTTTGATGGTGTTATGTACTGAGTTGACTAGGATACAAAATGCAGCAGTCTGATTGGTCCTAGAACAATAGGATTCAGAATGCCGCAGTCTGGTTGGTCCTAGAACAATGCAGCAGTATGATTGGTCTGCAGGAGCCACCCAATCCAGCTCCAGGTGGAAGTGAATCCGCAACCTGATTGGCCTACAGGAGAATCCCAGAATTAGCCAATCACGTGCGGCCCATTATGTAAATAATGTATATTTTGGGGGAAGTTTCATTCCTCACTACTATGAGCTGAATAAAGAGCATGAAATCCACTCTCGACTCCGAGTATATTTCAGATACATACTTTCGTGTGGTTTTTTCATGCTTTCTGATGGAATATCGTATTGGCCCGAATAGAAGACACACCCGCAAATAAACCGCACCTTTAAAATTCGGGGGGGGGGGGGAGAAAAGACAATACCCAAATATAAGCTGCTCCCTTAAAATTGGGTTGCAGGCTGAAAATCGCTGCAGTTGGTAGAATTGTAACTCTGAGCCAATTTAAGCCTTTGATCTCGCAAGCCCACCAAAGTTACCGTACAATCGCTAAAATCGCAAATCGCTATTCAGTTGCTACAGTTCCGCAAGCATTCCCACCCCCAAATGGCAAATGTAGAAGAAAAATCCTACGGGTACTAGAGAGGACCCACATGTGGGTTAAACACCTGTTCATGGCACCGTAAATGCAAATAAAAAAATCAATACTACACTATAAAATACGGGGAAAGTGATGAATGACATTGGAATTAATTGCACAACAGTCTCAAGCTCGCAAATTGGCAATAAATCATTATTTTGTTTCGTTTTACTGTATGTCTGTTCTAGCAGCGATATCATAAAAGCCCATTTTTGTAAGGTCACGAACTTAAGCCACACTTTAAGTTTTCATGGTCAGAATTTGAAAAAAATAATAATACGATACTTCTGCCTTTTCACTTATCTTGTGTGTGTGAATGGACCATCAAACACAAGCAATGGTTTGGATCCTGACTTCCCTTCCATGGGTGGTACAATTCTTCCCTTCACTTATCTTGTGTGTATGAATGGACCATCAAACACAAGCAATGGTTTGGATCCTGACTTCCCTCCCATGGGTGGAACAGGGTCCTCAAGCACAGAATGGGGCATTCCCTCCCCCCTGCCAAAGACACCCCAATTATGGACCTCAGGCTTGGGGGCTCCTTGGAGATAGTGCGATAGAGGGCTGTATCTGGAAAAGGAAGTGGGCAGAAATGGCTCTTATTACATGAATGGAATCCAGAATCCAGTCCTCTTGGTTGGATCCACATTACATTAGTTGTACTTAAATCCCATTGAAATCCATGGGGAAAGTTATGGTGCTCCCAGAGGGGGCTTAATGCTGTAAATGGGTCGTTCTGATATCATTAACTGGTTCAGAGTAAATCTGGAAAAAATTGGGCTGAGGAACAAATCCTGGCAATTCTAAAAATGTGTGTGCAAGAGGGTCACTGACTCCACAATAAACACCTGCCTAGAAGCAGGCTTACTCTTGACTCAGCTACTTAGTCTACTCTAGATCAAACTCGATGCTTTTCCGCAGCTGAATTTATAGGCAACTCCCCTGTGTTTGAAATGATGCAATAGCAAAGTTGTTGGTTTCTATTTATGATCACCCATTAACTTGTGAAAGTAATCACTCTTCTTTTATTCTTTTTAATGTTTGTTTTTTATTAGAAAAAGACATGTTGTTGTTGTTGTTTAGTCATTTAGTCGTGTCCGATTCTTGACTCTTCGTGACCCCATGGACCAGAGCACGCCAGGCACTTCTGTCTTCCAGAAAAAAACATAGTTTGCATCAATTCAAACATTACATCAATCATACGCGCGCACATATGTTAGACAGATGTTAGATAATAAAGATAAAGGAAAAGGAAACAGAAAAAATAATAAAGAATCTTCTGCTGCTGCTGCTGCTTTGGCGATCACTCATAGCCAAGTAAGATTCTCTTCCATAAACATGGTTTTAACAATGAGTCCGTAAGTGACTCTGGAGGCCAATTCTGGATCCGCATGTCCTTCCACAGTGGGGACATTGGTTTCAGGGCAGGAGTTGATCACGGTGTGGATTTGCCAAGCGTGCCTTCCTCTTAGCACATTTCTCCCTTGAGTCCTGAGTTTGAGTGTCTTCAAAGCCCATGACACCTTTAGTAAAGGCTGTTCTCCAACTGGAGCGCTCGCAGGCCAGTGTTTCCCAGTTGTCAGTGTTTATACTACATTTTTTTAGATTTGCCTTAAGACAGTCTTTAAACCTCTTTTGATGACCACCAGCATTGCACTTTCCATTTTTAAGTTCGGAATAGAGCAGTTGCTTTGGAAGATGATAATCAGGCATCCGCACAACATGACCAGTCCAACAAAGTTGATGAATCATTGCTTCCACACTGGTGATCTTTGCTTCTTCCATTACACTGATATGAGTTCACCTGTCTTCCTTTGTGATGTGTAAATTTTTTGGGAGAGAGCAGTAATTATGCTTAGAATACACCCTTGACAGTGATATATTTTCCCATTATACAGCCAAGTTTAAATAACCACAAAAAGTGTATTTGGATTAACCTTATACTGAAATTTTGTATTCCAATGATTTGTAATCAAACCCCACTTCGTAATAACTTTATTAGGATCTTGTCCTTCAGTAATCAATTTAGTTTCTAAAATCCTTCATTCTACCACTTCCAAATGCTAGTGATTTTATTATACCTGTTTGGTGAAGGCCCCAGCAACATCGGGGGGGGGGGCACCATAATGGATACTCCTGTCTTATGGAATGGATTCTCCCAGTGGCACCATCTTTCTCGCCATCTTTTTGAGAACACATCATAGGCGCCGACTCCATGGGGCCTGAGGGGGCCCGAGCCCCCTCAAAAATTCGTTTGGGGGGGCTCTGCCCCCCCAATAATTTAAGAAAATTATTAGTTATATTATGCTTTGTAAAATCACAAAATTATGTTGGTATTTTTTATTTTTCTTGTTTGACGATAGTTACCTTTTAAAATACATTCAGTAATGAGTTAAAACAAAGCCACTCTCGATCTAGAGAGGGGGTGGGGTTGCGGGCTCTCGACCCATCAACAATCTCGCGGGGCTGGCGTCAGCCCCGCGAGAAGCGGGGATTCCCCCTAGCTCATTAATATTCACCGCCCACGGCGGCAGCCAATCGGCTGCCGCAAAGGGCGGGCCCTCACAGGTTCACTTAAGGTCGGGGCAGCCCGGGGCTCACCCCTTTCGTTCCCCCAGCAGCAGCAGTTTGGAGGTCTTGGGCCCCCCCCAATATTTTTTATAAATCGGTATGGGCCCCCGCCCCCCCCCAATATTTTTTTATAAGTTGGCGCCCCTGGAACACATCCTTGAAGTGAGGCTCTTGCTTGGTGCAGTGTGCTTTATGGAGTACCATGCCCAGGTAAAACTACCAGGACACATATTTGATGAAAAGCAGTCTCTTTCTACATAAATTCTGGATAATTGACTGGTCGACTTCTTTCTTTTTCAGAGCTTCTTTTATACCTTGTTATTTTTCACGGTTGGTATTTAATCCTATTTCTGTTTCTGTTCAATTTATAGTTTGATAAGTTGCTGCGAGTATAGTTTTCCACGTAGAGGACAATAATAAGCTTAAATCATACAGAATAATCTTTCCGTGTTTCACATCTCCCTCCAACCACAGAGAGCAGACAGGAAGCCCTCTGGGCAGTGCTCTCATTGATTCTGTATTCTCCACCAACCTTTTCAACCTACTAAATGATGGACAGCCATTCATGGCACTGATGCAGCAAAATGAGGAAGATATCAATGTGCCTATTGCCACCACGGTATAACCATGGATCCACATCTTTTCATTGTAAATCTGGGTTTGTAATCACATCCCCATGAGTAAGGCTGGACTACTAGCAAGGACCACACACTCAAGACTGTAGAAACAAATGAAAGTTTATTGAGCTGTAACAACAACAACAATTTATCATTTATACCCCGCCCATCCGGCTGGGTTTCCCCAGCCACTCTGGGTGGCTCTCAACAGATTAAAAACAGAATAAAACATCAAACGTTGAAAACTTCCCTAAATGGGGCTGCCTTCAGATGTCTTCTAAAAGTCAGATAGTTGTTTATTTCCTTGACATTTGATGGGAGGGTGTTCCACAGGGCAGGCACCACCACCCAAAAGGCCTTCTGCCTGGTTCCCTGTAACCTCACTTCTCACAGTGAAAGAAGGCCCTCAGAGCTGGACCTCAGTGTCCGGGCAGAGTGATGGGGGTGGAGACGCCCCTTCATGTCTACTGGGCCAAGGCTGTTTAGGGCTTTAAAGGTCAGCACCAACACTTTGAATTGTGCTCAGAAACATACTGGGAGCCAATGAAGGTCTTTCAGGACTGGTGTTATATGGTCTCGTGACTGCTCCCAGTCACCAGTCTAGCTGCCGCATTCTGGATTAGTTGTAGTTTCTTAGTCACCTTCAAAAGGTAGCCCCACATAGAGCACATTGCAGTAGTCCAAGTGGGAGATAACTAGAGCATGCACCACTCTGGTGAGACAGTCTGCAGGCAGATAGGGTCTTATCCTGCATACCAGATGGAGCTGGTAGGCAGCTGCCCTGGACACAGAATTGACCTGCACCTCCAGGGACAGCTGTGAGTCCAAAATGACTCACAGGCTGCACACCTGATCCTTCAGGGGCACAGCTACCCCATTCAGGACCAGGGAGTCCGCCATGCCTGCCTGTCAGGCCCTGCCCTAAGCCAGATATTCCATATTCCATGTTCTGTACTTCACAAAACACATAAACTATGGAATTCACTGCTACAAGATGGCCATCAACTTGGATAGCTTTAAAAGAGAATTGGACAAATTTATGGTGGAAATGCTAGCTTAGTGGGAAGGGGGAGGGGAGGAGATGAGGAGAACATTTTGTCACGCAAGCAGAAATCCTTGTACTGATGGGACATTCTTGGAGCAGTGTGCTGGACACTACCCAATGTTGGCAACAAGCTGCCTGTCAAAACAAGTGCAGAGCTGGAAGTGAAATGATGCTCTTCTTTGCTGCTCTGGCTCCGCTTCTGAAGCTCAGCCATCAGACTTTGGTGAGTCAGATTCCTTAGCAAATAACCTATGGAGGAAACAAGCCTTCAGCATAGCTCCAGGCAGTGGGAAATTGTAGCACTGAGTGATGAAGTCTCCAATAGTATCAGGGCATCAACGTTAGAAGCCATAACAGACCGGCATGCTTGCGGGTTTGAGAGCACTGTGTTTGAGCAAATGGTCCAAGCAAAGGACAATCCCAAATGATTGACAGTAAAAGAGCAGGAAGTTTGGCCTCAGGGCTGTAGCTGCCAGGGGTCCGTGGGGGCCTTCCCTCCTCCCAGGGATATTCCAGCCCCTTTCCCATCTCTGAAATTTTAGCTTTCTTTAAGAAAAAATAACACTGCCATTTTACCAAGGAGTAATCACTGCTGAATTCAAGTCCTCAGAGTTGTTAGCAGACCCCTGTTCCCTGCACGGAGCCACAATCCATAGAGTGGTTTAAGAGTCAAAGCCTCTTCCTGCATAGCTAAATTGGTTAGAGTGTGGTGCTGATAAGGCTAAGGTCACAGGTTTAATCTCCGTATGGGAACATATTCCTGCATTGCAAGAATACTAGATGTTCCTCGGGGTCCCTTCCAACTCTATGATTCCCAGGGAAGTCTAGGAATTTTAGCTCTGTGAGGAGGAGAGTGGTCTCCTAACAATTCTCAGCAGCATTAACAAACTACACTTCCCAGGATCCTCTGGAGGAAGCCACGATGGTTTAAAGCAGTATCGTAGTGATTTAAACGCATTGTATTAATGTGGCTTAGGACTTCCTTCTGTGTATGCATGGTGCTGGTAGCCTTCATCCCTTTTCCTTGTGAAGGCTTATAATGGAAGGCTCTTGGTATTCTACCCAGTTGCGCACTGTAAATTCATGTCCTGGTTGTGGTCTTCCCACAGGTATCTGGCTGACAGCTGCAGGGAATGGACTGCGTAAGATCTGGCTGTTCTTAAGAAAGGAAAATGGAGGGAAGAGGGAGGGGAGTAAAAAAAGAAGACAGGGACATAAGAAACTAAAGGTGATGGGGGAAATGGTGTGGTTATGTCCATACCTTGTCTGCTCTTTCTCCCTCCAGGAGCAAGACTTTACTCTCACATTGTTTGTTTGTTTGTTTGTTTGTTTGTTTGTTTGCTTCATTGATTGATTGGATTTATTTCCAGCTTTTCCCCTCCAAGGAGCCCAGGGCAGCAAACAGATATTCAATTTAAAAACAAAAGCATAGCAAAAAACAAACATTATAAAACCAATCAAAGCACTCTAAAGACAATTACAGTTCAAGGCATTCCTAAAGTGATTGCAATTGAAAACACACTTCCCATCCAACGATCTGGAAGTTTCTGGGAAGAAAAATATTCTTCCGCCACCAAATGCCTGGGCAAACAGAAAGGTACTCAAGTTCTGCCTGAAAGCTAATAATGATGGAGATAGGCATACCTCACAAGAGAGGGCACTCCACAACTGGGGTACCACCACTGAAAAGGCTCTGTCATGGGTTGGCGCCAACTGGACAACTACCAACAAGGCATCACCCGCCAATCACAGGGTTCAGGATTGTTGATATGGGGAAAGTGCTCTCAGGACTGGTGCCACATGGCCCCATTGGGCTGACCCAATTGCTACAGGTGAAGTTACAATGAACCAGGCAGAGGGCCTTCTCAGTAGTGGCACCCACCCTGTGGAACACCCTCCCATGTCAAGGAGATGAGTAACTATATAACCTTTAGAAGACATCTGAAGGCAGCCCTGTAGATGGAAGCTTTTTAATGTGCAATGTTTTAGTGTGTGTGTGTGTGTGTGTGTGTGTGTGTGTGTGTGTCAGAAGCCACCGAGAGCAGCTGAGGCAACCCAATCAGATGGGTGGGGTACTATAATATTATCATTATAATTATTATTACTACTACTACTACCAAGCTAACAAACACATTTTGCACTTGCCAAAGCCTCTGCATTGTCTTTAATAGTAGACCGGTGTAGAGTGAATTATTATAGAAGTCTACATATCAGTTCCAGTTTCGCTCAAAAACACAGAAATGAAAGTGAGAAAAATTGCCAACTGGATGTCCTATAACAGGAATCTGACCGAAGGACAGTGGAATCCAAGGACATGGTTTTTAGATGAATGTATTTAATAAAAGAGGTTCTGTTTTATCGTTCAGTGGACTAACCAAACAGGCTGGTACTTAATATAGTAGATGACTTGCCAGCAGTTTCCATCTGGCCAACATGATACCGTCTGTCTTACATGGAAATGGATCCCATCTGAATATCTATATATATGAGGTTTATGAGGTTTAATCATTTATGAGGTTCAAACATTAAAGAGTGCTTTTTGACTTGCATGGCAAATTCCAATATTGTGACGTTCATATTTGCTCAGTCTTTTTGCAGGGCCTGCTATCCAACCCATGGAAAAAATTTGCTCAACTGCCTTGCTTCATGCTGTGTTTCTAGTTTCACTTTAAATTAAATAGCTCTTTCCTTTCTCAGCCTATCACGACACATTCTAGAAGGATAGCCATGTTGTCCTGTTGTAAGTGAAAAACAAAATCCGGCAGCACTAAGACACATTTTCTGAGCATCAGGAGGTTGATGTCTGCTTCCATTATCTTTCAGAGGTGCAAGATCTAGTAGAAGCTGCTGCTGCTGCTATAATAATAATAATTTATTATTTATACCCCGCCCATCTGGCTGGGTTTCCCCAGCCACTCTGGGTGGCTTCCAACCGAATATTAAAAACAATACAGCATCAGACATTAAAAACTACCCTAAACAGCAGTTGTCTTTTAAAAGTAAAATAGTTGTTTATTGCCTTGACATCTGCTGGGAGGGCATTCCATGGGGCAGGTGCCACTACCGAGAAGGCCCTCTGCCTGGTTCCCTGTAACTTGGCTTCTCGCAGTGAGGGAACCGCCAGAAGGCCCTTGGCGCTGGACCTCAGTGTCCGGGCTGAATGATGGGGGTGGAGATGCTCCTTCAGGTATACAGGGCCGAGGCTGTTTAGGGCTTTAAAGGTCAACATCAACGCTTGCTGCTGCTGCTGTTAACACAAGATAAAAGCACATATAAATAGTTAAAACAGAAACAACATAACAATAACTCCCCCTCCCACAAAGACATTTAAAAGTCTGTAGAATAATAATCAGCCCAAAGCCTGGTTGGAAAAGAACGTTTTTGCCTGGCACCTAAAGATATATAAGGATGGTGCCAGAGAAACCTCCCTGGGGAGAGCATTCCACAAATGGGGAGTTACTGCAGAAAAGGTTTGTTCTTGTGTCACCACCTTCGGGACCTCACTAGGTACACACACGATGAAGGACCTCGGACAAAGAACACAGAGTCCAGGTCAGTTTATAAGGGGAGAGGCAGTCCTTGAGGTATTGCAGTCCTGAGTTACAACAGGTGATCATCGCTACTCTTCTGAAATGTAGCCCTGAAGAAGGCACTAGCATTAACCAGATGAACTGAAAATCCATAGATCTCATGAAGGACCTCAATGCACATTAATACTGTTAGACTTTAATAGCTACAGTGTTTTATTCAAGTTGGCACCCCTGCCTCCAACTGTGGAGGCAGAACATAGTCATCATGGCTAGTAGCCACTGATAGCCCTCTCTTCCATTAATTGGTCTCACCCTCTTTTAAAACCATCCAGGTTGGTAGTCATCACTGCCTTCTGTGGGATTGAGTTCTGAAGTTTAACCAGACACTGCATGAAGCACTTTCTTTTCTCTGTTCTGTATCTTCCAGCGTTCAGTTTCTTTGGTTGTCCAGAGGTTCTAGTGCTATGACAGAGGAAGAAAAACCTTTCTCCATCTACTTTCTCCATGCCATGTGTAAATTAATAAACTTCAGTCATGTTGCCTCTTGCCTTTTCTATGAACTAAAACTTTCTCAAAGGTCTGGACAGAGAGGTGTGCCTTTGCCTTCTTTCAAAACGTTGATAGTATTAGTATCAGGCACACTTCAGATGTGCATCCGTTGCCTTTCTGGAGATTTTTCTGTCCATCTCTGCCTCCTTCCTGCCTTGCCTGTGGTTCTACCAGAATCTCATATTCACCGTTTTCATTTGGGCTAAATGCATCCATCAATTAATTGGCATGATTTACCAATTTACTTATCTCATGCAGGTTTAAAATGTGGCCTTTTCCATTAGTTTTTAATTGGAGTGATGCCCTGGACGAGGGCTCTCACTGCTGATTGTATTCTTGTAAATAATTTATGTCTCATCTTTTGCTTCGGGCAGTGTTCTTTAAAGTGATTTGGTGAACAGCAACAGATTTGTCTTTGCTTCAGAGTCAAAGGAAACATTATCTGCCGTGAAATATCTCCAGATTCCACCCCCCCCCCCCACCATCCTGTCTCAGCTCTCAAAGGTCCACCAAGGTCTGGAGGAACACCAGTTCCTCACCCCTACTCTGAAAGATCACATTGGGGTGATATTTTGTGCCAGGAGAGCAAGGCATGCTTTGTTTGTTGATAAGAGGTTCCCAAAGCTGGCTGGTATAATTCTGCAAAATGCCTTCAGCAATACTGCACATTCATGTGGATGGTGCAGCTGCTCTGCAAGGCTACCCGGAAGCCTGGAATAAGGCACAAGTCCCTCTACTTAAATCAAAATATGGTACACAAGCCTTATGAGGAATGGTTGAAGGAGTTGGGTATATTTAGCCTGCAAAACAGGAGAGTGAAAGAAGATAACTAAAGTGATAGACTACATGGAATTGGCAGAAATGACTGGCAGAATCCGAGACCTGGGAGAAGAGCAAATGGAAGAGGATTGGAAGAAATTTAAAGACTACCTGCAAAAACATTGCAAAATGTTTGAATGTCAAAATGATGCAGGATATAAAGACAATATGGCATTAGTGACATAGCTGAAAGGAATTTGTAAAAATATTTTATGAGAAATAAGGGTGAAAAAGTTAGAATAATATTATGTCAAACTTAAACAAAATGTTATAAGGGGAAAAATTGGAGACATAATAGTTGAAAGGTATAATACAGAATAAGATTTGAAAAAGGGTAAGGCACTGCTGAATATGATTGTGTAAAAAGGGAACACAGAAAGGGAAATGTGAGGAAGTCAGGAAAGAAGGATATGAAAATAATAAGTAAGAAACTGGATTTATATTTTTTTTTAGGTCTTTTTTCTTCTACTTTTTATGTTTTGTATCACATTTTTCTGTTTTTATTTGATTGTGATAATGTTTTTTCTTTTCTTTCTTTTTTTGGTTTTGATTGTGAAGTTTGTTCTATTGTTCAAAATTGCAATAAACATCTTTTAAAAAGAAAGAAAGAAAGAAAGAAAGAAAGAAAGAAAGAAAGAAAGAAAGAAAGAAAGAAAGAAGATAACTAGCTCAAGAGCTGTCATATCAAAGATGGAGCAAGCTTGTTTTCTCCAGCTCCAGAGGTTAAGACCCAAACCAATGGCTTCAAGTTACAAGCGAGGAGATTCCTGCTAAACATCAGGAATAACTTTCTGACAGTAAGAGCTGTTCGACAGTGGGACTGCCTCCCTCGGAAAGTGGTGGGTTCTCCTTCCTTGGAGGTTTTTAAGCAGAGGTTGGATGGCCATCTGTCATGGATGCTTTATCTGAGATTCCTGCATTGCAGGGGTTTAGATTAGATGACCCCCAGTGTCCCTTCCAACTATATAATTCTGTGATTACAAAAGAGAAATGGCAATGAAACCAGGTGTATGCCACCTAAACACACAAGCAGGTTGTACAGGAACACTCATGAAACTGTACTAAACCACCATGAAACAAACTCAGAACATTCCTAGTAGAACTTCTGCAGGCCTTAGTCGGTTGATTGACATGACATTTTGTTGCCTGGAGAAATCAGCATTGGCTCACTGAACTGCAGATCCATCTGGCTACCAGGTTTACTTGTTGAAGTCCATAAATCATTAAAAATATGTTCTGTTGCTCTGGGCATTGCTCCTATAGTTTTCACCCCATTGCTGTTTTATTTTGAAAGCCTTCATTTCTTCTTCTTTCTGGGCCATAGGTCAGTGAAGCAGGTCTTGCGCAACAAACTTTACTGGTTGAACTTAAGAACTCCTAGCAACAGGGATTGGTGAAGATGCTTTATCAGAACCTGGTGATCTCAGGAAATGTGGGAATGTTTTATCAGGGGCGCTCATACTTGGTTGTGAGTCTATTATCATTAGGAATGGCTATGATCATGCTTGAGGAAGTTCATGCAGACTTCATAGGATCAAAAAGTTGGAAGTGACCTCAGATATCATCTAGTCCTGGTGATGAAGGAAATCCATGGCTTGACCTCTGAGCCATGGCAGTCTAGCCTCTGTTTAAAAATCTATGTGAAAGAATAGTTTGTTTTTGCTTTAGAGGCTGTCCTGCACAGGAGGGTCAAAAGTTCATAGTGAGGTTAAAAGTATAAGGGGAGGTTTTCTCAGAAGGTTTGATACAGCAATCTCAAACATTCAGCCTAGCAACCTGGTAGTTAAAGAGAAACAGAATCAAGACTGCACTCTCCTTCTGATTGCCTAAAATGGTGGAAGAAGGAATAAATATATAAGTCAAGCTGAAGAGGGGACAGAGGTGGGAAAGTGGGAGAGGGGGGAGAAGAGAAAGGGCAAGAGAGGGAAATATGTGGTGGAGAGACTAGAAAGATGGGGAAGGGGAAAGAGGGGAGAGACGGTGGAGAGGAGATGGGCAATCCTAGCACATTTGCTCCATGCAAATTATTGTCATCTGGTGGACATTCCGCTAGTTTCTTATTAAAGATACCAAGGAATGCTTTGGCATTGTTGCCTGCCCACAAATATTTAAAATAGTAACTCAATTCCTCTATAACCCAGACAGCGCATTTTCACACTTAGAAGTCCTTAGTATACCCACTTTAGTTGCCACACGTCCCACTGACAAAACACCAAAATATTCAGGAGAACAGAATGCAGTTCACATTTACAAAATGGTGAGATCCATTTCTCCAGGAAGGAGACTATATTTTGGCAGCCAGATTGGAACAGATGGCAGCGAGCTCTGAAATTCTGTTAATATTCAGGACACAGCAGTCCCCTATATGCATGAATTGCAAGTGGAGTTGTGAGTTGGAGTGCAGGCAACCATAACAATGGAGTGCCCCTTGTCTCTTGTTTTTATTTGTGATGGAGCGCTGAAAGACTTCCCCTGGGCTGGATCTGACACCTGAGAAAACTTTATTGACTCCCTGTACCCCTGTCAAGTTTAAATCATGGTACAGTTAATCCACAATTTCATTCTTAAGAATAAGACGGATATTAACAAGTTGTAACAAACAGAAGTATTTCCAGCTCTCTTTCTAAACTGATGTGCAACACATCCATAATCAGGGGTAGCTGCAGCTCCTCTGCCCCTGTCCCAGGTGCTGCCAAGTGTTCTGGAATGGGCTCACTAACCTTCCTGTTCCTTGTGGCTCAGTTTAATTTAGCAGCAAGCAGCTGTGAGCCTCCTTCCATTTTAAATTCCATTCAATTCCCCATAACAAATGCCTCACGGCGCTGCAGGAAATTTTGTAACTTGTAGCTGCACAGCGCAGATCGCATCGCTGCTACTGTGAACCAACACCAGTAGAAGCCCACAGAACAAGGGCGGTGGATCTGCTGATGTCAAGGTGTGTTTCTGTCAGGGGACACTAGAGGAGGACCCTATTCAGTGTGAAAATACACATATCTAACCATAGTGCCACACCTGAGCATATGTGTACTCTTGAATTATCCAAATTGTGGAGAGATTCAATGTTTGTGGCTTAGAGAAACAGTGAGTAAAAGGTGACATGATAAAAGTGTTTTCTAATATGCATGGCATAGAGAGAGTGGATATAAAAATGTTCTTCATCCTCTCGCATAACAGTAGAACTCATGAGCATCCAATGAAGCTGAATGTTGAAAGATTCAGGACAGATAAAAGGAATTAGTTCTTCGTGCAGCCCATAGTTAAAAGATGGAACCCTTTCCTGCTTGCATCCTCAGAAAACTGTCATTCAAAGGTTTGTAGCTTCTGATATAGACTAGTATAACTAATATGCTAATACAGTGGTACCTCGGGTTACAAACACTTCAGGTTACATACTGTCAGAGCCACCCGTCTGGTCCCAGCTCACAAGAGACCCAACTCCAATCCGGTTTATTTACAGAAAGTCTTTATTGAAGATCATGGTTGCGTTTACATTCCATCTTTGTGACTCTACGTCTGTAACGTCAGACCGCTGAAGTCCCCTCTGAATCCGTACCGCCTCGGCACCAATTTAAGAGGCTTGTGCTGGGCCACCTCTTCCTCTCCTTCCTTTTCCGCAGGGTCTTTCTGCCCCCCTGGGTTCCCCCTCGCCGGGACTCGCCCGAGGCTGAATCCTCTGATGCCTCTGCCCCCCTCCTTCTCGCTTTGGGGCCGGGCTCCTCCCCAGGGCTCTCCTCACTTCCGCGCGCCTCTACATTTGAACTTGGCGCGCGTACGTTGCTTCTGACCTTTCTCTCGACCGCTACACTGCTCCCGGTGCTACTCTCCACCCCCTCCGGCTGAGCGTCCTGCTCCGATCTCCTTCCCCTGTTTCCTTCTTGCTCTGCTCCCTCTGACACACTGGTAACTCCACCCCCTTCACTCCGTTCCGGCTGAGAAGCCGGCTCCGGTGTCCAACTCCCACTGGGGTTTCTCCCTTCGCTCCCCTGCTCCTCACTGTTTCCCCCTTGGCCTCCCTTTGGTCTGACCAGGGGGGCTCCCTTTTGGGAGTCCTCTGACTCACTGGACAGACTCATGGACGACCTTTGGTCATCGTCATCCTCCTCCTCATCTCTCTGGGATTCTTCCCCCTCGCTCTCTGTCTCCTCCCCCATCTGCTCTTCTCTCCCTGAAACCCTGACACATACGCTTCAGGTTACAGACTCCACTAACCCAGAAACAGTGCTTCAGGTTAAGAACTTTGCTTCAGGATAAGAACAGAAATTGTGCTCCAGCGGCACGGCGGCAGCAGGAGGCCCCATGAGCTAAAGTGGTGCTTCAGGTTAAGGACAGTTTCAGGTTAAGAACGGACCTCCAGAATGAATTAAGTACTTAACCCGAGGTACCACTGTATATAAAGTCCTGCAGGACTTGATCTCCTTCCGCAGGGCCTGTAAGACAGAGCAGTAGCGTAGCGTGGGTTGTCAGCACCCGGGGCAAGGCAAGTAATTTGCACCCCCTAACCCTAACCCCCAGATGTTGCACCCGGTGCGGCCGCCCCCCCCCCTGCACCCCCCACGCTACGCCACTGAGACAGAGCTATTCTGCCTGGCCTTCAATTTGAATTACAGTGGTACCTCAGGTTCCAGACGCTTCAGGTTACAGACTCCGCTAACCCAGAAATAGTACCTTGGGTTAAGGACTTTTCTTCAGGATGAGAACAGGAATCGTGCTCTGGCAGCAGCGGGAGGCCCCATTAGCTAAAGTGGTCTTCAGGTTAAGAACAGTTTCAGGTTAAGAACAGACCTCCAGAACGAATTAAGTATTTATGGTACCACTGTAGTATGATACTCTATTCCCTTTTCCATTTCCTCTTCTATGAAGAAACTCTTTCTGGGACCCCACATTTAATTCTTCCCTGGTCTCCTTGCTGGCCCTAGTAGGACCAACTTGGCCAGTTAGCCCTCGTGATCACTTGATGTCTATTGACTGGGGGAGGGGATTTCTCCCCAAAATGACCCCTAAATTTTTGAATTTTATTGATATTGATGCTGCATTTTATGTTGTATTTTATGCTGTTTTAAAGTCGCATTTTAATCAATGTTTTATATTTCCTGTTAGCCATCCTGATCCCGGTTTTTAAACTGGGAAGGGTGGGGTATAAATAAAAATTTATTATTATTATTATTATTATTATTATTATTATTATTATTATTATTATTTGCCATTGATAGCCTTACCTTACATGGTGCATCAGGGAGGAGAATGGCAGACCACAACATGAAGATATCGCTTTGGGACCTGCTGCACGTAACACATCCTGCCTTGGTGCTGGCACAAAAGGAGAACTGCACCAAACCTGTCATCGGCTCAGAGGAGAGAGATGGAGGGGCAGTTGTGTTACAGGGAGCCTCCAAAAATCTTGCGAAGCAGTTGTTCTTCTGGAGAGGAGGAAAGCCCCACCTCCAGTGGAGAAGAGGTGCAAGGACCAGGGGATGCTAGTAAGAGCTTTAACACCGCGCCTGAGCAAGCCGGAGAGGAGGGAGGCACGCCCTTGCCATCGCCCATCATGTGCAGTAGTCTGAAGGGCAGGGAGGGGCAGAAAAGGCCCTTTATGTTGGGGGAGGTACAAAAACAGACCACTCCCGGATTCTGCTAGTGATTGAGCCAGACATGAACTTATGACGCTCTTCACTGTAAATATTTTCACCATAATTAAGCCTGTAAAAGACAGGTCGGAGTCCTGCCTGGTTACTCTCAAGCAACCGCAACAGCACCCAACAAGACCAAAGGCCCTCATCTCTCCTCCCCCATCTGCTCTTCTCTCCCTGAAACCCTGACATCCATCCCCCCCTCGAAGCCCCCCCTTCCCCCCTCCCGCTCGGCGGGTGCCAGTTGTGGAAACTGCGGCTCTTCGGGGGTAGGCTCAGGATACAGGTCGTCTACGTCAATGTTCTCTGCTGGCAGTTCTGTGTATGTGTGTTCGAACTCGGGTTCTTCACCCAAAGCCATCTCAGTCTCTTCTTCCATTGCTACTTCCTCTGGTGCTGCCCGCCAAGGACCCATCATCCACCTCTTACGCCATTCCTCCTCTGGTTGCTCCTCCCACCAATAAGGGGTTTCCGTGTCCACCCCCGAGCACGATCCCCTGGGCGGGCTTGATTCTGGTGTTCTTTCCTCGGGGGAAGAGAAACCCCTGAACGTGCTATCTGACAATGTGGGTGTGAAAAGCCAGTCATCAAAGTACTCAGCTGGCATGGGTCTATGTGGGAAAAGTGCATGGAACTCTTCCTTCAAAAGGGGTTCGTCTAACGCGTAGCCCGGCACCCAACTATTGGCAGTGGCTGGGGTGCCCTCTCTGGCGAGAAAGTATTCAACCCCCTCTTCCCCCCATCTCGAGTCCAGTATCTCTGTGACCTCGTTGAGGGGTTCGGCCCTAGGCGACCCCCCCCCCTTGGGTGACCCTTTGCGTGGGTCTGGTACTGTTTCTGACTCTTGAAACCTGTGCGGGGCCTTGTAGGGAGTGAGCACCGACCTATGAAAGACCGGGTGCACTCTGGAGCCTTCTGGAAGGGCCAGGCGAAATGCTACAGGATTGATCCTAGCCTCAACTTGGTATGGTCCTAGCTGCCTGTGTCCTAGCTTTTTCTTGGCTAACGATCTGGCTGGCATCGCTTGGGCCACTAACCATACCCAGTCCCCCACCTGGATGTCCTCTCCCGCCCTTCTGTGTTTGTCCGCCTGCACCTTATAGGCTTGTTTGGCCAGCTCCAAATGTCTCCGCAGCTCCTCGTGCACCTCTTGCAACTCTGCTGCGAACTGGTCGGCCTCTTGAGGCACCCCCTCTCCTGGTGCTATAAGCCTCGGAAAGGTTCTGGGATGACGGCCATTGTTCGCGAAGAACGGCGTCACCCCGGTCGATGCGTGCTTCGTGTTGTTGTAGGCAAACTCAGCCATCGGCAGGTAGTCCACCCACGCTGCGGGTCGCTGATTGGCGTAACACCTCAGGTACTGCTGCATGATCGCGTTGACCCTCTCTGCTTGGCCGTTGGTCTGTGGATGTCTCGCCGACGCTAGGTCGATCTTGACGTGCAGGATACCCAGAAGCTTCTGCCAGAAGTTGGAAACAAATTGGCGCCCCCTGTCGGACAGGACGGACTGCGGTAGTCCATGCACTCTGAACACGTGGTCGATGAAGAGTTTGGCGGTCTGTTCTGCCGTCGCCACCTTGGCACAAGGAATGAAGTGCGCCATCTTGGTGAACAAGTCCACAACCACCAGCACCGCCGTCTTGCCCCTGGAGCTGGGCAGGTCAGTAACAAAGTCCAGTGCTACCCTCTCCCACGGCTGCTGCGGCGTTTCCAGCGGTTCCAGCAATCCCGCCGGCTTCTGGTGTACTGGTTTGGACCTCTGACAGGTGTCACACCTGGCGACGTAATCCGCCACCTCTCCCCGCATCTGGGGCCACCAAAAGTCCCTGGCCACTAATTCTATTGTCTTCTCCTTGCCGAAGTGGCCCGCACTGGGGGCGTTGTGCAATTGCTGCAGAACCTTTGCACGAAGTTCGTCGTTTGGCACGTAGAGGGCACCCTTGCGAGTTAAGAGTCCGTCCCGCAACTGGAACTCATCGTCTCTTTGCGACCTGCTGCGCAGCTCCTCCATCTTGGACTGTGCAAATTGATCCGCTTGCAACGCGCGTCGCACCGCGTCCAGGTCGACTGCGATGGCAGCGCACGCCCACGCCTGCGGTGCGAAAATGTGCTTCGCTGCAATTGGTGTCGTCTCCTCCAGGTATTGCGGTTTCCTGGAGAGTGCGTCTGCTATAACATTGGAGTCCCCCGGGATGTATTCTATCTTGAAGTCGAAATCCGCAAAGAATTCTGCCCAGCGCATGTGTCTTTGGGTCTGCAGCTTTGCCGTTCGCCAATACTCTAAGTTCTTGTGATCCGTGCGGACCTGCACTGTGTGCTTGGCTCCTATGAGGAAGTGTCGCCACGCTTTGAAAGCTGCATGAATGGCCAACAGCTCCCTGTCCCATATGGTGTAGTTCCGCTCCGTCTTGCTGAGCTTCCGGGAGTAGAAGGCACCCGGCCTCCAATTGCCTTGCGGATCCTCCTGCAGAAGGACGGCTCCAACCGCTCTGTCTGACGCGTCGGTTTCCACCCGCATGGGCCTGCCGGGATTCACGTGCAGTAGCTGCTCCTCGGAGGCGAAGAGGCTTTTAAGCTTCCGAAAAGAGCGCTCTGCCTGTTCCGTCCAAGCGAACTTCTTCTTCCTGGAACTGAGGGTGTCCGTGATTGCTGCCGTCTCATTTGCAAAACCTTTGATGAATTTGCGATAAAAATTGGCAAATCCGATGAATCTCTGGACTTCCTTCCGATTGCGTGGGCTCTTCCAGTCCAACACCGCTTGGACCTTGACTCTGTCCATGGCCAGCCCCTCGTCGGACAGCTTGTAGCCAAGGAAATCCACCTCCGTCACATCAAACTGACACTTCTCCAACTTGGCGTACAGCCTGTGCTCCCGCAACCTCTGTAGGACCTCCTTTACATCCTTCTCGTGAGCTTCCGACGATTCCGAGAAAATCAGGATGTCGTCGAGAAAACATACACACTTCTTGTAGAGGAGTCCCGCCAACACGTGATGCATAAATGCTTGGAACACGTGGCTGCCATTTTGGAGACCAAACGGCATAACTCTGTATTCATACGTGCCTAGAGGCGTGAACATGGCAGTCTTCCACTCATCGCCCTTCCGGATGCGGATGAGGTTGTACGCTCCACGCAAATCCAACTTGGTGAAGATCTTACCCTTCCTAACGGTCGCTAGGAGGTCGTCAATCTTGGGCATGGGAAAGGCCTTGGGCTTAGTCAGTCTGTTTATGAATCTATAGTCCACAATGAGTCTTTTTTGGGGCGTGTCTTTCTTCTTCACAAAGAAAACAGGACTGCCTCCCACTGCTTTGGATTCCCGGATGAACCCGCGCTTCAGATTATGCTCTATGAACTCTCTGAGCTCTTGCATCTCGTCCTCAGACATGGAATACAGCTTTGCAGTTGGCAGCTGCGCCCCTGGCACCAGGTCGATCGCACAGTCGTAAGGCCTGTGAGGCGGCAACTTGTCAGCTTCTTTCTCGCAGAAAACCTCCAAGAATCCCTCGTACTTGTGAGGCACTGCCTGCACCATGCCCAGGTGCAGTTGCTGCTCAGCTCCTTCCTCCTGATTGGTTTGGATGCAATGCTGAGCACAATACGATGAGCAGAAGGTGATTTGCCGCTGGTACCACGCTACAGCGGGACTATGCCTCTCCAGCCAACTCATGCCTAACACAATGGGCGTGTCTGACAGGTGGGTGACATTGAAGCTAATGACTTCTCGATGATTTCCAATCTGCATCACCATGGGAGGCGTCTGCTGCACAACTTGCCCTCCCAGCAATTTCCTGCCGTCCACTGTGACCACGTTCAGAGGCGTCGTTGCAGGCAGGAGCGCTATGCTATGCTGCTTGACAAATTGTATTCCCACAAAATCCGCATTGCTCCCTGAATCAATCGTGATGGGAACTTCCAGGGATTGTCCATTTGGCAGCTGAAGGGTCGCAGTGAGTTGCACTGCTGGTTTGGGTGGTAAAGGGTCTGTGAGTTGTAAGGGTGCTGGGGACTGTTCTACAGATCCGCCTGGCTGAGCCCCAGTAGCTCCGCTTCCAGCCAGGCACTGTCGTTTCCCTGAGGCTGTTCTCTTTGCACCACTTCCGCTGCCACTGTTGCTAGAGCTGCAGTGTGTTTTTGGAGCCTCTGGGGGCACTCTTTCGCCATATGCTGTGCACTGTCACAGATGTAACATTTCCTGGTCCCTCTAGGAGGCTTCGCCTTCACTGCACCGGAAACAGGGGCTCTGGATGGTGTCTGAGCCCTAGCACCACCAATTTCCATCGGCTCTTCTCCTTGCCTCCCCAAGGGCGAGGGGTGCGTCTGGCTGAAGTCCCTGGGGACAAAAGGGGGGGTTCTCGCTGGTGCACGCGCCTGGGGTCCCTCCCCCTCGTGCCACGGGCGTCCCTCATGTCGTATTCCGATAGCCAAAGCCCGTTGCACTACGTCTTCTAGGGTCTGGGGTCTATCTCCTCTGGCGATCTCATCCTTGACGGGGGGGCTAAGACCTTCCCAGAAAAGATCTCTGACGGGTTTACTATCCTTCTCCCAGCCCAACGCAGTTAGTAATGCAAAGAATTTGGAATGATATTGACGTACAGTGGCTTTGCCTTGCCGCAGTCCGTGCATCTGTCTACGAGCAATATCCACATCCACAGAGGACTGGAAACAAGCATCCATCGCTTTAATAAATTCATCAGAATTGCGGCGGGCAGGGCCATCTTCGCGCCACAAATTGCGCAACCAAGCTCTGGCCTCCCCATGCAGATGTGAAATTATGAACCCCACTCTCTCCTCCTCATCTTTAAAATCATGACGGAGCAAATGCAGTGCATACACGACATCTGCCCTGAAGTTAGGGTAGTCTTGCAGGTTGCCATTAAAGTGCGTAACTAGGGCGCCCCCCCACCGTCCAAGTGCAACTCCCTCCGATCTGGAACCCGGGACCCCTGCCCTGCTTGCCTGCTCCCACCTTGTTCGCAGGTCCTGGCAAGCCTTGTCCAGTTCGTCATTCTTCTTCTGCGATGCAATGACTGCAGCTGTGAGTTCGGTAACCTGATTCCTCAGCGTAAGCAGCTGTTCCTCCGCGCTCATGGCTGCTCCCGTTGGTGAGCTTTGCAAAAAAAAAAAATTTGCGTTCTGGAGAGGGGACTTACTGTCAGAGCCACCCGTCTGGTCCCAGCTCACAAGAGACCCAACTCCAATCCGGTTTATTTACAGAAAGTCTTTATTGAAGATCATGGTTGCGTTTACATTCCATCTTTGTGACTCTACGTCTGTAACGTCAGACCGCTGAAGTCCCCTCTGAATCCGTACCGCCTCGGCACCAATTTAAGAGGCTTGTGCTGGGCCACCTCTTCCTCTCCTTCCTTTTCCGCAGGGTCTTTCTGCCCCCCTGGGTTCCCCCTCGCCGGGACTCGCCCGAGGCTGAATCCTCTGATGCCTCTGCCCCCCTCCTTCTCGCTTTGGGGCCGGGCTCCTCCCCAGGGCTCTCCTCACTTCCGCGCGCCTCTACATTTGAACTTGGCGCGCGTACGTTGCTTCTGACCTTTCTCTCGACCGCTACACTGCTCCCGGTGCTACTCTCCACCCCCTCCGGCTGAGCGTCCTGCTCCGATCTCCTTCCCCTGTTTCCTTCTTGCTCTGCTCCCTCTGACACACTGGTAACTCCACCCCCTTCACTCCGTTCCGGCTGAGAAGCCGGCTCCGGTGTCCAACTCCCACTGGGGTTTCTCCCTTCGCTCCCCTGCTCCTCACTGTTTCCCCCTTGGCCTCCCTTTGGTCTGACCAGGGGGGCTCCCTTTTGGGAGTCCTCTGACTCACTGGACAGACTCATGGACGACCTTTGGTCATCGTCATCCTCCTCCTCATCTCTCTGGGATTCTTCCCCCTCGCTCTCTGTCTCCTCCCCCATCTGCTCTTCTCTCCCTGAAACCCTGACACATACGCTTCAGGTTACAGACTCCACTAACCCAGAAACAGTGCTTCAGGTTAAGAACTTTGCTTCAGGATAAGAACAGAAATTGTGCTCCAGCGGCACGGCGGCAGCAGGAGGCCCCATGAGCTAAAGTGGTGCTTCAGGTTAAGGACAGTTTCAGGTTAAGAACGGACCTCCAGAATGAATTAAGTACTTAACCCGAGGTACCACTGTATATAAAGTCCTGCAGGACTTGATCTCCTTCCGCAGGGCCTGTAAGACAGAGCAGTAGCGTAGCGTGGGTTGTCAGCACCCGGGGCAAGGCAAGTAATTTGCACCCCCTAACCCTAACCCCCAGATGTTGCACCCGGTGCGGCCGCCCCCCCCCTGCACCCCCCACGCTACGCCACTGAGACAGAGCTATTCTGCCTGGCCTTCAATTTGAATTACAGTGGTACCTCAGGTTCCAGACGCTTCAGGTTACAGACTCCGCTAACCCAGAAATAGTACCTTGGGTTAAGGACTTTTCTTCAGGATGAGAACAGGAATCGTGCTCTGGCAGCAGCGGGAGGCCCCATTAGCTAAAGTGGTCTTCAGGTTAAGAACAGTTTCAGGTTAAGAACAGACCTCCAGAACGAATTAAGTATTTATGGTACCACTGTAGTATGATACTCTATTCCCTTTTCCATTTCCTCTTCTATGAAGAAACTCTTTCTGGGACCCCACATTTAATTCTTCCCTGGTCTCCTTGCTGGCCCTAGTAGGACCAACTTGGCCAGTTAGCCCTCGTGATCACTTGATGTCTATTGACTGGGGGAGGGGATTTCTCCCCAAAATGACCCCTAAATTTTTGAATTTTATTGATATTGATGCTGCATTTTATGTTGTATTTTATGCTGTTTTAAAGTCGCATTTTAATCAATGTTTTATATTTCCTGTTAGCCATCCTGATCCCGGTTTTTAAACTGGGAAGGGTGGGGTATAAATAAAAATTTTTTATTATTATTATTATTATTATTATTATTATTATTATTATTATTATTTGCCATTGATAGCCTTACCTTACATGGTGCATCAGGGAGGAGAATGGCAGACCACAACATGAAGATATCGCTTTGGGACCTGCTGCACGTAACACATCCTGCCTTGGTGCTGGCACAAAAGGAGAACTGCACCAAACCTGTCATCGGCTCAGAGGAGAGAGATGGAGGGGCAGTTGTGTTACAGGGAGCCTCCAAAAATCTTGCGAAGCAGTTGTTCTTCTGGAGAGGAGGAAAGCCCCACCTCCAGTGGAGAAGAGGTGCAAGGACCAGGGGATGCTAGTAAGAGCTTTAACACCGCGCCTGAGCAAGCCGGAGAGGAGGGAGGCACGCCCTTGCCATCGCCCATCATGTGCAGTAGTCTGAAGGGCAGGGAGGGGCAGAAAAGGCCCTTTATGTTGGGGGAGGTACAAAAACAGACCACTCCCGGATTCTGCTAGTGATTGAGCCAGACATGAACTTATGACGCTCTTCACTGTAAATATTTTCACCATAATTAAGCCTGTAAAAGACAGGTCGGAGTCCTGCCTGGTTACTCTCAAGCAACCGCAACAGCACCCAACAAGACCAAAGGCCCATCTAGTCCAACATCCTATTTCTTATAGTGCAGACATCAAGGCATGGTGAAAGTGCAATAGCACTCTCGCCACTCATGTTCCCCAGTATTCAGAGGCACGGGGAAGAGATTGTTCCTCACTGTGAATGCAGAAGCTGATCATCCCTGGGATGCAATCCAGAAAACAAAAACAAAAAAACCAACTGTGCACCAGTGAATATCTTATTTTAAAGCATTGTTTCTGTGAAAGGAGATAAGAGCAAACACTTGCCTACCCAAAGAGATTTGCTTTGTCTCCCCAGGCCCAGTGGGTAAGAGCTTTATTTGAAAAAACATGCAGCTCTGCTTTTCCAGCTGAGCAGATCGGAGTTAGAAAACCCACTGGCTATGCAAGCTGAGGCTCAAACTACATGCTAAGTGGAGTTCTGTGAGCCTTTGCTCCACACTCTTGGGGTGGTTTTGTTCTTTAACCCAACGCAGCCCCAAAATGGGAGACGAATAAGAGACTGTTTAATGCTTCCTATCATTTTGCAGCTGAAAATTGTCCCCCTCTGGGCTGCTTTTTCTCTTGGGGAAGGGACACAGTCCCCATAACTTCCCCGTCATCATTTCTCCTGCAGGAGAAAATGCCCTTTGTAGGAAAGTAGCTACTGAAAGCAGAGAAGGTCAGCTGGCCTAAGGTGATCTTGCAGGACAGAGCTGAAGTGAAATTCCGGGTGCATTGTTGGGCAAATTGGATCACTAGATTCTCCCAAGCTAAGGTGGCTGTTTCCTTCCCTCCTGTTCAGTGCGTGCTGGCATCCTGCAACACCCTGCTTTCTAATTTGCATCCCTCATTAATTGTCCTCCCTGATCCCATCCAGGCCCCACTGGAGGATCCAGATTACATTCCCTCACCAAGGTCACTTTGAGGAATTTAAAAGCAGATTTAGCACCTTCATTAATGACCCAGATGAGGAAGTAAACAGCATGTTAATTAAATTGGCACATGGTGGTATATTGGAAGATGATGCATCAAGTGGGTGGAATGAGGTTCTGATGAATCATTTGTCCTTGTCATTGGCTTCTGGGAAGGTTCGCAATACCTGAGCTCCCCACTCTGCCCATCCCAGACTGAAATCCATACCTCACATATGCCGCAGGATAAACTTAAGTTGTATGATCTGTGGTGGCAAAGCTTCAATGTCAGGTTAGACAATCATGCAAGAAGATCAAGGACGGTGCCCTCAAATGTTGTTGACCTGTAAGTCCCATAATCTCTGAGCCTTGGCCAAGCCATCTAGGACTGATGGGAGGCAAAGTCCAACACCATCTTCTAGAATTTGATTAACAAAAATGGAACTTTGGGAGGTATCCCTTCCAAAAAAGAAAGGGAGGAAGATTCAGATGATAGAAATTGGCATCTCCAATGTCTACTCCTCAATTTTAGTGGGGGTGAGTGGGAAAGGATGTGAGGAGACTGTTGACAATATACTGTTTGGTTTTCCCTTATTCTATTCTCGAGGAACTGGGAACCCAGGAGGCATTTGCACCTACAAGGAGTGCAAAAACTGCAAGGAATGGATATTGGATGGCTAATCCAAAATATGCATAAAAGCTCTTAGTGCTTCTGAACAACGAGAGAGAGAAAGGGGCACACTTTTATTAAAGATTCTGAAATGAGAACTCTTGCAATTAGTTCTGTTTGTTTGTTTGTTTATTTGTTTGATTGATTGTGTGTTGTTTTTCCAATCCACCTCATCTTCAGACATTCAGGTACAACACTGTTCCCCTAGTGACAACTCAAAGTGCAGCGAGGGAAGGATGACAAGTCCTTGGATGAGACATGCAACCTACCTCAGAGAATCAAAGGGGCAACCAGTCCTTCCTGTTTCCTGCAGGAGCCAGCAATGAACAGTGCTGATTGGATAGCTCTTGTAACATTAATAAGGGTTTATCCCTGCCCAATCTGCTCATGCAGAGTTCTGACTGACTGACCCTTGTGGCATTCCGTATTATTTATTTATTTGAGGAGGGGAGCTTAAAACTTTCTTGAAGCACAGAGGAAGGGCTAAATCAGCACTTGGAGAGGTACATAAATCAACACCAGGTATGTGTATTATTAGAAAACCTCACAGGGATCAGAGCTCACCCCACAGTATGAAAAAAATGTGGATTGGTGCAACCATATGCAAACTAAAGCACTATAGCAAAGGAAGAGCAGAGTTAGGGAGCATTCTTGAAGATGGATGTATGGTTTATTAATAGATATGACAGCCATTTGCAATTCAAGAGCAAGTTTCTAAAAGGAATGTCATAAAATAGAACAGTTTGCAGGGACCTGATATTGATCCACAAAAAGGCACACAAGTTATTTTTAGACCCAGACTGAACTATATTGAAACATTACGATGTCGTTACTTTTAGTGTTGCTTTGGGGCATTTTAAAAATGCAAAATAAATACACTTTCGGGTTATACAAGATGCCAGAAAAATATGAAAATCCAAAGCTTGCAGCGTAACTGGTTATTAATTTTAACTGGGTAGAAAGCTCAGGAGAAACCAGCTGGAAGGCAAATGAGTGGTGAAGTGGTGAAGTTTGGATTGTCCTTTCCCAGAATGCATGGCAAGGAGGAAGTTGTTTCAAGTCAACATGACAGGCTAGGAGTTTTTTCCTGTTGATATTTCACAGGCATAAAGCTTAAGATAAAGCATTAAAACATTTGCTGGATCAGACCTGTGGGCATCTAGTCTAGCAACTAGTCTAGGAGCTGAAGATCATCCTCTGCATTGGTGGCAGGTATGGGGGGCACAGAGGGTGAAGGGCACCGCCCAACACACAAGTACCTGCTCAGTGGTGAGGGCTGGGCAAGCATGCTCCACACCCATCCCAGGTGCTTGCGAATGGCGCAATGCCCCTACCTTCCTGCAGTTTGTAGAGGAGCATCTTCAGATAAGGAACTCTCATGTGGAAGGACATAATATAGAAATGAGTGCATGGGAAGAGCTGTGGAAAGTAGATATGAAATTTACTGCTTGCTATGCACGGGTGACACTGTGGGTTAAACCTAAGAGCCTAGGACTTGCTGATCAGAAGGTCAACAGTTCGAATCCCTGCGACGGGGTGAGCTCCCATTGCTCTGTCCCTGCTCCTGCCAACCTAGCAGTTTGAAAGCACGTCGAAGTGCAAGTAAATAAATAGGTACCGCTCCGCCAGGAAGGTAAATGGTGTTTCTGTGCGCTGCTCTGGTTCTCCAGAAGTGGCTTAGTCATAATGGCCACATGACCCGGAAGCTGTACGCCGGCTCCCTCGGCCAATAAAGCGAGTTGAGCATCGCAACCCCAGAGTCGGTCACGACTGGACCTAATGGTCAGGGGTCCCTTTACCTTTATCCTCTAAATGAAAATAGCTGGTACTTAACACCTAACAAATTATCTAAAATGTTCAAGAAGGTTCCTAATAATTGCTGGAATTATAAACAGGTAGATGGATCTTTTTTCCCATATGTGGTGGACTTGCAAGAAAATGAGAGTATTTTGGGAAATGATACACGATGAGATTTTAAAAGGATGTTTAAAATTAGTGCATTGAAAAAGCCCAGAGTGTTTCTGTTAGGGGTGATAGAGGCAGAAATCTCCCAAGAAATGTTAAAGTTTATGTATGTAACAACAGCAGCTAGAATTCTTTATGTGCAGATATGGAAGGAGGAGGAAGTTCCAACCAAAGAATAGATAAGTATGATGATGGACTATGCAGAACTGGCAAAATTAAGACGATCCAATGATGAGTGCTTAATGGAAGAATTGATGTCTTTTGCAGACTGTTTAAAGAAACATTATAATATGATGAAGTTGCAAGAAGGATTTAACTATGAGAATTAGCAGTAATCAGATTATAATAATGTGGTTATGATTTGATGCTTAGAAGATAGGGTGCAGCAGAAAGAACGTAACAACAACTCCACGAAGTAGGAAGTCAACAAAAACAAGAGAAAAGGAGAAATTGTGTTTTGATTATATATGTTTAAAATGTTGAAACTTAGTAAAATATAATTGAAAAAAGGAACTCTCGTAGTGAAGTCTCAGACATTGTGAGGGCTGCACCATGTTCCCTTGAATAAATAAAGATTAACTTTGAAGAGTTAATCTTTCTCCAGGCTCCGGCTGCACTCTGCCCCCTAAAGGAGAGAATACATTCAACACTGAAGCCAGGTGTATTCAGAGGAAGTGAAGGGCTGCCATCTGTTCCATTCTCCCCTCCCTCTTCATCTCCTTCTTCGTATTGCTACAGAGTCTACCATCCCAAGTCTGAGTCTGAAAGTTCTGAGGGAGGCATGAAAGACTTGACTGGAGGGGTGGGAGGAGCTGATCTTTAATTTGAGCCCACCTCTTCTTCTTGCTGCTCAGCTGCAAGGTATGCCACAACCCATGCAAGACTAGGCTGTGAGCTAGAAGTGGCCCAGGGAGTACAGATCAAACACTTAAAAAATAGGGGGAAAGATATGTTTCTTGGAGACTCTGCACACCATATTGAAAATGTGCCTATTGCCCAGAGAATGCACAACATTCCCTAGATATAGACACATTCCTGAGGCTTGCTGAGTTCATTCATATTCACTGGAGAACATATAAAACTCAGGCAAGGCATGAACATTCTTCAAAGCAAATTGGGGGGTTATGCATAATGACTCGGGAATGCACAAACTGCAGTTGATATATGTACGTATCCCGAAGCCTGTTGGAGCTTATGCATAAAGACCAAAGAATGTACAAAATTCAGTAAATGTATGTACATTTTCCAAGTCCTGTTGGAGACTATCTATATTGACCAGGATATGTAGACAGTTGCCTTTCCATGGCTGGATTATGTGCCACTCCATGAGGTCAGGCGAATGTTCACAATGGGCAGTTGTTACTCTACCCTGGGAAAACCTAATCTGTGTTGAATTTAATTTGCCACTTGGAATTTCCTCTCCCCTTCTGTCTGCTGAGATGACCAGATTATAGGTAAAAGCTCCCCACAACCATCTCATTGCTTAGTTCACTGCCCTCTCCTTTCATCTTGCCTTGCCTTCTCTCTCCATCTAGGACACAACTCACATTTTCCTGTTCTTCCTCCTTCCCTTCAGGAATAGTCCAGAAGAAGAGCACATGGAGGAAGGAGAGGGGAGATGGTTCCACTGAGCAAGCAAAAATGCTTTTGCTGATGGAACGATCATAATAGTGTGGTATTGAATTCTACCCCTCAACCTCTGTTGTTCCTGGAAATCGGTTCAGATGCATGGAGAGATATCTCCCAAGAAAGTATGGTAATAGTCCTTTATAAATGACAGAATCATTTCTCAGGTGTTCACCAGGGCAGATAAGCCTCTCAGGCTGGGGAGGGAGGGGGGACATTACTTCAGACTTCCAATCTGAATTTAACTCAGATATCCATAAATATACTGGCTGTATTCAAATTATTTCTGAATTGGATTTGCCAGGGCAGAGTGGGATGGAAGAGTTTCACTCCATCTAATTCAACCAACGTGGTACAGGTGACAAGTTTCATCTGTAAAAAAAAATAGCATACTTAGAATGGCAGTTCATAATAGCATTTCAGGAATACATCGGGAGTCAGGACACCATTAGCAACAGGCTGAGAAACTAAGTTGCTATGAGCCTTTGTGGTTTTCTGCAATCGCTGCTTCTATACCATGTGCTGGAGCTCTTTTCTTTCAAGCATCAATGCTAGAAAGAAGATACTTCCAATGATTTCTTGTTTTTGTTTTTGTCATCACTCATAAAAACCATAGAATTGCAGAGTTGGAAGGGACCCTGAGGGTCATCTAGTCCAAACCCCTCCCCCCCCCAGGGATGCAGGAATCTCAACTCAAAAAAACAACTATATTATGAATGTTAGGCAACCATGCTAGTCATATCCTTCAACCAGTGAAATTGCATGTTCAGAATGTGTCTGTTTTAGGGAACGTATTGTTGGAGAATGGTCTTTTGACCTGTCTGGAACATGAAAACCACCAGATATGGGAATGTAATAGATATATGTTCTGTGAACTGCCCACATGAAAGGCCAGAAAAATCAGAGGATATTGTGGTGGTCATCCAAAGCACTACTGCTCCCATTGTTTGGGGAAGAGAGCATTTCTTCCAAGCTTTGCTCCCATTGAGTTCTTTGGAGAACTTGACCATGCTGCAATAAGTACGACTTCTGAAGAGATTAAAAAAACTTCTTCCCTTCTCTCAACATGGAGAAATTTTGCATTACCTCATCTCCCTTGGGTTCTGGAAGCTCTCCTTATCTCTCCTTTTCCTCCTAATTTTTGGAAGAGACGGTGTCATACAAAATGTAAATGTGTCTTGCATCTCCCAAGAGGACTTAGACACTTGCTCGCTGCTCACTGAATCATAGAATCATAGAATCATAGAGTTGGAAGAGACCACAAGGGCCATCGAGTCCAACCCCCTGCCAAGCAGGTATACCATCAGAGCACTCCTGACATATGGTTGTCAAGCCTCTGCTTAAAGACCTCCAACTGGATGCTGAGCTTCTTGGGATTCTGCTGAAGCTTCCAGTTTCGGGACTGGAGGCTATATTGCTTGGTTTCCTTGCATAAAACAATCGCATCAAAGCAGACTTCCAGGCCTCCTGTTGGTGGATGTGGCTCAACATGGGCAGATAGAGAGAAAGTGTGAGATAAAGTAAATAAATAAATAAATGCTACAATGGAAGCTTATTTCTGCACCTACTCCCTTCCTTTCATCATCATCATCATCAATATGAACCATTTCCCTCCCTGTACAGAGACAGTCACTGAGCTGTGTTCTAATTTCCCATCTAGGCTTCCCCAAATCTATCTCCTTTTTTTCGGCTTCAGCATCTTTTTTTCTTTCGTTATATTCACCTCCTTTTGATTTCCACTGGGTACTTGCCATGTTCTGATTTACTGATGCCTCCTTCCCACATAAGAAGATCAGAAGAGCCCTGCAGGATCAGGCCAAGGGCCCATCTGATCAGAGTGGCCAACCAGATGCCTATGGAGAAAGGTCATAGCTCTGTGGTAGAGTACATGCTTTGTATTCACAGCATCTCCAGATAGGGTTGGGGTGGGGGGAACCTGTCTGAAATCCTGGAGAGTCTCAGCTAGTCAGTGTAGGCACCCTTGCACTAGATGGATCAATGGTCTTGTTAAGCGTAAGGAAGCTTCCTATGTTCATAAGCCTCAATTTCTTTTGCTTGTTTTCCTGTTTTGTAAATTGCAATCTGTTACTAGTCTCTTTGGTCTCCTCAGTCTAGTGCTTTGCTGTCTGGGACATGCAAATGAGTTTTCCCATCTTTCCCCCCTCAGCCTTTCAATTTATTCACAGACTCTCTTTCCTGAACCACCCCAGCCTCGTCTTCTTGGCCTATCACTGCCAGTGTCCTCCCCAAGAGATTCAAAACTGACCTTCCCAACTCAAGTGCATGCAGTGGTGTCTGGTGCCCATTGGAACTGGTAAGGCAGATGGCGGCAGAGCTTCATGCTCTGGCACTGGGGGAGGAAAGCAAGCGGGGGCAGTGCTGGTGCATGACCTGGGGCAGAGCGCGGGTCCTGGGGGCAGGGCGCACTGCCTGTGGGGTGGGGCGCCCAGCGCAGGTGGAGGGGTCAGCTGTGATGGCACCCTTGGGATCGCAATGCCGGTGGTGGTGCACTACCCCCACACTCCTCTTCCTCTGCCAGTGAAGGCAGAAGGCAGGGACAAAGAAGAAGAAGAGGAGGAGGAGGAGGAGTTTGGACTTGACATCCCGCCTTTCACACCCCTTAAGGAGTCTCAAAGCGGCTAACATTCTCCTTTCCCTTCCTCCCCCACAACAAACACTCTGTGAGGTGAGTGGGGCTGAGAGACTTCAGAGAAGTGTGACTAGCCCAATGTCACCCAGCAGCTACATGTGGAGGAGTGGGGAAGCGAACTCGGTTCACCAGATTACAAGTCCACCGTTCTTAACCACTACACCACACTGGAGACCAACAGGAGCTGGAGCTGGAGCCAACAACAGGCAGAACCAGCTAATTCTAGTTTTGTCCCCATCCTCCGACCTGTTGGTTTCAGGATAGTTAACTACAAAGCCCAAAATTTGGCATCCCCTGCAAACCTGTGCCCAAGTTTTACAGTTGATTTGCAGTGAAAACCCTGCGTTTTGCAATGCCCCACAAACTGAGTTGCTGATACATCAAACAAGGGCTTCGTACTTAACATTAACTATGAATTCCAAAGTTGGAAGATCCCCTCCAAACCTGCACCAAACATTTTGCAACATTTTGATTTCCCCAAGGGCAACCCTGAGACAGAGAAGGAGTGGTCAGCTCCGGGCTGGCTGTAAGAAAGAAAGCAGCCAAGTCACTTGAGGACTAGCTGAGGGCAGACTGAGGTTGCTGGGGCAGTGCCCAGTTCACTCTAATTGTTAGGGCCAGGGCTGTGCAGTTTGTCACCTTCCCCATTCATACCGCTACAAACTAAGCCAGGCGTAGGCAAACTCGGCCCTCCAGATGTTTTGGGACTACAACTCTGTGGCGTTTGCCCTCCTAGATGTGTGACATCATACTGGGTTCATAAGGAAAGGGTTAACTAATTGTAAAATGACTATCCAATGGGAACACAAGGGAAGGAGTTAGAGTTAGGGTGGTTGAGTTAGAGTCAGTCTGGAGTTAGAGAAGAGACAGAGAGAGGATAAGTCTATGGGTTGGGCTAGTCTGATGTGAGAGAGTGAGAGAATTTGTTAAGAGGAGTCAAACAGCTGAGATAATCAGTCAGAAGGTATTAGGAAGGTATAAGCCGGTAAAGAAACTAAAGTTAAGAAACCGACAGGAATATTATCTGAGAAACCATAAACTTGTTAATGCTTATAAAATAAACTTGTTTATTTGGTTCAATTTTAACAACTGTCTGGACTCCGTGTTTTACCAGAGAGTAACGGGTTGGTGGAAGCGGGGAAGCGAGCGCAGTAGTGGCACAGGGATCAATAGACCGTCAAACTTCCGGGGACCCTGTGTGATCGCCACAAACTCCCATTATCCCTGACCACTGGGTCTGTTAGCTAGGGATGATGGGAGTCGTAGCCCCAGAACATCTGGAGGACCGAGTTTGCCTATGCCTGAACTAAGCAAAGCTCCTGTGCAGTATACAACTATGAATCGTTTCCCCATGTTGAATCCTTGCTGATCCATGTCCAATTCCTTACTGGCAGGGGATGGGAGGGGTGTCAGCCATTTCAGCGCATGATAATTGAGAACTCATTCGCAGCCTCCTGTCTGCCTGTTTACAGAGTCAACCAAGGTCTGTCAGCTTTGTACAAAGGAGAGATAGGAAAGGAAGCAAGAGGGCTTTTTTTGCAAATGCCATTGGCTCCTTTGTGCAACAGACTGTTAAATCCTATTAGCAAAGTTTCCCCAGGAGATGCTACATTAAGTGAAGGATGAGGTACTTTCCATTCCCTCCGTGCCTAAATAGTTCCTTTTTTATTTTAAGGGAGTGCTAACACTTTGCAAATTAAAAGAAAAAGGCAAGACAAATTGTTCTTGATCGGGGAATTAGTGTGGGGACCTGTAGTTACATGGAGCAAATCTGATGGGTTAGGAAGAAACTTCAGCCTCCAACTAGTTCTTTCAAGTTGTCAGAACAATGAATGAGAGGGAAGGACATGATAGAGGGTTAGAAAATTATGAATGATGTAGAGAGTGGGGTGGGGTTTTTGGGTCCATCTCCCATAATGTAGTATTACCCAGTGAAGTTTAACATCACATTTGCAAGCCCCATACAGAGACAAAAGAAAATACTTTCTCACACAATGCATGATCATTGTCTTGTGAAATTCACTGCCACAAAATGTGGTACTGACTAGTCAGGTGGCTTATAAAATTACATTCCAGAAAGTCAGGAAGAGGAAATCTATCGGTGACGATTAGTCATGCTACATAAATATAGGTGTACTGAGGCAATATATGTTTGAGATGGGCAAATCTGTCATTTTCAATTCCTCATTTCCCCAATATTCAGCTCGCCCCATTTCTGCACGTATTTGTGATTTTATTTTAAAGTATTCATGAAAAGTTGTGTTCGTTTTCATGCCCATTCCCCATAAAATTGTAAATGCAATTTTGCCTTGTATATGCCTTTTTACAAGCAATTCATAATGCTTTTTTTGTACATTGTTTTTCCTAATATGCACGTTCATTGGATGCATTCTTTGGTTGGAGAACTGCGTCGCAAAATTCAGAGAAGTATGCCTTTCAAAGGAAAGTTGCGCTTTGGTTCAGGTAGGGCAAATTGAGTGGTAAAAAGCCAACCAAATTAATCACCCATCCCTAGTACCTGGGCTTCAACATTTCTACACCAGAAGAGGCACCCAAAACCATCTCAGAAGCAGTCAGCTACAGAGATAACCCCACTCTTTTCTTTATATTTACTGTAGATTACTCTCACCAATGAACGGACTGGATATAATCCAGGCATCGCGGAGTTTGCTTATTCCGGACGGCAGTGCTTGCAACAGAATAACTCCCTTGAAAACATCACTTGAACATCAGTGGTGCATTAACTCAAGAGAGGAACAGTCTACCTCCGGAGCTGTCAGTACCAGTACCAACTCACAGTTCTTTTTTCTTCTTCTTTTTTGGACACCTCCACTGTCATCTGTAGCCTTGCATAGCTTGTGAGAGATGACAAATATCACAGCAAGAAAGTTGTGTGTGTGTGGTTCATGAATAACTTTTGTTCCCTGATACTTTATACCAGCTGTATTCACCCCATAACTCACCAACAGAATCCATCAAGGGAGAAAAATCTGAAGCTAAAGTATTTTCAAGTAATACAGTTGGGATGGGTAGGTACACAAGAGGAGAAAGCATGGGAGCCATTCAGAAAAACTGAAGAGAAGAAGATGGTGAAATCCCAGCCTCTGATAAGGCCTTGCTTCAAGCTTTTATTTCTAGAGGAATTTTGTTTGAGATGAGCTTATGAAAAAAAATGAATGCGTGCGTGCGTTTTTGCTTATTTTCTTTTGACACTTCCCTCTACTTCTTCAGTGCTGGTAAATGACATTCAGTTAGAATTATTTGTTCCAACCAATGGTTTTTTCAAGTACTTTTCTCACCAGTTGTTTACTTTCTAATTTAAATTTTCCTTGATATCTGCATGACACTTGAAATGATGGTAGAAGTTTCTGATTCTTCTTTCTAAGGTTTTTATAATAATATTTAAAAAAAAAAAAGCACACCAATCATTTCGGTACTATAATGTCTCTTAATCTGGACACCAAACTTTTGTTGATGCAGCCTAGAATACCATTGGCTTTTTTCCCCTGCTGCTGCATCACACTGTTGACTCACGTTAAACTTGTGGTTTATTAAGAACCCTAGATCCTTTTCACATGTACTACTGGCAAGCCAGATGTCCCCCATCCTATATATGTGCATCTGGTTCTCCCTGCCTAAGTGTAGAATCTTACATTTGTCCCTATTGAAATTCATTTTGTTCATCTGGGCCCAGTTCTCCAGTCTTAATAAAGATCTTCTTGAATCCTAGTTCTGCCTTCCACATCATTAGCTACCTGACCAGTTTTGTGTCAACCCCAAATTTGATGAGCATCCCTCTATTCTTCATCCAGTTGAATGAGGTTTTTAATAAGAAAAACAAACACCTTAACAAAATGGGGGGGCGTTCTCATTCCCCCTCTCATAGGAGACATCTCTTCATGTGAGCAACCTAGTGTTTGAACTAGAAATTCCTTCATTTCAGCCACAGCAGCTTCAAGTTTTGCCAAAACTAGTTCCTGGTTCACATACATATTATGCTTTTCCTGTGGGTAGCTCACTCAACACGGTAGATGTGGGAGTGGAGGCAACAGGGAGAAGACCATCTGAACTGACCCTAATTTCTTTAAGTGCCAGCTGAAAATGGCCCTAACATAGGTAGACTAACTGCGGTCCCCAAGAGATCCACTCAAGCCAGACTTTTACTATGCAAGCAAACAACAACAACAATAACATATTCACTTTATGCAAACAATCCTCCCTAATGGTCTGAAAAGGTTCCATCAATTAATTTAACTATTGGGGCTGAAAGATCATATGGAAAAACTCGGCTGCAATCCAGTTAAGGAAGTGGTTAAGCCTGATTTGATTGACGAACAGCATTTCAAAAGGAGTCAGCGCATCAGTCATTGACACACATCAGTTGCCCGTGTGAAATACTTCATTGCTAATGATTTGGCACTTCTCATCCAGAAGGCTTGGGAAAGTATGGAATTTGGGAAGTTCAAAAACTCAGAACAACAACATCATCATCTTTAGCAATACATAACATTCCCAACTCATATACCAAGTACACAGTCCTGCTCAACATTCTTAAAATGTAAGACGGGGTGGGGAATTTTTGAAGCCTGAGGACCACAATACCTTTCTATCAATCTTCTGGCGGCCTCATTCCAATGGTGAGTAAGGCTAGAAGCGAAAGTGGGTAGGACAATATGTGTGACTCTTAGTTTGGGACAGTAAGATACACTCCAGCCTCACAAAAGCCAGGGGGTTCTGCTCACACCTGTATCTTTCCATTCTACCTCCAGACCAGCAAGAGGCACCATCGCATTCCAATGAGACATTTCAGACAGGCGAAAGCACTTGAGGCAATTGCAGAGCAGGGCTGATAAAGGGGTGGACTGAGAAGGGTCCCAATGGCCTGACAGAGAGAACTGCAAGACCGCATTCAGACCCTTGGCTTGAGATCCCCACCTCTGATGTAACATCTACTTCACACAAAATGTTTATAGCATATGAAGATCTCCAAAGATGTAGCCCAGATGGGATTCCACAGAGGTTGTTGACATTGTAGATGGGCATTTTTCGATGAAGAAGACTGACATGAAGCAATTATGATTTGTGCCAAGATGTTGGTCATTCCTCAAAGTTGCTGTCATGATCATGTAGATCACCATGGTTGTGTTCCTCATACAGCCAGTGCCTCTGCATGATCCTGGTTGGGTTGTGAGCCCACCAGTGTCCCATATGAAGCTACCTGGATCTTGTGATCACTGTCAAAGGCCTGTCTTCATGTGCCCCCTCCATGAGAGGTTCAGAGAGTGGCAACACAAAAATGGTTCTGCAGTGGCTCTCCATTTGTGGTAGCTCACCTGGTGCCTTCATTATATATCTTTAGAAACAAGACCAAAACATTCCTGTTCTCCCAGCCCTTTGGCTAATAAAAAATATATATGGCCTCTTAAACTCTGTGGTGGGTATTGCTTGTTTGTTATTATGTTATGTATTTTTGAATTTTTATACTGTAAACCACCTTGTAATCCTCTGATGAAGGGCAGTAAATAAGAATAAGAATAAAAATAAGAGAATAAGAATTTGTATGATTGCTCATGACCCAGCAAACATTTGCACCCGGTCTGTGTTGCCCAAATGGCAACTGTCAATATGATATGCTAGTAATCTGCCGCTTTGTCACATTTCCACTCATTGAGCAGTAACCATCAGCAGGGAATTTGTTGTTGTTGTGTTGAGAGTTTTTGTCACTAACAGATCTCCTGGCACTGAGTGGATGCAGCATGACAAGAGAAGCCGAATATTCTACCACAATTGCAAAATAAGAGCTTGCTCCTATTAAATGCAAATTTCATCTTCTTGTTTACCCTTTGCCTTTGTCAGAAGTACAATTAAAATTGCCTCCTCTTCTCCCTGTTCTTTCTCACCTTCTCTCACCTATTAATCACTGATTGGAGTCAGTCATCTAATAGAGGATAATAAAACCCTCTTTCTAAAAGATTAAGGATGACTCACCAAATCTAAGAACTTTAGGGACTCTCAACCATCGTCAAGTCAGCCCAATTTACCAAAGCCATCACTAAACACAAAGTTATGTTAGAAAGCATTTTGACACTTTAGAGCACCTGCTAAGTGGGCAGCTATCTGACTGTCCCTTGGAAATGCCAGCCAATTTCTCACCATGATTTCCACAGTTAATATGGAGGGGAGGGCCATAAGTCAGTGGCAGAGCACATGTGTTGCATGTGGAAGGTCCCATTTTCAATCCTTGGCATCAAGAATTTAAAAGGCTGGCAACTTCAACTCCACCATGTGGGAACCCCTTGAAGACAACCACAGTGCCTAGAGACAGACAGTCAGGTTGTGCATCAATAGCAGTGACCAGGGGGGAAATGACCACCGGGAGGAACACAGAAAGAACGCCATGGTGCAACAGCAACTGCACAACCGTTTGTCCTAATCTGCCCCAGCTGCAACAAAGCATCTCTCTCGGTCTCTATAGCCACAGCAGGCACTGTAACCTTCCAAGAGTTTGACTTCACCCCAAAGGCACACTCCTCCATTGTCCCACGAGACAGACAGACGCCAACCAGAAAATCTGTCCCCGGGTGTAACTTCCTCCTCCCAAATCTGCATGACCCTGCTCCTCAGACAGGTGCAGACAATGCTAATCACTAGGGTGCTGTCAGGACAAACTGTGTTTTATCGGCTGGCTTTAAATGTATTCTGGTTGTCAGAGATGTGGCTCAAACTAACACCTGGGAAGAGGCTGACTCTGGAGATGTTGGAATGCCAGTTCAGAGGGAACCAGAGTCTGACTCTGGAGATAAGGTAATGCAGTCACAGACAGAACAGGAATGGGTTAGTTTGGCCCCCCCTTCGTCAAGAGTTCCCAGACTCAGATAGAGCAGTAGACTCGGAAAGCTCGCAGCCAGAGGGGGGGAGATAGATGGCATTGAGGGGGCCGCTATGCAACCAGGAGGGAGGCAGCGCTTAGAGGGCTCTTCGTTTGAGAGTGGGTGGGGGGAGTCCACCCACCTTGTCCCCGAACCAGAAGAGCTGAAAGGGTTTCAATGCAACAGAAGTACAAGAGAGGAAGAACTGGACTTTGGCACCCTTCATGCTGCGAAAGGGGCGGAGACTCAGAGTGACCAACTCGTAGCTAAGAGCAGCAGGCTCGGAGCCGCTCTCTGGGTGTTAATTGTAAATAAATGCACCATAAAACTGTCAGAGACCCATTAATTCTTATCAGAGCTTGCTTGCCTGCCTGAGATCATTACACTGGTGTATTTTAGTTACTGTGTTTAACTTCCGTATTTTGTAATAATGTTTTAAATGCTATCAGCTGCCTTGAATCTAAACTCGAGAGAAAGTTGGCACATAAATATAATCAGTAAAAAAAACAGATGGGGGAGGCAATGTCATGGGTGGACTGCCTTGATTCGCTTTGGGTTTCCCATCACACAGGGATAGGAAACCTCAAGCCCAGCACTTGAATGTAGCCCTCCAGACCTCTCCATCTCCCCAGGCCATGTCCTCTTCCCCAGGCCACATTTTTCACTGCCCTTCCTCTGTGTGCTCCTTGACTGCTTTTGCCTGAATGAAATGTATCCTAGACTGGAGATAATGTCTCTTGCTTGCCTTTTTGGAGGAATCTGGGGCTGGTGGGTCTGACTCTATATGGCTGGAATATGGTCTACCGTACAAGTTCCAAAAGCCACATCTGTGGCTCTGCCTACATTTGTCCCTAGCTCCACCCATGTGCCCCTCTCCAAGGTCCCCCATAAAGGGATTTGGCCCTGGGACTGAAAATGCCCCCTCACCTCTCCCGTGGTGGCACCCAACCACACACAACCTTACCTGCTTCAGGAGCCTTGGCCAAAAAGCAGCAGGCCATAAATCCGAGAAATAAATAGCTCAATCTATTGAAATGAATAAGGATGCCATTCTGGACTTCAGCATGCATGCCATGCATGGCTCAGGTTTATTGTGCCAGGAAAAGATCCCTGGAGTGGTGACAAAATCAACATGTAAGGGATACAGTGCCCTGAATGTGTAAACGGATCTTCAAAGAGAGAGAAGGAGAGGCAGAATATTATTTTAAACAGTCTTTCCAAATGGAGTTCCTAGGGAGGTGAACAGGACTAATTATGTTCAATTAAAAAAACATACTGTTCTACATCCAAATATGGGAGTGAGCATATGTGTTCTTCTTAATCCTGGTCTCTTTACCTTCGGCAAACAGTATAATTATTATTTTGAGTTCCATGCAGGCTAAGAGTAGTACATCCTAATAATGAGTTCGGCAGGACAAGACGTTCAATAATACATAACCTGTTGCAGCAGAAATGAAATGCTGAAATGCCAAGGTTGGGGTCCTATTGCAGGCATCTTCCACATTTGTTTAACTCCTACCACTCATATGCTTTGGTTTTGTTTATTGCTTGCTTCAGAGTGACATTTTGTAAAGGCTAAGGAGGTTCCATACCCTCTAACATTTCCCGACAAAAAATTGTTGTTGTTTAGTCGTGTCCGACTCTTCGTGACCCCATGGACCAGAGCACACCAGGCACTTCTGTCTTCCACTGCCTCCCGCAGTTTGGTCAAACTCATGCTGGTAGCTTCGAGAACACTGTCCAACCATCTCACCCTCTGTCGTCCCCTTCTCCTTGTGCCCTCCATCTTTCTCAACATCAGGCTCTTTTCTAGGGAGGCTTCTCTTCTCATGAGGTGGCCAAAGTATTGGAGTCTCAGCTTCAGGATCTGTCCTTCCAGTGAGCACTCAGGGCTGATTTCCTTCAGAATGGAAAGATTTGATCTTCTTGCAGTCCATGGGACTCTCAAGAGTCTCCTCCAGCACCATAATTCAAAAGCATCAATACTTCGGCGATCAGCCTTATTTATGGTCCAGCTCTCACTTCCATACATCACTACTGGGGAAACCTTTGTTGGCAAGGTGATGTCTCTGCTTTTTAAGATGCTGTCTAGGTTTGTCATTGCTTTTCTACCAAGAAGCAGGCATCTTTTAATCTCGTGGCTGCTGTCACCAAAAATGCTGTCAACAAAAAGAGGGGCATCCTATTCCGTACTCTCCAACATTTCTCTGATGGAAATAGAGATGTCCCCTTCAACATTTCTCCAATGAAAATAGGAATGCCCTATTCCATACCTCGCAACATTTCTCTGATGAAAACAGGGGCATCCTAAGGAAAAGCAGGACATTCCAGGATCAAATCAGAAACCAGGATGGCTTCTGTAAATTCAGGACTGTCCCTGCAAAACAGGGACACTTGGAGGGTCTTTAAGTTTCATGTGAGGTGGCATTTGAAAAAGTGAAAATGAAACCTTCTTCTTAGAAGTTGTTGAATGATGCTAATCAAAGATGGTTTTGCTGGCATGATTATTATTTTTTTAATTAAAAAAATTATTTTGTTTTTCAAATTAAAGTTTTTCAAATACAAATCCAACATACTACATAAAAATACAATTCCAAAGAATCTCCTGAACTTCCCTCCTCCTCTTTGTGGGTCCAATTGTTAGTCATTTCCCCCTGCGTCTCTTATAATAATCCAAACATTTTACCTCTCCATTATATCCATTAAAGTACAAGTGTTATTCCAATCCTACTAACTATTTTAACTGTTTACAATGGTTTTTAAGATAAATTATATATTTCCCCCATTCCTCATTAAAATTTTGGTCTTCCTGATTTCTGATTCTTCCGGTCATTTTTGCAGTTTTGGCATAATCCATCAACTTAATCTGCCATTCTTCTCTGGTTGTTCCACCCCTATCGCTGGCATGATTTAGGCCCAGTTCCAGTAAACTTTCCCCTGCAGCCAGCTCTTGTTCAGCTTCTGCTTGCAGGACAAGATGCTTTGAAAACGCTTTGCTCCCTTGCTTCCTCTCCCGGAGGGTGAATGAAGTGACTGCAAAAAATGCACATTGTGTTTGAGGGAGAGCTATTTACGACCGCGTGGGCTGTAAAAACGCAAAAGGCAGTGACAAAGTGCCGGCTGCGTACGCGTAGAACGCCGCTGTCGATGTGGCGTGTAATGGGGCTGTAACTTAATTTACTACAGGGCCTGCATATTGCTGCAGGATACATCATCCCTCTCAGCACTCTGCTCTGTGTGGTAGATAGATGTGATTGTGGCTCATAGATTAAGCAGAGGCATGTATTATTTATTACTAAGGCTGTTGCAGAGCTAGAAAGCCTTTCCTTGCCCAAGGTGTAATCGCCAGAAAACATACTCTGCTCAGCGAAAAGCCAGGATAATGCAATATTAAAGCAAGAACAATATGCGCTGTCAAAGTCGATGGGTGAGTCTGCATTGCTTGCGCTCCTCAGAGTGGCCTATAGATTTCCTCTTTTTTTTTTTTTGTTTAAGTTGCAGAGATGGTTCAGATAAAAGGCTAATTAGATCAGGCCTACCCTTTAAAAATGGATTTTCTTTCCCTTGGCCCTGTTACCCTGAAGAGAAGGCTGAACCTGTTGCAAAGCATAAATACAAAACACTGGACTGTGGGTCAGTTAAAATGGTTGAAAGCTCTGATTCCCCACCCACTTGGCAGGAAGGCAAGGGACTCAAACCCACAGGGTCACAGGCTAGTGAGAATACCACCTGTTTAAAATGCCACAGTTCAACCCAAGCAGATGGAAACTAATTTTGGCTACCCTAATGCCTCTGAGTATATACAGAGTGAGTTCCCCAAAGCTCCCTTGCAGCTTACATTCATTTAAGTGCGCTGTACTCAGGGGATTTTCCAAATCCTCCAACATTGCTCCGATGAAAATAAGAACGTCCTAAATAATAATAATAATAATAATAATAATAATAATAATAATAATAATATTCCACCCATCTGACTGGGTTGCCCCAGCCACACTGGGCTGCTTCCAACATATGTAAAAAACATATTGAAACATTATATATTAAAAAAAGTACAGGGCTGCCTTCAGAGAGAGCCAGTGTGGTGTAGTGGTTAAGAGTGGTGGACTCGTAATCTGGTGAACCGGGTTCGATTCCCCGCTCCTCCATATGCAGTTGCTGGGTGACCTTGGGCTAGTCACACTTCTTTGAAGTCTCTCAGCCTCACTCACCTCACAGAGTGTTTGTTGTGGGGGAGGAAGGGAAAGGAGAATGTTAGCCACTTTGAGGCTCCTCAGGGTAGTGATAAAGCGGGATATCAAATCCAAAGTCGTCGTCGTCTTCTTCTTCTTCTTCTTCTTCTTCTTCTTCTTCTTCTTCTTCAGATGTCTTCTAAAGGTTGTATCTCCCTGGCTCAGAGGTCACATGACTCCATACCCTCCAACATTTCTCCGATGAAATCAAATCAGAAACTGGGATCAAATCAGAAACTGGGATGGCTTCTGTAAATCAGGGACGGTCCCTGGAAAATAGGGACACTTGGAGGGTCTGAGTTTCCAAGTGGCTTGTGCCTTTGCAAAACTAGGAGTTGGAGGCGAGTCTCACCTCACTGTGATATTCCTAGCAATCTTACCCTCACCTTGACTAGATCAAAGGACTAACTTTGCTTCCCACTTTGGTCACGCCATCCCAAAAACTGAAAACCGAAATCCAAGAGAGGAGCATATACAGTACAACTCTCAACAATTGTTTATGCCTCCTTTTGAACCTTTTTCCTTCTGCTATCATATCAATTTGACTCTGGCATGTCTAGTCCACCAAGGGTGAAGAACTTGTAGCCTTCCAGGTGTGGTTGCTTGTCAACTCCTATCAAGCTCAGCAGTCAGAGATGGCGCAAGTTAGTTCCAACAACATTTGGAGGGGCAGTACACTGGTACCTCGGGTTACATACGCTTCAGGTTACATATGCTTCAGGTTACAGACCCCGCTAACCCAGAAATAGTACCTTGGGTTAAGAAATTTGCTTCAGGATGAGAACAGAAATCATGCTCCAGAGGCGCAGCAGCAGCAGGAGGCCCCATTAGCTAAAGTGCTGCTTCAGGTTAAGAACAGTTTCAGGTTAAGAACGGACCTCCAGAACGGATTAAATACTTAACCCGAGGTACCACTTCACTCTGGGGGTAGCCCCTTCATCTTCATCATCCTTAGTTGCAACAATACCTAAACAAGAGCAGGAAATATGTGTTTTTCTTGAATTCTTGAATTCTCTTCTGGGAAACCTTGTGCTAAGTGGGAGCAGGGCCACGGCAAAAGTGGGTGAAGCAATCGGTGTGCATCTTGCCTTGGTGCAGTAAGTTAGTTTCTGCACACATTTCAATTTATCCTTCATGTAGGCAAGCGAGAGGAGTTCAAGGACACATTCCACCCAGGGAAAAGCACTCTGGGTACAGACTGTTGACATTCCCATTCCACCTTAAGGAGCAGACATGTGGAATTGTTGCATGTCACATGTCTGTTTACATTCCAGCGCAGTATGCTGGGAACTTCTGTTGCGTATATTTTTTGCTTTTAGCTGTTCTCTCTGAGACAACATGGGAGAGAGACAACATGCTTCTTTGTCCTGATTTATGATTAATAAATCTGTAGTTGTAGTATGCTGCCACAAGCCTCACGCCTTGTGATGGCCTGGGAATCCGATTCAGAGGCTGAACCGGAGGAATCCCAGCCTGCACAGGAATCCCCGCCTCCAGGGCCGGCTGAGCTGGGGCAGGGCCTTGATTCTGAAGCACCTACGCCTGTGCCGGATCCTCAGGAGCAGGCACCAGGTGAATCCACTCTGGCTCCGGAGGTGGTTGAGGACTCCCCCTGGGTCCAGTAACCCTTCAGCCTCCCCTGAACTGCAGAGGCTCAGGGCAGAGAGGTGAAGGGAACTGGTTTCTCCCAGGAGGAGTGCTTGCCTTAAGGCCAGGAGAGGCGGGTCTCCTGGGGGCCGGGACCGCCCCTGGCTTCAGAGAAGATAAAGGCCAGTCAGCCCAGTCCCAGGTTGCGGGAGCAACTTCGTCGTAGAGCTGCTTTGGCCAGCATCCAGTCCTGTTTCCCCAGAGTTCCTGTCCTTGCCCGGCTTCTCGCTGTGGACCCCGCTTCGCCCATGGAGGACTGTCTGCTGACCCTCAACTCAGGTCCTGGACCTCGCCCCACGGTAACCTCCCCCCTGGACCAGCACACGCCTATTCTGTGTGTGCAGTTCATTCTGCTGATAGTGTGCCCGAGCTTTGAAGCCCGGGTTGCTGATTTACATCGGAGCTGAGGCGATGGTCTTCACATCGGGACAGCTGGAAGGGAGTGGCCCAGCTGGGGCTTGCCAGCTGGCCTCCTGGCCCTCTACATGCTGACACAGACCAGGGCCATTGAGGGATGTGACCTGGTGTGCATCCCAAAAGTCTGCCTTGGAGGACCACCTTTGGCTCCCACGGCCGAGTATCCCCACCTCTGCCCTAAGGTTTACAAGGGACAAAGGACATGCAGATGCATCTTCTTCACTTTGTCCCTTGGAAATCATAAAGGCATAAAAGGTCAGTGGCCCATCGAGTCCAGCATCCTGTTCTCACAGTAGCAAACCAGGTGCTTGTGGTAAAACCACAAGCAGGAATGGAGCAGAAGAACACTAGCTCCTCCTGTGGTTTCCAGTAATCTGTATTCAGAAACATTACTGCCTCTGACCATGGAAATAGAATATCATGGCTAGTAGACATTGATGGCCCTCTCCTCCATTGATTTGTCCAATCCTATTTTAAAGCTTTTAATGAGGGTGAAAGAGGAGACCGCAAAATATGGTCTGAAGCTCAACAGCAAAAAAACGAAGATCATGCCCACCGGGCCCATCGCCTCCTGGCAAATAGAAGGGGAAGAAATGGAGGCAGTGAGAGATTTTACTTTCTTGGGTTCCGTGATCACTGCAGATGGTGACAGCAGTCACGAAATTAAAAGACGCCTGCTTCGTGGGAGAAAAGCAATGACAAACCTAGACAGCATCTTAAAAAGCAGAGACATCACCTTGCCAACAAAGGTCCGTATAGTTAAAGCTATGGTTTCCCCAGTAGTGATGTACGGAAGTGAGAGCTGGACCGTAAAGAAGGCTGATCACCGAAGAATGGATGCTTTTGAATTCTGGTGCTGGAGGAGACTCTTGAGAGTCCCATGGACTGCAAGAAGATCAAACCTCTCCATTCTGAAGGAAATCAGCCCTGAGTGCTCACTGGAAGGACATATCGTGAAGCTGAGGCTCCAATACTTTGGCCACCTCATGAGAAGAGAAGACTCCCTGGAAAAGACCCTGATGCTGGGAAAGATTGAGGGCACAAGGAGAAGGGGACGACAGAGGACGAGATGGACAGTGTTCTCGAAGCTACCAGCATGAGTTTGACCAAACTGCAGGAGGCAGTGGAAGACAGGAGTGCCTGGCGTGCTCTGGTCCATGGGGTCACAAAGAGTCGGACATGACTAAACAACAACAGCAAATTTTAAAGCTATCCAAGTTGTCTGGCTGTCACTGCCTCCTGTGGGAGCAAGTTGCATAATTCTCTCTGACACACACACACACACACAAACAAACAAACAAACACACAATTGTCCTCCTCCTTACCCAACACCTAAATTTAAACCAGGGTTTCCCAAAGTTGGTTCTCCAGATGTCTTCGGACTACAACTCCCATCATCCCTAGCTAGCAGGACCAGTGGTCAGGGATGATGGGAACTGTCGTCCAAAAACAACTAGAGACCCAAGTTTGGGAAATCCTGGTTTGAACTATAAGCTCTTTGCCTCTTGAAGCAGGAATGGTGATGGAGTTATAAATAATAACTTTAATTATTTATGAAGAGCCTCTCACACTTTTATAGCCATATTTTTTAAAAATGACCACATCAGAGTTGGGGAGCATTTATATTTGGAGAAACTAAACAAAAATTGCCTTGGCTTATTTCCTGTTTCTTTATACATTCCTGCCTGGGAGACGAGCCAGTTTGATGCAATAGAGTTGATGACAATCGACATTTGCTGGTGTAGGCACATTGAAACGGGAAACCTCCAGGCAGCAACAGGACTCTTGCCCATTGTTGCTTGCTAATCTGGAAAGTGTCATTTAATAGACTCTCATCCTTTATTTTATTTTTTCATTTTTTCACTATGTGGCTTAATAATAAATGCAAGCTAAGACCCACTGCCAACAGTGCTCAATTACTCTGCCAAAACCCCTTGGAGAAGAGAAGAAAGATGCATTGAAAACTGGGACCAGATTTGCTTGTTTGCAGACTCAGTGGCTATTGAGAAATGCTGGTTCAGGGCCAGGACTATGAACAACCAATTTGTCCGCAGACATGAGCAGATGAAATGCCTCCCTGCCCAAGGCAATCTTCTCAAACCTGATGCCCTTCAGCTGTTGCTAGACTTCAGCTCCCATCACTCCTGGCATTTGGCCTTGCTGGCTGGGGCTGATGGGATGTGGAGTCCATCAACATTTGGGTCACACCAGTTTGGGGGAAGGGTGACCTAAGGCTTTGCTAGGCATTGCTTACCTTCTAAGTGCACCTTCCTAATAATAATAATAATAATAATAATAATAATAATAATAATAATAATTTATTTCTACCCCGCCTGGCCTTCCCGGTTCAGAAAACCGAGCTCAGGGTGGCTAACAACAAATTTAAAACACTTAATTGATGCAACAAAAAACAGCATAAAATACAGTCTAAAACGTGGATAACAATAAATTCTGAATTCACCAGGGCTAGCTGGCTAAATTAGTCCTATTTGGGCTAGTGAGGAGACCAAGGGGGAATTAGCTGTGGGATCCCAGAGCGGGTAAACTTCATAAAAAGAGGAGGTGGAGGGAAGGAAGGGGAATAAAAACAAGAACAGCCCAATAATCCCCCTTCCCCAACACATTTTTAAAGGACATAGACTGACAATCAGCCAAAGGTCTGGTTAAAGAGGTTTTTCCTGGTGCCTAAAGGTGTTTAATGAAGACGACACCTAAACCTTCCAGAGGAGAGCATTCCACAAACAGGGGGCCACTGCATAAAAGGCCCATTCTCGTGTTTTATATATTTATTGAATTTATATTCCATCCTATACACAGAGGTCTCAGGGCGGCTCACAGAACAAAATCAAAATATAAAACCACATAATATATAAAAACAACAACCCGATAGCCCTGCCACAAAAAAACCCACATTTTAAAAGGGCATAGGATGTCAATCAAATCAAGCAAAGGCCTGGTTAAAAAGGAACATTGTTGCCTGGTGCCTAAAGGTGTATAATGAAGGTGCTAAGCGGATGTCCCTGGGGAGAGCATTCCATAGACAGGGAGCCACTGCAGAGAAGGTCCTGCTCTTGTGTTGCCACCCTCCGGACCTCTCAAGGAGGAGGCACACAAAGGAGGGCCTCAGAAGATGATCTCAGGGTCTGGGTAGGTTCATATGGAAAGAGGCAGTCCTTGAGGTATTGCTGTCCTGACCCCTTTAAGGCTTTATAGGTAAAAAGCAGCACTTTGAATTGGGCCTGGAAACTAACTGGTAGCCAGTGCAGTTGGACCAGGATCGATGTACAGTGGTACCTTGGGTTACATACGCTTCAGGTTACAAACACTTCAGGTTACAGACTCTGCTAACCCAGAAAGAACTTTGCTTCAGGATGAGAACAGAAATCTTGCTCTGGCAGCGCAACAGCAGCAGGAGGCCCTGTTAGCTAAAGTGGTGCTTCAGGTTAAGAACAGTTTCAGGTTAAGAACGGACCTCCAGTGCAATGGATGAGCCTCACCCTGGGAAAACCACCTTCATGATCATGGTGTCTCCCCTGCCAGGTAAGTAACCTTCCTGTTGGGAATAACAAGAATGGATATAAGTAGGAGAGACTGTAAACTGTTCCAGTATGCAATCACTGCAGCAAGGACATTGTTGGCCCAAAAATGGAAACAAGAAGAGGTTCCAACCTTGGAAGAATGGAGGACAAAATTAACAGATTATACAGAACTGGACAAATTAACTGGGAAAATTAGATACCAAAAAGACCAAAGATTTTTTGAGGACTGGGGGAAATTTACGGAGTATTTGAAAAATATATGTGAGGATTGTACAACGCTAGTGTGTTTTAAAGAAGCTTTGTGAAAATATAAGGAAATATTACCAAAAGGCAAACAAGAATAGAAATATAAAATTTAATGGAAATATTGAAATAAAGGAATGTGAAGATAGGATTTGAACTACGAATGATTGTCAGAGAAGTTGAGGGAGGTCCAAATAAGATAAATTATGTGATATGTAAATGGATATGTTTGGTGTTTTTAATGGAAAATTTCAATAAAAATTTAATTAAAAAAAAAAAGAACGGACCTCCAGAACGAATTAAGTTCTTAAACTGAGATACCACTGTAATATGTTCAAACCGTCTTGTTCTGGTGAGCAACCTGGCTGCTGAATTCTGCACTAGCTGAAGTTTTTGAACCGTCTTCAGAGGCAGCCCTACGTATAACGCATTGCAGTAATCTAACCTCGAGGTTACCAGAGCATAGACAACCGTAGTTAGGCTATCCCTGTCCAGATAGGGGAATAGCTGGGCCACCAGCTGAAGCTGATGGAAAGCACTCCACACCACTGAGGCCACCTGAGCCTCGAGCGAATGCAAAGGATCCTGTTCTTATAGGGACCAACCAGATAACTATGGGATGTTCCAAAGCAGAACCTGAGAGCTCTTCCCAGCAACTGGAAGGTAGTACATAGCTATCTTGGCTGGTAGCCATTGCCAGGCTTATCCTCTATGAATCTGTCTAATCTTTTTTTTTAAAGACATCTAAGTTGGTGGTCAATGCTACAACTTGTGGGAATGAATCCCATTGTTCAACTATGTGCTGTGTGAAGAAGTACTTTCTTTTCATCAGTACATTTTGCTTTGTTCTAGCCTTATTGGAGGTAGAAGAACTTCCTTCTCTCCACTTTCCCCAATCCATGCATAATGTTATACACCTCTATCATGCTTCCGCCAATTTCTGGTCGCAAAGGAATTTCATTTTAGTTGTTATTGTGATTCATTTTTAAACGATTGCTGGCTTTACAAGAATCGTTTTTTAAAAAAAATCAAATGACATTTAGGAAGTGAGGAATAGTTTTACAGTGTTATAGCCCCCAAACCTATTAAACGTTATAAAATGTATATGAGCTTTATATTGTTTCTTTTTCTGCATGGTTATATTTTATGTATCTGCAAATGCGTCTGAAATATTCATATTACCACTATAATTTAAAAGGGGAGAAAGAAATGGATTTATACATCAAATGACAACTTTTGTTGCTGGTTGTAACTTTCCTAGTACGGAGAAAGAACTTTGCCAGCATCAACCCTCATGCAGATATTTTTCTCCTTGCCAAACATGGGCAGAGTTCCTTGCACTTCAGATTTACTCGCAACTGTGACTTGGGGAAAAGTTGGTTCTGAAAATATTTCTAAAAGGACAGAAAATGCCAGGACAATAATATTCAAATGTATTGCCAGGGACAAATGCTACAAATTCTTGACTCTTGCATTATTCAAACAAATGCACCCGGCTTATTATGCTCTGAAGGAAAGCAACATTTTATATTTGTGGCTTTGGCCACGGAGCCAGTAAGAAAGTGAAGATTTTAGTTATGAAAAAAATGGTATCATGCCCAAGATTATCTGGCCTGAGAGACTTTACTCTTGTCACTCAGTTACATTCCTTACCACCTGTGGTGAGACACACTCTTTATATTTTATTTTTGTCTATTTAACTCTGCCAATTCGCAAATGCATATGAAGGGAGTCCGGCTTGACTGCTGTACAAAAATTCAAAACCTGCTACCACTATATATTTATTTTATCCCGTTTACTAAAACCTTAATCCATAACCCAGTAGATGTGATATTTTAGACATGGTACAAAGCATGCAAGACACATTTTAACAATTAAATAAAAATAGCAAGGTATTTGTTTATTATTATCTATACATTCAAAGTGAGGTAAAATGTAATATTTCAGTTGCCTTCTGTTTCTCCAAGACTTGCGTTTGCTAATAGTAAGTTTATTTAAGTGACCATTATAGTGGTTTGCATGTTTCCTGCTGGTGAAGTGCTGTTCCTAGCCCTAATTAACTTATATGCTAATGATCCTTAGGCCCTTTTACCCATTCAATCTCACTCCCAGGTCCTGGGCAGTGACATATCTTGGGGCAGGGGGGAGCACAAGGACACAAAATGGCTAAAGGTGCAAAAATCTCAAACCCCCCAGTGCTGCCTCAACACAGCACTTCCATCGCTGGGCTCCGCTGAAAATGGTTTCTCCGTGCAAACCAGGAAGTGACCTCTCCTACTTTCTTATCTCTGTGGCTGCAATCTCCTGGGTGTTGGGGATGCTGTTAGACAGTTGAATGTACATGTTCACTCCTTCCATTTGCCTTCTGGCCCCAAGAGCTGGCAACCGACACTATGCCATGGGCTGCAGACTTTGGCTCCCCCACACACACTTTGAACCATGCTTGCAGGGGCTTCATGTTATGGTCAGTTCTAGAATTCATATTATTTTGAATTCTTCTCACTGCCTGACACCCTTATATGGCCTCTCTGCCAATCTTCAGCTTAAGCCAGTGATTCAGCTCTTTGTGGCCAGACTATTATTTCCTTCTTTCTCTGGGTCTATCTGTTGCCCATTTTCCACCTGGTTCTGTTTCAGATTTCTCCCTCAACTTCTCTGTTTTTTTCTTGCCCCCCCCTCACAGTACTGGAACAGGCCTGTTTATATGCAAGCCACCCTATCCTTCAACCAATCAAATTTGAGTGGAGAAGAGAATTCTGCACCTCATGACTTCTCCCGTCCAATGAGTGATCAAGAACATCCACCCAACAGGCCAATCAGAAGGGTAATTGTACAATTCTCTCTCCAAGCATTTAAAAGAACCCATTCCCCCCTCACAAAGCAGCCTCATATGACTAAACAACAGCTAACTGTTAGTAGCCAACAAATACACAGTATTTCAAATCTGACCCTTTACATGACTAACATACGCATGCGTTGTATCTCATCCAAACCCTGTTCCAGTACACATTTTAAAATGGGATTTCTCCACACTGTCCTTGGTCTGCATCCTCTTTGAGCAATTTTTGCCTGAATGTGTCCTTGATAATGCCTCTTGAATGCTTATACAGAGGGTGGAGGGTGTTAGGAAATCTCTTAGCCATGTCAGAGGAATGTGCCACTCTCCAGGCACCCGGCTAGATTTCCTGTTGACCTCCCCGTCTGCGACTCCCGGCAGGATACAGGCGAGGTCTCTATCGGCGATCCTCCTCAAACGTGAGAAGAGCACACCACTCTTCCCTCCTCCCTGCCTTTCCCAGGGAGGGGAAAGAGACAGACAGAAATGTATTTACATGCCTTTATTTCTGTCTTTGCAGCAGTACAGAGAAACACGTCTGCACTCTCCATACACCAACAGCACAGAGAGAGACTCCACCCCTGTACTTCCAGTACAGGTCAGATGACACTCTGAGCTAACATCCGGCGCTCAGTACAGTGAATAGACTGTCCCTTTGCTCTCATGGTACAGCCCCAAACATCAACATCCTGTTTGGCTTTCCAGCCAGCTGCAGCTGCAGCTCGCTGCTGCATTGCTCCTTTTTCGTAACAGAGGGGTGGGTGTATGTTTGTATATAGAAATCTCAAGATTTTGTAGGAGCAGAATATAGCCCAATGCATCTGTTGCTCTGCTCACTTTTGCTTCTGTCCCCACTCACCTTTGCTTCTCACCCCACCCACCACTGAAGGTTGCCCAGGGAAGGAATGCAACCCTCAGACTTGAAAAGTTTCCCCACCTCCAGTATATACTATTACAAATTGTATGGAAAGAAAACACAGAACACAAAGAGATGTAAATATACATTACTGCGATTAACATGATGAAATGTTTCCCCCCCCCACATAAACAATAAAGCCTCTGCTTTGTAAATCACAATAATGTTTCATGATGAACCAGATTCTAAAAGGGATGCAGAACAAGCCTTGGAGAAGCGCTGTTTGATGTTTTTATAATGAGACATACACAAAATACTATAATTCAGGTGGGCACCATTGCCATTATAAGAGAACAAAGCAGGCGTTCCAGCACCTCTTTTTCTAGAATGATAGCAGGGGATAAGTCTATCAACAGCGACAAATCCATGAGACCCAGTGGAGGCTGTCCCAGGAGGCACCTCCCCACCAATTTGAGTCTGCCTTCAGTCATCCCCACCTGCCTGTCTTTTTACTTGCAACTAGTCCAGAGGGTGGCTATCAGCGTTGGTATCAGTGTTGCCCTTGTAGAACTCAGTGTGGTTGAGTGCCAGTGTGGTGTAGTGGTTAAGAGCGGTAGACTCGTAATCTGGTGAACCGGGTTCGCGTCTCCGCTCCTCCACCTGCAGCTGCTGGGTGACTTTGGGCTAGTCACACTTCTCTGAAGTCTCTCAGCCCCACTCACCTCACAGAGTGTTTGTTGTGGGGCAGGAAGGGAAAGGAGAATGTTAGCCGCTTTGAGACTCCTGAAGGGGAGTAATAAAGTGCGATATCAAATCCAAACTCTTCTTCTTCTCAGCAGGGACAGGAGGGTGACAAAATTAGAATTAGCTGACTCTGCCCATTGTTGACTCTGGCTTAAGGTTACCAGATGTCCCTGTTTCCCAGAGGCAGTCCCCAGATTTATAAATCAATCCCCTGTCAAAATCCATCTATTTAGTAGGAAGTTGAAAAGTGTCCCCAGATTCATTGAAAAAAAATCTGGTAACCTTATTCTGGCTTCCCACAGTGGCAGAGCGTATGCCCGTCCTGCCCAGGGTGGGCGCGCTCCCGAGGGGGGGGGACAAGGATGGTGCCCTGCCAGGCACAGGATAGACGCTTGGGTGCATGGAGCCGTGTGTGCACCCTGCAGCTGGGGGCAGAGTGATCCACCCATGGCGGACATTTGGAGTGTGGCCCCCTCTCGCGACTCCCAAGCCTCCCCCAAGCTGTCAAAACGAAGGAGGAAGGGGGGAAATGCCACCGGCAAAACAGGGCAGCTCCGCCCTTAGCCCGACGGCTCGGGGTAGGCTTGGGAGTCGTGGGTGGGTGGTGCGCCAAATGTCAACCCCCTCAGTGAGGGCACCTGGGGCTGACCACGCACACCACCCCCTTCCTCCACCCTTGGCTCCCTGTACTGCTTGTCTCTGTGCCTTCCGCCACTTCCAGTGGGCACCAGTCATCAACAATGGTACCAAAATGGCATCTCCATGCACAAAGAATAGCAGGTGCTGAGGGACAAGCAAGAGAGAAGTCCTGTTTCAATCACACTTTGTTGGTTCCAAGAGGTTCTTTGTTGGCAACAGCCAAGAGGTTCTTTGTTGGCAACAGAGCTCTGGCTTAAATGACACTTTGCAAGGTTCCCATTATTTTCTTAAATTCAGCCCTCCGGCTTGTTGTTTAGTTGTTTAGTCATGTCCGACTCTTCGTGACCCCGTGGACCAGAGCACGCCAGGCACTCCTGTCTTCTACTGCCTCCCGCAGTATAGTGAAACTCATGCTGGTAGCTTCGAGAACACTGTCCAACCATCTCGTCCTCTGCCGTCCCCTTCTCCTTGTGCCCTCCATCTTTCCCAACATCAGGGTCTTTTCCAGGGAGTTTTCTCTTCTCATGAGGTGGTCAAAGTCTTGGAGCCTCAGCTTCACGATCTGTTCTTCCAGTGAGCACTCAGGGCTGATTTCCTTCAGAATGGATAGGTTTGATCTTCTTGCTGTCCATGGGACTCTCAAGAGTCTCCTCCAGCACCAGAATTCAAAAGCATCAATTCTTCGGCGATCAGCCTTCTTTATGGTCCAGCTCTCACTTCCATACATCATTACTGGGAAAACCATAGCTTGAACTATACGGACCTATGTTGGCAAGGTGATGTCTCTGCTTTTTAAGATTCTGTCTAGTCCTCCAGCTACCCAAATGCAAATTAAGCAGGTAAGAAGCTCAACAGGAAATTCCGCAGTTGCCACCAGATCCATTTTCAGTCTAGCAGCAAAGCACGGATGATTTGTCCTAAAGTGGCTACTGCATTGCCCAACAGCAGCAATCTGAGAATTGGCCATGTTTAGCTCACTCTGTGGAAGCTCCTTTTCTGTTTCCAGGGGAAGTTCTGCCAAGCCAGATACCTCTGCGTACTGACAGCTTGACTACTTATGTCAGGGTGAGGTTGAGAAATGAGTTAATTTATGATTGCATGAAATGTTTGTCAAAGAGACAAAACTGTTGGATCGGTTGGCAGCATATAAAAGGATAAATACTGAGGAACACAATGACAGGAGCCGACATTTATTAAAATTATGGCCTGCAACGTTTTCAAGTAATGTTATTTCATTTGCTTGCTCATCAGGAGCTTTGAGAGGGAGCCTGTATCTGGATGTAAGGAAGGAGCAGCCTCAGACACGCACATGAAGCTTGCACATTCCAAACGCTTATTTAAAAAATCATAGAAGTTAAATGGACCTTCTTACTGCATTTGACTACAGGTAAGATGCTTTTGAATTATGGTGCTGGAGGAGACTCTTGAGAGTCCCATGGACTGCAAGAAGATCAATCCTATCCATTCTGAAGGAAATCATCCCTGAGTGCTCACTGGAAAGACAGATCCTGAAGCTGAGGCTCCAATACTTTGGCCACCTCAGGAGAAGAGAAGACTCCCTGGAAAAGACCCTGATGTTGGGAAAGATGGAGGGCACAAGGAGAAGGGGACGACAGAGGAAGAGATGGTTGGACGGTGTTCTCGAAGCTACCAGCATGAGTTTGACCAAACTGTGGGAGGCAGTGGAAGACAGGTGTGCCTGGTATGCTCTGGTCCATGGGGTCAAAAAAGAGTCGGGCATGACTAAACAACTAAACAACAACAGTGAAAGATCTCTGCCAGACCTGCTGCCATTTTGAGTGGACAACAGTGAACTATACAGGCAAATAGCATTATGTAATATTTATTTATTTGACAAATTTACAATCTGCACTTTTCATAAAATATATCAAGGCAGCTTGCAATATTAAAATATATATAATAAAACCAGCCTATACAGATCCACAGAGCATAATTAAAAATATCAATTACCAGCAGATACAGGTAGCTCCACAGTTGGAGAGAAGAATGCTTCTGGAAACCACATGAGAGGAGAGAGTGCTCTTGTGCTCTGGCCCTGCTCCAGGGTTTCCTAAAGACATCTGGGTGAGCACTGTGGAACAGGATGCTGGGCTAGATGCTCCTGATCCAGCAGGCCCAATGTTCTTCTGCTTGGTTAAAAAGAAAAAATAAATCTGCAGGGGTATCCAAACAGTACAGTTTTCAGGAGTCATTTGAAAGAAGGCAGGGGAAATTCCTGCAGAACCTCTAAAGGTAGGACAGGAGCAGGCCTGCCACACTAAATGTCCCTATGCCTAGGAAAGGTTGACCATCGCATCCCCAGCGTCAAGGATAGTTTTCCAGTTCTTGGGAAGCACAAGTGAAGAGAATGCAGTTACGCTCAGGTCCTCCCAGTGGCATAGTGTAGGTTGCCAGTGCCCGGGGCTGCACAGAGGGGGAAGGGGAGGGAAGGAAACAGACAAAGTATGCATGCCACATTCAACTGCCTAAGGACATCCACATTACCCAGGAGATTGCAGCCACAGAGATAAGAAAAGAAGAGTCATTTCGTTGTCTGGAGAGGTAACTTCCTAGTTTGCATAGAGAAGACATTTTCAACTGAGCCCAGTGCTGGAAGCGCACAGTTGTATTGAGGCAGAACCAGGTGCTGAAATTTTGTGCCCCAAACAATTTTGTGCCCGGGGCAACTGTCCCTGTGTCCCCCCCACTCTATACCACTGGGTCCTCTTTGTGGGCTTCAGATCAGCATCTGGCTGGCCATTGTAAGAACAGGATGGTGGAAAGATGGGTCTTTGGCCTAATCTAGCAGGCTCATCTTACATTCCTGGTTGGTGGTGTTTTTCGTTTTTGTTTTAGAGGGGGAGCAGCAGTATTCAATGCTTTTTCTGCATGTGAGAATGCTAGCCAGACCCATCCTTAATCCACATTTACATCTCCTGCTTCTATGATTTACATCATAGGTATATGATTGGCCACCGTGAGAAGAGGGCGCTGAACTTGATGGATCTCTGGTCTGATCAAGAAGGGTGTTTCTTTTGTTCTTAAGTAACAAAACTTTTTAAATAGATATTGACACAAATGCAACATGCCAACGTGAATCATAGGAGATTGTCGTCTACTGAGTCAGACCAATGATTCATCTAGCCCAGTGCTTTCTGCACTGGCTGGCATCAGCTCTCCAGGGTTTCAGACAACAGATTCCAAGCTCTACCTTACAATACCAAGGAACTGAACCTGGAAACTCTTGCATGCTCTACTACCGAACTATGGTCATTCCTCTAAGTATGCTTCCCTGCTTCCGTAGATAACTCAACTCCTCCTGTCTTGTTGCTCCTTTTGCCTAGGGCTCTCTCTCAGAGTACCTGCCTGCTGCCACCAATCTCTCTTCTATCACTTCCACGCCAAAAGCCCTTTTTCCATGAAGACTGGTGCAACCCCTTCGACCTCAACTCCTATTGAAACAAAGTATATGTAGGTGAGCTGAAAACATGGTGGTCATCTCCTATGGATTATCACCCCATGTTCCTCACTTTCCACCTCGCTCTTTGTCGCTTCTCTATAAAGCATCATGCACATTGATGTTGCTCTATAAATGGTGGAGGTTGTTAAGGTTATTTCACCTCAGGCCAATTTGGGCTGCCTCCAGCTCTACATAAGCAGACTAAAAGAAGAATACAGAGCAACCACTAATCCCCTCTTGTCTTCTCCACCTGACATCGCCCAGCCAAATTTAGAACACCGGCACTTCATTCCCAATGACAGCATGCAATTGCTCCCTCCAGTACATTTTCCATTCATTCTCCAACTACGTGTCTCCAGCAGTGGCTTTTTTTCCACTGTGTCCTTTTGGAGACTGTTTTGAAGAACATGCTATTCTTTATCATTTATGGCTATGAAGTGCTAACAGCACACAGAGGAGACAGAAAGAATGTCCATGTTGACAAGGGAAATGGTTATGGGGAAGGGCATATGGCCATTTACTGCTCATGAGTGGTTAAAATAATAGAAGACTAGACCATGTCATTACCGAGGAGGCAGGTTTAGTCGTTGTTTGAAGACTATCCCTGCCTTCAGGTCTGGTCTTGACTGGGTGGATACTGGAATCAACAAAGGAGACCCACATGACCTGAAGGTGTTGCTGCGCAATGCCAGGTCAATGATTCATAAGACCACTGCCATCCACGACTTGATCGTGGATGGAGGACTTGACCTGGCATGTGTAACAGAGACTTGGTTGAATGAAGCAGATGGGCTTGTCCTTGCTGCTGCTTGTCCACCAGCTTTCTCGTACACACAGCAACCCAGGTCATATGGGCAGGGAGGGGGGTGGCAGTGATTTTTAGGAAGTCACTGGTTTATACCGGGCATCCTACTGGGAAGACCCAGTTCTCTGAGTGCAGGTTCTGGAAGTTGGGCAATAGGGGCTGTACAGGATTCCTTTCAGTGTACCGACCTCCCCACTGCACCAAGGATTCCCTGCCCAAGCTGCTTCAGGTCATAGCAGATGTTCTCCTGGAGACACCTAGTTTGGTTGTCCTAGGGGATTTTAACATCCATGCCGACACGACCTTACATGGGGCCGCTCAGGACTTCATCGAAAGCATGGCCTCCATGGGGCTGTCCCTGAATAAGTTTGGCCCAACTCATAGTCACGGACATGCCTTAGACCTGGTGCTCACCTCTCGTGACGTGGCTGATCTGATATTCAGTAAAAGTGAAACAAAAGAAGTGCCATAGTCAGATCACTTCCTGGTGCAATTGGACTTCTCTGTGACCCTCCCCCTCTGCAGGGAGGTGGGACCAATTCGGATGGTCTGCCCCTGCTACTTAATGGATACAAATGGTTTCCAGAGAGTGATAGGGGATGCTTTATCCCATGTTAATGGCCTTTCAGCTGATTCCCTGGTGGTCCACTGGAATGTGGAGTGCCTGGCGTGCTCTGGCCCATGGGGTCACGAAGAGTTGGACACGCCTAAATGACTAAACAACAACATCGACTGTCTGGCTCTGAAGTGCCCTCTCCGATTGCATGAAGCCCAGACAGCCCTGTGGTTTTCCCCAGAACTGAGGGCAATGAAACAATCACTGAGACGGTTAGAGTACCAGTGGTGGAAAACCCATTTTGAATCAGACTGGACATGGGTTAGAGCTCAACATTGAGCCTACAAATGGCAATAGCGATGGCGAAGAGGACCTTCTTCACCGCCTTTATTGCATCTGCAGAAAATAGCAGCAGGAGACTCTTTCACATTTTAACGGAACCGCCATTGACATCGGGGCCTGGTAAAAACTCCAAGATCTCCTGCAATGATTTTGCAAAGTTTTTTGCAGATAAAGTCACTTAGATTCGAAAAGAGGTAGACTCCACCGTGGGAGCAGGGCCAGGGTGGGGGAGTGCTAGAGTCCTGTCTAGTCGAGTTGCATGGAATCAATTCCAATCTGTTACCTCTGAGGATGTGGACAAGCTGCTTGGACGAGTGAAAACAACCACCTGTCTCCTTGATCCTTGCCCATCCTGGCTAATAAAAGCACGCCAGGAAGGGCTGGGAGATGGACTCTGCAGGGTGGTGAATGCTTCCGTCTGTGAGGGAGTCTTCCCACACCACTGAAAGAGGTGGTCATTAAACCGCTTCTTAAAAAAATATATTTAGACCCGGCCAATATAGCCAACTATCACCCAGTCTCAAATCTCCCATTCTTGAGCAAGGTGATTGAGCGGGTGGTTGCTGAACAACTCCAAGCATGCCTGGAGGATGCAGACCATTTGGATCCCTTCTAATTGGGATTCAGGCCTCATCATGGGACTGAACCTGCCTTGGCCACACTTCGCCAAACTCCAGCCCCAGTTCACCCTCCCCACAGAAGGAGAGCCATGAGGTATCCTCGAGTCCAGCCTGCTCTTCCCCATCCTCTCCCAACCTTGCAACATCGCTCTCTTCTCCTTCGCTCTCCCGGGGATCGGGAGGCAGCAGGTGGCCCTAGGGGCTGCCAGAGCTCTGCATGCTCTCCCCAGTGCAGCTGCTCGGCCAAGTGACAGAGCCCAAAGAGAGCCCCCAGCCTAAACAGCTCCAGTGACTGCAGTATCAGTGACCCCCTTCTGCATGCCTTGCTGAGCGATCACTCACCAGTGAGAGCATGCAGAGCTCCAGCAGCCCCATCCCCAATCCCCAGGAGAGCGAAGGAGAAGATAGTGACAGTGCGAGGTTGGGAGAGTAGCAGCCGGTACTCGGGGATACCTCACGGCTCTCCTTCTATGGGGAGGGCACACCGGGGCTGGAGTTTTGACTCTGTGGGGTCCTTCAAATGAGTGCACATGAGTCCAGCCTACCTCCAGTTTCCATTCCACCTTACATGTCTTCTGAAGAGGTCTCCAGCCCAGATACGGCTTTCCCACCCTTCTGCCTACTTATACTGCCCATCTCACAGGCATCAACAACAGATGGATTGTTATGGTTGGGTGGGAAAGTGGGTTAGTGGTATGCATAACTATCAGATTTCAAAAGGTTACACCGACAGATACAAATTAAACTGTCTGCCCTATTGCAGGGCTTCTCAGAGCCAGGGAGCATTGGGGACGGCTCTATGTCCATCACAACCACAGACCCCACAATTACTCACAGACTCAGATGTGCTGCAGCCTAATGTAGTGATTAGGAAGCTGTCTCACACCAGGTCAGATTATCTGCCCAGCTAGCCCAGAATAATCTACTTGAATGGGCAGCATTTCTCCATGGTCTCAGCAGAGGTCTTTCTTGTTGCTTGTTAGCTTTAAGTGGAGGTGCCACAAATTTAATACACGACCTCTGACATGTGGAGTTCATACTTGACCACTCAGTTATTGTTTCTGCCCAAAGGGGCATTATATGTTTCTCCTGGTGTGTGATCTACTCTTTTCAGATGCAGGTGAGCAAAATATGAAAATTGGGTTTCAAAAAGCCTTGCTGGTCAGGATATACTTATTATTAATTGCACTTATTAGTCACTTTTTAAAAAAGGTAACTCAAACCAATTTTTAGAAATTAAAGCAACACCAACCTCAAACAGAATAAAAACTGTAGGGGACCTTTATAATTTCACCATACAGAAAGACACACATTTAAAAAGCAGACTCCAGTATAAAGCAGCCAAATTCATTCATTCTCAAATCTTACATAGCACAGCTTGGGTCTCAACAGATTCTGGGATAACCTAGCTTGATGGGTGTCTGGGATATCGCTCTTGCTATGCCTATTTTGTTTTTTTAAAAAATTATTAACTGGCCAATCACATCAAATTAAATCACATCACATGAATTCCAAATTACAAAGCCAAATTTTGAATTTTGTTGGGGGGACCCATACTTCAAGATCCAAAGGAAGATTCTAATCATCTTCTTGCTACTGCGTTGATGTCCAAATCAGTCCCAATCAGTCCAAACAGAGTTCATAATTCTATCCAGTCTTATCTTGCTGTTTCCACATCATATCTTGTTCATATAACTTCTCTTTTTTCTTTATGATCTCTTCTGATAGTCTCCTTAAACCGATAAACACAAATATAATAATCCTGTGTGAATTTCCCGTTCTTCCAATCCAAGTCCAGATGGTTTCCATATATCATCTCCTTCATAGATAACATCGCTCTTTCCATCATAATTTTACGAATTTGTCGCTCTTAAGTCCCACTGAGGAGTTTAATCCATGATATATAAACAGCTTTGTTTCACTCTTTCTCCTCCCAGACTCAAGACCTCCGACAGAGCTTCCCAAAATGGCGACGGCATTTTTAACTGCGTCATTCCAAAACTCTTATGCCTTCCAGATTCGTCTTGAAACATTGCTTTGGTTCGAAAGTTTACCTCCACACAGCCTTAAATCCACAGCTTAAGTCCTTAAAATGACATTTCTGACTCATTAGGGGAGGGGATTCTTGTTTAATCACATAAAAAGAAAGGAAAGCTTTTTTCCCCTCCCCCCTCAGTCATTTGCCGTACCGTATCTTGATGTATCATCTCATGTTTTATTCTTGTCTTGCTTTATCAGAGATCTCTTCTGTCAGCAGTCTTTACTCCCCTCCTTCCTTGAAGTATGTGCAATTCATCTTGTCCAGATTGTTTCTTTTGAAGTTCTTGCAGCTAGTGGCGCGAAATAGAGATGGCGTCCAGGAGTGCCGAAATCCCACAGGAGGGCTTTGTGCCTAGGACCCCCATCCCCACAAATTCAGGGGTGGTATAGGGCACAGCAGGCAAGGGCCGCCCCCCCAATCCTGGGGGGGTTAAGGAGGCTAATTACCCCCATCATAGCCTCCAAATTACCTCGTGTGGGTCGGAGAGATGTTATTGTCAGCCATCTTCTGATGCGCCCCCTAGTGGCTCCCCTATTTTTTTACTCAGCAGGCTAATTCAAGGCCGGCTCTACTGTTAGGCAGAGGAGACCACCTCCGGCAGCAATCTCTGTTCCACCTCTCTATGCCCCCTGCCTAGACCCCTCAATTGGAAGACAGAATTGTGCATGCTACACCATCTGCCCCGGGGCCCCTAAACTAGCCTAGGTCCTTCTCCGATGTAGAGTAGGGCATTACAGGAAGAAGGGCAGGATATACATCTAACTAATTAATATCAATAATCCCACTGCCAGTGTTGAAACAAGATTGGGGGACAGGGCCATAGCTCGGTGGCAAAGTGTCTGCTTTGCATGCAGAAGCTCCCGGGCTTAATCCCTGCCTGAAATCCTAGAGAGATGTTTCGGGTCAGAGCAGACAATACTGAGCCAGACCCTCCAAGGGTTCCTATTTTCCAGGGACTGTCTCAGATTAACAGAAGCCATCCTCGTTTCTGATTTGATCCCAGAATGTTTCCTTGGGGCGTCCCTATGTTCATAGCAGAAATGTTGGAGGGTATGGAGTTATGTAACCCCCAAGCCAAGGAGATAAGTAACTATATACAACCTTAAGAAGATATCTGAAGGCAGCCCTGCTTAATGTTATATTATGTTTTTTATATATGTTGGAAGCCACCCAGAGTGGCTGGGGCAACCCAGTCAGATAGGCAGTGAATAATAATAATAATAATAATAATAATAATAATAATAATGGAATGAGACATCCCTATTTCCATCAGAGAAATGCTGGAGGGTATGCTGAGCTCAATGGACCAATGGTTCTGATTCAGCATAAGGCAACTTCCTATGTTCTTAACTGTTGGTGCGTTCAGCTTCTGTACATGGAATGAGCAACATCTATCACCTTGTCTATCGTTTCTGGCAACAAAAATTGGGGGACAGCCTTGCCTGCTTTTCAACTCAACAATGAGAGGCAAAACCACACTTGGAAATACAGGGATTGAAAATATACAGCCACAGTGGCTGCTAGAGTAGCACTTTCTCATACTTTGGACCTGGCATATGGCACACCGGACTAATTTAATCTGCCCCATCATCTGCAATAACATTGTTCCTAATGGCTGTTAACCGCAAGTGCAAATTGCTGAAAGGACGAGCGTTTTGAAAGGAGGCAAAGCAATGCCAAGACACAATTGATCCAGCCATGTTATTTGTGCAGATGGTACTTGGATGCCTGGGCTATTTTTAAAGCCTGTAAGAATTACTCATCTATGTTTAACTCCGAGAAAGGGAAAAAATATCTCTCCAATATGTCTCAGATATTCATGTCAGCAAGACAGCCTGGGGGCTAGGAAATGTAGACACTGTCTGATGGCAAGTACTCAGCAAACTTTCCATCCTGCTATTTGTTTATGTAGCTCCCATCAGGTTCAGAGAGGGAAATGATAATGGGAACCTGTGCTGACTGGTAAGCTTTTGCCTGCAGACATTGTTTCGATGAGAAGTGCTACCTTACTTGGTTTCCTTCACCAGCAGCGATAGTAGACATTTTACACAGACAAATGTATTTATTTACTTACCCAATTTCAATGCCAGCAATCTTAGCAGCTGAAAACAGTGCATAAAAAGCAACCGAGGCACACGAAAGCTACAGCTGAGCTGAAAGGAGGAGGAAATCAGCAGTGAAAAGAATCTTCACCTTTCAGATAATATTATGAATTTTCTCCAAAAGAGGGCAAATCTGTTCACACATTCAGTGTAGAGCCAATGATAATGCATTTGACCTCATGTCATCAAGTCACACTGGCTGGCTAGCTTTGTGGCATTATTGTGTTTACGATAGAGTCCCTGAATGGTTGAGACCATGTAGCGTTGGAGAAAGAAACTCTAAATAAGAGGGAGAAGGGGGAATGGTGCCTTAAGTAGTACAATGGCTGCAAAAAGTCATGGAAAAGGTTGTTATTCTTAAACAGTTTTCAGGGGATATTTTGGGGGCCCTGGAAGGAAGTTTGTCACCCTAGAATGTCCCCTCTCTACAATATATTTGGGCAAGTTGTCCACTGTGCATTTGGATACCTCTTAAGATATCATAACGAACTTCGGCATGATGGTTCCTGAGTTCAAGCAGCAGATACTTTCCCCCGTATGTTTGGATACAATTGGGTGCCATTTTGAATCAAGATGGTGTACTGAACCTTTCAAAACTGCACTGATTTTTGTTCTTGTTTCTTAGAATTCTTGAGCAACATCAGGTACAAGGCTGGTACTACAAAAGTGCACCATGTTGGCTACAGGGTATTCAACAAAGTTTCCACGGCAAAATTAGGCCTGAAACCTGAATGAAATGGAGGCACAAGTTTACACATGTATGTACCCATTGCCAATCCATTGCTTCTCCCATCCTTGCCACCCCCTTGCCCTGCCCCATCCTGGTCTTTGTGAGCAGCAGGCACCATAGCCAGAAGAACAGCAGAGAAGTGGTGGCCTACCTCACATGTCATAACTGCCCACCAGACAGCAAAATAAAAGTGTGTCTTGAGAAGAATTGCGCGGGGAGACAGATTTGTGGTTTGGAGAATCATTTGTTTGGAGTAAGAGAAGTGTCTACTGTAGAGGGGCCCCTTGGCTAGTTCCCATGATGTCAACCAGTCACTTTTTTTCTGGAGGGATACGCATACCCCTAAACATTTTGTGAATCTTTGTACTTTTGTCCATTTACTATATTTACTTTTCCCAATTTGAACTATAAAATGGTGGTTTTCTGGAGTCAAAAGGAGAGTACCCCTAAACATATATTTTTTTGGGGGGGAGCACAGATGTCAACAACACAAGCTCCATAATAGTACTTTTGTAACTTTAAAAAAAGTTAATAGCACATAAGATAAGTGCTGAAACAACTTCCACTGTCCTTAAGATGTTACGTTAGGGACAAATTCCATGATATCTGCAAGCACATGTAACGAAGCCCCAGTGATTTAAAAATAAATAGCAATTCTGAGCAGAGGGTGCTCAGCTTTTTCCCAGGTGGGCATTCTTTCACTCTCAGAGAACACAGGAAGGTGACTTAATGTGAGTCGGACCAGTGGTCCTTTGAAGTAACCTTTGAACTGCCTACCCTGACTGAAAGCAGTTTTTCTGAGTTTCAAATTGGGTCCAAGCTGGTGATGCTTGGAAACTGAACCTGGAACTATTTACATTTTAGACATTTGCCGTGACCCATTCCTAAAATTGTTGCTAGTGGCTGCTTTCCCCTGGTGCGGTTCCAGCTGTGTATTTTGAAGGGTAAACATGCCTCTAGAATTCTGCGGCAGGAAAAGTAGCTTGTGTAGTGTGATTTGGAAAAGGGAAGGGGTTAAATACAACCCTTCCCACTTTCCTCCTCTGTTCAGAATCTCAGGCATCCAAGGCTTTAATTTATTTTAAAGAAAAGCCAGGATTTGTAGCACACATTTTAATGTAACATGGCATTTGCCTCAGAGAAAGACAGCTCTTATAGCAGGAATCTGCTACATAGTGGCTCCCAAATTATCACCAAAAAAAATGAGGGGAGCAATGTCCACATAAGGCTTTGAGCCACACTATGCCCTTTCCCCCCAGAAAAAAAGATTGCCCTCAACAGATTGTAGCATTACATTCTGGAACAATTTAAACAGTGTTAGGTATCTAATGCTTCAGCTATTTTTATAGTATCCAGGGGATTATAAACTGTAAGTCATTGTCGGCTGCTTTTGATAAGTATTGCTTTCAAATCGGATTATAATTTGTAAAGGCACACACTGCACTTGGGGTATGGCCATGTCAGGCAGCGAGATAAAGAGTAAAAAGGAATCTGTGATGTTCTTGAGCCCTGGGGAGGGGCCGCCTTGTTTAGAAAGGGCAGCGCTGAAGGACTAGTGGCTGCACAAAGGAGACAGGAGCGAATTCAGTGGCTTGGCTTCAAAGCAAGACAACAAAAGGAGGTGATTTATCAGTTACAGGAGGATGAGGGGGCTGGAGGACCACACACCTTATCCCAGCTGGTTATGACACTCCATCACAGATCAGACAAATCACAGAAACCCAGAGAGGATAGTCAATACCTACTCCTGTGTGAGTGTCATTTAGATTCCAGAAAAAAAAACCTTCACATTTCATTGCACCAGACAAAAGACGGCTTCAGTTTGTTTGTTTAATTTATTTAGTCTGGTAGATTATCTCTGCTCCTGTCCAGGGCAGAGGAGAAAGAGGTGCAAAGAGGAAAAGAGGCTGATATAGTGGCAAAGAGGGGGGGAGCCAATTTTAGCACCAGGGGAAGAGGCATTGTGCCATCTTAATAGATAAGAGTGGATTTTTAAAAAGAGAATCACTCTATTCTGCCTGCTACATGCTGACAGGGAGTGAATCAGCTGCTGTCTTTTCACAGAATTGGAAATGATCTCAAATGTCGTCTAGTCCAACCCAAGGAACAGAAGCCTGGTGGATCATTTTAATTAGGGATGGGGGATAAATTGTATTCACTTTGCATTTTAAAGGCAAATCTACCTAATTTGCGTTTTATGAAAACTACTCAAACTGTAACACAACTGTCCTTTGAAATTCGCACTTCTCTGAATCTTGCGATTCAATTGTTCAACCAAGTAGCATCTACAGAGACGCACATTCTAAGGAAAAGTGTACTGTATATAAAAGTACATATATTAGTGAAAATAGCATACAGAATTGCAGTATATTAGGGGAAATATAAATATTAGAGAAATGTTTATATAAAGCACAATTGCATGCAAAAAATATGTCAATTGGGATCAATCTGGATGAAAATACTGAGGAATTTTCATGAAACTTGTTTCTAGGGAGGGAAATTGCAAACTGATGTGGAAATATGAAGTGCTGAACTTACGACTGGAAACATGAGAAACCAGAATAGACAGATTCACACATCTCTAGTTTTAACTCACCAAAGTAATGTTAATCGATGGGATAGTCCTGTTAAGTGCTTTTATCATTCCCTTCTTCCTTCTGCTTGAAATATCGGGGGGGGGGGCAGATAACAAGTTCAGAGGTCATCATGAGCTGGAGACGGTTGAACTTGTTATACTCCTCCCAGTCATACAGAAATCCTTTTCAAGTGCTCTCACCTTGAATTTTGGGGACCAGGGTGGCACTGTTGGTTATACCACTGAGCCAGGACTTGCCGATCGGTAGGTTGGCGGTTCGAATCCCTGCAACAGGGTGAGCTCCTGTTGCTCTGTCCCTGCTCCTGCCAAACTAGCAGTTCGAAAGCACGTCAAAGTGCAAGTAGATAAATCGGTACCACTCCGGCGGGAAGGTAAACGGCGTTTCCGTGCGCTGCTCTGGTTCGCCAGAAGCAGCTTAGTCATGCTGGCCACATGACCCGGAAGCTGTACACCGGCTCCCCCGGCCAATAAAGCAAGATAAGCGCCGCAACCCCAGAGTCGGTCACGACTGGACCTAATGCTCAGGGGTCTCTTTACCTTTACTCACACTCAAACATGAAACCCTCTACATGTCTTTGGACAAGTCAGTGTTTCACAGCCCAACACACCCCTTATCAGAGGCGCCACCTTGAACCAAAGATTGGGGGCAGCAGCATGACATGCCTGGGTCATCACACAGACGTCATTGCGAATAGGCCTTGCCCAGTGCCGCACAGCTTCGATGGCTGCAAATCTTCCTCTCTCGTACTTAGGAGGAGCCTGCCTTTGATGCTAGGCTGCTCTCAGCTCAGCGCTTCAGCCTCCTCTGCCCCCTCAATATTAGGGGGCTCTGAGCCACCTGCTAAGGAATATTGAGGGGACTGATACACTTCCAGCCTCTGGAGTTGGTGCCCCTGCCACTTATATACCAAAGTGAGTGTCTTGGAAGAAAGAGAAGTTGCAATTGTGATGGATGGATAGATAAAGGTAAAGGTAAAGGGCCCCTGGACAATTACATCCAGTCAAAGGCCACTATGGGGTTGTGGCGCTCATCTCGCTTTCAGGCTGAGGGAGCCAGAGTTTGTCCACAGACAGCTTTCAGGGTCATGTGGCCAGCATGACTGAACCTCTTCTGGTGCAACAGGACACTGTGACAAAAGCCAGAGCACATGGCAATGCCGTTTACCTTCCCTCTGCAGCAGTACCTATTTATCTACTTGCACTGGTGTGCTTTCGAACTGCTAGGTTGGCAGGAGTTGGGACAGGGCAACGGGAGCTCACTCCATCGTGGGGATTCAAACCGCCGACCTTCCAATCGGCAAGCCTGAGAAGCTCAGTGGTTTAGACCACAGCGCCACCTGTGTCCCCTAGGATGGATGAATACACAGAGAGGTTCCTGCAACTTTATTATTTAAAAGAAAGAAAGATCTATTTGTTACTTATATTGTATCAAAAAAAGGTTGTTAGCCATAATGTGTAGACTGTCTTATAATTGCTCTTCATACCACACCTTATCCAGGTAGGCCATAAACGCTTCCCAGTCCTTATATTCACAAGTTCCTGTAGTAAATACAATGGCAGCCTTTGGGCAAGGATGGTGCCACCTGCTGTTTTGATGTTTCCTTGGCTTAATTTTATGGCTGATTTGTGGCTGCTGTTTTACAGCTTCTGTAGTTCTGAGGAAATGCTTTCGCCGGCTTTATGTTAGTTTTTCAAATTTGCTTTCAATCCACCCCAAGCTGTAGAGAAGGGGGGCGGGGGGTGATAGAAAACACTTTCAACAAATAAACGTATCTGTGTAGGAAAAGAGTGTTGTGTGAAGCAGACATCACTTCTTATGTACACTGCCTAGCCCTGTGGGAGTTAACCTGTTTGTGGCCTTTAGAGTCTATTGCAGCAAAAATGTTTCGATAATAACAATAATATGTCTCATTGGGTCCCTAATTCCCAGTCTCCATTAATGGAGATGGCAATGCTCTCCAGAGTGTTGTGAGGATTAATTAGCTAATGTTTGTACAAGTGCTAAGTATTAATTATTAAGTCAGGCTGCTGCTAAAGGGAACAAAAGATTTTTGACTCTCTGGAAAGTGGGGAGGGGGGAAGACATTTTGCAGAAGACTCCCACAGCCTCTTAGGCAGATGTGAGGCGTGAGGTGGCATCTGAACAAAATGGAGAACAAACTCACAGCCTAATTAACAGAGGCGACAGATTTGTTGTTTTGTTGGTGGAAAGGCATTACGCAACTCTCTTTGCAAGAGGAGAAACACAAACCCCACAATCCTGCAAAGAGAAATAGTTTACACCCCCCAACAAAAAGCAGAAAAGCCTGCTGTGCAGTTGGGTGTCATGCAGTTGGTGGTGTCATAATTTGTCTATTGAGGCATATGCATGTCTGTGCTGAATAAAATATTCTCCAGTTTCAATTCTGCAGCAAAAAAAGCGGGGGAGGTAAGGTGTGAGGAAGTTTTCTGAAAAACACTTTGTGCAAATATACGTTTTTAAAAGAAAGGATTTTTCAAAAGATTGGCATTACCCCTCCCCCCCAAAAAAGAAGAAAAAGTTTCTTTTGAGCCTTATACCCATGTCCATTCTGGTGTAAAATGCAACCCATTTTTCTTGAACTTAGGTTAGTTTCTTTAGTGCGTATTTGTATCAACTTGCTCATTTCAACACATGACAAAGAACTTGATAAGCCGCTCCTTGGTTGTTGGAATAGCTGCTGATTTCTGGTGTTGGGGAAACACTGCATTCTAATTCAAGCACATTGATTAGGGATGGATGAGTCAATGGCCACATCTGTACCAAACATTTAAGACCTGTAATGCCACTTTAAGAGTCATGGCTTCCTGCAAAGAATCCCGGGAAGTGTGATTAGTTAAGGGTGCTGAGAGTTGTTAGGGATTGATTGTTAGGGATTGACCCTGGAAATTGCAGCTTTGTGAGAGGAATGGAGTCTACTAACAACTCTCAGTGCCCATAACTCTCTACACTTTCCGTGATTCTTTGCAATAAGTTTGACTGTTAGAGTGGCATAATAGTGCTTTAAATATATTTTGTGGAAGTGGCATTTAAGTGAATTTCTTTCTTCTTTTTTAAAAAAAAATTCATTGCAAAGTTACAACATAAAATATAAAGTCAAACAATGATCAAAAATCTTGAAGGAAAAAGAAAAAGAAAAAAGAAAAAGAAAAAACAACAGCAATAACCACAAATCTTAACAAAACATACATACATTTTGATTCCTGCATACCCTTTAGCGACTTCCAATTTTCACCTCATCTTGATTGTCATGTTATATATACATACGTACATTAATTCTAACTTTAACCCTTTCATATCTAATTCTTCCTTTCTTCAACATTGCAAACTTCATTCATTACATACCGATACGTTTATTCCAGAACAATGTTTTTTCATATACACAGTCCCATTCTTTCGTTAGCTTTTGCTCTGGTTGTCCTCAAGACTGCTGTTAACCTTGCCAAATCTATGTATTCACAGAGTTTGATTTGCCATTCTCTTACTGATGGAATTTTTCCCCCTTTCCAGTTTTTTGTTATAAGCGTCAAGTCTATTTCTATTGTGTCACTTTTGCATGTGTTCCTGCACAAGCCTGCGCTGTCCCATCCCACACTAATTCATATTTAAATTCATAATTAAATACTATTCTAAAACATATTTTCTGTTCATGTGTTACTCAAGTGTAGGGCACTTGTGTGTTGACATGTGAACAAGAGCTCACAGGTTGGGTTTTCTTCACAGACAATTTCGCACAACATGTGGCTGCTCTGGGAAGGAGATGTGATATGGAGATGGGGCTACAAAAGAGGTTCTGCTTCCCAGTCGCCACACACGTGCCTTACATGAGAGTAACACATTAGCAGAGCTACCGTTTCAGAATATTGGGGAGCTGTAGAAGCCAGAGGATAGAAAAGTCCCCATCTACACATTAGTGTGGGAGTTGCAAGTTGCCTCATTTCATACCACAATCCCTCAGGTGATGAATTCTTCAAGCATCCTTATGTGTGATAGTTCATCTCCAAATGGATCAAGCTTCAGATTAACATCAGTTACTTGACAAATGGCACCCAATTTAGAACCAATTTAGAATCAAATATGAAGATACTCATACTACAAGTACGGGGGGGGGGGGGCAAAATTTCTGCCTGATCTCTAGAGGACTTCCAGGATTTAGATCTATTACACTTGAACATTTTTCTTCAGCCTGCCAGGAGTTAGATTCTAGAAACAGAACAACTCATAACATTTTGCTTTTCTCAGGAAGACACCAGAGAAGTGAGGATTAATCAAATAATAAATCTTCATCCAGGTCTTCTGACATTTCTAAATTCTTTTCCCATAAATATTTTAAAGAGTCTTTTTTAATATCCAAAATACATTATTAATGCTCATAGCAGAGAGCCAGCACCTCTCTGTCAAATTATTAAGCACCAAAACCTTGCAAGATGATCAGTCTTCTTTAAAACAAAAACAAAAAATTGGGGGGGGGGGCTGATTTTCATCAGACAAAATGTCTTCCCAGAAAACATGGAAACCAAGATGGAACGCAGCCTTGCAGTCTGATCCCAGTTCCCTCTCCTCTAATGAAAATCCCATTTATAAGAACATCCATCCATTTGTAGTCACAGACTTGGTTCACGTGTAACACTATGCCAAACCATGGCTTAGCGTGACCATGGAAGGGTGCTGCTCCCAGAGAGGAGATTGTGACCACTTTACTTCTCCTCTGGTCCTGCTGTTGCAGTGTGGCTATGGACAAAGCCATGGTTTGACTTAGTGCATCACTCTAACCATGGACTTGTGGTTTGTTTCTCATGGTTTATCTGGAGTGAGAGAAGCCATGAGCCTGGGTTCATATGCCAGGCTAAGGCAAACCATGAAGCATAGCAGCAGCTGGACCAGAAAAGGAGTGAAATGGCCAAAATCTTCGCCCTAGGAGCCTCTCTCCATAAAGCGATGGTTTTACCTGGCTTTATGTACAAACTGGGGTTTTAGGTCTTTCCCATTTGGAAATGTCCCCAAGACAACAAAGTAAATTAAATTTGGGATTTCTTGAAATCAGCACTAGATTTAATGTATTACTCTGCTTGCCCCACATTTTTAGTAATTTGTGTTGAATAACGTTTTATCCAAGCATCGTGTCCCTAACCGCTTGATACAATCATAGGACAGCTTTCAAGTTGCTCCAACAAAATGCTTGTTCTAATTCAAACCAAACAGCCTTCTTGTCTTGTGTGTGAACCATTGTCCTAGCCAGCAATGCTAATCTAACCCATAACTATTTGATGACAGGTGGGTATACAGGTTTTGTTTAAAAAATAAAATAATAATCATGAAAAAATCATAAATAAAATTGCCCCTTTGTTGAGGGCAACGGACAGTCACATTGATGACCCCAGCCCATCAGGGATTAATGGCACTCTGAGTAGAATGAAAAGAAAGATGCTACTAATCAGATTTGTCTATGCAATGGCACCACCAAGGATAAATGAAGTCAAGAGAGGAAGAGAGAGGGGGGAGGAGAGGGAAGGAGGGAGGGAGGGAGGGAGGGAGGGAGGGAGGGAGGGAGGGAGGGAGGGAGGGAGATATCAAAGTAATTGAATAATCAAAAGTTTTTGCAACTCATGTAAAAGAAAATGTTGGAAAAGGAAGACATTTATAACACTTTGAAAGTTCTCTCATCGGTCTGCCCTGGACACCAGTAGAATTTCTGTCACCAGGTAAGTGGTTCATAAGGTTACCTTTTATGCGCTACTGATGGGTGGTAAAAAATAATTCTTCAATGATTATCCAAGTCCGTTATATGAAGCTATTCTCTGAGCAATCACAGCCTTCGCTGCTTCAACTGAATGCATTTTTCACACCACTCTCAGCCAACCTTGGCTATTTTTACTACAGATTTATAGGGCAAAATCTGCCCTTAAATTCAATTTTCTTTGATGCAACCTTTTCACAGATGTTTTATTATTACTCTTATTATTATTATTTCCTATGAGTTATGTTTTAATCTTTTCTGTCCTACCCAGGAGTTCTGAAAGGTTATCTACAGTTATAAGAAATAATATTTGCCACTGACAATTGGGTTGCTGGGTTGTTATTTTTTTCCTTGCTTGTGTGTGTGGTTTTTTTAACTGAAGAATTGATGTTATTTTTGAGCAAGAGTTATTTTTACCCACATTTTTGCTTTGAGCATCAGGATATTTTAGAACAAAGGAAAGAACATGAGCAATATCCTAATGATTTGTGAAGGTTGGTTAAAGGAGGCTGAAACGACTAGAGAAGCAATATTTGGGGAAATCGGTATGCAAATATTTTTCCCTTCATCATAATGCATAAGCTTAGAGTCACTCAAATGAAATTGATTGGCAGTAGAATCAGGAAAGAATTATCACATGATGCACAATTAACTTAGGGATTTTGTTTATCTCAGGAGAAAGCAGTGAAAGGTGCCTTTGATGGCCTTAAAAGGTGCCAGACTAATTCTTAGGGATAAGATCTATCATTCAACATATATTAAAGTTAAAGGTAAAGGGACCCCTGACCATTAGGTCCAGCCATGGACGACTCTGGGGTTGCGGCCCTCATCTCGCTTTACTGGCCAAGGGAGCCAGCTTACAGTTTCCGGGTCATGTGGCCAGCAGCGCACGGAAACGCCATTTACCTTTCCACCAGAGTGGTACCTATTTATCTACTTGCACTTTGACGTGCTTTCGAACTGCTAGGTTGGCAGGAGCAGGGACCGAGCAATGGGAGCTCACCCCGCCACGGGGATTTGAACCGCTGACCTTCTGATCGGCAAGTCCTAGGCTCTGTGGTTTAACCCACAACGCCACCAGCATCTCAACATATATTACCCATTTTAAAAAGCAGGGGTCTGGTCCATATGACTGCAAACATCCTTGAAAATGGGTGGGCGGCCCCTAGTGTTATCTCAAATCCCAAAGCAGTGGTTAAATAAGACTTGGAGGAGGCAGGAAGGCTACATAGCTCATTACCCCTCCTCATGACTACCACTCGACAAATCTACCAACCTAGCAGAAACTGAAGGAACATTCTTTCACCTTTGGTGGACGTGCCCAAAGATTAAGGCTTTCTGGGAAATGATATATAATGAAATGAAAAAGGTATTTAAATATACCTTCTTGAAGAAACCAGAGGCCTTTCTCCTGGGCATGGTTAGCCATGTGGTGTTAAAGAAGGACAGAACTTTGTTTATGTATGCCACAACAGCAGCAAGGATTCTTATTGCAAAGTATTGGAAGACACCAGAGCTACCCACCTTGGAAGAATGGCAGATGAAAATGACAGACTATATGGGACTGGCAGAGATGACGGGCAGAATCCGAGACCAGGAGAAAGAGACGGTGGAAGAAGATTGGAAGAAATTTAAAGACTATCTTAACAAATACTATAAAATGAATGAAGGCTAGAATGACATGGGTTGGAAAATAATATGGTGTTCAGAGATGTAGATTAAGAAAAGGAATGGAATTGTCAAAAAACTTTGGGAAATAAGAGAATGGATTTACTGACTGGATAATGAAATTAGAATACAGAACGGGGAGGTATGAGGGAGTCGGGGAAAGTAGGTTGAGAAAATAAGGTTTGAAACTATACTTGTTTTTGTTTATGTTTGTTTTTTATTGTTGTTGTTTTTTTTGTACATGCTCTTAATGGAAATCTCAATAAATATCATTTTTTTAAAAAAAAACAATTTAGGAATTTTCACCACTTTGGAACTAAGCCAAGTTTTACTGCCAGTGCAACTTTTCCTGAGTGCTGTATAGAAAAGCACATGAATCTGACTTTTGGAGGATTTGTAAGTAAAGCATTTTTAACTTACCAAATGTGTGGTCTTTTTCTATTCTAAGGGAAGAGGGAAGCTTTGGAACTCACAAGAGCATATTTTCAAAGGCTAACAACCCATATTTCCACGTTTTACTTTGCTGCATGTTTTGTGATTTTAAATCTCTGCTGGGTTGCTCTCACCAAAGACTACTTGTCCCAAACCTGGATATTGGCAGCCAGGGGGTTGTCTTTTAATACTTACATTTTTCCATTGCCACCAACAAGAATAGGGTGCTGGATGAGATGGGCAAGGGCTCTCCTTATTTTCTTGCAGCAAGCTGTGCTCAGTTATGCTCCTGAGAAATCCCCCAGTCATTTTGGGTACTTTCCAGCACATAGCACCACTGTGTTTTTAATGTGTGCTTCTGCTTTTCTTTCACTTTCGTGCGGGTTAATGTTATGAGTATTGATTTTTTGAAAGCCTGCAGTGCAACGAAAGGGACAAAATCTCTCCCTTCCGCTCCAGCCCTCAACACTCCAATTTTAACTCCTATTTTCTCTTTTTATCCCTGCAGACTCCTGCTCAATTCCCTACACGCCAAAAGAATGTACCAATGGCGAGCCTCAGAAACAAGCCACCTTCCAGTGCCTTGCTTTTTTTAGAACAATTCACTCAGTCTCTCTTTTATCTCACTGGACTGACTCTGTCGACTGAGGTTAATTCCTGCAGGGACTATGGGAAAGAAGTGCCCTTTTGGTCCTCGCAAAGAGATCGAAAGTGCTCTCTCTTTGGATCTCTCAAATGCAGAGTAATTCCAGGCCACCTGAACAGAGAAGGAGCGGAATGTAGCCATCAGAGGAAGGAAGAATGGCTAAAGCGATGCTCACTTTATAACATGATGTCATGCAAGGTGGGAAAGCTGTATGAAGTGCACTTTCTAGGTGCATTTGCATCAAGCCTGGAGCAATGTAGCCTCTGAAATCAATTGTCTGGACCACTGTGATGGCATGGGATGTTCAGGAAAGTGCCTTATGAGGAATGGTTGAAGGTGCTGGATATGTTAACTTGGAAAAGAGGAGACTGAGAGATGATAGCTATCTTCAAATATCTCAAGGGCCATTACATCTAAGATGGAACAAGCTTGTTTTCTCCTGCTCTGGAGGGTAGGACTTGAACCAATGGCTTCAAATTGTGAGAAAGGAGATTCCGACTAAACATCAGAAAGAATGTTCTGGCAGTAAGAGCTGTTCGACAGTGGAACAATCTCCCTTGGGAGGTGGTAGACTCTCCCTCCTTGGAGGTTTTTAAGCCCATCTGTCATGGATGCTTTAGCTGAGATTCCTGCATTGCCAGGGCTAGATGATCTTGGGGTCCCTTCCAATGCTACAATTCAATGGTTCCATCTTCTCAAAGGGAGGGGGAACTGTTCAAAAAGACTGCTACTGCAGTCATCTCCAACTTGTGGGCTCTCCATGGGCACTTGATGGCTGCTGGACTTGACCGGTCTTCTGTGTGATCCAAGAGACCTCCTCCTTATTTCCTTATGTCCTCTTTCTGTGGGAGAAAAAAACTGGGAATTAAATTTGATACTGACCCCACTGCTTTGTGGGGCAGGCTGATGATTGGAAAGTGGTCCAAGAATGTAGGGAAGACAAGGAAGGGTCTCATGGATGGTAGAGAATAGGCCACTGGTAAAGAAACAGGAAGGAGACTTGAGAGAAAGGGGCAGAGGAGATAAGGGAAGTGACTGCAAAAGGGCTTGTGATAGAAAGGATGCTGAATAAACCTCAAGGAACAGAAGGACCATGGAAAACTCTGTGATAATGGGTGAGAGGAACTGATGATGGAGGCCATGCAGAAGAGAGGGTAGCTAATGGAAATGGAACCAAGTAGGAAGTAGACTGAAAGAGGAGGTTCAGAGGGTGACACCAAGGGAGATGACCTTTCCTTTAGGGGTTCCCATTTGTGGAATGTTCTTCCCAGCAAGTTCCTCCTGGCACCCTAATTAACATCCTCTCAGCACCAAGTAAAAACTTACCTCTTTTCCCCGGGCATTTGACAGAGTGGAATGATTTTGCTGTTTACTTGTGTGTATGTATGTGTGTGCATATATATAAGTGCTATTTTGTAGGGCCTGTTCTATGGATTTTTACATGACTTTTGCTGTAATATATTGCTTTTTTTTCTGATTTTGTGCTATGCTATATGCCCCTGGGCATTGATTAGACCAGGGGGTCAGCAACCTTTTTCAGCTGTTGGCCAGTCCACTGTCCCTCAGACCATGTGGTGGGCCGGACTATATTTTGGAAAAAAAATAATGAACGAATTCCTATGCCCCACAAATAACCCAGAGATGCATTTTAAATAAAAGGATACATTCTACTCATGTAAAAACACACTGATTCCTGGACCATCCGCGGGCTGGATTGAGAAGGTTGGCTTAGGCTGCTTACCCCTGGCTTAGACTAAGTATCTTGATCCTTTCCAGACTCAGGACCCACTTTTAGCCCAAACAAGCATTTGGAGACCCATTTCTTGTGGTGACCCACCTTGGATCAGGCCACATCCCACTAGTAAGTCCCAACCCACCACTTGAAGACCAGTGGCTGAGACTCCTTTTGTAGCAAGCAACTAATAAACAGAAATCACAACAATGGTCGGTGGTATTGAGTGGAAGAGTAGACCAGTTGAAATTACTGAATGTAACTTTGCTGTGCTCATTAATTTCAATGGGCCTACTCTGAGTAAACCTTAGTTGAGCAACATCCAAAAATAATACAGGGACAGGCAAGGGAGGTTTTGAGAGCAGTGGAGTGTGGATCAGAGAGCCAACAGAAATGGGGTTTCTAGGTTTAGTCTTTAGGCCAGATGTTGCTGCCACCCTGGACTCCTTTGGGAGAAGGGTGGGATATGATTTTAAAATAAAAATAATGCAATTTAAAATGCAGCCTCGTTTTAAAAGTAGCCCATAGATCAAAACCATAAGGGGAGGGAAGCATAAGGGTCAGACTGAGTGCAAACCGAAGGCCAGGCGGAACAGCTCTGTCTTGCAGCCCCTGTGGAAAGATGTCAAGTCCCGCAGGGCCCTAGTCTCTTGTGACAGAGCGTTCCACCAAGTCGGGGCCAGTACTAAAAAGGCCCTGGCCTAGCTGAGACCAATCTAACCACCTTGTAACTTGGGACCTCCAAAATATTGTCATTTGTGGACTTTAAGGTCCTCTGTGGGGCATACCAGAAGAGGCAGTCCCATAGGTACGTGGGTCCTAGTTTCACTTAGGTGCCATGTGTAGATTCATGAGACATCAAATCTCGCTCAGTATAAGGCAGCTTCTTATGTTAATCTGATCCCTCTCTTTGTGTTGACAGCAGAGAACCTCCTGTGTCTGATCTGCTTACAGCAGAAATAATGGCGGGATTGTCTAAATATGCAAGAGACCTTGTTCTTCCTAAACCTCTTACGCTGTGAATAATTTGTGCCGAGCCACTGGGGAAAGGCATTTTTCTCCCTCCCTTCACCCCAATATGCTTTCTTTAGCTTTGTTATGTAGATCTTGTCATAACATCTTCATTGCTCCAAAGAAACTAGTTAATATTTCTTTCTCCGGCATCTATTCTTGGTACAACACTGGGACATTGCCATGGAAACAGTGGTAATCTGGAAAACAAAGTTGTTTTTTTCTTATTTTTGGTTTGGGAGGGGTGCATTCATAGAAGCACTAAGAAACTCCCATCCATCGACTTGTTCCACAAGATTATTTACTGCCTCCATCCCACTTTACCAAAAGGTTTAGCTGCATTTGGAATTGTAGCATCAATTTATCATTCATAATTGCATTTCTACCCCTGCTTTCCTCCTCCCATGAGCTCAAAGCTCACACATATTGTTCTCCTCTACCCTTTTTATCTTCACATCAAGCCTGCAGGGTTTGGACCTGAAGTTTTGCCCTGTAACCACTATACAACAGTGCCTCTCAAGTCAATGTGCAATGCATGCACATCCTTCAACCATATGAGGTTTTTATATGTACTCATAGAAATGTAAGCAGCTGAATCTCAAGAGGTGTCCAGAACACTGTCTAGTCTTCTTGTGCTGGATGAGTTTCAGTTATTAAGGCTTGAGGATGTGGGAGAACATTTGGTTTGGTCTGGACAACCACCTGTGTACTTGACCCTTGAGCCTCATGGCTGAGGAAAACAGGCAGGGAGGGGAGAGCCAGCTGGGAAGTGATTGGTGACTTTTTTGAGATGGGTGGTCCCTGTCTGCTTTAAGGAGGCAATGGTAAGACCACTCCTTAAGAAACCCTCCCACTTCTAGGGGGGGTTGGCAAAAGCAAGTTGGTGCCTGGAGGAGGAAAGGGGATCATTACCAAGGGTCAGTTGCTGGTGATGCTTTTATTTTCTTTCTCCTTTCCTTTTAGAGTGTAGCATAGTTTATGTGCTTGAGTCATCTAGGAGCTCTATGGATAGCATATTGCTGTTGACATCTGTCTGTCTTGAGAGACAGTGGAGTGTGCCTCCATGGGTGAAGTCAAACTGCTGCATTAGCAGCGCTGAAGTGACCTTCCCTGGGCATGAGCCTGGGCAGTGTGTCTGGGTATTCTGGGCTGCCCAGTTAAGATCTCCCTCTCAGACTTGATGAGGTGGTCCAAAGGAAAGGAAAGCAATATGTTTGGCACCAGCTTGGCTAAAGAAGTTACCCAAAGGAGGTGTACAAGGTGCCATCCAACTGCCTTAGGGGCTCCACTCTGGATTTGTGTAGGGTTTGCCCCTTGACCTTTCTGTCTTCTCAAGATATCCCTAAAGACAGTGGAGGTTTAGGATCAGAGTTTTCCTTCTCCTAGTCGAGCTACCTTCCCAGGTTGACAAGCCCCATCTGCCCCTTGCTTCCCTCTACAAGACACGCAGAAGCTGCCTTTTTGATGGTTGGACCCACCATTGGTCTCATCCACTCAATCTTCTCCCATTGACCTCAAGAATGAAATGAACGCAGCTCCAGCCTCCAATCAACAGTTCAGTCTGTATCATCTTGAAGGGCTTTCTAGCTCTGCAACTTCATGATTGCATTGCCATTCTGATCCCCCCAAAAAACCATTGATATTGTGGACAACCTCATTTCAATGCCCAGGAGTGAGTGAGGACCTCCAAGTCCCCCCTAGGAAAGCAGCCCTATGATTGAATTGGTATTCTGGTCCTTAGATGCCATCAGTATTGCACAAGGTCAAGGGATTGAGATTGATGGCCTCTTCTTGGTTTACTACTCTGTGGTTTGGATGCAGACTGAGGATGGAATCCCACACAGAACAAAATGAATGTTCTGTCAGTGCAAAGATTTCTGCTTAGGCAGTGGAATATTCGCCCACTCTCCATTCCATGAACCCCTTAAATCTGTTCTAGGGTGTTCACCCAACCCTTCAAAGCAGATTTGGGGAGAGCACAGGGGGAAGAAGGAGGAAAACACCTGTTGCACTGACAGGACAGGTTAGTTAAATAATACCCTACTTAGTTGAACTTGAAATCCATAGATGACTAACTTGTCCTATTGATTTCAAAGGGTCTCAAATGCAACTAACTTTCTCTGGGTCCTCTATGTCTCCATCTGCCCCAAAGCCAGAAGCACCACACAACTTCACTGCCTGTTTCTCAATAAACGGGCTTTTGATGTATCTGGGTGCCTTTGCAAAATGAGCTGCATATCATTGTTTCTCTTGTAATCATGTAAGCACTAATAATCAACATGTCCTTACCACCATGGCAAGCACTTATCGCTGGCTTCTGCGAGAACAAAATCCCAGGAAATGTGCTGTGTGCTCCGTCATCTGTCACTTGGCAATCTTGAATGATTAATGTCTATCTGTGCTTACAAGAGGCAAAGTATAATGCTCCCTAGGAGGCTCCAGCGCTGCAGGCAAACTGTGGCAGGCAAAATGGATGAATCCCAGTGGGACACAGGCACATGCGGGTGAGCATGACAAGCTCCCACCAGTGATGTGCTAGGAAAAGGAATAGATGGGCTGGTAGAACTCTTGGGGCTTTGCTTAGCTCAGAAGGGCTTATTCTCATTCTGGGACTATGGAATCTGAGTGTTTCTCTTACCTGCCTAATTAATCACCGCAGGACTTCCAACAGTTTAAAATGTTCCATTCTCATACAGAGCAAGAGGCTGTGATGGTTTGGGTACCCGTAAGGCACCTGTATGCCAAGGGTGGCCAATGTGGTGCCCTGAAGATGTTGTAGACTACAGAACCCATCATCCCCACCATGCTGGCTGGAGCTGATGGGAATGACTGTCCAAAACATCAACAGGGCATCACATTGACTACCTCGACTGAATGCAAAAATAGAACGGATCTTATGAAGTGACTTGAGCACATTTTGGTTGTAGGACATCCCACATAACCCCAGACTGAATGTCCAAATGTGGCCCCCCAGGTTTTGCTATCCAGACTTTGGAGCTCTACCCAGGCCACAAACTCTCTACGCTTGTTCTGCACCCTCAAGTGCTTTTGTCTGGCTGGAACATGTCCTTGAATGATGACAGTGTCTCTTTCTTTCCTGTAAGGAAGAAGGAAAGGTGCAAGTGGGTGCAGAAATCTCTAGACTTTGTGTGGCTTGAATGTAGCCAACTATACACAGATAAATATCATTTCCATTGTTCTGGCCACTTTCCCTCTAGCTCCGATCACCACTGACGTGATTTCCATGAAGGAATCAGCCTCTAGGCTGCAAAAGGTTCGCCATCCCCGTGTTATATAAAAGAAGCCATATGCATTTGAAAACGTGCCATAGGATTTTTAATGAAAAAATTAGAAAAAGTGCATTTATTTTACAACACTACAGTAAATGATTCTCTCTCTGTATTTTTTTTCCTCTTGTTTTGTAAAGACATTGTAAAATATATACAGGGTTGCTTAGTGCATTCATTACAAAAAGAAAGATGCAATCCCTTGCATAAATTACATATATTTTACAGGGGTTCGCTGTCTACTTGGACTTGTAAACATTGGTGTGGTACAGTTTTCATTCTTTAGGTAAGCTGCAATACATCATTTTTTTTTCCTGCTCATCCAACTGTTAAGCCACTCTGCTGAATCAAGTACGGCATTTGAAGGCCATGTGTGAGGTCTACCTCTCCCAACATGGAGAAGGCCAGTAAAAAAAATGAAATTGAGACACAACTGTCATTTAATTTAATTCACATACTAACACGATTCAACTTGTTGCTTCTGACCTGCTCTTCTTCCTCTTGACATTCTATTTTGAAATGCAAAAATGCAAAGCACTGGACTTCTTTCTCCATATGGGTCTTTTCCTTGGGAGCAAAAACTCAACCAAGAGCACTATGGTACCTTAAAGACAAATCATTCCATTGTGCATTGAGCTTCCATGGGATAGAGGGGTATGTGGAATCCTCCTCAAGAATTTTACTAGTCCTCTGAAATGTGGGGTGCGGTTTTCTCCCCTTCTTTGAATGTTCCATATGAATCAAGAACCTTCAGATTTGCCTGGAAATGTCATTTCAGGGAAAAGTCAATGGCCAACCAGGGATAGCATTCCTTAGCAATTTCATTATTATTATTATTATTATTCCTTAAATTTCTTCAGATGTTTTACCTGTGCAGGAAAAACCTTGCTTGAGCAGGAACAGCAACCTCACCTTGACACTGGCCACTCTAGAGCCTGCTTCAACTCTTGCCTTTAGTGCACAATGCTAATTTAAGCACTTATGTCCTGTATTTGTAGGCAAAAGCACCTTACAATATAATCACACTAACATAATAAATAAATGCAATGTGAATAGCTCCTGTCACAATGAATATGATAGTCTTTTAGGTACCATGGGATTATTTTCTTTGCCACATCTGCTGTGCAGGCTAGAAACTGGCTAGAAGCTGTTAATCTCCAGAGGAATTGCATTGTGAATGGCACCCTTGAGGTAAGATCTCCCCTCCCCAAGATATCATCTAGGAAGATCCACCACCACACAGATCAGGGCCATCATACTGTGGTTTGCCCAACTCTTGCTCCTTGTCATTGTTGTTGATCATCAGGTGATGGCTTTGACCCATGCAATAAATGTACCTTCCTGGGTGCTGCTGCAGTAAGGGGAAGAATGATCCAAAGGGATGTCATTTTCATGGCACCCACTCAGCTCTGCCATGGCTACTCATCCATAATTTGTTCCTTGGGACAGATTTTCAGCATAGTCCATGGTGGAGGTAGTCAACCTGGTGACCTTCAGGTGTTATTGGCTTATGACTCCCATCAGCACTGGTGAGTGTGGCCAATGGTCAGGAATTATGGGAATTGTAGTCCAGCAACATCTGAAGGGCACCACACTGTCTGTCTCTAGTCCATGGACTTTAATTCTTGTCCCTTTTTCCCCTGCCATTTCTCTTCTATGCTCTGCACAGAAAATATACCACTCAGATTAAGGACATTTTCTTTTTGATAATGCCACTGGAAAATGCTGCTTTGTCTTCTTTCCACTCCAGGAATGGGGAACCTGAGATGCTGTGGAGCTCCTAACACCCTTCAGCCCTAACCAGCATGACCAATGGTCAGGGATGGTGGGAGTCAAGTCATAGTCCAGCAACATCAGAAGGGCTCCAGGTGCCTCACCCCTGTCCTGCGTACATCGTGCAAAAAGTACAAAAATGCAACCGAAGTGTCAGGAGAGACAGCATCAACGCACACCCAAGCGTGCACACTCACACACACACACAATAATTGCAGGCTCTCAACCCGGTTGAACACCTTTCGTGCGTTTGCTTTGGAAGAAATCCAAGAACTTCTGTATAAAAGTCACTGGGACACAATTTGAACACTTTTTATCCCTGCTTCTCATAGATACAACAGTAAGCTGAAAGAAGAAATTGCACCTTAAAGAGACAGTCTCTCCATGCTTTTTGACTTGCTGGGAACGGCAATCACAAGGACCCATTTTCCCCATATTATATCGAACTGACTATCTGTAATCCAGTTTATGAACTGGAATTATCTATGGTAAAAGGACTCGCCATGCAGAGGCAAGTGGTACCCTAAGTATTTTTAAATTGTGTTCCAAGGAATGACAAGCTTCTTCTGCCTGTTACTACTCTTCAGTGAGAAGATCATACATGGTGGACAAGCTTCCTTAAAAGATAGCTTGTCCATCAATATGCTCTCTCTTTTAGATGTGGATGGGGGTGGTAGATATTAATCTGAAGCTAAACTGAGACCTCCTGCAAAGGCCTCTTCGGCACGCACAAGAATTCCCTGAAGGCAGAAAGTTGGGAAACTGCTCACCTAAAACCCAGTGACTAGTGGAGGTATGTTTCTGAATGACAGTTTCTGGGAAACACCCATGCAAGGGACATCATGTTTATATCAGATTTAAGCTTAGACTAATAGGGAAAGCTGAAGCATACCCTCCAACATCTGTCCGATGAAAATAGGGACATCCTATTCAACCACAACAATACTTTTATTATTTATACCCCACACCCATCTGACTGGGTTGCTCCAGCCACTCTGGGTGGCTTCCAACATATATAAAATCGTAATAAAATATTAAACTTTTTTTAAATTTCCTTATACAGGGCTGCCTTCAGATGTCTTCTAGCAGTTGTATAGTTATTTATCTCCTTAGCTTGTAGGCCGAATAGCTCCATACCCTCTAATGAAAATAGGAATGTCCTACCAACATTTCTCTGATGAAAATAGGGACACCCTAATGAGTGCTCACTGGAAGGACAGATCGTGAAGCTGAGGCTCCAATACTTTGGCCACCTCATGAGAAGAGAAGACTCCCTGGAAAAGACCCTGATGTTGGGAAAGATGGAGGGCACAAGGAGAAGGGGACAACAGAGGACGAGATGGTTGGATAGTGTTCTCGAAGCTACCAGCATGAGTTTGACCCAACTGCAGGAGGCAGTGGAAGACAGGAGTGCCTGGCGTGCTCTGGTCCATGGGGTCATGAAGAGTCGGACACGACTAAATGACTAAACAACAACAATGGAACATTCCAGGATCAAATCAGAAACTGGAAGAGCTTCTGTAAATCCGGGACTGTCCCTGGAAAATAGGGACACTTGGAGGGTCTGCTGAAGCCGTGGGGGAGCTGGAGACAGGGTGGGGAAATGCAAACCCTTTCTCACAAACCAATCCTCATTCTGGATTAGACTCCAGAAAATAATATTTAAAAACTGAAAGAAATGAAGTGTAAGGTCCCTGCTGGATCAAGCCACAGGTCCAGGATCCTACTCTCACAGTGGCCAACCAGATTCCCCAGTGGAGAGCCAGAGCCTGCAAAGAGGTATTTGCTGCAACAACTGCACTCTCCCCACTTGTGAGTCCAGAAACTGGTATTCAGAGACAAACTGCTTCTAAGAATGGAGGAGAAAGCTGGACAAATCCAGACTTGGGCCTCTGTTTAGCCTCTGATTTAGAGACAAGGAACCTGGGACATGCAACCTTTTGAGCAAATTGTCTTTCCACTTTAGTTCCCCCTCTCCCTCTCTTGTCTTTAAATCAATCCGCACATTCCTATTGCCAGCAGTAATTAGTGGCGCTATTTTCTTTCCCCAGGGTTCTTTCCCACAACATCATGCTCTTCATTAATGCGCAATGAGAGGGAGAAGAGCTACACAGTAATGGTTCCATCTGATTGAATGTGCCTCTGAAAGGGCAAGCTAAGGCATCAGTTCGAAAGCGCGGCGGGATAACAAACAGGGGTGAAAAATAGCCAAGCATGAAACAAGCGACATCAGCTCTTTAACAAGGAATCTGCTTTCTGCCCTTCTGGGATGCTGTGATCCTGGTAGACACCCTTCCACAAGCTCTTCTGCACACTGAACAGGGTATTTATCAAAGCCACCAAACTAGTATAATCAGAAGTTAGGGGAGGAAAAGATGCATTTCAGAGCACATTTTCAATTACTGGAGCCGCGACTCAATCTGTTCACAGAAAGAACCGGCAAATGATAAATCCCGTCACTCTGCAGGATGGGTTCTGCTTTCTCAAACGGAGCCCAGACAACATGGCTTGCAGCGATGAATATTAATTACCCAAAAGACTGCACCTATTAATCTTGGTTTGGAGTCTTTTTCCTTTCTTGGGGTGGGGGGCAAAGCTGTTGTGGGTGTTGACATATAGCACTGTGCCATACATGATCAGTAGGCAAGGTGGGGAAAGGTTGACAAGACAATTAAGTAAAAATGAAATGCGCTAGGGGTGAGATCTTTGTTAATTACAATATCCATTCATCACAACCATAAAAGGGAGGGAGAGGAGAGGAGAGGGAGGGAGGCTTGGATCTGGACGTAGGCTCATAAAATATGTTTCCAATTATTATTGAGAGCCCGTGTGTCCTGCTGGTTAGAGCAAGGGTCACCACTGTAATACCTCCAGATGTTCTGGATTACAACTCCCATTAGCTCCAGCCAGCATGGTCAATGGTCATGGATGATGGCAGCTATAGTCCTCAACATCTGGAGGGCACGACATTGACTACACCCTGGATTAGAGTACTGGATTAGGCCAGCGATGACCTAAATTCAGATACCCACTGAACTATAAAACTCACAGAGTGGTCTTGACACAGTCGCTTGCTTGCTCTCAGTCTAAACTTCCTAAGTGAGTTGTTGTAAAGATGAAAAGGCATGGATTTATATGCTGTCTTTGAACTCTTTGGAAAAAGAGGTCAGATATAAATATAATAAACCAATCCAATTCTGGTTCAAAAGCATGAATGGGGACCTGTGACCCTCCAGCTATGGTTGGGTCACAACTCCCATAATCCCTGACTACTCTCCATGCTGGTTGAGGCTGATGGTCGTTGGAATCCAACAACGTCTGGAGGGCCACAGGTTCCCCACCCCTGACCTGAAGTCTAGGTAACACCACTGAAAATGAACAATTGCAATTACGTGCCGCACATACACACCTCATTCTGCCAAACCTTCAGGTTTTCATGCAGAGCTGCTGCACTTCTGGTCTTCCTCACTCATTTCCATGGATTCAGCCAATCCATTCAGACAAAGGAATACGTCTCCCCTTCCAACTCTACAATTCAATGATTCAGTGATCAACTCTCTCTATTGAAATGACTGGATGAATGAATGCTCTTTGCATACCGGAGCAGCTGCACTCAGCTGTAACAAACCATGGCAAGCCGATTAACAAACAAACAATGGTGTTGGTCCAATGGAACCAATACAGGGTCAGTAAAATAACGCTTTGATTAGCACCATTATCAGAATCTGACTTGTAGCAGATCGGGCTGCTTATCCATCTTTGGTATTGTCTCCTCAGAGAGGCAACAGTGCTCTAGCAACTCAGGGGAGGGTTTTGAATATGGGGTCTGCCACATTCCAAGAATGTGCTCTATCACTTCCTCCCTAACCTATGTGCACATGTCCTGCTTGCGAATATCCCATGGACATCTGGTTAGCTACTGTGAGAACAGGATGCTGGACTAAATGGGCCTTTGGTTTGATCCACCAAGCATTTGTTTATTTTTAGTACACTGTTGGACCATTTGCAAATTCAGCCCCAAAGCTATTTCTGAGTTTTCACTTCATCCACAAAGACTGGGAATATGGTTTGTTTTTAAATGCAAATGGATCCTCTGTAATCTGATGGTTTCATATTTCATTGGGTTATGCTGTAAACCAGAATACCTGATTGGAATAATGAGTCGAGATGAAATACTTATTGGCTCACTCAAAGCAATATTTCTGATCAAATTTCATGCATTTGCATTCACAATCAGGTTTTGTGTCCCTGCTACCATCTTGCAGTGATATTCCACATCCGTCTTAATGATCTGCACTTTAATTATTTGCAGCTTCTATTCGGAGGAAGGGGACTTTAATTTAGTTGTGAAAAATCAAACTAAGTGAGAAAAGATTTCCATAGTGAATTCAAACTTCAGTCAATTTTTCTACGGCTCATCTCTGTTGCTGTCCTCTGTTACCCTGCTCCTACAGCTCTATATCCTCTCATTTTCCAGTAAGAATGTTGATATTTTAAAAGGATGCTGTTAAAACGGGCAGTTCCTCTTCTGTGTTTCTTTTTCAAATCTTGAAATGACATTGTGCTCCACATTGTTGAAATTAGCAACACTTGGATTTAAATTTTTGTAATATCCCAGTCAGCAACAGAACCTCATTAAAATCTACATTAAAAAGTCCATAACATTAGTGCAATGGACAGATTCCAGCGACCCTTTCTATTTGCATTTCCCTAGTAAAAGGCTTTAAATGAATATCTTAATTAGACCCTGGATATTAGCAAGAACATTACACAAAGTAAAATTATGCCATAAACCTCAGATCTGGTCTATTTCCTTCATAATTCTTCCGCTGGCCTCTATGCTTTTAATAGTTGGAAAATGTTTCCTTTTTTAAATCTCTTGTTCCTTTCATTGATCTTTCTTTTAAGCTAAACCAGTCTCATCTCACATGTTTCCAGCTACCAAATATATAGTTAGTTAGGTCATGATGTGCGATTCAGCATTCTTGAAAGGGCAGCCTTGTGATTTCTGAGGAATAGTCAGATCCCACCCTACCATTAGACATAATGAGGCAGTTACCTCAGGCAGAAGATCATGAGGGCTTATGAGGTACAACACCATCCTTTCCCCTGCTCAGCTGTCCCCTTCTGTTGAAGTACACAATTGTGTGCACCCCTTAAAACAGTCTGATTTCTCCAAGAGTGGTGGAAGACATCATCCTATTCCACAACTTCTATACAATGGTACCTCAGTTTTTGAACATCTCAGAAGTCAAATGTTTCAGTTTTCAAACACCAAAAACCTGGAAGTAACTGCTTCAGTTTGCAAACACTCTTTTGAAGTCAAACGTGCCACGCAGCTTCCGTATTGAGTTTTTCAGAAGTAAATGCTTTGGTTTTCGAACGTTTCGGAAGTCATACGGTCCTCCAGAATGGATTGCGTTCAAAAACCGAGGTACCACTGTATATAGAATGGACACTGTATTATCCTTTACTTCCTGCAGCAAAATATCTTGGACGTTGTGCCCACCCAGGAATGAGTGAAAAGGAGAATCGGACTAGAATAACCAAGTTTCACTAAGACATGAGATTGAAATATAGCCATGGTCGCAGTGAAACTTGGTGGTCTGAGTTGGCATCCAGCTAGCATGCTGCATCCGTGCAAGGATTTACTCCTGCATAATGGAACTTTTCCCTCTGTGCACCCCTTACAGCTCTTCTAGGAGTTCCCCCAAACCTCCACACAGATTCCTAGGGAGGACACGTTCTTGATGAATACCATCCATTATTGCCAACACACGCAAGAAGACTGAAGGCAAGCTAACTGCATGCATGTGTAAACCTGCGCACAAGGGAAATGGCTCCTTGAGCCTATGCACTCAAACACTGGTATCCTCTAGGTTGGATTACTGCAATGTGTTATACATGGGGCTGCCTCTGAATACAGTTCGGAAACTTCAGCTGGTGCAGAATTCAGTGGCCAGGTTGCTCACCAGGGCAAAACAGTTACAGATAGGTAGCCGTGTTGGTATGCCATAGTCAAAACAAAAAATAATAATCCTTCCAGTAGCACCTTAAAGACCAACTAAGTTAGTTCTTGGTATGAGCTTTCGTGTGCATGCACACTTCTTCAGATACACTGAAACAGAAGTTTCCAGACCCTTCTATATAGTGAGAAGGCCAAAGAATAAACAGACATAAATCGGACATCAGGAATCACAAGACAGAGAAACCAGTAGGAGAACACCTCAATCTCCCAGGACATTCTATACAAGATCTCAAAGTAGCTGTTTTACTACAAAGGAATTTCAGAAATAGACTGGAAAGAGAAGCTGCTGAATTGCAACTTATCACCAAACTTAAAACCATGGAGAAACCTGGTCTGAACAAAGACATTGGATTCTTATCTCATTATACATGACAAAGCCACTTTTCACCTTCTCACCCATTGCTTTTTCCTGTAATACCTATTGCAGTCGTTAAGAGTCGTCAACAGGCTCATCACAGCTATCTGCCCATCACCCATTCCCACCACCCTTCTGAGTAATACCCCTCCCCACCTTCTCACTATATAGAAGGGTCTGGAAACTTCTGTTTCAGTGTATCTGAAGAAGTGTGCATGCACACGAAAGCTCATCCCAGGGCAAAACAGTTTGACCATGATACAGTGATCGTGACCCAACTGCACTGGCTGCCAATTAGTTTCCAAGCACAATCAAAGTGTTGGTTTTGACCTATAAAGCCTTAGGTAGCTCAGGCTCACAATTCCTCAAGGACCACCTCTCCCCACATCAATTGACCTGGACCCTGAAATCATAATCTCTGGTCCTTCTTCATGTGCCCCCTCTGTGAGAGGTACGGAGGATGGCAACACAAGAATGGGTATCTTCTGTGATGGCTCCTCATTTGTGGAATGCTCTCCCCAGGGAGACTTGCCTGACGCATTTGTTACATATCTTTAGGCACCAAGTGCAAACATTCCTCTTCAACCAAGCCATTGGTTGATTAAACAATCTATGGCCTTTTCAACTGTGGGTGGGTATTGTTCATGCTTGTTATTATGTTATGCATTTTTGTATTTTTATATTGTATAGCAATGACAAACCTAGGCAGCATCTTAAAAAGTAGAGACATCACCTTGCCAACAAAGGTCCGTATAGTAAAAGCTATGGTTTTCCCAGTAGTGATGTATGGAAGTGAAAGCTGGACCATAAAGAAGGCTGATCGCCGAAGAATTGATGCTTTTGAATTATGGTGCTGGAGGAGACTCTTGAGAGTCCCATGGATGGCAAGAAGATCAAACCTATCAATTCTTAAGGAAATCAGCCCTGAGTGCTCACTGGAAGGACAGATCGTGAAGCTGAGGCTCCAAGACTTTGGCCACCTCAGGAGAAGAGAAGCCTCCCTGGAAAAGACCCTGATGTTGGGAAAGATGGAGGGCACAAGGAGAAGGGGACAACAGAGGACAAGATGGTTGGACAGTGTTCTCGAAGCTACCAGCATTAGTTTGACCAAACTGTGGGAGGCAGTGGAAGGCAGGAGTGCTGGCGTGCTCTGGTCCATGGGGTCACGAAGAGTCGGACACGACTAAACGGCTAAACAACAACAACACCCAGTTACAGATAGGTAGCCGTGTTGGTCTGCCATAGTCAAAACAAAAAAAATTCCTTCCAGTAGCACCTTAAAGACCAACTAAGTTAGTTCTTGGTATGAGCTTTCGTGTGCATGTGTATCTGAAGAAGTGTGCATGCACACGAAAGCTCATACCAAGAACTAACTTAGTTGGTCTTTAAGGTGCTACTGGAAGGAATTTTTTTTGTTTTAACAACAACACCCAGTGATTCTCAGATGAAGGGTGGTATAGAAATTTTATAAGTAACATAATATAAAATAAGTAACATCAGCTGTTTTCTTCATTCCTGGGATTCTGGTAGAAGGTAACCAAGAAACCTGGGCCAGGTGCAAGGCCAGTTCCCTCTTATAGGCACCTGTGGCTCTTGCTCCTTTTCTAGAGGAACAGAAAGCATTCCTAGAAAAACTGGTGATTCACAAGAGATATCACAGCGGCAGGGCAGGGGGCGGGTCAATTGAGTCATTGCCATGGCCAAAGCTACAACATCACTCAAGCATGGATTTTTCACATGTCTACCACAGAATTCATATGTTCTTAAGAATGTTTTATATTACTTTACATAAAATAGTTAGATGGGTTTTTTTTAAAAAAATAAGCTGTTTATAAATTTTGTGAAATAAATATAATAAAATATATTTCATTCAATCGAATTTAAAATAGCAGTATTATGTTTACAGTGGTACCTCGGGTTACATACGCTTCAGGTTACATATGCTTCAGGTTACAGACTCCGCTAACCCAGAAATAGTGCTTCAGGTTAAGAACTTTCTTAAGGATGAGAACAGAAATTGTGCTCCGGTGGTGCGGCGGCAGCAGGAGGCCCCATTAGCTAAAGTGGTGCTTCAGGTTAAGAACTGTTTCAGGTTAAGAACGGACCTCCGGTACGAATTAAGTACTTAACCCGAGTTACCACTGTACTATTATTATAGTTAATGACGTCATTCTGGCCAATATTGCACTTCATGCATCATTTTTGGTGCTACTGGTTGGCATTAAGCTACAACTGAAAAGAAGCTGGTGTGTCAGAGGGCAGAGCCTGCAGGAAAGAAAGCTATTTTCACCTTAGATAAGCAACACTTGGTAGTGCTGGTGGCCCCAGTGTTGTGGAATGCTCACCCTGCTGAAATGCAAGGGGTCCTATCCGCATTGGCATTCCGCGGGCTCTTGCAAACGCACTTGTTGTCACATCCCCCTGATCTCCTGACTTAAACCCCCCATCTTAATTGCTGTTTTAACTGTTGTGCTGTTTCAAAGGGCTTGTTTATTGCACATTTTAATTGTGGGGTGTGTATTTTAGTGTTTTGATGGGGCATTGTTTTATTGCTTGTCTCCATTCTGTGCGTTTATATTCTGTAAGTGGTTTTATATTTGTAAAACCACTTACAAGCCACTTTGGCAATTAAGTCGTATATAAATAAATTAATAATGTTTAGCCTCAATAATAATAACTCTTTCAAGGAAAAACAACACAGTTGAAAGATAAGGAAGAAGTAAGGAGTCGAAATGAGGTGGATGGAAGTCACATGCAAAGAATTATTATTATATTTTTGGTTTATATTTGTGTATAAGAAAATACATGTTGAAGAACGAATGGAATGACCAACTTAAAAACTCAAGAAAAAATTATTATTGTTTTTTCAAAAAAGAGAATGTGCAAGCAATTGCTTTAAATTCGGAAGTAAGTTCACCAGAATAAAGCACTTTTCCTGCCTAGAAAATAACCACAATAACAACTCTTGCATGTGCTTATAGGTCCTCAGCCACCAAGCTGTTTTGTAAGAGGTGTGAAGTAATTTGGGGGTGTGGTTGGGGAGTGACAACAGAACACAGGTTACCTCTAACCTCCTCAGCTGTGTCTCCCTTCCCATCAAACAAAATTCCCTCCTGCCTGGCAAATAGGCTTAAAAATCAGCTTCCGCTGACACCAATGGAGGCTGTTTCTTTAAAGCATAATTGAACTCTAGCTGCCTGCAGGCTACATGTCAAAGTCCCTGTGGCCAACAGTTCCTCAGCCCTGATATTGTACAATGGAGATAGTTTACCCATTCTCAAAAATAAACATGTCATCATAAGTGTATTGTTTATTTCACTTCACCCCTCATTCTGCAATTTTACAATTTCCCCTTACACTGGGCCAGAGGGTACAAGAAATGGAAGGGATGAATACTAGGCCTTCAGATCTCTATATTTACCAAGTGAGAAAGATGAACCAATATAGAAAACTCCAGACCCTGAAGCCTTGCGAAAGCCTTTTGCTGAGGCCATTGCAACCCTCAGAAAATCACAGCATCATATTAGCCTTCTGCTTGCCTTGCTTCATTATGGCATGTCTCATCCCTGCTTTGCAGCTTGCTCTGTCAAAAACATTTTAACCATGCCCTGAGCAAACTAAATCCCTCCCTCCCTCGCTCTGGTGCTGATATGTAATGCGATAGGATAAACTGGATTGTTGCATAATGGTTCAAACACAGATACAAGACACAGAATGGCCATTGGGCTGATGAAAAGCACAGTTGCGTTGGGAGCAACTGAATGATCCCTTCGCAGACCCAATGCAGACATACAGCAGAATTGCCATCTCACAAAAATGAGGCTGATTGGCTGGAAGGAAGCCAAGCCAGAACAGGGACTCTTGCAGAGACAGCAACAGGCAAGCTTCTTCATGTCATGGGGTGCTTAGCGCTCAGATAAGCTTTTCCATTCTAAATGAGCCCATTTCTCTGGATAACCCTAGTTGTTGTCAACTGTTTTGGAATTTCTGGACTGCAAGCAAGCCTCACCATTAAGCCAGTGCTTCCTAGATCTTGTATTCCTTGAACAAAACGGTTCGAAGAGCTGCTCTCAAGTCACTAAAGCAACTCAATTCTGGTGCAATCATTCAAAGGGTCAAAGCAGAGCAAGTATTGACACCTGCAGCTGCCTCAATTGAACACATTCGCTCAGCAAAAGATTGTCAGGGTTTAAACGTTCCCAGAAGGTCAAAGCATGAGACACTCTCTCTTGAATCCTTCCTGAGGCCAACCAAGGCTTTCCGTTATTTACAAATCAAAAGCATTTAGAGACTATCTTTTATTATAATAATAATTTAAAACAAGGAATGCCCTGTTTTTTTATATAAGAAAAGGGGAGGGATACACCCACCTCTGTATACCATCGTTGTCCAAGCATTCCCAAAAATATAATTCCTATGCATGCATCTGATTCTGCACACGTACACACATTCAGGCTCTCTCACTCACACACACACAAGCACATGATAACATAAAATTTAATTTTATACAAAACTGTATAAATAAGAAATAATAAAATAGATACTCTTCAGTTCCAATGATTCCCCCCTCAGAAAAGAAAAACCCTCTGTGTTGTGGCATATAGTTGGAACAATAACAAAGAATTCAAAGAAACTGATTTTAAAACCATATTATTTGCTTTAGAGTATTAATCCTATCTTTTCAAGGGTTTTGTTTTCCTCTTGTATTGTCTTAATGCATACCAGTTCTACAAAATGCATGCTGTAGATTTTTTAAAAAATATATTTTTTTTGGGGGGGGGGTTGTAAGGATTTGATCCAGCAAGCAAAAGCAATCCTTCTTCCTGCCTTGAACCTTTCTGGAAACAAAACATCTAATAAAATCTAGCATTAAAAAAAATATTTAAACATCACCATGATACACTTGGTATATTGACTGTTTATGGTGCATGCTTGACTCAGCAAACGGAACAAAAGAGAATAGCAGCTTTTTCCCGTTCCCGCAGCCCCTGCTATGTTTTGGAAGCCAAAAAGCAGGCCAGAATACAAGTTCTTCAAAGGAAGAATCGAAAGAAAACAAAACCAATACCTGATGCTTTGATATATACTTTGTTAGTCACATGGCACTGGTAGTGGAATTGTGCGTGTGCACCTATACCCTAACCCAGACACTCCACACACAGGCACACTCGTGCTCTCTCACTCACACACACACACACAGAGAGTGACCTGCTTGTGAAGGAAAAGAGTTCATTAGGTCAAAAAGTGCCCCAGGGCACACTGAAAGCTCCCAGCTAATATGTGCAACTTTGGAATTTGGATACCCACTTCCCATCACCTCGAATCTTCAGACTACCGAGGGGCGGGGACATAAATGTAAGGCATACTTTGCTCCAGAGCTGAGTCTCAGAGGAAGGATGTCTATTCCTTTGCTTGATTTCCTTGATTAATCTTAGCCTCGCTCTGACTTACACGAGGAATTCCTTTTAAAAAAACAACCCAAAATCAATCTTAGGAATAAAAGATCAAAAACCCCAAGGACAAAGGACTTTAGATGGACTTCCGCCGTCTCATCAGCCTGTGGCTGTCTGTGAAGCTGTTCAAGCCAGGAGAGATGGAGCTTACAGGGGATGGGAAAAGGCTGTTTTTTAATGTGCTTGGCGAGATCTCCTCTATCTTGTAGGAGATAGAGTGAAAGTACTGGAGGTTCAACTTGGAGCTGAAGGAGTTTTGGTGGGACACAACCCGGCTGGTGTATTCGTGGGACCTGTAGCACATGCAGGAGCAATCCGACTGGAGGTCCGTCACCTCGGCTTTGTACCTCGGCCGCCCATGCTGGGAATCTTCTTGGATGTGGATGATCATGCTGTTACGGTTGCCTGCCTGGGAGGCACGTTCCTCAGCCTCCCGCCTCTCTTCCTCGATGTTCATGAACAACCTGAGAACAACCAGATTGAGGAATGCCCCAATGACTGTCAACCCTACTAGGATGTACATAAAGCTAAAGGCCACGTAGAGCGGCTTCCTCTGGAGGGCTCCTTTCGTCTGAAGGGCCACGTAGTCTCCAAACCCTATTGTAGTCAATGTTATAAAGCAGTAGTAGAAGGCCTGGAAAAAGCTCCACTCCTCGCAGTGGGAGAAGGCCGCTGCTCCTATGCAGAGGGTCCCTATGCATGAAAAGAATCCGACGGCCACCATGTTCTCCATGGAGACATCAGTGCTCCTCATCCTGCAGCACCTTTTCATCCGCTGCAAGAGGTACTTGACAAAGGTGTTCATGCGTTCGCCAAGGCTCTGGAACATGACCAGGGTCAACGGGATTCCTAGGGCAGCGTAGCACATGCAGAAAGCCTTCCCAGCATTTGTTCCTGGGGCAGCATGCCCATAACCTGGAGAAGCAAAAGACAAAAACAGGTGAGTGACCAGGGAGGGAGGGAAGGAGGGGTGGCTGCTCCTAGGTGGAGTTACCCATCACAGGTGGACTTTAGTCTTTCACATTTCAGTAGCACCCTGTGCAAGCCCAAAAATCAGCTCACTTCTTACCTTCTGTTCTGCTCTGTTCAGTTCACTACGTCATAGTTGCAATGCCCTGCTGTTCCCCGCTAGGTTCAACGCCCAGCACAGTGGAACAAGTCGCCCTGCCCTAAATCTTCCTCTGTACCCATTCCAAATGCCCTACACTTGTCTACTATAAAGGAGAAATAGAGCTGTGTATCATCGCTGAAAGTCTCATGGCACCCAAAAACACTCCCCAAGCATCACCCACTGAAGACAACCATCCAAGTAGAACCGGAACCACTGCAAAACAGCTCTGCTCACCCCCAACTCGGACAGCTGCTCCAGAAGTATACCGTTGTTGATGGTATTGAAAGCCACTTAGAGGTCAAGGAAGATTAACAGAGACACATTGCCCCTGTCTCTCTTCTGACAGAGGTCATCATATAAGGCGACCATGACCGTTTCTGTGCCAAAGCCAGGCTGAAACCCCGATTGAAATGGATCTAGAAGATCAGTCTCCTCCAAGAGCACCTGGATCTGGTCAATGGCCACCCACTCAAATACCTTACCCCCAAAAGGGAGGTTGGCAGCTAACCAGTAATTACTTAGGTTCTCAGAATCTATGGATGGTTTCTTGAGAAGTGGTCTTATCACTGCCTCCTTCAAACAGGCAAGAACCACCTGCCGGATATTGCTGTATCATAGCAATATGATATTGCTATATCACAGCAGTAGTAGTGAAAAGTGATCTGTTAACTAGTGGTAGCAACAGCAGCTGCAGCAATAAGTCCATGCCAAGATCTCCTCCTCCTCCATTTGCAGGATATGAATGCAAATTGTGCGCTGCTGATTTCGCTTCCCTTTGAATTCACTTTTTCAGGCAATATGGGACCCACACTGCTATTCAAAACCGGAATGGAAGAAGCTTCGCAAGCATCCTTCATCGTCATTCCATGGTAATGGAAATTCACCTTCCTTCGTGGGGCAATCTCTCCTTTTGACAACAGCATAAAGCTGGGGGTGGAGGGGGGTGAATTATGCCAAACGCTCATGACTCAGACATTTCTTATGCTGGCTGTGGCCTGAGATGGCAGATAACGACAGAGGAATAATTGCATCTGAAACTTAAAACAGACGTATTAGGAGGGGGAGGGTATGGTCATGACTGAGGTAACATACAAACTGCTTTTCCTCCTGGGAAATGGTGGCAACGAGTGACGTAGATCTTAGGAATAACTCCAGTGATCCTTTCAGCATGCTGAATTTTCCTTAGCTCAGTTGTACTAGACACTTACAAGGCCATTGTATGTAGACTGTGTATCTGAAGCGTCTAAGCTGCTCTTGACTCAGGTTGCCCCATCATCTTCAGTCATGGTAGCAGACAAGCCCTTTCAGTAGCAGCTAATACTGTCATGGTCGGAGGTAGGAATGAACATGTCAGTTTGTGTTTCTTTCTTTTTCTCCTTTTCCCAGTCTTCAGTTAATCTCATTTCTGCATTGATTTGCAGCTTATGCATTGTATTAGGTCAAATGGTTTGCAACAATTATTGTATTAGGCAAAACTGCATTTTTTAAAATAAAAAAAATGTGTATATTGGAGAAAATTCACACTAAAATGCTGGTGAATTTTCACGACTTAAAAAAATCCACGCAGTGGAAAAATAAAAGTAAGACTGGGGAAATGAGAAACTGGAAGAAACCAAAACTGACAGATTAGGCCTAAGTAAACCCATTAGTAAATACTGCAAACAGTGCATCCAGTTCTCTAAATTAGAGTTTGGCATATTATATACACACGCGGAAAATGACTCCACTCCCCATTAACTTCTCTTTCCATGAGCGGAAATAACGAAGGTTGTCATCAAATCTTTTCTAAAACTGACTGCAAGTAGGAGATCTGTTACTGCTGAATAGCTACCATCATTTATGTTTCTTTCATATTGTTTACAGACCTACGCATCTGCACCCAAAGCAGCGTACAGTTAAAATCAGTAAAAACAACAAAGGTCAATCAACAAAATGAACACTGAAAAAGACTCCTACAGAACAAAAATGCGAGGCAATTTTTGAAAGAAGGGCCCCACAAGATATACCTGGAGGAGTGTTCCAGAACTGCAGCAACAGCATCCAAAAATAAGCTCAAATCTGTTATACAGCATTGTAGACTACTTGGTAAAATCCTCATGGCATTTGCCGCTTATTAAGTGGGGGCTTTCTTGACTGTCACAATAGTTGGTAGAGCCTCAAGACTACAAACTCCATGGTTCAGTGTTACTATGACCAAAATATTGTTATGAGTTTGGGGGTGGCAGACTCCCCTAAATTCCTGGACCTAGTAAGTGTTAGAATTTAATCAAGGACTGGAGTGTTAAAATATAAACCAGGTAAGCTTCCTCATGAGAGGTGAGCCATTAAGAAAACAAAGAAACAGTGATGGCCCATTAAGAATGCTAAGGAGAGGGGGCTCTGTGCCAGATGGCAAATGGGTGACACCTCTCCTCAGTTTGAAGTTAGTTAGAAGACAAAGCCAGAGTTTGAGGCAGATGTTTAGAGTTGGCTGTGATGTGAACTAGAGGGGGAAAGGTTGTAGGTTGGTTAAGGCAGCAAGCTAGGAAGAAGGTCAGAGTATGATTGATTTCTGCTTGAATACAAGGCTGCACCTATGGGAGAAACAACATCCTTGTGGGGGGTTAATGCTGTGAACCCCTCCATCACAGGCTCAGGTTGTATATATGTGCACATAAACAATATTACCGTAAAGAGACCATAGTCTCTGCTGTGCCTCATTTGCAAAAGGAAACATGAACCCCTGGAATCTCACACCACTCAGAGATTGGGGTGGCATGCAGCAATATGCACCCACAGAAATATATGATACCTGTGAATGTTAACAATAAATAAGCTAATTTAGAGCATATGCAACCGCAAAAGGAGCAGCTGAAAGCCAAAAAGAGCAGATCGATTTCCTGCAGCCAAAATGTTGCCTGGCTGCCTCTAGCCTTATTGCTATGCACTGGACCACACCAGCATATGTGAATAAAGTTTAAAATAAGTGTAAAAGGAATCGTGCTCCTGCCCTAGCCGAGACTACAATCGCCTCCCAGAGATTAACAGCACGAGCCACAGGCCTCTTCTTCTCTCATCAGCTCTATCAGGTCAGGCGCCTGTCTTCCCTTTTTTTAATTCTGAAGGGTGGAAGGCCAGGCTGCAGCACAGCACAGCATGACTCAGAAGAAGGATGGCTGCTTCAGCTTGAAAAGTTACCCCCGGCACAGGTTTGTCTGCAAGTAAATCAAGTCGACTTAGCTAAATGCCTGTCAGCAAATCAAGCAGATGGCAGTGAAGAGGCAGAGTTGAAAGGGTCACCCAAGAAAGAGAGAGGGGGAGATGGCCACAGAGTCAGCAAATTCCTGTCCCTGTGGAGAGGTGAGCGCGGGCTTCTCCTTGCAATCGCATAGGAGGGAAACAGTATAAGGGACGTGACTTTCCTTCCATAGTATGATTCACCCTGACGTCATAAGGTCCCAATTCTCAATCCAGGACATGCATCTGCACTCCAAATACTTGAGAGAGCTATGGCCATCCCAGCTCATTCCAAAAAAAGCTTTAATACAAATGCTACAATTAAGAAAATACAGTGGACACTCGGGTTGCGAACATGATCCATGCGGGATGCACATTCGCAACCTGCAGCGGTCGCAACCCATGTCTGCGTGTCTGTGATTCAATGTTCTGGCACTTCCGGGTTTTGGTGGTCCACAACCCGAAAAAACGCAACCTGAAGTGGCTGTAACCCGAGGTATGACCGTAGTGGAGAAGAATTAGAACAGCAATCTTTTGCGCTGCTCACTTGCAGTAAAATGCACTGAGTGCAGTGGGCTTTCTAAGTTAACATGCATAGGACTGGGCCACAACAGTGTGGTTTGGGGCATATCTACTCAGAAGTAAGTCCTATTGAGTTAAATGAGTCTCACCCCCATTGTTTGTACAGGATTGCAGCCCATGTCAGAGAAGTGTGCTTAGGAAGAAGGTAAGTGCCCGCTTTATATTCAGTTATTCTGTCTAGATCAGTATCATCTACACTGAATGGCAGGGTTTCAGACACAACACATTTCCAGTCCTCCTTGAAGATCACAGAATTGTAGATCTGGAAGGACCCCAGGGGTCATCTAGTCCAACCCCCTGCATAGCAGGGATCTCAACTACTGGGGATTGAACCCGGGACCTTCTGCACTCAGAGCAGATGCTCTGCCGCTTGAACTGAAGGAAATCAAGAGATCTCAGAAGGATAAATCTGCAGGTGATTCCCCATCAGACTGCAATGGGAGGGAGATTAAATATTTGAATGCTCGCCAATATATATTGCACACGCAATACCATTGGGGAGCAAGCACAGGAAATAATGCACGTTTGAATGCACAGCAGATCTCAAACCTCCACCAGCACTACCTGCAGTCTGAAGAGTTTCAGCCAGCTTTCAGTCATCTGGTGAACTTGTCCGCTTGCCTGCATCCTCCCTGCTGAATTTGCTGAATCTGGGCTTATGTTTTAGAGGGGAAAGGGTTCAGAACTCGGCAGGCTCTGCTACACAGTTATCACATCACATCCAGCCTTATGTCTTATTGCACATGCTGAGGGGATGGAATCTGTGTGTCCTCACAGCACCCCTCTGTCCCCATTTGCCTCTGCCAACCCGCCTTAGAAACTGTCCAGAGTATTATATCACAAGACATATAATGCCTTGAACAAGACTGCAGCCTGAAAAGGCAAACTGGCAAGCAGAGATGACCGAAGGAAATAACTCTTCTCTAGTTTTAACCAATCATGCCTCCTTGGATTACACACAAACACACACACACACACACACTGCTCACTTCACTCTCCAACCCCTCCCCATGCAGCTTACAAAAACCCCTTCCTCTTATGACAGTTAAGTCCAGTCATGAACGATTCTGGGGTTGCGGCGCTCATCTCGCTTTACTGGCCGAGGGAGCTGGCGTTTGTCCACAGACAGTTTTTCCAGGTCATGTGGCCAGCATGACTAAGCCGCTTCTGGCAAAACCAGAGCAGCGCACGGAAATGCCATTTACCTTCCCGGCAGAGCAGTACCTATTTATCTACTTGCACTTTGATGTGCTTTCGAACTGCTAGGTGGGCAGGAGCTGGGACCAAACAACAGGAGCTCACCCCGGGATTCGAACCACCAACCTTCTGATCGGCAAGCCCTAGGCTCAGTGGTTTAGACCACAGTGCCACCCGCGTCCCCCTTCCTCTTATAGATTGTCCCAATTGTGCACACACCCCTCCACCTACAGATCACCCAAACCTGAGCCCAGGAAACCTGAAGAGGAACAGACAGGACAGGCTGTTCCATCACCATGCTGCAGTTCTTGTGGCTGCCTGCTGGTGGCCACGCAAAGTGCAGCATGATGACATCCTTGCAGTTTTACTATATAGCTCCAGCTGCGACAAAACATGTCCCCCCCCCCATACCTCTACAGCCACAGCTTTTGGGGGTGAAGTAAAAACCTTCCAACTGTTTTGACTTCACACCCAAAGGCATGCTCCTCTGTTGACTCTCAAGACAAGACAGATGCCAAACTAATCCAGCTTTCACATCAAGCATTTTACTAAGTAAAAAAATTCCATCCAGCAGCACCTAAGTTTGTTATTGGTGTGAGCTTTCGTGTGCATGCACACTTCTTCAGATACACTGAAACAGAAGTCACCAGACCCTTATATATAGTGAGAGGGTGGGGAGGGGTATTATTCAGAAGGGTGGTGGGAATGGGTGATTGGCTGATAAGTGTGGTAAACCTGTTGACGACTCTTAACGACTGCAATTGGTCTTACAGGAAAAAGCAAGGGTTGAGATGGCTAAAAATAGCTTTATCGTGTACAATGAGATAAGAATCCAACGTCTCTATTCAGACCAGGTCCCTCCATGGTTTTAAGTTTGGTAATAAGTTGCAATTCAGCAACTTCTCTTTCCAGTCTATTTCTGAAATTATTTTGTCATATGACAGCTACTTTGAGATCTTGTATAGAATGTCCTGGGAGATTGAAGTGTTCTCCTATTGGTTTCTCTGTCTTGTGATTCCTAACATTTTACTAAGAAACCTCTTTGAAGCCACAAAATTCCCCTACATATATTGCAAAGGATTTGGGGCCACCATTTACAGTGCACCTTCAGTTTGCACAAATGAGACCAGCAACAAAATGCTGCAGTGTGGAGTGTTCCTGTTCAGGTTTCCAGCCTGCAATCCATGCTTTTTTCCCATTCCATTTTGCCTTTCCTCTCCACAGAGCATGCCCAGTTCTCAATGGGATGGGTTTTGGGGCTGGTTGAGAGGGTCCTGTCAGGGAACTGACATCTAAAGCGCCGGAGGCGCAAAGGCTCACTGAGGGTGAGAGAGCAGTAGCAGCGGAAGAGGGAACCAGTAGAGGGCGAGCAAGAACTCCAAGGGAAAGTGAGTCGGAGGGATGGCTCAGAGACGCTTCAAGCGAAACCAGTGGGGAGGTCTCAGGACCTCCTATAGGGACACCCACACCTCGACGGAAACTGTCACGCCGAGAGGCCAGACGACGTGTTTCCGTTAAGGAGCTTTTATGTTGGAAACGTTTCCGAAAGCAGCCACTTTCGGATTCTACTAGTGATTGACGCAGCCATGCTGGAGGGGCTCCGTCACAGGCAGAGGTTTGAAAGCCTGATCAAACTCTGAGGGACTTGCATTTTACGCACAAGCAGCTCATCGTCCCATCACAGCAATCCGAAAGTCACCGAAAGCCAGCTTGTGCAGGGAGAAGCATCATGAGCAATCCAGCCGGAACCGGGGGAGCAGGAGCAGCTGGAGGAGGTCCAAGCCTGGAAGAAAGGTACAGGGCGTTGGAGATCCAGTTGGCGCTGCAAACGGCGAGGCTTGAGGAGAGGAGGGCTCAGGATGCAGAAAAGGGAAAGGAGAAAACCACCCCGCTCGCCAGAAAGGTGCCAGGATTGGTGCAGAAATTCGGGGGGGATCCCAGGAACTATCATGCCTTTAGAACAGAGATGCAATACGCTCTAAACTTGCAGTTTGATGACTTCCCCGATGAGGAATCGCGAGTGGCGTATGTGATTGGCCATCTCGAATCCGGGGCGAAAGATTGGGTTAGACCCCTGATGGCAGCGAATAATGAGATCTTAAAGGACACGAGGAAGTTTTTTCATGCCATGGACCTGATGTTTTCCAGCGATATTGAGCAGGGGGTGGTGCGAAGGCAGTTAATGGCTTGCCAGCAAGGAAGCAGATCTGTCCGTGAGTACTGGACTGAATTTACCATGTTGATTCACAAATTGGGGTGGGACCTATCGGCGGAGCCCATCCAAATGCTTTTCGAAGAGGGGCTTTCTTCAACCGTCAAAGATGAGCTTTCCCGGGGCCCCAGGGCGGAGTCTATGGACCAGTTAACCAAATCTGCGCTGGCCATAGGAGCGCGCCAGGAGGCGAGGGCTATGGAAAAGCGGGAAGGGAAAGGAGACCGTTGGAGGGAGTTCCGCATTCCAGACATTCCAGAGCCACCTTTCCCGCCGGCAGAGCCGATGGAAGTTGGAACAGCGCGGGCGCGCGCAGTTTCAAATCCCAGTGAAGGGCGGAAAAAGGAGGGAAAGAGCGCCAAGAGATGTTATCTCTGCCAACAGCCAGGGCACTTTGCCAGAGTTTGCCCACAAAGAAAGGAATGGCAAGGGATGGCAGGAGCTGTTGGGGGAAAGGAAGAGGAAGGCAAGGAGCAAGTAAAAGCCAACGCCTGGCTGCCACCGTTGGGGCACAGCAGCCAGGCCAAAGAGCAATGAAAGTGCCCATGCCAGAACCCCCCAGACCCGCTTTAGTGATAGAGGTGTTACTAGAACTGCCAAACGGACACCCACTAAAGGTCAAGGCGCTTTTGGATTCAGGCAGCTCCTGTAATTTCATGAGTAAGGAGTTTGCAGCTGAGCACCAGATACAGACTATCCCTTTAAGTAACCCCTTGCAGGTGACTACGATTGACGGCAGAGAGCTGTTGGGGGGAGAAGTTAGCCAACAGACTGTCCCGATGATAATGAGAGTGGCAAGGCACACCGAACAGATAGCGTTTAATGTGGCCATCCTGGGAGGAGCGCCCATCATTTTGGGGATGAGCTGGCTGGCGCTACACGATCCGCTAGTGGGCTGGCATCAGAGGGTGGTCTCCTTTGGGTCAGCGCATTGCCTAGAACACTGCAAGGAGGGGAAGGTTTCGGGAGGAGACAGAGTCACCCTAGCGGGGATGGAAGTGATGGACAAAGGGAAGGTGCCCCCGCAATACGCAGATCTGAGCAACGTATTCAGCGAAAGGGAAGCAGACAAACTGCCACCGCATAGACCCTTTGACTGTCAAATCAACCTACTCCCAGGGGCCCAACTCCCAGTAGGCAAGCTGTACGCCATGTCAGACAGGGAGATGCAGGAGCTGAGGGAGTTTATTGACAAAAACTTGAAGCGAGGTTTCATCAGAGTCCCTTTTTGGCTAATTACGGGTGTCACCCCAGGGCATTTCCAGGGGAAGGAGGGGAGAGATGGAGCGTCCCAGCGGCTGAACATTTTGTAGAAGAGATGGAAGCCATCCATCAGCAGCTCCAGCTCAACTTAGAAAGGGCTAAGGCACAATATAAGAAGCAGGCAGACAAGAACAGAAGGGAAGGTGAAACCATAAGGGTGGGGGATCAAGTGTGGTTGTCAACCCAAGGGTTGCCGTTCAAAGGGGGTTGTAAGAAACTGAGGCCCAGAAGATTGGGACCCTTTGAGGTGATTCAGCAGGTCAACCCGGTAGCTTTCAAACTCCGATTACCCAATCACATGAAATTGCACCCAGTGTTCCACAGGTCGTTACTGTCACCATACAGGGGAGGAGGTGAAGGGGAGCACGTCAGGGGACCAGCCTTGGAAGAGAGGGAACGCCGCAACCATGTAGCGGAAATCCTCGATTCCAGGTGGAAGGGAAATCAGGTGGAGTATTTAGTGGCGTGGGAAGGGGAACCGGAGTCAGAAAACACCTGGGTAAGTGCGCAGGAAGTCAATGACGAGGTTTTAACAGAAACGTTCCATCAAAGGTTCCCGAGGAAACCTCAGCCGATAGCAAGGTTTAGGAGGGAGTATTTCGGCACACCGATGAGGAAGAGGAAATGGAAGGGTTCGCGGAGTCGGAGTTGGAAGAGGGAGTGGACTCTGATGACGAAGAGTACCTAGAGAGTAGGAACAGCAACAAGTGGAAGGAAGTGTTCGCGACGTCGGAAGATGAGGGAGGTTCTTTCAAGGGTTTTACCTCCTCACCGCCAGTAGGAGAGGAGACGGGAGGGGGTGAAGGGGGCCCTGGAGGGGAGGTGGATGTCAGGGAACTGACATCTAAAGCGCCGGAGGCGCAAAGGCTCACTGAGGGTGAGAGAGCAGTAGCAGCGGAAGAGGGAACCAGTAGAGGGCGAGCAAGAACTCCAAGGGAAAGTGAGTCGGAGGGATGGCTCAGAGACGCTTCAAGCGAAACCAGTGGGGAGGTCTCAGGACCTCCTATAGGGACACCCACACCTCGACGGAAACTGTCACGCCGAGAGGCCAGACGACGTGTTTCCGTTAAGGAGCTTTTATGTTGGAAACGTTTCCGAAAGCAGCCACTTTCGGATTCTACTAGTGATTGACGCAGCCATGCTGGAGGGGCTCCGTCACAGGCAGAGGTTTGAAAGCCTGATCAAACTCTGAGGGACTTGCATTTTACGCACAAGCAGCTCATCGTCCCATCACAGGTCCCCTTTGTGTTTTTTCCCAAAGCTGTTTTGTGCATCTGCAATCCTTTAAGATCCCCGAAGACCTCTGACGCTTCTCTCACGCACCATTTGTGCTGTTTGGGCCATGTAAGGATTGTTGACTGAAGATTGAAACACTACTATCCTTCAAAATCCATACTTGAATGAACTTTGCGGTGCCGTTCTCCAACCAAGTAATTTGCTGGCTTTGAGCATGCATCAATGCATCAGTGAAAATGACGGAGAACAATTGGAAATTGCAGAGTATGGAGAAAATGAAGGATAAAGTGCGAGACTGGTTACACTACGCTCAGATCAAGGAAATTTTTAAAAGTGACAAAAAGTTAGGATTCCAGGTGGAGAAATCGAAGTTGGAAACAGAACTGTTAGAACCTAAGACTAAGGTACTTTCAAGAATGTATAACTTGCTGTTGAAATGGAATACACAAGACGAAATGGTTAAGTCGGCTATGATAAAATGGGCACAGGACATTGGGCATAACATTATGTTTGAGGACTGGGAAAGGTTGTGGACCACTGGGTTGAATTTTACTGCATGTAATGCTTTGAAAGAAAATGTAATGAAAATGATATACAGATGGTACATGACCCCAGTTAAACTTGCCAAAATATACCATTCGTCAGATAACAAATGCTGGAAATGTAAGGAAAATGAAGGAACATTTTACCACCTCTGGTGGACCTGCCCTAAGGTGAAGGCCTTCTGGGAAATGATATATAATGAGCTGAAAAAGGTATTTAAGTATACCTTCACTAAGAAACCAGAGGCCTTCCTCCTGGGCATTGTCGACCAGAAGGTGTTAAAGAAAGATAGAACATTTTTCATGTATGCGACAACAGCAGCAAGGAATTGGAAAACTCAAGATCTACCCACACTGGAAGAATGGCAGATGCAACTGATGGACTATATGCAGCTGGCGGAGATGACTGGCAGAATCCGAGACCTGGGAGAAGAAAGGATGGAAGAGGACTGGAAGAAATTTAAGACTTATTTACAAAAATATTGTGATTTAATGGAATGTTAAAAAAGATGCTTGGTTATAAACAATTGGCCATCACTAAAATAGATCAGGAAATGATGATAAGAGAGATTAAGAGAAACAAAGTTGAAGGAGAATTATTTTAATGTATTTTATTGGTACACAAGTTGGAAATAAGATGATAATTTGCTTGACAAAAATTTATTAATGATGTAAATGGGAGCGGGAGGCGTGAGGAAGTTCAAAGATGACAGGAAACTTTGTTAAAGCAAAACAATACTGTTTATTATTAATGTACTTTTTTCTTTTTTCTTTAAAAATCTAAATAAATATTTATAAAAAAAAAAAGAAAATGATTTTTAAAAATGCACTGTATTGGGGAAAATTGCTTGCAAACCTGTGTAGTAGTCAATGTTGCAATGTTGCATGCAATAATGTTTCTGTTATCCTAAAATTGTTGTTGTTTAGTCGTTTAGTCATGTCTGACTCTTCGTGACCCCATGGACCAGAGAACGCCAGGCACCTCTGTCCCCCACTGCCTCCCGCAGTTTGGTCAAACTCATGCTGGTAACCTCGAAAACACTATCCAACCATCTCGTTCTCTGTTGCCCCCTTCTCCTTGTGCCCTCCATCTTTCCCAACATCAGGGTCTTCTCCAGGGAGTCTTCTCTTCTCATGAGGTGGCCAAAGTACTGGAGCCTCAGCTTCACAATCTGTCCTTCCAGTGAGCACCCAGGGCTGATTTCCTTCAGAATGAATAGGTTTGATCTTCTTGCAGTCCATGCGACTCTCAAGAGTCTCCTCCAGCACCAGAATTCAAAAGCATCAATTCTTCGGCGATCAGCCTTCTTTATGGTCCAGCTCTCACTTCCATACATTACTACTGGGAAATATCCTAAAATACTGGTGCATTTTCATTGGGACCTTTAATGCACAAATGGATGTAGAAATGTGGAGAAATTAAGATTGGGAAAATGAGAAATGAAGAGAAAATGATTGGATAGATCTGCCTACCCCTGCACATCCTGAATCTAGTGTACTGTTGGCATGGCAGACGGACATCAGTCATATTGTTCTGCCCATTGCTGATGTTCACCTTGAGAAGCCCCCGAGGAGCCCTCAAGGATCCCCAAGATTCCCTGGAGCACAGTTTGAAAGCCTGATGTTATGTATGAACTGAAATGCCTGGAATGGAAGGGTTCCTCAGAGCAATCCCTGGGGAAATCTGTAAAGAGCTTTGCAGAGCCTGCCATTAGGAAGTTTTCCTTACATACAGCCTACGTTGAATTTCTCTGCTCAATTGCATCCCATTACCCTTCGCTATACACCCCCTACATCATTGCGGAGTCTCTCCATTCTTGGTATTAAAAACCCTTTTCCAGCACTGTCAGAGAGTCGTTATCTCCTGCCTCAGGCAGAAGCCTCCTAGTCCAGCACTTGCATCCGTAAAAGAGATAGAAAGCTGCCTTAAAGCTGTGAGACCATTGGTCCATCTAGTGCAGAACAGCTGACACTGGCTGGGAGCAGCTCTCCCTAGGTTTCAGGCAGAGTCTTTGCAAGCCGTATCTGGAGATTCCAGGGATTCAGCCTGGGACCTGCCGCATTAAAAACAGATATTCTGCCACTTAGCTATAGCCCATTCTGCTGTGCCAGCAATATTTCTGCATAGGGTGGTTTGTGTGAACAGCTGCTCTGTGGTCTAGGGCTCAGCTTGGAAAGTGGCCTGGGTCAAACAGGTGAAGACGGAAAGGGTGATGGCAAAATCCTACAAAATCTCAGGCTGTGGGAATCATTGCTAGCGTTGGCAAGGGTGGAAGTAGAAATGACATCTGCCAGCCATCATATGAGGAAGAACCGCAGATTTGAGTGGTAAAGCATCTGCCTTGCAAGCAAAAGGTCCCAGGTCCCTTGAAAAAACCTTCCTGCCTGAAACCCCATACAGCTGTTGCCAGTCCGTGTAGACAATACTAATGTAGATGGACCAATGGTCTAACTCAGTATAAAGCAATATAAAAAAATTCCTTCCAGTAGCACCTTAGAGACCAACTAAGTTTGTTATTGGTATGAGCTTTCATGTGCATGCACACTTCTTCAAATAGACTGAAAGTCACCAGACCCATATATATATAGGTAAAGGTAAAGGTACCCCTGCCCGTACGGGCCAGTCTTGACAGACTCTGGGGTTGTGCGCCCATCTCACTTAAGAGGCCAGGGGCCAGCGCTGTCCGGAGACACTTCCGGGTCACGTGGCCAGCGTGACATCGCTGCTCTGGTGAGCCAGAGCCGCACACGGAAACGCCGTTTACCTTCCCGCTGGTAAGCGGTCCCTATTTATCTACTTGCACCCGGAGGTGCTTTTGAACTGCTAGGTTGGCAGGCGCTGGGACCGAGCAGCAGGAGCGCACCCCGCCGCAGGGATTCGAACCACCGACCTTTCGATCGGCAAGTCCTAGGCGCTGAGGCTTTAACCCACAGCGCCACCTGCGTCCCATATATATATATATATGAATCTGTAAATGTAAATGACAAACCTAGACAGCATCTTAAAAAGCAGAGACATCACCTTTCCAACAAAGGTCCTTATAGTTAAAGCTATGGTTTTCCCAGTAGTGATGTATGGAAGTGAGAGCTGGAGCATAAAGAAGGCTGGTCGCCGAAGAATTGATGCTTTTGAATTCTGGTGCTGGAGGAGACTCTTGAGAGGCCCATGGACTGCATTCTGAAGGAAATCAGCCCTGAGTGCTCACTGGAAGGACAGACCCTGAAGCTGAGACTCCAATACTTTGGCCACCTCATGAGAAGAGAAGACTCCCTGGAAAAGACCCTGATGTTGGGAAAGATGGAGGGCACAAGGAGAAGTGGATGACAGAGGACGAGATGGTTGGATAGTGTTCTCGAAGCTACCAGCATGAGTTTGACTAAACTGCAGGAGGCAGCGGAAGACAGAAGTGCCTGGCGTGCTCTGGTTTACTCTATTTTCAATGAAATTTCAAGGGAAGAAATCCCTTTTCTGGGGTTTTCATTTTGGAGTGGGTGAGTAACTTAAAAAGAGCAAAACTGTGTCAGTTCAGTTGTGTCCCCCTCCCACTTCTAGGCTAAACAATAATAATTTCTTCAGTCTTTCCTCACACACCCTGCTGTCTTCACTCTTGAGCAACAGTGGTCATGAAGGATCGGACACGACTAAACGACTAAACAACAACAACATCTGTATATGTATCTGAAGAAGTGTGCATGCACATAAAAGCTCATACCAATAACAAACTTAGTTGGTCTCTGAGGTGCTGCTGGAAGGAATTTTTTTATTTTGTTTCGACTACGGCAGACTAACACGGCTACCTACCTGTAATGAGTATAAAGCAGTTTCCTACATTTCTGCAAGGACTTCATCCGCTACAAGTTGTGGTCAAACAAGTTGGAGACAGGGAGTGCAATGGAGAAAGGAATCCCCATCGTTGTGGCCAGCTAAATCTTATGAAATCTCCCACTCCATTTCCCCCACCTTCCAATGGAAAGAAAGCATTCCGTTCCAGCTCTAAACGCTGCACTGATCCAGAGTTCAGTATGCACGGAGCCCCACATTTTCATGGGGAAGTATTCAATGTTGGAATTCAGCCTGGGTCAGAGGAATGTGCCACAGCGTAGGCACCGGCAGATATTCCTTGGCGACCTCCCCGCTGCGCCACTCTGCTGATAAGCAGGCGAGGTCTCAGCGATTCTTCCCAGATGTGTGAGAAGTACACACCGTTCATTCTCTCTCCCCTTTGGCGTCCCCCAGGGAGGGGAAAGAAGCAGACAGAAAACTATTTACATCCTTTATTTCTGTCTCTTACATCAGTACAGAGAAACATGTCTGCACTCCACAGCAGTAAGAATAAACTCCACCCATGTACTTCCAGTACGGGTCATATGACACACACACTGAGCTAACATCCGGTGCTCAGTACATAATGGACTGCCCCTTTGTTTCCATGGCAACAGTCACAAACATCCTGTTTGGCTTTCCAGCCACAAGCAGCTGACTGAGCTGCTAGAGCCTTTGCTTGCTGCTGCATTGGTGCTTTATGATAACATTCAACCAAGCAATCCCTCCATTTGCAATCTGAAGTGGTACAACCAACCAACAGCTCTTTGTCGTAATGTACCAAAGAATAACATTAGCCTTTCCCGACACAGTAATTTAAGGCTTTCTCACATTCTGGCAATTCCCATCCTGCGGAGTTTCCATCCTTTCCCCCCCCCACTACACTTCATAGGAGCTTTGCATATCTCCTGCAAGACGAGCAACTCTATTTTCAATGAAATTTCAAGGGAAGAAATTCCTTTTCTGGGTTTTCATTGGGGGGAGTGAATAACTTAAAAAGAGCAAAACTGTCTCAGTTCAGTTGTGTCCCCCTCCCACTGCTAGGCTAAACAATAATAATCTCTTCAGTCTTTCCTCACACACCCTGCTGTCTTCACCCTTGAGCAACTGTGGCTCCTCCGAATCCTTTCCTGCCTTTTTGGATTTTTTTCAATCACCAACTGAGGGTCTGAACAGGCATCTGTGAAATCCTGCTTAGGAAGAGGCTAAGATGAGGATGCTCAAAGCACCAAGCCAAGCCACTGCGGCCAAGGAAGTAAATCTGTCTTGTTTAAATTGTGGAAATTGATCCACCCATCCCAGTTAGCCATTTTTACAGCAATTTGTCTCATCAATAGGCAGCTGCAGTTTTCTACAAAATAAGCCCATTTCTCTGTTGTTTACAAAGAGCAACCTTCCTCGATGCCAAATTCTGACATATGCATCCCATGGTAAATTTACAAGAGGCGGTGGAGCTAGGCATCCCATCTTAAACGTTCTGACTATGCATAATCAGGGCGATCCATCATTTTTGTTTCCTGTGCACTGGAGGCCCAACGTATGAGCCTGTATGAAAGATCCAGCACTTTCAACAACTTTGCATGGATCCCTGAGGAAAACCCACCCCCAAGGCCAGCCTTACCACACTGTGATCAATGAAGCTGGGAGGAGTACATTGACCATCTCCAGAAAGGAAAGATCACTTTCACTCTTCCATCTCTGGCTTCTCACTATCCACTGGACAAGTCAAAGGCTATGTGCACCAGGGGTCCCCAAACTAAGGCCCGCGGTCCGGATAAGGCCCGAGGGACTTGTTTATCTGGCCCATGGCGATCCCCGCTGCCGCCACCCGCTCTTACCGGCGCTGTGCTGCACGACTGCCCACTTCGGGGTCAGAGGAACACCAGAAATAGCTTGTGTGCATGTGCAAGCGTTATTTGGCATGCACACGCATTATTTCCAGTGCACATCCAGATTGGAGGAGGCCCGTGCACATGCGCACAAGCTATTTCCAGTGCTCCTCCGACCCAGAAGTGCGCCAGAAATAGCGTGTGTGCACGTGTTTGGGCACGCACTGCCCTGCCCTCCAACCCACCGCGCAATTGGCGCTGGAGACACTGGCCAGAGTTGCGGTAAGTTTGCTGGCTCCTGATGTAAACACTATAAAGCACATTCGAAGCGCATCACTTTCCTCAAAGACATCTGGGCACTGTAATTCACCCCACACAGAGTTACAATTTGCAACAGCCCTAAACAAATTACAGTGCCCAGAGGGTGACAATGCTACCTGTCCACTTCCTCTTCCCCAGTTTCAGTGCTGCCCTTGTAGAACTTAGCAGAGAGGAGTATGGAGACAAAACTAGAATGAGGTGGCTCTGTTTGAGCTATGGGCATTCCAGCCACCACTTTGATTTGAAAGCAATAACCTGACCAGTTGGTTTCAGTCCCTTCTTCACCAGCCTGCAAAAGGAAGCCTGCAATATTTCAGTGGAGACCAAAATATTTGTTCTCGTAACTGGTTAAATGTGGTTCTGAGTGTGTCAGTGTCACCCACACATTGAATGGCACAACCCCACCACCACAAATGTTAGGAGTGCGTGCAGGAGCCAGGCCCTGTGACCAGTAGGGCTTCACAGCACTGGGGCCTTCCTAGGTTTGTTCTGGAGAGGCAAGGCATGGCCACACAGGTGAGGCCACTTGGTAACTCACTGCACCTGGTGGCTAGAGCCGGGAAGGGATATTAGGTCAGCATTTCCCTTTGGCTCTTTGCCACAGCAACACGTTTCCTGCCTTGCTGCTTTGGCTTCTTGCTTCCTGATCCTCGGACCTCGGCTTCCCGACTCCCTGCTTCTCGACCCTCGGACCCTTGACTTTATGACTCCTTACTTCTCAACCCTCAGACCCTTGACTTCTGGACTCTCGTTCTTGCTCCCACCCCGCCATCTTGCCCCCGGTCCTAACGTCCTCAGCCAGGACTTCAATTGCCAATAGACCAGACCGTGACAACAAGTCATTGCAAATGGCCATGCCACATCCCAGCCATCTCCAACCTGAAGCCCTCCAGATGTGGTTATGACTACAGTTCCCATCTTTCCTTACCATTGGCCACACTGACTGGGCCATTGCAGTCCAAGAACATCTGGAGGAAACCAGGTTGAGGGAGGCTGGTATAATCTGAAAGCGACTGTGAAAACAAAGCCAAGAAAGCAACAGCCCTGGGGCATGGTTCTGTGGAGGTTGCATCTCTTCAGAACACAGTTCACCAAGTGTGCCAGCAATTTTCTCTGCTTCTTGTGGCTTATTATTATGTTTTCTCCTTTCATGCTTTGAAATCAAAAGCTCCCTTTCCAGGCTTAGTGCAGTTTGTACCATGCTATATTTGCCTCCAAAACTCAATTTCCTTGGAGGGGTTTTGCAGTTGTTTGATGAAGCTGCTTATCAGGGTACACAAAGAAATGGCAGTCATTTCCGACAAGCCACACCATGCTTCCAGTTACCAACCATTCTGTAGCTGAAGGGAGGGGGAAGAAAACATTTTCTGAGCCTTCCAATCAGAGCAAAGACAGGGAATATCTCTAAATTTTAAACCCTTAAGTATTAAGAAGTTGGTAATTTTAGGACTCAGCCTAAACTCACATGGCTCAGGCAGTTCCAAATGCCCAGAGGTTCTTGCACAAGCTCTAAAAAAAATTACTTCAAGCCATTCCTCATTCTTCTAGTCTGCCTCTGAACCCAGAATCATTACAGTCAGGGAAGGAAATATGCAGTTGGCTCCAGAATAATACTGTTGCAGGATTTGAGTAAACACTTACAATTAAGAAAACAAATGTAAAGATTATGAAACAACAGTTTGGAAACTAATTAAGGATAAGACATAATTGGAAAGAAAATATGGTATAAAAAATAAATGATGAGAATATAAGAGCATTTAATCAAAATATAACAGTTAAGCAGAAGTAGCAAGCATTTAATGAACCGGAAGGGGAAGTTGAGGGAAGTCATAGTGGGGGGGGGGGGATATTTTGATTCTTTTATTATTTTTCTTTTATATGACAAATGTGTGGAATATAAAACTGTAAAGCTAATAAAATTCTTTTTTAAAAAAAACCAGAATAATTCTGTTGCACTTAGTTCCCTGTAATCAATGGGAATTAACACTAACGTTGCATTAATTTCAATAGTACCCAAATATAGTCTGCATCCAGCCCATGGTTGCCAATCGTCTAGGACCAGTCTGAACACTAGGGGTAATGTCTGTCTGCTTCTGTGATTAGAACAGACTTCATCTGCTAGTGAGAGGGGAGGGAGAGTCCTCTACCTCGGTGGCATAGCGTGGGTTGTCAGCACCCGGGGCAAGGCAAGTAATTTGCGCCCCCTAACCCGTGGATTTGCACCCCCTAACTCGTGAATTTGCGCCCCCTAACCCTAACCTCCAGATGTTGCGCCCGGTGCGGCCGGCCCCCCCCTGCACCCCCCATGCTACGCCACTGCTCTACCTCCCAAGGGAGACTGCTTCACTGTCGAACAGCTCTTACCACCAGAATGTTCTTAATGATGTTTAGTTGGAATCTCCTTTCTCATAATTTGAAACCATTGGTTCTTGAACCATTGGAACCATTGGTTCAAGTCCTACCCTCCAGAGCAGGAGAAAACAAGCTTGCTCCATCTTCCATGTGACAGCCTTTGAGATATTTGAAGATGGCTATCCTATCTCCTCTCAGTCTCCTCTTTTCCAGGCTTAATATACCCAGTTCCTTCAACCACTTCTCATAATGCTTGATTTCATAGATGCAAATAGTTCTGTCAATTCTCAATTTATGTAAGTGCAAAAAAATGAATATAGGGAGAATACCAAGGTCACAAATACAGGAAAAAAAGAAACAGAAAACAGCCGAATGAAGACTGAGCATACTCAGAAGGCATGGAATGCTACATGGCTGCTGGAGTGAGGAAAAGGAAAACTGAAGTGAGGAAAAGAAATGTATTGAGTGCCTGTAGACCTGAACAGAGGCATGCCATGTTGTATCATTTTGCTCCAGGTCCCACCTGTTTCTTGTTCAGTGCTGCAGATGATGTACCTGCAACCAGTGGTGCTAATGGACTCAATGGGCATTGCCCAGTGCTTAGAAGGAAATAATTCAGATTAATCCATTGAATTAATTCAAAAATCTCTGAATTATACCTATAATTTTGGGATGAACTCGATCTGAATTAAGTTCCTTTTGCAGTGAAACATTTGGGTGATGTGCAATTCGTATATGTTTCAACACACTTAACTCTGTGTTTGATTGTGGCCATTTCATTATTTGGGGAAATTAATAAAACAACTGTTCACATTACACTGTGTTGTTATGTTCTGATGCTTTTTTGGTCTTCTTAAGTATATTTTATGCTTGAGGGGAGCAGCTTGTAAAATTCTAGTGGCTAAAAAAAACTGCCAAGGACTAGCTGAATAAATTTTGAACGGAATTGTAACCTGAGCTGGGACGAAATTAGTTCCTTTTTGGAGGCGGCGAACTTGAACTGGAATTTATTCCATTTTATAATGAAGTTCCCAAGCACTGTTACTGTCGATTTTAAAGCCGTTTTTCTATGACACTCCTTAAAGTACGTATTGAAAAGTATTATAAAAAAGGATCATGGTTGTAAATGATAGTGCTAAAGTATATGTGAGAGCAGAAATGAATTAACCGCTAACTATTAAACTGCTTGACCTTCAAAGTCATAATGTGCAATGAACAATTCAAAATCCCACCGCTGGCCCAAATACATGGAGTCTTCACACACCATTGATGCAAACTACACTCCATTACAATGCAATCTCCCAGAAAACAAGGGAGAGGTAGCATTCCTGAGCACCTGTGCCTCTGAGCCTATCTCAAATACATTTTCTTCCTGTTATTTAAGCAATTACGGTCACGACCCATGTCTTTTCTAGGGGTGATAATGACCAACTGAAATTACTGCATTCATGCACCATTAGCCCCAAACCATCATTAGCTGCCTTCAGCACTGCACGTCCACTAATAAGACTCAAGCCTCTGCCACGAGAACGTATCCCTCGGACTTAGAGATTGTGCCAGCCCCTTAAATACCATAGGCTTTCAGTCCATTAGGAAATGGACGTGTTGGCTACAAAAGCTCCCATTTGTCTTCCTGTTGGAATCAGAAAGCCGAGGGTTGCACTTAACAAGCAGGAAGGGAATTCAGATGCCTCTGCCCAGCAGCTTAAATTTTCTCATCCTCAGGGAAAATTGACACTTCACGGTGCTTCCATTTTTATTATTTGGATTGCTATCCTACCCTCTCTAGAGGGCTGAAGGCAGGTTGTAAAACTTTGAAACAAAGCACATAAGCTTATTAACCAAGGGTTGTATCTAAGTCATACTCAGAGGAGACCTCCTGAAACTTGTGGACTTCCATGTGACAAATTTAAGTCCAAGGATTTCAGGGAGCCTATTCTGAGTAAGACTTAGTTGGGTGCCACCCCAAATCTGTAAAACATTAACAAGGATGGATCTGGGAGCCACGGGAAACTACATTTCCTGTGATCCCCAGCATTAATAGATGCTCCATGAAAACATCCAAAATTGTTAAGTGAGACCTCCCCTCTCCACCTCCAGACTGTCCTCCTGCCTTAACATGCATACATTTTGGGAAGGAGGGAACCAGTTGCATGGAGATGTCAGGTGTACTTGGCCTGAACTTCAGAACAGCATGGGCTCAGGGAGTTCTGAACTGAGGATGTTCTTTTTGTCAAATTCCAAGCCGCAGCATCATCATATTGGGTAAAAAAGAAAGAAAACGGCCATTTAGTGCCAATCCAAAGAAGCTTTCTATATGCAGCATGACCACTTCAGAGGACCTTGAGCATGATAATGAAGCCAAAGATTTTATATATATATATATATATATATATATATATATATATATATATACACACACACACACCACATTCTTCCCTGTGCTTTCTCTCATGTTCAATGCAACAAATGTTCAGATATGTATTTGCAAAACCTGAGAGTTTCTTAGCCTTAGGAACATAGGAAAGTGCCTTACATTGAGTCAGACCATTGGTCCATTTAGTTTAGTATAGAAGGGGAAGAAATGGAGGCAGTGAGAGATTTTACTTTCTTGGGCTCCATGATCACTGCAGATGGTGACAGCAGCCATGAAATTAAAAGACGCCTGCTTCTTGGGAGAAAAGCAATGACAAACCTAGACAGCATCTTAAAAAGCAGAGACATCACCTTGCCAACAAAGGTCCGTATAGTTAAAGCTATGGTTTTCCCAGTAGTGATGTATGGAAGTGAGAGCTGGACCATAAAGAAGGCTGATCGCTGAAGAATTGATGCTTTTGAATTATGATGCTGGAGGAGACTCTTGAGAGTCCCATGGACTGCAAGAAGATCAAACCTCTCCATTCTGAAGGAAATCAGCCCTAAGTGCTCACTGGAAGGACAGATCCTGAAGCTGAGACTCCAATACTTTGGCCACCTCATGAGAAGAGAAGACTCCCTGGAAAAGACCCTGATGTTGGGAAAGATGGAGGGCACAAGGAGAAGGGGACAACAGAGGACGAGATGGCTGGATAGTGTTCTCGAAGCTACTAGCATGAGTTTGACCATACTGCGGGAGGCAGTGGAAGACAGGAGTGCCTGGCGTGCTGTGGTCCATGGGGTCATGAAGTCGGACATGACACAACAACAACAACAACAACAACAACAACAACAATAGTGACTGTCAAGGACTCCAGAGTTTCAGGCAGGAGTTTCTCCCAACCATACCTGGAGATGCCAGGGACTGAATCTAGTACCTTCTGCATGCAAGGCAGATGTTCTCCCACTGAGTTATGCCCCTCCCCCAAGTTAAGGGGATGGGGAACCCATGATCCTCCAGATGTTGGGACTCTTGTTAGCCCGAGCCAATACAGCCAGTGGTCAGAGATGATGAGAGCTGTAGTCCAGCAAGATCTTTGCTTTAGTAGCAGAAAGATTCGGAAACCTTCAACTGGAAAACCAGGCAGCTGACAGTTTTAAGGATAATTGATTTTCTTTTGCCTGAGGTATCTGACCATTTATGTCAGCATACTGCTTTGACAATGTACAAAATGTTATGCTTGTGCATTTCTCGTTTGTATGTTATGACCTGAGGTCAAGACAATAAAGAGACAAGCTGGGAGGTAGACGGGCTAAAACAGTGTGCACAAGGCAAATGGCTGTCTGACGCTTACACCATGTGCCAAGTCACCTGCCAGGCCCTGTAATGCGTTGAGTAAAATTAGCAGTCCAATGAAAGGGGAGCTCTTAGACGACAATCAGTGCAAATGCATCTAGGGATCAGGTCCACTGTCTGCCTAATCATGCAGCACACAGCACAGTCCAAAGATGGGGGAGAAATTTTATATTCTTTGCATTTTAGTGAGAAACTACCTAATTTGCACTTCTCAAACCTATACATGAACCAAAAGACGGCTGTCATTTGAAATGCACACTTCTCTGAATTTTGCAATGCAGTTCTCCAGCCAAAGTGTACAAAGATGCATAAATCAGGGGTAAGAGTACATAAAGATGCATACATTAGTGAAGCTAACAAAAAAAATTATTAGGGGAAAGGGATTGAAATATTAGTCAATATTAGTGCATATTAGTCAAAACTGTGTACCGAAATGTGCTTAATATAATAAATCTGCTGTAGTAAAATGATTGTTCTGTTTATTGAAAATGCCAATAAAAATATACCTTTCTAAAACAAATGCTAAGGAATTTTGAAATTGTTGCACAAATGTGAGAGCTGGATTTAAGAGTGGGTGGGGGAGAGAAACTGAGAAAGCCCAAACTGAAAACCAAAAACCTGGCAGTGTCACATATACAAGTACTTTGTGATGGTGGCAAAGCTTGGGAAGAGTGGCTTTGGAAATTACTTCCCCTCGTTTAGAACCCAGTTAGATTATGCTCACACCAGTATGAGACCGTTCCACCATCAACGTCCTGACTTTTCATATCCAAGTTGACCCACTGGGAACACCAGCCTACACTAAGGTTGTGACACTGCTGTGTGCAGGGTCCAGAGTGTTAGGAATCCATGGGAATGTTACAATGTTAGCCGCTCTGAGCCCGGCCTCAGCTGGGGAAGGCAGGATACAAATAAAATATTATTATTATTATTATTATTATTATTATTATTATTCCCAGTGACCTAAGAATAAGCTTCACTGAACTCAGTGTGACTTACCACCCTGAGACCTGTACGTATAAATAATAATAATTACTTCTAAGAAGACCTCTATAGGATTCCATTTGATCTCTTGCAATTCCACTGATCTTTCACCCAAGCCAAGATCTCCAAATTCACCACTTGGTGAGAAATTCAGTAGCAACCTCAGAACAGGCAGAGCTCCGATATAAAATTCATGAGTTTTATCCAAAACTGTTTTGCTTCTCTTGACATTCCTCACCTGAGCAAGAACGCTCCCTTTTTTTTCAGAATTTCAATTCCAGCAAAATTTGCTTCCAGCTCTTACTCAGAGGAGACCTCCAGACCTCCACAAAGGCACAACAGTGCCACTATAGTGTAAGGATCATATGTGAGGAGCACCACCCAAACTCGGATGCTAGGAAATTCTAATACCCTGCCTTAATACGTGATGGAGTTAATGGTGTAAAAAGGCAATGCTGAACGACCTAGAAACGAAATACTAGATTCTGAGAGCTACTGCTAAGCACCCCTTCTGAAAACCATTGACAGACTTGTTGGGATGAAAGCATCTCTTGGGATGAAAGCTATTTCATGGTAGTCCAGGGGGATGTTCCAGTAAGGAATCTTTGAACTTCATTAATCAATGGCAAAAACCTTTATAACATCTCTTTTTTGAGGAGAGAGAAACAAAGTAATCTCCCTGGCTTCTCTTTTCCCATGGGAATGGATTCTTATAATATCAGACGTTCTCTAGCATCTCATCTCCCTTAGGTATGATTGCCTTGAAAAACACAGGGCCGAATGCAGAAGGTTTGGGACATATTTTTTTCATGAGTTTCCCTCTTCACCAGTTTCTAATTTTAGCAGTCTTAAAACAAATCATTGTGTGAATTTTGTCAGCCTTTCAGTGTGAATCTCTCCTAAAAAGGTAAAGATAAAGGACCCCTGACAGTTAAGTCCAGTCGCAGACAACTCTGGGGTTGTGGTGCTCATCTCGCTTTATAGGCCAAGGGACCTGGCATTTGTCCGCAGACAGTTTTTCCGGGTCATGTGACCAGCATGGCTAAGCTGCTTCTGGCGCAATGGAACACCGAAACCAGAGCAGCGCACAGAAACACTGTTTGCCTTCCCGCCACGGTGGTACCTATTTATCTACTTGCACTGGCATGCTTTTGAACTGGTAGGTTGGCAGGAGCTGGGACAGAGCAACAGGAGCTCACTCCGTCACAGGGATTCGAACCGCTGACCTTCTGATTGGCAAGCCCAGAGGCTCAGTGGTTTAGACCACAACTCCACCCACGTCCCATGAATCTCTCCTAACAGGATGCAATTTTGATGTGTTATTTTCACAAATATATATGCACATTTACACACACTTTCCATATTGAATGCACTTTTTGCACACACTGGATGGTTGGAGAAAAGCATTGCAAAATTTGGAGACATGTGAATTTTGGAAGATCATAGTATTGTGGTTCATTTATTGGCTTGAGACCTGAGTAGTTGCTCATAAAAATGCAAACAAGTTTGAATTTCACCCCGTCTCATATATTTTTGGACATATATGCATATATATTCATGCCCGGAAAGGGAAGACATTTTGTTTGATACAGCTTTTAGTGCCAAGATGAAACCATGTCCTGACAGCCCTCTTTTTCTTTTCTTTAGATATACCCACAATCTAAGAGAGTGGAAATTTAAGCCAAATGCATCCACTACCTGCTTTGCTAAATGAGGTTTTGTTGACCTCAGCTGTTCTCAGACAAGGAGGTCTACTGAACTGTACGCACATCTGACTGCCGCTCTTTCATTCAGAAGTCAGCACAAAGCACACATCAGCACATAAATCTTTCTTCCCATCCCTGAGATAGTGCCAAACTGGACTTAGTGGCAGAAGTGTCTTATTTGATGTTGAAGTCTATTATCTGAGTATTAGTTTTGTATCTATCGATTGCTACCTGTCTTCCATGAGGATTCAGACCTTGCATGCTAGGAACAAAGGAATCTGTTTTATACAGAGCCAGGTCATTGTTCCATCTAGGTCAGTATCGCCTATAATGACTGATAGCAGCTGTCCAGGGTTTTAGACAGGGACCTTTCCACACCCAACATGGATATTCTGAGGGGTTGAACCATGTAAGGTGTTGGTGATGAGGAAGAGGCCAGCACTACTGAACTAGATAGACATGTGTTCTGAATTGCTATAAGGTAGCTTCATACATTCCTATGATGCATTCATTGTCGAACCTCCAATAAGTCTTCTATAGTTCCTCTCCTCAAACAGCAGGCAAAGGGGGCTTTCCATGCCTCATTATAATTTGCTTCCCAGTAATTGAACAGTATTATTAACAGCACTGTCATCCATGCAGCCTGCTTAATTAACTGGTCAGCAAATGAGGCCTTGAAGATCATTAGTCAGATCCGTTATTGTTTTTCCCCTAATGATCTGCAGCATCTTTTAATTTGACTATTGGCCAAGGATCCCACCTAATAAATATTTTAATGGCTTTCAACAGACAAAAACTGGATATGCTGTTGAATTTTGCATGACTTACTGCTGTTTGTATAACCTGTTATGCATATTGTAACTTTCTCTTCTGTCACAAGTACATTAAGGGGAGACCATCAAAGTCTCTCCTGTGACTGAGTTCTCCCCAGTGAACCCTTCCTCTTTTCTCAATATAAGGTTGCTTTTTTGGAGAGGGGCTAGTAATGGGGATGAAAACAGTCTCTCTCACAAACACAAAAAAACACAAGAGCTTGGATATTGGTAGTAATAACCACCAAGTTGGATGGCATTAAAATATTTTTTATACACCCCATTTTTTCCTTCTTTTTAAAGCTCATTTCCTATTATTGTATTCCTTCTGTGAAGTGTAAGATACACTGGCCATCTATATTATTTATATCTACTGTCCATCGAAATGTGATTCACTGTCATGGACTGGTTGGATGCAGAGAAGGCTCGGAGCCCAGGGAGTGGTGGTGGGACAATGATAAGTGGTCAGAGGAAGAAGAGGTAGCAGACTGGAAGAATAGGTGTCAGAAGCAGAAGAGGTAACAGGGCTTAGTGAGTTAGGAGAGTCTGTGGCAGACAGAAGTCCAAAATCAGAGGCAGAAGCTAAGGCAGGAGAATGGGAGGAATCTTCTGCCCAACACAGGGCTCAAATTCATGACCCTGAGATTAAGAGTCTCATGCTCTACTGACTGAGCTATAGGTTCCCCCTGTTCTTTGACAGACAGAAACACCTGGCTTTAGGTCTGACACAGACCAACTACGTCAGAACAGCACAGGCCTTTTAATATCAACTATAATTGGAATATATGCCAAACCGTTACAAAATCAGATCTGCATTCATCAATTAATTAAAATACATCTTAAAATTAATTCAGACAAGTTAAAATCTGGGCAGGTGGCGATTATCAGGTTGGAATTGAGAGTGGTTAATACTTGCCAGGACCAACTGTTTCCACACACACACAAACACTAACACGTGTGTGTGTGTGTGTGTGTGTGTGTGTGTGTGTGTGTGTGTGTGTTGTGAATGAATTTTGCCACATAGAGACAGACTCAATCTTATTGTTCATGTAAAATACAGTAGCAGCCGCAACAACTTTAAACTACTGTGAGAAACTGGTAATCTTTCATTTAAGAAAAACACTATATAGCAGACAACATTTCAGTGTGTCATTTACAGGTTACGAAAAGTCATCCATGATAAATCTTGTATCAATCTGGAGAATACTTTCTTTAAAATGAAGTGACTGTTGAGAAGCCATCATTAGAAGATAGCACACATTTCCTAAGAAGTTTGTAACATCACCTCCCTAAATATGGCTGAGAAACCTGGAATGCAATATGTTGACCTGTTTGAACGTATCTTTTGACGTACTATGTGTGGCATACATTGTATGCACTGAAACTAAGGTCAACCTATAGGATTGCAGCCAACTAGGTTTTACTCAAAGTAGATCCATTGAAATTAATGAACCTTAGTTAGTCATGTTCATGAATTTCAATGTGTCCATCCTGGGTAGAACTAATATTGGATGCAACTCATACAGCTGAAATAAATACACTGCTCTGTGCCATTTAATCTTGGATATATTCAGGAGCAGGTCTCTAAACCTTGTTGAGAATTCTACAGTGTCTTCTCCCTGATCTGATATGAAATGGACTGGTACCCTAACTTTGTGGATTAAAAATAGCATCTGATGACATTTAAGAGCAGCTGCCTAGTCTGGGCTGTAAGAGTAGTGAGCCATGCCTGACTCAGATGACTGACTGATCCATCCATCATACAAACTTTACTGTCTGTCATTGGGATTGCTTCTGCCTTTTCCATTGCCCTCTTAAAAAAGAAGGGAGAAAGACTGGGAATTGCTTCCACAGGCCAACCATCAATATGACTTCTTCTTAATGAGCCAGAGTCCCTTCCCTAGTTAGTTAGAATGTATCTTGGGTCATTTTGACCCAGCCTGGAGCCCAAATGCATTAAATCCTCTTCATAGTGGAATTGATTTATTCTCCGTTATAACCGAGAAGTGTAAATCTGACCAAACTGAAGAAACTATTGTTGCTTCAATTGGTAGGAGGTGGGGGATGGTGAGAAAAGAGAACACAAAATCAGTTGACGGAAAGAGGGGGAAATAAAGACAACTCGTGAATGTGATCAGACACCATTTCTTTTAGAAAGAAACAGCTGTAAAGCTTTGTAGCTATGGAAACTTTACTACTTGGTGTGTAGTTCTCCGTTGACAAGGCATAACATTGATAGATGAGCCTTGCTCCTGCTACTGATACCCTCCCCTCCGCAGGAAAACCGCAGTATCGTTCGAGTACTCAGGCTGCAAGCTTGTTGGGACAGAGAAAACAGGGGGGCGGGGAGAAACTCTAATATAATGTTCTCCTGCCTTGTACATTTATGGTGCTACATCACCATATCTGTCTATTTGCCTTCTTCAAGCTATGCTCACAAGTTTGAGTTTTGTATGTGACACCATTGGAAAGGAAACACAGCAGAAATGTACCTTGAGCTGTCCAGCATTGGAATATAGGGAAGCTCTGTCTCAGCTACTGCAGAGATGCCAGACAACAGGAAGCATGAAGTATCTGTGCTTCATGTTAGCGTAACACTGGAAACCAGTCTGGGAAATGCTAGATTATCACAGCAAAGCTGTATGTTGCAGATACGATAAGGAACATCACCGTGGGAAACACATATCCTGCAACTGCCCTGATTAAATTGGGTCATCCTGTTTGGGAGGGCAACACCCCAAAACATGCAAGATTGCAACCTGAAAGGCACGTGTTTTAGGGCACCATGCTCTTATGTGGTTCACGTGACTCATGCAAGTGCACACTCTGAAAACAGGCATTCTAGTTACCTGCTGCAACATGTTGGAGTGTATGGGAAACAGAGTGGTTGACCAGCTGGAACCAATCCAACAGGGCTCTTGTGTTTTTACGCCCACTGGGGTTGCCCAAGACTTTGCTCATTCTCTGTCTCCTCCTGGTTCACAGCAACAGAACCTACTGAGCCCCATCAGAAGGAGACCTCCTTTCCCTTCCATTGCCCTGTCCAGAACTATGATCCCCTTAACTCAAGAGGAGCAAAATCTTATTCCAAAATTGCGCTCTGTGAAAGGGAGCTGGATCTAGGCTGGCTGGAAGCTGCTGCTGTTTTCCTGTTGAGGCAATATGCAAGTTCAATAATAAAAGCTGGCAGAGCAGCTGGAAGGAAGGAAGAAGCATGCCTGATAGCTGTGCTCTGTCTCCACAGTTGGAGTCAATGATGCTCTGAATACCAGTTGCTGGAAACCACAGGGCAGGGCAGTGCTTTGTGCTTGAAATCTGCTTGCTGGTTTTCCATAGAGAAACCCAGCAAGCAGAACAGGATGTTAGACTATGTTCTTATGTCAGTGAAGACGAGGCAAGCTGAGCCTCCCAAGGGAAGGAGTTCATCCACAGCCTGGGAGCAGCGAGAGAGAAGGTCCCTTCCCATGAACGACACTGCTGATGGCAGGGGGAAGTGGTTTGGAACTGGGTTTCTCCTCAAAGATCTGAATAGGCAGAGAGAAGCTTATGAAAGCAGACAGCCTTTCAAATATCCTAGTCCCAAACTTTCCAGGGCTTGTAGGTCCCAATGAAGCCGGTACTTTGATCTCGACTCAGAAGCAAAACTAAGCACCAATCAAGATTAAATAATAGCAGGCTAACATAATTGGTGTCTGCTATGGTGTCTCCTACACCCACCAGCCTGAGTCTGAAACTGAGCAGTTAAATGTCAATAGGAGCTAAGTCAAAACAGCAGCTGCTACGGGTTAAACATGAGATGTAGTATTGACATTCAAGAGTAGGAGTAATGTTACTGAGGGAAAGACCATGAGTATTACCGGCAGCAAGTATCTCCTGCACTAACTAGAAGTCAATGGCTCGGGCGCAGAGCCCAAACCCATCATGCCTGACAAACGTCACAGAGCAATCAGGATTATTGCCTTGTCAATAAACTGTGATAATTAAGGAAAGGAAGAGAAACAACAGGCTCTTTTGTATCCTAAACATAGCTGTTAAAGCTCAATTACCATTTCCTGGTAAAATTCCCAGACTTCATTCTGTTGTTCCTTTGCAACCAAGGGCTGCAATCCCCGCTCGGAAACAACGAGAGGGATCAAAACACCTGCAAAAAGGAGAGCAAAACAGGAAGGGAGGGAGAACAGCAGCAGCTGTGTAAGGAAAGTCAGTCACCCTTAGTCCAAATGTGTTTGTAGTAAAAAAAAAATCAAAGCAAGAATTGTTTTTAGAGAAAGGAAAGATGCTCAGAACTGCTCTCTCTTAACAGGGCAGACGAAAGACATTTTGCTACTTGTGGGAAGAATGACACTTCTCCATATACAGATGTTGACTGGCCCAAGAGTTAATTTTCCTTCCACACTGAACTTAAGAGCCTGCTGGATCAGGCCAATGGCTCATCTAGTCCAGCATCCTGTTCTCACAGATGCCTGTGGGAAACCCACAAGCAGCAGCCAAGCACAAGAGCCACTCTCCCCTCTTGTGCTTTCCAGCAACTGAACTTCAGAAGCATTACTACCACTTACAGTGAAGACGGGGTGTAGGCATCATGGCTAGTGGCCATTGATAGCCTTCTCCAAGTCATAGATAACTAAAGCCAGGTTATCCTCATCTGGACAGCGCTGCAGTTGGGCAACCAATCAAAGTTGGTAGTACAACACCCTGGGAACCCCAGCTAGAGGCAGCAAGAGACTACATAGATAAAGATGGGCAGGCAGGCACATGTAAACAGCTTTCAGGGGCAAGGAGAATCTACCCTACCAGTGTAGTGGTTAAGAGTGGTGGACTCGTAGTCTGGTGAACCGGGTTTGAATCCCCGCTCCTCCACATGCAGCTGCTGGGTGACCTTGGGCTAGTCACACTTCTGTGAAGTCTCTCAGCCTCACTCACCTCACAGAGTGTTTGTTGTGGGGGAGGAAGGGAAGGGAGAATGTTAGCCGCTTTGAGACTCCTTAGGGTAGTGATAAAGTGGGCTATCAAATCCAAACTCTTCTCTTCATCAGAGCTTTGTTCCAGTCAGAGCTCACTGGAACGCAGTTCCGGCACCTCTCAGGTGGGCACCATTGCTAAGAGAATGCTAAGAGAACATGGTGAGTTCTGGCACCTCTTTCTCTAGAAAAATAGCATTGCCTACCATAATTGCTATTCCCCCCCCCAAAAAAAATTGAAACTAGTGAATATTCAGTGCAGCGCCAATCCTAACCTCTGTCAGAAATGCTATGTGGAAGCTACTCTGTACACAATCATAATCCATCTTATCTGACAACTAGCCATCATTATGAAGCACCACAGGATGAATTTCTCCCTGACCTATGAAGGCCAATATTGTTTTGTGATGTGAATCTAAATAAAAGAGGGAGAAATTGAAGTTCTGTGAATTTTCCCCGCATTCTATTAAATAGATGATGAGATAAGGACATGACATGTCAAAGCTTTAGGCTGAACAAGGGAAAGGGTAGCGTTGTGTGAGCAGGGAAGGACGTGACGGAGCATGGAGAATTACAACCCGTTTTGCGATAGAATACTAATGTCTGATATCCTCACCAAGCCAGAATGCTCCTCTCATCGTATAATCTGCCATAAATAGCCAATAAATCCCCTAAGCTGGCTGGCTGCACAGCTGCTTAGGAAAATGTCTGCATTTTACCGCACTTGGCTGTCCCTGCTGTATCATTCGACGCCAGTTCCCATTAAAACAGCATTTCCCATTTACTGTCCCACATACCTGCAAATCGCTCCAAATCGCTCCCAATCTGCTTGATCAGCACTGGGCTTCATTAACATAGCAAGTTGTGCTTTGGGGCTTACCGGTTGAGTGAACCATCCTCTCAGGGAGATACTTGTTGCATCTGTTCCCAGGCCCTGTGAACAGTTAATCTCTTGCCAGCTTGATGATGGCTGTGCTCCTCCCGTCCTCGGAAGTGAACCAAAACATTGGAGAACTATAACCAGGATTGTACTGTAGATCGCCCATGCCTTTCTTCAATGTCTCGCTCCCCGCTGGCCTCACTCAGACAAGCGCAGAAATTGCCAGTAGAATGGAAATTTTTACTAGGGTTGGCCCTACCATTGGGCAAAGTGGGCACTCAGATTATTGGGGGGAGGGCAATATCCTCTTGCTGTTCTCCATAAGCCCACTAGCACTTCGATTCTGCTGGATGACAGACCCTTGTATGGTATCTGGTAGGGGGGGAGAAGCTCTTGCCCCCAGAATTCTCCCTAGGCCACATTCCACACTGGTCCCACATCATGCCACAAGCAGAGGCAGAGCAAGGTGGGTGCGGCAGGTGCGGCGCACTCCAGGTGCCATCCTGATGGGGGTGACATTCTGCCCACCCCCACCCGCGACTCCCAAGCCTACAGCGAGCCAGGGAAAGGGGGGAGCTGCAAAACAGTGCGCTAGCCATCTGCATTCTCAGAGCTGCAGCTGCGAGGAGAGGATCCCACCACCATCTGTATGCCACTCGAGTGGCACTGTCAGCAAACTGCCCGTCAGCGCATGCGCAGCACATAGCGGTGCCGCGCATGCGTCATACATACGGCATCTTCCCTTATCCATCCCACTTAGGGCTTTACAATCTCTCTTACTTCAGATGCTATGGAGAAATAGAGGCGTCATCAGCATACTGATGGCACCTTGTCCCAAATCTCCTTTAGGAAAGCTTTTAATGTTTGATGCATTACTGTGTTTTAATATTTTGTTGGAAGCTACCCAGAGTGGCTGGGGAAGCCCATCCAGATGGGCGGGGTATAAAATAATAATAATAATAATAATAATAATAATAATAATAATAATAATAATAATTAGACACTCCAAATTGCTTCAACGAGATATTAAACAAGGGTGAGCTCCTGCACCTCAAAGCACTTCAAATGCTCAGCTTCATCCACCATCATTAGAGTTCAGATATGAATCTGCCAGATCTGCAGGAAATTCTTGAAAAGAGGATGGTGACGGAGAGCTGTGATGTATGTAGAGCAGACCATGGACTGCCTCCAAGCTCCAGTTGCCTCATTGCATTACTTCAGCATGACTTACAGAATAGAGTGGAATCTCATTGCTGAGATTAAATACACCATCACTGCCCTCTCCCCATGCATTGCTTAGCCAGAACCAGCTGTTCATTTTCAGGGACATTTCTCCCCCACCCCTGTTACCTCAGGTAACCTTTGACTCCATTCCTAATAATATCTTGAGGCATGGGAAAGGAGACCCTAGCAACAATTAAACTGAAGGCTCCTCAGTCGGTCAGAAGGTCAAAAATTGAGTTAAAATACCCTGCTCTTTGTTCTCCGCACTGCTCTAGCTGAAAGGGCTGAGGGGAGGCTGAAAAGGGCTGTTGCTGAATTCTTTTGGAAATAAGGATACAAGTTCTGTCTGGAAAAGATAGCCATTCAGATTCTTGACTGCTAAAACGCAAGGGAAGGTACCATGAAGAAGGGACAGATCACAGATGCTAATCTAGTATAATTGTAGAAAACATTATAAAATTGATTTTAGTCCCAGCATGGAAGAAGCAAAGAATTATAAAATTGGAAGGAACCCTGAGGGAAATCTAGTCCAACCCCCTGCGATTTAGGAATAAAGAGGGGGACATATTTATATGGCATTGTGGTTACAAGTGTTGGCCTAGGACCAGGCAGACCAGCATTCAAATCCCCACTAGATTTGAAGCTCACTGGGTGTCTTTGGGCCAGTCACTATCTCTCAATGTCTAGTTATTGTGTCTAATTATTGTGAGGATGAAATGAGGGAGAACCGTATACACCACCTTGAGCTCGTTGGAGGAAAGTGGGATATAAATGTAATTAATTAGTATAATTAATTAGCTCACCAAATGGACCCTGTTGGCTCTGCAGAAGGGCTTCTCCTTGTGTAATGGGACTTTCCCCCTCTCCCCTACATGCCCCCATGAACCCCATAATTGGCTCTGGGAGGGTTGAGAATTACCCCAAAACGGCACTATGGGGAGAGGAGGTGGGATCATTCCATCTAGCAAACTAATATGCTTGTGCAGATGGAACATTGAATTCCACCCAATATGTGGAACAAAAGAATCTTCTATATATTGAGTAAAATCACTCATCCATCTAACCTGGTACTGTCTAGACCAGATATCCCAAACTGGATGCCCCCTGCATATGTTTTGGACTACAACTCCTCCCACAATCCAAAACATCTAGAGGGGTGCAGGTTGAGGTTGGTCTATCCCGACTGACTGCTACTTCAGGGTTGCAGCTGTGTTTCTTAGTCCCATCAGGAGATGCCAATGAATGTACCTAGGCCATTTTGCATGTGTCCTACTTTTGAGATCAAGGATTGAGTGGGGCTGTGCTAAAAAGCTGAACACTGATATTTTTGGGAAGTAACAATAGCCGCAATTTATGTCTGACTTGTAAGCCAAGTCCCTTTTTATGGGCCCATGCCAAACTTGCCTTTAAAGGTAAAGGGACCCCTGACCATTAGGTCCAGTTGTGGCTGACTTTGGGGTTGCGGTGCTCATCTCGCTTTATTAGCTGAGGGAGCCTGTGTACAGCTTCCGGGTCATGTGGCCAGCATGACTAAGCCGCTTCTGGCGAACCAGAGCAGTACATGGAAACGCCGTTTACCTTCCCACCAGAGTTGTACCTATTTATCTACTTGCACTTTGACATGTTTTCGAACTGCTAGGTTGGCAGGAGCTGGGACCGAGAAACGGGAGCTCACCCTGTTGCGGGGATTCGAACCACCAACCTTCTGATCAGCAAGCCCTAGGCTCTGTGGTTTAGACCACAGTGCCACCCGTGTCCCGAAAATTGTATACAGCAGAGCATTTCCTTCTCTGCTTAGCACACTGACATTAAACAGGACACTACCTCACTTCAGTTGCTCCTCAGTCATCCTTGCATCTTTGCAATCACTTTCCAGAAAAGTAGAAAGTGTGATCGGTCTCACTTCTCACTGAGCTATTGGTAGTGTATGTTCTGTTTGTGACAAGCATTCCTTGATCCATGCTGGTGAGCAAGACATTCTAAAAAAAAAATGCTTTTCGATCAAGGATTGGGCCTGTCATCAAGTCACAGTGCACTTCCTGCATGTCTTCCTTTCTATCCCTATAAGTCACTTGGCAGGAGATCTTTGCTCAAAAACAGCCAATGAAGGGTTAACACCCTCCATCCTTCAGCAGAATTGTACTTGGGAAACCTCCCAAGGAATTGTGAGGCCGGCCGGGCAATGCTGAGGAGTTGAGGCTACTCATCTGCGTGAGAGACATTTATGTGACATGACAAGGTGAGGGACGGCCTTCTCCTGGCTCCTGCTTTGGGGTCTTTCGAGGCACTGACGGGAAGACAGCTTGTGCAAACCGTGTGCGCTTCTGAATCTTTGGCAAGTCCCATGCGCAGGTTCCTCTTCAGACATTGCAGTGGAAGAGCGGAAGATGGAAGGCAGATGCACTGAACCATTGCTTATCCCATGCCCATCTCAGTGACAGCTTGTACGGGCAGCGAGATTATATCAGGGAAGCTTTTCTAGACACAAAGAGATCTTTCCTGCCGTTCCTTTGATTGACTTTTGTTTCCTTATACCAGGGGTGGGGAACCTCAAGACCATAGGCTGAATGCAGCCCTTCAGGACTTTCTGTTTGGCCCTCAGAAATCTCCTCAGGCTGCACCTTGTTCCTCAGGCCATATCCTTCACTGGTCTTGTGTCATCTGCTGAGCATTTTTTTCCTGGCTGGAATGCCTCATTCAACTCTGAAAAGATATCTTGTTTGCCTGGATAGAGGACACAGAGGGGTGTGTGAGAGTAGAAACTAGCCTACTGCCCAAATGAGAAATTTGCATTTCTTGCTCCACCCATTTGCCTCTGGCCACACCCACCATTGGCCTGTGGCCCTCAGAAGTTTCTCTAAAAAGGAATGTGGCCCTCAGAGTGGGGAAAAATGCCCCCCACTCTTTGGCTTTCACAAACAACTGGCACTGAAGCAAAATAACATGGTGGCTTTATTTATTCTCCATTTATTGCCAGAAATACATTTATCCCATTTCCATCTAGGCCTGAAACATACATTAACGACAGCAGCAGGGGAATGATATGCTTCCCCATGGTTTCTTTCCACTCTGCAAGATCTCTGTATCTGTATATATAATATTTCCACTCTGCCTCATCACCTAACAGCCTGAAAATGTCTTGCAATAAAGTTAAAAACCAACTAAAATACAAAATTAAGAAGAGTGTTTTTTATAATAATAAGAAAACTCATAAAAGCAGCAGATGGAAAGAACCAAAACCAACTCATTACAGTCAAGGCATCTAAAGGCAATTAAAGCTTGAATTAAAACAATTCAAAAGTGTCTCAGGTATTTTAAGAATCAAAGAGTCTTGTGGCACCTTAAAGACTAACAAATTTATTGTGGCTTTTGGGATTCAGACCAGCTTCGTCAGAGGCATGAAGTGAAATCCTGTCTGGCAGGTATACAAAGGAAGAAATTGCAAGATGGGCGTTGAACGGCTATGAGATGGAGAAACTAAAGTCAGGGATTGATTTATTGGAGCACGCCTTGAAGTTTCTGCAGTGATGATTGATGCAATGATTGTATTAACATGTGTAATGGGGCAGGAAATCATTTGCAAGAGCACAGATATCCTGGCACTGGTTAGCTAATAAACTCAGGTAGCGTGATAAAAATCCTCTGTCTTGATTTAACTCACAAGTGATGGCATTGAACTTCAAGATGAAGAAAAAAGTATTTGTGTGTCTAGGGAGAGGGTTCTACAGCCTGGGTGCCACCACTTTGCTTGTAGTCACCTGCCCAATATTTGAAGGTAGGGAGCACCCAGAGAAGGGCACCCAAAGAAGATATCAGTTGGTGGGCAGAATCACATGTCCCCGCCCCCCACCCCACTGAAGTAAACTTATGAACTTGGTCACAATCTCGTCCGTTCTATAACATCTCACCAAGTCAACTTCATTTCTCCCTCTTCAGGACATGAACAATAGTCACTGGTATCCTTTCATTTTTATTTCCCGATGCCATCCACCCCCAAGGATGTTCAAACCTCAATGCAATCTGAGTACCTTGGCAACGATCATATTTTATCTCGCCTTCTCTATCACCTTCAAAGAGCAACGTCTCCACCTCTTCGCCTCTCAAGTGTGCACTGAAAAGATATTTTCAAGGAGGTGCCAGCCAGGAGTTTAGAGGCCAGAGGACTAAGAGCTCATTCAGAACCCTTTTATATGTGTATGTGCTTAAGTTGTTTCATCTAGACTTCACACTACCTGCCCTGAAATCCATCACTGTGCCATTGTGCTGGCATTTCCTGAGATTTCTTCAACCCTTCCAGAGTTCCACTTGTTCCTCCCTCGCCTTTACTACCTTGATCCCTGTGGGTGTTTTTCTATTAACCTCCTCACATTCTGGAAACTGAACTGTTCCTTCTATTATTTGTTCCTTGCCTCTTAAGCCCAATTTAAAAAATAATCTATAACTGTGTTTCACCTCTCACCCTGTGAGGTTTGTGAACCTCTCCAGCAGGTTCCCTGAAAGAACGTTATCAAACCTTTCAAACCAGCCTGAAAGCAGTAGATCACCTTGTTCCATACACTGAACTTCTGGACATAAAGCATTTCTATCCAACATAGGTAGGAACAGAAAGCAAGGTTGTATGACTGGGTGATAAACATATCTCAGCTGGTTAGAATGGGGTGCTGATAACACCAAGGTCACAGATTCAATCCCCATATGGGACAGCTGGATATTCCTTCATTCCAGGGGGTTTCACTACTGTAGATGACCCTCAAGGTCCTTTCCAACTCTCTGATTCTGTGATTCTATGTTTCATTTGCATTTAAAACCAAAACAACCTAATTCACTAAAACCAAACTTTTAAGTCAAGAGTGGGGAACATTTGCAGCTCAAGGTTCATATTCCCGTCTTCGAAACCTCCTAGGGACCATGTTCCAGGGGTGGAAGGGACCAGAGGCAAACCTGGACTTAGCGACAAGTGTAAGTTGCCGTATTTTTCGCTCCATAAGATGCACCTGACCATAAGACGCACATAGTTTTTAGAGGAGGAAAGGGGGAAAGCCCCTTTTGGGGGGGGGATCAGCTCACAGTTGTGCAGGTTCTTTTGCAAAGCGGAAAAGCCCCTTTTTTGAGAATCAGCTCTAAGTTGTTGAGCTTACTTTGTAAAGGGGAAAAAATCCTGTTTTTATGGGGTTCAACTCACAGTTCTGCGGCTTCTTTAGGAAAGGAAACAGTTTCCAGACAGATAATCTTACCAGCCAGTCACATGTGGCTGGGGAAACAAATAGCCTCCTCTGCAGAACATTCAACAATGGAGGCCTGGGAAAGGGGGCAGGGCTGGAAAGGGAGCCAGCGATCGACTACACATTCACTCCATAAGACGCACAGACATTTCCCCTTACTTTTTAGGAGGAAAAAAGTGCGTCTTAAGGAGCAAAAAATACGGTACATGGAAGGCTGGATTTTACACTCACATACCCCTCTCAATCTTCCATTCAGACAAGCAGCTGCCACAGGATGTCAAGAACAAGATAGCGAATATTCAGAAGATATTTGAGTAGTCAAATAAAATAGTGAGCGAGCATCAGCATTCTCACTTGAGAGACCAAATCTGGCATATAATAAACACCGTATGATTGGCTTCATTAAAAAACAAAACCTGGTTCCATTTGATGGTGTCTCTACACCATAGCTATAACTTACGTGTCTCTCCAAACTACATTTGGGCAGTTGACGTGCTAGCATGAGGACTTACCATGTGTTCTACCCAATCCACATTGCTTACAGATACAGGGCGGGTCCTCCACCTCAAGAGATAGTAGACTTGTTCACATAATACACTGAACCCAGGTACAAGTTGTTTCTACACATGTACAAGTGATTGCGCGAAAGAATGTGCACTTATTTGTTCATACAACTCGGTCATTGTGCGCACATGCACCCAAATTCTACACTTGTTGAACATTACCTGTGAATAACTGTACAAGCGTGCAGCTCAACTATTTGTGTATACACGTGTAAAAAGCAAAAGATTTATACGATCTGAAGAGAAACCAGAGCATGTCTACACATGTGGACAGGTTGTACACTCATTCAATGTAACATGTGAACATCCCTAGTCTTTCAATCCTTTGACTAGAAAGTTACCTTTGGAAAGACAGTTTTCTCTGCATGTCTCCATAGTGAAATCTGTATGTGCAGAGGGGGAAGTGCTTCTCAAAACTCACACAGTAAACCAGTGCCTAGGAACTGCAAACAACCCAGGTTTCTCCTTGTGTCTTCACCACCCCTTTCCAAGCATGCATCTCCCCTCTCTAGGTTACAATGTTCACTGCAAAGAAATGAGAATGTATCTTTCTCATACCATGTCAAGTGGTCCTAATGGGTCTCATATACAATGTCCTAGATTCTGTGTTTGTGAGAGCTTAGCTCCAGTCTAAAACTCGTGAAATTCTACCTATATAATAAATATTGTTTCATTGTGTCTGTGGTTTTGTGATAAAGTAAAGGTAAAGGGACCCCTGACCGTTAGGTCCAGTCATGGCCAACTCTGGGGTTGTGGAGCTCATCTCACTTTATTGGGCAAGGGAGCCGGCGTACAGCTTCCAGGTCATGTGGCCAGCATCACTTCGTCCTCCCCCCCCCAAAAAAAAATCAAAGGAGGAAGAAACATCTGTAAAATGAATCAGAGGGGAACAGAGAGATTTTCATTCAAACCATCCAGATAAACCTGCTCAGTTTTCAGGAGAAAACTTGTTACTTGCATACTTCTGTAAATTTCTCTCTGACCTCCAAGTAGCAGCCTTGAATGTTCGTTATAAGCCACTAAATGAATCACAAGCAATTCCCCACCTTTGTTATTCACAGTGAGCAAGAGAAAGTACAGCTAAATAATAGAACACGAGATTATCTGTTTATGCTCAAATACTCAAACAAGTTTGGACCTCTGTTTCCTAAGCAGTTCTGACAATAACATGGTCAAAGGTCTTCTAGAGGTATTGGCAGAAAGGCACTCTAACAGTGAGCCCAGGCTAACCTACATTTATTAAAAAGAAGAAGAACAAGAGACTAAAACTGGAGTGGGAATTGTAGAAGTACAGAGATGTTAGCTAAATGTAAACTAAGCTGCAATATTATATGTCTGTGGAATTGACTCGTGGCAAATTCACATTAGTCAAGGCATCACAGACCAAAGTTGGCCCATGGCTGATGTATCTATTGAAGAATGCTATCCCCACCATCGTCAGAGGTAGGCTGGGACCATGGGTAACCCTGAAGTCTGTGCTCTTCACTCCAAAATTGAGGAAATCAACGGCCTTGGCCAGTTGTGGCTGGTAGCCATTGGGTCTGGTAGGGTGGAATGCAGGGAGGTCAACAGTAGGTTGCGCCAGAGCCTAGCTTTGAACCCATCCTCCTACTTGCTGAGTTAAACGAGGACGACACTGAGATTTAGTAGGAAGAGAAAGCTGAGCTGGATACAAGCACTGCCACCTGCTGGACTGGATGGAAGTCAGACAAAAGGTAGTGGGTACTAAGAGCAGACTGAAATTGGTGGGGCCATGCCCCATTTGCCTAAATGGGCTACCCTCTACTGCAGGGATCAGCAAACTTTTTCAGCAGGGGGCCAGCCCACTGTCCCTCAGACCTTGTGGAGGGCGGGACTATATTTTGAAGAAGAAGAAAATGAATGGATTCCTATGCCCCACAAATAACCCAGAGATGCATTTTAAATAAAAGGACACATTCTACTCATGTAAAAACACGCTGATTCCCAGACCGGCTGGATTTAGAAGGTGATTTGGCCAGATCCCTTATGGGACGCGGGTGGCGCTGTGGGTTAAAGCCTCAGCGCCTAGGACTTGCCGATCGAAAGGTCGGCGGTTCGAATCCCCCGGCGGGGTGCGCTCCCGTCGTTCGGTCCCAGCGCCTGCCAACCTAGCAGTTCGAAAGCACCTTCAGGTGCAAGTAGATAAATAGGGACCGCTTACCAGCGGGAAGGTAAACGGCGTTCCGTGTGCTGTGCTGGCTCGCCAGATGCAGCTTGTCACGCTGGCCACGTGACCCAGAAGTGTCTTCGGACAGCGCTGGCCCCTGGCCTCTTAAGTGAGATGGGCGCACAACCCCAGAGTCTGTCAAGACTGGCCCGTACGGGCAGGGGTACCTTTACCTTTTACCTTGGCCAGATCCTGCCAGTTTGCCTACCCATGTTCTACTGGTTGCAGCTGGAGCTGCAAAGTGGGTAAAAGGTACTGCTGTTTTGAATGGGTGGAGGACAATGTCCAGACTCCTAATTTCCCATTCCTGACTAATCCACAGTCAGGCAATCATGGGGGTTTGTGTTGCTTACTCCTGATCCTTTCGATGCTTAAAGAGGGCACCGAAACTGGAGCGCATAGTTCTGCGAGGGCGAGATCCTACCCTCAAAAACGAAAAACAAAGTGCCTGGTTCAAAACATAGAATCATAGAATCGTTGAGTTAGAAGGGACCCCAAGACTCCAGCCCCTTGCAATGCACATCACATCCCTGTGTTGTTTTCATCATTAGGATTGAGTGCACATTGTGTCTACAGTGACAGTAAGGTCCCCTCCAGTGTGCCAGTGAGCCAGTGTGGTATAGTGGTTAGGAGCGATAGACTCGTAATCTGGGGTACTGGGTTCACATCTCCGCTCCTCCACATGCAGCTGCTGGGTGACCTTGGGCCAGTCACACTTCTCTGAAGTCTCTCAGCCCCACTCACCTCACCAAGTGTTTGTTGTGGGGGAGGAAGGGAAAGGAGAATGTTAGCCTCTTTGAGACTCCTTTGGGTAGTGATAAAGCGGGATATCAAATCCAAACTCTTCTTCTTCTCCAAACTACACCCCAATGTTGATACTGCTTACTTTCTCCCATAGAAGAGAATGGGCCACAGTGAGAACTGGCACAACCCTAACTACATCAGCTGAGGTCACAAGAAGAGAAGACTCCCCAATAAGACCAAAAGACCACCTCCCCAGCATCCTATCCTCACAGTGGCCAAGCAGATGTCTACACGAAGCTCAAAAGGACACTTTTCCATTTGTGAACCCCAGCAAACAGCATTCAGCCTCTGATGAGCAGGCTGTTAGTTAGTTCTGTGCTGCTCAATAATTCCAGGCAAATCAAGCCTGAACGATGCTTTCCCATTCTTAACACTTTGCCTAGGAGCATCTCTGTTCCATTATGATTTAATGGAAACATTTTTCTCAGCTCTTGCAAAAAAAAAGAAGAAGCCAGCTCTTTGCAAAACACAAATGAAGAAAAATGCCCAATGGCTTTCTAATGCCCGTGCAACACCACAGAGTATTAATGAACAGATCCATTACCCGGAAAAGTTGTTCCTAGACCTTGTCAAAGCAGAACTCCAAGAGACATTAAGAGGGGCAGTGGAAGTGAAATATCTGCAGACATATGGCAGGAGCTTTTGACATTGAATTTGACCAAGAAGCAAATTTCAGGAACCTGAGCATAAATGACTGCACACCAGTTCCAGGAAATGACCTGACAGATGGCCAGTTTCTACAGCCACCAGAATCAGATGGAACAATTTCTCCTGGACTGTACTACTTCAGATTGCAGAGGAGGAATCAATGTTAAAATTCCATGTCCCACACATGGAAAAACAGCACATATAAGTTTGCCTGGGTTTTTCCCCTGGTTTGTTTCTTTTCTAGGCAAGGTGTGTACATGCACAGGCCTACGTATGTATTTCCATGTCAGTACATTCAAACAAACAGATTTCCACTTGCTGTCTAAAATAGCACCACCCAGGCAAAGTTTTAACACTGGATTGTCAGGGGTTTAGTATTATTTTAAATGTATCTTTTGTCCATAGGTTTTAACTGTTTGTACAGTGGTACCTTGGGTTACATACGCTTCAGGTTACTTATGCTTCAGGTTACAGACTCCGCTAACCCAGAAATAGTACCTCGGGTTAAGAAATTTGCTTCCAGATGAGAACAGAAATCGTGTGGTGGCAGCGCAGCAGCAGCGGGAGACGCCATTAGCTAAAGTGGTGCTTCAGGTTAAGAACAGTTTCAGGTTAAGAATGGACCTCTGGAACGAATTAAATACGTAACCAGAGGTACCACTGTACCGGTAATTATCTCACCTTGAGATGGTGGTTTTGAAAGCAAATTAATAAATTCTAATTCTAGTGGTGATGATTATGAGATCCTTGGAAGACAAAGGTGGTATAGAAATGTAATAATAAAATAAAATCTATATATTGCTTTTCATCCAAGGATCGCAGGGGAGCTTACGGTATAAAAACACAAAAATAAATATCGTAAACATGCAGTGGCATCTATAAAATATCTTCTTTTTTGCAATGTAACAAACTTTATTAATAGTCTTACAATACATTACATATATAGTGCATCTCATAGAATAAATTGAAATTTTGATCATATACATGCCTATATAAAATATAAGGACATTCCATATCCCTTAAGTCAGGCTATTGTATTCTCTCCCACATCTCCCTGTAGATACAAAGACATGCTAGGTTAAGGCCATTACTCTAATATCATTCTTCTCCTCTCATACCTTCTTTTTTCATTTCCGTCTTTGCCACTACTTCTACATATCTCCTCTAGCAATTTCCTTAAGGACACCAATCTCACATGGCTCAATGGCAACTGTAGGGACTTGGTTCCAGAATCACAAGAATACTGTTCCCCTGAAGGACCAGGTGAGCAGCCTGGGAGTCATTTTGGACTCATAGCTGTCCTTGGAGGCACAGGTTAATTCTGTGTCCAGGGCAGCTGTTCACCAGCTCCATCCAGGCTGAGACCCTATCTGCTCACAGACTGTCTCACCAGAGTGATGCATGCTCTAGTTATCTCCCGCTTGAACTACTGCAATGCGTTCTACGTGGGGCTACCTTTGAAGGTGACTCGGAAACTGCAATTAATCCAGAATGCGGCAGCTAGACTGGTGACTGGGAGTGGCCACCGAGACCATATAACACTGGTCCTGAAATATCTTCATTGGCTCCCAGTATGTTTCCGAGCACAATTCAAAGTGTTGGTGCTGACCTTTAAAGCCCTAAACGGCCTCGGTCCTGAAGGAGCATCTCCACCCCCATCGTTCTGCCCGGACACTGAGGTCCAGCGCCGAGGGCCTTCTGGCGGTTCCCTCACTGCGAGAAGTGAGGTTACAGGGAACCAGGCAGAGACCTTCTCAGTAGTGGTGCCTGCCCTGCGGAACGCCCTCCCTTCAGATGTGAAGGAAATAAGCAGCTATCTTCTCTTTAAAAGACATCTGAAGGCAGCCCTGTTTAGGGAAGTTTTTATTATTTATTGCTGTATTGTTTTTAACACTTGATTGGGAGCCGCCCAGAGTGGCTGAGGAAACCCAGCCAGATGGGTGGGGTATATATAAATTATTGTTGTTGTTGTTGTTGTTGTTGTTGTTGTTGTTGTTATTACCCTCAGAGAGGTTCGCAACAGGATCAGGCCAAGTCTCTAGTCAAGCATCTTATCCTAGCAGTGCCCAGCCCAATGCCTCTGGGATGCCCACAAACCAAGACCAGACTTCCACAGCAGTCTCCCTACTTATGACTCTGCCCATGGAGCTAGGTCATAGCCATCTTGGCTAGTTGCCATTGGCAGGCTTATCCTCCAGGAAATCAAGCTACAATGTCAGAGCTATCAGGTCTAGAACTGAAACAAGGAGAAGGAGAAATCGTAATGATTGTGCGCAGAGTGTATTCCCACCCCCCTGAATAACTGCTGCCTTCTCCACCACACTTAGAATTATAAAATGGAGGAAGGATGCAACTTTGGCTTCCATTTCATTCTGTGAGATTAAGTGTCGGAGTTGGGGACTGTGGGAAATAACAAATGTATAAATTCCAGGCTCCTACTTTCTGAACCAATTATAATTTCATATATGACAATCATATTCCTCTTTTTCAACCAGGACTCCTAATCTTTTTAGCTGAGTTTTGTGTGAAACTCAGTCCTCCCTTGATCAATTTTGTACTCTTTCTCTGCAATTTTTCAGGCTTGACTATATCTCTTTTTTTTCCCCATTGCGCAGCCAAGAACTGTGCTTTAAGTGAAATTGTTGGCAGAAATTAAATGAAATGGGAGGATGAGCTGGAGCTGAGAGCAGAGCCTTCGCACAGTAATTGGTTTGTGTTGTAAGAGCTAAAAAGTATTAAAACATACTCTGTGTGCTACCCAGGTTCATCATGTTAACAGAGGGTTTGGTGATGTACGTTCAATGCTTTTGTTGAGCAATACGTTACAACAATGTGGCCTCTGAGAAGATCAAGCTAAGCAAAACTTTGGATAGGTCTGCTTTTGAACATTAGATCATTTGCCACTAGCCAATTCTTCTACCAGAAAAACATGGATTTTGCCGCTGGAGTTTTTCATTCATGACTTGTGTTAGCAATTGGCATCCAACTTTGCACTCCCAAAATGCAGCACAAATATGAACTGAATGCCTCCCGCAGTTTGGTCAAACTCATGTTAGTAGCTTCAAGAACACTGTCCAACCATCTCATTCTCTGTCTGCCCCTTCTCCCTGTGCCCTCAATCTTTCCCAGCATCAGGGTCTTTTCCAGGGTCCCTTACAACTCTACAATTCTATGAAATAAAATACTTCTTCATGCAGCACATAATGAAACTATGGAAATCACTCCCTCAGGAGGCAGTGGTGGCCACCAAGTTGGATGGTTTTAAGAGCATATTAGACAAATTCATAGAGGAGAGGATTATTGACAACTGCTAGCCAAGATGACTATGATCTACCTTCACAGTTTGAGCCAGTGATGCTTCCAAATGCCAGTTACTGTAAACCACAGGCGGGGAGCGTTCTGCTCCCTGGTTTCCCACAGGAACCTTGTTGGTCACTGTGAGAACAGGATGCTTGACTACATAGGCAACTGACCTGATCCAGCAGGCTATTTTTGTGTTCTTATGTTCAGTGCTGGGACGTGGGTGACACTGTGGGTTAAACCACAGAGCCTAGGACTTGCTGATCAGAAGGTCAGTGGTTTGAATCCCCGTGACGGGGTGAGCTCCCGTTGCTTGGTCCCTGCTCCTGCCAACCTAGCAGTTCAAAAGCACGTCAAAGTGCAAGTAGATAAATAGGTACCGCTCTGGTGGGAAGGCAAACCGTGTTTCTGTGCGCTGCTCTGCTTCGCCAGAAGCGGCTTAGTCCTGCTGGCCACATGACCTGGAAGCTGTACGCCGGCTCCCTCGGCCAATAAAGCGAGATGAGCGCTGCAACCCCAGAGTCGGCCACGACTGGACCTAATAGTCAGGGGTCCTTTTACCTTTATGTTCAGTGCTTTTATGGCTCCCCCAGTGTTCTTTCAGAGACCACAGGATCCCTCAGTCTGAACTGAGAACTGTCAGACTGTTGGGGAAATGTGAAACCCTGTGAACAGCTAAATTCCAGTCTAGGTCTAGGAGATGCAGATCTGGTCAACATGAATAAGGGTTTACAAATATTAAATTCCCCGACCATGCCTACTTTTTGCCAGCACAGCAGCTCATTAGATCAGGCCACAAATCAAGTCTAAAGCAACTGTGTGTGTTTGACCATCTGTTAAATAAATGAAATACAGGCTGTAAGGAAAGCGCTATCATATAAATATGCATTATTAAATCCATATATATTTCCCCCTTTATCTTTTAATCACACTTTGCTAGATCTTGGCCCTCTTGAGATGAGAGGAAGAATCCTGATGTTTATGCACACCAGTCATTGATATTTGTGTAATCTTTTCTCGCCAAACTCTCAACTTGTCAGGCATGCTGTAGAATGATCTCCATTATGATTAAGACTCTGCAGTGACATTCTCTGAATAGTCAAATCAAGGCATAAAGGGAAGGGAAGGAGTCTGCTGATGAACACATGAATACTTCAAATGAGGGGATCCATGACATGAGATAATTTCATTCATCTCTGATGTGGGGAGTGGGGAATTGATATGCTTACTAAAAAAAATATTTAAAAAACCTACAATACGGGAATCATCATGATTTCATGTATTTGCATAACAGGAATAGAAGGAAATTCTGATCGGCATTTTTGTTGCTTAATCTGACCTAATTTGTGCAAAATTAAAAAATAAACAATAATAAACAGTCTTGTCTGTTTCATTTCAGTATTAAAATGTTCCTCCTAAAAGCTGAAAATGCATATTACAGAGGTTAATTTTGCAAGGTCTTCTAATGAATGGCTGCAATCTCCATATACTGCAACAAAGCTTAATTCTCATTAAAATGCTGACATCATGAAAGCTGCAAAGTTGCATAGAAAAGAGCTTTAAGAATTTGTGTGGGCTATATTCAACAAACAAGATTAACTTAACTGGATTTTAAGCATAAAAACAAAAGTAATCGCAACTCAGCCGGGGGTTTCCGTTTCTTTGTTTGGCCTTAAATATTAATGTGCATTGAAGAATGTAGAAAATCAACAGACATATTTCCTCTGGCCGGTCTGAACCTAATGATCTGCTTTATTTTCTGGTTGTTCTGAGACTGCAGAAAGAAGGGGGAAATGACACCCTGACCCCATTCATCAGCATAAGTCGGGCAGAGAGCCACAAAACACTATGCAAGCAAACAGATAGCAAGGAAAGATCAACCTAGCCCAAACTGGATATAAATGCCTACATGCAACCATAATAGGGTTGCCACACATCTGGAATTTCCTGGGCATATCCGGAATACTGTAGTTCAGCAGTTTTCAACCAGTGTGACGTGGCACCCTGGGGTGACTTGAATGATAGTCAGGGGTGCCATGGACAACACTGTCCTCTGTCCCTCCTTCCTTCCTTCCTCTGATGCCCTCTCACATCTCTGCCTCGAATGAATGAACTTTATTACGGTCTCAGACCAGGATTAAAAAGCATATAGATAAAATAGCAGTTAGGATTTTTTTAACCGATAATTGTTAGAGCAAATGAGGACAAGGAAACAGGCATAGGATAAAACATCTGGATAAAATACAAGATTAAACACGGATAATGGATGGATAAAAAACTGATAATTAAAACAGATAAGAACTAAAAAGAAACAAGGACATGCAGTTACAACTGTAAGAGCAAAAGAACTAAAAGACTCACAGTTAAAACAACTATAAGTGGCTGCAGAGTAGAAGCCTCTTAAATAGAGGACATCTAAAGGCTTGCACAACTGTTTGTTGCAGTGGCCCTGGCTACAAGCTCTGGAAGGCAAATGGTGCCTCTAGGGCTGGCCAGGAGGTGCTGGTTGCCAGGAGCTGAGGCAGCCTTGGAGTAAGCAAGCAAGCAAGCAAGCAAGCAGGCGAGGGAGCCCAGCCAGCCAGTCCACCAGCTCTTGCTGTTGATAATGGACAGACAAGTCTCAGGCCCCTGTGGGGCAGTGCAAAGGAGGCCCCTCTCTTTGGTGCAGAGGGGCAGTTCAGAGACCAAGGGCAGAAGCAGTGGCTGCCCAGAGGACTCCTGAGGAGAAGGGAGAGGAGAGGAGGCTGAGGGAACACTCCACAAGGGAGGGTCTTGAAAAAGGGGGAAGAGGTTGCCAGCAAGGGGAGACATAACTAGGCTCCTGAGCCCCTCAAGGTTACCACAGAAAGAATGTAGCTGGTCAAGAGAGTTGCCGACTTAAAAAGGTTGAAAACCTCTATTGTAGTTGGTTGCAGTGTCCGGGCGAAAATTGTCAAGAATTCTGGGAAAATCCAGACATATGGCAACGCATGTTGGCAGTGTTGTTTACGCCAAGTTTCCATAAAAACAGCTCAAAAACGTTATGTGGTTTTGCCAAAAAATTCGCTGCTTGAAATATGGCAACTCTACATAAGATTCCCCTTGTAACTGCACATAGTAAGAAGATAAGAATAGCCTGCTGGATCATGCCAATACCTCATCTAGTCCAGGATCCTGTTGTCACAATGGCCAACCAGATCCCCAAGGGGAAGTCCATAAGCTGGACTCAAGCACCAGAGCCCTCTCTCCTCCTGTGGTTTCCATCAACCAGCATTCAGAATCTCTGCTGCCTCCAACTGTAGAGGTAGAACATAGTCATCATGGCTGGTAGCCATTGACAGCCCTCTCCTCCATGAATTTGTCTACTTGCTTTTGAAAGCCATTCAAGTCAGTGGCAATCACTGCCTCCCAGAGAAGCAAGTTCCTTAGTTTGACCCTGTGCTATGTGAAAAAGGGCATTCGAGGAACTTCAGTAATAGTTGCAAGGCAGATAGAAGAATAAAGATCTATTAAGATAAAGTTTAATAATGATAAAAGTGTGTACTGGCAATAAGTTATATGAAATTGAAATATGGAATAGAGGGGAGGCTGGGTCTTTAGTGTTAAGACCAATTTATGTCTTATTGTTTGTTAAGAAAATTCAGTATCTATTGTTATTCCTGTGTGTAATTTGGTATTTCTGTTTTCTCTTTTTTTCTTTTCTTGCTGTATCAAAAAAAAATCAAAAGAGAGAGAGAGAAACAGTGATGCCGTATAACACTAAAAGTACAAATGCAAAAGTAAAAGAAAAGAAAAAGAAAAGGGGCTTTCTTTTAGCTGTCCTAAGTCTTCCAACATTCAGCTTCATTGGAGATTCATAAGTTCTATCTACTTTCTCCAAGCCGTGCATATATATATATTTTAAAAACTTCTATCATGTTCCCTTTTCCTCACTTTTTCTCTAAGCTAAAAAGTCCCAAACGCTGCAAGCTTTCATTATATGAAAGTCATTCCATCCTCATTTGGTGGCCCTTTCCTGAGTCTTTTCCAAATCTGTAATATTTGGAAGCCTCCTGATCTGTTTCCAGTGCATTCAGTATCATTCAGTTTGCTTCGTTATTCAGGTCCAAATCTGATCTTTAAAATCTGAAGCTCTGTTTCACCCCCATTAACTATAATGGTGAATCTACAAATATCCCTCTCCCCGCCATTTTCACTGAAGCAGATAAAATTTATGGGCCCTCAGAGTGGACTAACCTGCCAAAATCCAAGCAAATCCATCCATGGGTTTTCATGTAGGTTTTGTGGGGGTTAGTCTCTAACCTTTTATTTGCTGCTACAATAACATGTAAGTTGCAGGTATTGCTCACCTGTCCTGTAGGGATGAAACCAGCCAAAATTCATGGAGATAGGTCTTCCACAAGCACAGACTTTAACATTTTGGAGTGGGGAAAGAGAAATCATGTTCCCTCTCTTCTTTTTTGTTGTTGAAGGAAATCAGTTTGAGAACTTGTAACTTGAGGGAGGTGTCCCTTGGTAAGAAACCCACCAATGTTTAGAGAAACAAATCCGAAGGGTATTCTGCTGGGTGATTTTACCTTCTTCTTTGGAGGAAAAAAATAGGCCTGGAAAAGTTGCAGTTCTTATTCACCACCACCCCTCCAGAAATCCCTCAATGGAGAAGAGAGCTGTGATTTGTAGTTAGAAAAACTGAAGATTGGGAAAGAAGCAGGCCAATCAATAGTCTAACTCAACCACAAACAGTCTGCTCTTATAGTCGAAACTCAGTGGAGTCAGGATTGATGAAACTTGTAGTTCAGGAAACCAATGGTTTCAAGATTCTAACTAAACATTAGGAATAACTTTCTGGTGGTAAGAACTGCTCAACAGTGGGATGGACTCCTTCAGAAGGAGGTTTCTAAACAGAGGCTGGATGGCCATCTGTCAGGGATTCTTTAGTTATGATTCCTGCACTGGAGGTAGATGGACTAGAAGGACCTCCATGGGGTACTTTCCAACTCTTCAAATCTTCAATTCTATGAAAATCTTGATCTGCCCATCAAAACCAAAGATCCTCTCCCCTCTCGCCCACCTTCCTTATTGAACTCTAGACATTTTCCCAGTCAGTTTGGTTTTATTCCTCAGGAAATGGGATGGGTAGGTTGTACATTTAACTTCTGGGGGGAAATCACAGCCGCAGAATGACTCAGAAGCTTAGGGGGTTCCTGGTCAGCCTTAAGGCACCTTGTTAATGGTCTGATCTGACTCAGGAATGTGAGATCATGGCCTGAATCATCCTGATTTGCCTCCTTATTCAGACCACACACAAAGCCATTGCACACTCCCAAAATATAACATCTCCTTTGTCTGCCTTTCCCTTCCACAGTGTGGTTTGTCTTTCTTTAGCCTAAAGGCAAGGCATCATTCTTCTTTCTTTCTTTCTTTCTTAGTTCATGCAATCTACTTTGGCAGACAATAACTAGATCCTAAGCTGATCCACCAGCTGGCCTGATCTGAGCCTCTCTGCTGCCCCACCCTGGAGCTTGCTCAGCAAAATATATATGACACCCTGGCTCCACCCTCTACTTCCACTGTGGCTTGGATGAGCAGTTGAATGAGCTTGGATGAGCAGTTAAAACTCTGCTGCTCCTCAGCTGGAACTTAGGATTGATCTCTACGTCAGGTTTAGAGAAGATCCTTTGAAATCATTGGGACTTAGTCATGACTAAGTCTCTTTGGTCTCCATGGGTCTGCTCTAAGCATGACTGAATCTAACCCAATATTACATGAACTTGGGAGATTCACCACTATTACAGGTGGTGGTGGTTTTTACGAACATAAGACAGGTCCTGCTGGATGAGGTCCAAGTCCCATCAGGTCCAACGTTCTGTTCTCACAGTAGCCAGCCAGAAGCCTATAGGAAGCCCTCACCACTTGTGTTTTTCAGCAACTGGTACTGCTTCTGACCACCGGAGCATAATGACTAGTAGCCATTGATAGCCAAAGCCTTCATGACTCTGTATAGACAAATTTCAAAGAGGGTTTTGAAGGTTATCAGATCCAATTTCCTCCAACAGCTAAAACTCCATCTTTAAAGGCACTACGTATTTCATTAACAGATTCTGGAGACAAATCAAGAAGGGAAAGCTAGATAGATAGCTACCAGCATTATTGCCTTTGGCTTGTTTGTGAGCATCTTGGAGGCGTATTTGGGAGACAATGATGGATTAGATGGGACTTAAACCATCTAGTGACAACTTTTAAAAACAACAACAATACACTAAGGCAGCAATGGCAGCCTACGGTTCTCCATATAATCTTTTTTCTTTTCTTTTTTTAATATTTTTTATTAAGGATTTTCTTGTTGGTTCTCCATATAATCTTGAATCCTGCTCCCATCATTAGTCCCAATCAGCATGGCTGGTGGTCAGCAATGATGGGAGTTAGAGCAGAATATCTGGAAGGTGACAGGTTCCCTGTCCCTACAGGAAGGCTTAGATTCCTTGCATGAGTGAATGGCCTATCAGAGCACTGATTCAACTATCAAATCCACTCCTGTTACATAATACTTTTCAGAGTAGTCAGTTTACAGATTCCTTAACCGTCAGTTCATGCAATGATTTGCATCACACGATTTGTTCACACTTAATTGCTATAGATGACTGTCAGCTGGATGTGAAAACAGACCGTCTTGAAAATCTTTAAGGAGATAATGAGAGTTCTACCTGGTCCTTTTCCCACATGCAAGTTGGCCAGAGTGACTTAAAGGTAAAGGGGCCCCTGACCATTAGGTCCAGTCGTGACCGACTCTGGGGTTGCGGTGCTCATCTCGCTTTATTGGCCAAGGGAGCCGGCGTACAGCTTCCGGGTCATGTGGCCAGCATGACTAAGCTGCTTATGGCGAACCAGAGCAGCGCACGGAAAGGCCGTTTACCTTCCCGCCGGAGTGGTACCTATTTATCTACTTGCACTTTGACGTGCTTTCGAACTGCTAGGTTGGCAGGAGCAGGGACCAAGCAACAGGAGCTCACCCCATCATGGGGATTTGAACCACCGACCTTTTGATCGGCAAGTCCTAGGCTCTGTGGTTTAACCCACAGCACCACCCGTCCCCCCAGAGTGACTTAGTCTCTTGCAAATTCTTAAAAATAGCATCCTGGCTGCTTGCCTGAGTACCTGGAACCACATTCATTCATGGCAAAAAAAAGCCAAAGTATACAGATGAGGGTGCGAGCCCAGATTCACCAACTGAATTGAACAGGACCGTGCCACACACCTGGTTAGATACTCCTCTTTGTAATCAGGTGTTCCTGCAGGTTACTTTAGCTACGACTGCACTCCTTGAAGCCTCTAGGGGGAACCCTATAATCATTGTTCATCCCCCTGGGATAACTGTAGTTCATACACAAGCACACAGTCTTTGATGCTTCACCAGAAGAGAGGTCGTGAACTATAAATAACTCCCCTTCTTTTATTTTAGAACAGTTTGCAAAGGGAAATATTTATTCCCTTGGAAATGCAAGATAAAGTAGCTCAGCCTTAACAGGAAAATTCATGGATTGTTGTTGTTTTTTTTCATAATTAATTAACCTGCGAAGAGAAAGCACTTTGATCTGTTTGATGAGACAGTTTACACCTAATATTTGGCACAGCCAGCACTAGGAAGGCACTCACTTGGGGAAATGTAAATGTGAGTCAACAGTTCATGCTAAATTCGCTGGAGAAGGGAGGTAGTGCTTGATGCAATCTTCAGTCTCCAGATTCTCCCATTTCATAGACCCCTCTAGTATTCCAAAAACAGCACCTAAAGGAGCTGTGCCCAAAAGTTACACATAAACAAGCCAGGTCCTCTCCGCCTTCTGGAATTGCAAATATACGTTGTAGTAATTCACCTACATTTATTTATTCATTGCATTTATATCCCACCATTTTCTCCAAGGAGCTCAAGGTGGCATGTCTACTTAGTTCTTCCCCTCCTCGTTTAATGCCCACAACAGCTCTGTGAGGTGGCTTAAGCCAAGAGTGAGTGATTGGCCCAACATCACCCAGCGAGCTCCACAGATGAGTGGGAATTTTCAACCCTGGTCTCCCAGGTCCTAGTCAGACACCCTAACCACTACATCGCACCCCCATGAGGTTGTATTGGGAAGGGCTATAGTTCAATAACAAATTGCTTAGCTTGCAAAAGATCCCGGTTTCAGTCCTTGGCATCTCCAAGAAAGGCAGGTATGAAACTCTGGAGATCTGCTACTAGTCAGTTTGGGCAATGATGAGCTAGGTGGACCAGTGGTCTGAATCTGTATAAAGCAGCTTGCTATGTTCCTCTATCCATGATCAGACCGTGATAAAGTTACATTTCTCCTTGCAAGCATGGACAGACACACACTTACACAGTGTTGAGGACTGATCAGAACTGCCTGCAATTGCAGATGTGCTTTTGTGTGAAGTAGTAGACACTAAAGTCAATTGGTTAATTTTCATGTTCAATTCTCAAGCTCACTTTCACCAAACAATGAAGCCAATTGCACAAAAGTCAAAAGTGTTCCTCTGCTGCAAGGGAGTTTTGAAAGAAAAAGGACTACTAAACCCTCTCTTGGGCTCATTTGCATTCATTTGCATACATATGCATTCATTTATGCATATGTAAATAATACTTGTTGTTCAACTGTTGCCAGCCTGACTGTTGCCCCTCCCCCAAACACAAAGCACGTGAAATTGTGTGATCCTCTTTTAAAGTTGCCTACTAAGAAAAACTGGGTGGAATGGAGAAATGGCCAAACTTGTCACATGGTTTTAAAGAGCAGGATCGTTATGTGCCTGAACGAGAAAGGCCAAATCACTGTATGCAGGTTCCATGAAAAAATCAGGCACCCTGGGGCTGTTTTTAGTGTACGTGACTATAAATACACCAGATATCGGCTTTATTCCTGGCTGACATTAACTGTTCATTTTAATGAGTAAAATGAGGGGGGATATCTTAACAGAGCTAGATATTTTAATCTATAATTTGCTCCATCCTCTTGGTTTATTAGATTATACACTTGAGGAAGAACTGACTGTTCTTTTACTTGCTGTCCTTTTTGGCAACCAGATCTATACCTAGCAGAGCGTGGGTGGGGAAACTCCTCCAAATTCTCTTGTGCATGCAAGGCGAATCCAAAGGAAATGTATATCTGTGATTGTACTTCCAGACATCCAAGAGCAGGAGGATTCAGGGGTAATGAATCACTGAAATGAAGGAAGGAAGGAAGCCAGAATTGTGGAGGCCAGAAGAACGGATAATTTTTTTTATTTATTTTTTTTGAGAGAACATTACTGAGAAGGAACACCACAGAACAGACTTGCAAAGCTTTCCAGAGCCAATAGCTCACTTTTCTTAGGACAACAGTATCAGGAAACCACCGACTGTGTGTGTGATGCTCCATCTTATGTCAATTGTAAGGCACTGTGGCACTGCCAGACAAACTTTGGAGCCCAGTGTGGGTTACTTTTAGTCTGAACTGCCAGGAGACAGCTAGCTGCGTGGAGATGATAACTGCAGACACTGCACACTCTAGAACCCTCCATATTGAGCGTCAGGAACTAACAGTAGCAGCAGAGAAAACATGTTCCCCTCTTTATTTTCAACTTTCTTGTGCACATGAAACTAACAACAATTACCTTCAATTTCTGCTTAACCCTCAAGAAAGAAGGGCATTTTCGCTGGCCAGGTTTGATTCAAATCCATCAAACCTCCTTTGGGGAAGGTTCTCAGGCAGGGTGGGAGGAGAAAGAACTTGCCCATGTGAAGACCACCTGGTGGAAACCCTCACACATATGGTTCTTAACTGTAAACTATATGCTGATCTCCATCAGCAATTTCTAGATCAACTCTGCATCCCCAAATGGAAACTAGAGTTGGAGGTCATACATTTTCTATTACTGGGGAATGATCAGGAGCTCACCAGTATCTCTATTTGGTTTTTTGTCGTAGAAATACACTGCAGACGCCTGATCTCCCTGGAGACCTAGAGATGTGACGATAGACTGCTCTGCCTCCTTTCTTTTAGCAAACATTTTGTGCCACTAGGGAAGTGGTAATTCTGTATTGATTTGCTTTGGATGTTTGGATGTGATGCCAACAAAAGGTTTGATGATGATGCGGACATTTGGTCTTGAAAGGAGTAAGAAACAAGATTTGGAGTACCCCATAGGCTCCACTTTTAAGTATGGAGGTCTGGCTGGAAGAAACATGGATCCTGTTGGGCCGGAGCCTCTCCGAGATTTGGTGTTCAGTATTAAGGACTATCAAAAAGACCGGCAGAGAGGAACTGAGAGAGAATTAAGAGCCTCGGACGTGAGATCTCAAGGCTGATAGTAGATTGAGACTGATGGACACTTGTTGGGGACTGAAACCGGGAAAGGGGGGTGGAGTTTGGGAATCCAAAGGGGATATAATTATAATTTGTTCTGTTTTTATTTTGTTTTGTTATTGGTATGAAAATTGGGAAATTCATGAAAGGGAATATTGGTCGATCTTAGAAAAATGTTTTAAGAATGAGTATTGATGTATAAGTATTGATGTTTAAGTTTGGATAAGGTAAAACTGGTTTTTAAAATGAATTAAATTAAATGAAAATAAGGTTAGCAAAAATAAATTGAGGAAATGGACTAAAGAGAAGAAGTAAAATAAAAAGATGTTATAATAAATTATTAAGTTAAGGTTGAGAAATAAGCAATAAGGATTTGCTGAGCTAACAATTTAAATGGGAATACAAGAAGGGGAGGTGTGAGGAGGTCTGAGAAATAAGGTAAAAGAAAATAGGCAATTGAAATTTTATGTGTTTTTATTTTAGTATGTTTGTAATTTTTTGTTTTTTTGTTTTTGTTTTATTATTGAAAATGCTAATAAACATTTAATAATAATAAAAAGGTTTGATGATGATGATAGAATCCTCCTAGGTGGGAGTGAACTAACCACAGTAAAAATCCCTGCATTTCAGGGGGTTGGACTAGATGACCCATGCGTCCCTTCCCATTCTACAATCCAATGATTCTATAAGAACACAAGAAGCTGCTTTCTACTGAGGGGGACCACTGGTCTGACTGTCTCAGTGTCGTCTACATTGACTGGGGTTTCAGTTGGGAGACGTTCCCAGCTGTACCTGGAATGGAAGTGAGGCTGTTCATTCCAGGTGGGAAGTATCTAATTCCAAGCTACAGGCTCATGGTAATGAAAGAGGAAACAAAGAAAACAGCAGTCCAAGGCCCATTCACAAAACGTTTCTGTATGCCTGAAGACTGCAGAAGATCTTGCTCACAATGCAGTCAGAAGTAGCTATACATCACCCTTCCCTGTGCTTTATCTCTTGTTTAATGCAAGAAGTATACAGAGCATGCACTTGTAAATGCAGAGAGCTTTCTCTGTAATGGAAAATTGGCTTTCTTAGCCTTAGGAACCTAAGAAGCCACCCACCTTTGAATCAGACCACTGGTCCATCTAATTCAGTATTCCTTACACTGATTGGCAGTGGGTCTCCAGGGCTTAAGGCAGGGGTTTCTACCAGCCCTACTTGGAGATGCTGGGGGTTGAACCTGTGGCCTTCTGCATGCAAAGCAGATGTTCTGCCACTGAGCTACTTTCCCAGCCACCTTTCACTTCCATCTCTAAGCTCTGCTGCTTTGCAATCTGAGCAGCTGGTCTCCAGGGGAAGATACACAGCTTCTGTTCATTTCTGCCTGACTGCCTCCTCTATCTGACCTCCTGCCTGCTCCTCAGCTTGCCCCAGGCCTATCAACATCTGAACCAGCCTTCTAATAACCAATACAGACACACGTGTACTGTACAATGTGGCTCAAAGACAGGTATGTGCACCTCTCTCACTATTTCAGAACTATTCTGCCAGTTCAGAGGTCTAAGACATGCTTTTAAATCAAACCTGCATCATAGGGGGGTGTTCAACAAAATATTTGTCCTAGTGCAAGGATTAGCACAAGCACAATTGGATTTTCCTTTTCTCCTCCCCCAATACGATCTCAAATGCACTCTTGGAAGTTAGGAGAGGTGGAGAACATGCCATTGCACAGAGAAATTATTGTGCTGATAGACCATTAATCTTAGTGCTACACTGAATACAACCCACAGGTGTCTCTCTCTCACACACACACATACACAGAGAGAGAGGAGAGAGAGAGAGAGAGAGAGAGAGAGAGAGAGAGAGAGAGAGAGAGAGAGAGAGAGAGAGAGAGAGAGAGAGAGAGAGATATCCCACTTCTCTTGTCTCACTGTTTTTCGCTCACCCACTTTTTCTTCCTCTGGGCATATCTGCACTGCAAACTTACTAGCTTATTGCAGATGGTAGTTCTTTGGGGGGGGGGGAGAGTAGCAATTTCTAGCAGAAAATCCTTCTTGTCTGAATCAAATTACCATTCCTAGGTTTGGGGCAGGGGAGCAAGGAGCCATGCCAGTTAAACTAGTACTGAACCAATATAAATTTATATTAATTATATAAATTTTGTATCTTTCACTCTTCTTCCCCACCATTTTCTACTTTTCTCTCTCTTTTTTTTAAAAAAAGTAAACATTACCAGTGCTTCTGTTTCAATTCGCATAAGGTCCGTTCAGTTTAATGGTTAGCCAAAGAGGTTTTAAAGATGGCTTTAGATCTGGCCAGCACTCACAGCAAACTACTGACTCGCTGGTCTACACTAGGAAGAATGGCTGAGGAGCTGAGGAAAGCACTCATTCTTACACTGCTATATTCAGGATCTCTCAATATTCAATTGGCATGATTTTTTGACATCAAATGCAAACTACAAGTGTTTCAAATATCAGGAATGCCATCCAAATCCATGGGTGTTGTCTGAAAATTCTTCAAAACAAAGTTCAGTACACTTAAAATATTTTTCTCACATGTATTACGCACCCCTCTGCAGTTTTGTTTTAATCTCAGTGTTAGTCCCCAATTACTGAGGAACAGGATATTCTGCAATTTATCACATTTCTGCAGAATTTCCATTGCCTTGCCACAAAGTACAGAAGGGTTAGGAACTTCTGCTGATAATGGCGATTCACCCCCCCCCCTTCAAGATATATTTACTATTCAGTTGCCTAGTTAAGTAAGTTGCACGCTGCTAAATATTCCAGCATAAATTTCTCAGCAGTTTTCACATGCCGCCATAAAATAAACAATACAAAACTATAAAATACAAAATCAACGTTCAAAACCAAACCATACTAATAATTCCACAGTTTAGTAAAGCAACCAATAAATGTCACAAAACAATGTGCACGAGTAAAATAAATAAGAACCGCAAAATCAGATCATATACGAAACATCAAAATACAAAATACAACATCGAAACGCAACATAATGATAGTATCATCTGGAAAATGTCATAAATATCACACAAAAGCACGTAGCATAACAATACAATCAGTAAAATCATTCATGTACACCAGGAGTGAGGAATTTTTGGGTTTCCATATGTTTGCTAGATTACAACTCCCATTCTCTATGACTATTGGCTTGCTGGCTGGAGCTGATGGGAGCTGTAGTTCGACAACAAAGGTTTCCCAGCCCTGAAATACACATTCACAATACACAAAGCCAATCAGATTACACCACCTCTACTTAACACTATCATTCAACTATCACATCACTCGGCCACATCACTCCATCCATTTAATTCCTGCTTCAACAAAACACTCAACATTCAATTAACTAATCATTGTGTACTGAAAAAGGAGTACTCTGAATAAGAAAAATCCAAGAACAGCATTGGAAGGGGAGGTCATTTCCTCCTGATCTCTCACCTGGGGCAATAGAAAACCCTCTCTCCATCTCCCACCTAAGGAGATTAAACACTTTCCCACCAACAAGACTCTCGCCCCATGGTGAATCAGGTGAAGTCCCAGATAATCAATTTTTTAAAAAAAAAATCTCCCTTAAAAAACAATAATGTCCCAAGAACAACAAATCGAAAGGACAGGGGACTCTCTCATTCTCATGATGACCCTGAAGGAGCAACCCAAAATGGCTAACTACTCTGAATTTGTGGTCTCAATCAATCCCCTATGAGAGTGTCTGCTCTTCTGTTGATAATTTCTTCACACATTTCTTACTACCCATTATCAACCCTGAGCTCTCCGTGGTGCTGAATACTGAGAAGGCGCTGCAACTAGCAAGGGAATAACAGCACTCTTACAAGCTAGATGGAGGAAGCTAAAACCAGCGCTACAAGCTGCCAAATGACTTTGCTGATAGCACCAGTGGGAAATGTTCATGCAAGGGCAGGTCAACAGCAGCAAATTCTGAGCATGATGTTCAGACCACCTAGGGGTAAACAAATTGAGCCCCATTTATGGATCCGCTTAAACGGCTGTTTTTGTTCACCAAAAGCTAATTGACCCAATTTTCCCAACACTAAAAAAATTAAAGTGATGGGGTTATCTGTACACTCTTCCCATTGCCCTGATTATACATAAAGCCACTACCTCCTCACCACCACCATTCAAACCTGCACAAGTTAGAATTCCTTGGCAACTACAAAGCATGAAATGCAATTGTGAATCCTTGTTTTGGAAAGCAGTATCACCCTATTGTGTTATTTTTATCACCTGGGTTTCTTGGACGGGGTTTTCAGATAACTGGTGGTTATATTTGCACCTGAGTCTGAAACACGATTTTTCAGAAAGCCACCAACTCTCCGCTCAGACACTTATAAAGGTGTGTGGGATGAGCTTTGTTTATTAAAGCTCATCCCACACACCTTTATAAGTCATTGACACTTGCATTATTTTTAATTAAGCAAGACAGAAGCACAATGACAGGAGGCAGCTGCCAGCCTATTCTTGCCTGCTTCCTACAAACCCCAAACATCACCCTTTATAGGTTGCCCAGAGTGAGAGTTTGGGTTGCAACATTTTTGAGTATCCATCGGAAGAGCCTCCTGGATCAATGGCCCATCAAGTCCTGTTCTCACAGCGGCCAACCAGATCCTAAAGTTGCTTAATACTAATTAGTGTGAGACACTGAACTGGTATAGAGAAAAGCCTACTTGGGTGGGAGACAGGGGCAGAGTAGTTATGTTGCCTTTTTATGATACTGTATTGCCCTGGGTCAGGGGTAGCCTGACCTCCTCCTCCCCCTCTCTCCTCTATCTAATAGGCACAAAAATCAGAATGAGAGGGGTTGAGTCCCGCTGCAGGAGCTCCTAGACTTGGGCTTTCAATTCATCCAGAGGAGAGGGGGAGAGAGATTAACTGGCCTTAAGTGTATAGCCCTAAAATTATCAGAAGTACATCAAGGATATAGATGTCCCTGGACATCCCCCAGAAATTGCTAAACTACAACTCCCATAAGCCCTAGCTGCTATGGGCAATAGTCAGAGATTATGGGAGTTGTAGTTCAGCAACATCTGAAAGGCACCATGTGTCCCTATTTTCCAGGAACGTCCCTGATTTAGAGAAGCCATCTCTATTTCTGATCTGATCCTGGAGTGTCCCACTTTTTCTTAGGACGTTCCTGTTTTCATTGGAGAAGTATTGGAGGGTATCTGACCCCTGAGCCATCTGAAGGTAATTCTGTATAGGGAAGCTTTTAAAAATGTTTATTATCGTTTTATATCTGTTGGAAGCTTCCCAGAGTGCCTGGGCAACCCAGTAAGATGTTTGAGGTATAAACAGTTAAATTACCATTATGGAATGGGACGTCCCTATTTTCATTGGAGAAATGTTGGAGGGTATGCGCGCGCGCACACACACACACACACACACCAGCTCCTGCTCCTGCTCCCATTTGCAAAATGGGGGCGGGGGGCACACAATACTGATCTACCTACCAGGCTTTGCTGTAGGAGACTTTACAACCAGACATGTCTGTGAAGTGTGCTCTATGCACTCTGAAAAGCATATCTAAAAATAATGTTAAGTGTATTTATGATCCTGTGAAGCAAAATGCACGTATCACTAGGCATAGAAATCACTTTGGGGAAACGGGGGAGGGGGGAGAGAGATTAACTGGCCTTAAGTGTATAGCCCTACAATTATCAGAAGTACATCAAGGATATAGATGTCCCTGGAGCTCATTTGGAGAGTACAAGGTGCTGCAACGAGGGTGGTTCTCTTTCTCTGACTCCCTCTCTTTCAGAAAAAGGAAGAGGAGAAGGAGGGTGGAGAAACCAGACAGGATTTCAGCTGAACCTGTTTAGTAAATTATCTATTATCTCCCTTGGTGGCACAGGCAAGTAATCCCTCTTGCTTTAATGAGCAATTTTATGGCTACTAATAACATTTGTAGCTAAGATAATGAGAAGGATAATCAAATCCCATGCTTCAGGGCATATGCCAATAACCACAGGGTAAGTTAGGGAAGAAATCGCCACCATCGTTGAGTGGAACTTAGGTGTCCTGCAGAGAAGCTCTGCTACCTTTGAAGTACAGCATGTGTTAGACATCTGGATGAATTGAAAGCCCAAGTCTAGGAGCTCCTGCAGCGGGACTCAACCCCTCTCATTCTGATTTTTGTGCCTATTACATATTCCCTTTGGATCTTGACTTCCTGGGATCTGAACCCACTCCAAGAACTGGCACAGAAACACCCCCAAATCAGCACTGTGTCCACAGAATTGTAGAGTTGGAAGGGACCCCACTGGTCATGCAGGTCAACCCTTGGCAATGTGGGAATCACAACTAAAGAAACCCTGTCAGATGGTCATCTGTTTAAAAATCTCCAATGAAGGAGAGTTCACTACCTTCTGAGCTAGTCCATTCCACTGTCAAATAGTTCTTACCATCAGAAAGCCATCTCTAAGGTTTAATCAGAATCTCCTTTCTTGTAAGACCATCTTAGCTGTGAGTCTTGGGGGACCTGCTCCTTGCCTTGCAGGCCTTTTCCACCTGGCCTGGGAGGGCGGGTCCATGACTGACTCCAACTACAAAGGCTGAAGCTGCTAAAGAGCCCAGGAGCCATGTTGACTGTGAGTCTTTCCCTCTGGAACAGGAGAAAACAAGTCCTTCAGATCTTTGAATATAGCTATCATGCCACCTCTCAGTCTTCTCTTCTCCAGGCTAAACATACCCAGCTCCCTCAACCTTTCCTCATAAGGATTAGTTTCCCTAGACAACCCAAATATGCCATCAAAAGGAGCCAGAACTAATAATGACTTCTATGGAACTGATAGCAGCATCCTCCATGAATTTTTCTCACCCTCCTTTATGTAAGGATGTGCATAGATGCTAGGAGATAATACGTTTATTATCCTTCCTTCCTCAAGTTTGTGAGTTCAGCAGAGTGCCACCTCTTTGCAGCTTAAAAGGGAAGCTTAGAAAGGCTAGTTTTCCTTTTAGCTTAAGTAATCCAGGATGCTTCAAGGAGGAAAGGATTCTACTGGTAATTCCCCTCTTTTCTCCCCTTTAAACAATAACCACACAAACAGTCTTGTAAAAGGTAAAAATAACATTTACAGTGGACCTTTTGGATATGAATTAAATTCGTTCCGGGGGTCCGTCTGCAACCTGAAAAGTGCGTGGGCAGAGGCGTCTCTTCTGCACACACACATGGCACGATTAAGCGCTTCTGCGCATGTTTGTGTGGCAAAACCCAGAAGTATACACTTCCGGGTTTGCCGTGTTCGTAACCTGAAACTTGCGTATCCAGAGCGGTACGTAACTAGAGGGTCCACTGAACTCACTCAGAGCTTCTGTTGCAGAATATAAAATACAGTAGCTATAGTTCAGGTGAGCTTAAAATGGTGATTCAGTTACACAGACCTACTTATGTCTAGTTTAAAATGGTGCCTGAGCAATGGAGCTCAGACATGCAGATTGTTCTTACATTTCTGCCTTGGTGAAGAGATGAAAAAGAAAAGAGTGAAAAGTGGCCAAAGAGCAAAGACGAAGTGCCCAGAGGCAGCCAGGTGAGGAGATGGTATACAATCTCCCTGTCAGGGCACAGTGGTAGTGTCTCTTGGAATTCTTTCTAGAAAACATACAGGAAAACTCTTATGAGCTTCAGCTCCTACCATGTGCCCATCTAGCAAACATTCATTGTTGCTTTGATTGCATTGCAAATATCTCACACTTTAAAGCTATCCATGTTGGTGGCCATTACTGCCAGGATTCTTGCTTTCTGCAGGAGGCATTTGATAGAGGCAGGAGAGGGTGAGACTAGAGGAACCCTGGCTGCCATTTCTCTCTGTACTGGAGAATTCAAAGGCTCTGTTGGGGTTGCTACCTGCTGCTTTCCCTGCAGCCAAACAAGAAAATATTCCACAGGTGAAGCTTTTCCAGATAACTCGCAGGGAAAAACTTCAGCTGGTGTGCCAGACTGCTGTTAATAAGAAAGGTGGCTATCAGGTTGCAACCTGATAACTCTCTTAGCTAGTTTCCCATTGTGATGCCAAAATGCCTGGGAGCTCTACAGCTTTTCATGCAAGCCCAGGCCACTGAGTAATTCAGGGTTGCAATGAACCTGGCTTCTATCCCTGCGTCTTTCCTATCCAGACACCTGGGTGATCTGTGCTGGAGAGATCTTGCCAGCAGCACTCAGAATGAGGAATGGCTTGATCTTAAGGCAGGCCACAAGTGAGAGTCGAAAGGCTCGCTGAAAGAGCAATTCCAGCAACAGCAGCTCCTGCAACAGCAGGGTATTCCTTTTATTTGTATGAAACCAAAACATATGTCTGTGTCTGTAGGGCAAAAAGAGGCAAATGAGCTGCATTGGCAGCAGCTGAACAAAAACCAAATACCTTTTAAAAACAACCACCACCGAACCAGCTTGATTTCTAATCAGATATGCTTTAGTTCATCTTCTCTGCAAATGGATGCAAACCTCCCCAAGGCCTAGTTCGTGATCTAGAAGCTCATTCTTGAAGGCTGCAGCATGCACTGAGGACTTGCATGTATCAATGATCCATTACACATCAATATAAACAACACGAGCCCCCTCTTTCGCAAGGCCTTTCCAGACAAAAGTCTTTTTGAACCTGGCTACTATGATCCTTTTTACAGGAGATGCTGGAGCTTGAACCCGATACCTCCCCTGTGCAAAGCAGATGTTTTGCCACTGAATTCTGGCTCCTCCGTCTGCTATTCCATGGTGCTTCAGATTCTAGCCATATATTTCTTGCCCCAGACAAAACTTCAGTAAGCTGAGGGGCTGGTATATTGCCCAGTTTGTTATGATTCTTGTAGGGTTTGTTTTATTGCTAGGTGAGCCAACATAGGCTCAGAACTCGAGTGAGTCCACTTTATAATTCTGATTCGCTGGAATAAATCCAAGACCACCAGCAAATCTATTTATGTTAGCAGTACTTTGGCACTGATTAAGTGGCTCTGTGCATGCGGCCTTGCAAGTGTCAGCGTGTGCCCTGTACCAGGAAGCGGTAGTCTGCAAAATAAATTATTGCAGAGCAGACTTGAAAAGCAATTGGGGAAACCCTGAATGTAATGTTAGCCAATTTGGAGAATGAGAGTCTATGCATTGACTACGGAAGGATTAAAAATAAATAAATGGATAGGCTGGGCTTCCAGGAAGAGGAGAGGCATGTAATGAAGAGATGGGGAGCTGAATTCAGGAGCAGATTATATTGCAGCTGTTCCGGAAGTCCCAGTGCAGTTGTGATAAGCAGGATGACAATGCTGGAGACCACCAGAATCAAGGCTGAGCTGAGCTGAGATCAGGAGCCGGACAGCCTACCCAAGAACCTGGTAGTAGGAACTTGGATGTATGGATGATAGGCTGAGGAATGCAGAGCAGGACCTTGAACTGCAGACCAATTAGAAGCAATCTCAGGCAATGGCTGCAAGCGCTTGCCAGCTGATTCCCTATTTCACAGTCCCCATCACTTTTTTATGAACCAAACGGATTATTTTTCCAGTGCAAACTGAGACACAAGGCAAAGGGCTCTCCAGTGCTTCTCCCTTCTGCTCAGCTGATGTGAACAGCTTTGACAGAGTTCTTATACAATACAACTGGGGGTCGGCTCCTGCAAGGGAGAGTGGGAAAGGGAAGGATTTTCCAAACTGTCTATTGAAGTTCACATTGGAGGAGAGGGGATTAAAGAGCCCTTTGCCCATGACTCAGTTTGCAAAGGCCTCGTGATTTGATGACATACATCCTATTTGGCTGGAGAGGTTGCGGCTTCAGCCATTACAGCTGCCGAGGATAGATAGGTGCATAAAACCTTTCATGGAGTAGACAGAAACTTTATCTTCTTCTCTTTTAACACTGAAACTCAGGGCCACCCAAAGAAGCTGAAATTCAGGACAAACAAAATCAAGTACTTTTTCATGCAGTGCTTAGTTAAACTATGCCATTTGCAAGAAGGAGTGATGACCATCAACTTGAATGGCTTTAAAAGAAGATTAGAAATTTTCATTGGCTACTAGCCATTATGACTATTTTATTTCCCCTGTTGGAGTCTGTATATTTCTGAATACCAGTTGCTGAGAATCACAGGTAGGGAGAGTGCTGTTGTGTTCATATCCTATTCATGAAAAAAGCACACCAAGAACTCAGGCCAATGTAAGTTTCAATAGTGGGAGTGGTCCCTGCTCGCAAATCAATAGTCAATACTAACAAAAACTAATCCATTCAAAAGTATGTATTTTGACAAGGATTACAAACTCAAATAGAGATTACAAACTCTAACAGAGATTATAAACTCAGACTCATAAAGATATGTATAACACAATAATTCGTTACAGAATTAGAAATAAGAGTTTATGAGTAGAGATAAGTTCATGTTAGTCCATCATCAGATTCGACGTGAAGAGTTTCAATCATTGAGCAGAAGTCAGAAGTCAATTAGGGACCAGAGACCAGGACAGGGCCCTGTTTCGATTTATTCACCTTCATCAGCTAATTTTTAAAGGGTTGTGTAAGTTTGAAGACTTTCGGATAAATATATCCTGTTATTGTCTACATTTCTCAGGGATAACAACTACGTGTGGGTAGATCAACGTGTATCTTGAGCTTTTCTGTGCATTTTCCACATGCGTTTCCCAACCAACTGATCCAGCAGGGCTTTCCTGTATGTTCTGTATGTATGTTACTAAACGCAATAGCAATGTTTCGCTTTGACAGTCGAAGGCAGCATACACCAGTAGCTAGGAATCACAAGTGGACAGAGTGCTATTATGTTGAGGTCATGCTTTGCGGGTGGCGCTGTGGGTTAAACCACAGAGCCTAGGACTTGCCGATCAGAAGGTCAGTGGTTTGAATCCCTGCGATGGGGTGAGCTCCCGTTGCTCGGTCCCTGCTCCTGCCAACCTAGCAGTTCGAAAGCACATCAAAGTCAAGTAGATAAATAGGTACCACTCCAGCAGGAAGGTAAACGGCGTTTCCGTGCACTGCTCTGGTTCGCCAAAAGTGGCTTAGTCATGCTGGCCACATGACCCGGAAGCTGTATGCTGGCTCCCTCGGACAACAAAGCGAGATGAGCTCCGCAACCCCAGAGTCGGTCTCGACTGGACCTAATGGTCAGGGGTCCCTTCACCCTTACCTTTATAGGCATCCAGTTGGCCACTGTGAGGACAAGATGCTGGACTTGATTCCCATTGGCTTGATCCAGCAAGGTGGTTCTTTTGTGCCTTGAACCGGGTGAGGAAGACCATAGTCAGGCAGGATGAGCCTCACCCAGCATTTCCCACTTAACTTTGAGCAATTAAAAGATGTCATGCAGATCTCCAGGTTGCACACTGGCAGCATATGGTGTAGACCTGTACAGTGGCAGTCCAACTGAGACCAGATATCTATTGCCAGATATCCACTAATAAATAGCCATGCACAACCAGCCAACAACTGCTTCTGCTATCTTGGAGGCCAACAGATTCCCACTCAGCCCCACTGTTTAACCAACAGGAAGCTGGAAGATCCTGGCATCCAACCATACACCCCACCTAAAAATGCCAGCTTTGAATAAGCCTACACTAGTAGGCTTATTAAAGTATAAAGTAAGGTCATGCCAATGAATACTGCTCTCTGCCTGTTTGTTCATGGCCTCCTGCTGCAGTCTCACTGCTGCTTTGCACCATTTATTTTCTTTCTATCTAGGACACCCCTAGCATGATCCTAGCTAATCAGGGATCACATGGCCAATTAGAAGGCTGGTTTTGTGCTGATGTCACAAGCTGGTTTAGAGGTAGAGCAATGCTTTCTGTTAAAGCTATGGTTTTCCCAGTAGTGATGTATGGAAGTGAGAGCTGGACCATAAAGAAGGCTGATCACCAAAGAATTGATGCTTTTGAATTATGGTGTTGGAGGAGACTCTTGAGAGTCCCATGGACTGCAAGAAGATCAAACATATCCATTCTGAAGGATATCAGCCCTGAGTGCTCACTGGAAGGACAGATCCTGAAGCTGAGGCTCCAATACTTTGGCTACCTCATGAGAAGAGAAGACTCCCTGGAAAAGACCCTGATGTTGGGAAAGATGGAGGGCACAAGGAGAAGGGGACGACAGAGGACGAGATGGTTGGACAGTGTTCTTGAAGGTACCAGCATGAGTCTGTCCAAACTGCGGGAGGCAGTGGAAGACAGGAGTGCCTGGCGTGCTCTGGTCCATGGGGTCATGAAGAGTCGGACACGACTAAACGACTAAACAACAACAACAAAAATGCTTTCTGAATAAGAAACTACCTCCGACCCTTTCTTTATCAGTCCCCCAAAATACTGGAGTACCTTTTAGCATTGACAAAAGTTTGAGAACCTTTTTCTGGGGCTCCAAAGCTTTTGATCTGTATACAAAGAAGTGCCTACTACTGTTTGTAGAACCCCTCAGATCTCCAGGAATGCAGATGAAACTGGAGATCTACAACACCAGCCCTTGTGTTTGGCAGTCTCTCAACAAGCCTGATAACAGAAGCTATCGAGATATCGAGCATCAGAACAACCTGGCCACTATAAGGAAATTCAGCCCTTGGTCTGTTCATTTTCCATCTTTCCATTTTGATTCTCTGGCCCCATATCTGCACAAACTTATTATCCCAAAATACAGACATGATTTTACACTTGCAAGACTGGATGTTTTGCCATCTGCGGTACTTGAGGGTTGATTCCAAAAGATCCCACCTGAGAAATGTCTTTGCCCCTGTGGAGACAGTAGCACCGAAACAGCGGCACACGTCCTCCTGTCTTGCACTCTCTACAAAGATCTGTGGAACAAGATCATCACCCCACTCATACTAACCATCCCAGGGCGCTCAACCACTGCCACAATGTCCTTTCTTCTATCAGATCAAAATGAACAGATAACAGCAAAGGTTGCTAGGTTCATAGCAGGGGCAATCAGAATAAGGGCCACTAACTGACGGCTGATTCAGGACTTTAAATTTTCTTACAGTGGTACCTCAGGTTAAGTACTTAATTCGTTCCAGAGGTCCGTTCTTAACCTGAAACTGTTCTTAACGTGAAGCACCACTTTAGCTAATGGGGCCTCCTCCTGCTGCTATGCCGCTGGAGCGCGATTTCTGTTCTCATCCTGAAGCAAAGTTCTTAATCTGAAGCACTATTTCTGGGCTAGCGGAGTCTGTAACCTGAAGCGTATGTAAAAGCTTCCCTAAACAGGGCTGCCTTCAGATGTCTTCTAAAAATCTGGTAGTTGTTTTTCTCTTTGACATCTGGTGGGAGGGCGTTCCATAGGGCAGGCACCACCACCGAGAAGGCCCTCTGCCTGGTTCCCTGTAACTTGGCTTCTCGCAGCGAGGGAACCGCCAGAAGGCCTATACACCAATAAATACATTTTAGAAAGGGGCAAGATTAGATGTGGACACACAAAGTGTTTGTTTTTAATAAAGACTCCTTTGTGCTCCGCTCAACTCCCACTTTTTCCTCCCCCAGGGTGGCCCCGCCCTCTGCCTGCCATTCAGAGCCAGTGTGTCACACAGGGTTGGGCAACGGCGGCTGCAACCTCTCCTCCTCCTTGCCTGGTCTCCAGCAGTAGCTACGAGCTGCCCAAGGGAGGAGGCCAGAGGCGTTGGCCATGGAGAGGCCATGGAGAGGCAACAGGGTGGTTCCTCACAGCTGCCGCCACCTCTCAAGGACGTCTTGGCTCATCCTCTTCCCCAAGCTTGGCAGCCGCTGCACTGGTGGGGGAAATATTCCAGGATCAAATCAGAAACTGGGAAGGCTTTTGTAATTCTGAGACTGTGCCTGGAAAATCTAGACACTTGGAGGATATAGGCTCCATATCAACCCATCATCTCCATATACTGGGGACTCTGGACTGGAGCCACAGATCCATTAATATTGGGTTTGTGTTGGTCACCCAGCCTTGAGGCCCCAGTAAAGGTAAAGGCACCCCTGACCGTTAGGTCTCGTCACGGACAACTCTGGGGTTGCGGCACTCATCTTGCTTTACTGGCCAAGGGAGCCGGCGTACAGCTTCCGGGTCATGTGGCCAGCATGACTAAGCTGCTTCTGGCAAACCAGAGCAGCGCATGGAAATGCTGCTTACCTTCCCACTGGAGCGGTACCTATTTATCTACTTGCACTTTGACGTGCTTTCGAACTGCTAGGTTGGCAGGAGCAGGGACCAAGCAACGGGAGCTCACCCCGTGCTGGGGATTCGAACCGCCGACCTTCTGATCGGCAAGCCCAAGAGGCTCAGTGGTTTAGACCACAGTGCCACCGGCATTCTGAGGCCCTAGTAGGTGACCATAAAATTTTCTTAACAACTGGCTGTCACCTCCCCACAAGCCCAGGGGCACCCGTCTGCACAATGGAACAGAATTCTTCCGCCTGTCTCAGCAGAGAGTCCTCTAATTTCCCCAATACAAGAACCAACCATGTGGAACAAGGTCAAGCCAAGTGTTAGAAGCAAATTGTTACTCTCAGTTGTTTGCATGCAGCTCTTGGGCATGAAGTTGAAGCTGAAATGTGTCCCTTGCAAAAATGGAATAGGAGAGGGAGAAGGAGGGAGGCAGAAAGAGAGAGAGAGCTCTGTTTCAACTATTTGTTGCCTGGAACTAGATTTATCTCATTTTAACCATAGCAACTGCTCAGTAGTGCAGAAGCTTAAGACGACACATGGTGAGAAAGAGATAATGTGGGGACACTGTCATTTGCAGAAAGGGTCACAGCACTGTGTGCACTCCAACATCAGCTGGAAGCAAGGAGACAGCCCCCAAGAGCAGGAAAACATCCCCTAGCTAGCAGAACCCTGAATCAAACACCAAAGTAAAGTTCAGAAAACAGTGTCTGTCATATGGATCCAGTCCCTGCCATGAATCATCATACTGCTCAACTGCCCCAATTAAATTGGGATGTCCCGTTTTGGGAGGCTGTGCTCTCAAGAGCACAACACCCCAAAACATGCTTTTTGGGTGCTAGGATCTCATGCAGATCACATGACTTGTGTGGGACCATGTCCCGGAAGAAGCACATACTGGTTTTCCATGGCGACATGTTGGAGGGTGACATGATGTACTTAGGGGGCATTGTTGATGGTGAGGGACAGAGGAAGGCAGCAATTAGTGCCTGACTGATGCAACAATATTTGTTTCACTGCTGGCCCCCTTGGCTGGGGGAGGGGGGACACACACAAAGTAGGTCCCAGTGAAGAAGCAAAATACCTTGGACTGGTACCACTATCATCTATAACTGAGGCCGCATCTGCACTGTGCATTTAAGGATGCATCATACCACTTTAAACATTCACAGTTTCCTCCAAAGACTCCTGGGAAGTGTACAGTGGTACCTCTGGTTAAGAACTTAATTTGTTCTGGAGTTCCATTCTTAACCTGAAACTGTTCTTTACCTGAAGCACCACTTTAGCTAATGGGGCCTCCCACTGCCGCCGCGCTGCCGCCGCACAATTTCTGTTCTCATCCTGAAGCAAAGTTCTTAACCCAAGGTACTATTTCTGGGTTAGTGGAGTCTGTAACCTGAAGCGTCTGTAACCCGAGGTACCACTGTAGTTTGTTAAGGGTGCTGAAAGGTGTTAGGAGATTCCCTAGTTCTTTCACAGAGCTATAGTTCACAGACTGGTTTAACAATCAACCCCTCTCCCCAAGGAATTCTGGGAAAGGTAGCTTAGTGTGGGGAATAGGGGTCTGCGAACATTTCTCAGCAGCCTTAACAAACTACAGAAAAAATACAGAAATTGATGCACTGAAAGTCTTTATCCCAAGAAGAAATAGACCCCCTGTGCCAATTTTGGTGATAGGTAAGTGGTCGCCATTTATCACATACTGGAATAAGCAGTGCATGTTTGTGTCATTGAATAGAAATCTGTTTCTGTAAAGGTTAAGCGTGATAATGATTTTTTTACAGAAACAAAAAACGAGGATGAGATGGCAGTATGATAAAGTGGATGTGCAGCACAACGGTGGGGACGTTTTTCAGTCTGAGGACCACAGTCACTTAGAATCATAGAACCTAGAGCTGGAAAGCACCCCAACTCTATTATTACATTTAAAAAAAACAACACTCCATATATTATTTCACCCTTCCTTTGTCTTGTCTTATGACGCTCACTTCAGTACGGCCACTTCAATTCAGGAGGTTGTGGACTCGCCTTCCTTGGAGGTTTTTAAGCAGAGGCTGAGTGGGCATCTGTCATGGATGCTTTCACTGAGATTTCTGCATTGCAGGGGGTTGAACTAGAGGATTCTTGGGGACCCTTCCACTCTACAGTTCTATGGTTCTATGATACTGGGAGATACAGTAAGATATCTTTAAAGAGTCCTTCAAATCCATTTCCTAAGCAAAGGAAGCACCTCCCAGAATCTTGACATTTTTCTTTTCCTAACACTCTCTTTTCCCACCATTACATAAACTTCTATTCATGTCTGGAAGTTTGCCATAAGAAGGTTATGCAACATTAAATTGGCCAAAGGGCTATTGGCTCACTATCCTTTCTCGGGGGTGGGGGTGGGCTGCTTGCTTTGCTGAGATGGTGATGGTGATATTACAGCGAAAAAGGCAAACCTTTGTTAAGAGGAACATATGGTTTTCTCAGTTGATTGGATGAACATAAAGCGGAGGAAAGGCATTTGACTCTGCCCTTTGGCACAGCTCCTAGATGGCTGTGACAAGTGGAAGATGGAAAGCATTTTGTAGAAGAGCCACCTCATTATGGGATTGAAGTGAGCTGATAACATCATACCCTCCAACATTTCTCCAATGAAAATAGGGACATCCTAAGGAAAACTGAGACATTCCAGGATCAAATCAGAAACCAGGATGGCATCTCTAAATCAGGGGCATCCTTGGAAAATAGGGACACTTGGAGGGTCTGTAACATCCAAAGGGATGATGTGAGCTGACTTGCAATCCACTTTCTCTGCATGGGGCAAGGAAGCCAAACAAGGTGATGGTGTACGAAGACAGTAGAATCTTCTTCCTGTGCTTCCAACTTGATCCTGCTCACTCTGTATTTAACACCAGCAAGATTAAATCAAATGAACAAGAAATGTTTGGTGTTATGTTGGAGGAGATGCCAGGAAACTGGGACGTACCTTCACATGTGGTGGGGGTGTAAATATATATGACTTTTTTGGCAAAGGGTGTTTAAGGAGATAATCACTGGGTTAAAGCTGACCAAAAGTCCAGAGGTAGCATTGCTATCAATTTACGATGGGGTGGAAGGTTTGCAGGCTATGGAGGACTTGCTCACAAATTTATTGACAGCTGCGCGAGTTATTATAGCTAGGAAATGGAAGGTGCAAGGTGAATATAAAATGGAAGGATGGAACAAAGAGGTTGCAGGTATAGCTATTAATTATGAATTAACTTGTGTTGTTAAGGTAAGACGGGGAATGTGCAGGAGAAATGATTTTTAGGAGATATGGAAGGTATTTGGAGAATTTGTACTGTTAAAACGGAAACGGGTCAAACCATTGCAAGACGTGTTGAAATTTTGGGAAGTTGGATAGTTATAATGGAATGGTCTTGGGGGTGGGGTGCACATTTTTTATTTTTTTATTTTTTTACTTTGTTAAAATATAATAACAATAATGAAGCTCATGGGGGGGAGAATGCCTCAGCAAGGCCTACAGTGCCTAGCAGCAGTTCTGCAAGGCTTCAGTCTGGGACTTCTCCCCGTCCTACCTTAAGATGCCGGGGAATTAAAATCAATATCTTCTGCATAAAAAAGCAGATACACTGAGCTATGTCCCTGGGCACACTGTGGCCATGAAGCTTTGGTGAAAGATCTGGGTTAGCCCTATGTTTCTGTCATCCATTGGTTGCTTCTGCTGGTTTTGGAATGAGAGAGAAAAGATGGCTTTCTTTTCTTTGCATTCCCCACACGAGCCTCCAGAAATAGCCAGTGTTTACTACAGTTCGGTGGCGTTAAATCAAGTATGGCTATCACCTCTAAAAGCCTGAGAAATGATCGAGTGTTATCCATAGTGGGAACTTGCTCACTTTGAAAGGGGGAGGGAGGGAGGGAGAGAGAGAATACCCAGTTTCCTTGCAGCTATAAATGGATTGCTCTAGACTATATTCCCAAAATACTTCTGATTCCCCGACAGAGGAAGCCAAATCTTGTGGGCATCTATATAAGCCCACAGATGTTGCAATCAGAATACATTATGGAAATAAGAACATTAAGCAAATTGTCTAAATCAGCAGCCCTCGGGAGACCCTGGAGCCAATTTGAACCCCAGTGTGCATCAGGTCTTCAATTTTTTCTCCTCTTCCTTCCTTCCTTTCTTTTTTTTACTGGAAAGGTCTGTGTGAGACGTAAGAGCAACACTTGTGTGCCCATTCATGTTATTTTGGGGTTATGAATGGGAGAATACAATCAATCTCTCTAAAAGCAACCTCATCGAGTTGAGTAGCCTATCAGCTGAAAAATGAAGAAGAAAAAAATCACACACACAAAATAAGAGGGTGGTTTCTACCTTCCTAGTTGTACATATGAGTTTGTAAATTAAAGGGAAAATGTGTTTTGAAAAACTCTTAATGGGTGGGCAATGAAGCAACTCATGAGCAGGATCTGAGCTCAGCCACACTATTCCCTTTTATGATTCCCAACAGCACTTATTCAGAGGCATACTGATTCCACCAGAGGACATGGAACACAACCATCATGGCTAGTTTTAAAGATGCTCAGGTTTTGGGGCGAAGGTCACTACTGCTGTGCAGCACAGCATGAAAAGGTGGAAGGAACAGGGGGGAAATGTGCCCCTTTCCCCTCCCATTCCCCGAAACTCCCTCCACTCCCATGATACTGAGCCTCTTGGGCTTGCTGATCAGAAAGTAGGCAGTTCGAATCTGTGAGATGGGGCGAGCTCCTGTTGAAAGTGGATAGTTAGGTATCCAGTATGAAGGTAAACTGTGTTTCCGTGCATGCTGGTTTCTGTCACGGTGTTCGATTGCACCAGAAAGAGTTTAATCATGCTGGCCACATTACCCGGCTCCTGCCAATCAAGCAGTTCGAAAGCACACCAGTGCAAGTAGATAAATAGGTACCACTGCAGCAGGAAGGTAAACAGTGTTTCCGTGCGCTGCTCTGGTTTCCTTCATGGTGTTCCGTTGCACTAGAAGCAGTTTAGTCATGCTGGCCACATGACCCAGAAAGCTGTTGGTGGACAAACGCCGGCTCCCTTGGCCTGAAAGCAAGATGAGCGCCACAACCCCATAGTCACCTTTGACTGGACTAAACCATCCAAGGGTGTGTTTTCTACATTTTTTACTCAAATAGCTCGCACATGAGTGCTCCAGCTGGAGAATAGCCTTTACCAAGGGTGCCATGGACTTTGAAGAAGCACAAACATAGGATAAAAAAGGATAAATGAGCTAAGAAGAAGGCATATTTGGCAAACCCTCACCATGATCAACTCCCACCCAGAACCCTATGCCCCCACTGTGGAAGGACACGTGGATCCAGAATTGGCCTCCACAGTCACTTATGGACTCACTGTTAAGACCATGTCCATGGAAGACAATTTTACTTGGCTACAAGTGATCGCCAAAGAAGAAGAACTCAAATAGCACCACAAAGGTCTTATTCTACAGTCTCTGGAGCCCTGAAAAGGAACACTTCCCTTAGCAGCTGAGGATAGGCATTCTATTGCACATCAGAAGAATAAGAGGAGGAGGAAAAGGAGTTTCTGTTTATGACTTTAATGTTCAAAGAACTCAATATATGTTTTCTTAGTTATTTTTACAATTGCTCTGGAAGGTATACCACTCTTGTTATCACCTCGCGTTGCATTTGGGTGGGGGTTGTTGAAAGAAGGTGAGAGAGGTTTGCCAGTGTGGTGTAGTGGTTAAGAGCTGTAGACTCATAATCTGGTGAACCGGGTTCACGTCCCCGCTCCTCCACATGCAGCTGCTGGGTGACCTTGGGCTAGTCACACTTCTCTGAAGTCTCTCAGCCTCACTCACCTCACAGAGTGTTTGTTGTTGTGGAGGAAGGGAAAAGGAGATTGTTAGCCACTTTGAGACTTCTTGGGGTAGTGATAAAGCAGGATATCAAATCCAAACTTTTCTTCCTCCTCCTCCTCCTCCTCCTCCTCCTCCTCCTCCTCCTCCTCCTCTTCTTCTTCTTCTTCTTCTTCTTCTTCTTCTTCTTCTTCTTCTTCTGCCACATACCAATTCCATGCCTGAGAAGACATCTTTGGAACTGCAGCCTTCCAGATCACCATCTATACTCTTCACCATTAATCTATATGGGCTCTTGTTGAGTGACTGAGGGTGGGGGGCAGTGGATAATGTATGCAGCCGCTGTAATTTAAGCAATTGCCCCTGCTGAAGCAACCTGCCTGTGTAACATCAGAGGACTTTGCCTGCATTGCACGGCATCACATGGTCTAAGGTTGTTTCAATCAGGGCTGCAGGAGGATCCCAAATCCTGAGGTTTCAGGGCCCAAACCTGAGATCTTAGGGTGAGCCCTGGTGATGTCAGAAAGCAGCCCCTAATAATGTCATGGGGTAAGCCCTGGAGACAGAGGTTAATTGGAGCAGAGAGGGGAAGACTCTCCCCAAATGCCAATGGTGTAAATTGCAGCCAGCTCTGCCAGGCTGAAGCTTGCAAGTGGTGGTGGTGGTGGTGTTAAAGGCTGCCCGCCTTGAGATTCAATACCTCCACTTGCCACCTACAGGGGGTGAGGCAGATGTGAAGGCTTCTGCCAACCCTGATTGCAACACCACATGGGGAAGCCTAACCCACTTTGTGTTCATATCCGATCCCTGGCATCTCCAGTTAAAACAGGGACATGGGACAATTTTCTGCCCAAAGACTTCATTCCCTTCTGGACAATTGCATGCAAGTGTTGGGCAGGCCCAGGGGCAAAAATGAGCAAGGCAACCCATGCAACATTTAGGTTTCTAAGTAGGCAGGTTCCAACACACACACACACACACCTCGCTCTTCCATCCAGGCAGCAAGGAACACATGACAACCAGACAAACACACTCAAGGAGTGTGCAATGCTGGACCAGTGAAGGAAGTGGCTTGGGTAAAGGAGGCTGGGGAGGTTGTGTGGCCTGCGGGGAGTCCTGAGGACCACTTTTGGCCCCCAGATCTGTGACTCTCCACCCCTGGGTTATTAGGACACCAGGTGATAGGAAAGGTCTCTGCCATAGGACCTAGAGAGCCAGTCAGAACAGACAAAACTGGGTGAAGCTGATAACTAATCTGAGTTCACTGTGATCCTGTCCTGGCATGGTCACTAAATCCTGTAAAGGATTTAAAAGCTCAAAAGATGCAGTGAATGAGAAAAGGCTGAAGGAACTCAGTTTAGCTCAAGGAGAGAGAGAGAGAGAGAGAGAGAGAGAGAGAGAGCGAGCGCAATCAACACACATCAAGGACTATCAGCAAAGTTATTTCAGTGGAGCTGGCATAAGCAGAGTTGATATACTTTTGAGCTCCAGACAGCCCATAGGGGGTCCTCATGTTTGTAAGCACCCAGAAACACTGGACTTGCCACTGCTGGAAACAGCATGCTACGCTAAAAGATTTTAATCTAGCCAAGCAACACCATTCTTATGCACTGTTGAACTTTGAATCAGAAAATAGAATCTGAAAACTAGATGAAGGTGAATGAGGTTGACATAGAGAAGGAGGAGACATTTTGCTCAGGTACAGAAATAAACAATCGAATTGTTCTCAATGCTCAGAAATCATTCTCTAAGAAACCTGTACAGTAATAAGTAAATTCCTTTAATCCCCTGCAGAAACTTTTTTGAGCCACCAAGTCATGAAAATTTCATGAGAAGTCACTTCAACGCTCCCAGTGGAACCCAGCGATATATTTTCTGCACAGTGATTGGGTGTGAGGAGGCAGGATTGTATCGCAGCCTGTAGAAAACTTTCTTACCAAAAAATAAAAATTCAAAGAGTATGGCAATTGGGAGTCAGAAAATATCCTCCAAGGAACGGAATAAATATTTTGAGCCTCTGCTAATACTGGAGCTGACAAATTAGCTAGACCTCTCACCTCCCAGAGGGGGGGGAAATCTATCACTGGTTAATGAAGGGAAGGGTGGGCTTCATCGGATGGAATTAACAAAAATTGGCCAAGTGTTATTAGTGCCATGGAGCTGGGAAGCTTCCCAATTCTACCGCCTCTCTTGTCATCATTTGTGAGTAATTAGCAACGACCACTCAGCATTTAGGAGAGCATTTTGTTTCCTTAACAGTGAGCAGCTGCAGCAAGGAACTGACCAGTTCAACTAGTTTAGCACCATTACTTCTTTTGCGTTGGGTCTCCAGAAAGAAAAGTAATCTTTCCAACCTTTCCATTTCACTGGCATGGTTTCTTAACCAAATGCTCCCTAACTGGAGAGCCGGTGTGGTGTAGTGGTTAGAGTGTAGGACTAGGCCAGGAGGCCAGGATTCAAATCCCTACCTGGCCATGAAGCTCACTGGGTGACCTTGGACCGGTCATAGCCTCTCAGCCAAACCTACCTCACAGAATAGAATAGAATAGAATAGAATAGAATAGAATAGAATAGAATAGTAGAATAGAATAAAAAATAGAATAAAAAATAGAATAGAATTTATTATTTATACGCCACCCATCTCAGCGGCTTCCAACAAAGCATTAAAATACAGTAGTCTGTTAAACATTAAAAGCTTCCCTAAAGAGGGCTGCCTTCAGATGTCTTCTAAAAATCTGGTAGTTGTTCTTCTCTTTGACATCTGGTGAGAGGGTGTTTCACAGGGCAGGTGCCACTACCGAGAAGGCCCTCTGTCTGGTTCCCTGTAACTTGGCTTCTCGCAGTGAGGGAGCCGCCAGAAGGTCCTCGGAGCTGGACCTCAGTGTCCGGGCAGAACGATGGGGGTGGAGACGCTCCTTCAGGTATAGTGGACCATGGCTGTTTAGGGCTTTAAAGGTCAGCACCAACACTTTGAATTTTGCTCGGAAATGTACTGGGAGCCAATGTAGGTCTTTCAAGACCGGTGTTATGTGGTCTTGGCAACTGCTCCCAGAGTTGCTGTGAGGTTTAAATGAGGAGGAGGTGGAGTAGGAGGAGAACCTTGGATGCCACCATGAGTTCATTGTAGGAAAAAGATGAGATGGAAATGCGATGGAAAAACCATCTGTTGACAGAAGATGGAATGGGGCCCAAGGCACATGACTGCAGCATCATATGAGAAGTCGTAACTTAGTGATGAAGCAGCAGCTTCCATACAGAAGGTCCCATGGCATCTCCAGTTAAAATAAGGACAGAGAAAACATGTACAGCTCCATGGCTTGCTTCCCTTCTGGACAGCTTTCCACAGTCCACATACATACATACATACATGGATCAAGCCAGAGGCAAAAGAGGCAGAGCCACAAATGTAAAATTGTCGAAATGCAGAGTTGGAAGTGACCCCAAGGGTCATCTAGTCCAACCCCCTGCGATGCAGGAAACTCACTTAAAGCATCCATGACAGATGGCCATCCAGCCGCTGCTTAAAAACCCCCAAGGAAGACATCCCTTAAGATTTGTGAAGATGGCTATCAAATCTCCTCTCATTCTCCTCTTTTCCAGGCTAAACATACCCAGCTCCTTCAACCGTTCCTCATAAGGCTTGGTGTCCAGACCCTTGTTCATCATGGTTGCAAATTTGCATTTGTAGAGTGCACTGTATTCCTCCCTCCCTTCCTCCCTCTCTCTCTCTCTCCCTCTCTCTCTCTCCCTCTCTCTCTCTCCCTCCCCCCCCCCTCTCTCTCTCTCTCTCTCTCTCTCAGAGTTTGAGGACACATTCTAGCCAGCCAAAAGGAGTCAAGACCAGTCAGGGACACAAAGCAAGGTCAGCGAGCGAAGTACGGACAGCATGCCAGACAGGAACTTGTGGCTTAAATCCCAGCTGCACCAGGATGGATCTCGAACCGGCAATTAACTCTCAGTCAAAAACTGCATGTGAGCAGTGAACTCATGAATCCAAATTTCGCAGGTGCTGCTTCTCTGTGGCAAAGCAGCACTGGGAGGGGATTATTTGGATGGGAGAGGAGGCAAAGGGGCTAAAGGACATCTAGGCTTTTCATTGCCCACTTATTTTTATCTTTGCAACTCAGGTGCAGACAGAGAAAGAGCAAATTATGAATGTTGCCAGTTGCCTTATACTGAGTCAGTCCATTGGTCCATCTAACTCAGTAATGCCTGCACTGACTGCCAGCAATTCTTCAAGGTTTCAGGCACCCCTACCCAGACTGGGGGATGAACCTGAGACTTAATGCATGCAAAGGAGTCACTCAGCCACTGACCTACAGCAGTTTCCCAAGTTGGCCAGCCTGAGCCTCAGTTCCGTTCTCTTTAAAAGGTAAAGGTAAAGGACCCCTGACAGTTAAGTCAAGTCACGGATGGCTCTGGGGTTGCGGCGCTCATCTCGCTTTACTGGCCAAGATTTTCCGGGGGTTTTTACTGACAGTTTTTCCAGGTCATGTGGCCAGCATGACTAAGCCACTTCTGGCAAACCAGAGGAGTGCACAGAAACACTATTTACCTTCCCGCCAGAGTGGTACCTATTTATGTACTTGAACTTTGACATGCTTTCAAACTGCTAGGTTGGCAGGAGCTGGGACCGAGCAACGGGAGCTCACCGCATTGCAGGGATTCGAACCACCGACCTTCTGATCAGCAAGCCCTAGGCTCAGTGGTTTAGACCACAGCGCCACCCGCGTCCCTACATTCTCTGTAAATTGGGAGTATTAATGCCTTGCCTCAGGAACTGGTATGAGAGCGAGTGCGGAGCCTCTTCAAACGTTGCACTTGCTTTTCAACATACCCCTCAAAATGCAAACTAAACTCTTCTTTAAAAACATACATGCACTAGTCTGAGTGAAAGAGTGAGGGCATGCTCAGCGAAAAAGCCAATATGTGAAATGCGAAAATACCTTTGAGGGACATGATAATAAGGATTTGGAAGCACCTTTATGTGGTCTTACATCTCTCTCGCTCTCTCTTCCTTCAAATCCCTCCTTGGAAATGATTGATTTATTATTTTATTAAGGTTTATTTATTAAAAACCTTTCTGTACTGCTTTTCCAGCAGTTCCAAGGGGTTTACATTTTAAAATAAATTAATTACAAGCACCTTCAAAAGAAAAAAAGGGGAGAAATCACAACATCAGCACACCACTGCAGATTTAAAGTAGCCACGGAAAGCCCTTTTCCCAGTCAAAAACCAAAATAGAAGAAGTAGTTCCTGCTGCATCTCTTAAAAAATTACAGGGACCTAGCCCTCCTAACCTCTTCATCAAAACAGGGTCACAATTTGTGGTCTGCACTATCTATTTAAAACAGTATTATATCTCTTTAAAGAACTGTGGCTTCCTTGAAAGAACCCTGGGAACTGTAGTTGGGCACTGAGAGTCGTTAGGTGACCACCATTTGCTTTGCAGGGCTACTCTTCCCAGAGTGGTTTAATTCTCAATCCTTCTTCCCTGGGAGCTCTGTGAAGGGAATAAGGTTCTCTTAAAAGCTCTCCATGCCATTTAAAAAAAACTACAGTTCCCACGTTTCTTGGAGCAGGGAGCCATGACTGTTTAAAACAGTATTTTAAATGTATACTGTAGATGGGGCCTCACTGAGGAAACCCAGGTCTGGGCTGGCAGCAAGGATGGAAGAGAGAATACAACCTGCTTATTGGTCCATGCGGAGAACCAACGATGATCCTTAGTGTGTGATGGTCTTGGGAAAGCTGGTGAAGATTCTCTTTCACGAAACCGTCACTCAGTGGTGTAGCGTGGGGGGTGCAGGGGGGCGCAACATCTGGGGGTTAGGGTTAGGGGGCGCAAATCCACGGGTTAGGGGGCGCAAATCCACGGGTTAGGGGGTGCAAATTACTTGCCTTGCCCCGGGTGCTGACAACCCATGCTACGCCACTGCCGTTACTTCACTTCTGGGTCCCCAGGTACAACAGCAAAGGCTCTTAGTGCTGGTCCTCAACTAGTGTGGCTGAGTACACACTATGCATTCAAAGCACACAGTCACTCCCAATAATTCTGAAAACTGTAGTTCATAGAGCTACAGTTCCCAACACCCTTGAACTACAATTCCCATGATTCTTTCGGGGGTTCAGATGTGTACACAGTTGATAGGCTTTAACAGTGTTTGCTCACATTCACTTGCCCCCTCTTCTCTCTTATGCGCCTCTATTCCCTGTCAGATTTGGCACTGTATGTTCCTAGGGGCAGGGACACTGGTTTATGCTGTAGAGCATCATATACACTGACGGGGTTTCTGCAAATAAAAATGATGACTTAGAGTTTCACCTTTTAGAAAGGTGACATACTAAGGATTTCTGAACATAGGCAGCACTTTGGAGTAATTTAAACCAGGCATAGGCACACTCAGCCCTCCAGATGTTTTGGGACTACAACTCCCATCATCCCTAGCTAACAGGACCAGTGGTCAGGGATGACAGGAGTTGTAGTCCCAAAACATCTGGGGGGGTCGAGTTTGCCTGTTCCTGATTTAAATATTTGCCGTTTTCAATGGGGTGCCGGTGTTGAAATATTTTGAACAAACACACCATAATCACTAAACCTCGACCAACTTGCTCAGTGCCAGATGTCAGATTCTGCACCTGGGTAAGCTCACCTCTGGGACACTCTTATTTTCTTGCCTTTGAGAAGAAGCCAATCCAGAAAACACAACCAACTGTTGTATTTATTGACATTATGCAAAATATGGAAATTTCAGATTGCATTTGCTAGTGAAAGCCCACTAGCTGTACCCTACGGAGGCACTTGGTGCTTTCTCATTAATGCATAAAATGTGCTTTTTCTTCCTGAGTTGTACTTAGGTGGTTTCAGAGAGAGAACAAAGTGTGTGCAAAGCGACGTCTTCAAGGTTAGTTTAAAAATAGAAACTTGAAAAAAAAGCCCAGCCGAGCAGCACACTTGATGTCACTGCAGATTATTCTAAAATAACTTTTTTTTATTTTTTAAAAAAGTGTTTTCTCTAAAGGCCTAAAACTACTGAAGTGGAATAAAGAAAACAGAAGCACTTTTTAAAGGTATAAATTAACCACACGTGAGAAATTGTTAATTTGTCCTCATGGGTTGGTAGAACTTGATATTCATTGAAATAAATGGGTCTGAAATTAAGTCAAGGCCAACTTGTCCCATTGATTTCAGCAGGACAGCAGCTTACTGAGACTGCAACCCTCTACATACTTGCCCAGGAATAAGTCCCATTGAACTGAATGGGCCTTACTTCTGAGCAGGCATGCATACAATTGCACTGTTAGCGGATTTTCAGTGATAATGGTCCTATATACCCCAGCTTGAAGAGCACTCAAAACTATCTGGCTTATTTTTTTTAATCGATGCCTACAGGCTGGATGGAGCGGAGAGTGTCTTTGAGCATGTACAGAGTGCTTTTTCTCAGTTCTAAGTAATCACAATAAGAGCACATTGAGACACATTGGCTTAGCCCATGGCTTCCAAGTTGGTTTGAAACTTGGCACCTGTTGTTTCACAAATTAAGCAATGGAGATGTGAGTCACATTTGCGGTATAAGCTAGTCAAAGTTAACATTTACCTCTCCCATTGAAATCAATGGGACAAGAAAGTGTTTGCCTTTGAATAGGTCATGCCCATGGTTAAATTCAGAGTTCTCTTTCCACCAGGCTTCTTCCAATTATTCCTTGTGCTCTTTTAAGAAAGCTTTTGATCTAAGTATCCAATATTTTTAAGTAATATGCAGGGAGGGGATGCAAACATGTATACTGAGAGCATTAAAAAAAAATCTTTTCATCCTTCTGCAACATATTACAAAGTATTTCAATTATATATTCACAATTTTAAATAAATACACAAGTTAAGAGACAGCAGATGTACCGAAACTCATGAAAGGAAGTTGTCATTGCGTCCACCTAAACTAAACTAAACCCATTCAACAAACTATCACGACAGTGTTCAATACAATCATTAAAACATTATAACATTATAAAAGATGGAACTAATTTTTAACACTGGGTCAAATTAATTCTCTAAAAGCCCTTGGAGAATTTTGGAACACAGAAATGAAGAAAACCATCAAATCTAGCATGTTGGGGGCCCCACTTTCTCTAAATTATATAATTTGGTATTTGAATGATTGGTATTATAATTGTATTATAAATTGGTATTGTTATAATGAGGCTATTATTGCACTGTGATTGAAAACTGATAAAAATTTACTATATAGAAAGATAAAAGCACTTGGAGGAGCAGAACAAATTCAACAAGCGGAAAAATATCAGAATTAAAGCACAGGGGTGGGGGTTAATACTCTGCTGTGTTTCCCTCCCTGATTCCCCCCCCCAAAAAAACTCAGCAAAATAAGTCTCAGTTTTGACCCCCAAAAGAAACGTTCTTTTTAAACAAAGTTAGAAAGACATAATCTACAAAATCTCTCCCAGTGTCAGATTGCCTCTCAAGCAAACAATTTACTGCTGTAAACTGCACACCTTCCCCACCTGACAGCTTATAAGAAGGTGGAATGGACATTCTGCTGAAAACTGAGAGCTCCTTCGTGTGTTAATGTTTACACTGGCGGTAATGATAGTGTCTGTCTCAATTAATAACGTTGTTCTGTTCTTCGTGTCCTGTCCAGCAGAACATAGTGCATGCATTATTAACCAACTATTGTGTTCAAGTGACCTGCTAGTGGTGTATGTTGAGAGAACATCTTCATTTTCTCATGACGTGCATCTGAATATACAAATAGGCAAGCAATAGAGTAAGCACAAAATAAAGTCCAGGGTCCAGGAACTATCTCTTGATACCTCATCAGGGCCTGAGGGATTAAATACACTGATTTTTTTTTCATCCTGTCAAGCAATATTTTATTTTATTTTAGGAGAGGAAAACTTTCTTTGGGTGATTCTGCACTTTTCCCAAGAGTATGGTACACTGCTAGAAAAACAACAAAACAGCCGTCTAAAAAGTCATGTTACGTTCAGCACTGGGCAGGTTCTCTGATTCCTACTATTTTGCACATTGGACTGTCTACTCCGCCTTCTAAAATGAGGGGGAGGAGATTGCAAGCAGACAAGAGGAGAGGCACACAGAAAAGGACCTGTTACTACTACTACTGTTGTAAAAGAAAACTTCTGAGGCAAATTGGCCTCTCCCTTCCCAAAGCAAAGGATCAGATGGAAAGATCTGATCCATTAGTTCCCTGAATCATGGCAATCCAAGGCTTGGGTTACAATCCTCAAACCATTATTGTGAAGATTCCTGAGCAGCGCAATCGAACTATTTCAGAGTAAATGGCAATGCCAGTTTACACACCTTGGCTATTTTTTTCTCCCTAGAGTGGAAACAAGCTTCAAAAGAGACTTGCAAGCCAATCCAATATGTTTTCTCAAAAATATGTCCAACTGAGCTCACTGGAACTTGTTCCCAGTTATGTATGCCTGGGATTGCAGCTTCAATTACTTTTTAATCTTAATTTATTGCCATCACCTTCTAAATATCATTGTGCGAAAACTTGCACATCATTTTGTTGCCTCCCTGTCATGAGTTGGGAAGAACTACTAGTGGTGCTAAATTCTGCCTTCAGAAGTTCCCAGTCACTCCACCCAATTCTACTAAGGTTTAATCTGGAATCTGGGGATGGGGGCAGAGAGATAGGGACCTAATGTCCAACAAGTGTGAACTGAAACATTCAAATAAATTAATAGAGTAGGAAAGGGAGAGTCATTCACTCTCCAACTTTTGGAACCAATCCCTACTGCACAGCTTCCTAAACCCATTCTTGTTTTTACCCTGAAAATCCCACAGTTGCCCAGCTCCCCAAATCATCAGTTCACCCACCTCGCAGTAGACATCTTTCCCTGGGTAACCCACTTTCATTTTGCATAACTCCTCAACCTTTGGAGCAGTCTGATCACATTTACTCATGCTTTTACGCACAGATATATTTCATTTTCCGTGTTAGCAGTTCAGCACCGAACAGCACCCAAAGTTTAGGAAGATTCCCTTCCGACGTCCCTCTCCTTGGCATCTCACAGTTTCTCAACTCTTGGCGCCCTCAAACCTTCCACTCGCACCCATCCCGGCATCGCGCGGTGGACTTACCTATGGTGGTGATAACTGTGATGGCAAAGTAGAAAGACCCTGCGAATTTCCACTGGACCCCGGCCCGGTGGGGCTCCAACTGCATGATAATCTCCTCCAGCTGCTGGTAGTCGTCGTTGGTGATGTTGTACTTCCCCTTGAGCCGGGTCTCCTCGGCTTTCAGCTGCTCGTCCTCGCGCATTTCGTGGTCGGACTCCAGGGCATCAAAGACGGCCGCCCCCACCAGCAGGTAAGTGAACGTGCAGATGATCAGGGAGAGGGTCCGCACGTTCTGCCTCTTCATGGCCGCCAGGAAGGGCCCACGGAGGGGACCATGTCCCCCCCTGGCCGCCCGGAGATCCGACAGGGTGCAACAGAGGCAGCCGCCGAGCGAGGCGAGCTGCAAGCGGTGCCTGGCGGGGCTCGGTGGGCTTCCTCGGGGAGGCTGCTGTCCTTGGTGCTGAAAGCGCGGTGGCGGCGGCTGCTCCGGCTGCTGCTGCCGCCGCTGCTGTTCTGGCTGCTGCTGCTCTCCGCCTCGCGGATCGGGCTCCTGTGAGGCGGACAGGCACAGAAGGCTGCTGGAGCGTCTCGACCACGGACCTTGCAGCCGGCAAACTCTGCGCAAGACCTGTCCAAACCAAGCTGTCCCGGCGCGCAGGGCCATCAAGGGCACCTCTTCAGGAAACCAGATCTTGCCCACCCGAGGAGTCGAAAGGAAGCTCAGCCCGAAGACCAGAGGCAGCCCCCCCCCTCCACGCCGCCGCCCACAGTTTTCCCAAACTCCCAAAAACTCCCTCCCCGCCCTCTTAGCAAGGGAAAGCCAAGAGGGAAGTCGAGTCCGTCGGGAAGAGCGGATCGTGCCCGCCCCGCCACCTGTCTCCCCGCAATCGCCCTTCCCCGCTCGGGTTGGAGTTTATTCCGCACTTGTCGAGCCCCGGGGGGAGCGGGCTAAGGACGCGAAGAGGGGTCCCATCAGAGGGGCGGCGGGACAGCGGCACGCCCCTTCCAATCCATGTGCGACTGAGCTGTCCCTCCCGGGAGAGGCCAACTGGTCCCGTCTCCAGATGTGGTGGGTCCAGGTGTGCGCCGGTAGGATGCCGGCACAGCATCAGCCACGGCCCAAGAAGACTTCTTTTTGGGGCGCTGCCTCTTTGGAACGGAGGGAGAACTTCCGGTAAGTGGGGAAGGAAACTGACCAGCTTGCAAGCGCCACGGCGGCTCTCCCCCACCCCCCAAATGATGCAAATTTTCACCAGGCACGCGCACAGGCACACACGAACATGCACACACACACACACACTTCTGCAGGCTGCTGCTTCCTTCGAGCAAAGCCTTCAAGTATGATCAGCAGCAATCTTGAGGCAGATCGTTCCAGGAGTCGCCGCGAGGTTCATACAGAGCGCACACAGCCTTTGCTTTGCAGCCACCAGCGTGGCTGCGGGGAGACGGGGCAGGAGGCGGCGGCGAAGTTCGCGAAATCCAGCTTTCTTTAGGGTCAGTTGCGATTTGGCTGGGGAGGGGTCGCGGGGGGGAGGTCTCTTAATGCAGCCAGCCCCTTTCTGTTACTGTTTCGGAAGGGAGATTGCTTTTGGAGGGGAAGAGGGCGGAGAAGAGCCCACCGTTTGTGGGCAGGGCGATTGTCGCTGGAACAGATAGACGATGCTGAAGGAGAAGATCTGGAAGACCAGCCGGGGTAAGAAGGAGACGGTCTCAGACGTCAGCTTGCGGCTTTGGGGTCTCATAGTCGGACTCAGGGCAGGGGCGCGCTCGCTCGCTTTTCTCCTCCTCCTCTTCTTCTTCCTCCCCCTCCTCCTCGCTGGAGTAAAAGGCAGACAGTCTGGGTCTTCTGTGGAGACAGGTGCGCGCCTGCCTCTGGATCCTTTATCTGAAAGGCTGCCGTTTGCGGGGGGAAGGAGTGGAATGAATGAATAATTGGGGGAGGGGAGGGGGAAGATTGTGTGTGAGAGAGAGAGGCGTGGCCCAAGGATGCAAAGGAATCTCCCGGTCGGGCGTGGGATCGTCTGGGAACCAACTGGTCGCACCCGCCAGTGCGCCACGCTCCTTTGCTCTTTTCGCAGACACTGGGAAGATGGGCTTGCCTGAAGCCGAAGATGAGAGCGCTACAGAAGGCACTTGGTCTTGCCAGTCTCCCTGCCTTAAAGGAGAGAGTTAACAGCCATCAGGATTCAGAAGGGGGAGGAGCACGGAGAGGGAGGGGAGCAGGACCCCTTTTCTTGACACTCTTCCAATCCCAACCCCACTCCCCAGAAAATGAGACTCAAAGTATTGGAGAAATTATGGATCTTGGAGCCTGGGGTGAGGGGGACCTGACTCTGTATTTGTGTATATCTTCGGTTATGGGTCGTATTCTCTTTAAGGCTGTCTCCCCCACGACAAAGCAGCCCCCCGGCGTCCTAACTGCTTGACATCACCGGGAGTGGGAGGGGTGGCGTGCGCGCCTTCCTCCTCCATCACCATCTTCCTTCCTCGCCCAACGCAAAGCCAAGCCGGGCTGGGCTGGGCTTCATCTCATGGGATGTTTCCAGCCCCAGAGAAGAGTTGGCGGTGGGGTTTGTGCGAGCCAGCCGTCGCCGGCGGAGAGTCTCCCACCTCCTTCAACCGCGCGTCTGCCTCAATTGCTCAGCGCCCTTCCCAGCGCTTGCCTCTGAGCGCAGACTGAGAAGCGCCCGCCCGCCCTCTCTCTTCTCATCCACCCACCTTGTCTGGAAAAAACTGGAACTCGTCGGCTGCCGTCTCCCGACCTGCTCTCTTGGTGTCCGCGGTCTCACTCACTCATTCTCTACATCCTCTGGCCCCGCCCACCCAGATGTGGCCCCGCCCATTCTGCTCCTCTTCTTTAAATAAGCTGCGAGCTGGAGGAAGGGGATTTGGAGGGATGGGGAGACAGATGATGTGCAAAAATCCAGGCACCGGGGACTCCCTTCCCTCGCTTTGCCAAGGCGTAGCAGTCTTCTGATCTTTGGGAATGAAGCCGCTGGACAAAGATGTAGCTAAGGTTGCCACCATTTAATTCTGGGACTGCTGCTGTGTCTCTTAGCAGACAGAAACTAAGCAAGGGAAACTTTCCGTGGTCTGGAAACTAAGTAATTGGGGCAGGTTGGAGAGAATGTCACCTGCTTTCTTTTCAAAATTCTGAGCCACCTTTACACATTCTGAGCTTGGATCCAGTCTTGGCCAGTTGCAGTGTGATCATGCAGACCTACCCATGCCTCCTCAGAAGTAAGCCCCTTTTAGCTCAATGGGACTGTGATCCTAGTTCCACTTTCCTGGGACTAAGTCCCATTGAAAATGGGCTGTAGCCAATGGCGTTTCACTCAGACCCACTGAAATAAATGGGTGGAAAACAGTCGTGCTCATGAATTGCAAGAGCTCTGCTCTGAGTAGGGCTAGTATTGGATACCGCCCCATGGGGTGTATGTCTGAGTAGACGTGTATAGGACTGGGTGTTTTGTCCCCCACTGAAAGTAACGGGACTTGTCAATCATGACACTTCTTTCAAAGTTACTTAGGTATAACTGACTTTGTCCGGACCCAACCTTATGTGGGTGTATTGATTGATTGCTTAACAAGCTTCATATCTCTTCTTCTTAGCGCTCTCTCTCTCTCTCTCTCTCTCTCTCTCTCTCCCTCCCTCTCTCTAAACCCGGTGCTAATAATAAGATGTGATCAAAATATAAAGAAAGTCATACTTCAAAATAAGCAGGCAGCAAACCAAAAAGGCACTGCATGCAGCAAAAGTAAAAGAATTCAGCTCTTAATAAAGTGAATGAACAATCCTTAACTGCTGAATGTGGCCAACACCCTTCTGCAAGTGCATGTCTTGTGCAAATACACTTATTGGGAAGTGGAGATAGACTGCAGCTGCAGGGTGTGAAGGCTATACATAGTAAGGACTCTGCAGTCGCGCCATCTGTGAGACAGTCCTCAGGTTGTTAAAGGCAAAAGGACCAGAGCCCAGAAAAAGATAACAACTTGAGTGCATATTCACACATTGCTAAAAGCACCACTGAGCCCATCCCATACTGCACAATTCAAAGTGTTGGTGCTGACCTTTAAAGCTCTAAACCAGGCATCCCCAAACTCGGCCCTCCAGATGTTTTGGGACTACAACTCTGATCATCCCTGGCTAACAGGACCAGTAGTCAGGGATGATGGGAATTGTAGTCCCAAAACATCTGGAGAGCTGAGTTTGGGGGTGCCTGCTGTAAACAGCCTTGGTCCAGTATATCTGAAGGAGCATTTCCCACCACCACCACCACCACCAATCGTTCAGCCCAGACACTGAGGTTCTCCTCCGAGTGTCTTCTGCTGGTTCCCTCACTGTGAGAAGCGAAGTTACAGGGAACCAGGAAGATGGCCTTCTCGGTAGTGGTGCCCTCCCTGTGGAAAACCCTCCCACCAGATGTCAAGAAGATAAACACCTATCTGACTTTTAGAAGACATCTGAAAGCAGCCCTGCTTAGGGAAGTTTTTGATTTTTTATAGTGTTTTTACTATTCTGCTGGGAGCCACCCAGAGTGGCTGGGGAAACCCAGACAAATGGGTGGGGTATAAATGACGCAAGCTAGAAAGCAGATGAGAGCCACATTTTGCAATCAAAGTTCACATTTTTCACATTTTTATTATAATTCACATTTTTATTATAATTATTATTCCATAAAACACTGCCCTTTGTCAAAAGGCTGCAGAGCGGCTTACCACATAGAAACATAATAAACCACATAACACGCCCATATAACATAGGCTAATGCAGAGATTACAGTGCATTTGAATCACAGATGATGCAACTTGCAGCTCAGAGGTGAAAATGAACAAAGGACACAAGGACACAGGCTCACAGCTTAACATCAGTGCAAGTCTCAGTCTTGGGACAAATTATAAACCAAAGTTGCTACATATGTGGAATTATTTCCTCCTAACAGTGACTCGTACAACCAGCCTCCACGGATGAGAGCTTTGGTGTGCAGGGCTCCCATGTCCAAAAGAATGGCCTCCAGGCAGAATCAAACCACATTGGCTCTTGGTTTCAAATAGGCATAGCCACATGGCTATCCACACCCAGATGTTCCCATTATCTCCAGTTCTGCAAGGGAGCATGCTCAGATCAGTGGCCCATGCAGGACTGCAGGGACGACGAATCATCCGGGTTTCCAAAACAAGCCCTTTGTTGCTGTAGAAGTGAAACCGGTCTCAGGAGGTTGGGCAAACACAGTCTTAGAGTCCTGGCTCATTTCAGGGCTTGGGGTCAACAGCAGGCAATAATCCTTTGGCAAGACTCTGGCAGGGCCCAGCAACAAAATCAGCACTCTTGGCTTTCCACAAAAGCAGCACTCTGAGGGCATTGCAAGGAATTAAAAGGATGGCTGAACACTGATCAGAGGGCAATGACTTGCCACTGTGATGTAAGCCACTCTAGGAAATGACTGGCAGAATCCGAGACCAGGCAGAAGAGTCGGTGGAAGAAGATTGGAAGAAATTTAAAGTTTATTTACAGAAACATTGTAAAATTAAGGAATGTTAGAAGGATGTTGGAATGAAGTCATGTGGTTTTAGCAGGAATGTTATAAATTATAGGACAGAAACTGGGAAAGATGGAAAGGATTTGCTGAAATAGCTAACCGAACTAGAATACAAAAAAGGGAGGTGTGAGGAGGTCAAGGAAACAAGCAAATGAAAGATAAGTTATGGGAAGGTCTGTTGTGTGTGTTTTTTTTTAATTGTTTCTATTTTTCTGTTTTTTCTTTTTTTATTGTGATGTGTTGTCTTGTTTTTGTGTAATTTGGTGTTTTCTTTTTTCTTTCTGTAACCTTTAAAACTTTAATAAATATTATTTTAAAAAGTGATGTAAGCCACACTATGTAAGCCAACAGGAGGGGGCTCAGCGGAGGACCCTTTGGTGAGAGAACCCTCCAACTTGCAGCTCTCCCCTGCCCCAGCCTCCTCTGCTCAGCAGTGATTTCTTTCCTAGCTTTCCCTGGCAAATAATGGAGCGCAGGTTTCCCGCCTCTCTATTTTCTCTTTTTATGTATGCGGAGCCTGAAATTTCAAGGTGGCTGTGCAATTATTGCACCGCTTAATAGATGTGTTCGGTAACCCCACTGCTGAGAAGCTGTGGAATGGCACAAAGGCGAAATGCTACTGAGGGGTCTCTCCCCCCCCCCCACCGCCCTTCTCCTTAATTGTAGGAGACGTTTTCCTGGGGTAATGGAGGAGGTACCTCTACACAATTTCTCTCTTTGAGAAATAAAGGCAGTTTGGAAACAAGGCAGACACGTTGCCCTGGGAAATAGAGGTAAATCTCACAGAGAGCTACTGATAATAGACTGAAAGGGGGATCTAGACCACATTCAGGGCCTTAGAGGAGAGGCGTCTTTCTAGAGTGTCAATAGTGCATGGGCGAACTTCTCCAGCTTTGTGTGGCTGACATCGTTGAGGGAGAGTTAGAGAGAGGAGCAACAGCCATTGGGAAGTTACAGGTGTATTCAGCAGGTGATTGCTTTGCTGAGCACAGAGCCTCCATTCATCATCAGATTTCTGCAGCAAGCTGGTGGGGAGGCAAATCCCACGGGAGAGAGCTGCCGTGTCCTCAGCTCAGGAGCATTTTTAGAAGCTCAGAGGTCATTATTGTTTCTAGGCTTATAATTTATACAGTAACCTTTTAATTGCAGCCAGGAAGGGCCAGTTTATAAAGTCAGCACAATTGGGTGACATTCCTGGACCTCTTTTCTTTTCTTTTCTTTTCTTTTCTTTTCCCCCCTCCTGATTTTTATGCATCTGAACAAGTAGGCTCTAGCCTATGAAAGATTACACCACAATAACTGAACCAGTCTTTAAGGTATTGGGGAGTGGGGCAATAGCTTGTGGTGGACCAGATGTGTTGCATCTCCAGATACAGTTGAAAAAAGTCACTGTGAAACTCTTGATACCCATTGTCAGAGATTGTAGAGAATAGTGAGCTAGATAGACCGATGGGTTGACTTCCCCTTGTTTCTAAGGTTTCACATGACTCTTGGATGGTTTTCCCAGACTGCACTGCTTCAAGCTATACAAAGGTGTGGAGCAGGAGTTGCTGGGAGCTAACTGGCCTCAGTGGTTTCCCACTCCTCCTGAGCAACTCATGAACCCGTGAAGTTGCCTTATAACAGGAATGGAGGGCGTGTAGTCTTCCATCTGTAGCTGGTTTCCCATCAGCTCCAGCCAACACGGTCAATGGTCAGGGTTGGTGGAAGTTGTAGTCTAGCAGCATCTTAGAACCAGAGTTTCCCCACTCCTGGCTTGTATCAGCTCAGACCACTGGTCCAACCTAGCCTAGTATTGTTTTCTCAGACAAGAGGTGCAGAGATTGAAACTAGGGTCCTACACAGTTGTATTTGGAATACAGCTACCATCACCCCCAGCCAGCATTGCTGATGGTCAGGGGTGTCGGAGTCATAGTCCAGAACATCTGAAGGGTAATGGGTTGGGAAAGGCTGGTGCAGACAATATTGTGCTACAAGGACCATTGCTCTGATTTGGTATTCCTGCATTCCTGTAAGTCTTCTGCTCTAACTGACCACTGTTGCTCACACCCAGCTTCCTTCAGGATCTTGTTCAGCCTCATCCTTAGAATGAGGCTCCATGCTCCACCCATCTATGCCTCAAGCATCTCTGTCCTTCCATCAAAATCTGATTTATGTCGGCCACTTCTGATTCCCCCATAGAAAAGCAGAGAGTGCAGGGGGGCAGTCAAGGGGGGTTCAAAGAGCCTTTCTATAAATAGATTGCAACACAGAGCAGAGTTGCAGTGCAGATCAATAGCCTGTCTTAAGGAGGGCTCCAAATTACATCTCCAGGGATGGAGGTGCCAAAGAGAATTGATAAATGAGTTGCAAATGCTGCGTGTGTTGTGTGTGTATCTAATTAACAAAGGGTGACTGGGATCAATAGCAACGAAGGAGCAGAGCTAAAAATAGAACTCAGGCCAGGAACTCAACTTGCTGGCAGCAGCCTCGCATGAAAATGTCCCCCTGAAATATTACCTTCCCCCAACACCAGATTTCCTTTTCTTTTCTGCTGGGAGTGGGTGCTGAATGCCAGGAGGAGACACGTCCTGCAAATCATCCCTAGGAGGAAGGAGGATCCTCATCATGCAATAATACGATACCGGCACAGTGTGTTCACTTCCAAAAGGAAAAGGGGGCAGATTGCCTCCTCCTTTGCAGGGAGAAACACACAGAAATCTGACATCTCTCCCTCTTTCTTTGCTCTTTCGGATTACAAAGCTCTCCGCGCGGCTTTCTCTGGAGCAAAATGCATCGATCAATTGATCAGTGTAATTGGTGAAGCCTAAGACTGGTGGCGTGAGCCTCTAGAGTTCTTGGCATGGGCAGGCCAGTATACCAGTAGCAATCCTCCTATCTGCTCTGTTCTCTGTTATTTTGGATAAGAGGACCATCCCAGAGGCCCTAAGAAGTCAAGCCAAGGGCCACATCCCCTCCTCTGCAAGCTTCCAGGGGCCACAGGTGGGCAGAGACAGAGTTAAAAGAGTGCAGAACAACAAATGCAAATGTTACATCCGTATGGGTAGTCTATATAGAATCACAGATCTGTAGAATTGGAAGGGATCCTGAAGTCATCCAGTCCAACTCCCTGCAGGAATCTCATCTAAAGCATCCATGGCAGATGGCCATCCAACCTCTGCTTAAAAACCTCCAAGGATGGAGAGTCCACAGCCTTCCAAGGGAGACTGTTCCACCGTCCAACAGCTCTTATTGTCAGGAAGTTTTTATATATCCACATTATATCCTCCATCCAGCAAACAAGAGGAACTATCAGAGTTCAAGGACACATTCTAGCCGGGCAGAAACAGCAAGGGTACAGAGCAGGGATGCTGAAGGATGTGGCTGAGGAGGGTGTGTGACCTGAGATGAGTCACAAGCACCAGATAGAGAGGTTTGGAGGAACCCATTGGGCAACAGCACCTGAAGTTCTCTACCCCTGCTCTGGAAGCCTCCTAGACCCACTTTCCTCCTTTCCAAAGGCAATGCAAAGTTCAGGGACAAATGCATTTCTCTGCTCTGATAACCACCCAATACAGGATGCATTGCCCTTTGGCTCCCTGGAGTAAGAGGAAGGGTTGGTTTAAACAAACAGTGAACCAGTGGAGAAAATGCTGTTGTTCATTACTGCATTGTGGGTGGGGGGAGAAATAAAGACCCCATAAGTCATTTCCTGATGGGACGCGGGTGGCGCTGTGGGTTAAACCACAGAGCTTAGGACTTGCCAATTAGAATGTTGGCGGTTCAAATCCCCGCGACGAGGTGAGCTCCCGTTGCTCTGTCCCTGCTCCTGCCAACCTAGCAGTTCAAAAGCACGTCAAAGTGCAAGTAGATAAATAGGTACCGCTCCAGCGGGAAGGTAAACAGCATTTCCATATGCTGCTCTGGTTTTGCCAGAAGTGGCTTAGTCATGCTGGCCACATGACCCAGAAGCTGTACGCCAGCTCCCTCGGCCAATAAAGTGAGATGAGCGCCACAACCCCAGAGTTGGGGTCCCTTTACCTTTTAAGTCATTTCCACCTGGATTTGTGCACCAGCAATGCACATTAATTGCACCAGCAACAAGCATTGTGCATAATGATCTCGGGCAACCTTTGGGTCTTAAAATGCTGAGGATCTTCCTGCATCTATTGTAACATCAATTGCCAGTTGGAAAATAATCAGAAAGGGCTGTTGCTCTCATGATTTGCTTGCAAACTTCACAAAAGCTCCTATTATGTCTGTATGTATAAAACAGGAAACAGACACAGAAACTTAAATTATAAGCATATGGAAAGTCCACTGGGAGGGGAGCTTTCTTAATAGGTGTCTGATTATCATCATCATCACCATCTTCATCATTGCATCTATATGCTACCTCTCCTCCAAGGAGATCAAGATGGTGTATGTGGTACCCCACCCCCAAATTGGATCTCCACAAAAATCCCATGAGCTTGGTTAGGCTGAGAGGTGGTGGCTGGTCCACGGTCACCCAGAGAGCTTCATCAGTTGTGTGCAGATTTGAACCCTAGTCTCCAACGCTCTAACCACTACACTGCACTGATCTGTGTGTGTAATACATTGCATGCAAATTTTGCATGACTGCTCTCTCTGTGTTCACCTACAAATTAATCACACCAGTTGTATTCTACCAGGCAAATAAATATTTTTTAAAATTCTGTGTTAAAGGGGTGGGGAAGGAATACCTGCATTCTGCAGGCTAATTCACACATGCTTGCGCATCACTCAGTTTATGCAACAATTGATGACTTGACTGTGAGTGTGTGAACTAACTTCAAGTGCCTCCAAAGGACATGTTTATTCAGCATTTGTTCTGATCTGCTTGCACAAATCAGAACAGAAGTTAAACTATGCCCAGTCTTTATTGAGCATTAAATCTGATCTGTTTGTGGGGCATTGTTATGACACGAAGCATTCCTGCATTCCTGTATTGCAGGATATTGGAATAGATTTCTCTTGGGGTCTTTTTCAACTCTACAATTCTATGATTCTATTATTCATCCTGATTTGCTTGTGACGTGCTTATACCTCTCCCCATTAATAATTTGTTCATCCTACACTTTACAGAGCATTTCCTCATCTATTTCCTAACCACAAAGTTCTGCTGCTTTTTTCTCCAAAATGGATTTTTTTAGTGCTAGGGTGGCAGAGCTCTTTAATCCGTTCTGATTCCCACCAAATAAAGACCAGAGGAACCTGTCCATGGAAAAGTAATGCTATTTTTTATGTGGTGGGTATAATAGAAATTCCTGTGTTTGATCTACAATAGATTCAAATCAAAATAAACATTTGCTGTTGACTGCTGATGTGTTTTTAGTTTATTGGTGGCTTCATTTTCTGAATGCTTTTATTGTCTTTACTCATAATTGTATTGGGGAGGTTTTTTTTCTTTTTGTAAACCACTTCAAGGGCTTTTTTAATATATATATACAATCAAGTGATATATAAATTTCATGAAATAAATAAATAAACAAGCACAACAAGCACAATTTGACATTGCTGTCACCAAACGTTAATCAGCTCAGAGATTCAAATAAAGAGGTAGCAGCTGATATTCCCCAAGCATTCTGCAAAACAGAAAGACACAAGAACAAAACTGAAGAACTGTTTCTTCCTGATCGAAGCTGCAGGGTCTCCAAGACACTTCGGAAGCCCCTTTCTCATGCTTTTCTCGATGGAACATGCTACTGTTAAAACACTCTAGGTGGCAGCAAATTGAGCATCTGGTCTAGCTTGAATTGTCTCTCCTGTTCTATTTTTAAATTCCTTCTTCATTAAAAAAAAAAAAGAAGAAATACTGCAGAACCGGATTGTGGCAGGCAAGAGTGACATCACTCCTCCGCATTTGAGCCAAAGGTCTCCATGAGACGCAGCATGTAAGAGGTTGAAAGACTTGACTGAGAAATTGAAAAGTGTGTAAGGAGGCGGGGAGCTGTTCCAGAGGCACACAGTTCTACATCCTGTGTGTGTAATAATACAGCATGTGCAAACTTCGCATGACTGCTCTCTCCACATTTACCAGAAAATCCAACTGGCCAAATAAAAATTAAGACTTCTGTGTTAAGGTGGGAAGTAGAAATGTGTGCATTCTGTTGTTGGGCGGGTACTTTGACACAGTAAATGGAGCCCATTTGGAAGAGTAAAGGTAAAGGGACCCCTGACCGTTAGGTCCAGTCATGACCGACTCTGGGGTTGCGGCGCTCATCTCGCTTTATTGGCCGAGGGAGCTGGCGTACAGCTTCCGGGTCATGTGGCCAGCATGACTAAGCCACTTCTGGCAAACCAGAGCAGTGCACAGAAACACCGTTTACCTTCCCGCCGGAGCGGTACCTATTAATCTACTTGCACTTTGAACTGCTAGGCTGGCAGAAGCGGGGACCGAGCAACGGGAGCTCACCCTGTCGCAGGGATTTGAACCGCCGACCTTCTGATCAGCAAGTCCTAGGCTCTGTGGTTTAACCCACAGCACCACCCGCATTTGGAAGAGAGAGAAAAATAAATCTAAGTACTAAAGAACACCATGTAGTTAATTATTCCTCCCCATTCAGATTTCACCACCCATAGACCTGATACCTTTCACTAACTAAGTTTATCTGTATGTAACAAAATAATTCCATATTCTTCCCCTGTTTACTGCTGCTGCTTCTCCTTTCCCTTCCTCTGTTATTTCTCTGGTGTCTCAATTGTATGCCCATTGGGGCAGGGACCTGTGCCTTCTCATTCCTTATAAAGCACCATTGTAATAATAACAATAATATCTGAGGATGATGAAGCAAGAGTAGCAAAGCAATGTAGACCTTGAAACTTAGAAAGCTGTATTTTGCACTCTCTCAGCAGTTTTGGCCACAGCCCTATAAAATAGCCCAGTATTACTATCACTGTAATGATAGGTGGAGTTTAGCCTGAGAATACAGTGGCCTTCCTTGGGAAACCCAGTAAATCTGCCAAAGGGAAAAGATTTGAGCCACAGAGGTCCTCACTCAGCTCTCCTGAACTGCACTTGTGTGAAAGGAACTGCAGGTGCCAGCACTTGTTGTTTTGTGAAAGAACCACACACACACACACACACACACACACACACACAAATAAATATAAACACACAAGGTAAGATTGTCAATAACCCTGTCTTGAAACACCACTACAGTTGTAAAGGAGAACTCAAACCCTTCTGTTTCAGATAATTTTGTTTGGTGGTTTCCTGTCCTTCATCCAAAGAAGAAGGAGAAGAGGAGGAGGAGAAGGAGGAGGAGGAGTTTGGATTTGATATCCCACTTTATCACTACCTTAAGGAGTCTCAAAGTGGCTAACATTCTCCTTTCCCTTCCTCCCCCACAACAAACACTCTGTGAGGTGAGTAGGGCTGAGAGACTTCAAAGAAGTGTGACTAGCCCAAGGTCACCCAGCAGCTGCATGTGGAGGAGCAGAGATGCGAACCCAGTTCACCAGATTACGAGTCCACCGCTCTTAACCACTACAGCACACTGGCTCTCTAAGGTCCTGGAGCAGGCTACAGCACAATATAAAAACAATTTGAAACAATTTACAATCATAAAAAGTAAGGCAGGTACTAAAAACATACACCTCAGGTGTCAAAAGTCAGGGTAAAGAGGTACATCATCAGCATTCTTTGGAATAATGAAAGTGCCAGATGCATCTCTGTGGGGAGAGTCCAACAGCTCAAGGGGCCGCCACAGAGAAGGCCCTCTCCCAGGCCACCCACCCATCCATTGAGGAAATGAATTACAGGCAATCATGCCAAATAAGGTTTGGGTGTTCTGAGCATGCTCAGCATTACAGCAAACTCTAACCAATCATAAGGAAGCACACACACACACACACAAGGGAGCGGTAAAATCAGACCAATCACAAAGTGGTAGCATTGTCTCCACTTATGTGCCTTATAAGGAAATGGGAAGAGGGGAACTAAACATTCTGATTGGATGTAAGGATTTGAAATGTATTGGAACATATGCAATCTATATGAAAACGTGTGTGATCTAATGTTCTGGGTCCAGTCTTTGTGGAGCAATCCCACAGGATCAAATTTCTGTGCAGAAATAAACTTTGGACTTCTTTTTCAACTCCGTCTCATGTGTTTCTTTGTTCACTCGTGTGATAGGGCTGTTTTTCCTGCAACACCACGAGCCTCTGGGGGCAAAGGAACTACCAAAGGGTAGTTGGCTCTGCCAATCTCAGCACCCAGGAGTGAAGGTGGTGGTCTTTCAGATATTTGGACCCTGAGTCATTTGGAGCCTGGAATTGTGATCACTTTGAATTGGTCCCGGTAACAAACTGGCAATGAGTGCAACTCTTTTAAAACTGGTTGTATGATGTGTAAATACAGTGGTACCTCGGGTTACATATGCTTCAGGTTACATACGCTTCAGGTTACAGACTCCGCTAACCCAGAAATATTACCTCGGGTTAAGAACTTTGCTTCAGGATGAGAATAGAAATCGTGCAGCGGCAGTGCAGCTTAAGTGGTGCTTCAGGTTAAGAACAGTTTCAGGTTAAGAACGGACCTCCGGAATGAATTAAGTACTTAACCCAAGGTACCACCGTAGAACCCCTGTCATAATTTGGACCAAGTGAAGTTTCTGAGTAGTATTCAAGGGCTGCCCCACGTAGAGAGCACTGGAATAATCCAGTCTGCAAGTTAGTGGAGCATGGACTATAACGGCCAATCATCTCTGTTATTATTAATAGCAGCAGCAGTGTTATAGTATTAGCATTACTGCATAATTTAATTGCATGTGACTGCTGTCCAAGGCATGCTTAATTTTCTCATAAGGCCAGAGTTCTCTGCTTACTTGAAAACTGTCCCCATAAAATTGGTGGAAGCTGCTGTTTGTCTACCTGGCTCAGTTTTCGCTACAGCGACTGACTTCAGCTCTCCAGGGTTTCAGACAGGGTGATCTCTCCCAGCCGCATCTGAAAATCCTGGGGATTTAACCTTGGATTAAATGTTCAGCAAGCCAGGCAGATGTTCCACCACTAAGCATCCCCCCTGATTTGGGATCAAGGTGCAAAAGATGTTTGGGGTTTTTATGTTATGTATTTTGTGTTCTTCTTTTGCAATTTTATGTTGTGAACCACCCTGTGATCTTTGGTTGAAGGGTGGTATTAATAACAACAACAACAACAACAACAACAACAATAATAATAATTGCTGCAGTAATTGAATAGTATAATTATTATCTTGGCTAGACTGCAGACCAGGCAGAGGCAACCTCGGCCCTCCAGATGTTTGGGGACTACAACTCCCATGATCCCTAGCTAACAGGACCTGTGGTCAGGGCTGAAGGGAACTGTAGTCCCAAAACATCTGGAGGGCTGAGGTTGCCTATGCCTGCTGCAGACACACCCAGCTCCACTGCCTATAAAGCTGATTCTGCAATTGGCGTTGCAGTGTGGTGGGGAGGAGACTCAGACTTCAATATGATTTAATAAACACACCATTCTAGGAACAGCTTGGCCATAGAACAGTCAATTTTCTAATGCCGGAGACAGCTTGTAAACACACAGGATGTTATAAAAAGGACAGGTGCTTGAGTGAATCTGAGGAGCATGGTCTCCTATTGTTGGATACAAAAAGAAAGCCTTTAAAAACAACTAGGTTATATTTTCAGGGACAAGTGGGAGGTTGCAGCATTAAGTATTTTCCTTTGTAGCCGGCTGGCTGCTCAGATGAAGAAAGGGAGGATTTTCCATGAAAAAGAGAAGTTGGTGGAACAGTATCAATTGCCCAAGGATACTTAATGGAACGTGCCTCCAGGGGTGAAGTCAAACTGCTGCATTTGCAGCATCAAAGTGACCTCCCCTGGGTCCTAACATGGACAGTGTGTATGGAGGTCCTGAGCTGCCCAGGTGACAAGACCTCCCCTCTCTACCTCCATCATGTGGTCCAAAGGAAAGCAGAGCAATGCACTGGGCACAGGTTTGGCTGCAGGAGTTGCCATAAGGAGGTGTACGAGATGCTAAGGATACTGTGCTTTGTGCAGCAGACAGGCAGATATGCAGGTAAGCTGGCAGTCAAGCAGATAGACAAACCACTTTCCAAAACGTACAGCGGGTTGAATTTTATTTATTATTACTTTTTTAATCCATTGCTCCTCTGTGGAGTTCCCCACCCCTAACCTTCATGGCCAAGTGGAGATTTGAATCCAGTTCTCCCCACTCTAAGGACTTGTCCACACTTGACTTGCCCCATGCCTAGAAAGCAGTTGTCCATTTGTCCCACCTCTTTCCCCAGGAAAACTTGTTCTTCTGAATTGAAGCAGACATCAATCCATGGAAAGTCCAATTGGCATTTGCTCTGATTCTGCAGTAAATAGCAGATTTTCCCCACGGGAAAGCGGTTGGGAAAGCGGAAGTGTGTGGGAGCCTTTAAGTCCAACACAGCAATATCTACCTACACTGGCTTTAAGGCTTAATATATATATGATTCTTCCTCCGAACTGCATAAAGTGCTTTGCACATATTTATTCTCTAATCTCACAACAAGCTTGTTAAGTATTATTTCTCACACATTATAATAGCGTATTAAAGCTGTGATTTTAAATGAGAACTTCCATCTCATACTCATGCTATGCTACACTGGTTCAGCGCCTGTTTTTATTGAGTGTTGATGAAAGAAAATAATGGACAAACCTAACACAACATAAAATCCCCAGTACCTGCGCAATGCATATATAATGCATCCATTTCCCATAGAATCAAATAAAGACTTTGAGTCCCCAGCTCCATAATTCAATATCTCTCCCTTCCAGATCTACTTTTCCCCCCAGAAACAAGGAGTGGCTATCCTTCAGAAAAGTTTCATGTGTCCATTTTTCAAAAGCCATTCAGCTTGACACCGAAATTGAGTTTTGTATTGATGAAATGTTTGATGTAATGCAAAAAATAAAATAAAGCTATGCCGCATTGCATAGAATTTCTTGCCCCCGAATACTCACAAGTGATGTGTTGAGAGCATAAGAACCACCTGCTGGATCAGTCCATTGGTGCATCTAGTTGAGCATCCCTCTCCCACCGTGGCCAGCCATAAACTGGCATCTGAGCATAAGAGCATTCTTATCTCCTGTGGTGTCCATCAACTGGCATTCCCAGCATTGCTTTCTCCAACTGTGGATAGCATAGCAATCATGGCTAGTAGTAACTGATAGTCTTATCCGGGGGTAGGCAACTGAAGGAATGATTGCTGGGTGTGGCGCACACTTCCACCTGCTGGGTGTGGAGCACATTTCCACCCACAGACAAGCCACAGCTGTCTGAACATCATGCCCTCTATCTAACCTTTGCTCTCTTAGTGGTCTGCCGTGCCCTGTCTGTGACCTTTGTCTCCTTCGTCATACATTGTGCAAGGGGAAAGTGACGCGGTGGAAACAGGTGCCAAAATAACTTTGTACCACCCCTCGATCTCGGGATTGGAAGATGTGTAAAAGTCACAGTCCAAAATGTATCTGACTGGTTTTGCATATTGTGCTAATAAAAAGAGCCTCAGCAGAGCTGGCTGGCAGCTTGCTTGTGCACAGTTCACCTGCATTACCACCTCCTGCCTCATGTCCTTCACTTCAGCAACCTAAGGCCCAGGGGCCGGATCCGGCCTGATCGCCTTCTCAGTCTGGTGTGCAGACGGTCTGGGAATCACCATGTTTTCACATGAGTATATTGTGTTCTTTTATTTAAAATGCATCTCTGGGTTATTTGTGGGGCCTGCTCGGTGCTTTTACATGAGTAGAATGTGTGCTTTTATTTAAAAGGCATCTCTGGGTTATTTGGGGGGCATAGGAATTCATTCATTTCCCCTCCCCTTCAAAATATAGTCTGGCCCACAACATGGTCTGAGGGACGGTGGTCCAGCCCATGGCTGGAAAAGGTTGCTGACCCTTGGTCTTATCCATGAAGTTGTCTAATCTTCAGTCCCTCCTTGGCAGAGGGATATTGATAATTTTAATTTACAAAACATGGGACCTTGTAGAAACATGACTAGAAACTGCCAGGAACTGGAAAGAAGCAACACTTCTTTCCTTTAAATCTTGATGCAGTAGAGTTTGGCAGCTAGCCTTGGAGGAAAAGCTGACCTAAGAGAGGAGGAGGTCATGTGGGAGGAATCAAAACTGATAAATTTGCAGCAATTCGGTATCCTTTTATTCAGTTTGTTAACAAAAGTGATTGAATTGAAAGCCCCCTCTCCAAGCTTTTCTCTCTTTTTGAGGTATGAGGTTCTGCCCCCACCCCAACTATTCCCACCTCTGTCGTCCCAGCAGCACTAGTAGTGCCCTAGACATTTTTATTTCATTTCTTTTGCTATTGTAAAGAGTGACATTGTTATAAACTGATCATTCTGTTAGTTTAAAATGGCAGTAAAAATATATATATTTAAAATATGGGTGATTTGATGGCAAAAAAGGGCCTTCCATCTTTGCAAAAAGAGGACTGTTTGCTGATGTGTTCATGAGGTTCAGGTCAAGTGGAAGACCTCAAGTCTGAGTCATCAGCAAGAGAGTAAGTCTGTCAGAAGAACAGAGAGAACTGCATGTCGCCCCACTTATCCCATGACTGTATATGAAAAACACTCAATCACATTTTAAAAATATAGCAGCTAAATGTGGAAGATTGATAGCAACTTGTCTTATTAGCTGATCAGATGGCCTCCTCTGTGGAACTTTAGTTTGTGTGTGTTCCTTTAATGTAGCTTTTGCAATCTACCCTGAAGTTATTTTGCTTGCCAGAAACATGATAAAACAGCAACAAAATCAACCTCTGGCTGACTCAGCAGACAAATAAATAACACTTGCTGTCTTTGTCTTAGACTCATGTACCCTTTTAAAACTGCAAATGTCGCAGTGTCGCCAATGGATCAGTAAATATCGACAGTGTGGAACACTAAATACATTTCAGCACCTCGGACAGCTACATGGGCATCTCCTTCCATGGTTTATTTTTTCTTGCTGGCTGCCTCTTCCTGCTCTTCTCCCTGCTGAATGTTACGAATTCGGAGAATCAGTAAGATTAGCAACATCTGCCGGGGATTATTCCATATCTGCAATATTAACACTAACATTCACTTAAAGTGGAACGTAATTATAAATGGGATGATCTGTAGGGATTCCGATCGATTCAGTGGCATAGCAGAACATGGTGAGAGGATGCTCTAGTCATCCAAAGATTGTGATTTCTGAACACTTGAAATAACTCGTGGGTGCTTGTGTTTTGAAAAGGGGCCCTCAAAGATTCTGAATAGGCAAAGCACTGTCAACATTTTCAGGTGTGTCTCGTCTCCTGCAAGCCAAAGAGGGGAAGTGCCTTATTCTGTGATTCAAGAAGAAGAAGAGGAGGAGGAGGAGGAGGAGGAGGAGTTTGGATTTGATATCCCGCCTTTCACTCCCTTTAAGGAGTCTCAAAGTGGCTAACATTCTCCTTTCCCTTCCTCCCCCACAACAAACACTCTGTGAGGTGAGTGGGGCTGAGAGACTTCAGAGAAGTGTGACTGGCCCAAGGTCACCTAGCAGCTGCATGTGGAGGAGCGGAGACGCGAACCCGGTTCCCCAGATTAGGAGACTACCGCTCTTAACCACTACACCACACTGGCTCTCTGGAAGGCTTTGGGGGAGGGCACTGACTCAGCAGGAGAACATCTGACTTGCATACCCAAGTCCAATCACTTGTATCATCCTGTTGGGCTGGAGAGATCCCTGTCAGATACTTTGGAGAGCCACTTTCAGTCAGTGTAGACAATACTGAGCCGATTAGACCAATAGTCTGGCTCAGTATAAGGCAACTTCCTATGTTCCTTGTAAGGATTACTACCACATAGTAGAAGCTGTAGGCTAGAAATGATGCTCAGAGTGTTGCATCTTGGTAGAGATCATACTGCTTAAAGTTTGAAAACTACAAGCCCCATGATCCACAGCAGCAGCATTTTCTTGTGGTGGTTGATTGTCTGGTAGTAAGTCCTGGCCACTGACTGTTACAACAACAACAATTTATTATTTATACCCCACCCATCTGGCTGTGCTTCCCCAGCTACTCTGGGCGGCTTCCAACAAAATATTAAAATACAGTAATGCATCAAACATTAAAAGCTTCCCTAAAGAGGGCTGCCTTCAGATGTCTTCTAAAAGTCTGGTAGTTGTTCTTCTCTTTGACATCTGGTGGGAGGGCGTTCCACAGGGCAGGTGCCACTACCGAGAAGGCCCTCTGCCTGGTTCCCTGTAACTTGGCTTCTCGCAGTGAGGGAACCGCCAGAAGGCCCTCGGCACTGGACCTCAGTGCCCGGGCAGAATGATGGAGGTGCAGACGCTCCTTCAGATATACTGGACCAAGGCCAATTAGGGTTTTAAAGGTCAGCACCAACAATTTGAATTGTGCTTGGAAACGTTACCCTCTCCTCCTTCCACAAGCTTCTCTCTGTTTTTGTTTTTGTTTTTGTTTTCTGTTTTCTTTTTTTGCTTATGGAAAGTTGGAGTAGCATGAAGAACAAGGGTGGGGCATAAGCCAAGTTTGAATTTAGTCTAGGCTGAAGGAGACAGGACCTGACTTGAAACTGGGCCTGGTTTTCCATGTAAGGGGAACTCATATATGCTTCCCAGGTGAAACCTTGCAGCATCTCTCTCTCTCTTCCTTCTCCTTTTTCCTCATCTCCAGGTACTCCCACCTTTGTTTACTTGCTGCTTTCTCAGATTCATACGACCAATCACTCTTTCTATAACCTCCAGCAGTATTGGGTGGCGATTTTGCTCCCTGCTGGCGAGTCACTTCAGTAAGCCACCTTGCAGTAAAAATGCTTTGCACACATTTCAGCGGCTGATAAGATTGTTGTTTACTAGAACTAGTACTATACCACCTTTCGTCACATGGTGGTGTAAAAAAATACATTAAAATTGCTTTGAACTTACAGAATTAGTTATATAGCAATCAAAACCGGACAAAAAAAAAAGACACGTTAAGGCTGCAATGCTAACCACACTTCCCTGCAAACAAACTCCATTGAATTCAGTGGATCCAAGCAATATTTTCAGCCAAAAGCTGAGCAAATGGTTCAGAATGGGCTCTTCCCTACGCATTTGGATGACTCATGAACCACTGCCAACAAATTTGGCACTAGGTTTCCTGCGATAGATTTTGAATCGGTGGGAATCTTGAGGACAATAGGAGAGGATATATTGATTAATATTATCCTTCATCACTCACGCTAGTGAGCTTGCAGTAGAGCGCATTCCCATGTACATCACAGGAAGCTAGTTGACCAGATTCGTGAGAATCACTTGAGTTATGCAATCCAGTCTGGCTTGTCCAGATTGGATTTGTTCCTGGTAAATCCCCTTTTGTTCCCTCCTAAAACAATAATGACACAGTAATCTTCTTTTAAAGTAATGATAAGGGACGCAGGTGGCACTGTGGGCTAAACCACAGTGACTCACATTCAGTCCATAGTGTGATCCTGAAGGCAGACTTTAGCTTGTAGTTGCAGATACAGAGAAAAGTGTGGGTTCATCCTCTCGTGAGGAATGAGCCCGTGTGCTGCTGGCTGAGAGCCAGCACACAGCAAAAAAGCATCAAGTTAGTACAAGAGGAGGAACATCGGGGGGGGGGGAGATGGCTGTATGACTAGCCCTTTGATGGGGTCTCCCAGGGTCATGCCCATCTACCTTCTCACACAAAGGGGAGGATGCTCCAGACCAGGTGTGACAATAAGTCATCCTGGCTGGAGCAACATTCCCCTGTATATCCACTCTGGGGAAACAGGAAATGTTGTATTTGACTGCTTTTGTGATGGTACACCCCACAGTATCAAGATAGTAGCCCAAAACATCACTTTGGCCTGACTTCACACGGTTTTTGGCATAGGTTTGGCTGCCTCTTGAGATATTGTTGCCAAACTTGACGTGAGGGTTCCTGAGGTGTGTGGGGCAGTCCTTATCAATATTTGGATGCTGGGCACTATTTTGAACCAAGATGGCAGGCTGAAACATGAGGTTGGCATGAGTTCACCCATTTTTTGCCACAGGATTGACCACCACTCAAGAGATCATCACCAAGCTTAGCAAGAAGGTTCCAGAAGTGGGACTGGGGAGTCTTTGTTGATGTTTGGATTCCAGGTGTCATTTTGAATTAAGGTGGTGGACTAAAATATGACCTTGGCAATACTGCAACCAATTTTTTATATGATGGGTTCAAGCTCACAAACTGCACTATCCATTTTTTTTTTAAAAAAAAAAATGGTTTCTAAAAATTCATAGGCAGTGCCAGGCATTCCTCCACTAGTCTGCTATATATTTTGGAAAGCTGATTCTTCACTATGTACTTAGACACTTTTAAAGATATTATAACTAAATTTTGTGTGTTGGTTCCTGACATCAAGGAACAGGTTTTTGTCCATGTTTTGATACAGTTGGACAAAATTACATCAAGATGGTAGCCTGAACCTTTCAAAAATAAACTGATTTCAACCACTGATTTCAAAACTGAACATATATATATTATTTCATTCAATGGCAGAAGCTTTCTCCAATAAAAGAAGACTTTCTCCAGTGAAAAGGAACTCTTCTACTAAAAATAAATAAATTCTCTCATTGGCAAAGACTTCTTCCTCTTAAGGAAGGAAAACTTTTTATCTAAAAGTATGTTTGAATAAGAATTACATCACATCTTGTATCTCACTTTGTTTGTTTGTTTGTTTTTCTTTCCCTTGGGAGAAATATTTGGGAAGGTTATCAGAATTTCAACAGTGCAGATGCGTTAAACTCTCCACCCAAAACTAGCATAAAATAGCAATTCCGCTGAGGGCCTTTGTTTAACTTTTAATATTTAAGTATTTTAAAAGAAAAAAGTGTATGTGTGTTCATGTGTGCATGCTAAACTCAGATTGATACACAAAATGCACATCCTTGTTTTGGATACCATTTTCAGTCTCCATAGTAACCACTGAATACCAAATAATCTTTGAATCGGATGATTCCAGCTCTTTTTGTGATCATTCCTGGTTCCCATGGCAATCCCTGAAACCTCATGATCTCTCAAGCCAGGGATTCCAGCCAATAGGATGCCCAGCTGCAGCAGACAAGTAAACAGAAAGATCTAGTCCAGTTTATTGTATTGCCCATGGTTAAAAAAAAAAACCAACAGCTTTACTGCCGAATATCTATACCTATGATAACTCTTGGGATTTGAGGCAGAGACAGAATAAAGCATTTTACAGAAGCCTGCCTTGTTTAATTAGTTGAAATCAAATTTATTTAAAGAGTTCACTTCCTACTTACACTAGAGCCTTCCTCTGAATTCAGTAGGGTTACACTATTATAAATAGATTCTCTGTCCTGATCAACCAGTTAAATTAATGGAAATTAAAATATGCATTTTTTTGTAAGTTATAAACAATGCTTTTTAAAAGTTTACTAGTTTTCGCAGGTAAGTGCTGATGGCTGGGTATTTCAGAGAAAATCAGATGCACAGTCTGGTTCAACCCAGATTATGCAGTGATCCTAGCTACATGTACTTGGAATTAACTTTTTATCACTTACTTAATGAGAACATCGCTTATTAGATTTGCATCCTATGCCTTCCTCCTAATATGCCCAGGAAAGAGGAGTTAAGAAATATCGCCCTCTATTTCTGCTGCTGTTGCTTCTGTGCCCCCCCCCCACCTAAAATTTTATTAAGACTTTTTCATAATGCAATGCTATAAAAAACAAACTAATCTAAATGAAAACACAAACAGAAAAAAAGAAAAGAAGAAGAGTTTGGATTTGATATCCCGCCTTTCACTCCCCTTCAGGAGTCTCAAAGTGGCTAACATTCTCCTTTCCCTTCCTCCCCCACAACAAACACCCTGTGAGGTGAGTGGGGCTGAGAGACTTCAGAGAAGTGTGACTGGCCCAAGGTCACCCAGCAGCTGCATGTGGAGGAGCGGAGACACAAACCCGGTTCCCCAGATTACGAGTCCACCGCTCTTAACCACTACACCACACAAGAAAGTGGTTGACCCTCCCAGTTCTTACATGAGAGCTTCCCTTTCTTCTCCCAGACTCCCACCCTGGGATATCTTCCCTGTCCTGCCTCTCATACAGGGTCCTTCATAAACCATCCAGTATAAGTTGCAATTTCAGCTGAATTAGGGGGAACCACTTGAAGCATCTGTCGTGTTGAGCTATTTCAATTGCTTTTGGTTGATTTGCTCATTGCAAACAGCCAAAAGTCTATAAATTTTGATAATCAACCTGATTTGCAATTGGGGTGTGTGTGTGTGTGTGTGTGTGTGTGTGAAAGAGAGAGAGAGAGAGAGAGAGAGAGAGAGAGAGAGAGAGAGAGAGAGAGAGAGAGAGAGAGAGAATAATTTTAATTGCAACTTTATGTATAATCGCAGTAGTGGCCCAGAGTAGGAGACACACACAAAAAGAAAAGAGAAATGAGAGAGGGGAGAATAAGGAAAATAAAAATAATAGAAGGAAAAGAAAGAAAGAAAAGAGAAAGAAAAAGGACTTCTGATTTTCCATTTGTCAGTTACAAAAAGATTATTCAATAGGGTGACATCAAGATGTTTTTCCTTCTGCTAAGGAATATTTTCCTGATATTCTGACCCAAATGTCTCCTATTCATTCATTTTCCATTCCACAGAAAAAGTCTAAAAGGGATTCTTTAATTATTTATCTTTGTTCACACATGTCTCTCTCCACTGTAAACGTAAAGGGACCCCTGACCATTAGGTCCAGTTGTGACCGACTCTGGGGTTGTGGCGCTCATCTCGCTTTATTGGCCAAGGAACTGGTGTACAGCTTCCGGGTCATGTGGCAGCGCACGGAAACGCGTTTACCTTCCCGCCGGAGCGGTACCTATTTATCTACTTGCACTTTGACATGCTTTCGAACTGCTGGGTTGGCAGGAGCAGGGACCAAGCAATGGGAGCTCACCCCGTCGCGGGGATTCGAACCGCTGACTTTCCGATTGGCAAGTCCTAGGCTCTGTTGTTTAACCCACAGTGCCACCTGCATCCCCTCTCCACTCTGGTCACATATTAAAATACTATTCCATAGTTATTTACTTATTGTTTATTCATTAATTCACATCCAGTTCCATATCTTCCGATCCGATTTCCACTTATATTTGCCGTGATTTTGCATTCTAATTTTTAAAAATAACCTTCCATTTCTGCTTCTTCCATTCTTTTCCCAAGAGAAGCATCCAAGGCTTGATAGCTTTTCCCTCTGGATTCTACCAATCTCTGCCACCACAGCTTATGGGTCTGTTGCCAGGATTACCAAGTTTATGAATATAAAATTACTAGAAAGATGCAACATGCAATATATAATCCAGGCTGTTTTTATTCCTTATATTTGATTACTTGTCTGTTTCTCACTCAGGTATACTTTCTCTGGCTCAACCAGAGTGTGCTAGCATCCATTTTACAATGAGTCTGATTAACATTTCTTCAAGGGATATATTTTCCCCCCCTCAATGTGCATAAACCCAGAAGACTCATTTATCTTCCTTCCATCATAAAGGTCGAATCTATGAATCATTACAAATTATTTGTGTCCAACGAGTATTTGTTATATAATTGAACAAAGGTCATGGGTCAGCTGCCTACAGTGTACCTCACGTCCACCAGTCCCATGAATGGATATTAGTTAGTAAAGAAGTCCTTAATATTGAATAAACACCTTCCTAAATATGAAGTGGACATAATTTGTTGTTGTTGTTTAGTCGTTTAGTCGTCTCTGACTCTTCGTGACCCCATGAACCAGAGCATGCCAGGCACTCCTGTCTTCCACTGCCTCCCACAGTTTGGTCAAACTCATGCTGGTAGCTTCAAGAACGCTATCCAACCATCTCATCCTCTGTCGTCCCCTTCTCCTTGTGCCCTCCATCCTTCCCAACATCAGAGTCTTTTCTAGGGAGTCTTCTCTTCTCATGAGGTGGCCAAAGTATTGGAGCCTCAGCTTCAGGATCTGTCCTTCCAGTGAGCACTCAGGGCTGATTTCCTTCAGAATTGATAGGTTTGATCTTCTTGCAGTCCATGGGACTCTCAAGAGTCTCCTCCAGCACCATAATTCAAAAGCATCCATTCTCCGGCATACATTAGTCACGCTTAATAGAGAATGACAATAGTTCAATGGGAGGTACATAGGAAGTTGGCTTTTACCAAGTCAAACCATTGGTCCATCAAGTCAGTATTGTCTACACCAGCGATGTCCAATAGTAGGTCCCCTGGTGATCACGCTTTATTGTGGTCGATCGCGGGCTCCTTATCAAAGGCTGGATTAAAAAAAAATGTATAATGAAGGTCTCCGCCCTCCACCTCCTTCACTATGTCACTCCATTGTGTGAAATGGGCGTTTCTTTGTTGTCTGTTGCTGACAATTGTGGAAAAGTGCACTTGTTTGTGGCGTATTTTATTGTGAGCAATTAATGTCGTTTCCCCAAAGAAGCTCAGGAAATCAGTCCTCCCACCCTACATGAAGCTCAACAACTGTGGGCAATCCACTCCTTGCACCCACCCACCCCTCCAATGACAATGGGTAGATCACTGCCAGGTTTTTTTATACTGGGAGTAGATCGCAGCATCTTGGGAGTTGGACATGTTGGGATTTTTATTTCTCACCAGCTGCGAGGAGCAGCACAATGGTTGTTAACATCATGTGATGTCTGTGAGCGTGAGACAGGAAGTCTCTGCTTGTAACTGGAGAGTTACTTTCGCTTCTAAGTGAAGTCAGTGTCGAGTCGTACTTCTGTACTTGCTGCTCAGGAGAGCAGACATGTCAGATGAGAGCTCCGGGTACAGTCTGTAAATAAAGTAGTGTGTAGACTACTGACTGTCTCTTTCTTCTGTGATGGGATACCAGAAGACGAGTGTGCTCCTCTCAGGATGGAGGCGTCGCTTATTACCGGTCTCTCTGGACTGAGGGCAATATCCAGCCAGAGAGTGACCACCGGAGAGAAGGCCTCAGTGTCTTGGGAAGGTGGCACCCTTCCCGGGGGCGTTTTTCCAACAGGACATGCCTGGTCTACACTGACTGGCAGCAGCTCTCAGAGTTATCTCCCAGTCCTGCCTGAAGATGTCAGAAACTGAACCTACTAGGACCTTCTGCATGCAAAGCACGTGCTCCAACCAGTGAGCTATAGCCCTTCCCAATAATAATAATAATAATATTTTATTTATATCCCACCCTCCCCAGCCAAAGCCGGGCTGAGAGCGGCTAACAACAGTAAAATGATACAACATTCTAAAATCAGTTCATTATAAAATCAGTTCAAATCAGATTAATGGCAACCATTGGGCTAGAGTTCTGTGAGGATTGCCAAAGGAGGGGGCCAGGTTGTGCCCTGGCCAAAGGCTTGGTGGAACAGCTGTCTTGCAGGCCCTGCGGAAAGATGTCAACTCCCACAGGACCCTAGTCTCTTGTGACAGAGCGTTCCACCAGATTGGAGCCATAGCTGAAAAAGCCCTGGCTCTGGTTGAGGCCAGCCTAACCTCCCTGTGGCCCGGGACCTCCAAGGTGTTTTTGTTTGAAGACCGTAAGGTCCTCTGTGGGACATACCAGGAGAGGCGGTCATGTAGGTACGAGGGTCCTAGGCCATATAGGGCTTTAAAGGTTAAAACCAGCACCTTAAACCTGATCATGTACTCCACCGGGAGCCAGTGCAGCTGGTATAGCACCAGGTGAATGTGATCCTGCAGCGAGGACCCCACAAGGAGTCTCTCTTTCCATTCTTAAGGTACCAAGTTCAATCCCAGCATCTTCAGTCATGTGTAACAGATGATGATAAAGGTATCAACTTGACACCTTGGAAAACCACAGACCAGGGGTAGCCAATGTGATGACTGCCAAATGCTGTTGAACTACAACTCCCATCATGTGTGGTGTAGTCCAGTGACACCTGGAGGGCATCACATGTTATGCCTCCTCTAGACAGAATTGTAGGTCTATGAATGGTATAATTCAGTATAGAATACCTTCTTCTCATTCATATCAGTACAGATTCTTATTTATTGCATTTTTTTTAAAAAAAAATCAGGCATAACCAAGCTGTACAGTTCAGCAGTTTTAAGTCTCAGAGAAGAGTTTAGCCCCTGTTGAAAGCTCTCCTGCTGAAATCAGTGGAGCATTGGACTTGTATCCTTGTTTTTATGTAGGGCATGATCCAACCAAAAATAGGCGATATTAAGTTGCACTGGTTTCAGCAAAAGAGTTAATCAGATGTTTTACGTTTCTCCTGCTTCAATAAGTGCCTAATTTGATTGGGAGCCTTTGGGCAGGGACTTGTCTTCTTTAATTCTCCACAGAGTGCCTTTTATATTGCAAGAATAGCCAATAATAATAATTAAGTTTCACATTTTAAGAATGATGAACATTTTGCCAGGTGTGCCACTGGCAGCTTCCCTGAGCTGAGAAGAAAGTCCAGGCAAGGCCATCATGGAGCCTTCAGGGAGAATGGGCAGCCAGGAAGACTGCAGAGGGCAGACCACTGAGGAGAATACTTTTGGAATGAAATAAAAGAACCTCAGAAACCCACACAGGAGAAAATTTGTGGGATGTGAAACACAAGAGCAGTCAAGTAGAACATTCCTAGAGTGAACATGTTTACACATGGGGAGGAATGTTTGTCCAGCCAGCAGGTAAACTTCCTGTTTCCTTCTGGGCTGGGACAGACTTCCTCTGCATGTGACTAGAGATGGGTGTGGCCTCACCTGTGCAGGTAACGACAAAAGCACAGGGCAGGGCAGCCATCTCTCTCTCTTTCTCCACATGCATCGAAGAAGCAACATCTGCTTAGCCAAAGATGCCCTCTTGGCTTCCAGCCAAGAGAGGACAAAGGGGCTGTCTTCTTATGGAATAGTTTCCAAGTATATGTTACTTTTCTAAGCTAAGTCTGCCTTCTGGGATCCGATTGTGAACAGAATGTGTGAGTAAACCTTTTTTATACTTTTATAGAAGACTGTGTCATGTCTTATCTTTTATGAGGGAATAAGGGGATGCGGGTGGCTCTGTGGGTTAAACCACAGAGTCTAGGACTGGCCGATCAGAAGGTCGGCGGTTTGAATCCCCGCGACGGGGTGAGCTCCCGCTGCTCGGTCCCTGCTCCTGCCAACCTAGCAGTTCAAAAGCACCTCAAAGTGCAAGTAGATAAATAGGTACCGCTCCAGCAGGAAGGTAAACGGTGTTTCCGTGCACTGCTCTGGTTTGCTGGCCACATAACCCGGAAGCTGTACGCCGGCTCCCTTGGCCAATAAAGCAAGATGAGCACCGCAACCCCAGAGTCGGTCACGACTGGACCTAATGGTCAGGGGTCCCTTTACCTTTACCTTTAAGGTGAAAATACCAGAACAGTTATTATAGAGGCTTTAGCGAGCCTGTGCAAATGCATCCGCTGCAAGTTTAAAAAGGGGAATGTTACTCTGCTAAATTGTGGAACTTGTTAACACAAGTTGGAAAAGGATATAATCAGACAATATATCCTCCCCTGCATCCCTGAACATTCCCACAAAATTGTAGCGTAACACCAGTTTTAATTATTATGCCTAGCCCATGTGTGGGGAACCTTTGACTCCCCGGATGTTGCTGAGCTACAACAGCCCTCAGCCTGAACAAGCACAGCCAAAGGCCAGAGCTAATGGGAGTTGTTCTTCAGCTGCATCTTGACAGCCAAATGATCCCCACACCTGGTCGGGTCTCTGGACCGCTTGCATTTTTTCTTGAAGCCTTGCATTTTGTGGTTGCAGTTTATTGTGAAGCTGCCCTGGACAAAAGGCAAAGTGCACATATTTTAAATAAACAAGTGCAACACTTCCTGCTAGAATTGTGGGCTATTTACAATGCTAGAATTGTGGGCTATTTACAATGCAGTCAGGGACGCAGGTGGCGCTGTGGGTAAAACCTCAGCGCCTAGGACTTGCCGATCGCTTGGTTGGCGGTTCGAATGCCCGTGGCGAGGTGTGCTCCCATCATTCGGTCCCAGCGGCTGCCAACCTAGCAGTTCGAAAGCACCCCCGGGTGCAAGTAGATAAATAGGAACCGCTTACCAGCGGGAAGGTAAACGGCTCGCCAGATGCAGCTTGTCACGCTGGCCACGTGACCCGGAAGTGTCTGTGGACAGTGCTGGCTCCCGGCCTCTAGAGTGAGATGAGCGCACAACCCCAGAGTCTGGCAAGACTGGCCTGCAGTCAAACCAACAATGCATGTTTGCTAGATAGGCACGTGTGTGATAGGAGCTCAGAGTTCTTCCTGTAAGTTTCCTAGAAAGAACTCTGAGAGGCACTCCCTCTGTGCCCTGACAGCTGGAGGGCTTATCCATACATATAATCTCCTCACCTAACCAAGCACTTCCCCTTTGCTCTTTGACCTCATTCCTGCCATGTGAGAACATATTCTCAGTCTCAGACTCCATTTTAAAGTAGACCAATGTCTCTGTAACTGAATTACCATTTTAAACCTGACTGAACAAAGCCATCTGTTACTCTTCAACAAGTATTCTGAGTGAGTAAATGATATTTTTTACCTTTTACAAGACTATTTGTATGATTGTTGTTTTTTAAGGGGGAAATACCAGAAGAATCCAGTCTGCCATAAAGCATCCTGGATTACTTAAACTAAAAGTAAAAGTAAAGTAAACGAGCCTATCTAAGCTGCAAAGAGATGCACTCTGCTGAACTCACAAATGTGAGGAAGGAAGGGTAATATCTAATCAACATTTCCTCTTCTAGCATTCAATAAGAATGTGAGTAGACGTTCCATCATTAAGCCTCTGATAACTATGAGTTAAGGACAGCAGTTACTCATAGCTGTCAACGTTTTTTTAAGGGAAATTTCCTTATTCCGAATAGGATTCCTCACAAGAAAAGGGAAAAGTTGATAGCTATGCGAGTGTGTATTCTTTTATTTCTTCCTTTTAAAGCCACTGCTTTAAGAAGTAAATGAATGTTTGGCAATCGTTTAATTGAGTATTGGCATTTATGTATTATCAAAGCAGTAGTTTATGTTTCGTGTGTAGTATATCAAAGCCTGGGGGAAATGGCTAATTTCTGTGTTGAAAGCGAATTCAGAAGTAGGGGAGGGGACAGGACTTCAAGGAGAACCCTATCAACGTGCCATCAGGGAACGAACAGCCACAGAAGCTCGTTAACAGCTTGATTAGAAGGATAGAAACTAATCATCCCAGCACTTAAAACAAACAGGAAGGCAGAAGGCTCAACTAAATAGGCACTAATTGGGAACAAAGAATTATGAGAGCCCTGATAAGACATACCCTCAAGGAAGCGGGAATAAGGTTCACTTACCCAAAGTGTTTTATTAAACAGAGAGTTTGTTATTAAGTACTGTACCACTAATGGAGAAGAGGCAGACACTTGCTTAGGTGCAGAGAGCTTTCAGGTAGTAGTAACTTGCAACTGCATTAAAAGATTAATGACTGTTTAGTGCGTGGATAGCTCAGTTGGTTAGAGCACGGTGCTGATAACGCCAAGGTTACAGGTTCGATCCTCGTATGGGACAACGGCATATTCCTGCATTGCAGGGGGGTGGACTAGATGATCCTCAGAGTCCCTTCCAACTCTACAATTCTATGAGTACCCTGAAAAGGGCAAGCAAATTATTAAGGGGGGGAGCAACTCCCCAATAAGGAAGGGTTGCAATACAGTGGTACCATGGGTTACAGATGCTTCAGGTTACAGACTCCGCTAACCCAGAAATAGTACCTTGGGTTAAGAACTTTGCTTCAGGATAAGAACAGAAATCGTGCTCCGGCAGCAGCGGGAGGCCCCATTAGCTAAAGTGGTGCTTCAGGTTAAGAACAGTTTCAGGTTAAGAACAGACCTCCAGAACGAATTAAGTTCTTAACCCGAGGTACTACTGTATTTGGGGCTGTTTAGCTAAGAGAAAAGCAAGCAAGAAGCAGTGTGGAAATCATGCATGGCGTGCCAAGAGTGGATAGAGGAGCATTTTCCACCTCTCTCATCAAAGTAGAACCCATGGATCTCTGATGAAGCAAAATGTTGGAAAGTTCAGGACAGATAAAATAAAGGACGTCACACAGTTAAACTGTGGAACTCCCTCCCTCAAGAGGCAGTTATGGACACCAACTTGAATGGTTTTAAAAGGTAAAGGGACCCCTGACCATTAGGTCCAGTCGTGGACAACTCTGGGGTTGCGGCACTCATCTCGCTTTACTGGCCGAGGGAGCCGGCATTTGTCTGCAGACAGTTTTTCCAGGTCATGTGGCCAGCATGACTAAGCCGCTTCTGGCGAACCAGAGCAGTGCACGGAAATGCCGTTTACCTTCCTGCTGGAGTGGTACCTATTTATCTACTTGCACTTTGATGTGCTTTCGAACTGCTAGGTTGGCAGGAGCAGGGACCAAGCAATGGGAGCTCACCCCGTTGTGATTATTCGAACCGCATACCTTCTGATCAGCAAGCCCTAGGCTCTGTGGTTTAACCCACAGCGCCACCCACATCCCTCTGGCTTTAAAAGAGGTCCGGACAAATCCTTGGAGGTAAAGGCTATCAATGGCTACTAAACGTGATTGCTGTATTCTACCTCCAATATGCTTCTGTAGGGTGCAAGTGGTTCCTTTGCAAGCACGCCTTCCTTGCAGAGACGTTTGTGGGAATGTTCGGGATGTAGAAGAGGATATATTGTTTGATTTTATCCTTTCCAACTTGTGTTAACAAGTTCCACAATTTAGCAGAGTAACATTTCTCTTTTTAAACTTGTACAGCAGATGCGTTTGCTCAGGCTCGCTAAAGCCTCTGTAATACGTTTTAAAGGTAATTCCCCATTTAGTCCCTCATAAAAAGATAGACACGACACAGTGTTCTATAAAAGTATAAAAAGAGTTTACTCACTTACATTCTGTTCACAAATGGATCCCAGAAGGCAGACTTAAGTTAGAAAAGTAATATACACCTGGAAACTATCCCATAAGGAGACAGTTCCTTTGTCCTCGCCAAGAGAGCATCTTAGGCTAAGCAGATGTTGCTTCTTCAGCGAATGTGGTCAGAGAGAGAGAGAGATGGCGGCTAGTCCTATGCTTTTGTTACCTGCACAGGTGAGGCCACACCCACCTTTAGTCACATGCAGAGGAAGTCTGCTCCAGCTTAGGAGAAACAGGAAGTTCCGACTGGCTGGTCCAGATATCCCCTTTTATGTCCATTCTAGGGATGTTGTACTTGACTGCTCTTGTGCTTCACATCCCACAAAGTTGCTTGCGATGGAGCACTCCACAGAACTGAATCCCATTGCTGTTGGTTGGCAGGGAGAAAATACACAATGTCTTCTCCCTCCTCCCCCATCCTGGCTGTATTATTAACTAGGGGGTTTAAACAAAGTAAACAATCAAAAAAACCCACCACCTAATTAAACGCTACTTAATTTGGAACCACATCCAAGATGGGTGGTCCTCAAGATGGAGGATCCACACAGGGAAGGTGGATCAGGGCCCCAGAGTAGACTGGGGATGGGCTATTGTGTGTTCCTTGACTTATGCTCTGCTCATTGGTTTCCAGTAGGTATCTGGCTTGTGATTGTGAGAACTAGATGGGCCATTGGCCTGATCCAGCAACCTATTCTTCTGCTCTTAATGTTTAGATTTCAGGAGAACACTCTGCATCCAAGAAAGCAGCACTGTTGGTTCTCTCCCCCCCTCCCCCGCCTGGAGAGCAGAGTGTTCTTTTCTAAGCAAAACATTCATTCCTCGCTCACATCATTTGCGATGGATTCATATTACACAGAGGGCATGAAAAGGTGCTTTTATTCAGAGGGAACTCAAGCTACAACACTGCAGAAATATAAAAGGCAGTTTATAAAGGAGAGCTATAGAGATGATGCTTAGAAGCTTGACTGGAGGCAGGGAACACCTCCTACGAAGGGAGAACACACACACTCATAACATGATTAGTCAAGAGGCCTCGAGGGAATTTCTGTCCCAGAAGTTTCATTCTAAAAAGGGGAGGGGATGTTCCTCCCCCGCCCCCATGGAGGAAAACACCGTCCATCTGAAACCCAAATCGAGCTGTAAGTATACTCCCTTTTAATCATGTTTTAGGGCCAAATCTTCAAAGCTACAATCAGTGCAGGGTAGGGAAGCTGATTTGGGGTTGCCCCCTGCCATGACCCCAGAGTCTCGTGGTGACTAAGCCCACATTAACACCACACATTTAAAGCACTACAATACCAATTTAAACAGTTATGACTTTCCTCAACGAGATCTGGGAGCTGTAGTTTGTTAAGGGTGCTTAGAGCTGCTAGGAGACCCCAACCTCTCTTCCCCTCACAATGCCACAATTCCCAGAGGGATTGGTTGCTATTCCATTCTGAGAGGGGAAGTCAGAGAACTGCCCTTAATTTGGGCCCTGTTCCTACATTGGGAAGAGGAAGAAGAGGAAGAGTTTGCATTTGATATCCCGCCTTTCACTCCCCTTCAGGAGTCTCAAAGCGGCTAACAATCTCCTTTCCCTTCTTCCCCCACAACAAACACTCTGTGAGGTGAGTGGGGCTGAGAGACTTCAGAGAAGTGTGACTGGCCCAAGGTCACCCAGCAGCTGCATGTGGAGGAGCAGGAAAGCTCCCCAGATTACAAGACTACCGCTCTTAACCACTACACCACACTACACACTACACACACTCCATTAACTACTACACCACACTACACACACTCCATTAGGAAATGGGAGTGGGCAAACTTCCTTGACTGAACAGCTCAGGACATGTGAGCTTTCCAGGAATCCAAATTCTGCCTGGGAAACTCTTCTAATTCTGCACCCAACAGAGATGTACAGTGGTACCTCTGGTTTTGAACGGGATCCATTCCGGAGGCCCATTCGCAACATGAAAAGAACGCAACCAGCATCTGCGCATCTGCGGGTTACGATTCACCGTTTCTGCACATGCATGTGACATCATTTTGCACGTCTGCGCATGCATGAGCAGTGAAACTCGGAAGTAACCCTTCCCCATACTTCCTGGCTGCTGTGGGATGTATCCTGAAAGAACGTAACATAAAGCGGATGTAACATGAAGTATGACTGTATTTGATGATCTGCTGGGCTCAGCAGCAGCTTCAGAGATTCAGATGTTCTCTCTCCCTGCTTGCTTGTGACTCTTCATGTAGAAAAAGGCTATCAATGACAACTAGCCATGATGACTGTTCTCTCCCTCCAAGGTTGGAGGCAGTAGTTTCTGAATACCAGCTGTTAGAAGCTACCAGAACAGAGAGGTTGTTCTTGCCTTGAATCCTGTTTGAGGGTTTCCCACAGGGACCTGGTTGGCCACTGTGTGACAGGTTACTGAACTAGATGCACCACTAGTTTGATCCAGCAGGCTCTTTGTATGTTCTTACGACACCCAAAGCCATCCTAAGAGAAGAAGGAAACCACAACTCCGACCCTCATTCATTTTTTCCATGCCCAACACCAATCATTCAAAAGCAATTGTACACAGGTTCCACTCACCAGATCTCCTTGCTGTTCAGTAGGCAGTGGAAACTGGGCTGGTTTGCATATTTCTTCTTTTTTGTCCAAGCCCAGAACTCATTATCCTGCATTTATCTAAGCTGCATTCCATTTGTCATCTTTTTGCCCAATCACTTAAAATGATCTAAGACCTTTTAGGTGTCCAAGTGCACCTATCTTCCTTAATTACCCTTCCTTCCAATTAACTGTCACCTGAAGTTCTTCCTGTTCCATACTCCCCACCTTCATTCTGCCTAAGATGCATCTAGGAATAAGTAGAAAATTGAGAGAGAGAGAGAGAGAGAGAGAGAGAGAGAGAGAGAGAGAGAGAGAGAGAGAGAGAGAGAAGAGAACTTTCATGTTGCCTGCCTGCTTTTTACTTTTGCTCCATGTCATTCCCTGCCATCTTCATCTGACCGAAGCGTATTAAATTTGTCAGCACGAATGTTAATTTATTAAGAATCTCCCCTCTGTGAATAGCAAGGAAGATCTATTCCCCAGGAACTGGACCAGCAAAGAACAGGCTGGAAAATAACTCTGCTGTTATGTTGATGTCAGTTGGAAACGATCACTATGTAAAATGCCTTTGTATACTCAGCTAGCAAAAGAGAGAATGAAGGTGATGGCATTTCTTTGGAGCTAAGATATGAGAACTGCACAGCTAGACTGTCTTGCCAGAGTGGTGCATGCTATAGCTATCTCCCACTTGGACTACTGCAATGCGCTCAACATGGGGCTACCTTTGAAGGTGACTCGGAAACTGCTATTAATCCAGAATGCGGCAGCTAGACTGGTGACTGGGAGTGGCCGCCGAGACCATATAACACTGGTCCTGAAACACTGGTCCAAAAGATCTTCATTGGTTCCCAGTATGTTTCCAAGCACAATTCAAAGTGTTGGTGCTGACCTTTAAAGCCGTAAATGGCCTCGGTTCAGTATACCTGAAGGAGCGTCTCCACCCCCATCATCTAGCCAGGACACTGAGGTCCAGCGCCGAGGGCCTTCTGGCAGTTTCCTCACTGCAAGAAGTGAGGTTATAGGGAACCAGGCAGAGGGCCTTCTTGGTAGTGGCACCTGCCCTGTGGAACGCCCTCCCAGCAGATGTCAAGGCAAAAAACCCAACTTTTTTTCTTTTAAAAGACAACTGAAGGTGGTCCTGTTTAGGGAAGTTTTTAATGTCTGATGCTGTATTGTTTTTAATATTCAGTTGGGAGCCAGCCAGAGTGGCTGGGGAAACCCAGCCAGTTGGGCAGGGTATAAATAATAAATTATTATTATTATAGATCAATACAAATTTAGCCAAGCATCCTTCCTCCAGGGGTAGCCAGCTAGATGCCTCTGAGGGGCCCATCAGCAGAGCATGGAAGTCCTGACCTTACCCCACTTTTTGTCCCCAGTGTCTGGGATTGCCAGGTATACTGGGGAAAGTATCTGATGGGTTGAAAAAGGGTTCCTCATCCCTGCTGTACACTGTCTGGAGGTAACCTTGGGAGGTTGTGGACTCTCCTTCATTGCAAGCGTTAAAGCAGAAATTGGATGGCCATCTGTCTTGGATGCTTTATTTAAGAATCCTGCATTGCACAGGATTAGATGACCCTTGGGGTCCCTTCCAACTCTACCGTTCCATGATTCTATAATTCTATGATTCTATGGTGCTGGAGGAGACTCTCGAGAGTCCTATGGACTGCAAGAAGATCAAACCTATCCATTCTGAAGGAAATCAGCCCTGAGTGCTCACTGGAAGGACAGATCCTGAAGCTGAGGCTCCAATACATTGGCCACCTCATGAGAAGAGAAGCTTCCCTGGAAAAGACCCTGATGCTGGGAAAGATGGAGGGCACAAGGAGAAGGGGACGACAGAGGACGAGATGGTTGGACAGTGTTCTCGAAGCTACCAGCATGAGTTTGACCAAACTGCGGGAGGCAGTGGAAGACAGGAGTGCCTGGCGTGCTCTGGTCCATGAGGTCATGAAGAGTCGGACACGACTAAACAACTAAACAACAACAACAACTCTCCACAGGTTCAGACAGGTCCTGGGACCTGGGACCTGGGACATTATGCATGCAAAACATGCACTTGAAACAGGTGCCCTCCCAGTGAGCTATAGTTCTCCCCACCACCACCACCAAAAACAAAAACCACCAGAAAGTGCCAAAGAAAAAATTACTTTCCACTTGCAAACACGCTCCCAACTTCTTAGTATGCCTAACCTGTTTTGAGCATAACATGCTATTTATCAGAGGCACTAAAAGCAATTCAGAAAGCATAATGCAAACAATGTATCACAACATTTAATACATCAAGATTATGTGCAGACACATCACGCCATTTAAAACATATTTGTTAAAGAGTGCCCAGGGAACCGCAGCGTAAACATCAGCACTGAGGCATATTCTTCAAAGAGAACTTTAAGCCCTGCTATTCTCTGAGCATTCAGAGTTACAGAATTAATGAAACAACGAGCCCGCCAACTCCATTCTTTCATAATCAGCTCACTGTTTCTATTGTCAGCAAAAGACATTATGCAGATCACAGCTACTGATTCTCAAAAAGAGGAAGAGGCAAACATTTTAATTCCCTATAAGGATTATTGTAAAGGAACAAAGTTTCTGAATCCCTGTCTGGAGTGCAGAATCAGCTTGCAATCCACAGAAATATCGAAGGGGCAAGTTCTTTTCAATGAGATCGTCTTTTCCTTTCTCAGGTTGAAATCCTATACATTTACCTGGGAGTAAGTCCCATTGAAATTAATGGGGCTTAATTCTGAGCAGGCATGCCAAGAACCACACTCTTAGCCTTTCTGCTTGGGCTTCAGGAGGATGACTTAAGACTAGAGGGGAAAGGTGTGACTTTTTGCCTCATGGGATTGAGATGAAGGATGCAACATTAAACACACTTCCTAATAAAAAGGAAGTGAGCGAGCATGAAACTTTTTTCACAGGGCTAGAGTACCTGTGGTCCTCTTGATGCTGCTAGACTTCAACTCCTATAATCCCTATACATTGGTCATGCTGACCATGCTGATGGGAGTTGGAGTCCAATAACATCTAAAAGTACCAAGGTGCTCAAAAGCTGCTCCACAATCACCCTTAAAGGTAAAGGTAAAGGGACCCCTGACCATTAGGTCCAGTTGTGGCCGACTCTGGGGTTGCGGCACTCATCTCGCTTTACTGGCCAAGGGAGCCGGCGTACAGCTTCCGGGTCATGTGGCCAGCATGACTAAGCCTCTTCTGGCAAACCAGAGCAGCGCACAGAAACGCCGTTTACCTTCCCACTGGAGCAGTACCTATTTATCTACTTGAACTTTTTTCACTTGTTTTCGAACTGCTAGGTTGGAAGGAGCAGGGACCGAGCAATGGGAGCTCACTCCATCGCGGGGATTCGAACCACCGACCTTCTAATCAGCAAGTCCTAGGCTCTGTGGTTTAACCCACAGCACCACCCGTGTCCCTCAATCACCCTTACCACTCCAATGAAAAGGATTTCAGCTAGCAGGGCAAGACAATACCTCTCTCGGTCTTTAGTTTCCCACATTACAATTTTGTCTATAGTATAGTTCTTATGAAAATTCATCAACATATTAATGGGCATTTCTCCTGACATTTTTGTGTACAGCGGTATCTCGGGTTAAGAACTTAATTCGTTCCGGAGGTCCGTTCTTAACCTGAAACTGTTCTTAACCTGAGGTACCCCTTTAGCTAATGGGGCCTCCCACTGCTGCCGCATGATTTCTGTTCTCATCCTGAAGCAAAGTTCTTAACCTGAGGTACTATTTCTGGGTTAGTGGAGTCTGTAACCTGAAACGTCTGTAACCCGTGGTACCACTGTACAATTTTTCCTGTGATACCCATTTTTTACGAGATGATTTCCCCAATTTTTATTTTCACCAGTATATTTGGGCTTTTTATGTTTTTTTTTATAATATTTTTATTAGTTTTTACACATATTAAAGACAATACAAAACAAAACACAAACATCAAAGACATACAACAAAAATTTGACTTCCCCATGCCTTCCCTTCGCCACATCCTTATTTTGCCATTTTTTCGAGCAACTCATCAGTCAGTATTTAATCAAGTCCCTTTTACATTTTCTTGAAGTTTAAGATTTACAGCTGTAATTCTTTGTTTCTTACCCCTTGTCATCTTATCAGTCCACAATTTTACAATAATTTTTTAAATATACTTTAAATTTCCCCCAGTCCTCTTCCACTGTCTCTTTCCTCTGGTCACGGATTCTGCCGGTCATCTCTGCCAGTCCCATATATTCTATCACCTTCGATTGCCATTCTATTTTTGGGCTTTTTATGGACACGTCCCGTCCCCCGTCCCCCCCGTGCATGAATTTTGTACACATTACTAGGCTGGAGGACTGAACTGCAAAATTCAGAGGTGTGCGAATTTTGAAGGCTGCTTTTATTCTGTCCGCATATTGTTTGGGGGGAATGTGAATTAGGTCAAAACAACCTTTAAATGCAAACCTCACCCCTATGCCTCATCTTCTTTAAACTTTGCCTCCCCACCCCAGCTAGGAAAAACATTGCATTTGTTTGGGTGGGGAACGTTTGCCCACAGAGAAGAGGTTAATCATCAGATATCAAGCAGGCGGTGATTGCTTAACTTGGATTAAACCAAGATTTGCTGGAACACAGTAATTTGCGTCTGTAATTGCACTCAAGTTTATAGCTATATCTGACAGCTTCTGCTTCACTTTGTTCTCCTCCTTTGAAATGTTGTTGTAGCAATGTAACTGGCAAAGAATAATGTGTTTGGGGGGGAATTGTAAAAAACTGTCACAAGCTCCCAGCGTGAAGAGACCGCACAGTTTACAGCTGACATCACCAGAGTCTTTGTTCATAATCAGGAGTCTTGGACGCTTGTTCCATAGCATATTTGTTTCTTGAAAATTGGCTTTCTCCAGTTTCCAGAGGGGCAGGTATGTTGCAGCTGAATTTGAACCATGTCTACTCAGAAGGAAGTCCCATTGAATTCAATGGAAGTCTCATGTAATCAGGATAAGGGCTGCATCCTTTCCCAGTCTGATGCAGCAAAAACAAGGAAGCATCTCAACAGGACCTGAAGAAGAAAAAGGCTTTGATTCCTGGAATTTTCCAGTTGGAAAATGAGAGAGAGATTGTCTTTCAGCCTTTTTTGTCTGTTGTATGATCTCATCACTGCACATGGCAAGACAGATTGGTCAGTTGAAGGCATCTGCAGGCAGTTTGTTCTGAGACACTAAGCACAACAGCCAAGATTCCTCCTGCTCCTGGGAATCATAGAATCATAGAGTTGGAAGAGACCACAAGGGCCATCGAGTCCAACCCCCTGCCAAGCAGGAAACACCATCAGAGCACTCCTGACATATGGTTGTCAAGCTTCTGCTTAAAGACCTCCAAAGAAGGAAACTCCACCACACTCCTTGGCAGCAAATTCCACTGTCAAACAGCTCTTACTGTCAGGAAGTTCTTCCTAATGTTTAGGTGGAATCTTCTTTCTTGAATCAGACATTCCCAGAGATCCGCTCATTCAAAGATTTGCTCCTCGGTCTGGGCAACTCAGTGATGAGTGAGGTCAACAGCTTGCTGAACACATGAATTATCCTGGGTCATACCATTAGCCCATCTGCTTTGGCAGGAGCTCTCCAAGGTCTTAGGCTGAGTTCTTCCCCAACCCAGATGGCTGAGATACTGGGAGAGGTCTTCCCAGGTCCCACAGGAATCTGGTTAGCCACTATGAGAACACAGTGCTGGTCTAGCTGGGCCACTGTCCTGATCTAGCAGAACTCTTGCATTCTTATGCTCTTTCATCTGAAGGAGCTAGAATCTGAACCCATAACCATCTGCATTTAGTGGTCCGACCCTTGAGTTATGGCCTTCTCATTGTCCTCCTGCCTGCTATGCATCCACCTCCTCTGTTCTTATGGGGGTTAGAGAATCCCTGAAGAGCAGCCATGACATAATATAAGTAGCTACAGGTAACTTCATGCATTTAAAAGGTATCTAACTGTATTGCTTTTTAGCAGTGAGGGGTGGTCTAGTGGGGTGAATGGGTCAACTTTTAATAAAAACAAAATATACATGGAGAGGTCGCCCCACCCATCCCCACATAGCTATGCTTCTAAACAGAAGTTAACCAGCATGAATTTACCGAATTTCAAATGCACAGCCAGTTATAAATAGCATCAACCCAGCACAATACAATGCGATACTGGAGTGTTTTTCTCTGGTCTATTTTCCTCCTATTAAAGTCACAGTGCTTCTTTATTGGCAATTACAATACTTTCCCCCTTTCCAACATAAAAGCCTGGGCGTGAGTGGGGAAATCAATAAAAGAGAATATGGAAAACCGGCCTCCTGTTCTGCAAAGGCAAAGGGAACATGCAAACCCCTCTGTACAGCTTTTCATAATTAAGGGCGATTAATAAGGTCCAGGCCAAATCATGCATTCCATTGGTGCACTAATTTTCCTGTTGTAAAGACTAAGAAGCAGCACCGAGTGTTGGTATTATGGTGTCCATTGTTAGATGTGTTGGTGTCCATTGTGAGATGGGGAAACATGGAATCATTTGGAGCATGCATGAAGTCACGGGAGTTCCACCACACGTCCACCTAAAGAAGATTCTATTGGAGCAGGTCGATGGTCCATCTAGCCAAGCATCCCATTCTCAGAGGGGCCGACCAGATGTCTGTAGGAAACCCATAAGCAGGATCCAAGCACAAGAGTCCTCTTCCCTCCTGTGGTTTCCAGCATCTGGTGTTCAGAAGTGTCGAAGCAATGATTCTTCAACATCAGCTTCGTTGGACTGTTCATGTTGTTCAGATGCCTGATTATCATCTTCCAAAGCAACTACTGTATTCCGAACTTAAAAATGGAAAGCGTAATGCTGGTGGTCAACAAAAGAGGTTTGAAGACTCTCTCAAGGCAAATCTTAGGAAATGTAGTATAAACACTGAAATCTGGGAAACACTGGCCTGCAAGCTCTCCAATTGGAGAACAGTCATGGGCTTTGAAGATGCTTGAACTCAGGACGAAAGGAAGAAGAAGAAGAAGAAGAAGAAGAAGAAGAAGAAGAAGAAGAAGAAGAAGAAGAAGAAGAAGAAGAAGAAGAAGAAGAGTAGTAGTAGTAGTAGTAGTAGTAGTAGTAGTAGTTTGGATTTGATATCCCTCTTTATCACTACCCGAAGGAGTCTAAAAGTGGCTAACAACCTCTTTTCCCTTCCTCCCCCACAACAAACACTCTATGAGGTGAGTGGGGCTGAAAGACTTTAAAGAAGTGTGACTAGCCCAAGGTCACACAGCAGCTGCATGTGGAGGAGCAGGGAATCAAACCCGGTTCACCAGATTACAAGTCCACCGCTCTTAACCACTACACCACACTGGCTCTCATGAGAAACATGTTAAGAGGAAGGCATGTTTGTCAAATCCTCACCGGGATCAACACCCACCTGGAAAGACCGTGTTCATGGAAGACAATCTTACTCGGCTATGAGTGATCGCCAAAGAAGAAAAGAAGAAAGTTCAGAAACATTACTGCCTCCAACTATGAAGACAGAGCGCAGCCATCATGGCTGGTAGCCATCAAGCAACCCTTTAGCCATCCATTTATCTAATCCTCTTTTAAAGTCAACTAGGCTGGTGGCTATCACTGCCTCCTGTGGGACTCTGTGTGAGGCCTTCCCTCACCTTCATAAACTTCCTTTTCAGCTCAGGGACCCTCTTTTCATGTACAAAAGGAGCATGTGGATGTCAGGAGTTCAGCCTACACCTGAGTAGGACCCTGGCAGAGACACATGCCCAACTGGCATGTTCGCTCCCTCCTGGTTGATTGTTCGGGAGCTTCAAAAGCTTTCTTCAGCCCGAACATCACAGCGACCGATGCCAACAGACATCGACACACTTGGGGATCTGCAGAGTCTTCGCAGCTTGCGTAAGAGACCTCAGCAACTCAGCATTTTGGCTAATCTACTTTATTTACATATAAACACACACAGAGCACTGCAACATGGCTCCCTCTCTCTCTAGCATCAGACAGCAAAGAGAAAAAGAACAAAGGACAATAGGCCCATTTCATGGAACACAGTAATACAAACATCCTGTCTCCACCACTTCCCACTCTGTAAAATCCTATGACTGTAATCATGGAGCAGGAATTATAACAGTGGACAGAGTGGTCCCTCCACCGAAAAGCACAGGGAGCCCGCTGAGCTCCTTTTGATTGGCTGGCACAATCCAGTGTGTACATGCAGGCAAAACCAGACGAGACAGGCCTGGCGATAGATGAAGACAAGCACTCTTGCAAGACTGCCATGTAGCAAGGCTTGCATCTCAAGGAATAGACGCTTCTCTCAGAGGTGGTTGCTGTACGCTGTGGACCACAGCAGTGGCAGGAGATGATCCACGTGGCCCTCGCATTCGGGGCTCTTGTCTCAGCCCAAGCAACCTCACTTGTCTGTTATTAGGGAGAAGCTGTATGCTACTTAGATTTCCCTGGAGAAAAGAAGGGTTCTTTCTTTATAACCTCCCATACAGAAACATTCTGGGGTGTTTTTCGTTTTGTTTTGCTCGTTCCCCAAAGCCAGGTATTTCTTTTAAAGCAACAATGCAAGAAAATCAAAACTATTCCCCCCCCCCCCGTTTCAATAATTCAAGGGCTCTCACAACCACCACCAAAACAGAAGTATTTATCACATCACATACAAAGCCTCCAGGCTCCAATGCTGGAGAAGCCCATTAGATGCCACGCCAGTCTGCCAGTCTGACACCATCCCGTTCGGATCGAGTTGCATTTGTATTTTTTTAACACTTGAATAAAACATTTCCGATTTGTAATGCTGAATTTGAAACAGCAAGCCTGAACCATATTCAGAGTAAAGCTGTCTAGAATGCTAATGTTACATTTTTATTTTTATTTTTAAAAAGGGAGGGATTTCCCCCTCAGCCAACACCAGCCAAGGCAGCTGACTGCTGTGCATTCAATTCCTTCCACCAACACTCCTGGCATCAACCATGATCCAAAAGTTTGCAATCACCCTGATGGACTCCAGATACGCATCACTCATCCAGCAGTCTTTTCAACTAACCCTAAAAATTGCACAGAGAGTTATCAGGCTGGAGAGCTTTGCAGGGACTGCACCACACCAGACCATAAGATAAATAAGGCATTGTAATGGTTCTAGGGGTTGCTCGTGTGTAAGTTGTTGCCACACCTGGCTGGGTTACCTGGGTGAACCCTTTCTGTCCGGACAGCCACCCATCCGTGGCTGTCTCAATCGCTGGCAGAATCCGTCAGTGGGTGTTTCTTGAACTTCTTCCAGCAAAGAAGTTCTTTGATGCCGAGTCTCCTCCTACTCTCCCTGCGCGGAAGTCTTCTGCACAGGGAGGGTGTGGGCAGCGGAGGATCCGTGCTCTCCCCGCTGGTCCCCGGCGAGGAGTCATGGAGCCACCTCGCCGATTCCCCCATCTGCCCCCCTTCTCCACTGGTGCTACGCTGATTTCCTTCCCCAGCAGATGGGCTGCCTCTCTCCCTACTGGGACCCTCTCCGGCATCCCTCTGGAGCCTTGCCTCCGCCCCTGGCTCCGATGGCAGTTCCCTGACAGGCATGCTTGAATGTTCTATCATTGGAGGGAGGGAACTAGTGACGGTGCCAAAACCATTTCTTGGCTTAGTAGAAATGAATTTGGGTAGTGCTTGCCTCAAATACAAGGCTAGCACTACAGGACTGGAAGTTATTATCGGGCTTGGATTTTAATCAGGCATGGCAGTCTGATCAGGCCTGGAACTTGCTCTCACAGAAGGCAGGGGTGGCAAACAACCTAGACAGCTTTAAAAGAGGATTAGACAAAATGACAGAGGAAAGGGCAACTGATGGCTACTAACCATGAGAACTATGTTCTACCTCCACATTTGGAGGAAACAATACTGCCAAATACCAGTTTTTGGAAACTATAGGAAGGGAGAGTGTACTCCATTCCTGTTTGTAGGTTTCCCGCAGGCATCTACTTGGCTATGGTAAGAACAGGATGCTGGATTAGGTCGACCATTGGCCGGATCCAGTAGGCTCTTCTTATGTTTTTATTGTCCAGCAGATTTTAATCAGACCTGGAGGTTATTCTCCAGCTCAGATTTTAATTCAAGCAGAGAAGGTCCCTCCCCACCGCTCAGCCTCCCACCCTTACTCAGATCAATAATAATAATAATAATAATAATAATACCCTCCCCAGCTGGCTGGGTTTCCCCAGCCACTCTGGGCACCTTCCAACCAAATATTAAAAACAATACAGCACCAGACATTGAAGAAGAAGAAGAAGAAGAAGAAGAAGAAGAAGAAGAAGAAGAAGAAGAAGAAGAAGAAGAAGAAGAAGAAGAGTAGTAGTAGTAGTAGTTTGGATTTGATATCCCGCCTTTCACTCCCCTTCAGGAGTCTCAAAGCGGCTAACATTCTCCTTTCCCTTCCTCCCCCACAACAAACACTCTGTGAGGTGAGTGGGGCTGAGAGACTTCAGAGAAGTGTGACTGGCCCAAGGTCACCCAGCAGCTGCATGTGGAGGAGCGGGGAAGCGAACCCGGTTCCCCAGATTACGAGTCCACCGCTCTTAATAACTTCCCTAAACTTCCAGTTGTCTTTTAGAAGCAAAATAGTTGTTTATTTCCTTGACATCTGCTGGGAGGGCATTCCACAGGGCGGCCACCACTACTGAGAAGGTCCTCTGCCTGGTTCCCTGTAACCTCACTTCTTGTAGAAGGCCCTCGGCGCTGGATCTCAGTGTCCGGGCTGGACGATGGGGGTGGAGATGCTCCTTCAGTTATACAGGACTGAGGCTGTTTACATCATCCAGACAGACTCCCGCCCCCAAACCTGCAACAGTACTTTTCATCCCAGCAGATCTATGGATGCGTAGTACACATCTGCCTGGTTCCTTCAGCAGCACTGACAGCTTATGGGATACTTCCAGCTGCTGCAAGGCGACTGGCTAACTTTGCACAGCCAATGTTCTGGCTGCCCCCTCAAACAATCCTGCGAAGATGGAGAGAGCGAGAGGCCGCTGAGCATCCCGGTTCCAGAACTTCACAAAGAGCGGGCGACTTTTCTTGTAAGGACATAACGATTTATGGCAGACTTGAGAGCTCCAGGTAACAAGCAATTGAGTAATCTTATTAAAAAGAAACTTAAGGACATGACTGCTGTCTTCGTTGTCCGGGCCGAAAAGCCGCTCAAATTGCTGAGTCACTTCTGAACTCCAGGCGTTACTTCCCTGCTTCGCTTTATCCAAAACTGTGGCCTAACATGTGAGTGCCTCAATGCAGGCGTGGAGCTCCTGGTCGCCTTGCAATTTTGCAGCAAGTACTGGTGTCTCTACCAAACTCAAAGGGGTTGATTTAAGAGTTTGGATTTGATATCCCGCTTTATCACTACCCGAAGGAGTCTCAAAGCGGCTAACATTCTCCTTTCCCTTCCTCCCCCACAACAAACACTCTGTGAGGTGAGTGGGGCTGAGAGACTTCAGAGAAGTGTGACTAGTCCAAGGTTACCCAGAAGCTGCATGTGGAGGAGCGGGGAAGCGAACCCGGTTCCCCAGATTACAAGTCTACCGCTCTTAACCACTACACCACACTGGCTCTCCTTCCCACACTTAAACCCCACACATAAACCCCTTCCTTTTCCCTTCTGCTCCTGCCCCCATGCTCAAGCCCTCTAAGAAGGGGTCTGCGCACTGGGATTGTACTGGGACCACCCCTTCTTCCTACTGATTGGCTGCTTGATGGAGGGGGAATCTAGTGGGCCAGATAACATTAGGCAGTGGGCCAGAAGAATCCCTGGAGGCAAAGCTTGTGTACTTCCAAACAAGAGATTGGGTGAGGAGACTTGACTCATAGAACTGTAGAGTTGGAAGGGATCTTGAAGGCTCATCTAGCTCAACCCCTGCAATGCAGGGACTTAGAGACTATGCATATTGCCCGTAGAACATACAAAGTGCAGCTGAGATGTACACATTTGCTTAGGCCTTTTGGGGATTTTGCATGACTGGGAAATGTGCACCGTTCCCTCTTCATGCATGGATTATGTGCACATTCTCCACAAGGCCTGGTCAATGTGCACAATGTCCGGTTGTTGTGCACATTAAGTGCTCAACTTACATTCTACACACACTCCTTTGTTGATAACTACAGTCCTAACAATCCTGTTCCTATGGGCATGTTTGGTGGCAATTCAAGAAGAAGCCTTCTCAGCTGTCAATTTTCCGACAATTTAACAAGATACAGCCATGATTAATAAGTTCCTTTTTGAAGAATCTTTCTGCAAAATGATACTATCTGTTTCCCCCTCCCCCCATCTCCCCCAGGATATATTGTGTACTTAAAAGAAACCAATAGCGGCAATAATACGGATGATAGACCTATTACACAATTGGAAGAGTGTGGTTTTTATCACTGATGTCCAAGGGTGAATTGCATTAGCGTTAATGAAATCTTATAAGGCTTCTGGAAGTGTGATAACTTTGAAAATGCTGCTATTAGTAGCTCTGTCAATTCTCTTTTGCTCATCGTTCAATTCACAATTTAGGAATAATGAAAGTTGGAGGTGGGTGCTGTTACCAGCAAGGCAAACCACAGAGCTCCTCCATTGTCAGCAGTTAGAGGAACCCTTAGAAAACACTGCCGTTCTGTGCAGGAGCTGTTCAATTAATGTTGGCTGTGTGCTATTACTCCTCTGAGATGTGTTTACAAACCTTACCAATTATATCATCGAGGGCCTTTCCAGTGATGTGATTATATCAACCTGCAAAGACACAAGTCAGAGGCGATTCAAAAAGGAAAACAATAGAGTTTAAAGGCTATGCTGGCCGCTAGGTAAAGATGTTCCTGGGTTCTGGTGCAAGTGAACAGAGGATGGTTAAACCTCAGGGCTTATTGAGCTCAGAGAAAGAAGGGTGGTAGATTTAACTCTGCTCCAAAACAATGGAAATGGGTAGATTTGGTTCTACACGGGGCAGAAAAATCAGTCACATACTGTGCTGGTGGCTCTGTGGTCTAAACCACCAAGCCTCTTGGGCTTGCCAATCAGAAGGTTGGCAGTTTGAATCCCTGCAACGGAGTGAGCTCCCGTTGATCTGTCACAGCTCCTGCCAACCTAGCAGTTCAAAAGCACGCCAGTGCAAGTAGATAAATAGGTACCGCTCTGGCGGGAAGGTAAATGGCATTTCCATGCACTCTGGTTTCTGTCATGGTGTTCCATTGCGCCAGAAGCTGTTTAGTCATGCTGGCCACATGACCTGGAAAGTTGTCTGTGGACAAACACCAGCTCCCTCGGCCTGAATGCGAGATGAGTGCCATAACCCCATAGTCACCTTTGACTGGACTTAACCGTACCGGGTCCTTTACCTTTTTATGTTTTATTTCTCTCTTTTGTTCACCTATGCCCGTTTCAGGTTATTAGAAGCTTTGCTGACATCTGATTGCATCTGTTACCACAAAAAAAATATTTCTTATGGATCACTCAGCACTGGAAAAAAGGATAGACAAATGTCAGCTTTTCTACAAAGAAAACTCATAGAGGAGGAAACGCAGGGAACTGTCTTGTATCAGTTCACCCTGTGGTCCTTCTTGCTCAATACTGCTTTGACTGGCAGTGGCTGTCCAGGGTTTCAGGCAAGGCTCTTTGTCACCCATATTCAGAGATGCCAGGGACCCTTTCCTGTGCAAATCACACGCTCTTCCTTTCTCTCTCTTACCAATTTTATCCATTCCCTGTTTCCTTCACTCCTTTTACTTTCCGCCCAACCTCATGCCACAAGCCTCTAGTTCCTTAATACAAGGACAGATGTGGATTAGGCCGAGGGTGGGTGGGTTCAAGCAGCTCAGTTGTTGAAAGTGCCGCAAAACCTGCCAAAACTTTGCAGATTTTAAGATAATAAGATGAACAGCTTTTAATTTTCTGTTGTTTTATTTGCTGTGTTTGTTTTCGTAACAGTTTCTACTTCATAAAGGGGGGGGGGATTCACAAGGAGTTGTGTAACATTTGTATAATTAATCATCCTGGGAACATATAATGCAATAGAGAGTACATTACACACTAATCAACCCTTTGGTTATCACCAGCAGCATAAATCACAGGCGTCTCTGGTTAAGAGTGTTCCAGACAGGGCTCAATGTGGTTCTCCACTCCCCTTCCCCATTTTGTCCTTACAACCACTTTGCAAGGTGAGATAGGGCAGAAACAGACTCCAGGGTCACCCAGTGAGCTTCATGGCTGAGTGGGGATTTGAACCCTTGTCTCCCAGGTCCTTGTCTGACTCTCTAATCACTAAACCACACTGGCTCCTTCTTTCTGGGTTTTTCTACATGTGAACCTTTTGAGACCCGGTTGTTGACGATGTTGTGAAAAGCTAGTAATAAATAAGTAAAGCATACTGTTATATGGCCTGTAAAAAGGTAAAGAGACCCCTGATCATTAGGTCCAGTCGTGGGGTTGCGGCGCTCATCTCGCTTTACTGGCCGAGGGAGCCAGCGTACAGCTTCCGGGTCATGTGGCCAGCATGACTAAGCCGCTTCTGGCGAACCAGAGCAGAGCATGGAAACACCGTTTACCTTCCTGCCAGAGCGGTGCCTATTTATCTACTTGCACTTCCGAGAACAATTACAGACTCTGAAATGCTTGCTTGTGAGAGTGGACAGATGCACTCTGGTCCGCTTGTGGGCTTCCAAAAGTGGTCTTTTTGGCCACTGAGAGAACAGGATTCTGGAACGGAGATGCGCCATTTGACCTCATCCAGCAGGACTCTTCTTTTTTAAATAAATAAATAAATTAGTTTTTATTAAATATTTTTTGTGATACTGAACAAACAAATAAACAAGGAAAAGTACATGTAGAGTCTCCCCTTTCAATGAATACAGTTTGTTTGCATTTGTTGCATTTGTTATGGTAATAATAATAATATATAATAATTTATTATTTATACCCCGCCCATCTGGCTGAGTTTCCCCAGCTACTCTGGACAGCCCCCAATCGAGTGCTAAAAACAATACAGCATTAAATATTAAAAACTCCCCTAAACAGGGCTGCCTTCAAATGTCTTTTAAAAATAGGATAGCTGCTTATTTCCTTGATATCTGATGGGAAGGCGTTCCACAGGGCAGGCGCCACCACCGAGAAGGCCCTCTACCTGGTTCCCTGTAACCTCGCTTCTTGCAGTGCGGGAACCGCCAGAAGGCCCTCGGCGCTGGACCTCAGTGTCCGGACTGAACGATGGGGGTGGAGACGCTCCTTCAGGTATACTGAACCGAGGCCATTTAGGGCTTTAAAGGTCAGCACCAACACTTTGAATTGTGCTGGGAAACGTCCTGGGAGCCAATGAAGGTCTTTCAGGACCGGTGTTATGTGGTCCCGGTGGCTGCTCCCAGTCACCAGTCTAGCTGCCGCATTCTGGATTAATTACAGTTTCCGGGTCACCTTCAAAGGTAGCCCCACGTAGAGCGCATTGCAGTAGCCCAAGAGGGAGATAACTAGAGCATGGGACACTATTGTCATAGATTTGGGGGGAAAGAGAGAGGGGAGGAGGAGGGTCTTTTCGTTCCATTGCCTAGTGTTTGTGCAGGGTTCTTGTGACAGCATCCTGTGGGTAAGTCCTTTATTTATACAGTTGTTTGTTTTTATTGGTGTTGTGATGTTCTCCTAAGGTTGCCTGAGAGGGCCAGCAAAGGGAAGGGGAGTTAAAAAGAAGTTCCAAGAGTGGAGCTTGAAGGAAAGCTGCAGAGAAGAAAGTTGAAAAGAGGGGACAAGAAGCTGGAAAGAGACGTGAGGAAGGATATAGAGAGGAAAGAAGGAATAAAGGCTCATAGTTTGAGCCTGCCAGACTGAAAAGACCTGATGTGGGCAGGCAAGGCCAGGATGGAAATTGCCACTAGACTAGCAACAGACATAATTCATTGGTTCATTCAACAAACCCACAGTTTCCCCAGTAACCAGCACTGGTCTGAGTTGGGTCACTGTAGGGAACTTTGGGTGTATTTATTTTATTATTCACCTGTCTTGTTGTTTCTTCCTCAATATTTTTTATTGATACTTTTTCATCATACAACACAATAAACAAAACAAGTAATCTAAAAAGAGACAGGGTGAAGTAAATACAAAACCTTCTCTCAAATAAGCGCAGGAAAGAAGAGTTAAGAAATATAGCCCTCTGTTTCTCATTACTGCTGCTTCCGTTTCTTTCTTTCTTTTCCCCATAAAATTTTATTAAGGTTTTTCATAATGCAATGCTATATAAAAAAAATAATCTAAATGAAAGCAGAAGCAGAAAAAAAGAAAATGCAAGTCCTCTCTCACAGGTATTCAATGTATTTTTAATATTTTGTTGGAAGCCACCCAGAGTGGCTGGGGAAACACAGCCAGATGGGCAAGGTATAAATATCATCATCATCATCACCCTTGGCTCCCACAGAAAGGGGTAGACCCTCGCAGCTCTCGCCTGAGAGCTACCTTTTCTTCTCCCAGCCTCCCACCCTGGGAGACCCTGCCTATTACATAGGGTCCTTCAGCAGCCAGCCAGCCCCCCCCCCAGCGACCCAGAGTAAAGCAATATTTGTTTGCTTGCTGTGTTTATTTACTGGCCTCTACAACACAGTAAAACCCCCTCACTTTAGGTAAAGGTAAAGGGACCCCTGACCATTAGGTCCAGTCGTGGCCGACTGTGGAGTTGCGGCACTCATCTTGCTTTATCGGCCGAGGGAGCCGGCATACAGCTTCCAGGTCATGTGGCCAGCATGACTAAGCCGCTTCTGGTGAACCAGAGCACGGAAATGCCGTTTACCTTCCCGCCGGAGCGGTACCTATTTATCTACTTGCACTTTTTTGACGTGCTTTCGAACTGCTAGGTGGGCAGGAGCAGGGACCGAGCAACGGGAGCTCTTCCCGTCACGGGGATTTGAACCACCGACCTTCTGATCAGCAAGTCCTATGCTCAGTGGTTTAATCCATAGTGCCACCCATGTCCCTAATTAAAACATCCCCCCCCCTTCAACTCTGATAACAAGCGGTCTCTGGCCACTGGCCGTAATGGGCACTGCAGTTCAGAAATCTGGACTGGGCTTTGCTCCCAAGCTTGCCCCATGTGTGAAGACAGTCTCTGAAAGCCCTCATACATATTCCCCTGCCCTCTGCACTGGAGTAGACCTAAGAGAAGGTCTCGGTGGTAGGACCCCATTTGCGGAATGACCTCACTGAGCACCTAATTTTTATTTTTGGCTGTTCTTCTTGTCCTGATTTGAGTGTTTATTTTTTACCAATTGCATGCTGTCTTATTCCTAGGTAAGGTTTTGCCCCTCCCACAGGGAAAAACCCTTTTTTTGAAGAGTAGGACACACGTTTTATAAAGAAAAGAAAAGACTTATCTGGATTCTGTGAATCTCAAGCTTACGCACCACAGACACCTCCCCGCTGTCGTCATCAATGAAGTCTACTGCGTAATCCCTAAGCAGTTTCAGAAAAACACCATCAAGAGAGCAAATTTCATTTATTAAAAGTATAGCAATTCTTTTCCGTGTGCGCGCGCACGCGTTTGTTTGTTTTTTTAAACAAACACCTTCCTGGGTAAAATTGCTCCCCTACCACATCGTGCCTTCCCAAATGAAAGCTTTTCATATTCAATATAAGGAACAATCCATCATTGCCTTGTGCTTCCTTATAGCCTTCTCAGTGTTTATTCCGCAGAGGGAGGGAAAGAGAAGAGGCTTGAATATGTATGAAGAATTTCATAATGTTGAAGTACAGCACAGCCACAGACTGCTCAGAGCTCTGTTCATAAACACAAGGAAGGCTGCCTTGGACCAATTCAGTCCTCCCTTCTTGACTAACTCTTGTAAATTGCTCCCGGTACAAACTGATCACACAGCCTCGTCTGGTTGCTTTTTATAGTTTCACAGTTCGGGGAAGGAGAGAGAGGAAATGGTCCCTTGGGGACCAGCGGCCACTGTATGTCATACATGATGCGTTTATGTACAGTTTGCCCATCGTGCAGATGGATTTGTATTGCTAATATTTCAGACTGTCGAGAGAAATTAGTCCTGTTTGGAAGAGGACCATTCGATGGCATAGATTTTTAATCTGATGTTGCAGTAGTAGCAGCTTTGGGCTGGTTGCCTTTCCTCTGCTGCCAAGATAATCTCCACCTCACCCTCCAGAAAGTGGTTTCTTAAGCAGAGAGGGGGGGAAGCAGAAATTCCTCCCCCCTAATGGATGGCAGAGAGATGTTTAAAGGGGTAGAACATATTCTGGCTCTGGGCTTGTGGTATAATAATATACTGCTATTACACTTTACAACGCTTTTTAAAAAAATCATTGTGTTTCTCAAAGGAGGTGGGGGAGAATTCATTTCTAAGCAGGAGTTGTCTGGCCTCACGCCTGCATGGGAAACCAACTCCCATCATTATTAGTAGGTTTTTAGCCTTTCCTCCCCTCTCCACCCCCAACGTTTTGCAAAGGAACCGGAGGATATTTATTTATTTAAGCTGAGGAATTACTATTCTTATTCACCCAGCCTGCTTTTCTTATACCATCAAGGGAGTCTGCAGTGCGCCCCCTCTCTTTGTGCTGAAGCGAATTGATTAACCTCAGCTATTAGCCTACTTTTTTATTCCATTATTAGTAATTTAAAATATACTGATCACAGTTTCTGGCGCTCCTTCTCTCAGATGCTGAAGTGCTTAAGCCAGTCTAGAGGGCTAGTATCCCTGCAAATTTCATCCACTCCTGTTCAAAGGGAAAAGAACATTTTCTAAATTCCTCCTAATTTTTGGATAGGATTGAGCTTCATGAAGAGGATCACAGGATGGTTTACAATCCCAAAACACAAAAGTGCATACCATAGTAACAAACAAAAGCAATAACCCCTACACACTCTCACACACAGAGTTTAAAATGGCATTGATTGTTTAATTGGGCAAAGGCTTGGGAAAAGAAGAATGTTTTTGCCTGGCACCTAAAGATATGTAATGAAGGCACCAGGCAAGTCTCCCTGGGGAGAGCATTCCACAAATGGGAAGCCACTACAGAAAAGGCCCGTTCTCATGTTCCTGCCTTCCAGACATCTCATGGAGGAGCTGCAGATGATTAATGCAGGGTCTGGGATGGGGAGCACTGGATTGGCTCCACTGGTGCACCCACAAAGTGGGTGCAGGGTGACAAACACATACGAAAAATCCCTCCCCAGCATGGAAGCAGTTCTGATACTCCAAGGGAAGCACATGAAGAGTCAGGGGCAGAGTGGCCTGCAGTAGCTTCCTACTGAATACCACAACAAACAAGAACACTGTGCTTCGCTGGAATCCCTCTGCTCAAAGATTTTTTGCAAAGTGATGCTGAACTTTCAAATTAAGGGCAGTTAATGAAAATGGATCAGCACTAGCTGTTATGTGAGCCTTACTGCACACATTCAATAGGCTCATTAAGATGATGTTTTGTTGTCTCTGTCTGAGATCTGTGTTCCATCTTGCTATTGGACTCTCTGGTCAGGTATTTTGTGGGTTGACCATAGCATTTGGAATTAGTAATGGTGATAATGCATCTCCAGGCTTTGCTTGCAAGTGTGTTACTGCACCCACACTTGACAACACCCCCACCCCCGTCAAAAGAAATGTGTATTTTGCCAGAGGAATAAAAATGCATTCCCCTGTAGAATCCCTGAGTTGCATCAAGCTAGAGAGAAAACTCTGCTGCAGAAGCAGATAGTGCTGCAAAATTTCCAATCTCAAGAGTATTGGATGGTGAGCGATTGGACATCTTCCAAAAGCAGAGCTGGTGCACTGTCAGTCTCAATTAAAGATGCCTTTCCATAAGGAATATGCTTCTGCTTTCATAGAATAATATAATAGAATCATAGAATTGTAGAGTTGGGAAGGACCTGAGGGTCATCTAGTCCAAACCCCTACAATGCAGGAATCTCAAGCATCCATTAAGTAATTCATCAACTACTCGTCTCCCACAGATTTGGCAGAAGATGTCTTGCCAAAAGGTTGTCCAGCCCAGCACTCCAGCAGCCATTATGATACCTCTGAAAGCTCACAATCAAGGTAGGAAGGTGGCTTACCTTTTTCCTCTTCTTTGTCACCAACATCGGAGGTATTATGGGTATCCGTCTGTCTCAAGAGACAATGGGGGCTTCCATGGGGCACAAACCTAGACAGTGTGCATGGAAGTTCTAGGTTGCACAGATGAAGAAGAGGAGTTTGGATTTGATATCCCGCTTTATCACTACCCGAAGGAGTCTCAAAGCGGCTAACATTCTCCTTTCCCTTCCTCCCCCACAACAAACACTCTGTGAGGCGAGTGGGGCTGAGAGACTTCAGAGAAGTGTGACTTGCCCAAGGTCACCCAGCAGCTGCATGTGGAGGAGTGGGGACACAAACCCGGTTCACCAGATTACGAGTCCACCACTCTTAACCACTACACCACACTGGTTATAACAAGACCCTCCTCTCGGCATCGCTGATGTGGTCCAAAGGAAAGCAGAGCAGTAAGTTTGGCATCAGCTTGGCTGCAGGAGTTGCCAGAAGGAGGCGCACAAGGCCCCACACAACCACCTTAGGGGCTCTGTTCCGGATTTATGTAGGGTTGACTCCTTAGCCGCCTCTTCTCCTGAAGATATCCCGCAAGGAAGAGGAGGTTTAGGATCCGTTTTCCTTCTTGAGATGGGCTCCGTTCCCAGGTCAACAAGAACCATCTTTCCCCTTACTCCCTCTACAGCATGAGCACAAACTGCCTTCTTGACCGTTTGACCCACTGTTGGGCTCAATCCGCCAGAGCCTGTCTTTGCATGCAGGTGAATACTGCCTCTAGATATGAAGGCTATGTTTAGCTGCTGATGGATCTACTCCAGGGGATGGAAGTCTGGCCTGGAGCCTGCATGTGGCCATGTAAACATCTATAACTGACCCAGGGGAAGCTTCCAAGGCCACATACCTCACCTTTCATATCCTTCCTGGCTAGAATGTGTTCTTCAACTCTGATAAAGCCTCTTCCTTGCCTGGATGAGGGGCAGAGATGGGTGCATGAGTGTGTGCAGCCTAGGTAGCACTTACATTCATTGCTCTGCTTACTTTTGCTTCTGGCCCCACCCCACCCCCGGCTTTTGAATCCTGCACCCCACCCAAGATTAGCTAGATGTGATGCCTGGGATGCAAAAGGTTTCATTAACCCTAATCTACTCTGTAAGGTTTCCCCCCGCTTTCTTAAATGCATCAAATGTAGCGTTTTTCACTGTATCTTGTGTTAGGAAATGCTATCAGTCACGAAACCTCATGTTGTCACACATAATTAAAAGCTCCTGTGAGACTGAAGCATCCACCTGCTGGAGGTGGTGTCAGAGACCTGCTGTGTGCCAGAATGAATCAATGCTCTGGCCCTGCCACCTTCCACTCAGTCTTCATTAAGGGCAGTTTTCCCTGCTGTCTTACTGCATTAGGTGTGATCGGATAAGTCAATTATTCCCAGCACAATTACCCGCTTCGAGGAGGCTGGCCGCCACATCTCTGAACGAATCACTGTTCAGGGCTTCTCTCTGTCGCGTTGCTTTTTGCTGGGAGCAGAGACTGGCTTGAATTGGGTGTGGCTGGGTCACAGCCAACTCAGGCTTGGGAGAGATAAAATAGCTCTGGGTTGCGAGTATATGTTCAATCCCCAGCAACTACTCTGGTCAAAACCACCAGGCAGCAGGTAATGGGAAAGGCCTCGGCGTGAAACTCCTGGGAGCTACCAATCAGACGAAACAACACTGGGTCAGACAGACAAGTTTAAGATAGCTTCCTATGTTCCTCAGTCCCTGAAGATGACAAACACCCATCTAAGGGCATAAAGTCATTCTCAGCATCTAAAAAGTGGCTTCTGAGGCCAACAAAGACATTACAAAATAAAGAATTCTTTTTTAAAAAAGGTGCTATGTACGCTCTAAACTCCAGTTAAATATTTAAACGAGGCCAAAACATTGCCAGATATGTCCCCAGCTGCCCTGCATGTGACGCAGCTAATCAAATTTCCCAGATTTGGCCACTAACATCTGTTTGTTTTGTGATCTGCATCTGATACTCCCACAAATGGCTGTGCTTCTTGCTGCCTTCAAAGCAGGAGGGTGATGTCAATTTTTCAATCAGCAGAGGCTAGTTAAAAAGCAATAATGATGATGGCTGACACATTTCCATTAATGTACAAGATGTACACAGAGATAGATCACAGGGCTGCAGCTGCCAGAATAGTACAATGTGGCCCAAGGGGCCTGCAGCGAGAGGAACTGGAAAACAATGCTCTTTATCGGGTTTTCAGGCTGCTTCGTAGCCTCAGGAGGGCCAAGGCACCTTTAAAATGGACCCAACAACATACAAAACCATAAATAAGAGCAGCTATTAAAACACTGTATAAGGAGATGGAATGTGTTTGTTAGCGAAGGACCACACCTGGCTGAAGACCAGCTTCCATACTACTTTCCCATTAGATGCCATCTTGGTGGCCAGAATACCACCCTGGCTCCTCTGACTCTTTTGTGCTGCTCTCAAGCATCTTCATAGGGCTTCCCCAGGAAACCCTGCGCCCATGGATCAGATCTGTCTCTCTTGCATTCTGCTGCCCTTAACAACCACCAGTGGATATTCATTCATCTGACCTCATGGTAAGGTCTCCAACCCAGAACAAGGGTCCTGCACAAATTTGTACTCATGCCTTCCGAAGTTTCATGCTCACGCCTTTCACATTGCTCCTGCATTGCCGAGGTCTTTATTCTTTCATCCCATATACCTACTCTCTCAACCTTAAAGGTAAAGGGACCCCTGACCATTAGGTCCAGTCGTGACCGACTCTGGGGTTGCAGTGCTCATCTCGCTTTATTGGCCGAGGGAGGCGGCGTACAGCTTCCGGGTCATGTGGCCAACATGACTAAGCTGCTTCTGGCGAACCAGAGCAGTGCACAGAAATGCTGTTTACCTTCCCGCTGGAGCGGTACCTATTTATCTACTTGCACTTTGACGTGATTTCGAACTGCTAGGTTGACAGGAGCAGGGACCGAGCAACGGGAGCTCACCCTGTCGCGGGGATTTGAACTGCCAAACGTCTGATCGGCAAGTCCTAGGCTCTGTGGTTTAACCCACAGCGCCACCCCCATCCCTCTATCCTTAAGCTTAGCCAAATCTGTGTGCAGCCATGTTTGCTTGCATTCTTACCACATATCCCAGGGCTTCTCTCCCCCTCCTCCTCCTCCTTTGTTTTTAGACTATAAGCTCCTTAAAGCCGGAAACATTTCCTATAAAGACATGGTGGTGGTTGTGAAGGAGGCTACAGTTCTTAAAAAAAACCTATTGGTTCATATGCATCTATTGTTTTCTTTATCATTTAACAAGCCCAATTTCGCTAGATAAAATAGAGTGAAATTGAATTCCAGACTGAGGGGTAATTTGATACTGTTCTGTTAAGGCACAAGGTGATAACAGCAGCCGAGGTGTCACATAATTACATGCAGTAAAACCACAGTGGAAAATCATACACAGTGGAGGGAGGCAGATGGACAAATATTTATTTGGCAAGTTCAACTTAACATACGATATGAGTTTCACCAGCATATATCAGCATATACACACAACGGACCAAATTCTGCTCTCGTTTGTAACAGTTTTAAAACCAAAGAATGGTTTAACTCATCTAACTGGGGTTTACAGTTGATTTACAGGTGAAAGTTGGCCCATTACAGATTTGGAGGGGGGAAATCTGCCTACGTTTCCAGAAAAGGAGAAAGACCAGGAAAACAGTCTGCACTTAAACTCCATTGCAAGTGCAATTGTGGAATCTAATATGTTAATGGCTCAGAGATTAAGCACAGCTGGGGTTACACCAGCTTCCTTCGGAATACAGATCTGTGAAATAACGCAATAGGAAATGTACTTCTGGCCAGAAACTTAACAATCTTCAGCGTTGCAAAGTTACCCTTTCTCACTCGGGAGCATGCAAGCAGGCAAACTGAGTGCCAAAGCAGATAATCCATTAAAGTTAACAAGGGGGAGGTTAGATCCTGCATTTCTGTAATGGAACAGACTTCAAAAGTCACCTTGCACAGAGTGGCATCTATTAGCAAGCAGATGTTGCCAGAGAGCAGCAGCGGAATGGACTGCAATCTGGAGAGAATGCATACACCTGCAGTTCAGAACCGACACGTGCTGTTTCACAGGTATTATGGAAGAGTTCAGAAACGGAAGAGCAAAGATGATACAGAAATATTAGGCCATTTGTAAATGTTATCGGGTGCAATCAAGATAAGTGATCCGGATTAGTAGACGAGAGAGCACAATATTTTCTGGCCATCCAAGGCAAGGAGTAGGAGAAAGCCTGCCATTACACATCTGGCAACACGATGAAGAAAGCACAAAGTCACTTCTCTGGCTATTGGGTTAATGCTTCCTAGAAGGATAGACAGCCATCCTGAAATGAAGGTCAGTGCAGGGATTTTCAGCAGGCAATGTCTCTAGTCAGGCAACCTCTAAACAAAAATGCATGGTCCTAATTTCTTTCTCCAGGAGTCCAGAGCACTGTGAGTTGATGCCAGATCAAAAGCTACATCACATGAAAATGCGCACTTAGGGTACAAGGTGGTGTGAGGAGAAAGAGACTCTTCATGCAAATACCTGTGTCACTTGCTTAGAAGCAATTCCTCTACCAAAAAAAGAGATATCCTTGCGATGCTGCCATTTAACATATGTGATTAACACCATTTTGAATTAATTCAGATCCCAATGTGCATATGACGAAGCCAACAGGAATTTACTTTCTGCTTCTTAATAACCAGCACACTCTGCGGTTGAAATATGAAGCACTTTTTTATGAAGCGTTTTCTGCGGTTGGTGTGGGTTTCATATTGCAAATGTGATCCTGCTGATTAGACCAAAGTTTGCAGGTCAAAGGGGTTTGCATTACAAGCCTGCATTTCCGGTACATTTGAAAGTTTCTATAATATTGCTGAAAATTCAAGGAAGCGGCTTTAGGAATTCTGCCCATATTGCAAGAATGTATTGGACGCCCCCTATCTAGACAAGCATTAATATACTAGCCGTTAGTCCATTTTAAGTCTGCATCTTAAAAACTGATTGCTAAAGCCCAATGCTGCATTTCAGCAACAATGTAAGATCTTTGGGGGAAAGAGAAAGGAATGTTATTCTGTAAGAATCATACACAAATAAGGAAAAATTGTGTTCCCTAGTATACTCATTCACTTCTTCTCAAATCAGCAGAACGAGCTTCCAGTAACTACCAGCTAATTGTGGGAAGTATTTGAATGCATTTCACGGGGAGGGAGAGAAATGAAAAGCAACAAACTAAGGTCAAGTGGAGGTAACGCCCAGCCTTCCTGAGCATGGCGACTAATGCAGTTTTACATGGTACATTTACATCTTTGTTTGGATCATGGGCTGCGCAGCACGGATGTGAACGCTGGGCAGGCAAAACCACGAGAGGGGAAGCTCCCTGCTGGAGTTGTCTTCGTGGAACTGGATGTTCAAGTAGAAATCGCCCGTGTACAGAAAGAGTAGGGCTCCAATGCACACCGAATTTTCTGTTGGCTTAACCTGCAAGAGATGGGAGGGAGGGAGTTATTTTAGTAGAATATTCATTATCTGTATGCTGCAGATCAATAGTTAGAATCATAGTATTGTAGAGTTGGAAGGGACCCTCAGGGTAATCTAGTAGATCATACATGAGAGAAGTCATCCGACCTCTGCTTAAAAACCTCCAGTGAAGAAGAGTCCACCACTTTGGAGGGAAACCGTTCCACAGTCAAACAGCTCTTACAGCCAGAAAGTTCTTCCTGGTGTTGACAGGAAAGGAGATTCCGACAAACTTGAATCCACTGCTTTTGGCCCTACCCTCCAGAGCAGGAGAAGCTTGTTCCATCCTCCATGTGACAACCCTTTGAAGATGGCTATTGTATCTCCACTCAGTCTCCTCTTTTCCAGGCTAAACAGACCCAACTCCCTCAACCACTGCTCATACTGTAAGACTTGGCTTCCAGACCGCTGATCATGTTCCTTCCAAACATTTCGGTGGGTGGCGGGGATAAAACTTTAAAAATTCAGCTGAGGATTATAGCTAAGTAGCAAAGCATTTACACACGGAAGGTTCCAGGTTCAATTCTTCCTATATCCAGGTGGAACTTGGGGAGGACTCCTGTCCGAGGCCCTGTAGTGAACATGGGTAACTGAGGGCCTGTCATTGTGAAGTGAAATGGGGTCACCTAAGGGCAGAAATTTCTACTTTCTTGGTGGGGACTCCTTATGTGTTAATAACATATAAGGTGGTGAATTAAAGGAAACCAATCATTTTTAAAAACCCCTAAATGGCCTATGAAACTCCAGAGTTTCCAAAATGTCAAGGTGTTTTTTCTTTTGTGAGTGGGGGATGACAAAACTGGGGGTGGGGTGAGAAGCAAGAGGGAACTGGCTTGCTCAATCAGTCTGCATTTGGGAGGAGAAGAGGGTTGACCAGGTGTTCGTGTGTTTGAACTTTGCTGCGGTTTATGGGGATGTATCCTGGAGTGAAAGATTCACCACAAAACTTTGTTGTGGGTCCTATTTGTTCTTCCCAAATTCAGATGGATCACTGAAACCAAGCTCTGGTGTCCCTCTATTATTATAGATCCGATTGAAACTACAAGTCTGGAGAATATCAATGGTAAAAATGGGGACGCGTTGAAAGATGAGTTGCCGGTTGTTACAGACGGGATGAGAGCCATGAAGAATTGCACTGGCTTGCTTGCTTTTAAATTGGCAAGCGTCTGGTCTGGTGTAACATCTTACTTGGGGGCGGGGATATTGGCACAAAGTGAAAGGGTTATTACTAAAGTAGCTGGATTTAGGCAGCCCAGAGAATGCCAAAGGGAACATCAATCAAGGTAAAAGTGGGGGTTTTTTGGGGGGGGGGAGAACTGGGCTCTTTCATAGCTTTGATTCTGGAACAAAGAACAGCAGTAGGCAGACAAGTGATTAAGCCATGAAGGCCCAAATTATTTTGTCAGGGTCACCCAGATACAGAACTTGAAGAATCCAGATAGTAGAAACCGGAGAGCTACGCGTCCTCTGCCTTTGGTGGCTGTTTTAGATATAGTTTAAGCAACCACCTGAGGCAAAATCAGCTTAGCTTTTGGTCTAGCAATATTCCGTAAAGAGGTTTGGTTTGGATTTCCCTGACTGCTCTCTAAGGGCCTTTCGTTTATTACATCACACAGACCCAGGTTTGCTAATGAAAGCACACTCAACAAGAAGCACAGCCAATCTCGGCTTCCTAATGAGTGCGTGTGCATGAGATACATCTTTTCAAATACAAGGTTAACTTCACTCGCAGTTCGGATTTGCATTTCTAATGTGAAAAGAGCACTTAAGTGCACAGTGGAGATGGCTTCACAGAGATGAAATGTGTGACTCTGCTCCAATTCATCTTTTCTTCACCTCCTTTCAGAGGGTTAGTTTCCAGTTTCCAGCAGTGGCTGCCATAACAATATAACAAGAGCCACTACATTCACCCAGTCAATGTGCAGGCAGCTGAAATCACCCATTAATGCAACATTCTCTCCTTCAGTTACTGCCTTGATGTCTTTCTTCTTCTCTAGGGTTTGGGATGAGAGCAGCATCCATCACAATGTGTATATTCCTCTGCTCTGTCTATATTATAGAGCTCATATTCAAGGATAACCATATTTCCCTGGTTCTCACTGTTCCACTAGTCTTCTTAGAAGTTTTATGTTCTCTTTTAGCACCAAGCACTCAAATTCCTCTATTACAGGTTGGAGGCTTATGGAATTAGCAGGTAAACACCAGAACACTGTGTTCCTTTCTCTTTGTGGAGCAATTTTTCTTATGGCACTCTGGCCCCTTCAAACAGTTCTCACTTGTTTTTGTAGGCTCATTGCCAAGTTCTACTGTATCTCCAACTTGGAGAACCTCAAACATTTACTTAATGGTGGAGGCACCCCAAAGGGAATTGTAATGGTTGTGAGGGGTTACTTGTGCATAAATTGCCTTCGGTTTAGTTAGATTGCTTGCCCAACCATGCTTAGGGTTAGAACTCGCCCTCCGTGACCTGTTAGTCACTTGCAGAATCCGTCAGTGGGCGTTTCTTGAACCTCTTCCAGCATAAAAGCTGTTTGACCCCAAGTCTCCTCCTATGTTCCCTGCGCGGAACGCGTCTGCGCAAGTAAGGGGAAGGCAGGGGCGTGCCAGCGCTCTCTCCACTAGTTTCGAGTAAAGGGTCTTGGAGCCCTGTCACCAATTCCTCCATCTCCCTCTCTTCTCTATTGGTGTTACGCTGAATTCCTTCCCCCCTGCTGGTCCCCTCTCCGGCATCGCTCTGGAGCCCTGCCTCCGCTTCTCGCTCTGATGTCAGTTCCCTGACAGGAATGATCCCTGCTTCCTCAAGGCTTTCTTCAAGAAATCAGCTGAAAAGCTGCTCTGCAATTATGATGGTGGTGGTGATGATGTTGCTAGCACTCCAATTCAATTACAATGCATGTCAGAGAGGAAAATCGAACTCAGCAAACTTGGCTTAACTTGTACAGTTCAAACCACTCATCAAAGTGCGCAAACCTTTCCTTCCACAAGTGCTTCCCATAAGTACTTTGAGGAAGGAGGTCACCACTTGCCACTTTGCGACCTCTTTCCCATGTGTGGACCAGGAGTCAAGCATGTTCGTGTAACTGGATGAGACTGGATAGCTCACTCGGTAGAGCACAAGACTCTTAATCCCAGGTCTGTGGGTTCGGGGCTCACGTTGGTTGGAAGACTGCTGCATTGCAGGGGGTTGGACTAGATTAACCCAAGGCCCCTTCCAATTCTATGATTCAGCAGGGGACCATGCATAAAACAGGAAATTCTAAACTGAAAGGTAGAATGCTATAGGATTTTCTTAAGTTTAGATTTTTAAAAGGTGGCTGATATAGGTACAGTGGTACCTCGGGTTACAGACGCTTCAGGTTACGGACACTTCAGGTTACAGACTCTGCTAACCCATAAATAGTACCTCGGGTTTAGAACTTTGCTTCAAGATGGGCCTATGCTGTACAGTGGTACCTCAGGTTAAGTACTTAATTCGTTCCAGAGGTCCATACTTAACCTGAAACCGTTCTTAATCTGAAGCACCACTTTAGCTAATGGGGCCTCCTGCTGCCACCGCGCTGCTGCATGATTTCTGTTCTCATCCTGAAGCAAAGTACTTAACCTGAGGCAATATTTCTGGGTTAGCGGAGTCTGTAACCTGAATGAAGTGTATGTAACCTGAGGTACCACTGTATCTCTTTTAGCATAAGCTCTGGGATACCCTCTAGGAAGCAGATATATCCAGCACTGAAGTCTTCTTCTTGATCTATGATGCCATGGATGAGGTATGCCAAGATACCTTTCACAGAAAACTCGTGCTTATCTTTTCAACATTCTAACGCGGAACCAGACAGCGTATGGTCATTTATGGATTTACCGTATCGATATATAGGGTGTTGGATCCAACGAAAGTGATGCCATCTTGGAGGTCGTAGTTGTGGACGCCATTTTGGTAATCTTGGTAGGGGATCACCGTGAGTGAGAAGGGGCCTACGCTGCGCTTGCTCCAGTTGGTCAGCTTCACTTCCAGCTTCACCGTGTCCCCGACTGTGCAATCTGCTACAACATCACAGTCACAGAGCTTTCCCTCCACCGACACATCTGTGAAGCAAAGACCCAAAATGACAAACTCAATAAGTTGTGCTTCAGGAACTTTGAATCCTTATCGGTCTCACTGCACCAAAATAAACCAACTAAAATTGGAAAGTTCACACGCCGGAACCACATCTACCCAGCAATGTATAAAACATTTTTCTATACTGTGTAAACATTGACCTTTATCATCCTTTATCATGACTTTCAACACCTTGTGATTATGTTTGGGAAAAGACTCATGATGACTAATGAGTTTTGAATTGTTGGTTCTAGAACTAACACACTGGACATTTGGGCAATGCCAAGAATAAACCACCAGGTTTTCAGGGTGACTTTTAGGAGCAGAGTATGTGAAGCCAAATTTGCAATGTAACACATATATTCACCAGTACCCACTAAGCAAAAGAAAACAGCTTTCTAAATGCTACTATACTAAGAAAAGCTTGCCTAGGTTTTTTTTCCCCCAGCACAAACTCAATCTGTTTTACATTTTTTTTACTCTGCAATATGAGTGGGAAGATGGAAGCATGCTTCTAAGGTACTGGAATATCTTTTATCGCAACCCTACTCACTAGCAGCTGTCTTCGCGAAGTCACACACATCTCTAGAAAAGAGGCTGAAAGTGACGCTTCTCCCACTTTGCACATGGCTCACGTTCAGGAGAGGAGTCACATAGATATCACACAGAATCACAGAGTTGGAAGGGGCCCTGAGAATCATCCAGCCCACCCCTTGCCAGGAAAGTACTGTCTCTTACGGGGATTGAACCTGTGACCTTGGGGTTATCAGCACCACACCAACTGAGCTATCCAGCTAGTACCTGTTTTCAGCATCCCAAAAATAAAGTATGATTAAATAAATAAATAAAATAAAATATAAAAAAACAAGCTACCATCCCATCCTAGATCTCTGTGCACTCTCTCCAAATGTCACAAAGCTGCATTTCTACATACTTTTGAAATGTTTCCTCTTGTGAAATGTATCACAGTGCCAAATGAGAAGTAATATAGCAGATCTGTGACCATTATTATTATTATTATTATTATTATTATTATTATTATTATACCATTATTGAAAGCTAACCAGTCAGGTGGCCCATACAACCTGCACTCCAACAATGATGAACGAAACCTAACTTTCCCTTTTCTTCTGTTGGTACCCAACATCACAACACATGCAACTGTTCTAAGCATCCTTCCTCCATAGCCAATTAAACTATAAAGGTCACAAGACAGTAACCTCTAATCAAACCAATTTATTTCATATTCTTCACAGCCAATTAGACTGATTGATTTAGGGTGTGTATGTGCAGAGGCACTAATTATTTCCTGAACTCAGCCGAGGTACTAGCCACCTATAAAAGTGTAAAGACAGCGGTTCCTGTCAAATGATCAAAGTATGTTTGCACAGGCCTATACGGGCTGCAGAACATCAAAAGTATTTCAAAGTTTCATTCTTCCCCTGACACAGAAAAAAACCCATTGCACCACATGGACCTCTTTTCATATTTTTCAGCAGCAAATGGAAGAGAGAGCTTCGTGCACAGAGTCCAGTTGGTGTCGTTGCTACTTGCTAACACAGATGGCATATAAAAGCTGAAATTACTCTTGGTGTTGCTTTGGGAGTAAATCACTGTTGGCTCTAACATGCAGAAGCTCTACATCTTTGGTACAGCAGCCAAATGGTGAGTGCTATATTCATCTTGCTCGGATGCAGATATGTTTAAAAAAATGTCCGTTAGCATTTCAGAAAACGAGAAGAAATTGAAGTTGAGCATCACTGCAGAAAGTCAAATCAGAAGGGGAGGAACACAACAGATATGACTGCCTTTCACAGCAGGAAGAGCTGTGGGCAGCAGAGCACCATCAATGGACTGAACTGCACTGTCAAAAGAGAGAACCAGCAGTAAATCGCACTGTTCAAAGTTGGAGTTAACCCTTTATTAGCAAAAAGACGATCTTCACAAACTTGGCTGAGTGTCAAGGCTAATGAACGCAGCAGCTCATCCCTGGTAGAAGAAGAAGAGAAGAGTTTGGATTTGATATCCTGCCTTTCACTCCCTTTAAGGAGTCTCAAAGCGGCTAACATTCTCCTTTCCCTTCCTCCCCCACAACAAACACTCTGTGAGGTGAGTGGAGCTGAGAGACTTCAGAGAAGTGTGACTGGCCCAAGGTCACCCTGCAGTTGCATGTGGAGGAGCGGAGACTCGAACCCGGTTCCCCAGATTACGAGACTACCGCTCTTAACCACTACACCACACTGGTAGGTCTGGCCCCCTGAATCAGTTGCCAAGAGACTTTCTAAGTCCCTTCCCTTCCTCTCCAGGGCTTTTCCCAAGCAATTGTAGACTATGCCTGCATGCAACTAAGCTCTCATCTGCTCTTTTCATGCCTCTGCTGGTTCTGGGAGACAAGTGGCAAAGGGGAGCTTGTCATAGCAGGAGGGGAAGACACCTATGACTCTTCACCAGCTTGACTCATCTGTGCTTCTTGGCCTCCCTCACTCCACTCTCTTGCTTTAGCTTCAGCCTCTGATTCTGGACTTCTCTCTACCATAGACACTCCCTGCTCACTAAGCCCTGTTACCTCTTCAGCTGCCAACACCTCTTCTTCCCTGTCTTCTCCCTCTGCCCAATTATCATTGTGCCACCACCACTCTCTGGGCTCTGAGTCTTCTTCTCTTGGTGGCAGGGGCTGAGGAAGGGGGGTGCGGTGGGGGAGAACCGCCCCGGGCATCTTCGCTGAGCGGGTGACATTTGGCGTGCTGCCCACCCGTGACTCCCAAGCCTACCCAGAGCCGTTGGGGGAAGGGGGCAGCTGCTCTGCTTTGCCAGCAGCATTCCCCCCTTCCCCCTTTGTTTTGACAGTGGGGGGAGGCTTGGGAGTCATGGACGGCGCGCCGAATGTCCACCATCAGAGGCTCGCTCCGCCCCTGTGGGCTGCTCGCTCTGCCCCTGGCTGCAGGGCGTGCGCGCTGTTCCATGCACCCGAGCGGCTATTCCACGTCTGGGAGGGAATCCTCCGTGCCCCTCGGGAGCACGCCCCCCACTTGGAAGCGCGCCCACCCTGGGCAGCGCAGGCATATGCTCCACCACTGCTTGGCGGTTCCTCGGCTGGTTCTCCCCACTATTCCTCTGCGTCCAACCAGTCCATGACCTGCACAATGTGTTTATTCTCTGGCCTTAAACCTGAATCCGTGGAGAAAGATTGGGTCTGCCTTCATGTTTCACACTGCGCACAATCATTTCTCAGATCAGGCCACCTCTACACACTGAATGACTTGTTGTTGTTGTTTAGTCGTTTAGTCATGTCCGACTCTTTGTGACCCCATGGACCAGAGCACGCCAGGCACTCCTGTCTTCCACTGCCTCCCACAGTTTGGTCAAATTCATGCTGGTAGCCTCGAGGACCATCTTGTCCTCTGTCATCCCCTTCTTCTTGTGCCCTCAATCTTTCCCAACATCAGGGTCTTTTCCAGGGAGTCTTCTCTTCTCATAAGGTGGCCAAAGTATTGGAGCCTCAGCTTCAGGATCTGTCCTTCCAGTGAGCACTCAAGGCTGATTTCCTTAAGAATGGATGTGTGTGATCTTCTTGCAGTCCATGGGACTCTCAAGAGTCTCCTCCAGCACCAGAATTCAAAGGCATCCATTCTTTGGCGATCAGCCTTCTTTATGGTCCAGCTCTCACTTCCATACATCACTACTGGGAAAACCATGGCTTTAACTATACGGACCTTTGTTGGCAAGGTGATGTCTCTGCTTTTTAAGATGCTGTCTAATGACTATACTGAATGACTGAATGACTATAAACACTTAAATGGGCCCAAGAACTGCTGAAGGCAGAAACGGCATTTCACTGAGGCCAGGCCTGTCAATGGCTCTTTGCCATGATAGCTGAATGGGACCTCCAGGTTCAGAGATAGTATGGCAACCTTTGAAAACCATGTGCTGAGGAGGGTTTTTGTTTTCATGCTCTCCTGAGGGGCTTCCAGAAGCTTCTAGTTCATGGGTAGGCAAACTAAGGCCCGGGAGCCGGAGCCGGCCCAATCGCCTTCTAAATCCGGCCAGCGGATGGTCTGGGAATCAGCGTGTTTTTACATGAGTAGAATGTGTCCTTTTATTTAAAATGCACCTCTAGGCTATTTGTGGGGCATAGGAATTCGTTCATTTTTTTCCAAAATATAGTCCGGCCCCACACAAGGTCTGAGAGACAGTGGACTGGCCCCCTGCTGAAAAAGTTTGCTGACCCCTGAATCTAGTTGTTCATTGTTGGGAAGTGGATGTTGGGATACATAGGCCAGGGGTGGGAAAACCTTTCTGGGACCTCATTCTAGCAGCCTGCACACACTGTACACACCTACGTAATGCACACACAAATTCAAGACTCTCTAATCCTATGTACCAATTAGGTGTTCATGATACTGTAGCTGGACAGAGGGAGAGGGTTCAATTGCATTACATTTTTACTGTAATCTTGAACATATACAGGAGTAAGCCTTTAAATCTTACTAAGAATCATGCCTACTGACAGCTATTTGCTCTCCTCTCCACTGAAATATAAAATCAAAACCGATACTCACAGCGCATTGTAGAACCCTGCTGGTGTTAAGTGCCAACTTCTAGTAATTATAGCGACAACATTATGCTGCTATTTCAAATGCGACTTTATTATTAAGGAAGACCCCTTGCTTTAAAATAACAGCAAAGCAACAGGTATATCTAGGTGAGATGAATCACATGTATGGATAAAAAAACGCTGTGAAATGTTTAAACAAGTGTTTCACTGCTATTATCGGCTCCTGCATAGCGAGTTGTAAGAGCACACATTAAGATCTACAATGACACCAGCTGTGCTTGCCATTTTATTAGCTGCTAAGTGGCACAGGTTGGAAAAGTGACCTCAACCAACTAACTTTCTTTCTTTCTTTCTTTCTTTCTTTCTTTCTTTCTTTCTTTCTTTCTTTCTTTCTTTCTTTCTTTCTTTCCCTTCCTTCCTTCCTTCCTTCCTTCCTTCCTTCCTTCCTTCCTTCCTTCCTTCCTTCCTTCCTTCCTTCCTTCCTCTTTGCTTACAATTCATCCTGAACTTGGAACAGAACATGGGGGAATTTCTTAGGGCCATGAGTAGAAATAAATTAGATGCTGGGTGACTACGTTTATGCCCAATTCAATTTTCCAAACATCTGGGGAAAGACTCGGGATTAAGAAAAATACTGCCCCACTGCAAACTAATGCAGCGTACAAATCAAGCTGGATTTTTTCTTTCCTGGATGTTTAGATTAGGCAAGTACCTTGCCTCTCCTTTGTGTATTCTTTGTGAAGTCGGAAGCAGTTCCTGGCAGTTCTTGTTTCAGCTTGACTAGTCATGTTTGATAGAAGTGCTCTGGGCTATGGGTCCCCCCTCAAAAGAACCTTCCAAAGGCATTTTGAACACTGCTTATGCAATTTGTGCACCAGATACCCCAAAGTATGCCCTATGCTCCTTGAGCCCCCCTGCATAAATCATTTCCCTCAATTTTTCCAAACAGGCGGCCACTTTTACTTGCACACATATACAAAAACTGTAATTTCATGACAGTCAAGTCTCCTAGTTACTGAACATGCACGTGCTTTTGCTTTAAATCTGCTGTATGTGTTTCACGTCAGTTTCATCATCCTTATAGCTAGAATTTAAGCTTCGAGAGAAAGACCAGTGTGTTTGCTAGAGATAAAAAGAGAAAACATATAGACAAAACCATAAGAGAAGTCATATTAAGGTGGCAAAGGTTTCAAGTAGAGATATTTAAATATATTAAGCTCAATCACCAAAAGTGAGCTTTGTTCCACAAAACCGACTCTTTACAATCTTGGAATGCATGATCCAAGGGTATAAATACTTATGACACACACCTCTAAAGTTCAATGCCTTCACAGTCTGAGACAAGAGAAGATGAAGTCAGTGCATTTTATTTTAAAAAATTTTTTATTCAAAACTATAAATCAAGGGAGAAACTGGTGTGTGTGTGTTAAGTGTTGCACACAAAGCTACAATAATATTGTACTTTAGAAAAAAAAACACCAATACTAATTTGTAGAACAGTCCAGAGCTTTTCATAATCCTTTCAAGCAGTCTAATTTCTGGCAAACTTCCCATGCATGAAAACAAATGTTTTTACATTTAATTAGTGCCATCTTGCTTCCTTTCAAAATTGAGCAAGCTGGCAAGCCAGCCCAAATGGTGTTCCAGCAAGAGTTAAGTACCAAATATCCTGTGGTAGCTGAGTGCATTTGTATGTCTTACTGACTGTATGCAGTGCTAGATTTATTATTGCATTTTTCTCCCATCTTTCCTCTGAGAGGAGTGAATGAAATTGCTGACCTTCTAACAAAAATAGATAACTAGTGCCTCAGATCAGCCTCCATACCTGAGGACTGGAAAGTAGCCAACGTAACACCATTTTTTTAAAAAAAGGATCCAGGGTAGATCCAGAAAATAACAGGCCAGCTAGTTCAACTCAAGAAAACTGGTGGAAAGTATTGTTAAATATAAAATAACCAAGCATATGGAAGAACAAGCCTTGCTAAAGCAGCATGGCTTCTGCAAACAAGTCCTGGCTCGTAAACCTTTTAGAGTTCTTTGAGAGTGTCGACAAGATATGGTTAGAGGTGATCCAGCTGACACAGTGTACTTGGACTTTTGAAAAACTTTTGACAAGGCACCTCACCATTCTGAGTAAGCTTAGCAGTCATGGAATAAGAAGAGAGGTCTTCTTGCGGATCACAAACTGGTTAAGTAGAAGGAAGCAGAAAGTAGGAATAAATGTACAGTTCTCCAACTGGAGGAATATAGAAAGTGGACCCCGCCCCCAAGACTGATATTCAGATCAGTGCTTTCTAACTTGTTCATAAAGTATCTAGAGTTAAGGGTAAGTGGTGACACAACAATCAACAGCATCCATACTCTGCCTATTGGAAGAGCTGGATGTCCCCCCCCTTTCACAAGCGGAAGAATACCATCAATGTAGTAAAGCTCCAGGACAGGACAGAATCACAACAGAAGTGCTGAAAATGCTCTTGCAGTGTTGGGAACAAAGATCCCTACCACAAGACACTGCTCAACAAATAGGATTCCCACCAAAGCTTCACAAGATGGTTGTGTCCTTCCACAAGAACATGAATGGCATCGTCCAATTATGACGGCTCATCCTCAGATGCCTTCCCTATAATGAATGGTGTGAAACCGGGCTGTGTTCTCGCTCCAACTCTCTTTGGCATATTCCTGGTTCTCTCATAACACCCATATAATACCGGTCTTCAAAGACCTACATTGGCTCCCAGTATGTTTCCTTTAACGTGTTGACCATTAAAGCCCTAAACGGCCTCGGCCCAGTATACCTGAAGGAGCATCTGCACCCCCATCATTCTGCCCAGATGCTGAGGTCCAGCGCTGAGGGCCTTCTGGAGGTTCTCTCACTGCAAGAAGTGAGGTTACAGGGAATCAGGCAGAGGGCCTTCTTTGCAGTGGCGCCCACCCTGTGGAACGCCCTCCCATCAGATGTCAAAGAGATAAACAACTGCTTGACATTTAGAAGACATCTGAAGGCAGCCCTGTTCAGGGAAGTTTCAGGGAAGTTTTAATGTATTTTTAATCTTTGTTGGAAGCCGCCCAGAGTGGCTGGGGAAACCCAGCCAGATGGGCAGGGTACAAATAAATTATTATTATTATTATTATTATTATTATTATTATTATTATTATTATTATTTGCATTTAGCTTGAATGAAGATGGTGTGTACTTTCGTTCAAGGAGTGAGTGGGGATATGGCCCTAAATTTGTCAGACTATTGAAAAATATTTCATAGAATCATAGAGTTGAAAGAGACCACAAGGGCCATCGAGTCCAACCCCCTGCCAAGCATATTTATGACATTACATCTGCTACAATCAGGATAAATAATGCAGATTCACACAAAAATGTCAGCTTAGCCTCAGGACTAAACAGGTTTCCTTTCCCATTATCACTTTTATGATTTGCTTTAATTGTAGAACCCCTGGCAATGAGATTATGCCAAATTCTGACAGTAATGGGTGGAACTATTGTCTGGCTATAAACTGTAACAAGTATCCCACACACACCCCTCGAAAAAAGTTATAATGTGGAATGCAATTTAGTTAACGCGCCCTTAACATAAGGACATGACTGCAGTCCTATAATTCCTTATTGACATTTAAAGTTTTTTTGGGGGGGGGTTTAAAAAATGGATTTCTACTCTAACTTCAAGGCAAAATATATTGGGCTCTCGCCACGAGACAGAGTGACTCCACATTGCATATGCATGGATCCAAGGACAATTGTGGTTTACAATTTTCACGGAAAGGTCAGGCAGTACATTATGGTTAATAATTCCTCTCTCTCTCTCAAAGTGCCCTTTCACATATATTGAATTTATTTCATAAATTTATATGCCTCCCTTCAAATTAATGCAAACAAACAAGTTGGCTTTCCACATAAAATAGCAGAACGCTCCAAGGGTTGTTCTTTATTTTAGCCCTCCCTCCAGACAAATTCTATGGAAATTCATAGAATCATAGAAGTGTAGAGTTGGAAGGGATAATAATAATAATAATAATAATAATAATAATAATAATAATAATAAATTTTATTTATATCCCGCCCTCCCCAGCCGAAGCCGGGCTCAGGGCGGCTAACAACAATAAAATTGTACAAAATTCTAAAATCATTCATTATATATCAAAAATCCACGGCAGATGGCCATCCAACCTCTGCTTAAAAACCTCCAATTTCTATTAAGTATCAGTTTCTGGTCTTGGTTCTGCATTGGGATTCCATGCTAGAGCAAGTCCATAGAGTTGGAAAATCCTATCTTATTAAGATTATCACTGTAAGTGTTCTCTGCCGCTATTAATTATGCGCTTGGTACAAAGAAAGAAAGGAAAAGTCTATTTCAAAAGCCTGGTTTTGCTGTTTTAACTTGTTCACTTGGATTCCATTAGCTTCCTTTCATTCATCAGTTCACATTTAATTCCCAAATCTATCCTTGGCAAAGTGTTGATCAGTGTTCGCTTTTGGAGCAATTCAATCTCTTGACTGTTGTAGAGGTTTGGATAACGTACAGCCTTCTTCAATTAAATCTTCGCACTGGGTGATGTTCACTGGAAAGAAAAATGCTTAGCTCCCTGGGCTTTGAGGGTTGGCTGGCTCAGGCACCCTCACTGCAAAACCAAATGGAAGCTACATGTTTGCTTTAAGAAATGCCATTTTACACAGCTGGGTGCTTAAAGAACACCTGCTCCCTCATCAGCCTGCTTGCATACGAAGGTTGTGTCAAAGTGACAAAGTGAGACAAATGGAAACCATAGAGAGTCGCTTCCCATCTGTAGAAACTTGTTTCTGGAACTCTTACTCCAGCAAGTTTTGTGGGGAACCAACATCAATATTTTGTAGGCACTAGACCAGTGATGGGACGTGGGTGGCGCTGTGGGTTAAACCACGGAGCCTAGAACTTGCCAGTCAGAAGGTCAGCGGTTCGAATCCCCGCGATGGGGTGAGCTCCCGTTGCTCGGGCCCTGCTCCTGCCAACCTAGCAGTTCAAAAGCACGTCAAAGTGCAAGAAGATAAATAGGTACCACTCCGGTGGGAAGGTAAACGGCGTTTCCATGCGCTGCTCTGGTTTGCCAGAAGTGGCTTAGTCATGCTGGCCACATGACCCAGAATCTGTACACCAGCTCCCTTGGCCAATAAAGCCAGATGAGCGCTGCAACCCCAGAGTCGGTCACGACTGGACCTAATGGTCAGGGGTTCCTTTACCTTTACTAGACCAGTGATGGCCAAACTTGGCCCTCCAGCTGTTTTGAGTCTACAACTCCCATCATCCCTGGCTAACAGGACCAGTGGTCAGGGATGATGGGAACTGTAGTCCCAAAACAGCTAGAGGGCCAAGTTTGGCCATCACTGCACTAGACAAAGACTTTTTAAAAATACTCTTGCTGCTTAAACCATTGTGTTATGATTCTGAATTGTGATGTAGTTTCTTTTTATGGTGCTTTTATTGTATAAATAGGTGGGATCCAATGAAGTAGTCCCGTTAGTACAAGGATTTCCATTTGCACAACAGGACTTCTCCTTCTCTCGTCCTTGAATGCCCCCTGCACCCTCCCCAAAGCTGCTCCTGAGAGTTGGGGAAACCGTCAGAACAGATTCAGAGAGAGTACAGGAAGAGGAAATTATGTTGCAGAGTTGGAAGTCCTTGCAGTAATGGAACCAGCCTGCATAGCTCAGTTGGTTAGAGTGTGGTGCTGATAACGTCAAGGTTGCAGGTTTGATCCCCGTATGGAACAGCTGCATATTTCTGCATTGCTAGGGGTTGGACTAGATCACTGATGTCCAGCAGGTCGATCGTGATCAACTGGTCAATCCCTGAGTGTTCGATCGTTGGTTAAAGAAAGCATTTTGTTGAAAGTCTTAGCTCCCTCCCCCCAGCATTTTATGAAGTCCCCCCCTAAAAAAACTCCACAACTCTGCCCCCACAAAAAAAGCTCAGCAACAGACATCACCTTGCCAACAAAGGTCCGTATAGTAGAAGCTGTGGTTTTCCCAGTAGTGATGTATGGCAGTGAAAGCTGGACCATAAAGAAGGGTGATCGCTGAAGAATTGATGCTTTTGAATTCTGGTGCTGGAGGAGACTCTTGAGAGTCCCATGGACTGCAAGAAGATCCATTCTGAAGGAAATCAGCCCAGAGTGCTCACTGGAAGGACAGATCCTGAAGCTGAGGCTCCAATACTTTGGCCACCTCATGAGAAGAGAAGTCTCCCTGGAAAAGACCCTGATGTTGGGAAAGATGGAGGGCACAAGGAGAAGGGGACGACAGAGGACGAGATGGTTGGACAGTGTTCTCGAAGCTACCAGCATGAGTTTGACCAAACTGCGGGAGGCAGTGGAAGACAGAAGTGCCTGGCGTGCTCTGGTCCATGGGGTCATGAAGAGTCGGACACAACTAAACAACAACAAAAGATTGCGGTCTCTAGGGAGTTGGACGTGCCTGGACTAGATGACCCTCAGGGTCCCTTCCAAGTCTACAATACTATGATTCTACTTTGTTGGATACTACCCACTCTATGGTATAGAACCTGGGCTGGTTTATGACTCCGGTAAACGACACTGCAATCTAACCCCACTCACTTGGGAGTAAACTAGTTATGGTTATAGAGAATTACCATTCTGCATTTAATAAACATGTATCCTGATGACCTTAGCAATGTATTTGGGGTTACTGGCATTACCCATATAGGGGCCTAGATGGAGAATTTTGATTTCTATTAATTTCAATGTGAATTGGCTTGATATGCACCTTCTGGACTGACTGATCAGAATGCAATTATTTTTCATATTCTGCACCTATGAATTTTGTAACGTGTTTCTTGGCTCAAAAACTGTATAAAATACACTTAGAAATACAATAAATTATGTCCACATTAGAGTTTGATGCCCGGCTGGACACAGTCTGCGACTTTCAATCACCTCCTTGCACTATTCAGAAATGTAGTGTTCTGCTTAAAAACCAGCTCAGTCTGCAAATTATTCAGGGATTTTTTATTTCCTCCCCAAACACTGTCTTTTAACCCATACCACAACAGTGAGATGCAATGATATGTGCCCCAGGCTATTAGAAAAGACTTTTGGAGTTAAAAACATCAAGTCTTATAAGGATTTGCTGAATTAACAATTTGAATTGGAATACAAAAAAGGGAGGTATGAGGAGGTCTGGGAAATAAGTTAATGGAAAATAAGGTATGGAAACTTTGTGTGTTTTTAATTATTTTTATTTTTTGTATTTTTGTTATTTTTTCTTTTTTCTTTTTGATTTTTTATTGTATTAATATTGAAAACTTTAATAAATATCTTTTTAAAAAACCCATCAGGTCTTATAGCCATACCTGGGAAGCTGGCCTGTTATTTAAAAAAAAGCGGTAAAAAAACCAACAACACCCATGGACCTCCAAGGAATCCCAGATACCTAAGGAAACCCAGATTCCAAAGTACCATGAAATCATTAGCCTAGCAAAGAAAGAGCTCACATACAGAGATCAGACTTTCCTTCTGCCCCCTCAGTTTGGGAGGACAACACTCAGCATCCGTAAGATTATTCCTGGAATGATTTCCATCTCAAAACCATGTAACAAAAATCACGTCATCCACCAACCTCTCTAAGAGCCATGTATGAAGCGGGGACGTTGCTCCTGTCATACTGAATCCGTATATTTTTTCCATGCTGGAGGAGGAGGAGGAGGAGGAGGAGGAGGAGGAGGAGGAGGAGGAGGAGTTTGGATTTGGTATCCCGCTTTATCACTACCCGAAGGAGTCTCAAAGTGTCTAACATTCTCCTTTCCCTTCCTCCCCCACAACAAACACTCTGTGAGGTGAGTGGGGCTGAGGGACTTCAAAGTGTGACTGGCCCAAGGTCACCCAGCAGCTGATGTGGAGGAGCAGAGACGTGAACCCGGTTCCCCAGATTACCAGTCTACTGCTCTTGACCACAACACCACACTGGCTCAAATTAATAAATAAATAAATAAATAAATAAATAAATAAATAAATAACCAAATGATAAATGTTTTCAGGTGTCAAGAGTAATTTCTCTGTTGGTCTAATAAAATTAGACCGTGAGAACAGGATGCTGGGCTGAAGAGCCACTGGCCTGATAGAACAAGTGGTATTTGTTGTTGTTTAGTCGTGTCCGACTCTTCGTAACCCCATGGACCAGAGCACGCCAAGCACTCCTGTCTTCCACTGCCTCCTGCAGTTTGGTCAAACTCATGCTGGTAGCTTCGAGAACACTGTCCAACCATCTCATCCTCTGTCGTCCCCTTCTCCTTGTGACCTCCATCTTTACCAACATCAGGGTCTTTTCCAGGGAGTCTTCTCTTCTCATGAGGTGGCCAAAGTATTGGAGCCTCAGCTTCAGGATCTGTCCTTCCAGTGAGCACTCAGGCCTGATTTCCTTAAGAATGGATAGGTTTGGTCTTCTTGCAGTCCATGGGACTCTCAAGAGTCTCCTCCAGCACCATAATTCAAAAGCATCAATTCTTCACCGATCAGCCTTCTTTATGGTCCAGCTCTCACTTCTCACAAGTGCTGCTAATATTATTGAAATGAGGGATGCTGCATATATGACATGTTGTTACATACAGGTGTGTATGTTGACATGCTCATGTAGATGATACTTGCATCGCCGGCCACATATACGAAATGCCCACTGGGAACTGCAGATCTCCAGATATATACACGGTCATATCTTTAAGAGTGACCATGTAAGTGCTCTATTCCAACACCCATGCTGGTAAAATTTTACAGGGGATGTGGCCCACGTGGAGAAGTTGATCACAGTTCACTGGTAAGGAAGAACAGATTCCATGATGCTACAGGTTTAAATCCCCAGGATTTGCAGTTAAAGAGATCAGGTAAAAAGTCTGATAGAAAGCTTTGCCTGAAAATCTGTCAATATGGATTATGAGGACCGCCGATTGCTTATAATTCCTGATCTCACGGATGTAAGGCAATAGATTTTATTAGGCCAACTTCTCTCGAAAGAGAACGCGTGATTTTGATTATCACACAACCATTCAGAATGTGAAGCAAAGGTTATTTTGGAGCTTAATACAGAAGAAGGATAAGACATTATAGGTCTTAATGAATCGCAAGCCTGCCGTAGAACATGGAACAGCTGCTGGTACAAGTTCAACTAGGAAATGAAACACTAAGCCATTTCAAGGGATAGAAAAAGCAAAAAGGTAGGATATTAGTTTTTCCATTGTAGAAAGACGAGAGGAAGCCATGCCATATTTGACTAGCTCATGAGCCACTCTGACCCCGGCATAACAGCCTATTTTCAGGCACAACAAAAGATAACACATTACTCCCTGTTAATGGGCAGGTAGATGATTTACTGCATCTCAGTGGCTGTGTAAATACGAATGCTAAAACACAGAGCTTTCGGGCCTCACCAAAGCCAGCCATGATTTAAGCACAATGAGCTGGAATTAATTGGAAACATTTAAGGCTTTCTTCAGAGCCAAATTCTCTTTATCTCAGCATTTTACCAAAGATAGGACAGGCCATTTGGCTCTTTCATAATTCAGTTTTAGGAATCCTCACACTGTTTAAATGACACACGCCTTTAACTAGGAGGTCATTTTAGGCTTTTCTAGTGTGTCAGTTATCCAAGGTAATAATAGCTTAAATTATATGTGTTTGACTTGGGTAAGAATGCAATTGCCTGATCTGATCAATTCTGTATTATTCTTGCATTATTACTGAGCAGGAAATATGTATATATGTATTTTCCAACCATTGTGCATACTGGAAAACAAGGAATGAGGAATGGAAAAAAGACATATGAAGGGGGAAAGGGGCAACATAGCAAAAAAGAACCCCACAAAGAAAACTACTGTAGGATGAACAGATTAAAAGGAAAAATATCACCATTTACAGTGTCATTCCAAAAATGTAGGAACAAAGCCTACCTCTAAATAAATTTGTTTTCCCAACTATTATGTATCGTGTTCCTCTCATATGGAAGTTTAACAATTAAGATTTGCCAGGTTTTCATTAACCAATCAGTTACACTGTAGTAGGGGAGGTCCTTTATTTTTCTATTTTTGTGCAATACACGGTTTTGCGGTTGTTAGCAGTGTAGTAATCAGCTGCAAATCAGTATTAATGACTTCAGAATGAAGTATCAAAAGGAGAGTTTTTTTAGAGTTTATTGGAAGTTCGTAGCCTGTACTTGTTTGTACAATACTCTCAAAAAAGGAATTATTTTTACAACTCCAGAAGATGTTTATTAAATCTGTGTTGATTCCATTACACTTCCAACGATGCATGTTTTGGCCAAAAAACTTCCACATTTTGTACGGAATTAAGCACCAATAGAAAATTGTCTTAAGATCGAGACTTCCGGAGGCGGCGCGAACGGCAATGGCTGCCAGCTCCTGAACGGGAGAGGGTAGCTCCGTCGAAACGGGTCGCCCGCTACGGCGAAGCGGGGACCCATCCAGAAAAACCACAGGCAGCAGAAGCCTGTGGTCCTGAGACCCGGCGGGCGCCAAAAGCAGCCCCTAAAACGACGAAGGGACCCCGTAAGGGGCTCCGGACCGCGGAGGGGGTAGCGGCGCTGTGGGTCGTTGCGCGATCAACGGAGCGAAGCCGCGTCGCTGTTGCCGGTGAGCGCTGACCTTTCTTCTTGAAACTGCTAACTTTGGAAAGCAACAACCCGTGAGTAATTTGGACAATATACTTTTAAAGCCTCTAAAAATTGTGAAATTTGGCTGAAAGCGGAGCGACGAAAAACAGGAAGTCCGTCTTCCGCTGACACTGAACTTGAAAGTAAAGAGCAGGAGGAGTGGAGACAAAGAGTAACGTTTTGCATTGACTGATCTGGCACCTATTTAAACTGTTGTTTCTGGCTGATTTAAAGACTTTAAGTGGCTGATTTTTGGACCTTCATTGAGACAAGGATACCTGTCTTCTGTTGATCTATTGGATTACAAATAAAAGTAAGAAACCCAGGTACTGGAGCTGCCTGAGTAACTGAGCAGTCAGTCTGCAGGCTTTGGATACTTTGAATCTGAACTTTGGAACATACTGAGTTTGAATTTGTTACTTTGAAACACTTGTTGTCTAAGCACTTTTGGAAACAATGTTTGGCTTTAAGTTTTAACTCTGCTAAAATTTATCTTTGTGAAGATCCTTGGAGATCAATTCAGACTTACTAATTTTAATTGGATTGGACTTCCTCCCCAAAGACATTCTAAGCTCCACCTAGAGGATTTTTGGATTTACAGCAGTGACTTTGTTTTACTTTCTCTTTCCCGGCCTCCTGTTTGAGTGTTACCATCTGGGCTCTTACTTTCTCATGGGAACAATTCAGTTTGACCTTGGTTTTTAGATAACTTTGGAATGAGTGGAACAAGAAAAAGGGGAAGAACCAGACAAACAACGTTAACTTTACCGACAGTCTCACAGCGTAGATCATCTGTGCCTGCTTTGCCTACTACTTTGCCTCCTGAGGCAGAAGCGGCTTCCCTGCTACAATCAGGGGAGGGAGAAACTGAGGAATTACAACTGGAAGATATGGCCTCAGGAGCAAGTGGCACTGTTTTGGAGAAAATTTTTGAAAAATTGGAGGCTCTGGACAGAAAGGTTGACCAGCAATCAGCTAAAATTGACTTAAACACAGAAAGTTTAAATAGACTAACTGGACAAGTTGCACAGAATGTTCAATCTATTGGAGAATTGAAGGAGGCTGTAGGTGAAAATCGGAAACTGGCGGAAGACACTAGCCAAAGATTGGGACAGCTTGAAAAAGAAGTAAGACCACTCAGCAAACAAGTAGGAGAACACCAGATCTACTTTTCCATGACAGAACTTCGGAACAGGGAGGCCAATTTAAGGATACGCTCAATTCCAGAAGTGGAAGAAGGTAACTTAACTGAGTTCCTCACCAAAGAATTTTCCAAGTTTTGGAACTTAGAAGAAAAAGACTTTAAAATACTATCTGCTTTTAGGCTTGGAAGACTTATAAAGAAGGAGAAGCCCAGAGACTGTTTGATAATATTGAGATCAAAGGAGGAAAGGGACAAGATTCTAGGCCTGCACTACGGAAAGTCACTGGATATTTTGGACAAAAGAATTGAAATTTATAAGGATATTCCTAAACAGCTGTTGGATCTTCGAGCAGACTACTCGGAATTAGTAAAATTGCTAAGGAGCAACTCAATCATCTTCAGGTGGGAGTTTCCCCAAGGTTTATCGTTTACTTTCAGAGGGAGGAAGACCAAAATTAGAACGCCGGAGGATAGAGACAAGTTTTTGGTGGCACACGGAGAAGATCTTCATAAGGGACTTGGATTACCCCCAGGGCCTGAACCTCCGGGGGTTCCTGCACCCCCGGACCCCCGAAAATCTGAGAACAAGGTACCCCCACAGCAAGAATAACCAGATATATTCAGGATGTCTCTGCAACTTTTGAGCTGGAACATAAATGGCTGTAACATTCCAGGAAAAAGGAGAAAAATCTTTCACATTTTAAAAAAGGAACATTTGGACATTATTTGCTTACAGGAAACACATGTGACCAGGCTCCACAGAAAAGTGTTAATAAATAAAAGACTTGGTCAGGAATTTATATCTTCGGATACAGTTAAAAAGAGAGGTGTGGTAATTTATGCAAAAGAGAGCCTTTCACCTAAATTTCTGTTTAAAGATGAGCATGGAAGAATTTTGGCGATAGAAATACAACATCAAGGGGAAAAAATATTGATATTAGGAATTTATGCTCCAAATGAAGGAAAATCGGAATTTTACAAGAAGTTGCATGAGACTATGCTGGACTATCTGGACTACAACAACATCATTATGATGGGAGATATGAATGGAGTTGTATCAACCAACATGGATAAGTCACAGAGCCAAAAAATTTCTAAAGATGGGAGACTACCAAAGACCTTCTTTGAAATGACAGACAATATGGACTGGATTGACATTTGGAGAGTGAGAAACCCCTTGGGAAGGGAAGGAACATTTTTCTCTTAAGCCCAACTGACTTGGACAAGAATCGACCAGATATGGATAACTAGAGGTCTGGCACCTAAGATCAGAAAGGTGGAAATCTGCCCAAAGACATGCTCCGACCATAACGCACTGAGAATGGACATGACATTGATCCCAACCGGTTCCTTCAGATGGAAGATGAATGATGGCCTGTTTAGAGATCAGGAGATTACTAAGAAGGCTCAAAAAGCTCTAAAGGATTATTTTGAGATCAATATGAACACCACAGTGGAAAAAAGAACTATCTGGGACGCAAGTAAGGCCGTGATGAGGGGGTTCCTGATACAACAGAACACGGTAAAGAAAAGGAAACAAAACGAAAGGAAAGATAAAATTTTGGAAAAAATCAAGGAGTTGGAGAAGAAGTTAAGACTTAATCCGAAGTCTCAGCCGATTCTGAGAGAAATCAAACTTTACCAAGCACAATATTGCAAACTGATAAATCAGGAAATAGAATGGAAAATCAAACTAATGAAACAAAAAACTTTTGAGTCGGCTAATAAATGTGGAAAACTGCTAGCTTGGCAGTTGAAGAGGAGACAAAAGTTAAATACAGTGACAAATTTAGAGATTGAAGGAAGATGTATCCAGAACCCCGGAGAGATTAGAAAGTGTTTCCAGAGATATTTCAAAAAATTATACACTCAAGGGCCACAAGATGAAGCAGCGATTAAACAATTTTTAAAGACAAATGGACTGGCAAAGTTGTCAGAAGAAAATAGATCAATTCTGAATGGCAAAATAACACGACAAGAGATTGAGCAGGCCATCCAAAACATGAAACAGGGCAAATCACCAGGACCAGACGGGCTGACCTCCAAGTACTATAAGACATTGAAAGACTATTTGATACAACCACTGATGGAGGTCAGCAATGAAATTTTAGAGGGGAAGAAGGCGCCAGAATCGTGGAAAGAAGCTTTCATCACATTGATACCAAAATCGGAAACTGAAAAGACACAGCTTAAGAACTACCGTCCCATCTCCCTTTTAAATGTGGATTACAAAATATTTGCAGACGTTTTGGCAAGTAGATTCAAGAGGGTTTTAAACAAAGTAATTCATAAAGACCAGGCAGGCTTTCTCCCAGGCAGACATATGTCTGCTAATACAAGGAACATTATAGATATATTGGAGCTTTTACAAACAGACATAAATACTAAAGCTGTTTTAATTTTTATAGATGCGGAGAAGGCCTTTGACAACATATCCTGGAAGTTTATGAAAGGGAATTTAAAAGAAATGGGAGTGGGCCGGGGGTTTGAGAATGGGATTGATGCAATATATTCAGAACAAAAGGCTAAACTGATAGTTAACAATGTGGTTACAGAAGAGTTTAAAATTGAAAAAGGAACACGACAAGGCTGTCCGATTTCCCCGTTATTATTTATTTCGGTCCTGGAGGTGCTCTTGAACACGATTAGAGGGGACAGGTTGGTGGAAGGGATACAGGTCGGAGCGAAACAATACAAACTTAAAGCGTTTGCAGATGACTTAGTTCTGACATTACAGGAGCCAGAATCTAGTACGAAAAGAGTACTACAACTAATCCAAGATTTTGGTCGGGTGGAGGGATTTAAACTAAATAAGCAAAAAACCAAGGTGTTGGGAAAAAACTTGACAGATATTGAGTCGGAACGGTTTCAGAGAGAGACAGAGTTAACTGTGGTTAAGAAAGTTAAATACCTAGGGGTAAACATAACAGCAAAGAATTTGAGTCTGTTTAAAGATAATTATGAAAAATGTTGGTCTGAAATTAAGAGAGACTTGGATAGCTGGTCAAAATTGAAACTTTCATTGTTAGGTCGAATAGCTGCTATTAAGATGAATGTATTGCCAAAAATGTTGTTTTTGTTTCAGACATTGCAGATTGTAGATAAAACGGAGTGCTTCCGGAAGTGGCAGAAAGATATCTCCAAATTTGTCTGGCAGGGCAAAAAGCCCAGAATTAAGTTTAAGATATTAACGGACGCAAAAGAAAGAGGGGGCTTTGCCCTGCCAGACTTAAAGTTGTACTATGAAGCCGCAGCTTTCTGCTGGCTAAAAGACTGGTTACTTCTGGAGGACACGGATGTGTTGGATTTGGAAGGTTTTAACAATGCATTTGGATGGCATGCATATTTATGGTACGACAAGGTTAAGATTAACAAGGTCTTTAAGAACCATATTGTCAGAAAAGCAATATTTAATGTCTGGACAAGATACAAAGACTTATTAGAGAACAAAACACCGAGGTGGCTGTCACCTTTGGAGGCTAAGGCCCGAAAAAGACCCAATATGGAGGCCAATTGGCCAAAATATTGGGAAATACTAGAAAGGGATGGAGACAATTGGAAACTGCAGAGTTTAGAGAAAATGAAAGATAAAGTGCGAGACTGGTTACACTATGCTCAGATTAAGGAAGTGTTTAAGATTGATAAAAAGTTAGGATTCCAGGTGGAGAAATCGAAACTGGAAACAGAACTGTTAGAACCTAAGACCAAGGTACTTTCAAAAATGTATAACTTGCTGCTGAAATGGAACACACAAGACGAATTGGTTAAATCGGCTATGATAAAGTGGGCCCAGGATATTGGGCACAACATTATGTTTGAGGACTGGGAAAGGTTATGGACCACCGGGCTGAACTTCACAGCATGTAATGCTCTGAAGGAAAATGTAATGAAAATGATATATAGATGGTACATGACCCCAGTGAAATTGGCTAAAATATACCATTCGTCTGATAACAAATGTTGGAAATGTAAGGAAAATGAAGGAACATTCTTTCACCTCTGGTGGACCTGCCCTAAAGTGAAGGCCTTTTGGGAAAAGATATACAATGAGTTAAAAAAGGTATTTAAGTATACCTTCACCAAGAAACCAGAGGCCTTCCTTCTGGGCATGGTCGGCCAGAACGTGTTAAAGAAGGACAGAACATTTTTTATGTATGCTACAACGGCGGCAAGGATACTTATTGCTAAGAGCTGGAAAACCCAAGATCTACCCACACTGGAAGAATGGCAGATGCAGCTGATGGACTATATGCAACTAGCTGAGATGACTGGCAGAATCCGCGACCTGGGAGAGGAGAGGGTTGAAGAAGACTGGAAGAAATTTAAGATTTATTTACAAAAGTACTGTAATTTGGTTGAATCCTAACAAGGAAGCCAGAGCAGAAATAACTGTCTACCATTAAATTATAATTTTTTATTTGAGTTTAACCTAAATATTGTACTTAAGAGCATAAACAAGATGATAATTTGCTTGGAAAAATTCGTTTTTAATGATAAAAGTGGAAGCGGGAGACGTGAGGGAGTCCACAATAGAATGAAAGGATGTTATGAAACCTATTCTGTTTGTTAAATATGTATCTGTAAAAAATCTTAATAAAAATTTTTATAAAAAAAGAAAAAAGAAAATTGTCTTAAGATCATTGTTTTCCAGGTTCTAGTCTGAGTGACCCTTGAACTGCAAAGTGACGTATTATCCACTTTGCACTTTAAAGGTCAATCATACCTGAATATTCAACATGAGGAATATGTTATGCTACATTCCATATCGCTTTTTGTTCTGCAAAGCATCCATTTTAGCCTGGCCTCTTCTCTGAAACAACCTGACCAGAACTACAGTAAATCTTGTCTCTAACTGAAAAGACATGAGTAAGAAAACAGTCTTGGAGTCAACTGGCCTATATGGCAATAACATCTTCATCAAAGAATGCAAGATGAGTCATGTTTATAAATAAGCATTTTTTAGAAAGAAAAACTGAGCAATCAAAAGATTAGGAATCTGTGCAGCAGACAGCTGGTAAATACATCTGCACTTGTCATGATGAATTCAACTATCATGTGACAGCTCAAAGGCCTGAAACGATCTTCCTAGATCATATTGCTGCGTCACAACTATTACTAAAAAAAGGAGGCGAGGAATGATGCAGATACATGAGGAATCACGTAACTGGAAAGGGTCTTCGAATCTTCTCTTCCCCACCTCCGCTTGATGCAGGAAATTGAGCTAGACATCTCCAGCAGAGAGATGTCTAGTTTCTGAAGACCACGAGAGAGGGAGTTCACCACCTCTCCAGGTAATTAGTTCCACTGTCTAAGAGCTCTTGCCATTAGTTGTCTCCTAAGGTTCACTTGAGGTGTGAAGTGTTGGGATTCATCTAATGTTGGTCTCTTCTGCTGTGACTTTTACCCTTTTAATGAAACCATTCTAGAGTTCCCAGGAATGTCTGAAGGCGCTGGCATCTCCATGAAATTACTCACCACCCCAAGGCAAGCTGTGGACTGCATGCTTGCACCAGTTGAGTTGGACCCAGATCTGGGACATGTGGGCTACAGCTTGCCCCAAAGTCTCTAGGTGTGAGGGAGAAGATTCTGGGTAAAGCTAGTGTTACAGGTGCTGCAAGGACCTTAAACTGAATAGATGGAAGTCCTTCCCAAAACCTGTGAACATTTGCCTGGGTGGAATCTCAGAATCTGGCCAAGGTGTCAACATTTGGCAGCTTCTCTACCGGTGATCAGAAGTCATTTAAAAACTCAGAAACACTACAAGCTGTAAAAACCAATGTCTGTTCAACCTCTGGGAATTATCTGTGTCAAGAAGTCACCTCTCAAGGGTTGCAGAAGATTGTAGCATATCTACACCACCCTTCGTACTTGGTTGGTCGGGTGGCAAAACTTCAATGGAAGGTAATAATTTAGAATTAATTTCTTAAAGAGAACAGGGTGAAGGGAACAAGAAAGGAACAGGTGTCAGATCTGGCCTTTGATTTGCGGGCTTTAAAAAAGCAAGATACAATTATGTGCAAATGAATGCAGTCTTGTGGTTCATTAGGCCTTTCTTTTCAAATTTTTGTGTGTGCAAGGTTTGAGTGAGTAAGCAGGATAGGCTATCACCTTATCCGCAGAAAGTCTGATTATCAGAGGCTTGCCAAGCATGTTGAAAGATACAGCAGCATAATTAGAGAACACAGTGATTAATGCTTGCCCAACAAAGGAAACAGGGCAAGAGTTTGCAGCAAAAAGCAAGGTAAACATCACTTTAGATCTGGTCTAAGGCATGCACTCATGTGGAATTCTTCACTCACTTTTGTGAAATGAATCTGCAAATGAATCTTTTAAGAAGCAATGAAGTAATGAGAAATGCGCAAGTAAGCCAAAAGCCAGGAGGCAAATGTGTCAGGATTCAGTGTCTGGAAAGGTTTTTGAATTCTACTCTACCTTATGACTCTGGCAAGCAACATATTACTAGTCTTCCAAAAGAAAAAAGCTCTCCAGAGGGAAAAAAATGTATATCAATTATCAGTAGATCAGCATTTTAGTATAGCACTAGTTCCCCCCCAAAAGATGTGATCTACCTCTTATCACTGCTGATGGCTGCATACTAATTTATTCTCTCTCTGCTAGCAGAATGTTTACTCTCTTTACTCCACACCACAAATCAATATCACGGAGTCACAGCAGAAATAATGGGATGGATAAAGAAATCCACAATGAGAGTTCTAGCCCCAGAATGCTCTCTGTTCCCACACTGGAACAAAGGAGGAAATCAAGCCTCTCTTCTTCTTGCAACTTTTTTCGCTTGCCCCCATTTGCTCCGGAGGATCAACATGGGAGATGGTGTGGGTAGCTGTAGGGGGAATAGGGAATCAGTGGAAATATTGTCTCATTTCTGTTTGCAGATTCCAGTTTCCTAGGTACCAGTATAACATTTCCAAATGCCCCCTGTGGTTATGTAATTGGGAATTTTCCAGGTCTGTCATTTGCAGTAAAAATAGTAATACTTTATGTCCCTTCGATGGCTGTGTGCTCCTGGAAGAGTAAATAGGGGCATATTACTTAATGCTAAGTAGTAATCACATTATCTCTGGCAATATACGAATGGCAAAAGCCCAAAGAACTGATTGTGCATACTTTCCTTAGCGGGTATTATTTGAAAAGGAAGGCTAATACGCATGGCACCTGACTGTATACCTGGTCATTTTTCTTCCCACCAGCCCTGTGAGAGATTAGGTTGGAGGACAGTGAGAAAGCCCAAGAACATACTGTTTATTTCAACACTCTATTCATATTCTCAATGCCGTTATGAGGGGGAAAACAATGGGGAAAGTTCTGTTGTGCTCATGTCCTGCTTACAGACTTCCAATTGGTATCTGGCTGGTCACTGTAAAAACAGGACGGACTAGATGTATCTTTGGTCTGCTTCAGCAGGACTCTGCTTATGTTGAATACCGTATTTTTCGCTCCATAAGGCGCACCTAGTTTTTAGGAGGGGAAATCAAGAAAAAAAATCTTCTGGGGCTGTCAGGGGAAGCCCGGGTCCTCCCCCCAGCCCCAAAGAGCAAAGAAGCCAAGGCAGCGAGTGGGATGGATCCCGCTCGCTGCCTTGGCTTGGTTTTTAGCCGCGGGGCTGGGGCGGGGGAAGCCCAAGCTTTCCCTGCCCCCAGCCCCCAGAACAGGTCGGGCAGTGGCAGCAAGGTTGCGCACAGCCTTGCTGCCGCTCCCGGAGCTTGCAGGGCTGGCGGGGGAAGCCCGGGTCCCCCCCCCCAGCCCCAGGGACCACACATTCGCTCCATAAGACGCACAGGCATTTCCCCTTAGTTTTTAAGAGGAAAAAAGTGCGTCTTATGGAGCAAAAAATACGGTAAGTTTTTTTTCCAGTCAACTGTGAATCCATCTGATAATGTTATCCTCTAGTCTGCCTTTAACCAGTTTACTAACCAAAATATATTTTCAAATGCATTATTTAAATAAAGATAAATTGCATCCTAAGCATTCCCACAATCCACTAAGGCAATAACCCAAGATATGATTAGTCTAGAAGGATTTATTCTTGACAAATCCATGGTGGGTTTTTTTGCTGCGCAGCTAACAAGACAGCTATAAATTGATTCCTTTATCTGGTGGCCACTGGAGTAGATGGGCCTTTGCTTGTGATCCAGAAGGGCTCTTCTTATGTCCTTAATATGTTTTAGCATCTTTCCTGGTATTAAAGTCAGGAAATCTGTGGTTTCCACTCTTTTTTGACAACTAGTACAACATTTGCCTGTCTTCAGTTCTGTGGCACCTCATTCATTCTCCAGGATTTCTTGAAAATGATCGAGAGCCTGAGAGTAAATTAATAAATTCCTTTAGTACTCTTAAGATGCAGATTATCTTGCCCTGAAGATGAACTCATTTAAAGTAGACAGGTGCTTCTTGATCTACAGTCCTGAGCCCTCACCAGGTACATTACTTGTACAAGGTTACACATGGTCTCCCTTGTGGGAGAAGATCAAGGTAAAACAGATAAGCAGCTCCACTTCTCTTTATCACCTGTTGACATTTTCCCATCTTTACTGCACAGTGCCACAGCAGTCCTGCCTCTTCCTTTAAAATCTAACCACAAACATTTTTGTTACTTCTAACATCACTCGCCAATCACATCTTATTCTGAAGTTTAGCTTTGCTGTCATTGATCCTAGAAGTCTGCGCCCTTTCATCAGCAGTCAAGAGGGTGGCTATGACAGAACAATCCTTTTCCAGTAGTGTCCTCCTCATCTACAGAATGCACTATCCAGAGGAGCTCACCTTGTGCCCTCATTGACATATTTTCAGTATAAGGGAAAGACATTTCTCTTTTGTCAGGCGGCAGAGGAACCAACCCCCACAGCAGGTTGCTGGGAACGGGCAAGACAAGGAAAAGTCCTTACCATCTGCGTTTATTCAATATTCACAGAGAGAGGCTTGGGAATGTGGCCTCTCAGAATAATGGCGTTGCTCCAAATGAGTCTCCACCCCTCCCTCTCTCCCATTATGCATCACCACTACAGGTGCTGAGATGTGCCCTCTGCCTCTGAGCTCTCTGTTCCCCTACTTTCAATGCCCGCCGGGTTCTGGAATGCTTTCTAAAGACACTGAGTCCATCAGCTGTCTCTCCTCTGGTGCTTTTTCTTCTTCCTCCTCCTCCTCTCCCACTATTTCCCAGCTTTCCCCCTCATCAGCCTCTGAGCTGTGACCTCACTCAAAACCCCTGTTGTAATTCTGAACTGTCTCATTCTTCTCTGGAAGGGTCAGGCTGGGGAGGCGGTCTCCACCATTCCTCCTCTGCCCATCTCCCTGACATCTTTTCAGAGAAATTTGGGTGTTAATTTTTTGCAGAAGTAGAATACAGTTCAAGACCGTTTGTTTGGGAGAATGTGTGCTTCTGTTGTGGGGATGAAGCATCTGCTTTATGTTTTGGCCATCTTGTCATCTGATTGAAATGATGATGATGATGATGATGACAATGACAATAAAGGACTGGGCTGCTCTTTGGTGTTCATCCTTGGTTATCTATCCTCCCTCCCATTTCTTACCCATGTCCTTTTTGTGAAGCCACATTGGCTTTTAAAATATATCTCCTATTTCTCTCTCTCTCCTTGGTATTGCTTAGTTTCTTCTGCAGGAACTTCTACCTACCCTGGGCTCTTAAAAAAACAAAACAAAACAAAACAGCAGCAGCAAGGCAAGTGGCAAGGAAAAAAATCAATTTATATGTCATGATATACAGTCATGCCTCATGTTACATTTGCTTCAGGTTGCATTCCGTGGCAACACGGAAGTACTGGAAAGGGTTACTTCCAGGTTTTGCCGCTCACGCATGCGCAAATGCGCAAAATGATGTCATGCGCATGCACAGAAGCGGCAAATCGCGACCTGCGCACGCAAATATACACATAAGTGTGTTGCATTCCTTTCGGGTTGCGAACGGGCCTCCGGAACGGATCCCATTCGCAACCAGAGGTACCACTGTACTAAGAAGCAAGATAAATTGTTTTCCCGATGCCAAACTACAGCTGGCAATGAAGACAAGCCCTTGAGGGCATCTGACTCTTGCTTCTCTCTTGCCAATTCCATTGTGGCACAATAGCAGTCTCCTCACCCATCCTTCCAGCAGCAGCTAAATCCAGCGGAGGTAGAGAATCTCACAAAACAATGCCACTGTGCAATTAGGTAAGTGTTCCCAGGTCCCAGGAAGGACCTGCTAGAGAGAAGGCATTTCCAACAGCGCCCCATGGCGCATCCAATAGGAAGCTTGGCACTTGCAAGCCTAATTGCTGAGCCCTGCTCTCCTTTCACTGTTCTGTTGTTTGCAAGGTAAAGAAAGGAGCATTGAAGACACATGCTTGTTTTAAGTTTAAGGCACATACAACTGAAATTTTGATAAAACCAGACTGCTTACTACCATATTTTTCGCACCATAGGACGCACCGGACAATAGGACGCACCTTGTTTTAGAGGGGGGAGAAGGGGGAAAATTCTTCCGCTTTCTGCCCAGCGCCCCTTCAGCGAAGCGGCAGGAAGAGCTGCGCAGAGAGTGGGAGAATTTTCCCCCTCTTGTTTTCCCGCTCTAAAACAAGGTGCGGCTACCTTGGACGCCTGGAGAGCGAGAGGGGTCGGTGCGCACAGACCCCTCTCGCTCTCCAGGCTTCAGGTTCCTTTCGACCTGCTCTTTGGGGCTGGTGGGGGGAAGCCCACCACCAGCCCCAAAGAGCAGGTCAGGGAGCAGTGGAAAGGCGCAGCAGAGAGGCTGTTGCCATAGTCACGGGTCACTTCTCCAGCTGGGAGAGGATCGCGGGGCTATGGCTTCTTTAGCCCCGCACGTGCTCTCCCGGCTGGAGAGGTGATGCGCGCCTATGGAGGCTTCATTTTTGAAGGGGAAAAAGTGTGTCCTATAGAGTGAAAAATACGGTACCTTCTGGTTCTGGACTCAGAATCATGAACTGCTATATCCTTTCAGCCACAAGACTGCACGGAAAGGCTGTGTATGTGATTCTGCTGCTGCCCGATAACCATGCCAATGCATAAAATGGCTGTTAAATGCTAGTAAGGCGTAGCAAATCCATGTTAATTTATCCTGATCATCCACTCATAGAGAATTGACCAAAGAAGGTGTGGAAGGGGAGAAGAGTATTTGTGAAAATTTCAATGTTTGGGCACATACCAAAATGCTCGTGTGGGTTGGAGCTGGTGGCCTGAGTTAATTAAATGTGGGGACAGCTCAGTTACTGAACCAAAATCTTAAATATTTTGCAAACATGCCCTGCACAACCTTCTTCAAGGCATTTATTCTGGAACACCAACTCTGTGAGCTGAAGCAATTTTTTTTTCACATACCCTTCTCATTTTCATTTCTAGAGAGACCTTAATTGTAAATTCTGCTGCATGGCCGCTCGGTGGAAATCAGTTTTGAGAGAGCAAAGGTCCATTTCCTCTGACACTTATCTCTTAGCACTGATTTTAAAGAATATCATCATCTCTTACTCCACTGGCCTTGAGGCTTTTTGGGGGGCGGGAGGAAATCCAATATAACAAAAATATCCAATATAATTGTTAATTACTTGGAAAGTCAGGCAAGTCTGACCTACTGAGGCTTAATTTATGGATTCATCCAGTGGAAAAAAGTCAGTACCTGCCACAGAGTATTGCTTGAGACACCTGTTCTTGACAATAGTTTGGAACATGAGGTTCTTGAACAAAGAAAACTATCAGTGAAACTGCGTGTTCACCCATAACAAGGAATCCTTAATAAGAGAGCCACTTAGGGAAGTGTTTAAGATGACAGATTTCTTTGAATTTCAAAATGACTCCGAGAGTTCATATTTAAATATCTCAGAATGCTAATAGCCAAATCTCTTAAATGGCATAATTTGACAAAAGGCTTAGGCTGTTCACAGAAATTAGTGATGAGAGGCGGGAGGTCTGGAAATCATAGGTCAGCTGGTCACCCTCCTCTAAGCCTGCAGATATGACAAGAGTTCGAGAGCCAGTGTGGTGTAGTGGTTAAGAGCGGTAGTCTTGTAATCTGGGGAACCGGGTTCGCGTCTCCGCTCCTCCACATGCAGCTGCTGGGTGACCTTGGGCCAGTCACACTTCTCTGAAGTCTCTCAGCCCCACTCACCTCACAGAGTGTTTGTTGTGGGGGAGGAAGGGAAAGGAGAATGTTAGCCGCTTTGAGACTCCTTAAAGGGAGTGAAAGGCGGGATATCAAATCCAAACTCTTCTTCTCTGCTAACTGGTAGCTCTATGGAATTCCCCCTGGTCACAGCCCAGGAGGCTTGTACAGTGGTACCTCTGGTTGCGAACGGGATCCGTTCCGGAGGCCCATTCACAACATGAAAAAAGCGCAACCTGCAGCAACGCGTCTGCACATGCGTGGGTTGCAATTCGCCACTTCTGCGCATGCACGTGTTGTCATTTTGCGTATCTGCGCATGCGTGAGCAGCGAAACCCAGAAACTTCCGGGTCACCGTGGGACGTAACCTGAAAGAAGCGGATGTAACATGAGGTATGACTGTACAGTGGTACCTCTAGTTACGAACTTAATTCATTCCAGAGGTCTGTTCTTAACCTGAAACTGTTCTTAACTAGAGGCATGCTTTCGCTAATGGGGCCTCTTGATGCTGCTCAACTGCCGGCACACGATTTCCATTCTCATCCTGGGGCAAAGTTCTCTACTCCAGGTTAGCGGAGTTTGTAACCTGAAGCGTCTGTAACCTGAGGTGTTTGTAACTTGAGGTACCACTGTACACACGTTCAAAGAAAATGTTCTTACAGCCCAGTTCAAACCTTTTTGCACTTCTTCTTCTTCTTCGGCGATCACACGTGACTGAGTAAGATTGTCTTCCATGAACATGATCTGAATGGTGTAGCCGTAAGTGATTTTGGAGGCTAAATCTGGATCCACACATCCTTCCACAGTGTGGACATAGGTTTCCGGGTGGGAGCTGGTCACAGTGAGGATTTGCCAAACGTGCCTACCTCGTTTCTCCCTTTCATCCTGAGTTTGTGCTTCTTAAAAGTCCACGACACCTTTGGTAAAGGCTGTTCTCCAATTCTCCAATTGGAGCGTTTGCAGGCAAGTGTTTCCCAATTTTCCGTGCTTATACTGCATTTTTAAAGGTTTGCCTTGAGAGCGTCTTTAAACTTCTTTTGTTGTCCACCGGCATTATGCTTTCCATTCTTAAGTTGGGAATAGAGTACAGTGGTACCTTGGGTTACAGGCGCTTCAAGTTACAGACACTTCAGGTTACAGACTCCGCTAACCCAGAAATAGTATCTCAGGTTAAGAACTTTGCTTCAGGATGAGAACAGAAATCGTGCAGCGGCAACGGGAGGCCCCATTAGCTAAAGTGGTGCTTCAGGTTAAGAACAGTTTCAGGTTAAGAATGGACCTCTGGAATGAATTAAGTACATAACCAGAGGTACCACAGTAGTTGCTTTGCAAGATTGTAATCAGGCATCCGAACCACATTACCAGTCCTTCTAAACACGTTCAGAGCAAATGTGCTTACAGCCCAGTTTAAACCTTTCAGCACTGAACACAAGTTGGTCGGAAATGGAGGGGATGCACCTGGCAACCCTGGGAATGGGGCCAATGTTCATGTTCCCATCACCCTCCACACTTCTGCAGCAGCCATGTGCAGATTGCATGCCTGAAGAGGGCTTTTGTAGCAACCAGAAAAAAGGGTCTCTGCAAGCAATGCTATATAGGAACAAGGTGTACTTGCAAATTTCCCCCCTCAGTATAGAAGCACTAAAGCCAAACTATTGCATCTGCCAATCCTACAATCACCCAAATAGTCCATCAGATGATTATCATATCATAAAGCTGACACTCAAAAGCTTCCCTCTCCATCAACTGGTATTAGTTACACGAGCTGAAAAGGCCTTTTGGTGGTGATGGAGAATTAAAATGACACGGTTGTGCTGCACTAGATGTGGAGTTCATTAGCATTTCAAATGCCACAGGCAGGCACAAGAATATTAGTTTTTAAGGTGTTCAAGTGTAATTAAAAGCAATGAACGGCAGTGGCTATGTACAGCAAAACACTGAGCCATGGAATATAATCACAAAGATAATCAAAGGCAAAGGTCCAGGCTAACTCGTTAGCATATCAAGCGAGAGCATCAGGAATCCATTCTCCCTCCATGCACAGCCTCTTCTTCCTCAAAAGCAAATCCACATCACCATGCTGTTAGCATTTCCAGGATTTCGTGTTCTGATATTGGGCAAAAATGGAAATATCCACACCTGAAACCCCTGACTTAATTTTTGAGTCATTTCAATTTGGCCACATTTGTGATGAAGCTGAAATGTCGCTTCTTTTGATTGTAACATTTCAGCTTTATCACCTCTCTTCTTCACACCCCCACATCCCCCCAAAAGGCACTGTTTAAGGCTGCTGACCTCGCTGCCAATATGAGAAGGTAGAATCTGAGAAGGTGGAATAATATTTGCCACAATATTTAGTCCAAGGGCAGGATCTGCACATTTTATCAGGCATGGCAGCTTTCTTTCTATGCCTTCAGGGACAGCTTTTGCAAATCCACCCTTGTTTGAATTGCATTATTTCCCCACAATGTTGAGGCAATGGAATAATGCTTTAATTTTCAAGTGTTTGCAGACAGACACTGTAGCTGTCAAGCAGCCTGCCTAACAAACAAGACTAACAAATCTCCCATTCTGCTAACAGTCAGAGTGAGTATTATTAGACCTACTTGTCGGTTGCTACCACTGACTGGGGTACTTTATGTGGCAGCCTGACGGTCTCTTCTCTATGAAATCTGGCAGGCACCAACTTGGATAAACTTTCTGGCACCCAAGACTCACCAGTTGTTTGCTGGCTGCTATATTCTAGCATGGTAATATATATTCTTGCATACAGTGGGTGGATGTCTGTTGTAATAGGCATATTTTACTGCACTATGTTTATATTGCAAACTGTTCTATTACCCATATGAAGAGTAGTATATAAATATTTGAAATGCATGAATACATAGTAGGACAGCAAGTCCGATCACTCCAGTCTCCCATGGATGAACGCTAGAGGATGGGAAGACCACTGGCAGTGGTGGACCTTATGGTCTCAAAATTCAGTGGCGCCCTGCGCGAAGCCATATAATTAGTCTCTTTACACTTTCTCCCCATTCAACGAGTAATTAACCAAGCTCTTTCCTTAAGAAATCAATAGCTATGTTCTCCCATTTGTGACCCAGGCTTAATTCCTTTCTTCGATAGCTGCACAGCCAGGTGGGCCAACCGAACAACGGAAAGGATTTAGAGGCTAATATTGTGTTAGAAACACAATAGAATTTTATATAATTATTAGGAATGCAATTTTAAGCCCCAACAGTACAATAGGCAAACAGAATAGAAAACTATATATTATAACGGTTGTATTCAATGCTGGTGCTACTTAGAGTAGACCCATAGAAGTTAATGGTCACGACAATGTAGTTTCATTGATTTCAATTGGTTTACACTGGGTAGGACTTGGTTGGATACAACCCCATGAGTTTGTATTTGCACTCAGCAAATTGGGACTCTCACAGGTTAGGAGTTCCAAAGGTGTGAGTTGTAAGAACATAAAAAGATGCCTATGGAAAGCCTAAAAGTGCAACAGCATTCTGCCATCTTGCGACACCCAACAGGTGACATTCAGAGGCATAATGCCCCCAACACTATGTGCAAAAATGTAAGTCTCATTCTACTTCCGTGAACAATCCATCCTGGTTAATTTCTACCAGGTTTGTTCAGTCTTCATTTAGTAATACTCCCATATATTTCAAGCGCATTGGTGCCCAGAGAATAGCTGTTAATTGAACAAGTCCCTCTTTGATTTTCTTCTGAAGGTTAAGTCCTATTCACGATGACTTCTTATGATTAATCTTGTACTCTGATAGACTTCCATATATTATTAATAATTGCATTAGCTCCTTACATTACATTAGCCCCTGTGGTTGAGCTGATTCTAATATTATCTGCATACAGCTTTTTTATTTTTTAACATCACGTATCCTAGCTGTGGGACATGGGTGGCGCTGTGGTTTAAACCACAGAGCCTGGGACTTGCCGATCAGAAGGTCAGCGGTTCGAATCCCCGCGACGGGGTCAGCTCCCGTTGCTCGGTCCCTGCTCCTGCCAACCTAGCAGTTCGAAAGCACGTCAAAGTGCAAGTAGATAAATAGGTACCGCTCCGGCGGGAAGGTAAACGGCATTTCCGTGTGCTGCTTTGGTTCACCAGAAGCGGCTTAGTCATGCTGGCCACATGACCCAGAAGCTGTACGCCGGCTCCCTCGGCCAATAAAGCGAGATGAGCACCGCAAGCCCAGGGTCGGTCACGACTGGACCTAATGGTCAGGGGTCCCTTTACCTTTACCTTTATCCTAGCTGTACTTCCTGAATATTAAGATTTTCCCTAGTTGGTTTGGCTAGAGGGTCTAGTGAGCAGAAGTAAAGGAGTCCAATACCCTACCAAATCCCACTTGTTAAGAGAATCAAACAGAGGATAGCTCAGGCAGTAGAGCATGAGACTCTTAATCTCAACATCTATGTTGGGCAAGAACAGATTCCTGCATTGCAGGAGGTTGGACTAAATGACCCTCATGGTCACTTCCAACTCTACAATTCTATGATTCTATTAATCTATGACTCTAACCTGAGCATTAGGTTTAGCAAACAAAAACTGTGTCCATTTTTTAAACTGATATCCCAAATGAAAATTGTTCCCATTCAGAGCTAATGAACACTTTTTTGGTGTTTATGAAAGGCAGAGCACATGCCTGTTTCTAGTAATTTACAGATTTGATTATGCCCACAAAGCATAATTGTATATTAATAAATCCTGTCTGGTCTAAATCAATAACACTTGACATTATTTAATCATGATAAAAAAACCGTGTTTAAATCCTGTTTAAGGAGCAGGATCGGCCTGTGGAAATTGTTAATTTAAATCTATACTTGTACAAATACAGCGGTTAGTCCCTGCGGGATGTTCTACTAGACAGGTTTTTGCTCTAACAGCAGAGGCCTAGTTTGACATTGCAGGACCTCTCTGGACCATCAGCAAAGTTATTCTTGTACTGGACAAAAAAATGACACTCCATCACTGAAGATGGCAATATGCTTGACAATGTGCTTTACAGTCATACCTCGGGTTAAATGTGCTTCAGGTTGAGCGTTTTCAGGTTACGCTCCCTGGTGACCCAGAAATAACGGAGCGCGTTACTTCCGGGTTTCGCCGCTCGCACAGATGCTCAAAATGACGTCATGCATATGCGCAGAAGCGGCGAATTGCGACCCGCGCACGCACAGATGCGGGTTGTGTTCGCTTCAGGATGCGAACGGAGCTCTAGAACGGATTCCGTTCGCATCCAGAGGTACCACTGTACTTCTTAAATACATGTGTGTCACAAAAAGGCAGGGTGATGCATTGGGCTGGGCCTGAACATGACAAGCCTGAGATTCAATTCTCTCCCAGCCATGGAGCTTACTGGGTAGCCACTGACTCAATGGGTATAGTCAATCACCCATCACCTACTAACCTCCTGAGAAAAACCCCATCCCACCCTCCCACTATATATAAGGGTCTGGTGACCTCTGTTTCAGTGTATCTGAAGAAATGTGCATGCACACAAAAGCTTATACAAACTTAGTTGGTCTCTAAGGTGCTACTGGACAATTTATATTTATTTTTATATCTATTTCGACTGCGTCAGACCAACACAGCTACCTACCTGAATCTCAAATAATTATTGTAAAAATAAAATGGCAGTCCTTAGCGGAAGGTTGGGAGTAAAAACGCAGAGGCAACATGGGTGCAAAGTTGAACTAGGATCACCAAGGCCTGTGTTCAAATCTCTGTGTGATCTTGGATCCATCAGCTGAACCTAGATCACACGGTAATGGTAGAGAAAAAATGAGATACCCTCACAAGTGTCATTCTGAGCTCTTTTAAGGAAAGGCAAGATTCAAGTGTGAGAAAAGATTACGAAATGTAACAGGTCCATCCATGTATGTTTGCACTGATAGATTTATATCCACGCCTCCTGTTACCCACATAAAACAGTTAGATGATTTAAGCTGAGATACCAATATGTTGGGCAGACATACCTACAAAGGAAACTGTTCGTTATTCTAATTGGCCCAATGGATCGTTGCCATTTGTTATTCTTATCACAAAACAAAATTTTGATTTGGAATACAGTGTATTTAGGGCACTCCAGTTGAAAAAGGATGGCCCACACAAATCACAATTACTGAGAAAAACAGCATCTGTGGGACAGCATTTCTGCAAAGACTGTCCAGTCTAGTTAGAAATCCCTCTGCATCTCTATAGCAATTATTTCAAAAATTAACGGTGATGTGGCTAGAGGCTTCCTTCAGAGGAGAAAGGCGATTCTATTTAGGAATACCACTCAGCTGGCCTTTGCAGTGGACAAGAGTGTGCGATTGCCAGAAGTATACACTTCAAGGTGACTAGCAGTGTGAAAATAGCAGCAAAGTAGCTATCATGAGAAGGCGAAGGAAATCGCTGTAGCCATCCTAGCATAAATGAACCATACACTCATCATCGCAAAAGCACAAGCGTATGTTTGCAAACAGCTGGTCGAAACAACCTATTACAGGCAAAGGCTCAGTAGCAACAGACACAACGCCATTCTCCATGGCTGACCTCCTGTCAAGGATGTTCCATCAAGAGATACCAGCTGGAAGTTCATGAGCAAACCAAGTTCTTAATATTTTGACTTCATTTGCCAGATAAGAATGGAAAATGCTCCTTCATAGGGATTACTTCTCCTACTGAATTTGACACCAGCGTGGCAAGTCATCCAAGGTGACAGAGGTGGTGGCTCTATGGGGGGTGAGCCCTTCTGGAAACGTCCAATGGCCGGAGCAGCACCTATTTATCTACTTGCACTTTGACGTGCTTTCGGACTGCTAGGTTGGCAGGAGCAGGGACCGACCAATGGGCGCTCACCCCGTCACGGGGATTCGAACCACCAACCTTCCGATCGGCAAGCCCTAGGCTCTGTGGTTTAGACCACAGCACAACCCGCGTCCCTAGCTGCTAAGGTACTATATGTTATATACTGCAACACACCCATTCCTCCTCTGAAAAGCTCTGGGGATGAAGTTTACTGGATGGCATCTTGCCCAGGGAGCACCTCAAACCTGGTGCAGATTTCAGCAAGGATCACACCTCACTCTCTCATGTTCAGAAACGCACCACTGGGAAGGAATGGCATCTCCAAGCTGCTTCTAAAATATGTTCATTAGCGCCCCTTAACAGAGAATATGCTTAAGTGATGGCAGGATTAGTGTCACCTGAACCATAAACACCAAGTCACATAAATGATAGGGTTTGCTACTGAAAACAGATCATATGGCAAAATTTCAGAGCTGCCACATTAATTAAATTAACATTAATGTCATATCTCAGTTTTATAAACTGTATAATATCCTCTGTACCCATAAGCAAAGAATCCTGAAATATAAAATCTCTTTCTTTATGGTTTCAAAATTAATGTCCCTAGCTCACTCCATCATGCTTCAGCTTTTAAGTCCATCACTTCTGCATTTCATCAATTATTTTGCACTGTATTTTGATTATGCTGACATTCCGCTAATGAAAGTTATAAATTTTAAAGCAATATGTCAGCCTGAAAGAGCAGGGATAGAGGTTCCTAAAGACAAGTTAAATTCTTTATTAAAAATTAAATTACTTTTTCTCCAAGTGGAGAACAGTGGCAAAGTATAGCATAAGAATTCTTATTAAATGAATGACCGAATCTCATTTCAATTTTGTTCTGCATATAAGCTTTCATACAGTGAATGCTTACAATCCTTTTAAATAACTAGGTGATCCAATGAAAGCAATTTATGTCTACTGCTAACCCTTCTCACCCATTCAAATGTTGGCAAGCAGTATGTGGGAAAGATGGCCAATAGAATTTCTCATTATCCAATTTTTTCTTTCCTATTCAAGTTTAAGGCATGAGCCACTTAGCCCCATGGGCTAATGCACTTGGTAGATTACTCATACCAAAGCTTTGGAAGTGAGTTAAAGAATGGACTAATCCCTTCCCTGCCTATGCGAATTAACCATAGTGAAGGCTTTTCTTGAGCTCCCCAGAGCTTTTTATTAACTAATATATGACTATAGTTTCAAAGCCTCAGCTAACAGAAATCCAGGTGAGTGTTAACTATGGTTAAGGTTGGGAATTTTATCCAATGGCAGAAGGCAAAATTTACGGCTGATTGCCTCATTGTACTACGATGAAAGCAAAGTGATCTTTTATGTAATGTCTGTTTATTTTATCACTACCCTAAGGAGTCTCAAAGCGGCTAACATTCTCCTTTCCCTTCTTCCCCCACAACAAACGCTCTGTGAGGTGAGTGAGGCTGAGAGACTTCAGAGAAGTGTGACTAGCCCAAGGTCACCCAGCAGCTGCATGTGGAGGAGCAGGGAAGCAAACCCCGTTCACCAGATTACGAGTCTATTGCTCTTAACCACTACACCACACTGGCTCTCCAGTGTGGGAAAGGTTAGGAATTGGCCCAAGAAAGAAGAGACTGGAGAAGGGAACTCCTGATAACATGGGGTGTTCCTAATCCCTTCTCCATGGTTTGGGGATGAGGAGGCTTCTGTGGTCAACTTCTAGAAAAAGATGCTCAACATCTGCTTGAGTGACAGAATTTGTATGTCAAGAGCATATTTTTCAAGCCATGCACTTAAGTCTGCACGCTGAATTCCAAGCTTCTGAAAAGGTTTTCATTTGTGACGCAAAGCTTTTCATTTGTGACACTTATCAATTCAATAAGTGCCACATCTGATCACTTGGAGGACACATCTATCCATCTAGCCGCCTCCCCACCCCAACCAGATAACCTATAATAAAAAACAGATACTAGCACTTGGCAGCGTGCATTACAACTGCAATAGCTGGTTACACATTTGTGAATCAATGAAGTAGATTCCTATGATCATTTACAGTAGTCTGGCATTTGTGTCACATATGACAAATCTTTTCATACCCGTACTAATAGATTTCCTGACCTTTTATTAAGGTCTCTTTTCAAGTTGTTCTTCTGTACTTCAAGACTGATGATTAACTGCCAAATGACACCCAAATGATAAGTAATTTGTATAACCACTGTCAAAGAGGCCTGCGGGGAGGGAGAGAAGTCCGGATGTGGCATGCCGGTCGGATCCTGTTCTCCATCCCTGTATAACTGGAACCTGCAACAAAATGTGCTGCTGTTTAGGAGTCTAGAAACTCCATTCCATCCCCCAGAAGATCTCTGCTCCTCAAAGCTGTCAGTCAGGATTCTGCAGCCCACGAGTCCTAACTGGGAGTTTCCCTTCTTTAAAGGTGTTTTTTCCTAATTCTTCAGATTTTGAGGTTCCTCCAAGCCTGCTGCTCTTTTGCATAGGTTTTGGCAAGAATAAACAGAAAAGACGTAACCAACTGTACGTTTGAAAAAATAATATATACTATTCATTGTATTGAATTGTAGATTTCAACAGAAGAAGCTCATAAAGTTCAACGAAAAACGCAGAAGACCCAGGGGATCAGTTCATTCTCTAATCAGTTTATGCATAAGGTCCATATATGTGAAAGTGTCTATTCCAACTGTCTGTTCATAGAGTCCAACAATCCACACGAAAGGTTGTTGCAGTTCCACAGAATCCTTTCACAGAGTCTAAGACAAGGATTTCCAGAATATTAGCCTTGTTTCGCCATCCTAGGGTTCATCAGTAGTACAAACTCATATATGATATCACAGGACAGTGGATCTTATAGCATAGTAGTATCTGCTGTCAATACAATAAATAGTATATATTATTTTTTCAAATGTACAGCCGGTTACATCTTGTGTGTTTCTTGAATATGTTTCACGTAACCAGAGGTTTGTTGTTGTTTTGTGTAGGTTTTGGCAGCTGCATGCACAGCCGAAAGTAGGGAGACCACTTCTACTTCATCTCCCCGCTACCACAAAAAAATTATTATCACTATAATAATTATTATTCATTAAATTTGTATACTGCCCTTCATCTGAAGATCACAGCATAAAAAAAAACAAATTTGGAACACTACATAACAAACAAAAACATACCAATACCCCCCCTACAAACACATGTAAAAGGCCTAATGTTATGTATTGAAGTTCTCGCCCTGGGCCAGTAGGGGGATACTGTAAATAGTTATGCAAATGAAGGATCGAAAGTGACATTCAGTGATTGGATACTTTTAGAAAGTTGCTACAGTAACGTTGTACTGCAGCTCTATATAAGCAGGCTGACTGAGCCCTTCAGTTCAGTTCTGTTCTGGCCTCTGAATAAACAAGAGCTGTTTGGAGAATCACTGTGTCGTCTGATATGTTCACCCACAACTTAACACCTAAGATTGTCTATAACCAGGCCTTTGGCTAATTAAGCACAGAAAAGGCCCGTTCTCATGCTGCCACGTTCCGGACCTGTCAGGGAGGGGCAAACAAAGAAGGGCCTCAGATGATGAGTACAAGAGTACCTACTTGAGTAAGAGATGACCTCCAAGGGCTCAAGTTGAGATCCTTCCTAACACGTGCAGATGATGCCAAGAACTGAGGCCAAGACCTTCTTCATGAAAAGTGTTAAGTTGTGGGTAAACATATCAGACGACACAGCGATTCACAGGTCAGAACAGAACTGAACTGAAGGGTTCAGCCAGCCTGCTTATATAGAGCTCCAGTACAACGTAACTGTAACAACTTTCTGTAATTATCCAATCACTGAATGTCACTTTTGATCCCTTATTTGCATATGTGGACCTGAGTAAAAACTTTCTACAGTATCCCCCTACTGGCCCAAGGTGAGAACTTCAGTACATAACAAAAAGTATGCACCCCTCTATGAGCGCTTCGACATGTTTTGTTGCATCACCATCACCATATACTCATGTATCACCATGTTCATCAAATTTATCACTGCATAAGCTCACAAGGCTGCAATAATTAGGCTTAACCAATCTGTTGAAAGATGCAGAAAATGGCAGTGTATAACAAAAGAAGCCCCCCATTATCTCCCTCTCTTTATTCTAATTATCTCATTAATGTGTCTGTACCTTCACAAGAGGTCTCCTCCCTTTCTTTCACCCCATTAATCAACGTGATTAATCATCATGTTATACAAGATAGCCAGGAGAATGGAAAGACAGGGGAAACTTCACTGTAAAGACAGAGTATAGAGAAGGCATGCTAGAGGTCTATTATAATCTACTTATCGTTTTTATCAGCACTGGGTTTTTCTTACCCAGTGTGGAGGTAATAGCAAAAGCGCATCCTGAGAAACAAAACTTCCGTCAAAAATAAGTCCGTTAATTAAGCCAACAACACCAGAGAGATAAAGCCAAGGTACAGACATGAATTCATTATTCCCTATTACACGTAATTCACGATCTAATCATATTAGCATCATTATTACAGGCTGTTTCAGTTTATGACAGCACAGGACGGCTTCACCCTTATCATTTCACCTGAGAGTAGCTTTTACAATCACACTGCTGACATACCATCCTCCGTATCTTTTCTTTACCTTTTGATAGTTCTTCAGTTGTGCAATTATTAAATGGAAACAAAGGCTAGCTGTAACAGCCCCATAATCTAGTTCCTTTGTTAAATTCAGCCGGCAGCTCCAATTTCTTTGCAACATTTTTTTTCATTTCATTTTATTTTTAAACCCAAAGCTTCCTGACCAAAAAGGAAATGTAAGGAAACACTGATTTGGAATTTATGGTTATTATCAGAAGCAAAACCGGATACTGCACGTTACTGCGAAACTGCCATGCATTACAATGTGATAGAAAGCTCTCTGGAAGTATTATAAAAATGTTTGTTCATGTGTGTTGCTCACTATATTATGGTTTAGATTTATTTATTTTTAAAGGAAAGGTCACCAGTGTTATAGTCTTGAGCTCATGACCCAACTGTGTCTTTGTTTCATCTCTGTGTAGTTTGTGATCTGATTTAGAAAATTTAAGTAACTCTGGTTGGTTAAAAGATTTCCCTTGACCTACTACAGAGGTACCTCGGGTTAAGTACTTAATTTGTCTGTACTTAACCTGAAACTGTTCTTAACCTGAAGCACCACTTTAGCTAATGGGGTCTCCTGCTACTGCCGTGCCACCGGAGCACAATTTCTGTTCTCATCCTGAAGCAAAGTTCTTAACCTGAAGCACTATTTCTGAGTTAGCGGAGTCTGTAACCTGAAGCGTATGTAACCCGAGGTACCACTGTACAGCCTCTTTGCACAGTGACTCTTTCTTTACTTACACTCCCATTTCGTTCCACACTTCAGTAAAAAATAAACAAAAATATTTTTCTTGCTCTTACCTAGATATTACCCTTTCTAGCAGCTGCCATTTAGCTCAACAGTTGAATTAGTTAACCCTGCCTATCATTCCACAGGTACAAACTGTACAAAAAAGGACTGGGGCTGGACCTTCTCAAAACAATTCCAAGCAGGTTAGAATTGAAGATGACACGGCTGAAATGATCTTCGTGATGATGGGCACATTCCCTTACTCAACACACAGTTTCTTCTTGCCCGAGTTTTATTTTTAGACACCTCTACAAATATCTCTGCCTTAGATGGCTTTCACCATTAATTTGTGTGTTTGCCTTCTGTTTACTTGGGTTTGGCTTCAGTTCCATCCGTAGCAAGCAGTGCTGACAACGGGAATTAGCAGGCAATCTAAAGAATGGCATAAATTTGATAAGGCCTCAATCCAATCTTTAATGTAATTGTGCTTACACAGGATCTACAGAGCACACACAAACTAACAGAGGCACTGTTAGTGGATGGTTCCTTAGATCGTATGGATGGGAGAATAGTTGCTCTTGACGGGGTTACACTCCTTCTTAAGGAGCAGGTATGCAGTTTGGGGGCGCATTGCTGTCACGCCGAGACCATATAACACCGGTCTTGAAAGACCTACACTGGTTCCCAGTACGTTTCCGAACACAATTCAAAGTGTTGGTGCTGACCTTTAAAGCCCTAAACGGCCTCGGTCCAGTATATCTGAAGGAGCGTCTCCACTCCCATCATTCTGTTTAGGGAAGCTTTTAATGTTTAAAATGTATTACAGCATTTTAATATTTTTGGGGGTGGCTTCCAACCGAATATTAAAAACAATAGAGCATCAAACATTAAAAACTTCCCTAAACTTTTAAAAGTAAAATAGTTGCTTATTGCCTTGACATCTGCTGGAAGGGATTTCCACAGGGCAGGTGCCACTACCGAGAAGGCCCTCTGCCTGGTTCCCTGTAATCTCGCTTCTCACAGTGAGGGAAATACCAGAAGGCCCTCGGCGCTGGACCTTTAGGTATACTGGGCCAAGGCTGTTTAGGGCTTTAAAGGTCAACACCAACACTTTGAATTGTGCTCGGAAATGTACTGGGAGCCAATGAAGATTAAACAATATATGGCCTTTTAAATATGTGGGGACATTAATATGACTTTTTATATTGTTGTTTCATTGGATTTTATTATTATGTTATGTGAATGATGTTGTTTTGTTGTTAACAATAACAACAACAACAACAAGTTGACAGCCACATGTGCACAGAAGCAGTCAGTTCAACAGCAGACTATGAAGTATGCAAGGTATCATCTTGGTTGCACTGAAGTGTATTAACCCAATTTGATAACCCTTTGCACCCTCCTGGGTACAAAGAAGTGAAATTGGGGAACAACATGTGCCAGCATGCAGAACCTAGCACACGGATGGTGCTAAAATGGTAGTGTTCTCTAAGACAGAGATGAGACACAGGCGTTAAAAGCAGGTATTTCAGTAGAGTTTGTACTTTCAAGGTGTTGCCTTATGCATTCTCCAGAGGCTATTGGCTTTTCCATCCCCCCCTTAAAAACTCCCTAAACGAAACCGTGCACTGAGAAAAGTGCATCATTCTTTAAATGAGTCATTGGCACCACTGCCATCAAGGATCTGACATCCCTTCGCTTGTCTATCAAAATGAACACGAGCTCCTTTGCAAAGTCTAAAAAAGCACCACTTCAGTTGATTTTGTCTCTGAGGAGACCTTGTCCTTTAGCGCTTAGCACTTCACCAAAGGCTGCTTGAGCTGTACTCCTATCGCAGCCTCTGTTTCACGAACACGTTCAATACGCCGCTTTATGGAAATGAGTCATAGATAGGTAGTGTCTTCTACATGCGCTGCGTCAAGAAGAGCAGGAGGAAACGAGCTTGCTCCCTCTTCCACATGACAGCCCTCAAGATATTTGAAGATGGCTATCATCAGATCTCCTCTCACTCTCCTCTTTTCCAGGCTAAACAGACCCAGATCCCTCAACCGTTCCTCATAAGGCTTGCTTTCCAGATCATCTTGGTCACCCTCCTCTGCACCCATTCCAGCTAGTCAACATCCTTCTTAGATCCTTCTTAGATTGTGGTGCCCAGAATTGGACATGGTATTCCAAGTGTGGTATAACCAAGGCAGAAGAGAGTGGCACTATGACTTCCCTTGATCTGGACACTAGACTTCTGTTGATGCAGCCTAGAATAGCATTAGCTTTTTTTGCTGCTACATCACACTGTTGACTCATGTTCAGCTTGTGATCCACCAAGACCCCTAGATCCATTTCACATGTACTGCTAGGAAGCCAGGTGTCCCCCATATATAAGCTAATCACCAAACGACATCTTAAACCTAGTTACGGTCACCACGGTAGACGGTCTAATCGCCTTTTTTTAGTGGGGTTTATTATTGGCATTATTCATTTCATTTCTATACCGCTTTGTATCTTAAAGGGGGAAAATCTAAAACTGGTTTACAACACATTAAACCATCTTAAATTGTGGTGCCCAGAATTGGACACAGTATTCCAGGTGTGGTCTGACCAAGGCAGAATAATGGCTACTCCTAAACTGCTTGTGATTGCATGTGTGTTCCTTGAGTGGCGTCTCCTCCATAGCCCTTGCTCATCTAACATTTGGGCGGGCTCTGAGGCCCTGGACTTTTGCCCCATGGTCTGCCCCCAACAGTGCCATCATCCAAGGAGCAAATTTTACCTTAAAGAAGGCTTGACCTCCAAAGTCCAAACTAAGCATTAATAAGATCCTATAAATAAGATCCTATACACTGAGGTCCAGCGCTGAGGGCCTTCTGGCGGTTCCCTCATTGCAAGAAGCGAAGTTACAGGGAACCAGACAGAGGGCCTTCTCAGTGGTGGCACCCTCCCATCAGATGTCAAAGAAATAAACAACTATCTGACTTTTAGAAGACATCTGAAGGCAGCCCTGTTTAGGTAAGCTTTTAATATTTGACGAATTATTGTATTTTAATATTTTCCTGGAAGCCACACAGAGTGCCTGGGGAATCCCAGCCAGATGGGCGGGTTATAAATCTATTATTATTATTATTATTATTATTACAAAAGGATCAAAAAATCTGCACAGTGAAATGAATTTCAGAAGAAACAATACAGAGAGGCAATATACAATACAGCTAGATTATATTGTACATGTTATCAATCCTCTGCTGTCTATGAGAAATTTTACTTAATAAAAGGCATGCAGTGTTTCTGCAGCAGCACTCAAATAGACAAGCCTAGTGTATTTGTAGATATCAATACCTGACACAGATGCCACCATTTGATGCTACCAAGTACATAATCTCTCCTATTCCAGGGAGCCTGTGTACTGCATGGGTTATACACAGCAGCCAAGTGTTCTGCCTTTATGAAGTTTAAAATTAATGCATTGCACAACCCAATTCGGAAAAGAAACCTCCTGAGTTAATTTACATATCTATGCCAATGATGGAAATAGAAATATTAATGCATTTTCCCAGGCTGGAATCCTGGTGATTACAATGAAAGATGAAGGACAAATATTCAGAAGCCATTTCCATTTTCTATTGGCTCAGCGCAGATGTGGTTCCTTCCTTCCACTTCTATAACCTTTTAAAAAATGTTTCGTATTATTTGGAGGAAAATATAACTGATGCCTATTTAAATAATGTGGTTTTGAATGTCTATTGGAATTGTTTTTAAATGGTCTGGGAGCAATCTTTCCCATGCTGGTATAATTAGAAATGGCCAATCGTCTAATTTGGAGGGGCAAAATATTCACACATAAAACTGTTCACATTTCTTCATTTCCTATGCACTTGGAAGACCCCAAAGCAAATTGCTATTTCAAATGGGAATTAAAGAAAAATGGCCAGTAATGGAGCCACTGGTCTTTATCACATGAGCATGAGGCTGTGAGGAACATTGCTTTAACTCTAGTTCTCTGACATAGCAAAGCAAAGTCATATCTCTATTTTTACTTTTTGTTAATTATCGTGTTACATGGCCCTGTGAAGCTTATGGTAAATTAAGAATTTGTTACCGTGGGTGAGCAACGTGTGGCATCACATGTTATTCATTATTAACATAAACAAACAATCAAAGTGTCATGGAAGGGGGAATTACTTGGGTTGTCTTTGCTTTTATTCTTATTACGTATTCTGTGGTTTTTGTATTGTGATTTTATGTTGTGAACCGTCCTGAGATCTAAGGGTGTTGCAGGGTGGTATAAAAATTTAATAAATAATAAAAATAAAAATAATCAGGGCTGCTGTGGTGCAGTCTGCAGATCCTTTTTACATCCCCAGCATCTTTTTTACATACCATATTTTTCGCCCCATAGGACGCACCGGCCCATAGGATGCACCGGCCCATAGGATGCACCTAGTTTTTTTGGGGGGAAATAAAGGGAAAAGAATTTATCCCCCCCCCCCAGGTGCTCTGCGCTAATCCCGAGCTTCTGGGTGCCGACAAGGTCTCCGCTAGCTTTGGGAAAGCCGCGTGGCTCTCCCACGGCTAGCTGAGCGCTGCGCTAATTCCGAAGCTTGGGGCGTGCGGAGCTCAGCGTGCCCCAAGCTTCTGGGTGCAGGCAAGCTCTCCGCTAGCCCTGGGAGAGCTGGGTCTCCCACGGCTAGCGGATAGCTTCCTGAAGCCTGGAGAGCGAGAGGGGTCGGTGCGCAACGACCCCCCTCGCTCTCCAGGCTTCAGTGAAAACCTGCATTCGCCCCATAGGACGCACACACATTTCCCCTTCATTTTTTGAGGGGAAAAAGTGCGCCCTATAGGGCGAAAAATACGGTAACCATGTTACTAGCCCTCATGGCCATAGAGATATATTTTACTGTGTGACGGTAAAATTACCGAAAAGCCTTGATTCTCTTGTCCCATGATTTCCACATCGATTCTGTAACAGACTGGCTCTAGTGTTTAAAATGTGAGGGTAAAAATGACAGAATAAAGAGAATGTAATTGTGAACACAACATTCAACAACTGGCACTCCATGTTCATGAAAGAAACCTACACATATTCATGATCTTAGCCTCCCTTGGGCTAGTACACTTCCCTTTTATTCATCTGGAACAGCCACAAGGAAGTCAAAATCCTCCACCAGCTTTAAGCTAACCACAGTTTAGCATGGTGCTTGAACCCTAAAATCTTAACAAGCCAACTTCAAACCAAGTTGACGTTAATCAAAAACTGCAGTGAAAGCTTCCCAACTCCTCTTTGTGGCTACATCCGAGGAGGAGGGGAGAGAGGAGAGAACAGCAGCTGTGGGAGAAGTTAAGGTCATTCTTACAGTGCTAAACTGTGGTTACTGATCGCCGAAGAAATTGATGCTTTTGAATTATGGTGCTGGAGGAGACTCTTGAGAGTCCCATGGACTGCAAGAAGATCAAACCGATCCATTCTGAAGGAAATCAGCCCTGAGTGCTCACCGGAAGGGCAGATCCTGAAGCTGAGGCTCCAATACTTTGGCCACCTCATGAGAAGAGAAGACTCCCTAGAAAAGACCCTGATGTTGGGAAAGATGGAGGGCACAAGGAGAAGGGGACGACAGAGGATGAGATGGTTGGACATGTTGTCGAAGCTACCAGCATGAGTTTGACCAAACTGCGGGAGGCAGTGGAAGACAGAAGTGCCTGGCGTGCTCTGGTCCATGGGGTCACGAAGAGGCGGACACGACTAAACGGCTAAACAACAAAAACTGTGGTTAAGAAGAAAACAATGCTAAAAAGTGTGGTTGGACATTACGTCTCAACTAGGGCAACATCTTGACAACGGCTGCTTCCCTGTGGTTCGGATCTGGCAACCCTTAGTGTTGGTGCCATGTTTTCAACCCAATTTATTACGATTACACAGCAGACCAAAAGAACCAGATGGAAGCTGAATTCCGGGGTTTTTCAGTTGCATGGTGTTTCATATCAGGAGCAGTCACAGTTCTTATCAGAACTGTGCTGCCAAACTGATTTTGGTAGTCACTCCAGGGCAAAGAATGTTTTCTTTTGGTTTGGCTAGTAACATTTCCAGGTAAGGCCTATGTCTTTGCCAGGGAGATTGCCCAAATTTCAACTTTGCTGGCTTCTTAATTGTGTTCTGTACATCTCAACCAACCAGCCTGCTTCCTCCTCTTGTATTCGTCTGTTAGTCTGTCTCTTGCCTTCATTCTTGCTCTAGTCTGCTCTTGAATCCTTACTGATCCTTCATCTGTAAATAGATTAACTCTCCTGCTGATTTGCCCCTTCTGCTCTCCCCATTTCCCCAGGATTCAAACTGTCTGCATGCAGTTAGCATTCACAAGTTGTTGGGTTCTCCCCACTCCTCCTGGAACCCCCCCCCCAAGTTCTTTAAAGATAGCAAATTAAGACAGATCTTCGAAATTATGTTGAACAAAAGAAAAGAACAACGTGCTCTATTGAGATTCACAATGCTACCTGTTTCCAGCTACGATGGAAACACAATGGTAATACCTAACCCAGCCACTTATACTTTGGCTCCTGGCCGAAATCTGTAAAGAAAGGTGCACATTAAAATGAAGAGTGTTTTTGAAAAAATGAAGAAGGGGTGGTGAGAAATAAAACAAGGTGAGCTTATTCGAATGCTGGTGATAAGACAAGAGGATTGGACAACCCAGTTTATATATCGATAAAGATATAGACAGAAACACACACAATTGCCATATATTCCAAGATTCTAAAAAGAGCAGATCTACTCCCTCTGTTTGAAAATACTTGGAGGGAATGGCAATATCCCTGCATGATTATTATTTTTTTAAATATTAAGATGCAGGGGAAGAAATAGCTTATTTGCCCTTTTAAAAGGTGACCTACGAGAACCTTGCTTTACTGCTGGTCCCCTATAGTTCTTCTTGTGTCTCCCTGGTAAAATATATTTCATATTTCATATATTTTTATCCTGTCTTTTCTCCAAGAAGCTCAGTGCAGTATTCATGGATATCCCCCACCCATATTTTACCCTTACAACAATGTTGTTGAGAAATAAGTTAGGCTGATTGGCCCAAGGCTGCTCAGTGAGCTTCATGGCCGAATGGGATTTGAATTCAGGTCTCCTTTGCCCTGGGATGTGGGTGGCACTGTGCGTTAAACCGCAGAGCCTAGGACTTGCCAACCAGAAGGTTGGCGGTTCGAATCCCCACAACGGCGTGAGCTCCCGTTGCTCGGTCCCTGCTCCTGCCAACCTAGCAGTTCGAAAGCACCTCAAAGTTCAAGTAGATACATAGGTACCACTCCGGCGGGAAGGTAAATGGCGTTTCCATGCACTGCTCTGGTTTGCCAGAAGTGGCTTAGTCATGCTGGCCACATGACCCAGAAGCTGTACACTGGCTCCCTCGGGAATAAAGCGAGATGAGCACCGCAACCCCAGAGTCGGCCACAACTGGACCTAATGGTCAGGGGTCCCTTTACCTTTACCTCCTTTGCCCTAGTCACGTAATAAGATGGCCAGAGATCTGGCAGAAGAAAAATTGCCCAGTTGTCATTCAGTATGTCTATTTGCATCCTGAATTCTATCCCCCGTCATCTTCTACTTGTCAACTTCAGCCCCAGAAGATATGCAGCAGATACTGCTTTTCTAGTAGTCATCTGGACAAGCCTTGGTCTGTGACTAGTGGGGAGAGTGGTGCTGCCCTCTGGTCTTGCTTGTGGGCTTCCCATAGGTAGCCAACTGATCACTGTAAGAACAGGATGCTGAACAAGAAAACCCTTTGGCTTGATCCAGCAGGACATTTCTTTTATTCTCTTCCTTAGGCTACGTTAGGGTGAAGAATGGGGGTCTAAACATCCCTTGAGAATCATATATTTATTCTAATCAGAGGGATATGATACGGATAGATTGTGTTTAAGTATCACAAGAGGCATGAATTCCTCCTCATATAAGACATTTAATACATTATTATTGTTGTTACTTTATTTCCACGGGAGCTTACCTCCGAAATTAATCAAGGGAGTTAACAGATGAAGCACATGCAGAACCTCAGAAGCCAGCCTTCTAAAAATAGGCTGACATCTGGAGTGGAATGTGAGTTGCTTGAAGGTGAGCTTGGTAGGTCAGCTGAGAATCAATCAGGTACTCGAAAAGACAAGGTAGACAGTATAAGGAGGAGGGAGGCTGTATTTGGAAGTATGGAGATGGGGGAAAGCTGCCCACAACAACAGAGCTTAAGAAGTGATTAAAGGAGAATACAGGAGTCTGATTCTGGAGTTGCATGCTCCACAGCACGGGAAGGATGAGAGGGCAACTGCTGAGAGTTCCTGCCACTGGGCTGCTCTGAATGGCATCCATTCAGCCTCCTAAAGATACAAAAATTGAAATACTTTATTGTCACTTACAAAAAATTCCTTCCAGTAGCACCTGGAGGGGTGGGGAGGTGGGGAGGGGTATTACTCAGAAGGGTGGTGGGAATAATACCCCTTCTGAGTAATACCCCTCCCCACCTTCTCACTATATAGAAGGGTCTGGTAACTTCTGTTTCAGTGTATCTGAAGAAGTGTGCATGCACATGAAAGCTCATACCAAGAACTAACTTAGTTGGTCTTTAAGGTGCTACTGGAAGGAATTTTTTGTTTTGACTATGGCAGACCAACACGGCTACCTATCTGTAACTGGATTTATTGTCACTTGTATAACTTATATACAGTGAGATTACACAAGCATCACCCACTCAGCTCTCTTAGTCTTAATTCCCCTCGTTTACTGGCGCACACCCACCAAACCCAAAAGTCAGTTGCCCTGTTGTTATCTTTTCATTCAGCAGCCTAACAGCCCACGGACAGAAGCTGTTCTTTCCCCTGTTGGTGCGACTAATCATGCTTCTATGTCTTCTGCTGGAGGGCAGGAGATCAAGAAAGTGCCGGCCAGGGTGTGAATCATCCCTGAGAATTTTCTTCACTCTCCTGAGGCAACGTTCTTCCACAATGTCATCCAGTGGATTCACGGGACAGCCCACAATATCTGGTGCTGTATTCACCACCCTCTGTAGGCACTTCCTATCAGTCGATGTCAAACCAGCGTACCACACCGTGATGCAGTATGAAAGGACACTTTCTATTGTGGACCGGTAGAAGGAGATCATCAAATGTTGATTCACATCGTTCTTTCGCAATACTCTGAGGAGATGGAGTCTCTGTTGGGCTTTCTTAACCACCTGGGTTGTATTGATTTTCCACATAAAAGCCAAAAGTCTTCAAAGCATTTTGAGGGGGCATAGTGATCATCTGATGTGCAATACCTAAATGTTAGAAGGGACATGTTCCAACCAGTCTGGAGATGCTGTAAGCAACCGTCAGCAAAAGCAAAGTGGCTGGGATGGAGTTGGTAGCACAAACAAGAACCTGGAACCAATGAACATTGTCGTAACGGCTGAAGGGTGCAGTGGGATATAGTGGTTAGAAGAGGCCAAGGAACTCACCAGGAGGCAGGTGCAGAAGGCAAGAGGCACCAAAGAGGAAAGGGGAACGTATTGGAAGGGCTGAGGAACACCAGTGACTTTCCCCAACAATGTTACTTAGACCATGTAGGCACCTCCTTTTCATATCTCACACTGCAGCATTTCTCCACAAGACTGCAAATATGCTGATATACTTCCAAGCAGCAATTTATTGGATATAGTAAAGACAGGATATATTTCATATTCAGTTAACTTTCAGAAATGGGGACATTTCCTCCAGCAGCTACTGTTTCCCATTATATTGTTTATTCATAGCTGCAGCTGTATTAACTCTTGCATCATGGTAAGGTTGTTGAAAGAGCTGAAAGAGCTAGTTAGCTACAGCATAGCAGAAAAACCCCAAAAGTTTTATATTTTGAGACCTAAATTTAAAATATATGATACACTAAATATCTTATTGAGATCCCTATCTAAGATTTATAACACAGATGTAGGAATGAAGAGCAGCAAGGGAAGGAAATGCCCTGAAAGAACAGTTGACTCAGTCCTGTAAGCAACTCTCTGTTTAGAAAATAAACATGGCTGCTCCAAAATGATATGTTTCTATTAAAAATGCTGCATGTGGCAAAATTATGGCAACAGCTCAAATCCACTGGGAACGATAGCGCGTGGACAAGCCAAGATTGGAGAAGAATGCCCAGTAGGTTGAAAAATCTCTAATGGGTGTAAGTTGAGGAGGATTGGCTAGCCCTGGAACTGTGGAGAAGATGAGCTATGATGGCTCAGGACACAAATGAAGAAGTGGATCTTCCAATGGAAGGTGATCCGTGGTGATGTCCACCACCCAAAGAAAGGGATGATCTAGACAACGTGGAGTTCAGTAGGTCCAGGGCTCTTGAACACATCACTGGTAAGAACAGGACGTTGGAGAAGGGCAAAGGTGCCACACTCACTGGTTCTTCAGCTGAGGCAGAAAATACAAGGCTCTGTGATTTGTTCATCTTCTTCCCTGAGTTTAATGGCATTGCAGGGTCACAGAAGAGATCATGTTACCACCATCTTTGTCTCGGCCTTTGGCTAGAACAATAAACTTATGAACTGAACTGAGTATCTGAAAGGCTGTCACATAGAAGATGGAGTTGGCTGGTATTCTCCTGCTCTGAAGGGCAGGACCCGAACCAATGGCTTCAAGTTCCAAGAATGGAGATTCTGATTAATCATCAGGAAGAACTTTCTGACAGTAAGAGCTGTTTGACAGTGTCCCTCGGGAGGTGGTGGACTCTCCTTCCTTGGAGGTTTTTAAGCAGATGTTAGATGGTCATCTGTCATAGATGCTTTAGTTGACATTCCTGCATTACAGGGAGTTGGGCCAGATGATCCTCAGGGCACCTTCCAACTCTACAATTCTATGATTCTTTGAACTGAAGTGAATCGAACTTACTGCCTTTTCATGTTATTAATCAATAACATCAGAAAGCAGACACACAACACAGCTTTATTGCGGTCCATAGACCCAAAATACACAGTACGACAATAAAAAGCCTAGTGTTGTGGTGTCAGTCATTCAGTACAGTGGTACCTCTGGATGCAAACGGGATCCATTCTGGAGCCCCGTTCTCATCCGTGTCTGCGCGGGTCTCGATCACTGCTTCCGTGCATGCATGTGAGATCCTTTTGAGCATCTGCACATGTGCGAGCGGCAAAACCCCGAAGTAACGCGCTCCGTTACCTCCGAGTTGCCGCGGAGCGTAACCTGAAAACGCTCAACCTGAAGCCCATTTAACCCAAGGTATGGCTGTATCTCTCATCAAACAACTTGAGGGGTCAAACCCTTTACAGTCATACCTCGAGCTACAGACACTTCAGGTTGCGCACCCCACCGAACCCGGAAGTAGTGGAACGGGTTACTTCCAGGTTTTGGTGCTCGCGCATGCGCAGAAACACTAAATTGCGCTTTGAATATGTGCAGAAGTTCAGAAACGCGACCTGCGCGTACACAGATGCGGTGGTGCGGGTTGCGAACGTGCCTCCCGCACGGATCACATTTGCAACCCGAGGTTCCACTGTACTTACTTACTTAGCCTATTTGCTTATGTTTCTGTTTTTAAAAAATGAGTAGCTAGACAAGAAGAATTTCAGCTTCCTCCCCTTTCATCTGATAGCAGCTGGAAAATGAAGTTGTTTTTTGTAGTATATGTGTGTACTCTGTGAGCAGATCCACAGGAATTGTGTTGGGTACCTTTCTTAAAATGTACCTGTCATCCACATGTTCTAGGGCAGAAATTTACTCTTAAATGGCCAGCAGGTTAGTAGTCACATGGCTATAAAAAGAATTGCCAATGAAAAGATGAAGCAAGTACAACGTGAGCTGCCTCCTTTTAAGATTGGTATACAATATTAAAGCGTATTTGGTTCATTTGGGGTCTGCTTGGTTTTTCGGCATCTGTGAACATTTTCCTGCTCTTTTTTCAGACAAAAGAGGAAAAACCTGAAATGCTTTCTGACTAGATAATCTGTGTTTTCTTAAAAGCAGAAATGAAAACATACACAGGATTTAATGGCTTCTGAACTGAGTGGCACTGACAGCTAAACTGAGAATTAAACAGACCAAGGCAAAGAGAAAGGGGGGGGGGACCCAATAGTTGCACATTATTTCTAGAGGTGTTAATCTTGGGAATGAACAGCCAGCTTCAGATCAATTAGCAAGATAGTGGAAACTATACAAAAAGAAGGTATCTGAGGATTAGGGGCACTTTCAAATGTTATAAAATCCTCCCCATCAATAGCCCATCTGAGGAATGCTCTGAGCTCACTTTTGATCTCTTCAAATCTTGCAGTAAAACCCAGGAGGCACCTCTGCTTCTGAGGGGGATGTGTTAATCCCTATACAATCAGGATGAATTAGTTACATTCCACACACAGAGAAGTGAAACTGCTATACAGGAGTTGCACAATGGTTCTAAGCAGAGGCAGGGCAAACAGCAAGACATCTCAAAATACACCAAAGAGACAAACTGCTCTGCATGAACTGGCTACCCGGTAAATAAGGTGTCTATGACAGAATAAATCGGATACATGTTTATGAACATTGTTTTTTTTTAAAAGGCACATCATGCTTCTGAAGGGAAAAGCAATAATAGCACATTAGCGTGTAATTATGGCACAGGAAATATGGTCTCAACATGGATACAAGCATATCCATGTATTCATCTGTTGTTGTTGTTTAGTCGTTTAGTCGTGTCCGACTCTTCGTGACCCCATGGACCAGAGCACGCCAGGCACTCCTGTCTTCCACTGCCTCCCACAGTTTGGTCAAACTCATGTTGGCAGCTTCGAGAACACTGTCAAACCATCTCGTCCTCTGTCGTCCCCTTCTCCTTGTGCCCTCCATCTTTCCCAACATCAGGGTTTTTTCCAGGGAGTCTTCTCTTCTCATGAGGTGGCCAAAGTACTGGAGCCTCAGCTTCATGATCTGTCCTTCCAGTGAGCACTCAGGGCTGATTTCCCTAAGAATGGATAGGTTTGATCTTCTTGCAGTCCATGGGACTCTCAAGAGTCTCCTCCAGCACCATAATTCAAAAGCCTCAATTCTTCGGCGATCAGCCATCTTTATGGTATGTATTCATCTACCTTTACTCAAATCCTGACACACTATATAGTCAATGCAGGCAGAGCACCATATGGTATACAGATTTAATAATGGAAGTCAACAAAGAAATTAATGCACTTTTGGGCATGGAGCATGCTCTTCCTATTTGTAGTCAAGGAACTAAACTAGACTACCCTTGTGCACCTTTCATTTTTAGGATTCAGTTATTATATAAAGAAGACTTTTGTATTGTTTTCTTATGGACAAAATGCAACTTCATCACCTACAAGTTGACAGATCAGTGAATACTCCAACTCGTGGAAGTGTAGCATTAGAGCAATTGCGGTGAGCTACTAAAGGCTGCCGATGAGCAGATGAGCGAAGGTCAAGACTGTCCTCCCAAACTCAAGCCTACTGATTCCTCCTCATTTGTTCTGGCTATAAATGCTCTCCCCTTCATGGATCAGTGCCTTGTCGTGGCGAAGGGGCTTGAATATCTCCAAGAAGCTATGAGCTATGCCGTGCAGGGGAACCCAAGACAGATAGGTCATAGCCAAGAGTTTAGACTAAATGTGATCCACCTGGAGAAGGAACTGGCAAACCACTCCAGTATTTTGCCAAGAAAACTCCATGGACATAAAAAAGGAGAAGCTTTGAGAAGAAAGTGAGAGTTTCCAAGGCATGCTCTGGTTCATGGGGTCACGGAGAGTCAAACACGACTAAGATGACTAAACAACAATAAATGCTCTGAGGTCAGAGTTAATCAGCCATCCCACTCACCCATTTTCTTTACAAACTGCCTCATCCTATCCCAACATTAGTGTTATGAGGGTTGATCTTGGAAAGTTTTGTTTTGCCCTCATGCACTTATTTCCTGTGCTACCTTCATTGCCTGTCCCTAAATCCAGGTGCAGCACTTCGTAATAAAATCTGGTCCCAACCTTGCCAGGTCCACACATCATCTGCTTCTAGGAATATAGGAATCTGCCTGATACTGAGACCATTAAACCATCTACCTTAGCACAGTCTGCACCAAGTGGCAGAGGTTGAGCAGGATTTCAATTGGTGAACAACAATGCATGACATACATCACCGTGTCGTGATTTATTTAACAGAAATAAAGCAAAGATGGAGAAATCATATGTGAAAAATGAGAAAGCCTCGTCTCTCTAAAAAGAACATGGTAGCACAGCTTTGGTTTGCAAAGTTGCATCTCAACAAACCACAAGACTTCTGGAACAATGTCCTTTGGACAGATGAGACCAAAATGGAGATGTTTAGCCATAATGCACAGGACCCTGTTTAGCAAAAACCAAACACAGCATATCAGCACAAGCAACTCACACTAAGAAACAGATTATTGTAATTATGTCTTCATATGTAAAACCACAGAATTCAAAGCGGCTGCACCTCCTTTTTCTCATAACTATATATCTTAAGGTGTCAGGCAAAGACATTCCTCTTCTTCCAGGCCTTTGGCTGATTAAACAATCTTCAAATTCTCTTGGTCGGGAGGGTATTGTTTTTATTTGTTACTACATTATGTATTTTTGTGTTTTTCTGTTGTAAACTGCCCTGTGATCCTCAAATGTAGGGTAGTATAGACATTATATTAACAACAACAACAACTTGGCTGGTCTTAGGTACAGTGGTACCTCAGGTTATGTACACTTCAGGTTACATATGCTTCAGGTTACAGACTCTGCTAACCCAGAAATAGTGCTTCAGGTTAAGAACTTTGCTTCAGGATGAGAACAGAAATCGTGCTCCGGTGGCACAGCAGCAGCAGGAGGCCCCATTAGCTAAAGTGGTGCTTCAGGTTAAGAAGAGTTTTAGGTTAAGAACAGACCTCCGGAACAAATTAAGTACTTAACCTGAGGTACCACTGTACTATATCTCTTGACTTGCTCAGGCAAGCATTTGGTGTTCCACCTCAGACAGCCAAACATCTTGCAGTGGCTGTAACACAACACAGAAGTCTAGCAGAAAAATGTTCACAAACCACTGGGAATCTGATGTAAGATTTGCTGCTAAATTCGAGCAATCTGCAATGCCTGCGCATAGCCATGCTGGGATGATTATACTACAAAGGCAGCTTATGCATTCCAGTTTCAATATTTACTTGAGCTTGACTTGTGGCCTTGTAAGGGTGCTTCAAGATGCCTGATTCACCCCTAGTTCATTTCGTAGTAGAATCCTATTCAGCAACAAGAGAAAGGAAGGGTTGGCTACAGCCACTGTTTTGGGCTGTGCTACCAGCTACCATCTAATCATTTTTACTGGTATTGATAAGTACAGAAGTACAGGAACCAGTCTCTGGGTGCTGAAACAGCATGTTTGACGCTCAAACCCTCATCTGCTCAAACCCTCATCTGCTTGGAAGCACTCTAGAAGCATTTTTGAATGCCTATGTTATCAGTTAATCAGCCAGGTTTTACTGATGTGCTGGACATGGCAGACAGCAAAGGGGCTTCAACATGCCAAATTTCATTAAGATTCTCCAACAGCTGCAATAAAAGGAATTAGCATGAGAAACAGAGCACAAAGCTGTCTGAAGCACACAGCAGAGTAATTGAAGAAAAATGAGCTCCTTCTGGAATAGCGCAATCATTTCTTTAAGCAATAAGAGGAAGTTTGTTAAATAATAGACTAGACAAACTCTAATAAAAACTGTCAAAGAACACTTTTATTTTTAAACCTTTAACACAATCCTCCCCATTTTGCTTTCATTAGCATGCAGCAACAGTTGATCAGATTTTATTATCATCTTGTCTGGACAATATCTAATCAGCATTCAAGTACATTGCAAAGAAATCAAAAGACGCAGGAAGAGTTGCAATTTAAAAGATGGCTGGACTGAAGGCATGCAGTACAGAAAATCCCTCCAATGGCACTTAATGGTGCTTCTGCAACACAGTTAGAAATGGAATGGTCAGATAGAGCTTTCTGCATGTGATCTTCTTAGTCCAGCTAGACCAGGGGTCGGCAAGGTTTACCTCGTCTGGGTCAGTTCACTCCAGCGGAGATCCTTCCCTGGGCCAGATCACACACATGTGAGCATGTGTGCCCGCGATTTCCGGCATCTGCATAGACGCGATTTCCAGGGCCACAGAAGTGAGTCCCTGCGCCGTGCTGTGTTGGTTTAGTGAAGCACATGGGGACTCACTGAGCAATTGGCTTGGTTCAGGGATGGCTTGTGGCCCGGTTAAACAACACCCGTGGGCTGCTTGTGGCCCATGGGCCTTAGGTTGCCGACCCCTGAGCTAGACATTACATCAATCTAAGGGAACTTTCACCAAAGCAACCGGTGAATCAGGTCTACTGCCAATCAGGGTTGAAAGTGATGGATAAGTACCAAAAGTATGGAGTAAATTTATGGTTTATATAAGTGAGAACTACAGAAATATGAAAACGTTGCCAGGATTAAATCTTATGTCACAGTATAATTTTTAACCAATGAAATTGTGAATTATAGATTGGAATAGGGAAACTTGCGGAAGGGAAGGACGGAAGTCAACGGCTCTATGGAGCATAAAGTAGGATATATGTAATATGTAATAAGATTTGATGTTTTTGTTGGTCTGTGTTGGTGTTCTTAAATCTCAATAAAAAGCATTTGGGGAAAAAGTGATAGATAATGTGGTTGACTCACTATAAGGGAGCACTCCATAGATATTTAGTTACTTGAACTTATTAAAAAAAAAAGCATAGAGGGGACAGATGCCTGAACCAGGGAGGTTTAGATTAATGCCTCTTTGCAAGAGGGGATGGTCCCTGCCAGCTTGAAGGCGGCAGTGGTAAAACCACTCCTCAAGAAATCCTCCCTGGATTCAAAAAATCTGAGTAACTGCCAGCCCATTGCTAATCTCTCCTTCTTGGGAAAGGTTCTTGTGCAGATGTATCCTTCTGGAACAGCTCTCCAAGTCAGGGTTGGGTGGCATTGCTCTGCAGTGGTCCCAGACCTCTGTGTTACCGGAGAGTGATTCTGGTGGAGTGTTCTTCAGCCCCATGAAGTCTTCATGGGGGTTCTGCTGGGTTCAATTTGAGCCGGATTAGCCAGAAGTTTGGAGTATGTTGTCAGCAGGGGTGGCGCTGGGTGTGCTGGATCACTGTCTTGCCTCAGTAGTGGACTGGATGAAAGTCAACAAATCCAAGCTCAATTCAGGTCACACTGGGGCATTGTTGGTGGGAGATTCCCTAGAATGGATGGGTGGAAAGTTGGCTGCCCTTGATGGGGTTACATTCCCTCTGAATCCTTTGCCATAGTTTGAGGTTCAGGTGCCTCCCATCAGCTTTAGCTGGGCAAGAATAGCCTGGCTACTGTTCTCTATTGCTCAGGTAACCTCTAGGTTAGATTACTGCAACACTCTCTAATCTTTCTATTAGGCCATTCAATAATCCCAGAGAGAAGAAAAGGCACTGTCTGCACAGGGAAGGTGGGTTGCACATGAAACTTCAGAAGAAAGCCTGGGATTAGGGCACCATCAGCCTACACCAGTGGTGTCCAAACTTTTTTCAAAGGGGGCCAGATTTTATGAAGTGAAGGGCCATGAGGGCCGACCAAAGTTGTTAACCTTTTTTTAGGATTGAAGTTGTTGAGGGTTTTTTAGGATTTTACCCCAGGAAATAAATTGCCACAGGGGCTGGATTAAACCGACCAGCAGGCCAGCTGACCAGATTAGGCCCCTGAAGTGGACTTTGGACATGCCTGGCCTACAGTCTCTATTCAACTTTGCACATGATAATCACTTCTACATTTATTATGCAGATGTGGTGGTGGCACCACTGTTCAGTACAGACCCACCAGATGGAGTCTGTGACAACTGAACCAGGAGGTATGATTTCCACCCAAACTGTGCGAACTTTAATTGTGTCTCAGACTCGCTGCTTGATGCAGGGCCTTCAGTCGGCTTCTTGTACACTCAAATATGTATGAGAATGGAGAAATAACAGAGCACTCGTTCTGTGATAGTTAAGATCACCATCCTTAGGAATATTCTGAGCCAGAGGAAGAATGCTCTGAAGGTTATGGATAATACAAGTTAACACCTGTGTTCACAATCAACCTGTCTAATTATTGGGGTAAAGTATAAAGGCTGAGTTCCTGGATTTGCTGCTGGGAATGCAGAGGTGCAGTTGATCCAAAGGAATGGAAAACAAGTTTATTCACCCTTTGCAGGTATGTTCTGTGCAGTTTCCTAGACAGCATTTCATAAATCATCTCTATAGGTTAGCAAAATCCCTGCTGAGCCCCTTTAATCTGTTGATTCTGATCCCCACGCACATACTTTTCAAACTAGCAGGTTTTCACAATGCAGCCTGATATTTGCTTAAATAATGAAACACCTTAGACAACTCTAGGTGAGAAGAGGGAAAGGATCCCCATTGTGACACCTGCTTAATTCCTTTCATCTTTTCCTCACAGTCTCCAACACGTTTTTTTTTATTTACCAAAAGCTGACATAAAATATTTGATCGGCTGCTGCAATTTGAGGTCATGAAAGGAAATAGTAGGCTACTTAATTGGCCCGACAGAACACAAAGGTATTTTAGCAGCACAGACAATCAAGGAAGATAGACATGTAGTTGTGGATCTCAAACTGTCGGCTACATTCCCTGTGGGCTCTGTGTTGGAACTGTACTTTGGTAAGGATAACTGTATCCACAGAAGACAAGCAAACTCACTCTGGATTAATAGAAAGCTACTCTTGGGAAAACCCAGAAGAACCTTATTTGCTTGCCCGAGGCAATCTGAGAGTTGGGGAAATGACCCTCTTACTGTCAGGCAGTGAAGGTTTAAGGTGAGTTTTCCTTTTCCTAGGTGGGCTACCTTCCCAGGTTGATCAGCCCCATCTGCCCCTTAGCTCAATTGAGCAAACTTCTGGATTCCTGGAGAGAATGATTTCAGCCTTAGTTTGAGAAGAAGCACTGCGAGGATGGCAACATTCAAGACCTCTTCCCTTTCCAGGTTATGATCATTTCACTGCTCTGCGAATGTTATTGTTGCAGGGGTGCCAAATGTCCTTCCACCTGCCAGGGTATCTATTGAGGGGAAATCACATTTTTCAAGCACTCCCAAGTGCAATTTGCTGTGAAAACACAGCTCTCTCTCTCTCTCTCTCCACCATAATTAGCTGCCGTTACAACCTGAAGTGCTGCTTGGAATGTAGAATCCATTATTAGTGCTTGTGACATCAGTCATGACCAGAAACACAGCCCTCCTCTCACATTCTCCTCTACTTTCACAACTTTTTTTAAAAAGAGTTTTATATCTCTGTTTTAAATTTATTTTCCCAGCTTTCCAGCAAGCATGATCATGAGGATGTTTAAATTTGGAGGTGAAAAAATATATAGCCATCATCATAGCGGTCTCTCTCTTCCTACATGCCATTAAGTATGTGTTGTTGGTTTAGTTCTCGAATGTGCTATCCTATTTTTATCACTAAAGTACACAGCTACCTTGCATACAGTAAAAAGGTAAAGGGACCCCTGACCATTCGGTCCAGTCGTGGCTGACTTTGGGGTTGCGGCGCTCATCTCGCTTTATTGGCCGAGGGAGCCGGCGTACAGCTTCCGGGTCATGTGGCCAGCATGAATAAGCTGCTTCTGGAGAACCATAGCAGCGCACGGAAACGCTGTTTACCTTCCCGCCGGAGCAGTACCTATTTATCTACTTGCACTTTGACGTTCCTTCAAACTGCTAGGTTGGCAGGAGCAAGGACCGAGTGACGGGAGCTCACCACTTCGCGGGGATTCGAACCGCCGACCTTCTGATCAGCAAGTCCTAGGCTCTGTGATTTAACCCACTGCCTAAAATAATTGATTGCACCAAGAACACATAATTTCACCTTCTGCATCCAAAGTAACTTAATCAACATCCAAGGGGAGCCAAGGATGCTACTTTATTAGCACATACACTAAATTCATTTTTTTTCTCTCATAGAAAATACTTGTAGCAACAAATGTTTTATTTACTGATTATAAAGCTTGATTTTCTCCAAGAAATTGTGTACATACAAGATTTAATATTAATTAAAATAATTGCTCATCTGGCTGGGTTGCTCCAGCCACTCTGGGCGGCTTCCAACACGTATAAAAACATAATAAAACATCAAACATTAAAAACCTCCTGATACAGGGCTGCTTTCAGGTGTCTTCTAAAAGTTCTTTAGTTATTTATCTCCTTGATATTTTCAGGGCATTTTCAGGGAGGGTGCCACTTCTGAGAAGGCCCTCTGCCAGGTTTCCTGCAACCTCACTTCCCGCAGTGAGGGAACCACCAGAAGGACCTTGGAGGTTCCCCATGCATTCCCTCATTGATTACTGTATCCAATTTGCACCATTTACCAAGCAAAACAAGGCCCTTAGCATACACACACACAACCCTGCAGCCAGAAAATCAATCTGTGACTGTTTTACCATCTGTGAGACCATCACCATTACTAAAAATAAAATAAAAAAAGAGTCAGAATAAAATCTTTACTGGCAATTTTGTTGATGACACATGAAGCAAAATACAAGCACAGCTTGATCCTTTGTAGCTACATTGAATTTGTACTGCTGGCGGTAATGGAAATTTGCATCTATCAGTTTACTAAACTCCCCAAACACTGTGAAGAGGGAAGAGATGGCTTTAATAGCCAGGCAGAAGGGTGAAGAGCCACATTTCCCTCAACACAACTGTATCCCTGAATAACCCTTTTCCCACACACCCAACCTTCACCCGATTTTTGAGGTATATTTTAGGATCTTGACATGGGACCCCAAATCTACAGGCATGGGCTTAAGCCTCAGAGCATAGGTCTTCAACTGGTGGGTCATGGCCTGATCCAAGGGTAGTCGCAACAGAAGCACTAAGGTAAAGGGACCCCTGACCATTAGGTCCAGTTGTGGCCGACTCTGGGGTTGCAGCGCTCATCTCGCTTTATTGGCCGAGGGAGCCGGTGTACAGTTTCCGGGTCATGTGGCCAGCATGACTAAGCCACTTCTGGCGAACCAGAGCAGTGCACGGAAACCCTGTTTACCTTCCCGCCGGAGCGGTACCTATTTATCTACTTGCACTTTGACGTGCTTTCAAACTGCTAGGTTGGCAGGAGCTGGGACCGAGCAACGGGAGCTCACCCTGTCGCAGGGATTCAAACCGCCAACCTTCTGATCGGCAAGTCCTAGGCTCTGTAGTTTAACCCACAGTGCCACCTGCGTCCCAACAGAAGCACTATCACCAGGCAAATGCATGGTAAAGGGTTCAGCAATGGGTCCCCAAATGCATGTCTGGGTCTTTGATCTGAAAATGTTGGAGATACCTGCCTTAGGAGATACATTTTAGCCAAGTCAGAGAAATGACTCATCATCATGAATGACATCAGATCTCCATGGTCTTTCCTCTATTTCCATGTTGAAAATAGGGAACTGAGTATGAAAGCATCATGTTCCAATGAATCTGCTGTTGAGCTGAAACTCACCTGGTTCCACACTGAGATCTCTCAGATAGTACAGTTCCATACAGGATCTAGCCTACCATGGAACAAACAAAATCTGACAAACAAATTTGACCATGGGGATGCTTTGGGATCAAAACGCAAAGTGGAAACTAAACAAACAAAAAGGAGAAATGAGTAAGTTAGCATAGTAGCTGTCCGTTTTGCATCACACCAAAGGAGAAATCTGGCAAAGCCATTCAGAAAGCAATATTCATGATAGATAATTGATTATGGCAAAAAACATAAACAAAAAACTTCATGATGGAAAGATCCACCGTCTCTAGCAAAAACAATCAACTTAATAGCTTTCCTGGAAGAGACGTAATCAACTGTGAGTAGCCAAAGTATAACTTCGCACAATATTTAGCAAAGATGGATTTCTCTGTAGTTATCACTTTCACTGGAATCAATCAAAATTTGACAACCATAAATTCTGGGCCATGATCCAGAGAATCCCTTTAGGTATGCCCAAGGAATTGTGTATGTGCAATGCAACTTATTGCTTTCCTCCCTAAAAGTCACTCTTGGCAATGTGCTAGAGGCTATATTTTAAGTTACCCCAAGATTCACTTCCATACTGAACCTGTAAATGCAAAACAGAATTGACTTATAATGGGGAAAAATGAATATGGGGCAACTCTGTTTGCTGTGAAGCAATGGACTGGAGGGTGAGTAATCTGCAAGTATTTGAAAACTGTCAACATTTCAATGAAATGAAGATGGGATTAAAAGTAAGGATAGGAAAGTGATAGTGTGAAATGCAAAAAATATGCAAAAATATGGGTTCAACGATGTCTTTCAGGAGTGGCTTGAATTGCCGGTATTTCAAACTATTACTATTATCCTTTCAGACTATTACCCTTTCAGACTAATACCTTTGTTTCAGACTACCACATACATTCTTTTGAAGACAGATAGGTTTCATGTATTAACAACTACTAGCCATTATGTCTATTGTCCTACCTCTACTGTTTTGCTTTTGAATACCAGTTGCCGGAATTCGCAGGTAGGAACTGGGCAACGGATGTAGGACACAACATAATGTTTGAGGATTGGGAAAGAGTGTGGAAAAAAAGGGGTCAAGTTCACTGCATGCACACTGCTAAAGGAAAATATAATGAAAATGATGTATAGATGGTATTTGACTCCTGTTAAATTAGCAAAGATATATCATAACTGTGATAATTTATGTTGGAAATGTAAAGAAAAGGAAGGTACTTTCTATTACATGTGGTGGACTTGCCCCAAGGTGAAAGACTTCTGGGAAAAGATTTATAATGAATTGAAAAAAATGTTAAAATATACATTTATAAAGAAACCAGAGGCCTTTCTTCTTGGAATAACAGGTTTGGAAATGCCCAAGAAAGATGTTAAATTATTTTTGAATGCCACAACGGCTGCTTGAATTTTACTAGCAAAAAAGTGGAAAATACAAGAATTACCTACGGTGGAAGAATGGCAGATGAAGATGACAGAGTTTTTGGAGCTAGCTGACCTAACCAGAAGAGTCTGCAACCAGAAGGAGGAGGAGTATCAGGAAGAATGGACAAAATTTAATGATTATTTAGTTAAACATGTAAAATTAAATTAATTGAAAACAGCTTGCAGATACTTAATTGGCTTAGGATTTCATATAAGTTAAGTGATGAATTAATATGTTTGATTTTAAAATTAAAAGATTTAAGGATGTTAATGTTTATGTTAAATTTCATAAGAACTCTGATTTGGAAAACCGTTAAAAGGATGTGTAAGGAAATTCAACCAAGGGGAAGCGAGGAAGTCACTTAACAATGTTAATAAGTGTAATTTTAATAAGGTTATGATTTATGTTTGTTTGTTTGTATGTCTGTTTGTTTTGTTGATAATTTTGTGAAAATTAATTTTAAAATAAAATAAAAAAGAGAAGCAAAGCAGCTAGTAAGCCTGATCTTTATTAATCTGCTGCAACAGGGTGCTCCCCTCACACACAGAAAAGGAGGAGGAACCTAGATCAAAGGTGTGCCTGCCCTTATACAGAAATTAAGTTCCCTGCCCTGGAGCACCAGACCACCCCTCCATATATCATACAGACATCACAGAAGGGGTGTAACCCAAGACCACCACCCCCAAGATACATCATACCTACATCACAGAAAAAGCGGTCTGGGTGCGTTGTTTATCTCGTTTGACAGGTTACCTGTTAATGCTCACTTGATTGGATACCCTGGGGAGCCTGGCCAGTCTTTTGTAATGATAAATACTTAGTTCCTGAGCCAGTTCACAGACTCACCCTATTCAAACACAGACAGACATACCGTTAAGACAGGGTTTGTGAAGGAAAGGACAATGGGGAGGCTTTTCCATTTTCCTTTGACCTTGCAGAGAAAACATTTGGTCAGTTTGGGAATGGTTTCAGGTTGGTCTTCCTGTGCTGATCTATGTACGTGCTTGGTTGGTACATTTATGAACATTTATTATATATCTAAGACTTTAAAATTCTTATCACAACACTCACTTCCAGTGACACCAAAGCAACTTGGTGCCTCGTTCTTCAGAGTGCCAGAGATCCTGGCCACGATTCTGCTTTTTCCTTCATGCAGAGAGCAGGATAGGAGCCAAGCCAAATACTCCCGCCACATCATGTGAATGCATTTCATCATTTCCTGGGAATAAAGTGTGAGCCATATGCTACCATGTCATCAGTATGTGTGCAGTTTAAACAACCTCCTCAAATGAGTGACAACGCACTACAAAGAAACAGCTCCCACACTGCTGTGTATGTTTGTGTACATGCATGAGAGACAGAGAAAGGGGATGACTAGGTTTCACTGTGATGTTTTCATCAGAAAATGGCTAAAAATCTATGCTCTTGAAAATGCCAACTCACATCCTGCTCTAATTTCGGCACATCTGCATGCACTTCGACTGAAATCAGTGATACATATTTTGAGAATGAGAAGGTGGGCTTTTGATTTCAGAACTGGTGATAAGGAATTCCTCAATGAATGTATTTATAAACCCTGTGATACGGCAGAGGAAGCTGCTTTCCATCACCATCTCTACAATTTCTACAATCCTCCGACCTGACAATTATATGGTTCTATTACCATCTTATTGTATTGTTGGGTCCACTGAGAATGGGTAAGAGACAGATGAGTCAGTGACTAAGTAAAAATGCTCAGGTTGCAGGCAGAGACAGGATACAACAACAACAAAAAAACGGAAACCAAACAAGAGATTTCCTAATTTCAAAAGACAGTCACCATTAAAATGTAAGCACCTAATTAACATTTGTATGTAGAAACTGCTTTCTCACTCATGGTATCAACTGCGATTACATCCTTTCTCGCTTTTTCAAGAGAACCATTTGCTGCTGCTCAAAGCCTTTGAATCTCACTCTGGGCTAGAGGACCTCATCTGCTGTTATCAGCGAGCTGATAGCAGAGAGTAAAGGTATAGGGACCCCTGACCATTAGGTCCAGTAGTGACCGACTCTGGGGTTGCGGCGCTCATCTTGCTTTATTGGCCGAGGGAGCTGGCGTACAGCTTCCGGGTCATGTGACCAGCATGACTAAGCCGCTTCTGGCGAAATAGAGCAGCGCACGGAAATGCCGTTTACCTTCCCGCAGGAGCAGTGCCTATTTATCTACTTGCACTTGGACATGCTTTTGAACTGCTAGGTGGGCAGGAGCTGGGGCCAAGCAACGGGAGCTCACCCCATTGTGGGGATTCGAACCGCTGACCTTCTGATCGGCAAGCCCTAGGCTCTGTGGTTTAACCCACAGCGGCACCCGCGTCCCTCGATAGCAGAGAAGGATAAAGCAAAACTCCTGTACTTGTAAAGTACTCCTTCCTTCCAATGGGACTTGGGCAGCAGAATTTCCCACAGAATAATGCCCTCATTTTCAAAAGAAAAACAACCAATCAAAAGAGAAAAAACAAGCTTTTCTAAAGGAAGTAGTGAAAAATAGAAATGGCTTTCCGGTTTTTAATAAAAAGCAGGCTGTCTGCTTCTTCTTGAGTTCAAATAAAAGTAGATGTTGATTTTGATTTTGCAACCTGTAGATTGCAACTTCAATCCAAGGCCACACCTCAGGATTTAAAACCACAACTTTCTTTTAAAATTCTGCTTATATTAGCATTAGCGTTGCTGAGTTAACGGCCTGTTGGCAAGCACAAAATAAACAAACCTATTCCAACATCAAAACTGCAGCCTAAAGGGAAAGTACTTTCTGAGCAAGTGCATAAAAAGCATAAAACATCCAATGAAATTATGAAAGCTGCTACACAAATCCAACATGTCGATGGTTATGCCTCTGTCAACAGATACTGATATGACCAACACCTTGCAGGGTTATTGAGAACAACTACAAAAGTCATTTGAGATTGGGATCAAAGGAAGAACGCAAGAAATAATTTGAGACAAAGAAGAGGTAAATATGATATCTCTAGATAGGCATAAGTTAAAATTCTAGGCTAGCAGGTGTTTACATCAATGCGACAGCAAAACAAATTATGCAAGATTACAGATTCAGGTTTGCTGCCTCGTCTCTCAGTTGCTTCCAGATCAAACGAGTTCTCTCGTTGGGCAACTGCATTATGCAGAGTCAAGGAGAAAGTGGTGCCTGCTGCAAGGCCTTTAGCAATAAACAGTGCAAATAGAAAACATTGTCTTCATATGTATTTTTCTATCTCGAGTTACAATGCAAAGCGGAGGGGAGCGGAGGGGGGAAATATCTATCTTGATATGAGGCATAACAAAGTTTAATTTGCAAAATGAATCATACTGGTAATCATATCACCTCTCATGTCTGTTATTCTTTTTGAGACTTCAGGTATTTTAACTCAGTAATCCTATCAGTACAGTGGTAGCTCGGGTTACATACGCTTCAGGTTACATATGCTTCAGGTTACAGACTCCGCTAAGCCAGAAATAGTGCTTCAGGTTAAGAACTTTGCTTCAGGATAAGAACAGAAATCGTGCTCCGGCGGCACAGCGGCAGCAGGAAGCCCCATTAGCTAAAGTGGTGCTTCAGGTTAAGAACAGTTTCAGGTTAAGAACGGACCTCTACAACGAATTAACCCGAGATACTACTGTAATCCTGTAAGGTTGGTTAGTATTATTATACCTATAGTGTTGATGGGTACTAAGGTTTGCTGGCGGCCTCCCAGTGAGCCTGTGGAGGTAGAAAAAATTGGACTCGGGGGCTTCCTGATTTATAGCACACAGTCGGTCGTAGCCATTGCACAACTCCTGCTCACAAGCATCATTTTACATCATTTGCAGTAATTTCTCACATGTTAAACTTGTGGCCGGCATCCCACTGGCATCTGGTTATAGGTAAAGGTAAATGGACCCCTGATCATTAGGTCCAGTCGTGGCCGACTCTGGGGTTGCGGCGCTCATCTCGCTTTATTGGCCGAGGGAGCCAGCGTACAGCTTCCGGGTCATGTGGCCAGCATGACTAAGCCACTTCTGACCAACCAGAGCAGCACACGGATACGCAGTTTACCTTCCCGCTGGAGCAGTACCTATTTATCTACTTGCACTTTGACATGCTTTCAAACTGTTAGGTTGGCAGGAGCAGGGACTGAGCAATGGGAGCTCACCCCGTCGCGGGGATTCGAACCGCCGACCTTCTGATCGGCAAGTCCTAGGCTCTGTGGTTTAACCCACAGCGCCACCCACGTCCCGGCATCTGGTTAGCTACTGCGAAAACAGGATGCTGTACAAGATGGGCCATCAGCTTGATCTATATGCAAGCTCTTATTATCTCGACTTGCGATAATATCCTATTGTTATAAGGAAAAAAACTGCTCCTTCTCCCTTATGGGGTACCCAAGAGCCCGTGTAGAGTCCTTTCGTAGGTTCTCTATCGGTAGGAGAAAAATAAGAGACCAACCAGAGAATATTGAGAAGCAAAGCAGCTAGTAAGCCTGATCTTTGTTCAACTGTTGCAACAGGGTCCCCACTCACCACACACAGGAGAAGGGAAGAGAAACCCAGAACATTGGTATGCAAGCTCTTATATAGACTTTTGAAAATGCCACCCTGTAGCTCAAGGCCACCCTCCAATACATCATACATACTGCTGTAGACCACAGAAGAGGTGGTCTACAGCAGAATCCTGTCTGCCAGGATACCTGATAATGGCCACTGATTGCTTTTACCTGGGCACCCTGGCCATTCTTTTGTGATGTTAAATGCTCAGTTCCTGAATCCATGTCATAGGCTCACCCTATTCATACACAGATATGCCCTTAAAACAGGATTTGTGAGGAAAGAGACAAGGGGGAAGCTTTCCCATTTCCTTCCTCCTTGCCTAGAAATATTTGAGATAAATTTGGGAGAGTCAAAATGGCTTCATGATTGCTCTCCTATACTATTTCACACACGTGGTTTATATACTTAACGTACGTGCTTATCTTGTACATTTATGAACATTTAATTCATATAGCTTGCCTGAGCTTGTCTTTTGAATACTTGGATGTGGCGAGATCACAATTTATCGCATCACAGGGAAAAAATCAAATGGTCTGTGCTGATATCGATAAGTGAAAATTGTGGAGGGGGAGTCATTTTGCAAAAACACACCATTTTAGAAAAGGGAATGAAAACTGTCCCACACCCCCACCCTAACACTAAACATGAACTGTTTGACTCCAGCGATAATTCCAGAACATTAGAAATAACTTGTTTCTAAGAAGTCTGGGGCTGGTGTGAAGGCTTTTTCAGAAAGAAAGAAAAAAACAATGAAAGAAAGGAGTGTTATGTCAGTGTTCTAAACACTTCATATACACTGCTGCAATAATCAGTAACTTGATAAAATCTAGTGGGCACCGTGCACACACCTCAATCTATTATATTTGCTATGACAGTATGCTTTTGTTGCAGCGTAATTTCAGTGGGGGGGGGGACAGTAGATAGATAATTTATTACAGTCGGAGACCAGCTTATAAAACAAACATGGGGGTAAAATCCCAGAAGGAAAACAAACATTTAAAACAATGTACAACAATAAATTTAAAATTTATAAATGCAATAAGCGTATAGACGCTTAAAACTTTAAGATAAGCTACCGCAGAGAGATGACCCAGAGTCACCCATGGAACAGAGTTTGGGGATTTTCTTAACGAACTAGTTTGGGTTGGGGGATAATCTGCTCCTACAGATCTATACACAGAATCTGGCGACCATCCGGGTCGTCTTATGATCTTTGCCTAACAGGAAAAGGTCAAATTTTTGCTTTTCCGGCAGGTCAGTGAGCCTCAGCAGCAGGGGATCAATGGTCTCACTACATGCCTCTTCATAAAAGGGACATCTAAAGAACAAGTTCTCTCGGCTTCCTATATCCCCCCAAAGAACAGGTGCAAAGTCTCTGAGCATATGGGACTTTTTAAAAGGCTCCTTCCAGGACTGGCGAGGGCAGAGCCGAGCTTCTGGCGAGTGTAAAGGCCCTTCTTGCATGGGGGGACAGTAGAGGAGACTCTGTGGACGACACAGGAGGCATCTGTGGGCACGTACATGGAGGGGAAGATACCCTCATACTGCAGAAAACTCTTGAGATACAGAAACAATAACTTTCCTCTGAAAAGTTGCTTTTACTTTGCTGATGTAAAAATACACAAAGCTATATTCTGATTGTTCTTGTTCTTCCACTCATTCGTTAATGTAATCACAAGCCATTTAAAGGAGAACTCAAAGCCTAATCTTTAATTGCCAAAAGAAAAATTGGCAGAATCAAACGAAGCCATCATCAATCTTAGAAATATCAACCGCTTTCATTTATACAAATGCATGCTGCAGCTGCTGCTCCTGTACGTTAGAGTTAGCAGGTCTCATACTCTTGCTAATGGAACAGGACAAGACAGAATACATCAATGCGAGAAAAAAAACCAACCCAATACTTCTTCTTTTTTAAAGCTGATTCTTTCTTCCAGAAACCAATGCAGACCTTTGAAGCGTGGCTCCAAATCAGATGCAGTTAAGCATCATGTACTATGCCTCCATTACATTAGGTGCATCCTTGAAATACCGTAATTAAAATTGGGAATACTACATTTTTTTTTAAAAAAAACAACTTTTTGAGTTGTCCATATTTAATTTAAAACAGCTGTTGGTCACAAACCAAAATCTTATTTTTTAAAAAATACAATACAGCACCATAAAAACCCCATAAAAGTTACAGCTTAAAACACTAACAACAATGCTAATAATTTATGAACTGGGAATAGACATTTCATATAACCGATTCCCAGTTAGCAGCAGAAAGAAAGCAAAGGTATCTCGAGAAGCTTTCTTCGGCAGAGTAGCTACAAAAATGTGATGGATGGCCATCTGTCATGAATGCTGTAGCTGAGATTCCTGCACTGTATGGAGTTGGACTAGATGATGCTCAGGATAATAATAAAAATAATAATAGTTTATTATTTATACCCCGCCCATCTGGCTGGGTTTCCCCAGCCACTCTGGGTGGCTTTCAACGAATATTAAAATACAATAGTCTATTAAATATTAAAAGCTTCCCTAAACAGGGCTGGCTTCAGATGTCTTTTAAAAGTCTGGTAGTTGTTTTTCTCTTTGACATCTGATGGGAGGGCGTTCCACAGGGCGGGTGCCACTACCAAGAAGGCCCTCTGCCTGGTTCCTTGTAACTTGGCTTCTCGCAGCGAGGGAACCGCCAGAAGGCCCTTGGCGCTGGACCTCAGTGTCCGGGCAGAATGATGGGGGTGGAGACACTCCTTCAGGTATAGTGGACCAAGGCCATTTAGGGCTTTAAAGGTCAGCACCAACACTTTGAATTGTGCTCAGAAACGTACTGGGAGCCAATGTAGGTCTTTCAAGACCGGTGTTCTGTGGTCTCAGCAGCCGCTCCCAGTCACCAGTCTAGCTGCCGCATTCTGGATTAGATCCCTTCCAACTCTAGGATTCTATTAGCCTATGTATCTCCATTGCAAACATGATTTCTCCAGCACCAATGAAGTCTGCTGCTGCAATTGGTTGCTTTTATGTTATAAAACGTCAGCCGTATTACTGTTCTGCTCTGATATTGTTCACATTGTTGTTTGAAAAAACACTGTAACACGCCCTGGGTTCCTTTGATGAAGGGCAGGCTAACATAGTCTTAATAAATATATAGTAATACATAATTACCTTAATAAAATATAATAATAAATAAATGGGACAGCCTCTGCCTTTACAGAAATGCAGGAGGCATTGCCTCTATGCATTATCACTACGCAGAGCTCTGCACTTAGGTGATGGTTTTTATCTACAAGTAGATGTAGGGCTCCCAAGATGTCTTTAATTTTCAAGTAATTTCCATTTAATTTTCAAGTAATTTCAAAAGGAGAAACAAACCTATGCAGCACCAGGGTGGATGTGATTTAAATCAAATTGATTTAGATCACTAGTCAGTAAGACTTTATTTAAATCATTTTTTTTACAGAAAGACTCATTCTTGCTAGTATAATCTTAATATTTTACAACCAGAGGAAGGTTTCATTTTTGGAATAATAAATTTTCAGAATAGTTTTTAGTTATATCAAAAATTACTGATTTGGTTATACTGTTAGAAATACATAGACAGATAATTATGAAATTATTGTGAGGTTTAATAAGTTAACTGTTTATATTTGGACAACTTTCTGCTGTACTTTATCGGAAGGAGAAAAATAATCATTTCCTTAATAACAATTTAAAAATTTATTCAATTAAAGAATAACATTATAGCATATGTATCCATGTTTGTTAACAGATGTGGTTAAACGTAGGTTGTTTTTTTTAAGAAAAACAAGAACACACAACTTAGAATGAGTTTTAGCACACATGAAAAACTTAAAACAAATCCTTATTTCCTGATGAGTAGCTATTGGACTATAATGCAACTTAAATAGAAAACTATCTTTAGAAAGATTTTTCCTCCAAAAGCATTTTATTTTAAAAATCTGATTTAAATAAAAAAAAATCTGATTTATTTATTTTAAAAAATCATCGATTTTTATCCACCCTCTGTGGCACTGAAACCATCCATTTATTCACTAGTTGTTCATACAAGCTCTATTCTAAAACAGCAGATTGCGACTGAGAAATGATATGCTAAAGAACATGTGAGATAAGACCACTGGGACCCACAACTCCACAAGCAATGAAAGCCTTAACGCTTGACCATGTATTTTAAACAGCCTGTTCAGATATTCACACGACTCTATAGTGGTAAGGCAAAACATGAAAAACCAGCCACCACCAGCCAACTATTCTTCAAATTAAAATATTTTCCAAACGGCATACTATAATACAAATGAGAAATATGCATGAAGGTACCTTTTGAATATTTATTTGAACTATTCCTATTACAGATGATGCTAACGCCTGAAAATTCAAGGCTCCTTCACAAACTCTCTCTTTCCCCTACAGGGAGTCCTTGAAAGCATAATTTTTGTAGATGTCTTGACATTCTGTCTGGCAATGTGGGGAAATCGCACCTCGCAGGGTTCCCTGTGCAAACTGCCCTAGCAAAGTCCCATGTGTTGGGGTTGAGAGGAGAAGACACCAGTCTCTTCAACTCTTGCTTGCTGCTGAAGAAAGAACAGAAAATTGGGGTGGGGCGGGAGTGCATTGCTAGAAGTGCCACAGAAGCAGCAGAAGGTTCCCCCCCCCCCCCGCTCAGCCACAGCCATCATGAAGGGAGGTCTGAGGCCTCTTAGGGTGACAGAAATTATGAGCAAATTTAGAATTTGTGGGGAAGAAAAAGGCAATTTTGAGCATTTTTTGCCCAACTGAAACTGGGGGACCTTTCCCTTCTCTAAAAGCTTGATTCCCAGAGCTTCTTATTAGTGAACATTATCATTACAGTGGTACCTCGGGTTACAGACACTTCAGGTTACAGACTCCGCTAACCCAGAAATAGTACCTCAGATTAAGAACTTTCCTTTGAGGATAGATTTATAATGTGGAACTCTCAAGAGTCTCCTCCAGCACCACCGTTCAAAAGCATCAATTCTTTGGCGATCAGCCTTCTTTATGGTCCAGCTCTCACTTCCATACAACTCTACTGGGAAAACCATAGCTTTAACTATACGGACCTTTGTCAGCAAGATGATGTCTCCGCTTTTTAAAATGGTTTGTCATCGCTTTTCTCCCAAGAAGCGGGCGTCTTTTAATATCGAGACTGCTGCCACCATCTACAGTTATCATGGAACCCAAGAAAGAAAAATCTCTCACTGCCTCCATTTCTTCCCTATCTATTTGCCAGGAGGTGATGGGACCATTGGCCATGATCTTAGTTTTTTTGATGTTGTGCTTCAGACCATATTTTGAGCTCTCCTCTTTCACCCTCATTAAAAGTTTATTTAATTCTGCCTCACTTTCTACCACCAAGGTTGTGTCATATCTGAGGTTGTTGATATTTATTCTGGCTATTCTTCTGGGATTCATCCAGTCTAGCCTTTCGCATGATGAATTCAGCATATAAATTAAATAAGCAGGGAGACAATATACAGCCTTGTCGTACTCCTTTCCCAATTTTGAACCAATCAGTTGTTGCATATCCAGTTCTAACTGTAGCTTCTTGTCCCACATAGAGATTTCTCAGGAGACAGATAAGGTGGTCAGGCACTCCCATTTCTTTAAGAACTTGTGGCCGACACAGTCAAAGGCTATTGCGTTGTCAATGAAGCAGAAGTAGATGTTTTTCTGGAACTCTCTATCTTTCTCCACTGTTACAGCAAACAAAACCAAAGGAAATCAAGTTGTCAAGTTGTGCCAGATCAGGTTCCCATACTTAATTGTCAGGGAACTGACATCTAAAGCGCCGGAGGCGCAAAGGCTCACTGAGGGTGAGAGAGCAGTAGCAGCGGAAGAGGGAACCAGTAGAGGGCGAGCAAGAACTCCAAGGGAAAGTGAGTCGGAGGGATGGCTCAGAGACGCTTCAAGCGAAACCAGTGGGGAGGTCTCAGGACCTCCTATAGGGACACCCACACCTCGACGGAAACTGTCACGCCGAGAGGCCAGACGACGTGTTTCCGTTAAGGAGCTTTTATGTTGGAAACGTTTCCGAAAGCAGCCACTTTCGGATTCTACTAGTGATTGACGCAGCCATGCTGGAGGGGCTCCGTCACAGGCAGAGGTTTGAAAGCCTGATCAAACTCTGAGGGACTTGCATTTTACGCACAAGCAGCTCATCGTCCCATCACAGCAATCCGAAAGTCTCCGAAAGCCAGCTTGTGCAGGGAGAAGCATCATGAGCAATCCAGCCGGAACCGGGGAAGCAGGAGCAGCTGGAGGAGGTCCAAGCCTGGAAGAAAGGTACAGGGCGTTGGAGATCCAGTTGGCGCTGCAAACGGCGAGGCTTGAGGAGAGGAGGGCTCAGGATGCAGAAAAGGGAAAGGAGAAAACCACCCCGCTCGCCAGAAAGGTGCCAGGATTGGTGCAGAAATTCGGGGGGGATCCCAGGAACTATCATGCCTTTAGAACAGAGATGCAATACGCTCTAAACTTGCAGTTTGATGACTTCCCCGATGAGGAATCGCGAGTGGCGTATGTGATTGGCCATCTCGAATCCGGGGCGAAAGATTGGGTTAGACCCCTGATGGCAGCGAATAATGAGATCTTAAAGGACACGAGGAAGTTTTTTCGTGCCATGGACCTGATGTTTTCCAGCGATATTGAGCAGGGGGTGGTGCGAAGGCAGTTAATGGCTTGCCAGCAAGGAAGCAGATCTGTCCGTGAGTACTGGACTGAATTTACCATGTTGATTCACAAATTGGGGTGGGACCTATCGGCGGAGCCCATCCAAATGCTTTTCGAAGAGGGGCTTTCTTCAACCGTCAAAGATGAGCTTTCCCGGGGCCCCAGGGCGGAGTCTATGGACCAGTTAACCAAATCTGCGCTGGCCATAGGAGCGCGCCAGGAGGCGAGGGCTATGGAAAAGCGGGAAGGGAAAGGAGACCGTTGGAGGGAGTTCCGCATTCCAGACATTCCAGAGCCACCTTTCCCGCCGGCAGAGCCGATGGAAGTTGGAACAGCGCGGGCGCGCGCAGTTTCAAATCCCAGTGAAGGGCGGAAAAAGGAGGGAAAGAGCGCCAAGAGATGTTATCTCTGCCAACAGCCAGGGCACTTTGCCAGAGTTTGCCCACAAAGAAAGGAATGGCAAGGGATGGCAGGAGCTGTTGGGGGAAAGGAAGAGGAAGGCAAGGAGCAAGTAAAAGCCAACGCCTGGCTGCCACCGTTGGGGCACAGCAGCCAGGCCAAAGAGCAATGAAAGTGCCCATGCCAGAACCCCCCAGACCCGCTTTAGTGATAGAGGTGTTACTAGAACTGCCAAACGGACACCCACTAAAGGTCAAGGCGCTTTTGGATTCAGGCAGCTCCTGTAATTTCATGAGTAAGGAGTTTGCAGCTGAGCACCAGATACAGACCATCCCTTTAAGTAACCCCTTGCAGGTGACTACGATTGACGGCAGAGAGCTGTTGGGGGGAGAAGTTAGCCAACAGACTGTCCCCATGATAATGAGAGTGGCAAGGCACACCGAACAGATAGCGTTTAATGTGGCCATCCTGGGAGGAGCGCCCATCATTTTGGGGATGAGCTGGCTGGCGCTACACGATCCGCTAGTGGGCTGGCATCAGAGGGTGGTCTCCTTTGGGTCAGCGCATTGCCTAGAACACTGCAAGGAGGGGAAGGTTTCGGGAGAAGACAGAGTCACCCTAGCGGGGATGGAAGTGATGGACAAAGGGAAGGTGCCCCCGCAATACGCAGATCTGAGCAACGTATTCAGCGAAAGGGAAGCAGACAAACTGCCACCGCATAGACCCTTTGACTGTCAAATCAACCTACTCCCAGGGGCCCAACTCCCAGTAGGCAAGCTGTACGCCATGTCAGACAGGGAGATGCAGGAGCTGAGGGAGTTCATTGACAAAAACTTGAAGCGAGGTTTCATCAGAGAGTCCCGAGCGGTGGGGGGCAGCCCAGTGTTCTTTGTGGACAAAAAGAACACAGACAAACCGAGACTGGTGTGTGACTTCAGGGCCCTCAATGCAGTGTCGGAGCCCCTGGCTTTCCCTATGCCCCGAATTGATGACATTTTGACCAGAGTAAGGAAGGGAAAGATTTTTACAAAACTGGACCTGCGGGGGGCGTACAATCTGATACGCATAAGGAAGGGAGATGAATGGAAGACCACCATGTTTACCCCGTTGGGAGCCTTTGAATACCTCGTTATGCCCTTCGGTCTACAAGGGGGCTCCGCGTGTTTTCAAGCTTTTATAAACCACGTTCTGGGACCTTTGCTCTACAAGAATTGTGTGGCCTTTTTAGACGACGTGTTGGTGTATTCGGAAAATGAGGAACAGCATGTGAGGGACGTTCGAGAAGTGTTGGGCAGGCTGCAAGCCAACCAGCTGTGGGTGAAACTGGAGAAGTGCCAGTTTCATACCAAGGAGGTGGAATTCCTGGGGTACCGCTTGTCAGACAAGGGATTGGCCATGGATCCAGGCAAGGTCCAAGCGGTACTGGAATGGAAGACACCGAAGACCAAGAAGGACGTGCAAAGATTCTTGGGATTTGGGAACTTTTATCGGAAGTTCATCAAGAACTTTGCCCACTTGACGGCGCCCATCACCGACTGTCTCAGCAGCAAGAAGAAATTTGTTTGGACGGCAGAGGCGGATCGAGCCTTTGAAGAACTGAAAAGGGCTTTCGCCTCGGAAGAACAACTTCTGCATGTGGATTTACGAAAACCCATGAGAGTGGAAACAGATGCATCCGACCGGGCGGTAGGGGCGGTCCTTCTTCAACCGGGGAGGAGTGCGTCGGAGTGGAGACCGTGTGCCTTCTTCTCGCGGAAGCTGAATAAGTCCGAGAGGAATTACACGGTGTATGACAGGGAACTACTTGCCATTCACGAAGCGTTCCGGAGGTGGAGACATTTATTAATTGGGGCACAACACAAGGTGCAAGTGTGCACCGACCACAAAAATTTAGAGTATTGGAGAACAGCTCGAGTGCTCAACCAACGACAAGTGAGATGGGCACAGGAATTCTCCAAATTTAACTTTGAGATTTGTTATGTGCCAGGCCCAGAAAACGTCAGGGCGGACGCGCTCTCACGCAAACCAGAATATTGGGAAGGGGAGGGGGTGATCGAAGAGAGACATGTCATCCCGGAGGACCGCTGGGTGTGTGGGGCGGCGATGGTGGGGCAACGAGAACTGGTGGAGGAAACGGAAAATGATGAATATGCCCAGGATAAGCTCAGAGGTCTCAGGGGAGAGGGCGAGAGCCCCGGAGGTTTTGAGGAAAGAAATGGGGCATTGTATTACAAAGGGGCACTGTATATACCCGAAGGTGAATTGAGGGGGAGAGTACTCAAGCAGTTGCATGATAGCCCCACGGCGGGACATTTTGGGCAACACAAGACCATGTGGTTGGTTACCAGGGAATTTTGGTGGCCTAAGGTGAGGGAAGATGTAAGGGTGGTGTGACCAATGTCAGCGAGCCAAAGGGGAAAGAAGGGCGCCGGCAGGGTTATTAGAACCTTTACCCACACCAGAACGGCCTTGGGAAGCGATATCAATAGATTTTATGACGGATCTGCCAAGGTCCAAGGGGAAAACAGCCATCATGGTAGTAGTAGACCTGTTAACTAAGATGTGCCACTTTGTAGCATGCTCACATGCAGTCACAGCGGAAGAAACGGCGAAGTTGTTTGTGGAACATATCTTTAGGTTGCACGGGGCTCCCTCAAGGGTGATCTCAGATCGAGGCAAACAATTTACTTCCAGGTTCTGGAGGAAGCTCATGAGCTTGTTACACGTGGAAGTCAATTTTTCAACTGCCCGGCACCCTGAAACCAACGGGCAGGCGGAAAGGGCAAATGGCATTCTTCAACAATATCTTAGGTGTTATGTCAATGACAGAGAGAACGATTGGGTCGAAAAGTTGGCGTTGGCAGAATTTGCCTACAATAATGCGGAGAATGTGTCCACAGGGATGAGTCCCTTTTTGGCTAATTACGGGTGTCACCCCAGGGCATTTCCAGGGGAAGGAGGGGAGAGATGGAGCGTCCCAGCGGCTGAACATTTTGTAGAAGAGATGGAAGCCATCCATCAGCAGCTCCAGCTCAACTTAGAAAGGGCTAAGGCACAATATAAGAAGCAGGCAGACAAGAACAGAAGGGAAGGTGAAACCATAAGGGTGGGGGATCAAGTGTGGTTGTCAACCCAAGGGTTGCCGTTCAAAGGGGGTTGTAAGAAACTGAGGCCCAGAAGATTGGGACCCTTTGAGGTGATTCAGCAGGTCAACCCGGTAGCTTTCAAACTCCGATTACCCAATCACATGAAATTGCACCCAGTGTTCCACAGGTCGTTACTGTCACCATACAGGGGAGGAGGTGAAGGGGAGCACGTCAGGGGACCAGCCTTGGAAGAGAGGGAACGCCGCAACCATGTAGCGGAAATCCTCGATTCCAGGTGGAAGGGAAATCAGGTGGAGTATTTAGTGGCGTGGGAAGGGGAACCGGAGTCAGAAAACACCTGGGTAAGTGCGCAGGAAGTCAATGACGAGGTTTTAACAGAAACGTTCCATCAAAGGTTCCCGAGGAAACCTCAGCCGATAGCAAGGTTTAGGAGGGAGTATTTCGGCACCACCGATGAGGAAGAGGAAATGGAAGGGTTCGCGGAGTCGGAGTTGGAAGAGGGAGTGGACTCTGATGACGAAGAGTACCTAGAGAGTAGGAACAGCAACAAGTGGAAGGAAGTGTTCGCGACGTCGGAAGATGAGGGAGGTTCTTTCAAGGGTTTTACCTCCTCACCGCCAGTAGGAGAGGAGACGGGAGGGGGTGAAGGGGGCCCTGGAGGGGAGGTGGATGTCAGGGAACTGACATCTAAAGCGCCGGAGGCGCAAAGGCTCACTGAGGGTGAGAGAGCAGTAGCAGCGGAAGAGGGAACCAGTAGAGGGCGAGCAAGAACTCCAAGGGAAAGTGAGTCGGAGGGATGGCTCAGAGACGCTTCAAGCGAAACCAGTGGGGAGGTCTCAGGACCTCCTATAGGGACACCCACACCTCGACGGAAACTGTCACGCCGAGAGGCCAGACGACGTGTTTCCGTTAAGGAGCTTTTATGTTGGAAACGTTTCCGAAAGCAGCCACTTTCGGATTCTACTAGTGATTGACGCAGCCATGCTGGAGGGGCTCCGTCACAGGCAGAGGTTTGAAAGCCTGATCAAACTCTGAGGGACTTGCATTTTACGCACAAGCAGCTCATCGTCCCATCACATTAATGGTGCTATGAGACACCTCTGCATCTTCACTTTCTTAACAGAAACAAGAAGTCATCCCATTACATAGGTGACATAAAACCAACAACCCATCTGAGCCCTTTGATACGTTGATCAAAGTTCCCAGCTACTGTGAGGCAATATTATCTGTTTTGGATAACACTACCTGCCACTGATACATGATTACCTCATAAAAACAATGAACTGGATAGAAAATGCCCGTCAAATGAACTCAGGCAAGTTCTTTTTGCGGCTTTTGATAAAAGATACGCTCCGGCTGAGGTTATACTTGAATAATGAGCAGTCGCAGAACAACAACCTAAGTTCTTAAACAGTATTTCCTGCTAGCTCTTCCATTAAAATGGTTGAAGGCAGAGGATATTAAAGAATCCAATTTATTGCTTATCACTACTGGATCTCTGAAAAGCTGCCCATTTCACTGGAAATATTTCCAATTAAGTGCTCATCGGTGGCTCAAGACAAATGCTAGCCAGAAGAGCGATCATTAGGGGGCAATGTGAATAACTTCCTCTCTGCAGGAAAAGAGCACTTTGCCTCTGGCTCCTTATCTGTGATAGCCTTGAAAAGAGAAACTCGGCTGCACTTCAATTAGACTATGGGGCTGGCCCAGAGACACTGATTGCTAATGTGCTGGGAATAAGATAATACTTGTGAGCTTATTAATCAATTAGATAAAGAATTAAATGGGATTAAAGAATGAACTATTTAAATGGGTAATAGTCAAGCAGGGGCATTAAATGCAGCATCATAATGAAGGAACTAATAAATGGAGATAAAGATGCACAGAGCTCTGAGACTGAGGAAGTTAACGCAGATTTCAATAATTTGGAAAGGGCAGGCCTTTGCAAAAACAAGTTGCTTACCTGTGAGCGTGGTTCTCCCGGAGGTTATCTGCTGTTGCACAAGTTGGGGTCTGCCCCTGTGGAAAGCAGCGTTTGAAACCTAGAGCTAAGCGAAATCTGCCCTCAAACCCTCATGTAACGGAAGAGGACACCTCATGTGGCATTTTGGGGCTGCTCACTGTCGGAGAACCACAGATTTCAGAATGGAGTTTTTCCAGAGACCACAAAGAAGTTGCTATTAACAGAAGCTTCCTTAATAGTGGTAAGAAAGGAAGAAGGAGAGCAGAAAGACAACCGAGTAATTTGAGATCTTGAGAATGCATCCCCATACCACAAAAAACTTGACAGATTTCTGTTGAAATCAAACACTGTTCCTGGAAATGGGACGTTTACTTTAATGCATAATGTAGAATAATATTAATAAATTACTGGTTTGGCTTTGGATTTGGTATCATCACAACTGATATTTTTCCCCCAAGCACATTTATAGTTGCTGTTTATTATACAGATTTGTAAAGCAGAGCCAATGTAATTCCCTAATAACCACAGAGTCCAGTTTAGTCAAGCATTCCATCCAATGAAATGGCTTCCATACCAAAGCTTCCCAGAAATCTCACATGCACACTGAGAATATGGTACCTGGGAATTCATGAACAATTCTTTCCAAGGCCTCTCCTTTGCCAGAAATAAGACTGCTGCCAGACATATTGGCCAGCGCAGATAACTGTAATTTGTTATGCAGTAAAAACAAATCACTATAGGCACCTTCTGTTGTTGACTCCCCCCCAGCCTACAGCTGCTTACTGTAGCTGAAATAAAGAAAAACAAAAATTTGGAAATATATGCATATACTGTACAGTCAGGATCACGGTTCCCGGTGTTTTCGGACAACGGGTGGGGGAGCACAGCTGAGAGGGATGAGGCAAAAGTAGAGATGAGGAAGGCAAAGTCAGTTTGTATTTGGCAAGAGCATGACTCTTACCACACCAGATCTAGGAGATGACAGACACTGAACTACTGAAGTAAGGAGGCTATTTTAGCTTTCTGGTTTCCTCGTTCCCGGTTATTTGGACATAACTGGGTAGTGATGCAGATTCAATGTTTACCAGATGCCATTTAGTTCACCTCCTTAAGGCTCCAATACAGTCATACCTCGAGTTACAGCCGCTTCGGGTTGTGTTTTTTCAGATTATGGTTCCGGGTTTCGGCGGTTGCGCATGCGCAGACGCGCCGAATCACAACACGTGCGTGCGCAGTTGCAGGTTGCAAACGTGCTTCCCGCATAGATCACGTTTGCAACCCAAGTGTCCACTGCATTGACTTACTTACAGACACCTGCGCCCGGAAATAAATAATTCAATTATATCCTGAAATGGCAGGAGAGCGATGGAAAGTCATAGTGGCTCATATGAGGAAACCCTCCCTCAAAGAGCCTGAAGAGGATGTCAGAAAGCCAAAAGTACAGGGGGGAAACCGACTCCAAAAAAGGTTTCCAAAATGGTGGATGGAAGCTATCGCTGCTGCTGCGCTACCCCACACAACAGCTATTGGGCAGGAAGCTTTAACTACTGCAGTGGGCTCCCCACTTATGCCCATTTTGCTTATGAACGCAGAGGCCCAGAACTTAACCCCTGTATAAGTGGGGAGTCACCTGTACAACTCAAAAAAACCCCCAAGACATTACTCAAGAGCATAGGGCATTGGACACCTGTTTCAGGAAGCACCAGAACTACTGAGTTGAAAAAGGATGAAAAGGATGACTGAAACCATGCCCAGCAAGCCACAAAAATACTGCAGATGCTGATTCTCAACGTTATGAATTATTAGGGTTCCTCCAGTTTGTCTCATCTCCCTCCGCTTTGCAATACTACCAACCAATTACATACTAGATTTAGAACAGATGCATTTTTGGTATGAAATGTACTCAGAACTCGTAATGCAATTATTTTTCATATGTTATGCTAGATGGTTGTGCAAAATTAAAAACAGCCACCAGCTCCCTAACCCACAGCAGACATTCAGGGAAAATTAAAACCTATTCTTAAGTGAGCTGTGAGAGACACCAATCACTTTCTTTGAAATAAACATTTTATTTAATAAGCCAGACATGCTCAAGTTTTCAAACAGGCAATGCACAAGGGCAGGATATATTCACATTTTCAGCAGCTTTCATTCATTATTACAAGCAATTTCAATAATAAATAGTCTCTATTCAAAATGAACAAGAAGAAAAATGTCAATTGACTGCTTATGGGGACTGGATAATTCCTGCCACATGGTTCTTCCCTCAGGGTTCTTCTATCAATAACCATTGACAGCAACTGAAATTCTCACAGGAGGGGCTTGGTGAAGTTCCCCTTGTCCTTGCCAGAGCTAGGGAAGATTCTGGCTGCCCTCCCCATATCAGATACAGGAGCAGAGCAGCTGACAAAACAGATGACATACCTCAGACAGATGACATGATGACACTTTTGGTTATCTAAATATTTTATATGCTGCTTTTCCAAAGCAAATTTGTTGTTGTTTAGTCGTGTCCGACTCTTCGTGACCCCATGGACCAGAGCACACCAGGCACTACTATCTTCCACTGCCTCCCGCATGTTTGTAGCTTTGAGAACACTGTCTAACCATCTCGTCCTCTGTCATCCCCTTCTCCTTGTGCCCTCCATCTTTACCAACATCAGGGTCTTTTCCAGGGAGTCTTCTCTGCTCATGAGGTGGCCAAAGTATTGGAGCCTCAGCTTCACGATCTGTCCTTCCAGTGAGCACTCAGGGCTGATTTCCTTAAGAATGGATACGTTTGATCTTCTTGCAGTCCATGGGACTCTCAAGAGTCTCCTCCAGCACCACAGTTCAAAAGCATCAACTCTTCGGCGATCAGCCTTCTTTATGGTCCAGCTCTCACTTCCATACATCGCTACTGGGAAAACCATGGCTTTTACTATACGGACCTTTGTTGGCAAGGTGATGTCTCTGCTTTTTAAGATGTTGTCTAGGTTTGCCATTGCCTTTCTCCCAAGGAGCAGGCGTCTTTTAATTTCGTGACTGCTGTCACCATCTGCAGTGATCATGGAGCCCAAGAAAGTAAAATTTCTCACTGCCTCCATTTCTTCCCCTTCTATTTGCCAGGAGGTGATGGGCCCAGTGGCCTTGATCTTCGTTTTTTTGATGCTGAGCTTCAGACCATATTTTGCGCTCTCCTCTTTCACCCTCATTAAAAGGTTCTTTAATTCCTCCTCACTTTCTGCCATCATCCAAAGCAACTAATAACCACCAAAAAGCAGATTTTAAAAAATCCGTATTATAGGAGACAGGCAGGCACAAGAGACAGGGTCTTTTCTGTGGTGGCCACACAGAAACTCTCTATCTGGCTCCCTCCCTCTCTGCTTTGAAATGCCTTCTATTTAAAACCCGCTTGAAACAATGGGTTGGGTTTTAAACGGTACTATGACTTTTTACTGGTCTTCCTGAAAACTCTTGTATGCTGCTTTTTTAAATAAGGTAAACATTATTTAGATATTGGTTTTAAATGTTTGTATCAACTGTAAGCTGCCTTGGGAAAATCCTCCTGGATAAATGAGCAGACACACAAATAAGCAAATGAGGACTCGTAAGGGGAATTTCCCCATGTGTGACACAAAAAAACAAGTTCTAGAGCTCTTCCAAAATGCAAGCAAAAAGGAACAGTTTCTCAGTCCTGAACAGAGATAGTTCCACAGTCTTGAGCAGTCTCTGCTTCTTAGTCCCATCACCTGTAACACTCAAATTTATCAGTGTGTGGTTTCTTAAAAGGCAAAGCGATACACATTTATACTTGCCATTTAAAAAGAAACAGAACACATAATTTCATCTAACCGTTGGTCAACATTTTTAGCAGCTGTTGACATTAAAAATAATAATCACCCACATAATCCACTGAAGATTTTGTTTTGGGTCAATCCTACCAACAACAACATCCATACCATGACTCCTAGGCAAGTTTCACTACAGATCTATGGATTGGCTGAGTTCCCTACTGTATTAGTTGGATGGCGACAGTCTAGCATTTTAAGCGATGTAACCAAGGAGCGCAAGATTTGCTTTTCATTTCATTCTGCTCTAACCTCATCACAGGAATCAATAACGGGCCATTTAAGACTATATCCCAAGGGAGTTTGTCTAAGCCAATATTTATACATGTAAGAATATTTATACACATGTTATATTGAAGAGCTGATTCCACTGACAGAAAATTAATCTCATCTCAGTTTCTCTGAAAGAAAAGACTGGGCAGGGCCCTCTGTATATGACCCAATCCAGTGGTGGAAATTTGGTATTAAGCTTTCTGAAGTTTTTGTTCTTTCTTTACTTCTCTTTGAAACAAGAAACTCTGCATGGATAGGACAATGGGGAATTCTAACCCTCTCCCTCCAGGCAAGAGGTCCTAAATTTTGTCACAGCGATCCTTTTAAAATAAGCGTTGAACCTTTCAAAATAGCCACGTGACAAAAGTGGGATGCTAAAATCCACTTTTAGAAATCCCTAGAAAGTGAAACAAATTGTGTACAGATATTAAATGCATATTTCACTCTGATTCAGAGAACATAATAAGGAGCAAATTGAATCTGATATTCATAAGAAATGTGAGCTTTTTCAAACAGCGAGGCTTTTATAAAAGTGATTCAATGCTTCGTGCCACCCGTATTTGCTTATTTGGCAGGCTTGTTTCCCCGAAAGGCTATTTCAATTCAACAGCATTTGTACAGAGAGACAAAAGCTGATAAACAGGGGACAATGGTCGTCAGTAATATAATAAAGTGTGAGGATGGAAAAGTAAACAGCCCATCTAGATGTATCCAAAATAAACAGGGACAGAATAGTATTCACTGCAGAAGAAGAAAACCTGGTAGCAATGGAAAATAAATGGGGTTAAGGAAAGCTAGGGAGATAGGCCTGGCGAGAGAAGCACTAAAGCCAAACGCAAGTGTGGGAAGAATTAACTTACACCAAAGAATAGTTTCATTTTTGATGCATTATCTTAACCCCAGTTCAGTCCAAGAAAACAGAATAATTGGGCAAGTGCAGGTCATGAGCCTGGCGCCAATAACAGTATGGTGTAATACTTGGGGATATTATTCCCTTTTCCCTTAAACTTTGGAGAAATAGATTCCCACTCCTTTCCCAAACTCTTCATCATATCAGTAGACTACCACGTTATAAATCTATCCTCAAAGGAAAGTTTTGGGTGCTCAGGTCTGCACCTTTTCTATCTCATATTAATTTAACAAAAGTTATATACCTTGCCAACAAAGGTCCGTATAGTTAAAGCTATGGTTTTCCCAGTCATGATGTATGGAAGTGAGAGCTGGACCATAAAGAAGGCTGATCGCCGAAGAATTGATGCTTTTGAATTCTGGTGCTGGAGGAGACTCTTGAGAGTCCCATGGACTGCAAGAAGACCAAACCGATCCATTCTGAAGGAAATCAGCCCTGAGTGCTCACTGGAAGGACAGATCCTGAAGCTGAGGCTCCAATACTTTGGCCACCTCATGAGCAGAGAAGACTCCCTGGAAAAAACCCTGATGTTGGGAAAGATGGAGGGCACAAGGAGAAGGGGACGACAGAGGACGAGATGGTTGGACAGTGTTCTCGAAGCTACCAGCATGAGTTTGACCAAACTGTGGGAGGCAGTGGAAGACAGGAGTACCTGGCGTGCTCTGGTCCATGAGGTCATGAAGAGTCGGACACGACTAAACGACTAAACAACAACAACAACATATACCACTTCAACCCTTTTCCAGGAAACCAACATATAATACTGTTTAGGAACTTAAGTTGTTCTGAGACTGTTCATGTGCATTCTGCTTATTCAAGTGTAGCCTGAATCTGAGCATATCTGCAGTGCTTGTTCAAAAGATATGTGAAGAACCTGTCTGAGTTCATCTGACCGGCATTTTCTATCCTTCGTAAGGCAGTTCGTTGTTTTATCAGGTCATCATGTGTCAGTTGCCAGTATTGTTCTCTAAAAATGAAGATATTGCCTCAAAATAGCTGGGAACCTCTGTGGGCAAACTGCACAGCAAAGATCACACCTAGTTTAGCTCCATCAGAGCTGCCTTGCCCCAAACGCCTTGTAGGCTCTCGTCAACATTATCGCAGCTGGACCAAATAAAAGCAAAGATGGCATTTGTCTTCTACACCCACTAAGGAAAAAAGTCAGTGGAGTGTGCATTCAATTTGGATGAATCCTGAAGAAAAGCATCAGTTTTGGACAGATTCAGGGCTAATGCAAGCTGAAGCAGGTACTCTCTGAAGTGCCCAAAACCAAAACAGGGCCATCCAAAGTGGTTCAAGGAGCTCCGGAAAGTTGGACGTTAAAATAAAATGCTGAAGACAGCATGTTTGGAAAAATGGAAACATGTCAGATCTAGCTTCTAATTTGAGGGAATGGTTTTACTGGGGCTCCTTGTTAGCTTTGTGGGTGCCAGATGTTCAGACTCTTCTTCCCCTGTGGCGCACGCTAACACATCTACTATTGTCAAATACCACCCCAAAACTGTAAACGCTGTCCTCAAAGGAAAACCACTGGAGCTATGCCTCTGAAATCTGGCAAGATCCATCCCTTCATAAGGGGCTACTGTGCTGGCAAATTTAAATCCTGCAAATAATGCTAATATTAATAATCCTTGCCAACAAAGGTCTGTATAGTTAAAGCTATGGTTTCCCCAGAAGTGATGTATGGAAGTGAGAGCTGGACCATAAAGAAGGCTGATCGCCGAAGAATTGATGTTTTTGAATTATGGTGCTGGAGGAGACTCTTGAGAGTCCCATGGACTGCAAGAAGATCAAGCCTATCCATTCTGAAGGAAATCAGCCCTGAGTGTTCACTGGAAGGACAGATCCTGAAGCTGAGGCTCCAATACTTTGGCCACCTCATGAGAAGAGAAGACTCCCTGGAAAGGACCCTGATGTTGGGAAAGATGGGGGGCACAAGGAGAAGGGGACGACAGAGGACGAGATGGTTGGACAGTGTTCTCGAAGCTACAAACATGAGCTTGACCCAACTGCGGGAGGCAGTGGAAGACAGGAGTGCCTGGCGTGCTCTGGTCCATGGGGTCACGAAGAGTGAGACACGACTAAACAACAACAACAACAATAATCCTTGGTGCCTGTGGAGTCAGGACTGGTTCAAAAACCAGGGCTGAGATAGCTCAGTTGGTAGAGCATGAGTTGGTAGGGTCATGGGTTTGAGCTCCATGTTGGGCAAAAGATTCCTGCATTGCAGGGGATTGGAATAGATGACCCTTGTGGTCCTTTCCAACTCCACAATTCTATTATTCTATTTCTTATAAACTATTCATTTGAAGGGATTGGTCTTTAAAGGTTCCCAGCATAAAACCTCCCACCTTAGACCTATCTGTCTGTAACAAGGCAGGCTGAGGAGGAGTTCCTATGCCTCCAAATGACATTCAGTTCCAACAGCAATAAAAGTTATGCCCATTTTTTAATTTGTCCATAATAGTGAATGGAGGAGTTATCAAGTTTCATGTTTCTGAATCAACACTTGACATCAGACTCTGAACCAAATTAGGTAGCCTCGTGAATCAGGGTGTTTTTTCTGAAGAGCTGGACTCCAAGCTGAATATTGTACTCAGTCTATATACATGGTTGTCAACTGCCTCCCATTCCCACTTCTTTTCTGCATTGCTGGGAGTCAAACTATCTTCCTAAGAAAAAGCCCTTACCATTTTTGGCCAGCAAGTTCTATCTCCTGCTTATTTTTCTCTCCTGTCTATAAGAGGAAAAGTGCTGACAAGGAAGAATGTGCATTTCAAGGAGTCTTTTTGAAGATGGCAAGAAAGACTAGGAAGAGTGTCAAATGTATACTTACAGAACCACCGAAAAGCACACTGCAGCTAGCATGCAGTGACAACAAAAATACGGAAAACTCCAGGAAAACATCTATAGCTGGAAAATAGTACACTGAGCATAAAGGATGGGGTTGTTGAGAAGTGTCAGTAATCCTCTGTGACTGGCACAAATTGAGAGATAAGGTGACATGCAATTCAAGAAGACATCTGGATTTGGTAGCAATTAAGAGGCACCGCCTTACAGGAAAAATGGAGACACTGTTAACCAAGAGAGAAAATTGCAATTGTGGTGAATTAGGAACACAAATCTTGGTTAACGGAGAGCCTTAAGAGGCTTTTCTGCCATCCTTTACCTAAGAGAGGACGGATATCATAATGTCACAAAAGCAGATTAAGGGAAAGCCACGATTAAGCATTTCACACTCATTAAGAAAAAAATTGGTCTGAATGACGAAAAATGTGGATGTACTTTCATGGATGGGGTCTTGTTGCTTGGTCGCAACATATCGCAAAGCAAAAGGCATTGAAATGGGCATTAGAAAAATTCAGAGAGCAGACTATTATTTTGAAATCTAGCCATTGTAATGAAATTCTTTTCTATACAGTGGTACCTCGGGTTACAGACGCTTCAGGTTACAGATGCTTCAGGTTACAGACTCCGCTAACCCAAAAATAGTACCTCAGGTTTAGAACTTTGCTTCAGGATGAGAACAGAAATCGTGCAGCGGCAGCGGGAGGCCCCATTAGCTAAAGTGGTACCTCAGGTTAAGAACAATTTCAGGTTAAGAACAGACCTCCAGAACGAATTAAGTTCTTAACCCAAGGTACTACTGTATTGGAAAATTGTCAGTATGTTGTGCCCATCGTGTAACCTTTTCCTTCCTTGGTTGAACCTACTTATCTTCTACATATGATATGAGATCAGCAAAGAGCACAAATGGCACAGTAGCTTGCAGATTATCTGTAACGATGACATGGGAGGAACCAGGTTCATAGAATCTTAGAGCTGGAAGGGATCCTGAGGGTCATCTAGTCTAAAGGTAAAGGTAAAGGTACCCCTGCCCATACGGGCCAGTCTTGACAGACTCTGGGGTTGTGCGCCCATCTCACTTAAGAGGCCAGGGGCCAGCGCTGTCCGGAGACACTTCCGGGTCACGTGGCCAGCGTGACATCGCTGCTCTGGCGAGCCAGAGCTGCACACGGAAACGCCGTTTACCTTCCCGCTGGTAAGCGGTCCCTATTTATCTACTTGCACCCGGAGGTGCTTTCGAACTGCTAGGTTGGCAGGCGCTGGGACCGAGCAGCGGGAGCGCACCCCGCAGCAGGGATTCGAACCGCCGACCTTTCGATCAGCAAGTCCTAGGCGCTGAGGCTTTAACCCACAGCGCCACCTGTGTCCCTGTCATCTAGTCTAGCCCCCTGCAATTCAGGAATCTCAGCTAAAGCATCCATGACAGAGGGCCATCCAACTTCTGCTTAAAATTTCCAACAAAGGAGAGTCCACCACATCCTGGCCCCTCACTGGGTACCCCTGAACTGAAGCATCTATAATTCTGTTACCTATCAAGTAAATAATGTTTCATTGATTGATTGATTGATTGATTGATTATACCCTGCCCATCTGGCTAGGTTTCCCCAGCCACTCTGGGCAGCTTCCAACAAAAGATTAAAAGTACATTAAAACATCAGTCATTAAAAACTTCCCTAAACAGGGCTGCCTTCAGATGTCTCCTAAACATCAAGATAGTTGTTTATTTCCTGGACATTCAATGGGAGGGTGTTCCACAGGGTGGGCGCCACCACCGAGAAGGCCCTCTGCCTGGTTCCCTGTAACTTTTTCTTCTCACAGTGAGGGAACAAGGGCTCCTTTACATCACTCAAAACAATTATGCCACTATTTTTATTTTGCCCTGATCAATTCAGCTGCTTACAAAAATACTCTATTCAGTTATGCACATGAGGATAGAATGTTGAATTCTTAATTCCTTTTCACTAAACTCCAGTTGTTGAGCTGGTTGTTTTTATTGTATTTTCTTTTTATTTCATTGCATGCATTGATAAAAGTTTGTATGTAACTTTTGTGTATTTAAGTTAAGGTTACCAGCTGCTGGCTACTATGCAGAACAGAAACCCAGTGCAATCCAATAGAGAGACAGAGACAGAAGGACCCTGCAACTTAGACAAGGTCTGAGCTCATACAGGAAGCCTTTTATAGTCCTTTCTGTATAGGCCTGTGAATATTGCACTTTAAGGAAAACATTTCAACCTGTACCCAGAACCCAAGGTTCCTGGTTCTAGCCCCCATAGCTGCTGATAGGCAAATATCCATAACAATCCATTTTGGCCATTTCACTGCTCATGGGAATAAAAGCCATTTTGGCATATAATTGGCACATAAATTAGTAAATGATAATAAATCACTCCCATGAAAGAAGGAACCTAATGAACAGAACATGCAAAGGTGGTAAGGGGGAGTCACACTGTTGGAATTCAGAAATGTCCCTGCTATATCATCTTATTTACATAGAAATTGCGACAGATTTATATTTTTGATTCTTAACCTTACATGGGTGGCGCTGTGGGATAAATCACAGAGCCTAGGACTTGCCGATCAGAAGGTCGGCGGTTCAAATCCCCATGATGGGGTGAGCACCCGTTGCTCGGTCCCTGCACCTGCCAACCTAGCAGTTCGAAAGCACGTCCAAGTGCAAGTAGATAAATAGGTACCGCTCTGGCGGGAAGGTAAACGGTGTTTCCGTGTGCTGCTCTGGTTCACCAGAAGCGACTTAGTCGTGCTGGCCACATGACCCAGAAGCTGTACGCCGGCTCCCTCGGCCAATAAAGCGAGATGAGCGCCACAACCCCAGAGTCGGCCATGACTGGACCTAACAGTCAGGGGTCCCTTTACCTTTAACCTTCCCATTTCAATACATTCTGATATATTCTCCTATTCTATGGCTAGGAGATAAAATGTGATAGCTTAATTGGAAATGAAGGAGGGAGGGAAAACAACTAACAGAAGAGACAACACCCTCTTCTAGGTTTTGCAAACACTAAGAAAAACAAGACAGCCCCCAAGGAACTTGCTACGGCAAAATATTCAGAAGTTCAGTTTCTACCTATCTGTTCATTTGATTTCCAAAGTTTTTCCCTCCTCAGAATGCCATTAGCTCAGCAGTATCTGTAGTTTTACAGTAGCAATTAGCATCCTGGGGATCCAGCCATGGATAACGAAAAACATAACTGAAGTGGAGTTAATCAAGAGTAAAATTAAAAATGTGGAGGAACTCACATAATCACAGTACTTTTTTTCTTCTAAGTGGTAGAAGGCTTGTGAAGAAATTGCCACAGGCATAGCTGAGTCTTCCAGGCTTCCTTTGGCAAGGAACCTGGAACAGTTGGGGTTTCTTAATGACTTAGAAAACTAATGAAGGCTAATAATAATGACTGGGCAGCCCAGATAAGGATTACCCTGACATGTTAATCATGTCTTTTCTTTTATGTGGCTGAGCTGCAGTGGAAGGGATCGGATTTCGTCATTTTGAAAGCAATGCTTTCAAATCATTATCTCAAGTGTTAAGGTCCACATCTGGGTTGGGGGAAGGAATCAAATAGGCCACTGTGCATTTCAATCCTTTCCTTGCATGAGGCACAAGATAACAGGCAGGATTCATGTGAACAGCAGGAGGCAGACCTTATTGCATCCCACTTTTAGACTATCTCCATGTTAGGGTGCATGCAAGTATTTCAAGTGTTAACAGAAAATAAATCTCTTTTCCTCTCTTCCCTTTTCCCACACAGAAAATGAGAGAAAACATTATGTGTACGTGTGCCAAGAGTAATGAGTACCATATATACTCGAGTATAAGCTGACCTTTTCAGCACATTTTTTATGCTGAAAAAGCCCCCCTCGGCTTATACTTCAGTGAGGGTCTTTTTCGGGCTGCTCCTTCCTCCTCCTCCTCCTCCTCCTCCTCCTTTGCCGCTGTCGGCGGTGGAGGAACGAGCAGCCCAAAAGCAGCCATTTCAGGCTGCTTGTTCTTCCTCCGCTGCTGCTGCCACACCAGGTTTGTGGTGTGGTGAACTGGTTTATACCATTTTTGTGTGGTAAAATTGGGTGCCTCGGCTTATATTCGGGTCTGCTTATACTCAAGTATATACGGTATATAAGTTGCATGTGACCACACAACTACTTTTATGAGAGGCAATACTTTTTACAAGTTTTTCAAGGACAATTGGTAAGCTAACTGGTCTGTAATTTCCAGGATCTCCTTGGGTCCTGTTTTAAAAATTGGCTACTTTCCAGTCCTCGGGTATGGTGGCTTATCTGAGTGACAAGTTGGGTTTGGACTTCTCAGGAACTCAAAATATTATTTAAGGAGTCTGGAGATATATATATATATTAATGTAGCAATGCATTTTCAGAGCACTTCAGAGCCACAGTTTACTTTTCCCCCTTAACAGGTTTGTGTGGTATTCTCAGAACTGATATTCTTGCTTTAGATACAATGAATTGTAATCATTTGTCTTTCTAAATGAACGCTAAAAGATGTGCCAAAGGCCCTAAAGCAATTTGAAACCAGACAGTGCATTAGGAACACCATTCCTCTGATCTGGAAGGTTGCTTTAACCTCAAAAAGTGGGCATTTTCAACTATCGAGCTGATTCTAAATTTGATAAAATTTGCTACGTTAGGCTGTGCCAGTTTAGTCTTTCCTTTTCTTTGTAAAACAAATTAGATTGGAAAGAAACATCATTATCGTCAGCACATGCCGTAAGCAGCACATTGTAAAAAGCACTCGGGTTGCTTCTCAGTGGTATATTAATGTTAAATAAATCACATTGCTTCTATTATTTTTGAGTAGGACCACTTAGTTAATCGTTAGTGAGACATGAAGTAGTATCTTCTTTCAAATTAAGAGCCCTTAACCAAGTCACTTTAAATTGCAATCAATGAAAATAAGAATGCTACAGAATCAGAGGTGGCTTCAGAATAATTCAAAAGGAATATGCGGCATTCAGAAAACATAGCAAGAGCTACAGTAGATAAAATGAAACTTGGAAAACTAAATTCTTTCAACACTGTAGCCAGTTTTTATATATATTTTTTTGCTAGCTCTGCAATGCTTCTAGTAGTACATCACCACAAAGTAACTGCAATTATGAGTTCTAGACTTATCCAAATGGCATATTGCATAGCCTGGCTCTTACACTAGGAAAAGTTCTTTAAAAAGGGCAGTTGTAAAGGTGGGTATTAACTAAAAACAGAATTGAGGGGCGAGCAAGCTATTCATTCAATACTTGAATCAGGGATTTGTGGGAAAGCGCTCAGCTTTTCCAAAGTGCTTACAAACTGGAAAACATATTTATCAACAGTCAACTGCTCTGGAGATTTGGGGAATCCCCAGAACAGATTGGAGGATGTAGAAGATGGAGAGAAGATTTGTCTGTTGTACAAGCAGAAGTACTTGTGTGAAAGGGATAATTTTGTTGAGTACAACCCAAGGATTCTGTGGGGTGGGTTTTAATGGGTATGAGAGAATATATTAATTGCAATTTATCCCTCCAGGTGCCCATGTGTAGGGGTTAAGCAGCAAAATTAAAAGCACAGGAATTAGGCTGTAAAACCGTGTTCTGAGCAAGTCCAAGTATGAAGTAAGCCAGCTCTCCCTCTCTTATCCTACTTACCAATGAATCAGGCAACAGCTTGGGAAGTAAGTTTTGAAATATAATTTACCTGCTTATAATCTTGCATCGGTTCACTGCAATGGCAGCAGTAAAAACTATGCAGGCAAAATACTTATATTTACAGTAACAGGAAGCACAGGGCATGTTTGCCCTCATAGCTGGTCGAAGGAAGAGAAGGGGGAACAGGAATTATGATAAGCTCCTTCCTCTACAGCAGAAGAGGGGATAATGACATTACACAGAGCCCTTTCTACCAATTCACAGAAGCACAGAACTGTAGAGTTGAAAGGGACCCTAAGGGTCATCTAGTCCAACCCCCTGCAATGCAGGAATCTCAGCTAAAGCGTCCATGGCAGAGGGCCATCCAAACTCTGCTTTAAAACCTCCAACCAAGGAGAGTCCACAACCTCCGGGGGAGACTGTTCCACTGTTGAACAGCGCTTACTGTCAGAAAGTTTTTCCTGATGTTTAGTCGGAAATGTATTTAGTCAGAATTGTATCAATGCCTATCAATAACGCAGCTTGGTGCATACAGTGGTGCCTCGCAAGACGAAAATAATCCGTTCCGCGAGTCTCTTCGTCTAGCGGTTTTTTCGTCTTGCGAAGCAACCCTATTAGCGGCTTAGCGGCTTAGCGCTATTAGCGGCTTAGCGGCTATTAGCGGCTTAGCGGCTAAAAGGCTATTAGCGGCTTAGCGGCTTAGAAAAGGGGGGGAGCGAAAAAAATCGCAAGACTCGCAAGACGTTTTCGTCTTGCGAAGCAAGCCCATAGGGAAATTCGTCTTGCGAAGGGCATCGAAAAACGGAAAACCCTTTCGTCTAGTGGGTTTTTCGTCTTACAAGGCATTCGTCTTGCGGGGCACCACTGTATAACCCTTTCTCAACCTAACTAGCAAGAACATGCATTCGTTGCGTTTGGCTGTTAATGAGAGCTAGTGTGGTGTAGTGGTTAAGAGAGGTGGACTCATAATCTGGCGAACCAGGTTTGATTCCCTGCTCCTCCACATGCAGCTGCTGGGTGACCTTGGACTAGTCACACTTCTCTGAAGTCTCTCAGCCCCACTCACCTCACAGAGTGTTTGTTGTGGGGGAGGAAGGGAAAGGAGAATGTTAGCTGCTTTGAGACTCCTTCAGATAGTGATAAAGCGGGATATCAAATCCAAAGATGATGGACTTTTCGGAGCTAGCCAACCTCACTGGAAGAGTCCGCGACCAGAAGGAGGAGGAGCACCAGGAAGAATGGATGAAATTTAAAGACTATGTATTTAAATACTGTAATGGTTCTAGGGGTTGCTCGTGCGTAAATCGGCGCCACACCTGGCTGTGTTGTCTGAGTGAACCCTTTCTGTCCGGACAGCCACTCGCCTGTGGCTGTCTCAATCGCTGGCAGAATCCGTCAGTGGGCGTTTCTTGAACTTCTTCCAGCAAAGAAGCTCTTTGACGCCAAGTCTCCGCCTACTCTCCCTGCGCGGAAGCCTTCTGCGCAGGGAGGGTGTGGGCAGCGGAGGACCCGTGCTCTCCCCGCTGGTCCCCGGCGAGGAATCATGGAGCCACCTCGCCGATTCCCCCATCTGCCCCCCTTTTCCACTGGTGCTACGCTGATTTCCCTCCCCAGAAGATGGGCTGCTTCTCTCCCTCCCGGGACGCTCTCCGGAATCCCTCCGGAGCCCTCCCTCTCTCTCTGGCTCCAATGGCAGTTCCCTGACAAATACGTTAAGATAACTTAACTGGAAAAACTTGCAAATATCAGATAGGTTTAGGATTTAAATATGTGATGTTAGAGAATAATATGTTTAAAGTTAAAATGAAAAGAAAGAAAGATGTTAAGTGATTAAGTTAATATTATGAGACAAATTGTTTTTGGGAACCTGTTACAATGATACAAAGTGAAATTTAGCTAGGGAGATTTGAGGAAGTCACTTAACAATGTCACTAAGATTGGATGAAGTTCAGTTATTATTTATGTTTGTTTGTTTGTTTGTTTGATTGATTAAAATTTTGGAAAACCAATAAAAAAAATTGAAAAAATAATAGTGTGTGTGTATACGTGTGTATAATATATGTTGTTGTTGTTTAGTCGTTTAGTCGTGTCCGACTCTTCGTGACCCCATGGACCAGAGTATGCCAGGCACTTCTGTCTTCCACTGCCTCCTGTAGTTTGGTCAAACTCATGCTGGTAGCTTCGAGAACACTATCCAACCATCTCGTCCTCTGTCGTCCCCTTCTCCTTGTGCCCTCCATCTTTCCCAACATCAGGGTCTTTTCCAGGGAGTCTTCTCTTCTCATGAGGTGGCCAAAGTCTCAGCTTCAGGATCTGTCCTTTCAGTGAGCACTCAGGGCTGATTTCCTTAAGAATGGAGAGGTTTGATCTTCTTGCAGTCCATGGGACTCTCAAGAGTCTCCTCCAACACCAAAATTCAAAAGCATCAATTCTTCAGCGATCAGCCTTCTTTATGGTCCAGCTCTCATTTCCATACATCACTACTGGGAAAACCATATCAAATATCTTAAGGGCTGTCACATGGAGGAGGGAGCAAGTTTGTTTTCTCCTGCTCCAGTGGCTAGGACCAATGGCTTCAAGTCACAATAAAGGAGATTCCGATGCAACATTCGGAAAAAAATTTCTGATGGTAAGAGCTGTTCAGCAGTGGAACAGACTCCCACAAGAGGTGGTGGACTCTCCTTCCTTGGAGTTTTTTAAGCCGAGGTTGGATGGCTATCTGTCATGGATGTTCTAGCTGTGATTCCTGCATTGCAGAGGGTTAGGCTAGATGACCCTTGGGACCCTTCCAACTCTAAGATTCTAAGATGAGATGGTAGGAGAGGGTGAGTTATGATTCCTTTAAGAAAAACAAACCCAAAGGAGAATATTTTCTGGCTTGCGCAAACCAACCAAAACCAGAATTCAATAGCATTCTTTATTTATGATAAAGGTAGATTTCAAAGAAATCTACATGGAGAGAAGCCAGTTTTCCATGAAAATACAATACGTCAGTGGCTTGTTTTGGATACAGAATGGTGTCACACAAAGTTTAAAGATAATTATTATAACTTTTTTCTAACAGCTCTTGAACTCCTTACAAAGGTTTCCTCTAATGTACACTTACAAGTTGCACCTGTGTCATGCAGTGACGGGTAGAGAGGCAGGCTGGAAGAGTTGAAGGAACGGTTGGGTCACAGAGGCAGAACAAAGCACAATCATGAAATATAACCTCAGTAAATGGTATCAGAGGATCAGGCTCCAGTTATAAAGATGTGGAAAGAAGTTTAACAAGCAAGGTTGACATGCAGGCCTTGATGCTGCGTTTGTAACTTTTTAGATCCATTGTTCTACATATATATACATATAAAGCAGGGAACATTGCCAGCTGATCGCAACAGCAGTTGAATATTCTCATTCTACTTGTACTCTGAATCCTTTTCCTTACTCTGGGCACTCTCGTTCGGTTCCTGAGGGTAATAATAACAACAACAACAATAATAACAATAATAATATATACTTTTATTGTCATTGTACAACCTGTGTACAATGAAATTAAACAATGTGATATTAAACCTGTGTACAATGAAATTAAATGAAAATAAAAGTATTATTAATATTAATATTCTCATTCTACTTGTGCCCTGAATCACTTTCCTTACTCTGGGCGCTCTTGTTCAGTTCCTGAGGGAACTAAACAACTACCGTATTTTTTGCTCTATAGGACACACCCGACCATAGGACACACCTTGTTTTAGCGGGGGAGAACAAGAAAGAAAAAATTCTCCCCCTCTCTGCGCAGCGCCCCTTCAGCGAAGCGGCAGAAGAAACGGAGCCCCTTCCATTTCTCCTCCCACTTAGCTGAAGGGGCACCTACCCTTCGGCGAAAGGAACCCCTCTCGGTCTCCAGGCTTCAGTGAAGGCAACCCGAAGCCTTCGGAGCGCGGTGGGAGTGCTCCCACTGCGCTTCGGAGGCTTCGCGTTGCTATCGCTGAAGCCAAGGAGCCTGCATTCACTCCATAAGACACACATACATTTTCCCTTAATTTTTGGAGTGCTGGAACACTATAAATTTTAGCCAGACTCTCTTTCAGGAAATCTGAAAACGAACAAGAAGTTGTCCAAACTAATCACGCTAAGTTGACTAATTCTTTCCTGACCTGACCAGTCACTTCCATCCCCTTGGTGCAAAGAAGCTAAGTCTTACATCAGCTTGATGAATTCACACATTAACAAACGACTGGGAGAAGAAAGACAGCACCAGTTTGTTCATATCTTAATAAATAGTTTGGCCTTGCCATCCTACCATTAGGGTTTAGCAACAAGCCAGGATGCCTGCTAGATAAAAATGCTTTTAGCTGTGCACCTCTTTGCTCTCTCTTGCTCTCCCGTGCATTGACAGGAAGAAATGCCTTTGTCTGTAGAACAAAGCAACCGAAAATCAAATAGAATCTGGATGCTCCCAAGCCCTTTGCCAATTTCAAGCATCATTGTGGATGATGGAAAGGGAGGAGGTCTCCAGCGTTGCAGGTTGCTGGTGCAGTGACTGGAGCAAAGTGCCTTCTCTATTTCTGTTTCCACCCTCAGCAATGGCACTGTTGCATCTATTGATATGACATTTAACTAAATATAGTCTTTAAGGTGTCAGGATAACTTCCTTCTGCTCCCTAGAAACAGAGTAAGACGTTCTTCATCCACTCTGTCCTTTTAACTTCAATCACAGCTTCGGGAAAGCTGTAATACGGAGCTTATCAGAAACTGTCCCAAAACAAACTCTTGCAGTGATGTATTTTTGCTGTGAATTAACTAAATTAAACACATTAGGGGGTTAAAACACAGGGTGCAGTTGGTGGCTGGCACATTACAAATTAGATTTATTATTTTAGAAGTGGAATCGGCACTGACAAAGAAAGAAAACGGTTCTCTTTCTCTTCTCTCCCCTGCTTCTTGCTTTGCTAGAAAAAGAATACTAATCAAAGAGTTCAAATATTTTCTTCATTAAGGGGGCATCACAGAATTTCTTGCCTATTAATGTCCCATCACTGGCTATGTTAGGGTTGCCATACGTCTGGGAAAACCTAGACATGTCCCCTTTTTGGGAGCCGACATGCCCATCTGGGCAGATTTTTACTTTTATTAGCCAGAACCTAGTTAACAGGGTTCTTTTTCCCCCCTATAATCAATTTTGGAAGAAAATTTGCTTACACTGTAATTTTAGACTTAATATATAATCTTAGCACTTTTCTGGGATATAAATGTTGGACAGCATGCCCCTAGTATAAAGAGGCTGTTTTCACAGTAGTGTCAAGTACATCGTCAGCACTTAGAGGCAATAACTTTTATTTAAGGATCAATATTCTGGAGTATAATTTACAGCTTTATTTCATCCAGGCCCTTAGGGCAATTAGGACTGGATTGGCATGTGGGCTGTATTGATCCATGGCTTAGCACAACAGTAGCATCCTACTGAAAGGATTGTTTATAACCACCCTTTTGCTCTTACAGGTTTAAATTTATGTTCATATGGGCCATAGTGAGCCATTTAGAACCTACAGGAGTTATTATCAAAACCTATTAAGAAGGCCACAAGTAATCATATTGAAATCCACAGAACTGTCTCTGCAAACACAAGTTTCTGTACAGGATCAGAGGCAGTGTGTTTGCAATGTTATCTAAGAAAGATGTTTAGAAGCTACCAAAGAAAAGACAGAGAAAAATCAATACTATAGCTATAGTAAATCTTATAGTTATATTTATATTTGATAGGAAAACTGCAGGAATCGTGTGTGTGTGCCCTTTGGTCAAAAGAAAGAGCATAGTTTAGCAATTAGAAACTCACTTTTTGTAGTATGCAATGTATTAGGGAGTAACTGACTTCACTCAACCAAATGAATAAACAATCTAGTTACAGAAGGAACTTTGCTTTTTAATATTAATTGCAATTGTTTGAGTAGTAAATCAAAGTAATGTGCTGGATCACATTTAAGGCAGCTAGGTTCTACTTTAAGTGACTTTAAGGATTTTTGTCTAGAGCAAAAATATGAATCGGCTTGTGCACAAAACCTGCTTTTGGTTGCGAGATATGAAATACACTATGGTCAAATAACAATCATATCAAATTTGATCACTGATAGCCAAACAGGGAGGAATGGTTTTTTGTTCAGAGTTAACTAAATGCTCCTAAAAACCAAAGTGAAAAAGTAGGCCAACAAAACAAAACATACTCTGACAGAGGATCAAAATCTTGGGCTATCTGCTACACAGTGACATACACTTCAGCCTTTGTCCGATAAAAGGAGAGCTGTGATGCCATTTTACAGGATGAAAGAAATGACAAATGGAGCTCATGGTGAGTAAGCAACTTAAATGTGACAAAATCATGGTGTTTGGATACCATTAAAAAATCTGGAGGTGATACTTTCAGTGAGCTCTATCCCTACTGTTTAGGTAATAAAGATGAGGAGTTTCTTTGGGCGGGGGAAGATACTGGAAGCTGGTAGACTGTGAAAACTATGGCACTTGAGAATTTGAATAAGTTGAATGGAGTAATCAACCACCACCAAGGATAGTTGTTAAATTTAGTTCAGAATAGAGCTGGACCATAAAGAAGGCTGATCGCCGAAGAATTGATGCTTTTGAATTCTGGTGCTGGAGGAGACTCTTGAGAGTCCCATGGACTGCAAGAAGATCAAACCGATCCATTCTGAAGGAAATCAGCCCTGAGTGCTCACTGGAAGGACAGATCCTGAAGCTGAGGCTCCAATACTTTGGCTACCTCACGAGAAGAGAAGACTCCCTGGAAAAGAACCTGATGTTGGGAAAGATGGAGAGCACAAGGAGAAGGGGATGACAGAGGACGAGATGGTTGGATAGTGTTCTCGAAGCTACCAGCATGAGTTTGACCAAACTGCGGGAGGCAGTGGAAGACAGAAGTGCCTGGCGTGCTCTGGTCCAGGGGGTCACGAAGAGTCGGACATGACTAAACGACAACAACAACATTTCTCAGCCAAATATTTAGGATCCTTAGAGGAAGAGCCAGGCTATGCAACACAGCATGGACTGGACTGTTCGGCCTCTAGCATCTTGTTTTTGCTTTTCGTTTTAAAATAATAATCAGGTAGCAGGTTGACGGAATGACCCCTGCCTCCAACCCCGGAAAGCCACTTCTAATCAGAGACGACAAGCATCAGAATCATCATAGTATCTTGATTCCGAATATTGCCATGGTGTGCCCAATTGGGATACCTCCCTGTCCATTTGTTTGCTTGTGTAACAACTTTTGAGTTGTTCTGCCCCAAGGATTGCCACCCGATCAACAACCGACTCCCTGCTGGGCTAATCCTCCAGCTTCTCAGTCCTGCAAACTGTTTGCATCCTGTTAAAAGAATACATATTGCTTTGATTAAACGTTGAATACTGTTGTGCTTAAAGCTGATTGACAGTCTTATATTTCACCTGAACAGCTTCAGGGCTGCAATACAGCTCAGTTATGTGTTAGTCTAAGTTTGTGCAAGGTTACTCTTCTGTTGTTTTCCATCAAGTAGTTTGCGAGCATATTTTTTGAAATGTAACATCCTGTCACCTTGTCAGCCGCAATAACGGAAGAAAAAACATCAGGGACATACCTGGTTGCCTTTAATGAATGCAAACAGATGTTTTGGTTCGCAACCAGTATCAATACAAGCTGTAAAATTATTTTAATATCTAAAAACAGATTGGAGTGTTGCAACCCGATCGCTGCCTGTGGTCACCAGCTGATCCTTTGCTCCACAGAACATTGCCATCAGAAGCTCAATTGGCTGACACACAAGAGAGGACATTTTCAGTTGTGTGGTTCTGGTTGTGAAAGACTGACCTCATCCTTCTCATCATTCTGGCATACTGTGAATACCTTGAATTAAAGAAGCTATGCTTGTTTCAGACAGGCAAATATTGAGATGATGGCACATACCCATTGATCTGTAGCTATTGTCAGTAGAAGCTGTTTGTCAGCTCAGCTGCCTTCAGTTCTGGGCAAAATAATGGGGCAAAAAATTCCTGGGTGACACTTGGATGATAAATCAGGTGAAAAATAAGCCCATTTTATGGAGAACTGTCAGGCCTTCAGTTGTAGGCCACTTTTTAATGCATCAACCTTATTTTAGTTACACACTGATCAAAGCCAGAAGAAAGCAAAAAGGCTAGGAAGCAGATGATTATATTTACTACTTTAAAGTCCAAACTGTCTGCCCCAGAGTGGCCGTAATAAATAGAAACTATACTTGATTTTCTCTTCAGTCTCTCCTGAGCAGCTGATGCCACTCCAGACCACAATCCAGCATAATTCACTTGGCTGGCACATTGATAAATGGTTCTCTCATATCACTGAAACAATTGTCCAGAGAACAAACAAATTCCTATTCAGAGACTGACAAATAGCAAGTTCTCCTTTGGCTGACACAGCAGCAACACTCGTGGAAAGAGAGGTATTAGCAGAAAAGGGTGCCAGGTGGATTTGGGGGTGAGGTGGAGGGACACATGGAACATAGACGGAACTGCTAATTCTTAGCCGGCTTTTCGGACTAACAGCAATTTGTGGGGATCTCACTGAAGTCTGCACACAGTCGATGAGTGTGAAATATTGAATGAGAATGCCGGACACTTGAAAAATTCCGGCCAGGAAGCCTCCTCAGAATACTAAACAACAGGTATAGAATTTCATGATATCTGGAAACGGATGGAGTTACGGTTATCCTCCTATTTTGAATATTCTTCTCCTTTTAAAACCCTCAGCTCTGGTTTACAAGAATTTGAGACAGGCTGTGTCCAAAGTTTATGGTGTGTGTTACAGTTAACAGGCAGTATTCTGCAATGCAACAAATAAGGTCATTGTGCAAGTTCTCAGATTTATAATTACTTGTATCTCAGATATCATGCATGAGGGGCCCCAGATCTTGGAAGTAGGCAATCCTTGAAAGACTTGTATAACAGGACATTAAAAAAGCAAGATGTTACAAATTCCAAGAGGAATATGAGAAGAAACTTCCCCAAATTTTCCTCCCACTGCAGCAATAAATGCTGATCTTGCATGGGTTTCGCTCTTCCTTTGTGCACTGTTGACCCCGGATGACACAAAAAAGAGAACAGCACGGAGAATCATGAAAGCAAGTTGTTGCAAATCAACATGCCACTGGTTTATATACTCTGGGGTGTATTTCTTCTTGTTCTATGCAGCCCATGGGTGGGTTTTCCCCCCTGGACAGGTATTTTTCCTTAAGTGACCAAAACAGCTCCTAGCATTCTACTCCAGGGTGTAGAGACGTAAAATACCGAGGAGAAAGAATTATTGCGCTGTCTCTGGAAAACTTTGCCAGCACGCCACAAAACTTGGTGCCAAGGCCACAAGTACAAAACCGCACAGTGCACCTAACAATAATTCACAGCAATAATGCAGATAATGCTCTTTCTAGACAATTCTCTGTATGTAATCTCAAAACTAAATGTTGGTATGAACTCAATGATTGGAAGGCTTTTCATTCAAAGTGCTTCCTTGTTCTGTGCCCTGCTCCTAGCCTTGACTTTAATGTAACATTGCATTTCATTTAGGAATGCACAAAGACGCCTTTGACAGGTTTCCTGAGAAATCTGCCTTTCAGCACATTACTGAAGCAAAGATCTGGAGGGAGTGCTCAGAACCGCCACATGCTTTTTGCTCAGCAGGTTAGGCCCCCTACTGCAATTATACTACACCTTCTGAAATAATGAAGCACAAAACTACACATTCCTCAACATGAAATTGAAATCCACAGAGAGACTGCAGTCTTCTTACAAGATTAAGGAAAAGGGGCTCTTCATCCAAGTGATTCTGAATGAAGTGAGACACAGACAAGTTTAAGCAGCTGAAGTGAAGATAACCAGAAAAATGAACAAAAAGTAACATTCCAATTTGCTCTGAGAAATCATGTTCAAAGTAAGTTACCCGTTCCCCATGATTTCAAAATGCAAATTAACCATCATAACCCACCCCAACCCTAGGAAGTGGAAGTTTAAAGCCATTCCCATTAAATAATGAACTTAATCACTCTGCTCATCTGATGAAGTAAAGTGAGTTATAGCCTCCATAAGCCTGTTTGTTGCTTACCAAATTAAGGGATTTCTAGCTATCTTTGCTGGCGTTCTCAGAGGAAAGCCAGCAAAGAAATACTTTTCCTCACATCTACAAGAAAAGGAAAATCTGTACTGTCATTAAGACCTGCACAATCTTTTCAGGAAAGCCCAAAACACTGATCAATGTTTAAAACACGTTTAAAAACAGCACTTTAGCATCACTGGAGCAAACATGATTTCCTTCTATTTAAGGCGGTGGGGCAATAAACCCTCTCACAGTCTACTTTTTATTTTAATGCAATAGCCTAATGCTGTTCATCTTCCATTTCAAAGTTACATTTACAGTGGGGGCAAAGCCTCTTATTTATGATGGTGACTACATTTCTGGCCAACAAACTCCAAGAGCTTTTACCCCTCTGCTTCTGCCCAACTACATGAAGTAAGGGTCTCATACTGCTGGACAACACTTAAAGGTTGTTTTTTATTGAACCAAGTCAAACAAATCAATCCCACCCACACATACCTCAAAAATAACAGAAGTACAAATACAAAAGAAGAAGAGAAACAGAGCAGAAAATACGGACGAAGCTTAGATCAGATAAGTAGAGTACTTAGGACCATTTTGAAAGCAAGGTTTCATTTTTTTACCATGGAGAGGAAAGATTAGCCCAATCTCTGCTGCGTTATAATATTGAATTTGTTCACTGACTTCTGTGGGCAGCTTTCTCTTCCATCCCTGCGTTCATTTGAAAACGGCTTCTCATTGCAAACAAGAAAATAATCCATCCAGACAACAACATGGTTCTCTCTATCTCACACCCACACTTGCATTTTCCAGCCACTCTATTCTATTCTCTTCTCCCCTCCAAGAGTCAGCTTAGCCTTCTGTGCCCACTGAATGCACTCACAAACCTACAGGAGAATATTTTCTGGCTTGCGCAAACCAACAAAAACCAGAATTCAATAGTGTTATTTATTTATGATGAAGGTAGATTTCAAAGAAATCTACGTGAGGAGTAGTCAGTTTTCCATGAACATACAATGAGCCAGTGGTTTGTTTTGGGTACAGAATGGTGTCACACAATGTCTAAAGGCAATCATTATAGCTTTTTTCTAACAGCTCTTGAACGCTTTACAAAGGTTTCCTCTAACATGTGAGAGGCCTGCAGGTTGGAGACAGAGGTTCAAGTTGCACTGATGCCTCATCTTCAGGACTCGAAGCTATCCTTTGTTCCTTTTCAAGTACTCTCATCCATCCATTTCCTGCAGATTGATGCTTGAGTTTGCTCTCCTGGAAAAAGGCTCTTTATTCACTAGTCAGCCATCCCTTGAAACAACAACAAGTGTCTCTGACATCCAGATGCCAGCAATAAACTTGCCATCTGTCAATACACGTGTGCAGGCTCCTTCACACCAAAAAATGTTCTTACAGAGATCACTATCCACGGCCTTCCCATTGCCCAACACAGTCAAAACAAGGGCATCTAAAGAGGCATTATTGCAGGCATAGGCAAACTCGGCCCTCCAGATGTTTTGGGACTACAAGTCCCATCATCCCTGACCACAGGTCCTGTTAGCTTGGGATCATGAGAGTTGTAGTCCCAAAACTTCTGGAGGGCCGAATTATTGGGTGACTGCTTCACAACCATGGATCATTTGGCTCATGGGAGCTCACCCAAATTTGAGCATAAAAATAGTCAGGCGATGTTAGAAAGCAATATTCCTCAGCCCCCACACTTAAAGCCCTGAACAGTCTGGGACCCAAATACCTTAAGAGAATCTATAAGTTATATTTTAAAAATAAAATAAAGCAACCCTCTGTCTCTCTTGCCCCTCTCTCTTCCATACTTCTCCATGTATACATTCTAGGCATCCGATTGTTCAAATGATTTGGACATTCCCAAAGCACTCAAGAGAAAACAAGTGTACTATAGTTAGCACAAAGAAAAAGCTCGTGCCAATGAGAAACTGGAGTTAATAGTGTGCCATAAGCAAAAGGAAAAAAGTAGGGTGCAATTAAGATGTGTTTTGCCAAGTTTGTTTGGAGACACTCAGTAAGTTGCTTACAGAAAGAAGGCAAAAAATCTCTCAGAAACACCACTTAATCACTTTGAAAAAGCATATTGAACCAATATAGAACAATCCAACTGTAGAGTGAAAATAGAACCACCCTGGAAGGTGGCTGGCTGACGGGCAAGGGAGTAAGAAAGGGGACAGAAAACAACAACCCCATCTTATTTTATTTTCAGCTGAGGTATGTGAAACCTATTTTTTTCTGGTGCTTAATTCCCTCCCCAAATAGCAGCAGAAATGATGTTTGTATCATTGAAGCTCTAGCCCTTCAGCAATTTTTATATAATAAAAGAAATACAGAACTCTTGTATATCATTGTTTGTCGTGCTGATAAAATGTCCAGGAAAAGCAAAGTGGTTGCAAAATGTAACACAGGTTTTTTCTCTTTTGGACACCAGAAATTCCTCTATCACTATTCCTCTCTCTGTTGCAAGGATGGGCATATCGTAATGGTTCAAAAGTTGCAGCAAATCTTTGCAATGTAAGAAATAAATTGCTCCCCCTATTAGACCCTTATTAGGTGGCGCTGTGGGTTAAAGCCTCAGCGCCTAGGACTTGCCGATCAAAAGGTCGGCGGTTCGAATCCCTGCGGCGGGGTGCGCTCCCGCTGCTCGGTCCCAGCGCCTGCCAACCTAGCAGTTCGAAAGCACCTCCGGGTGCAAGTAGATAAATAGGGACCGCTTACCAGCGGGAAGGTAAACGGCGTTTCCGTGTGGGGCTCTGGCTCGCCAGAGCAGTGATGTCACGCTGGCCACGTGACCCGGAAGTGTCTCCGGACAGCGCTGGCCCCTGGCCTCTTAAGTGAGATGGGCGCACAACCCCAGAGTCTGTCAAGACTGGCCCGTACGGGCAGGGGTACCTTTACCTTTACCTTTACCTTTAGAATGACTGAAACTACTGGGGTAGCTGCGAATTGGATTGTCATTTTAGCAACAAGAAAATAATCTCTGCAGAGAAATCTTGCCTGGGAAACAAAAGTAACCTAACGTCCAATAATAACTGCCGGCTAAATTAAGTCCTAGAAAACAAAAAGCTTGATGTGTGTGCGTATTTAGAAGAGTAGAACACAATGTCATTGCTATGGAAAATCACCTTTATAATTTTACACTCATGAGCACACACAATGGTGCTGTTTTAACACTTGTAGACTCTATTTTATCCCAGACAGTTTCTGAGCTTCAGTATAACTAGAATGAATGCTGAGAGCTCTGTCCATCATTTTGTCCATAGTATACTATTCTTTTATTACGTATTCCATCAAGATAGTAGTGGAGAGTGACTCAGCTAAGACAAAACATATGGCTTACATGCAGGAGGGGCATGTTTGGTCTCGGATCCTGCAGTCAGTCTGGCCAGTTCTGCAAAGTCCATCATCTTCGCCTGCCACTCCACAATCGTTGGTACTTCCTGTAACTTTTGGACCAATAATTATTATTTTTCGGGGGGGGCCTGGGATAAACATAAACCCAAGGAGCCAAAAATCCACCTATATCTGTAATAGTTGTGGCCATTTCTAATCCAGAGCATTGGCTTCTTGAGTTTATTAATCACATCTTACACTTGGCCACTGCCCCGGAGGAGCGGGTGGCACTACAACTGGGCCTGCAATTAACAAACGAACAAACTTTGTGGTGAGTCCCCCCACCTTTTTTCCAGAAAAAAGCACTGCTTAAATATACTCAGTACAGTGGTACCTGTGATGGTTCAGAATTTATCTGGTTAAATTCCCTGGTGTGTGTCACCTGCTGACGTCAGCTTACAGCTGGGCGGAGACAGAAGCTTTAGAAGCTAAGAAGGAGGAGTTTTTTCCCTGTACTTTCACTTCTTCTCTCTGTGTATCTGTGAGAGAAAGACGTGCCTTTGGATATGGCTGAAAGAAGCCCCGGTCTTTGTTGGTAAAATGTTTTAATAAAGAGCTGTAAATAGACGAACCTGTCTGTGTATGCTTGCATCGAAGCAAGACTGCTTTACACCGCTGTTCAACTCTGCTAAGCCGTGACCTGAAGGGAGCAACAGTGGCGCAGCTGTGAAGAAGTGTGCCGGACCCGTTATAAACTGCTGATTGACGATCATAAAGTAATCAGGTGTCACGGCAGATCTATCGATCTCCCAGAGTACCTTGGGTTACATACGCTTCAGGTTACATGCGCTTCAGGTTACAGACTCCGCTAACCCAGAAATAGTACCTTCGGTTAAGAACTTTGCTTCAGGATGAGAACAGAAATCGTGCAACGGCAGCGGGAGGCCCCATTAGCTAAAGTGGTGTTTCAGGTTAAGAACAGTTTCAGGTTAAGAACAGACCTCCAGAATGAATTAAGTTCTTAAACTGAGGTACCACTGTGCTCAAATTATGCAGACTATGTGCTTTCCCCCTTGGCAGGCAAGGAGACTGGGATTGGCTCTGGTTCTGGGACTGAAATCCAGGGCATTTTTGCCAACCAGAACTTGCAGGAACTCCGTTCCGGCACCTCTCAGGGTGGGCGCCATTATCATTATAAGAGAACAAGAGAGGCATTCATGGTGAGTTCTGGTATCTCTTTTTCTAGAAACATAGCACTGGCTGAGAGGAAATTGCCAAAAGTGTTGGGATTTTGCCTACGTGCTTTGATCCAGATTTCTCACAAAGGCAATTAGTGAGTTGGCCGAAGGCCAGGAAGTCTGAGCAGAGAAGTTTTTCTACCTGGTGATATGGGAACCTTGGATACAACTCTGCTATTGGTCAAGGTCACCAATATAGGCAGGATGACTCATGACTTCTGTGTGGTTGGTTGGTTGGTTGGAGTTAGCTGAAGTTGACTGAGAGAGAGTTAAGATCCATGTCTGTATCTTGTACATAGTAACTTGTGAGTCTGCTGTAAATAATACACCTCTAAGTAACCAAGTTACAGTCATACTTCATGTTACGTTTGCTTCAGGTTGCGCGTTTTCAGGTTGCGTCCCGAGGTGACCCAGAAGTACTGGAAAGGGTTACTTCTGGGTTTTGCCGCTTGCGCATGTGCAGACATGCAAAATGACGTCACGTGCATGCGCAGAAGCAGCAAATCGTGACACGCGCGTGCACAGATGTGGGTTGCATTTTTTTCAGGTTGAAAACGGGCCTCCGGAACGGATCCCATTCACAACCAGAAGTACCACTGTACTGATGAGCAGCGTTTTGTTCCTGGCCATCCTCTCAGCTTGCAACCAGATACTTCCAGAAAGTCTGCGTATACTCTGCAATATTCAACAAAAAGTCAGGGGCATAAGGAATATTATCTGCCCCTTTTTATTACTCCTTTTGTACTTGTCATTAGGTCACTGATTCCCACTGTTGGGAAAAGGAGGTCTTCTAAAAAGAGTTTTTGTGGGTGGGAGGATGAGCGGTGTTTCCGACCATGCTTTAGAACAGGGTAGTGATTTCAACTACCCCATAGCAATTTCACCAAATTTCAATCAAGTTGTGAGCAGTAGCATAACTAGGGCATTGTTGCTGCTCACCTAACATTAGGTACAAGAGCTATCTCTTTCTTTGTGTCTGCTTGTGGAAGACGATGCTGCCAATGGTGCATAGCTTAAAATCATGAATTTCACACAACCAAAAGATAATTTTCACATTTATTTCATCACATTTATCACATTTATTTCATTATTTTTTAAAAAATCAAAATTACCCACGTGGGAATTGATGATGATATAAATATGAAAATCATATTTAAATAGGTGACATTTGTTCAATTATAATGATCCCTAGCTCAAGCTTACTACTGATTTATAAATTGTATTAATGTGATTTTGTGAAATTGGTATGTTTATTGAAGCTTCAACTTAATCACACTGTCAGATATTGCAACTTTTTTCTTATTTACTTCTAAATCTAAATCAGTGGTTCTAATTGAAATGGATATTACCTATCAGTCTACTCATTGCGAAAAAATAATAATTAAACATGTTATCAAAGCAGCTGTCTCTGGCGCTGAATTTAGAAGAAGGAAGGAAACTACAGAAGAATAAATTAAAATAGAATGTCTCAGGTGTGGCAAAAAATGAGACCAAAGAAATCACTGGCTCAAGCAAGTCAGTGATGAAGCAAATGCATGTGAATCTAGTAGATCTTTCAAACAGATTTAAAGGGGCACTGAAAATAGACAGGTTTTGCCCCCCTCCATGTCTAAAGTGGAATTCCAGAGAGAAATTCTCTTGCACAAGTTTTACTATGAGGTTCTAGTGCATAACTCACATACTTTCCAAGGAGCTTGCCCAAAATAGCTTCTAAATGTGCTGTGTCTCAAATGTCCTAACTAGGGATCAGTTATTCTGTAGTTTTCCAGTCTATCATACATCATGCACCTGCTGGAATAAAGGATGTAAAGAATATCCACTGAATATGGTAAAGTGGGAGCATAAAACTACCCTGGTCTTTGTATCTGTGCAATATATTCAATTTCTGTACTGACAAGAGAAAAGCACTCTTTCCTAAGTCTTTCTTTAGGCTCTATGCTAGATCTCCAATTGGCCACTTCTGCTATTAAGGTACCACATGCCTTTAATGCCAAATGTACAGTTACAGCAGTTACACCTGTTGTCATAAGAAAATTGGGGTATTTAATAGACCCCCCCCATTTAAGGTATCTACCCTCGCAAGGCAGTATCCAGCCCCACATATTTCCCTTCTGCAACATACGACACAGGATATTCTTAACAAAAATGTTTAAAAAACAAGTTTGGATTTGGCTCATAACTGAGTGGTGCTTCTGCAACCCCACCTTCCCGATTCAGAAAATTTAAAAATTACTGCTCTCCCAGTGCATCCTGAATCTGCCAGCAGAGTATGAGGCTGCACGAGACATTAGCAGTAGCCCAGTGAGGTGGCCTTGGCCAGTGAGGAAGGACTATAGCTCAGTGGTAGAGCATCTGCCTTGCAAACAGAAGGTCCCAGCAACTCCATGTAGGGTTGGGAGAGATTCCTGCCTGGAAAGCCGCTGCCTGTCAGTGTAAGATGGACCCAGTCGTCTGACTCAGTATAAAGCAGCTTCCTCTGTTCCTGACATCTGGCTGCAGGCATTTCGAGGCCAAGAAGTTCAGCTGCAGAATAACTAGGAAAGACCTGTTGTTGTTGTTTAGTCGTTTAGTCGTGTCCGACTCTTCGTGACCCCATGGACCAGAGCACACCAGGCACTCCTGTCTTCCACAGCTTGGTCAAACTCATGCTGGTAGCTTTGAGAACACTGTCCAACCATCATATCCTCTGTCATCCCCTTCTCCTTGTGCCCTCAATCTTTCCCAACATCAGGGTCTTTTATTTCACAGTTTCTTGTTCCCTCTTGTGTTTGACTCTTCTACCATACCTTGTGCACATAGGAATATTGCCAAGTGACCAGCAGTTCACATTTGTACTAGCACTAAATCGTACAGTCACACATTATGGGTCCAACATCTTATTGTATCAGGATTGGGGGCGGGTTGTTCCTCCAAATTTTTGTTGTTTACAACCAGCACACCAAAGACTCTCCCAGAGACAGCCTTTGGGTAGATGACACTGGAGTGGGTGGAACACCGTATTTTTTGCTCTATAAGACGCACCAGACCATAAGACGCACCTAGTTTTCGGAGGAGGAAAACAAGAAAAAAAAATTCTGAATCTCAGAAGCCAGAGCAACAAGAGGGATCGCTGCGCAGCGAAAGCAGCAATCCCTCTTGCTGTTCTGGCTTCTGAGATAGCTGCGCAGCCTGCATTCGCTCCATAAGACGCACACACATTTCCGCTTACTGTTTAGGAGGTAAAAAGTGAGTCTTATAGAGCAAAAAATACGGTAATTAGCTGCAAAAAGTGAAAAATGGACGTGCACAAATGAGATAGGAGGCAGGCAGAGGTTGAGTGCAGTTTTGTCCAGTTGGCATTAAAAACAAAACACTAAAATTTGCACTGAATACTTGCCTGTGTTGGGAGGGGGGGTATTGAGCAAGATAAAAATTCCCATAGCAACAACTTAAAATTTAAAGAGCCCTTAATTTGTGCTAGTTAAAAACATGCTTAAATATTTAGCAGTATAAAATACAGAGCTCTCCAAACCCCTGTCCATTTAATCTCTTCTGTTAAATTAATCTCCTGAATGGCTTATTCTGCTTGATGGGTCAGCTGATAGTCTGTTGCAAATGGCAATAACGAGGAAATCAAGGGAAATGAGATGAAGGTTTAAAGGAACAAGTTACTTTGTATGCAGAACGCAAGTATTTCAAAGACTGCAAAACTCCCCCCCCCCCCCCAGTAATTGACTTCTATCTCCACAGCAATCTTTCCAGCATTATCAAAGATTATGAAGAGAAGTAGACAATGGACCTTCTTTCTTCAGTTAAAAATAAAGCTTAGTTCTACCTCAGCTGGGTAAAGCAAGGAAATGTAAAATTCTGAATTGGTTCCAAGAACCAATTGCCCTGCTTTCCTTTGGACTACACAAGCAAGTCTGAGATGGGGGCCTTGTCATCTGGGCAGCCCAGGACTTCTGTACACACTGTCCAGTTTTGCACCCCAGAGAGGTCACTTTGGTGCTGCTAACACAACAAAAACAATATGGGAGTTACGAGTCTCTGCAGTTACAGTGGGAGGTGCAATTCTCCAGCAGTTTGAATTCACACAACCCCGAGGTGCACTCCATTGTCTCTCAAGACAGAGTAATGCCAACAATCTTCAGATGTATCCCAATTGGCACAGTTCGTAACCATTGTGCCAAACTGAGCAAGGTCACACGAAACTGGGAAACACTATCTCCAGAGGAATCTACTGTGCTATTCAGAACATTTGGGTCGGCCATCTTGATTCAAAATGGCATCAAATGGTGTCCAAACACAGATGAAAACTGGCTCCTCTATCTTGGAAACCATCGTGCCAAACGGGGTGACAGTATCTTAACAGGCGTCCAAAAGCATAGAGGGCAGATGGACAGACAGATGGACAAAACCACTTTGCTAAAAACAGAGCAGATTGCGCATGAAATTATTTAAAGCTTTCAAATGCTGCTTACTGCCACAAATGATCTTGAAACGGTTTACAAATATCAGTAAAAAATAATAAAAACACAAACAATAAAATACAATTAAAACATCAACAACAAAGCCATTCTAGTCAAGACTAGATAATATGAAGGGAGACAAGGACAGAAAATAATATAAATATAACTTCCTGTTGTGTTCAGAAAACACAGCATCTTTCCCTGACACTCTATCAATGTCCTAATCATCCATTCTTCTATGGGAAAAGAGTTCTGTAAGTGGGGTATAAATACAGAGAATGCCCTTTTATAAATCACTACATGCTGGGCTATTCCCTAGTCAGACCATAATCAGTTCCCCTACATTGGGTTTGTGCTGGTTGTATGGAGAGAAGCACTAAAATAAGTGCTATTGATATAGTACTTTACTGTATTTAAATGGCTTCATATACATATTGTACATGCACCGAAGGCATGCAAATATTGCACCCACTATTTCATATGCTTGTTTTGTAGGCAAGAGAAGGGGGATGAAGAACATCCACAAGGCCATGTACCAGACATATTAAATTTGTTTTTCAGCCTAACAGAGAATGAACCGTTGACTTGGTTCATGTTACCAAAAGTCAATTTAATTCATGTTATGTCTGTTCCTCCATGGCAAGGGACCTAAACACTTACAGTATTTGTGTAGCCTACGGCAAAAACAAAGTTCTCTACTAATGATCTCAAATTGCAATCTTGTTCACGTAAATAACCCCGCATCCCTCTGGGCAGGAATATTTCGAGCAGCCCATTTGCAGAGGCCATATATGTATAATATTAACTGTTACCCCTAGGCGTAAGAATGAGTCAGCTAACAGTGAACCATTTTTCTGTAGGAATTTAATTATACTTCCAGCCTTGGCTATAGCAGTTATCATACGTGCTAGGAAAACCCCTGAACACTACCAGAGGCTGTAGGTCTAGTGCCCAGTAAGGCAAGAATGTGCCTTAAAGTTTGCTTCCGGTTGTGCAATGGTCAGGGAGGCTTGATGTCACCACTGATCAGGATAAAGCAGATCTTGAAGTCATCGCCTGTCAGCTGATGGGGGCTGACTTCAAGGTCCATGGGATCAGCTGTGCTATAGAGCAGTGTTTCCCAACCTTGGGCCTCCAGCTGTTTTTGAACTACAATTCCCATCATCCCTGACCACTGGTCTTGCTAGCTAGGGATGATGGGAGTTGTAGTCCAAAAACAGCTGGAGGCCCAAGGTTGGGAAACACTGCTATAGAGCACTGTTTGGCACCTTAAAGCAGCAACAATCAGCTGATCAGCAATGCTTCAAAACACTGCACAGGGAAATTTGCAAACCCTGTGTGATGCTTTGAAGTCCCAATAATTGCCGGGACTTCAAAGCACCATCACCTGACAATTTGACCCATGAGGGGTTGTTGAGATGTAGACCCTGACTGTACATTGATGCTACTACCATCATCCTGTCACACAATATTCTCCCCACCCTCAAATCTTCCTTTCAAAAATAGTGTCAAAACGGCTTTGTACCCTACATTCCACACATTTTGTGAACAGTTGAGGTTTATTTTATTTCCATTTCTTTCTTTCCCCATGTTCACCACATAAACAAAGATATTTAATGCGAACAGCAGCAAGGTTGCTACTTATTCTATTAAAGGTGAATAACATATAATGATATTTCCACTGAATCAGGGCTTCGGTAATCTTACAGAGATGATAAAATGCTGCTGGAGTATGATTTCTCTGATTCAGCAATAGTTATCAGCAGCGCTGAACCTTGGTAGCAGGGAAGAGAGAGATGGTACACTTTACCAGCCCCTAGAGATCAAGGGTTGTGTGTGTGTGTGTGTGTGTGTGTGTGTCAGCCTGAATCTCCAACACCATAAAGGGGTGGGGGAACAGACCAAACTGTAGATCCTAGTTGAGGATATTTATAGAAACACATTTTCCTGTAGTTTAAACCTTCTGACCAGATCTCATGCAACAGTTAGAGCAAATCACAAGCAGTATTACAGCACAACAAGCCACATTCTGAAGAATGAGCTGCTGACTCAGGTGCTCCTCTAGAGCGGAGAGAGGGGCTTGTACTCTTAAAGTAGGCTTGTAGTGTAAGCGAGAAAGAGATATGTGCTTTCCTATATGACACACTCTCTCAAAACCTGGCCCTCTAGTTTCCTGTGGATACGCAAGAGGAATGGGCAGCTGTTGTGAGGAACAAGAACTATAATAATCCGGAACATTGATCCAAGGGACAGTGGGAATCAGTGCTGTTCACAGGATTTGCAAACCAAGCATATATGGGTGTTATCTAATGTTAGTCAAACACAGAGTAAATATACTGAATTCAATGTTAATTTCATCGGTTAATTTCATTGTACACAGATTGTACATTGACAATAAAGGTATCATCATCATCATCATTGTACTTAAAAAACACACAAATTAGTTTATTTCCATGGGTCTACTCTGAGTTTGACTAATATACATGCTATTTTGCTATGGAAAATGCCAGAAAAACAAAGGTTCAGAGCGAATTGGTCTATTTATAAAACATTTGCAGCTCAACAAACAACAACAGCAACAATCACTCAAGAGTACCTCAACAAGGACCAACCAAAAGGTTGCAAAATAATGGATAAGATTTGTGTGACTATTTTTTGCAGTCTGGATATTATATTAAATAAAAATAGAACGAACTACGTTTGGGGCATGGTAAAAAAATAAAAAAATCCTCATTGTGGTTGATGTGTAATTTCAGAAAAGTAGAAAATACAATTTCAGAAGTTTTTTTTTTCCAGGAGGCTATATGTATGCATGAGATGGGATTATGGAACATGTGTGAAGTTGCCTATGTTACAAGTGTAATACTTGGACCCTGGTTATCAGATAACATAATGAAGGGACTGCTGTACCCCTGAATGACAGGGGTGCTTTTAAGCACACAACTGAACTGAACAAAGACAAGCGACAGATAGGATCTTCTGGATCAATTACCTTGCTAAACCAAGAGGCTAACATATTCACTTCAGTCTCAGAGATTAAGTACACTGAAAGCCATGTATATCAATAAAGATCTGAAGGGTTTTGTACTTTCCAGAAAAGTATCTGATAACATCTGAAGGGTACTTAATAAAGATTCCTATATATCAAAAAGAAAAAGAAATCTACCGTTGATTAGGCACCCAAAAAGCATTTGACAATTTGAAGTGAACCTTTATAACGCAATTACTGTACAAATGGGTACATGGTTCTGAACTTTTATGCATATATTGAACCACCATGTAGCACATTGAAGGCAGCAGATAGGACAAATGGCCTGGATACTGTACCCATCAATATACAGAGAGGGACCCAAATAAGTCTCTATCGCTCTTCTTCACCCCACTTCAGAACCATTAGGAAGTTCAATATGAGCAAACAACAGAAGAAAATGAATACCTAGCAGCCACCTGAAATACAAAACCAACTATTTGCTAATGATGTACATACATATCTTTCCAGCAAATCCAAAAGAGTCAGGTGCCATGAAGACACCAGACCCAAACTCTGTTCAGCAGCAGGGCTAAGCCTAGCAGAGGGAAAACAGGCCTTTAAAATAGTGTTTGAATTACACTTCCCTTTTTACTTATGCTGGGTTGCCAGGCCACATGACCAAGCTGAACAGGCATAGGATCCAGCCCAGGGGCACCCGCTCTCTTCTTGCCAGCACTGCACCCCTTTTTCAGGGCTTACGGGGGTTTAAATCTGCAGGGTTTGGCTCAGCCAGCTGGGGTGGAAGAGTTCCACCGGTGTATTTCTGGCTGAGCTGAGGAAATTACCGTATTTTTCACTCTGTAACACGCTCCAGACCATAACACGCATGTAGTTTTTAGAGGAGGAAAACAAGAAAAAAAATATTCTAAACGAAATAGTGGATATATGATTTTTGTGGTTCATGCTGTGGCCACAGACATGTGATCTGACAGTGAGTTTGGAGTAGCCCAATGCAAAAATCCTGAGGATCCATGTGGATCCATGCTTTGTAACCACGGAGGAGAGAAGGAAGGGAACCATGGATCCTCTGCTCACGACTACAGCAGATCCTGCCACCTGCAGGCATTCGCTCCATAACACACAGAGACATTTCCCCTTACTTTCTAGGAGGAAAAAAGTGAGTGTTATGGTGCAAAAAATACGGTAAGTTGGCATAGCTGATTGCAATAGGAACCTTGCAGTTTAGCTGGAGATCTAATGAATACTAACCTGCAAATCCTTGCAGATCTGCATACAGAGCTCCATATATAGGAATAGCGCACTGTAATTTGAAGAAAAACAATAGGATCATTCACTGATCCTTTTATCTCCAATGTTTTGGAGGTAAGAGTTTTCTTAGTTAACTGCTGCTCTTATATATGCTAAATTCAAGCAGCTGGTTTTATGAGGATTCTTGTTTTAAACAAGCTAGCAAGTGAATTTAACTTTTATGCTCTCCAAGGATATTACCATTACGATCCTTTCCTTCTTAGGGAATACTTATAAGCCTCCCGATATTGAATACTAGATTGACTCATCCTTCCCTTCCCCACTATAGAAAATTAAATTTACATTCTTCTGAGTTGATGAAAAAGAGGACTGCCACCCTCATAATTCACTTTGGATTTTAATTAAACCAATTTATTGAACATGTCAAATATTTGCAGCATTTGAAGAAATAAATGTTATTTACGTAGTATCTGTGCTGTAGTCCAAAATCAATCCCGAGTATGCATAACAATGTTTTGGATTTATAGCGGTGTAACTTCTAGTGCTTTTCAGTCACCCGTCTGTGCAGCCAGGTCATAAATAAACCATACTGACATGGTCTTTTACGGTAAGATCATAAATGTAGCTCATAACAATAGCCAAATATTTTGCCTCCCCACCCCACCCCTATCATCTGTTTGGTTTACATACTGATACATTTTTTTTAAAAAAAAAAAAGGATGATACTGCTTTAAATGGATTACTACAGTGTATTCTATGTAGGTCTGCCTTTCAGGCTGACTCAGAAGCTGCAGTTTGTGCAAAATGCCACAGCTTAACTGCTCATTGGGGTGGAATATTAACATCATATTATGCCACTGCTGAATTGCACTGGTTGCCAATTAGCTACAAGCCTAGGTTCAATTGCTGGCGTGTGTGTGTGTTCACAAAGAGCATATTCCAGCTTCTGCTTTCACAGCCAAGTTGTCTCAGCACGGCTTTCAAGAACCCAAAGCAGTGAAAGAACTTATTTGTCATCCACAACTCTCTCCGTGAAGAGCAAAAGTGACACAACACATTATGGCATTTTTAGGTAACCTTTTCTTTTCATACTGAAATCGTGGAGTGTAATTAGCCAGGCTTTTAAGGCCAAATTTCCATGAGCTCTATTACATTTACTTTTAAATAACCCCCCCCCCAAAAAACCCCTTAGATTCAGCTAAGAAATGTTTACTGCGCCATTAAGATCTTACAAATACACATGTTCTCTCTTCTTCCTGGCATCACAACGATTAATATTTATACACTTTCACTCATTCGACATCATGCAGTACAGTGGCACCTCGGGTTAAGTACTTAATTTGTTCCGGAGGTCCGTACTTAACCTGAAACTGTTCTTAACCTGAAGCACCACTTTAGCTAATGGGGCCTCCCATTGCCGCCGCACGATTTCTGTTCTCATCCTGAAGCAAAGTTCTTAGCCTGAAGCACTATTTCTGGGTTAGCGGAGTCTGTAACCTGAAGCGTATGTAACCCGAGGTTCTGTTACATGGTGCTGTGAACTACGACGCGACAAGAGGTGTTGGTTGGGAAACCCAGGGAAACCGTGGAGGGACAGCTAGAACTGTCTGTGGCAGCCCACCCACCCCAGTTCTGCTGGCTCCTCTGTCTGCCAGCCTCGTAGGCCCTGTCCCTAGGACCCAGACCTCGAGGCTTGCCAGTTCTGCTACTGCCAGTTCTGCTATCGCTACTGCCAAATTCTTCCTCCACTGCTGATGCCAATTATGATGTAAAGATGGCCTGGGCAGCAGCAAGAGCAGCATGGGGAGGACAGGAAGGCAGCCAGAAGTGATGCCCCCCCTGGACATCGGCCATGGCAGCAGCCTGAGGTGGAAAGAGAAGAAGTTATTTTGGGGGGAGGGGTCTGGGAGGCACAGAAAACAGGGGGGCACTGTTATGTATTCAGTGGTCCGTGTTTGCCTGAGCTTGAGTCTGGACTAAGGATTCCGTGCCCCTGTGTTCTGATTCGATACGTGATATCCAATCACAGAACATTTCAGGATTTGGCCCTCTGTCATTGGCCTTTGAACTCTTGAGTTATGATTCGCAGCTTGGAAGTTTAGACAGCCAATCACGTTGGGAGTGGGAGTGGCCCAGGCCTTCAGAAATGTATATAAGCAGTTGTTTTGCCCCTGTTGTCCAGTTCTGCTAGTTCAACAAAGGTTCTTGCTGTTATCACTGTGTCTTGCCTCGTGGGAACCCAGCTACGCTTCAGCACTGCCCCCCCCCCCGTTACTTACAAAACACATTGTAACATGAAGGCCTTTTAGTTCAGGAATTATGATAATTATGATGATTGTATCAAGCTGTGTCCAATATTATGTGAGTGGAAAGCAAAGCAAACGAATGCAACAGATCTCTCCTTTCCCCTCCTCGAACTGTACTTGAAAAGTCTCTCCAGGGGCTTGGACGGATCCAGCAAACACAGGTCTGTATCTATGCCTGCAGCTGGAGGAGGGGAAATTGGCTAAAACCGGGTGGAGGAATCTTGCCCTCTACTGGCTTGTTAGGTTGTCTTTAACCCTTTAGCACCTTTTACAGTATTGGTACGGGTTCTAGTCTGAACTTTGAAAAATATGTTATAATTCATGTATTATTTTTTATGAACACTTTATATGAAAAAAAGAAAACAAAGGTCATATTCAAAGTTAAAGAAATGAAATGTACACAAGTAAATGAAACAGCCATTTCGCTGTGATGTCAAAGAAAAACTTTGGATTGCCAACGCATGAAAGGAGGGGAAATAATCCAACAAATGGATACATATGTAAAGATATTGACCCTAGACCCTTGGTCTCCACTCATTAAAATGTCAAAGCAGTAATAAGGAAACAGTTTAACCACATTCTGTGTGATTTTATCCATAGATGCATTTGCAGAATTCCAGTTATGAACACGAGTAGCCGAAGGAAGCCGAGTAAAAAATGTAGCACTAAACATTTTATGAAAACAAATAACAGCACCATGATAACTCTATGAAGAAAAGGAAGGGGGGATTAAGAAGGAAAATAAATTGTGACATTTCAACAGCTCCGTAATCTCTGAGTAACACGTTCCTAGCTATTTACTAATGGATACTGAGAATTTTTCACAAAGCAAGTACGCTTTGCCTTTTGTTTCCAATGTCTTATACGATTCTCGAGAACAGCTCACTCAATATTGCAATTTAAGAAAGATTGGTTAAAGCATATACAGGGGGGGAAATGATTTTTAAAGTCCTAATTTTGCTCCCAAGTGGAAATGAAAAACCAAGAAAAGTAATAAAGTTAAAAGACAGAACCTGTAAGAGATGAACGTGAAAGTACAGTACTGTATATTATAGTGGCAATAGGGGAGGGAGAAGGCATATTTCCAGACATGGTTTTAAATTAGATGGAGAGTAAATGAGGCAAAGAGTAATAAAATGGATGTTCCAGATGGCACAAGTTATACAGTACATAATAGTCTTGCACAAAGAGTGGTGAAGTGGTATAAAAAGGCATGCAAAAGCTAGCTGAGATGCAGAGATTGCTTCAAAACTGTATACTTTTCTAGCTTTGCAAAGCCAGCCTAAGATGCCCCTAAGACAGTAGTAGACTTAGGAAGAGATCAATGTCAGTTGAGGAGGGCTTTAGAAGCTGAATGACGGACTGTAAGTACTTTGACAGAGCTGCTAGTCTACCATGTTAAGGGCTAAAAGAAAAGCCTGTCTACACAGACTTTTTCTGATCCACTTTGTTCTTCTGATGAAATCATCTTAAGTCTTCCTAAAGCTCATAGCTATGAGTAGCAGAGCATAATGTTATCAAAAACTTGGCTGGTGGTAGAGACATTGGTGTTTATAACCCTGAACTACTTAGGCCCCCAATTTCTCATTAATGGCCCAATTACAGGCATGACTTCCATTAGATATGGCACCACAAGTATGAAATAGCTTCAGAGGATCAATGACACTGAGTTTGAGCGATCAATTGGGCAGTTACAGTTGTCTGTTTCTGGCTAGCATGTGCAGATGTCATTGCTGGCATGAACAAGACAGGATTCCCTTGTTCACTACTATGACACACTCATTGCTCAAACCAAAGCCACATAATATACGCAGAATTCTATCTGAGTTGAGCTACTGGTTAAGCAGTATTGCAGGACTGCCACAGAGACTAAGGTTTACCCTGGAATGTTATAAATAAGACAAAAGACTGGGATCAGTGACTCCACCTCAGGTATGCATAATGGCTTGTGCCCAAAGTTATTTATTTTTCTTCTTCAAACACACATCCTGCCACCCATATCCACCGAGGGCTTTTGGGGCTCATGAAAAACACTTATGTGCCTCTTTTAAGCCTGCCCCAAAGCTGCAAAATGACCTTCAGACTTTGAGAAGACAAACCAATAATTAACCTTACTAAACAAATGTATTAATATGACACCATTAACCTAAATTCCTTAATTAATCTGTCATTCTTAATGCCACCTCTTCTTCATTTCAAAGGTCTATTGTGTAATGCCACACCCGAATTACAATGAAGACACTGACTAATTGCACATGGCTACCTTTTAAAGTTGAAGACAGCATTTTCTCATAACTTCACCATAAATAGTACCTTACTTCAGGCCCCAAAGTTTGCAGGCTTACTTTAAAAAAACAAAAACCTAATCTAATCTGAGGCTACTTGCTAACTTAATCTTATTTTCTCAGAGCACATCCCTCTTAACACAGAGGCCAGCATGAACCATGAGGAGTTGCTAAGAAAACAACATATTCTGTTGCTAGGTGCATCGATATAATTCCTTACCAAAGGGTGATACATTGAAGATAAGCATTAGCCTTGTGTGATTCAATCACATGTACCTCCAGCGCTTTCAGAGAGCCTACAATCTATGACAAGTGCTACATAAACAAGGAAGATGCCTTCCATCCCATTTGCCAAGTTCTGGCCTGCTGACTTTGTAAGAAAAGAAAAGTAACTCAGCTTCTTTACCTTAAAAAGTCAGAGTGCAAGTTTATTCCTAGGTGCCTGTGATAGAATGGCACCGTAGCTGGATCTTCTTTTCAGTTAACACAAGTGCTCTTTTGGAAATGCAAGATCATCATCAATGGCACTCATGTCAAGTACAAACCTCCCAGCCTTAATGCCAAAAACTGAACAAACAGTTGAGGATGCTGCAGTCTGGGCAACAGGGGGCCAATATCTGCTTTGCTATCGCTCCTAGAACCATCTGCCTACAGGCCTCCCTTCTTTCTCCAGACGTGAAAAAGTGTGTGTGCAGAAGGATTCCAAAGAATAGGACCAGTTTGTTGCAAGAAGATGCCCAGATTTCCAAGAATACAGGCCTAGTGTTTGCATGCCACAGAAACAAAAGCTGAAGTAGGCAACAGGGAGACGAAAATAGCATTCCTCTTCCCATGATACAGCTAGGAACAAAACGAAAACAGACTAATATAGCACCATGCCGCACACAACAAAAAAATGAACAGAAACACCTACATTGAAGCAACACCAATATAGAGGTTCTGTTCAATGGACTAGTTTGGTGGGTGTTGCACCCCACTTACAGCACGTACTGCGTGCTTATTTTAGACAACTTCTTGCTCCAGATCAAAACTGAAAACCACACAATATTAAGGCAGATGAAGAAACCTGCTGTTTTGATCATCCGCCCCTGAAACAAAAAGATGCAAAATACAGTTTGACGTATTCAAAGAATGCACATTAATCAAATATGTGACTTTCAGTTACATTTATAATCTCCAAACTCCTCAGGGGCTGCCACCCAATATGCAAATAATAATAATAATAATAATAATAATAATAATAATAATAATAATAATAATAATAATTGTATCACTAGTTATGCAAAAGGCTCTGTTCATGGGGCTGCCTTTAAATACAGTTCATAAACTCAACTGGTAAAAAGTACAGCTGACAAGATACTGGGAGGAACTAGGTTCCTCTCCTTGCCACCTGTCACCCAAATTTTCAACTGTGTCTGTTGTTTTCTCTCGAGCTTACAACAAAGTTGCTTCTTTGTAGATCTAGCTTTCAGATCATTTTCTGAAATCTATCATTCTGGAATCTTTTGAGGAAGCCTTAGAGTTAGAAACCAAGCTAGGCAAATTCTTAGGAGGCTATGTATTTCTGGTCAACAGGTGAGATTCGATAAGAGTTTTATTTTTAATGTAGATTCTTGGAAAGCCATACACAAATTCAAAGGGAATTAGACCAGAAATCAAAAAGACATCTGTGCTCCACAAGAGGGGGAAAAGAAGAAATCTGATCGCAAAATAGCACAGCATCATATAGTTTACTATTCTGGCATTAAATGGAACACTTCTGGCCTTTAATCTCTAACAGTACTATGACTGGTACATTTTCTATATCATAGTGCCATCTTGAGCCCATGGCAGGATTAATATGAGTTCTGGCCACCGATTCAATAAAGTCTAGGCTAAGTGTTTCATATTTCACTATAATCCTCAACAGGATCATTGACATCTAAGTCACTACCTATGATTTAAAAAGATTTTTACTGAAACGTTTGTGGAAATTCTCCGGCCTCGAATGTACTTCAAGCTAACTGCAGCGACATAGAAAAGCTGAGATCATCCTTTTAAAAGCAAGAGTTGTGGATAGAACTGCAAGGACGACACAGATGTTGGAACTTCAGGGGAAAGTGGATGAAATATATCATACAAAGTGAATTAATTAGTACAGTCACACCTCGGAAGTCGAACAGAATCCATTCCAGAACTCCGTTTGACTTCCGAAACATTCGACTTCCAAAGCGTGGCTTCTGATTGGCTGCAGGAAGCTCCTGCAGCCAATCAAAAGCCCTGTTGGATGTTCTGCTTCCGAAATAACGTTCGAAAACTGGAACACTCACTTCCAGTTTTTGATTGTTCAGGAGCCAAAACATTCGACTCCCAAGACGTTCAGGAGTTGAGGTACAACTGCACAAGTCAATTGGAGGAGAGATGATATGAGGAATGTTCTCTTGCTTAAATTTGCTAGAGAAATGAAATGTACTTTTTAAATTTATTTCATCTGGAAAAAATGTTCTGTTTTATTAGCATTTCCTTGGTGGTGAATAAGAGTTGATTTCTCTTACTGTAGAAGAATAGACACCCCAAAAAAATGGAATTCGTGAAATGTTCAAAAGAAACAAGTATGCAAAACAAAGGATGAATCCTTTTACTTTGATGTTTTACAATGAGGAACATTGCCTAGAACATTCCTTTCAGTTAACTTGGCAAAGAAATATATCCTGAACATACAATTATTCTGGATAAGTGACAGAACCAATAAAAAACAGGGACAGCATAAAATTCACTTGTAGAATCATGCAGCACTGAACCCAGTTCAAATTCTACACTGAAGTGATGACAGAGAAAAACCTTAATGCCTTTTCCCAAACAATGCTATGGACACAGTGACTTTGCAATTGCATGTACAATGGTGGTATAAAGAAATGCTATTTTTCCTTGGAATATTTTCCCCCACAGATCCCTCTATCTTGGTTGCATGTTATGGTAAGATGATAAAAGCATTCACAGATAAAACATCAAGGCTGCAATCCTAACCATGTGTCCTCAGAAGTAAGTCCCATTTAACTCAGTGAACTTGCTCACAGGTAAGGGAGGTTGGGTTACAGTTTTCAAAACGATTTTTATTGGTGTTATAACACAGACAAAAATACAGATAGGATTGTCTAACAAGTGAACAACAATGAAGCTTGGAACAAAACAATTATAAATCTTATTAACTGGGAATAGATGCATTAGAAAAGGGGTGGGGGGAGAAGTAGGGGGATGAGGACTATTTGAGTTAGGATAGTTTTTAATTTAAATTGAAGGAATTTCTCCAGAGGGAGGCTTTCCCACCCATTGAAAGCTTAATAAAAGACAAGAACAGAAACCAAACGGCAGCAAACACATCAGGCTGGGCTCACTCCTTTGACAACAGAAGGTTGTACATTTTTTCACAAAATGGAATCTGCCAAATTAGAACGTAGCATCTGCCGACAGAAAATACCGAGAGTTTCCCAGCAAACAATACTTTCTTGTGCAGCCAACCAACAATAAAGTGATGAGCTTTGTGTCCATGAGCTGAGGTCCCAAGTTGATAGATACTAAGAGTTCTGAGAATCGTTTGATTTGTTACCCAGGGGGAGGCAAGAATGCAGGAATTTTTCTTGTGATGAATTTCTGTTTATTGGGAATGATAGGTGACACGGTTCACAGAGAAGACACCTCCTACTGGAAGGACCCATTGAAGCCTTTTGCCTCCTTTCCAGTGGGAGAAGTCCTCCAGACCAACAGGCAGAGCAGACAACTCCTTGACCACACAGCACATTCCAACTTCAACTCTCTCAACAACGGAAAACTGTTGAAAAACTCCAATGAACAGAAAAAAAGAGAAACCAACAAAGAACAGCAAAAGCAGACGGAGCTAGAATTGCTGCAAAAGTTTCATAATTCAGTTTTGAAATGAACAGGCAAACTGAACAAGCTTACCTAATTATCCAAACTACAAAAAAAAAATACTAGCTCCGTGATTCCGTGCATCCTGTCAACTGTGCTTTGCAAGCATGTAATAAAAGAGTCCCCTTTAATTGGGGGAAATAATTGTGCCCAAGGATGTTCTTGTATTTCTGCAACAGCAACATGAGTAATCAAGATGATGTGTTAAATATGGACTGTTGGTTTTTTTCCTGCTCACAGCACCCAATGTCATTTGCTACTCAAAATCCTATTAAAATATATACTAGATTCCTGCACGAGTTACTTGCGGCAACAGCAAGGTGACAACAGCAACTGTGACAGGCGATAAGAAAACAGAATGGAAAATTGCGCTAAGAAATAGTTGGGCAAATGAGGCTTCATTTTGTCCCAGTTTATTTACATAACCAGAAACTATAAGCTCAAATTCATAGACGCTAAGCAGTTTCCAAACTTAAACACTTTGCAAACTGTCATTGGTATTTCACTGGCAGTATGAGATAATCATATATCACAAGACTGGATGATCAATTGGACCTGAACAAGTTGTAGCACAGTGTGGTTCTTAATCAGTAACTCATTTTGTGGATTTCTGAAACTATCAAGAGATAGTGGTGATTTGGCCCTTATGCAGTTTCCTTGCAAGCAAATGCTGTTTCATTCTTTCCAACAGATAATGAGCTAATAGGACCACACCAACATTTTGAATTTCCAAGACAGGAATGTGAATGATGACAAAGGGGAAACATATAGGTGACTTTGAGGTCTGGCATTAATTGCTTCAAAATCTTTGAGAATGGGTGATTGCAATCCCCAACAAAATAAGAAATATATGTATACATAATATAATTAACCCCCCCCCAAAGAATCATGGGAACTGTAATTTGTTAAGACAGCTGGGATCTCTAGCTCTGTGAGGGAGAAGATACAGTTCCCAAAGTTCTTGGTATTGGCGAGTATTTTAATTGTATATTGTGTACACAGCCTGTTTCCTATTCTAGTAGGGGAGATGGATCAAGTACCTTCTGCTGCTCATAATTAAAGACCTTGGATTAATAGAATTAGAAAATGATTAGCTAATGAAGACTGTATAATAAACAAAAATGCTGAAATCTGGGGAGGTAGAGATCTATACAATCATCCTTCACTTTAATGCATGCACTGGAACTATTCCCAATTTCTTTTTCCATGTATAGCTCCTTATGCAGCTCCTTGGCTTTCACCCTAGACTGAAACCCCAGAAAGGAGAGTTTATTTAAAAGGTTATTCCCAGTAAGGCACATCTTTCTGCATTCCATCTATTATTCAACCCTCCACCTTTATTTCCCTTCCTGCACAAATGCAAACCTGAAAATAGAAAATGTGAATTTCCTTCGAGCTTTTCTTGCTCCATATTGCTTGACAGGTTTACAGTGCTACAGAGATCCCAAGAGCTCATAATCCAGTTTGTTTTCTGTCTGAGGATGCACCATCAGGAACTGAATTATGTCATCTTGTAAGTGATTGCAGTAAACTCAAGTCAGAGCCGTTGGCAAACTCATGGCACCAACACTTGGCTGAAGTCCATACACAAGCTTGGGGGATATTTTCTGCAATACAAAAGTGGTGTGTATGCAATTTTCCTTAAACTCGTTTCTTTGTGTTCCTACTTCTTTGTCTCCTGTTCTTGTATTTCACATGAACTAAAATAAGATGAACAAGATCATTGCAGGGGGACCTTCCAACTCTACAATTCTATGATTCTATGACTCAGAGCACAAAAACGTGAATCACATGTTTGGTCACATGTTTCTCAAGCCACTTTAGCAGAATCAAATGTTATACTCAGTTGCAAGCGGAAGTCACCAAACAGTTTAAAGACAATCAAAAGTAAAAAGGATATATTCATCTCAAGCTCACACTTTCGCTGGCATTCAGTTCTAAATGGCCATTATTTCCCAACCAGTGTGCTCACTGGAAGGACAGATCCAGAAGCTGAGGCTCCAATACTTTGGCCACCTCATGCGAAGAAAAGATTCCCTGGTCCTGAATGGGGTAACTGTGCCCCTGAAGGACCAGGTGCGCAGCCTGGGAGTCATTTTGGACTCACAGCTGTCCATGGAGGCGCAGGTTAACTCTGTGTCCAGGGCAGCTGTCTATCAGCTCCACCTGGTACGCAGGCTAAGACCCTACCTCCCCGCAGACTGTCTCACCAGAGTGGTGCATGCTCTAGTTATCTCATGCTTGGACTACTGCAACGTGCTCTACGTGGGGCTACCTTTGAAGGTGACCCGGAAACTGCAATTAATCCAGAATGCGGCAGCTAGACTGGTGACTGGGAGTGGCCGCCGGGACCACATAACACCGGTTCTGAGAGATCTGCATTGGCTCCCAGTACGTTTCCGAGCATGATTCAAAGTGTTGGTGCTGACCTCTAAAGCCCTAAACGGCCTTGGTCCTGTATACCTGAAGGAGCGTCTCCACCCCCATCGTTCAGCCCGGACACTGAGATCCAGCGCCGAGGGCCTTCTGGCGGTTCCCTCATTGCGAGAAGTGAGGCTACAGGGAACCAGACAGAGGGCCTTCTCGGTAGTGGCGCCCGCCCTGTGGAACGCCCTTCCATCAGATGTCAAAGAGATAAAGAATTACCTGAAATTCAGAAGACATCTTAAGGCAGCCCTGTTCAGGGAAGTTTTTAATATGTAATGCTGTACTGTTTTTAACACTGATTGGGAGCCGCCCAGAGTGGCTGGGGAAACTCAGCCAGATGGGCGGGGTATAAATAATAAATTATTATTATTATTATTATTATTATTATTATTATTATTATTATTAAGACTCCCTAGAAAAGACCCTGATGTTGGGAAAGATGGAGGGCCCAAGGAGAAGGGGACAGCAGAGGACGAGGTGGTTGGACAATGTTCTTGAAGCTACCAGCATGAGTTTGACCAAACTGCGGGAGGCAGTGGAAGACAGGAGTGCCTGGCATGCTCTGGTCCATGGGGTCATGAAGATTTGGACACGACTAAACAACAAAAAATTCTAAATCTTCATCATTATTCTTTCAGCTATTGAAAACTCAGGACCCCATCTGATTCATCACAGGTCTAACCTAATCCATCTGCATGCTGAGGGATCCCAGCACGGTATAAATGATCCCCTCCCCTTTCTTCTATAGTGTGTGCACACACATTTCCAAACATCTTGTGAAATGGAAGACCTATGTGTGCCTCCTATTTCCCCATCCAGCCCTTCTTTCCTCTTGCTCAGGGCCAAGAGAAGTTTCAAACTCAGGTCCCTTGATAAAGCAGATGGGGGAAGGTTGCACTGAGGGAAGTGCACACAGGTCTATCATCTACTCTAAGGGTCGGGTGAACTTAGAACATGAGATGAGACCCGCTGGATCAGGCCAAAGGCCCATCTCATCTAGCATCCTGCTCTCCCAGATGCCATGGGGAATCCCGCAAGCAAGACCTCAGGCAACACAGCATTCTCTCTCCTAGTGATTCGCAGCAACTGGTATTCAAAGACTAACTGCCTCCCACAGTGCAAGAAGGACATAGCTATCATACAGCACCGATACTGAATTGCATTGAGCCCTTAAAAGGTAAAGGTACTCCTGACCATTAGGTCCAGTCGCAGACGACATTGGGGTTGCAGCACTCATCTTGCTCTATAGGCCAAGGGAGCTGGTGTTTGTCCACAGACAGCTTCCGGGTCATGTGGCCAGCATGACTAAGCCGCTTCTGGTGAACCAGAGCAGCACACGGAAACGCCATTTACCTTCCCACCGAAGCAGTACCTATTTATCTACTTGCACTTGCCGTGCTTTTGAACTGCTAGGTGGGAAGGAGCAGGGACTGAACAACGGGAGCTCACCCCGTCGCGGGGATTCGAACCGCCGACCTTCTGATCGGCAAGCCCTAGGCTCTGTGGTTTAGACCACCGCGCCACCCACATCCCCTTGAGCCCTTAACTGTAAGCAATTTTACTGTTATGAGATATCATGCAAACCAAACAAAATATGTAAAAGACTAGATTTTTTAAAAAAAAAACACAACAGAGCTTTAGGAGAAATAGGTTTTTTCCTCCCAAAATTAATGCAATGCCAAACCTTAATACAGGACTGTAATGATCAATTCCTTTGCAGGCATATTTCTAAGTACATTCCCACAGCAATGCATGGAAACCAAATTCCTATCTCACCCTCACAAGCAAGGTTAAGGGTTATCCCAAAGGATTATTCCTTTGCCAGACACAGTGTCTCCCTAGCAAAGTTGCCATATTTAATGAAATATGACTCTGACTTCTCCTTTCCTTCTTTAATACATAGTCCTATTGCTACTCTTTTACTACACATTGGAATACGGAATACCTACACATGTATATAGAATAATTCCACATAACAACAAGTTGAGGGAGGGTTGTATGTTGAACGTTACGTAGACAAGATATACCACCTGCCTTGGGAGAAGAAAGAAGAGAACAATGGCAGGATGGAGGCAGGCAAGGGCAACAGCAAGACCTTGCTCCAGAACTCAGCTACATTAGCAAAGAAAAAGCGTTTTATATGCGTTATAACACTGTGACACCAGATGTGGAGTCCCGTCTTCCGCCAGCGTGATTTCCCACTATGAAGGTTATAACGCATTTTCCTGAAACACTTTTTTTGATGTGTCTCGATCCAAACCCAGTCAAACTGGCTCCTCCCCACCATGTGCTGGGCCAATTTAACATTTTACTCATTTTGGAGTTTTAAAGTGAAAACTGCCTTGGGGGCCTTGGCAGAAAGGTGGTGTATAAATGCAGTAAGCACATATTTGTGTTTCTTAAAACAAAAAAACAGCCCTATCCACACACACAAGACAGAGGTTGCGGGAACTCCAAGGTACAATCAAAACAACAACACAGACCCTCCTATCAATATCCCTTTTCGTGCTAGAACCCAACCACCAAACTGATTTTTTCTTACACACACACACACACACACACAACATTTCACCAGTTGGATTAAAAAAGTTTTGCAACTCCAGCAGTTCTGAATCTATTTCCATCTTCTTAGTTAACATGTCCAAAAATAGCCTAATTCTCCAAAGATCGGAATACCCTTGAGATCTGCTAATTAAAATCTCAGGTGTTCCCTCCTTCTGTTTAGAGACAGAATTAATTGGCTCAGTGGAGCTAAAAAGAAATATGTGAATATGTAGAGCAAGCAGGTTCTACTTTTACTCCAGCTTTAGATTTGTTAAATTATGAAACACAAAGAGCTTTAACAAATGTGTTTGATTTTCCTTTTTTTGCGGGGGGTGGGGAGATTAGCTGTTCACCGTAACAGGCAGCAATTTAGCAATATTGAGATAGACTGCCAGTTAATCTGTTTGTGCAAGATTTCAAAGTGTACAGTAAGCACAGTTGAACAGCACTGTAATTTTCAGCTGGCAATCATCAGTAAGAGGATTTAACAATTCAACTGGTGTTTCATGGGCCAATTTATCACAAACTGAGACATTCTTGTTACGCAGGGTTGTTGAGAATATTTGTTCGTTGTCATATGCCATCATTTGTATTTACTGCAATGTTTCTATCCTGGGCCCCCATGAAAACCTGTGGTGGGGAAAAAAACTCTTACTCTCTGGTTGGTTAAAGGTAAAGGGACCCTTGACCATTAGGTCCAATCGTGGCAGACTCTGGTGTTGCGGCGCTCATCTCGCTTTATTGGCCAAGGGAGCCGGCGTACAGCTTCCAGGTCATGTGGCCAGCATGACTAAGCCACTTCTGGTGAACCAGAGCAGCGCACGGAAACGCCGTTTACCTTCCCACCGGAGCAGTACCTATTTATCTACTTTCACATGACATGCTTTCGAACTGCTAGGTTGGCAGGAGCAGGGACTGAGCAACGGGAGCTAACCCTGTCACAGGGATTCAAACTGCCAACCTTCTGATCGGCAAAACCCTAGGCTCTGTGGTTTAACCTACAGCGCCACCCGCATCCCCTCTGGTTAGTTAGGCTGCAACAATTCCCAAAATCATCATCTTTCAGTCGCCTCATGGTTGACTGAAGGTTTGAACTCTCATGTCCTTGCAGGACTAACCCAAGGCATTTTGCTGCCTGTGAATATGGACAATATTACTGCCCCTTAGTTTATTTTTATTTTTAGTGGCTCTTAAAAACACTGGAACAGCATTGTAGTATGTAGCTCTGAATTTATATCCATTATTCACATTCATGCAGTCCTCCAGCCATTTTCAACAGAAGAAACCCGGCTATGTCTGGGAAATTCTGGGTCTATGGCAGCTCTAGATAAACTGGCGATACTGGCCATCTCTTCCAGAGAGGTACACTTGACAAGCAAAATTTAGAACAAAGACAAGAATCCCACACACACAGATCAAACAGCAAAATAAGATTAGCCGTAGAATGGGAAGGAAGAGCAGAGTGAGTGAGAGTTGATTTGGCAAAGTGTAAAAAATTAGACGGAAAAAACAGGAAAAAATAAATTCAGGTACAGTATTCAAAAACTAAATAATTAATGAGGAGTTAAAGACTTTGTTAATTATGCAGAAATGTATTATTTATTCAGAGCATCAAATGAGCAGCAAGTAATTATGCAGGAAACCAAATGAGCCATCCGTTATGGAAGGAGCACGTGGACAATTTGCAAACAGATGGATGGCAAAAATAATTAAGTGTTAGGTAACTAACAAATGTAGTTAATGTAGCAATTAAAGCAAACCAATGTATTGCTCCGATCAAGTGAAATAACCGTGTAAAAAAAAGTTAAGCTAAATTGGGGAAGTACATAATTTGATGATCAGACAGATCATTAAAATGTTAGCCAACTAAAGGGATGCTGAATGGCAGTATCATATATAGGTCAAAAGGACACAAAACATAGTCATTACAATCTTCTCTCCCATTAATTTCTAGAGGTGGACTATCCACAAATAAACAGTACAAAATATCTTTATTAGGACCAACTAAAAGGTCACAAGTAGTAAGCAAACTTTCAAGTTCATTCAAATTTGAAGGAGAAAGGGATGCAACAGGCTAGATATAGATATATAAAAGACTTGGCCTGCAATTTGTAAAAGTTCTACAATAGAATGAGGTCTTAGTGGTGGAGTGGTCCAGATATCATCCCATCATCTTCAATTGGGTGGATCTCTGCTTGCTTACAGGGGGCATCACTCAAGTTCATCCTCCAATGGCCCTGGATGCCAGTCAGGCTAGCAAAAATTAATCACTTCCTTTCCCCTTTATGTTTCTCCAAATCCCACCTTAGCCCTACTATCTTTGGACCTGAAGATTCCACCCTGAACCACAGCAAACTAGTAGGCTTCTTACTGACCGCACTACAATTAGTGATAGCTCAGGAAATGGAAGAACCAGACTGAAATACCCTTGAACCTATAGGGAAATAATATACGGAATACAGCAATGTCTAGGCATTTCATCAGACACAGAAGGGAAGTTAAAGGCATAACGAATAGAGACACCTTCCAAGAAACCTGGACAATTTTCTTTAACTATGCTAATGATCAAAATCAGTGGAGAGGTTACATTAAGTACAGTGGACCCTCTGGATACAAACTTAATTTGTTCTGGGGGTCTGTATATACCCTGAAAAGTCTGTATTTAGAGGTGCCACGTCTGTGCACATGCGCAGTGTGATAGAGTACTTCTGCGCATGCGCGCGTGGCAAAACCCGGAAGTATATACTTCCGGGTTTGCCGCGTTTGCAACCCAAAAGTTACGTTACCAGAAGGTAACGTAACCTGAGGGTCCACTGTAATATGTTTGAATGTTGAATGTATGACAGTATGTCTACAGACAATGGATAAAACAAATCACTTTTAGATGTACTGCTGGATAAGTGTTTAATGGTTATTGTATTTGAATTTGGGGTTGTTTTTTAAAAAGAATAAGGTCAGTGTTTTGCAGTCGTAAGACTACACAGAGTAGCATTGCTGCTCTCCCTGACCTTTGAATATATAAACACCAGCAGCTATTTCATTTTCCCACTAGAACTAAATCAGAACATACAGGTTCCTTGCAAGGTAGGTAAAAAAAACAATGCTTTAAATTATGTTAGAAAACCTGAAGATTGTGAAAACAAAAAAAATTTCCTTCCAGTAGCACCTTAAAGACCAACTAAGTTAGTTCTTGGTATGAGCTTTCGTGTGCATGCACACTTCTTCAGATACACAGTGTGCATGCACACGAAAGCTCATACCAAGAACTAACTTAGTTGGTCTTTAAGGTGCTACTGGAAGGAATTTTTTTTTGTTTTGACTATGGCAGACCAACACGGCTACCTATCTGTAACTGAAGATTGTGCTTAGTCTACCACCTCAGAGGGCACTGTGATTTCCTTGAGTGCTCCGTAGGCAAAGCCCCATCAGATTGCTATCATTTATTCATTAATGTATTCATTAAGTTATTAATTTATTCATTTAATTTATTCATTTATTCATTAATTAATTCATTTTTCATCACTCACCATCATTCTCTGGGCAGCATACATTGTCATATTTCAAAAAGTGAAAATCCGGACAGAAAACTTGTTGAGCTTCCAGACACTGCTTGCAGCTGCAGTATTCCAGATATGTCCAAGAAATTCTGGACACATGGGAACCCTAGCATACAACAGTTATCAAAACAGTTTCAAATCACAAATTCCACATAAATAAAATTCTGTTTAGCAGTGCTAACACTAAAAATAGTACTTTTAGATCAAGGAATAAGTCTAAAGATGCAGCTGGTCCATGGCATTCAAAGTGAAATATATAATAAAATACAATATATAAGAAATGAAAGAAGACAATAAAATGATTGTATTGCCTAGTGCATCACAATTGCTACAAAAAGCAGAAAAACCTTTCAGTGGTTCTCCAAGACTCTCAACAATTTTCAAGTAATCTGTGGGAAAGAAAGTGGAAAGAACTAATTTACATGATGTTCAATAATAATATCTGGTGGAAAACAGTTTAACAATCTACTTCTAAAAAAAATATCATTATGAGTGGCTGCATTACAAATGTACTAATATAGGTAGTAAAGGACAGCTAGTTTCCGTTACCATTTTAATGCTACTTGGATATCAATTTACCAATGTGGAACACATCTTTTCAGTCTAAAAGCAACATCTTCTAACTGAAATGCACTGATAATGTCATGCAATCTCCCAAAGCCTGGCAGAATATAAATATCTTTACAGATCTCCTAAAGATCACAACTGAGTAGGCTTGGCAAATTTCCCCAGGGAGAAAAGCTACATTACAAGTGCCATCACAAAAAGTTCTATTTTTAGAATGGATTAATAATGTTATCTCAGACACAGTGGAACCTGCAGTATCTATCTCTATGGTAGATTTGAACTGATGGGGAGGGGGGGGGGAGAGATGGGAAATGCTGTTCCCTGAAATATATCCAGATTGAAGCTATATAAAGAGTTTAAGGTTAAAACCAGCATAGAGAGTTTAACCTGAACACAATCTGGTAGCAGGTGAAATCCACATTCTAAGGATATTTTCTAATATTTGCTGTTAGACCCAGCTAGCATTTTGGACCACCTGGAGTTCTTGACTGGCAGAATTCCTTGCACTCCTCGGAGCATAAAAACAGGGCCATGGTGATTTGTCTCAAGAAAGAAGTGAAGCTGGTATATTATCCAAAACGAGTGAAAAGGGCTTGTGGGAAGGGCTGTAGCTCAGTAGCAGAGTGCATGATTTGCACGCAAAAGGTTCAGTCTCCAGGGTAGGGCTGGGGAAAATTTGTACCTGCCTGAAACTCTGGAGTGCTGCTGCCAGACAGTGTAGACTGTATTGAGCTAGATGTATAGATGGTCTATGGGACACGGATGGCGCTGTGGGTTAAATCACAGAGCCTAGGACTTACTGATCAGAAGGTCGGCGGTTCAAATACCCGCGACGGAGTAAGCTCCTGTTGCTCGGTCCCTGCTCCTGCCAACCTAGCAGTTCGAAAGCACGTCAAAGTGCAAATAGATAAATAGGGACCGCTCTGGCGGGAAGGTAAACAGTGTTTCCGTGCGCTGCTCTGGTTCGCCAGAAGTGGCTTAGTCATGCGGCCACATGACCTGGAATCTGTACGCCAGTTCCCTCGGCCAATAAAGCAAGATGAGCGCCGCACTCCCAGAGTCGGTCAGGACTGGACCTAATGGTCAGGGGTTCCTTTACCTTACCTACAGATGGTCTGGCTCAGGTTAAGACCGCTTCCTATGTTCCCACACTAAAACCCGGACATCCACAAACAGCATTGCCATGATATGAGGTTGAACTCTAAGGGGGAAATGGCTTCCATTAAGGACAGGCATAACCCACAAAGCCAGATTTAAAGGGCAGGACTCCCTTGTTGTTGGCCTCTATCTGTCTCAAGAGACAAACACACTTCCGCCATTCGGAGGAGATGGAGTTGCGGGCTGCATGGCTCCAGCACCCGCGCGATTGGGGGATTCCTGGCCAGCCAATCGGCTGGCTCTGGGGGTGTGGTCTGCCTTATGTAAACCAGGACACGGCCGGGGATCTCCCTCTTTGCCGCCTGCCAGCTGTTCCTGCTTTTCCCACCCTTTAAGGTTTTTGTTCCTTGACCTTGCTATGGACCTTGGTTGGTCACTGTTGAAGGGCCTGGTAGGAATTTTTCCACTTGGCAAATTGGCACTAGCCACTTGGTTTTCGCCTACCTCATGGCAAATCGTCACAACTTCCTTGGTATTGGCGGTTAGGCATTGGTATTGCTCTGAGATGGAAGAGATGAGGTAACGCCATCACCTGCCCCGCATATTGAAGGGTAGTCCAATAAAAGATTTGGGGAGGTGTGACCCTGTCCAAAGCCTATGGAGGTGAGGGCCTAAGGCACGCCCCCTATCGGTGACCCCGGAGGAGCTCCTGGTTGATGTGCATCAGCAGGACTCCCCCTACTGGTGGTTAACCCTTCCCAGACTTCTAGCAGACGGCTGAAGTCAGATGTAGTCGGTTAGGACCAATGCCTAAGCCAATACTGCTCATCATCTGTAACCAATAAAGTTGTGGCCTTCTTTAGCCCATTAACCTTAATAATTGTGTCATGTGTCATTATTTCCACTGGGAGCTGAGGCGGGAACTCGCCACGCAATGGAGTGCACCTCCAGGGGTGAAGTCAAACCTGGGCAGCGTGTATGGAGGTCCTCGTCTGCCCAGAGGACGAGATCTTGCTCTCAGCCTCACGGATGTGGTCCAAAGGAAGGCAGAGCAATATGAAAACAGAAAAAAGTTGAAAAGGGCTGACCTAAGCATTCAAGGAAGAATCAACATGTAATAATACCCTACTATGGGTTAAACCACAGAGCCTAGGACTTGCCAATCAGAAGCTTGGCGGTTCAAATCCCTGCGACGGGGTGACCTCCCGTTGCTCGGTCCCTGCTCCTGCCAACCTAGCAGTTCAAAAGCACGTCAAAGTGCAAGTAGATAAATAGGTATCGCTCCGGCGGGAAGGTAAACGCGTTTCCGTGCGCTGCTCTGGTTCGCCAGAAGCGGCTTAGTCATGCTGGCCACATGACCCGGAAGCTGTACACCGGCTCCCTCGGCCAATAAAGCGAGATGAGCGCCGCAACCCCAGAGTCGGCCACGACTGGACCTAATGGTCAGGGGTCCCTTTACCTTTAAGCATTCAAGGAAGAATCAACATGTAATAATACCCTGCTCTGTGCCCCTGTCTTCTTCAGCAAGAACAGGTGGTTCCACAATAGGAAACTTTCAATAATCTCAATATTCTGTGATAGATTCCATGACAGTAAAACCAGTTCCCAGCTTGAACATATGCTGTAATACTGTGGATCAGAGCTTTCCAAATTGTGTGTCATGACACGTTAGTGTGTCTGCTGCAGTGTGTAGGTGTGTTGCGCAAACGCTCACCGTGCTCCTCCCGGGACTGGAAAGGGGTTAGTTTAACATCTGGTTTGCTAGTCAAACTGAATTGCATCGTGAAAAGATGCAAAACTGAATTACTGTGTCGCGAAATGATGCACATCTAAAAAATGTGTCACCATCATGAAAAGTTTGGAAAGCTCTGCTGTAGATGGATTCAGCTGCAAAAAAGTTACACTTTCCTCTGTCAATAGCAGAGGAGAACAGAGTGTGGTCCCAAAGATAAGCAGGAGTTAGTTGGCTGAGAAATTAGACACTTTCAGAACAGTTGTCAATAATCCTTCTAGTTCACACACTTATTGGTGGGCAATTTCCAGACACTATGAAATTATTTTCTCTTTTATCCCTATTAGGTTTACCAAGAACAAATTCTTATGGCACATAGTTACATATTTACTTTCTACTGAAATACAACAGAAAGAAAACCCATTAGCACTGTAATAATATTTTTAGAGGCCATAATTATTCTTTTATGAGTAAACGTCTGTTCAGGTTGTCTGATGCTAACTATCTGTATCAGTGTTAAGAAGATCATTTTATCCACATAATATTAATATGGCAATATAACAAACAGCAAAGCCCGGATCATTAGCCTTCTTTGCTGTTAGAGTATCTGCAGCATTTCACACTAAACTAATTTTTTTATTGAAATAACAGTCCGATTGAACAGTTTATTGCTGTTGAGAAAAAAAGCCACATATAAAAATCTCTACAATCTTAATGGCTTTCCCAGCTAACCAATTATTTACTTAAATTATTCATGGATAAAACAATAAATTTTGCAATAGCATTGCAGTAATTCTAGGAAACACTGTTCTCCGTGAAGCTGACTATTAGGAGCACTGAAGACGATGTCACTTAAACCTCTCCAAGTTCACTTACAGTTATCTTTTGATCATTAGTTAAATTTTAAATATTCAAATGGTAAGATAACTTTGCAACAAAATGAATGCTTTAAATACTACATACTGTTCTCAAATACCAGTTTGTGTCAGGAGCTGGAGTCAGCAATAAAACAATACCCCTTCCCACCGCTCTCAAAGACTGCTCACCTGCTTCTTTCCCCAGCAGCCTAAGGCTTTGTCCATGACAGTTTGTCTATAAAAGCTAATTACTTCATATGACTGATAGAATCACAGAACATGGAATACATAAAACTGTATAACTGGAAGGGATCCTGAGGGTGATCTAGACCAGTGTTTTTCAACCACTGTTCCGCGGCACACTAGTGTGCCACGAGATGTTGCCTGGTGTACCGTGGGAAAAATTGAAAAATTTGAAAGATTTTTTTTAAAAAAAATTCGCCCACTAGTTGGACGCCGGACTGTGTCCACCCTATTTTTCATCCGTCCTGGGTGGGGATCAGATCGGATAGGATCGGATGAGAGCGGACAGGCGGTCCGCTCTCATCCGATTCCCCATGGACAGCAGCGGGGCTCTGACATCTCCCTCTCCGCACACAGTACGGAGACGGAGCTGTCATCCGCCGGCTCAGCGGGGATCAGCGGATCGATCCCCGCTGAGCAGAGAACGGTCCGCAACGTTTTTGTTTGCCATTAAAGAATAAAATATTAAACATTTTCTAATGGTGGAGGTGGTGTGCCTCGTGATTTTTTTCATGAAACAAGTGTGCCTTTGCCCAAAAAAGGTTGAAAAACACTGATCTAGACCAACCCCTTGCAATGCAGGAATCTCAACTAAAGCATCCATGACAGATGGCCATCCAACCTCTGCTTAAGGACCTCTAAAGAAAGAGATTCTACAACCTCCCGAGGGAGACCATTCCACTGCGGAACAGCTCTTACTGTCAGAGTATTCTTCCTGATTCTTAGTCAGAATCTCCTTTCTTGTAACTTGAAGCCATTAGTTCGAGTCCTACCCTCTGGAGCAGGAGAAAACAAGCCTGATCCATTTTCAGTGCTATTTCCAACCAGCTAGGGACACGGGTGGCACTGTGGTCTAAGCCACTGAGCCTCTTGGGCTTGCCGATCAGAAGATTGGCGGTTCGAATCCCCGTGACGGCATGAGCTCCTGTTGCTCTGTCCCAGCTTTCTGCCAACCTAGCAGTTTGAAAGCATACCAGTGCAAGTAGATAAATAGGTACTGCTGCGGTGGGAAGGTAAACGGAGTTTCCGTGCGCTCTGGCTTCCGTTACGGTGTTCATTTGCGCCAGAAGCGGTTTAGTCATGCTGGCCACATGACCCAGAAAGCTGTCTGTGGACAAACGCCGGCTCCCTCAGCCTGAAAGCGCCACAACCCCATAGTCGCCTTTGACTGTACTTAACTGTCCAGGGGTCCTTTACCTTTGGCAACTGTATTTCTGCCTTGTCTGGATTAAATTTATGCAGCCTGATGGATCACAGATCCTCTTTCAACCATAACCAGATAACACAGAGGACATGAAGCTGGGTGCTCCCACTTTCTGATGTTAGGCAGGGGGGTGATGCCTTCTACAGGGACACTAATAGTTGACACATTTTGCAGCAGACTGTTGTGAGAAGTCTTTGTTTATCTATCTTTGCCTTTTACAGTATTGGTTTATTGTTACATTAAGTGTGTGTGTATGTGTGTGTTCTGCCTTTCAGCTCTTAATGATTTTTATTACTCATTGGAGGGGCACGTTTAGGTGGACTGTTTAACCTCTGTTTTTGCGATGCTGCCCTGGATGTTCTAAAACTGAAGAGCAAGATATTAAACATGCTAAAACAAACAATAAGAGGGAAAAGCAATGCATACAAATAAGATTCAAGTCTCATATAGAATGTTTGGGTCAGCAGTTTAAGAGTTAACCGCACTGTAGTAAACAAAACCACATACAAACATTTCCATGCAGTTAATGCTATTATAAAGATAGTTCATCACAAAATGCAGTTGAATATGATCTGCTTTGTAACATATCCTCTGCTCAAGTATCTGGGAGAAGATTTTAAAGCCGGCACTGCAAATAGATTAATAGTTACATAAGTCATAAAACTCTGATCTTTATTTCCTCTTAAGTATAGTTTATTAACAGATGGCATCACAGTAAATATAGATATATTATCTCTTTCCACTGCTGAAATGCCATTAAGAAGCATCTGGAGCTCACATGAAATCGTTCCTCCTCCAGCCAGCTATGGAGCCCTTGAAACAGCCACACATAAATGTAAAAGGGAGAGCCGTAAACATTCCGCTCCCATCAATGCAAAATGGGCCAATGAAGTAGATAATTTATATTAACTGGCAATGCCAGCATGCTTAAAATCTGAATGGGGGAAGCTAATATAGTCACTAAATCTATGAAATGGCTTAAAAGTTACCCAATGCAGGGCTTTTAATTGTAATTTTTAGGGCACCAACTAGGTTGCCTGAAATTCTTAGTGGCAATTTCAACAGCACTACAGCTAGCATCCGTCTAAATTCTCCCTGATTTGTCACACATATCTCTTGTATTTAGCTATTTAATTCTTTTTTTATTGCTCCTATGTCACGCCTATCATCCTTGGTTTTTCTGTGTGTGCTATCACCTTCCCACATTTGTGCTGAGTTTATTTAATAGTTGTATTCTGCTTTTCCAACAACAATTTTTGAGCTCAAAGCGGCTCGCAATAATCACAACAGCATTAAAAATAACCATTGCAATGACTATAATATCAAACGCAACAGCATATAAAGCAAACAGCAACCAATTCATCATAAGCAATTAATACAATTCAATAAAGTTATATATTTGTCTACACTGGGGTTTACCTAACTTGGGTCTCCTGCTGTTTTTGGACTAAAACTCCCATCACTCTTAGCTAGCAGGACCAGTGGTCAGGGATGATGGGAATTGTAATCCAAAAACAGCTGGAAACCCAAGTTTGGGAAACCCTGGTCTATACCAAAGATGGGGGACTATGCCATCTCTTCTATGAGAGCTGTTAGCGCAGTAGCTTGACTATCTACTTAACTTGAATTTACTGGACAAATTCCAAAAGCATATAATTATTTGTACTCAGACAAAAAAAACCAACACATTATGTGGTATGACCTTTCACAGAACCCATGCAATAAATTCTGCACTCGTTTAGCATTGTAGGGTTTTCTCTGTTTCTATTTTCATAAGCCAGCAGTATGATGGATAAGCTGTTGCCCTAATACAGGTGCAAGTGAGTATTATATTACATTTTAAGACCCATTTTGTTCACTACAATGCCAGAGCTTATCCTATCATTATATTTTATGTATAGATGGTTGCCAGAATTTTAAAACCAAAATAGGGAGGCGATGAATGACCTGTTTTTGTTCCTTCAGCATTCACGAGGAGGAGAAGAAATCAGTACTATTTGCATTATAATATCTACACGCCACTAGGAAATGGCCTGGTTTGCACATCACATTAAGCCTGAAAGCATACAGGCTCTGAGAGTAGAGATCACAGCTTCTTGGCTGCAAGTCTGGCTTAGCTTGATATGTGAACCTGAACTTGTAATTTAGCACTCCTGGACAAACTGCAAATTATAATCCATAGGATTCTTCCCCTGCCAAAAGCTGCAGTTAGTATTTCCCAGAGTTATAAGAGAACATTGTACAGACCCATAATGACTGGTATTTTGCTAGACACCAATACATCTTACTATAAAATGGTAATTATCACCCATCTTTACAATTCTTGGCCAAATAGGATGGAATATGGATGTATAAAATAGATATTAAAGGCCCCATATCCCCATTATCACTCTTTTACACAGGCAAGTCCCTGCAGACCTGAGTTGCAATGGTTAATTAATAAGAGAACTACTACAAGAAGCAAATGTATAAATCCGACAGATGTTCCAATTTGCTATGCAAATTCTCCCTGAGTGTCTCGCTAGCAGGAGAATATCCTTACATATTCCAAAACCTGGAGCTTGAAGGAAGATCAGAGAAAATCAGCATATCATTTCGCCCAGCAAGGCGGGGGGGGGGGGGAGTTAGAATTTGCTGAGGGAAGGGGAGAGGGAATGAAAACGTGTTACATCTCCTCCAGTTCTCATTGCCAAAAATAATTTTATGTGAAAAAGTTGAAAATTAAAAATAAAAAAGGTATTGACATTGTGCGAGGGTTATTCTGGCTGAGTGCTTTAGTAATGTGCCAAGCTGACAGTGTCCTTTTATTAAATGAAGGAGTGCACCCTAAAGGCTGATAGAGCATGGCTGCTAATTTTAAATGGCTCAGGCTTGCAACTGGATCAGTAAATTCCAACGGGGGGATGAATAAGCAGGGTAGGTGGTTCTTTTTCAGAGAGGAGTAAAACGAAAATAGAAAGCTCTTTTTATAGCAAGAGGGAGCCTCGGGGAGATCTCGGCGCATCTTTCAACTGCTGAAACACAATATATATATATTTTTTTAATTAAGAGACCTGAGAGACAGGCATTTTAATTACTTTTCAGCTTATTTTCACAGAAACAAAGCAGAGTGCATGCGGAGAGGGAATCTACACAAAAATGAATTATAGATGGGCTGGCTGTGGCAAATGGGTCTTCCAGCATACTGATCTTTTTCAAAATCCGGCAAATTCAACCAGCCTAATCTACTCTCCCTTTTCAGATGGCACGGACGAGAACCAGATGATGCCAAAACAGTATCAGATTGCAACCTATGACTCAGAATTTCTTTTTTTTGGGGGGGGGGAACCAGTTAAATCCGAGTTGTCCAGTTCAAATGTTAGAGCAGGGGGAGCCATTTATAAGTACCCTTCAGATGTTTTGGATGTCTCAGCCAGCATGGTCAATGATAAGAGATATGGGAATTGCAATCCACAAGGTCCCAATGTTGGCTTCATTTGTCCTAGATCAAGGAGGGTTTTCAAAATCTCTACCTCCAGGTCCCACTTACAAAGGCTGAAAATTATTGAGGCCCTACAATCAAAATCTCCCGAAAGCTCCCTGCTTCAAGGTACCATGGAAATGCCCACTTCAGCTCCAGCAAGTCTGTCCAAAGCTGCCCCACTTCACAGAATTAGAATTATAGAATCACTTATTATTATTATTATTATTATTATTATTATTATTATTATTATTATATTTATTTAAACCCCACCCATCTGGCTGGGTTTCCCCAGCCACTCTGGGCGGCTTCCAACAAAACACTAAAATACTATAACCTATTAAACATTAAAAGCTTCCCTAAACAGGGCTGCCTTCAGATGTCTTCTAAAAGTTTGGTAGTTATTTTTCTCTTTGACATCTGATGGGAGGCCGTTCCACAGCGCGTGCCACTACCGAGAAGGCCCTCTGCCCGGTTCCCTGTAACCTTACTTCTCACAATGAGGGAACCGCCAGAAGGCCCTTGGTGCTGGACCTCAGTGTCCGGGCAGAACGATGGAGGTGGAGACGCTCCTTCAGGTATAATGGACGGAGGCCGTCGGAAGAGACCCTGAGGACTATCTAGTTCATCCCCCTACAATGCACAAATATGCAGCTGTCCCTACGAGGATCAAACCTGTAAACTTGGCGTTAGCAGTACCACGACCTAACCAACTGAGATATTCAACTGTAACTTCAGCTCTTGATTGGGGATTCATGCGAATCTTTTGCATACCACTAATAATTATACACAAACATTGTATGGTGAAGGTCTGCTGGTGAACAATGTTGTACTAACAAATATAAATGGGATTCTACAAAACAGACATCCACGTTTAATTAATTTGTTTACTGACTAGTAACAGTGCACTCCTATTTTCTAAAATCAGTGTTTGTATGCAGCACTGATCGCCGAAACAACCAATCATTACTGCAAAAAATTCGAAGCACAAGGCACACGTCATTCTTAATTGTGATCTGCTGTTTTCTGGAACAGAATAATATTTCAGTCGCTAAAACTTGCTATGGTCTGCTGGTGTGCAAGGTAAATTATATTGTTCTTGTAAATTAGAGTTTGAAAAGGGCATACCAGGGAACTGACAGTCTTACAAGACAATGTTTTTTAATTACACTTCACATCAATAAATGTCACTGGAATCAAATTAATTGAATTCAAGCTCAGTTTGATTTTCGCAACTCGATAAGGAAATTGATAAGCATCCCTCTCGGAAAGATCCAGGAAGTCTTTGTAGCTTCATAAATTTAAACGTAAGACATTAATTTAAACTACTTACCAACAACAGTGTGTACAGTTTGACATGTTTGAAAGCCTAATATGCACACAAGGCACATACTAAAGAATTCGGAAGCGTGCTTATAAATTAACATTCTGCAATATGTGTAGAAATGTTGGGAAGACCACCTGCTACAATCAATAGTCATGCTTGCGGAATCTGTACCATTGCCTGCAGCTACGTAAAGGGCAATGTTGGAATAATAAAAAATTGCATACTCTCATTTCTAGGGAAGAGGTTTCTGCTTCTTTAATATGATGGTGCTTTTGCCACTCTGCCACCCTGCTGGAACTTCAGCTGAAGCTCTCTTCCCCCATTCCATCGAGTCAAATTTCTAATTATGAAGATGTTTTCTTTCAGACACACAATGTAAGCAAGATGGAGAGACAATCTAGGATACCACAACTACTCTTCCCCTCCACATCTGCCCCCTGGCAGGCCCTCACTTAAATATAGTGCAACCACCTTACAGTACAACAATTATACGGAATTTCTACAAATTAGCCCCGATTATCTAGTGGGCGACTTGTGTGAGGGAAAACTTAATAGTTTGGAGTCTCAGGCAGGATTTGTTCAAACAAACCAGAAAGGTTTTATCAAACAAAGGAAGCTTATGACCCAAAGTGGGTAAAACAAAGGATACTTCAGGTTATAATGTTATTTCAGGTAACCGTTCACCTAATAATATTTATACTAAATTTATACTAAATCTAACTGATGTTATGGACTTCTAGTCAAGCACTTCACTTCACTTCAGGTAGATGTCGCAGGATCTGACTGTAACCTATTGCTTTGCATTAACAACACTGGACTCCCAACTCCTCACGTTTCTGAGTTTTATTGGCATAAACTCAGGAGATAAGCTATTTCTTTTCTTTTTGTATAAGAACTAATATGAAAAAGACCTCCCAGCATTCTCACAGGCCCTATAAGATCAGCGTAAACAGTTGGGCTGATGAGCACTTACTGTTCCCAACCCTAACCCTGAGGAAAACCATCTAATTAGACTTTAATTTGATTTTGACCTGTTTTTAGGAGGTAATTTAATTATTTAATTATTGTTTGATTTTATACCTATGTTATATATCTGATGTTAGCCGCCCTGAGCCCAACTTCGGCCGGGGAGGGCAGGATATAAATAAAAGGTTTATTATTATTATTATTATTATTATTATTATTATTATTATTATTATTATTACAGTGGTACCTCAGGTTAAGTACTTAATTCGTTCCAGAGATCCGTTCTTAACCTGATACTGTTCTTAACCTGAAGCACCACTTTAGCTAATGGGACCTCCCGCTGCTGCGCTGTTCTCATCCTGAAGCAAAGTTCTTAACCTGAAGCAGTATTTCTGGGTTAGTCTGTAACCTGCAGCATTTGTAACCCGAGGTACCACTGTATTATTATTATTATTATTATTATTATTATTATTATTATTATTATTATTATCTTACAACACTCTTACAGGACACTACACACTGCCCTTCACCCTAAGCTCAGAGACTCCTTTCTGTAGCTTTTGATATATTCCTCAGAGTGGATGTTTGCACAACCCCATCGGGAACCCTGGGGAAGCTCTAGTTGATGTTCATCAACGGGGCTCCCCCTACTCATGGTTGACCCTTACTAGACTACCTGCATGATGGGCAGGAGTCAGTCAGGTAGGTCAGGTCCAATGCCTAAGCCAATACCACTCACATTCTGCAGCCAATGAAGTTGTGGCCTTAATTATCCCATTAACCTAAATACAGTCAAACCTTGTGCTGCGTTAGGTTCACGTTGCATCTTTTCGGCTTGCAAACGCGGCAAACCCAGAAGTGTATACTTCCGGGATTCGCCACATGCGCAGAAGTGTTCTGCGCACTTCACACATGTGCAGAAGCGCTCTATTACACTTCGCGCTTGCACAGAAGTGCCACTCTAGTTGTGGACTTTTTGGGGTGCAAACGGCACCCCGGAACAAATCATGGCCACAGCTAGAGGTACCACTATACTGGTGTCCGTGTGTTTCATTATTCATTATTCAGGGTCTTGCCATGCAAATATTTCTTTAACTTGGTTTAGGGCTTCTAATTGGCAGGCAAACCTGAGACTGAGGAACAATACACAACATGTCTTCACTGCCAGCTTCCTGACAATGTGCTCACGCTGTGCTAAAATTAGCACTATCTGTGTACCTTCCGTTCATTAACAGTGACACAAATAGTATACAAATTTAGCCCTTTTCCATGTCTGCCCTCCCATTTGTCTCCCACTCATTTCTTCTGCTTTATATTTTTTAAAGAAATAATATGCACTGTAATCTCTCCCCCCCCCTTTCCTTTCCATCAATGTGAAACTGAACCGCTTTTTACGAGCCTGCTTTCATTCATCTACTAAGATCATCCTCTTTCTAAATTAGAGCACTGCTTCATTACTGAAGTAGATTACATTGAAGCGCTACAAATAATTTATCACCGCTAACTGTAACAGAGAGCACATGTTTCTCATCTAAAAGGAGTCATCTTTAGACCCATTTGAATCACTCCAAGGACAATGTTTCGGGGGGTGGGGTGTAATTTAAATTTGTTGAATAAAATACTTAAATAAAACCACGTGCACACAAACATTCATGCTTGTGTAAGTATATGAATATCATGGAACACAATACTATCTTCTGATGCTGTTACAGATAGTGCTTACCAAGAATAGAAATTTGGGCTAACATCTTTGGATTACTATAATGCAATCCATTGCAGCGCTAATATGAATCAATTCACGATTCCACATTTTCATGCAACTTTTAGTGTAGTGGTACGATCAGGCTGATGTTCAATCAGGAGGCGCAACAGCATCCTAATGAATTTGCAAAAGTCCGTCTGGGCCAGGTTAGGCACAGTGCAATTTTTTTCTAGAAAAAGAGGTACCGGATGTCACAACGAAGACTTCCTTTGTTCTCTTATAATGACAATGGTGCCCACCTGAGAGGTTCTGGAACTGAGTTCCTGTGAGTTCTGGCTGGAAAAAAGCCCTGCCACCAGCCATGTGAAAAGTTCTGCCGTTTTTGAAAGCAACAGATTGACCTAGCAGTTGGTAGATCAGGGGAATGCTGTGAACATAAAATGAGTTCAACAAGACTTTTTGAGAAGGTCCCTCTATTATATTCCAGATTATGCTAATGCTAGGTGGATTTGTAGCTAGTTGATGGACTGTAACCAATAAGCACTCATCAACACCTCATTATTAATCTGGAGAAGTGACGAGTGAGATGCAACAGGATTTTATCCTGGGCCACATCATTCTAAATCAAAGTATCATAGAATTGTAGAGTTGGAAGGACCCCAAGGGTCATCTAGCCCAGCCCCCAGCAATGCAGGAATCTCAACTAAAGCTTCCATGACAGATGGCCATCCAAACTCTGCTTAAAATCCTCCAAGGAAGGAGAGATCACCACCTTCTGAGGGAGTCCGTTCCACTGATTAACAGCTCTTACTGTCAGAATATTCTCCCTGATGTTTAGTTGAAATATCCTTTCTTGTAACTTGAAGCCACTGGTTTGGGTTACTACTCTCTACAGCAGCAGAAAACAAGTTTGCTCCTTCTTATAGATATTTGAAGATGGCCATGATATCTAGTGGCGAAGCTGCATGCTCTGCTACCGGGGGCGAGAGCAGGTGGGGGCATGGCGTGTGTTCTGGGGGCATTGTGCATCACTTGTGGGGGTGTGGTACCCGTTGCGCACCCAGGGAAGGCGCCACGATGGCACCCTACCAGAATAGTGGTACCAGGGGCGGCATGCTCCCTCCGCACTCCCGTTCCTCCCCCAGTGATCGTAGCTCCCCTCTGACTTATCTCTCTGACTTCGACAAAGGAGCGGAGGAAAAAATGTAAGGTTTGGGATGGAAGGTCTATCAGTGAGAGTTTGTGTATCTCTGAAAGCCCCTTTCTGAAAGCACCAGAAAAATGTGTTTCTGAACATTTGGCTCATACCAAGAAAAGAAATCTTTGCAGCTTTTACAATATAAAAATAATGCAGGATTCATCATTGCTGCCCTCACACAACCAAATAAACCAATCTTTTTAGCAGCCCAAACTATGCTAGAACGGGCCTCTCTCTTGCACGAGGTTTGAACTCTAAAGAGGCTGATCAAAGTCCCCCTCTCCCAGGTTGATAGAGTGGAAGATGGCAAAAATCAGTTTCTTGTGTTGTTACTGATCTAAGAATACACTAATATCTTTCCTGAATGTCTGCAGGGGTTAACTTTATTTTATGTTGAGAACACCTGTAAAAAAGACAAAAATGAAATACATACACAGACATTTACAATGGCCCTGAGGAACTGTGTTTCAACCACTGAGCAAACCGTCTGCATTTACAGGGAAATAAGGCTCTAACTTCCTACATCCAAGTGGCACAATCAATTTGCAATAGGCTTCCATTGCAGGAGCTCTGGCTGCGCAATAAAGCTCTTCTGAGCTGTTATTGGATATTTTACTTTTTATTAGAGATGCTAAGAGGCAGACAGCTTCACAATGAAAATGTGATTTTTCCTATCTCCTTTCTCCATCAGCCAATCGGGTGCATGAATAGCAAAATTCACTATGAAACAGTACTTTCTGTCAACTTTATGCAAGGTTTTTATACAATACATAAGACATTCCCATCCTTTGAATTCACCTTTGATAGCTTTTTTTCTTAGTCACAAGCCCTGTTCCCCTTCTGATGTTTTCTAGTAACTGAGGCTGACAGGATTTCTTCCACAATTACAACTTCCTCAATCCATGGCTATTTTTTGTCAAGCTGACCTTGATTTTACTTTGAAGAATTAAGCTCTTGGAGTTACAACTCTTGGGAGAATGAATTAGCACAGAGAAGAGTGCAGTTTGGTTCTCTAGATTTCTTCTTCCTGCTTCAAACTTTCCTGGCAATATTATACCTATTTATTGAGTTCACCTAAGCAGATGACAATTCTAGTGTGTGTGTTTTTATATAAAATATAATAATTTTGTTCCGGTTTCAGTATTCTAATCCATCCTGAAAAGTGGCTAGACTCTCTAAAAGCCTTTAAAAATCCCTTTACAAATCTAAATCAATGTAACATAATTACACTACTACAGCTATTATTATTAAATTACATGGAAAACAGTACCTAAGGAAAACCTTATATATTGCCCAAACCAAATAATGAAAGTACCTGCTACAGAATTCCCACAGGCCACACCATAGCTGTCAATGTTTCCCATTTTTTAAGGGAAATTCCCTTATTCCAAATAGGATTCCTAGCAAGAAAAGGGAAAAGTTGACAGCTATGGGCCATACATACATAATTTTATTTGTATGCTGGCTTTAAATAATTCAAACCATGTTCAAGGAGACTTACAACATGAAAAAAATACATCATTGTAAACTTAAGTTTGTAGGTACAGATAGGTAGCCGTGTTGGTCTGCCATAGTCAAAACAAAAAAAATTCCTTCCAGTAGCACCTTAAAGACCAACTAAGTTAGTTCTTGGTATGAGCTTTCGTGTGCATGCACACTTCTTCAGATACACTGAAACAGAAGTTTCCAGACCCTTCTATATAGTGAGAAGGTGGGGAGGGGTATTACTCAGAAGGGTGGTGGGAATGGGTGATTGGCAGATAGCTGTGATGAGCCTGTTGACGACTCTTAACGACTGCAATAGGTCTCACAGGAAAAAGCAAGGGGTGAGAAGGTGAAAAATGGCTTTGTCATGTATAATGAGATAATAATCCAATGTCTTTGTTCAGACCAAGTCTCTCCATGGTTTTAAGTTTGGTGATAAGTTGCAATTCAGCAGCTTCTCTTTCCAGTCTATTTCTGAAATTCCTTTGTAGTAAAACAGCTACTTTGAGATCTTGTATAGAATGTCCTGGGAGATTGAAGTGTTCTCCTACTGGTTTGTAGGTTTATAGGTGACCTAGATTGGTAGATAGCGTGTCTGAACAGATATGCTAGCTTCAAGCATCCACCAGTTACAACATAACAATAAAGCAATATCACAGGTTTGTAGTGAAGTTTCCAGAGATCAAACTATATAAAGGTGCTGGAAAAAAGGATTCTATCATTTCACAAGGCAGAATTAAAGTAAACCTGATAGCTATCAGTTATCAAAAGACCAAATATGCAGGTGAAAATATGTTGGCTGCTTACTTTAGAACCCCCCCTTTTTTTTTCACTGGACACATCTGTGCCCTAATCCTGTGCCCTTTAAAGTGCTCCTGAGTAAGGGCTTCCAAGTCACAGTTTACATTTTCTATCATTAAACATACTGACATTAGAAAATTAATGGGCAACTTGCCACTAGATATTGCTGGACTCCAACTCCCATCAGCAGCAGCCAGCATGGCCAATAGACATGACTGATGGGAGATGTAGTTCCGTAACACTAAAGAGCCACAGGTTCTCCATCCCTGCATTAAACGTTCTCACAAGCGTGAAGCTTAAGAGTACAGCATGGCCTGTGTCTATGGCACTGTCACACAGCTCACTTGGATGCAAGAAATGTCTTGATTTGGAAAGATATGGTGGTTTCAATTCATCTAAACTTTTCATTGCATTAAACTCTGTGCAGAAGGAAAGGACTGGTCAGAAGAGCAACAAACAAATTTCACATTTCTCAGAAACGCCCCTGTTCGCATCAACATCAGACCTACAGAGGCTCTTAATTTTGACATGAGAATGCTGAGACTATGAACCGACCAGAAGTGGGAAATGGTGGGAAATAAATTCAGTCTTGATTGATTGGGGCGGGGGGGGGGGGGAGAGAAATAGTTCAGGTTATGTCGTCATTTTGTGTTGCTGGTTCCTTGGTTTGCAGTCTATGCTGTTTTCCGATAACTGTCAGATACATGCTGAAATCTTTTCACTAGCCATCATCATATAATTCATAAAATTCAGTGAGGTAATTCACTTTATTACATGCTCTTTGAATCCAATAGTAACCTGGGAAAGGTAACAAGAACAGTCACAGGTGAAAGAATTTCCATCAAGCAGAACAGCACTTCAGCTGTAGAAATTTAAGGAAGATATATTATTCTTCTAAACAGACAGCTATGTTGGTTCACTTGAAAAAGTGCAATCAGAAACAGTAAAAAAATACATTCATTAGGACAGCTACAAAGCAGTTTTTACAAAGCTTTTAAATGTCCACTGAATGCTTCCTCAGGCTGGATTGGGGTTGGGGTTGGATGTGATCGATACTATTAATATTTATTTTAACCATCCAGAGAGGACTCATAGGAAGTGGGCAAAGATGGGCTTCCATGTAACAATGAACAGCATTAACACAATATCTTTATTAGGATAGGCTTGCGGGTGGCGCTGTGGTTTAAACCACAGAGCCTAGGACTTGCCGATCGGAAGGTCGGCGGTTCGAATCCCCGCAACGGGGTGAGCTCCCATTGCTCGGTCCCTGCTCCTGCCAACCTAGCAGTTCAAAAGCACGCCAAAGTAGATAAATAGGCACCACTCCAGCGGGAAGGTAAACGGCGTTTCCGTGTGCTGCTCTGGTTCGCCAGAAGCGGCTTAGTCATGCTGGCCACTTGACCCGGAAGCTGTATGCCGGCTCCCTTGGCCAATAAAGTGAGATGAGCGCTGCTACACCAGAGTCGGCCACGACTGGACCTAATGGTCAGGGGTCCCTTTACCTTTACCTTTTACAGTACTTTCATTTTCTCTCCCCCTTTTTCTGTAAAACGTCTGGTCTACAGGAAGAGTTCTATAAAACTCAAAAGCTAGTTCACCATTTTGTGGCTTTCCGTTGGTCCTAAAAGGTTATTGCCACTGTTTTGCTATTCTTTGTGGTACCTTGGTGAACATGGGATTCTTGCTTTCTTAGCAAGTAGACCCTTTCTAAGCCACCTAACATTACATAAAGCTAAGTAACTGCCTAATTTGTTAAACAAAAGGAGTGAAGCATCCAAGTTCAGAAATTAATTACACTTTTTCTTATTTTTTTTCCCTTGACCAACAGCTTTCTGACATGCTTATATGCACTTAATTTCCCATCAGGAAAACTACAATGCAATTTCATTGTCTTTCAAAAACTGTGTTTACTTCCATGGAGTCTGGTCTTCCATGCTTTTCTATAATATACCATCAATCCACAGCCTCTCACTGAATCTTTGCTGAGCGAAGCATACAATATTTCCTTTATTATGTAGCAATTTGATAGCTATCAAAATGCAATAGCATAGTGGATGTCAGAGGACAACATAAATTAAAAATTATCGACCGCTTCCAAGCTATACTTTTTTTAGGGGAGGAAATAAAATACAAAGCTAACTTCTACAGTAGGCTTCACCACCCTCACTTTGATGCATACATCACTGCATGGAATCTGACAGAGAAGAAAATTGACACTCAAGGAGAATGCACAATGAAAGAAGCTAAAATGATCATCTGCTTCACATCTGCTTCATGAGTAGTATTCTTTAGTATTACAATAACTGGTGTTATTGTTGGAGAATGAGATAGGTGAAAGCACTAGAAGCAGCAGAACTTGTCCTCATCAGAATTCCTGACCTTTCCCCTTCAGTTCCAAATGTCACAGCTAAAAATATCCTTGCCACCACAAGACATTAGCTCTTCAGGCTAGAGAATGCAGTGGAGAGCATTGTGCTCTTGCTATAAATAGAAGCACTTCGATGCCAATGAAATCGCATTAAAACATAAGCAACCAACAGCATAAGCCATTAGCAACTAACACCAAGACTCTAATTCGAATACTGGTTTTAGCATCCCCTAGATTTGGATTTATTGGGCAAAGAACTGCTTGACAGTATACAGAGCACAAAGGAAGCAGATTTCTTTTTTCTTTTCCTTTCTGTTTAATACATTCCAAATAGGGCTGCAGAATCCACTCCCAGGTACTGTCAACCTTTTCAAGGATCCACGCCAGTTCTACAATGCTAAAATTAAACTGAATCCCCAAGTGTAAAAAGGTGTCCCTTTTATCTGGTTATAAACTGCAAAGTCTTTCTACCTCCTGAAGCATATCTGGGCCATGCATTCCTACCCTTAAAAAAAACCCTACAAACCTCCACTGAACTTTGATAAGGTCATTGTACAGGAGGGGAACTGTTTACAGAATAGTGGGGGGGAGAATACTTCAGGGAAAGGATTTGCTATGTCAAATGACAGCTATATTTTCATCTCTTCCAAGTTATTCTGTGGACTTCCCATGGGCAAACGTATCAGAATAAGTGATTCTACTGTTGGAGAATGAGTGTAAACAATTGGTGTGTGGTATCTCAGATGGGACGCGGGTGGCGCTGTGGGTAAAACCTCAGCGCCTAGGACTTGCCGATCGCATGGTCGGTGGTTCGAATCCCTGCGGCGGGGTGCGCTCCTGTCGTTCAGTCCCAGCGCCTGCCAACCTAGCAGTTCGAAAACACCTCCGGGTGCAAGTAGATAAATAGGGACCGCTTACCAGCGGGAAGGTAAACGGCGTTCCGTGTGCTGCGCTGGCTCGCCAGATTCAGCTTGTCACGCTGGCCACGTGACCCGGAAGTATCTGCGGCAGCGCTGGCTCCCGGCCTATAGAGTGAGATGAGCGCACAACCCTAGAGTCTGGCAAGACTGGCCCATATGGGCAGGGGTACCTTTACCTTTACCTATCTCAGATGGTGATGCTTACTTAAGAGGAGTTAAAACTGAAACAACCACAGATTTTGGCTGTGATTCAGAGAGGGCATTTCAGTGTGTGCAAGGACATCTCACCCCCCTTGCTGCTACTACTACTAATAAGAAGAAGAAGAAGAAATTTTTATTCATACCCTGCCCTCCCCAGATCAGGGTAGCTAACACCAAATATAAATTACAATAAAACGTAACGGGGGGGGTGGGGGAACAGTTAATTAAAATACAGCTTAAAATACAGCCGCATTTTATTAGTAACCCATAAATCAAGACCATAAAGGGAGGAAATATCAGATATTCACCCGAGCCAGGTATCCATGCTGGTCCTACATGGGCCAGCAAAAAAGCCAAGGGAAAATTTATATACCAAATCCCATATAAGGGGTCAGAGTGAGTCTAAGCCAAAGGCCAGGAGGAACAGCTCCATCTTGCAGGCCCTGTGGAAAGATGTCAAATCCTGCAGGGCCCTGGTCTCTTGTGACAGAGCGTTCCACCAAGTCGGGGCCAGTGCTGAAAAGGCCCTGGCCCTAGTTGAGACCAATCTAACCTCCTTGAGGCTCAGGACCTCCAAAGTGTTGTTATTTATGGACCTTAAGGTCCTCCGTGGAGCATACCAGGAGAGGCGCTCCCGTAGGTACGTGGGTCCTAGGCCGCATAGGGCTTTATAGGTCAAAATCAGCACCTTAAACCTGACCCTGTACTCCACTGGGAGCCAGTGCAGCTGGTAAAGCACTGGATGAATGTGTAGTAGTTCCTAAACCTGAGGTTGCTTTTGGGGCGGAGAGCTGGGTGAACTGGCTCGCCTGATGTAACAGAGAACTTATTTAAGAAAAGAGTGAGGGTTGTTGTTATTTTTGTATATCACCCTTCATCTGTAGATGTCAGGGTAGTTCACAACATAAAATTGAGATATGAAAAGTTCAAAATATCTCCTTGCATACTAGCTTATTATATGCTACTTGGGCGTCTGTATATATTGTGGTGGGTTGATTTGCTCTTCACAGATCAACTCGTCCCCCCAAGCTTACACACATATTCATGTTGTCATGGCAGTCCACAAAATCCAAAAAAACAGTATACCTTTCTAGGCCACCGACAGATTATGGCCCAGTCTAGGTTGGCTCACGTGACATATCTCAATATTTTCTTATTCTAAACAGAAATAAGGGTAAAGAGAGGAGGAGAGACCGGGGGGGGGGGGGAAGTTCCATGTGGTAAAAATGAGTGTTGGGTTCCATGTTGATATGAGAAGGTTTGTTCTGGAATCAGAAAAGACTGATGATAATAGCTCTAGTGTATATTGATCCATATCCATGCCAGTTTTCACCCACTTCAAAAGAAAAAAGGATATTTCCTAAGAAAGTTCTGCACAGAAACACCATCCTTCTGTTATCTTCTGAAACTTCCATCACTTATAGTTTAACCGTCTTGTTGGAACTTGCCTTCTCTGACTGATCTGTGTCACAAGGTTGTAAACATATTGCGTTCTTTCTTGTCATTTCTGTTCTTTGAATCATGTGTTCCTCTCTGAGTGAACTTTCTCTGCTAGAACAATATACTGCAGCGGCTGGGAAATGCAAGCAATTTCTCACAAGTAAACTCAATCATACTTCTGAATTGTCTTATTTCCATCCTTTGCCCCGCATCGTTCCACTCCATTTTTCATACTTAAGTAATGTCTGCCGTCTGTGCCAAGACTAATGAGTACTACCAAATCAAAAGAACTGTGCAATTCACTTTGAAACTTTCCTTTGAGTGAGACACAAATGTAGAAATAAGCCCAGGGCGGTGGGGGGGGGAGAGATTTAGGAAAGCCCTTATGCCTTTAAAACATAGATTTCTGCTCTACTCTTCCTGATAGTGTAGGCCTGATCTTGACCACAGATGAGAGAAGTGCTTTTTTCGGGGGGGGGGGGCATACCCCTAAATCAGGCTTCCTCAACCTCGGCCCTCCAGATGTTTTGAGACAACAATTGCCATCATCCCTGACCACTGGTCCTGCAAGCTAGGGATCATGGAAGTTGTAGGCCAAAATCATCTGGAGGGCCAAGGTTGAGGAAGCCTGCCCCAAACATTTTGTGAATCTAAGTTTGGCCTCACTGAGGGGCAGTATTTACAGATGAGTATGAAAATGAGAGTACCCTTAAGCATTTTTAAAGAAAAAAAACACTGGATGAGAGTATGGTTCTTCGTCCTGAATAAGACTGACATGGGATGCCTCATGCTACCAAGTGAGCAATGCATGACTGGCATAAATATAAAACTGTCATAAAAGAGGGGCATGGATGTTTCAGGGGGTTTTTAATACTCTATCAGGTTGCTGTGAGAAGGGCAAGAGAGGCCCACACACCTGAGTTCTTTGGTAGATGGGCGGATTTAAACCGGCATGAATGTTCCAAATCACGTCATAGGATTTTTGCGTTGGTACACATTAGTAAGAATTCCAAACAAGTACTATATCTCCTGCCTTGACTATGCCAGAGCTTCTGAATTTATGTCAGCTCTGCAGCTTTCATGTGCAAAACCAGAGAAAGCCTCAAAAAACAAAGTGCACTCGACAGACACAGAGCAATTTCTGTTAGCATTCTCAGTCATTAAAGTTATACAGGTTAACTGCTCAAATAATCATGTCTCTGATGTTCTGAAGTAATTTCCACAGGTGGAATTTGAAATGGTGCATAAAATTAGCCCCTCCTGCCATTCTGTAAGCAGGTTTTTCCTCCGAGAGAAACAGTCCCGAGAAGAAACAACTCATGTTGCCCAATTAGGAGAAATAGGTAGATTGTTTATTAGAGCAAATGATTCACAACAACCTGGTTGGCAAATGTTTGAGCTATAAACCATTAAAAGCAAAGGTCCTTCCCCCCCCCCAAAAAAAAGCCTGAGGAAGTACCATCCACTTTGAGCCTGCCCATAAAAATCAAGCCTAGTGTGAGTGCTTTGTAATATGGTCTCTTAAAGGTAATCACCTGCAATAGGTGATTTCCACAGCAATGCCAATTCTACCCTGCTTTTTGGCAATCATAACTAGCAATAAATAGATATTTGGAGACAGAAGCAGGAGGCTCACATAATTATAATTCAATATAATTACTGATTTCAAACCAGTTGATATGCCTGCAGTGCTAATCTTTATAACCATGGCTTACAGTAATGAGACTTTTGGTATAAGGTTACAAACACTCACCCTGAAAAAGGTTCATATTCCTAGTCCAAATTTACTCCACGGTTGCTGCCAAATATCTCTAGGGAAGGGTCTGTAGCTCAGCGATACTGCTCATGTTTGACACACACAGGTCCAAGGTTCAGATCCTGGCATCTAACGATAGGGCTGGGGTAGCAGTGGACAACCACCACTGAGCCAGGGTAAAAGGTAAAAGTAAAGGTACCCCTGCCCGTACGGGCCAGTCTTGACAGACTCTGGGGTTGTGCGCCCATCTCACTTAAGAGGCCAGGGGCCAGCGCTGTCCGAAGACACTTCCGGGTCACGTGGCCAGCGTGACAAAGCTGCATCTGGCGAGCCAGAGCTGCACACGGAAACGCCGTTTACCTTCCCACTGGTAAGCGGTCCCTATTTATCTACTTGCACCCGGAGGTGCTTTCGAACTGCTAGGTTGGCAGGCGCTGGGACCGAGCAGCGGGAGCGCACCCCGCCGCAGGGATTCGAACCGCCGACCTTTCGATCAGCAAGTCCTAGGCGCTGAGGCTTTAACCCACAGCGCCACCTGTGTCCCTGTGTTCAATAATGGATTGAACATTATTAACATTAAAAAAAAACATCAAGACCAGTACAGGAAGAGAATTATGGAACTGTTCTGCCATGTTACACAACATAAAACAAGCACCAACAACCTGTAGCTTTTTAAAGAAAGAACTTGATGGAAAAATAATAAAGCCACCGTTCAGTTGAAATATCTTTTATGTCTTAGTTTTTTACTGCTAAGTGCTTATTATTCAGCTGCTGAGTTGTTAAAATGTCTTTATCAAAGGTTGAGTCTCTTATCTATTTTTCAAAACTGCCCCTAAGCCACATATTTTTTCCAAGAATCGTAAACCTAGCATTATTATTATTCTCAACTTCTGCAAAACCACTTTTGCTATGTCAGCCAAAATACTGTATCCTTGTTTTCCACGAGGCAGAACTTTCATATTGCTTATCTTTCAGAGCAGCCTATTAAATTCCACATGCTTTCAGAATTTTGCCAATTATCTTCTACAAACCGCATATTCAGTTCTGCATCTTTGGTACATGAACACATAACTAATGGTTATAACTTCATACTGGGCCCTGCCTGGTCTGTTCTTCCAGCCAGCAATTGTGTATGTGTTGTAAGCTTGTTTGAACTGTCTGATATCTGCCTGCGGATAAGAGTGTGTTTGTGTTGACTGTGATACTGCTGAGTGAATACAGGTTGTGTGTATGAGAAACACAAAAGCCAGAGTGTGTTGTATATGTGAGAGTTGGGCTAGAAGCAGGCTGCAGACAGAAGCCTGAGAGTGAGAGCCATGCTTGAAGGTCAGCAGTGTTGAAGCAATGATTCTTCAACATCAACTTCATTGGACTGGTCATGTTGTGCAGATGCCTGATGATCATCTTCCAAAGCAACTACTCTATTCCAAACTTAAAAATGGAAAGCGTAATGCTGGTGGTCAACAAAACAGGTTTAAAGACCGTCTCAAGACAAATTTTTAAAAAGGTAGTATAAACACTGACAAGTGGGAAACACTGGCCTCTGAACGCTCCTGTTGGAGAACAGCCTTTGCCAAAGGTGTCATGGGCTTTGAAGACACTCGAATTCAGGACGCAAGGGAGAAACGTGCTAGGAGGAAAGCACGCTTGGCAAATCCACACTGTGATCAGCTCCCACCCGGAAACCAATTTCCCCATTGTGGAAGGACATATGGAACCAGAATTGGCTTCCACAGTCACTTACGGACTCATTGTTAAAACTGTGTTTATGGAAGACAATCTTACTCTGCTACAAGTTATCGCCAAAGAAGAAGAACAGGAAGAAGAAGAAGAAAGATGTATAAATAAACCATATATCATATACCACTGTCTCCCTTGCCTCTCATTCCAAGATATGTGCCTGGAATTTTGCACTGTTCAGAGACCCGGGTTCCAACAATATATATGATCATGTCATGTTCCAGGAGAAATCTAGGCCTAAACAAGCATTACTGTGTAGGCATGTGCGTTTTAAGCAAGTTAACAAGAGAGGTGCAGTGTGCAGTGATATTTTCAACAAGGCATTTTTTCAGTGAAAGCTCACCCACTTTCCGCCAACACCAGTATGCAAATAAATTACGAAAAGCAGCCCTACTCAGCATTTCCTGATGCAAGGTCACAACATCTGGAGTCTACTTTTCATAGATAGCTAAACAGACAGAAGTGCCACATGTGTCTCCCATCTAGTTTGGCTGCAGTTTTGCTTTTACAGCTGTTTCCAACACGCCATAATGTAAATGTTAACCTCTTCCAATTCACAAAGATAATTCTTCATCTGCTTGCTCTCTGAACAGAAACGCCCCCCAAAACCCCCACTGCAAATAAAATAACTGAGAACGTGTTTTGATCATAAATCAGTAAGAAATATCCCACATAAATTACTATCCACAAATAAGAGTTATGCATTTCACTCAGAAAAACAACAGCATTTTTGTAAGAGCAAATCTCTACCACACTAGAGTAGACAGCAGAGTTATAACCCAACGATAACAATTAGTTTTGAGGATAATGAATGATTTTCTACAACCAAGTAAACAAAACCGAGGGGAAAGCCCTCATACTAAGTTACCTTGCTCCACTGATTTTTAGCAAATGATTAAAAATGGAAGCAGAGAGCTGCATTGCGCACTGTTCGACATTTCAAGAGGTTACCCAATGACTGTGCAGAGCTAACATCTGTAAGAAGCACCACAACATAAAGCAAATGTATATAATTATCAATCTTTTTCAGCATTACTCACCCCACTGGAGAGGAGCCAATTGCAAGTGCTCTAGGACCAGTTGATTGAGAACCCCTTCTATGCTTGCTTCTCCTTCACGCTTCAAAGAGGGGTAAATGATAGTTAAGGAGCACAGGAGACAGATGCAGCTCGTAAAAAGAAAACATACATGAATACAACATTTAAGGCTGCAATTTCTAGGAATAATTTTAGGTTGTTATTGGACAGAAAGAAGAGCAAAGAGAAATGTCAGTCCTGAACAGGACAGACAGGATCAATACTTGTTTTCTGAGTCAAGTGGCACAGATATCACAGGTATAGATGATATTGCTTCATAATACACAATAAGGCAAGTCACTGGCCTATCTAACCTTGCAAGCACTATGTATTCCAACAGGCAGCAACTGTCCAAGTGCTCAGGAGAGCACTATAGCAGCCTTGCTCCCCCAGGAGCAATCTATACCCCAACCTTCCTCCCAACAGAGTGGCAAACAACAATTGATAAAACAATAAAAGCATCTTTAAAATCCCCATACAGATGCAGACTAGGGAAGATCTCAAATTAAAAGCCTAGTTGAAAGAGGAAGGTCTGTGTTGTTGTTGTTTAGTCGTGTCCGACTCTTCGTGACCCCATGGACCAGAGCACGCCAGGCACTCCTGTCTTCCACTGCCTCCCGCAGTTTGGTCAAACTCATGTTTGTCGCTTCGAGAACACTGTCCAACCATCTCGTCCTCTGTCGTCCCCTTCTCTTTGTGCCCTCCATCTTTCCCAACATCAGGGTCTTTTCCAGGGAGTCTTCTCTTCTCATGAGGTGACCCAAGTCTCATCTTCAGGATCTGTCCTTCCAGGGAGCACTCAGGGCTGATTTCCTTCAGAATGGATAGGTTTGATCTTCTTGCAGTCCATGGGACTCTCAAGAGTCTCCTCCAGCACCAGAATTCAAAAGCATCCATTCTTTGGCGATCAGCCTTCTTTATGGTCCAGCTCTCACTTCCATACATCACTATTGGGAAAACCATAGCTTTTACTATACGGACCTTTGTTGGCAAGGTGATGTCTCCACTTTTTAAGATGGAAGGTCTATAGCAGGCAGCAAAAAGATGGCAGAGACAGCAAAAGCCACAACATCAAATATGCTTTTTAATGGGAGACGCCAAGGAATGAACCTGGGACCTTCGATACATGCTCTAGTTCTTCAACAAGTCCTCCTTCCCCCATGAAGGTTTCTGTTCTAGACAACCTATTTCCACTAAAATTATTTCTGCTTTTGCAGGTAACACCACTGTTACCACTAACTGTAAACCAAACAGCTTTATCTCCTGGTTATATGTAGAGCCTGAAGATCTGAAGGTCCATTCCCCACCCCATCCCCAATACATCCAGATGTACCCACAGGTAGATTCTATCTGTAATGAACACTGAGAAGTAAAATGTGCAAACTCTCAACTACATTTACTTAATGCTCACCTTTAAGGTCACTGAAAAAAAGTTGATAGCATATTTTTAGAATAAAGTTTGGATGCAAAGAGAAACAAACTTGTTTACTGTACCAACAAGACAACTTTTACTTTGAGATATTGCATGAATAAAATATCCTCCTGCTTAGACAGGTGGGTACAGATTCTTCCCACCACTGCCCCTGCACTGAGCCTTACAGCCCTTAATTGCTTTCACTCTGCAGTGCAGTTTGACCTCAGGCATTTTGCTATGAAGATGTTTCTTTCTGTCCCACTTGTCACTTCCTATGTGAAAAGGTACAAGTGAAGGAAGGCATCCCACTGCTACTTCAAGCATAAATGAATTAGCACATATTCATAAATAGAAATTATACTAATGGAAAACTGCTTAAAGTGATTAATGAATACATCTTACCATAAATATTTCCTCTCATTTGCATTCTGAACTTTCTGAATACTGATTATTATTGCATTTTTATCGTTTCAAACACATTTGTTGTGTGTTCCTCCACATTATTATTTTAATCAATCAATCAATTACATTTCTATACCACCCTTCATTTGTAGATCTCAGGATGGCTCACAGCATAGAAATACAAGATAAAAACACAAAATACATAATGCAAAAAGAACAAAAACAAACCAAGAAGCCTACCCACCGATGAAACATTTAAAAGTGCACCGGACGTCAATCAACCAAAGGCCTGTTTGAGGAGGAATGTTTTCGCCTGGTGCCTAAAGGTGTATAATGAAAGCACAAGGTGAACCCCACTAGGGAGAACATTCTCTCTCCGGTATTAACAAAATTTGCTTACGGAGATATCAGAAGAAAGCCCACTTAAAACTGTCTCATTCATCCAACTTGGCTCAAGGGCTTCTAGTATCGCCATATGAAGGTGTGTACATTTGTCCGTCTTGCCTTTGGCATTCATATTCTCTTTTAATAACTAAAACTACGGATGAAGAATCTTTTTCAGCCCAAGGCCAGCATTCCTTTGTGGCTAGCTTTCCAGTAGCCGCATGCAAGAGGTGGGAGCAAGGCCAGTGCAAAAAGTAGTGGCGCAGTCTCCATGCACATCCATTCTCATATATGGCAGAAACTCATTTATGCTCCACTACACATATTCATTCATTCATTCATACGTGCATTCATTCATTCTCTCTCTCTCTCTCTCTCTCTCTCTCTCTCTCTCTCTCTCTCTCTCTCTCCAACACACAAACATTTGTCACTCTCACTCCCCAGCAATTAGTTATGAGAAAAGCACTGGAGCTTCTTCCGCAAGCCCAATTGCTTGGGGAGAGATGAACCACTGCAGTAGCTGCCTTGTCAATACACTTGTCCAGCTCAGCGTTAATGGGAGAGACTGCTAATTATTTATGGAAGTGAGTCATGGGCGACTTACAACCGCCAGGAGTGACACCTCGATGCCTTCCACATGTGCTACATCAGGAGGATTTTGGGTATCACACAGTAGGGAAGAATTCCAATCAAAGAATTCCAGCATGCTTGCACTTGTGTCTCAGCGACATCTACATTGGCTTGGTCATGTCTACAAGAATGGAAGATGGCAGGATCCCCCAAGGACGTGCTCAAAACAGCTAGCAGTGCTGCTTCCCATTTCTAAGCACCTAGGAGCCAGCCGGCTTGCCAAAACTGCTCCTCAAATGCTGCCAAACGGCTCTCCAAAATAGAACTTCTTTTGAATAACCCACTAAATATTTAGAAAATATTAATAAAATGCACAGACTCACAAATATTAGCCAATCTCAAAATGGTATGCCATCTGTTCAAGTACTGAACAGCAACAACAAGATTCCGGTGTGCAGACAACAGCAGATGCTATTAGCACATGCTCATTAGGAAACAGGGGGTGGAGGCAAACCCCCGCATCCCAAGACTGGATCCGTAATCTAAACTATAAAAATCACTACAGTGGTACCTTGGTTTGCAAACAGTCTGGTTTGCATACGTTTTGGATTACAAACACATCCAACCCAGAAGTGCGTGTCTTGGTTTGTGAATTTTTTTTGGATTACAACCCATTTTTTGGAGGGGGGGACGAACAAATTTTTTTTGGAGGCCCCATTGGCGAAAGTGCGCCTTGGGTTACAGCTTGTTTTGCTTTACGAACGGACCTGCAGATCGGATTTTAGTTGTAAACCAAGGTACCACTGTATATGATGCTGTTTAATAAACAATATCTCAATCTGTATTTTAAATCCTAAGGACCTATTCCTACGCAGGAGGAGCACATATGCACCTTCACATTTACACCACTGCACAGCAACAAGCTGGGCAGATGCACGTGATAGGCAATAGGGGTGGGGAACCTTTTGCAGCCGGGGGTTCAATTCCCTTGTGACAAATGCTAATTTCATGTAATTTGTCCAGTGTGCTACATTCCAGCCACACATAGGTCAGAGGTTTCTATGCATGAATATGGGGTAACTGTGCCCCTGAAGGACCAGGTGCGCAGCCTGGGAGTCATTTTGGACTAACAGCTGTCTATGGAGGCGCAGGTTAATTCTGGGTCCAGGGCAGCTGTTTACCAGCTCCATCTGGTACGCAGGCTGAGATCCTGCCTGCCTGCAGACTATTTTGCTGGAGGGGGGCATGTTCTAGTTATCTCTCGCTTGGACTACTGCAATGCGCTCTACGTGGGGCTACCTTTGAAGGTGACTCGGAAACTGCAATTAATCCAGAATGCGGCAGATAGACTGGTGACTGGGAGTGGCTGCCGAGACCATATAACACCGGTCCTGAAAGATCTTCATTGGCTCTCAGTACGTTTCCGAGCACAATTCAAAGTGTTGGTGCTGACCCCAAACAGGGTTTAAAGTCCTAAACAGCCTCGGTCCGGTATACCTGAAGGAGCATCTCCACCCCCATCATTCTGCCCGGACACTGAGGTCCAGCACCGAGGGCCTTCTGGCAGTTTCCTCGCTGCAAGAAGCAAGGTTACAGGGAACCAGGCAGAGGGCCTTCTCAGTAGTGGCACCTGCCCTGTGGAATGCCCTCCCATCAGATCTCAAAGCAATAAACAACTATTTTACTTTTAAAAGACAACTGAAGGCGGCCCTGTTTAGGGAAGCTCTTGTCTGATGCTGTATTGTTTTGAATATTCGGTTGGAAGCTGCCCAGAGTGGCTGGGGAAACCCAGACAGATGGGCGGGGTATAAATAATAATAAAAGTAGTAGTAGTAGTAGTAGTAGTAGTAATAGTGTGCTTATTTATATCTATACACCCACAGAAGCAAGAGGCATTATTCAACAACACATTCCAGCAAGGCAAAATCATTCAAGCAGAGGGCATATCAGGCCAGTGAAGGGTGTATCCAGGGGAGAGTCCTGAAGGCTGCACAGAGGGGCCTGGACTTTTTGATTCTCCCCCCTAGAACTAAAGGCTTCCCTTTCTCATTGACAAGTACAGCCAGCATATTTGGAGTTGGGGTTTAAGTGAAGAAGCAATGTGCTCCATCTTTGGGCCTTGATACTAACTGTGTAAGCAGTTATTAGGAAACATAATGTGCTCCTTAAAAAAAAAATGTTTCAGGGAGATGCCTTCAATGGTACAAGCTGAAATTTAGGGAAGGCCACAGAAAATGGCTTATGTGGTGGAAATACAGAAAAGTGCTGCTTTAAATCAACGGGCCCCCGTGGTCCTGTTCAAAGTTGCTCTGACTGACAGCTGCCTCCAGCACTTTTGGAGAAGGGCTCCTACAGGAATCAATTAAAATGTTGAAAGCTATTGCTAGCAGCATCCTCTCTTTATACCTTCCAGCTGAATTGTGGTCAGGAGTTGGTTTAATCTGCCCTGTTCTGGTCCTGCAGAGAAGCCCACAGGGCAGGCCAACAAGGTGGCACCACAGACGGCTCTGAGTCCACAAATTGCTCCAACGAAGGCCCAACTGACTCCTTTAAAGTCTCTAGGTCGCCTTTCCCAGGCCCCACCCCTAATGGAGAACTTTCTGGCCTGAAGACAGTCTCTCCTCCTTTACTACTGGACCAATGAGTTATTGCGGGAGGAATTTAGATCCTCAGGCTCACGGGAAGATCCCAACTCTTGCCATAAAGGCCCTGCTGCCGTGAGAGGTTGTTCCAAGGAATCCCGTCTGCCAGGCTGGGAGTCCTGAACCTTGACTGGTCTCTCGGCAGGTAGCATTGCTGCCTTGGACTCTGTGTTTCAGTTACTGCTGGGCTCCAGTGTGGTGCCATAATTCATCTCCCGAGTGGCCTTCTCAAGCCCTGCGCCATCTCAGAGGCAATTCCACAAAACACAGTGCAGTTCTTTATCTTGCATTATTCAAGAAAACAGATGAACCCTGGAGTGTGCCCACTTGAATCAAAGGATTGCAAGGCATCATACTGAACATACTGGAAAAATCTAAACCAGTTAAGAGTTAAAATTAAGTTTAAGAACTCTATAATTATGTTAAATGATCAATTTTAAACCATGTTCTCTTTCAAACTTCTTTACAAAAATCATTTGAATTAAAGGTCACAGGCTTCCTACAAGAGTATCTTAAGGAGGGAAAAAATAGTATTTCTGAAAGGATATGATTTTCCAAAGAATGTCTAACTTGCTGTTGATCTCCAGACCTTTTGCTTGCTGTCTCTCTTCTTCCAGCTGCTTTGGGTTTGTAAATTGTGCTCTTTCACCAGGGGAGTCCGGGTAGCTCTCAAAGTTGAACTTGTCAACTTGGATAGCCATACTGCAGTAAAAAACAACAATTATTATTGGAGAAGTTTTATGGAACAATGTCTTGCAGGTCGCACGACAATTTTCATCACATCAGAAAAGCATCAGTAAGCAGTAGTGGTGCAAAGCGCAAACAGAACTGAAACAAGCCCAAAATGATGTCGCCGCCTTGTAAATATAGTTTTTAAAGGTGATATTTAGCTTTCTTGTAAATAAAATTATTCCTAAACAAATTTGGAAGGACCATTGGTCCTATTTAACGTTCACACACTTCTAGAACGGCATATGAACAGATCATAATTAATAACCATACAGAAATACATACAAACTCAATTGCAGTTGGCTACTAAACCAGGGTGCCATTATTTTTCTGTGCATACATGTTCACACAAACAAACCCATCTAGCCTTCTACTCCCGCTCAGTCAAGTTATTTACCAGCTTGAATAGCTTGACTAAGCAAAGAACCAGGCAATTTAAAAATGTAGAGCTTTAAAACACACAATTGTAAAATGCATACCCACAAACATATACAATTTAGAACACGGCAGCCATGCGCTTTAGAAGTACCATATTTTTTGCTCTATAAGACTCACTTTTTCCCTCCTAAAAAGTAAGGGGAAATGTGTGCGCGTCTTATGGAGTGAATGCAGGCTGCACAGCTATCACAGAAGCCAGAACAGCAAGAGGGATTGCTGATTTCACTGCGCAGCGATCTCTCTTGCTGTTCTGGCTTCCTAGATTCAGAACATTTTTTTTCTTGTTTTCCTCCTCCAAAAATTAGGTGCGTCTTGTGGTCTGGTGCGTCTTATAGAGCGAAAAATACGGTAGATATTAGATTTGATTAAAATGCATGTATTATGGCTATGATCTCCACTGAAATCCAGCATGGAACACTGTGCAGAGCCCATAGGAAAGGAATAAATTAGGCAGAGATGTTGAAACTCTTGGTTTTAAGTTTCTTGCCTCTTCTAGGTACTCATGTGGTCTTGTTCAAGTCATATTTTGCTATACAACTGTTGTAATTAATGTATCATGGAAATTTGACTGGCAGATATCAAAACATCATATTTTCAGGTTCTTCTAGCAATCACATCAAACACTAGACTGTAGTACCTATTCATATAGCAATTTGTTTTGAAGTTTCCACAGTAATCTTTCTCCGCTTTGCTAAGGAAGTATTGTGTTTTTGCAAAAAGTCTCCCACAAGTTAGCTACTTGAAAAACTGAACACAGTCACTCTCTAATGCACACTCAGAAGTAGATCGGCTTAAACGTCATCACAATATTCAATTAGAAATGGAGATGTTATACTATTAATTTAATTTAATCTAATCTAATTTAATTATTATCTATTGCTATTTGATTGTAATGCAGCTCCTTTATTAAAATTAGTGTGGACCTCTCATTCTTTCATTGCTTAGAAACCATATTATGAAATGTGATTTTAGAATAAAATGACTCATACAGCCCACAGGAACCACCTTTACTCATAATCGAAAACTGGTTTTATAAAAGTTTGGCATTTAACATTTATATCAGGATTTCTGTGCTACCTTTTGGCCCAAACCACCTTAAGCAGCTTCCAAGCAATTAAAAACCATATGTGCTACAAGTATACACACATTATATTTCAACTAGTATATGTTAAAGTATGTAGCCCTCTAGAAAAAGAATTTAACAAAATCTTAAGTTTCTAAAACAAAGTAAAAATCCAATAAAATAACCTGTGGGAGGGGGGGTGAGATTACTCAGGAATTTTACCAGAATAAAAGATGTAAATATCCAATCATAAAGGGAACTCTATTTCAATGTTCACAAAAACCAGTCTATTTTGGCAAAACCGAGGATGGCAGTGGACAACTTACGAACAGATATACGAGAAATTACGTACCTCACATGTAAACAGAGTTAACACACGCAATTACCATGCCCTGAAAACCAGACACTTTGTCAATGCCTACCCCCCGTAGTTACCCCACTCACTTCAAATAATAGCAATATATACTTGAAGGTAGCACTATTTTTCTAAAATAATAGGTACCAGAATTCAATATGTTCTCTTAGAATGGCAATGGTGCCCACCAGAGTTCCAGTGAGTTCTGGCTGAAAAAAATGGTTTTCCTCTGCAACCAAAGGGGTATGTGTATGTTTTCCCTTCTAAACGTATTGTTTTCAGAAAGTTGCAGTTATCATTAAGGCTAGATTGTGTCGTCTGCTGCAGACTCCACCCAGGCATTGACCAACTGTGTCACCTAATCATTTCAACAGAGACTTTTAGGTGAAGAGTGAAATCTTTCCAGATGGAAGGACACTGCAAAATGGTTTAAAAGAAATCACAAAACGAGTGTGCTTTTCATGATCCCTCACAACTGCTTCACTTATAACAACCAGAAGTCCACCTGAAAAGTTGGTGGCCAAATACAAAGTCTTATTAAGTAAGTGCCACTTATTAAATCTGACTCATAGATGTTGTTTTTCTAAAAATTGTGTTTTGGCTGATAGAAATACAGGTACAGTGAGGGGGGGGGGAGTATTTGATCCCCTGGTAAATTTGCCCGTTTGCCCTCTGACAAAGAAATGACCAGTCCATAATTTTAATGGTAGGTTTATTGCAGCTGTGAGAGACAGAATAACAACAGGAAAAAACCCAGAAACCCAGAAGACAAAAGTCAGAGATTGATGTGCATTATAATGAGTGAAATAAGTATTTGATCCCCTATCATCCAGCCAGATGTCAGGCTACCTGGTATCTTCACTGTATGTAAGGAGCTGAGATTAGAAGCACCTGCTGTAAGGGAGAGGTCTTACCTGTAATCCCAGCTCATTACAGTACCTGTACAAAAGACACCTGTCGACAGAAGCAATCAATCCAGCAGATTCTAATGTAGCCACCATGACCAAGACCAAAGAGCTGTCCAAGGATGTCAGGGACAAGACTGTAGACCTGCACAAGGCTGGACTAGGCTACAAGACTATTGCCAAGCAGCTTGGTGAGAAGGTGACAACAGTAGGTGCGATAATTCGCAAATGGAAGAAAAACAAAATAGCTGTCGACCTCCCTCGGTCTGGGGCTCCATGCAAGATCTCATCTTGTGGAGTTGCAATGATCAGGAGAACGGTGATGAAGCAGCCCAGAACTCCACGGGGGGAACTTGTCAATGATCTCAGGGCAGCCGGGACCATAGTCACCATGAAAACAGTTGGTAAGACACTACACCGTGAAGGACTGAGATCCTGCAGAGCCCGCAAAGTCCCCTTGCTCTAGACAGCACATGTACAGGCCAGTCTGCAGTTTGCCAATGCACATCTGCAATGACCCAGAGGAGAACTGGGTGAAAGTTTTGTGGTCAGATGAGACCAAAATCGAGCTCTTTGGCATCAACTCAACTCGTCATGTTTGGGGGAGGAAGGAATGTTGTCTATGACCCCAAGAACACCACCCCCACAGTCAAACATGGAGGGGAACATATTATGTTTTGGGGGTGTTTTTCTGCTAAGGGGACAGGACACCTTCACCGTATCAAAGGGACAATGGACGGGACCATGTATCGTCAAACCTTGGGTGAGCACCTCCTTCCCTCAGTCAGGGCATTGGAAATGGGTCAAGGATGGGTATTCCAGCATGACAATGACCCAAAACACACGGCCAAGGAGTGGCTCAAGAAGAAGCACATTAAGGTCCTGGAGTGGCCTAGCCAGTCTCCAGACCTCAATCCCATCGAAAATCTGTGGAGGGAGCTATAGGTTCGAGTAGCTACACATCAGCCTCAAAATCTTACCTACTTGAAGAGGATCTGCAAAGAGGAGTGGGGCAAAATACCTCCTGAGATGTGTGCAAACCTGGTGGCCACCTACAAGAAACGTCTGACCCCTGTAATTGCCAACAAGGGTTTTGCCACCAAGTACTAAGTCATCTTTTGCAAAGGGATAAAACAGGCAAATTTAGCAGGGGATCAAATACTTTCCCTCCTCACTGTACTACTGTATATATATTATACCCTCTAGTTACCTTCCATCCAAGGAGGTTTAATAAGATAATATGCTGTTTTATTTTCCCAATAATTCAGCCTTAAAGCAGGCATTGCTCCTGATCTGGCAGCATGCAAAGGAAAGGCTGTGTCTACTTTGCCTCTGATTCATTTTGTATTGATTTGTCTTTGAATGTTATTGCCAGTGCTCCAGCCCTTCACTTACTTCTATTAGTGAATAGCGACTGCTGCACATGACACCTATGTTGTGCCAGTTGAACTGGCTGCCAGTGTGAACTGGCTGCACACTTCAAAGGGCTTTTAAATGCATTCACAACCCTGAGCAGTTTAGATTCAGGCTAGTTTAAGGATCACTTCCACCTGTATCAACCTGCCTGCATCTTAAGATCATCCTTAAGATACACTGCTCAGACGACTCGAGACTAAATTAGAAGATTGGCAAGAATGCAGAACAACGTCTTATCAGTGAAGGTCTCACAACTGTGAAATCAGACCTCATATGGACTTACACTCACTCTCATATTTTTATTCAAGCTTTTAAAGACTTGCCTTTTTACTCTGGTTTCGGTGCGACTATGTTATATTGGGGATTTTTTAAAAATCTAGGATTAGCTTTAAGAACTAGTGCTATATAAACAAAATTTATACGGTTTTATTGAGTTTTAAAACTGTATTGATTTACTCCATGTGATAAATTAATTGTAAGCTGTTGTGTGAAACTTGTGCTTAAAAGCAAACTAAAAATATATCTGTGAAAATTAATATTGTGATATTTCAGTGATCTGCACAAATATAGAACCTATTCAGTATAAGTGATAAATCACCAATTAACCTGTTCCAACCTTCTACTGAAAACTGAACGTATGTACAGAGCAGCTATTCTCCCAGTTGCTGGTTTTCCAAGCACCTGGCAGAAATTCTATCTCTATGAGAGATTTCTTTCCATACTGCAGATTTCAAACTCTGTCCTCTTGTACTCTGGAAAACATCATGCACTCTGATGATGTAATATAACAACGTTAATAGGCAACAGCATGAATCAAGCCATCTTGATTTCTAATTTTTTTATATATCCAAAATTGTTTTCAATTCCTTTGTTTATGTTTGTAACTGTTTTTATTTTATAATTGTATATTTTGCTGTTGTGAAGTGTGAGCTAAAAATCCATATTGAATTCCTAAATCTATTGTGAGTAAATAAAACCAAAATTAATAAAAACATGGAAGACTGGAACAAGGCCATCAAACCACATGCATTATTTACCCAATGACATCTGAAGGCCGGCAACCAATATGCCAGGCAAATTTCAGGGGGAATGTGTTCAACCATTACGGTGCAACCATAGAAAAGCCTCACAAACCAATGATAAACCATGGCTTTACATCAACCCAAATAACTTTGTTTAGTTAGCTGGGACAGGTTCAGACATTAAGACAAGCCAAGGTTTAGTGTTACATGTCAATATGGCTACTATATCTGCTATGGAAGTTACATTACAGCAGCCTCCGCAGAAATTTCTTTGAAGCTTTTAAAAATACTGAGTCACATCATACCATTTTAAAACTTAATTCCATATTGCTCGTGTTAGGAAATATGAGGAGAAAAAGCATAGTAATGAAGGTCACAGCGCGGTCTGTAGAAAGAGACGGTCAAAGACAACTAAGGTTTCTTCTATGGAAGAGTATATATTCTGAAGCTTCAAATCACACCATAGGTATAGATGTAATGAAACAAACTGACAAGTTATTTCCATAACCAGGCATATTTCTATCTGCAATCATGACCTAAAAATAAGTTTCTTAACAGGTGTTTGTCTTATTTTGACTGCTTGGTAAAAAATAAGAAGCATGGAGTTCAGCCAGATGCAATTGAAGCATTTTATATGCTGCATATAATCATTTATTTTATCTGATAGGTGAGGTCTTCAGTGTTGGATGTGGAGCGTGTAATTAGAACAGTGTTCTGAACATACTTGCTATGAGATACCTGAAGTGCCTTATATTCATGTTAATCTAGCATCTATAGTCCAAATGAAAGGAGTCAAGTTGGTCTTGAACCTATTTCAAGATGGAGTATTATAGCCTGTCTAGCAGGCAACCAAATCAGGTAGTAGGAATCAAAATTTTAAGAGCCTTTAGTCCGTTGGGTAATTTACATGTAAAGGTTATTTTTATCTGTCATCTGTAACACTGCCCTGAAAGCCTGAAATAATTAAATAAAATAATATAACCAGTATTTTTGCTTCAGCAGAAATGAAAGATGAAATAAATAATACCCTGGCTAAAAAAGGGAAATGTTTCTGTGGATAGTGGGTGTAAATTTTGCACCTTCATAGCTCTATTTAAAGCACATAAACACAGACATGACCAATTATAAGGGGAATGCTCACAGTGTAACTGTTTGTTGGAGATAAAATTTTATGAACAACTAGCCAAAAGGAAAAGGAAAAAGAATATTAGGAAATTGTTTCCTAATTGTATGATGATTTTATATAAATACGTTTGTGTGTTAAATGCTTCCCCACACCAACATTTTGTTCCACATTTGAGATCCATATAAATGACTTTAGGGATGTCTGTTGAGTCATTTTACTGTTCTGTTCACTGGTTAAGATATAATAACAATAATAATATTTTGGATAGGCATGTTTCTTTATAGTGTTAATACCAGATATTTTCACAATGAGCACTGCAGAAAAAGCCTTGAAGAAAGCTAGCTGACATCCACAAGCTAGAAAAGCACGGAATACCTAGTGCACAAATGGAATTCTCGCACTGATTATACTGTTTCTGTATCAAAATCAGAAATAGACACAGCTTCATTCTCATTCTGATTCACAGTTTCTCGGGCAAAAAGGAGAGTTCGCTCACACTGTAAAACTGAAGAGCAAGGGTGTGTAGGGGGAGAATACGATGACCTCTACAATATTCTCCACAGATCTGTGCATTAGTCATCAGAGTTAAAGCTTTGCCTCTGGAGACCTGAAATCAGCTTCACGTTGCTTGAAGGGGATTAAAAGAATGAATCGCCAAGGAATTCAATAGTGATGACTCAGAACACATATTTTCATTATGGAAATTTCAGTTACAGGTCACTCTATCTTTCCATGCAGCCAAAGTGAGCTGGAAAGAAAAGAAAATGTGAATACAGAGACATAGTCGGATCAAGTAAACTATTGCTGTGTATTATGCTTCTTGGAAGGGTCTATTGCTTTATTCTGTTCATGTGCCTGAATTGATTCCTAAGGATAAAAACTGGATAAAGTGAGCTTTTCAAAATGTGGATATGACCTCCCCCAAGGTGATAAGAGTGTTTTTTATAGCTATTATGCTGCTAATTTATTTTTTTCCTCCTCTCAGTTGCCTGCTCCATACAGAAACACACCAACAATAGGACAAGTCTTTTCTTTGTCTATTATGATATAGACAGCATGTCAGGGAGATGGGCTGTAGATTAGCCCTCTCTACTTAGGTTACCTCTCTGCATTTAGGAAGAAATCAGAACCCAGTCAAAATTCAATGTAGTTTGCAAGATTCTGGAACTCCATGCTGGAGGAGACCAGGTGAAGCCCTAGTGTGCATGCAAATATCTAAATGTGCAGCTGAGGGCATTCGGGAAATATCCCCTAGGAATGCTAAGAAACGATCAGGCAGTGTTTTGGTTAGTAAAAATGCATCAGCAGAAAAAGCTGCTCAACTTTTCCACTAAAGATAGCCTTTCAAGAACTGAACTTTTATTTCAGGAAAAAAGCACTTGTCTGGTATCAAAATGTCTAAACTGATGCAAGACCGAAAAGAGAGGAATCCTATGGCAAAGATCTCCCAGGGTTAAGAACGAAGGATGCAGCTGATCTCTGGCTGAGCCAGAAAGTCCCCACCCCTGGCTCAGTCAAAGATATGGTGGCGTAACTTGCTCATCCTGGCTCAGCTGAAACTGGTTGAACTTACGCCAGCTTTTGGTGTATAGCATTGCTCCCTACATTGGCTAAGCTCAGAACATACATATCTAAACAATTAAACTCCCAAGAGGTGGTCATATAATTTAAAGTGCTTGAAAACCTGTGCATCCAGCCAATGTCCAGAACCAAATCCTATGCACAAGAAGTTGCCATAAAGAAAGTGGGTGTAAATTAAGCCAGCGGATGCTGCTGTTCTGGCCGACAGAAAACAACCCCTTAAAATAGTGTTCTATGCCAGGTTGCTGGGAACCAAACTGAATGGGCTTAGGATCCAGCCTAACTCCTCCCTCTCTGGTTCTGCCCCCATCATGCTCCTGAAATGCCCCTTTTGCAGGGAGGGGGGCACTTACACTGGCCTTGGATCAAGTTACACAGCATATCTTTGGATGAGCAGGCTTGGGGACTTAACACTGGCTGAGAGTAGCTGAGCCAGAAATCAGCTGGCTGAATCAGAGATCCACTGCACTCTAAGCTGCTCATCCTATGGTTCTTCTTGCCATAGGTGTGCCTCCTTTTTCTCTCTCATCTCTAATTTATTGACACTGGAAACCTGTAGGAGTGGGGAAAGGCTGAAAACGGCATGGGAGATAAACAGAACAAGTAACGTATCTGCCTTGCTGTCTTGGTGGAAATTAATAGAGATGATGTAACCTCCGAAGGGGACGTGGGTGGCGCTGTGGGTTAAACCACAGAACATAGGACTTGCTGATCAGAAGGTCGGCGGTTCAAATCCCTGTGACGGGGTGAGCTCCCGTTGCTCTGTCCCTGCTCCTGTCCACCTAGCAGTTCAAAAGCACATCAAAGTGCAAGTAGATAAATAGGTACCGCTCCAGCGGGAAGGTAAACAGTGTTTCCATGCGCTGCTCTGGTTTGCTAGAAGCGGCTTAGTCATGCTGGCCACATGACCTGGAAGCTGTATGCCAGCTCCCTCGGGCAATAAAGCGAGATGAGCGCCGCAACCCCAGAGTCGGCCACGACTGGACCTAATGGTCAGGGGTCCCTTTACCTTTTAACCTCCGAAGACCATCAGAGATACTTAAATAAATAGACAGGAATTTTACAGGAGTGAATGCTATGTTCAAAGGGCTCTTCCACATGTGGTGGACTTCTCTGGCTGTTAAAATATTCCGGGTACGGGAATTTGGCAATGTTGGTGATAAAGTGCAACCACTGATGGAGCCTACCAATCTATTATTAGCCAGGCTATGAAATTTCAAAGCTCCTAAGAGAGCCAGTGTGGTATAGTGGTTAAGAGCAGTGGACTTGTAATCTGGTGAACCGGGTTCGTGTCCCCGCTCCTCCACATGCTGCTGCTGGGTGACCTTGGGCCAGTCACACTTCTCTGAAGTCTCCCAGCCCCACTCACCTCACAGAGTGTTTGTTGTGGGGGAGGAAGGGAAAAGGAGAATGTTAGCCGCTTTGAGACACCTTAAGGGGAGTGAAAGGCGGGATAGCAAATCCAAACTCTTCTTCTAATCAGGATTATCCCCAAAATTTATCCCCAAAATTACCATATTGTTTTTACTACCAGCAACTTGGATTGGAAGAGTCAGATATTGTAAACCCCCTTCAGTTTTCTAGGATTTGGCAAACGGCAGAAAAGTACAGCATACAGTGGTACCCCGCAAGACGAACGCCTCGCGAGACGAAAAACTCGCAAAACGAAAGGTTTTTTCGTTTTCGAGTTGCCTCGCAAGACGAATTTCCCTATGGGCTTGCTTCGCAAAACGAAGCTTGCCCAGGGGACAGCGGGTCTTCTCTTTTGAAGCAAGGGGCGGCGGGGAGAAGCGATCTTCTCCCCGCAGCCCCAGGTCCGGGGACAGCGGGAAGCGCTTCGCGCTGCCCCCGGACCTCTTTTGAAGCAAGGGTTTGCGGGGAAAAGCGATCTCCCCGCAGCCCCTTGCTTCAAAAGAGGTCCGGGGGCAGCGGGAAGCGCAGCGCTTCTTCCCCGCTGCCCCCGGACCTCTTTTGAAGCAAGGGGCTGCGGGGAGATCGCTTCTCCCCACCGCCCCTTGCTTCAAAAGAGGTCCGGGGACAGCGGGAAGCGCTTCGCGCTGCCCCGACCTCTTTTGAAGCAAGGGTTTGCGGGGAAAAGCGATCTCCCCGCAGCCCCTTGCTTCAAAAGAGGTCCGGGGGCAGCGGGAAGCGCAGCGCTTCTTCCCCGCTGCCCCCGGACCTCTTTTGAAGCAAGGGGCTGCGGGGAGATCGCTTCTCCCGGTGCTCCGAAGCCGGGCGGGGGGGAGGGAACACCTGCCCCCACCGCCCGGCTTCGGAACGCTGCTCCGAAGCGGGGCGGGGGGGGGGAACACCTGCCCCAGCCGCCCCGCTTCGGAACGCTGCTCCGAAGCGGGGCGGGGGGGCGGGAACACCTGCCCCCACCGCCCGGCTTCGGAACGCTGCTCCGAAGCGGGGCGGGGGGGGGTGGGAACACCTGCCCCCACCGCCCGGCTTCGGAACGCTGCTCCGAAGCGGGCCGGGGGGGCGGGAACACCTACCCCAGCCGCCCCGCTTCGGAATGCTGCTCCGAAGCGGGGCGGGGGGGCGGGAACACCTACCCCAGCCGCCCCGCTTCGGAACGCTGCTCCGAAGCGGGGCGGGGGGGTGGGAACACCTACCCCAGCCGCCCCGCTTCGGAACGCTGCTCCGAAGCGGGGCGGGGGGGGCGGGAACCTCTCACCCCGCCGCCGGGCATCGGAACGAGGTCCTGGACCTCTTCTGAAGGCAGGCGGGGGCAAAAGTCTTTGCTCCCCCCGCCTGCCTTCCCGGGACAGCGGAGACTTCTCCGCTGCCCCGGGCGATCTTAAAATGCTGGCGGACGGGAGCGAAGCGTTCGCTGCCGACCCCCAGCATTTTAAAATCTCCTCGGGGCAGCGGAGACTTCGCTCCCGCCCGCCAGCATTTTAAAATCGCCCCGGGACAGCAGGGGCTTTTAAAATGCTGGCGGTCGGCAGCAAAGCCCTCCTGTCCCCGGAGCTTGCGGGGCGGGAGGTGGGAAGAAGGGCTTTTCTTCCCACCGCCAGCCTTCAGAACAGCCTTCTGAAGGCTGGCAGTGGGAAGAAAAGCCCTTGTCCCCCCCCCCCAGCCTTCAGAAGAGGTCGGGGGACAGACTGTCCCCGGACCTGGTCTGAAGGCGGTTTCCCTAGGAACGCATTAATTGATTTTCAATGCATTCCTATGGGAAACCGTGCATCGCAAGACGAAAAAACCGCAAGACGAAGAGACTTGCGGAACGAATTAATTTCGTCTTGCGAGGCACCACTGTACTTATGTAGGAATGTTAAGGATAGCAGGAAAGGATATACTGAATACGTATTATCCTCCCTTCACTCATGCTAATGAGTGATGTAGCAGAGCAAATTTCCCTCAATGGAAGCTAGTATGCAGATTCATTTGAATCGCTTAGTTAAGATTATTTCCTTGTGTCCCCTTTTGATCCCTCTTAAAAGAATAAAGACAAAAGAGTCTTTCTGAGTAAAGTTTACTCGCATTTCAGTTCACAATTTGATCCCTGAAAGGCAGGCTTTACTTGGTAGTTACATAAAGAAACTGTGAGTTTGTCTCATATGGAGATTGAACTCATGTGCTGCTGGCTGAGAACCAGCAGACAGAAAAATTAATTAACAAAATGGCTGCAGGAGAGCAGCATAGCAGCAAGAGATAGAACAACAGTAGTATCAAGACAGCAAGAATCAAGATGAGCTGAGAAAATGGCTGCATGACCTGGCTCTTTTATGGAGTCAGCCAGAGCCACGCCCATCTCCCAGATCACATGCAGGGGGAGGAGCTCCAGAATAGTGGAACAGGAAGTTACACTGACTGGATGTCCCCCTGCCTGTGCCCACTCTAGGGAAATAAGGAATGTTGCATTTGACTGCACCAATGGATTACATCCCACAAGTTATTCAGGTATTGTAGCCGTGTTGGTCTGTCATAATAAATAACAATGATGAAAGATTTTTTTAAAAAAATATTGAAAGATGTTCTAGTAGCATCTTAAACCCCAACTAAGTATAAGCTTTCTAGGTATGAGCTTTCGTGTGTATACTTAGTTGGTCTTTAAGATGCTACTGAAACATCTTTCAATATTCTTTTTTTAATCTTTCATCATTTTATCTTTCATCGTTGTTATTTATCCCACAACTTAGACATTCTGAAATGACAGCAGTTGAATGGACAGGCAGGTTTTTATGGCAGCAATAATACTGTGGTGATCTCCTATTACCATGCGGCTGCTTATTATTTTCACTGTTTATTACTCCTTAAATTTCTTCTTTTAGGGAAAAATTACCCCAAGACAGTGGACAAAATTTTGTATAAAACAGTCCTCAAACAGGTGTTTTTACCATCTTTATTGTTGGCTCAGAGGATTATTATTATTATTATTACTACTACTACTACTACTACTATTATTGTTAATTCATAAAATTTCTATATTGCCCATCATCCGAAGATCACAGGGTGGTTTAAATATAAAAACCCAAAATACATACCATAACAACAACAAAAATAATACCCCCAACTATTATTATTTCAAACCCACTGGCCCAAGAACCATAAATGTTCTATATCTAGTAAAACACAGTGGGGTCAGCTAGTACTAAATCAACTAAAAATCTAATGATAGCAACAAAACATTTTTATTTGCAATTAAATCTGCCATTCTGCTATTAATATGCAGAACTTTTGTTAGGGTTTTTAAATAGTAACATTGGGGGGGGGGTTAATCCCAATTAGCAGCATTTCCCGCAATAACCTTTCTCAGAATAAATCTTGTGTGTAAGGCTGAGATAGTTACTATAGCAACTGAAGGCAATTTCAAGCCACCGTTAATGAGAAATGCAGTATCTGTTACAGAAGATGCTGCTGGTAGCCTGACACAATGTAAAGAATTAGTTACTGGCCCCTTCTACTCCAAAAGCAGCATAAAACTGCCGTACAAAAATGTTTAACATCTTCATTGTTGTTTCACACTCTGCCTAACGCCAAGCGATCCTGGATCACTGCACAAAGTGCCATGTTAAATCTTTAAGGTATGGATGGATGGTAGGCAATATTTTTCAGAACTCAACCATACTTTACATCATATAATTAACATATAGGTCATAAAGAACTTGGGCAAAACGCAACACGTTTAAAGCGAGGGGCGATTATGAGGCACTCACAAAGGCCCCCATTGTTGGCCCCAAACAGATTTAATTTTTCTAAAAATAAATCTCTAGAAAGGTATGAAGTGTAAGCAGTTTCTATGAAATGGTTGCTTCTATCTTTCAGCATCTTAAAAAGCAGAGACATCACCTTGCCAACAAAGGTCCGTTTAGTTAAAGCTATGGTTTTCCCAGTAGTGACGTATGGAAGTGAGAGCTGGACCATAAAGAAGGCTGATCACCAAAGAATTGATGCTTTTGAATTATGGTGCTGGAGGAGACTCTTGAGAGTCCCATGGACTGCAAGAAGATCAAACCTATCCATTCTGAAGGAAATCAGCCCTGAGTGCTCACTGGAAGGACAGATCCTGAAGATGAGACTTGGGTCACCTCATGAGAAGAGAAGACTCCCTGGAAAAGACCCTGATGTTGGGAAAGATGGAGGGCACAAGGAGAAGGGGACGACAGAGGATGAGATGGCTGGACATGTTGTCGAAGCTACAAACATGAGTTTGACCAAACTGCGGGAGGCAGTGGAAGACAGAAGTGCCTGGCGTGCTCTGGTCCATGGGGTCACGAAGAGTCGGACACGACTAAACGACTAAACAACAACATCTTTCAATGTTTTTAGCCAATGAGTGAGTCAGAGCTATGATTGACAAGTCAGCTATTTCCCCCTTGCCTCTAGTGAATTCTGCCTTATTTTCTAGTTGAAATGCATCCTACTCAAAATCGATATCATTTAGCTTAGGGGAGATAATTATTTTATGGGAAATAGTAAACCCTGAAAGGTGCACAAATCAGACACGATTTTCCATAATTCGATCATCCCTCTGCCTCAACATCAACTAATACCTTTGATGAGCTGCCTAGGCATACTGGTGCTATATATAGAAAAGTTGAGCCTACTGTTGCAAATGATAAATTAATATAGTACTGCCATTCACACTGCTGGCTGACATATATTTCAGTCTGCAGATAAATGAGAAAGAAAAATTATAGTTATGCAGAAGGAGAACAAGTCATTCAGTAAGAATACAGATGACCTCGCAAGCTGTGCCCACTGTAGTGCAGAATTATAGGTATTTCTCAAGGAAACAAGCCAGTACCATATTCTTACACTCTCTGATGATGTTCAGTGATAGATTCTACAAATCCTCCTAGATTTCCAAAAGCCAACACAATCTTAAATTGCCAAAGAAAAGAGCATTTTCAAAGCCATTTAAAGACTACAAACAAAACAGAGCAGCAAGGTACAGCTAATGGTAGGTTTTGCTAACTATCCAAACATTATTTTTATTGTGATAAACGATACAGGCAAGTCAGACAGTCTGCCACGAATAGTTGCTTCAGTTTCATAAATCTTTAACTGTCTCATTTGGATGGGAAAGCAAGAGCATTGCTTGATTTTTAAAAGCAAATAAATGTTATCTTATACCAGGGGCTGGAATTTTGTGGCCCTCCATATCAACACCTACCATTTTTGACCATTGAGCATAATGTCTGGGGCAGATGGGAGTTGGAGTTCAAGAACATTTGGAGGGGTCACATGAAAACCCATTCCTGTACCAAACAGTTGGTTCATTAAAAAGTTATCCAATGTTCCTGCACAATCCCATTTATTTATTTATTCATTTCTTTTCTGAATCATCCTTCTTCCCAAAGAAGCCCAGTGTGATGTAAAACAAAGAACAGAACAATTAAGTACATCCCATAAATAAAACATGAGATAACGAAAACAGCAATAAAATATCAAAGCGAAAGCACAAAAACTACCTGCAGCTGTTAAGTTTTAGAACAAGTATTATAACAAATTAATTTATAAAAACCTGGCCAAAGAAAAATATATTCTGCTGAAATCTACATGTAAAAAAAACCCTTGGTGTCCCTTCCAACTCTACATTTCTATGATTCCATGATTCTATGAATCATGTTTCAAAGAGAAGGACATTCTGGATTCAGGGTGTCACCACAAAGAAGGCCCTTTTGCAAGTTCTTATACAATGAATTATCATGGGGACTACTAGGAGAGTCCCTATTCTGCTAATATTAAGACTTCCTCCCTTTCTTTTCAATAGCCAAGGCAAATTCCAGAAAACGTCTTTGTTGTCATTAATGAGACACATTTGCAAATACCTAGAAATGGTAAGTCTGTGGTATGTGCACACACATATATAATATCCCACCACCAGACTGGCAGTTTCCCACATGGTCAGCATGTCTTAGAAAAGATACAAAACTTACACACCTGTAACACAAAGCAACTCTGTTCAAGAAAAGCACACACAAACAGCACTAGCTAAAAACAGAAATACCCATCAATTTTTAGCAAGCACTAACTAGAAAGACCATACACCTGCCAAAATTAAACAGCCAAGGAAATCGAACTCCACCTCAGAGGAAAGACTATTCTATAGCATCGTGGCTATTGCTATCCAAGTCCCTCTGATCATATCTCTTTCAATAAAAGAATATGAAACAGGGTATACTGTACTTTGCAAAAAGGATTTGGTGTGGAGGCTAATACAATAAATGTTCTCCACAGTATTTGAGCTAAATTATTACATGCCCCATTAAGAGGAAGATACTACTTGCTAAAAAACAATACACTTACTGTATAAATAAAATGTCATGTAATTTTAATGAAAGTACCTTCATTATGGGTAGTACTGAAATGGATTTCATTTCATTAAACTATTTACATACCGCTTAATTACGACAGATTCAAAGTGATATACAATTAACTCAGTAGAAAAAGAAAAAAGGGGGAAAACAATCTATAAATTCAGAACTCAGATAAAATGCCTGCTGAAATAATAATTTTAAAAGTATTTAGCATGTACTGGAATTTCCACAGGGAAGGAGTTTGTTGGACCTCAACTGGAAGGGAGTCCTATAAAATGTACACTGAACTGAAAATGACCACGACACTTTGCATTTATTTTTCCTCTGCTTAATGAGTACTTTAAAACATCCTCTTCCACATGCACACCTGAAAGATTTCAAAAGATGAGTACCGGTAGATTAAATACACCACTAAGTGATTTTTGTTAGGTTCCTCCTAAGAATCTATTTAAGAAGAAGTTTCCATTATAAAACTTAATGAGAAAACCTGAGCAAATACTGACATGCGAAAAAGATCGTTAGTGCTTCAGGAAAAAAGAGAAATAGAAGAATGCAATGCTATTTAAAAATGGAGATGGGGCATTAATAAGTCACACAAAGGTATTCTGGATTACCAGATATTAGCCTTAGATAAGCTCCATTTCTAGCAACATAAGACAGGTATATCAGAGAGAACAATTACAGCTATTAGACAAAGACCTCTCTTCCTGTCACAGTACTATTCAAATATTCAAAATATGAGCCTATCAGAGCACTTAATATTCATCAGAGATGAGACAGACTTTCTCTTGTGTGCCCTAAAATTACATTCTTTGTGCTAAAAGCAAGTAAGCTCAAGACGGAGCATGTGCTTGGAGTTTCAATTTTTATGGCTAATAGTTTCTTTTTGCAATTCTCCCACCTCACACCCCGCCGGCGCCCCAGTAACTCTTATATCGGCTCTACAAAAGATCTAGATGGCTTCTTCATTGGGGTATTGTAGTATGTGCTGGCTTAATACAACAAACATCTATTTGGTCTCATAGGACTCACAGCAATAAAAAAATACAGTCACTATGGTCAGAAAAGCTGAAAAAGAGTCACAGAAATTCTTCAGGAAGTATCCTAAGTTTCCATTTAGCACTCACTACTCCCGTCACCGTGTTTAAGAAATAATGTACCAAAGCTTTTAAGACCTTAACACACATCTGCATGCTAAAGTAAATTAGGTAAAGGCTCAGCTGAGAGACTCTTGTCCATGATTGTTCATGGGAGGACTGCCAAAGTAGATGATGCTAATTGTACTAGATGCGTGTACTAGGCAACAAAAATGGTCAAACAAGCATCTGGTTGGCCACTGTGAGAACAGAATGCTGGACTAGATGGGCCACTGGCCTGATCCAGCAGAATGTTCTTACTTAAGACTAGTTTGTAGCCAAAAAAATAGTGCAGAAAAATGATGACACAGATTAATGTTTGGGACTTGGTATACGGCTGCTTCCTACCAAAGCAATTGTCCTAGACACTGTTTAATAATCACAATCATAATCATAATCATAGCCCTACTATGCAAGTTCAGGCTTAAGAGAATTGTTACGATGGATAATTAAGTCCACAGTTCATATCGCTTAACAAGGATAATCAACACCATTGGGACTTTTAGTCTTGGGAAGTGGCCTTGGGCCAGTCACTATCTCTCATTTTACCCAACTTCTCAAAGTTGGGGGGGGTGACTACTGTGTACCTTGAGAACCTTGGAGGAAAAAAGGGAGGATATAGATCTAATAAAGAAGGAAAGAATAGACAAAGTGCCACCATACATGTCTTTCATATAGTCGATTCCAGGTTCAGTTCTCATTATCTGCAATTAAAAAGCATCTTAGCAAGCTGAAATATAGGAAGCTGTCACATATCGAGTCAGAGCACTGGGCCATTTGGTTCAGTATTGTCTACACCAGGCTTCCTCAACCTCGGCCCTCCAGATGTTTCGAGACTACAATTCCCATCATCCCTCATCCCTAACCACTGGACCTGCTAGCTAGGGATCATACGAGTTGTAGACCAAAAACATCTGGAGGGCCAAGGTTGAGGAAGCCTGGTCTACACACTAGCAGCGGCTCTCCAGCGTTCTGCTACTGAGCTACAGCGCTTCCCCCAAGACCCCTGCTTGCCACCAGTTGGAGAAAACAGTACTGAATCAAATGTCTCCGGCGGGCTAGGGACAAAGGTGAAAGCTGTTTCCTAGTTCTGCTGGATCTCTCAGCGGCGTTTGATACCATCAACCATAACATCCTTCTGGACCGTCTAGAGGGGCTGTGAGCTGGGGGCACTGTCATACAGTGGTTCCGCTCCTTCCTCCTGGGCCGTGTTCAGAAAGTGGTGGTGGGGGATGAGTGTTCAGACCCCTGGGCTCTCACTTGTGGGGTGCCTCAGGGTTCTGTCCTCTCCCCCATGCTTTTCAACATTTACATGCAGCCGCTGGGAGAGATCATCAGGAGGTTTGGGCTGGGTGTTCATCAGTATGCGGATGATACCCAGCTCTACCTCTCTTTTAAATCAGAACCAGTGAGGGCAGTGAAGGTCCTGTGTGAGTGTCTGGAGGCGGTTGGAGGATGGATGGCGGCTAACAGATTGAGGTTGAATCCTGACAAGACAGAAGTACTGTTTCTGGGGGACAGGAGGTGGGCAGGTGTGGAGGATTCCCTGGTCCTGAATGGGGTAACTGTGCCCCTGAAGGACCAGGTGCGCAGCCTGGGAGTCATTTTGGACTCACAGCTGTCCATGGAGGCACAGGTCAAATTTGTGTCCAGGACAGCTGTTTACCAGCTCCATCTGGTACGTAGGCTGAGACCCTATCTGCCTGCAGACTGTCTCGCCAGAGTGGTGCATGCTCTGGTTATCTCCCGCTTGGACTACTGCAATGCACTCTATGTGGGGCTACCTTTGAAGGTGACTCGGAAACTACAACTAATCCAGAATGCGGCAGCTAGACTGGTGACTGGGAGCGGCCGCCGAGACCATATAACACCGGTCTTGAAAGACCTACATTGGCTCCCAGTATGTTTCCGAGCACAATTCAAAGTGTTGGTGCTGACCTTTAAAGCCCTAAACGGCCTCGGTCCAGTATACCTGAAGGAGCGTCTCCACCCCCATCATTCTGCCCGGACGCTGAGGTCCAGCGCCGAGGGCCTTCTGGCGGTTCCCTCATTGCGAGAAGCGAAGCTACAGGGAACCAGGCAGAGGGCCTTCTCGGTAGTGGCGCCCACCCTGTGGAACGCCCTTCCAGCAGATGTCAAAGCGATAAACAACTACCTGACATTCAGAAGACATCTTAAGGCAGCCCTGTTCAGGGAAGTTTTTAACGTGTGATATTTTACTGTATTTTTGGTTTTTATGGAAGCCGCCCAGAGTGGCTGGGGAGGCCCAGCCAGATGAGCGGGGTATAAATAATAAATTATTATTATTATTATTATTATGTCTGACTGTGTAAGACAGTTTTATATGTTCATTAGGCTTTCGTTCCAAAAGCAGACCTCGTTGCCGTAATCAAAACCTGCTTTTTGAAGATAGGCAGGTAAGAACGAAAAGTCAAACCAAAGTCATGATGGGTGCAAAGAAAAAATTACACGAGACTCGGGATTCTACTTCATACCAAGAGACAAAATAAGACCTGTAAAGAAGCAGGCCGGAATGTAATATATGATTCAAAACTTGACTTCAAGGTTAAAATAAGAAAGTGATAAACTGAATAATCTCCTACACAAAAACAGCTCTGCCAATATGGTGGTTTTAAGTCTCTTTTATTTTGCAGAATACAACCAGAGTATTTTTTGCCTAAAGTGGCATATGATCTGCATTATAGGTGGAGGGGTCTTCTGAAGGAGACTCGTGTTTACAAACAGAAGGTCAGATGTTAAAGTACCTATTTCAAGAAATCCTCGGGACATTAAATGAAGTGTTACTGATACGAGCACACATCAATCATTCTTCTTTTAGTAGTCACGCTAAAAATATAGGTGAAATGAGCCATATCTTCAGACATTAACAGTCCTACTCATATAAAATAAATTATACAGGAATTAAAGTCCCATATTTAATCCTCACCTGGGGAACATCATCACAAAAATGGTCTACAAACATGAAATTTTCATTGTCTCGTTTATGATGTATATTGTGGACACTGGGAAGGTATAAACCCCAATAAAGTACACATTGATATTTCTCTACTTGTTTTACTCAACGATATAATCTTAATTTGTTTGTCTGAGAAGTGTGAATAACAACCAGTACAAATGTCACTTCCAACACATAGAAGTGCCTGTTATCTATACCTTCCGGAAACAACTAACAACATTTTTGTTTCAACAAGCTTTTCCAGTAAGATGGAAGGGTCTCTGCCTTAAGGGTTCATTTTATTTTTAACCCTATGATGTTTATTTTTGCACCTGTACTTTTACTTATAAAACTATTCTTGTACTGTTTTTAAAATTATTTCAGCTGTTTTTAAAGGTATGTCTGTAAATCGCCTTGGGCAATTCAGAAGTTAAATAATAGCTATAAGCAACTTATTGAATAAAGGTAACAAAGCCTTAAGGGACGCAGGTGGCGCTGTGGGTTAAAGCCTCAGCGCCTAGGACTTGCCGATCGAAAGGTCGGCGGTTCGAATCCCTGCGGCGGGGTGCGCTCCCGCTGCTCGGTCCCAGCGCCTGCCAACCTAGCAGTTCGAAAGCACCTCCGGGTGCAAGTAGATAAATAGGGACCGCTTACCAGCGGGAAGGTAAACGGCGTTTCCGTGTGCGGCTCTGGCTCGCCAGATGCAGCTTTGTCACGCTGGCCACGTGACCCGGAAGTGTCTCCGTACAGCACTGGCCCCTGGCCTCTTAAGTGAGATGGGCGCACAACCCCAGATTCTGTCAAGACTGGCCCGTACGGGCAGGGGTACCTTTACCTTTACCTTTAACAAAGCCTTGCAAAACTGGCAGGATTGCAGGATGTCCTGACCCTGAAGAGATCAGTTATATGAGGACAGCAAGTAGGGCTGAAGTTACTATAGTTCCTCATTGCTTTACTCGCCCAACAAGACCTATCTAGTTCAGCATCGGCCAGCCAGGTAACTCCTAAAACTCATAAGCAGGGTATGAAAGCTACCTAATGTTTATTCACCGCACATGGTACTCAGGAAAATATTACCTCTAGGAAACCAGTTAATTGCTGCAATTCTAGAGAAGTCTTCACTCAATGCAACTTCAGAACACACTTTCTACATGTGCAGAACCCTAAGTGGAGGCTTCCTAAGAATATCCCAATAACTGGGAAGAGTCATATGGAACCCACAAACATCTTCAAGAAGGGCACTCGCATTGTCTTGCAAACTACAGAAATGATCTGAGCACCCCAAATGAATATTTCACACTGACAAAGATATTAACAAAAAGGTAAAAATGTCCCAGCAGCAACCATGTTAATTTGGCCAAGTTCATAAAAACTGGTCAATTTCTATACCCAAGATTTCATGGGTAACCCAGTGATGGGCATTTCAGTTAGGTTTTTCCCTCTTCGGCAACCTCTTCCCCACCCACTCCAAAAATCTTTTGAAAACTTTCTAAGCTACCCAAATAGGCAGACAAATAGGGAGCTGCTGAATAGGGAAAAGATACTCAATACCCCCCCACCACCACAAACAAATGAGTCACCTCATTTGAATTGTGTAATCCACTCTACTTCAGTGTTAAGATCCCAGCGCATCCCATTAACTGGAAATTTTCTATGGCATCTTAAAATGCCTTTTTAAAAAGAGGTAAGTGCTACACTTCAGTAAAGGGGGGAAAAACTGACAGGCTGTTAAATCACACAAAAGTGCCATTTGATATGCCTGATGCTCTCCCACCACTGAAAAAAACGCAAAGAATAATGTCCTTCTCAGAACTATGGAAAAGGTTATTGATGCTGCTCACGGTACATACATAAAGTCCCATCCTCTCCTAAATACTATCCTCACTTTATACCATTTTTCAGAAAAATGTGCTCCTACTTGATCTCAACTTTTACATCACCACAAATTTTCTCAGAATAGAGGAGGTTTTTATACAAAAAAATCATTTTACAGAAGTGGAAGCAATTCAGGTAAAAGGGAAGCAAGCCATCAGCTTTAGGAGACTCGTTTTTCATATGGTTTCTTTATACTTGGAAATACATTTATTTTGTGTGGATCATGTTACAGCATCTGAGTATATAATGGGAAGTCAGACGATACAGCCTTTTTTTAATGAGTATCAAGTATAATGTCTTTTCCAGGTACTCTCTGAAATCTGTTTACCACACATTCATGAAACACTTGAGGTGCACCACAAAATAAAAATGATAACACCGATCTAGTGAGATCATCACTTTGATAAATCTCCACACTAATGAGTTAGTTCAGGACTATTCAATGCCAGACATTCTGTGTGTAGAATTTAAATGCTTAGGTGACACCTTCCACTTTGAATTACAAATTACTCTCATGAAACTTGATTTTAATGGTATGGTGATCAAGAACAAAGCATAATAAATTACCAAAAGTAGGTCTACATGTACCGCTATTGATGACCACATATTATTTTATCATAAATAACTATTTTAATATTTTCACATCTGTAAATACAAACCAAGGCACTGCCAAGGTGGTAGTGACTAAATTCATAACTTTTTAAAATACCTGCCAAACCATATCAAAGCTACTCCAAAGTACAGAACTAAACATTCTTTTTGAGTAGAATTTGCTCGGCAACACTGATGCTATCAAGATTACAAAGTGTGAAATCTTCAGTTCAGAAATCCAGCCATAATCTGAAAGAAAATCCATGACTTTATTGCTACTAGAAAAAGAGAGTAGTCAGGACCACACTGAAAACTAAACTGAACATCAATTTTTTGTTTCTGATATCTGATTTAGAATGCCCAAACTCCAGAATGGCAGGGGTTCAATTATCACTTTGTGCATCAAAATGGCCTGTGAAACTTGTACCATCAAGTATTCTCATATTCTGCTATACGCATATGCAAATTAATTATCTGACCACTATGCTTTTTTTATATAGGTACCCAAGGGCTCCTATACTCCCCACCCCCTCAAAATATTGATCACTAGTGAAAGTAATTGAATAAAATTCTACTGTACAGTTGATAAAACAAAATTATGATTTAGGACAATGATTTAGAGCTTTTGTACTGCACACACATTATTTAAAAAACAGCAACAGCCTCTATTTGAATAATAAGGTTAAAAAAAAAAGTTTATCCAAAATACAGTTGTTGTGAACACTGAAAAAAGTGATGCGCAAAATGTCTATTTCTTTCTGTTTCCCCACATGTCATCTATGTGTAAATTGTGCTAAGAAAACTTTCAAGTTAAGATGTCGCAAACTAGTCAATTATATTTACAGGGGACTACTTATTAATCACATGCACTGCTGAGCCTCTGAACATCTTGCATTCAAGGTGAGACAGAGATGTAGCATACAGGAGGACTTGAAAGAAAGAAGGGGATGAAACTAAGAAGCTGTGTTTTGTCTCTGAACTTACCGCTGGCATTCCCCAGCATGCAAAACTAGATCTTCATTGTTCTTTGCACTAACTGTGAGCTCATGTTCTGTTGAGTTGAACACATCAAGGAGGAGGTGGCACTGGCGGGTACTATTTGAAGAGATTTAAACAAACAACGTTGAGGTTTTAACAATCATCACAGAGTTACGATAACAGAAAAACATTAATCGTTGTTATTAAAGGAAAGGAACAGTCTGTGATCAAGTCAGTGTTCTTTTTCTATTGCAGCAAATCTCAGCACTTCTCAGAGCAGTGACTATTTAACATTTTAGCTATTGTGTCCCAGTCACTGTTCATATTCAAGTATCACAGTAAACTATGGTTTAATGAGATGTCAGCTTCCTTCTGGTATCAGGTGCTCTCATCCTCCTCCCACACAGCTGAGATGAGCATGGAGATGTTTGCTTTCAGTTTTAGTTAACTGTGTCTTCTTGTGTCATCTGTAAACTCAAACTGTGATTCAAGTTACCTATGGTTAGTTTAAAACAGCTCAAACTGATTTCTCTAGCTGGCTTGTTTAAGCTAACCATAGTTAACACGAACTGCCATTTCTGGTGTGGGCAACATGGGAATCCACAATTAAAGGCATGGAAACCCATAGTTAAGGTGTCTGAACTCATCCTCTCAGCTATGCTGGAGGAGGAGGAGTATGCACAAACCAAAGGCAGTCACATTGCAGAGCACATTACAGTAATCCAACATTGATGAAACTAAGGCACTGTAGCCAGGATCAGGACTGGGTGCAGCCGGTATACTAGCCTAAATTGAGCAAAAGCATTGCTGGTCACTGCCGCACCATGATGATCCAGATATAAAGCTGTATTTAGGAGCACTGCCAAAATGCAAACCACGTTTCTCAAAGGAAGTACAACCTCATACAAAACAGGCTGAATCTCTACTCCAGTGATATCTGTTAGGGTGAGATAAAGGGCTGGTTTGTCAGGATCCATTAAGGCAAATCTTATTTTGTTAAAAATCACCCTATTGTACTAACAGTGAGAGTATCAGAGGGAAGAATGTACAATTTAAGAATGGATTTTAATCTGCTAGTGAATTATGGTGCTGGATGAGACTCTTGAGAGTCCCATGGACTGCAAGAAGATCAAGCCTATCCATTCTGAAGGAAATCAGCCCTGAGTGCTCACTGGAAGGACAGATCCTGAAGCTGAGGCTCCAAGACTTTGGCCACCTCATGAGAAGAGATGACTCCCTGGAAAAGACCCTGATGTTGGGAAAGATGGAGGGTACAAGGAGAAGGGGACAACACAGGATGAGATGGTTGGACAGTGTTCTCGAAGCTACCAGCATGAGTTTGGCCAAACTGTGGGAGGCAGTGGAAGACAGAAGTGCCTGGCGTGCTCTGGTCCATGGGGTCATGAAGAGTTGGACACAACTCAACAACTAAACAATAACAGTGTTTGTAACTAGCTGATGGTCCTAAATCCGGATCATTAGGGCTACAGCATGGATGTATGATCTCATGCATTTGGTGTCAGGGTTATAAGTAACTGTGCTTGGATAATGAGTCACACAATGCCCTTAAACTTTTTAATTCTCCATTTGCCTTAACCATACTTCTTCACTAGATGTGCATATCTGACACATTCTTGGTTTACTCAAGTCATTTTGAGAAAGCACCATTTTTAAAGAATTAAAATCTATTACAGTGCTATCATGACTTGATAAAATCTTCAAGCATTGAAAAACATTTCATCAGCAAATGAATATATAAAGCATTCATCACGGGAAGAGGGGGGAAAAACTAAATTCAATTGAGTAGAGGAGATGAGACAGGCAACTACTATTGCTTTATTCATTAGCAACGCTAAAATAGAAACTCATAAAATTTAACTGAACCAAGTGACAGACTGCTCCAGTTTGGAAAGAGGCAGATTTGTTGAATTTTTGGCATTAGGAGAAGAAGCTGAATTACGCCAAATTTCTCCCAACAGGCAGAAATGTTCTATTTCATAATGCATGAAACCAATAGAAGGTATATTATATCCATGCTGCATGACAAAAAAATAAACTGAGAAGCGGCTGTCTTCTGCTGTTAGGTTCTTCCACCGCTCTTCACGGGTGGAAGAGTCTACGCCTGCTATGCTGTCATGGGATGGTCATAAACACTGTAACTGCTGAAAGGAATGATTCTGTTACAGAATGCTAGCTGTTTCTATGAAAAGGTCAATGTTTTTTTTTAGGGAAATCTTCATGTGAGAACTAGAGAGTGGCTGTGTATTTTTTGCTAGAAATGAAATACAGGCAGACAGGAGAGTCAAGCATTCCTGGGAACTGGACTAGGGATGTGAGTTAAGAGTGGCTGGATGCATAACCTGACTGTCTTTCTACAGGCACTGCAGTCGTCTGCAAGGGATTTCCACATGGCAAGGTTGATGTTCCCAGCAATTAATGAGATATCCATATTGTGGCCTTGCCACTGTGCTGTGGAACAGGAGTCTCCAGGCTCTGATGAAGACCAAGACTCAAGAAGGGTAAGCAGATAGGAAACAGAGAGCCTAAAGTGTGGTGGTTATGTCCAATCACCAGGATCACATTGCAGAACTAGGGCTTGAACACAGTTAGATTACTTAGGAATATACAATTTTTGAAACTGTCCGCTGATTTGTATTATGACTGTCAGGAAAGGGAGGAACATAGGGAAATAATGGTCAGGATACATTAAAGTAGACTACTGACAACTGCAATGTGAGAACATGACAGAAAGGCAATCATAGAATCTTACATTGGAAGGGACCCAAGGGTCATCTAGTCCAACCCCCTGCAAATCAAGAATCTCAGCTAAAGTATCCATGACAGATGGCCATCCAACCATATGCACCCAAGTTAAGAGTTGGATTCCAAAGAAGAAGGTGGATGAGTACTTTCTAGCAGAGCCACTCCGAAACTGATGATATGATTACTTAATCTCTCCAATCTGCAATTATTATCTTTTTTTAAAAAGCCACTTTAGTACTATTTGTAAATTGCTTTGAAAACAGATATGGAAAACCAGGGTGCAAATACTGTAAACAACTTTTTAAGAACTAGGCAAAAATTCATGAGTAGCTCATAACTTATACAAATATGTGGTTTCAAGGAAAATTAATCACACTAGTTTAAAACAAATAAAACTTTGTTTCATAATTTGCAGTGCTCAAGTCTTACAATCAGCAGACATTGTGGATCATAAACAGAGAAACAAGCTGTTTTTTTAAACAACACCAGTTCACAGATGGGTGGACAAAGAGTCCCTATGTGTCAATGAAGTGTGGGAACGAGATGCAATTTGTATTAGTAGTGGGAAATTTGTAGAAGTGCAGGAACACTGTATGTCACCAAAACCACAAATAATGAACACTGTAAAAAAAAGGAGTATTTAAATGCACATTCACATCAATACTTGTACAGTGACAACACAGTTTGTAAAAAATATGAAGGAACATAAAAGAATTCTGGCAATGTTATTGTTGTTGTTGTTGTTTAATCGTTTAGTCCTGTCCGACTCTTCGTGAAGGGGCTTGAATAACTCATAGAAGCTATGAGCTATGCCGTGAAGGGCCACCCAAGACTGACAGGTCTTAGTGGAGAGTTTTGACTAAATGTGATCCACCTGGAGGAGGAACAAGCAAGCTACTCCAGTATCCCTGTCAAAGAAACTCCATGGACAATTCTGGCAATATTTCCACCTAAAGATTCATCCATCCATATTATTTCTGGACCTAACTCAACAAAGTACTTAGGAGGTTTCTTGACCTCTAACAAAACACAGCATGGTTTTATATGGCTAATGCCATCATCCAAAGCAACAACGTACAGTTCTTCTAATAAACAGAGTGAGAGCTTTGTTTCATACTTTCACTGTGTTGCTGTTCATTTTCAAAAAGGTTGTATCTCCGACACACTGTGAGCCTAGGTGTGCTGCTGAATGGAATCACAGTTTAGCTTATAAACTAAGGGTCATCTCCATTGCTGAAGCTCTGCTGGTGCAACAAACTTCTCTGCATGTTACAGAGCTTCTTCTTTTTCTTCTCTAACTTCCAACTGCCACATCCTCAAAATCAGCTCCGGAGGGTTGGGAAGCATGTTTTTCTGGATGCACAGTGGGGAATGGGAATGGAAGTCCTACTATGCTAGTGAATGCTTCACTGATGCAGTGCTGGGTACAACCCTAAGTGAATTTATATATGCTGGTATTTCTGCTGAACACTACCTATTATGCAAAAATACAATGCTGAAGTAGGCTCAATGAAAGCATTAACTTTCACTGAAATCCATTCCCAGCTATATTATGTAGCTTGTGTTATGATAAAAACAATATTATGTGACAAAATTATTAAGTACTTTAAGAGGAAATAATAATAATGATAATAATAATAATAATAATAATAATAATAATAATAATAATACTGATATAATAGAGAGAGCAAAAGAACAAAAAGCTTGTTTAAAGCAAAGATTAATTGTAACAAGAATAAAAGAGGAGAAATAGATAATTGTGCAAGCCCCGAAGTATTCTTTAGACTTTAACATGGTTTTAATGAAATTGGAAATTAGCATGTAGGAAGGCAGTATACTGGCCTACTTTTAGGTCATTAGGGCAACTTCATTCAGATGCACTGGGTCACTTCTATGAAATTCTAAGCACACTGGTTCAAAAAAGGAAACAAAATGTTAGCCTTTAGCTGTGTACAGATACATGGGACCTTTGAGAACATGAAAGAGGAAACTATTTCTCAATTAATAGTAATCTACTTTGGTATACTGCAGGAATAAGACTGCTGTCCCAAAATTGCTGCTGCTGCTATTATTATTATTATTATTATTATTATTATTATTATTATTATTATTATTATACTGATGTTATATAGAGAAATCCTTCCCCCTTCCCACACAAAAGTAAGCTTTTTTAAAAATAACACACCTTGTTGCGGGCAGAGTACTAACACGTGTAAAGAAGACAGACGGCTCCACATCTACATGAAGTCCCAGAGACAAGTTCCTGTAATAGCCATCGACATGTCCTGGACCTCCTGAGTATTTGAAGTTCAAGATGGCTTCCAGCGTCTAAAAAAAAAACAAAGTAAAAAATTTAAATCTGCTTTTTCCCCCTATACTGTTGATTTCTATCACCTTTCCATTGCTGAGCACCAAGTATCACTTTGTGCTTCCACTAACAATACAGCTCTGGCTACCCGGATGTAAATGTAACAAGGACTTTAGGAAATATAACAGAATGATCTCAAAGATTACAGTCAGCTATGGAACATCATAACATCTGCCTTAAAAGGGGGGAAAAGACCACCTATAAATGCAATTTAAAAACAAATTCACACAACCATATTTTAGGTAATGGGATTTACTATGAATGGATTCCATTTGGTAAATGAACAGGGACATGCAATTGTTTCACTATGCACCAAATTCGGAACTGCTGGTGTCATTCCTGCACTTTACTGTACTTCCATTGCTTTAAGCACCTGTGGTAAAGTGGGACATTGGCTCACAATAATGTGTCACTGTTTCACCAGAGAGCTAAGGAAGAATAAGCCTGCATTCACAGACGATTAACTCTAACTTGAAATTTATGGGTATATCTGTTGTAACTTAGCTAACCTTATATCTGATTTCACACAGTCACACAATTTGTTTTTTTGCTTAATCACAATCAAATGATACGCAGCATGGCTAATCTTACATCACCACAACTAGGCAACTTGTGCAACCAGTAATGGTTCAGAATTTATCTGGTTAAATTCCCCTGGTGTGTGTCACCTGCTAACGTCAGCTTACAGCTGGGCGGAGATAGAAGCTGGGCGGGACAATCCCTGTACTTTCACTTCCCTCTGTGTATCTGAGAGGGAGACATGTTTGCAGCAATGGCTGCCTGCAGTGACGGACCTTTGATGCTGTAATGTTTAAATAAAGAGCTGTATATAGGCACACCTGTCTATGTATGCTTGCTTGGAGAAGTAAGGCTGCTTTACACGCTGCGTGTTTCTACTCTGCTAAAAGCCGTGACTGAGAGAAGACAGCAGGGCTCCTTGGGAGGTATTGCGCAGCTCTGGAGGAAGCGTGCCGGACCCGCTGTAAGTGATTGATGCGGATCGTAAAGCTGTCTGAGCTACGGCTCCTTCGGTCTAGCCCAGAGATCGATTTCCCCAGAGGTTATGGAGTGTCAGAAAACGCTCGTAAAGCAGTCGGTGTGAGCTCCAGGAACGCTTTGAAGTCAGCGTGGGTGCTGGAGAGCAAGAATGATTGATTGCCTGTTTTCGGAGAGGCAATGGTGGCTGCAGAGACTGAGCTAAAAAGCAGCTGAAAAGCTGAGAAATAGCTGGAAGCTGAGACGCAGCTAGATATCGTTTCTCCACGGAAGGGAAGGCCGGAGGAAGCTGGTACGGAGTAAGTACAGCTTGGGGCACCTTGGGAGAACGGGAGAAGATGGCTGAAAGCCAGAATATACCGCTGGAAAAGCTCACTCTAAAGAGTTGGGCAACGTGGTCCAGACAAATAAGGGGATGGTTCTTGGTTGAAGGGCTCTGGGAAGCAAGTCAATGGGAGCCAAAATCATCACCCCTTGGCCGGCCAGCAGCTGGAGCAGGAGATGCAAGCTGTGGGGCTGTGTTGGCTGAAGATAGCCAGAGGCTGCAAGAGCTAGAGATGCTCAAAGCATGCGTTGATGCATCACTGAGGCCTCATTTGGAGGGCGTAACAACAGCGTGGGCTGCCTGGAATTTGCTGAAGGGCTTGTGTGAGGCGTCAGCGAAAGGCCAGAGCCCTGGAGGAAGCCCTGGGGGGGCTGAAGGATGCCCAGAAAGCCCAATGGGGGCTGGGACAGTGTTGGGGAGCTGTTGTAATGCTTCTACACGTCTGTGTGATGGACTGAGTCCTGGAGAGCCTGGACTGGCAGGCCCTGTTCCCGATGTCTTAGCCTCTAGGAGCGCTAGTGAGCAGATCGGGGGGGCGAAGAGTTCCAAAGGCAAGTTTAAACAGCTTTCGCTTTGTGCTGAAGCAGAGAGGAGCTTCAGGGGGGGCCAGACTGGTGGAAGGCACCGTTCCAGAAGGAGGAAGGCCAGGCCAGCTGGGAGGAGCCCCGGGCAGTGTTTTTCCACTGGAGTTCAACGTCGGCGTGGCAATTGCCCCCACCGGAGCAGAGAGCCGAGGCAGGATGTTTGCAAAGATTTTTCCCATGGGAATCAGGGAGGTTTCCATGGCAACAGGCCTGGGAAGACAGGCAGGCGTGGAGCTGAGCCAGGTGGTCGTGGTAAACAACAGGAAGAGTCTTATCAAGTTTCTGCGAGTATAGCAGTGTTTGAAGACGGCCGAGTGGAAAATTTCCAGCTCAGCCTTGTAATTGACTCTGCAGCTAACCGCAACATGGTTCCCGAGACCCCTGCAGGCGGGATGTGGAATTGCACAGCAGTTCCGAAAGGACAAACTATCAAGTTCGCAAATGGACAGAGATCAAAGATTGATAAATTTGCTAATACCTATCTTTCTGTTTTACAGGAGACGGTGGATTTTTGTATTGTTCCAGAGATTCATCACTGTTTGCTATCTGTGCCTTATTTGTTAAGTAAGGGGTTCAAAGTTTGTTTTGAAAATGATGTCTGCACAATCTCCAGAGAGGGGAGGTTACTGGCCAAAGTGCGGAAGGGACAGAATGATCTTTTCATTCTTAAAACGTCTCTTGGGGGTGAGGGGAAGGTTGAGAAAGCACAAGCGTTGCGTGCTACAGTTCCCAACCAGCGTGCTACAATTCCCGCTCATAATGTTACATGTGCATGCGTATGGCATCAGAGAACAATTCATGGGTCGGTAGAGGACTTGCAGACTCTGCCCGAGGTTGCCACGGGGTGTAGGATTAAAAATTGTCAAAGTGCCATTAATTGTGACACTTGCAAGCAAGCAAAGGTGAGAGGGTGCAGTTACCCAAAGGTGGAACGTGTGGCCACTGAACCTTTTGAGTTGGTACACATAGATTTGGCCGGTCCTGTCAAGGAACCAAGTCTAGGGGGGGCCAGGTTTCTCCTAACTTTTTTGGATAATTTTTCGCAGAGTTCCTGGGCTCACGGTCTCAAATCCAGGGAGGATGCAGCACAGCTGATCAAGAGCTGGATTGAGGGGGTGGAACAGAGGTTCTCCACCAGGGTTCAAGCGATCATCAGTGACAGAAATGCTGAGTACACTGGTTCTGCGTTGCAGAAGTTCTTGCAGAAGAGAGGGATACGCCACACAGTTAATTCACCCCAGCAAGGGGGGGGGCAGAGCTGAGGAGTGGAGCTCTGGTTAAGGCTGCACAGGTGATGCTGAAAGAAGCCAGGTTGCCTCCTGAGTTTTGGCTGGAGGCTACTAGGGCTGTGTCTTTTACCTGGAATCGTGTCTACAACTCACTGGTAGGTGACACACCGTTTTCTTTGTTAAATGGCCGCAAACCCCGGGTTCACTTTCTGCGGACTTTTGGGACTCCTGCGCTTGTCGCTTTGCCTAAGGCTTTGCAAGGGCCAGATGGAGCCAAAGTCCAGAAAATGATCTTCTGTGGGTATGAGCCAGATGCCCGTGCATGGCGTTTTGCTTACCCGTCAGGTGATCAGAGTAAGGTGCTGATCAGTAAACACGCTGAGTTCTTAGAGGAGGGTGTAAAGTCAAAGACTCCTGTCAGGCGTGATGTTCTCTCAGATTGTCTCTCTGACCCAGAAGACAGTTCTGATGAGGCAGAGGAAGAAGGGGCTGAGGCTGCTGATGACGACCAGGTCACTGACCAGGGTCAAGAGCAGGATGGGGCATCTCCACAAGCTGTTAAGAGACTGCCCAAGAGTCAGCCTAGTTCTCCTGTGAGTGTAATGGAGAGGATTCGAAGACGCTTTAAGTCAGAGGGTGAATTCCATGATGCAGCGGATACACCTGCCGATCAAAGTGAGTCAGGGGGAACACCTGAGTTTGTGCCTAGGAGGTCCAGTCGCACAACGAAAGGTATCCCACCAGAGAGGTATCAGGCCACAGGTGCGTGGGTAAGTTTCGCACAGTGCGATTCTGAGAGCTGTGAGGTGGTTCCACAAATGCCAAACAGATTTGCCAAGGGAGGGCACAAGGCATTGGGGAAGGGATCGATCTCACAAGGTGTTACTGAAGATGTTGCACAGGTATCACGCAGGGACACAAGGGGGGGTGTGATGGTTCAGAATTTATCTGGTTAAATTCCCCTGGTGTGTGTCACCTGCTAACGTCAGCTTACAGCTGGGCGGAGATAGAAGCTGGGCGGGACAATCCCTGTACTTTCACTTCCCTCTGTGTATCTGAGAGGGAGACATGTTTGCAGCAATGGCTGCCTGCAGTGACGGACCTTTGATGCTGTAATGTTTAAATAAAGAGCTGTATATAGGCACACCTGTCTATGTATGCTTGCTTGGAGAAGTAAGGCTGCTTTACACGCTGCGTGTTTCTACTCTGCTAAAAGCCGTGACTGAGAGAAGACAGCAGGGCTCCTTGGGAGGTATTGCGCAGCTCTGGAGGAAGCGTGCCGGACCCGCTGTAAGTGATTGATGCGGATCGTAAAGCTGTCTGAGCTACGGCTCCTTCGGTCTAGCCCAGAGATCGATTTCCCCAGAAATAATCATTAGGCAATACGTTCAAAAACAAAGAAAAACACCCTACAAACATTTCCAGATTAACAAAATGCTGAGTTAAAATCAGCAGTTTCAGAAAGCTGACATTGCTTAAGACAAACTTGTAGTATTGAAAATATTTTTATTTTATTTTTTTGCTGGTGACATAATATTTTGTAAAGTGTGGCAAAGTACAGATTTCACTCTTTTGTTCTATATCCCAAAACTGATGATGTCCTGCTGTTATGCAGGGCAACCTGTACAAAACCGATTGAATAGCAAAACTGATTTTCAATTTCATCTGGGTCTTCTATCACTCTCTCATCCACAATTAGTTTGTTAATCGTATTTTGTTTCTTTCTTTTCCTAAGCTGCCACGCAAGTAACTTCCCCATTTTATTTGCCGACTCAAAATATTTCTGTCTTGTGAATTTAATTTTCTGTTCTACCTCTTGATTCAGAATGGCTGAGTATTGGGACTGTAGCACCTTCATCGTTTGATTAATCCCTTCATCTGCCGGGTTTAAGGCCAGTTTCCTTTCATAGTCTCTCAATTGGGCTAAAATGCCTTCCTTCTTCTTCTCCCTTTGCTTCTTTCTATAGCTATTTTGTTGTATTAAGAGTCCCCTCAGGACTGCCTTACCGGCATCCCATACCGTCTCTATTGGGGTGTCTGTATTTGAATTTATCTCCAGATACTCTCTCAGAGTTTTTTTTGCCCTTTCCAGCACTTCCTCATTTTCGAATAAATATTCGTTCATCTTCCACCTAAACTGTCCTTTCAATTCGTTTTTAATTTCTAGAGTCAAGGGGCAGTGATCTGAGAGGGTCCTAGGTTGTATCTCACATCTCTTGACTCTCCATGCTAAAGCCCTAGTCACCCAAAACTGATCAATCCTGCCCCAACTCTGGTGGGGCTCTGAGTAGTGGGTAAACTGTTTGGTGGTGGGGTTTCGGTGCCTCCAAATATCGATTAGATCTAAGTTTTCCGCTAGTTCTTTGAAAGAATTGGGGAGTTTCCCCCTGTTTGCAGTCCTCTGATTTTCACTTCTGTCCAGACTCGGTGTTGGCACCCCATTCCAATCTCCCATCAAAATCAGTTTATAGGGTTCTAGTTCCAGCAACATACTTTCTAGTTTTTCAAAAAACTTTGCTCCATTTGTGTTCGGGGCATAGACCGACACTACATTGATTCTTTCCCCTCGAAAATTTAGTTGGATACCTAATATTCTGCCTTCCTCATCATTACAAATTTGTGTTGGCTCCCACAAAAACAAATGCTGAAGTTGATGTGTTTTTAATGAAACTCCTACATAAAAAACAGCTCCATTAGTGCTAGGCCTTTGGGCAAACATCTGGGGCTCCGCAGCACCATCCTCAGGGAGACCATCAAACTGTGTAGCTTGGCTTTCTTCTCCCCATCCCTTGACTGAGTCCAGAGTGTCCACTGCTTTTCTCTCACTTAAAATCACCACTGAGTTTGAATTTCAAAAGCAGGGAAATGCAAAATTGAAACTGTGCCCCAGCAAACATATTTTAGCAGCGAATCTGCCTTGGTTACCAGGTGCCACTAGAAAAACACAGCGGGGACTAAAGTAGAAAGGGTATTTCACTATATGCATGTTTCCCACTTCCATCTCAGCTCCCTGTTCAAACTGGCAGCTGGCAGCCCAGCTATGGGTGTTGCCAAGATCTGGTATTTCATTAAAACTGCTGCCAGAAGGCATGGCTATAATTTAAAAGTGCCAGGAGCAACCAGTGCCAAAAGGGAGAACCTGTGCAACACAGAAGTAAGCCAGCCCCAAAACTTTGAATGTCAGGCAAACACATGGGGTTAAGATTACCGTGTTTGCCACTGAAAATCTAGCATTGCTTACATCATTCAAAATATCATATTGGCGCTTTGAGGGCTAGAGATGTCTCTGGGACATCTTGCCTTGAAGGCCAGCAGGTATCATAGCACTAGAATAACTTGGTGTTTGGAATAGAAACTGAATTACTGGAAATGCATCAGAACGTCCTTTAGGTAATTTGACAGTGTTAAAGTACAGCTATTAGAGGCAGTTTTCCATACTCACTGCCTGAAGTTACTTCAATGCAAGATGCTTAGGAGTTCTCGTTTTGAAGTCAGGAATTATGCTATTTGAGTGATTTCATGCACCATTTTTGCATCTTCACAAAGGATTAGGAAAAAAATATGCTAACAAGTAAGCATATACGGATGTTTGCTCAGCTTTCTTGCAATGGAAAATGCCTTGGCTACTTAAACAACAAAGAGTTCTGGGGCACCTTAAATTCTAACACATGTATTATGACATAAGCTTTTGTGGACTAAGGTCTACTTCACAAGAAGCTCCTAAACTGTCATCCATTTATCAACAGATTTATGAGCAGAAGGGCCTATTTCCAGGTCTTTCAATCATGTTGAGAGGCCTGAAGCAAAGCAGAGGGAAACCCTTTCAGTTGGAGAGAAAGAAAAACACTTGTTGGTCTCCATTATGTGCCTCAGCTCCTGGGTAGCAGAGCTACTTCCTCTGTCTCTCTCAATGGGAGTTAGCAGCTTGCAGGTTCATTGTGGTTAAGCAACCACTCTGCCTCATTTCCAGTCCAAAGGTGGAGAGATGAGTGAAGATGGGCAGCTGGACAGTGATGCTCATTAGCCTGTTTTGCTTCAGCAACATTAGCCTGTTTAGCTTCTATGCAAGAGGAAGAAACGCCAATCACAGAAGCTGTACCAGGAAAGTAAAGCCGTTTGTCCATAAGAACCCTCTTCTCTTCTCAATGATGCCACTTCCATCAAACTTTATGGTAAGGTACAACCAGAGCATTGTCCAAGTATCTGCCTGAAAGGGTGCATCTCACACACAAAAGAAATAAACGATAAATATAAAGGAAAAATTGAAAGCAGTCACAATAATTGAGATACAACCGATGCCACAACTCTACTGCTTCTAGCCTGGCAAAGCTGATATGGTAGCAGAACACAAAAATTCTGGTCTTCTGTAATTCCCAGAAATTAGAGAAATGGGAAATAAGGGGAGAATAAATCCAGCAAGTAAAGATGCACAGATAATTTTATTCCAGAGCAACTCAGGTTGGTCAAACCATTGCACAAGTGCTATAAAACAGGCAAAGTGTACCTCCTCAGCAGTAGCTCGCTTTTATTTTCAGAAAGGCAACCAGCTGCTATTCAGATTTTTCAAGCTAATAGTGATTTAGATAAGATACGCTCAAGTTTATTGTGACATGTCCTGGGGCTCCCAAGTTCAAGCAAGTCTGAGACGATGTGTGCAGAACTAGGTATAAACACGATGGACTATTGGGTTTGAGCCAGCACTATAAAATCCTGGTTGCGCTGCCATTTTCGTTGTCAAACTTTGAGTCTGCTCTCTGACTTACTTAAGGACTCTTATAAATCCAGATGCTTCCAACTCTTACATAGCAAAATCAGATATATTGGTATTGACTTGGAACTCTTGTATAATTCAAGTGAGCAATATATTTATCTCAATATTCAAACCACATTAAGGAACACTGAAAACAAAACATTGAGTCAGCTATAAATAAAATTTGCTCTCCCAAATTCTATGGTTTTAATAACAGGGTGACATATATCTCAAAATTAATAATTCCAGTCCAGTGCAGGCCCGATTGAACATTTCCCCCTCAGCTTTAGTCAAGGGCAGATATTTAAACAACCCCAGAAATGATAAACATTGTGCATGTTCTTTGAATGTGCTGGACATTGTAGAACATTTTCTTTTCTACTGTCCAGCTACATTAAGGTGTGCTATCCCCATTTTGGGGGCAGTCCAACATCACAGCAAAATGAAATATCAGATTCTATCTGTCTGACATAAACCCAGAAGAAACTGCAAGGATGGCTGAGTTTTTGTCAATAGTATCTCTTAGAGTGGTGAATTGCACAATTTAGCGGGAAGAAATCCCAATGAAAATCCTCGTTGTTATATATTTTACATGGCTGTTTATTTGTATATATTTTAAATTTTTATATCTGGTGTTTTATGATGGCCTATACATGTAATGCCTAATAAAGGTCTGGCAAAGTAAGAAGGAAAGATATGGGAGCAGAGAAACCATTCTTCTCAGTGTCATTCCTGCTAGAAGCCCTGTTGGTCTACCAAGAGGAGCTACTTTCTAAAATTAAGACTGTCGCAGCCTAGAACCACCAGAGAATGTCATTTGTTAAGCTCACTTTGGTCTCATTCCTGGTTCTTGAAGATACTTGTGGTACTTTTTTGTTTCCTGATCAGGTCATTTAAACTCCTCCAGAATTTGTATAACTATTGTTTATCATCTCACTCATTTAGACACTCAAACTCAGGATGAAAGGGAGAAACACACTAAGAGGAAGGCATGCTTGGCAAACCTTCACCATGAACAACTCCCTCCCGGAAAGCTAGTATGTCCCCACTGTGGAAGGGCATGTGGATCCAGAACTGGCCTCCACAGTCACTTACGGGCACACCGTTAAGACCGTGTTCACGGAAGACATTCTTATTTGGCTACGAGTGATCGCCAAAGAAGAAGAGGAGAGTCACAACACTCTCTTATCCTCACATGTTCATGTTGAGCCTGGTATATGCTAGCTCAAACAGCTTTTTTAAGTGAGCCAGCCCTCAGAGCCTGAAGAATCCCTGGGGCATGGCTCTAATAGCAAGATGCAGGCACACAGAAGTGGTAAGACTTCTATCTCAGAGAATGAGCTACTTTGTGCATCTAATGACCCTTCCCTTCCCTTCCAATTCTATGAATTTGTTGTCATAGAAGACCATGAATACAGCAAGAGACAACATTTGCTGACCCACACAGAGTTCTTTAAAAATGTGATTTTTAAAAAAAGTGAATTACTTTAGTCTGGACATGGGGAAAGAGTAACAATGAATGGCTTAGCAGCTTTCTATGAGAAGTTGTTGGGGGCAGAATTCTGCATTTTTATACAGCATCTCTTATTCTCGAGGTACTTCAAGCTGTGTCACAAAGCAGTGGTCACCTGCAGCGAGGTAAATTTGCTGCAAAGTAACAATGATCTTACTGTGCAATGTCCATTAACCTTAATGCACCCTTCACAGCTAGAAGCCCATTCATAGCACTTAAAATATATCTAAAATACACTGTAGAACCAATTTATAGAAACACGATTAATTTGATGAATGGCAGTTTCAGCTCACAACATGCACATAATCCCCACGAGTAAATGACTTTGGAGAAAACAGAGGGAAGATTATGCCCTTAATTTATAGAACCAGAACCTGAAGTGTACATGCAGGGATTATACTTATTTAAGCATCTTTTAGCATCCCCTTCATCATGTGACCCCATGGTTTGTTATAATGCAATCGAAACAAGAACAATTCCAGACAGTGAAGAGCTAAACAGAATTAAAGTTCCCATCTCTTGCAGGGGCTCAATTAGTGCCAGCGCCTTCTGTCAGGAGTTTGGGTGTAGCCTTCAACGCCTCCCTTTCTATGGAGGCGCAGGTTGCAACTGCGGCAAAGGTGGCATTTGTCCACCTCCGCCATGCTAAGCAGCTGGTCCCTTACCTTTCTCTCCCCGATCTGGCCACAGTGATCCATGCAACAGTCACCTCCAGGCTTGATTATTCTAATTTGCTCTATGCAGGGCAGGGTTGCCCTTGAAGCTGACCCAGAAACTCCAGCAGGTGCAGAACGCTGCAGTGAGGCACCTTACGAGGTCCTTGCCACGGGACCACATTCATCCAGTGCTACACCGGAGTACAGAGTCAGGTTCAAAGTGCTTTAACCTTTAAAGCCCTATACGGCCTAGGACCATCGTACTTATGGGACCTCCTCTCCTGGTATGCCCCACGGAGGACCTTACGGTCCACAAACAATAATACTTTGGAGGTCCCGGGTCTCGACTGGCCTCGACCAGGGCCAGAGGCTTTTCAGCCCTGGCCCCAGTCTGGTGGAACGCTCTGTCGCAAGAGACCAGGGCCCTGCAGGATTTGAAATCTTTCTGCAGGGCCTGCAAGATGGAGCTGTTCCGCCAAACCTTTGGTCCGGGGCCAGTCTTCTATGGGACCCTGTATGTAAGTGGCCTCCTTGGCTCTCTCTATCGGCCCATATGGAACCAGCACAAGTGGCCGGGCCTGGTGAACTTTTAATTCCTTACCCCTACAGTTATGATTCGTGGGTTCCTACTTTGCGCTCTCCTCTTTCACCCTCATTAAAAGGTTCTTTAATTCCTCACTTTCTGCCATCAATGTTGTGTCATCTGCATATCTGAGGTTGCTGATATTTCTTCCGGCAATCTTAATTCCAGAATCATGAGAGGTTACTTGAAAGCAAAAAAATTAAACTAGTCATTCTCTACACTTGACGGAACTGGAGAGAGAAACCCTGCCAGAGGGGTGGGGAATAAATAATAAATTATTTATTTAATATTTAAAAGATTATTATAAGCTTGATGCTTTGCCTAGGGTTCGTGAAACCTCATGCACTTAGCACTAAACCATAACTTACTTGAGTTTTATGCCCAAACACAGCCAGTGTGTGTAACACTGCAGTCACCAATTAGCGTGAACTATACTGAGCTGTGATGAAAATTCAGACTACAATCCTGTACCAATTACACTGGTAGCAAGCCTCACTAATCTCACTGGTGCTTACTTCATGTAGTAGAAGATTGTATGACAGCAAAATACCAAAATCTACTTCCATATAGTTTTTTTAAAATGCTGCATTTCCTCACAAACCAACAACCTTCTATGCGTACACCAAAATCCCACATAAAACAGGTGGTGTGAATTGCCATGATGCCCCTTGCTCAGCAGTGTGGCCATCTGCCTTCCAGTCGAATAAATCTGAAATCCTGAGGCAGCTATAACAATGACGTGCAAGTCCAAGAACCAAAATCCCAAGTGTGTGTGTGTGTGTGTTTTAAACGCTTAAAATAGTCATTACAATTTGTCTATTTAAGGCAAGATAGCCTTTCATGGTGTCTGCTGCCCTTGAGAACTAAAATAGTTATTACGGTAACTGCATGCTGACCCAACATTTTAAGACACAATTGCCTACATAGTTCTGTAGCTTTCTCTCAGATGTAGTGCACACAAGCTGAATTTCAGAAGCAACATGCAGTATCCCACATTCATCGTCTAGTTCATTCATCTGCATTTATGTCTTATCAAGTCACTGAACAATGAAATTGCATCATCCCTTTCTGTAATAATACAGTGGTAGTAGCAACTGGGGAAAACTAAATATAGATTCTGCATAATGTATGCCTTGGGAATTAAATAATGCAGTATTGTCCTTCCCCCCCCCCCGCCTCCCCTTGTCAGACCATTTAGCAACAGGATCCATCTTGAGTTATGCTCTGTATCTCAATAAAGTCCCCTTGCCCCCGAAGGTAGAAGGAATGTTTTAAATTTCAGCGGGCTAAAAATAGCCTTGCTTGAAACGATTGAAAGTGTGAGCAGAATAATACTCAGATACAACACGGAGCTGGCATGCAGTACTGCATGTACATTAGCTAATGAGATAAAACTGCAGCTGCTCTTACAGTGATATATAGGTTGCCAAATGCATAGGATTGGACAACATGGCAACATACAGAAGCCGAATAACCTAAACTAGTTGAAGGCTTTTTAAAAAATCACTGGGTTTCAAACGACGTCTTGGGAAACATAAGAGTTCTGTGGGATTAGTAACAGCACACAACCCTACCACAAAGCCAACTTGGCTTTCTGGAATATTGGGTGCACTCTTCCCACTTTACATCAAATCTATGCTGCCAGCTGTCATAAGAAAACGGAAGATAGCACAGGATAGTACGCACCCCGGAAATGATCTCTTTCAGCTTCTGCCTTCTGGAAGAAGGTATAGGGTTAAGAAGGCCAGGACTAGCCGCCTGAGAAACAGTTTCTACGCAAATGTAATTCTGGTTCTAAATGCAGCATAAGGGGTCTCTATAGTATAGTGTATTTTTTAGTATAGTGTATTTTAGTATAGTATAGTATAGTATAGTATAGTATAGTATAGTATAGTACAGTATAGTGTATTTTAAAATGGGGTTTCAGAGTTTTTAGGGGTTTTTGAATGTTTTATGTAGTTTTTAAATTTCATTGTTCTGTATGGGACAATGATGATAAAGGTATCATATATCGTATATATCGTATAACTTGCATAACCGTTCCCCACCTTCTCTGATGGCCATATTTTGGTTTAATATGAGATATGAATGAGCCTTTTGCACATTTCCATGTGCAAAAGGTCATGTGCAAGTGTCTACCTCGTGGCATCTCAATGAAATGCAGAAGTCTTTAATTAACTATAGCTTCCCATTTTAACTGAAATGGTAAACTACGGTTGTCAGAATCAGAAGCAGACAGAACCTTAAACGAGCTTCAAACCATGATTTACGATCCTGGCTGGGTTCAGAACTACAGTAACCAACCCCAACTCCCCTGTTTGGATAAAACCGGAACTATAAGACTTCTGGAATTAATCACGGCCTGCCAAGAAGTGAGTACGGAAGGGGCTGCAAGTATGGGCAAACATGTCTTCCTATTTCAGCTTATTAAACTGAGATGCGACCATCCAAACACAGCTAATGTGCAGTCACGGGAGACTTGAGTGTATTCCAGGAGGCTGTGCTCTCATTTTAGATGGGGTGATGGTGAAACCGAATACACATTTGCCAGAATCCTCTGCAACAGACAACAGTCTTTGACAGATAAATCAATACAAGGGTTCCCTGAAACCTAGTCTCAAAACTTCTGCACCCAAAATGCTACAAATGCTTATTAAAGATCACGCTACTGTGTCAGCTCTCTTTCAGAATTTAATAAAAATATCAGACTGAAACTCCCAAACAGTGAGTCATCTTTTGAGAACTTTATGTTAGCCAAGTAATCAGGTATATAGCAACTGCATGGCCACACTCAATTTAATCCCCAGACTATAGTTTGCCAACTTGTGGGGATTCCACTTTGCAATCCATTTAGATCATCATGAGTTACAGCAATGAAGTTAATGGATTTTTTTGTTTTTGTTTTTAAGGAGGAAAAGAAAATATATTGGCAGAGGGAAATTTGAGCCTTTCAAATCAGATGCGATGTTAAACTAGCATACCTAGATGCATAGCAGGAAACCTTACCGGCATTCTGCAGTTCTGCTGTATTAACTAGGGATCTAGAGATTTTGTTTTCTGTTCCTTCCCCTCCCCCCCGAAAAGGCTATGAATACATTCATGAATCTGTGGTTTGTTGCTGAAAGTACGAGAAAGCGCTTTCAGTAAAATTATTTTGTAATAAAGCAAGACAAACCAAGCAAAACATGGGGGAAATCTTCCGTTTTTACTGAGTATTCAACATATTCTCAAATATTGATCATTAGCAAGTATGCTTTGATAATTCATTCAAAATATATCACTGGGGTATTCATTAACATTCATCAACCTGCAATAACACATGTCAGTCACAGGAGGTGCTGGATCTCTCCAATGGTTTGACCTTTCCCCCTAAGGCACCCTCTTCCATTGTCTCCTGAAACAGACTGATGCCAACACAACACCCATTAACAATGATATTCACCATCTTAGGGTTTAATTCTGTACAGAAGATCCACAGGCTGAGGGGCTGTAAGGAACGTCCTCCCATCAGAGTTTTTGAGTCCTTAGCTCAGATTAAGCCATGGTTAAGCTTTCAGTTAAGCTTTTTAGGGACGCGGGTGGTGCTGTGGCTTAAACCACAGAGCCTAAGACTTGCCAATCAGAAGGTCGGCGGTTCGAATCCCTGCGACGGGGTGAGCTCCCGTTGCTTGATCCCTGCTCCTGCCAACCTAGCAGTACGAAAGCACGTCAAAGTGCAAGTAGATAAATAGGTACTGCTCCGGCGGGAAGGTAAACGGCGTTTCCGTGCGCTGCTCTGGTTCGCAAGAAGTGGCTTAGTCATGCTGGCCACATGACCCGGAAGCTGAACGCTGGCTCCCTCGACCAATAAAGCCAGATGAGTGCCATAACCCCAGAGTCGGCCACAACTGGACCTAATGGTCAGGGGTCCCTTTACCTTACCTAAGCTTTGAGTAGCAGCAGTGCAGTGCCCTTTTTTACTATAATTCATCTGTCTGGAGCTGGAATGATCTGACCAATATCTTATGGATCTGGTGTGGCGGTTCTTGGAACTTTAAAATAAGCCCATGTCCTGAATCTGCAAATTACCTTTCCAACATCCATCTTACCAAACATGGTTAACATGGTTTGGTTCCTTAGAACCCAATACTAAGAATTTGTCAAGAATGTATAACTTGCTGTTGAAATGGAATACACAGGATGAAACAGTGAAATCAGCTATGATTAAATGGGCACAAGATATCGGTCATGACATTATGTTTGCTGACTAGGAACAGTTATGGACCACTGGTGTTAAATTCACGGCATGTAATGCCTTAAAAGAAAACATAATGAAAATGATTTATAGGTGGTACATGACCCCAGTCAAGCTTGCAAAAATTTATCATTTGCCCAATAATAAATGTTGGAAATGTAATGAGACTGAAGGTACCTTTTATCACCTTTGGTGGACCTGCCCGAACATTAAAGCCTATTGGGAAATGATCTATAATGAAATTAAGAAAGTCCTTAAGTGGACTTTTCCTAAGAAACCTGAGGCTTTTCTCCTGGGCATGGTTGGCCAATTGGTGCCAAAGAAGGACAGGACCTTTTTTATGTACGCTACCACAGCAGCAAGAATTCTTCTGGCAAAGTATTGGAAGATGCAAGAACTACCTACTCTGGAAGAATGGCAGACAAAGGTGACTGACTTCATGGGACTGGCAGAGATGACCGGCAGAATTCGCGACCAGGGGAAAGAGACAGTGGAAGAGGATTGGAAGAAATTTAAAATATATCTTAAAAATTGTTGTAAAATTGAGGAGTGTTAAGATGTCAAGGGGTAAGAAGCAGAGAATTACAGCTGTAACTAACAAATTAAAGGAAACTTAATGAAAGGGAATTAAATAGATAAATTGACTAAAGGGTTGCTAAAGAATTGCAAAATAAGGATGCAGCGAAAGGGAGGTATGGGGAAGTCGGAGGAAAGAAGGTGCATGAAAATAAGATTATGAAATTATACATGTTTAAATGTTTTGTATGTTTTTGTTTTGTGTTTTGTTTGTTTTCTATTATGTGTTTGAAAAATGAATAAAAATTATTTTTTTAAAAAAAAAAATGGTTTGGTTCCTTCACACAATAACTTCTGAGGCATAAAAGTTCTGTTTCTGTTTTGTCTGAGTGTTTTCTTTCGTGCAGGTAACAGCTCATCTCTATGCTCTGGAAGACGACTTCTCAGCAAAAGCTCTACTTGCTAATCACACCACTGGTTCCTATGAGTAAGAGGGTTTTACGTCCTGCGGCCCACAAACTTGCTATCAGATGGAAATCAATAGAAGCCCTGTGCTCTTGCCTTACCATCTGTTTGAGACTGCGATAATCTGTGCCAGAAACTCAATGCAGTAATAACACGGAAGAGTGGATTAAGTGGTGGTTTTCTTTATAACAATAAAGGTTTACTTATTTTAAAAAATCTGCATCCCACTTGTACAGGCTTTGCAACCCACTTGAGACTTGAAAACCACAGTTTAGGAAATGCTAATCCAGGGAACAAGTGGATCAATAAATTATGCGTGGCCGCTGAGACCATATAACACCGGTCCTGAAAGACCTACATTGGCTCCCAATAACATTTCCGAGCACAATTCAAAGTGTTGGTGCTGACCTTAAAAGCCCTAAACGGCCTTGGCCCAGTAGACCTGAAGGAGCATCTCTACCCCCATCATTCAGCGCATACACTGAGGTCCAGCTCCGAGGACCTTCTGGCAGTTCCCTCCCTGTGAGAAGTGAGGTTATAGGGAACCATGGAAAGAGGGCCTTCTCAGTGGTGGTGCCTTCCCTGTGGGACGTCCTCCCATCAGATGTCAAGGAAATAGAACTATCTGTCTTTTAGAAGACATCTGAAGGTAGCCCTGATTAGGGAGGTTTTTAATGTTTGATATTTTATCACTATTTTATTCTGTTGGGAGCCACAAAGAGTGGCTGGGGAAAAACAGCCAGATTTGCGGGGTATAAATATATTACTATTATTATTATTATTATTATTATTATTATTATTATTATTATTATTATTACCACCTATGGTATAAATATTACCATATTTTTCACCCTATAGGGCGCACCAGCCCATAGGGCGCACCTAGTTGGGGGGGGGATAAAGAAAAAAAAACATTTTCCCTCCAGGTGTGCGGCTGGGGCGGGGGACGCCTGAGCTTCCCCCTACCCCAGCCCCCAGAACAGGCTGCTAACCGCAAGCCTGGGGAATCTACCCGAAGCCCGGGGCGCTATCCGCAAACCTGGGGAGCCTGGCGGGAACTTCAGGAGGTTCCTAAGGCTTGTGGATAGCATTTGCCCCATAGGACACACACACATTTCCCCTTCATTTTTGGAGGGGGGAAAAGTGCGTCCTATAGGGCGAAAAATACAGTATGTTATAAAAAAGATGACAAGAGAAGCATCTTTCAGAGTAAACAACTTTAACAGATCAGGATACCAAGTAGGCCAAGACACCAAATGCAGAGTACAGTTAACGTTAGGAATACTGAGGGGCACCGGTGGTTAGATTAGTACTGCAACTTAGAACCATAGAGTTGGAAAGGACCTGAGGGACATCTAGTCCAACGCCCCTGCAATGCAGGAATCCGGCCCACAGCCATCCCTGTGTGGGCTCAAACCACCAACCTTCTGGTTAACAGTCAGACACACTGACCCATTGTCCACTACCGCAATAGATTACAAAACACAGTGGTATCTCTGGTTACAGGGGCTCCAGGTTACAGACTCCGCTAACCCAGAAATAGTACCTTGGGTTAAGAACTTTGCTTCAGGATAAAAACAGAAATCGTGCAGCAGCAGCGGGAGGCCCCATTAGCTAAAGTGGTGCTTCAGGTTAAGAACAGTTTCAGGTTAAGAATGAACCTCCAGAACGAATTAAGTTCTTAACCCAAGGTACCACGGTAGGTGTTAAAGGCAACAAATACGAGCTTCCTGAAGCCTGCATTTGCCCCATAGGACGCACACACATTTCCCCTTCATTTTTGGAGGGGGAAAAGTGCATCCTATAGGGCGAAAAATACAATATGTTATAGAAAAGATGACAAGAGAAGCATCTTTCAGAGTTAACTTTAATAGATCAGGATACCAAGTAGGCCAAGACACCAAATGCAGAGTACAGTTAACGTTAGGAATACTGAGGCGGGAGGCCCCATTAGCTAAAGTGGTGCTTCAGGTTAAGAACAGTTTCAGGTTAAGAATGGACCTCCAGAACAAATTAAGTTCTTAACCCAAGGTATCACAGTAGGTGTTAAAGGCAACAAATACGAGCACAACCAAATGGCCAACTACAAGTAATAATAACAGCAATAATAAGGAATAAAAGAATAAGAAAAGGAAGTACAGTGGTACCTCTGGATGCAAACGGGATCCGTTCCAGAGCCCCATTCGCATCCTGAGTAGAATGTAACACGGGACTGCGCGTCTGTGCGGGTTGCGTTTCGCCGCTTCTTTGCACACGCGTGACGTCATTTTGAGCGCATGCGCGAGTGGAGAAACCTGGAAGTAACACGCTCCGTTACTTCCGGGTCGCCACGGAGCACAACCCAAAAATGCTTAACCTGAAGCTACTTCAACCCGAGGTATGACTGTAAAGGCTGGGGCAGAGACTTCCAAATAACCATTGCACATTATCAGCCCAGTATATATGATAAAATATTTTCTTTGTGTCTCATTCCACCAGTACATAATAAACACACTCCATTTTTTAATAAATAAATTATTAGATTGCTTACCTTCCCTCATTATAATTCTATTATTTAATTTATGATTTTTTACTACTTGGTGAAGGAGTTTGGGGTTTGCCCCCCCCCATTTAGAACTTGTTATCCATGCAGCTGTTAAGAGGCGAATGGTAATTTCCTTATCTTCTGGCAAAACCAGACCTTCTGCGTAACAAAACAGAACAGCTAAGAAATTTGCTGGCAGCATATAACCTGGAATGCTTTCCTTTCCTTTTATAATATTTATCAAAACGATCTTTATTCAGGGGCAAGACCAGAATATATGGAGCATATCAGCATTTAGTGTTTCTCATTCCCAACACTTATTATTTGTGCCTATGTTTATTTATTTCAACCTTGAAGGTCTCAAATACCAACAGATAAGAAGTTTATATAAAAAAAACTTTAAGATTAATATTTATTTCCTGTGGGACATATTGCCCTATCTACTTCCATGCATCTAGCAGGATCTCATTATTCAAATACTGTTCACATCTGCTTTAATATGTGTTGACGGAAATATCATTAGCCATAATAATATCACATAGCTTACTCAATAAGTTTGGTCTTTGCCCTTTAGCCATTACATTTTCAAAATCTGTTCTCTCTCGCATAATGTGACACATTTTAAAACGAGGCATTTGGCTATGCGTCTCATTTGTAGATACTGAAAGAATTGCAGCAGGTGCTCTCTCATTCCAAAACTAATTCCATTATAAGATTTTAACTGTCCACCTTTAAAAAATATCCCATATCTCAATCCAACTATTATCATGCCACAATTGCAAATTTATATATATTAACACCATCTGATCACATTCAGATTAGCACAGGACTCAGCTACACAGCTGCAAATAAAGTGCTTTAAATGTGTTGTAAAGTGCAATATACACGTGTGTTGCTAGATGGCGAAAGTGAGCCATGCAAAATTCAATGTATTTTTCAAAACTTTTTTTTAAAAAAAGCATTTTGACAGCGTTTTTTATATGTGTGTAGATTCCACCCTGCACTAATCATGTTTTGTTCACGCTATCACTTACATAAGCAATTACATGAACTAGACACTTGACCAAGTCCACACCTGAAAACTAGCAAGGGTCCTTAGTTCACATCTGATTTCAGAACATGCAGAACAATATCCTATGAAACTGCTTCAGAGAGCCTTAATGGACCACATTTTAAAACAGCTACTCCAAAGAGTACCTGAATCCATTAGTTGGCTAGATCACCCAACAAGTATGACTTTGGTTTGTATTGTGCCTTATTCTGCTAAGATTTATAGTGTATTCCTTTAGGAACTTAGACTAATATGTGCATACTCTACTATATTGTTAATCCAGCCTTTCCCTAAGAAGCAATCCAATCATAAATGATCTATTAATTTGATATACTGATTTTTGATGTACTTATCTTGTTTTATGGGTGTATTTTATTGCTGATACTATGCTGGTTACTGCCATTACATTCTTCTTCAAGTTGGCAATATAGTCTTGAACTTTCGGGCATATACGGAACTGTGAACTTCAGCATCATCTCTCCCTCCCCCTTTTATCTGTACACACTGAAGGATTGCACTGGCACTCTGTGTCCAATATCAGCATAGTTGGAAATCAATTTTTAACACAACCCCTTTTATTATATTAAGTTAAAAACAGCTAATGCGAGTCAGCAGCACCACACTCAGGAAAGCTGAAGAAGCAAAGGGAAAGAACTATTATGAGAGCGTATTTGATTTTTAAATGATTATTTAAGGGCTCTTGTTCACTATCCTGAGTCATGCTAAAAAAAAGTAATCAGAAGCACCCTTAGTGATGTATGGAAGTGAGAGCTGGACCATAAAGAAGGCTGATCAGCGAAGAATGGATGCTTTTGAATTATGGTGCTGGAGGAGACCCATGGACTGCAAGAAGATCCATTCTGAAGGAAATCAGCCCTGGGTGCTCACTGGAAGGACAGATCGTGAAGCTGAGGCTCCAAGACTTTGGCCACCTCATGAGAAGAGAAGACTCCCTGGAAAAGATCCTGATGTTGGGAAAGATGGAGGGCACAAGGAGAAGGGGAGGACAGAGGACGAGATGGTTGGGCAGTTATCTCGAAGCTACTAACATGAGTTTGACCCAACTGCGGGAGGCAGTGGAAGACAGGAGTGCCTGGCGTGCTCTGGTCTATGGGGTCATGAAGAGTAGGACACGACTAAATGACTAAACAACAAAGCACCCTTACCTTTTGTGGGAGCTATAGGTGTGATTGGTTTGGCTAAAATTGGAGAAGTCAGGATATGGAGATTAAATATTTTATTACACCTCCCCTCAATCAGGTGGGAGGAGATCATGGGGGGAATGTGAAGTTTCATCCTCCACTTCCTACAATCTCCCCATCCCAACCCCACTGATCGGAAGGACACTGCAGGGAAGAGGGGTCAGGCTGGCAGAAACTTGCTGCCAATGAGGGAATAGGTCACTCTCTTCCTCCATCAGCAAGCTGTTGCTTTTCCAAAAGAAAAAAAAATCCCCTTTCTCAGTGCACAATAAGGAAGTGTGAATCCAATATCTAGATGTGTAGGAATGAGGCATGGATATGGCTTCCACCATGACCACGTTTTCAATTTGGCCCCACTTACAGCTGGTATGCAAAGGTTATCCACAAGGAAAACAATCCCTTGGGCTATGAGAGGTTCCCTCCTGCTGCGTTACGGTAACAGAAGTTGAGGCCTTGCTCCTTCCCACAGCAATACAACTCTATTTAAATTATGATCCAAAGCAAAGTTTCCTGACAGATCTTAATAAAATGGTGTCCTGTGCTCATATTAATTAATACCGCATCACACAGAGCAGTATTCAAGTCTTTTCCGATTCTCCCACGCTGCTCACTTGTTACATATGTTCAAGGTACCACTATTAAGGAACTGTAGTGCTTTCAAGAACGTCAAGTTAAAATCAACCCTAAAAAGCCTTTACTCTGATACAAGAATGAGGAGCGCCTCTGGCCTTCCTGATGATGTTGAACTACAAATTCAATCCCATGGACCACGTTAGCTGGAGCAGAGGGAAGCTGAAGTCCAACAACATCTGGATGACCACACTGCTCTAATAGATTAGCTCACTGTACCTACCCAAGCTGCTGGTTTCTCATTTGTGTGTCCTTTTCTCGTCCTAGGCCATCTGTCAGGCTGGAGAACTGCTGACTCAACTGAAGTGCAAGCATCCTGTCACTAGCATCACTGAATGCTTGTTAAACCTTAAGCATTGAACCATAATAAATGCAGCATCATCACCTTTCATGTCTTTACCTTTCCCCAAACCGGCTTATGAACTCTCTCCATATTAGAAGGTGCTCAGAGTAGAGGCAATAAATGCCAATGATGTGATAGAAAATTGCAAGAAGGCAGTTTGGGGGAAAAGAAGGAAAGACGGGGTGATGAACAATTTGAAACTCTACATGAGATTTGGGCGATGACCATAGCACTGAGAAGATAGCACAAGAACTAGAAATGCAGTCATTGGTAGGTAGGGGACACAACAACGACCCACAAGAAATTTAAACCTGCTAGTGTCTCAAGAATTTGTAGTCTGTCCCAGCACTGAAATATTACTGCAATGTTGCATTAGGCTACCACTGATGAAAGCATCATATTTCAAATGATACAGAGATAACTGGATAGCCCGACACTATCATTAAAATCTCCCCAATGACTTTTTGCAAGGGAAGAAGAGACATTAACCCTCATGCCCTGGCTAAATTCCAAATGGGTAATTATATTCATTCTGCTCTGCAATTTCAAATGTCTAGGGGTCATCAAAACAAGAGCTTTACAAGACCCTAGATCCCTACATCAGAGCAGAAGGAATTATGTGGTCACAAAGATACGCATCAATAGAAGAGCTTTAAATATCAACGAAGCAATTTGATATGCATTAAAAAAAAACCACGAAACCCAAGATGGGAAATGTAGATTTTAAGGAGCTGAACATGATTAGCAATTCTGGTAGCAAATGCTAACTGCCTGTCAGTCCCCAAAGGAACATAGATTCTTCCTGCCACATGTGATCAGGAGCATAATGTTCAATGATGACAACCCCGAGGCAGTCTGAATAAAGTCTAGATTGCCCTTTTCCGTACTTCCTTCCTGTTTTGAGAAAAGCAGAATTCTCACAAACAGATGATAGGGGAAATCTATGTCCGTTCTATGCCATTTCATGCTGCAGAGAAAGGCTCACATGAATGAACACTACACAATATAGAAACATCCCCTGCACATAGAAACTAACATGCAACAGAGGCTTAGGCTAGAACTCTTTACCTGGGCATCTATTTTTTGTGTCAGATCACTTCCTGTTGAGATTTAGGCTTTCAGCGCCTTTTCCCCTCTGCAGAGGCAGGGGACTTATTAGGATGGTCCACCCTGGAGGATCCAGTGGGCTTCCAGGTGGCTCTGGGTGATTTTCTGGCTGATATGACTTGAGCTCCTGAGCATCCGAATGGCTTGGGCCGTTGACATGATCACCCCTGATCGCTCCCTCTGAAAGAGAAGGTGCATAGTTTGGAGGTACTTCTGAGTCCTTCACTGTAGCTTGAGGCTCAGGTGGTTTCAATGGCATGGAGTGTCTTCCATCAGCTTCAACTGGTGGCCCAGCCATGCCCGTATCTGGACAGGGATTCCCTGACCACTGTTGTCTATACTCTGGTAACCTGTAGGTTAGATTACTGCAACGTGTTCAACCCCTCTGGCTGATTAACATCTTCTAAATGTTTTTGTGGGAGGGATGGGGGAGGGGTTATGGGTTAATAATAATAATTTTATTATTTATACCCCACCCATCTGGCTGGGTTTCCCCAGCCACTCTGAGCAGCTGACAGCACATAAAACATTGTGAAAATTAGACATTAAAAATTTCCTGTGCAGGGTTGCCTTCAGATGTCTCCTAAAAGTCAGATAGTTGTTTATTTCCTTGGCATCTGGTGGGAGGGTGTTCCACAGGGCGGGCACCACTACCGAGAAGGCCCTCTGCTTGGTTCCCTGTAACCTTGCTTCTCGCAGTGAGGGAATCTCCAGAAGGCCCTCAGACCTGGACCTCAGTGTACGGGCAGAATGATGGGGGTGGAGATGCACCTTCAGGTATACTGGCCCGAGGCCGTTTAGGGCTTTAAAGGTCCATACCAACTCTTTGAATTGTGCTTTGAAACATACTGGGAGCCAATGTCTAGCTGCTGCATTCTGGATTAGCTGTAGTTTCCGAGTTACCTTCAAAGGTAGCCCCACGTAGAGCACATTGCAGTACTCCAAGCGGGAGATAATTCGAGCATGGACCACTCTGGCGAGACAGTCTACGGGCAGATAGGGTCTCAGCCTGCGTACCAGATGAAGCTGGTAAACAGCTGCCCTGGACACAGCTTTGATCTGTGCCTTCATGGACAGCTACGGGTCCAAAATTACTCCCAGACTGCACACCTGGTCCTTCAGGGGCACAGTTATTCCATTCAGGACCAGGGAGTCCCCCACACCTGCCCGCACCCTGTCCCCTCAAAACAGTACTTCTGTCTTGTCAGTATTCAACCTCAATCTGTTAGCCGCCATCCATCCTCCAACCACCTCCAGACATGTTATGGATTATGGGCTTGTTTTTTTGTACTTGTTTTTATCATGTACTTTGTGTTTTTATATTGTCTTTTTATATTGTGAACTGCCCTGAGGTCGACAGATGATGAGTGACATACAAATTTAATTAATAATAATAATATGCTTACTTGTTCTGAAGCTGTTAATTAACTGTTCTGGTTCAGAACAAGAAAACTAGCAAATAGAAGAGTTTTTAGCCTGATTGCTTGCATGTATGAGAGAAGGGCTTGAAAGCATGCCCACAGCACACCTCTCCTCTTCTGGTTACAGTTAATTGGGTGTAGGTATAACAGTAACTCTGACTAACATGTCCATCAGAAAATATTGACCCAGAAATCGGTCCTTAAATCTTTTAAATCACTGTCAACTGTTTGAAGCTCTTGTGACCAATTTATGTTCCATCATCCATCAAAGCTGGATGGGCAAAAACTCTTGAAATACTTTCCCCTCACATGAAACTAACTTCCAGTGTCATAAATCTCATGAGTTCTGCTGTCCGTTTTGAGTTTCATCTTAATTCAACCAACTTGAACAACTTTGCAAGACAAATTGAAGATGTTGGTTACAATATATAGTTTCAGATATTCCACAATTCAAGAAGCAAAGGGCTTTTCAATATTGTCAGTAGAACAAAGTAAAACAGTTTCGTCTCTCAAAACTGTTTCCAGGGTCCACTGCGTTACTTGAGAGGCACCAAACTTTAGTGCATACTCAGTGGGATCTTTAATGTTTTTCATTTAACGTAAGACCCTGTCAGATGCCACCATGCAGTCAGGTTTGAACACTGAAATTTCACACAATCAATCCTTGAGGTGTTCCTATTGAAGACATTATCACTTTATTATTGCTGCAACTTTTTAATACACATTTGTTCACCGTCATTTATATGTGTCACACAGGTCCAATCCAAATATTCAAATGTACCTCAATATTTTATTTATGGTCTCTGCAGCTACTACTCATAATGAAGAGACACATTCTGAAGATATTTTCATTCTCAAAGAAAAAAAAAATTCTTCTCCTCCTCCACGTTAAACTTTCAAGAGAGGAACATGTTATGTGTAGTTCCAATATACATTTTAAAAACAATTCACTGTATAGCAAAGCAAAGTTTATTTTTATTGAAGCCCTGGTCAGGAAATGGTTTGGGCAGAGGGCCACACTGACAAATGAGCACAACCAGCTTCCCAAATGTCTTACTTCAGGCTCCCATCACCACAATTGCTTATCCATCTCACTCCAAAAGATGAATCTGACCGAGGTATTAACAGCTGTTCATGGCTAGTTTACAGGATCATAATTAACATTATTGTGAGATGATCTGCATGACTTATGTGTGCTCCGTAGATTATCGTTAAAATTCCCATGGAATGCCGATTCCCAATAGTAAGCAAATAATATCAAAGTGCTAAAAGCAAAAAAGGAAGCTGGGATATTTGCATCACTAATATCCTAGCACAAAAAATTGAAATCCAGAACAGATGCACAATTTATTTTGAAACACTGAGCTGTCTAATCGCAGCAGGACTAAAATGTTCAGCTAATTATTGAAACAGGTAAGAATTCTCTAGATATACATTTATTTAATTAATTTTACTTTCTCTAATGAATTAGCATAATTACCAGATGCTCTGCTTGTATTTACTTATTGAGCAAGTATGTATTTTCAAACAGGGGCAGGAAAAGTAACAAAATATTTTTCCTTGTAGTTGTTTCGATACTACTCCTTACCCTCAACAACATGTGCAAACAGCAATAGGTCACTATTTTCTCAGTTTATCTCATGTATCGGATGAAATGGGAACTTAGCTGTAGAAGTCTCCAAGGCATAGCAATGCTTTCCAAATTATGTACTGGATAATTTACAGTCTGACAGTGCAATCCTCTGCAGGTCTGCACCAGTGGAGGTTCGTCAGGGGTACGCTCCAATAATGGGCAGCCTCATCCCTGCACACAAGACTATTCCCTCCCATGGTAACACAGTTATATATTGAATTCTTAGTAACACCACTGAAGTGCCACCTTCCATATTTTTGTAGCCATTTTTACCAGGTTTACTGTATTTTCAAAGCTCTGTGACACAATTCATCTGTCCCTACTCTACAAAAGGCAAAAAGAATTCAGTAATCCTGAAAGAATGCAAATAGAGCCATTATACAGCTGAACAGCCAGCTCAGCCTTACAGTTATTTAACATTTCAAATTTCAAAATGCAGCTGCATACTGATGTGCACAGAAGTCTGCCAGGAATTTCACTCTGCACTTCTGATACTGCAGAAGTAGTAGCTGTAATGGAACACTTAGCACACTGAAGTTCTTTCCTCTCCATGTTGAATGGCTGGATGTCAGAAGTGAACTCAGAGAGTCTGGCCACATCTGTCCCACAAGCTCCCCATGCCTAATATATAGGACTGGGGCCTGAAGAGATTGTGGAATACATAGAAACATGCACGTATTGATAACCTCGGACAAAAACTGAAGAAGCAAATCAGCCCATTCACGCCTCACTCAACTCTCTCACAGATTAAATACCAACCAAACAACCTGGTGAATGAAATAACAAATGTTTTCAGAGAACTGTGGGTAGCCTGGAGGCGGCTGGAGGATGGATGGTGGCTAATGGATTGAGGTTGAATCCTGACAAGACAGAAGTACTGTTCTTGGGGAACAGGGGGCAGGCTGGTGTAGAGGACTCCCTGGTCCTCAATGGGGTAACTGTGCCCTGAAGGACCAGGTGCAAAGCCTGGGAGTCATTTTGGACTCACAGCTGTCCACAGAGGTGCAGCTCAATTCTGTATCCAGGGCAGCTATTTACCAGCTCCATCTGGTACTCAGGCTGAGACCCTAGTTGCCCACAGACTGTCTCGCCAGAGTGGTGCATGCTCTAGTTATCTCCCGCTTCGACTACTGCAATGCGCTCTACGTGGGGCTACCTTTGAAGGTGACCCAGAAACTACAACTAATCCAGAATGTGGCAGCTAGACTGGTGACTGGGGGCAGCCGCCGAGACCACATAACACCGGTCTTGAAAGACCTACACTGGCTCCCAGTACGCTTCGGAGCACAATTGAAAGTGTTGGTGTTGACCTTTAAAGCCCTAAACGGCCTCGGCCCAGTATACCTGAAGGAGCGTCTCCACCCCCATTGTTCTGCCTGGATGCTGAGGTCCAGCGCCGAGGGCCTTCTGGCAGTTCCCTCATTGCGAGAAGCAAAGCTACAGGGAACCAGGCAGAGGGCCTTCTTGGCAGTGACACCCGCCCTGTGGAACGCCCTCCCATCAGATGTCAAAGAGATTAACAACTACCTGACATTCAGAAGACATCTGAAGGCATCCCTGTTCAGGGAAGTTTTTAATGTGTGACATTTTAATGTATTTTTAATCTTTGTTGGAAGCCACCCAGAGTGGTTGGGGAAACCCATCCAGATGGGCGGGGTACAAATAATAAATTTATTGTTGTTGTTGTTGTTGTTGTTGTTGTTGTTGTTGTTGTTGTTATTGCAAAGTGCCCATCCTTCTACCAGTTTATTTACTAGTTCATAACTGCCCCGAGTGGCACATGACATTTCCACCAATTAGAACTGAGTCATCACAGTGTGGAACTCATGGCTTGCGCGTGCGCTCTCTCTCTTTTGGACCAAGATACCCAGTGCCCCGCCCCCTTTAAGGGCAAAGGAGAATGCTGTTGCATGTACCAAGGGAATACAATGAGTTTCTATGGACCAGCACAGTGGTGATTTCTCAGCCCAGCTCACTTTCTCTCTTCTGAAATAAGTGCCCCCTACTCACAATAGGGGAACGCGGGTGGTGCTGTGGGTTAAACCACAGAGCCTAGGACTTGCTGGTCGGCGGTTCGAATCCCCGCAACGGGGTGAGCTCCCATTGCTTGGTCCCTGCTCCTGCCAACCTAGCAGTTCGAAAGCACATCAAAGTGCTAGTAGATAAATAGGTACCACTGCGGCGAGAAGGTACCAGCATTTCCATGCGCTACTCTGGTTCACCAGAAGCGGCTTAGTCATGCTGGCCACATGACCCGGAAGCTGTACACCGGCTCCCTAGGCCAATAAAGCGAGATGAGTGTCACAACCCCAGAGTCAGTCACGACTGGACCTAATGGTCAGGGGTCCCTTTACCTTTACTCACAGTAGTGGAGGGGGGGAACATGTAGAGATTATGCACTAAACAGTGTTAATAATTCTGACAACTTACACTGATTGCTACCAACAAAGCAACCTGCTATTACTTGCAACAGTTTAAATGCATTTGTGTGTCATACTGGTTGCAAAACTAGTCTTAATTGGTTGATGGATTGTTGTTTTAATCACCAATCTGATTGTATGACTGTATGAGTTGTATGAGTGCATATTAATACAGTATGTGATAAATGTCTATGGATGCATAGCATGTATTTAAGCAGGCAGGGTGATGGTAACCATAGTGCATAGTCCAAAAATAGAATTATCATCTGTAAAAGCATTCATGCTGTGGCAGTTGACAGAATGGATATAAATATACCTATTAGCAGCTTCAACTGAATCTCTAAACAGCACTGTAGTGATAGCAGGACTCTAAAAATAGCTTGACAATGCTGCATTTGAACACTTGGCCTCAGAAGCACTCTGATGCATACACTGGGTGAATTTCAAATTTTCCCTTCATGTAGTTCAAAATGAACATCTGTGGCACATGAGAGACAGGCAATGTGACATTCTCTGACCTCTCTTCTCTGTGTCTACCCTACAAATAGCTATAGAACAATGTAAGATTATTTTTTTCAACTAGAGAAAATGTTGCACTGGCTAGAATTTTAAATAAGAGAAAGGAAAAAAAACCAGGCTCCTAAAATAAATTACAAGAGCAAACCATCTCTACATGCATCTTTTGGTGCAAATTGGATCGCACATCTGCATCAGGAGTCACCAGCTGTTATATACATCTCACGACCCACAGCTACAGTTGGATCATGGCCTCAAGATGACCACAGTTAGCTGGATGAAAAACAAACCTTTCCATTTCTTCCAAATAAGCAAAGCACATTTCTTAATTCCCCCCACAAATGCCTGTTCTATGTCCACATTTATATCTAGCAGAAACTGAATGTGCAGCCGCAAATTCCACATACTTCCATACTCCCCCCCCCCCCACTTCAAAATCGCATGTTACAAAAGGGGTTATTTCATCGACTGGCCTGCAAATGTCTTATTTTGAATGGAGCAGAGAACCACAATAGACGCATCTGATAAAGTGGACTGTAGTCCATGAAAGCAGTCACTTTCTGGCTTTTAATGTGCCACAAGACTTTTCCCCAAGTCTAGCAAGTTATAGCTATGAATAAAGATCACAGTCGCCTGCTAGGCTGATAGCAGCCACAACATACAAGAGGCACTTGGTATCAGATTTCCTATACACATTTTGGTTAAATTACTTCTAATTAGGGTGTTGGGAATATAATTCCAGAGAAATCAATTGTGCTTATTTCTCCTTTACAGGATGGAAAAAACAAAGTGAGCTTTGTTTTAGAACCTTCACACAATGGGTCGGGTTTTACTATTTTAGGCAGAAGAACACAAAAGCAAGTTATGACTTGTACTTTATTGAACTGGTTAATTAGCACACTTAAATTGGAAAAGAAAGAAGTAAAATTAGATGTTTTACTGGATCAGTTAGTATTGCAAACCTTTAGAGCTTCTACTGTCAAAGTAGCAAAACAACAACAATCCCAATATTATTGCAATATTTTACAAAACCATTTATTTGTCTGATATACTAGTTTGCTTTTCCCCAACAAAATTGTCACCGTACACAATGCCTTACCTATCTCTTCCAGCACCAAACATTCAACGCAGCCAGGCAAATCAATTTTTGTGATAGCGTTCGCTTACCTTTACATGACTGAAGTCACCAACTTTGCTGGTTTCTGGTGGATTTATAGGTTTGTTCTCGACTCGTGGTTTTATCACTTGTCGAAAAGGACTGGAAAGCGGAAGACCACTTACGCTAATTCCATCTAAAAAGCGGGGGAGAGAACATTATCATTCCTACTTTCAAACTCAGAGGCACTTAAAAAGAAATATCAGTAGGCGACCAGATCTTTGACAAGCACCTGTGTCCACTAGGTAATAAACCCAAATCACTCAAGATTCAAAATAGTTTTTTCGATGCACTGAAATTTCAAGGTAAATTTCATCATGACTGTGGGAATTGACAGTTCTAACTAGCGCTGCGCAAATTCTGCCATGCTCTTCCTGGTCAGACCCAGAAGCAGACTGATTTGGCTTTTTGTTTTAAATCGATTCCAAAGTCAATCTATGAGGCTTGGGGGAAAAAGAACTCCTCCTCCTCCTTGGAAGTTCCCCTGTTCCCTTTACTTACCTGCAAGCAGGGGTGGCATTTGAGAACAGAGGAGAGATATTATATACCCTATAAAGAAGGCTATTACTAGAAGTAAGGCTGGCCCTATGCCTCTTTCATTATACAGCTACCACAAGCAAAGCAAGTGCAAGTCTTTCCGGCCCCCTTATTAATGCCACTATGCCATCCTGCATCCTCTGACAATCTGATATCAACGAAGGCAACATGCCTTCATCCAAACTGCTTATTAACACAATATTTTCAGCAAACATTCACTGGAACAAAGCCTTCCAAAATCTCTTTAATAATACTTGCTTAACATTAAATAATGGATAACGTGAATATTATGTATTCAATACTGCAAGAGTTAATTAAAATTTAGAGTCAGTAGACCTTTATCATTAGGTCTTAATAAATTTCAAAGTTATTTTTGTCAGATTTGTGGGCACCGACAAAACTCATTACTGTAACTTCTAAATAAGTTATGTACACAGCACATCTATTGCATTATTTAAAATGTTACTTTTATGAGATTCTGTGCAATACAACTTTTCAATTACACACAGGGGAATGCTGAAAAACGAGGTTTCTGCTTTGCCCCTATGCTTCCTTATCTGACTGAGATGCACAAGCATGCTGTTGCATGGGGGGAATGGAGGGGACATCAGGATGGGAGCTGAACACAGCCCTCCAGACCTCTCTGTCTGACTCCTGGACTTCTCATTAGGCCACACTCCTCAGCTACCCTACGCCACACCACCCCCAAATTCAGTTACATGCACACATCATCACTGCATCCTTCAATGGTGAGAATGCCTCTTGCTTGCCTAGATGGATTATGGAAAGAGGGGTGTGCATGTGTACGAGCCTCTGACTTCACATGACTGCAATGTAGTCTACTGTACTGTACAACAGCAGGAGTTACATCTGTAGCTCCCAACTTTTTTGCCTGTTTCTACCACTGTTGTGCCCACCCCTCGCAAAGTTGTCAGAAGGGGAATACAACCCATGGGCTTAAAAAAAACCCCGTTCCTACCCCTGCTGGTGCGTAAGAATAGCTTCTCAACTTACCATCAGTGTGGTTTTAAAGATTTCTAGGAAATACCTGGGACTTCCGGAGGCGGCGCAAAACGGCAATGGCGGTCCTCTTTACTCAGTGAAGAGGGGCTCCGCGAAAAAGGGTCGTCCGCTACGGCGAAGCGGAGACCCATTCAGATAAACCGCAGGCAGAGCGAGCCTGTGGCCGTGGGACTCGGCGGGTGCCAGAAGCCCCCCCAGAAGCGAGGAAGGGACCTCGTAAGAGGCTCCGGATCGTGAACGGGGGAGCGGCGCTGTGAGTTCATCGCTCTTTTCGCGGAAGTGAAGCCGCGCTGCTGTTGCTGATGAGCGCCGACCTTTCTTCTTGAAAAACATCGAAATTGGCTGCAATCTACTCGTGAGTAAGGGGTACCAAAGAACTGATTAAGGATTAATTTAAATTTGTCTATTTCGGCTGAAAACGGGAGGCGAGTAACAGGAAGTCCGCCTTCCGGTCCTGCTAATCAGAGCAAAGCAAAAGAACCCGATGCGGGCTGAAGCGCTAAAAAGAGACTTTGAAAGAAGTAAGAAGGGGCATTAATAGACTGTGTGTTTCTAGAAATTGAAAAGAGTGAAGAAGTAAATTTTTTGGTTCATTGAGTTAGAGAATCCTCCTCCTACTGTGAAGAGATGTGGAATTGAAGGGGATAACCGAGTTATTGGACTGCCAGTGTTGTAAAGGAGTACTGTCAGGCTGCTGAAACTTTTTTTTTTAACATAAACTGTTGCATTGATGGATACACTATCGCTTTAATACTGTCATTGAAACCTCTCCGTTACCTTGTGGCACTAATCTGAAACAGAACTTTCTGAAAGCCTCCTTTCTGAACTTGGGGACTTCAGTTGAAATAGGAGCTTTGATGGTGGAAAAGAAACTTTCTTTCCTATGAAAACCCCCCCTAGTGGATTTGCGGAGGCATTGAGGTCTGGGAACTGTATCCTATTGGGATTTTTTGTGGTTTAATTGTTTATACTCTGGGCTTGCCTTTCTCATGGATTGAAAGACTATTTGACCTTGAACAGCAGCTGGGGAATGAGTGGCCCAGCGAAAACAAGAGCAGCTAAAGCTAAGGAAGCTTTAGCTGAGGAAGCTAAAGAAAAGAAAAAAGATAAGAGAGCTGGACAGCTTGTCCAAACAACCTTGATTCATCATCGTAGATCCTCGGTGCCAACTGTGCTGACGGCGCAGGAGGAAGAAGTTGAAACGCCTGCTACAGAAGAAATGGCAGCTGGAGGAACTGATCCAGTCTTGAAACAAATTTTGGAACAACTGGCACTTCTGAATAAGAAGGTGGACGATCAGTCATCTAAAATTGATAGAGCCACATCTACTATCAGCAAGTTAACAGATCAGGTTTCGCAGCACACTCAGGCTATTGAGAAACTGCAAGGAGCTACGGCGGAGAACTACAAACTAGCTGCGGAAGCCAATCAAAAAGCTGAGCAAGCGTGCAAGAAGGTGGAAGAGATCAAAGGGGAAGTAAGACCTTTGAAAAGACAGGTAGGAGAACAGCAAGCCTACCTGTCAATGGTGGAACTGAAAAGTAAGGAATGTAATCTTAGGCTGAGGGCTGTCCCAGAGTTGGAACAGGGCAACCTAGAGAAATTTTTGACGGAGTTGTTTTCTAAATTTTGGGGGGTTGAAGAAGATAAAGATTTCAGGATTGTGACGGCCTTCAGACTGGGAAGATCGGTTAAGAAAGATAAGTCCAGAGACTGTTTGGTTTGTTTGAGAACAAGAGAGGAAAGAGACAAGATATTAGGCCAACATTTTAAAAAATCCCTGGAAGTTGAAGGCAAAAGGGCAGAAATTTATAGAGACATTCCTAAATATTTGTTGGACCTTAGAGCCACATACACAGACTTGGCCAAATTGTTAAGATACAACGCAATCCCTTATAGGTGGGAATTTCCTCAAGGTTTGTCATTCACCTATAGAGGAAAGAAGGTAAGAATTAAAACACCAGAAGACCACCAGAAGTTCCTACACGACAACGAGGAGGACCTCCAAAAGAGAGCTGCAGATTCCTGGCCTCCACCACCGGGATTACCACCAGGATCCATACCATCTGGAGGCGGCCCGGCACCACAGCTTCCGGAAAAGGACGACAAATTAGATACCCAACTGTGATACCCAAGAAGTAGGCCGGGATGTCTCTACAGCTTCTTAGTTGGAATATAAATGGCGGGAATTCTCCAGAAAAACGCAGAAAAGTATTTCATATTTTGAAAAAAGAACAATTGGACATTATTTGCCTGCAAGAAACGCATGTGACAAGACTCCACAGAAAAGTGTTAATCAATAAAAGGTTAGGCCAAGAATTTATTTCATCGGATAAAGTTAAGAAAAGAGGAGTGGTGATTTATGCAAAGGAGAACTTGTCCCCAAAATTTGTATTTAAAGATGAACAGGGCAGAATTTTGGCAATTGAAATCCAGACACAAGGAGAAAAGTTTTTAATTCTAGGAATCTACGCCCCAAATGATGGAAAATCGGAATTTTTTAAGAAGCTGCACGAGATTATGCTGGACTATTTGGACTATAACAACATTATCATGTTGGGAGATATGAACGGTGTCGCCTCAGTGAATATGGATAAGTCACAAAGTGCTAATATAACGAAAGATGGCAGACTACCAAAAACCTTTTTGGAAATGACTGACAATTTGGATTTGATTGACATATGGAGGATCAAGAACCCTCTAGGGAAAGAAGGAACTTTTTTTTCTGAGGCCCATATGACATGGACGCGAATCGACCAAATATGGATAACTAGAGGGCTGGCACCTAAGACCAGAAAAGTGGAAATCTGCCCAAAAACCTGCTCCGACCACAACGCCTTGAGAATGGAATTGAGATTAAATACAACCGGATCGTTCAGATGGAGAATGAATGACGCTTTGTTAAGAGATCAGGAGATTGTTAAGAAGGCCCAAAAAGTTTTAAAGGACTATTTTGAAATAAACTTAAAGACAAATGTGGAAAAAAGAATAATCTGGGACGCAAGCAAAGCAGTTATAAGAGGGTTTCTAATACAACAGAACACGATTAAAAAAAGACTCTGGAATGAAAAGAAGGAGAAGATCTTGGAGAAAATAAGAGAAGGAGAGAGAAAACTGAGATCCAGGCCTAAATCAAAGGAAGTATTGAGAGAAGTGAAGTTTTTCCAGGCACAATATTCGAAACTGATAAATCAAGAGGTGGAATGGAAAATTAAACAAATGAAACAAAGATCCTTTGAATCTGCTAACAAATGTGGAAAATTGTTGGCTTGGCAGTTGAAAAAGAGACAAAAACTTAACACAGTTACAAATCTAGAGATTGAAGGGAGAATGGTTCAGAAACCCGACGAAATTAGAAAGTCCTTCCAGAGATATTTCAAAGAACTTTATTTTCAAAGGCCACAAAAAAGCTCAGAGGTGGACCAATTTGTTATAACTAATGGATTACAAAAAATACCCCAGGAAATGAGAGCAATCCTGAACTGTAATATTACAACTCAAGAAATTGAATGCGCCATTCAGAACCTTCAATTGGGCAAATCTCCGGGACCTGATGGGCTTACTTCCAAATATTATAAGGTACTGAAGGATTCATTGATACAACCATTGCTGGAAGTTTGCAACCAGATTATGGAGGGGAGGAAGGCACCGGAAACGTGGAAAGAAGCTTTCATCACGTTGATCCCAAAACTAGAATCTGAAAAAACTCAACTTAAAAACTACCGTCCTATCTCACTCCTAAATGTGGATTACAAAATTTTTGCAGACATTTTGGCAAGTAGGTTTAAGAAAGTCTTAAATGAAGTGATTCATAAGGACCAAGCAGGCTTTCTCCCTGGTAGGCATTTATTTGACAACACAAGAAACATCATTGACATTTTGGAGTTTTTACAGATTAATTCAAACACAAGAGCGGTGTTGATTTTTATTGATGCGGAGAAGGCCTTTGACAACATTTCTTGGCTGTTTATGAAGAAAAATTTGGAAAGGATGGGAGTAGGGCGGGGGTTTGAAAATGGAATAGAAGCAATTTATTCAGAACAAAAAGCTAAATTGATAGTAAACAACGTGGTGACAGAGGAGTTCAAAATTGAAAAAGGGACACGACAGGGGTGCCCTCTATCTCCTCTGTTGTTTATTTCAGTCCTGGAGGTGCTATTGAACATGATTAGAAATGACCGGTTGACACAGGGAATTGTGGTCGGAGAGAAACAATATAAACTGAAAGCTTTTGCAGATGACTTGGTATTAACATTACAGGAGCCAGCCTCTAGTACTAAAAGAGCGTTAGAATTAATTTCTGACTTTGGTCGGGTGGCGGGATTCAAGCTGAATAAACAAAAAACTAAAGTTTTAGCAAAAAACTTGACAACTACTGAAATAGAGGAGTTCAGAAAAGAAACAGAACTAAATGTGGTCAAAAAAGTAAAGTACCTAGGGGTCCATTTGACCTCCAAAAATTTGAATTTATTTAAGGACAACTATGAGAAATGTTGGTCAGAGATCAAAAGAGATCTGGAAATATGGTCAAGATTAAAACTTTCCTTGCTGGGCAGAATAGCTGCTATAAAGATGAATGTATTGCCGAAAATGCTATTTTTGTTTCAGGCCCTCCAGATCGTGGATAAGGTGGAATGTTTTGGAAAATGGCAGAGGGATTTATCTAAATTTGTCTGGCAGGGCAAAAAGCCCCGAATAAAGTTTAAAATACTAACAGATGCGAAAGAAAGAGGGGGGTTTGCCCTGCCGGACTTGAGGTTATATTATGAAGCTGCAGCCCTCTGCTGGTTGAAGGATTGGATTTTATTGGAGAACACCGATGTCCTTGACCTGGAGGGATTTGATAATGCTTTTGGGTGGCATGCATATTTGTGGTATGACAAGGTTAAAGTTCATAAATTGTTCAAAAACCATATTGTCAGAAGGGCAATTTTCATGGTCTGGTCAAAATATAAAGACTTATTGGAGAGTAAAACTCCGAGGTGGCTCTCACCGATGGAGGCCAAAGCACGTAAAAGACTCAATATGGAGGCCCACTGGCCTAAATATTGGGAAATAATTGAAAAAATTGGAGATAAATGGAGGTTACAGAGTATGGAAAAGTTAAAAAACAAGGTGCGAGATTGGCTGCATTATGCTCAAATCCAGGAAGTTTTTAAAGCAGACAAAAAAGTGGGTTTTCAGGAGGAAAAATCGAAACTAGAAACAGAGTTGCTTGAGCCAAAATCTAAGCTAATTTCGAGAATGTATAACTTGCTGCTTAAATGGAACACACAGGATGAGATTGTCAAATCCTCTATGATAAAGTGGGCACAGGACTTGGGGCATAACATTATGTTTGAAGACTGGGAAAGGTTATGGAACACCGGAATGAAATTCACGGCATGTACTGCCTTGAAGGAAAACATTATGAAAATGATATACCGGTGGTACATGACCCCAGTCAAGCTTGCAAAGATATATCACCTGTCCGATAATAAATGTTGGAAATGTAAGGAAGAGGAAGGGACATTTTTACACCTCTGGTGGACCTGCCCGAAAGTGAAGGCCTTCTGGGAAATGATACATAATGAACTAAAAAAGGTGCTGAGATTCACCTTACCTAAGAAACCGGAGGCCTTCCTTCTGGGCATGGTAGACCAGAGGATGGTCAAGAAAGATAGAACTTTCTTTATGTATGCTACTACAGCAGCGAGGATTTTGTTGGCAAAGCACTGGAAGACACAAAATCTACCCACATTGGAAGAATGGCAGACGCAGCTGATGGACTATATGGAGTTGGCTAAAATGACTGGCAGAATTCGAGACTCGGGAGAAGAAGAAACGGAGGAAGTTTGGGAAAATTTTAAGGACTATTTGAAAAAGCATTATAAGTTGTATGAATGTTAAAAAATGCTCCTTTCTAGGAAGGTATAGCTTCAGTATCGGCAAATTTCTGAATTGATAAATAAGACACTATAAGACAGAAGTGAGATAATGAAATATTTTTATTGTGTGGAAATTAAAAATTAATGCAATTGTACTGAAATGTTTACATCAGATAACACGATAAAATGGAAGATATATTGTTATGTATAAAATAAGTTAACAAATTGCTGAGGTTTTGGTTACACAGGGAATGCAGTGCTCGGGAGATGGGGGGAGTCCATTGGATCTATGGAAGTATGTATTTGAAAGTGGAAATTTGTTTATTAAAAACCTAATAAAATATTTATAAAAAAAAAAAAAAAGATTTCTAGGAAATACCTGATGGATCGCCATATGAATGGTCTCTTTCCCAATTCCAACAAGGGTTGAACCAAGATGTGGGGAAAGACACACTTGTACACACAAGTTCTGGGCTTGCAATAGAATGGATTGAACCCATAATGTAGGGGAAAACATTCACTAGCAACTTTCCACTAGGCACTGAGAAAGGATACAGGTGAATTTACTCGACTTGAGTAATTCAACTCTAAAGTTGTTTAAATTATCATGTATGATATTATGAAAATATTGTGCTCTTATTATTCTTGGTATTACTCTGTCCCAGATCCCAAGGCCATACTTTAATTAAAAACACTACAGTGGTACCCCAGGTTACAGACTCCGCTAACCCAGAAATAGTGCTTCAGGTTAAGAACTTTGCTTCAGGATGAGAACAGAAATCGGGCTCCGGCGGCGCAGCAGCAGCAGGAGGCCCCATTAGTTAAAGTGGTGCTTCAGGTTAAGAACAGTTTCAAGTTAAGTACAGACCTATGGAACGAATTAAGTACTTAACCTGAGGTACCACTGTATTCAGATTACATATCAAGCTTACCAGATCTGACCACATGCTGATTCTCAATTACCACTGCACGAAGGGATATGGTAAGATTATATATAAGCGCTACTGGGAAAGCTTGGTGAACTTTGCCTCTATCCAAACACAGCTTTGGAGTGATTTTAAAGACATGTAGTCAACTAGATCAGCTGCTGGTTCCATTACAGCCAGGGTGATATTTGCCATTAAGGTTGCAAAGTAAGAGATGTCACACCCTACAGCTTTGAAATATCCCTAACTAAGCCAAAATACTTACCAACCCCCCCCCCCACTGCATACCAAAAAAGAATCCAAAACTCACCATCATTAAGATCTTGCAGGAGGTTTTCCTGGCAGGAGAAGTCAAGCTTTACTTTAATGTACACAATAAATGTAGCAATGTGTCCTGGTTTTAGAGGAAACTGAGAGAGCGTGTCTTCCAGATTCCAGCTCAGAAAGTCACCAAACAGCTTTCCTATAAAAATAATAACAACATACAGAAGTTATGTGTAGACAAACACAATAAGTCCACTGGATCAAACTATAAAATACCCAGTGTTCAGTATGGCTCCTCCTGAATATGCAGAATTTTTTTTTCAAAAACAAAAAAATGATTTTTGTCCACGTTTATGGAAAAAGTGACTAGTAAATATAACAACAACAACAACATCACCACTTGGCCCAGAATTCTCAATTCTCAATTATATTTGGAGCTGATCTATTAGAAAACTGCCAGGTTTGCAGGGTATGGAGGAAGCAGAATGCCTAGAAAATAACTCCCCTGAATGTCAGGTTATTTACTACCTGTTAAGTGCAATATGAAAGGGACGTGGGTGGCGCTGTGGGTTAAAACACAGAACCTAGGACCTGCCGATCAGAAGCTCAGCAGTTTGAATCCCCGCAACGGGGTGAGCTCCTGTTGCTCGGTCCTTGCTCCTGCCAACCTAGCAGTATGAAAGCACATCAAAGTGCAAGTAGATAAATAGGTACCACTGCAGCGGGAAGGTAAACAGCGTTTCTGTGCGCTGCTCTGGTTTGCCAGAAGCGGCTTAGTCATGCTGGCCACATGACCCGGAAGCGGTACAATGGCTCCCTTGGCCAATAAAGCGAGATGAGCGCCGCAACCCCAGATTCGGCCACGACTGGATCTAATGGTCAGGGGTCCCTTTACCTTTAAGTGCAATATGGGGGGGGGGACACAAAACTAGAAAAAGTTCGGTATATAACTGCGTGCTCTGAATACAAGAAAACAGGGCAAGAAAAGTAGCATATGGGTTGCAAGAGTAATTGCTGGGGTTTTGTTGGCACCTGCCTGTCTTGAGAGACAACGAGTTGCACCTCTGGGCGTGAAGTCAAACCACTGGAGAATCTCAGCACCTGCTACGGATGCGGAGACTGGTAACTTGGTCTTTTTGCTAGGATAGCAGCATCAAAGCTATCTCTCTGGAGGCATACAAGGTGCCATCCAACTGCCTTTGGGACTCCACTCCAGATTTGGGTAGTGTTTACTCCTTTTCTTCTCCCAAAGATGTCCCGCACGCCAGCGGGTAGTTACAGGGGTAGGTGAATTATTATTGATTCAATTTATATCCTCCCCTTGCTCCCGAAAAGGCCCAGGGCAGCAGTATTAGAATTTGATAATGGCAGAAATAGATTTACATTAGTTAGATTAAAAGGCTATGCCTATTAATTTATTTCAATCATTTATTTTTATGATGAGAGCACAAAAGCAGATTCTAAATATTTGCAGCATGTATCATTGCTGAGAACTAAGAGATCACCAGAATTTGCAGGCTTGTGCAAAGAGTTATATTTTTTAAAGGCCCCAAACATTGTTGCACTTGTTCGGATCACTGTTTGCCCGAGTGCTTCGAAGTAACTAAATTATTAAAATACATATTTTTAATCTAAAACTTGCACAGTTAACTATTTTTCCTGTAGCAGTCAGCCGGAGATGCATTATTCATTACAACAGTACTGCCAACTATTGCCTTTATTATCAGAAACATAATAACGAATATTTTTTTCCATTCCAGTAAAAGTTCATTTAAGATGCAAGCACATCAAAAGAATGGCCACTTTCTGACATCTTATTTTTAGTAGCCAATTTTAAGTTCTTTCTATCAAGGTGGTGTAGTATCTTCAGATCCACTGTCCAATGTTGCAAATGTTGTCTTCAAGCAAAGCTCATTGTGACTTCCTTACTTATCAAGTCCCCCTGAAGTTAATGGAACTTATTTGAAGGTGTGCTGCGCTGGCTCGCCAGATGCAGCTTGTCACGCTGGCCACGTGACCCGGAAGTGTCTGCGGACAGCGCTGGTTCCCGGCCTATAGAGTGAGATGAGCGCACAACCCTAGAGTCTGTCAAGACTGGCCCGTACGGGCAGGGGTACCTTTACCTTTACTTTACCTATTTGAAGATGATATGGACAGGTTTGCAACTCAAGTCCAATTGGGAGCAACTTCACTTAGTCTTAACTTTTTTTCTACTGATTTCAATGGGGCTTTGTTCATTACTAACTAAAGCAGGCTCAGAGTTGTTTAAATTTTCTCCCCTTAACATAATGTTGTTGTTGTTTAGTCATTTAGTCGTGTCCAACTCTTCGTGACCCCATGGACCAGAGCACGCCAGGCACTTCTGTCTTCCACTGCCTCCCACAGTTTAGTCAGACTCATCTTTGTAGCTTCGAGAACACTGTCCCACCATCTCGTCCTCTGTCGTCCCCTTCTCCTTGTGCGCTCAATCTTTGCCAGCATCAGGGTCTTTTCCAGGGAGTCTTCCCTTCTCATGAGGTGGCCAAAGTATTGGAGCCTCAGCTTCACAATTTGTCCTTCCAGTGAGCACTCAGGGCTAATTTCCTTAAGAATGGATATGTTTACCTTTACATAATAAGTAAAGGTAAAAAGGTAAAGGACCCCTGGATGGTTAAGTCCAGTCAAAAGCGACTATGAGGTTGCGGTGCTCATCTTGCTTTCAGGCCAAGGGAGCCGGCATTTGTCCACAGACAGTTTTCCGGATCATGTGGCCAGCATGACTAAACCGCTACTGGTGCACAGAGGACCATGACAAGTGCCAGAGCGCATGGAAATGCCGTTTTCCTTCCCGCTGCAGCAGTACCTATTTATCTACTTGCACTGGCGTGCTTTTGAACTGCTAGGTTGGCAGGAGCAGGGACAGAGAAACGGGAGCTCATCCCGTCGCGGGGATTCGAACCGCCAACCTTCCGATCAGCAAGCCCAAGAGGTACATCAACTGTGAAAATATTTTACTGCTTATTAATCCATTGTCAGGAAGGTATGTATTTTCCATGCATCTCAATAGTCAAAATCCTATGATCAAAACCTGGCATCGTATGCTATGGTTTAAAGATAAAGGTAAAGGGACCCCTGACAGTTAAGTGCAGTTGCGAACGACTCTGGGGAGCCAGCATTTGTCCACAGACAGTTTTTCTGGGTCATGTGGCCAGTGTGATGGCCTGGGAATCCGATTCAGAGGCTGAACCGGAGGAATCCCAGCCTGCACAGGAGTCCCCGCCTCCAGGGCCGGCTGAACTGGGGCAGGGCCTTGATTCTGAAGCGCCTGCACCTGTGCCAGATCCTCAGGACCCCGCTTCGCCCGAGGACTGTCTGCCGACCCTCAACTCAGGTCCTGGACCTCGCCCCATGGTAACCTCCCCCCTGGACCAGCACAGCCAGCATGACTAAGCCGCTTCTGGCAAAACCAGAGCAGTGCATGGAAATGCCGTTTACCTTCCCGCCGGAGCAGTACCTCTTTATCTACTTGCACTGGCGTGCTTTCGAACTGCTAGGTTGGCAGAAGCTGGGACAGAGAAACGGGAGCTCACCCCGTCGCAGGGATTCAAACCGACAACCTTCCAATCGGCAAGCCCAAGGCTCAGTGGTTTAGACCACAGCGCCACCCGCATCCCCTTAATGCCATGGTTTAAAGTTAGCTTAATATCCTGGCTTGTTTGTAAACTATTGAACAGGTTTTTTTGGATCGCATATCATCTGATGCTCTGATTAAGAGCTGAATCCTGGCTCATTCAGGCCCTCACACCAAGGGAGGGATGAAGCAGCTGCCAAGGCACCTGCACAGAGCTTCTGCATATCCTGGCTTACTGAGCAAGGAACTAATCATGCAAACCAGGCCAATGTGATTTCCACAGGAAATTAGGTACACGTTTGGTGGACTACATCCTCAGTTCACATGCCTCTTAATTTTTTGCATATCTTATAGAAGAATCATAATTTAGTAGCTATTCAAACATTCAAATGTGTATGTGCATCCCAGTGATTTTTAAAATACTTCCCGGTGAAGCTTTCTTCCCTAGTAGTCTGTTAAAAGACTGCAGCTTAAAGAGAGCTTGTAAGAAGTCAGTGAGGAATGCATAAGCTCAATAAACTGCTTCTTGATCGAAATAGTCATGGAAAATAAAAATTTAAAAAAGAAGAAATAGTCATGGAAACACGAGTTTAGAAGCTGGTCGTTTCTAAACAGTGCTGAATGCTTTTTTTTACCTTTTACTTTGGTGCAATGTCATAAAACACTTATCTTGCAAAATCTGCCTGTATGCTATCAAGTCCAATTAAAGGTGTTAAGACTAACATAAAAATCCCCAAACATCTTGGGCCCTAGGGAGGTGGCTTTTCCATTTCCTCCTGCTAGTCTTCTTTGTTGAGACACTGATAAATGCAATGGAATCATTATGAATTATATATGTTTTAACTGTATTATATTTATTGCTTTTGTTATTACCAATGTGCATTTTTATGAAAACCCCTTTGAAGTCTGCTCGACAGAAAGCACCATATAATAATCTGCAATATTTAATTAAATAAGGTTTTGGGCTTACAGAAAATACTTCCCTTTTTAAATCCGATGCACATTAAACCCTGTATCAAAAAATAGTCAACAACTATTATTGTTTATCTTTTTGATATTTATCAGTAATCAGAAGGACAATTAGAAGGTCCGTATCGTTAAAGCCATGGTTTTCCCAGTAGTGATGTATGTAAGCGAGAGCTGGACCATAAAGAAGGCTGATCGCCGAAGAATTGATGCTTTTGAATTATGGTGCTGGAGGAGACTCTTGAGAGTCCCATGGACTGCAAGAAGATCCAACCTCTCCATTCTGAAGGAAATAGCCCTGAGTGCTCACTGGAAGGACAGATCCTGAAGCTGAGGCTCCAAGACTTTGGCCACCTCATGAGAAGGGAAGACTCCCTGGAAAAGACCCTGATGTTGGGAAAGATTGAGGGCCCAAGGAGAAGGGGACGACAGAGGACGAGATGGTTGAACAGTGTTCTCGAAGCTACAAACATGAGCCTGTCCAAACTGCGGGAGGCAGTGGAAGACAGGAGTGCCTGGCGTGCTCTGGTCCATGGGGTCACGAAGTGTCGGACACGACTAAACGACTAAACAACAACAACAACAGAAGGACATCAGCATTAATAAAATCTGAAAATACTTTCAAAGATTGTTCCTTTCCAGAATCCTTGTTGGTACAAAACAAAAACTGAATCCAGCGAAACAATTTTAGGTTTATTCTTTGTTAAAGTATAAGGTGTTGCTCCTGCCACCAGAAAGAGCTGCGTATTATATAGATGCCCAAGATGCTCTGGGTATCAAGCAGAACACTTGGAGAGGTGAGGATTCTCACCTAAGTCTTATGGAGGAAGCATATACAGTACCATCCATCCAGTCCCTTCATCAATCATAACTGCCTTTCTCAAAATAGATGCTTAACTTATAACACATAACTTATGAAAAGCCATCACCAGAATTTTATTGTTGCCAATTTCCTCCTCATCCCTTTCTTCCTTGTGTACTGTATGCAGGTATCTTTGATGAAGTTAGTTGGAGGTCTAGCAGCGCCCAGCCTGTCGCTTATTTATTTAAATCCCAGCTTTCTTCCATCTTGTACATTCCTCTTCAATTAGGCTTTTGGCTGAATAACATTCTAGGTCCTTTCAAATGTTTTTGCGGGAGGTGGGTTGTTATTCGTCTGTTTTGTATTTGTTCTTGTTTTTATTATGGGCTTTACGTTTTGGTTTTGGTTTTTTAATGCTGGAAACTGCCCTGAAATCTTCAGTTGAAGTTATACAAATTTAATATAATAATGATAAGAAGCAGCAGCCAGTGGGCATGGCTGTGCTGAACTCAGAAACCTTTAGGCATCAATAATAATTGCATATACCTTTTGTGTTGATCATTTTTGATGTGACCTCCAGCTTCTCCAAAGGCTCTGTTCCAATATTTTCCAGCTTAATGGTGAGTTGCTGCGTCTCTCCATTGTAGAGCTGGACAGACACATTGGTGGCTATTTCATCTCCTGAGGAAGGCTGTAGCATGTGAGCAGACCTTCAAGAATGGCATGAAAATACAAGTGAAAAACACATGCAACATTGATAAACATATGAAAATTACATTATCTACCTTTATGATTTTATTGTTAATTTTTGTCCTGCCCTTTCTCCAAAGACACGGGTAGCGCTGTGGGTTAAACCACAGAGCCTAGGACTTGCCAATCACAAAGTCGGCAGTTCGAATCCCCGCAACGGGGTGAGCTCCCGTTGCTCGGTCCCTGCTCCTGCCAACCTAGCAGTTCGAAAGCACGTCAAAGTGCAAGTAGATAAATAGGTACCGCTCCGGCGGGAAGGTAAACGGCATTTCCATGCGCTGCTCTGGTTTGCCAGAAGCGGCTTAGTCATGCTGGCCACATGATCCGGAAGCTGTACGCCGGCTCCCTCAGCTAATAAAGCGAGATGAGCACCACAACCCCAGAGTCGGCCACGACTAGACCTAATGGTCAGGGGTCCCTTTACCTTTATGATTTTTTGTCCTGCCCTTTCTCCAAAGAGCCTGGGGCAGTATACCTCCTTTTCCCCAGTCACATTTTATCCCCACAACAACCCTATTAAAGATATATTAGAGGTGAGGAGCAAGGTCATCCAGTGCATATCTCGGCTGAGCTGAAATTTGAACCCAGATCTTCCCAATCCTGGTCCGATACTGACCACTACACTATGCTGGCACAGCTTATTTACTCCTCCCCTTTACGTGTGACATATAAAGATCTGACTGCATGTGCTAATGCACAGGTGATAATGGTCATTGTGGAGAATTCTACTTTGGCTTTCCAAGAAGAATCTAAAGCCTGGGAATTGGTGAGTTAATTCTCCTTGGAGTGCAAGCTATTGAAAGGTAACACTGAAGCCATTGCTGCCCTTGCTGGTGAATAAAATAGTAATCCTCAAGCTAATATCTTTCAGGATAAATTTCTGTCCTTACTTGCAGTATAATAAAATGCCTGATGTTTTCACTAATACAAACACATAAATTTGAATGGGAACACAATATAATGTTATGTGGTTCTTTGGAGAGTGGACGATTCCCCTAGTTCCTAACGACTTGAAAATGATCATTCAGGTTTCTTACCTCGGTAATGAAGTACTAATTTGCAATCTAGGTAAAGCTGGAATGACTTCCACTGTGCAACCGTTGGTCTTTATTCCTGGTAACTTATCCAGAAGACAGTCACTGAAGACCCCAAAAACTGAAGTGTGATAACCTGCCATCAACAGAGACCGAATCAGGAATTTATTGTCAAGTCATGGATGGAAACCCCACTGTAGTTGAAGATGTCAGAAACTTGATATATATGGAATATACTGAAACATTTAGTGACCTTGGTACTAGTGACTCATTTGGGCCCTCCTTACTAGCCAATTATGATATACAGTAGTTAGCGATTATCTATGAAGAGCTATTTAGGACAGTGTTTTTCAACCTTTTTTGGCCAAAGGCACACTTGTTTCATGAAAAAAATCACGAGGCACACCACCATTAGAAAATGTTAAAAAATTTAACTCTGTGCCTATATTGACTATATATAAAGTAATTCTCTTGAATAGGAATCAAATAAACACAAAGAAAGTATTTTATAATTACTTTATTATGAAATAGTAAGTAAACAAAAATATGAAAAATTATAAAATACTTTATTTTAAAATCTTTCAAATTTTTCAATTTTTCCCACGGCACACCAGGCAACATCTCACGGCAGGAACAGTGGTTGAAAAACATTGATTTAGGAAATGTCCAGGAGCCAATAATCCTCAAAAAATAACTAACATTGGTTGGTGGGTGGTGGTTGTCTTGGGAATGGGATGGGGGCTAAAGGGTCAGTAAATTTTAATCCTGTTTAGTATTCACACTGTGAGACAAAGTCTAAAAAATATGTATCCGTCCATTTCCTATTCATTTCACTCTTGCATGTTTTCACTCATAAATCGGTTACTTCCCATTTCTGCATTAAGCTATCATTTCTTTAAAAATAAGTATTTAAATTATTACATATTTTCCTTGCAAAAATGCACTCTTCTAAAAACACATATTTCTAAAAACCTTTCTTTTTCAAAACACACTGGGGGGGGGGGGGACTTCACCAAAACATTTGTAAGTGCAAACATTTATGGATAGCTAACTTCTGAATCACACTTTCGTGTGGGAAATGGGGATCGGGTCAGTTCATTTTGGGATTCACGAAAATCAAATTCCACAAATATCCCTACTAGAAACAAGAGAATCTTGCCAATTTGCCAAATTATGTTTTAGGCGAACTGTTTTAGAATTTACCTTGGACTACCCCAGGATCTCTGCTGCCCCTTTTCTCCCATATACAGTAATCTACAATTCAACAAACACCATCCGTCTCTGAGATGTTCAGCTACATTAGAGAGATTCTTTTTGATACCAGACTCCTGACTCATTTACTGGAAAGCACATTAATTATAAGCAATTTAAAGATAAGCCTCTTGTTTTCTCATTTCTATGTACAGTTAGTAGGCAATTAGGTGAGCTCAATATTTTCTTTTTAGAATCGATTGATACAATCTAGACTTCGTTTATGAAATCTGTAGCCCACCCTTCATCTCAAACGGCAGCAACTATATGCAGTTTTAACAATAGGGTAATAAGTAGACACAGCGAGATAGACTGCTTCTATTTCCTGTGTGCCTGGGCAGAATTACAGTAAGCAAAAGGGATCACTCACTTCCACACAAAAAAGGGCAGAGGATTAGAACAGCCTTGCCATTTAGAAAATCGACAACTTCTGACGCATGAATGGAATATAAAAGCAACAACAGTTTTTACCATTGATAGTGATCTGGCCTGCAGACTGTGGGACACCAACAAGTGTTACTGGATAGAGGCCGGATTCTGCTGGTAAAGAGAGAGCTGCAGGGAGGGATTCAAACTCCACTCCACTTGTCAGAAGGCCCTGGAGGAGGTGGAAAGCATATATATATAACAGACACACATAAGTAGTCTATTCAACTTGCATCAAAGAGAGTATGAATGCTGTCTGCTAGTGCTTATTTATACTGCTTTACTATTTATACTGCTTTACTGTTTTTGCCACTCTTTTAAGGAAGAAATAGTGGGATATAAATGATTTTAAATAAAATGTGTCTGCAGTGAAAATGGGGCTTTAAATTAAGCAAGCCATGCATCTGATCCAATACACTATTGGAAACTGATGTTCACAAATATTAAACCAGCTTGCAAAGGTTTTTGGTGCTTAACTTTTAGCACTGTGTTTACTGTAATGCTCAGACTGCTTATTATTATACAGTGGTACCTCGGGTTAAGAACTTAATTAGTTCTGGAGATCCGTTCTTAACCTGAAACTGTTCTTAACCTGAAGCACCACTTTAGCGAATGGGGCCTCCCGCTGCCGCTGCACCGCCACCACGATTTCTGTTCTCATCCTGAAGCAAAGTTCTTAACCCGAGGTACTGTTTCTGGGTTAGCGGAGTCTGTAACCTGAAGCGTCTGTAACCCAAGGTACCACTGTATTTCATCTGCTGCATTTAATATTGCAATTTTATTATTTTATTGTACATTGTATTAAGTACATTTGTCGAAACAGAACAAACTATATTGTGTGCGAAACATTTCTAATTTTGTGTCCCCTCCAACTCTATCAGAATCATTAAAGAATTGTAATCTGCTGTGATAGCCCCCGTAGCCTGAGTCACTGGCTCTTAACATTACTGTCGGTTTTGCATTGAGATTATCAACTGTACACAGTAATTACATAGGCTTCATACTGTATATGCAATACCATAATGGTAAATCTAACTGCAATGGAGATTTCCTTGCAAAGCAACCCCGAAATAAGTAAGCATTACATAATATTATGTAAGTTAAATGTCTGACAACTGAAATAGCTAAGTTCCAGCTCCTAACCAGAAGAAAAAGCCAACATAATTGCCTTTCCTTTCTTCTTAGGACTTATTACCAGTGAATTGTCTCTGTGAATTGAAAAAGTCCCAATGGTCAGAATAATATACCACCATCTGCTGGAGCAAAGGACATTTGGTTGGTTAGATTCACGAGCAAGTGGGTCAAAGAATCACTCTAATGCGATCTCAACTGACACGGCAGTTAGCTGAATTAACTGCAGAGAGTGTCTGAGGAGACACAGTATTATTCAGCTCAACAAATGACAACAGCCAATAGCCATTTCACTCAACACAGATTGCAGGCTATCTGGGTGCATTAACATGAATCAAAACTGTAGAACTCTGTCATCTACTTCCAAAGTGACAAAGTGCATTGAGGCAAATCCCTAACAGAGGACAGAGGCCTTCACTGTTGTGTGTATGAAAGAGTTATGCAGGCTGAAGGCAGCAAACCTGAAACATGTTTTTGAACTTTTAAGGTGTGTCCCACAACGACCAAGGCTTTGCAATGAAGATTGATTTTTTTTTAAGTAACAAAATAACACACACACATAAAAATAGATATTGCGTATCACTAAAATCTTATTCAAACTCACAGCCAAAAGCCTTTTAGAACATGAGCTTTATCCTCCTCATAAGGCTAAGAGAGAGGGACTATGCTGTGGTATGTACTAGGTGCTGCTTTTGCACTTAAACATTATATATTGTTGTTGTTGTTGTTTAGTTGTTTAGTCGTGTCCGACTCTTCGTGACCCCATGGACCAGAGCAAGCCAGGCACTCCTGTCTTCCACTGCCTCCCGCATTTGTTTTAAAAAAAAGATGATATATCGAAGTCTCTAATTTATATTTATCTTTTTTAAAAATTTGGTGTGTTTAGTATCATTCTGCAAATCTATGTAATATTTCATAGCATACAAGCCTCTGGTATATAAAATAGTTGATTAATTTTAGCATTAACCATGTCTGATTGAAAACACCAATTTCATAATGGAAAAAGTCCCACCCCCACTTCTGATATATTTTCCTTGCAGTGATGAAATGACTGTACAGGGCTTGCTTCTTTAAAAAGGTTAATTGGGGGGGGGGGGGAGGAATCAGAGATTTATAAAATTATGAACTATGTGAAGAATTCATTTTAAGCTTTTTTTCCCCCTTTCCCTGAACACAAGCACTTGAGCGCATCCATTGAAATTGATGGGCAGGTCATTCAGGATAGACAAAGGGAAATGATTCTTGAAATCAATAATTAACATGTGGAATTGGTGGTCACAAGATGTGGGGATGGTAACTCAATTTGAAAGGGGTTACAGAAGCTAATGTAAGAGGAAAGTCTATCAACAGCCATTAACTATAGCTTTACTAAACCTCCCTGCAAAAAGGGATGCAACTCTGTCCCCCAGCGTCTAGAAGAAGAGTTTGGATTTGATATCCCGCCTTTCACTTCCTTTAAGGAGTCTCAAAGCGGCTAACATTCTCCTTTCCCTTCCTCCCCCACAACAAACACTTGGTGAGGTGAGTGGGGCTGAGAGACTTCAGAGAAGTGTGACTGGTGGTGACTGGTCACCCAGCAGTTGCATGTGGAGGAGCGGAGACTCAAACCCGGTTCCCCAGATTATGAGACTACCACTCTTAACCACTGCACCACACTGGCTCTCTAGCACTCAGATAGGAGAAGACTGCTACCTTCAGGATCTGCTTGTGATTTCCCAGAAGTATATGGGTGGTCACTGCCGCAAACTAGATACTGAACTTACTAGATGAAACCTTGGCCTGATCCAGTTAGAAAAAAATTAAAAATCCCCCCTTTATTATTTACGTATGATCATTCAAAAATAAAAGTTACTTCTTCTGCATAACAAATTGCTTGAAAATCCAAATAATTTATTGATAAAGTTTTGCCACTAAGCACTAGACTATTAAGACATTACTTTCACTTCTGCAAATCATCTTCACATAAGTTGATATAGGTAGTTTCTTTGGGACTCTTCATATTTTATGAAATCAAGCAAGGTGCACTATTAAAACACAGCTATTTCAGCTGAACAATGGCTGCCCTTGTGTGCATACCATCCAAACCCTTTAAGTCTAGCCTCACAGTGTCTTGTCACACATTTCCAGTGGTTCCCACTAGGGCTAGAACTCTTTCCTCAATTAGCATTATTGCTGCGTGGACAGAGGAAAAAGACCCAGGGATGAGGAATGGGGCAAGATTTGACAGACACAAGAAACGATGAACACAACTCCACATTCATCCAGCAGTGCCCTTAGGAAAAGAAACCAAGGAGTTTTAGAGAATGTAAAAGCAGAAAGCAACAAAGACCTGGGGCTAAATTTAGAGGGCATAGAGATGTCAAGTTGAAAGGTCAGAAGAAATTCGGCATAAAAAAAGTTACATGGACAATGAGGAACACAACTATTGCTGCTAGCGTGCCTCAAATCCTCAAGAACTCCAATAGAAACATAACTTGGCTTAAAGGAGCAGTGTTATACTTGATCTCAAACCTTGTTCATAGAGTGAACTATTCTATAAAGGAGGTTTGAGATTAAGTATAATGAAGTACAAATACAGTGGTACCTTGGGTTAAGAACTTAATTCGTTCCAGAGGTCCGTTCTTAACCTGAAACTGTTCTTAACCTGAGGTACCACTTTAGCTAATGGGGCCTCCCGCTGCCGCCACCACGCGATTTTTGTTCTTATCGTGAAGCAAAGTTCTTAACCTGAGGTACTATTTCTGGGTTAGCGGAGTCTGTAACCTGAAGTGTCTGCAACCCGAGGTACCACTGTAATTAATAATAATAAATCCCTAGTCAGTAAAAGGCAATGGTTTTATCCTTGTTTGTATACACTAGTACAAATGTTCAACAGCATAAAGCATATCAAACAGGCCTGGTACAGATATTAAGAGGGTGATCACACACCCTCATTTCACTGTCCTCTTCCCAACAATTTCAGCCATTTGTCCCATCTCATTTTAAACATGATGTTAACATCAATAAGGCTAATCAGGCTTTCAAGTCAACCAGGCTTTGAAACATACCATATTTTCTACACGGAGTTCAAAAGGCATTGGATTGTACACCATCAGCTGAACTTCACAAACATCTCCCTGGACCCATTGAAAATCTGTATTAAAAAAACAAAAACATAACAAGTTTCAGAGTTGCTGTTGTTGTTTTTCAAAAAGCTACATGCATACTTTGTTGCTGTTATCATATATTGCTACAGAGATATTGTAGATATCCCACGCGCCGTCCATACGGGCTGCCTCTCGCATGGCGACCGTAAGGGCTGCCGCTCGGGCACCATCCGTATGGGTGTCTGTACGGGCTGCCGCTTGCACTGCAACAATAGGAAGTCTTGATCCCCACATAACCCAACTTTTGTTGCAAGATTATGCTAAGCTATAACAGCAAATCTGCAAGCATTCTGTTCCTCACGCTTCCAATAAGCACTGAAAGACTGAAAGGCATTCTTGCAATCATCTTCAATGATACTATAAAAATGTGAGCTGCTTGTATCCTTCTTTCCAAGTGGCAGCAGTGGATTAACACATCATGAGCTGCAAACAAAGGCAAGATGCATACAAGCAATCTGTGCCAGGTTGTCTAGTCAGTTTTATAATCGAGAGGAGGAAATAGCGTATTGATCCAAAAACTGGCAATAACCACTTGATTCAATTTGCAGGATGAAAACCAGCAAGCAAACAGTGGTATATCAAATATTCAAGCAGGATGAATTTTAAAAGGTAATGCATATAAGAAATCGTTTTCTTACCAATTTTTTTACTCCGCTCCTCCCCACGATTGTGAGCGATGATTGGAGAATATATAAAGGGACTCTTTGTTGACATGTTCTGACCCACCAAGCTTTTTATTTTCTGCGGCCGAAGGCTAACAGGGAGATTTAAAAGCTTGACAGATCTGTTAAATGAACAAAAAGGGTTGCTTTAACATAGCAAAGACACCTAAATTGAACATGCAGTCAGAATAGAAACAAGGCAGCATTAGAAATTCTAGTAAAATCAGCTTAGAGTAGTGGGGGGGGGGGACAAATTGCAAGAAGAATAAAGGATTATCAATTCCTTAAATAAGCATGGTTACTATAAGCCTGGTAACCTACACATATGGCAATGCATCCAGCTTGAATACAGAACTTCAGTGTCTGAGGCTTTGTGAGCTCTGAGAGACTGTGTGCTCAGCAATAGTGCTTAGGATTATTTTCCATTCAATATGTAGATGCTACATCCCATACGTAGCATAAAAAGCAAATTATATATTTTAAATTCTAACTGAAAGGTAAATTTCACATTCCGTGGCCATAACACTGATGCCATGCCAATATTGACAATGAATTCTCTGGGAAGAGACTTCATTGGCAAACATATCTCAGGCAAAGCCGCTATACAGCACAAAATAAATAGGTATAACAGCAACAGTTCAATCCACCATGGAACCATCTATGGCAGCATCAGCCAACACAACCATGAAAGTAGAGGAAAGGGTTAAACTAGTATGAAAGCAAACAACAACAAACCAAGATAAATCAGAAATAGTGATATGATGCTGAGACATAACTATGCATGTATTTGGGTAGTATTAAGAAGCAAATCGAAGGGTGGGTGGCGCTGTGCATTAAACCACAGAGCCTAGGACTTGCCGATCAGAAGGTCGGCGGTTCGAATCCCCGCAATGGGGTGAGCTCCCGTTGCTCGGTCCCTGCTCCTGCCAACCTAGCAGTGTGAAAGCACCTCACAGTGCAAGTATAGGTACCGCTCCAGCAGGAAGGTAAACACCATTTCCGTGCGCTGCTCTGGTTCGCCATGCTGTCATGCGGGCCACATGACCCGGAAGCTGTACACCGGCTCCCTCAGCCAATAAAGCAAGATGAGCACCGCAACCCCAGAGTTGGCCACGACTGGACCTAATGGTCAGGGGTCCCTTTACCTTTAATAAGCAAATCTCTGGTATTCAGGGGATAAGAGGCAGTCTCAACTATGCAAGTTGAGTGTCCTCAACACAATGACTCCTTACACAACTGGCTGCTCCCTTCGAGAAATACTGTTACAAGTCAGAAACTGGACAGATGGTTACAAGGACAGAAACTGTCCCATTCTACTGCAGCTGACCCATGGATCACAAAGCACATTTTGACACCTACAGTGCAAAGCATGAAAACCAACAGGACCAAGCAATTCAATTGCAGTTGATGGTTACCTTACAATAGGAAGTTTAGTGAATGGCACAGGGGGAAGCTTTAAACCATCTGGAAGCGTAATTAATTCCATCGTCCCAGGACATTTTGAGGTGTAGTTTTCTAGACTTTGTGTTACATCTTTCTTTTCTGAAAAGAAAGCACAATTCTCCATTAAAGTTGTCTCAAAACAGTAATATTCAAAAGCACATAATTTATCCAGGATTACAGCTATTTTTATTTTATTTTGCTATGTATTGTGATATACTGCTTACTCTCTCCATTACTTTCTCTCTCTCTTAAAAAATTACAGCGGAATTCAACCGACAACCACAAAAACCAATGTAAACACATTCATTTGGAGCAGGGGTCAGCAAACTTTTTCAGCAGGGGGCCGGTCCACTGTCCCTCAGATCTTGTGTGGGGCTGGACTATATTTTTTGGGGGGGGGGGGAATGAACGATGCTTTGCTTTACATGTCCCAGTTGTCATCCCAATAGCTGCAGTTGGGCTTCTCCAGCCAGCCAGGCACCGTGGCGGGGTAGGAGGTTTCGTGGGCCAGCGAAGACAGAAGCAGCAGCCCCAGTGAAGGAGCCACGGACAGAGGTTGGGGAACCAGGGCGTCGCCGGAGCTTTTACCCACCACCACCTGCTGCTTCCTAAGAGGCACCGTGGAGAAGAAGACAGAGCTGCCCGCCAACCTGCAAGCGGTGGGCACGGCCACTGCAACAACCCGCCTGAACGCCATGGGAGGAATGAAGGAGGCAGGGAGGCAACAATGAAGAAAGTGCACAAGGAAGCGGCATAGAAAAGAGGCGCAGAGAAGAAGAAGAAGAGTTTGGATCTGATATCCCACCTTATCACTACCCAAAGGAGTCTCAAAGCGGCTAACATTCTCCTTTCCCTTCCTCCCCCACAGCAAACACTCTGTGAGGTGAGTGGGGCTGAGAGACTTCAGAGAAGTGTGACTGGCCCAAGGTCACCCAGCAGCTGCATGTGGAGGAGAAGGGAAAGCAAACCCGGTTCACCAGATTATGAGACTACCGTTCTTAACCACTACACCACATTGGAAGGAAGGGTGGGCAGGCGGAGGGAGAGGGAGGAGGAGGAGGAGGAGGAGGAGGAAAACGCAGCAGAAGCCAGCAGCCGGCGTCACACGCCCCCTTCACAGCGCTGCCCTGTTGAGGTGGGCAGGCAGGTGAGCCAATTCCCGCTGTCGATGGCGCCCAGCATGGGACAAGATTGCTCCGGCCCTGAGGAGAAAAGCGCCGCTGTGTGAGGGAGATGGAGGGAGAGGGATAGAACAAGCGCACTGGTGATCCATACGGCGATTCCCAGACTGTCCGCGGTCCGGATGCAGCCCACGGCCCTTAGTTTGACGACCCAGTGCAATTTTTAATGTACTACTGCAGGAGTACACTGAATGGTATCTGTAGTTGCATCTGAAAGTCAGGAGGTCTAGGCCATACCAACATCTGGATAGGAATCACACTTCTTTCCCTGGTCTTTTCTGTCTAAAAGGAGGGGCTGCAAGATGGTGCATGCCAAGGATGTCAGGGCATCAAGTGTGATTCCTGTTGCACAAGCCTTCCTCACCCTCACTCAGGGACATGGTACTGTATCCTTTTCTCCATCTCACCTGTCAGACTGTGCTCTAAATACTACCATGGCTCTTGATTTAAAAAATGGCCTGGGATGTTTATTGTTATTGTTAAGCAAGAAGCCATGGCAGTGGCAATGCCACCAAGAGAAGACCAGAGGTGAAGACAGCCAATGAGAAACAAGGCAGGAGGCTGCCACGGCAACAATACTCTCCTTTGGAGGAGGGGGGAAGGGCCACAGGAGCCAATGAGTGGTGCAAGGCTGTCATGCATTGCCTCCTAGTGCCTATTTCACTATTTGAAATGCATACAGCAATAAAAAAAATACTCAAAAATTGTGTCAAATTATGTCTTCATTCTGTTAATACCCCAGTAGCAGTACACGTTCCGATTCAGGGTTCAAGTAGCATAGCAAGGATTGTAAAATGTACTGATTTCATTTGCACTTGCCAGATTTAAAGCCTGAATTGAACATCACTAGCCCACTCTTAACACAGGGCCACAGCAATAAACAAAAACAGGGAGGTGGGTGGGTTACAGAGAATTTAAACTGAAAAATGAACACTAAGGGTCCTTTCCAATGCTGCAACTAAGCTGGAATGGAACTTCCTCTCCCCAGGCCTCCTATGCTCTAAGGTTTCAGACGACCCTCTGGAGCATATTGAGTGTGCAAGGAGGGAGGAAAAGAAACAGAAGCCCCGCAAGGCAAGCAGAACTCCACTGATGCAATATTGGATATGATCCTGAACCAGTAGTAGTTAAAACACACACAAGCAAAATACTGAAGATTCCAAAAGCAGCAGTCAGTGGAACAATAAAAACATTTTTACAGACCTGGCAATATATGACAGGGCTTTCCAAAGGTGACATGCCGCAACTAAAAAGAGCCAGGCTTTGATGCCTGCCCACCTAACCTCTGTAGATTGCACTGTTTGGAGAAGGTCTTCCCCAGAAGATCTTAAAACACATATTCAGGTTCTGACAGGAGTAGGCAGTCCTTGAGACAACTTGACAATGTATTGAAAGAGCAACTTCAGTCCAGAAAGAATGCCAGTTTACCTGTTTCAAACCTGCTGTGATTTGTCCATTTTTAGATTAAGAGGATTTTCAAAAGCTCTTTGTGATATAACTTGCTAGGGAAGGAAACAGGATGGGGAGTCTGCTGCTCAATCAACAGAAGTCAGGAATCCCACTCAGCTTGTCTAAAAGAGCCTCTCCTTTAGTAACATCTATATAAACTGGTTATAAAAAATATATTTGTAATTTTATTTTTGTATTTTTGAAAATCATACCCTGATCAGAAAGAAAATCCAGCATGGTTTGCAAGAGAAAAGACAAATGTCGGACAGAAAGCGCTGGGTTTCCCATTCTTCTTGAAGCATACACTAACTCGTGAAGCAAACGCATCTGCACGGCAGCCCAGCCACGGTGAGTTCCTTAAAAACAAAACCGGGAATGTTTACTGCAATAAATCTCGAAAGTGAGAAGCAATCAATACCATCACGAAATTCATTCGATGCTGAATTTTACAAGGCTACTAGCTCTAAAGCTCAGCATTATGCTAGACCTACTTCCCAAGACAACTGTCCCATGACATAAATTTTTAAAAGCCACGCTGCAGACTAGGATAGTTAATAAAGGATAACTTATTTAATGCCCTCTCAAAAAGACCTTCAGTACCAAGATCCCATGCCTACACAATAACACTGCTCCTAGTGTAAGGCCCCTTCAGTTTTTACTGGGCCCAAGGCCCCTGAAAATCTCAAAGCCTATGCACAAACCTTCACATTTTCACTATACCACTGAATAGTGCCTCTTCTGTTACGCAGTAAAATCTTACTGCCATCTGGAAAAATCAAATTAATATTTTCCATTTCATCAACTAAATTATACTGTAGCACTGAACACAAATCATCATAATCACTCAGATGTTTATTAATGTTCTTCAAATCCAAGATACATTTTCTCTCAAATCCTCTCATTACTGCATCATCCACACTTAAATTTAGGCACTCAGGCTAAACATAAATCACTTTTATCATTATCTTCCGAAAACTGGACTTAAAATTAATTACCTCACATTAGTTACATTCAAAAAAAGAAATTATGTAGAAATAAGTCCTGTCAAGGTTTGAGTGCCATACTCACATATTTGAATAAAATATGAAATATGGAAGCTAATGTTCCTCAAATGTAAAGAGACTTGGGGTTGTGTTCAGCTAACTGTTACTCAGAGTATACCCACTGAGGTTAATAGCCATGACTACCTTAGGCCTATTAATTTCAGTTAGCCTACTCTGAGTAAATGTTAGCTGAATGCAACTCTTTCTATAATATACCTGTTTAAAAACTACCTGCAGCTTTCATGAAGCTATTAATATTAGCTGGTATATAGTGTGGTATATAATTTTATTATATGCATTTGCAACACTTTCAGAAATTTCAGAAACTACAGTGTGGATCATATCCCATTATCATTCAGGCTGAAGATTGACAGTGGCTGTATCCTTCCCACCACTTCACATGTGTTTCTTCATCAGGAGTACCTGCTTCTTTAGATTTTATGAGGAATTTAAAAATAACTATGCAGGTGGCGCTGTGGGTTAAACCACAGAGCCTAGGGTTTGCCGATCAGAAGGTCGGCGGTTCGAATCCCCGCGACGGGGTGAGCTCCCGTTGCTCGGTCTCTGCTCCTGCCCACCTAGCAGTTCGAAAGCACGTCAAAGTGCAAGCAGATAAATAGGTACCGCTCCGGCGGGAAGCAAGGGTTTCTGGGCAGGAGGAGAAAGTACGGCTGAGATCCATCTTTGTGGTGAAGAGGGGAGGTTGTCTGCAATGCTTCGGGCCATGCTGTAAGATCTAGACTCCCTCTGTGTGCTGCTCTGGTTCGCCAGAAGTGGCTTAGTCATGCTGGCCACGTGACGCGGAAACTGTACGCCGGCTCCCTCGGCCAATAAAGCAAGATGAGTGCCACAACCCCAGAGTCAGTCACGACTGGACCTAATAGTCAGGGGTCCCTTTACCTTTACCTTATGACAAATGTTCTCAGTATAAACTGGTATTTTTAAACAGTGTTTTAGCACTGGGGGGAGCTCCCCCTAAACACTAGGAATGCATAAATACCAGGATTTTGATTAATTGGTATACGGATTAAAGTACAGAATTGTGCCAAATAGGGAATACATGGAATTCCTGGGCTGACTTATGCAAACCAGCCTTGGCCTAGCTAGGGCCATTAACGGAACAAAGGTGGGCCGCTGTGGAGAGGAATCCTTTAGCCTGGGAGGTGAGATGTTACCAAGGTGGTGGGGGGTGTTTGAGGGGGCAGGAAAAGGAAGGTTTGAAGCAAGGGTTTCTGGGCAGGAGGAGGAAGTACGGCTGAGATCCATCTTTGTGGGGAAGAGGGGAGGTTGTCTGCAATGCTTCGGGCCATGCTGTAAGTTCTAGACTCCCCCCATGCAGACTGAAGGTGTAAATAGGCGAATAAACCCTACTTCTTAAAGCAAGGCAGTCTCCACCATGTCTTCTATTTTCCAAAGGGGCACAGACCCATGCGCTCTGGCCACTGCTTAGCAGAGAGAGGGCACAGGGCATTTGTAACAATATACTTTCAGCCTTGGATAGTGTTTTCGAGGTTACCAGCATGAGTTTGACCAAACTGCGGGAGGCAGTGGAGGACAGAGGTGCCTGGCGTGCTCTGGTCCATGGGGTCATGAAGAGTCGGACACGACTAAACGACTAAACAACAACAACAACTTTCAGCCTGATCATATTCAAGAGCAGACCTTATTGTGAATCTTCCCCATCTCCACAAAAACATGCTTGCCCTCTCCCCTCTATAAAACCTGAAGTAGCACCTCTGCTTTAACACAATGCACATTTAAATAATAATACAGCGGTATCTCGGGTTACATACACTTCAGGTTACATACGCTTCAGGTTACAGACTCCGCTAACCCAGAAATATTACCTCGGGTTAAGAACTTTGCTTCAGGATGAGAACAGAAATCATGCAGCAGCGGCCCAGCAGCAGCAAGAGGACCCATTAGCTAAAGTGGCGCTTCAGGTTAAGAACAGTTTCAGGTTAAGAACGGACCTCCAGAATAAATTAAGTTCTTAACCTGAGGTACCACTGTAATAACCAAGGTTTCCGTGCAGGATAGGGCTATCACCAAAAAGGTACCAAAAAGAAAAAGAAGAAAACCAGAACAATCTGCCTTACAGTTTGCATTTTATTGCCTGGCTTTGTCTCATGACTGTGTACGTGTAAATTTGTGGAGCTGACTGCTTGGAATGTCTGCCTCCAATTCAAACTTCAGTCTTCTGACCTCTGTACATTTATTTGCTAAGCTTGATGCAAGCAAGACAATGAGGGTTTTGAGGGGGATTTTTTAAGGGCAGGGGGGTGTCTGCAAATAATCTGTACCTTTGCTGAAATCCTTAGGATCCAGAGATAGACTGTAACCAGGGAGGGTTTCCAGAAGCAGCTTATAGCAGGCTCTCCACCCTGGCTCTGTTATGCTAGGTGCCACACACTGCATTGCTGCCACACGCTTGAAGAAAGCAGATTTGCGATGAAACCCAATGCGCTCATAAAGCTCAGAAAGAATGCTATAACGCTGAATTTTTTCTTCTTCAGAAAGCTGGGGGCAGGAGGGAAAAAAAGTTTACTCATTAAAAGGTTATTCGGAAACCTGCTGACATATCGTACATACAAGCAGGCAGACTGCTACACAGTTTTATAAAAAGGCAGGAAAAAAGAAATGGGCCCAAACCTAAAAGGTGTGCAAAGTGACATCCTAAAGGGAAAGCAATGAAACAGCAGTTGGACAGTAATAAAACATAAAATAATGACCAACTAGACTCTAGAGAAATGCATGCATCCCGGAGATAAATCACAGCTACTTATACTGCATTATAATCCAAAAGCAGCTTTCTTCTTTGATAGTGTGAGCAGCTGTGGTGCTAAATAATCTGAAACCTCCTGCTGCTAAGTATGCAGTTCTCCCTTACAGGAATGTATATATTTTGCTGGTTAGCCATGAAAGAGAATACAAAGAAATCCTTGACTACAGAACCAATGTATTCCACACACACCCATAGCCTGTATTTCCCAAAAATTGTCAGTATATTGTTGGTTGATTTTGCTAGCTCTGTTCTATTACAAGTATTGGTTTTGATGGTCAACTGCTATGCCCAAAACAACCTGTCTTCAGCATGTGGTCATTGCATTTTTAACATGCTGGCCACTTCAGGTGACTCAAATGCTGAGCTAGAAAGGCAGGATGCAGTAAGGAAATAATAAATGCAAATAATTAATCTAAAGTCGATATAAAGCATTGCAACACACTGCCCTGAAAATCTCAACAACAGCAACAAAAGATTGGCTGGATTCTAATAGACTCCCGGGAAAACAGAAAACTATCATAGTACAACGGATAAAATTATGTTTTGGATTCCTAAAGACTTGATATTAACACTTGTAGAAATATTTAAGATAATTTTAATCCAACATGTGCGTATAAAATTTTCTATAATAGCTAAGGTATCATAGATGCAGTTTTGCAGTTTTATAGTAGTGTAAAGAAGGCTTTCTATAACCCCACATTTGAAGACTCAAACAGTGCCATTTCAGATAAAACCAGTTCAAGTGAGAATCCAGTGAAAAGGGATTTAGCCTGGAGAAGCTAGAGCACAAATATGCACAATTGAAATGTGCATTGTCAGGAAGAAACGTAACTATTGTGCCATCATTGAAATAACTTAATAGTGCTACTCCACTGTATGATTTCCTATAAGGTACATTAGAACTATTTGATCCATTCCAGAAATGACTGAACTATTTGACTAGTTCCATAATCCTAAATTGCTTTAGAACTGGCTTGCTCATACAGCAGCCCCCACACCACATGACAACCTGCTTAAGAAGCTGACAGAAGTTTCAAAAGCAGTTAGTGAGCAGTTCTAGTTACAGGTAGGTAGCCGTGTTGGTCTGCCGTAGTCAAATTAAAAAATTCCTTCCAGTAGCACCTTAGAGACCAACTAAGTTTGTTACTGGTATGAGCTTTCATGTGCATGCACACTTCTTCAGGTAGATAGTGAGCAGCACAGAGTTCAAGTGAGTGGAGGGAAATGCTAGCAAAACATTTCACTTGGCTAGGACAAGCACCTTATCTGATGCTAGCCAGCTCTTTGAATCCAGGACTATATGGTACTCCGAGAACTGAATTTTTAATGTTGATGGTGAGTACTAGCCGACAGTTGCTTTAAAAAACAACAGCTCCTATACAGAAGTAACATAATATGTTTTAGCTCCTAAGCAAAAGACAGCAATATCATAAGCATGCAAAAGAAAGTGATCCCAATCACATATTCTCAGGAAATTCAGGAGGAAAAGCCAGGTGGCATTTCAATTCTCTACATACGTAAGAGTTCTAACTTCATAAATTGTTCAGCAAATAGTCTAACTGGGTACCCAACTTGGGCAATGAGCAACAAGAATCTTGAAGGCATCAAATACCACAAACCCACAATACAAATTCTGTTTGTTATATCAAATCCCATCAGGGCTCATTATTTCTGTTGTTTGACTGGAATATTTTAAGACAGAAATAAACCTGCAAGAGAAAACTCCTTTGCTTGGCTAACTCAAGAGGCTGTTAAGCAGTAAGACTTTATATCGGCACTATTCCAGCCACAGCAACAACCAATTCCTACAGTGTTACACTGCTGACCCCTAGTGAAAAATATACAACATAAGCATAACGAAAGCCTGCCGCAACCGCTGTTGACATTTCCCCCAACCCTCTAGAGAAATATTTTGTCTGAAGAAAATAAAATGAGAGCAGTACAACACCTTAAATGACAAATGCTCAGAAAGGAAAGGTGAGTGGTGTGGTGTTCCACTCAAAATTCCTCTAAAGACAATAGCCTAGGGATAACTATCATAGAATCATAGAGTTGGAAGGGACCCTAGTCCAACCCCCTACAATGCAAGAATATGCAGCTGTCCCTTACCAGGATCAAACCTGCAACCTTGGCATTGTCAGAACCATGCAGAACCATGAGCTATCCACCTCAACACTTGGTTGATCACATTCATATTCAATAGACACCATAAACTGATATTACAAAATATTTGGAAATATTCACTGCTTTGTCTTCTCTATAACCATTTCCCCCCAAATTCAGTCACTTCTGCTGCAAGTCCTCCATTTCAGCTACCTTAAAGAACAATATTACACCCACCCCATCAAAACAAAGCACTTGGCTTCTGTGCGTTCACGACTCCACTCATTTCTGGAATGGGTCCAACAGTTGTAATGTACCTTATAGGAAACCATACAGTGGAGTGGCACTATTAAGGTATTTCAATAATGGCACAATAGTTATGTGCCCTGACAATGCACATTTCAATTGTGCATATTTGTGTTCTAGCTTCTCCAGGATAAATCCCTTTTCACTGGATTCTCAGTTGAACTGCTTTTATCTGAAATGGCACTGAGTCTTCAAATGTAGGGTTATAGAAATTATCAAACAATGGCTCAATTTAAATTATCGTTGCTGGCTTCATAAAGCTTGATTTATCAAGCAGGGAACAATTCGTCAAGGCCAAGCCCTCCTCTCCTCAAGCACCACTTCAGTGCTTTGCGTCTGGCTTGTATTAAGCAAGTGTTACCAATACATACAAACTCTGGCTTAATTTCAGGAAACAAGTCAAGATTATCCTTGCTTGATAAATGACATTAAGCATTTCCCCGCTTATCATCCTTGCTTGTTAACTGACAATAAGCCGGAATTCCCAGTATGGATGTAACTGGAACTCTGGCTTCATACAAGCCAGAAACAAATTCACCTAATGAGTTCTGTCAACAGGAACCCTATGCAAGGACTTCTATTTGAACAGTGGGGCTTTCTCCTTGCTCTTCTGCCATGCATGCCCTGCCCTCCACAAACAACAGGCTCCACAGAGAGGGTCAGTAGACACCCCAGAAGAACACAAGGGGTAGGGGGAGAGGAGAATCATCCTATCTGGCAAGTTGAAATGACAGAATATTCAACGTAACATGACAAATTCCTCCCACAGCACTAAAGTGGCAGCTGAAGGTTGGAGAGGCGCAAGGGAGAGTGTTTGGCGCTGATGCTAATTAGAAGGGGGGAAAGTTCAAAAAACCAAGTCAATCCATTCTTAGTTGAAAGATAAAGAGTATACTCACCTGACGGAGATTAATATAAACAGCATTCTGAAGAAATTCAGAAGCTTCCATGCTCCTTTTCTGTATTGCCAACACTCTCACGGCCTTCACACAGGCTTCCAACTCAATTACACCAGCATTCTTGTACTATAAAACAAGAACATATAGAGGATCGAAATATTATTAAGTGATGTACCAAAAATATTTGGCAGGAGGCTGCCTGATACTGAGTCAGACCATTGGTCCATCCAGCTCTCCAGGGTTTCATGCAGGAAACTGAACCAAGAAACACCTGCATTCAAAGCAAATCATTTGGGAAAGGGGCTAATTATCCCTATATGCTGAGAATTCACTAGTCTGCAGGAGAGCTTCTCCTTCAAATTCCAAACATATCAGAAACCTGCTCCACAGCATCTTGGAGCAGGGCTTTCACCATGGCTGCCTCTGTTCTGTGGCACAGCAGTCCCTCTGAAATACAACAGGTGGCTACTTTCTGGAAAACAACAACAAACTAAAGACATTTTTGTTTCAACAAGCTTTCCCAGCTGGATGAATACCCAGGGGGGTCCATTTTGTGTTATTTCTGTGCCGTTTTTAACTTAGTTGGTTTTATTACATTTTGTACATTGCCTTGAGATAATCTACGTACCAGGCGAAAGTAAAAAGAAAATGGTACTACAAATGTGGCTGGAGCCTCTGGAGAGAGAAAAGTAATATTTCCAAAGCATTTGAACCAAGTTCACATATTTAGCAAGAGTTGCAGAGTGTGGGGCCAAAACTGCAATGCAATGATCTGCATTTCCTTCAGAGGCCTTTTCAGTTAAAATAAAACACAGTGACTGCATTCAGAAACAAGGCTATGGCTTTATTGTTACATAAATGAGCTTTGATCTCTCACCTCCTTCATTCTTCAGCACAGTATCAAGAAAAAGAAGTTTTTACTTCTATTTTCAGTTATGTCCAAACCATAAAATATGGATAGTCTAATTAAGGTTTGCTGCAGCAAGGGTGAATTGGATCCAGGAGTAACCAACCCTCTGGAGGGCACTTTGAGAGATGAACAGGGCCACCCACCTATCTCTCACCTGACTTCATATGATGTCAGGAATTTAAAGTCCCAAGTACAGCTGCAAAGGAACAGTACTCCTTTGCAGCCACAGTTCTTCCTTTGCATCTGTGGCTTAAATTCAAGCTGTGGCTGCAAAGGAAAATCCTTCCTTGAACTTTCCAAGGCCTGACCTCATACAAAAAAGATTGCATGGTTTCCCCCCAAACCACCTAGGGAGTCAACCTCCAAGGCTTGGTGGACCTAATTAGGCTCATAGGCAGAAGGATCCCTACCAATGACTTACTGGAACAAGCCAGGATCATAAACCAGTTTAAAGTTGGCTTATTTTGCTAAACCGTAGCTAAGGCTATTCCCACTTTGTCCACTCCAGATTTAACTAACCATAGTTAGTTAAAGCAGAAGTGAAAGTTTTCTCCATCCTGGAAAAGTGAAAGGGATCTGACAAATAATGGGCCAGCAAACTAAGGTCCGCAGGCCAGATCAGGCCCCATTGCCTTCTGGATCCGGCCCATGGACGGTCCGGGATTCACTGCATGGCTTGCCAGTGCACACATTCTTTCCCTCTCCCTCAGGCAGCGCCGGCGCCTCCTCCCTCCCTCCTCCTGGCTTCTCCCCGCCCTGCCTAGAGGAGGAAGGGGGCTGGGCTTTATTGGTGCCAGCAGCAGCAGCGCTCAAGCAGCTGCCATTTTAAGCAGCCCCACTCCGGAGCCTTTTTTGCACGCCACTCATCGTCCCTCCGCCGCTGCCACCAGCCCCTGCAGCTCACAAGACACAGGTAAGCAGCCACTGGGGCTCGTGGTGCTCTGGCATCATTTTTTTTCTCTCCAAAATATAGTCCGGCCCCCCACAAGGTCTGAGGGACAGTGGACCAGCCCCCTGCTGAAAAGGTTTGCTGACCCCTGAAATGTCCCATTAAACTTTAATTAGTTTAATGTAAATGCCCAGTGCACTTCCTTCTTTAAAAGTCTCACCACGGCAGAGGATTTCGCGCAGCAGCTAAGAAGGGCAGGAGAGGCAGCATCTTCCCAAAAAGGAGTCCTGGAGCATGCGGTTTGTAAATCAAAAATAAGGTTTATTTACAAAACACCAAAAAACAACCCTGGCGACGAACCACACATCTCAGCAAAACACACACCCAAAAGGGAGAAGGGGGAGAACAAACAAGCAGGGGGACTATTTATACAGACTCATGTTCCTGGAAGCCTAATGACCTCCAGCTGCTCAGTGATTAGAGCGTTTCTGCTACTCTTTTAACCCTTTGATAGCAACACCCCCTCTCGCTCGTAACACTGAGCTGTACCAACCTTAATACAAATTTAAACCTGAACAGAAACATTTATGAGATTGCGGACTCAAAGCTTTTGTAAAACCGTCTGCGAGATTTTCTTGGCTTGGACAATACTTTAGTTCAATTAAACCTTGTTTTACACTTTGGCATACATTTTGATAACGGATATCCAAGTGTTTTGTGTGCGCCTTGAATTGACCTGATTTAGCTAGTTTAATACAAGGTTGATTGTCTTCCCACACTCTGATAGGTAGGGAACATTCTCCAAACAATTCTTGTACCAGTTGCTTATAAAATTCCAGTTCTCTACATATATCTGATAACGCATTGAACTCAGATTCAGTTGAACTTAAAGCTATAAGTGATTGTTTTCTTGATCTCCAACCAATTAGTGCATTTCCAAATTTTATCGCCATTCCTGACACTGATTTTCTATCTGGTCCAGCATCTGCCCAACTGCTGTCGGCCCAACATTCAAGTTGTGTGCTGCCCTCTGCTGATAGTTTTAAGCGAAAGCTTTTGGTAGTTTGGAGATACCTTAAAACTCTTTTTACTCCTTGCCAAGCATGCATTGATGGTTTTTCAGCTTGTCTACACAGCATGTTGACAGCATATGTTATATCGGGCCGAGTCCACTGTGCAATGTGGAGTAGACTGCCTATCGCTGACTGGTAAACCCCGGGATTACAGAACTCTGCCTTTTGCTCAGTTTGAGCATCCTTTGTGTAACTTAACTCCATTGGGGTTTTAACACCAGCACAGTTGTTCATTTTAAACCTTTCCAGCAACTGCTGGATTTTAGCTTCTTGGCTAAGCCAATAGTTACCATTTTCATCTTGCTGAATTTTAACTCCTAGATAAACAGATACATTGCCTAGTGATTTTATCTGAAACCTTTCTCCAAGCTTTGTGGCAAATTGTTGTGCAAGTTTATCATCCTTTCCATTGTATAATAAATCGTCAACAAATATCAAAACTGCTTCTTGTTCACATCCCGAGCCTTTTAGATAAAGACACGCATCTGCTGCGCTCTTTCTGAACCCCATGCTCTCTAGAGCATCGTTTAAGCAGGAATTCCAATTACGGGCGGACTGTTTCAACCCATAAATGGATTTGTGTAGGCGCCAGACCTGGTTTGGCTTGTCTCCTTCAAAACCTGGTGGTGGTGTCATATAGACTTCCTCCTGTAAGTCTGCATTTAAATAAGCCACATTGACATCAAAATGAAACAGCTTATTTCCCTTCTTAGCTGAAGAGGCTAGAAGCATTCTTAATGACTCCGATCTTGAAGTAGGGGCATAGATTTGAGAATAGTGAACACCTTTGCGCTGCGAAAACCCTTTTGCAACTAGTCGGGCTTTATATTGCAACTCTTCAGTAGTTGTGGGCTTTAAACGATATACCCATCGACAACCTACAGCTTGTTGCCCTTTCGGAAGCTCTGTACTTGTAAACACACCGAGAGACTTCATTGAAGCCATCTCTTTTTCCATTGCTTCCTGCCACTTTACGGCTTCTGAGCTTGGAAGCTGTTGTACTTCCATATAGCTTTCTGGCTCACACTGTGCCATATTTACGTATACACTTGTCACCTTAAACCGCTCTGGCGGCTTGCCCTTCGTTGCACGACTTGACCTGCGCAATTGCTCCTCTTGTGCCCCCTCTGACCGTTGGCTGTCAGAATCTGTCTCAGACTTTATGTCTGGACGCGCCCCTAGGGATAAAGACCTCCGTTTAGATACCTCCCTTGGGCTTGGTGTTGCAGGTGACCTGCTTTGCTTTTGCTGTCTGCTAGGCCTACTGACTGGCGAAGTTGGGACACTCCGAGATTCTGGCTTTTCTACCTTAGGAGAAGAACCTCGTGCGTGATCAGAATCTGCATCTGAACCATGTGCACCATCCCTTTCTGGCTCATCACTCTCTGGACTTTCTTTCTCAGCATGAATGCCTAAATCATCTCTCAAAATGTCAGGGTTAGCGTGTAAGTGAGTCCATCCGGACTGCTCACAAAAATCAGCGCTCCTACTGAGGACCACTCTTGTAGTATCCCCACCTGGGTCCACAAACCTCCAAGATTTGGCATGTGGTTCGTACCCGCAAAAGATGAGTTTCCTAGCCCTTGGACTTCCCTTTTTCCTTAACGCTTTTGGGATAAGTACATAGGCTTGAGATCCAAACACCCGAAAGTAATTAACTTTGGGCTTCTTCCCATATAAAGCAAAATAAGGCGTAGTATCAATTACCGAATTATATACTCGGTTCAGAATATGAGTAGCCGCCTGCCAGGCTTCCGCCCAGTAACTCTGAGGAAGTTTAGCATCAAACAACATAGAGTTTGCCAACTCTTGCAGAACCCTATTTTTACGTTCGGCCACGCCTCCTTCTTGGGGGGAATAAGGTGTAGACAGACGATGCTTAATTCCCTTTTTCTTAAAGAAATTCTGCAACACAGACCCGGTAAATTCTGACCCTCTGTCTGTCTGAAAAGCAAGTACTCTAGTACCGAATTCAAGTTCTACCGCATGAACCCAATTTTTAACTGTTTCTGCAGTATCTGCTTTTGTTTTGAGAGGAAAAAACCATGTAACCTTTGTTTTGTCATCCGAGAGACACAGTGCATACTTTGAACCTCCCATGCTAGCAACAGGCATTGGGCCACACAGGTCCATATGCACAAGTTGGAATACTTTGTCAGATTTCCTATCTGAACTGGGATAGCTGCATCTATGAACCTTCGCACTTTTGCATGCAGTACAATCCAAATACTTAGTACATTTGTTCAATTTGCACCCTTCTGATAATTCAGGTTGCCTTTTAACATACTGAAAATTAATATGCCCTAAACGGCGGTGCCATAAATGAACACAAGAATTATGGGTAGGCGTGTTCACACAACCAGCATGAACCTGTTCAACTTCATCTGGACTTGTCTCAAAATAATATAACCCATTTCTGCATTCCACCTGCAAAAGAGATACGTTATTCTTTGAAATAGTGCAAACCCCATTTTCAAACACAGTTTTAAACCCATTTCTATCAAGTTCTGACACAGACAAACTACACCCCTTCAGTCCCTTTAGCACGTAGGCATCAATTTCTGTTTGCAAACAATTCAAGAACACTGTGCCTACAGTCTCTAAGGAACGTTTAGTTGAATCTGCCATTGTCACAACTTTAGGGGTTTGCAAATGTCTGCAATTCTGCAAACGTACACTAGATGGCGCCACCAGGTGGTGAGAAGCACCACTGTCGATCAACCAGCGTAGATTGCTGCCTTGGCCACGCCCTTGCATCAACGCCATTGCTGAAGCCATGTGCTGTGTGCTGTGGGAGTAGCCACGACCTCCTCCTCTTCTTCGACGTCCCCTGGAACTCCTTGTCTGGTAACTAGGGGTAACGGCCTTGTTGCTGTCTTGACCAGGTTCACGTGTGCAATTCCTGATTAGATGGGAAGGGGAACCACAGCGAAAACAGTGTCTAGCTGCAAAAGCATTTACTGTGTGCTCAAACTCAGCATCAACACTCTTAGGCACAGCATAACTCCCCTTTAAAGACAAACCTCTTTCTCTTTGCCTTTTATCCTGTTCATCCGCAAGCCGAGAAGAAATGTATTCAAGGGTTAATTCAGTTGAAGGCATAGCTTCCAAAGTTAGAGCTAGAGTCTCATAGCTTTTATCAAGAGAAGACAACAATATGTATGACTGCTGCTCCATAGAAAAAGGAATGCCCAGCTGTCTTAGTTGATTAAAGGCAGACACCATTTTGGCAATATGTTCTTTCACACACGCTCCCGGTTGGAGACGTAAATCAAACAAACATCTTGTAGCATGGATCTTGGCCCCCGCAGTGTTTCTGGAATTTAACCGCTGCAGAACCGTCCAGACCTCATGCGTGTTCTTTAACTCAGAAACATAAGGCATTTGCTCTGGTCCCACTGCCAAAACTAGTAGACCTTGGGCTTTCCTGTCGCGTTTCTGTGAAGCTGCTGCTGCTGCTTTGGCTTCTGCAGACGCGTCTGCAGCTGCCTGTAAAGGCGGTGCTTCAGTACAGCTCCACAACTCTTTTGCTTGCAACCAAACCCTTACTCTAGCCTTCCAATCTTGCCAATTTTTCCCATTGAGTCGCGTAAACGGGACAGTAAAACTTTCCTGGGACTCTGCCATCCTCCCTGGGGCTTAGGAACGATACTCACACACCTGTAGACCGTCTCCCAGCTGCTGAGGTGGCTCCTTGAGGAATCAGACGTCTTCCAGCGAGTACAAACTGCGCAGTGCCTCTTTAAAACTTTTCTAGGCACGTTGCAGGACTCAAGCTGCTTTGGAGGCTTTCGTTGTCGGCAACCGCTTCTGTCTTCACTCCAGTCCTTGCATAAATCACTCTGAACTGCTCTCCTTATCTCCTTCTTGACGTACAAACAACCATAACCTGTCCCATTAAACTTTAATTAGTTTAATGTAAATGCCCAGTGCACTTCCTTCTTTAAAAGTCTCACCACGGCAGAGGATTTCGCGCAGCAGCTAAGAAGGGCAGGAGAGGCAGCATCTTCCCAAAAAGGAGTCCTGGAGCATGCGGTTTGTAAATCAAAAATAAGGTTTATTTACAAAACACCAAAAAACAACCCTGGCGACGAACCACACATCTCAGCAAAACACACACCCAAAAGGGAGAAGGGGGAGAACAAACAAGCAGGGGGACTATTTATACAGACTCATGTTCCTGGAAGCCTAATGACCTCCAGCTGCTCAGTGATTAGAGCGTTTCTGCTACTCTTTTAACCCTTTGATAGCAACATGAAATAAATCTTCACGCAATGATAAACCATAATTTCATTGCTATATCTGAAAGTAGTGGAAACTCTCTAAAAATATCAATGTAAGCATGAGTTTACCTTTGCTTGGTGCATAAGCCTACTCTAAAAACCACAATTTAAACTATAAAAAGCCATTTTCTAGGAAACCTCAGCAGCCACATATATAGGTGCTAGTTTATAGATTTAGCAGCTCAACAGCATCAACACTATCTTGTATGCCCATCAGAAGTACTGTACACTCTTACAGGAAATCATGTGCCCACTACCAGAGGTGCCGCTCAAAATGAAGCTGTCTGCCTTTATTTCACACATCAAAATCTCTCATAATGTAGCAACATCACCTTGCTGTAGTAAGAAATGGCCTCTTTGTATTTATCTATGATGTCTTCAGGGCTAAGGCAGTTCTTGGCCCGTCCTATTTCAGTACTGGTATCTGCATTAATGCCATTTGACGTGAGGGCTCCTGCATTGGAGGAAAGCAGGAAATTTCAAATTAACAATGGCTGTCAGTTAATGACACCTGGGTAAGAGCAAAGCAGAGCAAAAAATGTTTCAGAAAAGCCTTTCAATATAAATTAACTCTACCAATACTAAGTTTTAGCAATGAACAAACCTTTTAAAAATTTTAGAATGTAAATAAAAATCAGTTTGCTGATTCACTGTCACAGAATTAAATTTCTTTCTTTTTTTAATTGCACAAAAAGCTGAAAATTATATCTTATTTTGATAACATAATCATACATAAAATAATCTCTGGCAAAATTGAGAAACTAGTGCTGTATTATGTTGTCTACATAATAAGGAAAAAAGGAAATGGTATGCAACATTTTAAATGAATTTGCCTGTTCTCCAAAGGAAAATTTAAAAAAAAGATTTAAAGATTATATGAAGTAGAAACTACTATTTTAAAAAAAAAGAACTCTAGGAACAACATATAGGAACTAGAAAACAATTAACACAAATATATATATTGACACAGCAGATTAATAAGACAGTATACCTGGATCAATAAGAACTTCTTGTGCCCCTAAAGGAAAATCAAAGTGACAACATTAACCTTCTTTATTTCCAAAAAAACCCCAAGCTATTAAATATATTTGAAAACATGCCAAACAGCTACAGAATTCTGAGAAAACCCCATTACTGACATTGAAACAAACAGCTGCCAAGTGGTTTTGATAAACTTTGTTATCACATACTTTCCTACAGCCTGACAGATGACTCTACACAAGCTACCAAGTTAGACCCTTGGGTCATTTAGCTTAGCATTGTCTGTTTACATCAGGAGTGGTCAACCTACCAATGGCAATGGACAACAACTCCCATCATGCCATTATGGTTGTTGATGTCTAGGGGAAATATCAGAGCCTGCCAAATACTTAATTGCCAAACATACTAGGAAGAAAATCCTACAAGAAAAGAAGGTATATTGCTTACCTGGTCTGTGCCTGTTGCCTGCCTCTGCAGAAAGTGAACTTCCTTGTGCTCTTCTTGCACCAACTTTACCACCTGTGCCTCCAGGATAATGATAGATAACTGAGGCGGAACATAATCCTTCAAGAGCAGCTACAGATTAAAAACAGTATTTTAAGTGGCAGCAATCTCTCAAGCCTACTCATGTGATTTCAATTGTATAAGAAATATAGGCAGGTCCTGAGGCTGGCCCAGGCCAATAGAAACCCAGATGGGTGGGGTATAAATAATAAAATTTGTGGTGGTGGTGGTTATCTCAAAGCACTGCCAAAGCAGCCTTAAAATCCACCATTCCTTTCATAGGCAGGGTGTGTGAAATCCCTTGGTGTGCACTACCGTACCCAGCCCTGTGGATCACAATTTGTTACGGATTTATTATGGATGTTAAAGTCACTTCTGTTTCATTACCAAGACTTAAAACATGAATTAATTTCCATCTAAGTTGTAGCAGGTAAAGGCAGAAAGTGGATATAAATTGTGTATCCACTGATCTCAATGGATCTGCTCCAAATATAATTTAATCAGATTGCAACCCGGGTCAAGAAAGCTTTCTAAAAACGGTTACGTTTTGTTACTCATTTTGCCCACCTCCAAGCCACAAAAAGTCATTCACAGAACGGAGAAGTTCCACTGCCATGTGGTAGTGTACGAGGGAATCTTGCAACATCCCGGCTTGCAGACATAGGTCACCGACATGCTTCCGCATACGACCCTGGCATCGCTTCTTATAATGTCTAGAACACAGAATATACAGAGATTGATTAGCTTCGTTGACCTCAGTATACCAGAAGGCATTAGATTTATTTGCTGTAACATTTCTCTATCAATTTATGCATCATGTACAGGTATATTTTTTTCGCAACAATATTTATGTCTTTAGCCACCCTGTGCTCCCTGACTTCTGGATACAACCGTGAGATATAAAAGCTGATGAAATAAATAGCCGTTTCTGCTCACCAATGAGCAGACAGACCTGTTTCAGCCATCAATGTAAAAGGCTAAATAAAAACAAAGATAGCAACCATAATAATAATAAAATAAATCACATTCGGAAGCAAAACCACATTCTGTATATGCAACACTAGCAATAGTTGTATCAGTGCAAGCTATCTTGAGTGTTGGCAACCGTCACCCAAAGAACGTACATGCCTCTCCTTATCCTCTGACCTCTTCACTTTCCTCTGTGTCTGTCCCATTCTTTTTTTATGCCACTAGCTGACCTGACATCACGGAAGTGCTTGACTAGCGAAGGTGTTCTGCTAGGGTGAGGCAGCTGAGCACTGCTTGAGCAAATTCAAAGAGGCATTCAGATAGAATTTCCAAGATCAATGAAGAACTTTCGCTAAATTAAAACTGCACATCTATGGCAGAGATTCCACAAAAGCCACCCATGGGCTCCTGCACTACAACCTCTCAGTGTGGTTTAATAGTTATGGAATCTTTTGATAGAGACAGATGACACTAGCTGCTTAATTATTTTTTACTTTAGTGAAACAGAATAGTTTATGATTTGCGGTACTATCGGGTTATAAACTGAGCAAAGCAAAAGCAGAACTTTTTATGCATCAACTTAGCTCCACAGCTTGAGAGGAACTGCAAGACTATATTACATGTGAAGAACGTGGAATTTCAGAATGGCAAGATATTTGAAACTCAATCTCTCTGAAGATTTAAAAGTATTAATAGATATCAGAAAGGAAGTAATTTCATTAAAAGCAATTCTCTCAATGAAGAGCCGAAACCAATGTAAGTCCCTACCCCCCACCCCCGAAAAAGCAGACACTTTGGGAGCATGGCAGGGGCGAGACCAGACAGTGGAGATTTAGGCTGGATCATAAAACCATTCAGCTTTGTCATGTGGCTTTGCAAGCCAGAGTAAAATACTATTTTAAAGACTTGTTTTTCCTCTGCCCAGGCATAGGCAGAGCTGCAGCAGTAGTCCAGCTGCTCAATAGAGTTTGGATCAGGTATAACTTTATGCCAATTTAACATATACCAGCTTGCTTTATGACAGTTTTTGTGCACAGGATTGTTCCCATAGCCAATAAAGTGGGATTTCTTCAACAAATCCTCTACAGAATATTTAGAAACTAACACATACAGAACAGTAATGAAACTATGCATTTTTTTACTTCAAGACCCATTAAGTTTTGTGCATACAAAAACAGTTTTTCTAGAACTCAAGTCCAATCTCAGTAGAAGATTTTCGGCTAATTAAAAGTTCGTTTCATATGCCCTGCATGACAGTGGTATGTTTGAAAAGATGTATGCTTGTGTTTTAAGACAAAACATTAGTAAATACAGCATAAAGTAAAGTAATAGCTAAACTGTATACATTCTATGAGATATGAAGAAGTAATAAAAAAACAAACTTCTAAAAATGTGTTTCAGTGCGTTTAGGAAAAACAGTACTGTTAAAACATTCAATAAAATTTTATCGCCGTATGTTGCTGCCTGCACCCTAAATAACCACATTTTAACATTCAGCTATTATAAGGAGGAAAGTTGATGCTCCTGCAATATTTGTAATACTAAATTCCCATAGGTGCAATAAAAACAGAAAATAGCCAGTAGCATTTGATAATAATAATAATAATAACAATAATAATAATAATAATAATAATAATAATAATAATAATAATAATAATAAAATAATAATAATAATAATCTATACTTTTTTCATTTTATTTTTTGCAGTGACTCTAGTTCTGTGGAAGTCTTGTCATGGAAGACCACTCTAAACTCCTCCACCCTCCAGAAGCTGCTTTGCTCTTTACAAAATGGTCTGAGCACCATTTCATTTATAAGCATGTAATTTATAGGCAGGAGCAACCTACCGCCTTTCCAATGTGAGCAGCAACCTTCTCTGTCCTGGCCTTCTTCCCAACCCACTTCAGCTATCTACTCCCATGTCCATGACACACAGACAGAGCATCTCCTGCTTTTATCTCTATGGAAGGGCCCTTTGCCTTGGACCACATGGATACAAGTCAGCAGGGAGAATCATAGAATCATAGAGTTGGAAGAGACCACAAGGGCCATCGAGTCCAACCCCCTGCCAAGCAGGAAACACCATCAGAGCACTCCTGACATATGGTTGTCAAGCCTCTGCTTAAAGACCTCCAAAGAAGGAAACTCCACCACACTCCTTGGCAGCAAATTCCACTGTCAAACAGCTCTTACCGTCAGGAAGTTCTTCCTAATGTTTAGGGTTAGGGAGTCCTAATGTTTAGGGAGAGTCAACGTTACCGGCTCTTCAGCACTTACTGAATACAAAATATGCCCCTTGTGAAAATTTATTGTTAAGCAGGGATGTAGAATCATCATTGAAAACAATAACAACAGCAACCGCTTGCTATTATTGCTCATGTTTATGGATGAATGACCAAAGTTAGTTAGAACAGTGCTCTAGGTGACCTCTGGGTGACTGGAAGATGAAGCCTTTGACACCTCCGCAAATGCAAGGAAGGAGTCCTGGCAATTAAATGCACCCACCAGGGGCAAAGAGTTAACAACATATAACCCATGTAGGGAAACCACACTTTGGATATGAAACTTTTAATCAGAAAACAATGTAGACAAGAATGCATCCTTCTTTTTCCCCTTGTTAGCTAAGGATGTGGAACAGAGTCTCATGGAAGAATTTTGCCATGATGTTAGCATCTGAAAAGTGACTGGCAAGACTTTCACTATCTATAGCCTGGCTTTCAACACGTTCAAGAAAGATTTTATACAATATTAATTCTGCATTGCAAAACATGCGATCTAGCTCTGGCCACCAGCATATTATACAGTTCGGTGTTGCACAGGTATGACTTATATATCTAACAAAACCTGCCATAGTGCAAGGCAGTTATCTTTAGCCTTTATAGGCATATGACCCACCATTAGCCACAACCTGCAACACATAATTAATTTTTAAAAATATATCTGCCCATGCTCCTATGGCTTGTGTAGCAGAGCAAGAAGCCAAACGTTATGCTATTCTGAAAGGTGCCTATTTGAGCTCTTGGTGGGCTCTTCCTTATGAAGCAGAAAAGAAGGTTGATCCTTTGCATGGATTAGCTTTAGGGCAGGGATAGGATACATCCAAACAACTTCCGGTTCAAATCTCCAACATCTCCAGTTAGCAGTAGATCAGGCAGAAGGGCTGTGAAATATCCTTGGAACTCTACTGCCAGATAGTAGACAATACAATGATTTGACTAAGTATGAAGTTTCATGAGTGTTCCTTAACATTGTTTCTTCTGCCCCTCTTTCTTTTTTCTCTCCTCAGACCCTTACAGAAATATCAAACAAGAAAATAAAAAAGTGGTAGTGAACTACTACAATTTACTTTTGGTCAGACTACAACTGAACTGGAAGTCTATTCCCACATTTGAAGAAGGTGCAAACTGAACGACCCAGATATTTTTAATGCGATCAGTCTGCAAGTGATTCTCAGGGAGAAAATATCACCCTCTGCTATCCACTTGCATTTTGATGTGCTTCAGTGCCATAAATGTTAAAAAGGAAAGCTTTTTTTTAAAAAAAATAGTTTATACTCATATATTCACAAGACTCCACTCACTGTACCCTTGGTTATGCCCACTGAGTGGGTTCTGCATCCACCAGCCTATTCAGTGAGCAATTTAAAAGTAGCTGCAATCAAATGACGTTGTGTACACTGGACAATTTATGAATGCACCCCAATTAAAATACACTAAATACATCAGACGGCTGCCACTGTACTTTTGGATTTACAATTATCAGTTTCATTCACTCCTAAATGACAACACAAGTCATTATAGATTATCATCTCTTTAAAATTTCTCAAGCAAAAGAAAATCATGCAAAATGAATGAATATTTTCATGTTAAATGTTACAAGAACTATTTCAACAACAACAAAAATCAAGTTAAGATGGCATGCTTGGCTACAGTTGTTGATAGCTTTTGAAAGCCAGAAACAAGTTCCATGGCTGAGGACCTATTCAGTATTGAAACTGAATATGCAAGAGCATTATAATAGCTGTAGAGTTTTAGATGGTGAAAAATCCTAAATCAAACTAAACACAAACCCTGCAAGCTCTGGGTGTCTGGAGCTACCAAAAAAAAAAAAATAGTTTTAAACAGTATTCCTTACTCCCTCCCCACCCCCAACTCAAGAAGGCAACTTAGACAAATCTCAGCACTTTAAAAAAAGCCTTGCCCAAAATGCCAAAAAGATAAACTCCAGCAAGAGTCCAGGCAGCAACAGTCAATTGCTGTGTTAAATAAAGACACAAAAAGCAACACTATAGTATGCAACAGAGGCAAAGGAAGAAGGCAGCACACAAAAACTAGCTATTTTTAAAAATGCAATGTGATCAAAAGCCTACCTTTTGAGACCCAAAAACACACTCACAGGGCAGTACGAGAGAGAGAGAAAAGAAACAAGGAAGGAACAAAACAAAAATTAGAAACACACACAGTAATTAGAAATAAAATAGCCATGTATACACAGAAGAAGTGAAGGAAACCACACCGATTACTTAATAAAGAGATGTTTAGAAAGCACATTAGAATTACAGATTAGAAGAGCAAAGCAACTGTAAATTAATGGATCTTCATCAACATGTTTACAGGTGAATGATGCCTTTTGAGTTTAAAAAAAAAATGATGCACATATGACTGCATTTGAATCAGTGTACCATTTCACCAAAATGCTAAGAAGTAGCAAATACCGAAAATGTTAGCTACAATTCAACAACCTTACACTGTAATTAATTTTGTGTCAAACTGTGTTCTGTGGGAGCTGAGTGTGTTCCTGGCTTTCAGTTTGTAGCTTAAGAAGCAATGCATCAGTTGCTCCAAATCCACCTACAATACTAAAAGCTTTTTAAAAAAAGATTTGTCAGCTCACACATTCTGGATACAAGCTATCATATAAACAGGCCTTTTTTGGTCTAAAAACACATGACGTATCACCTTCAGGGAACCTGTTAATGACGGCCACCAAGTTTAATAAACAATTGATACTTTGTATAACTCTTTACTCAGTGACGTACCAAATATTGGATGTGTGAATGCGTTAGGAAACCCCTTCTTTGCTTCAGCACACAGAAGTTGTTAACAGTGCAATCTTATGGATGTTTACTCACAAGTAAGTTCAGTGGAGTTCAATGGGACTTACTCCAGGTGTGTATAGGATTGTAGCTTATAAGTAATTAATTTCATCTGTTCCTGGATAATTTAATTTTGGTTAGACGACCCTGCATGGGATCAGCAGCTCTGATTACACTCAATTAATACAGTGCAAACCTTTCCAGTACAAATAGATCTCCAATATCAACAAAAGGCAGGTGTTGCCATCTACTAACATGAGCTGTCTGGCTAATCACTACTTCAGCACCATGAACAGCAGTTGGATCCCAAAACCTGCTTAGGCTGACAGACAGGTTTGCCAGTTGCAGCAGAATCTATACTAAGAACAGCTCTTTCCCTAGTTATACCACAACCTGTTTTTTAAACTCCACTTCATTTCAAAAGCAGTTCAGTTCACAGGAAGACTGATTTGTGTGTCCATGCATAAAGGGCTTAAAGTCCCTTTGAGCTCACAGAACTAGTTTCACAATTCTTCCAGTTGTGGACTATATTTTCAACAAGTGTTTAAATACCACTTATAGGGAAGGCAGGTCTGGAATAGAGGAGGAAAAGGAGACGTGAGCTGAAATTTCTCAACCAACCACAAACGTGTTTCACAAACAATACAGCATTAGGTTGTATCCAACTAAGTCAGGACAGACCCAAGGAAATTGATGAACATTACTTAGGGGGTGATCCTACGGCAAGACCTGCCAGGATAAGCCCCATAGGATGCAGAGGCTCTGAAGTTCAGCCAGACTCAGCCAGTGTTAAGTCCCCTGCCCCAGCTCAGCTGAAGATGCACTCCTGTAATTTACTCATCCAAGCTCAACCACCGGAAAAAGTTGGTATAAGCCCCCCAAACAGGGTGTTTTGGGGGCATGGAGGGAGTGGGACCAAATGAGGGGGAACTTAAGCTGGAGCCTGCTCAGCTCAATCATGTGACCTGGCAACTCACCACAGAACACTATTTTAAAGACTTGTTCCCCTTCTGCCTGGCTAAGGAAGAGCTGAACAGGGTTTTGATCTGATGTAACTTAACGCCAGCTTAAGTTACACTGCCTTGCTTCATGCTGGCTTCTTGTGCATAGGATTGCTTCCCTAAACTGCTGTCCATTGGCTTTAGTGGGTCTACCTCAAATATGACTAAATGTTATGGATTCCATTACTTGAAGACTTTTGTTAAGACTCTCGTCATTGATTTTAAATGGGCAAGAAATGACAATTATTGAAAAAGAGGTAACTGCGTAGAAGCTTGGTTAGGCAGAATCAGGTTGCTACCTAATGATAAGAAATGTTATTGAATCAAAAGAGGCACTGAGAACAGATAGTGTTGAAAATGACTATATCTAACTGGGTCTTTTCTTTACATTTTACAGCCCAGAACTCTAAGCTCCAATTTCAATGACTTAAAGCAGCACTGGTTCCAGTATTCTGAGGGTGGTGGAAGAATTGTTGTTGTTGTTTAGTCGTTTAGTCGTGTCCGACTCTTCGTGACCCCATGGACCAGAGCACGCCAGGCACTTCTGTCTTCCACTGTCTCTCGCAGTTTGGTCAAACTCATGCTTGTAGCTTCGAGAACACTGTCCAACCATCTCGTCCTCTGCTGTCCCCTTCTCCTTCTGCCCTCAATCTTTCCCAACATCAGGGTCTTTTCCAGGGAGTCTTCTCTTCTCATGAGGTGGCCAAAGTATTGGGGCCTCAATGGAAGAATACTGCATCTGAACTATGTCCAATCTGAAGTAAATCCCATTGAATTCAATGGAGCCAACTACCAGGTAAGTGGTATTAGGATTGCACCCTTAGTTCCAACACTCCATAAAAGTTAAGCATCTATGGTATTCTTTTTTTAATATACACTCAAAGACTGTCCTGCAGTTATGTCAACACCATTAAGGGTCTTGCCATAGCATGTACCCATGTAAAAAGAAAGAAATTGGCTAATCTGCTACCAATGAAGCACAATACAAATAACTACCACCATAATCACATCTACCTAAATTGCAGAATAAATGTGGCAGCTATGTATCTGATGTGAATCTCACGCATGATGAATTGCAGTTCATGAAGGTAATATGCTCACTTGTGTGTACAACGTTTTCAAGTACATCTAATGATGCCAATCTACTACAGGCAATTTCCTACATTACTTACAAAAATAATTTCAAACACCTGCAGTCACCTCTCTGCTATGGTCTAAAATGAGATACTACCACCTAAAAATCTGAAATATACATTTTTCTAACTTTAAGAAACAATTGCATATTAACAGCCACAAAAAATTAATTTTCACATTTATTGAGGAATCCTGAAATTAGAAAACAGACTATTATTTGTGGGTGCCTGCAATATGATTTCTGTATGTACCTACTATATTAACATTCCAGTGAAAATAAAAAGAATTCATGTGTCTGCTAGAAATAAAGGTAAAGGTAAAGGTACCCCTGCCAGGGCCAGTCGTGTCCGACTCTAGGGTTGTCCGTCCATCTCACTTAAGAGGCCGGGGGCCAGCGCTGTCCGGAGACACTTCCGGGTCACGTGGCCAGCATGACAAAGCAGTTCTGGCGAGCCAGCACAAGCGCAGCACACGGAAACGCCATTTACCTTCCCGCTATAAAGCAGTACCTATTTATCTACTTGCACTTAGGGGTGCTTTCGAACTGCTAGGTGGGCAGGAGCTGGGACCGAAAGACGGGAGCTCACCCCGCCGCAGGGATTCGAACCGCCAACCATACGATCGGCAAGTCCTAGGCGCTGAGGTTTTACCCACAGCGCCCCCCGCCCCCCAATACACTGCTAGAAATACACATAAACTATTTATGGGACGTGTGATACCTTAATCAACCACTGCATGTTTACAGGGATTAAAATGGCTTTCAAATGCTGAGCTAAAACAGAGCACCTTTCAAAATGCATGTTCTCCTTTCCTCTGCTTTTTCTTTGCTTTTTAGATACTGGTACATACAACTACATATGTGTTCTAAGTGTATCATAGGTGTCTGGGGTAGCCTGTTGTTGACATCCATCTGTCTTGAGAGACAATGGAGTGTGCCTTCAGGGGGTGAAGTCAAACTGCTACATTAGCAGCACTGAAGTGACCACCCTGGGGCGCAAGCCTGAGCGGTGTGCATGGAGGTCTTGGGCTACCCAGACAACAAGTCACACACACCCTCCACCTTGCTGATGTGGTCTGAAGGAAAGCAAGGCAATACATCTGGCACCAGCAGCAGTTGCCAGAAGGAGGCATACATGGCACCATCCAACTGTCTAGGGATTGTTTACACCTTAGCCTTAGGGTTTACTCCTTATTCTTTTCTTTTGCTGAAGATATTCCATAAGGCAGCAGAGGTTTAGGATCAGAGCTTTCCTTCTCCTAAATGGGCTCCCTTCCCAGGTTGACAAGCCCCGTCTGCCCCTCACTTCTGTCCAGGAATAACATAGGTGTACAGGAGTAGCCTGTGTGGTACCCTTTGGATGTTGCTGAACTCCAACTACAATCAGTCACAGTTAGCAAGGCCTGAGTGGTCAAGGAAGCTGGAAAAACAATACCTGAAGGACACAATGTTGACCATCCCTGTCCTAGGCCATATTCAAAGAGTGAACAATTTGGGATAAAATGAAATGCTAAAGTTACTTCCTGGTCAAATCAGAACAACTTAATATATGAGCACTTTGACTTAGATTATCAAAATTAATTCGCATTGAGATGTCCCAGAAAAGTGATGAGAACTATAGCAAACGAAACATAAATATTATCTAACAAAGCAGGCGAAATATTACACATTGCCAGGGATGGAAGAAGGTGCAACAAGGGGAGGGGGGAGACACTTTGCAATTAAGAGAGCAATCCTATAGCAAGATCTGCCAGGACAAGTGGGTTAGGATCCAGGGGATCTCCAGCTGGGATATGCAAGTTCACTCTCAGTTCAGCCAAGACCTGCTGCCTGAGCTAAACCTGATGGATCGTAAACTGGCATAAATCCTGAAAAGGGGTTGCTGTGGGGTTGTGGTGGGATTAGGATGAGAGAGGTGAGACTTAGACTGGATCCTAAGCTTGTTCAGCTGCCTTAACTTACACAGGCTTGCTTTACACCAGCTTGTGTTTGGATTCCTCCCTAAATCAGTGGGATTTACCTCTAAGTAAAACATCAAAGGACTGGGACGTGAACTTTCACGTAAAAAGGTATTTAACTTTTGCAGGATAGTGTCAATGTGACTCAAGTTCACTATGACTAGGGACTGATCAGAGAGACCACCAACTAGAGTGACAACTCATTAGTATTTGAGTACCACAATATCCAGGATATGTCATTGACAACATCTGTTTTGAATGAGCAAAATAAAAAAATCAACAGCTTCATAATTGTTGTGTGTGAAGTAAACAGCCATAGGGCACTTAAACAAAATACTGCAAGATCATAAATGAAATAAAACTATTGGAAGTAGAGACTTTCAGAGTCATAGACTATCTGCAAGGCAGACTCCTACACCTCATCATACATCATACCTACATCATACCCATCAAAATGAGTCAAAATGGAACAATCTTGTTCACATTTACAAAAAAAATACTAGAGCTTATTCCCAGGTAAATATACCTAGGACTGCAGCCTCAACGGTATGAATGTCCGAGGCTGCAATTTCATGTTCACTTTCTTGGGGATGAGTTCCATTAAACAGAGTGGATTCTGTTCAAAGTACACATCCACATAATTACCGGTAAACTGTTACTTCTGTATCAGGGAGACTGTATCAATCATTTGAGGGGGAAAGTGAAAAGCCTAATCACAAAGAAGGGACCAGACCAGTAGGACAGGAAATGCATACTTCTAATACAGTGGTACCTCAGGTTAAGTACTTAATTCGTTCCGGAGGTCCGTACTTAACCTGAAACTGTTCTTAACCTGAAGCACCACTTTAGCTAATGGGGCCTCCTGCTCCTGCTGCTGCTGCGCCGCCAGAGCCCGATTTCTGTTCTCATCCTGAAGCAAAGTTCTTAACCCGAAGCACTATTTCTGGGTTAGCGGAGTCTGTAACCTGAAGCATATGTAACCCGAGGTACCACTGTATCGCTAAACTGAATGAAGGATCATCCAAAGAGAGCAAGCAGCAATTCACAAGAAAAAGAATGCCCTGTGTGCTCTCTCACATGCAGATGGCAGCACTCTCTAGATGCAGAAATGCATTTTGGACTTGAGTGTTGTGTAAGTCTACAGTATTAGATGATAATCTATAGCATTCCTGTGTATACTCACAAGGAATTACCATACTTAAATGCTGTAAACTATTTTACATAAAATCTTCATTTGAACAAAGTTTTGTCTTAAAAAGTATTTCAGCCGTAGAAACCTGGGAGAAGGGGGTAACAGGAGTTGTATATCATTATTATTATTGCTCCCCCCCCCCACAAAAATTCCCATGGTAGATCTTTTTCCCTCAAATATGCTGCCAGTCCCCCCCCCCCCGGCTTACATCTACATCAGAAACAAGTTTATCAAGAATGCTCACAAATGTCAGTTAACAACAGCACCCTGTTACTCATTGTTTTTAAATTGTCGACAAGGCAGCTTTGAGGGACAGGAGCAGTATTTTCCCAGCTGTAGCAGGGGACATAAATTTTTGATCTGTATTTTGTGAAGGTACTTACCTACTATCTGTATCCAGGCCTACAAAATCCTTTTTTTCAAAAGGAACACAGAGAAGTGGGATCTTATCTCCAGACTTATCAGTGGCTCTGTCAAGACGTTTGGATTCTAATACAATGAAGAGAGATTCAATGAAGTCTTCTATCCTCTTTTCTACATTTTCACATTCATCATAACTAGGATAAAATGCCACATCTGTACGAGGTTGCTCTGCAATTTCTCCTTGAAGCCCGAAGACAAATAGCCGAGAATCATAAAGTGTGGAGCCATATATTTCCTTCTGAAGGTGGAATTTTTCAAAGGTCTGAGGCCAGTCTTTTGCAGAGGAGCAGTCTGTGATGGTTATGAGGCCCACCACTTTGCGGTGCGTCTGAAAATCCCCCCATTCATTGTTCTCCGGTGGGTAATGATGTCTATAGCGGATGTAAAGGATGCGCTGAGAGTCGCGTACGTTGATCTGACTCACAGTTGAAATCCGCTTGTAGATCTTAAAAAAGCTCTCTTCAGGGACAATCCCAACTGGCTGGACCACAACTAGTAGAGTTTGATGGTCTTCTGCACACTGCATGTAGTCAGGGACACTCATTTTGCATCACCCGTATACTAATGAAACAAACAAACAAAAATTTCCTGTTAGATTGTTGCGGGAGTACCCATCATTTTAGAAGTTACAAATGGATTAAGGATTAGCTCTATTCTTCAAATTCAGTGTCAACTGCAGCTTTATTAAGCAAGTTATCAGATCACAGTTTGTTAATCTTTATTTATTCATTTATATCCCACTATTTCTCCAAAAAGCTCAAGGTGACATAAATGTTTCTCCCCTGTCCTCATTTAATCCCCACAGTAGCCCTGAGATAGGTTAGGTTGAGAAGCAGGATTTGAACTGAGTGGGGATTTGAACCCTGGTCTCACAAGTCCTGGTTCAACACACAAACCACTACACCACACTGGCTCCCAAACTTAAATTTCTCACAGTATGCTTTACTGCTTGTATAGAATGTTCAGATGTAGAAAGACACAGAATGTTCTATATACATAGAAAGCCAGGAGCAGCCACCAGGGTTAAGAAACTGCTGGGGCAAATTTTGGGAGCCCTGGAACTGGAAATAGCTTAAATAAGGGAGCTTCTTAAATACTGTAAATGGCAACCCAGCCAGATGGATGGGGTATAAATAATAATAATAATAATAATAATAATAATAATAATACTGTGTCCAGTCTGCAACAAGGAGAAAAGTGGTGAGACACCTGAGTCTCTACTCCAGGATTTCCCCAGCTGTTTTCAGACTACAACTCCCATCATCCCTCACCACTGGTCCTGTCTAGCTAGGGATGATGGGAGTTGTGGTCCAAAAACAGCTGGGGGCCCAAGTTTGGGGAAACCTTGCTCTACTCCAGGCTTCCTCAAATTCGGCCCTCCAGATGTTTTGAGACTACAGTTCCCATCATCCCTGACCACTGGTCCTGCTAGCTAGGGATCATGGGAGTTGTAGGTCAAAAACATCTGGAGGGCAGAGTTTGAGGAAGCCTGTGCTAGATTAACCTAGAGGGAATTTTGACTTGTCACCCAGGACAGAAGGGAAAGCTGCACCCACTGAAAATTCCCTCACTGACCCTGGGGTGTTTTTTTTTAGGGAGGAGTGGGGTGCATAGCTGTCAACTTTCAGATTTGAAAATAAGGGATCAGCAGCCTCGAAAATAAGGGGTCAGCAGCCTCACCTGTCCTGGGGACAGTCTACGGGATATCTAACAATCCGGGATACCAGCGGGAAACGGCGCTGGAATAAGGGAATTTCCCGCAAAAAAAGGAAGGTTGACAGCTATGGCACTGGGTTGGGGAAGGGCACCTAAAACCACGGGAAGGCAAAGTTGGGGAGGGTCCCCAGGGGGTCATCTAGTCCAACTCCCCGCCTCCTAGCAGTGGGGGGGGGGAATCCTCTTCCTCCTGTGTGGGGAGAGGAGGGCGTGGGGCAGTGGAAGGACAGAAAGCAAGCCCCAGCCAGACATGAATGTATATATATATATATATATATATATATATATATATATATATATATATATGGATTACAGTATTATTAGTTTTATGGCATTAACAAAACAATAACAACAATTCGTAATTATAACAGCCTCAGAGATGCACGATAGGGATGATGGGAGTTGTGGTCCAAAAACAGCTGGGGACCCAAGTTTGGGGAAACCTTGCTCTACACCAGACTTCCTCAAATTCAGCCCTCCAGATGTTTTGAGACTACAGTTCCCATCATCCCTGACCACTGGGTCCTGCTAGATAGGCATCATGGGAGTTGTAGTCCCAAAACATCTGGAGGGCAGAGTTTGAGCGTTTAACCTAGGGAATTTTGACTTGTCACCCAGGATAGAAGGAAAAGCTGCACCTGCTGAAAATTCCCTCACTGAACCTGTTTTTTTTTCTTTTTCTTTAGGGAGGAGTGGGGTGGGGAAGGACACCTAAAAGCACTGGAAGGCAAAGCTGGGAAGGGTCCCCAGGGGCTCATCTAGTCCAACCCCCCCCCGCCTCCTAAAAATGAAAAATAATCCTCTTCCTCCTGTTTGGGGAGAGGAGGGCGTGGGGCGTTGAAGGAGAGAAAGCAAACCCCAACCAGACATGAACGTTTATATATATATATATATATATATATATATATATATATATGAAAGGATTTCAGTATTGGTTTTATGACATTAGCAAAATAATAACAAAAATTCGTAATTATAACTGCCTCAGAGGTGCACGATAGAGGGACACACGGAAAGGAAGGGGAAGCTGAGGTAAAATATATCTGTGTGAGAGAGAAGGGGGGGAGGTGAAAGTTTGTGAGGCGAAAGCGGCCCCTCCCCCCTCCCCCACCGCGATAAAGGGAGGGGGGCTCCGGCTCACTCACTCAGCCCGGGCGACGCAATAGCTCCGCCTCCTCTCGGCCTCTTCCTCAGCGCGCCCGCCCCACAGGCCGAAGGGAGCGGAACTCGCCGGTGCGGGGAGGGAGGGCCTTGACTGCGCAGCCGCCTAGCCGCCCAGACGAAGTACGCACGCGCAGGAGTCCCCACGCGAGAGTTGGTCCCGCCCCTCCGAATGGAGTAAGGCCACGGGACTACAACTCCCGTCATGCCCGGCTATGGGCCACACAGGCTGAGGGCTGGTGGGAGTTGGAGTCGCCCTGCGACTTGTAAAGGGCAGGCGTCTCCCCGGCCCCATCGCTGACTTAAAGAGGAAACGCTCAGCAAATGGAGCGTTTATTTTATTTTATTTTGCTCCGTACAAACTCTTTGGGTTGCTTTGGGGCGCGATAAAACGACGGACAAGTAGTAGTAGTAGTACAGGAGTAATAATAATAATAATAGTTGTTTCCAAGCGACGGTTACTTCAGACATGCCAAAGTATTATTAGTAGTAGTAGTAGTTGTTGTTTAGTCATGTCCGACTCTTCGTGACCCCATGAACCAGAGCACGCCAGGCACTCCTGTTTTCCACTGCCTCCTGCAGTTTGGTCAAACTCATGCTGGTAGCTTCAAGAACACTGTCCAACCACCTCGTCCTCTGTCGTTCCCTTCTCCTTGTGCCCTCCATCTTTCCCAACATCAGGATCTTTTCCAGGGAGTCTGCTCTTCTCCTGAGGTGGCCAAAGTCTTGGAGCCTCAGCTTCACGATCTGTCCTTCCAGTGAGCACTCAGGCTGATTTCCTTCAGAATGGAGAGGTTTGATCTTCTTGCAGTCCATGGGACTTTCAAGAGTCCATGGGACTTTTCCTCCAGCACCATAATTCAAAAGCATCCATTCTTCGGCGATCAGCCTTCTTTATGGTCCGGCTCTCACTTCCATACATCACTACTGGGAAAACCATGGCTTTAACTATACGGACCTTTGTTGGCAGGGTGATGTCTCTGATTTTTCAGATGCTGTCTGGGTTTGTTGGGTTGCTATTTGGGTTGCTTTGGGGCAAGATAAGCGACGGACAAATAGTACTGGTAATAATAATAATAATAATAATAATAATAATAATAATAATAATAGTTGTTTCCAAACTACGGTTACTTCAGACATGCCAAAGTATTATTAGTAGTAGTACTATTGGTTTTATTATTTTATGTTTATAAGGCGGTTAGTTAGTGTGGGGCTAACGCCAAGATTGTGGGTTCGATCCCTATAAGGGATATTCCTGCGTTGCAGGGGAGTTAGAGAGGCTTCGACCTCTACAATTCTATGCTTCTATATTTATTTACACTCCGCCTTCTCCCCAGAGTGGATTCCAGGGGGCGAATGTACAGATTCTGCACGGAAATAATGCGTATACGTTGCGCTCAAGGTCGCTGTCGAGTGATGTCACAGACGCGCCTTACGGGACTTGTAGTCTTTCGTAACGAGGCGGCTCGCCGCGCGTTTGGGCTCGGAGAGAGGGAGGCGGGCTCGTGGCCGCAGTGCACTGTGGGAAAGGTAGTTCTGAACTCCCGGCGACGCCGCAGCCAGAGCGGAGACGAGAACTACAAATCCCAGGGGAGGAGGCCAGGCTTCCGGCGGGGGCCGCGCGGTTGTGGGAGGGAGATGGAAGATGGCGTCGCGGGTGAGTGGAATCGGCGGTAGCGGCGGCGGTGGCGAAGAGAACCGTCTGGTGTCGCTGCCGTTGTCTCGCATCCGGGTGATCATGAAGAGCTCGCCTGAGGTCTCCAGCATCAACCCGGACGCCATTTTCCTCACGGCGAAGGCCACGGTAGGGCCCCGGCAGGGACGCTTCTGAGGGGAATGTGAAGGCCGCGAGGGAGACGCCGGCGGGAGACTGCGCTTGAGGCAGCTCCGACGGTGGCAGCGGCTCTCCTGTGGAGACCAAGCTCCTGGGAAGGTGGGGTGTTTTTCTAAACAAGAGACACATACATACATATATGTATGTGTACAGTGGTACCTCGGGTTACAGACGCTTCAGGTAACAGACGCTTCAGGTTACAGACTCCGTTAACCCAGAAATAGTGCTTCAGGTTAAGAACTTTGCTTCAGGATGAGAACAGAAATCGTGCTCCGGCAGCACAGCGACAGCAGGAGGCCCCATGTGGTGCTTCAGGTTAAGAACAGTTTCAGGTTAAGAACGGACCTCCAGAACGAATTAAGTACTTAACCCGAGGTACCACTGTATTCTGTTCAGTCCTACCTCGCAAGGTTGTTGTGAGAAAAGAGTCTCCCGCCTTGAGCTTGACTCATTAACTTACTCTCTTTCTATGCAAAGTGGCTCCAGAGCAACAATGACATACAGTAATAGAGCATCACAACTACAACATGAATTATATAGAATCATTATCTAAATTAGCAGTAGATAAAGCGCATTCTATAAAATGCTAGTAACAAAACAACTTTTTTTTAAAAAAGAAAGAAATCTAAACAGCACAATTACAGCAAATGTCAACTTTGGAACTCCCTGCCTAGGGAAACCAAACTCACTAGCTTCTTGTTGCCAGCAGCTGAAGGCATTCTTGTTCCAACAGGCTTTTGGGAACTGACTGCATTTGATGCCATGCTGGGGGTTTTTTGTAATTATTTTTAGGGTTTTAAGAAATCTATGTATGTATGTTTTAATTGTCAATGATTGTTGCTTTTCTGTGTTTATAGCTGTTACTTTTATCTGTAAGGCAGGGGGAAAGGCAGGGTATAGCTAAATATGTCTTATTTATTTGGCGATCACTCGTAGCCGAGTAAGATTGTCTTCCATAAACACGGTTTTTGGTTTTTTGTTTCCTAATTGAATAAATTTTATTAGTATTTTCACACAACACGAAAAATATCGAAAAATAACAATAAACAACACACAAAAACCAACATTCAAAAACTAAAAAAGTAACAACTAAAAAAACACACAAAACAAATCCATATCTTACAAGTTAATAATTTATATTATATAATATAAACACGGTTTTAACAATGAGTCCGTAAGTGACTGTGGAGGCCAATTCTGGATCCACATGTCCTTCCACAGTGGGGACATTGGTTTCCGGGTGGGAGTTGATCATGGTGAGGGTTTGCCAAGCATTTCTTCCTCTTAGCACGTTTCTCCCTTGTGTCCTGAGTTCGAGTGTCAAGCCCATGACACCTTTGGTAAAGGCCATTCTCCAACTAGAGCGCTCGCAGGCCAGTGTTTTCCTGCTGTCAGTGTTTATACTGTACTACATTTTTTTAGATTTGTTTTGAGACAGTCTTTAAACCTCTTTTGTTGACCACCAGCATTACGCTTTCCATTTTTAAGTTCGGAATAGAGTAGTTGCTTTGGAAGACGAGTAGCAGTTGGGACAAAAATGATGATAAAAAGTGTAGCTTAGATTCCCAGCCCATGACTAGCCTACTATGGGACATATTTGTATTGCATTGTGGATATCTATTGGTTGATGAAATCAATTGTGTGCCACTTTTCCTCCAAGGAACTCGGTGGGGGCATGCACGGTTTTTCTCCTCCCAATTTTATCCTCACAGATAAGTTAATCTGAGAGTGACTGATTGCCCCAGGGTCACTGAGTGAGCTTCATCACTGGGGAGAGGTTTGAATGCTGGTCCCCCAACACTCTAACCACTGCACCACGATACCTCCTCTTGTTATAGTACCCTCTGTGGTTCCAAGAGGGTGATTGATGTAATTACAATAAAATAGTGTATGCTGAATAATATATACCTGACTCATTGGCATACTATATTCTTATCCTTAGGAGCTGTTTGTCCAGTATTTAGCTGTGCATTCCTACAAGCACGGCCAGGGAAAGGACAAAACGTCATTAACCTACAGCGACTTGTCCCATACAGCAGAGAACTATGATACATTTCAGTTCCTTGCAGGTAGGTCTTTACCCTTATTGGTCATGTAATTGTTGCAGATTTTTAAGTCCCCAATGGCGAAGTGGGTTCTGTTAAGACTACAAACCACCTTTAAAAGTCTCCTGGAACTGTTTTCCACTGACACAAAGGAGGTGGCAAAGAAGGTCGTCTTTGCCATCTCCACTTGGTAGGCTCGATGTTAAGCTCTAACTTGTGTTTGGTCCAATTTGGAATGGGTTTTTTGTCACTGGTGCTCTAGCCATCTCAGCAATTGTTTCATCGCTGAATGAGAGAAACATGAGAGTTATGGATGATGGGCAGAGAGAATGACTAGGATACAGATTTCCTGTTCAAAACCATTCTAGTTTCTAGAGTCACCTCCTTGTTTGCCAAGTGCTCTTGGACAATCATAGCAGTGAAAATCTTTATTTATTTATTTATTTGTTTGTTTGTTTGAAGATTTTTGTAGATGTAAAAGTCTGTGTTGGGTATGTGGTTCCATTGTGAACCTTACATTGGGCCAGACCTTTCCTTACTTATATTGTAGCACCTGTAAGAATGCTTCTGTAATCATTTAACGAAGGTGCCCTTCTTCCAGATATCCTGCCAAAGAAGATCTTGGCTAGCAAATATCTAAAAATGCTTGAGAGAGAAAAAGAGGGAGGAGGAGAAGAGGAGGAAGAGGAGGCAGAAGAGGAAGAGGATGAAGAAAGTGACGAGGAAGATGCATCTTGAGGGTGACAAATGACTAGACTTACAGCACATCCTTGTTACACATTAACTTGTGTTCAAGTAAAGTCCTGTTATCTCTGCATTGGTTGAAAATTGAACAACTGGATTGCCAGTTTGTTTTACAATATACGCAAGAGCCATAAGTGTGGGACTGAACTTGTGAACACATTTTTATTTTTATTTTATATTATTTACAGCTCTTTGTTAAAAGCTTACCAACTACGTGTCAAATATTCTTATCTTGTGGATACTGTCTTTCCAATACAGAGGTTTCTTCCTCTGCCCACATTGGGCAGCTCAGCAGTGACAATGGACCTCCTAATAGGGAACAATTCATTTAACAGCTTCATAGAAACCAAACATAATGCAGAATGTCCAGCCTAGTGGGAACAAATGGGGAAACTCTTTTCATGTTTTGGGTTTTTTTTAATTACTACTTGCAGTGATGTTATGCATATTGTTAATGGGGGGGGGGGAATCTGCTCTGCCTCATGTTAATATGTATATTTTGAAAGGATGTTAAATATAGAAGTAGCATTTCCACAGCAGGGACTCTTTCCCATTTTGAGTAAGAGATGTACTTTATTCTTTAAACAGTGGCAACATTTGTAGAATACGTGTTCTAATGAATGTTTTATAAAAATGAATTCAGAAGATTTTTGTATAAGCACTTTTCCTTTGAAACTTGAAGCTGTTCAGGGATTGGGCCAAAGGCTTAGTGAAGGCTGTTTTGTGTGTCTGCGTGATGTAAAACTTAATTGAAGTGGGATGATAGGTGAGCATCCCAAGGCAGGGAGAGTACTAAAATGTGATTTTTGATCCATTTACACTACGTACTAGGCCGCCCATCCTCTTGCACCAACTCTGTAATTGCTTCCATCAACATGTTGAATGATAAGAGATGCTTTGTTTGAAATTGCTTGAAAGGTTTAGTACTAAATGCTTATATAGCCAGCTCATCCATAGGAAAAGAAATTCCTTCCTTGGTCCTTGCTTTTTCAAAAAAAATGAAGCACTTACTAATGACTTTGCTTCACCAGCTTCTGTTCTGTGATGACCCACATGGCAGAACCTTCCCTGCTACTCAAGGGCAGGTGCTATCTCAGGGGTGTCTGCATGTCCTATGGAAGGCACTGGAGGTTGAGTGGTTCCATACCATCAAAGACTTTTAAAAAGTCAAATTGGGACTAGAAGTTTGCAATATTGGTATTACATTATACCCACCCTTCAAATTCTCCTGCTCCACTGTCAATTAACCCTCTGAAGTTCTTAAAATATGGGTAGGTTTATATGCCCCTACCCGTTGGTTTGGTAATGGCATATCAGAGCCCTTTCTACAGTGGAACTAAAACTAATTCCCCATCTGCTGCCCACCTGAATGAGTTTCTGGACATTTAGAAGTACTCATGCAGAGGACACAAAGCTTAGCTCAGTCTCCCCCCATGATGGGAGAGAGAGTTTGAACAATATACTGATTAAATACAAGTGCAGGTACACTATTGCTCCTGTATCAGTGGCTGTAAGCTCTACCCTCTGAAGCAAACCTGGGCGTTATAAAGATGGAACACACATAGGAAGTTATGTACCATTCAGCCATAACATCCTGTGTTTGATAAAGCACCTTGGTCTAGTGATATGTGAGCAAAACAGCATCTATTAAATTGCAGAGATAGCCAGTCATTTTTCTCCTAGGTTCCATGGAAACTGAGCTAATAAGGAAATAGTTTATTCTTATGCACACAATACCAGAATGGTTAAGAATGATCAGCTGGTCTGAAAGACAAATGTTCAAACTGTTTCCCAGCAGTGGAGTTTGCTATGTGACCTTGGACCAGTTACCATCATGCAGCCTACCTTACTTCATAGGATCAATGATGAAAACTGCCCAGAATGTGTGCATCCACATTCCCACCCTGTAAAAAAATGTATTAATTACACCAGGCATTTGAAACCCATGCATAATAGAAAATGGTACATTTGAACTTGTAAATATGAGTAATTTATTGACATACTATGAGGCAGAAACAAAATCGACACCATACAAAATAACTTTATAAAATATCATTCACATCATATTTCATCAAGATTTACAGCATTTTGAGCTTGTTACATGTCTTATGGTATGGAGGTAATAAAAAAAACACTACACTAAATCTTTAGTATTAGTTTATAATATATATATATATATATACACACACACATACACAAGAAACCAAAACAAAAGTAAAAGGTTAGTTTGTCATGAGTTTATTGCATAAGTAGTGCAAAGTATTTTACTAGCAAGCTGTAAAACAAACATGGAAAGAGGAACCACCTAAGTTTAAAAACAGGACAATAAATGTTGAATTTCACAGTCTTCTGAAGCTTCCTTCAAGAGTTTCTCTCCCTGCATTCTACTCCCAAACACAACTCCCTCTGTGTTATAATGCATTTGGGGAATTAAAACTACCAAGTTATTCTGAAGGAAATTAGATCTAAAGGGCATATGTTGCTTGAAATCACCTGGTTGCAAACTCAGGGTGGCGTCCAACTAAACAGTTTGGCTAGCACAAGGACATTTACTGCACAGTGGAATATTCCCATATTCAAGCCTCTGGAGCAGATTTAGGGGGTGAGAGGCAGGGAATTTCCACTGCACAGCTAAAATCCTTGTGCTAGCCAAACTGTTTAGCTGGATCCTGCCCTCAGTTTCCAATGGGGGGTGTTTTGGAGTAGCAATGTGGCTCAGCTGTCCAGTTAGGTTATCCTAACTGATTTGTTAGCTTATTCCTTAATCAATATATAATTATTACAAGTACATGATTGCTTTTTTCCAGTTGGAAAGCAGCAAACGACATCACTCCCCATCTCGATGTTCAATGATTACAAAGCAAGCATACAAACCAAGAGAGAACATATATTGTCTGTTTTACAACCTTAAGTTTCCTTTTTCTCAAAACCTACTTCGTAAAGTCACTACATCCTCTACTGAACAATGCAGGGCAGACTTGATAACAACTACTGAACTAACACCAGTAAAGGGTAAGAATGTCTAACTAAGTGAAGAGAGACAAATTCTCTCAGTTCTTCAGGGGATCCAACAAATACAAATTAAAAGCCAGGTAGCCTTTTAACAATATATTAAAACTAATGAAAGCCAAACAAAATGCTCAGTGAAATAAAAGGAACAAAATGCAGCATATTCAGGCTCTTGTTTCAATCGTGAGGTACCTGTAAGTCTTATATTCTGCCCAAGTACTATGGTACATTAAAAACATTTTAAAATTCTTAACCATAAGCCAATTTACAGGACACTATTACTGAGAAAGTGCAACAATGCTGATCACTTATATGCAGCATATTAAAAGGTTGGTTACTCTTTTATAAAATATAGCTTTGCTTATAGACCCGTTGGGGCAGTTTTGTAACATACACTTTTTTTTCCTGTTGATTGAGTCTCTCTGCAGCAAAAAGAAGAAAAAAAGGAAAAACACCTCCTTTAGGGTATAGCTTAAATCCTGCCACTTAGGAATGTTGGTGTCTCCCGTCTCCCCCCCCTCCCCCCGCCGCCCACATTTCTTTAATTCCCTCACCCGGATATTAAACTAAATTATCAATTTTTACAGGAAAAGATTCCCATGCTGTATTGGTTACGGTTTATAAAGTCAATTTTTCAATCTTCAAAAACAATAGCATATTACAACTTAGTCTCCCCAAAAAAAGGTAAGTAAAAAAAGTTTTATATAAAAAAGGATATTCAAACTGTTATATAAAAGCATGCAGAAAGTTACTTGGATGTTTTTATTCCCTTACCTGACATATGCACACACATCACTTCCATGTTTTACTATATACATGTATATATGTACAGTAACTTTTGCCAGCCCGGGAGGGCAGCCTTCCAGGTATTGTTGGACTACAACTCCCATCAGTCCCCAGTGAGCAAGTGCTGTCTGGGGGCTGATGGGAGTTGTAGTCCCCTATCTGGGGGGCTAACCAGGTTAGCAAAGGTTGATGTACAGCTTGAGTATTAGTAGCTACATACGCACATCTTCACGCATATTGAGCTTCCCACCCTCGGAACTACCCAGGCCACAGAGATTTCACTAATTAAATGGAGGAAGTATATATATATATATCTCGTCATGTGCAGATTTGCTCCCTTCGGTGAAACAAACGGGGCGGCCCACATATATTGGCTAGCACGTTGGAGCACGCTCATCCCAAGATTAAACTGCCACACTACTTCCTTTTGGGCAAACGCTGAGAAGCTCCACAGAGCATGCATGGTTCATGACCATGCAAATGTATGCATAGAATAGTTTGGGATCCGAGTATCAATGTTTTTTCTTTCCTTCCATCTGTCTGTTTTTCAATACATTTTTTTTTCTTAAAAAAAGAACTCTTTCCACATTACAAGCATTCAGTTACGCTGTATATTTATATAGTTTTATTACACACAAAAATACACTTTCGTTAATTTTTCAGAAACCTGACACAGTTTTCAGTTTTGCTGTTAAAAAGGGTTTATAGTTTGTATAGGAGCGTGACGATTTCGCTATGCATTGGGACTCAACACAAAAGGCACAAAGATGAAGAGAGAGAAAAACCAAATACATTTTTTGTAACACAACCCACCCCCCACCCCCTCCCCCAAACACCCTTGTCTTCAGAGGACAAGTAATCACATACCGTTTGGTCACTTTGGACAATCTCATTTATAATTTGAATAAATTAGCACCCAACTGCTTAGTGTGAGGTAGATCCAAACTGGAAAGAGTGCTGGGTCCCCACCCCCACCTGCGACTAATCTTGGAGACAAATGGAGTCAATGTCAGTTATGTGATGCAGAAAAACATCACTATGTTTTCAACATATGTACATTTTAAAAAATCGTCAAGACTCTTCTTTCAATACAACTACATATCACTTGGGGGAATGAAGCAACATTAATCCCCTTAGCCCTTTTTTTAAAAAATGAATTTCTTCCAATTGCTTAATATTTTCTCCACACATCACAATGTCCGGATTAACAGTGTGGATGGAGCCCCAGTCCAGGAGGTGTAAAATTCTGTTAAAATTGGGATAGAATGACAAAGCTACAGGGCAGGTGCCTCCATTGCCTCCTCAAAAACACAGACTGGTTTTAAGGATAAGAACTTTTTTTTAAAAAATCTTTTGTGCCTTCATGGGAAAGAGTTAAGTCTTACTAAATTACTGTTTTTGCATATTCTGATTTTGGACAAATTTGATACATTTGTTAAGGCTTAAGTTAAAGAAACCACATCGCATCAAGCAAGCATGTAACTAAAACTGCTTAAGGTACATACACTGCATAAAATGCTAATTCTCCTACATTGAGTTTTTATAGATGAATGTATAGAGTGAAGTATACTCTCTATAATATATATATATATATATAATGAAATGGAAACTCTACAGCATTACTAATGGGTAGAAATAATTTTTTAAAGTTTTCCTCAAGTGCTAATTTTATATTTCTGTATATCCTGGAAGCCTGGAACATTGCAACAGAGAGGCAGCAAAAGGATGTAAACTATTTCTATTTAGTACCATTATGAAATAAGGCCCTTCACTAATCTCTCTCATTAGCTAATCGGTTTTTTTCAACAATGTATTTTGTTTCTTCCTTCTTGGCAAATGAAATATGTACGATAATGGTGTTCCTAGGCAATTATTCCCTCAGCGGGTAGGATCCAGACCCAAGTTTGCTGAACTTGGGTGCCACCGCCAAGTTATTATTACTATTCATTACTGCATTTATGTCCCGTCTTTTTGTCCAAGGAGGTGTGCTTGGTTCGCCACATTTAACCCCCACAGCAACCCTGTGAGGTAGGTTAGGCTGAGAGAAGACTGTGACTGGCCCAAGGTCACCAGTTAGCTTCATGGCCGAGTGGCGATTTGAACCCTGGTCTCCCAGGTCCTAGTTCGGCACTCTTAACCACGACACCACACTGGATCTCAAGTTAATACTGGGTTAAGTCCCATTGATTTCAGTGAACTAACTTAAGTCTGGGTCCAAGAAACATTAGTAAATTTAAAAAATACTACAACTGCTTGAACTAAACTACAGGTTAAAATTAATCCCAGGAGATGTCAGTTGAAGTGTGACAAAGCTTTTTAAGATCAGATTACACTATAAACCCTCACCATCCTAACTTCCTATCTCCAACCTTCATGGTGCAAAACACTCTCAGTCTATTTTACTATTGCGGATTAATAGCCATTGGTCATAATAATCGCTTGCTAGAAACTGAGTGGCAAGTCTCAGTTGACCATGCGAGGGCACACTCTGCAAAGGAGCACAGCCCACTGCAACGCCAACCCTACGATAAGTGGGTGTTCAAGATGTACAGTACACCGAAAATAAAACCCTGTGTAAAGCAAGGAAGCTGTGGCTTTTGCAGCACACAGGGGAAAATGAAGAAGGAAAAGCTTCAGTCAGCACACATCCTGAGGAAAGCATGGCGTTACCAACAGTTTGTGCAATGGACTTGGTAGAAAATGGGAGGTAAGGAAAGTAACGTTACTATGCAGTCTGTCTCCCCATATCCTTTTGCTGCTTAAAAAGAACTGAAAAGGTGCCCGCAATACTGCCATCTCATCATAATCAGAGGTAGTTTTTTTGTTTTGTTTTTAAAGGAAAGCAACGGGCCCAAATTCTTTCCCCAAGAAGTATTTCTTCCCTGGTTGTAATCTTGAGAAATTCACAGAACCGAGAAAGGGGACAGCTATTTGCATGCACTGTTCTTAAAACTCTCTATAGAAAAAGCTGCCGTGAATTCAGAGATCTCTCATATCTAGGCTCACTCCAGAGGCAGCAGCAAAATTGTTCTTCTCTTCCAGACTGAGAATCAAAGTGTCACATATCTGAAGCAACAAGCTCACTCTTTTAAGGATATCCTTAATGTGGGATAAAAGTTACTACGCCCTTGTGCTCCTTATGGAGTTTTGCCATATTTTGAACAGCTGACGGGAAAGGCGGGGGGGGGGGTTGCATTGTAAAGTGGTATTTAAAGTAGGATAGTTCCCGTTTGACAATTTGGTTGCTTCAGCAGATTTCAGCAGGTTTTCAGTAACTTAAATCATAACCCTTGTTAAAAGTCTCTAGCCCTCAGCGTCATAAAGCCTTATGAACACTTCTCTCAGCCTTTAAGTGGTTGAATGGACAAATAACATCAAACTCTGGCAATTCAGCAGTAGCACCTTTCTTCCCCAAGGTTAAGCCCTCTCTTGTAATTCAGGGTCAGTACAGATGCCATGCTGGTTCCCTTAAAACCATGGTTTGGCAACATGCGTAAGAGCCTAAAGGTCCATCGACACCAGTATCAGGTGCCTTCAGGAACTCCACCAGCTTCAGATGGCGGTGGAGAAGGGGCAGAGAAAGAAACAGGCTTCAGTGTGCAAGCCAGTGTTTCCCACCCTATGGGTCATGAACCACAAGAGTCACAAAGCCTGTGCAAATGAGACACAGGCTTTATAAGTAAGCCCAAAATAAATATTGTTAGAAACCTTTAACTGGTATGATGAATGCCTCCTGCAACTTTTCATTTCGTTGGCATATCATGGACGCTTGTGGCAATAAATTTAAGAGTCACCACACCAAATAAATTCAGAGTTGTGAGTCACCGTATCAAAAGAACCACTGGTGTAGGCTACACCTCAGTGGCTGACCACACATTTTGCATGCAAAAAAAAACCCGCCTGGTTCAGTTCCTGGCATTGCTAAATAGAATTGGTGGACTCCTGCTAGAAAACCCTGCAGAGCTGCTGCTAATCAGCCTAGGCAGACAATATTGAACTAAGTAGACCAATGGTCTGTCCATTTTAAGGTAGCTTCCTACATTCCACACACCCAAGTAGGCTCTGAGATTGTGCTATTTGAACTGCCATCTTCCTTTTGCCACGTGACAACCCACTTTTGAAACTCCAGGGAACTGTGATACGGGACAGCAGGGCCTGTTGCTCAAAGACAATCCCCAAGGGATTCACATAGCTCTATGGATCTCAGGCTTCAAAGGATGGGAAAAATTATGAACAGATCTGTTTGCAAATTACTGGTGAACATGACTATTGAATAGTACAAGCACTATTACTCTCCTGAACGATGAAACTTATGATGACTTGCATTAACTATCAAGTAAGTAAGTAAGTAAGTAAGTAAGTTATGGATAACAGCCCTATGACATATCCAGTGACAATCTTGATAACAATATGTGTATGTATAAATGAGCACAATGAATTCGCTCGTCAGAATAATATTATGATTACAAGACAGCTTTCTACAGTTTAGTTTGAGATAAAAGCACCTTATTTGCACTCACTTCAAGATCTTGGGTGTGACCAAATTCTCATACCGTGAAACAGAACACACTCATAATATAAAACATTCAAGAATATATATATATTTGCACATTTAGAGTTTATATAAGTTAGTGACTTGTGTAGGGAAAAATAGCATCTTGAAGTTCGAAGAAAAAATACCTAAATAGAATCTCAAAAATATTCAACATATAATGTCGTCCTAGGTTCAAAATAAGTTTAAAGCACCTTCATGTCACCCTCTGTTAAAACAAGAGACCTTATATATTATTTTACATATGTGTGCACATCTGGATTCATAGCTGGTATGCACGAGAGAACTTGGGACTTGTGTTTTCAAATGGCAAGCCCTCATATGCGAAAGAAGCAAACCTCAGCTGAAGCAAAAAGGGAATCTTATCATTAGCCTGTGATATGGAATAAGGGCCTGCCATTTAAAGGGAGAAGTACATGCCCAGGTCCCTAGGGGGTAGCTTTTTAGATCCTGGCCAAACATCCCATGCACACACATGCTCCTACACCTAAGGCATTCAAACATTTCTTATTGGAAACAACAGTTTGGGGGGGGGTTGCAAATACAGGGTAAAAGTGGACCCGTCCATGATATCACTGCAATTCTTCAAGCCATGTTAAATTCATTAAAAACAACAACTTTCTTCTTTGCAAAGTAGGCAACATCCTGTGGGTTCTATCCAGACCGCTTGCTCTGATAAAGGATGCTATAAGACCCCGTATGGCACTTGGCTTCTCGGATTAGAAGCCAGTAAGTTCATAGCGACTCAGGTCCTTTGGTGAATTTTGGCTACTCTCAGTAATGTTAAATCACATCTCAAAAAAAAAGGGGGGGACAGGATATATTCTAATCTCTTTCAAAGTATGAAGGAGGTAGTCTTTAAACTGTACCAGCTTACTAGTTGAAGAGTCCTGCTGCAATCTGGCCATGCCGTTTTAATTCTATGACAATACTTCAGGCATCATCATGGAAAGAAGAGACATTTAAGTAGGGTGGAGTCAGGTACACAGCAGGCCAAATGAACAGGCTTAACATGGGGTGGGAGGGCTGGAATAACTTCACAAACAAGGCAGGGGCTTCTCTGTCTGCTTCGAGTGTGCCAAAGGATAGTTCAACAGAAGTCAGAGCCAATTACTAACAGGTACATTTGCAGCCCAAAGAATAACTGGCTACAGAAACAGATAGGTAGCCGTGTTGGTCTGCCATAGTCAAAACAAAAAAAATTCCTTCCAGTAGCACCTTAAAGACCAACTAAGTTAGTTCTTGGTATGAGCTTTCGTGTGCATGCACACTTCTTCAGATACACTGAAGGACTTCCATTTCATGCGGCTCAATGTGGTGCCTTCCATAGTTCCAGTTACAGATAGGTAGCCGTGTTGGTCTGTGTGTATCTGAAGAAGTGTGCATGCACACGAAAGCTCATACCAAGAACTAACTTAGTTGGTCTTTAAGGTGCTACTGGAAGGAATTTTTTTTGTTTTGGCTACAGAAAGATCAATTCACAAATTACAAGCTATCCATTTGGGCTGCCCGTTTAATTAGTATGGAGAATTCATACAAGGTTGAGTGAGAAAAGCAGCCCTACGGCACAGAATGAAGCCCAAGCCCAAGTTTTGCCCTCTGTCCAATGGTTTCACATAGCCGCTGCAACGGTTTGGCTGAGCCCAAAGCCACATTAGAGCAGCCAAACGAATCAGGTGCTGAGGTTCTCCACCCGTCATTTTTTCTTGGCACATCTCCCGATCTGCATTTTTTGTGACCAGACAGCATGGCCGACTGGTCAAAAAAGGCAGTGATAAAACTGCAGGGCAGAGAGCTATGTATAACTGATTATACCAGTGCATAAAATCCGGGGGGGGGGGGTTACATATTTTGCAAGCAAAGTGCATTTTGGAAAGGGACAAAAAAAATGAAGCTATGGAGTGAAAGCAGACAAAACTTAACTAAAATATATAAAGCAAATTTAGCAAACTGTCCTTCAAGGATTTGTTGGCTACATACAAATGGATAAAATGCAGAAACTAAATATGAGCCTTTATGTTCCTCTCTTAATACTGTAAAATCAGACACTCACTCTAGAAATACAACAATGAATGTGACAATTTCTCCCTTGTCTCATCCTAACGCTATGTACAGTATTGTTCCAATAGCTACAGCAGATGCAAACAGAAAACCCTTTACAGTAAAAAAAAATAATCAAAAAAATAATCAGTGCAATTACATCCTGCTTGAGTTTTTCCTAGAAATGATGGCCTGGATGCTTTTAGAAGCGAATTGTCAGTGACTACAAATGCGAAAGAAAGATATAATGCATGGTCTCATATGCATGGATCTTAGCCAGTGCCATTTCGAAATGAACAAAGCTACCAAACAAAAATAACTGCTTTTGGAGAAACGAATTGTAACTGGAACACAAAACTTTAATCTACGACTGCTACCTACTAGTGACAATGTTTACATTCTTTTCCTTAGGCAGAAAGACCTTATGGCTTAAGTAATGTCACAGGAGTTGTTCTCTGGGTTATATCACATGTGGCAAGATTTCTACCTACAACCCCTAAAGCGAAGGACCAAAATCTCGTCCCAAAGTGTCAATGGTCACAGGTGAAGTGAAGGACCTGAGACCCTGAAGAGCTGTTCCAGACTCGGTGATCATGGGCTAGATGGACTATTGATCCGTCTGAACTGGTAATAAGGCAGCTTCCAACTATCCCCCAGAACTGAAGATGGGACATGGGACTGTGAAGCGTTGCTAAGCACGTAAGATCTAGTTCATTTCTCAAGGGGGTGGGGAGAGACTACACTGACTTCAAGAGATAAGGCTTGGCGCTCCTATTGTCTGCTTGCATATAACTGGATACTTCCAATCCCACCTGTTCCCGATAACTGTTTTTCAGCTCCGGGGGTGGTGGCCTTAGACAAATATATATGTCAGGTTGGTAGGCGACCCAGGAGCCCATATTAATGTTTAAGCCAATCCCATATCCAACAACCTAGATCAGAAAGAGTGAAGACTCATAGAACTATCTCCAAGAAATTGGAGCTATTAAGATGCTGCCATAGCCTAGGTCACAACAGTCTACATGACGCTTCAGATGTTGTTGAGCTCCCACCATCTCAGAATCCTGGTTATACTAGCTGAGAGCTGGACTCCAACAACACGCAGAAGGCACTAACTACGCTGGCTCCTCCTAACTTATGCAATCTTTTTTACCTACCTGACTGCTACATGTTATCTGAATTTTAGGTACAGGCAGAAGCAACTCAAATAACACAGGTAATCTCCAGCATGTGCAAAGCTGAGGAGGAACAGGAGGGAGGGCGTTGTGAGAATTCCCATCTCTCCTGAACAAACCCATCACAGCTCAACTTGAAGTCGCAACGATCAGCCACACAATACGTCCTTACAAGTCAAGACTAGCAACACACACACGCCCCTTGGCAAGTTTTTAGATGTGAATTATTCCAGTGCTCTAGCCATTGTTATCATAAAATTCAACAACACAGCTTCAAATGTGCTGCATATCCCAATCAAGTCAGCACCAGAAGAGTAATGAAAGCTAGGCAGGGGCTTGATTGCGCCTGTGCTCAAGACCCAAAGCTGAGGAGGAGAGGCAAAGAACTTGGCTGGGCCCAATACATGATCTAACATCAGTAACAACTCCAAAATGTGGTGTGGGGAGGAGATCTGGCCATGGCTGGCTCTGGGTCTCACTCCCGTTGTCATTTATCTCCGGCCAACAACCTCTGAGCAAGCAAGGGGCAACAATGCCAATCCTCATATGCTCCAGAAGGCATCCATGTTCTCTGCATCAAGAATGCATATTTTTAAAAGGCACAAGAGACCAATTATAGTGTGTTTTGCTTTTTCAGATAAAATGGCTTCAGTTATCATTGCTGGTTCATTGGTTTGCGCTCTGAAACAGAAGCAATTCCATTGGTTGCTGCTTTCTTCTTTTTTTTTACATCCCAATACTGCTAAAATTGTAAAGCAAACAAAAACAAATAAAAATAGAAAACTTGCACACTTGAATTCTATAGGGTGTTTCCACCACCCCTCAAATCTTCCCACGATAGGAGGTTCCTTACTTGGCAACATCAAATTGACAGCAAAACAACTGGTTTTGCTAGGGCTGAGATGTCAGCCCCTTGTTCTTCTTTTTTGAGACGTTACAGGAATTTATAAGCATCAAACAGGCAATAGCACAGATAAGAGAAGTGAGGGGGAACCTGCAGTCCAACAACATCTGAAGGGCCACAACTCCCATCCTCCCCAACCATTGTCCAGCTAGCTGGGTCTGATGGGAACTGTATTATGACAACATCCAGATTGTTGTATGTTCCCCATCCCTAGCACAGATACACATCCAGCAGAGTCTAATCCTTACAGGTGAAGTTTGAGAAAGGACTGCAGCATTTACAGGCAATGCAACTCTGAAACACCTGTTTGGCTACAACTGAGTGCTGATGCCATTTTAAAAAAAACAATTATGGAGGTCAATCAGACCCAGTTTTCTCTGCTTGTGAAAAGGGAACAACTTTTTAAAAAAGGAGAAAAAGAAGCCAAATTCCTAACAGAACCAGTTTTATTACAAATTGATTCCAACAATAAGTAGATAAAATTTAAAAGCACTTCCAGGTATATGACACAACCCTGGACTCCCCTCAGTTTTTTTTGTAAACTATTCTCCTTTGTTCTCATGGAGAATATTTTGGATAAAAGTGTATGAAATCATTCACCTGAGATATTGCTGTGCTTTCAAGAGTCATTGTAGTAAACAGCTGTGTAGAAAGATGTATTCTTTGTTTCAAATTGGAGTTTTGGTTTATGCATATATTATAAAAAGCAGTTCCTGTGCATAATCAGAGTGCCCTATCTTTTCAAAGTGCATTGTCAATTGTTCAAAAACGAGCTTTACAACCCCTCCCCCCGATGCTGAATCTTGCTAGACATTAGTTCACCATGCATCTAACAATAAGAAAGGAAAAAAGCCTTAAAAAAATAAAAATACAGTATACAAGATTAAAAGAAAGAAAACAACATGCATTTATCCTTTCTGCCATTCAATGATATCTAACTTTCAGAAAACGACCATATTCCTTCTACACAGGTAGATACTCACATGAAATTGCTGCACATGCCAGTGACAACATTAATTCTTTGGAGAAGGGTCTACACAAGCCCAGGCAACAATTGTGGGCATGCGTCTGCAGTCTGAGAGTGCTGATTCAATGAAGATAATGGAAATGGAAGAAATGAAAAGAACTAAGTGACTGCCAGCTAGCACCTAGAAGATAGCCGCTACTATTTTAGCTTGTTGCTAGTTAACAGCAGCTGTGGGAAAGAGCTCTTTGCATTGACTTGACCACCCAGTTCTGGATAGGAAGACAAGGAAAATTCTGCCATCTTGGCCCACCTCTTTCTGCCTGGTGTAGCTTCAAGATGACAGAGAAACAAGGAAATAATGAATTACTGCCACCTTATGTGCCAGCCTAGGACAGAACTAGCTTAGATTAGCTTTTAGAACCAGCTCGTTCACCAACTGAACAGTGGTGAACCCCAAATATCTCGTTCACATTTCAATCGCTTCCCTAACGCAAGCTGGAAAGTGCAACAAATCCAGGAAGAAAAAGGTAAGATGCTATAAATTCAAGGAGGAGATGTTGCAATCTGCTTTTCACAGCAGAATGACAGAGACCCTGACTGGGTCCTGTTTTTCTTGAAACAATCAAGCTACTGGAACTGCAGTGTCCAGAATTTTAACACACACACACTTTAAACAAAAGAAAACATGACATACTCATGCCTCAAAAGCCTGTCTGTTGTTCCAGCAGATCTGTTTGGCATTATGAGGCACTGATTACTAGGTGCAGACTTTAACTGATGTACAGCATAAATTAGATTCCTAAAATTTAATAGGCAACAACAACAAAAATTGAGCACTCTGTTGCCCAGGCATCAACTATCAGTTCTATAATACCGTAACAACCTTAGCACAGCCTGATCCCATTTCCCCCACTTCTTGAATAGAGAAGTGGGATCAAATCTTGCAAAACAGCTGTTCTGCTGTTCAGAAGAGAGAGAAAAAACAAATCCGAATGAATCTTAAGATGGTTTTACAAGCATAAAAAGTACTTAACACTGACTTGATGTGTTTCGCTCTTTTCTTTCTTTTTGTAAACTCCAGCAAGGTGTTAGGAGGGAAATTTCCTGGGCTTTCTTCGACAGTATCTTAGTAGTGTTCCTGTTGCCATCGTTAGTGCAATGGTATTTGTCGTTAGTCACCTATATGAATCTTGTGCAAATGTACAGAAGCTTTTATTTTAAGTAGATCTCTGCTTGAATTAATGCTCCTCCAAAGAGAACGGCAAACCTCCCCCACCTCTTCCTATTCATGTTACGCAAAACAGTTGACACTTCGCTGCCCAAGTACACGCCAGATCTCTTTCCTTTCACTTCTCTGTCTCAGATGATCGAACAGGAAAGTAATTTTTTGTGCTTGAATGAATCAAGAACTCTTCCTTCATGCCTAAACTACTGAGTGTTAGATCTACTGAGCTGGATGAGCTCAGCAAGCCCTTCCAAATATAAGCTAAATAAAACGATATATACACCAGGTAAATCTCTCAACCCTGCCTTGTTACGTCAGTTGCATATTCCTACTTTTGAAAGGTGCAATGCACCAAGCATTGCTAAAGCCTCTCCTCTATTCATTTCAAAGAGATGTGGGTAAAGCATCACACACAAGGCCTGTTGAAATGAATAGAGAACTTGCAAAAGCTACGGTTGGTGAATTCCAGCCCAAATCACTAGTGTCCCCATGATAAACTTCTCATCTCAAATCCAAAGCATTCCTGAATTTATGATATGTTAACAGAAGTAAGTTGAGCTGATCACTCCTTAGTAAATAAAAATAAATAGCATCTAGTCTATCATGTTAATACTGTGAACATATATAATTTTTACATTAATTCAAACATAACAGTGAAAAAGATTGTACTGTATCACCACAGACCCGTATTCTTTAGAAAAGCTTTGGAAAATTAAGTGTCACAGTCCTATAGGACAAACTCCATGATTAGTAATCAAAATGGATTTTTTTTTTTAAGGAAAAAAAAATACATTTTTAATGGCACGCTTTGCTAATCTTTCAATGGACCTAATAAAATGTATAATAAACTCCTTTTTCTTCCTGAAATAATTCCATTATTCATTCTACGAAAAACTTAAAACAGCACAATGAGAGACATTCAAGAACTTCAAAAAATACTTTTTTGCCCATAGACCCCCACAGACTGTTCATCTAGAAGACAGCAAGGGGCAAACCAAGATTCTCCCCTTTTGCATCTCAATACTAAACCATTTGTGAATGCATCCAAAATGACTGAGGATTTAAATGGCACCGAATTAGCACTTCATTTTCTTTTCAGGAATAAAAGCAAAATTCATAGGTTTTTCACCAACCCATTAAGCCTGATCTTAATTGGGTATTTTCAGATTAGTTACAAACAAGTATATCTGTAGAAAGGCATAACTAAATGAAAAGTGTTGATTTTAGCCCTGAGATCACAGCTCTAGATTTAGTTACAAAAGGTGGGTTTTGATCTGTTTCTTTTTTGTTCCTTTCTTCCTGACAAGCCGCTTCTGATTTTGGCAAATCCAAACTTCTAATAGCTGTGCAATTTTGTACAGGTCTGCAGTTTGCAATCAAGTCTGAAATTCCGGACGGAAGGCTTCCTTGCAAATGAAAAAAACAATACTAAAAATTAAAACCTAATAAAATTATGATGCATCACTCATTGCTGGCTGTCACTGTAGCTGGGGCAACTGTTGGTCTAAGTGCAGCTGGTCTCCTGTGAATCCAACTTGGAACTGAGTTACTTAAAGCACTGCAACATGTCAAGCGAAGTACATGGTGCGCAATGTATCTTGATGAACCTGAACGGCTTTTGCAAGTGCTTGATGATCTCTGCCATTGCTCTGACCAGACGTATGACTCCCTTCGGCACTAGAAGATAAGAGGGGGGAGGAAAGACAAAACTCACTTTATTTATCTACCCTGAAGTAATTTTCCACTCAAGGCAATTCTGATGTTTCTAAACAGTGTATTCAGTTCGTATCAGAGCATCTTTTAAAAATTAAAAAGCATGCACTCTACAATAAATCTAGCACACTTAGGGCCCATTATTAAGCCAAACCCTTTTCCCGGAGCAAGGGAAAATTACAGGCAACTCCAACTAGAGAATCAAAAATCTCCAATCGGCTTCAGTTCACTATGCTAAAACAAAATGGTTCTTGGTCTGCTACATCTGCTGTAGGAATACTGCTAAACCTGAGACATCCCAAAACCGTAACAAGGTTTGAGTGTGAAAGGACCCAGAAATCAAAGATGTAAGCACAGATACACATATACTCACACAATAATATAACCCCTTTAAAAAGTTTCAGTTACTCATCTGGAAAGCTATGTATAGGATCGCACTGTCATTTGATTATCTATTCTCAATACCATCCTACTATTCTAGCCATGGTTGTTTGAAGATACAGTGGTGCCTCGCAAGACGAAATTAATCCGTTCCATGAGGCTCTTCGTATAGCGGTTTTTTCGTCTTGCGAAGCAAGCCCATTGACAGCCTGGCGGATTAGCGCTACAGCTGTCAAGCGGCTTCCAGCGATCAGCTGTTAAGCGGCTTATCAGCGGAACAGCTGATAAGCGGCTTAGCGGCTTAATAAAAGGAAGAAAAAAGTGGAAAAAACCCGCGGGGGGATGCAAGATTTTTTCGTCTTGCGAAGCAACCCCATAGGGGAATTCGTTTTACGAAGCGCCTCCAAAACGGAAAACCCTTTCGTCTAGCGGGTTTTTCGTCTTGCGAGGCGTTCGTCTTGCGGGGCACCACTGTACAATTATCTTCCTATATTGATGGATTTTTATCTGGATTTATTTTACGTTTATCTAATTTTTAATTTAATCTGTTGTTCGCTGCTTCGTGGGCCTTTGGGTAGAAAAGCAATAAATGAATACATTTTAATAATGATGAATGACAATTTGAAACCCTCTACATAAAAATTGTGATTCGTTGTTATTATTAATCACAAGAAAGTGAGCCAGAAAATACTTTCATGGAGCTAGGAGAAGCAAATTATACAGCCTCCGGGCAAGCTACACACAGACTTGCACTCTGCCCATTTCCGTCAATCCCAAGCAAGTTTCTCACCTATCATGTTCTTTATCCACCAGATGATACCTGGCTCTGAAGGCAACCAGGTGTGCATAGTATGCTGGTGCAGGGATTGAAACAGAACGAGTACAGCGTACATATGTATGACACAGTTGGTAGGTAAGGATTTGAAGCTCATCTGAAGAGAAACGATTGTCATCCCAGAGAACGTGGTAATGAGATGGCCTGCTTGTCCCCTGAAAAGAGCACAAAGAAACAGAGGTTTTCTCCTTCCACTAGTCAAGACTGAACACACCACACTGAATTTCTATAAGCTATCCTATGAATAAATATAAAATATATCTATATAGAGATACAGAGATATATATATGAAATAATTCCTTTCATTTGAAGGAACCTATGAGTTTCATTCAAACCCTGCCCAGAAGCTTAACTATGATTTGTTTATTGCCAACAAGTCACAATCTGAAAAGCCATGCTTTGTTGTTGGCTAACAAATCTTGGTTTGTTTTAGCTATGGCATGTTAGGTGCAAACCTGGAACACTTTCATAACCAGAATTTGGCCACCTCACCTCAGTCCATCACCAAGTTACAAAGGCACAAGGCAAGAGCAGCTGGAAAACAAACCAGGCTGTGCAGAACCAAGCCATGGTTTGCTTGATCGTCTTTGCGACATTTCTAGGTTAACTCGTGGTTTGTTAAAACAAGCCATGGCTTAGTGTTAAATGAAACCAGGCCAATCTTAGTACAAACCTATTATTGTTGTTGGACACAGAGAGGTGCCCAAGACAGAGGAAGCTCAAAAGAGGTTTGACACATGCTGGGCTATAAGAAAAAGATTAAGTGAAGATAATTTGGTTCATCCCACTTTTGGAGTGTGCACCAATTGCTAGTTTAGGGGTTGCCGCAAGCTTTTTGGACCAGTGGGCACATTTTGGAATTTTGATTTTGAGAGAGTGCTGGAGGCACCAATCACAAAACAGTTGCTATGGTAACATGGAATCCCTTCAAGATTTCTTTTTTAAAAATGTTTCTTTTTATACTTTCTAAACATTTTATGAACCCCTTTTTCCCCATAATTTTAAATTTATTCTCATATAATATACCGTTTATTTATTTTGAAAATTTATAAACCACTTACTAAAAATAAAATAAAAATCTCCAAGTGGTACACACGTTCAATTATATATGAAATATAACTAAAATATACAAACCAATTAAAAACAAACATACATAAAACAATGGTTTTAAAATAAAACATTTAAAACAAATGTAACTCAATGATGCATCTGGACAGGCTTGCTGAAACAGAGGTTTTCAGCAGGCATCTGAAACAGTACACAGTGAAAGCACCTGCCTGATATCAATAGGCAGCGAGTTCCAGAGCACAGGGAATGCCACACTAAGGGTATGTGGTACAAGGAAGAATAAATAATAAATCTAGGGCACACACAGCTAAAACGCACAAGAGACAGAATAGTCATAACACGGTTGGTCTACAGAATGAGATGACACATTAAGAATATACCTGAATGCCAGCATGACTACACAGATAGAAGTCGAACTCTGAAGGGTGGGTGATTTTTGTGTCCACTGTTGTACCTGCTGGAATGTTTCCGCTTTTCCCGACCTGTGCAAACAAAAAATAATGAGACTTCAGCTTTTGTTTCTTCTCGTCTGTACTATGAAGCTGCAATAAAGGAGCAAGCAAAATGTGCATTTGCTTAAAAGGTTGTTTAGATGCTACAGTATAAATGGTTGATGAGCGTTTCTCTGTTACGATCGGCTTCTGCTAGATGGGGCTGGGCTACTTATTTCAACACCTGCAGGCTGTTGCTTATTGTCAGCCACTTTACAAAATGTGGTACCCACCCTTTCATTTTTGTCTGTACAGAAGAGTCTGGTGTGATGCCTTTTCTGCACAACAATAAATGTGATTCCAGGCTGGTAGTCTTTTTCTAGCTTAATACATGCTTCTCTGATAGCTAGCAATTCATGATGGAGGACCTACAGGAAAAAAGAGGGGGGGGTGCAGGAAATGTAACATTCTGAAATGTCACAAACACATAGACACTAGTATGAAAATGCATTTTAAAAAAAAAATCTGACTGTTTACATTTTCAGAGTTTGCTTCAGGTATTTCCCCTGCAGCAGAACAGGTGATCTTAAGACCTATCCTACATTCTTCACTTAATGAGATTAAACGAGATTGTTGAGAACTTGGAGGAAGATCAACATTATAATAAAAACCTGTATAGGTCCAGGCATGCTGCAGCGTTTGGCAAACACATTTTCCAGTGCTGTTAATCAGCCACATATAGACTTTTAAATCTAAGGTTCAGGCAACACTGAAATGAAAGGTTTAAGGATAGAGAGCGAGGGCCACAGACCTTGCCTGCACCCTTCTCTTGTGCAAATTCCCCCAGCCCCTTTCTGTCCAATTGCAGCATTATACAAGCCTTTGGGGTACCCTCCCAAACTAATTTTGAGAACCCAGCTTTAAAAAAGCTTTCATATACATATACAAACCCCAGAGAGATACCATCATTGCTGCAACAAGAACCCACAACTTACGAGGGGGTAAAATTCTGGGGATTGTGGCTAAAGCCAAAATAGGCAAAACCCATTGGATTCAATGGTGGGTGGGAATGCCAAAGTCATTTTTCCTGGAACCCCACAACTTCTCAACCCCTTTTTCTTCTTTTTTAAAATAGCCACACATGTAAAGCTGAATGAACACAAGTTGCGGGTTTTACGTATTCAAATAGCTCTGTTAAGGACCGATCCTATTATAATTTCAAGATTTTTGTGCTGGGGCACTCGGTGACTTTTATTTTTACAAATAGGTGTGCCTGGGATCAAGATTCCTTGGCTCAGTGGTCAGCCATTATCTGTGGTCTGCACTAACCCTCTCCCCCCTTTCCCGAGTCTCTGGCTCTTGCCAGAGAGGCGAAGAAACAAGCAGTGAGAGACTCATGTTGTCTTCTGCAGAATAAAAGGGAGAGGGCTCTTCTATCAGCTCACACCAGGCAACATTATGGATGGGGACTTCTGCCTCTTCTTCAGAGCACAACACGATGCCACCATTTGATGGAGTGTTGGACAACAGCCTTGGAGCTGCCACACTTGCTCAGCCTAAACTACCTCACAAAGTTATTGTGAGGGGAAGGAGCTACCCCCAAAGTCTTTCAAAGAAGGGTGGAAATACAAATGTAAGAAATAACCATGCATCTATAAAAGCCATCTATGCAAAAACAATGATATACAAAGAACACAGCAAAATGTAAATATCAAAAGCGTATGTGGGGGGGAAGATAACCTGTTGGAATTGCCCCTCAGAAACACCATCTCTGTAGAAAATAATCCGAGTTGGTTTGAATCGGGTTGATTTGTAGAACTGAATGAGCAGCTCCCTGACCATTGCAGCCAAGTCTTGGATGATCTCTTGGCGGTGCTGCTGGACTCTCACAGTGGCACAGTATCGATTAGGGTGGGCATCCATACTACCTACAACCTGTTGGAGAACAAGAGAGTTGTTTTAATGAGCTGGTTCATCTAAGAATATGGGGTAGAAACAGGAGTTACCTCATATCCCTTTTCCAAGCAAGTCTTCCAAGATCTTTAAGAAGAGTTTGGATTTGATATCCCGCTTTATCAGTACCCGAAGGAGTCTAAAAGCGGTTAACATTCTCCTTTCCCTTCCTCCCCCACAACAAACACTCTGTGAGGTGAGTGGGGCTCAGAGACTTCAGAGAAGTGTGACTATCCCAAGGTCACTGTCAGGGAACTGCCATCAAAGCGATGCTGGAGAAGGGCCCAGCAGGGAGAGAGGCAGCTCATCGGCTGGGGAAGGAAATCAGCGTAACACCAAGGATAAAGGGGGGCAGATGGGGGAATCGGCGAGGGGGCTCCAGGACTCCTCGCCGGAGACCAGCGGGGAGACCACGGGTCCTCCGCTGCCCACACCCACCCTGCGCAGAAGACTTCCGCGCAGGGAGAGTAGGCGGAGACTTGGCGTCAAAGAACTTCTTTGCTGGAAGAGGTTCAAGAAACGCCCACTGACGGATTGTGCCAGCGACTGAAACAGCCACGGAGTGAAGGGCTGTCCAGACAGAAAGGGTTAAACCAGGTAACCTAGCCAGGAGCGGCGGCAACTTACGCACGAGCAACCCCTATAACCATTACAGTCACCCAGCAGCTGCATGTGGAGGAGTGGAGATGCAAACCCAGTTCACCAGATTACGAATCTACCGCTCTTAACCACTACACCACACTGGCTTTAATCATTCTAAAGGTGACATTTTACTGAAGTAAACTTCCAATCAGTCTGTGAGGCTATCCTGTGTAGCTGCCACCCTCTCCCTACAAAGAGGGAGGCAGATGTTTGTCCAGCAGCATGGTTCCCCCCTTCCAAAATAACAAAAAAAAAACCCAAACCCATGCAGATTGGAGTTTTCTAATCCTTCTATGCCTAGAAGAAACAGAGGCTCTGCAACTATCCTGAAGCTTAACAGTGTCAACAGGGAAGACAAGATACACGTGTATAAAATTTGTGTGGTATGGAGAAAGCAGATCTCTCTTTCTCCCTTTCAAAAAAAATACCAGAATTCGGGGACTTTAGGCAACTGTAATACTACTATGAAACATTGAATGCAGAGAAACCTATCAGAATAATATGATATTTAAGGGGTCTTCGTGAAGTAGGTACATGTACCAGCCCAACGAGCCTGTCACATCCTTAACTCAACTACAAAGGCCGGCCACTAATTTACATCCCCAAGCAAGGGACGCAATATTGAACCTCAATATTGTCTCACCTTGCATCCCCACCTGAATCATTTGCATGGGGCAAGAAAAAAGACACATTTGTGAGTCCTGCTAGGGCTCCCTTTCAGTGAAGGAATAATGGACCAGGAGCAGACTAAGCATTGACTACTGCTGTCATTGTTCTTCATTTCTCACTACCTGGCTTGCAGACAGAAACCTCATCTAAATAGGATTAAACTAGCAGAAGGGAACAGACCCGGAGTCTACAACCACTCACTACAACTGCATGGGAGAGAAGGGGTCTTGTTTCAACTCCGAGATGAAACCTTCAAAAAAACCTACCCCCAACCAGACAGAGAACATAGCACCACAGTGTTTTGATCCACTGGGGGACACATGAAGAAAAGGAACTGCTCCCTTTCTAATGCAACTACTGAAAAACACTGTATGTACGGGGGTGGGGTGGGTGGGATATGTTTGATGTGACCAATACACAATTTACTCACAGCAGCAATGGATGGTTTTTTCCCATCTCCAGCTGGTGGATGAGTGACATCTGCACCCAGGAAAATTACAGGTTGCTGAAATACTGGAGGCCTAGATAACAAAAAAATAACAATGATACCGAATAGTCACATAGTAAGTTAACAATCAGTATGGTAAGCCCATATTGTGGGTAAAACCTCAGTGCCTAGGACTTGCTGATCGTATGGTCAGCGATTCGAATCCCCGTGGCGGGGTGAGCTCCCGCCGTTCGGTCACAGCTCCTGCGCACCTAGCAGTTCGAAAGCACCCCTAAGTGCAAGTAGATAAATAGGTACCGCTTTATAGCGGGAAGGTAAACGGCGTTTCCGTGTGTGGCACTGGTGCTGGCTCACCAGTGCAGCTTCGTCACGCTGGCCACGTGACCCGGAAGTGTCTTCGGACAGCGCTGGCTCCCGGCCTCTAGAGTGAGATGAGCGCACAACCCTAGAGTCGGACACGACTGGTCCGTATGGGCAGGGGTACCTTTACCTTTATGGTAAGACCACCTTTTCTTGTTCCACAGTGGCATTACCAAACAGGCAGAATGAGAAATGGCTTTGTGCTAAGCTTCTAAAGGCACTCCAAAGTGGCAAGAATTTGGACTGCTTCCAAGTGCCTCTGGAATGCAGCATGATGTCAAGGGCAAGACCTGCCCTTTCCCCAATTTGGGGTGGGGCAACCAAAATTTGTAGACATGCCAATAATACATGTGGATGCAATCTTTACACACACACACAACATTGATGGACCTGTTATTCAATAGCTGCTCCCCATTTTACACTTGGCAAAGGAGAAAAGATTGCTTATCTTTACAAAAGGGACTTATACTTTGGTTCACAAATGCATGTTTCTCTTAATTAGTGGAAAACAAACAGACAAACTTTAAAATGGCATTTCCCATCTAGTCATTCTTTGGGGCATTACCAGATATATATGCTTAATATAGTCAGGACTTATTTTTGCAGCCTCTAAAGATGTGTGCCCAGTTTTGGTTTTTTTTACTCCCCCCATCCCACTATTTCAGCTTGAGACGCACCCAACCCTAGCATGTTTATCATAAATGCAACTCTTAGCAATCCCTCAAGCACAATGCAACAAGATGCAAATTTCTTTCAAGTCTAAACTATGTATTATTTTTCATTTGTTTTATCCTCGCCATCAGGATTCAATGAACAAGGCAACTTTCATTTTGCGCTCTCTCTCTCTCCTCCAGCTACAGAATTAATCAAGCACTATGTGTATCAGATTCCAGGTTTTTAGTCTCACTATAATATGTTAATTAAAATCTAGCCATGGAAATAAACTTTTTTAAAAAGCAGTCCTACAGGACAAAAAAAAAAAAACATGCTGCACTGAATATAGCTATTTCTCAGATGCAATGGAGGTGCACATTTATAAACTGTCTACTTAATTAATTGTTTACAGACAGGAAACCCCTTACCTTCCCTGAGGAAGTAAAATGTTATTTACTCCTCCCAGTTTGACATTGATCTTTAAGCACAGATTGGAAAGTGTCTGTGGCGTCGTTCTCTGCACATTTTTCATCTGCACACACTGTGTGGCCATGCCGAGCACAGTATCACCAACACGCTTCACCTCAGCTGCCAAGTGAAAGAGAGATCCAGTCAAGTCACTCTGGCACAGAAGATTATCAGGCTACCTCTCGATATGAAAATAACCATACATTAAAATCAGGAAGACCAGAGTGTTTTCTACAGATGTCCCTGTCATCTAATACAAGTTGGGGGGGCGGTTCTTGGGGTGGGGGGGCTTCTCAGTAATGATGGTGCTCCGATTCTGGATGATTGCCCCAAAGAGACTCACCTAGAGTTTACGATCATTATATTTGAACACCAGGTAAAGACATCTTTATTTCCCCTATCTTATTGCTTTACAGATGCTGCTTTAAGATGTACTGTCTTTGTTATTTCACCAGTTTTGCTGCGTTTCTCTCTTTTTTTTCTTTTGCAAACCTGGGATAGTATATAAATACTTATAATAAACAAACAAGCCTTGTATATAACTGTAAAATACACCATGTTATCAGCTTTCTGTGGAAAAGGGGTGTGTGTAAAATAACATATATTAGCCTATGAAATGGGATGTGATTAAAATAATGCTGAGGGTTTCATTTCAAAGAATTATTGTACACTAATGAGCATGTATGCCTATTGCTGTGAGTGTTCAGAACTTAACTGGTTAAGTTGTTCTGAGTGTGCGTCACATTCCGACGTCAGCTGTTAGAAGCTGGGAGGAGACAGAAGCTTTTAGAAGCTCAGGAGGAGGAGTTTTTCCCTGTACTTTCACTTCTCTCTGTGTATCTGTGAGAGAGAAAAGACGTGCCTTTGGATATGGCTGAAAGAAGCCCCGGTCTTTGTTGGTAGAATGTTTTAATAAAGAGCTGTAAACAGACGGAGCTGTCTCTGTGTGCTTGCCAGAAGAAGGAAGTAAGTCTGCTTTACACCGCTGTTCAACTCTGCTAAGCCGTGACCTGAAGGGAGCAACAGTGGCGCAGCTTTGAAGAAGTGTGCCGGACCCGTTATAAACTGCTGATTGACGATCATAAAGTAATCAGGTGTCACGGCAGATCGATCGATATCCAAGAGGTTATGGAAGGTCAGCCAACGCTCGTAAAGCAGTCGGTGTGAGCTCCAGGAATGTCTTTGAAGTTAGCGTTCTGAGGCTGAGGGGCCGTCGGAGGCCAACGGGAGCTGACTGGATGCCGGAGAGCAGATGATTAATTGCCTGCTTCTAAGAGGCAATGAGAGCTGCTGATACAGAGAGCTGGCTGGAAGCTGAGAAGCAGCTGGAGCTAAAAGCAGCTGGAATCGTTACTCCAAGCAAGGGAGAGCCGTAGGAGCTGGTACTGAGCACTGGGTACGGAGTAAGTACAGCTTGGGGCACCTTGGGAGAACGGGAGAAGATGGCCAAAAGCCAGAATATACCTCTGGAAAAGCTCACTCTAAAGAGTTGGGCAATATGGAGCAGAAGAATAAGGGGATGGTTCTTAGTCGAGGGGCTTTGGGAAGCAAGCCAATGGGAGCCAAAAGCACCCCTTAGCTGGCCAGCAGCTGGAACAGGCGTTGCAAGCTGTGGGGCTGCGTGGGCTGAAGATAGCCAGCAGAGAATGCAACTTGAGCTGGATATGCTCAGAGCATGCGTTGATGAATCGCTGAAGCCTCATCTGGAGGGCGTTGAATCGGCCCATGCCGCCTGGCAGGCGCTGAGGAGTGTGTGTGAAAGCTCAGCGGGAGTCAGGCCAGAGGGGGCTGGGACAGTGTTGGGGAGCTGTTGTAATGCTTCTACACGTCTGTGTGATGGACTGGGTCCTGGAGAGGCTGGACTGGCAGGCCCTGTTCCCGATGTCTTGGCCTCTAGGAGCGCTAGTGAGCAGATCGGGGGGGCGAAGAGTTCCAAAGGCAAGTTTAAAAGACTTTTCACTTGTGCTGAAGCGAAGAGCAGCTTCAGGGGGGGCCAGGCTGGTGGGAGGCGCCGTTCCAGAAGGAGGAAGGCCAGGCCAGCTGGCAGCAGCCCCGGGCAGTGTTTTTCCACTGGAGTTCAACGTCTGCGTGGCAGTAGCCCCCACCGGAGCAGAGAGCCGAGGCAGGATGTTGGCAAGGACACTTCTCATGGGAACCAGACGGGTTTCCGTGGCAACAGGCCTGGGAAGACAGGCAGGCGTGGAACTGAACCAGGTGGTCGTGGTAAACAGGAAGAGTCTTATCAAGTTTCTGCAAGCATGGCATTGTTCGAAGACGGCCGAGTGGAAAATTTCGAGCTCAGCCTTGTTATTGACTCTGCAGCCAACCGCAACATGGTTCCAGAGACCCCTGCAGTCAAGTTGTGGAATTGCAAAGCAATTTCCACAGGACAAACTGTTTTATTTGCAAATGGACAGCGGAAAAATGTCACTAACTGTGGTACATTGTTCCTTTCTGTTTTGCAGGAGGCGGTGGATTTTTGTATTGTTCCAGGGGTGCATCACTGTTTGTTATCTGTGCCTTATTTGTTAAAAAAGGGTTTTCAGGTTTGTTTCCAGGGGGATTCCTGCACAATCTCCAGAGAAGGAAGACGACTTGTTGAAGTGAAACGGGGACAGAATGATCTTTTCGTTCTTAAAACGTCTCTTGGGGGTGAGGGGAAGGTTGAGAAAGCACAAGCGTTGCGTGCTGCAGTTCCCAACCAGCGTACTACAATTCCCGGTCATGTCTCATGTGCATGCGCATGGCATTAGAGAACGATTCACAATCCTTTAGAGGATTTGCAGGTGTTACCTGAGGTCGTTGCAGGTTGTAAGATTAAAAATTGTGGAAGTGCCATTAATTGTGACACTTGCAAGCAAGCAAAGGTGAGAGGGTGCAGTTACCCAAAGGTGGAACGTGTAGCCACTAAACCTTTTGAGCTGGTACACCTAGATCTGTCCAATTCTGTCAGGGAACAGAGTCTAGGGGGGGCCAGGTATCTGCTGACTTTTCTGGATGATTTTTCGCAGAATTCCTGGAGTCATGGTCTCAGATCCAAGGAGGATGCAGCACAGCTGATCAAGAGCTGGATTGAGGGAGTAGAACTAAGGTTCTCCACCAGAGTGCAAGCGATCATCAGTGACAGAAATGCTAGGTACACTGGTTCTGCTTTGCAGAAGTTCTTTCACGAGAAAGGGATACGTCACACAGTTACTTCACCCAATCAGAGGGGGGTGGCAGAGCTGAGGAGTGGAGCTCTGGTTCAGGCAGCACAGGTGATGCTTACAGAGTCTGAGTTACCTCCACAGTTTTGGCTGGAGGCGGTTAGAGCTGCATGCTTCACCTGGAATAGGACCTACAATTCGCTGGTAGGTGACACTCCGTTTTCTCTGTTGAATGGCCACAAACCCCAGGTTCACTTTCTGCGCAAGTTTGGGTCTCCTGCGGTAGTCTCTGTGCCTGAGGCTTTGCGAGGGCCAGATGGAGCCAAGTTCCAGAAAATGATCTTCTGTGGGTATGAGCCAGAAGCCCGTGCATGGCGGTTTGCTTACCCTTCAGGTGATCAGAGTAAGGTGCTGATCAGTAAACACGCTGAGTTCTGTGAGGAGGATGTAAAGTCAAAGTCTCCTGTCAGGCGTGATGTTCTCTCAGATTGTCTCTCTGATCCAGAAGACAGTTCTGATGAGGCGGAAGAAGAGGCTGAGGCTGCTGATGACGACCAGGTCACTGACCAGGGTCAGGAGCAGGATAGGGCATCTCCACAAGCTGTTAAGAGACTGCCCAAGAGTGCGCCTAGTTCTCCTGTGAGTGTGATGGAGAGGATTCGAAGACGCTTTAAGTCAGAAGGAGAATCCCATGATGCAGAGGACACACCTGCTGATCAAAGTGAGTCAGAGGGAACACCTGAGTTTGTGCCTAGGAGGTCCAGTCGCACAACAAAGGGTATTCCACCAGAGAGGTACCAGGCCACAGGTGCGTGGGTAAGTTTCGCACAGTGCGATTCTGAGAGTTGTGAGGTGGTTCCACAGTTGCCTAACAGGGACGCCAAGAGAGGGCGCAAGGCATTGGGGAAGGCATTGATCTCACAGAGTCTTGCTGAGGATGTTCCACAGGTGCAGTCGGAATCCAACGCAAGGGGGGGTGTGAGTGTTCAGAACTTAACTGGTTAAGTTGTTCTGAGTGTGCGTCACATTCCGACGTCAGCTGTTAGAAGCTGGGAGGAGACAGAAGCTTTTAGAAGCTCAGGAGGAGGAGTTTTTCCCTGTACTTTCACTTCTCTCTGTGTATCTGTGAGAGAGAAAAGACGTGCCTTTGGATATGGCTGAAAGAAGCCCCGGTCTTCGTTGGTAGAATGTTTTAATAAAGAGCTGTAAACAGACGGAGCTGTCTCTGTGTGCTTGCCAGAAGAAGGAAGTAAGTCTGCTTTACACCGCTGTTCAACTCTGCTAAGCCGTGACCTGAAGGGAGCAACAGTGGCGCAGCTTTGAAGAAGTGTGCCGGACCCGTTATAAACTGCTGATTGACGATCATAAAGTAATCAGGTGTCACGGCAGATCGATTGATATCCAACATTATTCACCTTTCAAAATAATGATTAGGTAGGTCTCTGACAACCTTTATAGAATGGGCTTCTGATGCTTAGGTGACAAAAAGACTGCTCGGCAGCATACACACAGAAGTGAAATACCACACACACATACAAAATTATTTGTATGCCGCCTTTCCAGACTTAAATCCATGCTTACCACATGAAAAAGTACATACTTACAAAGGTAACAAAAATTAGTCATAAACAACAAGCAAAACGCATCAAAAAGCACACAACCAAACTGAACCATTTCCACATGACTTCATCATAAGATGATCTAAATATAAAGATTAATATCATACAGCAGCAACAAAAACCCATTAAAAAACCCCTAATTCCTCAGTTCAAGAGTCTGTTTAGCAGCCTCAATTACTGAAGCTGGAGTCAGCCAGGGCCCCACCTTCCCCGGCCAGGTGTGAAATGGCCTGCAAGACAGGGAGCAGCTCTTCCAGGACTCACAGCCAAGATAAACACAAAGCTTTCTTCCCCTGATGCTTATCATACTACTTCAGAAAAAAAGTGCAAAGCCAAACAGTCAGTATTGCACTGCACACTAAAGAAGTACATCAGGCAGTTCCTCTGGGAACAGTATGCTGCTGCATTAAAGGAAATCTGTACAGAAACATCTAGAACACTATGAAATGCCAAGGCAATAAAAGTTAAATAAATTTAAATAGGTAAGTCAAATGTAACCCCTATATACTGACCATAAACTGGAGTTTTTCCTGGCAGAATGACTACTACCAGCTGCAATCCGGCGTAAGTGTTTTTTAGATGTCGGAACATTGGTTCCACACTATCTGCTCCCTGGGCATATTTACAGAAACAGGGCTGACCCTGGATGGGCATTCCTGCATCTCGTGATATCTTCCTCAGTTGTTCTGTGAAGGACCTAAGAATAAAAATGAATCAAGGCACACATTTAAAGGAAAGGAACCTGCACTTGACACTCATTAAAACCAATATAGCCTCGTTGGCTTGAGTGACACTTGAGTGTCTGCAATTTCCATATTTCTGATTATAGAACTCTTCTATTTCCATCCTTGGGGAATCCTCTAAACACTCAGGCCTATATACTGCTGCCAAGCAGATTCATGCCAATTCCTTTCCCTCGTGAAACAGCTACACTCCTACATGCAAGCAGCTGCACATACACTCCAAGGAAATAAGCAGTGTCTATATTCCCAAATACGAGTGCACACTTCAGGTTTCAGGGATCAAAACTCTCCTGACAGTTTATTATCAGTAGTAAATTTGGAGTGGTTTATGAATAAAACTAGTATTTATTTACCAAAGTACATGGAACCTTACAGTTTCAGAAGCAAGGGACAAATTCATGTCCAAACACTTTAAGGCTGCAATTCTATGCATAAATGCTTGGAAGTAATAGCCCTGAAGTCAGTAGAAGTCCTTTCCAAATTATGGTGCCTCGGTGCGGTCTTTACATTTTTGCAGTTCCCATTTCACACTAGCCAAATGCAACCGTCTAGCCTTAAAAGTATGCAACATTTCTAATATGTATCTGAAGAAGTGTGCATGCACACGAAAGCTTATACCCAGAACAAATTTAGTTGGTCTCTAAGGTGCTACTGGACAATTTTTTAGTTGCCAATAAGGAAATGAATACAGTGGTACCTCGGGTGAAGAACTTAATTTGTTCTGGAGGTACATTCTTAACCGGAAACTGTTCTTAACCTGAGGTACCACTTTAGCTAATGGGGCCTCCCACTGCCACTGCGCTGCCGCCACATGATTTCTGTTCTCATCCTGAAGCAAAGTTCTTAACCCGAGGTACTATTTCTGGGTTAGCAGAGTCTGTAACCTGAGGTACCACTGTATTTATTTGTAAGAGATATCTGCTCCCCAATACTTCAATTGTATTAGTTGTATTTCTCACATTTCTGAAGGAGTGCATAGTTCTGCTGTTATGTTCAGAAATCTAATGACATGCTTAATACTTTCAGAAGCTATGAGAACACGTTCAAAATCACTACCTGAACACGACTTCGATCCCTAACAAACTTACTTAAGGTGGACTTCAGTGCACTGGCGCTGTGGAGCAAAGCAAGCAATTGCCCAGACCTTGATTTCAATTCCAGTGTGAAACTGTTTGTTCCTCATATCCCAAACCCCTTGAACTGGTGTAGCTATTGCTTTGTTCTAGAAAAAGAGAGAAAACATAGTAGTGAGTGGTTTACTGCACAAAATAGCTCTGTGCTGCAATGGCTTTAAATACCTCAGTATTAAAATAGCAAGCCTCTACATTCTGGGGAGACCATTAAAAAAGAAAGTCTTCCACAGTACACCAAGGCATCTTGATCAGTCTCCCCCTTGGCCAGGAGTAAATGCATCCCAGACCCAGAATAAACCATGACTTCCGATCTCTGTATCCTTTTCCCTGCACACAACAAACTACATGTACAATCATCCACGAGCTATATTGGTAACATCAGTGGAAAAGACTGTCAGGGTAACTGCATCTATTGACAATACATATTTTTCTTGGCCAAATGCTAAAGGGCAGCATTTGAGACTGCAAGATCGTCTACAGTATCACTGGAACAACTCCAAGAGAAAAGTATGTGCAAAAGATTCCCTGCAATGAAACCTCTCCACTGGGAAGAAATAGGGGGACAAGAGAGTAACCCACCCTCCTGTAGATACTCAAAGTATACACACAGCAGCATCTGAAAGCCACACACAGTAAATTCTGAAATTGTGGCAAAGTACAACACTAACCATGATTCAACGTCCTTACTATACATACAAATGGGGGGGGGGGATCACTGCAGATCCCACAGGATCTTGGTTTACATACCCTGCCTCCGTAGAGAATTGAAGGAGGCTGTAGGACCCGCCCAGTCACATCCGTCATTTCATCTTTCACCATTATTCCAAATTCACGAACAAAAGGGTCAGTATTAAAACTTGCACTTCGCATCTAGAAACAAAAGATAAACCAATGATGAGACAAATCCTTCATTAAAATACAATTCAAAACATCGAATTTGTCTGGATATGGCTCAGAAAACAGAGTGGGAATGAGCAGTTTCTGAGAACTGAGACTGAAGGACAATGCTATATGAATACCTGCTGCTTTTCTTCACTTATTGTTCCCCGGCCTTCAGCCCCTCTTACACTGCTCCACTTTTCTACCATATACCATACTGTTGGCTAAAAAGTTATCAAGCTCTTTAAATGTCCAAACCTGGGAGGCAGTGTTATGTTTAGTAAATGAACCAAAAATAGATAATTTATGGCAAGACCAGAATGCGTTTTTCTTTTTTGCACACCATTATACAATTATTATTATCACCATCATCATCATCATTATTATTATATTAAATTAATATTATATTATATTATATTATATTATATTATATTATATTATATTATATTATATAGTTATATTAAAAACACAATAAAACATCAAGCATTAAAAACTTCCCTAAACAGGGCTGCCTTCAGATGTCTTCTAAAAGTCAGATAATTGTTTATTTCCTTGACATCTGGTGGGAAGGCGTTCCATAGGGCGGTTGCCACTACCGAAAAGGTCCTCTGCCTGGTTCCCTGTAACCTCACTTCTCGCAGTGAGGGAACTGCCAGAAGGCCCTCAGAGCTGGACTTCAGTGTCCAGGCTGGACGATGGGGGTGGAGACGCTCCTTCAGGTATACAGTGATACCTCAGGTTAAGAACTTAATTGGTTCTGGAGGTCCATTCTTAACCTGAAACTGTTCTTAACCTGAGGTACAACTTTAGCTAATGGGGTCTCCCGCTGCTGCTGCGCTGCGGCCGTGCAATTTCTGTTCTCATCCTGAAGCAAAGTTCTTAACCCGAGGTACTATTTCTGGTTAGCGGAGTCTGTAACCTGAAGCGTCTGTAACCTGAGGTACCACTGTACTGAGCCGAGGCCATTTAGGGCTTTAAAAGTCAGCACCAACACTCTGAATTGTGCTCAGAAATGTCCTGGGAGCCAATGAAGTTCTTTCAGGATCAGTGTTATATGATCAAGCTATAAACCAATTCCAGGGACAGAGGAAGAGGACTCACCAGTTTACTAATCTCTTCTTGACGGTCAGGTGCTGATCTAGCAGTTGCTCTTATCATAGTGGAAGTTTGATTGTCTGTCAGCTTCTTTATACACCTCTGTCCTGCCACTATGTTGCATACCTGTACAAAGACCAAACACAAATTAGTTGTTGTTTTTTAATATCCAGGGGAACAGACATACTACTCTGTAAAATAGCAAAGAATCTTATGGAACCTTAAAACTAACAAGATAGATAGCGATATGAGGATGTTAGAAACTGTTATTACATTGGGATTTGAGTGATAGCCCATTGAAGGAACTGGTCAAGTTCAAAGCTACTAATGTTAGAAACTGTTATTACATTGGGATTCGAGTGATATCCCATTGAAGGAACTGGTCAAGTTCAAAGCTACTAATCTTTGGCAGTACCAACAAGCATTTGATTGGGCCTCAGATAAATCAGATCTAAACAAACAACCCCAAAACATACATTGTGCCTTCATGTGAAGCAATCCCCAAAAGGCATCACAGAGTCCCATTATCTTCTAGCTGTTTACAAACATGCACCACACCAGGTCATTTGAGGGAATGAGAAGCCGCTGCACACCCAATATCCCCATCGAGACACCCCTTCACTTGGCCAATGCCATAAGATCAGAGCTGGTCTGGATAAAGGAAGCAACTTTCCACTGAATAGGCTCTATAAGCACTTTTGGCATTGGTTTTATTCCCCCCTAATATGGAGGGAAATGGCAGCCAATAGGAAACAGCTTTTCTACTCCAGCTGGCCATTAAAGAACTTGTAACTAAGAACTTGTATGTGAGCTTAGATATTTCCTCCTTCCTCCCAATTCAGTGTACGTGTGTGATGCCTTTTTCCACTGTAAGCCTGATCTGAAAGTCTTCTTTGGTTAAAGAGCAAGGTTAACATACTTTAAATAAATAAAAACATATCAACCTTTCAACTAAACTACTTCCAACAATGGGGGACGGGGGACCTGTTAGAAATATAGAGTGAGGCTGACCCTCCTACACAGAAAAGCAATGACTTGCCTCTAGAGGGAGATATGTGTGTTTCTGCTCCTGTCCAACTTGTAAACATGGAAGATGAGGGTATCGTAAAACCAGCTTGTGCCTATCTTTAAAATATTGAGCTACAGTGCATTCTACGGTCTGTCCACTCTCCTGCTGAAGCGGGAATCTAGGGAAAGTCAAAAGTGAAGAGGGAAATGCAAGTTAGTGATTTCAAAAAATTGTCCAACAATGCAACTTTACAGGGGCTCACATCAGCCCCCAGACACTATATAATCATAATACTTAAACGCTTTGACTTTTCCAGCTGCCAGAGACTAAGTGCCTACACGAAGCCACAAAAGGCACTTTCACTGTTTCTACGTTGACTGGCTACAGTCAAACCACGTTATGTTTCTAATAGAGTTGCAATCACCCTTTGAAGATAAATCACAGCAGTTATAATTATCCTTAAATCAGAAAACACTACCCAGATAATGTATTTGGCTTCTTTGAATAACAGCCATAATTGAAGCTCCTACCATGTTTTTCACTGAATATCTGGAAGAAGATTTATACAAGCTTCCAACATCTGAATAAAACCTGAAGGAGCAAAATTAAATCAGCCTAGAAGGGTCTGGAACAAAAGGGACATGCACAGCCTCAAGGAAGCTGCTTTTTCTGGCATTAGAAGAGGCAATATTTAACAAGGGATGTCACCAACTCAAAGTAACTTCTCCAAGTTCTTAATCTTGTCATATATCCATGGAAGGTTTATAGTCCATGAGCACGAAAGAAGGTGCTGCTAAGTACAGAGGAAGTAACAATTCTTAAGTAATCGCAAAAAAATCAAAAAGCAAATATTACGTTTGGTGACTTGCTGGTCGTCTGGTAACATTGCATACTCGGTATTTTCTCTTCATTTGCCCGCAGTGAGTGATTTCCACCTTCAGACCTAATAATTTAGGAGCATAAGAACTCAGTTTTGTTTCCTAGAAAATTTACTAGTACATATTCAAAAATTAATAGGGTTCCATTTGAAATACCTTTTTTAAAAAAACCAAAGCCTGCATTTCAGGAGACTTTATTAAATAAACATTAACTACATTTTAACAATATGATTACCTTATTTCCAAGTGACTTGGGTTAATGTAAGCTGAACAAAATTTAGCACCTGGCACTTTAAGTAGGCCCCAATCCACACCACCAGGCACCAACCAAGCAATGACCACATTTGGACACCGCCTGGGGCACTCTCCTTTTGCTGCCTGCCAGCAGGGAAAGAGCCCAGCTGTTATGCCTTAAGAATGTTTCAAAACAAACCCTCCACACATGCTTAAGCAGGAGTGAAAACTGAATATGCTTTTATACAACTGGGTCATAACATTCATACATGCAAAAGCCCACAGGAATTACAAATCTTGGGGAAAATCAAGTCCATTTAAAATATGCATCAATCAAAACCAGTTTGGTCGACAGCAAGAATGTTGATCTCCTTACAGCCCTTGTTTAAATTCCTTTCAAACTGAATGACCAATTCATTAACAATAAACCACATTCTACTGCACGATTGGAGACAATTTACTATAAGGTAGCCTTCTGAAACTCTCAATATTTGTTCCACACAGACAATCATGTTTGTTTCTTTCAACTTTCTTACCTTTAATTTCTTTGGTAAACTTAACCCTTTGGGAATCTGTCAGAGGTTTCTGTTGTTCTTCAATACTTTTGAAATCCAAAACTTCACATACGAACTCAATTACAGGTTGTGCCTTGTAAAATGCTGTTGCAGATACTAAAAATCAAAAGGAAAAATACAGGAAATGAATGACACACAAATCTTACAGATCTAAGAAACCTGACTAAAAAGTACTTTCAGACAACGTAAACAAATGCAAATGGTGAAGTGACACAAAGCATACCATCAATGTTAAGCATCATTTTCCACAGTGAAGGCCTGACGGACTGATGGAATCCAAACCAAACTTCTCTGCCGCCACCCAAGGGATTAGAGCACCCTTCTGATGCAGTAAAAAAGGACCGTCCCACAGGAGTGTACCTACAAGAGAAAGTGAATATATTATTCAGTGGGGAAAAATGGAGCGAGGGGGGAGCTGTATTATTTCAAACACATTCCTGGTCCAACTACACTAGGGTGGAACTAGGGTTTCACGTGCCGTGCACATTGGGCCACTGAAAAATATTATTGGTAAATAATATTATTCAATGGCCCTATGTGCACAGAATGTTAAACCATGATTTAAAAGCTATCTATGGTTTATAGTGAATGAACAGCATGCTGTCACCTGCTGCTCAAAAGCTTAAGCGGGGCTCCTCCCCAGTCCTGCTGCTGGCACACCACAAACCAGATAAGCATTCAATGTCATCCAAGGCTGGGTTCATGATTTGTCCCTTCAGCCCCCACCCCGTGCTGTGAACAGTAAGCCAAGAACAAACCTTAGTTCCCACTTGTGGTGCGTTGAGAAACAAGTCACAAGACCATGTTCGGGCAGCATAAAAATGCAGACACTGGCTTGTTTCATCTGAACCACAGTAGCAGGACCACATGGGTAAGGAGCATCGCAGAAGCTTTTAAGCAGCATGCCCTAGCACACCACTTATGCTGCTCACTCACATTAATCCAGTTTGTTTTAAACTGTGTCTAATATGATATGCAAACTACGCCAGTATCTGGCAAGGTAAATGGGATCTCATTAGAATCCCTGTAACCATCTTTGGGACATCTTTGGATTTATTTTTATGCAACAATAAAAAGCATTATGGTTGAAAGGCATGGACAAATGGGAGAAAGGAATGGTGCAGCAAAAACAGAAAAAGAGAGAAAGAGGGGTAAACAGCTGCCAGTCCTAAATCCCTGAATCTTTTGTCCTCATTTCAACATCTGCCTTCAGAAGTTCCTTTTAATTCCAGTTGATGAGCAGCTTCCAATTTGCAGGAGTTTTGCATGCACACCTGCCTCTTCCATTCACACAAATAGTAAAGTGTGCGGGCACATAGGCAGTGCACTAGAGCGCACATCAAGACGTTGTGGATGTAGATGCAAAATTCCCAAGTGTAATTTTGTTTAGCTCCAGCACTAAAACTTCCCTGAAGACCTATATTAACATTTCCCTTACCTCATGGAAGGCAAGTGCCTCATTACTACATCCAGCGCCTGAATTGTTTCAAAAGGAACACTTGGAAGACGACCAGAGAGAGCATCATGTAAAGCCTGCAGACTCACACCTGACATCCACTTTATTGCCACCTTAAATATTCTGTCCTTCCCTTCTCCCGGCAATGTGACCTCCAATTCCACCTGCAACATTTGGAAACCACAACAAGATGATTCTTTCTGTTTAAGCACACACTTTATCAGAACGGTCAAAGGGAAACAAACCCTTCTGTATAGTGAACGCTCGTTGACAACAACACAAAAAAAGACCCCGCAAATAAAAATTTACTTAGATGTCTACTTCACATATGATTCAAGTGCAGTAATACATTTAAATAACAAAATAAAAACAGAGCAGCGGGGGGGGGGGATGATGTAAGCCAAGAAAAAATACATCACTGAAAATCCTCAGCAAATTAAAAGGTTTTCCAAGTGCCAGGGAAAGACACCAGGCTCAGTAACAGGAGTTCGGGTGCCACAACTTAAAAGACTCTTTCTCGGATCTCCACCAGACTAACTTCTGAAAAGGGTCTCAAAAAATTCAAAAATAATTATCCTGGATAATTTTTATTTTCTCCATGTTGGATCATGTGCACCTTAAGATCACCACTGTGTTTTGGCAACGCTGTTTCAGAAGCAACACTTGTGCTGTGATGCACCAACTGCAGGTAACAAACAAGGTAATGTGTCTCTAATGGCAGCATGGCTGGCCTTTTGTCTTCCAGCAATCAGCTCAGCCACTGTTCCTGTTATAGCTACAGCTGCACCATTAATTGCTATACAATATGAACAACATCTTATGAAAACCTTTATACAATGTGATCTTTTTATATTTTCAGAGCTACTTTTCCACAGCAAACACTTTAAAAGTAACTACTGCTGTGTAAGGCATTTATTCCAACAATGAGACATCATCATCATCATTATTTATTACCCATCTGACTGGGTTGCCCCAGCTGCTTTGCATGGCTTCCAAATCAAACAGCACAGGTGACACATGTGGTAAGGGTTTTCTTGGAAAGCCCCACTGAAGCACTTCCCATTGTATGAGCAATATTGAAATCTTGGTAGGATGAGTTACTGATGAACTTACAAAAACCCTACAGATTTTATAACCTGCATCTTATCACTGACGCCTTGACACATGGGAAGCATGAAGCTCTGTCAAAATAATGAAATCATACATGGAACATATGGAATCATAGTTGAAGCTGGCATTAAATACTTACTTTATCTCTCCCTATTGGAAGTGGTATAGCTGTATAGAGGTTTTTTCTTCCATCAAACACTGGCTTGCGCTCCCCAAATATCTGTCCTTTAAAGTGCTGGACCATGTGTTCAACTATTTCTCTGGAAACATTGTTCAAAGTGTTAAAATAAGCATCCATCCATGTTTATTAGTTACAGCTTTAGAAAAGGATGAAAACTGAATTCAAACATCTGCTGAAACCCATTCAAGTCCTCCACTAATAATAATCAATGTACAGATCACTTGCACCTTACTTGTGGATTATATTGCAGGGATGGTTCATAAATCCAAAATTGTGTATAGTCAATACAATCCCTTGAAACCACCCACATGTGAGCAACCTCACCTTCTGCTGCTGGTGCACCAATGCATCTCACCCCACCAGCAAGGCACAGTACTTTTAAGCTCTCTGCCTTCCTTACTTGGCTCTGTGGGGCTCCTGCAAGAAAGCTTCCCAGAGTCCAGTAGGCAAGGCAGAGAGCTTAAAAGTTCTTTTTGTGCTGGGGGAACCCTGGGCAAAGGGAGCTTCTAAATTCTCCACCTACCGTGCATTTAATTTATGTGATTTCAAAGTTGAAATCACATATGTTGAACGCATGTAAGTTGTGAGCTGACTGACTATATCTCTAGAGCATTGAGAGCAATCCATTCATTGACAGACGGGGTGGGGAGGAGAGACTGTCTTGCCTAGAAGTTCATGGCAAAGGCAAGACTGAATCACTTTTTTTCTGCTTCAAAGCTCAGTCCTGATTAAAGTTGATGTTAGGCAGGAAAGAAAAGCTTACTCATAAAGCATTCCTTGCAACCAACTCCACTTTAAACCATGCCCTTAGCCACAACACATGCAACGTTAATAGCTATCAGAGCAGAACCCATGTGTTCCATGCTGGATACCATAAAGATGCCAGGATAGCCACATTATGAAGGCAGCTAAGATTTCTTAGCTTTTTGATGTGCTCCCAACATCACTGGGAGAGGGCAGCATGCAAATGCTACTTCTACTCCTCCATAACACCTGAATCAAGGCTGTGTAAAGTCTGGATTGATGTCTGAATGCAGTGGTGGACTGGATAAGGGCCAATTTACTCTGCTTGCACTCTATGTGGGGCTGCCTTTAGGTTTGGCTTGGAAGCTCCAGCTGGTGCAGAGCGAAGCAACCAAACTGCTGATAGGGGCATCTGGTCAAGAACACATGACACCATATTTAAAACAGCTGCATTGGCTGCCCATTCACTACCGAACCAGGTTCAAGGTTCTTGTATTAATTTACAAAGCCCTTAACAACTTAGGTCCAGGGTAGCCCAGGGATCGCCTGAACCCTTATATCCCAGTTTGACCATCATCTGCAGGAGAATAATTGGTCATTCTCCAAGTTGGCAAGGCTAACTTGAAAACAAGAAACCGAGCCTTTAGTGTCATCAGCCCAGTCCTGTAGAATACTCTGCCAAGAAGAGATTCAGCAATTGTCCACTGTGCCGAAGTTTAAACATCTGCTTAAAAGTTTTCTAGTCCATCAGGCCTATGCAGGCAATTAAGTATACGTGTCCCCATAATAGTTAATTGATGTCTGACTATTCCCTTTAATGTGGTTTTTATTGCATGGTTGTATGTATTTTTGTTGTAAACCACTTTGATATTTTAATGAAATAGCAGTATATAAATATTTTTATACATGCAAATATAATAAACAAACAAATAAATAAGCTATTGCTTCTCTTTTTTAATGGCTTATGGCTTATTAGCCTTCAAATACAAGAGCTCCCTGGCAACCCTATCACATTAACCTTTGCAGGAAAGTCCTTCAATTCCCTATTCAAAAGCGAAAGATGGATAGGAGATAGCTAGGCTGCTATTGAGTTTCATTCTTCCAGCTTTTTTAAAACAAAAACACATGCAATACCATTTGTATATATGGTAACCACAGCATGCATGTTAGAGGCAAAAGCAAAGTAATCAGTTAGTCCACCAAAGAACTCTCAGATAATAGAGACAGAAGATGTGGAACATTGCCTTAATGAATAAAATTATGGCCTGTAAATATCAGTTGGAAGGAATATTCCACCTTTCCACTTATTGTAGTGGTCAAGGCAGACGACAAAATTCAAATAATAATAAAAAAACACATTTGCCTCCACTGAGAGGTAGGAAACTGAGTAGTGCTAACGTGAAAAAATCTGTCCTGATTTACACCAACTTTGGGTAATTCAGATATCAGCATACAGAGCAGATGTTATCCTATACATAAGCCCAGTCACTATGGCTTGTAAAGAGAAACATCTAAAAGACCCAGGAACCTACACATATCTTCATCTGTCATTTTCTGTTAACAGGCATTCTGATGGAGACATGTAATCTCTTACCTGCTGTTATATATAGTTTCTCCAAAGTCCTTTTATACCATCAGACAAATGAGTTCACTTCCCCCTGCCAGTAGGTGAAGACAGGAAAACAAGCAGTTGGTAACATCACCTCTCCACTTAAGAGGCTTGATATCAAACTACAGTACCAACCAGTAAGCAAGCAGTTCAGTACTGGTTGAAGGAGATCAACTGCAGTGAAATTGATGAGATAGGACCTGCCATATCATTGATACCCATCAAACGCTAAAAGTTTTAAATAAACACAGTACCACCGAACACAGCATAGGGAGAAAAAAATATTTTAGGATGGTATAAAAAGATTTGGAGAAACTGATTTTGTTTTATAAGAGGAGCTCCTCTTAAGTGGAAGCAGAACAAAGGCACCACTGTTTCTGGTTTACAGTAAGTATACCACTAATACCATCCCAAAGAGAAATAGTTCAGCATCAAAGTTTAATGAATGCATCCTTTTTTTAAAAAAAATGAAGGAAGTGAAATGTTCAAAGCTGAAGGGAAAGTAAAGCGGGATGTACCTGTTAACTCTTCTAGGGCACTTCTCTGGCTTTATATCCAATTCATAATGGTAGATGTCAATTTTTGGAATGTCCATTTCAAAAAAGTTGGCTTGCAGTTTGATTGATCTCCCTGAAGTACCAAAATCAGGTCGAGGGGGAGGTTTAAATGCATATGCCTGTATCGGAGGTGGCATGGGCGGAGGTGTTGCAAGTACTAGAAAGGAAGGAAAGGCACAAAGAGTAATGCAAATTCCGTAAATGCAATTCTCTGTAACATATATTCCTATGTCATTCATAGCAAGGTAACAAATGGCAATAAACTAAAGCAGTAGAATAATCAAAGTTATCTAGTGAGTTTCCTACTGTTTGTAGCAAAAATCACTCTTTCAATACAGCAATATAAATGGCTGCAGTCCAAGTATCATTTTAGCAATCCAAAGTACTTTCTCTTAAAACCAGCTTAGTAAAAAGGATTTTAATGCTAGCCAAGAACACACTCTAGTGAGCAGCTGTATAGCACAGCAAAGAGAAAGAATGGTCCACAGCAACCCATCAAAACTGGGTTGCATTGCACTGGCATGTAAGTAAACAGGATTAACTTGACTGAAATGCAGGAATTCTGGTTCTGTTTTTGAATCACATGTCTAGTTATTACTCTGCTCATATACAATACATGCTTAACTCAACAGCTGTAAAACAACGCTACTTATCAAAACACAGATTCAGCATATAGATTTATAATAACCAACCAACAAGAAGGGGAAACATTTAATAGCTTTAATATATTTTACTAAAGAGCACACATATAAATCAGGAAGTCAGAAAATATAACTGATTTTAAAGTGTGCAGGTAAAAAAAGGATCCACTGATGTCACTATAACATCAGGTGATTGACAGGTGGGTGTCTCCGCCCATTTGTCAGGCTTGGCCCACAAGAGTTGGGGGAGGGAGGAGATAATGATTTGGCCTACCAGCCTGATCCAGTTCCCCACTTTTTGTCTAATATCTACACAACACCAAAAGAAATCACAACACACAACTGTACTATTAAGTAGTTATTTATTACCATATCTTACTGTACTTCCTATACAGTGTTTATATTCTCCTGAGTACAGCAGAATACTTCCCCTAGCACTTGCCGATCAGAAGGTCGGCGATTCAAATCCCCACAGCGGGGTGAGCTCCCGTTGCTCGGTCCCTGCTCCTGCCAACCTAGAAGTTCGAAAGCACATCAAAGTGCAAGTAGATAAAATAGGTGCCGCTCCAGCGGGAAGGTAAACAGCGTTTCCGTGCGCTGCTCTGGTTCGCCAGAAGCGGCTTAGTCATGCTGGCCACATGACCTGGAAGCTGTACGCCGGCTCCCTCGGCCAATAAAGCGAGATGAGCGCCGCAACCTCAGAGTCGGTCACGACTGGACCTAATGGTCAGGGGTCCCTTTCCTTTTACTTTACTTCCTATACAGTGTTTATATTATCCTGAGTACAGCAGGATACTTCCCTTTCTAGAATAAATAATAGTGGGGTTTTCCTTGAAATAAGTAACTACTAGTTTTTTTATTACATCTATCTGCATCTCCGCTATTTTCTAAATCTCACTATTCTTCTGCTATGAGTGATCGAAGCCACAGTCTTGTGATCTCCCCTGGGGCACCCGGCCACCAGTTCAGTCTGCCAGATCCCTAGCAACCCTTCCCACTCCTCATATGGGGACCAATAGTTCTCATGTCATGGGGACATGCATAGCCTTGGTAACAGGGAAGAGAACTGGCACTGTGCTTTATCGATTTGTCAATCTCAAGCTTTTCTCAAGGAGAGCAAATGGAAAATGTTTTTCAAGACAAAACTAAGGAGCATTTGCCCATCGCTACATAAAAGTGCTTTACTTTATTTCTTTTTTTAATCACGTCCCATGAAACACCCAAAAGTGATTAACAACAAAAATGTAGATTTAACAACCAAAAAGCTGGATTGTTCCATTAGAATCTTACAACAGATGCACAAACGTTTTTGAATGTCATGAGAAAACTCTTGATTTATGCCTGGTACAATCAGTAATTAGCGTATTTTTCACTCTATAAGAGGCACAAGACCATAAGACACACCTAGTTTTTGGAGGAGGAAAACAAGAAAAAAAATATTCTGTATCCCAGAAGCCAGAACAGCAAGAGGGATCTCTGTGCAGCGAAAGCAGCGATCCCTCTTGCTGTTCTGGCTTCTGGGATAGCTGCGCAACCTGCATTCGCTCCATAAGACGCACACACATTTCCCCTTACTTTTTAGGAGGGGAAAAGTGAGTCTTATAGAGCAAAAAATACGGTAAGTCTGTAACTGTAACAACTGTTTTGCAAATGAAGCCTGAATCTTTCAAATAACAATACCAACTTCAACAGCTCTGCTCACACAGAGAAAGGACTTCAAGTGTGTATGATACTACTGATCTCACACACACACAAACACTTTTACCGTACATCCGCAGCCCCCTCTCAAATACATAACCACTACTTCCTTTTTTGATAATGTGAAAGTATTTTAGTAGGAAGGAGAACCGCCAAGCAAGTCAAATGGAAGTGTGGTCATTTTGGTCCCAGTTCACTGGATAAGCCCCAAGATGAATGTATTATGATCAATTATGCTGGCAATATTGTTTAATAATATATATATTATTCCCATTTAAAATTACCAGTGGATGGCGCTTTTAGTGCTGTTTAGAGGAAATAATTGCTCCCTCTCTTGCTCTTGAAATTAGCAATGTGGTCTGCTAGCTTTAATACACAAAGATCCTCATTCATTTGGATCCTAAATGTATCAAATGACTAAAATTGCTGTTTTTATTATTAATTCGCTCTTTCGGTGGAAAAAATAGCACGATACACTTTTACATACAATTTAAATAATTCATAAACTTCAGCTGCCATAACTTTATTTCTGTTCACTTCATTCTACTAGTGTAGCTCCATCTGCACTTACATTTTACATTAATTGGTCATTATTTCAGTCATCCTAGCTTCAGCAACAGTACTGTGAAATTAAAGTTTTTATGAAGATAAAAAGTTTTGACAAAATAAAACATATTAAATGTATCTCCGTACATATAAAAGTTCCTCAAAATACACCTCAAATAAGGTGGAGTTACTGTAAAGAAAGGTAAGTTTTAGTTTTCAAAAGTTCTTCTGCAGAGTATCTTATAGAGTCAGCTCTCTAACGTTCTTCTGTTTCAAGCTGATAGACAAAGGTGGAGAAATAACGTGAAATGTTCAGTCCAAGATAAGAAGCACTTCCAATATACTGGCAACTTTTAAGACATCCTTAAAGCTGAGTAAAACTGGCTTTGGTAGACCTTGGTGTTCCAAAAATATTATTAAAATCTGTTGTGCTGTACTTGTAAGACATGACCATTGAAGTGATATTTAACATGCATGCTTAGATGGCACTGCCAAAGTTCTGAAACGGACTGGAACATTACCACCTAAGTCTCCAAAACCATTTGAACAAAGAGCTATTTGATTTGGGGGTTCAGGGTCGATTCAAAGCAATCCTACACTTACACTGCCACCATGACACCAGCAGAATGGTCATTATAGAGTCAATATGCCACACAAATGCTTTTGAATTATGGTGCTGGAGGAGACTCTTGAAAGTCCCATGGACTGCGAAAAGATCAAACCTCTCCATTCTTAAGGAAATCAACCCTGAGTGCTCACGGGAAGGACAGATCCTGAAGCTGAGGCTCCAAGACTTTGGCCACCTCAGGAGAAGAGCAGACTCCCTGGAAAAGATCCTGATGTTGGGAAAGATGGAGGGCACAAGGAGAAGGGGACGACAGAGGACGAGATGGTTGGACAGTGTTCTCAAAGCTACCAGCATGAGTTTGACCAAACTGCGGGAGGCAGTGGAGGACAGGAGTGCCTGGCGTGCTCTGGTCAAGGGGGTCACAAAGAGTCGGACACGACTAAACGACTAAACAACAACAACATGCCACACAAAGATATTCTCAAGGCATCCCTGGAAACTCTGTCGGTGCCCACCCATCAGGGACAGTGCCCATAAAAATGTTCATAGGCCACAGAGGAAGCTGATGAACTTAGAGCAAAGGAAACAGACCTCCAGCACTGTCTCACCACACTTACAAACATTCATATTGGTGTGACAACATCCCCCTATTTTATCAGCCCCAGTGGCACAGCCAGCAATGACCCTGCTATTGCCAGCTCCGAGGCACCCCCTTGGCAGTTCAAATCTCTTCATGCTGCTCACAATCACTGTTTTATGTACACAACGAAGGAGAGGAAAGAGAACCCAGACAACACAGCACGCAAAAGATACCTGCCACCATTTCTGACTGTGTCACTGGGGCCAATAGAAGAGAAGAGTTTGGATTTGATATCCCGCTTTATCCGAAGGAGTCTCAAAGCGGCTAACATTCTCCTTTCCCTTCCTCCTGCACAACAAACACTCTGTGAGGTGAGTGAGGCCGAGAGACTTCAAAGAAGTGTGACTAGCCCAAGGTCACCCAGCAGCTGCATGTGGAGGAGTGGAGACGCGAACCTGGTTCACCAGATTACGAGTCTACTGCTCTTAACCACTACACCACACCGGCTCTCAGTGTGAATGGAGGGGGGGTTGTGGCAAGCTCTAGCAATATATGTGCAGCTGAGGCAAATCTGTGTGAAAGAGGCATATCCCTGCTATCATGAGTTCATCAGAACCCTCTACAGGTAGCCCCAACTAGCACAGTTCCACTATGCGCTGCAACATTGTTTCTGAAAGCTACCCTAGTGCATTTGGGGATCTTCCTCCCCCCCAAAAAGCTCAAAAACTTTGGTCAATCCAACAGGTAGATCACTGCCGTGTTTTGTTTGTTTGTTTAGTGGGAGTAGATCACAGTCTCTTGGGAGTTGGACATGCTTGTTCTACAGAACTCTGAAGGGCTGCTTGCAGTCTGTATACAATACTTAGGTACATGACCTGTCATACGACTTTCTATAATGCAGCTGGCTTGTTTTAAGGCAGTACAAACCACAGGAAAATTAAATATATTCCTTCTGCTCAAAGAAAACTTGCATATTACGGAGTCAGACATGCTAAAGCTTTCCATATAAGAATTTATTTATACACAGACAACTAGATGTCAGTGAGAAGAGTTCTAGCCTAGGCTTCTCCTTAATCTGCTAGTTTCCCATGGCCTTCTCTATACACATCCCTGCAGTCTGAAGCAATACAGTATGGCAACAATATTACTGCCTCTGTTGTATGTGTGAACTAGGCCTAAAATGTCTTAAATTATTCAAGCTTTGTTTTAGCTTCACAGAGAGAAGACGCCAAATAAATCTAAGTGGATTGATCAACAGGAAAATGCTGCAGTCAGATGTCATATTATGACAACAAGAGCATTCACTGAAACAGCCATTTTTGTTTCTATAAACCAGGGGTGGAAAACCTGTGGCTCTCCAGATGTTGCTGAGAATACAACTCCCATCATTCCTGACCACTGGTCATGCTGGCTGGCGCTAATTGGAGCTGAGAGCTCAATAACATCTGAAAGCCACATGTTCATCCCCTCTGCTATAAACAAACAATTATGATATCAGACACATGTGTTCAAACTAGCATTTGCCATCCAGAAAAGAATATGGATTTTATTCAAACTAAGTTTAGTTAAACTTCAGTCCTAATGAAATCAGTGGGACAAATTAGCCATGACATAACTGAAGTCAGTTGAATTCAATAGAGAGTAAGTGGTTGGATCTAGAACTGGTTCCAAAGATGGTACTCAAACAACATAAATACATCAAAAATTTAAATATCTATCCTAACTACATGGAACAGCTTGTTTTTTAGAAAAATACTGAGGCTGGCAATTAGTTTTCCCACCGTTTGCAAGATTTTAAGAGAGAAATAGATGGTGTTTTAGAATTCTCTTTGTCTTTGTTAGACAGAGTAGCGAAAAAACAAGCTGTTGGGATCAGCCTCCATTAATTAATCAAAAAGTGGAAGCATCCAAAGCCTGGGAGAAGCATGTACACATCTCCCCACATGCCAGAAGTGACAAGTGACATCAAAAGCAGCCCAGGTGAGCAAATCCCACCCTGTGTAGGACTCCAACATCTGGCTGCTTTCATTTCATCCAAGACCTGCCATGGCCCAGAGACTGGAACAGCAGAGTGGCAGCTGGAACAGCTGAGGACGGGACAGTGGATTGTATACACCTTTTCCTCTCCCTTTACTGTGCCTCTTGCATCTGCTGCCAGAAGCTGCAAGAGAAATCAACAGCTGCCTGAGTAAGGAAGCCCAACACAGCGAGGAACTAACCTGATGACTGAGCTACTGTATATTAAATGCACTGAAAGCTGCCTTCACAACTTTGGTTAAAGACTGGGGTATACTGTAAATATATCCATGCACATGGAAATGTATCTATCTATCTAAGTTACAACTTTGTATATTATACAGCTTTTTATGTTATACAAAGTAATACTGAAAACCCAATTAATCTAGAGCTTTAACCGCATCCACCTTTATCAATCTGCTGGTAAGGGCCAACACACTATTTAAAACCTGACCTTCAAATAGCATAGTATCGATGTCTTAATGTATTCTTTTCTTTTCCGGTTTTAATGTATGCATGTGTTTTCTCTTTTTCTTTTTGTAATTTCCTTTGGGTTGTCTGTGGCAAAAAAGCAACTAATAAATTGAAGAAGAAGAATCTCATTTTTTTAAAAAAAGTGTCATTTTTATTATAACTGTTGACATTTAAGTGGCATATAAATAAATTGCTTTCATTTTTTAAGTGGTCATTGAATAATTTTTATATTTGCAGTACAAGCAGAGCTTGTGTGCAGGTTATATTCTCGTGGTGGCTCCCCATTTGTGGAATGCTCTCCCCAGGAAGGCTTGCCTGACACCTTCATTACATATATTTAAGCGCCAGGCTAAAACATTCCTCTTCTCCCAGGCTATTGCCAAATTAAACAATCTATGGCCTTAAACCCTCTGTATGTGTGAAAGAGCGTGTGTGTGTAAGGGTTACTGTTTTTGTTTGTTACTATGGTGTGTATTTTTGTGTTGTTATATTGTAAACCACCCCGTGGTTCTTGGAAGAAAGGTGGTATGGAAGTTTAATTAAGAATAAGAATAATTTCCACTCAACTAAGCTAGGGGTAGGGAACTCCTGTGGACCAGATCTAACCCACAGCCTAACCTGATCCAGCTCGCTGCCACAGGAGGGTACCTGTGAGTGGTTCTTTGCTTTTCATGCAGAGCAGTGGGGTGGCTACATGTTCCCTCAGCTGGCACTAGCTGGAGGGAGGGAGGAACAGAACAAGGAAGATGTTCTTTGTTTTTTGTTTTTTCACCAGGGCAGCTGGCTCCTCTTCTTAGGTGACACTTGCTTAAGGGAGGAAAGGAAAATCAAAGGGACAAGCAAGTGCCATAGGAGCAAAGCAGAAAACTTCCTTCACTTTAAGGCACCCAAGGGAAACTGAGGTGAAGTGTAACTTTTTGCCACACTTTAGGAGACACTGGAGTCTGACTCTAACACGGGGTCAGCAAACCTTTTCAGCAGGGAATCGGTCCAGTGTCCCTCAGACCTTGTGGGGGGCCGGACTATATTGGGGGGGGGGGGGAATGAACAAATCCCTATGCCCCACAAATAACCCAGAGATGCATTTTAAATAAAAGCAAACATTCTACTCATGTAAAAACACACAGATTCCCGGACCGCCCACAGGTCGGATTTACAAGGTGATAGGGCCCAATTCAGCCCCCAGGCCTTAGTTTGCCTACCCATGAACTAACACTACACATCAATGGGTTGAGGGAATGGAAGGAAAGAGAAGTGGGGGGGGCTATCCATCCATGGGGCTATGCTTCCATCCACTGGGGTGTGGAGCTGTCTTACAGTGGTACAGCACATAGTTTGTATGCAAAAGGTCCCAAACTCAGTACATAGCATCTCCGTGTAGGAGTCCTGTCTGAAATCCTGGAGAGCCACTGCAGGTCAATTTTGACAGCGTTGCGCTAGGACCATCACTGGTCCAACATGGTGTAAGGTAAAGTATATGGCGGCACCCTATGTTACATTGTCAGTGCCAGCCCTGCCCAATATTGGCTTCAACTCCTTCTCCTCACTGAATCTTCCCACTGCTCAAGGACCATAAAAAAGAAAGAAAAAGTTACCCATCCCTGGCCTAAGTAATTATTTGAACCAAGACTATGTACTGATGGAGAACATTTAGGAAAAAATGGTAGGAGATATTTCTTTCATGTGATTTGGGTGTATTGCATCGTTTTAACGTGGCACACAAATCTATTAGTTCTCTCCAACTATAATTCAGGCAACACAGAGAAGTAAAAAAGTGCACTTTTTAAACAGAATCAAACTCTCAGCATGTAAACTACTGAAAACCATTTCTCAGATTTCTTTTAAATCTTTACAGAAGAAAAAAAATGTGACACAAACCATTTCAAGCATCTACAGCATGTGCGTAAATTAAGCTTATTTACACATTAAACTTTTAATTACACAAAACCAAGAAGTAAACATGCTTTACTGGATTTCAATCCAGCCACCACTTCAAAACACACATTTCTCTCTCACACACCATTTAACTGCTGTGCTGTAACAAAAGACATTGTGTAAAAAATTAATGCAGATGACACTTTACGGTAAGCAACTTCCACAAAGTTCAGCTTCAGTTCTGGAGAACTCAAAACCTTATGCTCAGAGGCAAGTGATTCAATAAAAAGGTACTATGTAAAATATTTCAGATCTTGTCTGCTACAAGTTAGGATTTAAGTCCTGAAAACATAAAACAAGTATATTGGGTAGAATGTAAAGTCATGTAGTTGTTGAATTCCTCAACTAGGAATTATATTTGGGCTTCCACTGTAACTTGCTGGGACATTTCCCCCTAAAAGGATAAGGGCAGTACTTCTGGACAATATCAAGAATTCTCCAAAGTCTGCATCCTGTTTCAGACAGTGGTCAAGCAAATGCTTCTGAGAAGCACAAAGCAAAGGGATGAAAGCAATAGCCCTCTGTGCTGCTGCCCCATAGCAGCTAACATTCAGCAGTCTCTGAACCCAGAAGGGCTAGATGCCTGCCAATCCAAAAATAACTAATAGTGTTATGTCTCAAAATGAAGAATTAGTTTACCACTCACTAAACACAATTATGTTGGGCCCATTGCATGTATGCTACTGGGAAGCACCTGTGCCATGAAGAACAAATATGAAGGGAAAATACTTTCAGGGGGTACAATTAACCTTGCTTAGTATCAGGCAGGCTGATTCTGAAAAATCACCTATGCATTACACTTCACTTATTCTTATTACATTAATTCAGTGACAACAGCATGCAAACTACTAGATAGCTGATCAGAAGAAACACAATTCCTTTCCAGAAGCCTTGCAATCTACATTAGGCAGGCAAGACAGTATTCATTTATTTAATGTATTTATATCCCACCTTTCTCCCAATCAGGGGTGAAGAAGAGATACAGGACTGGTGTGATATGGAAGTGGCAACTGAGATATTGGTAAGATCCCACGGTATGTATCTGAACACTACATACAGCAGGGAGGGCAAACTCACTACTGCTGTGTTTACACTTTACAACTCGATGGGCAATGTCAGATGACTTCCAGGCATTAAAAATAAATCTAACATTTTACACCTGTAGTAGAATCAGTGGTAGAAACTGAGCTATGAAAGCTAGGAGCTAAATGGCACATTAAACTTAGGTTATGGGTGCAACAACGGAATGTTTAGGTGCGCTTTTTAAATAAAAAGAATATAAAGTTCTAAATGAATAAACTTAAGAGGGTATCTTTTCCAATCTACAGAGAGTAGCTGGAAGTGGGGAGGCAGAAAAAGGTCCTCCTTTCCTCCCACTCTGCAGTTTTAATCTGAAATCTTAGGTGTAGTGCTGCACCCTGAGCTCAGAAACTGGTCGTGCTAGTGAAATTCCCTGTCGCAAAATGCACCTAGAGCAATGGGTGTTTTGAACACTGGGTACAATACACCCTACCCCCCCCCAACACACACACACATGATGGAATATCTTTACTAAGGACAGGCAGGGAGCTGGATGTTTTTAAATCAGCAATGCTGGAGGAGTGGGGTATGTGGCTAAGAACTGCGGCCAGAAAAGAAAAGTTGCTTTGCTCATATTTGCCACCTATTTTTAAAGGGCAAGATAAGTGTTTAACTTTGCATGATGGACTGGTAGGTTCCGCAGAAACATGCTCAACCTCTGCAGAATGTTCTAAGAAGCAAAGCAAACTTCTACAATTTTCACAAAACAGCACACACATTTCAGGAGGGGAGACACACTCCTCATTAGAAACAGTGCCAACAGCATCCAAGGAGCGTCCACAGAATTAAAGACTTGGCACAGCTAGAGCGCACCCTGGACTGACTAATAGCTATGTTTTCCTAGCAACAAGCATCAGGTTTGAGAGCAGAGGAAAATGCAACTTCCTCACAACAGAAGCAGTTATTAGAAGGGAAATATCTGATCTGATGCAATAACTATACAACTTACTGCACTTTTAACATGCTACCTGTCTGGAAGCCCCAGGTAACATGCCTTAAGTGAGATGCCCAGGAACATCTCAAATACAGTGGTACCTTGGTTAAAGAACAGCCCTGTTTACGAACTATTCAGTTTAAGAACTCTGAAAAACGGAAGTGGTGTCCCAGTTTGTGAACTTTACCTCGGTCTAAGAACGGAAGCTGAACAGTGGAAGGGCAGTGGGAGGCCTCATTAGGGAAAGTGCCCCTCGGTTTAAGAATGGTTTTGGTTTAAGAACGGACTTCCAGAACGGTTTAAGTTCGTAAATCAAGATACCACTGTATGCTAATTCAACAAGGAGAGTAAGAAAACAAAAAGTGGTTATAGACTGGATAAACTCTGTGAAACCCTAGCTAGTAATATGTTTAAAGGGCCGCCAGAGATGTTAAACTGTTTAAATTATAAATTTTGACTGTACACTTCATTGATCCAACACATTATAGGAGGTCAACCTGTAGCAAAGGGAGCTAGTTTGTTGCAAACATATCCAGGAACAGCACATCTTCAGACTCCCAAGCTTTTTGTCTTTATGCTTGCTTTCTGTTCAGTACAAAAGGCATGGATGCAACATGTGCGCTGTTGTGGCACTATTTTTTTGACCGACTTGTGGCACACTTGCCAGACAAGTTTACCAGCACTTCCATACGTTCTTATTTTGGGTAGTTGTTTCAACAAGACAAATATTTGGTACACAAGGAATAAACAAAATCCCTAATTTCACCTGTTCAGCTTTGATGCTGTATTGCCTGTGCACAACAGAATGTAACTTGCACAACACACACAAATTATACACACACAAAGTAATTACAGTGCCCATCAGTACACACAGATATTTCCAGTTCGGTCCAGCAGTGAAAATGTTCTCAATCTGAGGGTTGCACTCCATATTATGAGAAGGGGCACAAAAATTGTCAGGTCACTCTGACAACCAGAAATGGACCCCTAACATAAGGGGTCCCCCCCTATTCTGGCAGGTTCTGGATCCAGAAGAGATACTACATGGACATAATGTGAATGGGGTGGTGGTGGCAGTTACCCCATATCAGTAAACATCGAAGTGTGAGTAAACTTGTAACCACACCTTCGCACTGAAACAGAAGTGCAACATTTGGTGTGCAGCTGGCAGCAAGATGCTATGAAGACATATGAGAAATGGGGTGTGCATATGTGTCTCTGTGCGATATATTATTGTGTTTATATCCCATCCTTCCTCCAAGAAGCTCAGGGCAGCATACATAACATCCCACTCCTCACAACTGTAAGATCCTGTGTTGTGTAGTGGTTAGTGTGGGACCAGGATTCAAATCCCCATGCAGCCATGAGACTCACCAAGTGATCTTGGCCCAGTAACTACTGTCTTAACCTAACCTACCATACAAAACAGCTGTAAAGGTAACGTGGCACTGAAGAACCACGTACATCACCTTGGGTGCCTGAAGGAAAGGCAGGATAAAAATATAATGCATAAATATCTGTAAACGAGGATGAATGGCCCAAGGTTGGTCAGCTTCATGCCTGAGTGGGGATTTGAACCTGTGTCTCCCTAATCCAGCATATCACACTAACCCAAATGCATATATGCATTTGCGCGCACACATGTGTAACAGTGTGTGTGTGTGTGCACATACACAAAAACATACATTCATAATGTACATAGCGATATATAGATACACACACACTCCCACAAGTATCTTGTTGGTCACTGTGAGAACAGGATGCTGGACTAGATGAGCCACCATCCTGATCCAGCAGGGCTTTTCTTATGCTTCTTCTATATGTGTGCATAAATACAATCATAGAATTGTAGAGCTGCAAGGGACCCCAGGGTCATCTAGTCCAACCCCCTGCAATGCAGGAATAAATGGCGGGCATTATATATGTGGTGTTGCATACACATACAAACATAAAGGCGAGTCCACAGTGGTTCTGTTTTAGCACCAGGGAGCCTCTTGGATGGCAGCTAATGGAGCATAACAGTAGTAGTGGACTGAACTCTTTTCACATCCAGCCCAGGCAAAGATACTCCTGCCACCATCTCCCCTGCCTAGACCCTGTCTGCCCCCATCACCCACCCCATCTTTTTGCCAATGCCCATTGTTCAGCTTCACTCTCTTAAAACTGCAAACCGGGGGGGGGTGTCCCCCATTACAACAGAGAAAGGCAACCACAACACGGGGAGGGCAGCCACTACCAAAACACAAAGGAGGCAGCCATACAAAACACACACAGGCGCCCCCTTAATTTATTTATTTCTCCACTTCCCTCTTTCCCGCCCCCCCCCCCCGCGCAGCCAGGGTCCCTGATGCTTCGCGACCACCCAACACGCCCCCCCACACCAGGGGGTCTCTCATCCTGCCATCCCTCACTCGCAACCGGTCTGTTGGGGGGGGGGTTGTGCGCGTGCTTTTCACTTTAAAAAAATCAATTGCGGGAAAAGGGAGGAGGGGGACCCGAAGTGCAAGCCTGTGTGCAAGTGGTTTTTATTACTTTTATTTTTTTTAAAGGAGCCTCGGGAAGCGCAGCCCCCTTCCCCCCCCCCCGACTCCACAGCTGAGGTAAAAAAAGCGGGCTAGGGGAGCCTTAAAAAAAACCCTCTTCTCCCTCGACCCGCAACCGACACCCTCCCGCTGCTGCTGCTGCTGCCGCCCTCCTCCTGCTCTTTCCGGGTCTCGCCCAGGCAGCTGGAGGAGGAGGAGAGCCGGCAGCGAGGGAGGGAGGCCGGCCGGGCGGCTGAGGCGAGACCGCCGCCGCCGCTCTGAGGGAAACGTACCGAGCGCCCCCTCACAGAGCCCGGCCGCGCGAGAGGGAGCGCGCGCACCTCCCTCCCTCTGCCCCCTCCCTCCCGAGAGACCGTTGGCGGCGCCTCGTGCGCCTCCTTCGCTGCTGCTTCTCTCTCTTTCTCCTCACAAACCCGATTCCCGCCTCAGCGCTGCCCACCCATTTAATTTTTTTGTGGGGGGGGGAGAAGAGGGAGAAGCGCCGCCTTTCTCTCCGATCCCTCGTGGAACTGGCGGGGTTTTGGGGGGGATAGAAGCGGCAGCTCACTCACCGGGTCCCGCGGCGACGGGGGCCGCTCCCCCCGCCGTGTACATGGCGGCGGCCCTCGGGCGGGCGGCGTGGCGCCCTTTTCTTCTTCTTCTTCTATGAGGAGAGCGGCGGCGGCGGGCGGGGAGGGGGGAGGCGAGGCGGCAGGGAAAATAATAATAATAATGGTGACGATGAGAATGAAATAAAAATAAAGCCCGCCTTCTCCTCCTCTTCTTCTTCTTCCTCCTCCTCCTCCTCCCTCGTCGGCTGGAGCTCCGCTGCCGAGGCCCCCCCGCCAAACTCCGGCGCCAGGAACGATGATGGTGGCTTTGCTGAGGGCGGAGGGAGCCGAGCTGAGGCGAGGCGGGCAGGGCCCGAGAGGAGGAGCCGGCGGAGGAGGCCGCGGCGGAGGGCGGAGCCGGCGGACGAGGTGGGAGAGGAGGAGAAGGAGGCCGCGGCGGCCAAGCCAGACGCTCCGCCCCGTCAGGCGCCGGCCCTCCTCCGCTCCCGGCTTTCGTTTCCTCCCCTCACGCAGCGGCGGTGGCGGCCCCGTTGCCTCAGATGCCCTCGTCGCACCGTGTGCCTCGCCGCCTCACGTAGCACTTTTAAACTTAAAAACACACACACACAAGCCAAAATCTTTTTTTTCCCCAAGAAGTCCAGGCGCTGGAATGTTTTTGAAGCGAGAAACAAGAAAAGAGCATGAGGGGAAGGGGTTTTATTTTGCGTGTGCGCGCGTACTTTTTAAAATCACCTCACACTTTCGGGTTCGACAAAGATGGTCAAAAAGCCCCACAGAGTCTCCAGCTCAGTGCTTCTCAAACTTTTTTTTTTCTCCCTCTGAGCTACGCTTTCGGAATAAAAATGTGCTCGCGCCACGGCAATTTTTTTCATTGACAAGAAAGTAAAACGGAAAGGAGCGACCCACAGCAGTGCTTGAATTAGGACGTAAAACACCACTGCTTTGTAATACGGCCACGAGACATCCGGAAAATATAAAACGATGCGGCTACTTAAGAGCATTCCCAAAATATAATATTGATTGTCCTTGAACCTTCCCGCCACACCACGGTGTTGCACAGCACCCTTTGACAACCAACTGGAACACGAGTCTCTTTCTTGAGGGTGGGGAGAGACCCTAAATGGCAGCAGTTCAGCAATGTCACATCCAGAAAGCCACTAATATAGTAACCTAGTTTTCAGACATGACATAAGCTCTTCTTGCTGGGAGTTAAAGAAACGAAGATGTTGAAGAGCAAAAAAAGGTGTTGCTGGTGATAAATATCAAATGATGGTGAGATTTGAAGGCAGATACTACAATCCAGTCCAACTATGCCCATTTACAGATAGGTAGCCGTGTTGGTCTGCCATAGTCAAAACAAAAAAATTCCTTCCAGTAGCACCTTAAAGACCAACTAAGTTAGTTCTTGGTATGAGCTTTCGTGTGCATGCACACTTCTTCAGATTACAAAATACTATTTTTTGGCACCTGTTTCTGTCCCATTTATGAAAGAATGCCTCGACCCCAAGAAGATCATCTCATACCTATGTTACTGTCTCTTTCCACCAAGTGAACTCTTTGTAATGTTGGGTTATCCCTAACAATTGGTTTTTCTGTTCTGGAGCGATTCTGACCTCCCTGCCAGAATAGAGTGGGACTGTTACTTCTCTTGATCTGAACATTATACTTCTGTTGATCCATTAGCTTTTTTGTGGCTGCATCACACCGTTGACTCATTTTAAGCTTGTGGTCCACCAAGGCCCCTGGATTCCTTAAGTCAGGTTTAGCCCATCTTATATTTGTGCATTTATTTATTCCTGCTTAAGTGCAGGACCTTACATTTGTCCCTATTGAAATTAATTTTGTTAACTTGGGGCCAGTTCTCCAATCTGTTGAAGTCATTTTGTATTCTGATTCTGTCTTCTGTGGCATTAGGTACCTCTCCCAGTTTGTTATCTGCAAATTTGATAAACATTCGCTCAATTCCTTCATCCAAGTCATTTGCAAAGATGTTGAACAACCCAGGACAGATCCCTGCAGCACCCCACTTGTCACTTTTTTCCCAGGATGATAAGGAACCGATAATGAATACTCTTTAGGTTTGGTCAGTTAACCAGCTACAAATCCACCTAACAATTTACCTCGTTCAACCCACATTTTATCATTCTCAGAATTTATAGAAATTATGCCTAAATAAATGCAAGATATCTCTAGTGCCCATACATAGGCACACACACAGGGAAGCCAATGTGAGCTATTTTTAACAGATCCTAGGACAATTATGTTTTCTGCCTTATTTGCAGTACAGTATAATGAACGTAGGAAGCTGCCTTGTACTGAATGAGAACATTAGTCTGTCGATCTCAGTATTGCCTCTTCTGTCAGCTGCTCTACTTGAAGATGCTGGTGGAGATTGAACCCAGGACCTTTTACATGCCACTTCTGAAGCTGGGGCAACAAGGTTGTGGCATAATGAGTTTGTCACTTTACCTATTAGCCTCAAAGTGTTACTAAGGTCTAGAAGGCAGCAAGTTGCTGTGACCTTTCAGCGACATTAAACTGCAAAGGTGCAAAGTTGGCAACCCAGTCACAGCCCCCTAGTCTTGCTGGCTAGAGCTTCGGTTGCTGGCTTAGCAAGCACAGCAACTGCATTGAACCCAGGCCAGAAACCGCTATAGGTGTGGGAGCAGTTTCAAAGCCATAGCTGACCCACCAAGCCATGCTGCTGGGGCCCAGTTCCTTGATTGGAAGAGAGGGAAGCCAAGAGAACTTTGAAAGCAGGTGGAATGACTGAGGACACGTCAACCCAGCTGCCACCACTCCATCCTCCAGCCATGTCAGACATACAGTGGTACCTCAGGTTACATACGCTTCAGATTACATATGCTTCAGGTTACAGACTCCGCTAACCCAGAAATAGTACCTCAGGTTAAGAACTTTGCTTCAGGATGAGAACAGAAATAGTGCTCCGGAGGCGCAGCGGCCCCATTAGCGAAAGTGGTGCTTCAGGTTAAGAACAGTTGCAGGTTAAGAACGGACCTCCAGAACTTAACCTGAGCTACCACTGTATCCTGCTAAAGAGGCATGGCTTGTGTGTTTTGTCTTAGGCCCTGTCATTACTACACATTTAAAGCACTATGATACCACTTTAAACTGTCCTGGCTTCCCTCCAGTGAATCCTGGGAATTATAGTTTGTTATGAGTGATGAGTGTTATTGGGGGACGGGACCCCGTTATCCTCAGAGTGGTATACTCGACCCTAGGAACTGGGGAAACTTAGGAAACCTAAAGTCCTAGCAGGACAAAGCAGGAAATTCCCACCAAGAAGATACTGGGGTGTGATGTGGGGTGATCACATACCCAAATTATTCCCCTCCTTCCAATTAGCACTTTTTCCTCGAAAAATCAGGTTTTTGTCCTCCCTCCCTCCTTGTCCTATTTCCCCTCCCCATAGCCCAATGCTGAGCAGAGAACGGTCTCTGAGCATTGGCGCGTGTTGCTCAGCAGTGGCGCCAAAGGGGCAGTCAACTTTGCCTGCATTTCTGCCAGGCAGGAGAAACAGAAAGAGACAAAGGCTTGAGCGACGCAGCGTTGATCGGGAGGCAGCGGTGTGTCTGTGGCGGGAGGGGGTGGAGTTTGGCCGCCCCTGCTTACTTCAATGAGCCCAGGACTGTGAATGGGGCCCCTCTAAGAGTTTAAAAAACAGCTGCCCGCCCCCTTCCTCCTCCGCTATTGGCTGACTCCCACGCCGCCTAGCAACGGAGCAACAACCGAGGCTTAAAAGCGTTCCCATCCTCATGCGACATGCGCACAAGGCGTCTGAGAGGTAGCGGCGGGGTTCGGAGCGGCTAGCGGAACAGCCTCTCTCCTTCGACTTCCGGTGGCCATCTTTGTTGGTGGAAGCGGCTCCGCTTGCGTGGGTGGCTCAAAGGAGGCACTGCGCAGGCGCCGGACAGGAACATACATTGGTTGGCTTTGATGTTTCGATACTGTACTTCCAAGCAAGAAGGGAGGCGGCGGGGAACGTAGTTCGGGGACTCCCCCCACCCCATCGCCTCCGTGACGTCATCAGCGAAGCGTCAGAGTAATTCAGGGACTCTCCTAAATGAAGTGATAACAAGGCTTTCAAGGATGGGGGCATCTTATTATTATTATTATTATTATTATTAAAATTTGCCTTCCGCCCTTCATCTGAATATCTCAGGGTGGTTCACAGCATAAAAATACAGAATAAAATAGTACATAATTAAAAGCATACTACACATTTATCCCCCAAGAATCCTGGTTCACACAGAGTTACAATTCTCAGTAACTTTTTAGAAATGACGGTTCTCATGATTCTTCCTGGCAAGGGCCACAGACTCGCCTTCCCTCGTATAATTGTTCTCTGGCGCCTACATTTGCCTTTGCCCCAGGATTTAAATATGGCTTCCAGTGTGTAACCAGAATCTCTCTCCTCAGAACGTGGGATGGGTTACTCTAGCATTTTCTGAAGTCTAGACACATTAGCCATGGAGCCTCTTGGCCCCAGACGGCGTCGACGCAAGAAAGTAACAACCGCCTCTCTGATTGGCTTTGGCCTCTTCGACTCCTCGCGGCCGCCGCCAACCGAGGAGTATCCGTCGCTACGATTGGTCTTCGTGCTCTCGCGCGAATCTGACCTTCCTCTCCAACTGCCGACTAAAGCCCGCCCCGCCGCAACGCGACTGGTTCTTCGTCCTCCACGTTCTCCGCTATTGGCCAGAGCGCCCCGCCGCGAGCGAGCCGGGATTGGCTGGGGCAGCCTATATAAGCTCGGTCGGCGGCGAGAGGCCTTCCCTTTCTCAAGCTCCCTCAGCGAGGCGCGCAAGGTGCTGTGTCCTTCAGTAGAAGCTAAGGCCGATTTCCCAGCCGGCGACTAGCACCGCGCACCGACCCCCGACTGCCCGCCATGGCCTCCGTCTCCGAGCTCGCCTGCATCTACTCCGCCCTCATCCTGCACGACGACGAAGTCACCGTCACGGTGAGGGAAAGGGGGAGGCCGCGCGCGGAGGGGCTCAGGGCGCATGCGCCGGAACATGGCACGTGGAGGGAAAACGGCCGCTCGGGGAGAGGAGCTAAAGGGGCAGAAGGAAGAGCAGGCCTGGCCCAGCCACGCTGGTTCAAGTGTCCCTTCTGGCCACGTGCTTGACTTAAGCTCACTCCCTGGTCCTGAATGGGGTAGCTGTGTCCCTGAAGGACCAGGTGTGCAGCCTGGGAGTCATTTTGGACTCACTGCTGTCCATGGAGGCGCAGGTTAATTCTGTGTCCAGGGCAGCTGTCTACCAGCTCCATCTGGTACGTAGGCTGAGACCCTATCTGCCTGCAGACTGTCTCACCAGAGTAGTGCATGCTCCTAGTTATCTCTCGCTTGGACTACTGCAATGCGCTCTACATGGGGCTACCTTTGAAGGTGACTCGGAAACTACAACTAATCCAGAATGCGGCAGCTAAACTGCTGACTGGGAGCAGCCGCCGAGACCATATAACACCAGTCCTGTTTCTGAGCACAATTCAAAGTGTTGGTGCTGATCCTTAAAGCCCTAAACAGCCTCGGTCCAGTATACCTGAAGGAGCGTCTCCACCTCCATCGTTCAGCCCGGACACTGAGGTCCAGAACCGAGGGCCTTCTGGCAGTTCCCTCATTGCGAGAAGCCAAATTACAGGGTACCAGGCAGAGGGCCTTCTCGGTAGTGGCACCCACCCTGTGGAACTCCCTCCCTTCAGATGTGAAGGAAATTAGCAGCTGTTCCTGTCTTTAAAAGACATCTGAAGGCAGCCCTGTTCAGGGAAGTTTTTAATATTTAATGCTGTATTGTTTTTAACACTTGATTGGGAGCTGCCCAGAGTGGGTGGAGAAACTCAGCCAGATGGGCGGCGTATAAATAATAAATTGTTATCATTTATCCAGCAAAGCCCTCTGCTAACTTTACTTATTTGATCCGTATGCTGCCTTCCGATTAACAGCATAAAAAGCAGGATAAAAATCACAATGTGCGCAGTCAAAACAATGCCCCTCCAAAAATAAAATTTAAAATTAGATAGGGTGTTAGGCAAAGGCTTGGTCGAAAACGAACGTTTTCTCAAGACAACAAAAAGAACTGGACTCCTTGACAAGTTTTGAATAAGCATACACAAATTTATCAGTTAATAACATGATGGACAGATATGTAAGGATATCTACAACTTCATAATATGTAGAGAAAGTATGTGAAGAGAAATCGGGGAAAGGAGTTGAGGGAAGTGCTTGGTGGCGGGGAAAGGGGGAAAAATAATGTATGTGATTATATGGTTTATATTTACAAAAAGGAAGAAAACGAACGTTTTCTCCTGGTGCCTGAAATTGCAGGTGTCCCTGGGGAGAGCATTTCATTTAACTCCGTGAGAAAAGGTCACCAACAATGTGCCCCGTGGGGGGAGCCACATTGAGGATATTTGCTGCCCTTGCCAGAAATCAGTGTGGGCATTTGGCTCTGTAGGGAAAGAGAAGCAAAGGGGTAGGAAGCATCTGCAGCTGGTGGTCTCTCCTTCCTTGGAGATTTTTAAGCAGAGGTTGGAGGCCATCTGTTGGGGGTTCTTTAGCCACTATTTCTGCAACGCAGGAGGTTGGACTCGATGACCCTTGGGATCCCTTTCAATGCTAGTTATGTGATTCCTCTTCAGCCCTCACCCCATGTAGTGACAGCCACAAACTGCTCTGACTTCAGAAGGGGGATTAGGCAAATTGGTGGGAAGCTGGACTAGCAATAGCTACTAGGCACAATGGCTGTGTTACTCCTATGGGGATGTAGTATGCTTCTGAATACCAACTGATAGGAGTTGCATTTGGAGAGAGCACCGTTGCCCTGTGGGTTCCTGCAGGCACCTGGCTGGCTGTCATGAGGACAGGGTGATGGACTAGGTGGTCTTTGGCCTCATCCAGAAGGGCTCTTTTGACCTTAGGATGCTGGCTGCTTTTAGCTTTCATCCTGTGTTTTGCTTCGTCAAACAACACTGCAGAATAGGGGCAGTTCTTAGTGGACACCCAAATCCCATCAACCCCAGCCAACATTGCAAATGGTCAAGGATGATGCAGCTTGGATCTTCACATCATGTGAAGGGTGGTAAATTGGCTACCCATCTTAAAGCTAGGAGACTATCAGAAGGCAGGTGGGGAGGAATGTCATTTTAGGATCTATAAAAGTAATGCGTAGGGCCTTCAGCCTATGCTGTCTTTTAAGGCAGCCTGCACCAACCTGGTGCCCTCCAGATATTTCAGACTACATCTTCCTGTCAGCTACATGCAGCAAATGCTGGCTATGGATGATGCGGTATAAGCTGTATGCAGAGGTTCTCCAAGCTCTGCATGTAGAAATGGGAAAATAATTTTAAAAAAACCACTTTCTCTTCAACAGGGTGGTACGGGTCAATTAGGAAAGTAATTTTACAACCCTACCAGTGTCAGGGTGATTCCTAAAGCAGCCTTGCATGTCTTGCCACAACAGTTACTAGCGTGTGTGCGCGCACACACACACACATTTATATATATGTATATAATTTACCAACCTAAGTTCAGCCTAGCTACTGGGGCTGCCATTCTCTTCTGGGAACTTACGGGCTTCCACTTGCCTGCTTGGAATTTATACACATATGAAGTGAACTCAAACAAGACTATTTTGAGATACTAATTTCAAATTATTTAGATGGGGGATGTCACTAATGCTGTGCACCTAGTAATGCCTTGTGATTTAATGATGGAGGCATATAAATGCATTTTGAGGGTAGGGGGTGGAGTATGATCTGTGACCTCATTTCTTTAATAATTTTCTTAACACTTTGTTTAGGAGGACAAAATCAATGCCCTAATCAAAGCAGCCGGAGTGAATGTTGAACCTTTCTGGCCTGGACTATTCGCAAAGGTAAGACTAATGAGGAACAAGTTACCCAGTAAAAATACATTTATGGAAAGAATATATTCTAGTCTGCTGAGCCTGCTGCCTTTAGGGTGTTGTTGGATCTCAACTCCCATCATGCCTTACCAAGGGCCTTGCAGGTCGGGGCTGATGGAAATCCAACACTATCTAGAGGGCCATGTAGGATAAGGTGCTTGGCTGGCAGATTTATGTACAGTGGTGCCCCGCAAGACAAATGCCTCACAAGATGAAAAACCCGCTAGACGAAAGGGTTTTGCGTTTTTCAATGCGCTTCGCAAGACGAATTTCCCTATGGGCTTGCTTCGCAAGACAAAAATGTCTAGACAAAACCACTAGACGAAGAGACTCGCGGAACGGATTATTTTCGTCTTGCGAGGCACCACTGTATTCTGGGGACAGCAGTGCTGATTTTACTATTACAACTCTTAGCAGTTCTAGAGCAGTAACTGGTTCTAAGTTTGTGCTGTATGATGGGTGGTTGTCACTCAAATTGATATGCTCCCGTTTTTAGTAACTTTGTTTATTCTGACTAGGCCTTGGCCAACATTGACATTGGAAGTCTCATCTGTAATGTAGGAGTTGGTGGTGGTGCTCCAGCGGCTTCAGCCCCAGCCGGTGGAGGGGCACCTGCTGGTGCTGCTGCTCCTGGTAAGTGCAATTATTTCCTTATTTAGGAGGCCCTTAGATCCATTTAAGTGGGATGCAATTTTCCCCAGAAAGGGACTAACAAGCCATGCTATAAATGTCTTCTTTTTTCCTCTTTGTGGATAATTGGGTTGTCCACAATTTGTGTGGTGGTAATCTGCACCTAACAAGTTTGGTCTTCAAGGGTCAAAAGAGCGTGCAAAACAGTTCAGCATTATCTAAAGCCTGTTCAGTGGAGGTGTCACACACTTCTGGGGTTGGCGTTCCACAGCTTAGGGGCTGCGACAGAGTCATCCAATGTGCATGCTAAAACAGCTTAATGGGTGTTACTTAGTTAAGGTGGACTGAGATTGCTGTATTCTAATCAATATTAATTTTGCAGCTGAGGAGAAGAAAGAGGAAGAAAAGAAAGAAGAGTCAGAAGAATCCGATGATGACATGGGCTTTGGTCTCTTTGACTAAGCAAACATTTTGTACTCTTTGCTAATAAAGATACAAAAGCATGTAAATGGAATCTCATTTGCTCATTTGTTCTGGTAATACATGAGGTGAGTCTGCTGGATTTGGCCAACAGGTGCCTGTGGGAAGCCTGAAAGCTGCACATGAATGCAACAGACCCTCAGTTACCAACAGGCGGCATTCAGAGGTGAAGTGGCTCTTGGGAAACATTCATGGATGTATTAGACAGAAAGTTTTCCTGTTTACATCCTGATGGATTTAGAAATTGTTTCTCTACAGCAGAGGTAGTAAAGCTATCTCCCTCACCTCTGCAAACAATGGAGGAGTGCACCTTCAGGGGTGAAATCAAACTTTTGGAAAGTTACAGCGCCTGCTGTGGCTGTAGACCAATACAGGAGAGACATGTTTTGTTGCATCTGGGGCTGAGTTCTGCTGCAGAAGGATTTAAATTTAACCCCCCCCCCAATTCTTCATTAAACTTAACAAGAATTGGCATGCATGTTGAAGTTGTGATCAGATCTCCCCATCAGCTGGATCTAAGGTGAGAGCTCCACATGCACCACTCCTGAAGTACGATGGTGGGGCTTCCTTAATTTGCCGACAAGCCTGATGGTGCCATGTTTTGTTTCATGGAGTGGAGGTTCCCCACCCCAACCTGTAAAGAAAAGAACCGCTGGTAGGTGAAGGCAATAAGGTGATGTAGAATGGCAAGGATTATAGGCCTTTTAGACCCTAGTCCTCAACCTCCTAATGGTTCAAAACCCCTTAACAATGAAGTTCGTACTAAGAGTGTCTACCCCAATCCAAGACAATCCTTATTTCACTATTTTTTAAAAATACACTGAAGCTATTCATATTCCTATATACTTTGTATAGGGAGGAACTTGGAAAGGATTTCCCCCTAAATGTGTTCCAGAGAGGATTCTGTTTGATACCACACAAGGTAACCTACCATTACAGGAGTAGAGCAGCAGAAACAAATTAGGAAGAGAATTCTGTACTAAGTTGCCAAGAAACAATTACATCACAATTTGCCCAGGTTCTATTTTTAAATGGTTGTGTGTCTAAAGGGAACACATGAAACATGGATTATTTCATTATAATCCCTTAATCAGGCACACCAATGGCAGGTTTAAAATATTCATCATGGCTTTAATCTTTCTTTATAAATTATATAAAAATGGGGAACATGTATGGTTACATAACATTTTCTTCTAAATTCAGCTTTGAGTTGCTCTGGTACAAAGCAGCTTGTTTTTGCTTCCGAGGAAAACAACTGCTACAAAAAACTGGCATGTTATTCTGGTGAAAAAGACAAGTTCTCTGTTGGTGTTCTACAACTACTTTCCAATCCAATGCTTCACACGTCCACATGGAAGGGGAGGGAAACAAATGGATGAAGAGGACTTTCTGTTTTGAAATGACAGGCGCTTTGAAAATATAGCTTTTTAATCTTTCTCTGTAAATTGTGATTAGCATTTTGCGGCTTTAAGTGTTCTAATAAAAAAAAGTATTCCAGTCTGGACAGTTCGCATATTGTGGGCAAGAATTCTCAGCCCTGAGGTTTCCCAGAATTCTTCACAATACCTTTGCTCAGTTCTGCACCTTGGAAAGTTCAAGGTCTTTGACTTGTTTCTTTTTCTTTAAAAAAAACAAACAACAAAAACCCTTGGCAAATGAAGAGATTCACATTCCACATAATGTGAAAATTTCAAATTGATGCCCACTGATTCTGTGCAGATACAGTTCTGTGAAAATTGACACGTTTTCAATCTCAGACTTTTCCCTGGCATTGTCAATTAGGGGGGGAAAGATGCTTGAAGATAGAAGAACCAACAGGCGTCATTTTGTTAAGCAGCATGGGAATTACTGGAAATCCAGGACCAGGAAGGGTCAATTCTCATTTCTGCTGGAAGGCTAATTGCCCATTAAGGGAGCAAGGCTCTCCCAACTGCACAATGCAAACTTCCCTCAGCATTTAGTGGGGCCTGGACTGGCCAATCGATTTTAGCCTGGCTTGGTCAATAACATCCAGCAAGTTTTTGGCATCCACAGCCAGAGCGTGAGCTGCCGTGAGCATCTGCTTTTTGTATTCCTGCTGCAGGCTAGTCATGACATATTGCTGAGCCAGCTTCATCTTGTTAATCAGTTCAGCGAGGTCAGAGTTCAGGAGTTTCTGGGCCATCTCAATCTGGAAGAGAGAAGAATCGGGATGACACCTGGTGTAGAAAAAGGCAGAAGGTGCTACAATACTCATCTATTCCCAAAGAAAGTTTCACCTTTACCTAAAACCACTGGACCTTTGGTTGGAAATGTTCCATGTCCCTGTAGAGCCAGTGTAATGGTTAAAGAGTGTTGGACTAGGACGGGAGAGCAGGGTTCAAATCCCCACTGTGGGGACCTTGGGCCAGTCACCTCTTAGACCAACCTACCTCACAGGGTTTTGAGGATGAGAACCATGCACACCACCTTGAGATCTTTGGAAGGCGGTATGTAAAGGTAATTAAAAAAAAAGTCACTTAGGTGTGAAACTCACTAAATAATAGTCATGGCCGCTACAGAGGAACCTTGGTTTTCGAACTTAATCCATTCCAGAAGATGTTTGAAAACAGAAGCATTCACTTCCGGGTTGTTGGCGTTCGGGTTCTGAATTGTTCGGCAACCAAGGTTCCGCTGTACTGGTTTGTTCCCCAGGGGCTATAATGGAATTTATTAGGTCCCTGGATTTCAGAGCTTAGCTTTGCAAGTGTGCTAGCAGTTTTATTGCTGTGCCACTAGGTGGAGACCATTCGCTTAGCATTGTAAAGCTTCCCCTGGTGATTACTTTTTGCCGTTTGTAAACAATGCGTGTTCCACCCCTGCTACTCTTGCCTCCCAATGGACATGCTCCATTACGCTGTTCTCCTAAGTCCCAGTAGCCACATGAGGCTGCTATACCACTAATGGGTCCAAACTGGTTGCTGATTACACATCTGTATGAAGGGCTGTATTCATTGGGAAGGCTAGCATATGAGGGGATCCAGAGGTTCTGTGCTGGCTCAACCCAGACCAATGACTGCAGAGTGCATTGATGTGCAGGCTTGCCGTCCAGAAATTAAAGCTTGAATCATCTACCTCTCTGTGGGTGCTTGTCGGGAGCACTGGGATGGTCTCGTCTACTGTAGCCAGTAAAGTTCGAAGTGCCAAGCCAACCTCCTAGCCAAAGACAAGAAAGCACGATTAATTATATACCAATTTCCCCAATCCTATCCTGTGGAATTCCTGCTCAGTCATTCCCAATATGGACCTGACATTTCCGTAGGCATCGTCTCTCAAGCTTCTCTTCCGAGCACAAAGGACTAGAAATACAACAAATTCAGATATATTCAGTATCCTGAGTTTCATGCCCTGGTCAAATCCCACTGACGTGTCTTTTACAAACAGCCCCATTTGTGTTCCCTTTGCATACTAATAAACTACATACATCAAGGAGAGCGAACCACATACAATCTTTCATTACTAGATTTAGGACTGGTTCAGATACTTAAGTTCAGGGGTAGGCAACCTAAGGCCCGGGGGCCGGATACGGCCCAATCGCCTTCTCAATCTGGCCTGTGGACGGTCCGGGAATCAGCGTGTTTTTACATGAGCAGATTGTGTGCTTTTGTTTAAAATGTTATTTGTGGGGCATAGGAATTAGTTCATTTTTCATTTATTTTTTCAAAATATAGTTCGGCCCACCACATGGTCTGAGGGACGGTGGACCGGCCCACAGCTGAAAAAGGTTGCTGAACCCTGCTTAAGTTTCTCTCCATGCAGGAGAGCGTGAGAATGCACGCACACACAACCCCACATATCCCAATCCTGGCTTTCGTTTTTCTTCTGCCTGCCACACATCTTGAAAGACTATAAGGCCACTCTGGTGGGTGGGTGGGGGACTATCTTACCTTCACCATGGGGACATATTCCTCCGGTGGGGCTGGCTGAATTCTGCTGGACATCTCTATGACCGCTTTCACGAGGCCTGTGACATTCTCGTAGACCTTGTCATTGGAACGATCCAAGTTGGCTGTTGGGGGAGGGCTAATCTCTTGCGGCTGAATCTGGAGGGGAAAGGAGATAGATTTACTTCCACATGCTTGCCCACCAGATGGCGCTCATCTACTTTCATCTAGTTTCAGCTTCAGGAAAACTCCTTTCTGTAACTACAAACACAGGGCATACACATTCAAACAGCGGCCAAGCTGATGGAAACTCTGAAGAGTTTCTAAGATTCAGTGGCCAAGACTGGGAATATGAACTAAGCTGAACCACAATATCAAATCACGTTGCAGTTGGTGCCTCTGCTCCAACAGAATCTCTGCATAACCTTCAATATTTAGATTATCTTCAGATCACCTAAATTCAATTGAAATATTCCAGAGTAAGGAGCCTGATGACTGCAGACTCTGTTTTGCTGTGCTTTAATCCATTTTATAGCATTGAAATTAGCTTATGAGCCCTTGTAGTCATTGGGCTGGTTCCAGTCTTGTAGTGCAATCCAACATATGCTTACTTAAAAGTAAATTCTATAGTGTTCATTGGTATATCCTTTCAGGTAAGAGGGTGCAGGACTGCTGTGGAAATTATTTAATCTTGACATCCATTGACAGGTTGGGCATGACTTAAATCCCACTGATTTCAATGGAAACAAAGTTCAGCTAACAAACTTAAGTTAACTAAGGAATGGAAGGGGTGTGTTAGGATCCAGCTGATCTCCAGATGAGCTGGAAGATTCCCAGAGCCCAGCCAAGCTATGCCAGCTTAACTCTCCCACTCAGCCCAGCGAGAAACCAGTTTATCTCCCCCAGATGGTTGAGCCAAGACCAGTACCCCTTAAGCTGGCATAAGACCCAAAAAGGAGATTTCTGGGAGCTGGGGCCAGAGGAGGGGGACTCAGGCAGAATACTAAGCCAGTCAGCTTGGTCTTGTGCCCTGTCAAACCACTGTTAGTTAAACTGGCCCAAAGGGTGATGTAACAAACACTATTTTAAAGGTTTGTTTTCCTTGTGCCAGAAACTTACGTCGGCTCCACCAGCAATAGCCCTGCTGCTGCTGTTGAACAGTTTGTATCCGGTGTAACCTTATGGAAGGTTAATTTACACCAAGCTGCTTTACGCTTCTGATGGCATGTACGATGCCAATGCTCAGCTTAAATATTTCCACCTCTTAACATCCTTTAGGACTAGTCCTTGGCTGCATCTTTGTGTGCAGGAGATTCCCTACTACTAACTCCTCAGGGGAACAAGGTATTCTGACAATCTGGATTTTTGGTGTTCGTTATTTTGCTTCATGTACATCCAGTGAGAGCTGCCATGTAAATGATATTCAGGGAGATGTGTGAGGAGATGTGAAATCAAATACTGGGGGTGGAATTGTTACAGATGCACCAAATCAACTAGATTTCCTAGAAATGTATAGAGGTTTGTATTCCATGGAGATGGTGCGTGAGGGGAGCAGACTTTCGCTCATGCAAGATATCTCCACCTTCCTCTTCTCCGCCCTGCAGCTCCCCACACTCGCCCCAAAATCTTCTAGAGTGTTGGGGAATCCTCTGGAGCAGATTTGGGAGGAGAATGGGGGCTGCAGGAGAAAGAAGAACCCACTCCAAGTTCCACAGTGGCAGAGCAACTCCTTTGCAGGCACAAGACCCCCAAGTTCGATCCCTGGCATTGCCCTCTCTTGCGCAGCTTTGAGAGCCACAGCCAGGGAGGTAAGCCAGTGGTGGGTGAGGCCGATGAAGCGCATGGCAGTTTAAGTGGGTGAGGCAGCTTCCTGTGTTGTTCACGGGTCTTAAGTCAGGGTTTGGTCAGAATATCCCCTTGCCTACCTTGTGCACCACCCCCTTGATACTTTTTTTTATTAAGGGATGGTTTCCATAAATAAATATGAAGAACAGTCGGAAGTGAAAAGCTGTGCACTCCAGGAGCCTAAGAAGTTTCAGACGTTCCAGTGGGAAAAGGCTACACACGCCTCCTTTTAAGGCTAAGGCAAACAGTCATCCGAGAGGACACATCGTGCTGCGGGCACAGTTGGAACGCCAAACACTGCTTCACGCCCAAGTCTGTAGCACAGCAGCAAAATCAGCCACCCTGTTGCTTCCCCCTTCCTGTGCCTGGTTCTGAAATGGGAGGATGTGGAATACTCCACCAAGGTGTAGCAGCTAGAGGCAGAGGGGGGAGGAGCCAGGGGCAGGTAAGAGAATTACCTGCATGTGACTGGATGAAGGCTCTTCCCATTCTCAAAGAATTAGGGGTGAGGAAATGTCTGCGAAAGAGCAGCCTGCCAGATGTTTGCAACGTATCAGCACTGATGTGCTGCTATGCTACTTCTGCTGTGGCACTGACTGCACGAGTGGACTGGATGAGGGCCAAAAAACTGAGCTTTAACCCTGGGAAGATGGAAGCACTGTGAGTTGGTAGTTGTCATGTCTGGGGAAAATCGGCCAGTTGCCTGTTCTAGATGTGGTTGCATTCCCTCTGATAGAAACAGAGGTTCAGAGGTTGGGGTGCTCCTGGAGCCATCTTGGTCATTGGAAGCTCAGGTAGCCTCAGTGGCTACGAGTGCCTTTGGCCAGCTATTGCTGGTATGGCAACCACAGGCGTTTGTGGACAGGAATAGTATTCTCTATTGGTATCCTCAAGACTCTGTTATTGCAGTGCACTCGATGTGGGGATATTTGTGGATCCAGTCCAGAGGCTTCAGCTGGTGAAAAATGCTGCTGTTACGACTGCTGTTGGGGGCAGACTATTGCCAGCACGTAACTCCAGAGCTCAAATGTTTGCATCGACTGCCTGTGTGTTACCAAGTGAGGTTCACGGTCCTTAACAATTTGGGTTCAGGGTACCTCAAGGACTTGTACCTAATCCCTTGTATCACTTAAGTCTTCAAGGGAGTCATTGCGAGTGCTCCCTCATGGCTTGCATGCAAGGCTCATATCCGCCAGGAACTGTGTGTTTAGTGATGTGGGTCCAATTTTATGGAATTCCCTTCCAGTTAGGGTCAGATAGGTCCCTCCCTACTGAGCTTACGGCGACTACTGAAGACGTTTATATTCCATATATTTTAACTGAACTTTGATCCCCTTGTTTTAACTGATTTTTACTTTCTACGTTGTATCTTTGTAAACTGCTTGGAGACTAGTGTGGTTAAGTGACACATCAATTATTTAAATAAAGCAAATAAATAAACAAATGGTTCTGCAGACGTGGCAGCCCTTCATTTCTCCCTCCCCGGCTGGCTGAGAAACATATCATTCATTTCTAAGGGGTGAAGGTGTTCCCCATGGATTAGGGGTCTGAACAAATTTCTGCAGCCACCAGAGCACATGCAGAGGCATTTGTGAATAGCAAAAGGCGCTGCCACACAGGGCTTGCGTAGTCTTGTCATTCGCACAACCACACGCACACTCCAAGTGCTTACCCTCCATGGCTAGTGTCGAGCAGAGTTTGAGGGGTGGTTAAAGAAATTTACCAGAAGAGAAAGGGAAAAGAGAAAAAAACACAAGGTTAATAAAATGTAGCAAGGGGGGGGGGCAAGGATTCCAAAATATAAGAAATAGCAAGAAAGACCTGTTAAAACGCCCCAGCCCCAAAGTTCATCTGGACCCATTTCTGCTCAGTTGTGTTAGCCATTGCCCCCCCCCCCGAAACGGAGTGTCCATGCCCAGCCCTGGAAGGAGAGTTTTATCTGCCATGCACCCCTAGCAAGAGAGCATGCAAACAGCAACAGGGGCAAAACAGCCCAGCAAGAAGCAAAGGAATTAAAGATTATGAGGAGCCCCTCAGTGTGGAAGCAGCAGGCAGCCTCAGACACCTGGTTCTCTGCACAAGAGATCAAGCAGAGGAAAATTTCGGTCTCTTTTTATGAGATCAGGGGAAAGTGCTCAGTAGAAGGAATCATTTAGTCATCTAATTGCTCCGCTCCTGTTTGCAAAAAATCTTTGGTCAAACCCTTGGCCAAGTTCTATGCTGGAGGATAGTTTGGGGACCAATTACAAACAACCCACTTGATTCCTATGCTGAAATTCCAGAATCCTGGCAGAAGACTCTATCTGCCTAGCTGGGTGCTCATTTGTTATGCTTCTCTGCCATTTCTGAAGCCAATACCAACAGTAATCCACCACAAACTAAACAGCCAGGGTTATCTGTGCAATGTTTGGCTGATTTCCCCTTGGCAAATAACTGTTCTTTCAAAAATAAAATCAGAAATGCCTCCAAGCTCCATTTTCCTCCAGATATTAAGAAGCTCAGAACTGTTGTTTGCAATAAGGGGAATTTCTTAATTCTGTCCAATACTGGTTCCTTTTGTGTGACCTAAAAATCTCAGGAAAAGCTTCTGTTTGGCTTGGCAGGTTCCAGCACAGCCACGTTATACGAAAGGTCCTGCAGCTTCCTGAGGGCGGGCCAGGAAAATCCACTCTGGGATGAAAGAGGGAAATGGGATGACGATGCAATATTCTGCCGCCTCCAAAATGTGAATGTAGAGTCCTGGTGACCTGCCCTTTTCCAGATTTCGTTTTAAGGAGGGTCTCTGTGTTTATACAGGAATTTTAGACTGAGACACTGAGATTAGCAAATAATGCTTTTAAGAGAAACTCTTTTTTCCCCCTTTCTTTTTTGGAGGCTTGGCAGCTCAAAAGACTCTGGCACTGTTCGTTAAAAAAACAATTTTTAAAGCAGCCTGTTGAGTCCTCTTATGCTGGTCTCAAAACGCCAAACAAATCTCAAAACGTTAAGAGGGAGAAAAGGGCACTGTGTCCATTTTTGCCAGACCTCTTGCCATTGATGGCTTGATTGTGAATTCCACAGATGGGAATATACTGGGCCTTCCCATCAGTTCTGCCCCCACCCCGAAAGCCCTAAAATAGATTTCACTTAATGAGAATCTCCATTTTCATTGCTAAATGGGAACAGAGCTCTTGGGAAAGGCTCGCCTCTTCAGAAACTTAACTTTCCTGAGAAAGTAAACCGTTCTAACTGTCCTTGAATTACAACAGCACATATCCCTGGAGCTGGCCAGAGGTCACTCTATTGGCTGCTCGGATCCCATGGGAAGTTGAGTCGAGAGTGCTACTGGTGCCCAGCTCCTGCTTGTGAGCTACCCTCAGGCGTCTGGTTGGCCAGTGTGAGAAGAGGAGGGTGAACCAGATGAGCCTGGGGCCCCATCCACCAGCCAGGGTTTTCTCAGGTGCTCAAACACACAAACAGCACATGATGGCAACAAGAATCCCCTTGAAGTTTGATTCCAGCAGCTGGCGAGCAAAAAGGGCCTCTGAATATGGGAGTCGTCTCCACCCCCATCGTTCTGCCCGGATGCTGAGGTCCAGAACAGAGAGCCTTCTGGCGGTTCCCTCACTGCGAGAAGCAAAGCTACATGGAACCAGGCAGAGGGCCTTCTTGGTAGTTGCACCCGCCTAGTGTAATGCCCTCCCATCAGATGTCAAAGAGATAAACAACTACCAGACATTTAGAAGACATTTGAAGGCAGCCCTGTTCAGGGAAGTTTTTAATGTGTGACATTTTAGTATATTTTAAATCTTTGTTGGAAGCCACCCAGAGTGGCTGGGGGAACCCAGCCAGATGGGCAGGGTACACTAAATAATTATTATACATTATATTATATTATATTATATTATATTATATTATATTATATTATATTATATTATATTATATTATATTATATTATATTATATTATATTATATTAATTATATTATATTATATTATATTATATTATATTATATTATATTATATTATATTATATTATATTATATTATCATATCATCCTGGATAATATCCAGTAGTAGACTAATCTCTAAGACTCTGTCTATTCCATTTTAAAAAGAGTTTTTAAAAAGGTTAATTATGTTTTACCTAGGTTTTTGAGGCTTCTATGTGTTTAACTATGCTTTCACTCCCCCGGCCTCCCTATTTTATTCTTCGATTGTTGCTAGCACATGAATGAACTCTCTTTAGAGCAGAATATAGGAATAGATTTACTATTTGGGGGGGGTGTAATAAAAAGCACGACTTATTTTCATGTATTAATTATGCACATCTAAACACAACCTAATTTGGACAGTCAAGCAAGCCAAAGGAATATGAGTTTTATAGAGACCTGAGTTTCTGTAACAGGTCCAGCCAACATGGTGATCTCCCAGAAGCTTTTGGACTACAACGTCCATTAACCCTGGCCACTAATCCAACAACAGCATCACATGGGTGACCTCTGCTGCTGAACAAGAACATGTTTTCTGTGGCTGCACCCTAAATGCAGTCTTCTGTGTTGGAAAGTCAAAAGGCCAAAGCATAAGCATATGTCTGTACTACATTTAAGTCTTTTTATTTGAGCTGGATGTAGAACCCAGGTTTAAAAACCAGATTCAGGGGCAAGAAGAATTGGATTTCAAGCAGGGTTTTTAAAAAGCCATATACATCAGCCTTTGTTGATGAGACAGACTTAAAACCTTACCTCTACTGAGGGAAACTGCAATCCACAATTATTGCAGCGGTGAAATAAAGCCAGCATGTCACAAAAACTGTACTGCTGTGCCCATGAAGGAGGAGAAATGTTACTCCGTTTGACCACCTGCCTCTGAAAATCATTCCTGCCTGGGGAAAAGCTCCGCTTCTTCAGCCTATTAGCAAGAACACATTCAATTTGTGCCTCAGCTTCCCAGCAATTTGAAAGAAAAGCAGGCAAGTTCCCAAAGCTACTGGGTAGAGCCCTGAGTGTTTAAAAGTGAATTCTACCCAGAGGAACAAAGAGACTTTCAGCTGTTGCTACAGAGGCTGAGATTCAGAGCCACACAGCTACTCCAGCAGTCTACAAGGGGACTCTGGGCTTGTGTTCCTCAAACAGCAGCTCTGCATACATGACATGGCAAACCACCTTTGAAGTGAAGCACAGAAGACTTTCACCGTACAGCACAGGGGGCTGCCCTTACATGAAATGAAGGCCCAAAGTCTACTGAGCATGCTTAAAGCCCTCTGGCATCCTGCCAGAGTGGCTCCCGGGATCTTGGCCAGAATCTAAGATGCTGTATTTACCCAAGAATCCTGCTCAAGGTTAGAGCTCGGGTGATACTTTGAACAACACAGGTTTTCAAGACTTATCGCCCTGGCATTTCCAAGACTCAGAAATAAATACTCTTGACTGAGCTTTTCTGTGCGCAGCTAAGATAAAAAGTCAGCAGAAATGGCGGTGTTCATTTTTGGCCCCAGCACATTATGGAAAATGTAAAATTCAGGACAGCATGAACTTGCATTCAACGAGAAAAGGAATATTAGAGGTGCATGCCAGAAATACCATATAGCAAAGAGGGGCCTGTTGTCATATGGTGGTGGCAAGTTCTCTACTGGAACAAAAGGAGACTACCCAAGACTGCAGGGAAAGGGAGGCTGCACACTTCTGATGTGGAAGGCTCATGACCCCACTTGTAGCTGGCAACTTTGTTCACTGAAGAAAAGTGCCATTCAGCACAATTATGTCGCATGAAAGGGACAAGCAGCTGCGGCTTCCTTGGGGTACCTGGGGCAGTACACTGCAAGTATGGGCCTCATTGGCTTCTCTAACAAGGGCACAAATGGAGTCAGAAGACTGACTGCAGCACACGGAGCACAGGATTTCAACCTCTGCTTAGTAGCATCAAATCTAGATCATCTAGACCAGCTTTCTCAACCTGGGGGTCCCCAGATGTTGTTGAACTACAACTCCCATCACCTCTAGCTAGCAAGGCCAGAGCTCAGGGTTGATGGGAGTTGTAGTCCAACAACATCTGGGGACCCACAGGTTGAGAACCGCTGATCTAGACTGATGATCTAGAACGCTGTTGGCTCAGGACTCCCTCTAGTGTGTGACAATCCTATGCAGGGCACACTTTGGACACTATATATAATCTACCAAACCACTGTTGATAGAACAGTTGACTGCCTTATTCACATTTCAGTAAAGGGTACATCTCTGGAAAAAATGGTGGAGAATAAGGCAAACAAACAACAACCCACTGTGTGATGCATGGTGGGTTAGTCATTATTTAGAACTCATGTTAATAGTGGGAGTATATGATCCATCACTACAAGGATGCCATGTAAAAATGCCCCCCCCCCAAAGCACCCCGGCAGCTCTATGCTTACAAAATCTGCCCAGATTCTGGCCATGAAGTGAGCTTTCTGCTACCTGCTTCCAATCATTTCTGAGCAGCTACTGAATAGTAATGGCTCATTACACCGTGTGAATAGTTTATAGACAAGTGTACTTCACATGGCAAGAGTTGCCAGGAGAGATGTCTTAAGCTAGGGGACAATCATCTGATTCTATTTCAAACCACTATTAATACCCCCCACCAAAAGAAAAGTGCGTAGCAAGGTTAAAGTACAGAGATACCCAGTGCTGCTCTTGCATAAACTGCACCACGCACACAAAGATCAACAGGCATGGTATTATTATATGCTGCAACTTGCAGCAGTGAGAAGCAACAATGTTCCAGCCCAGTCCGTACACAATCTCTTATTCCCTATCATTTGTGAAGGGAGTAAGCTGATGACAGGCCTTGGGCACCAGATCTCATTTTGCAAGCTGCAGTTTTGACTCTCCACTCGCAGATTGATTCCACAACCAGCTTGAGTATATTCAGTTGGGAAACAGAATCTGACAACCTGGAGGAGCAGAAATCTAAAATGGCTGAATATGGCAAAGACTGGATATTTATTTTCTTCGGGTACCATGAACTCAGGGTGGGGAGCACCAGGGGAATGACCTGCCATAGCACACATCTACCTTGACTGGTCAAGAAAGGTTATGGTAGGTTTTGACCTGCTTCTCCATTAGTAACAGTAATTGTTCAACTTAACCCAGGACTTTGAAGAGTAATGACCAATGCGACCCAACGTTGCACTAAGAATATACCTTAACCCCTTCATTGTAGCTGTCCACGGGGCTGTTCAGGCTGGCAAGGCTACCCAAATGGCTGGGAGCTCCTGGGCGAGGTGGTTTCTTTGGTGGAGCAGAATGATCTGGTAAGAAAATATTATACATGCATTGATATGAAAACTACAATCATTAGGCTCATTTAATTGGAATGTTGCAGAAACTCATCAAGTCCATTTTCACTAGCACCCAAACCAACCCCTTCTATGAGAGAGCAAAACACCAAATCCCCAAAATTAGAACTAAAGAGCAATTTATACTTTATACGTTGACTTTGAAGTCAAGCACAGAAGCCTTCTAGATTAGGTAATAGACACAGCTTGTTTAAATGGACCTTTACAGATCCTGTTGGTATAGGAGAACCAGACACATGGTATTACTCATGAGTAACCACTGAAGACTGCCACTAGCTTTACCAAATGTTGCTTACCCCAGAATCTAATGGATTTTCTAATAATGGAGGAGACCTAGAGAGGAGAGATTGAGAGTTCACATTGTGGCTGTAAAGCTGCCTATTTATGACTTACCTGGTTTACCCACAGGCTGATAAATGTGCTGGTTAGAAGCCTGAAAAAGGAAAATAAGTTTTATTTGTCTGCTCACAGTGTTTATGTACAAAGAAACCCTCTCCAGCTAGCTCCCCTCCCCCAACATCCTTATGCATCAGGCTATCCAGCCGCAAGAATTTCCAACATTTCTCCTCTCCCACTGCTCTCAAATTTCAGGAGAAAACAACATAAAACAAATCCTCCCATCTCCTGCTATTTTGCTCGGCATCTGTGTGATATATCCATGCAAGGTCACAGCTACCATCACTCAGACAAAATGACATGTTTATAACATTCTACCTCTTCAGTCCAAACACAAAAATCCAGGCTACTGAGCTGCAGTATGAAAATCTTGTGCCTCAGTTCTCTCCATATTGTTCAACAGATCTTTCAGAATAATTACTCTTGTGTTTCACAATAAAAGGAAAACGAACAAAAGACCTTGGTTATTAATTTGGAAAGGGGTTTATAACAGGATTCAAATCTAATCATATTTCTACAACCCTTTGCCAAGCGAGATAAAAGTCTATTCTCTCACTGCACAACAAAAGTGGCATTTGTGCATGCTGTTTGGCTGCTGCATTCTTAGAAAAACATTGGTTTAGAAAAGCCTGGTGTGCTTTTATCAAAAAGTGAGCATTCACAGAGAAAATTTTCCTTTGCAAGATAATAGTGCCAACACAAGCAAGGCTAAATGGGAATCTGAACAGGGCATTTCTGCTGCAGAAAATGTAACATGTGAGTGAAAAGATGTATTTTCCTCATCAGAACCCAGGCAAGAGTGTTAGGTAGCTCAAATTTTTAAAAGCTGGTTATCTACTAACATAGCATTTCGAGGTCACCTTGCAAAATGAGGCCAAGCCACAGAGTGTCTGCATGAACTCAGCTGCCCCCAAGGATAAATCCAGAATAATTCACTGCACTGATTCATTCAACATGTTCTAGCTAGCTGCTCTAGTGTCACTCTCAGAGCAAATATGTGTCTTTGTGGGTGGCTAAGCTTGCATGCTAGCAAGAGAAAATGTGTAACTGAAAAACTAACAGGAAAGGAGTAAGAAACATCTCAGCTGGTATCTGTACTGGATTTGAATTGGTGTGATGTTGTTCTATATGTGTGTGTGTGTGTGTGTGTGTGTGTCTGTCTGTCTGTCTGTCTGTCTCTGTCTCTCTGCATGCGCACAGTTAAAAAAAATAGGGTTGGCATTCGTTAGGTCTTACTCATAGGAAACCTATTGAAAACAACCAACCTAACTTAGTCATGTTCCTTAATTTCAAGGGATCTGCTCTGAGCAAAATGTCAATGAAGACCACTCTGTGTTTCTTACCCACCCTTTTGCCATGAGGTCTCAGGGTAGGTCCCAACCATAAAACATGCGATTATACAACCAGTAAAAATAGTTACAACCATAAAACAAGAACAGTGTGGAAACAATTCCCTACATTTACAGGCTGGGATAAATATCTCCATGTCAAAGGGTTCAGTATGCACCAACAGAACGACAGAGTAGATGCCACCACAATGAAGGCCCATCTCATTGCAGAACCAAATTACCTTGCAGAACCGTACATGAGAAAGCACTTCTGAGAAGTGGAAAGGGCCTTCTGTTTAAATTAGGTTTGCTAGACTGCAAGGGATGGTTACAGAGGTTACCAAGAATGGGAGATCCTTCAGCTCTGCTGTATGAACATAGAACAGTGCAATATGTTCCAGCTGTCTACACAACTTGTTTCTCCAGAGGACCTGGAGATTGTCCTACAGAAGCAGCCATCCCAGGACATAGCTGTGTCTGTTTACAGCCCCAGACCTCAAGGAATGCCTTGATCTTCCCCTTCAGATGAAGGAGCAGTCAGAGATCAACCAAGTCCCACTGATCAGATCCTCAAAAATCTGAAGGTAGGCCTGATATTTGCTTTCTAGGTAGCATGCTCACAGTACATTAGCAGCAGAAGTCCTTATGAACAAGCAAGCCTGAAGCTGTCAGCAAGTTTATACTGCAGAGGGGCTAAAGCAGCACTAAAACAAGTCTGTGTTCGCACCCAAAACTCCCAGTGTTGATCCAAAGGCCCTGAAGCTAATAATCCAATTTAAATACTCTGATCTCTGTTGTGAAAGCAGTGCAGCCCTTATTTCTATAAAGCCAAGGTGGATGAATGAGTTCTTAAGACTTTCTTTCGAAATTGCGGCTGCACCTCCAGGTACTGAGAAATGCACATTTAAATGCCCCAAACACAGTAATTAATTGGAAGAGGGTAGGTCACCACCAAGTACAGGTTTCTGACTAGCAATCAGATTACATGTTTATTGTCTGAGGCAGCTATACCCCTGTTGCAGATGTGTTTTACAAGCACATCTAACACATCTTTTCATCCAGCCCTTGTTTTGATGATAGCTTGCTTACAAACATCACCCTCAAGACACTACTTAAGTTCCACATTACTTAGGAGAATGCTCTCTAGTTACTCAAACATCTGCAGGCATTCCTTTACAGTTTTGTTTTCTGTTAGCAGATACGTCAATGCAAAGCTAACACAGGCACACACACACACACACCGACCTGGCTGTGTACTGCAAAGCAGCTTTAAAAATAATTAGAGCTCTGTTTGCAAAGGGAAGAGCGCATCTGCTTCAGCGGCGACATGAAAAGAAGCAGCTCCCCAAAGTGCTGCATGCACAAGACTTCCCCCGTCAGCGCCGTTCCCAGAGAAGCGGGAGCCTTTTGAAACCTCTCACGTAAACATAACAATCGTGGAAACACTGAGAAAATCAAAACTCATCTCCCGCGAGCACGAGCGGAATGCTAACAACGTTTTCCATCGAGGAAATTAAACAAACATTTCTCCTGGTAGTCGAAGAGATGGCATCTGTGCTTACCGGACCCTGGAGACTCCCATCTTCTCGATCGATGCTCCCCCTGGAGAGCCTCACATCAGGTTTCTAAGGAAATGAAAAGAGATGTGGTTTTGTACTGCGGGTTTTGAAGAGCCATGCAAGCCAAATCGCCTAAGAAATAGAATTCTTACTAAAAGAAAGGTAAAACATAAAAATCCTCTGCTGGGAGGAAAGGAAGGGGTGGGAGAGAGCGCACTTTGACTAATACGGATGCTATTGCATTCCTTCTCCTCATGCCTCAACTTCACACACACACCCCAACACACACTTCCAAAATGCAGCAACTGAACCTCCCAGCAGCCCTTCTAAAGATTTTCCTTTTCTTTTGCTCTTTCTAACTACTCGCTTTCTTGCTTGTACATAAAAAAGGCTTTGAGATAAATATTGATAGTACCATTTCCCCAAGACAACATTGGAAAACCTGCATTTTAATTCTCCCAGGAATAGCAGCAGCAGCAGCGCCACAGCCGTCGTTTATTGCGCTTTTCTTCCTAACAGCGAAAATTTCAACCACAGGATGAGAAACGCTTCACATTAATTCCTGTTTCCTGCTTGAGGAAGGCTTAAATGTACTTGGCTCCATCTCCAAACTTCCCAAATGGGGCCAATTACCAGCGCTCTTTTAAAGCACAGAGATGCAGAAAGTTCACAAGGCAGCCTGGACCCAATACGCTGCTTCTAGCAGGAAGAAAATAGAAGCCACTTTTTATTATCCCTTTGAAAAGTCAGATTGGTAAAGGAATCTGTTGACTTTTAAAAATAATACAATCCCTAAAGATCATCCTCCTAATCTGATACTACACGGCATAATATAAAAAACAAAAGCCTGGAAATGATCTTTTGCAAAATGGATCAGATAACGTTTTTAATCCCCCCTCCCCCAAAAAAGGGGCAGAGCAGAGATAGGCTAAAAAAGAAAATATGTTCACACCCCACACTAAGCCAAATCATAGCTTAGCACAAACATGCTGGCTCCTGAAGAGGGGGTCGTAGTCATTTTGCTCCTCCCTGGGACTTTTAGGTTAGGGCAGCATGGCTGCTAATCCATGGTTTGGCTTAGAGCATGGGTAGGCAAACTCAGGCCCGGAGGCCGGATCCGGCCCAATCGCCTTCTAAATCCAGCCCACGGACAGTCCGGGAATCAGCGTGTTTTTACATGAGTAGAATGTGTGCTTTTATTTAAAATGCATCTCCGGGTTATTTGTTGGGCATAGGAATTAGTTCATTTATCTTTTTTCAAAATATAGTCCGGCCCCCACAAGGTCTGAAGTACAGTGGACCAGCCCCCTGCTGAAAAGGTTTGCTGACCCCTGGCTTAGTGTGTCATCCGTATGTAGGGTCAGGGTTTAAGTTTCTTCTCAACAACCAACTTCATTTATTTATTTAACAACATTTAGGGACGCAGGTGGCGCTGTGGGTTAAAGCCTCAGCGCCTAGGACTTGCCGATCGAAAGGTCAGCGGTTCGAATCCCTGCGGCGGGGTGCGCTCCCGCTGCTCGGTCCCAGCGCCTGCCAACCTAGCAGTTCGAAAGCACCTCCGGGTGCAAGTAGATAAATAGGGACCGCTTACCAGCGGGAAGGTAAACGGCGTTTCCGTGTGCGGCTCTGGCTCGCCAGAGCAGCGATGTCACGCTGGCCACGTGACCCGGAAGTGTCTCCGGACAGCGCTGGCCCCTGGCCTCTTAAGTGAGATGGGCGCACAACCCCAGAGTCTGTCAAGACTGGCCCGTACGGGCAGGGGTACCTTTACCTTTTATACAATGTTTGACTGCAAGAGAACCTCTGTTATATATATATAAAATAATTAACATCACTGGTAAGCAGGTAAAAGCAGATATTTAAGAATATTCAAAATGAATAAAAGCAACAATACCAAAAATGAAATAAAATACATGCAACTTCTACAAGTCTAGATAGGATTGCCTAAATAAAAATATTTTAAGTGCGTGCCAAAAAGAATACAATGAAGGCACCTTCCTGATGTCAACAGGCAGAGTTCCAATAGGCAGAGGTGTACCACAGTAAAAGACTGGTTTCTTCAAGTGTGGGACAAGCATTAAGTGTATTAGGGGTAAAGTGGACCCCTGACCATTAGGTCCAGTCGTGGCCGACTCTGGGGTTGCAGCACCCATCTCGCTTTATTGCCCAAGGGAGCCGGCGTACAGCTTCCGGGTCATGTGGCCAGCATGACTAAGCCGCTTCTGGTGAACCAGAGCAGCACACGGAAACGCCGTTTACCTTCCTGCTGGAGTGGTACCTATTTATCTACTTGTACTTTGATGTGCTTTCGAACTGCTAGGTTGGCAGGAGCAGGGACCGAGCAATGGGAGCTCACCCCGTCACGGGGATTCGAACCGCCGACCTTCTGATCGGCAAGTCCTAGGCTCTGTGGTTTAACCCACAGCACCACCCGCGTCCCATATTAAGTGTATTATATCACAAGTATTGCATAAGTTCCTTGGAGAGTGTTTAATCTATCTCGCACTTGTCCACTGGTAAATGATGGAGCTCCCACACAACTGAACAATACATGAGTGAGGTAGATAGTACTGAATTACTATCACAGGGATAGTTAACCTAGTTTGCCCAACTAGGAGAATGTAGAGAGAAAGAGGGAGGAACAGACCCCTCTGCCTTTGATTTCTCCTAATGATAGTGCCATCTCACTATTCCAAGGGGATGTTCCAACCTCTTTCGAGCATGGTTGAGTAACCTATGGCCCTCCAGATGTCACTGGACAGCAACTCCCATCACCCCTGATCATTGGCCATGCTTCCTGGAACAGATGGGAGTTAGCCCTCTGCTCTTTCCAGCCTGAAACAGCATCATGGCATCAAGGTCTGAACTCTCGCCACATCTCCTCATTTCCTGAATGCCTAACTATCACAGAACATGGATGGACAGATCAATTTGTTTCTGGTTCACGGCACTCCGTTCATATGTCCATTCCGTATCCACATCATTATGCAATATTTTAAAAAACCAACCCCCAAAATAGTTCACATTTTAATGTGTATTTCACAGAATATGCATTTTGTATGCATTTCACCTCAAGGTGGGTGGTTTTGTATCTGTTTTGTCCTGAAATATATTTTACTGCATTTTTGAGCAGATGACAATATTGAAAAATTCAGAAAACTGTGCAAACTGTATTTACTCCAGAAGCATAAATCAAGGTGGATTGCCTAAAAATGTGAACTAAGCAAAATCCTCAAGCATCCCTATCGGGGGAGGTTGCACCTACAAGTATTTTTACAATGGATTGTCCCCCTTGTGTATTAGAAAATGGTGCTGTTAAAAGTCACACCCATTATTATTATTTTAAAAAAGAGGATGCAACAGGACAGGACAGGTGTTGCAGTTGTGACTGAAAAGGGTAGATTGGTAGTGTGTGCCCACAGCATCCTGAAGGCAGTTTTTTCTCAATTCAACATCCTCTAGGTATGTGCAAGCTTTCTTTTAGACACTCTACCTAGCAGGAAGTGAAGGCAGCTTACTATTAATGCAGCACCAACGACAGCAAAACACTTTAGGGTAAATGCCACAAAAGCGAAATGTGCCCACAAAAGCCCTTGCTTAGCTGAATTCTTTTGGGAACGGCAAGGATATAATTACCCACCACCCCGCCCCTCTTCACAAAGAGGAGCTGGAGAGCTCTGCTGCATTCCATGTCTTTTTTTTTTTTTCATTAATTCAGTGGGAAAAAATGCACAAGTCATTCTCAACAAAGGAAAAATGATGGCTGTGTTCTCTCTCTCTCTCTTTTTTAATCCTAAAATAAAAACCCAACTTTAGCACACAGTTCCACCAATTTACCCGCTGCTATTCGTGTTTTCCTAGTTCGTCTAGACATGTGCTGAGCTGCACATATGTGGGAATATTTGTGAATTCACCAACCCCTGAAAACAAAAATAAAAAGCCAGAGATAAGAGCACTATGTCAGTTATTCCAGCCCAAGTCCAGAGAGGCCAGTGAGGGGTTGCAGAATTCCAAGCTTTGCTGAACAGTGCGTGCCTGCTCATGCGCACAACTATCAATGTGCTATTGACAGAAAGCCACAACAGATCCAAGGATGCAAATTGCTAAAAGCGTAGGAAAAACAGGTCCAATGATTAACAGAGAAAATAATATGGCCTCTTGGAGATATGCAGAATCTCCACCCCTAAGAAATCTGATTAAAACGTTCTGTGGAAGCCTGCTTAAAGTTCATCGAAGACATTTGGACCACTTTCCCTTCATACCTGGGCTTGCAGGGTGTGTCTCCTTGCCTCTAAGGCCTGCGTTTTCACTGCCCGTCAACCAGGCTGCACACTGGGCATTAATGCTCCCTGTTCCAGCCCTGCAGAATCCAGTTAGCCAACCCTCTCCTCTCTGTGACACATCAGTAAGGGGTGAAGGCTGAGGATAGTTCAACCTGGACCACACACCCCCTCCCAACCTGACAGCCACAAATTCCCTGCCACAACCACTTATGGGAGGCTCAGTCCAGGCTCAAGTGCAGGACTTTTCCAAGGCCTTTCGGTTCTAAGCAGGGCACCAAGCAGCTGAGAAGTACAAGAGGCACTTCAGTTGTGATCTGTTGCAGGTTGCCTTGTTAACTCTAAGAGCTTTTGAAGAGGAAGTGAGTAGCTCCTTTAGGCGTGGCTTGGAGTAGCCTGGCACTGTGTCCATGCAGACAGCTGTAGCTATGGAATGCAGGGCTGAATTAAAACTGGACTAATTGGAAGCCTACATGTTTTATGAAATCACTTGAATATACAGTGGTACCTCGGGTTACAGACACTTCAGGTTACAGACTTTGTTAACCCAGAAATAGTACCTCAGGTTAAGAACTTTGCTTCAGGATGAGAACAGAAATGGGGCAGTGGGAGGCCCCATTAGCTAAAGTGGTGCTTCAGGTTAAGAGCAGTTTCAAGTTAAGAACGGACCTCCAGAACAAATTAAGTTCTTAACCAGAGGTACCACTGTACTGTCAAAACTCTTCTCATTCAGTTTTGGAATTTTGTTTTGATTTTTTTTGGGGGGGGGGGTGTCAGTTAGTCCTGAGATTTTTTTTCTTTCTTGCAGACTCAACATTGGGTGTGCCTCCTTAGAGGGAATTCCAAAATTAAAGTGCCACCACAGAAAAGGCCCTCTCCTTTGTGAAAGCATAGTACACGACTAACTTAAAGAGGGTCCTTGGAACAGATCCTCTCCAGAAGATCTTAAGACATGGGCCTGACTGGCAAAGGATGGCTAGTGAGGCACCCATCAGGAAGACCAAGGAGTAGAAAACCTTGGAGTGCTTCTCTGGCATCTCTGTCCGAGCTACATTTGGTCAAGTAAAAGAGAGATCATTGAGGATTTAGCAAAGGCCCTCAGAGCCAAAGAAGATGACTCAAACCTGTGTGTAGTAGCTTCACTTCTCCACTGCTGATCAACCAGTAGCTCACCCAAGTCTGAAGTTAGGAGAAGAGCCTTTGACATGAATACTACCCCCTTAGCATCCAACTTGGGTGTGGCCGGGTCTTGCAATTCATCATGTGGGAGAGGGGAGAATGTGTCACAGATGGGAAAGTGCGACTCAGGTTTGGAAGGCCTGGCCCATTCCTTGCAGATGATGTCAGTGAGGTTGGTCAAGTGGAAGGGGAAGACTGAGGTTTAGCTGGTTCAGACAGAGTCCTGGGACTATCCTCACCTGAGTCAGATAGGTGTATGGTTTCTTTGCTGGTTGCCAGGGGAAACTATCATGGAAATGTCTGCACTAGGAGAGCCTTTTCTTAGCCCTTTCAGCCTCTCCATCTTCCCTATCAGAGAGCAGAACCCATCTGAGTGAGAGGGAGGGAGGGAAGGGGGAAGACCTGTGTACTTGGTTTCTTCCACCTGAAGTGGCAGTGTTGATGAAGGCAGCTCTGATCCTCTTGTATCTCTCCTGTTACTTGCGCAGATAAAATTAGGTCAGTTTGAGAAAAGGGGGTCATTCCCCACCTCCCTCTTGTGTGAAGATCTGTGATAAGAACTGGAAGGAGGTCAGGTTCCTAACTAGGATCTAAAGTGGGAGTGAACAGCAGCAACCCCCAGATCTACAACATCACCTATGTATCTGTAAGGAGGGACACTGGAACATTTGCAAATGTCAGGTGTTACTTGGATCTCACCCACAAGTGTGATCTGTGGGTCCCTACTTTGCAATTATTATCAGAACCATGAGACTTGTGGTTTCTTTATTGGTGCATCTGACCAGTGTCTGCACAGACCTGAGCCCAGCACCAAGTGTGTCTTAGAGAACACTGCATTAATTAGCGAGAGTTAAGCAGCGCAGTGGAATGCATTACCAGGAATCTCTCTTCTTTTTCCAACCATCGCTGGTCTTCCTCCATTTCCTGTTGCTGTCGTATCAATCTCTCCTCCATTAGATGTGCAGGTAGAACTTGCCCCATTCCTCGTAGATCTAAACTGCCAGAATCCTACCAGACAAAGACAGAGAAAAACCAAGAATATTAATTGCGGTAGTATTTTTATTCTGTTAATATAATCCTGTTCTTGAAGGCAGCAGCTTTTCAGGCAAGATAAAAATCAGTTTGCAATAAACTCATTAAACAAACGTGGTGCTAGATTACATTTAGACACGAGAATTCTAGGCTGAAACCCCAATGCAGCTATGCAGATAGCTTGCAGCCGAACCTAATTCACTGGTCGTTGCAAGGATAAATGAGAAACTGCTAGGAAATTTGCGCAACTGAAAAGTATTTTTCTATCCATTACAGACCATCTATTTGGCTGAAAGGGCACTTGAAAAAAGTTATCAGAAAGAGAATTGAAGCCATGTATATTTAGATCTAAAAACCCTCTTATATCACTAGAAGCACTCAGCTAACTGTAGCAGCAATTGCCTTCAGCAACTGAAACAGGTGCTTAATGGTCCAGAGAGAGCCTCCTCCCAATGCTTCGTGTCACTAGCACTACCACCCACCCACTCAAAATGACATGCCAGTGATGCTTTGTCATAAGTAGATCCACTTGTAGGAAGTTGTTGTACTAAGAGGTTGGACGGGGAGGTTTAAACAGCACACCAGAGGAACAAGAATGTTGTTGTTTTTTAGCACAAAGTTTCAGCCTCCTCCAGTACAGTGCATTCAATGATGAGTATATTAGAACTGCTGCAAGGTCAGGGACTTGGGTAAGGGAAAGGGCAAGCCGAAATCTTGCCTGCGGAAGGAATGAAGACCAACTGTGAAATGTTTTGCCATTCACTGAAGGAGGAGAATGGTGTGAAACCAACACTAGGTTCCCTTTTCTCCCAGCAGATGGCAGCTGTATAATCTACCTAGTATCACTCCCCTCTGGCTCTGACTGCTCTGGTGCAGCAATGGAACAACTCTGCACTGCCCTATATGGATTGCCTGGGATGATTAACTAGCGCTCTCAGAAAAGCAAGGCTGCACAGAAGCATCCTGGGAGCTGCTTTCGTCATATAGATTATGTCAAACTGGGTGGGGATGAAACACCAGAAGGAGGACAAATGAGGCTATTGAAGCCTTACTGAAGGAGGAGGAGAAGGAGGGAGAGGGGAGAGGGAATACACATATTAGCTAGAAAGCAAGAGAATGCGCTCAACTGCCCACAAGTTGCTAATTATCTGGGAAGAAGTTACCTCCATGTTGGGTTGCCACATGGATATTTCTTGAGGCCGATGATTCCAGGAATCTGTTTGATCCAAGAGGGAAGCCTGGCCTGGATAAATGCTACCCGCCATAGCTGGAATCCCATGGGAACTGGTGTACCCTGAGACCTACCAAAGAAAGCAATGAGAAATGCCTGAACTCACTAAGAAGTCTCCAGTTAAACTTTTACATGTTTTACAAGTTTGTACTCATAAATCAAAAGCGCGGGGGGGGGGGTTGGGTTTAACACACACACAAAAAATCCAAGTGAGAGAAAAGGAGAGTTGAAATTGATGCTTTCAGTCACAATATGACATGCCCTTAGATGCTGCCTTATATGTACCTAATTTTTAGAGATTATTTCTGAAAAATGAAACTTATAATGCCCTTAATGAACACGCCCATATCAGAACACTTCTGCATGATATACAAGCACACAGTGCTCACTGACACCATGATTATGTTTGCATTTCCCTATATATACTGCTAAATACAGACCCCCGGCATTTTCTACAAGCTTTTACATCTGTGGTGGCAGAAGATAATTAGCACAAGAAGCTGGAAGATGTTCCAACAGTTTCTCCACTGTGATCCAAAGCTGGTTTCAAATGAGAGACCGGTTTAAAAATGCACAGCATTGTAGACATACTGCAAGCTTTGCATCCATCTGTGAGTTACTGCAATAATTATTGTCAAAGGATCCAGGGTGGTACAAGATCAAAGATAAAACAAAGCAAAATAAATACATAAACTTTGGCTTCTCTTAGCAAATGTAAAAGCCTTCAAGGAGACCGCTGAGAAGTGTCTTATCGGAACATTTAATTGCATTTCCACATCTGTGCAACATTTGCAACTTACAGCTTTCCATAAACCCTAAATAAATGAGGAAGGATTATACTACAGCTTTAAGACAACAGTGCAGCAATAGTGCCCACATTTTTTCTTTCAGCTCTGACCTCTCAGCTTCTGCCTAATCCTCTACCTCAGTCTCATCCACATTTCTTCCCAGTAGTCTTGCAAATGTGTCAGCATTTAAAATGGCAAAGACAGAGCTCATACTCTTTCCATTCAAAACTATGTAATTCCCTCACTCGTGCAAAATGAGAGATGCTGTTACTTGCTTCATCTCCAGATTCTCACTTTTTGGAGCACTTTGGGTAAGATCTGCCAACATCCAAACCATCTTCAAATCCTGCCTGCCTTGTCTGTCTTTACATCACTTTACACCCTTCCCTTTTCTCACTTGGGAAAATCCTCACTACTAATTATTATTATTATTATTATTACTACTACTACTACTACCCCGGCCATCTGGCTGCGTTTCCCCAGCCACTCTGGGCGGCTTCCAACCAAACACTAAAATACAATAACCTATTAAACATTAAAAGCTTCCCTAAACAGGGCTGCCTTCAGATGTCTTCTAAAAGTCTGGTGGTTGTTTTTCTCCTTGACATCTGGTGGGAGGGTGTTCCACAGGGTGGGTGCCACTACCAAGAAGGCCCTCTGCTTGTTTCCCTGTAACTTGGCTTCTCGCAGCGAGGGAACCGCCAGAAGGCCCTCAGCGCTGGACCTCAGTGTCCGGGCAGAATGATGGGGGTGGAGACACTCCTTCAGGTATACTGGACCCTTGCTCCAGTTGCCCCTCCTCTAAACCACCATAGCACCCTCCTCACTGGCATTACTGCTACCTTTCCCCCTCTCAACTCAGGTTGCATACCGCTGCCGAAATCAACTTTCCCTCTTGAGTATTTACAATTCTATGGCCATCCCCCTCAAGAAAGTCTTCTGCACTCTCTTTCCCTATTCACTTCTAATTCCCAGTCAAGCTCAAATGTCTTCGCTCTCAGCCTGCTGCAGACATAGGAGCTCCATCATCTGAATTCCTCCTCACCCACTGCAACTTCAAATAAGTCAAGCCTTGTGTGCGTTCCTTCCACTGAGATTCTGGCATGCACAAAGTGACAGACTTAAAGCACATTGCCCCCCCCCCCATATATATATATTTTTCCCACCTCTCTCTTTCACTTTCTGGTGCCTTTGTTCTGCTTCCATTGCCTTTGCACAAACTCACCGGCTATCAGCATCATTTGCTAAATTCTCATATTGCTCAATGTTGTTTTTTTCTTCCTACACTTGAACAAACTTTTCAAATCAGCTGCACAGCCTCTTTCTAGTTACTCATCAAAACCATTTTCAGCAAAGTCCTACCTCCCAGTACATTCTTAATCTGGATGTACCTCAATTCAGTGCTATTTTTCTAGACAAAGAGGTGCCGGAACTCACCACGAACACATCCCTCGTTCTCTTAGAATGGCAATGGTGCCCACCTGATGGATGCTAGAACTGAGTTCCACTAAGTTCTGGCTGAAAAAAAGCTCTGCCTCTGATGCTTCTCATCTTTCCACTATGCCAACCTCACTCACTCATTTGCTTTTTAAAAGACAGCGAGTATTATAAATCGGGAATGAGTAATTATACATTCACCAATATAGGTATTACGTTTTTTCTGCACAATGAAAGGAATGCACAAATACAGTGGTGCCTAGCAAGACAAAATTAATTCGTTCCACAAGTTTTTTCTTCTTGCGAGTTTTTCGTCTTGCAAAGCACGGTTTCCCATAGGAATGCATTGAAAATCAATCAATGCGTTCCTATGGAAACCGCCTTCAGACCAGGTCTGGGGACAGTCTGTCCCCCGACCTCTTCTGAAGGCTGGGGGGGGGGGGAACAAGGGCTTTTCTTCCCACCCCCAGCATTTTAAAAAACCCCGGGACAGCGGAGGACTTCTCCGCTGTCCGGGGCGATCTTAAAATGCTGGCGGGCGGCAGCGAAGCCTTCGCTCCCGCCCGCCAGCATTTTAAAAACCCCCGAGACCTCTTCTGAAGGCCGGCGGCGGGCGAAAGTCTTTGCTCCCCCCTGCCTGCCTTCCCGGGAGAGTGGAGAAACGCAGCGTGTTTCTCCACTATCCCGGACGGCTTTTGAAGGCAGGCGGGGGGGAGCAAAGACTTTCGCCCCCCGCCGGCCTTCAGAAGAGGTCCAGGACCTCTTCTGAAGGCTGGCGGGGGGCAAAAGTCTTTGCCCCCCCCACCTGCCTTCCCGGGGGCTTTTAAATCGCCCTGGGACAGCGGAGTCCTCCCCACTTCCCTGCTATCCCGGACTGCTTTTAAAATGCTGGTGGTGGGGAGCAAAGCCTTTCGGCCCCCGCCGGCCTTCCTGGACCTCTTCTGAAGGCCGGAGGGGGGGAAAGGCTTTGCTCCCCACCGCCAGCATTTAAAAGAGGTCCCCGGAGATTTCCCTATGGGCTTTCTTCTTGCGAAGCAAGCCCATAGGGAAATTCGTCTTGCGAAGCAACTCGCAAACGGAAAACCCTTTCGTCTTGCGGGTTTTCCGTCTTGCGAGGCATTCGTCTTGCGGGGCACCACTGTAAACAGTTAAGCAAAGGGCAAACAAATAATAACAACAATATGGAAATCTAAAAAGCACATTTGTTTAAAAAAAAATGCAGGAGGGAGAGAATTGGGTTCTTGGCATTAGAAATGGTTTTTTCCATCTTGCATATTTGTCTAGATTTACCCCCTCACCAGAGCTTTTGTATTCACAGGTCAATTCCAGCCCAGCCTAGCAATAGCCCTTTGGAGCTATTTCTTTAGGTCTTCTGGTGTAATTACTCCTTTAATGGGGGAGAGCCCATAGCTCAGTGGCAGAAAACATGTTTTGCATGTAGAAGGTCCCAGTTGACAAGAATGGGGTGGGGGTGAGAGACTTGGCTGAAACCTTGCAGAGCTAGTGTCTGCCAGAGTACCAATTCTGGACAAGGCAGACCAAGAGAAGGTAGGAACATAGGTTGATATTAATAACAACTAAATGCACCTTCTATTGCTGTCAGTTTCTTCTCTCTTTTTCAAGTTACTGTGCCAGATAATGTGTTTTTGACAACCCAACATAAATTCATTATTCCTTCAGCAACCCAATTTCAGGGTTGTTAACATTCTGCAATTCCATTATAGCAAAGTTCAACCAAATAAGTTTGTAGTGGGAACAGAATTCATTATCAGGAACAACTTCTTTCTTTCTTTTTTTTAAAAAAATAACTAGCTTCAAAATTGTGATAAATGTGCTTGAAAGTGTATTGGTTGTGCCTGGCAAAATTACAGAAGCTACGCCTGAGCATAATTAGCAGGAGGAGGAAAAAGTATGAAAAATAAGTCAATAGTACAAAAAAATTAAAAATCATATGACTAATTTTTGTTCCCCTGACCAGGGACTTCACCACTTCTGTCCCATGTCTGGCATGCAGTTAGCAGTAACTGTTTAATGGGAGTAACAGTAATACTGGAAATTGAGTTGTGCAAAAAGCTCTTACAAAAGTGTCCAGGGCTCCCTATAGGCCATGTGTGGACCATTCCCCAACTATATGAACCATGCTTTCCTTCCTTACGCGAACATTTAATATGATGATTTCTTAAAACAGTGAAACAATAGTGATTAAGAAGTAGTAGTTCTCACCTGGTAATGATTGGGCTGTACCATATGCTGTGGGCTGGGATAAAACCCTTCGCTGGATCTTGGACTGGGATAACCAGGTCTGCTGGGCTAGAAATACAAAGAAACACACTTTCATTTCAAAACAAAATAACGCAACTCACTATGTTTTTCATAAAATAATAAAATAAAAATGCAACGAAACAGATGCAAGAAGTTTCTTGCATTTATGCACTTAGACTTGGGTTCCATCCTAACCTGCCCAGGACTATCGCCAGGTTTATGACTGGCAGCAAATGAAAACGTGCAGTAGGGATGCACACAATTTGTATGACAAAGGAACAAACAAGGAATAAGGACAATTACTAGATGAACAAACTGAATCAACAAAAATGGCTTTGGCATTACTGTGATCCCTACAGATGGCGACTAAGTAATGTGCTTTACAAATTCCTATTGCAGTGTTTCCCAACCTTTTTTGGGCAAAGGCACACTTGTTTCATGAAAAAAATCTCGAGGCACACCACCATTAGAAAATGTTTAAAAAATTAACTTTGTGCCTATATTGATTATATATAAAGTAACTCTCTTTAATAGGCCTCAAATAAACACAAAGAAAGTATTTTATAATTACTTTATTATGAAATAGTAAGTACCGTATTTTTCGTCCCATAGGACGCTCCGTCCCATAGGACGCACCTACTATTTTGGGGGGGGGAATAAAGGGAAAAAATTTTTCCTTTATTTCCCCCCCCCCCAAAACCAGGTCGGGGAACAGTGGGATGGCGGTGCTCACCTCCCCGCTGTCCCCCGAGCTTGTGGGGCTGGCCCATGTCTGCCTGGCGCGAGGGGCGCTCTGCTTCAGGGCGCCCCGGCGTCGGGCGGCAGGCTACAGTCCGCAGCATGGGGAACCCTCTGTTTCAGGGCGCCCCACGCGCCCCCCGGGTGCGCAAGGCTTGCCAACACGAGCGCGGAGCACGGGGCGTCCTCCGAAGGGCGCCCATGCTCCGCGCTGCCAGCTGCCGCCCGCAAGCCTTGCGCTCCTGGGGGGAGATCCCCCGGGTGCGCAAGGCTGGCCAACACGAGCGCGGAGCACGGGGTGTCCTCCGAAGGGCGCCCCGTGCTCCGCGCTGCCGGCTTCCACCCCGCAAGCCTTGCGCTCTCGGGGGGAGATCCCCCGGGTGCGCAAGGCTTGCCGACACCAGCGCGGAGCACGAGGCGTCCTCCGAAGGGCGCCCCGTGCTCCGCGCTGCCAGCTCCCGCCCGCAAGCCTTGCGTCCCGGGGGGAGATCCCCCGGGTGCGCAAGGTTTGCCGACACCAGCGCGGAGCACGGGGCGTCCTCCGAAGGGCGCCCCGTGCTCCGCGCTGCCAGCTGCCGCCCGCAAGCCTTGCGTCCCTGGGGGAGATCCCCCGGGTGCGCAAGGCTTGCCGACACCAGCGCGGAGCACGGGGCGTCCTCCGAAGGGCGCCCCGTGCTCCGCGCTGCCAGCTGCCGCCCGCAAGCCTTGCGCTCCTGGGGGGAGATCCCCCGGGTGCGCAAGGCTGGCCAACACCAGCGCGGAGCACGGGGCGGCCTCCGAAGGGCGCCCCGTGCTCCACGCTGCCGGCTTCCGCCCGCAAGCCTTGCGCTCTCGGGGGGAGATCCCCCGGGTGCGCAAGGCTTGCCGACACCAGCGCGAAGCACGGGGCGTCCTCCGAAGGGCGCCCCATGCTCCGCGCTGCCAGCTGGCGCCCGCAAGCCTTGCGTCCCGGGGGGAGATCCCCCGGGTGCGCAAGGTTTGCCGACACCAGCGCGGAGCACGGGGCGTCCTCCGAAGGGCGCCCCGTGCTCCGCGCTGCCAGCTGCCGCCCGCAAGCCTTGCGCTCCTGGGGGGAGATCCCCCGGGTGCGCAATGCTGGCCAACACCAGCGCGGAGCACGGGGCGTCCTCCGAAGGGCGCCCCGTGCTCCGTGCTGCCGGCTTCCGCCCGCAAGCCTTGCGCTCTCGGGGGGAGATCCCCCGGGTGCGCAAGGCTTGCCGACACCAGCGCGGAGCACTGGGCGTCCTCCGAAGGGCGCCCCATGCTCCGCGCTGCCAGCTCCCGCCCGTAAGCCTTGCGCTCTCGGGGGGAGATCCCCCGGGTGCGCAAGGCTTGCCGACACCAGCGCGAAGCACGGGGCGTCCTCCGAAGGGCGCCCCGTGCTCCGCGCTGCCGGCTTCCGCCCACAAGCCTTGCGCTCTCGGGGGGAGATCCCCCGGGTGCGCAAGGCTTGCCGACACCAGCGCGGAGCACGGGGCGTCCTCCGAAGGGCGCCCCGTGCTCCGAGCTGCCAGCTGCCGCCCGCAAGCCTTGCGCTCTCGGGGGGAGATCCGACTTGCCCGCCTCCCTCCCACGGCACACCAGGCAACGTCTCGCGGCACACTAGTGTGCCGCGGAACACCGGTTGGGAAACACTGTCCTATTGCACTCAACCGATGCTTTTTCATGGGCTCAAGTTTTATTGAAAAGTTCATTACATTCAGGTTCGAAACAGAAGGCAGAAAAAGTAACTAGAACACTTTTCTCTCAGTCACGTCAGAGCCCATCTGTATTCCCCACCCCCCAAAAAAGCACAGATCCAAAATCTCCTCAATTATGTGCTAATCAGGTCCCATTGCTCATTAGCCACAGCTTTCAAAGGATTTAGTGTTGTGCTTCTCTTAATCAAGCTGTAATTCTTCATTCATTAATTTAAAGAAACCTATTATCCACTCAGATTAGTTCTAAGAATTTAACAGTTTAATGCCATCAAACAATGTTGTAAAATACTAGTGGCAGCTTGCTGCTACAACTCATGCCATTTATTTACTTCTGCAAATGTATGTATTAGTTATTCAAAGCACTTCACCATGAGAGTACAGTAATTCAAAATGGCTCAGCTATAGGGTCAGTGCGAACTTCTGTTCATTTGATTTTATTGCCTTCTGTGTTCTGAAGGGCAAAGCCATGGTAACTAAGAAAGGAACACGCAATATGCTTTTAAAATTTAGTTAGAGCTGGAAAGAAGCACTCCAAGCCAGACTGAATCCAGGAACACCCTCAAGTTATCGTGCAACCAAGTTATTGTGCAACCAACCAGGACAGGCAGTCTCCTCACTTCCCATACTCAAGAACCTGGGACATATTGCACCTCTTTTCTTTTCAGGATTCAGTTCTAATTTACTGGCCCACATCCAGCCCACTGTTGTCTCTAGACAGTGGTCTAACACTGCGACCACCTCTCCTGTTTCAGATGGAACAGAGAGGAGACCTTGGTGTCATTTGCATATTGGTGACACCTCACTCTAAATCTGATGACAGCTCCAAGTGGTTTCATATAATTATTAAATAGCATGGAGGACAAGACAGGACACCGCAGGACAACTTGCACAATGCCAAACAATAGCCTCCCATAACTTCCTTCTGGAAATGGCCTTAGGAGTAGGATCAGAACCACTGAAGTAGAGTACCCCCAACCCCCATCTTCCTGAGGTACTTCAGAAGGATATCATGGTCAACAGTATTGAAACCCACCAAGAGATCAAGGAGGACGAGCAGGGATGCACTCCTTCCATCTCTCTCCCAACAAATGGCATCAACTAGGATAACCAAAGCAGTGCTGTGATCAGGCCTGAAGCCAGACTGAAATGGATCCAATCAACCAGCTTCTTCCAAACATATCCAAGCATCTAGTCTTAATAGTCTCTAATCCAACAGACAGCAATGCACCCCAAGGTCTCAGGCAAGGGTCTTTTGGAGCCTTGTGGCATGCAAAGCATGTGCTCTACTACTGAACAAATACCCCTTCCCAGCCTGCCAACAACCAATCCCCAGTCAGAGACACATTGGCAGCCCACTCACATTTTATGCAGCATAGGTATCTGTCGCATGTACATCAGCATTGAGGGAAAGGCTGATGAAGTGAAAACAGATGTAAGCAAAACATCTGAAAATGGTCTCACCATCCACTGAGCAAGGGGTAAGCCCAAGTATAAATTAGAATGGAATGAACTCATTTCTGAATGGCGTGCTATTATGTCGTAAATAAAACTTTATGGATGTCTCACAAGCCAGCTATTTACAAGCAGTCAGGCAAGACAAAAATGAAAAGGTTTAATCCCCAGGTAAAATAATACAATGATAATCTGGGTGCCCCTGGGAGGTGATTCTAAACAGGACAATGAGAACATAGAGAAGAGTGAGCAAACACCTGACGTATTACCACTGAAAGTTCACCTACTATCAGACCCAGTTAATGTCTTCATAGAGGTTTATAGGGAACATGTCATGAACTATACCAAGTTTCAGCAAAGCAGATAACGAAATGTGAACCAAATGAGTAGGAATTACTGAAATCACACTTATTCTAAATTTCAGTCAGTAGATAATCAACATCAGATGTTGCATGTCAGTTTCACATTTTTTTTTAACATTATTTAAGTAATACTTTTCAACTTTCAAGTACAGAAAAATAACAAGTTATTTCTTAAAGAAGACATATCTAAGAACTAATTTGTATTTCTTTCTGTTTCTGCTACCTTTAAGCTTTCTTTCTTTCAGGACTTTTTCAAAAGGACCTCTTCGGCAAAGGAAGACAACTTTTTTTAAAAAGAAAAAATAATGTAGTTGCCTGCACTTTAACAACAGAGATTCAAAGGCTCTGTATCCGGATGTGGCCTGTGGTGCTTACTCCTGGAATTAAGAAGCCACAGTTTTAGTACAAAGGATATGAGAGAAACCCATCTTCTGTACCTTGGGAGGAGCCTCATCTGATCCTCCTGAATCCCAGGACACCGTAACCTGTCGCCTTGATTCCATTCTCATTCGCTCCTCCTGCTGCAGCTTCTCTTCCTCCAGTATTGTACTAGGGGGGAAATAAATGTTGCACTGAAGATAAATGGCATTCTGGCTCAGAATGTAATAGATGCCGTCCTCAAGTCTCCTCCAAGCACATTCCCCAAACCAATGGTTCCAGACGGCAGACAAGTAAGGAATTTGCTAGACAAATATGTCTTCTTTTTAGACAGCAATAGAAACGGTTAGGCTTCGTAAGACTAATAGTGGGGAGGGGAAATGGGGGTGTGGGGAGAATGCCTTTGCGAAATTAGCAACTGCATTTTGAAACGCAAGACTCATAAAACATCAAGACATATGGCAATGAGAGATATATTTAGAAAGTTACGGGTGATCCCACAGAAGAACACTGAAAATATCTATATATCCACATTCCTTTTGATCTAATGGCACCAGTGTAATTATACTGAGGCAATTAATCAAGCACGTACTTGCTTGAAAACATTCATACACCACATGTAAAATAAGATTGTTGCATCTCTGAAAAGTCCGAAAGAAACGTCAGACTTAAGAAAGACAGAAAGGTATTTTCAGTTCTATTAGTAATGTTGAATATAACATCAAATGCTTAAAACTGCATCTAAAACTCCTATTGCTTAACTTTTTACTAGTAGACAAGCTCAAACAAAAACTGTGATAGGCTTCTAACAGAGAACAGAAGGAATTCCTCCAGTAAAACAAATAAGAGTACTACCTCCTCTATTGCTCAGCTACTTACCACATCTTTCCCACTTGAAGTGACTAATTGAAGATTTGCTGCCTCTTCAGAAATTCACTCCCCTTCCTGCCATGCAAATCACCCAACTTGGATAGTAGCCATCTTGAAAAGACTTGGCATGCAGCAGCTTCCAAGATTTACTGAGCAGTTACAGTATCCTGTGCTACATATATTCTAAGGAGTTTGAAGCTGATCCGATCATTTCCACACTGGTCTCTACAGAGCCACAAACTAATCAGTTTGGCAGCACAGCAACTTTGGGATGCCAGTCAGGAGTTTCTAAAGGCTGTTCAGGATTTATACCCTCCTCGTCTAGCTCCCCCAGTTAACCACTTGGAATAAAGTGATGAAAGTTGCCTTAGCCCTTTGCTCATTTTAAAAATAAATTCCTCCTTGATTGGCTATTAGATTCTGCTTCTCCGCTCTGCCAAATGTAAAACCACTCTGCAGTTTCTATAGGGATGGAGAAGGCAGAAACTCAGATAGCAATTTATTTCATCTGGTTGCTGGAAATAAATGGATTTTGAGCCTACTGCCCTGCAATCTCAGTAGGCTCCAAATGAACACACCCTGCTACTACCACAAAGATAGAATAAATCAGACCAAATATATTTTTTCCCCTTATGGGTCTGTTCCAGCAGCAAAATACCAGGTAAATTTGGTCTGGAGATGAACAACTGTTTTTGTTTGTTTACTTTTAGTGAGTTGAGTGTGGTTTGAGAACAAAGCACATGCACATTTGCTGAAATGCTCAAATGGGTCTTGCATGTTTTTAAAACAATACAACACCTTGCAAAAACTGTTTAGCTAAGGTAAAGACAGGATAAGCTGTCTTATGTACATATTCATACATACAATGAACAGCAGTATTTCTCTCTAAATATCCCCAGTTCTCTGGGTCTGGGGTAGGGAAAGCCCATCTGTCTTATTGCTATTTGCCCCCACCTTTTGCACACCCCAGTTAACAACCCAAATCCTAGCAGCACCTTTGCTTTAAAGAGCACTGTCATGACAGCTGCAAACCTCAAGAAACTGGTCTCCATGTACACATGATGAACAAACCATTTGTTTATCAAGTTTTTATTTATTTGTCTGTTGTAAGAGTTGGATGGAAACTTCTGTCATTCTACTTGGGAAAGGGTGGAAGAAATAGGGGCCCATGACCACAACACACTAGCTCATTAAAAGCCACAACTTACAAGAGACAGTCAATAGCCAAGACAATGAAAAACATGTAGAGCTACAACCAGCTAAAAATGGGAATCCTGATTTCTTAGCTGCATGCCTGGCAAGCTATCTATGCACATCACCGTGGTGTCTCCAACACTCAGTAATAGTAAGTCTAAACAGATGCAGCAAGAATTCATGACATTTTTCGCTTTCAAATTTAGAATCAACCCTTTTCTTTTCTATGTATTTCTAGTTTGCTTTACAGAGGTGCTCACACACACATTGCCCTGGCTCCTCCAAAACAACCTTGCCTGTATGCTTGCATGACAAGTTTTGAAAATGCTTAACTTCTAAAAGCTGAAGAGCCATGGATAAATTTGCCTTTGAGTAATGCCTCCCATCTGCCATTCCAAGGATCAATACTAGTGAACCCTGAGCTAAATCTAGCCCCTGAACCAAAAATCTGGTGCAGTCTTCATGGCTGTGCTGGTTGGGGCTGATTGGAGTTGTAGTTCAAAATATCTGGAGAAAGCAAGGTTGGTCTGCACCAGGGGTGTCCAAACGTTTTTCAAAGAGGGTCAGATTTGATGAAGTGAACATGCGTGAGGGCCGACCAAAGTTACTGACCTTTGTTTAGGTTTGAAGTTCTTGAGCTTTTTTTAGGATTTTACCACAGAAAATAAAAAACTGCCACAGAGGCCAGATTAAACCAACTGGCGGGCCGAATTAGGCCCCCAAAACAGACTTTGGACATGCCTGGTCTACACTGACTGGCAGACTCCAGGGTTTCAGATGTCTTCCCAATCTTACCTGAGGATAGGTAAAGGTAAAGGTACCCCTGCCCGTACGGGCCAGTCTAGGGTTGTGCGCTCATCTCACTCTAGAGGCCGGGAGCCAGCGCTGTCCGCAGACACTTCCGTGTCACGTGGCCAGCATGACGAAGCTGCTCTGGCAAGCCGGCACCAGAGCAGCGCACGGAAACGCCGTTTACCTTCCCGCTATAAAGCGGTACCTATTTATCTTCTTGCACTTAAGGGTGCTTTCGAACTGCTAGGTGGGCAGGAGCTGGGACCGAACGATGGGAGCTCACCCCGCCGCAGGGATTCGAACCACCGACCATGCGATCGGCAAGTCCTAGGCGCTGAGGTTTTACCCACAGCACCACCTGCGTCCCTGTTCTACCTGAGGATACTGGGGATCAAATCTAAGACCTGGCTGGGACTGATGGGAGTTGCAGCCTAAAACATCTGGAGAACACAAGGTTGGCAGTGGTTGACCTAAAAAATAGGGTACAGGATATGGCAAGCGACATTCAAGAGGGCTTTGCCCATTACCATTCTCTGCTCCCTCCTAAAGGTGGCCTTCTGAAAAAGGATTTGTAAACCAAGTCCCAAATTCATGTGTGGAAACCAGCTGTGGTCATCGGTGGTAAGGGTTTCACACATGCTCTGAAGAACTCTCTAATTATTTTGGAAATCCAAAAGCTAGACTGATCCATGACTCTCAGAACAGATTCCTGGTGTAACTCCCAGGCAATGCTGATAAATGAACCCCCAATTTTGGAGCCTACAGCAAGACTTTAAAATAGGGAGCATCAAAGCAACCCTGCCCCCAAATCCTGATCTGCTGAAATGAAGGCAATCCTCAGTTGTTTTTGTCTCTGCCCTGACAAAGAAGAGTGTGAAATGGAAATGACTCTGAGAAGCTTTAATCTGCTTGAAGCAAAGGATTAAAAATAACACATAAAACTGCCTTTGTTTGGCCACTGGGAGGGACAGTCCATAGATGGGAACAGCACAACGTCTGGAGATATTTTTGACTGTGCCTTTATACAGCTGTTCTAATGCACTCTTAGCATTTTAAAGCTAGAATTCACAGGAGGTCAGGAAAGTCAGTTTGAGCCATATTTTTCCCAAACTGAACGTTATTTGTTGCACAGTAAGTAACGGAGCATGTCTTGTCTTGCAGCTTACCCTGCCAGATCTTAAACAGCTTGAAGGCATTCAACTAATTTTCTTAGCAAAGTTGACATTTTATTTGAAATAGCCATCAGAATGCATTTTTCAGGAAAATACCATTATCCAACTAGCCACAATAACCCGTGACCCTTGTCCATGCCCTAAAAGGGAGTTACATGTTGTTGTATTACTAAACAGAAGGCAATCTTCTCAAAGTTCTTCAGACTAGTGTAGTAGGACGGAGTTGTATTTCTTAATTTATATTTATTTCCTCACATTAACTCTGGCTTACCATAATGTGTGAATTAGTCAAGAGCAGATGCAAAGAAAGAAAACCTTCTAAACAATTTGGTTTCCAAGGGCATGGAAATAAAATATTTGAAATGTGCTCTACGACTGCCCAAGGTTGCATCACCAGCAGAGAATTTTCAACCCTTGCAAGAAAAAGGGCTGACATAGCCTTTATGGAGTGAAAGCAAGGCCAAGGGATCTTTGTCCAGAAAAGGGAGAAAAAAGACTTGTGAAAAATAGAAAAGTTCTTCTAAGAAACAGCAATCCTCTACTTCGCCTTTTCAGGTGAAACAGGAAGCAGTGTTTACTTCTTGACACATACGGAAAATGTCAGTGTCTTTTTAGCTAGAATATAGGGAGTTCAGCACCACTTAACAATTCATCTCATCCTGTACATCTCTACCAGTTCACTCAGTATCTGAAACCCTACACCATGTCTCTACACCAAGCACGTGGGAACAATTTCTTTCTGGTTGAGGCACTACAAGGACCGAATTACCTCCTATGGGGCAAAGGGGGAGTTGGCCTGACCCTAACACTTCTCATCCCAAAACAGCTAGTTCAGACGGCCTTTACAAAGACAGTGACTGGTTGGTTTTACTGTGTGACTGTGCTCATTTTTTATTCATTTTTTAGGAGGGGACTTCTAAAGGCTTTTTGTTTTTACTTTTATTATTTTTATAGTGTGCTATATCGTTATACTGCTCACTACTATTAGTGGCCACTGTCTTGGGAGCCCTAACGAAAAAGCCAGGTGAACACTATTTTAAGCAACAGAAAAGTGAGAATTTAGGGTACTATCTGCAAAGCAGTTGTAAAAGGGGTTGGAGTGCCTATTGAGCCCTTCAAATTCACATGCTCCAAGAGTCAAGCTGCAGGACTGTATGGTCAAATTCACCCTCCACAACAAAAATAATAAAAAGGAGGGGGAGGATATCAACCACAGATTCTATGGAAAAAAGGTAGATAAGTAAAACCATGGGGGAAAGGAAATAAGATGACTGAAGGTGAATTCATTCTGGAAGTAGCACTTGGTAGGTATTCAATGGGACTGACAAACATAATATGTACTGATGGGAGGCTATGAAACAGAACAGTCACACCAAATATTTGATTCAAATATTCCAAGATTATTATTTTTTTAAATGCTTTTGTTTAAAATAGTTACCGTATTTTTCCATCTATAAGATATCCCCATGTATTTTGGGGGACTCAGATTTAAGAAAATGGGGGGCCGGAATCTATCCGTGTATAAGACACCCCCAAGTTTTGGACATTATTTTTTAGGGGAAAAACCTAATCTTATACATGGAAAAATACAGTATATCCTAAGCACAAACAGGCATATTTTTATTTCAAAATAATGCCGTCGATCCCTCGCTCCAACTCCTCCCTCACAAACACAATCCCTTTAAAGCCAATATCTTAACATAACAAGATTAGCACATAACATGAGATGCTAGCAGACAAGAAAGCGATTCTTACTTCAGCTGAGCTTTAAGTTCCGTAAATCTCGGCCGCCTGCTGGGGTCATATGCCCAACATTTGGTCATAAGGCTGTACAGAGTGGGAGGGCAGTTCGGAGGCATTGGTAACCGCTCGCCATTCTCAATGCGGCCAATCACATCATTGTTCTTCACTCCTTGAAAGGGCTTTATGCCATGCATTAAAATTTCCCACATACACACACCTGGGAAATTGAAAACAAAAAGTGAGCAGTTAACCTGAAACAAGAGTATTTGGGGGGGGGGGAATTATCAGCCAGGTTAAAGACTTAGCTAATAAAGTTTTGAAAGGATTTGTTTTCTCAGGCATACAGATAAAGGGGTGACTGAGTTGTTGAACAATAGCTAGCAATAATGAGTTGGAAATTGTGCAACCTCTCAACAAACACTTGCGTTTTTGTTCAGAAATCTGCCTCAGCAGATTACCTATCTGTTGTTCTGAACCATGAATATTCACCATGGAATTTATGCTCCAACCACATAAAGGAAAGATATACTAGATTAACTGTAAAAAGGGAAATTCTTACTTATGTGTGCACTCCCACTTTGGAGGAGACAGACACATCTAGGATAAAACCTATTCTCGGAATAGACAGGGTTACAGTTGCTGGGATACCAAGGGGCAAAAGGTATCTACTTTCCCAATCTAAACCCAACAATCTACGTTTTTTCAACCATATTGTCTGGGCTTAATCTAGACAAGATGAGGGTACTGTGGGAAAGTACATATAAGATTTGGACAGGTGGACATGGCTTGCCAAAATTGCCTGGCAGGTCAAATGGGAACGTCTGGTGAGGCAAGTCTGGCCAGAAGTTCCTGCTTTATTAGAAGAAAAGTTGAACTTAAAAAAACACAACACTATAATAACGAAGGAAGTAAATTGATTAACATATTTCATTGGCATAAAAAGCTCAATTTAATCTATATTAACAAAGCCTCAAAATGGACCCCCCGCCCAAGTGCTGAAGAAGTGTGAAATGGTACCTTTCTTTAAGAAACATACTCATTACTACACTAAAAGGCCATGTTTAATACTTCCCTTTCTTATTAACTTATCACAAACCGAAAGCTACCTTAAAAAAGAAGTGTGCTCTACACTTTCAGCCCCACTTACTCAAACTGGCCTTAACCACTCATTCAACTAAATTTTTGGTTAATCAACCAGCCTGTTAAACTTCACCATCCTAGTCATAATGATAAAGAATAAGCAATCCTTGTTTTCCACATTTCCCACAGGCTTGTTCTTACTTGTGGACGGTTCTTGACAGTATTTCAGTCTGAGGTTAAGTTTCAACAAAGAAAAAAAGCTGAACCAAGAAACAAAGTAGTTTCAATCGAAACTATGCTTAACATGGGTAATCCAACAAAAATTGCCTTAGGAGCTGTTAATAGCTGGGGCTTTCTACCCACAATGCCTTTCCTGTGACCAATTAAAAAATAAATTACTGAAGAAAGAATGCTCCAACTGCAATATAAAAATAATTATGAACCAAAAAGTACAAAGAAATGAGCTTGTTTTTGTTGCACCATGCTTTTACTAAGCACAGTGAGGCTGATATCAACCCACCCCTTTTGGCATATGCTCAGCTTATTACAAGGGATGAAACCTCTCCTGGCTCTTGCCAAGTACAGAAATAAATACAGAAGAATTTAAGAACTTCCAGAGCCTAGCTGTATTCACACCTTTGTTTGTCTATACACTATAAATGAGTGTTTGTGAATGAATGAATATTTGTGTATATACGTATGTGCACACATACGCACACACCTACAGCAAGAACCACTGATATTGCATCACAATTTAGCATGGGCAAGATAACCAAGGATCGGGCTTTGTAGATGAGGGGGTGGAGTTCTACTAATCAGTATTGCCATTTTTATGCTGTTTTGCTACTCATAAAACGTCACAGCAGCTTACAAAGTAAAGTAAAACAACAACATCAATGAACACAAGCAGAACCACCACAAGAAGCAGAATCAAACACCAAAGGCTGCCTGAAAAACCTGTCTTCACCCATCTCTGTAAAGACAGAAAAGGAAATATAAATTCCTCTTGGGAGAGAGTTGCAGAGTATCAGGAGCTACTCTACAGCAGCTACTTCAAGATAAACAACATATGCAAGGCAGAAAACCGCATCCGGCACTAGCTAAAGCTTCTGAGTCATTTAACAAAGCAAGTTCATCACATAGTGTGTATTACTAAAGTTTAATATGAAAGCTACCAAAGCATGTCTAACAACGGCCAGGGCTATACTAGGTATCTGGCTTTTCACCCAAAGCAGGTGAAAGGCACTCCAACATGGAATCCAGGAGCAATGGTTGATCCAACAGCACCTCCAGACTACAATTCTGAACCTTTCAGGAGGGGGAGACCTTGTCTAGAGACTCTCAATTACTGGGCCACCATGAAGCCCAAACGGCAATGGTATCCCTGCTCCCACATAGTCAAATGCTCATCAGTTCTTCCTATGGGAAAAGTAAATCACACGCCACAGTAAAAGCAAAATTCGCCTTCCACCCTGTCATTAGGTTGCCCAGCCTCACTGACATGGACGCAGCAGAATGATGCAATGTATGTAGGTCTGTGTGCAAAATCCAGAGGTACATTGCACCCCATAAATCCTTTAATATCCTCCCACAAGGATGGAGGGAACTTGTCAGTGTGAAATATATGGGAAATGAAAGCCTGTAAGTGGTTCACATAAAAAAACACAACCCTATAAATGGAGCTCATCATCACTTACCAAACATCCAGACGTCACTGGCTGAGGTAAAACGTCGGAAGTTGATGGACTCTGGTGCCATCCACTTGATAGGCAATTTTCCTTTGGAAGCTGGAAGGTATAAATCACGACTACTGAAGACCCGCGAACTGCTAATGCTAAAGTATATTCAGCTGATTATCTTCAATAGTATACACAGTGTTCTTTCTCCTGGCCATTTGTAAAGATCCTTTTGTGCCGTGCTTCTCAGAGTGTAGCGTCAATTACAAAGACGAAGACCAAGGAAGGTGCCTCACAGTTGTACTTTCATGAAAGGAGTATAAGTAACAGCAGAGACTAAAAGCCTAATGTTACGGTCAAGCTGCACTGAGCCACTTGTATTGCTGATTATGATGCCCCTTTGGTTGCCGTTTACTCATCTCCTGCTGCACTCCTCTGCCCTGCCTTGCTAAGCCACTGCCTTGCGACAGGCTTTTCTGCCATCTGATCTCTTTGGTACTCACATGCACTCTGACTTCTTCCAGGTTTACAGGCCTTGCTTTTCACTAGGCTGTCCCAGAATCTGGATTGTTGTTCCACATACACCACAGAGGGCAAGAGGGCAGAATGCACGCAGCTTGGCTCCCTAACTCTCCATTAAAATAAATCAGGTGTGCAATTCTAAGGAAAGTGTGATATTTTAAACCGACAGGTGCTGAATGTCATTGGGCAGATACAATCTGGTTACTTATTTAAGAAAGCTGCAAAGCAGAATAATTTGCAGAAATAACATTTTCCTGGCTTCTTCCAAATGTATTTATACAACATTGGTTTATTTTTTAAACTGGGATGGGTTTGATTTTACTTGCCATTATACTGTGGTTCTGTATTATGTCACATGTACCATCTTAAAATCAACTGACTTAGTAAATACAATGACGCTGAGTACATTTTAGAAACCATGCCTTGCTGAACATTTCCCTTTCTTACCTTTATAATACGTACTATCTTCCATATACCGGGACAAACCGAAGTCACCTAATTTCACACAGTCCGTGGAGGACACAAGCACATTTCTAGCAGCAATATCCCTGCCAGAGGACACAACAGTTATTTCCTTTCACATAAATTTAAGGCATCAAAAATTTTGACTATTAGCAATATTCTGTGCATTTCATCACACTGAAATCTAGCATCATTCTCCCTTACTAACCCAAGTTATCTCTCCTGGTAGAAATGACAAGTGCACTACCAGTATCGGACAGCATGGAGGGCTGCTCCTGTTCACCTGACCTCCAGTAGGTCACACTGCTGCAACTTAGGCAAAAATGGAGGGGAGGGGAGAGGGCACTGTGGTTCAAACCCACTGGTGGAGTCAATCTGGTGCTCTTGCCAGTGTGTTTGCACCACGCCACCCCTCCCCTTCTACCCCCTGGTAAGCAGCAGTGACACAACGGACTGGAGCAGCACTAGCCTACCACCCTGTCCACACTCTGTGCACACGCAACATTGTATATGAAAGTCTGTTTAGGATCCACAGAGAAAACAATGTGAGTATGCAAGAAGCTACCTTATGCCCAGCCAAATCGATGTTCCTCTAGGATAACCATCTGCAGAAGTCAGACTTTGCCCTGTTACCAAAAATTCAGTGTAATTCACTGAATTGAGACCTTCTTTATGTTAAGTGTGTGCAACACCTTCAAATCTAGGGCGCCTCTCTGCTGATCTTGCCCTATCCATGTGAAGTTGAATTACAAAATCTCCATTAGTTTCAGACTCTTGCCTCTACCGTACACACACTTTTTTCAACATGAAGAGCAATTATAGCCCATTCTTTAAGCTAGTAAAGTACCAATCCACTCATGTGCCTCTGAGTGATAGCAGGTGCTTGGAGAATCACAACATCTGGGAAGTACAAGAGTTTCCAAATTTCTGTTGCTCATACCTCTCTCACCATATAAATCAGAACTCTCCCATTTCTCCTCATGGTGAAAAACGCTTGCATTTCATACCAAAGAGGAAGTGCAAAATGCATTTTAACACTACAGTGGGGAGCTTACACTTCCTGTTTCCCAAATTATTGTTCATGAAACCCCCAGTTTCAATCTCAGCTCCAGCATAAATTTAGGAGGTGGCTTTAATCCCAGGTCTAACTGGGATTTTGTGAGGATTACAAGATGGAGTGTATGGAGTACTTTGAACAAACTAAAGTAGCCTTTGCCAACCAAGTGCCATCCAGATGTTTCTGTCATCCATGTTTAATGCAACATTTTATTCACTCTTATTACTTAGAAATCTGAGGGGTTGTTTCTACTGGTTTTCAGTTTAATTGCAGCAGAAAACAGCATGAGTATAGTTCTTCCTGCTCTTAAGAACACTGCTGATAAGCTCTCACATTTTGAAAGGGTTTCAAAATTGCATTTGCAAATCGCCAGAAGATGTCTTGGCAGACTCACTTGCTGCAAATATTTTTTTAAAATACTAAAAAGCGGCAGTCCAGCAGGTGTCACTCTTCACTAAGTCTCTTGAGTGCCGCTGCAACCCCAACAGGGGAACAAAGGGAAATGAATTTTGGAACTTCAAAGTTTTATTCTAAACTTGGGAGTATTTTTATTCACACAGTAAATTAAGTTCTAATAAATTACCGTATTTTTCGCTCTATAAGACACACTTTTTCCCTCCTAAAAGGTAAGGGGAAATGTGTGTGCGTCTTATGGAGCGAATGCAGGCTGCGTGGCTATCCCAGAAGCCAGAACAGCAAGTGGGATCGCTGTGCAGCGCTCCCTCTTGCTGTTCTAGCTTCTGGCTTAGCCGCGCAAAGCCTCTTCAGGGCACGGGGAGCCTTCATCCTGCTGCCCTGAGGAGGCTTCGCGGGGCTATCCCAGAAGCCAATGTGAAGATGCAGTTCTAGATAACAAAACATTTCTCCTATCTTTAAGCCAAACAGTCTGGCTGCTAAAGAAGACAAACAAACGTATGCATTTGGGGGTCTGAAACTAAAATTTTGCAGGTTGAAGATGTCTTACCTATGTACAAATCGTTTGCTCTCTAAGTAGGCAAGTGCTGTGCTAAGCTGATAAGCATACAGTATCAAAGATGCCAGATCCAAGTTGTATTTTCTTACTTGCAAAAACGACCGCAGCTTTATGGATGAAAGAGAGAGAGAAAGTTCAGGAAAAATAAAAACATAGCTTAATGAATAAGTGGGGTCTGTGACAAAATGTTGCTGTCCGGGGTGCTTTTATTTATTGTTCCAAAATATTCAACACAACCCCACTTTCTGTCTCCCAAGCTCCAGAACAGAAACCAGCAGTTCAGTGACTATAATAGGTATAAAGGTAAAGTTAACATGACCATTAGGTCCAGTTGTGACCGACTCTGGGGTTGCGGCGCTCATCTCGCTTTATTGGCCAAGGGAGCCGGCGTACAGCTTCCGGGTCATGTGGCCAGCATGACTAAGCCGCTTCTGGCGAACTAGAACAGCACACGGAAATGCTGTTTACCTTCCTGCCGAAGGCCACCTATTTATCTACTTGCACTTTGACATGCTTTCGAACTGCTAGGTTGGCAGGAACAGGGACCAAGCAATGGGAGCTCACCCCATTGCTGGGATTCGAACCGCCGACCTTCTGATTGGCAAGTCCTAGGCTCTGTGGTTTAACCCACAATGCCACCCGCGTCGCTGACTACTAAGTATACCCAGCCTTAATTTTTCTTTTTTGGGGGGTGAGCCTTAGTCTCTCCCCTCCCCCCAGTTCTTTTACCTATGCAAAACTTGGGAGTCTCCCCATTCATGCCGGTATTTCCCCCTCAATGGCCACATTTGGGCTACAATACTGTTGGGCATTTATCCTGCCAAAGGCATTTGGAAACCCTTGAAAAAAAAGTCATATAACAGGCCTGCTCCCTTTTCCCACAATGTCCACCAGAATGCTCCCACAGGCTTCTTCCTTCTTGTTCTTGTGGGTTTGTTGAGCTCTGCCTGAGCCCCATTCCCATAGATACACGGCAACCAGCAGCCCCCTGCTGTGATCCCTACCTCACCTTAAGACTCCCTGGGTCTTAAGAATGTTGCTGCACTACTTCCTCACCCTGGGATGATGGGGCCTGATGATCACTTTCACCCACTGAGACTCTTATTTCTTGTTTACTGCCTGGTCTTTGCTTGACTCTTTAGAGCGGGGTGGAAGCCTGTGGCTCTCTAGATGTCGCTGGACTACAACTCCCATCATTCCTGAACATGCCCATGCCCAAACACCACTTAGCAGAAGATGTGAAAAGAGACCAAGAGGTCATATGGCAGATATGAGCCCTGTCCACCTAGTTCTGCAGCAAAAGCACTGGACTGGGCTACAGCCCACAATATAGCCAAACTGGTGGCATTTGGCTGACAGCGCTGAATTGAAACCCCTGCTCCTCCACTTTACAATATTAATTTGTCAGGTGGAAGGAAGTGGCAAATACAGCAATCACTTCAGTATTTTTTTTAACAAGTAATATGAATCAAAGCATTTCAGGGGAAAAGAAGGAAGACGAAAACAGGTTGCCGGCAGCTGTTGGGAACAGCATTAAGGGGATAATAATAGAATTTCAGACAATAATGCTAAAGCATTAGAAGGGAACTGAGCTGTGTAATCTGTTACACATAACAGTTACCCTAGTTCAATTCTCAACTCCACTGTATAACCTGGTTCAAGCAAATCTATTAGGAATAGCTCTCTCTCAAGGGTAATATGGTTTTACTTGTTATCCATTAATACACATCTTATGCACAGCATGTATGAAAGTTTTAATTTATTATCAGTTCCACTCTCTGCTTAACTACAAAGAACCCCTTTGAGGACTATGAGTCAAACAGCACCAAGGTAAACAGGTGCAAATCTCCCATCACAGCTAGGCCTGATTACTCCAGGGTTGAATTTCAACCCCAAACTGTGCAGCTGCAGAGTTTTGATGAGTGTCTTGGAGTGCAATATTCAAGCAGCAAATACATGGCTGGCAAAACAAGCAGTCCTCCCAAATCTCTTTATAAAACATCTGCAAGACTTAGGCATAACAAGCTTCCAAACTTTTCCTACCTCTCCTAACGTACAGAGCTCCATAATGATCCAGACGGGGTTTTCTGTGATAACGCCGATCAACTTGACAATGTGAGGATGATCAAACTGACGCATAGTTACTAGAATGGAGAAAAGTAAGCTTTGTTGTTAAGAATCACACTGTGATCTCAAAGAGGATAGGGTGGTGGGCCAATGACACTTCTGGGAACAAGAACTCAAGTTACAAACTCTGGACTAAGAAATCGGAAGCGTCAGAAGCACTTTATGTAATACAGATTGAACATGAATGCACATCACAGGTGGCAATTTAGCACCACTGATATTTGCACTGCAAGTCAGCAGTGTCTTTCAATAGGACTAAACCAGGTACTCCAACTCAACAAAATCTGTTGGGTTGAGACCCTCTAGAAAATTAGTACCAGGCATTGCGGTAAAATAAGTAGAGTAATACTGAAGCCCAGCTTCTTCTTCTTCTTTGTAAGACACCTTAGCATTTCTTATCTAGTCACAATGTTTATGAATAATTCAGCTATTTATCCTTCATAAAGGGAGGAGGAAGCATAGTTAACTAGTTAGGATTGATTCATAATGTTATTACTGTGGTGATAGAATTTAGCACTGACATGTGTATGGAGTCCACAAGAAAATCTCATTTGGTGCTTTGGTGTTTATCAGATCTTATTTATTATGAGCATAATTGCTCTATTATCAGTCTCATCAGAAAAACAGCAACACCTCACACTTGCTAAAATGTGCTTCTATTTATTCATGCTGTGGAAGAGACAGCATTCTATAGCTGAACCTGGAACACCAGCCTTTTATCTCAGAACGGGCAGAGAAACATTCCTAAAACATTTATTAAACATAGCAATTTTATATTGGTTGCTCATGCTTTCCCTGCAGTTACAAATTATATGTCTTATTCCTCTGATTAAACTGTTTATTGAAATCCTAGATTTATGAATCAAATCCACACCTTCTATATGTCTAGGTTTTGAAGAGTTGCTAGATTATGCGGGGGTGAGGAGAACAGTGTTATTCCTGACAAGGACCATTGGCGTCAGACACTGCAATGTCTTTACAACTAGATTGCTGATTGTGGTTCCTTCCAGATCTCACATAACCCCTGTTTTAAAACAGCTGTATTGGCTGCCAATTCATTTCTGGGCCCAATCCAAGGTGCCTCCAGTTTCATTTTCAGCAAAGCTTCCCCCAAATTCAGCATCTAATTCCAAGTTAGTTAGGGGGAAGGAAAGCAGGAAAGAACCGAAAACTCAAGACAACCAGGTGTGGAACTCCATGGCCTTTCTCAAATGAGGTGTGTGTTTTCTACACACAGATGGAAAGTATGAGAAAGTACTTGAGTCATTTCTAATATCAGCAGAATCCTGATTTCTGGTATCAGCAGATTCAGCTAGAAAATAAAAAAGTGAAACCCGGCTTCTCAAGCTGTGCTAGCCGTCTATTTGGCTTGATATGCAATTCAGGGTTTTATGTGTACATTGGTATCAGAGTAATTCAAATATGTGGCCTTAAAAACAATCTGTATATGCACATATCTGCATACAGTAAGTAAAACCCTACTTCAAGTTAATGTAAGGTTGATGGCAACAGAACAGAGTAATTGCACAAATCTGTCATAGAACGCAAAGCTCAAAATAATGAAGACGCTAAGTTTTTTCTAAAAAACAAAACTTATACATCTATGCAACCCCTGAGCATGAGCCAAACTTTGGTTATGCTTAAAGTGTGGAAAAAGTAGCTTTAGGTAATGGAAGCTGCTCTGAGCCATATTGGTGTTATTTGCTGCCCTCTCATTATACTACATTATAAACTGTAAAGAAGCCAAGGCCCCCTTCTGGAAAATCTGAATGCATATGGCCACATTGCCTCTTTAGTTGCTCCCACATTTATTTTCAAAATTGAGGCATTGCTTTATTAAAAACACAGACATTGGCTTGGAACCCAGAAAAGGCTGGGGTAACAACTTCAACATGCCGCAAATGGTTCAACTTGTCAGCAGCATGAACCAGAATTGGTCTGCCTCATAATATACAAGCTACATGAAAGTGTGGTGATAAAGTTCACTTTCTAGCTGGCCACAGGTTCTGTTCCCCTGTTAATAAAATGTGTGCTGCAATGACCTACCAGAGATGTTGCAAGCACAAAAAACATAAAACATGGCACTTCACAAGTGCTATAAAATTGGTGATATGGTAAAAATATAAAATACTTATTACTCTAAGCATTAAGTACACAAACCATCCTGAAACTAAAAGGTAAGTCAGCTTACAACTTTCATGATGAATTTGGGCCATTATTTGCATGCCTCTGAAAATTCATCATTCAATGCTGCTATATTTTCAACATAACAAAGAATGAAGGCTAGAAAACTTGCTCTCAAAAACAGATAACTGAATAAAGGCAGGGATCTCAGAATTCTAAGAGCATCTTAAATTTTGTGGCCATATGATGCACATTCCCCACCTCGGCTTACGGAAATGTAAAGAGGAAGCGATTTTTCAACTTACAGGCTTCTTGTAAGAATTTCTCTCGCACACTGTCTGAGGTGCAGTTTTTACACGTTTTGATTGCAACCGCCATGGCAGGGTTTTCCTGCAAGACAGAAAAACCACAATATAAAAATAATGGTCACCTCCTGTGAATATTTGTTTCTTTGGAAGTATAACCAACAACTATGAGAGAGGGTTTTTGTTTGTTTTTTGCAAGAAATCATGGTAAGTTACAAGTGTATATTTTCATTCAATTAATTCATATACATTGGCAATGTTGTTTCTAACAATGTTGCATAGAACACATCTTAAATGTTTTTAAAAACATATTTGCAACAAATCATTGCTAAGCATTCTCTCGCTCTGTAATAGTTTTGAGAAACACAGAGCTTGTGAGTCATTTTGGAGGCAGACTAGCATCCACTGGTACATTTCTGGGTGATTCCTCCACCTTTGTCCAAACTTGAGACAACTTAAGAAAATGAGAAATCAAACAGATTTTAGTGAGTGATGAAAAACTCCCCCTGCAACGGCATGTTTGTGTCTCTGTGTCTGCACCCAAGCAAGCGTGCAAGCACACACACTTTAAACCCAAATACAGTAGTACCTCGGGTTAAGAACTTAATTCGTCCTGGAGGTCCGTTCTTAAGCTGAAACTGTACTTAACCTGAAGTACCACTTTAGCTAATGGGGCCTCCCCCCGCTGCCGCACAATTTCTGTTCTCATCCTGAAGTAAAGTTCTTAACCCGAGGTACTATCTCTGGGTTAGCGGAGTCTGTAACCAGAAGCGTCTGTAACCTGAAGCGTCTGTAACCCGAGGTACCACTGTATCTATTTATATCCGCCACCTTGCAAGGAAATCCTACCCATTCCAGAAGGACTCTCTAGGGTTCTCCCCATTTTATGTGATTTCACATATGGGGGGTGGGGAATGGAACCTGTATACAAATTACCTCAATTTTTGTGTGAAATGTGCAGCAGTAACAGTAGGCTGTGTATGATATCAAACAAGTATTTTGATGGACAACGAATTATAAGGGCTGCTTCTAACTTATTTGAAGACACAGGTACAAACATGTAGACTTGGACAGAGTAACACAAGCAACATTTAGCCACATTATGTAAAGTTCTCTCTCTCTCCCCTCCGCCCGGGTAGATCCCAAAATGTGGTGTTGAAGAACTACTGTCCTGCCCTGTACCCTTTGACTTACAAGGTACCATAGACTTTTAGCTTCTTCAAATACAAGTTCATGAATAGAAAGGCACATGTCATGTACTTCAAGTAATAATGAAGGCTCCACAAATAATCAGAAAGCCCAAACTAAAGAATTCTATCCCTGCCAAGCCATGTGAAGCAGTAAGACAGAATGATATTTCACTTCCCAGGTCAGAGGTTGGCTCCAGACAAAGGTGGTGGATCTCCTTTGTAATTCTTGGTTAGAGCATGGTGCTGATAACACCAAGGTTGACGGTTAAATCCCCATACGGGGGTCATTTCCAACTCTACAGTTCTATGCATAGCTGTCAACTTACAGATTTGAACATAAGGGACCAGCAGCCTCGAAAATAAGGAATTAGCAGCCAAAATAAAGAGATTTTCCGGACACAGGTATGTTCAACTTCTGAGCCCCTCCGAGCCAAAGGCAGAAAGCCCAGCCAGCAGCCAAACGAAGCCTCAAGTGGTGGTTCCCGCAGCTCAGCAACCCAGCAAAGGGGATGCAGCAAGGAAAACCACCGTCACCTCTCCGCTGGGAAGCGCTGAGCAAAGGCAACACAGCCGATTTGATTGGCACAAGGTATGCAAGCTCCACCCCCCAGTCGTTCTTAGACTCCTTATTGGGTGAGCAATACAGCCAAGCAACACAGTTGGAGTTTTCTTCCTCCCTGGCCGGTAGGCAGGGAGGGAGAGCAGCTGCTTCCTTTGAAACCCGGGAAATTTAAGGGACATCATCAATAAGGGACAGCAGTGGGACACAGCGCTGGGATAAGGGACTTTCCCGCCAAACAAGGGACGGTTGACAGCTATGGTTCTATGATTCTTTCACTACTCTTACTGGATAAAATAATAAATGTTTATCCACCAAATGTATATGAAACACAGTGTTTTCACAGAACGCATAATTACAAGAAAGAGAATACACTTTATGAAAAAGTATGAAAACATTCAGGATACCTACTGGGGTCACGTAAACTCCTTGATGAACGTCTCCAAACTGCCCTTCACCAATGCAGCGTCCCAGTTCAATCCGTTCTCTCTGAATCTCATAATCCCTGGCTATTGAAACAGAATCCATTTAAATGTCAATCTACTGATGAAAAGCTTTCAGCTGAAATAATCCACAAGATGCCAAAAAATTCAAAAGTAAGCCACACAAATGATTGGCATTTGAAAAACAGATTAGAATTTGCTGCACGCAATCTATAAAAATACGGTCTGCACAGCAGAATCCTCTTAAACAACTGTTCGAATGAAAACCCTGAAAAGAATGCTGTGAAATCCAGACGTACTGAATTAGTTCCAATGTGTTTAGTTATTATTAATGCAATAAATATAATTAAAACATCTTAATTGGATTATGACCTACAAGACCACATGGAAAGAAATGCAAGTAGCCTAGATTATATGGGTTAGCCTCCATAAACAGTATGTTTAAGAGTTCTCTGCTATATTGTCTTTTGGGTGCCTGAGGCTGGAATCCTTTGCACAATTACCTGAGAGTAAGTTCCACTGAACCAAGTGAGACCTACTTCCAAGTAAACATTCACAGGATTGCACTGTTAAACACCAAATCAGCCTGGAGTATTTTTAAAGAGGTGCAAGGAAGGAGATAATAAAAAGAACCAGATATTTACAAAAGCAACACCTAAATTCTGGTGATATTTGATGCAAAATTGACATAATGAGATTATTTATTACTTTTTTCTATAGTTTACTGCATATTCCTAAGAAAACCAGTGGTTTCCTAGAGCATGAAGCAATGTATCTCCAATCAATTCATTTATTTACTTGGAAACATGCTTTGTTTCTCATTTCTGCTGCCAGCTACATCCAAAACAAGTACTTTAGGTCTTATTCTATAACACTTCATGTACAGTATTTGTAACACTAAGTGAGGACAGCTCACACGATAAAAATGGGCTTAATATGTCCTACACATTTTTTAATTGACTAATGCATTGTCCTCTTTAAAATCCCAAAGCTATCAAATATATTGGCTAAATTCTCACAATCAAGCTAATTAATATTTTATATTAATAAAGTCAAGTTTTTTTAAAAAAAGACACCATCACATCATTCCAAAGTTGCAAGCACAGAGATTATTAAAGGATCTCCTGTTACCTTCATCTATTCCATAGCTTTCTGCAGTGCAATTAAGAGAAAAATCAAACACTTCCTTAGAAATAGCTTCTTCAAATTCATAAAACATTTGGAAAATACTTCTAATATTTAAAACTCACAGACACAGAGACTTTGTATATTAATTTAATGTGAGCCCCACAAGTATAAAATCTTAATTTCTTTTTGCCACCATCTTCATGACCCAAGAGAGGCAAAGATGTCATTGGTAATCCCTGTTCCCAGCCTTTATTTGCAAAGTGCAGCATGTTTTAGGATAGGGCTTCAGAACATGCAGTGCTCACTTCTGAGATCTACCCTCTCTCGTTACTATGGCCCAAAACAATAGAAAAATCCAGCCAGCCCCACACCCAACCCTGCAAGGGGTTTTTATTTATTACATTCATGTCCACTCTTCTTTCCAGGGTGGCCTACATAGATCCAAGTTCAGCAGTTCACACAGCCATTTTCCCTCCTTTGGGAGGAGGCTGAAAACTTGCACTTGCAAACGGATATTTCCAGGGGCTAGCACACATCTGGTCTCACAAAAGGAAAAAAAGAAAGAGGGAAGAGACAGAAGCACTCATGGACCTGGCTTGTCTAGGCAAGTTCTGAAGTCGACCAGTGCCACAATATCCAAGACTGAATTTAGCACTAAAGCAGCCAAGCCGAAGCCCCATTAATGCAATGCTGTTTGTCACTGGGCTGTATTTCAGACTGCAGGCAGGATTCAAGCGATTGAATGCTCCCCCCAAATACTCCTCCAACATATAAACAGGGTCTGCCAGTGGTATGCTAGCTGCAGATGTCCAATGTGGGGAAATCATTCAACTCTTTTGAGCGCTCCCCTGAAATGGTACAAGCTAACAACAGATATACCACACCAAGTTTTTCCTCATGCATTTTAAATTTTAATGGTTTACGTGGTGTCTACAGTTCTTCATTTTCTAACCTGATGGGTTCAACCCCCCCTTAATTTCTACTAGGGTGTTTAATTGTTAGCTTTGTTTCATGAATCAAGCACAGATAGAAGAAGAAAACAGAATGTAAATCCTATAAGAATATTCTTGCCCACAACATTTCCCTTTTAAAGCCATCCGGTTTTGAAATGTATCGATCTTCTGACCAACAAGTTACCTAAAACCAATTGAACTAACTGAAGCCAATGGATCTCAACTGGCTTAATTGCAAACGGCTTGCTGATTGCTGTTCTGAAGTTTATGAATACAACAAACTCCAGAATGAACATTTTACTTACTTGAGGGCATGGTATAAGTATCTTCTTCATCTATAATCTCTGCATAGTCATCCGTTTCTGAAAGGAAGGAATCAGAGAGTTTGTAGGAGGATTGACATTTTGGGGGGGTAGGGATGCTGCTCCCTTTCCCATTTAAAAAGCAAAAACCTGTAGCCTTTTCAATCTTCACACAAATCTGCTTAGGCCACCATGACTAAAGCTTCCCCATGCACCAAGTTATTCATGGAAATGAAGATGATCTCATTGCCTACTACATTACACCACACAGACTTGTTTTTTCAGACATTAGAGACAATTTGAATGCATCTTTTATTAAATAGTAGACAGTTCCCCTATTTAGTTCTATTAGTCAAAATATGAATTAAGTCCTGTCTGTATCATCAATTGAAATTTCCAACTACAAGGCCCATTATAATCCAATGGTGTGGGACAGGAATATAAATCAAGACCCTTTCTAAGAGGTGCAAACAAGCAAGAACTTTGTATATCTTATGCATTATTAACAATTTGAGGATGAAGGATCCACTAGCAGCAAGAGTCTGATGTTTAGTTTCAGTCTAGCACACTATGGAGTGATCTGTTCCCTTAAAACAAAAAAACAGAAAGATGGATTGTACATCTACATGAAACCACTGAGGTGGCCAGGTTGCTCACGGGGGCAAGACAGTTTTGAGCATATTACACCAAGCCTGGCCTGACTGCACTGGCTGGGCCCAATTTTGACCTTAAAAGCCTTAAAAGGCTCAGGACTGCAATACCCCAAGGACCGCCTCTCTCCATATGACCCTACAGACCCTGAAATCATCATCATCATCATCATCATCATCTTTATGTGCCTCCTTCACGAGCGATCCAGAAGATGACAACGTAAGAAGAGGCCTTTTCTGCAGTAGCTCCCCATTTGTAGAGTAGTCTTCTCACGGAGGTTCGGCTGGCATCTTTATTATATACCTTTAGGCACCAGGGGAAAACACTCCTCTTCAAACCAATCTTGCTATTAACATCCTATTACATTTTGAATTGTTTGTGGGACATGGGACAGGGGATGGGGAAGGGGGTTGAAGGTTTGTTTTTGTTTTTATTCTGCATTGTGTATCTTGTACTTTTAATCCTGTATTTTTATTTTGTGAACGGCCCTGAGATCTACAGATGAAGGGCAGTATACAGATTTAATAAATAATAATTGTAAATTCCATCTGCAAATGAATTTGATGGCTTATATTTGTCTAGATTATTCAAAATTTATACAGAAGTACCATATTTTTCGCTCTATAGGACGCACTTTCCCCCCTCCAAAAATGAAGGGGAAATGTGTGTGCAACCAAACACCCTCATCTGCCCCAGCTGCAACAAAACATGTCTCTCCTATATCAGCCTCTACAGCCACAGCAGGTGCTGCAACCTTCCAATGCTTCACCCCAATGGTGCATTCCTCCAATGTCTACCAAGAGAGACAGGCGCTTACAATACTCAGTAGTAGTTCACTGGGAACTAAGAGTGGCAAGTGTGTTTATATAAATCTGCCTTGGGCATGGATAGCTCAGTTGGTTAGAGTGTGGTGCTGATAAAGCCAAGGTTGCAGGTTCAATCCACTAACGGGACAGCTGCATATTCTCTATTGCAGGGGGTTGGACTAGATGATCCTCAAGGTCCATTCCAACTCTACAATTCTATGATTCCTATCATGCCAAATCTATTCCACTCCTGACAGTGATCTCTTAGACCTCTAGAAAGGAGTGGGAAGCAGATGAAGACTCACACATTCTTGCCCACTAACTGGGATAAATATCTGAAAGCCTGCACTCTCACCCCAAGCCCCCTCTATGAAGACAGTACAGTCATACCTTGGGATAAATACGCTTCAGGTTGAGCGCTTTTGGGGTGCGCTCCACGGCGACCCGGAAGTAATGGAGTGTGTTACTTCCGGGTTTTGCCGCTCGCGTATGCGCAGATGGTCAAAATGACGTCACGCGCATGCGCAGCGAAACGCAACACGCGCACTGTCGCGTCTTACGATCTGTTCAGGATGCGAACGGGGCTCCGGAACAGATCCCGTTCACATCCCAAGGTACCACTGTATGTTTAGACCACAATTCCCAAAACATTTGCTCATCTGTTCATTATAAACACTGCATCTTTATAAAAAGTTAAAAAACACAATAGGGTACATAAGCTACTGTTCTAAAAACTTGCTGGTGAGAAAGTGCCACTGTTTTCCCTTGATACTTGTGTGATGAGCAATTCTGGACCACCAAACCTTGTCCCTTCTCAACCTCCAAACTCCGGTGACATATCCTGGCCAAGCCTAAGTGCTCCTCTGAAAGCTCTTCACCAATTACCGTATTTTTTGCTCTATAAGACTCACTTTTTCCCTTCTAAAAAGTAAGGGGAAATGTGTGTGTGTGTTATGGAGCGAATGCAGGCTGTGCAGCTATCCCAGAAGCCAGAACAACAAGAGGGATTGCTGCTTTCACTGCATAGCGATCCCTCTTGCTGTTCTGGCTTCTGAGATTCAGAATATTTTTTCTTGTTTTCCTCCTCCAAAAACTAGGTGCATCTTGTGGTCTGGTGCATCTTATAGAGCGAAAAATACGGTACTTTTTGAATAAATATACCGCCCCCACCAATTGTGAATGGAGCAGATTAATTTAAGTGGTTTGGTATCTCTGCATTAAACATGAAAGTGGGATTTTGTTCCTTTCCCCATTATTGGGGGGTTTTTTTTGGGGGGGGCACTGACTTAGATGTATTTTTTTCCACTTAAAACTGGTATACTCTGTAACAGAGACCAAAATGTAAGACCCTTCAGGTCTTTTCATCTCATTCTATCTTTTGAGTTCAATCTTCTGATTATTCCAACTTTTTAAACTCGCCTTCAATCTTGGACTTCTGTGCATTCACTATTTATTTCGTCTCCTTAATCTACTCATTCTCCCTCTGCCACCTTGGGTGACTTACTCCTTGTCATTCCACCTCCCTGTAGCAGCCTTTGACCACACCTTTCTTTATGCTCAGTCCTCCCATTTCTTCAAAGCTCCCTCCACTATCAGTTTTCTGATACTCAGAGATACTAAAAAGCATCTCTCCACCAAATCTCACATCTCAGTGGTAAAAACTGCCCCTCCTTCATTTGATCTACCACTGCCTTCCTTTCACTTTGCTGTGTCATCTCCTCCCCGCTCCCCCCCCCCAAAAAAACCCCAACCCTCTCTGGCTCTCAGTAAACAATTCAAATGCTCACCCATATCCAGATTCTCTCAAAAGCATAATTGCTAGAGATTTCCTGTTCTATTTGTCAATTTACTTTCAGTTCTTGCGGTGTAGTGTAGTGACTAAAACCTTATGACTGGATCTGAGAAACTCAGGCTAAAATTGTTTCCAAGCCATGAAGTTCACTGGGCAGCCTACAACCCAGGCTCTATCTCAGCTTAACCTTCCTTACATTGTTGATGAGAGGATAAACAAATATAACCCCACGTAACCCCTGAGTTCCTTGGGGAATGGCAGCATGCTAACATGATACATAAAATAAAAATCCACCTTCGCTGTTTCCTGCTTTGCACAGCCCAGCACTTAATCATTAGCTGCTGCTGTCTCTAAATTAAAGCACAGATAGAAGCATCTGCAGCTGCCATGGTGTCTACTCAGTAGTATGCCCTGTTCAATTCAATGGGGCTTACTCCCAGGTAAGTGGGGTTAGGACTGCAGATTTATTCATCAATAAGTAGGTTTAGCATAGTGGAAATAGGATGCTATCCTCAAATAGGATTATGGCTGAACATTGCACAACCCTGAACATGTAGCATTTCCCATATAAAAGCATATTTTAAAAGCTATGGGCATACCTTCCCAATAAAGAGAAATAAAGCATGCTTTATATGCTTGGTATTATTTTGCTTTCACTTTATTACTCTTACACAGTCTTAGGGATGTGCTTTTTCTTCATTCTGTGCAGAGGAAAACAATGCAGAAAGGGACACATGGAAAGGATATTGCCAATTCTAGCAGCACATTTCTACATGCCACCCTGGTGAATGTGGCCACGTGGCTGCTTCTGGCTGGCATCATAATCAAAAGGATGTTTCCAAAACCAGACATTGTGATCCCTTCCTTGCATAGGTGCTGTTCTAGTGTGATGGGGAGCAAGGCAGCCCCAACACTGCAGACCCTCTAAAAATAATGAAGTACTCAGCATTTGAAGGATGATTAAGATGGCTATAGTATCTAAAGTAAATGTTAATTTCTCTCTCTCTCTCTCTCTGTGTGTGTGTGTGTATGAGAGAGAGAGAGAGAGAGAGAGAGAGAGAGAGAGAGAGAGAGAGAGAGAGAGAATGATAATATAACAGACCCTTCCATTTCCCCCTGGTTATTTTACTTTTCTCTTTCACGTACTGGAGAATTCGTATTCACCCCAGGGAGACAAATTACTTGCATTGGAAAGAAAAACGTTTAGCTTTCTCTGATACTGCTATTATGCTATAGCAAATATAAGCAATTCTTCATTTCGGAAGGCCTAGTAATTGCAAAGCCTTAATAGTGGCTCAGGGATGTAAGGCAGTGGGGTCTAGCACCAGCAGAGGGGGCCAGTTTTAAAGAAGCCGTCTAATGTAAAGAAATGCAGCTCTTCACTGGCTGCTGTTTGAGATATTCTTAATAACTTGGGTTGGGAATGGAACTTTTGTTTCTGTTTGGTCATTCCAAACAGATTCTCAGCACCACTCCAGAAGCCACACATAGAGTCCAGCCTGCACTTTGCTCTTGCTTCAGTATTTCAAGTTCAGCACGTATATCTGGGGTGGGGTGGGGTGGGGGGGTATGGAAATTCTCCTTTTGGAATTAAGCTAGATAAGCAGCTGCACATCTAGTTTCCTGGTTGTCCTCCATAAATTCCAGTGTAATATCCCTCTCCCAGTTCCAGCTTCAGGCTTGACACTGTGGTGTCAAGATGTGAGGTAGGAAACACAAGATGTTTCTGAGAAGGGAAGGGAATGTAGATGCAAAACTATCATTTGGAACAGCAGTCACATTTAATGTAAAGCCAACTTCAGCCCTCATCTGAAGGGTTTAAAGACAAACAAGCAACTTATATAGCACTTTGTTCTGCGTGACACTGTGGAGTAGCAAGACATAAAAGCCAGCCTTCGGACTACTTTGATTTTTTAAAAAATGACATTAGCAGTAGATCAGCATAAGGGGCTGTAAAACTGCATGTTAGTGACAGACAGACTGAAATAGGTATAGATATATAACCACATATTACCGTCCCCACTAATTTCATCTGTTGATCCGGGTGGCATGCAAAGAGAGAGAGAGAGAGAAATGCAGGGAAGGGGAGGGACAAAAGGGGAAAGAAATGGGAAGATATAGTATTAAAATCACAGGAAAGTCAAACAGAATAGCAAAATCATATGCAGTCATCTTACATGCCTAGCTCAAAAGAGATCTGATAAAGGAAGAGGAAATTAAGGGAGCTCACTGGAATTCCTCGCAGCATAGGACAAAATGCAAGCAAACAACATGGTGGTACAAATTTCAAGTACATTTCTGGGGAAAGGAAACTTAAGCGGCTGCGCTTCATTGCCAGTGGCATCACTCTGCTACGGGACAAGAAAGCAGAATAAAAAGGAATGAGTAAGCCCATGGGGCATACCGGCCTGATGCTTACGAAAACTTTCTCCTGTAATTTAGATGTTCCCTTTTACTATTATTTAATGCTTGTACGAATTTGTGCTTGCAAAATTTGCTGTCATGTGATGCCAAAATTTGAAACTACTAAATACAACCCACGTGCAGAATTTTAGTACTAACTACAGAAACAGATGTCTAACCGTCCAGCTCAAAAGATAATGTGCTGCAAACACCTGCTCATTAGAGGAACGGTGAAAGTTTGCCTCTCTTCACCCCTCACTCCCCACCAAAGCCCCATCTGTCAAGGACCGACACCCAGGGCTCAGGCACACCCTACGTCCTCCTGGCCCGGGGCTAAAAGTACTCCTAGATTGGTGCAAGTCTTCCCCCTCAGCCATGCTTTTGGTTCTCTTCCTTGAGCAAATTTCTTGCATTTGAGGATACTGGAGCCTCCCCCTGTCCAGCATGCTAACATGAAGGCAAATACCTGTCCCACAGTAAGAATCCTTCAGTAGCAATGCCTGCACATGCCTTTAGACCTATGCAAAGCATTAGCACAATCACTTACTAACCTAAGTGACCTCAATGCACTTTAATAGCTACTAATTTCTATGACATTAAACTGCATGCTATACCAGGGGTCCAAGAATATGCTGGCCCAAGTGGACCACCGAGTAAAAGATTTGCAGAGCTTCTTCACTTCCATTGCCCAATTGTTTTGCTTACATAGTGTACCACATCGGTACAAAGGCGGCAGCATCTACACTTGTTAAAAATATTTCCTGCGAGGTGTGTATGTGTGTGTTGGGAAACGCTCTAAAATTTCAGCAGGATTATTCTTGGAACTCTGCTTCACAATTTTACTCCAACCTCAGGTGAACAAAACTGCAACAGAGTTAGTATTGTTCAGCTTTCGGGTTAGTCAGGAAGCCTAAAGGCAGAGCAGTGCAGTAGTACCCTTAGGTGGTGACTCATGGGAACAGAAGACGAAAGGGAGAAAGTGCCTGGCTTTCTTTGCTTTATGTTGACAGTGATTGACTCCTTTACCAAGAAGCGGAAAATAAAAAGAAAGAAAAATTATTTGGACACAACGGAAGATTGACGTATCAGCACATCTGCAAGAAATGAACACCAGAATGCAAAAGTTAAATGTTACATTTTTATCCTTTCAAGGGATAGTCAACTACATGAAATATGTCTTTCCTTCCTTTCAATGGGTATTATTACAGAAATGAATATTTTACTTCTACTTTGCTTTTTGAAAAGGGGTTTATCAAACAGGGGCTGTTAAAAGCTCAACATCTGCAAGCTCTTGTTTACAGCAATGAGCAGAACACGTCGTTTTGGTGTATGAACTGGCATAGATTACAAAATTGACAATTACTAACAAATCTGGATATTCACATGACTGTGTGTATGAACACAGACACAATAACAACAAATGCAAATGTTTCACTCATCATTAAGTATAAGATAAGGAGTGAGAGTATTTTCTTTTGCCCTAAAGAGGCAAAAACTTCTTTCTGTAAGACCTGACTTCAGCTCCTGGGGTCTTTCTTCACCTCCAGCTTCTTATCCCTGGCCTTTATATAATAAAAACCATAAGCTTATGCTGGTGCGTACCACAAGAAGATCTGCCAAATTCTTTTGGATCCACGAAAGTGGAGGATTGAACACTGATAATACAGAAATGGAAGGTGCGTAGGAAACATCTGAAAAAGTAGCAGCCCAGCAGACCAGTCAGACACATGCTTCCATTTCTCCTTCTAAACTCTGACAAATTTTGTTTGGGGAAGGGTATGAGGAAAGGCTCTAGTGTATTTAAGTGTAAGCCTAATGCAGTAGAACAGGGACCACCACCCCAGCCCCCCGTTTCCATGATCACCAGTGTGGTGGCCTCCCACTTGGTGGAATGCCTTCCTCTCTGAGATGTCTGGCCTTGCCACTATATATATTTTGATGTCAAGACAAGACAGGCATTCTTGCACAAGCCTTTTGAGGTGGAATATCTTACATGGTTTAACTGTATCGATCTCCATGCAACCCACCTTGGAACCTGTTCTTTGTACTTTGCTCTGCTTTGAACTCTGTTTAGCAGCATCACTCTTTCTGATTGAGACAACCAAGAATCACAGGGGCCTCGTCAGCTCACAGTACAAAAATTGCAGTGGGCTATCAAAAAATCATGTGGGTGCTTTGCTCTCTTAGATATCACAAGTAGACAGACCGAGCATGTTTCAAGCATGGTCAGCAGGGGGAAAAATCGTAATCTCCAGAAACAGATGGCAGCTCAACATTTGCTTATCCTTGTTAAATCACTTCTAAGGACTGTGTGGTACTGAAGATGCAAAACATTTTTCCCTATTCAGGGATACTAATATTCCCAACAGCAACGTGCATTTTTCTTTCAGTTCATTCAATGCCACACAGGACCTGATTACCAAACTATGCTGTTTAAAACAGGTAGTCGACCATGCATTCCTTGGGCTTTCCTCTTGTTGCAAAAGGATAGTCATGGGACTGTATAATATATATATGGTTTGCACAAGTGTCTTAAAACGAAGGCATCTGAGCAACTTGAATACACTAAAGGAATAAGGCAATGGTTTATTTACTGAAAGATTTATAAACTGCCATTCAGGACAATTGCTCTCATATGTAATTTCACAATAAATATAAAATTAAGTTAAAATAGAAGATGCTAAGCCAAATAATGGTTCTGCTCTATCCAAAGCAGCTCAACACACTTTATTCATCGCTAAGGAGATGGGGGAATGGCAGGGAGCAGCTTGATTAACATGTGCCACTGTCTCCCTGTATGAGTGAATTTGGAGGATAGTGCTGCTTCTGAATAAATGGCAGAAACCAGAAACAGAATTCCAGGATTGGATTATTATTTTTTCATCTAGATGCTTGGCATGTAGACCCGCACTGCTTCAGTGACAGATTTAGACATTCTACTCAACTCCACTGTAGAAGTACTCTAAAAAGGGGGTGGAAGGGACAGGAACATTTTGCTCTGTGGTGTGATTAATTTATTTACATCTTCATGTGTTGAATACCACACGCTATAAGGCTGTGACTTACAGATTACACTGAGTGAACGCACATAGCATTTCAAGGCCAAACGGTAAACACCATGTGGAAACCAGGGCAATTCTGTGCATGCACTTCCCCGTGAAACAGTCACACTGCCCATTATTCAGTGATACTTTTGTTTGATGACCTTATTCTTTAAATGGCTGGCAGCTTTTGCAGAACTTCTAGAACACTTGGATTCATGCACGATTCTGTTTTTGTGTTTCTTGGTTTTGATGGGAAAAGTGAGGCTTATCTATAAAACCCTGCCTCGCTTTAAGTCTCTGGGCTACAAGTCACTTTAAATATCAAATGACAGCTCTCATTTTGCAGTTTGGGATGGCATCACCACAGCTGGTTTTGCACATTAGACTTTGTGCTGTTAAAACTCTGCTAAGCTAGAGAAGCCAACATTAATTGTGCATTGTGTGCATCTGTTGCTTTCATTGTTCAGTGTCATTCAGACATATTCATTGGGAAAGTGTGCCTCTTTTATGTGATTGCATGAAACACAACTTCCTTTGAAGCTAGTTGGTACATTTCGAGAAAAACCCAAAGAGACTATCTCCCCCTGAAAAATACTATGCCCAAACTACCATATAATTTTCACACTAACGATCTGTTCCTGAGGAATGAATTCAACATGACAACAGCCCATGCCAAAACCTGAAGGAACTATACTATGACTTGAAATTATTTTGTGCAAATAATGGTTAGTAGTAACAAAATCTGTATGAATAACCATTTGGACTGTATGAGTCATTAGAGCTGTTCCAACATTTCTACACAAACTGGGCTTTAATGGTTCATAACAAAGTGTTTAGAAACTGCAGCCCAATGGCTGAATTGTTAGGGATTTAAAAGTTATCCTTCTGTGTTTTGGCCTGTACTCCTTAGACTTTGCTACATTTAAGAATGCATCCAAGCTGCTCTAGTGAAGTGGTGATGGATTTCCCAGTTGGCTCTCCATTGTTGTAATAAGAGTTCTCTGTTTAAACAAGAAATTGGCCAGTAGTTTCTTCAAGAATCAAGTGTAATTAAATCCAGCTGTACAAGCCAATAAAAAGGTTGATGTGAAAAGCAGACTGACCAAAAAGAACAAAAAAGAGCCAGAACAGAAAAAAGCATAATCCTGCATGCACAATCTCATGTCTAGATAATGGTACATAGAGCAATCAAACTTATAGACTTCAGTTTGATGTGCATGTTGACACTATCCACCCAACTTCTCCATGTTACACAAACCATTATTCATGAACGTGTTGCATCTACAGATTTAATGTTTTTAAAGACTTGAGACCAACTTTGATGCTAACTTATGAAATGGGACCTTTTAATTTCTCAGCATAGATGGAACAAATTCTCTCTCCTGATCCCTGTGTGTTTCCTTCCCTTCTCCTCTCAAAACAACAAGTAAACCAAGGGGTGGCTAATCTGGTTTGGCCTCAGGGCTGCACTTGCCCTTGGTCAACTCCTCCCCTACTCCTTGGGGCAACAAGCCACAAGATTTGGCTTGTTGTGTTATCTGAACCCAGGCTCATGTTTCTTTCTAAACTAACCACAAGGAGTAGCCAAGGCCTGTTCTTGGCTTACTGCTCCTGGTTTGTTTGGGGAGAGAAGTAGGGGAGTACTGTTCATGTTCAACTATGGTCTTCTTTTGTTATTTCCACAGCAATTTTAGCATGTGCAATGCTTTTTGGTTACAATTATTCTCTTATAGTAGCCACATAGTGATTAACATTCTATACACAGAGATTGAAGCAAATATGTGCAAACTGACAAAAGCAATAGAATAATAAATAAGGATAAAACTCATTATCACCTATTTGTCAAACCTATTTTCAAGTGTTGCAACCTGCCCAAAGTCTCCATGTGAATCCACTGAATTCTAGGATTTTAACCCAGGTCTAAATACAACACATTTCCTACTGAACTACAGCATCGGCCGAACAGTCCTAAGTTCTCCAGCCTCTAAATCTTCCGTTCTCAGCAAGGATCACTACTTTATGAAAAGAATCCCAGAGTGATCCTAGTATTTGGCAACTCTATGCAAACAAGGGAATTGCAGCAGTTTAAAATGGAGCACTTTATTAAGCCAGTAATTCACAGCCATATCAAGTTCTGTTGCTGATGACTAAATCCGTGTAGATACAGAGCACATGCACACATTTTATTAAAGGCAACGATATAAGATATTGCAGTTTTCATTGAGTTGTATATTCCCCCCTCTATGATAGCCCTTGCATACGTGAATCATGAAGGGCAGGGGTAGCCAACAGGATGCCTTCCAGTCAGGGGCTGGTCAGGGATAAAAGGAGTTGTAGTTCAACAGAAACTGGAGGGCACCAAGTTGGCTACCCCTGGTTGAAAAGTAACATGCACATAAGCAATTCAATTATGTACTGTAATCACTTTTCATCTAAGCTTCATATAAGGAGATGCCTTTGTTAAACAAAAAAACAACAAAAAAAACCAGCATATCCTCCCCCTCCCAGCCTTCAATGATATTTTGTGAGGAAGTAAGCAAAGGCTTTAAAATATTTAGCAGCAGAGAAGTATATATAAAATTACCGAAATAAAACTGTCTTCATAAGCAAAGTTACTGCAGGTCCTACCTGATACAGAGACTGTATGCGACCGTATTCCTTGCTTCTCGTTGTTGGCCAGCCTGTAACACAAGAGTTCAAATCTGTGAATGCTGTACATTGTAGCTCAAGAGAATTCATTCTAACAGGGCACCTCCTGCAACTAGGAGGGCCAACCCATTTTCTACAGTGAAAAGTTTTGGAGGAGCAGAAAGTTGTCTCTACCATTATGAATCCACCAGGGGTGGGGGTGGGGGGAGAGTAGAGGGAATGCTATGAGGAGCCAATTTTAAACTTGATTCATCTTGACCAAGTCAGAAGAGAATAGCTTTATAAAGAAACTGGGTTAACAAGCAAGAGTTTAATTTTGAATTGCTTTTAATCCTCATTTAGTGTTACCCCAATTCAACACTGTGTCTACTTCTTATATGTGAAAGAGGGCTATGTTGTCTCTTTATTACACGTCTTATTATCTCTCCTGTTAAGTATGTAGGGCATATCCTTCTTAAATATTATTTCACCCCTGGGGGGGGGACTTAGTAGGCTTAGTGCAGCTAAGAATTTATCCATTATCAATCTATTAACATCAGTGGTGGTTGTACATCAAGAGAGTTTTAATCATGAAACAGTATGAGCAATTCATAAACAGATTAACTCTGCAATCTTTACATTTACTTGCACATAAGTCCCACTGAACTCAGTAAGAGATATCTGAGTAAACATGAGCAACAATGAACTACAAAACTGTGACCACCAGTCTACAGTAAAGTAACATACACTATGCTAAAATGACTGTTTTATAACATAAAAATATATAACTGCATAAATAAAAAACGAAGCTCAGCAAAAGGAAGCCTCTTTAGATTTAGCATGCTGTGTAAAGGGAGTGTGGAGTTACAAGTTGCCTCACAGCATTTTGTTTGTGTGCTGCCAGAGGGAGGTGAGGGGCTCCTACATTCACAGCAAGAGAAGTTAAAATATTCATTCTTTGGAGACCAGGAAAAAACCAGAGTAGTTCTCCAAGCAGAACAGGATTTTACTACAACTCTAGTAACAACTACTTATATTGAAGCCTACCAGAATCTTTCAGTGGCTGATTGACCTGGTCTAGCTTGTGTAGAGAAGAGCATTTTGAGTACTAAGTAAAATCTGGGTGGGGACAGCTTCAGATTATGGTACGCTACAATCGCTACGAAAACATGGAGTGGGTTTTAAACATGAGAGACCCCTCCTTATGCATAGCCTGCTGATTGAGTAATACATTAATACTTAAATGTTTTCTTTCCACTGGAGAACTGGCTGAGCATATTGCTGGTCAAGAGAACTAAATTCTTTCCCAGCCTCTAGAAAGCCAAATTCAGAAGGGAAAGAACACCATAGCCATCACCTTTTGTTACACAAGTCCACCCAGAGAGCTTTGCTTAGGATCCCTTCAAGTCTGAAATCACCAAGCAAAGGGGGTGGAGAACCTCAGGCCGAGGAACCAAACGTGATCCTCTAAAACCCTCTATCTGGCCCTCAGGACTCTCCCCAATCTACACTTCCTCCTAAGCCATTCCCCTTGCCCTCCTACGGCTCACAGGTCGTACTTTGCATCTTCCTCAAGTGCTTGTTCCTTGCAGAAATGTGCCCTTGAAAATGCTTTGGATGGAGGACCGAGACAGGCTTGTGAGCATTTGTAGGAACTAGCCTACTGTGCAAAGGTAGAAGCTACCTTTGTTGCTCCACCCACTTTTGCCTCTGGCCCTGCCCACCACTGGCATGTGGGGCTTGGAAGGCTGCAGGGGAGAGAATGTGTCCCTAGTGCTGGAAAGGTTCCCCACCTCGTAACTACAACAACATTCAGAACTTTGCGGACAGTAAAGGCTAATACTCTCAACAGGGTCTTTTTGTCCTAGCGCTTGCCTTGCAGAAACAACTGCCCTGTGAGATTTGCCTTAGCCCATCTCCACTGACCTTTGGAAAATGCTGTAAAATATTTTTAGTTTAAGCTGTTTTTATACTGTCACTTAACAGGGCTACAGCCACTTGAGATATATATTAAGCACCTGGGATATATTTCAAAATAGAGCAAGTGCAGCAAAGAGTTAAAGCTGGCAGCCCATTGTGCTCTTGCCTTAGTCACCATTTGGCCATTACTCAACCCTGAAACCAAAAGCCTCAAACAATGTGCTGAGGATTCAGGCCCTGTTCGAGGGGGTAATGAGCCAAAATAAGGGCTCACACCCCTGCATGAGGCATATTTCAGCCATTTGGCTGAAGGTGAAGTTAAGCTCTCTTGCCTATTTAACAACACGCAGTAGTTATAATCTACAAAAGCTATTGCATTATCATGAATATGCTGCATTTTAGGACCACAAAGAAATGGAGATGACCTATTTTGATTGAAATGAATATACCAAATAAGAACAAAAGGAGGCCTGAAAGGAAAAAGAAAAAGAAAGGTGGCAATAATAATAGAGCTTTTCTGGGGGGGAAATTTGCATCATCGTTTCTACCAATGTTCTAAATCTATTGCGATATAATTTGCCTGGTGACATCATCATAACTCTATAGGCACCAAGCAAAAACTTTCTTCTCTAGCCAGGCCTTGGGCCTTTAACTGCCTGGGACCTTAGTGTATGGGGATGTTTTAATGTATTTCTGTTTCCTCTTGCTTTTAATGTATATATGATGGGGTTGTTTGGCTCTCTTTGGTTGTAAGTCAACTTTGGGTGTGCCCTGGTACAGATAAAGCAACTAACAAATTTAATGGAAGGAAGGAAGGGAAAGAAAGAAAGATTTGGATTCTATATTATTTGGGGTTTATTTTTTTACTCTAGTTTACAGAAATAGTGCTTTGTGCATGCACACACATGTTCCCAGGTAAAATAAAGCTATCATAATGTGGGGAAGGGGTACACACCCACCCACCTGGGATAGTGGGATTGCAACTTTTAAACCCCACAATCTGAATAGCATTGTATGCATTCATAATATTCCTATTAATTTAATGAAATTTTTCACTTAATGGTTTTTCTATGAAATAAAAAATAGTTGAGGAAAGTGTATTGCCCTAATGTAGCTCACACAAAAAGCTGCCTTCACATGTCACACTGTGAGAAAAACAACTACCAGACTTTTAGAAGACATCTGAAGGCAGCCCTGTTTAGGGAAGCTTTTAATGTTTAATAGACTACTGTATTTTAATATTCTGTTGGAAGCCGCCCAGAGTGGCTGGGGAAACCCAGCCAGATGGGCGGGGTATAAATATATTATTGTTGTTGTTGTTGTTGTTGTTGTTGTTGTTGTTGTTACTACTACTACTACTATCAAGGATTGAACCTGGGACCTTCTGCATCAAAGAACTTATTCCATCACTAAATTATTGCCAGGTATGCATTTGAGTTTCCCAAAGGCTTTTGATTTTAATCCAGCAGCAGTTGGGTCACAAAGAGATATGGAGGCCACAAGAACCCACAATGCCACCTGCCTTCCTTATGATGCTACAAGAGTTATCCAGGTGTATTTGAGTTACATGGTGAATAAAAATGAATGGAACAAACAATAGCTGGTTAAATTCATTTAAAGTCTTTAGCTGTACAACTCCCAAATTAATATATGTCAAAGTATTATTTAACTTCTGAAAATAAAGTATTAAGACTTACTTTGGTATGGACGGTAAAGCTCTTTCACCTTCTGCATGAAGAGGAAAATAGACAGTTGATTGTCACATGCTCTTACAGTATATGCATAAAATATATTTCACAAGTAGGAAAACTGCTAATTCCAGCTAATTCCATCTTCAAATTCTAGGAGGATGTTTTACAATATCACATTTTCCCTAATAGCCTTACATAAAGCTTCCAAATGCCCCTCATTTATGCAGTACAAGGATCTTATAATGAATCTTTGGATACCTGTAGAAAGGGAAAATCTTCAGAAAAACTCTGACACACTACTATTGTGTCAGAAGGGTCAAAACTACAGGAAATCTGCCCACTGTTTTCTGAGCAACTGAATTTTTACCCTTTGGGTCAACTTCTAACTATTATTTCACTTTCCCAAGCAATTTTTAGAACATCTGCAGAAGGTCCAACATACAGGAAGCAAGAGACTAGAAACTGAAAGTAAAATATTACAAAAATTCAAGTACTCAATGAAAAAGCCCCGAAATCATGGTTGCACTATTCTACACTATTAGTGTTAAGATATCAAAATCAGACTTGAATAATTTCCCTCGCTTAGTAGTGTCTGAAATTTAAATTTGATTATAGATTATCTGTCTATCAGACATGGGGTACTGAAGTATAACCAGTCAGTAGAAAATAAGCTAGACTCTGTGCAGACAACCTCTTTTTGTGCTCAGTGCAACAAGGCAAAAGCCATTCCTGGACTTGGCTACATTTAAACAACTATTTTATTTTTGCACTAATATTAATAATCAAAAGTTATTTTTTAAAAATTAAATTTAGTTTTATGTATTTCTTTTTCGCTGAATAATTCACATTTGCCAAAATAAAATATGTTTCTATTATTCTAACAGCAGTTTTCATATCTTGTGTTTGAGTCTAAAATTTCTTCGAGCATGCCAAAGCTCATGTAACCAAAAATATCAGAACTGGAGAGATGAAAATTAAAATCCATCATGCTACATAGCGTTATCAAGTGAAGTTAGGCTGCTCATTATGTCTCAGCCTAACCTACTTCACAAGATTGTTGTGAATAATAAAGGGGGGAAAGAACCATAGGTGCCACCCTGATTTCCGTAGAGGAAGAATAGAATAAATAAAAACATGTATGACTGGATGCATGAGTGTCTAAAAAGGAAGGCTGTCTTCCTAAAGAACATACATGATCCAAACAAAGTATGATGGACCACATAGGGAGAGATAGTTAAGTTTGTGTGCTGGCAAGAGATATTTTATTACTAGTTTAGAATACAAACTAGCTGACAGTTTTGCAATATGACTAAGTTATGGTTTTGCCATCTATAAAATTACTTATATAAGAGTAGCTGTTGGAATTGGCATCTCAGACGCTTGTTAATGTTTTGCTGTTAGTTGTATATCCCCTGGCTGCAGAAACCACACGGATTTCCCCTAGTAAACAAGAGAAAAGTTCTCCAGGCTAGGATTCCAGCCACCCCCCTAAGCTATATGACACCAAACCTGACTAGACATAATACAAGTTATCTACAAAAATGTTATCTCACCTTTCTGAGGTCTGATGATGAAGGACTGTGTAGCACCGTTGACCAGCCGGCAATAGCCATCTATCAAGTCTGCCATGTTCTCTGCAATGGTTAAGGATGGTGCTGTCACTGTCAGAGGCTAGAGAGAAAGAGGGCGAGAAAACAGGGCAGCAAACAAAGAGGCATTATTTGCAGACACAAACATTTAGTAGAGCAGCTGAGCTGTTATGTCAGAGCAGAGCATGCAACTTAAAAACAGAAAATAGGGGGGAAAGTGAGTAAATGATTAAAAGGTCCCAGTTGTTACACCCTAAAGCCTTTCACATGGGAGCGGCCCCATGGAGGATGTGAACATGAGAGCTGGCACGACCACAATGACAAATGCCACTTTCTAATGCCAGTTCGCATGAATAAAGCAGCGTATTTTTTCAGCTGCCAACAAGTCCCATCTCTCTGCTGGAAAGCAGTGTATCTCCATGTGGCCGAATCAGCTCATAAGTTGCTTTCTCTGTGCGGCTGCCTTCATGCGTCTCTCCACATGGAGGGTTTTCATCTACATCCTGTATCTCAGAATGTATAAGATTAGGACTGTAATTATTTGAAATGAACCCAAAACATACTAGGCATCAGCAATATTCATGAGGCAATGGGAGGAGAATTCAGAAACAATTCACCTTTTGATAAGAAAGGCTTTTCATTGACAGCTCCTCACCTTTGGAATGCCACAGGGAGGCCCAGTGCAGTTACTACTTAACTACCTTTTAGGCATCAGGCAAACACATTCCTGTTTTCTCATGGCTTTTAGCAAAAGGTAGTTTTGCTGTTTTTCTTTAAAAACAAACTAACTTGGAGCAGTTTTGATTTTGCTATTTGAAGAGATGGGTGAAATGATGTTTCACAGTGTTGTCTTAGTTTCTATGCTTTATTGCATTACAGACAACTCCCATTTTGCACACATTCAAAGAATGTGTGACCCAGAAGTGGCAGGAAAAGGGGGCAGAATGAGGGGAGGGCAGGCTATATGTGTGCTGCCATCGTGTGTGATGACCTGGAATGCGTGCGTGCGCGCGCACGCGCACGCACACACACACACTGGGGGTGTCTGTAATTTATCAATTGTATTTTTATTGTTCTTGCTACTTGTTACCTGTGCTAACATAAATTAATGCTGAAGGTGTGGAATATAAATTGTGTGAAGCAAATAATAAACAAACAGAGGTTAAACTTGATTGGCAATTGTTATCTGGAATAAAATAACAACTAATAACCAAAGAAGTGCATGCAGTTTGGGTTTTAACTAGAAATTGAATGTCTCTTATTTAACCCTAGAATACTTGCTTATCGATTGTGTGCAAGGTTCATACAGTTCAAGAAAAATATTAAGCACAAAATATACCACATTTTCACCAAGTATAATTGATGAAGTTTTATGGTACCAACTAAAGAGCTGTTCATGGGATGCGGGTGGCGCTGTGGGTTAAACCACAGAGCCTAGGACTTGCTGATCAGAAAGTCAGGCTTAGTCATGCTGGCCACATGAGTGCCGCAACTGCAGAGTCGATCACGACTGGACCTAATGGTCAGGGGTCCCTTTACCTTTACCTAAAGAGCTGTTCAGTATGCTTCCATGCATCAAGTTTCAAAAGCAAGCTTCTGCTAGTCACACCTTTTTTCTGGATAGCACTGTGTGCATTGTGCAGGTTTCTTGGGTAGTAACAACATCTCCCAAAGCAGAGAAATGCACCCATGTTTCATATGACTTAACTGTTCATTTCTGTGTTCTCGCTCTTCTCCACTGTTTTCCTGATTACGTCCAACGTAACAGCTAGGTCAGGGAAGAGTCATTCTCAGGTTCAAAACTCCATACATGGTTTCCCACACTAACCACAAATATGTAGTGCTCACACACTCCAAAGGGTAGCAGTTTCTGTCAAACACACCATAATAAGGAGCACCCACAGAGGGCAGTAATGGCTTTCCACTGCAACCATCACCATGGGGTTACTGCAAAAGGAACAGCAGAACTGTAGCATGGGCATGTGGTCCAGTACAACTGGCAAGGCAGACATAATCTCAGCCACTCTGGATCCAAGAAGCCTGAAAGAATAGCACTATGGCAGGTACCTCACTGCATCTGGGACTCTACTATACATCATTCTTAGCATTATTAATGCAGAGGGCTGCAGTCTCGGGACAAAGAAGTCTGAGGCAATGATCCAAATTTTTACATTGCCCTGGGAGAGACACCCACCTCTGTTCATGAAGTACTGATAAAGTACAATAAGGAATTAGGTCTCATTGCCTGACCATGCAACAAAAAGCTCAACAGTAATCTACCTACCTCTGGTGCTCCAGCAATTTTCATTTGTAGCACTCCTTTCCTGTCCTTATCTTCGCTAGTTGAATACTGAATGGTCTGAACTTGATGGAAGTCTGCCAGGTGAGTAAGCTACAGAAAAGTGTGGGGTAAAGTGAAAGCATCAGTAACAGCAAGTACTATAGATCACCCGACCATCCTTAAACACTTATCACTATCCTCCTGAAGTTTACCCTATTCTGCCAGTTTCCTGTCATTTTTAATAGAGCCTCAGAGCAATGTCACAAGCTCTGCCCAGGGAAAGAGACGAGAGCAAAGAGATGGCAACTCTTGGCCTAGAGCACCATGGAGCAATATGAACTATTGGCAGAATGCCCAAATGGAAACTGACTTGAGATCTCCTATGAGGAGAGGAGGGTGGAGGGAAGCATAATCAACACAGCATTTGTTTGCTTTGCTTTCTGTATGTCAAGTTTCCTGAAATCTAAGAAGCCTGGTTTGGGGTTGGTGGTGGGGAACACAATATAATGGAAAGAAAAACCCTAGGAGTCAATTTAAGCCTACCAAAAATGCAGAAGTTATGGGATGAAGAGTGGCAATATCATATTCTATTTCCAGTGTTCAGGGGAGGATGCTTACGCAGCTAACTCCCAAGTTAGAAAGAGATACCCAAGGAGAAGCCCAAGAATTGCAGAAGATTTGAAGAAGTATTTAGGAAGAATCCCTATAAACAGTCCAATAAGGACTGAGCACAGAATGCAGACTGACTGTGGTTTGTTTGCTGTTTAGGCAGTGAAACAGATGGGAGCAGTAGAGTTTTGCCTGAAAATCTAACTTGAGATTAACCTCCACCTAAACATTCATTTACACCTCCTACTCCAAGGCATGTTAATACAGTTGGTGGATAAGCAGACTTACATTGGAACCCTTGTCTGTAAGGTAGCTGATTCCTTCTTCTGGACCAATGGCCAGCTCAACCGAAATTATCCAGCTTGACTTTTATATTAACAGAGGTGGTGATGATTTGGAAAGAACATTGACAAAAGAAATTGGGTAAATACCATCAAATTTACTACACAACTTCCATCTTTACAGGTTTATCATTGTTTCTTGGCATTATGTAAAATAACTCATTTTTTTAAAAAGCCAGCAGGGGAGAGTTCAATTTTAGACACAGCGGCAATGTGACTCACAGAAACCTAGTGCAGTCTTCAATCCTCGAATTCAAAAATGATTCTTAAAAATGTGTGTAACTGTATTATATGGTTGGTGATTAGCTGGATATAACAAACACATTTACCAAACTCTTGTTCTCCCTTCCCCGCCCCCTAAAAAAAACACCATTGTCACCTCTGGCCTGGATTGAACATAACAGTGAACCACATTAATGTATCTGGCAGATAATCCCTTAAACCTTGGTATATTACAACAGAGAATAGAGAAAAACACCAGCAAGAAAAAGCAGCCAAGCCTTGAAAGTGATCTGAATTTTTCTGACACTCTTCTGTTACAGTTCTGTACCTTTTGGGTAGTGACAGTTCCATAAGGAGAACGTCCAGGTTCACCCATAACACTAAACCATGGCTAACACTAATGTTCATGCAAGAACAACATGCCTTGGTCAACAAGCAACCTTCAACCATACTCAATAAATGATAGTTAAGCTGCTGGCCATAGTTTAATAAACCGTGACCTGCCTACAAATAACCCTGATTATTTTGTAATATGCCCTAGCACTTGGATATAGCATACTTACACCCAGAGCACACTTGAAGCATTCCTTGTCAAATCTGTATACTGGTGAGAGGATCTCGAAGAATTTCAAAATACTTTCTTCTCTATTGAGGTTGGCATACTGTCGAAACGTTTGCTGGATCATTTTCCGTAGGTTTTTGGCCTGGGTAATGAAAGAGATATGACTGTAAGGTCCTGCCGGCAAGAGCGAATATTAAACTGCATCCATCACCACAAGGTTGGAAACATCTGCCCAATAAACTTGAGGGGGGGGCAAACATTCTCAATTCTGAAGCAGAAAGAAGCGTTGTCAAGCATGAATAATGTACAGCTGTTTACCACCTTGCATCTTATAAAGAAAAACAATGTAACTCTCTTTAACAGGTGCTGTTGCAGAAGAAAGGTTGAAATAAATTTAATTACTCCATAATGTTAAAAGGCAATCTGAGTATTATGATGCACTTGGACCAACTGCCAATGTCTGGGGTTTGATCTCATTTTCTAAACCAATATTAAGTGAAGAAAAAACTGCAGGCAGCTGCCTCTCAGTCTCATACATTCACATTCAGAATATTTACTCTACCCTCAAGTAGTCCTTGCCCAGAAGCCTGTGACATTCGGAAATTGTACAGAACTGGGAGGAACAAATTAAATAAATCCATTCAGGCTCCTAGTAATCCACACACTCTTTTCCTTGAGGCTCACAAATTGAACACTTAATAATCTATTATAGAATTTTGCTCGGTATTGACATCAGGCTAATTAACTTCGAGTTTCCCGGACCTGATTTTTTCCCTTTTTGAAAAAAGGGATATCATCCGCCCGTCTCCAGTCTTCTGGCAACTCATGTGATCTCCAAGAATTCTCAATTAATAGTCACTGGTTCTGAAACATCTGCGAGCTACTCCAACACCCTTGGCGGCAATTCATCTGGCCCTGGAAACTTGAACTCCTTCAACGTAGCTAGGTGCTCTCTAACAGCTTCCTTACCTATCCTGAGGTTGAACACAATTCATCTCATTGCAGAAGACAGAGGTGAAATAGAAAATGAGTAATTCTAACCCTCTCTTCATCTTTGGTTAATAATTCCTTAAACAGAAGACCTACCCGCTTCTTTGTCCTTCTACTTTATCTAAACATAACCAAAGAAGCCCTTTCTCAAGTCTCAGCTCTTTCTGGATTTTAGCCTTTCTGATACCTTACATCCTTACAGATGTAAGCTACTCATTGTACTCATCCTTCTGCCTCCTGTACATATCCTTTCCAAAATCTCAGCTCATTAGCTCTCTGTGCAGTCACACAAACTTATTTAGATGTCTTTTGTTTTTCCTCCTAACTTGAATGGTTTGCCATTGTGCCTTCAGTATTCCACACTTCCCAATATCCCATCCCTCTTGAGTTCTTTTCTCCCTCAGAATTTCTAGCCATTGCTAGAAATTCCTCAACTCTGCTTTCCAAAAATCCAGGTTACCTGTCCAGCTATGTCCAGTTTACACATACACAGTTATCACAAATTCCAAGGTAACACAGTCATTTTCACCCCAAGGTTCTTGCATGTGTACTTGCCAGCTGGTCTCCGTTGGTAAGAATTAGATAGATAAATAATAGCAGTTCCCTGTATTCCCTCCTCCACCTCCTGAGAGATGAAACTGACAGCAAAACAAGTCAGGAATTTGTTCAATATGCCTATGTCTTTTTTTGCTTGTACCACATTCCCTTGGCCATTTTCAAGATTGTAAGCCCCTGAGCAGGGGTTACTTGTCCTCTCATGTGTTTTGAAACGCTATGAAATGGGCAGCACTAAATAAATTCTGTATTTTTCGCCCTATAGGACGCACTGGCCCATAGGACGCACCTAGTTTTGGAGGGGGGAAATAAAGAAAAAAAAATTATTTCCCCCCCAGGCACGGGGCTGGGGCGGGGGAAGCCCGAGCTTCCCCCGACCCCAGCCCACAGAACAGGCAGCTCTCTGCAAGCCTTGGGAGACCGTCGCGACTTCCCACCGGGCTCCCACTGCTTGCGGATATCTACCTGAAGCCCAAACCAGGTCGGGGAACAGCGGGATGGCGGCACTTCAAACCAGGTCGGGGAACTGAAGCCTGGGGCGCCCTGTGCAGCTGCCCCGGGCTTCGAGATGCAGGCTGCTATCTGTAAGCCTAGGGAGCCCGACGGGAACTCCCACGGGCTTCCAAGGCTTGCTGAGAGCTTCCTGAAATCTGGAGAGCGAGAGGGGTCGGTGCGCACCGACCCCTCTCGCTCTCCAGGCTTCAGCGAAAGCCTGCATTCGCCCCATAGGACGCACACACATTTCCCCTTCATTTTGGAGGGGGGAAAGTGCGTCCTATAGGGTGAAAAATATGGTATATAAATGTGCACTTTGAGGGGCAGGAGATGGAATGATCAACACACACCATCCAACTACTTCCAGCATCTGAATAGAACATACAATTACCTTTACTGAATCCAACAAACTCTTCGGAAAAAATCTTTTTAAGCCCACATCTTTCCTGAAATAATCAAAGCAATAGTTAGTCATGTTTATGAGAACTGTTGTACTTGGACAGGATTTTGTGATTGATCAAACAAATACATTACCCTAATACAGATTTTGGGATTTGTGTGCCTTGCTCAAGTAAATCAACAATAAAATCAAGAGGAAATATGCACAATGTGTGCTAATAAACAAATCAAGGAAGAATTCATAAAAAACAGTCAACAATTATAAAATCTTTTCAACATTGTTTATATATCATTTTAAACAGTTCTTTTATAAACTTCTAGTTGGGAAGCAAACTACTAAAAAACAAAACAACCCCCCTCTTTCAGTTCCAAAACATTTAACAATTTACTTATTTACTGTATGTCTAAGGCAAATACACCAAGCAGAAGCAACTTGTAGTGCTAACCGGCAAAACAAACTTTTATTACTTGTTGACTATATTTGAAGCTTTGTGACACTAGCCCAATCTGCTAATCTCTAAATGTGAAAAATAACGTGCAAGTTCATCAGCAATCATTTAAATGGCAATTGTACTGGATGTATATATATACAAACTGAGGGAAGGTTCCCCTTTATCATTCATAAATACAGTGGTGCCCCGCAAGACGAACGCCTCGCAAGACGAAAAACCCGCTAGACGAAAGGGTTTTCCGTTTTGGAGGCGCTTCGTAAAACGAATTCCCCTATGGGGTTGCTTCGCAAGACGAAAAAAATCTTGCATCCCCCCCCCGCGGGTTTTTTCCGCTTTTTTCACCCTTTTCTTAAGCCGCTAAGCCGCTTATCAGCTGTTCCGCTGATAAGCCGCTTAACAGCTGATCGCTGGAAGCCGCTTGACAGCTGTAGCGCTAATCCGCTAAGCTGTCAATGGGCTTGCTTCGCAAGACGAAAAAACCGCTATACGGAGAGCCTCACGGAACGGATTAATTTCGTCTTGCGAGGCACCACTGTATGTGTATGTATATGTCCACACACACACATATATATCTCCCTCTCTAACTTTGACACTTGGGAAAGGGCACCTCCTTTTGCCTAATTTTATTCTGAATAGCGGCCCCAAACTTGAGATGTTTCAGGGATCACTACCTAATGCACAACTGGATATGGACTCCTTTCTATAGAGGTTGTATTCAGAGATGTCAGATGCACAAAGCCAGCTACCATTTAGTGGAATCATTTGCATTTGATTGTAGGCCTCTTTAAAAAAGAAAAGAAAAAAGACCCTGCTAAAAATCTTTCCCCAAAACATATAAGATTAACGGCAGCAGAACATTCTCCTTTGCCGCTACAAGCACAAGTGTCTGCAGGGATGCTAAACTGGGGAAGAACGTGATAAAACATTCATAAATATTAAGTCCTTTGATGTATTTCTTCTCAGATGCAAACTGCATGCAGTTTATCTTCCTCTGTAGGATTAGATAAATCCGACAGTCTACATGACATGCAAGAGCACTCCAAGAGGGACTGCACTGCACATCTTGGAAATATTTACAAAGAAAATATCTCACATTACTGCCACCTTAATGTTATTACCGTACATGGTTTCCGTGTATTGGTATGAACAATATTATACAGTTTTATAACAGTTTTTGCATCATCCTTAACAGCCTTCAAGCTCTGCTTGTAGAGATATCTGGCTGGCTATGATAGAAGCTTGGCTTACTGCAGGAGCTGATAAAACATAACAAATAAATATTTAACAAAAAATAAATATTATTTGTTTTTGGTTGGCCTGTGAGAACAGGATGCTGGACTAGATGGGCCACTGGCCTGATCTACTCTAGTTCTCCAATCTGTTAAGGTCATCTTGAATCCAGATTCTGCTTCTACAGCATTAGCTACCTCTCCAAGTTTGATGTCATCTGCAAATTTGATGACCATCCCCTCTATTCCTTCATCCAAGGTGTTTGCTGAACAGCTTGGTAGGTTTCTGGATGAAACATCGGCTCTGGATCCATTCCAGTCCGGCTTCCGCGCTGGTCATGGGACTGAGACGGCTCTGGTCACCCTAACAGATGATCTCCGTAGGCAGCTGGATCGAGGCGGGTTGCTGATTCTTCTAGACCTGTCAGCAGCCTTCGACATGGCCGATCACGAACTCCTGGACCACCGTCTTGCCAACGTGGGGATCCAGGGCACAGTCCTTCAATGGCTGCGCTCGTTTCTCTCTGGTCGGGGACAGAGGGTGGCGCTTGGGGGGGGGAATTGTCATTGCGCCACTCCTTGGTGTGTGGAGTGCCTCAGGGTGCGATACTCTCCCCGATGCTTTTTAACATCTTTATGCGCCCCCTCACCCAGCTTGTCTGGAGTTTGGGGCTGGGTTGCCATCAGTATGCCGACGACGCCCAACTCTATCTGTTGATGGATGGCCATTCTGACTCGGCCCCAGACACACTGACCAGATGTCTGGAGGCTGTGGCTGGATGGTTACGTGGGAGCCAGTTGAAGTTAAATCCTTCGAAGACATAGGTCCTCTGGCTGGGACGGGACGATATGGGATTGAGGGGACAACTCCCATCTCTTGCGGGGGTGCAATTAGTGCCAGCACCGTTAAGAGTTTGGGTGTAATCTTTGATACCTCCCTCTCTATGGAGGCGCAGATTACAGCTATAACAAAGGCGGCATTTTTTCATCTCCGCCAAGCTAAGCAGTTGGCCCCTTATCTCTCTCGCCCTGACCTAGCCACTGTGATCCATGCGACGGTCACCTCCGAACTGGATTACTGTAACTCGCTCTACGTGTGGCTGCCCTTGAGACTGACCCAGAAACTCCAGCGGGTGCAGAATGCCGCAGCGAGACTCCTTATGGGGTCTTCGTTGCAAGATCACATTCATCCAGTACTATACCAGCTGCACTGGCTCCCGGTGGAGTACAGGATCAGGTTTAAGGTGCTGGTCTTAACCTTTAAAGCCCTATACGGCCTAGGACCCTCGTACCTACGGGACCGCCTCTCCTGGTATGCCCCACAGAGGAACCTACGGTCTGCAAATAAAAACATCCTGAAGGTCCCAGGCCACAGAGAGGTTAGGCTGGCCTCAACTAGAGCCAGGGCTTTCTCGGCTGCGGCTCCAATCTGGTGGAACACTCTGTCACAAGAGACTAGGGCCCTGCGAGACCTGACATCTTTCTGCAAGGCCTGCAAGACAGAGTTGTTCCACCAGGCTTTTGGTCAGGGCGCAGCCTGACTCCCTCCTCTGGCAACCTGAACAGAATTTTGTTTAACGGTTGCCATCAATTTGATTTTAATTAATTTTTATAATGAAATGTTTTTAGAATGTTGGATTATTTGATTATTTGATTGTTGTTAGCCGCCCTGAGCCCGGCTTCGGCTGGGGAGGGCGGGATATAAATAAAATTTATTATTATTATTATTATTATTATTATTATTATTATTATTATTATTTATAAAGGTGTTGAACAACAACAGCCACAGGACAGAACCCTGCAGCACCCCACTTGTCACTTTTTCCAGGATGACGAGGAACCGTTAGTGAGCATTCTTTGTGTTTGGTCAGTCAACCAGCTACAAATCCACCTAACAGTGTCTAATGCATTCCCCTGATCCACCATCAAAAAAGGAAATTAGCTTTGTCTGACATTACCTGTTTTTCAGAAACCCAGGCTGGGTATTAGAAATCACAGCATCCTTTTCCAAGTGTTCAGAGATGTACTGTTTAATTATCTACTCTAGGACCTTTCCTGGTATCGATGTCAAGCTGGCAGGTTGCTGTTGCTGCTATTTTTACTAAGTTTCTATACTGTCCTTCATCCAAGGATCACAGGGTGGTTTACAATATTAACCCCCCCAAAAAAAACAATCCCCCCTATCTCCTCCAGTCACCCTCTTATCCCTCTATCAATTTCAGAATGAGCTTGTTAAGGAATAATCAGTTTATATATTGGTAGGACATAACAGTGGACACTGAAGGCATACCTAACTCTACATACCTTGAAAGGTTGGTGGTTCTTCCATTTATATAGCACTTCTAATGTTGCAATTTTCATTGCTTTTTGCTTTCATAGCAGGTCCTCCAAACCCTCAAATAGCATTGAAGCTGAATATTGCCCATCTGTTTTACACTTATACCCTCTCGTGCCTTTCTGCTTTGTATTGGGGCTTTAGTAGGGAAGTCCTTTCACTTCCTAGAAAACCTGCTAATGCACTTAGCCGCTAAGTTCATGAAAACAAAACTGCCCTTTAATGGGCTGTAGCAATGCCAATTGTCTTTTTGGAATTGGATGCAAAGCTCCTCCAGCTCTCTGTTGAAATTTGGCTAGAAGCCACATTTTCACAGTTTGCCTAGGTCAATATTCCAGCTTTTAATGATGAGTAACTCAAGTTTGGAGCACATGCTGGGCAATTTGTGATTTTGCTAACTTCATTGTAACTTAGTACAGGAGGAAAGGAAAGAAAGGGAAAACAAAGCCACCGATTATATAATTCCAGAATCTGCTAAGTAATTAAAGACTCTAAGTAATTTAGTCCCGTGACTGATTAATCTAATCACAAACAGAAAATCCATTTTATACAAAGCACTGCTAAATCTGTAGGACTAGACCGGCTGATCCCAGATGCATTAACAGAATGCAGATGATTGAAACCACTATGATACTGCATATCAGCAGGTTTAAACTATGAAGAATCCAATTTGTCTTGGTCAGACAGAAGCTGATGAGCTCTTGCCTCCTCAATAGGTTCAGAGGTCTGAAATTTATTAGGTTTTACGATTTCCCATTTTATCTTAATTAAAGCAATAACAGCAGACTTCGTCTCATGGCCTCCCTGTGAAGAGTGGCAGTAATGCAGCTTCTAATGGAACTTATCCTCTTTCTCCTAAGCAAGAGACAACTCAGGCCTGGAACTGAAATGATATACTTACTCTAATACTTCATAGTTTGACTTCTTATCTAACGCGTTGCCTCTCATCTCCCAGTATGATCTCCTGAAATCAGCACAGACACAAAACAAAAACACCTTGAGTAAATACTTGTCTGGGCAAGCACAAGATAAGCCATCAGTGCATATAAAAGTATCTCAGCAACTTGACTAATAGAAACCTACTGCTGTTTAAACGATGAACATGCAAGAGCTGAATTTGTCATAATAAAGCTACTAAATCCTCTCGCAGATTAAGAGAGTCACAGCATACACACTTACCATACCCCAATCACCTGAGGAGCATTTTCAAGGTGTGATATCACAACTGTGCCCATCATTCATCCCAGGACAAACCCAAAGCACTGCTACAGGTGCCCTCTGTTTGTGACCCACCTTTTATTGCTATAACATCGAACAACAGAATATGCTTTCCATGAAGTGATTCAAATAGATTTACATATGAGATAGTTATTTTTAAGACAATCAACTTACTCTATTAAATTTTTTCTAATAATTTTAACCATTCTACTTGCATTGTACATTAATCTAAACTGCATGTATAGCTGCATGTATATTGGAAAAACATAGCACCATCCTCCTGCAGCTGAATCCCTGTGTTATGGGAGAGGAATACTGGAGTTTCCGAATCCTTTCAAATTAACTCAAGCCAGCACTTCAATATATAAGGCTTTTCAAAGTGCTGAATGTCCAGCCTCTGGCCACTGAAAACCTTACTCAATTTTGTGTTGGGCTTTTCACTTTTTAATTTGTTTTGTTATACATCTGCAATCACAAGGGCTTGTGATTCAAAAAGATCAAGTTCCTTGTTTCAAACCATATTATATGCTTGTGATGAAAATTTAAATCCTCAGCCACCTTTCCACCCAAACATTTCTTTAAAACTTGCAATTTTGACAGTGCTGAGCTGCCGTGTACCAGCCATCATTATTCTTGGCCAGCAAGAGCATTTGCAATAATGGTGTAATTCAAAATTACTGCTCAACATTTGCTTTTCTCTCCCTATTACTCTGTCGCTTGATTTACCACTAATTTCTTATTGATTGTTACTTTTTCTGAGTCTTGCTGTGCAAGACAATAGCAGAACTAAAGCAACTGTCTCAACAAAAAGACCTTGAACAACAGTTTTACGCTTGGGGAATTTTCATCAGCTATTGTTCCGAAATCTCTCTTGTCTCTCTTCGTAATCCGGAAGAGTTTATTAACATGCTAAAAATTATTGTGCTTTGTAAAATAGGAGGAGACTACAAAATGCTGTTTAGGGTTGGTATCCCAGCAGGACTGGGTTGGGCTGGGCTTAGGCTGAGCTCTTCATGGCTTCAGCCTTCATGCATGTTCTACAGCCTTCCTGGTGTGATATTGGGCTCAGTTTCACAACATTCAGCTGACCAGGAAACATAAGCTTAGTGTGACAGTGGTGGTGGGGAAATGCATACAGAGCAGCTCTCCAGCCACAGGCTTCCCAGCCCTTTCTGACGGTGGCAGGGATTAAACCTGGACCTTTTAAATGCAAAGTACAGGGGCGTCTTACCCATAGAGGCTAGTGGCGCCAGGCACCGGGGCGCCATGTACTGGAGGGCGCCAGGGAAGAGGTGGAGGCTGGACGCAGAACCCCCTGGCATCAGCTTGCCGCCCTCACCCACCTCCACCATGCTGTGCCGAAGCAGTGCCGTACCCAGAGCCTCTGTCTGCCGTGGCCTCCGCAGCATGAAGGGTCCAGCTGAGCAGGGAGGCACCGCGTCCAGCCTCTGCCTCTTCCCTGATGGAGGAGCTGCCCTCCAGCTGCTGCCCGCCTCCTCCAGCCCCCTGGCAGCACCATCCTCCTTAAAAAAACTCTGGGAAACGGCGGGGGGGGGGGCAGATGGAGCTTTGCACCACGACACTGGATATGCTTAAGACAGTCCTGGCAAAGTAGGCACTGTCCCACTGAGCTGCAGCCCTTCCCTACATTTCCGCAATTCTATAATATGCATTCATGTATCTGGAGACAGAAATACAGCTTGGCTCTGTAGATGCCTAACCAAACCAAATGTCCAGCTATGGAGCTCAGAAGGCAGGCAGCACCAGACACTTAGAAGGCGTGCTGTTGGCAGAAGAGGGTTGGTGTCTCCATTGCAAAGGAAATTCCCTGGATGGTAGGAAAGCCAACCCCATTCCACACATCCCTGCTGTACTTCCACTGTGGGGATACCCAGGGACCTAGTCTGATTCCAAAGACAACCCCACTGGAGGGGGAGACAAATCTGAATAATATTCTGACCCCTCGGTGCAGAGTCAGAGCTGTATATAAAGATTTATGTTTATAGAGTGGGCCATGGAGAAAACGAGACTCCAGATAAAGGCTCCCTGAGCTGTGGCTGATCCCTGTGAAAAGGAAGGGTCACCTAACCTATGTGGGGCATACTGAACAGGAGGGGCTCCATAACTCGCACTATAATCTCAATTAAATAAGTGCTTGCTGCTTTAAGAATATAAGTAACCACCCTTGCTCTCACAGTAGCCAACCAGATGCTTATGGGAAACCTGTAAGCAGGAAATGAGTACAACAGTGTTCTTCCCACTTGTGATTCCCAGCAACCAATTATAAAATACAAGAGCATGACTTTGTGCTCGCAAGAGTGAGAATGTGTATTTGTGAAAGAAAGAAGGTTTCTAGCTCTGGCATGGCACCTGGATAATTTATTAAGAGACAACTCATGAAAAGGGACCACAACATCTTTGCCAGTATTCTGCTTTTCAAAAAGGCCACCAAAGCAACTTGGATGCCTGACAGTCTCCAAAGCCCATTGCTCAGATCTAGGGCACACAATATCCCCTCGACTGAGCTTCAGGCTCCGGCGGGTAGCAGAAAGGCAACAGAAAGGCAAAAAAATCAGTTTCAGATCAGAGACATTAAGACAGATGACAGTAAGTCTTTTTTTTCCCTGACGAACGCCAAATATTCCTAGTTACAAGAGTAAAAATATGTTTAGATTTACTTCTCTGGGTTTCTCTATTTTTCTCTATAGAATTTTTTTTTTACACTTTACAAGTATTGGACAATAAGTTAAGGAAGGGGCAACAGCAATGTTCCTATTTCAACTCTTCACGATTTGTAAATGTGGGTTGATGAAACATTCTCCCACAGAAAATGTACCGTAATTTTCGCTCCATAACACGCAGTTTTTTCCTCCTAGAAAGTAAGGGGAAATGTCTGTGCGTGTTATGGAGCGAATGCCTACAGATGGCAGGGGAATCTGCTGAAGTTGTGAGCAGTCCGTAGCTCGCTTTGAAACAGCAAAGCGGGTGTAAGCGGCTCCTGTCAGCGAGCCCAGCCGGGGAGGAGGGAGAGAAGCAGAGCGGGGTTGGCTGCTTTAAAACAACCCCGTGCTCTCTGTCCCTGCCTGCAGTTTTTTGCTGTCCGATTTTGGATTAGCCACTGTAGGGGCTGTGTGTGTGTGTGTGTGCGCGCGCTTGAGCTATCGTTCTCCTTCTCTTGCTTCCCGTTCACTCTCCCAGCGGCCCTGCGCTCTCCTGCGACTTTAGGATTGATACTCTGTGTGTGTGTGTGTGTGTGTGTGTGTGTGTGGCAGGCATCGTTCTCCTTCTCTTGCTTCCCGTTCACTCTCCCAGCGCCCCTGCGCTCTCCTGCGACTTTAGGATTGATACTTTGTGTGTGTGGCATCGTTCTCTTGCTTCCCGTTCACTCTCCCAGCGCCCCTGCGCTCTCCTGCGACTTTAGGATTGATACTCTGTGTGTGTGGCATCGTTCTCTTGCTTCCCGTTCACTCTTCCAGCGCCCCTGCGCTCTCCTGCGACTTTAGGATTGATACTCTGTGGGGGGGGGGTCATTCTCCTCCTCCTGCTTCCCGTTCACTCTCCCAGCGCCCCTACGCTCTCCTGCGACTTTAGGATTGATACTCTGTGTGTGTTTGTGAGGGATCATTCTCCTCCTCCTGCTTCCTGTTCACTCTCCCAGCGCCCCTGCGCTCTCCTGTGACTTTAGGATTGATACTCTGTGTGTGTGTGTGTGAGAGAGAGAGAGAGAGAGGGGGGGGGGCATCGTTCTCCTTCTCTTGCTTCCCGTTCACTCCCCCAGTGCCCCTGCGACTTCCAGCGCCCCTCTGACTTTAGGGCGACTTTAGCATGGATCCACATGGATCCTCAGGATTTTTGCATTGGGCTACCCCAAACTCACCGTCAGATCACATGTCTGTGGCCACAGCATGAACCACAAAAATACATCCACTGTTTTGCTTAGAATATTTTTTTCTTGTTTTCCTCCTCTAAAAACTACGTGCGTGTTATGGTCTGGTGCGTGTTATAGAGCGAAAAATACGGTATTTGTATTGCCTTACTTTCAATATATGGCTCATTTCTAACCATTTGAGTTTAGCTTGTGTGAACTGAGCAGAAGCGACATAAAAATGCCACTAACTGGAAGTTTGGGGAAGGGAAAATCTGTAAATTTAAAAGCATTACAATAGTATTACACCAAACACTGTAAGTTCTAAAAAGACTTTTAAGGAAACCTTTTTTTAAAAAAACCCAATTTTCATATCAATCAGGGTATCAAGAATAAGGGGAAATGCTCAGCTTATAAAAGTTTGAATAAATATGTAAAAAATATTGCCTTACCGGATTTCAAGGCAACCTAGCTTCAAGGCAATTTCCTGGTCCACCTGGTCTGCTAGTTCTACCATATAGTCATTTTTCACCTAAAGTAAAACAAAGAGTAATGTGTCATATATAAGAACAGTATAAATGACATCAAATATACTTTCATTCAAATATCATGTTCACTGCAAGTTTCAATACTTTTCCAAGCAAATTTCATCAGTCTGCTTTGGAGGTAAATTATTCTCAAGCTCCAAGCAATCTTTTCCATGAGTAATGAAGAGCAGATTTGTTCATTAAAAGGTGGGGGTGGGGGTTGAGGAGTATGGTGAGGAAAAGAATTCTAGTTTCTTGTGCAACATCCGAAGAGGGATACTGTGCATTTCCCTTGTGCAGAGAGTAGCTGAGCAATATTCTTGAATCTGAAAATGTACACATGCACAACTGGCAAGACATTAGACTCTTGATTGCAAACATTAACCAAGAAAAAGCCAAAAGAGGGAGTGTGTATCACTCCTGCTTGCCTTCCAATCACATACCTCCAAAATGTGAAGTTGCCTGAAGTGATGTGGTATTTTCTACTGTGGATTCGTATTTTTTCTAGATTTATTGCATTGTTTTTATGGAAATGGTTGCAAACTGGACACTGTGTAACCTCAGATGCTTGCTACTCTACAAAGACGTGAGGCAAGTGCAGCTGGAAAACCAAACCAACTTTGAGGACACAACCCATGGTTTTGTTTCACTGTCACTATGTGGGAGAACTCATAACTACCTCAGTTTGTGAAACAAACCATGATCAGGATTTTCCAAGGAGAGTCCTGGAGCTGACTCTCCACCCATTCTGAGGGCTAAGAACAGATACAATAATAGTCATCCAATTCCCGCCCCCCTCAAAGTAAATAAATAAAGGTTGGTAATTAAAAATATAATTTATCCCCAAATGAAATTCAGACCTCCTTGACTGAGATGTATACTTTAATGGCAATAATTAACATTAGCACATGACTATCACTGGACATTTAAACAGCTCTGTTAGAAGGAAGAATGATTAATAACAGCCAACGTTGTGAATAGCTGGGTAAGCAGAGATAACCTACATGAGAACTTAATTTTTATGAATACTTAGGGCTAATAGGGCTTTTCATCTTAAAAACGCTTAAAGTTTATAGATAACAAATCAGAGCTTAACAGAATTACACTGAAAGCTTGGCATTTTTTCTGCACTTATTGGTGGATATTTACTTGATTCCCCAAAATGATTGTGAGCTTAATATCTACTAATTAGAACTGCTGTTCAATTACATTAATTTTATAATGATATACTTCCCCAGGAAGCTAGTATATTAATTTAAAATCCTTGCAAAGCTGCTTTACAAAAAGAGTCTTTTACATTAATCAGATCAACATGCTGATTTTAATTAATGTAGTATTTCCCCTTGAATTATATGGTTCTTTTCCCATTGCACCACCCTTCTTCACTATTAAATCACTCGCCTTAATGGAAAACTCAATTTTAAACTTCCCCAAATAATATGGACAATCAATGTGTGTTCACGTACAATAACATTTTCTTTCTTATTTCTTTTTAATAACATTCACTGGTTGGTATGCAAGGATAGTTTTCATAGTCAGAATCATAGTACACGAAACCTTCAGCCAAACATTTAGACACCTTGTGCTGTATCTTCCCTCATAATCAGAAAGAGGAAGCAAAGTAAAAAAAACAAATAAGAGTGCCATGGGCAAAACCACAGTCCAGTAGAATACATTTTATTTATGCCTTTCATATCCTCCTTTCCTCCAAGGAGTCTCCCCCTCCTAATTCTTCCTCACAACAACCCTATAAGGTAGGTTAGGCTGAGAGGCAATGACTGGCCCAAGGTCACCCCTGGCATAGTGGGGATTTGAACTCTGGTCTCTCAGACCCTAGTCTGAAACATTCTAACCAACCCCTGCCCCCTTTTTCTGTACAGTCATACCTTCTTACGTTTGCTTCATGATACGTTTTTTTCAGGTTGCGTCCTGTGGCGACCCGGAAGTACCGGAAAGGGTTACTTCCGGGTTTCGCCACTCGCGCATGTGCAGACACGCAAAATGGCGTCACACGCATGCCATGTTCAGAAGTGGCGGATCGCGACCCGCGCATGCACAGACGTGGGTTGCATTCCTTTCAGGTTGTGAACGGGGCTCTGGAACGGATCCCGTTTGCAACCAGAGGTACCACTGTACTGTAGCTTTTTTATACTAAATGTTTGACATTATGGGAAAATGCACTTTGTGCTTCACTTAGGATTTTTAATTATCAGGGAAGGCCTCTCCTATGTCAATAAGAAAGCACTATCTATGGACCTCTTCCTACAGTGGCGGACTTTGGGCTCTCAAATTTCAGCAGTGCCCTTGGGTAACCCAAAAATTCGGTGCCCCCCGTCTCTTCCCATCCATTCTACAGCGCTCCCTGCAGTGCCCTTTTGGCTCAGCACCTAGTGCAGGCAAACTGGTCATGTTGCCCTAAATCTGCCTCTGCTTCATACATGACTTGTACTTCCATTGCTTGTGTCTCTTAAAATATTTACCATTCACTTCCAAAACCAAGGTGCTAGCCTTTGGCACACGAGCCACAGATGGAAGGCAAAATATAAAAGAGTGCCACACTAATTCATATTAGAATGAAAACCTCAGCATCCCTTGACCACTTCAGAGTGGTGGGAACAGGCAAGAGGAGAGGCAGGCAAAAGGGAAGGTCCAACTCCCACACAGCCAGGACCATGTGCTCTCCTGCTCCTATTACAGAAGTGTCACCGTCTACATGTCCTGTGCCACTTAAGGCAACCTTGCTACAGGTTGGCCACCCAGCCACAAATATCTCTTCCTCCCCAGACAATCTATTCCTTTCCATGCCAGACTTCCTGGTGTAATAGTCCATGCAAACTTATCTGCTGCTCCCAATGACCATGAAAACACAACCGTGACTGCTATATGCCACTGCTCCCATATTTCACATGTATGCTCATGTTCTCTTTTGGGTTCATCACTCAATAGTGCTTCAGTCTCTCTCTTGACTATTCGTGCTTTCCTCCCCACCTTCATATGATGTCTAATGCTGTCTTTGATCTTGAACCACTAGGAATTTTAAGAAGCACAGAAAAGCGTTGTTTTAGGAAACGTTCTTGGGCTTGCTTTGAGTTAGCAGTGCATGAAAAGGGTCACACACAAGCCCCAGAAACACTATTTCCAGTCTTAAGAGAATGCAAAGAAGTAAAAATAAAAGTAAACACTTTACAACTGTACCCTATCGAAAAAGCGTTTTGAATACAAGATGCTCAGTCAAGGAGAAGATGAAATGTGCAATCACCTCAAAAGCTCTAAAGTGCTCTAGCCTTGGTGAAGTGCATCAAACCAGCCAAGCAAATACACCTAGATCACAACTCCGAATTCTTCTTTGGATACTACACATCCAGGAAACAATTTCCCCTTAACACAAATGGAAAGGAACAGTAAGATTGTACCTCCTATCTGAATCTAAAGCCAACTGCCCTAGCATATTGCTATGTCTTAAACATTTCTCTAACTGCAGTCTACTGCAGCATCACAGTTTCTCTCCTCACCCTCCAAATCCCCGAATCTCCAAAAAAGAAACTTTTAAAAAGATGAAAGCAACAAGTAACCATACACACAATAATTTCTTAAGCAGAAAGCAAACACTGGTGGGTGAATGAGCACATGCTGGTTTCAGCCAAGTATACTGAAACCATTTCCTATTATACTGTGCTCTGTTTTTGGTCCTAAAGATTTCCATCTCTTCGGGGAATAAACTCTTGTTTCTTCAGAATCAAGAACTGGGGCAACAATGCACAGCAGCAGTACAGTACCCAGAAATTAAGACTTTCTAGAGAAGGTATCACAAACAAGAAATTACCGGTAGCAATTTTCAGTTGCCTTTAGCAGGCAACATATATAAAGGGCCCTATGGACACCTATTGGACTTTAATGTTGTTTTGCTAGATATACTTGACAGATTAATTTAGGGCATCCATTTTTATATTTTGCATATTGGTAATGCCGTAATTTTTGAAACTGTAACCTACTTTGTGAAGTTTTTTTCTTCTTCAAAAAGTAGGGTTCAAACCTACCAAATAAACAAACAGAAATCCATAACCCATATCAATGGAATAAAATAGATTTAGCATCTTTTATTATTTTTAACAAACGAACAGAAGAATCAAATAAACCAAACAATCATAACTGATAAGATAACCAGCTCAGCTAATGTTTGTGCTTTTACAGCATTTGTGATTTTATTTGCTTCACAGGGTTTAAATAAATAAATTTATTATTAGTATATTCTTTCCAAGTGAAAAGTCCAATGTGAGTATTTCAATTTTTCCAGAAGCACTTCCTTTAGAAGGTGAGGCAGTGATTTTGTTTTTGTTTCATCTAAAGAAGTTTGATCTTCATGCTGTTTTTAACTATAGTGCAGCTTTGAAAGCAAGTCCACAAAAGTTACTAGCCTGCAACAACAAAATTATTAGCCTGCCAACAAACTGGAGAGAGTGGAGCTTCATCCTTCCTGCAACAGTCCTCTGCACATTTCTGTACTGGGTGCAGGAGAGAGAAACAGAGTGCTCAATCTTTCTTCTCCTGCTCCCTCATGAACATGGAATCCTTTCTCGCCTATGGCTACCAAGCTAGGTTTGTTATAATGGTTGCCTTGCTGCTCCTTCACTGTACTGCCGTGACCACAATTTTTGACTTTGAAGCTAATTGAACCTTATTGCCACAACATTTCCTCCTGTGGGTGCTTCATTGAATTCATTCTTCATCTCAAGATCTCCTTGAGCTTTTCAATGGTGGGGGGAAGAGCACAACCCCTGTACTCAATTACTATTAGGGCCCAGTTCTGTGGTGGAGTCCCTCCCTTTTTCGATTTCTAGCTTACTGGAGTCAATGCCTTCTTTGATTACAGAGTGACAACACCTCAAGTACATCCTTCCTTGCTGTTCCTCAAGTGTTAGCATCTGGAGATAACCACATCCCACTGGTTTTCTCTGTTCCACCCAAGCTTCCAAATGTCTTGGGCAAGTAATCAGTTCAGATCCAGGAAAGATATCAACTGCAAGATAAAAATCTGCAAACTTTTTTTATAAGAAGGTCTTTGACAGGTGCCAAGAAACTCATAGAAAAGGCACCTGTTTGATATTAAGTGGGAAGGAGTGCCAAAGTGTAGGAGATGCCACACTAAAGGTCCAATTCCGACAATGTGCAAAAGGGACCTCCTGATAGCATGGCATCCATAAGGGGCCCTCTCCTGCAGAGCACAGTGATCAGTTGGGTATTTTGGTGGTGAAACAATCTGGTCCCAAGCTGTATAGGGCTCTGAACCTAGCCTGGGAGTTAGCTGGCAGCCAATGCAATTCCTTCTTCAGGAATACTGTTAGTAATTGTGATGTTCACTAATCACCCTGCTGCCACCACAACAGCAGTTTGCTGCTCAGAAGATAAGAATACTCTGTGCCCCAAAGACTATTGCTGTGTGCTAAACTTTCTTCCATTGACTAAGGTTAAATATAGAACATTCATGAAGTCCAGGAAAAAGGGGTAAGCCGAAACTTCAATCTGCCAGAGATGCTAAAGTAGCAATTCCCGAACTCTGTGCTAGGGAACAATAGGATGTGGCGAGAGAACTGCTAGATAGGCATGAGAAGTAATTAAATTATTTAAAAGATTCAGAGAATCTAGAATGTTACACTCACAGAGGAAGCTACTTGCTGCATCTCTGCATGATTTACTGCTTTGGCCTTAACTTCTTCAAGTCAGTCTCTGTCTGATTTGAGCTAGCAATTGTGCAGCATGATTGTATCAGGTGGTGACAGCATCATTCCTAGTGCAAAAATGCAGCTAATTGCCTGCACTTGGAGGAAGCATGACCTGAACACTGATTCATGAAGAAACACAGGGTGAGGGTTCTAAGAGGGTCCCTACTTTTAAGAGGGAGGACTGCACAAATAAATACATAGAAATAGCTTGGGTGTCAGACATCTGGAAACCACTGATTTATTAGTTAAATATGTTCATATACAGCAAATGTTGCTGTGCACAGAAGACTCCAGGGAAGCCTTCCTCAACTTGGTGACCTTCAGAAGTTGCTGGACTACAATTCTCATCAGCCATAGCCAGCATGGACAGCATGATGGGAATTGTAGTCCAAAACAACTGGCGTGCACCAGGTTGGGGAAGACTATTTGAGATCATACACTTGTTTTCTTCTTCTTTTGTCATTGGGGGTGCTTGAGTAAATACATTAACTATGGCCCACTTTACAGCTTTGGAATCTGAACCTTCATATTGGAAAACAGTTCCTAAGGACTCTTTGTTGGTTCTCACGTTTCAAAAAATTGCACATCATAATCTGTGAATCTAGGAGTTCGATTCTGAGAGAGTTGGTGACTGCTCCCAAAAACCTTTATTTCACCATGCAGACATTATGGCAGAAGGCAGCTACAGGAACTGGTGAGACTGCAAGTTTGCAGACACTGCCTCAGAGCAGTAAACGACAAGAACTGCCAGTTCAAAAGCTTAAACAGAATTTCCAAATCCCTGTTTATTGTTGACATTTAAAATAGCTGAGGGCATTTGGAAGGGAGAAGAGTCAAGTGGGCCAAAGGTGCTTAATCCGTCCTGCACCTGCATGCTTTCTTCTCCAGGTCCTCTTTGAATTCTTTTCCGGAACTTGTTCAAGTATAATACTGGCTGGCAGAAAAGAATTCTTAGGGAGGGTGAATCTCAGACTGTGCAGCAGACAGCTCTTTCCCTACACTCTCACACAGCTCACCACTCACGCTCCCCCTTGCAAATCCATCCCTCCTCCACTTTTGCACAGCAGGAGGAAAAGATGAGATTAGGAAACCCGTGTTTGTTGCCAAAGATGTAGTCCCAGACTCAGTGAGAAGAATCCCACACCAGTTTGGAATTTTACTCCAACGGGAATTAATCAGAATTAAAAGCAGGTTGAGATCAACCATTTGAGAGTTTCTCTTTAAGCTCTTTAAGCACCAGGGGAAGGGGTGATGAACCAGAGAAAGTGATTCAAGGTTGAAATGCAGCACACACACAGGGAAAGCCCCATTTAACTCAGTGGGACTTATTATGAGTAAACACAGAGTTGAGCTTAAGCCAGGAGCCCCAATAGCAGCAACCCTTTCACAGGCTAAAAGCTTATTGGGAAACAAAAAGCAAAAATACAGCAAGTCTGCTCTCTCAGTAGGATCCTTATTTTTGTTGAGACAGAACACTGGTTGTGCGCACTTCTTGAATAACTTGCTGACTAGTCACTTCCCAGACTTCAAAACATTTATTAAGGAACAATTGTAAAACCCGCCAGCAGTCAAGTTCCCTGGCACATCAGACTGGCGCGATACACAGTCAAGATGAGAGGAATGAAGAGCTCATACGTTTGGACATTCCAAACAGTGTAGGCTTACCCTGGTGCATGAGTTAAGAATAAATTTATTACTGACTGTATTGCCTTATGCAGCAGCTGCTATGTTTTAGAAGGCATGTGCCTTATTTAGCCAGATCTCCCCCCCTCCCAACCCCCAGCCCTTACAGCAACAAAATCTCAGGAAGAAACATTCCCCATAGCCTGGGGATTTAATTCAGATGAGAAGATTGCTATTAGACAATACACGGAATAATCAAGGTTTTCATCTTTGTGCAGCAAAAAAGATACAACACCCCCCCCCAAAGCATAAGTCAGGGCAAGGCATGGATGAGGTTACAGTCAACCTAACATGCCTTAATTAGGAGGTGCACATAAACAGGAGAGGGTGAAACTGAGGAGCCCTGAGTGCAAGGGGAGGTAGCAGGTTTATTGGTGTGGCTTCAGGGATAGGAAAGGATCTGAAACAGGTTCCTAATGTCCAGCTTTCACAGTATGAAGCCAATCATGCATTAATTAAACAGCAAGCAATCCAAAGGCACCAAGATGAGTCTCAGGATAAGGTGGCAAGACATTAATCTGAGGTTGTTTTTCATCTCTTCCACCTGGGCATAGGGGTGCTAACAGTGCAGAGTTAAATAGTATGTTTTCTTCAGACGTCTCCTTTCTGAACACACATGTACAAAGTTGTTCATAACATCATGAGACAGATGGAGAGAGCAGGTGTGCGTGTGCAGGTTGGTAGTTCAACTCACCATGGGGATGCTAATCTCCATGGTGAGTGTAGCATTTAAAACAGTCCCCAGAATGTTACTGTAGAAACAAAGACATGTAAAGCTGGGTCCAAGTGAATGTCATTTTCTGTGCCCAATGAAAATCCAGAGGGTTACTAGGGAAGGAAAAGAGCTTCCTCTACCCTCTTCTACCAACCCACCAACAAAGCATTATTCAATCTAGTATATTTTCAAGGTTTCCTTACAAGCACTGTCAGCAATGAAGACAAATGGATTTAAAGCCACTGTTGAACCCATGCACAGAATGTGACCTCTAAATAAGCCATTATTTAAAGCAGCCTTGTGTTTCAGAACTTGCCTGGTAGCCATAAGTAGATAAGGAATTGCATGCAGGCAAGCAAAGTGGCTAAAGACTGATAGAGCACTCTGTCCCTTCTCCGCATCTGTTAAAGAAGTAAAGTAGACTGTCGAGGATGAAACCCTCTACATCCCATTTGTTGTAAGTTTCTTATCCTGTGGAATCATCATGGCTTCTACAATGTTGAATGGTAAAAATTGGTTACTACTCTGCTTCATTTATAGAAGTCCTCCCTTCCCTTTTGGCCAGTTTTACAACAGACAAATCATTAAACAAGACTTCCATGCTCCAAAGAAAATACACACTGGTGTTTTTTTCTTTCTTTACAGCTTTTAAAAGCAAAGCTTTGCATTAGGGTAACGCTCAGCTGCCATCTGCCCTCAGCTGCTGCTCTGCCTTATCAAAAAGGTCACAGTTGCTACATTAATGCAAGTTGATCTTTGACATCCTGCACTAATTACACAGGCTCCCTTATTTCTATGGTAATAATAAGGACATTAGTGACTGGGGGAAGGGAACTGCTTGCCAACAGGGCATTGTGCAAGGCAGAATGACTTTAAAATTACCCCTTCTGTCATGGTGGACAGATCCCCCAGCTGTCTTTGTATATGCTCCCACTTCCAATTTTCTTGGCAAAATCAAACTATACACTTGGGAACCTTTATAATATTGGAAGCAATGGAAGTCCTTTAGTGCAAATGATCAATTTAAGTAATCAGGCGTACTATCTTACTAATTTTAATTTTACCGGGAGGAGGAAACTGGGATGTTTTGTAAATGTATCTTGCCATATGGAAAGATCACCACCTGGTAAGATATAAGTTTACAAGACTTCATAGATTTGCATGGCTCAGAGAACAGTAAGGATTATCTACCACCAGAGACGGATGGGTCTGCATCATTTTTCCTGACTGTTCTTAAAAGAGTTTCCTTTTGAACTAGCTAACTGTCTGTCATTGTACTAGTTGGTCTCTGGAATAGAATAATGTCCCAAGAGAGAGATGACCACTCCTACGTGTAGCTTCCATTGACTAGAGCCTCAGCTGCTTCCTGTTATATTAAAAGAGCTTGGAAGCAGCAGAACATACAAAAGCAGAACACAAACTGAGGAAGACTTGAGCTATGTCAGACTATAGGCCACTTTGAGGTCTATTCTGTGGTGGCGGCAAGGAGAGTTTACATCATCTACTGCTTGGATGTTTTTGCCTTTTTATAATCAAGTGGTATATAAATTGTATGAGATAAAGAAATAAATCTACAGGAATGTCTGGCAGAGATTTAACATGCAGTAATGGACCCCAGAGCAGTACTGCAAACCCTTGGTAGCCTACTATGACCTATTCGTTAAAAATTAATTTACATACATGCATACATACATAATATAATTTGTATACTGCCTTTCTATAGTTAAAACCAAGCTCAAGGTGGCTTACAACATGGGGGAGGGAGAATTGCATAGTTCCAAACATAACAAAAGTAATCATAGACAATAAATAAAACATCAAAAAGTACACTGTCAAATTGAACAATTTCCACATAAATCGTAATAAAGATACAAATAATAATAATACCAACAAGAGCAACACCTCCAAACAAAATCCCCTAAGCAATTTAAATAGATTACCTAACCTGCACTGTCAATCTAATGACCACAGTGCTTTTCCTATGACCACTCCTGACATCATGAAAGTGTTGAGGGCCTATAAACATTGTGGCTTCAAGTCCTGGAAGATTCCACCTGGTCTGGAAGGGTGGACCTCTGATTGACTCCAGCTACAAAAGCTGAGGCTGAAGAAGAGGCCAGAGACCATCTTGACTGTGTCTTAGCTCAGACCCAGGATATTGAGCCAAAACTTCCACAGCTGCCATCCTTCATGAACCACTACTGGCAAGACTGGCAGCAACATCAGCAGATATGTTCTATGCTTATGATAACATTTTATTCAAATATTTTGTTTTCTTGCTAATAATGCTGTTTTAAATGTGCATTTTACAGTTGACTTTCTTTAGCAATGTTTTCTTTTGGAATGTTTAAGATGAAATATTTGTTAACTTTGCTGTGTTAATGTGCATTCTGCAGTTGACCACCTTTGTTATGTTTTATTTTGAAATCCTTAAGATAATGTTTTAGATTCCTGCTAATTATGTTGCCTTGAAAGTATACTTTATTTGGCTTTCTTCAGTATTGTTTGATACTTTTTCTTTAAAAGATAAACAGTATAGAAATGAAATGGATAATATTATTAACAAAAAACAAAAAAAAATTTAAAGGGCTATGTCAGGATCTCCGAGTATGAAAAACTAATCCCAAAAGCTTCCTCCAGTCCTCCTGAAAGTCAACTTGTGCTGGCATTTCTGTATTCAAAAAATGATTCAAGTAATTCATGAGGCAAGGCACTAATCAGGCAGTGCTTAAAGAAAAAAAATCAGTGATTTGCTGGCAGAAGGAAAACAAACCGACTGGCAAGAGCACGGTGAGCATGACAAATACTAGTTCACTCAATAATGCTTGAGACTAGCCTGGGAGCAATTCTACTGAACAGTGAACGGACAACAGATCTGTGACACTATCATATCACCGCCTTGGCAAGCACAAGTTCTATATGCACCCAAACTAGAGCTCCCCAAAGCAATTTTACACCCATCTTATCATCATAATACTCCAGTACAAATTATGCAACACTGTGCACTCGAAACAAATCACTGGATTAAGCCTTCCACCACCTCACAATTGCTGTTCTTATTTGTCACCCTTATCACGGGGGAAAAAGATAACTTCTGTTCGATGAACTTAAATTCTTTACACCAATATGTAGCATTAATATAAAGGTAAAGTGACCCCTGACCATTAGGTCCAGTCGTGGCCGACTCTGGGGTTGCGGTGCTCATCTCGCTTTATTGGCCAAGGGAGCTGGCGTACAGCTTCCGGGTCATGTGGCCAGCATGACTAAGCCGCTTCTGGCGAACTAGAACAGCACACAGAAATGCCGTTTACCTTCCCGCCGGAGCGGTCCCTATTTATCTACTTGCACTTTGACGTGCTTTCGAACTGCTAGGTGGGCAGGAGCAGGGACCAAGCAAAGGGAGCTCACCCCGTCGCAGGGATTCGAACCGCCAACCTTCTGATCGGCAAGTCCTAGGCTCTGTGGTTTAACCCACAGCACCACCCACGTCCCAAGCATTAATATAGGGTTGCTATATTTCAAGGGGTAAAAATCTGGACAAAATAGTTGTTGAGCCAAAACCCGAACCAGAGTCCAGGCCGCCACTGCCAAAGCCAGAGCATATGTTCTACCATTACTCTGCTACATATAAATCTCTGGCTGTAACTTTCTAATTAGGTTACTAACATGAATTTAGATAATTCTAAAGAAATCTCTGTCAAAGGAGTACAACAAATCCTGTACCAACAATGAATTCTGCAGCTCTTATATTGTATATGCGCTGTGGGTAAAACCTCAGCGCCTAGGACTTGCCGATCGCATGGTTGGCAGTTTGAATCCCCACGGCAGGGCGCGCTCCCGTCGTTCGGTCCCAGCGCCTGCCAACCTAGCAGTTTGAAAGCACCCCCGGGTGCAAGTAGAAAAATAGGGACCGCTTACCAGCGGGAAGGTAAACGACGTTCCGTGTGCTGCGCTGGCTCGCCAGATGCAGCTTGTCACGCTGGCCACGTGACCCGGAAGTGTCTGCGGAAAGCGCTGGCTCCCGGCCTCTAGAGTGAGATGAGCGCACAACCCTAGAGTCTGTCAAGAATGGCCCGTACGGGCAAGGGTACCTTTACCTTTTACCTTACTTATTTTGCATAATTGATTCCCACTTAAGATTTTACAGTAAATCTGTCAGTCATTGTGAAGAAAAGAGAGACTACATTGCACAATGAAACTCTGCTGTCTTCGCTAGCTAAAGAACTAAGAAATTCTTAGTCAGCCCCTTTCTACTTTCTGAGATTCCACCAGACTTTGCCCACTCACTTTTCAAGCTTATCTTCACAGCTGTAGAGACTAAAAGCCAAGATTTTTCAGGATGATGAATGAATTCTGCCCACAGCAACCAAGCCCTGTGCTTTTTGCTGTATTTCCATTGAACTATAGCTGTGCTTGCATGGAACTGCAGAATACACACAGTTTTCCTGGTCACAGAGAAAATTATTAGAAGAGTTCCAAGTAGATGAGGGTCTGAAGATGGTTAGCTGGTTTAAGTTAATTGGATTTTGAAAAGAAGTTTATAGCAAGAAGGCAACCCTTTTTCTTTAAAACTTTATGTGATATCCCTATGTTTTTATAATCTAGGGAAATTATGGAAAAATTCCATAATTATGGAAATTATGGATGGGTGGGGCATAAATAATAAATTGTTATTATTTATTTGGGAGAGGAAGTCCCACATTTATTACACAGATTTTTGTGAATCTCTTGAAGAATTGATGTATAGATAGCTATAGAACAACTGGAATTTGTGTATAACAGCTGGAATTTATTGGGGAAAGTTAGATTCTGAAATATCTGCACACATATTAATCATGCATTTTCATTATATGCCACCTTTTTCCACAGCAAAACTCCGTCCAGGAGCTGGTTAGACCCAGGATCTGAAAAACTCTTCCAAAACATGTCTTCTTGCTACAGCCTTGGGCACTATTTATGGAAAGGCAGAATTTAACCAGAGTGAAATATCCCAGGGTACTTATACCACACTGCAAGTGTGTCTTAGACAAAAGTATTTCTGAATCTATCCCAATGCAGCATATATAAACTGGGGTCAGTGCGCAGAGGGGAAACCTAATCACTGCTATGTGCAAAATTTTCAAACTCCACTCATACTATGAAAACTGGTGCCTTAAACTGGTTTTCTTGACTGGGGAGACACTATCACTTTAAACTAACAAAAGAGACTCACCCTTTCCCTCCAATTCTGATGTGTGCTTTCAAATAACATACACCACTACAATTTTTCTGTGCCTGCATCAACACGCTACTTATATAAACAAAGCAGACTTTCACAACTCCAAAAGCAAGTTTAAACAAAGCTGTATGTGTTTACCTGCTGATAGAAAAAATTTAACGTTGGCTTATCTTCAGTAAACTGGTTCAGAAATCCTTTCGGTAAGTATCGGATTCGAAGTTCATATCTACAAGGATAGAAAATGCAGAAAAATTATATGCTTTGTGTTTTGTAAGTTATGAGTCATCATCACATAATTTTTTTAAAAAAAATCTCTAACCTGTATAATATTTATTTAAATTTTATTTATTTAGAGCATTTGTACCCCACTCTTCATCCAAAAAGGCTCTCGGAGCAGCTTAGGTAAAAAGGTAAAGGTACCCCTGCCCGTACGGGCCAGTCTTGACAGACTCTGGGGTTGTGCGCCCATCTCACTTAAGAGGCCAGGGGCCAGCGCTGTCCGGAGACACTTCCGGGTCACGTGGCCAGCGTGACATCGCTGCTCTGGTGAGCCAGAGCCGCACACGGAAACGCCGTTTACCTTCCCGCTGGTAAGCGGTCCCTATTTATCTACTTGCACCCGGAGGTGCTTTCGAACTGCTAGGTTGGCAGGCGCTGGGACCGAGCAGCAGGAGCGCACCCCGCCGCAGGGATTCGAACCGTCGACCTTTCGATCGGCAAGTCCTAGGCGCTGAGGCTTTAACCCACAGCGCCACCTGCGTCCCCACCTCGGAGCAGCTTACATGAAATCAAAACAAAACATTCCCTACCAGCAGCCATATATTCTACATATCCTGGAGGTAAAATTAAGACTTGCAATGAGAGCCAAATATGTGAGAATTCATATGCACATCAAAAAGCAACAGGGAAACAATGCTTGATTTTTAAAGAGAGACGGGTGGGAATTTTAAAATTGCATGAAATGATATGCTTATGCAAGGTGCTGTTGAAACCCCTGAACTTCACAGCAATCACCATTCATACAATTCTAATATCTTATTAACACAGAGACACAAACTGTATTACTGGCCTTCAGTAATTCACCATCATAACATAACTGGTTCATGATCTGTGCAGAAGGCTATGGACAAGATCCAAACAAGCTTCTCAATATAAAATGGAACTCTTCTCTCCAGGAACGCCAGCAGCTGCTGTGAAAAACTGGCAATATCTCTGTCCTTAATATGCAGCTCTTTTAGACATTAGCTCACATCTAATACGCTTTACAATTGTTGCCCTCCTTTAGAACTATTATATCTTCCCTACAATAGCATTAAATATGATCCAAATATGAGTTAATTGCTATAAAATTATTGTGCATCCATCCTGTTTCATTCCCTGCAAAAAAATATTGTCAGCTTCGTCCCCTATCTATATTTTAATGGCACAAATTATAAGGAAACAGAAGTGCCAACAAGTCACTTTGTCCTCCTCACAAGCAAAAAAAAAAATGTCACAGTAAACCTCTTCCAATCTGATCTCTCAAAGAAACCGCCACCTTTCAATTCTAAATGTGTTTGTTACTGTGATTATCATCCCACTCTCCACGCTGTGTCAACATGAATCTAACTTCCAAGTCACAGCCTATGAAAGCATCGTTATCACCATATTAAAACAATCAATTATACGAGAAGATAATCATCAGCTTTAAGCAAGAGCTTTTAAATCCTGGGCTTCTACACAGGCTGCCTAAATTGAGATCTCTTGCAAGTTATTTGCAGCAGCTTTTTCTTTTTAAAAATGTCACCAGCTATTTCTAGAAAGCATTTTACAACAAGCAGATTCCTCTGCAGTTTTAAAACTATAACTGTTCTGCAGTTTTAGAAGTAAACACTATTTTACCACTGCAACTGCTTTAAACTTTAACATTAACTTCTCTGCCCCTAGATAATGCAAGGTAAGTTCCAGTGATTTAAAAACTGGAGATGAAAATTATTATAAGATTTCAAACACCAGCCTTTATACCTTTCAAAATGAAAAGGTTGATGAGACTTGCCTAATACACCATGCAAGCAAATCTTGAGCATAATAAAGTTTTGCTAAATAAGAAAATGTTATTACAACGAACAGTCAGGGAGCAATAACACCAATTTCACTAGCATCCTTTGTGCTTATTTGGCAACATTTTTTTAAAAAAGGAACCATTCCACTAAAAATAATAGTTTCAACGCTTTTTTTTTTTTTGGAAGAAAAATGTTATCATATGCTGCTGTTCAGCACCTAAGCATGGAGACAGCATTTTGCATTATGTTTTCATTTCAATTTAAATGCCATGCTGGTAGTGCAGTTTCAGGCTGTGATAAGTGCAACTGAGACATGATCCACATCTGCAACGGTCCACTGAAGTTAAAAAGAGGTGCCACACTCAAGGGGAGCAGTCCTCTAATGCTGCTCTGAGACTTCTTGCAGCAGGATGTATAAGAGCAACCTAAGACAGACTCCTGGCAATGAGCTAATTTTGGTCCTCATCATCCTCATTCTACAGAACCATACAGTGGTACCTTGGGTTACATACGCTTCAGGTTACAGACTCCGCTAATCCAGAAATAGTGCTTCAGGTTAAGAACTTTGCTTCAGGATGAGAACAGAAATCGTGCTCTGGTGGCGTGGCAGCAGCAGGAGGCCCCATTAGCTAAAGTGGTGCTTCAGGTTAAGAACAGTTTCAGGTTAAGTACGGATCTCCAGAACGAATTAAGTACTTAACCCGAGGTACCACTGTACTTTGCTTAATGTTGTTCATGTCAATTGTCTGTCAGCTGTTCTGTCAAGATGAGCTGAATGGGTTTTTCAGGCAACTTCCCAGAAAGCAAAAAACGTATTCGTTTTGACAGGATGGCTGACTGAGCTTCTAGACCATGGGTAGGCAAAGTAAGGCCCGGGGGCCGGATCCGGCCCAATCGCCTTCTAAATCCGGCCCACTGACGGTCCGGGAATCAGCGTGTTTTTACATGAGTAGAATGTGTCCTTTTATTTAAAATGCATCTCTGGGTTCTTTGTGGGGCATAGGAATTCGTTCAATTTTTTTTGGTCAAAAATAGTCCGGCCCCCCACAAGGTCTAAGGGACAGTGGATCGGCCCCCTGCTGAAAAAGTTTCCTGACCCCTGTTCTAGGCCAATAGTTTGCAAACTCTGTATCTTCAGGGAACCGTTTCTATATTGACTTGTCTGCCAAGGATGCCCTGCACATTGTCAAGGTCACTGTATCCTAGAACTCTCCAATCCATGCAGAGTGTTCACCAGGTTTTTTGGCCAATGTCTCTTGTAGATGGTGAATGCAGCACAGAAGTCATACAAAACTCCCTTGCAGCTACTCACTGATAACAATGGCAGACAAGGTTTCTGGTATTACTGATCTTTCTCACTGAAAAATTCCTGATAAACTTTAGAGAAGCCCCAGAAGTCCCTGGGATAGAATTCAGAAATCAGTCTCTTAGACTAAAACATTACTACTTTTATTAATCATCATCATTATTACTAATTTGATTTTTATCCTATCCTTTTTTAAAAAAAAAACACCCATATTCATTCATATTCCATTACTGCACTTCTCAAAATGAGGACACTGAGCGAGTCCCAAGAATCAGAAGCCCAAATTGTGGGGTTTACATGTTGTCAGCACCAGCAGTAGAGCAGAACACAGATGCTCTCGGCAGCATGTTGTCTAAGTGCTAAATACTGGAGCAGCCATAAATGAAGAACATGAACAGAAAGCAGCTGCAAGAGTGACGTGCACATTTCATTGGTCTGGTGCAGATCTAGTTCTCTGTTAACCACCGCTTGATTCTTCCATCTCTGGCTCTTTTACTATAGAAAAGCTCTGGAAAAGGTGTCACAAATATGAATACCAGAATTAAGTTGTCACATCTTCTCATTCGCACTGACAGAAGCCTCCTTTTTACATTATTTTTTTTAAGTTAAAGCTATTTAAGGAGAATCCTCATTTATATATTATTACACAGTAGAAAGCTATTAGATTCAAGCCCTCTTCCAGAATTCTTCTTCTACCCCACTAATCTAAATATTTTTACAAGCACTGTCATCCGATACTAAATGCTGTGTTTCATGTATTAAAAAAATATGACAGCAGTGGTTTCATTATTCCCAACAAACCTCCACAGATTAAGAGAGCAAGGCAGGCTGCACATCTTTGATAAAGCATGAAATTACACTCTGGAAAGATGATGAATAATTTATACCAACTCATGATGCTTTCATGAGGGATTTTATATGACCTGATCACCTAAACATCAGAACAATTATCTAACTTTGCTTTTAAAGGTTATTATCTTTGTTCTGCAATGCATTAAGACATGAGAGTACCCGTGAATACTATAAATGAAACTGGCACTTTTACGTTTCAGAACTAATTTTTCCAGCATAAATTACAGTCACACTGAATATAAGTATACTTTAAAAAAATGTCAAAGGTATAATTTTGTATGATTTTATGATAATTTACTTGGTGAAAAAAGAATCACATGCTCACTACAGAACACTGAAATAGAAATGTTAATGTGAAAAAATAAATGCTACATTTTATTCACTCAAAATTTTAAAAACCTTTTAATTTAATGTGAAGGGTTAAGACAAGCAAGTCTGTTCCAAGATAGTTCATACCCATGTTGCACTTGATTTGTTGCAATGCACTCAGCATTACCAGAAAAAAAATGTTTATAGGCTGTCAAACTGAATGCAAGCCACAGAGAGCCAAATCACACTGTAAAAATCAGAAGGCATTTTTCTAGTGAATGGCAGCTCCTTGCTTGTAGCAAGAAGTCTTAATGGGTGAGTCACTCATTACATGAGAAGAGTCACTACTTTTGCAAACTAGCAGTGACGTGAGTATCATCAGAAGGGCCAGACACCAAACGAGGTACGTTACAGAGCCTAGAAAAAACCAGTACTGCCATATTTGCTGTAACTTAATGAGGACCTAGGTGGGATGTGGGTGGCGCTGTGGGTTAAACCACAGAGCCTAGGACTTGCCGATCAGAAGGTCGGCGGTTTGAATCCCTGCGATGGGGTGAGCTCCCGTTGCTCGGTCCCAGCTCCTGCCCACCTAGCAATTTGAAAGCACGTCAAAGTGCAAGTAAATAAATAGGTTCCGGCGGGAAGGTAAACGGTGTTTCCGTGCGCTGCTCTGGTTCACCAGGAGCGGCTTAGTCATGCTGGCCACATGACCCGGAAGCTGTACGCCGGCTCCCTCGGCCAATAAAGCGAGATGAGCGCCGCAACCCCAGAGTCGGTCACGACTGGACCTAATAGTCAGGGGTCCCCTTTACCTTTTTAATGAGGACCTAGAGAAGCTGGAGCAGAGTAGGCTCTGCCTGACACAAGTAGGGAGAACACACAAAAGAGTTCCCTGCAACTCCGCCACAATAATTTAGAGAGTCATCTTGCTCAAGGACCCACAGTAACTCAGCAGTGCTTCTAACAGGAATGATAGTTTCCACAATTGTCCCATGCCTGTCAACCTGCTAAGAAGTCCCAGAGAAAGAAGGAAATGAGGTTACAGAAGTCTTAATTGCCAAACATTCCACACTGAATGTGTGGATGCAGTTCCAGAACATTCATAAATGTTTCGCAACTTGCCCTGTTGGTCAAGTGTTTACAGGGACAAGCAAAACCAGTCTGAACCAGTCTAGCAACACTGTTTTACTCTGAACCAGTCTAGCAACACTGTTCTTTGCAGCGGATTTTCAGCATCCCCGACCCCTGCACCTCCCCACAAATAAATAATAAATTATTATTATTATTATTATTATTATTATTATTGGCAAACTTGGCCCTCCAGATGTTTTGGGACTATAACTCCCATCATCCCTGACCACTGGTCCTGTTAGCTAGGGAAGTAGACCCTACATGTCTGTCTCTAGGGCCTAAATAATAAATAATAAATAATAAATTATTATTATTATTATTATTATTATTATTATTATTATTGGCAAACTTGGCCCTCCAGATGTTTTGGGACTATAACTCCCATCATCCCTGACCACTGGTCCTGTTAGCTAGGGAAGTAGACCCTACATGTCTGTCTCTAGGGCCTCTCACCACTCTTTTTTCCCATACTTGGTAACTGTTTCCCCCAACATCCAGCTTCTGAACTGTCTTTTATAGCTTTTCCTCCTTTCCTAGTCAGCAGGATCAATGCACAGCAAAGAAACAATTCCATCCTTCCTCACCTCAGACTGCTAGGACAGCAGATAAGCCATCTGGGACAGGCTTCATTTCAGCCAGCCAGCCACTGTTCTACTCTTCCTGTGTTTACATTTTTCATGTTTGTATTATTTTTTATTTTGCTTCCTGTACCTAGCAGGTCTCCCTCCTGCCCCCTGCAACTGGAATGGGTTTCCACCGAAATATCTGATTTCACTGCATCGTTTACTTTCTCATTCCCTAAACAAAAACATATCTGCTTGTTAATTTAACTGCTGTCTTCCACCTCTATGGAACTATGGAGCAGTACACAACATAGTTTTCAAAGTATCATGCATTTAACGAGTGGGAACGCTTCTAGGTTTTTGCCTTACTTCCATTCCTCCGGCGCGTGGGATAGTTCAAATTTCTCCCTCACGTTGGACACTCCCATGTCTGGATGAAGCCAATGAACTTCCTCTGACTGCAGGTGACTGAGCCGTAAACCGTAACAGGCTACATTTTTTACTTTGTGACTATCTACTATCTTCTGGATTATGCCCTAAAAAAGAGAAAGAATGCAATGATTTGTTTGTTTTTTCTTAAAATTCTTTCTTGAATGAGCATGATATGGTCAGAAGGCACATGAGGACACCACCTTGCTGAACAGAAGCAGGCCTGTGTTCAGACAGTGCCTGGATGGGTGATCGCCTACGAACCACTTGCATGCTGCCTTGGGTTTCAGGACAGAAGAAAAGGGGATATAAATGTAAGGATAATAGCCTCCTGAGCATAAATTTTAAGAATTCACATTTTCTACATAAGATCAAATAATAGCATAGCAAACATTTGTGTTTATTACGAGTTATTCCTTAATAAAATTGTTTATGGGTAATGAAATATTAGCTAGAGGTGTAATATGTTTCTCCCAGCTTTTATACCTGTGTTTTAACCTTAAGTTGCAGTCAGTATTGTTTTCTTGTTATATCTGCGTTGCTTTTGCTTTTATCCTGTATTTGAATTGTGTGTGTGTGTGTGCATGCATGCATGTGTGGTAAGCAGCCCAGAAAACTTAATGGTATAAAGCATATAAGTGTTGTAAATGTGAATAAATAATACATTTTAAAAGTTATTGAGAGGCAACATGAATCACCACGGTGAAAGAACGGTCACTACTGAACAGTAACAGCTGCTTCAGATTTTCATACTGAACAGAACCATGCCTTCTGTTTGCCTTTCACTGGATACATTAAGATGGTGGTGAAATCTTTGTTTATCTAATTCCCATCACAGTCTAGCTCTACACTCAGGAGACAACCAGCGAGACTAGTGTGCCACTGAACTAAGAACCTGAACTGCAGTGCTTATATTTGTAGGTCTATCAATTCCACACAGCATTTCTTCTAGCCTGAAAACCTTGAGCACAATATGGTAAACACAGAAGAAGTTATTGCTGCCAGATAGTGTTGTTTAAGTGCAAGTTTTCCTAATGCTGCAAAACACAGTTGGCCATAACTAGAGCTATGTGGGTCAGCACAAATTTCAGGCATTGAACCCTAAAGATCTATTTATGCATAGCTAAGTGTGAGCCTGACAGTCCCACTATGGGCACACTTCCAAGTCTCCCTCCCCCAATCGATGTATGAATAGAAGCAGCCATGGAATGCAATTCATTCATTTTTTCTGTGCTTTCTGAACTTGGCACAAAAAATGTCCACATAACATACAGACTTCTTTTCAGAAACCTCGCCAAGTAGGACAGTTTTGTTAACAATGAAAAAAGAAAGAAAATAATAATAATAATAATAAATTTTATTTATAGCAGATGTAACTTAAGAATTGCAAATGGACAACCATTTTTTTAATTAAAAAAAGGGGGGAGGGTGGGAAAACTAGCGTGGATTATTACCGAACAAGTCAATTTAAAAATAATAAAAACAAAAACCACTCACACTGGCGAGGTTTACAAACAACTAATGAAGGAAACAAAGTAATCTTTCAAGCTAGAATTTTTAAGATAAACCCAACTGGGGGTTAAAATTACATGCTGCGTTAAGTAACTGATGTGATCAAAGGATCATAGTCTAAAAGTTTAAGAAGCCTCCTAGGGCACCTGTTTCATTTACTTTATTTCAAGTGATCATGTAAACAATTGCATAGCTATTAACCAGCAGTTAGCTCAAAATAGCGAGAGCAGAAAGAATAATTCATATCCGTCAGCAGTCTAAGAGTCTGTCTGAGAGTGAGACTGCTATATGGTAGCTATCACCTAAAGAACATGTGTCAACAGTAAGTTACATCAATTCCCGAAGCCACTTCCCCATTCTTTTTCTCATTCTTTTAAAAAACCTTTTTGGAATGTTTGTGGAGGTACCTTAGAAAATTCCACTTAATACCACAAAATGTATATATAAACCCAAAACAAAAGAACAAAATGAAAAGAACAATTTATCTGGTGACTAAAACACAGGAGCATTAGAAGAGTTCTACCGTCATCATTCTCATTTCCGAAGGTAGCCTTCCACTGCTGTTTGGCATGCTGGTGACCTTATGAGATTTATTGATATAAATAATGAAGGGGAACCAAGTATCATCAAAACTGTCTCATTTCATTTTACCCTCAATGACTTGCCTATGTTGGGTTACATGTTCTGGTAATGCTATGTCCCAATTTTTTTCGGTACCATTCCTTCTTTGTGGGCACAGAAAGGGCATGCCGCAGTCAGTAGCATTGCTAGTGATCTTCTATATTGAATTCCATGATCATTACCACTTCCAATCAAAAGGAGTGCTAAAGTCAGGTCTAAATGGGGGATTTGGTTGCTAGTTTTGCTTAATTCAGAAAAATACCCCCTTTCATATATATATTTTTAAAGCTTTAGGGCAATCCTGCCACCCATTATTGCCTTATTAAACATAGGCCCACTCCTTGGTGGCCTGGTTTGCATGGCACCTTAAAGCACAGTTTAATGCATGGGGCTAAAATTGCAGGTGCTTTGCTCCTCCCCCACTCCTGCTACTGTCATGCTGCTGGGAGTTATGCAATGGTTTGGCTTAGCATTATGTCTAGATGTCCAGGACTGTGGTTTGCTTCTCTTCAAATAAACCTTGGTTTTGTTCTCGGCTTACAGCTCAGGGTTTGTTTGGGGGCAAACAAGCCACTGTCTCCTTTTCAAACATATTGCTAGGCCAAACTACAGTTTGCTCCAGGCCAGGATAGCTGACTTATGACTATCCAGATGCTGCTGAACATTTCCAACCATGCTGACTGCGGCTATAGGGAGTGGTACAGCAATCTGAAGTGGGTATGTAGGAACATTCTGTCATATTAGTAGTCTGAAGTGGTGCAGCCCAGACACAGTTTGAGCACCTCAATGAGAAGTAGGCATAATCTTTGTGTGATGCAAGCAAAATACCTAGTAGTGTAAGAAACAGAAGCTTTAGTACTCCCCTGGGATGCCTTGCCTGTTATGGCAATAATTACGAGCTGATTACCTGTAAAAGAGCTTCAAGTATCTAAAACAAGCTCACAGGATGGGCCACAATAATTTCAGAAATCAAAATTAAGTAAGTGCCTCATTTGCTTAGGTTCTCTTGGAGCTGTAAGTCTCAGATTTAAAAGCAAGGTTGAAAAATGTATCTTTCAAGCTCATATTGCAAACACACAGCATTTTCTAAGTGAATTCCTTCAAGACGAAAAAAGCATTACATCTGAACTATGTAAATCCCTTCCTATTGCAGCATGGAATATTTAAAATTCTGAGACAAAAGGTCATTTGAAATGTAAAATGCTACTACCTGGGTTTGAAGTTTTTTCTGTTCCATCTTATTTTCTTTTAAGTTAGCCCAAGAGCAATACTTTAGTTTTTGTGAAAAATAACGTATTTGTCTGCAGACAACTAAAATAAAAATTGGCACACCATACCAAAATTAGCATACCATGACATACCATAAAGTCTTGGTTAGCTTGTTTAACCAAGAAAAATATTCTTTTTAAATATTATTTAATCATGTCAGTAGCTTAAAACAAAAAGATTGCAGGTGCAAATAAATATGAATAGCTGTAATGTGGTTCATGGGGATAAAAAAAAATTGAGCAAAGGCATTAAATAGGTCAGCTAAAGCTTCAAACCTAACCCCACTTACCTGGCAGTAACCCACATTGAATTCAACAGGATTTACTTCTGAGTAGACACATTCCTCAAGAAAATTTTAGAAATCAAAGCTTTGCCTGGAATGACTCACAGCATGTGCTGAATAAAGACCTTCAAGTAAACACTTCAACATCTGTGTCCCTCAGCCTCAAGTTATTTGCTTCACATTCTGAGAATGACCTTCAAAAAACCATCTCTAAAGAACTTCAAAATGTTAAATCAGCTTACCCAAACATCTGTAGCATCCCCGTGACGTATAATACTGGCCCATGTTGTCGGCTCACTGTTACTTTCAAAATAATGGAAAACCTTTAGGACTCGTTCCATTGTCCCAGGAGAACGCTCCATCCCAGAACTGAGGTGCGTCTTTGTGCTTGAGCTTGGCGTGTGATTCAAGTTTGGGTCTAGGTAAGCTGCTGCCATGGTTTTGCTAGATGCTAGGTATCTGTCATATTCTGAAATGGGAGGAAGGAAAAAAATAACATTTCAGACTTTATAAGCGATACATAAACAAATTCTATAATTGGTGTTCATTTTCCTAAGGAAAAGCGCCTCCAAAAGACACAAACCATTAAAAATAATCTATTCAAATGTATAGAGGGGGAAATTTCCATTCAAAAACATTTATCACCCTGTACAGTAAATTTTTTAGATCACTTGTATTTATAGATCACTCTAGCATAAAAAAATCATCTTCCTATCGCCTCCAAAAGGAAACTGGCCCCACAAAGTGTGTCTGGCTGTTAACCAGAAGGTTGGTGGTTCAAGCCCACCCAGGGACAGCTGTGGTCAGGATTCCAGGGAGTTGATGACCTTCGAGATCCCTTCCAATTCTACCATTTTATGAGTCTATATAAGTTTTCTTTGAGCGTTCAACTGTTTGAGAAATGGGAGCTACAGAGCACAGGAATAAACAGCACAAAATAGTAAAGCAGCTCTGCCCCTTTCTAGTAGGAAGTTTATTCTTCTTTGTGTCCCACCCCTGCAATGGAAAATTGGCACATCATAATCAGTTTTTGGGCTTTTAAGGCCATTTGTTAGAGCAGGGGTAAATAATCAAATGCAATCTAGTTTGTAGAACTTAAGAGCACCAAGATCCTATAGACACTGCTCTGCTGTTCAAACATTAAACTAGGTATGCAAAAGTGACCCAGAAACTCCAGCAGGTGCAGAATGCCGCGGTGAGACTCCTTACAGGGTCCTTGCTGCGAGATCACATTCACCCGGTGCTATACCAGCTGCACTGGCTCCCGGTGGGGTACAGGATCAAGTTTAAGGTGCTGGTTTTAACCCTATACTGCCTAGGACCCTCGTACATACGGGACCGCCTCTCCTGGTATGTCCCACGGAGGAACTTATGGTCTTCAAACAAAAACATCCTGAAGGTCCCAGGCCACAGAGAGGTTAGGCTGGCCTCAACCAGAGCCAGGGCTTTTTCAGCTGTGGCTCCAATCTGGTGGAACGCTCTGTCACAAGAGGACTTGACATCTTTCCGCAGGGCCTGCAAGACTGCTGTTCCACCAGGCCTTTGGTCAGGGCACAGCCTGACTCCCTCCTTTGGCAATCTTCACAGAACTTTAGCCTAATGGTTGCCATCAATTTGATTTGAATTAATTTTACAATGTTGTACTATTTTATTGTTGTTAGCCGCCCTGAGTCCGGCTTCGGCTGGGGAGGGCGGGATATAAATAAAATTTATTATTATTATTATTCATCACTTATTTGCATTATTTCCTTCTCCCTTAGTCAAAATCCTGTTTGAAAAACTAGCTCTAACTTTCTAGCATCAGCATATTTCTAAAGTAGTCTTTCCACAGTCACCTTTACTGCAGTGAAGGTCTAAGTACGCTTGCAGAACTCTTTGCCTAAAAGCTACATCCAATGTAATACACTAGATTAATAGCCCATGCAGGGCTATATTACACGAGTATCACATTTTACAGCCTTCCAGGAAATGTTGGAACAGCAGCTGTAAACCCCAAAGTGAATTCAGAAGTGGAAGGCAATGATCATTACTAAGGCCTAATTCATATCAACTCTAAATGTTCTCAGTGGTGCCACTTCAAGCATAATTAAGACAGGATATGCTCATCCAAATATACAACCTTTGCCTTCTTCTGCTTGCGCCCTTTCCATGAGTCACATTTGGTGAAAGTGCTTGCTAAAATGCAATGCATTGTTAAGGCAAAATTTTCTTGCTAAGCCACCAGGACAGGAGGTAAGAGAGCACTGCAGAAACTTTGAGCCATCTAGTTTTGGGCCATAACAAACTAAGCAGTCCTGTGATTTGCATATAGCTCATCCCTGTCTTTTCCCTGCAATAAGGTATACAAGTGTGCTACAACACATTTGGGAAATAACTACTTCTAAGAAAGAGTGAACACAAGCATGTCATGTTTCTACTACGACAAAGTCTAGCTGCTCCAAGTAGAAGCAAAGAGGATGCTTCTTCAACCGTGGGTCCCCAAATATTGTTGGACTGCAATGTCCATCTTCCCTGACCATTGTCTAAGCAGGCTGAGGATTATGCAAGTTGTCGGCCACACTTGGGGACCCAAGACTGAAGAAACAGTGTGTTACAACATGAGGTGTATGCAGTACAAGGAAGCAATTTGCCCCATCTTCACGGTTGTGAAATTAAATATTGCCAATATTTATTGTGCCATATTTTCAGATAACACAAGCAGGAAGGGATGGGGGAGGGGGTTAGAAATACCATATCCCTAGTTTTATTGTGGTTTTGTCAATTTATTAATCACCTTTCACATAAATTTCAAGGCAATAATGAAATAAAATACCTAAAAATAGGCTTCAAAACAATTTTAAAACTAACCAAAGATGATTTTTTAAAAAATACAAATATAAACACTCAAGGCATATAATACAAAATAAAAACAATTTCCTCCCCAGCCGGTTGGGAAAGCCTCTCAAAACAAAAACATCTTAATTGTTTCTGGAAGCTACAAATAGTGGGTGCCTGTCTTATGTCAAAAGGAGATGCTAGTCCATGTTCTCGAAGCTACCAGCATGAGTTTGACCAAAGTGCAGGAGGCAGTAGAAAATAGGAGTGCCTGGCGTGCTCAGGTCCATGGGGTCACGAAGGGTCGGACACGACTAAACGACTAAACAACAGCAGTCCAAAACAACATAGAATAATAGAATTGTAGACCTGGGAGGGATCCCAAGGTTCACCTAGTCCAACCCCCTGTAAAGCAGGAATCTCAGTGAAGGATCCTTGACAGAGGACCATCCAACTTCTGCTTAAAAACCTCCGAGGAAAAAGAGTCCACCACATTCCAAGGGAGTCTGGTCCGCTGTTGAACAGTTCTTGCTGTCAGAAAATTCTTCCTGGTGTTTAGCTGCAATCTCCTTTCTTGTAATTTGAATCTGTTGGTTTGGGTCCCACCCTCTGAAGCAGGAGAAAACAAGTTTGCTCCATCTTCCATGAGACAGCCTTCTAGATATTTGAAGATGGCTATCATATCTACACGCAGTCTCCTCTTTTCCCAGCTCCCTCAACCGTTCCTCATAAATGCTTGGTTTCCAGACCCTTTATCATCTTGGTCGTTCTTCTCTGCACATGTTCCAGCTTGTCAATATCCTTCTTAAAGTGTAGTGAAGCCACATAGGTATTTTAGCAACTTCAAGGACAGTCTCTCCTAGAGAATGCAGTCACCAAATACCCTGGTATATATAATTTTAATAGAAGTCATATAAGAAATCACTAAAGAAACATATTGTACCAGGAAAACAACTTGCCACTCACCTGCTTGTCCAGGGCATTAACAACTACACCCACCTCATGCCATTATGTACCACTTCCTCCCAGTACTGAAGTCAGTATTCTTACTTAACAGAATTTATATACTGCTTAATCACCAAAACCTCCAAGCGATTTACAGTACCATCTCACAGTACCATCTCAGGTGTCTGATCTAAACCTTAAAACTGGGACGGTCTCTTGCTGTTGATACTAGCCAGGGTAATGCAACACAGTATGCTAGCACAGCAAAAATATCAAAATTCAGTTGTGTGAGTTTAGGGGAGATTCCTCTGATAGCCTACCTTCAAACTCCCCTTACTAGATCAAGATAATGTGGGAAACATTAATTTTTAAATAAAAATATAATAAATAAATTATCTGTTCGTGTTAGGTGAGCATGCAAGTAAAATATAATACTCTTTCTTAGAAATGGTTAGAGTTTTGAGACTGAAATATCCAGCAGAAAATCAAAGATATTGATCCTGTGCTTGTATCTGATATGAAAAATTGGGTTAGGATTCCCTCCCCCGCACTTGGTTCTTTCCTTTCAAAACCAGAATCAACCTTCTGGGCAATTAACTGATATTAAGTGGGTGGGTGGCATTGTGGGTGGCGTTGTGGTCTAAACCAATGAGCCTAGGGCTTGCCGATTGGAAGGTAGGTGGTTCGAATCCCCGCGATGGGGTGAGCTCCCGTTGCGCTGTCCAGCTCCTGCCAACCTAGCAGTTCGAAAGCACATCAAAGTGCAAGTAGATAAATAGGTACCGCTCCGGTGGGAGGGTAAATGGCGTTTCCATGCGCTGCTCTGGTTTCGGTGTTCCGTTGCACCAAAAGTGGCTTAGTCATGCTAGACACATGACCCAGAAAAACTGTCTGCAGACAAACGTCGGCTCCTTCGGCCAGTAAAACGAGATGAGCGCCACAACCCCCGAGTCGTTCGCAACTGGACTTAGCTGTCAGGGGTCCTTTACCTTTACGTTATTTTTATTTATTTATATTAGAACTTCAGTCATGGCTCTTCTAACTTTTTCTAGCTGCCGCATGGAAATTCCATCCCCACCAAACATCCTTCAAATATTATTAATCTTTCTTTTATAAAGGTAAGGGGACCCCTGACCATTAGGTCCAGTCATGACCGACTCTGAGGTTGCGGCACTCATCTCGCTTTATTGGCCAAGGGAGCCGGCGTACAGCTTCCGGGTCATTATCTACTTACACTGGTGTGCTTTCGAACTGCTAGGTTGGCAGAAAACTCGGACAAAGCAACAGGAGCTCACCCCAACTCGCGGATTCAAACCACCGACCTTCCAATCAGCAAGGTCAAGCCACTCAGTGGTTTAGACCACAGTGCCACCCGCTGACTAGATCCATGTATAAACATGTACTAATGATTTCACAGATAGCTAACACATAACTCCTCAAATTGACAATCAACCAGCATACCTCCAACTGCAGAGGAATCTCACAGGCAAAGCATGGACAATTCTTTTTTACTGAGGTTAACCTAGTTTCCCCCATCATCTCATATCATCTACAGAGCTATTCTAGCTGCTCCCCAAAGAGTTGGCACCAATTTCTATTTTCAGGTGATATTTGCTTCTAATCCTCCTCCTCTGTTAAAGGATTAAGCACTTCTGATTTAACAGTTTCTTTACCATTTCTTATAAGCCATCCATCTAAAAGTGATTCAGGTTTTCTTTTGATTTACATCTTCATACCGCCTTCTATGCATCTCATGTTGTGATAGCCTATTTCTGTTCTGATAGACAAAGCACCATTATAAGCACCACCCTGTGTTCAACCTACCAGCAGTGGCTGTGATCCAGAGAGGCGAATTATGGCTTGATAAGAAGAGATGTGTGTTCATGCACAGCAATGTCTAAAATCAAATGGCTTGTCTAAATCCAGAAAAGTTTTAAACATATACCGTATTTTCGTATTTTTCGCACCATAGGACGCACTTTTTCCCCTCCAAAAATGAAGGGGAAATGTGTGTGCGTCCTATGGTGCGAATGCAGGCTTTCGCTGAAGCCTGGAGAGTGAGAGGGGTCGGTGCGCACTGACCCCTCACGCTCTCCAGGCTTCGCACACCTCTCCGCAAGCAGCGGGAGCCCAGTGCTGGGCTCCTGCTGCTTGCGGAGACTTGCCTGCATGCCAAAGCCTGCGCGCGCTGAGCTCAGCGCGCCCAGGCTTCGCGGACCTCTCCGCAAGCAGCGGGAATGCTCCCGCTGCTTGCGGAGAGTTGCCAGCATGCCGAAGCCTGCGCGCACTGAGCTCAGCGCACCCAGGCTTCGCGGACCTCTCCGCAAGCAGCGGGAGCCCAGTGCTGGGCTCCTGCTGCTTGCGGAGACTTGCCTGCATGCCAAAGCCTGCGCGCGCTGAGCTCAGCGCGCCCAGACTTCGCGGACCTCTCCGCAAACAGCGGGAGCGCCCCCACTGCTTGCGGAGAGTTGCCAGCATGCCGAAGCCTGCGCGCACTGAGCTCAGCGCACCCAGGCTTCGCGGACCTCTCCGCAAGCAGCGGGAGCGCTCCCGCTGCTTGCGGAGAGTTGCCAGCATGCCGAAGCCTACGCACGCTGAGCTCAGCGCGCCCAGGCTTCGCGGACCTCTCCGCAAGCAGCGGGAGTGCTCCCACGGCTTGCAGAGAGCTGCCTGTTTGGGGGCTGGGGTCGGGGGAAGCTCGAGCTTCCCCCGCCCCAGCCCCGCACCTGGGGGGAAAATAATTTTTTCCCCTTTATTTCCCCCCCAAAAAACTGGGTGCGCCCTATGGTCCGGTGCGCCCTATGGTGCGAAAAATACGGTAATTTGGGGGTTCAGTACAGAGAACTTTTGAAAAGTAATAAACAAGTTTGTGTGCCCCAATGTGATGCACTTGAGACTTTCATTTACGGTAATTTCATTTTTATTTGAACTAATATATGCTGCTATGTAGTCATTACAAAGGAACACACCATGAGAAACATAAAACTTTACAAAAATATTGTACTGATTTATGTGGATGGAAACTGGTGGGGATAGGATGGTGAAACTGCAGGCACACAGGTTCTAGCATCCAAACAAGTCAAAATTCCCATCAAGTCATGATGTCACACAATATTTTTGGTGGACATTCCCATCTGTAGGATCTTGCAACACAGGAAATGGGTGTTTCCTGCCTCAGAGGCTACAAACACAATATACATTTAAAGCACATTTTCCCAACAAAAGAATCCTGGGAACTGTAATTTGTTGGTGGGGGAAATTTTTAGCTCTGTGGGGTTAAACTACATTTTCCAGGATTCTTGAGAGTAGTGCTTTAAATGGACAGCACATACAATACTAGTTACTGAATTTTTCATTCCCCTACTTACACTGGCTATCTATATCCAACCAATTTTCTTGCCTTGCCATGTCAGGATGACAAAAAATATCATTTGTGCGTTATCAAGGCCCTTGCAGAGGCAGAAAGTGGCCATCAATTAGACAGCATGCAAACTGACAAAAGCGATAGCTTAATAAATAAGGATACAAATTATTACCACCGGTGCCTATTTGTCACATCTATTTCCAAGTGGCTTTAGGAACTGCAGGAATAAATATGCATGTTCATTTTAAGAACTGCTTCTCTGCATGCAAAAGAAAAAAGGTCATAGCCCTTAGAAACCTTGTAAGTGAAGACTGTTATTGTTGATCCCCTTTGTTAAAAACTTCACTACATTTTCAAGTTTTAAAAAAACAAGCTGAAATCTTAACAGCTTATAATTAATATTTGAAAAGAAATTTTAAACCTTTGAGAACTGGAAGAAAAATCAAACTATAGCTACAGAAAACAAAAATTGGGGGATTAAAGTAACACTACTTTTTCATACACATATTTGAAGACATTCTCTGAAAGACAGCAAACAGATTGCTGATGTAACTTGGTAAAAATGCCTTTTTAAATCCAAACACACACCAGACACTTAAAATAGAGGCTTGTACTTCAATTTAACCTATTTATAATCTTAGATCTTCACTGATAATCACGCATGCATGCAACGTCAGTAAGCAGCAGAAAAATACACTGTCACTCGGTACAGGAAAAACTCTGCCAAGTTTGAAGCATTACCACTGGCACAGTGGTTTCCTAGCACTTAAACCTGCATCCAGATTCTGAGTTCTAAATCTCCATTCAGCTGCTCAGCTTGCTTACTTTAATTAAGAAATAAAATGGCAGTTTTTAGTGGTCTGGTTGCGGCCAGCCTATGATTTGGTCGATTGGAGCTATGCATCAACTTCACATACTCCTTTCTCCCAATCTGATTACTTAGAAACATAGGCAACTGCCTTATACTGAATCAGACCACTGGTCCATCTAGCTGAGTATGGTCAACCCTGATAGGAAAGCAGCTCTCCAAAAGTTTCAGGCAGTGGTAGTAACCAACCATGCCTAGAAAAAGCAGAAACTGAACCTGGGTGCTTCTGTAGGCAATGTAGATGCTTTAGCTCTGTGCTAGAGCCCTTTCCTTCATTTCATGATTTCTAATAACCAGTTGCTTGTCCAATTCAGGTATTAATGAAAATAAGATATTAATGCCGAAAACTAGGAAGTACGACTAGGAATTACAGCAAACAGGTTTTGGCTGTGACATATGCACTGGGTGAGAGTCACACAATTTGTAGATATTTCACATTCGTATATTTACCTACATGGGCAAGACAAGACACATTAAGAACACACACACACACACTGTTATGGAGAAACTGACATTAGAACCATACACCACACACTTTAAAAATAGTCCATGGAGATGAACATGGTACAAAAAAATGCAACATTTCCTCTCCCCCCCCCTTTTGTTCACTTTTTTAAAATACTGAATTCTTCAGAGATATCAAAGAGCAACCCCTATTTGAACAGAAAACACAAAGGGTCAGTAGGTAAATGCTTTCAATATACCATGTCTTACAAATAACAAACAGAAAAAACCTTCCAGTTAATCTATACAACATTTTCAAAAGCAAGCTGTTTTCAAGAGATAGGCAGAAGACAGAATTGGGATCTAAGATGACCTTAACAGATTGAAAAACTGGCCCCAAAATAACACTATGAAACTCAATAGGGACAGGTTTCTATGCTTCGTCAGAAAGCACCAGCTGCATAAATATAAGAGGGACGTTTGATTTGTCCGTAGTACATGTAAAAAGAATGTAGGGGTCTTGGAGGACCACAAGCTCAACATGAGAGAACAGTGTGATGCAGCAGCAAAAAACTCTAATGCTATTCTAGGCTTCAACAATAGAAGTATGGTGTCCTGCTTAAGGGAAGTAATAGTCCTGCTCTATTCTGCTTTGGTTAAACCACACCTGGAGTACTGTGTTCAGTTCTGGGCACCACAATTTAAGAAGGATATTGACAAGCTGGAACATGTACAGAGGAGGGAAACCAAGATGATCAAGGGTCTGGAAACCAAGCCTTATAAGGAACGGTTGAAGGAGTTGGGTGTGTTTAGCCTGAAAAAGAGGAGAGATGATAGCCATCTTCAAATATCTAAAGGGCTCACATGGGAAAAGGAGGGCTCACATGGGAAATGGAGCAAGCTTGTTTTCTCCTGCTCCAGAGGGTAGGACCTAAACCAATGGATTCAAGTTTCAAGAAGGGAGATTCCAACTCAAGATCAAGAAGAACTTTCTGACAGTGAGAGCTGTTTGGCAATGGAATGGACTCACTTGGGTGGTGGGGTGGATTCTCCTTGAATTGGAAGTTTTTAAGCAGATGTTTGATAGCAAACTGCCATGGATGACTTAGCTGAGATTCCTGCATTGCAGGGGTTGGGCAAGAGGACCCTCAAAATCTCTTCCAACTTTCCAATTCTGTGATTCTACAATCATGCTATATTACTTCGCAAAGATCTAGCTTCACCAAGCATCCCACACAGTGCTTCCAACTAGGAGGACAATGAACATTGGCCTTTCCCCTCTGATCAGAAATGTATGACTAAAGTATTGTCATTAATGAACACAGTCCCCACAGGTCTATGGGGTCATTTCCAAATAGTGAGTTAGGAGACAACAAAGGGAAAACTATGACTAATAGTTTCTGAAAAGAACCACTAAGATAAGAGTGAATGATTCTGAAATGAGCTAGCTGTAACAGACCACAGTCTACATAAGTTACCCACAGGCATGCTAATTCCTAACTCAGAGAAGGCTTCTATGCCTTTAATTCATTGTTAGCAATCAATTAAGACAGTCTGGATTTCCTATCACAGTGGTGTCCCCTCTTACACAATCTGTCACAAACCATGAAATTTGGGAGCAGACAACAGCAACCTAGTTCTCCTTGAATCTCAACACATTTTACTTGAACACTCCTTGATTTTTTAAAGTACTAAAAAAAAATCACTGGTATGGCAATGGAAGGAGGTGTAACTCAGAAACGAACGATCAATTCATGCTTCTAAAGAAATGCATTTCTACAATGCTACTGCAACAAGACAAAAACAAAGAAGATTTCAGAATCCTTCCCTAAAAGTTGCTCAGTCTTGACTTTCTCAGAAAGTGCCCTGTAATAGCCTCATAATACAATATTTCAAACAAATAACCTAAGAATGAGTTAAAATGATGGTCCATCATCAACACATGAGTAATGCCAACTATGATTGAAAGCCTCCCAAAAACCCATATAAATGCAAATAGATACCAAAAAACCCACTGATAATTTTAAGAGGACACTGGAAAATCCAAAGCAGCACTATTGTACATATATGCACTATGGCTCCCTAAAACTGAAAAATCAAGTAATGGCACTACACTAGGAATCAGAAACCTGTGTTTCTAAACCACGATGAAGTCCTGAAAGCCCCAGCTAACACAGTGCTAAAAAGATTAATCAGCTAATGTTACTGAATGTACTCCAGAGCTTTCAAACACACGCACACAACACAAGCTAAAAGGCTGTCCTTAAAATAAAAAAGGCATTTCCATGCACTGTTATTTAGAGTTAAAAAGCTCAAAATAAACCATCTAACAACTGTGTTTACAGTGATGACTTGGCCTGACTAGCAGGTTTTATGGAGCTATATATAGGGAAGAAGAGATCCTACTGTGTTTTTCAGGTCAGGACTTAACTCTAGTGTCAGGATCTCTGGAATCTCATTATTTAATAGTCCCTCCCCCCTCCCCTGCTCAACCCAATCCTTTTCAAATGCTCCCCATTACAAATGCACTCAGACCATTTTTTATAATGTTATATAGGACATGCGCTCTCTTCTCTCCTCAGTGTTCAGAACATTGCACTCTAGGGTTCACCAATAATAAATTATTCACCAAACAAGTAGAGGCAGACCATGGTGAGGGAATGTTGTTGTTGTTTAGTCGTTTAGTCGTGTCCGACTCTTCGTGACCCCATGGACCAGAGCACGCCAGGCACTTCTGTCTTCCACTGCCTCCCGCAGTTTGGTCAAACTCATGCTGGTAGCTTCGTGAACACTATCCAACCATCTTGCCCTCTGTAGTCTCCCCTTCTCCTTGTGCCCTCAATTTTTCCCAACATCAGGGTCTTTTCCAGGGAGTCTTCTCTTCACATGAGGTGGCCAAACTATTGGAGCCTCAGCTTCACGATCTGTCCTTCCAGCGAGCACTCAGGGCTGATTTCCTTAAGAATGGAGGTGAGGGAATACCTGAAAGCTTATGCCAGCGGTTTTCAATTAGTGTGCTGTGGCACCCTGGGGTGCCTTGGATGATGGCCAGGGGTGCCACAGGCAACACTGTCCTCTGTCCCTCTTTCCTTCCTTCCCCCTTGATGCCCTTTCACGTCTCTGCCTCCCAAAGGCTTGCACTGCTGTTTGTTGCAGCAGCCCTGACCACAAGCTCCTCAGCCCAGGTGAATGGTGCCTCGGGGGTTGGCCAGGGAGGAGGCACCCTCTTTGATGTGGGGTGATCAGAGACCAAGAGCTGTGGCAGTGGCTGCTAAGAGGACTCCCAAGAAGAGGAGAGAGGAGGCTGAGAGAACACTCCACAAGGGAGTGTGTTCACAAAAGGGTGAGAGGCTGACAGCTCTGCAGGCAGGTGGTGATAAAACTGGGCTCCTGAGCCCCAAAGGAGTGCTGCAGAAAGAATGTAGTTGGTCAAGTGAGCCGTGGACTCAAAAAGGTTGAAAACCTCTGGCTTATACCATAAGACATGTGCTAGTGTTAAAGGTGCCAGGGGCTTTTGTTGCAACAGACTAACCCAGCTCATAGCTGTCAACGTTCCCCTTTTTTAAAGGGAAATTCCCTTATTCTGAATAGGATTCCTCGCAAGAAAAGGGAAACGTTGACAGCTATTACCCAGCTACCCCTCTGGAAATCATTCAAATCCTGTCCTCATTCTGAAAAGTCAACCGTTACAGTAACCACCTTGAATTCCCACGCACTGATTTCAGGCAGAGACCCCAGCTGTCTCCATTCACTAAAGGGAAGTGCAAGGTTGCCTGCCATTTTCCAACTCTTGAATAAAATTGGGAGAGCCTCACTGGTCGTTAGCACACTTTTTCACATACTCACACAACGTAATATAATAGAGAAGGAAAACACCCAGCAGGAATGCTTCTTAAAATGATACATTTTAAGTCAAATGTTAGAACTTCATCATTAGGGATGGCAATCTTGCACTTGCACCAAACAAACAGATATAATAAAGGAGATAAATAATGTTAATAAATACTGGCAAGTATCTAAGACACTACAGTTCAGTATTCAGACTATGTATGCTCACACGCAAAACAGATCTGCTTCAAACAGCTATCTTTTCCATACCTGAGATGAATATAAGCATAAAGGTAAAGATACCTCTGCCCGTACGGGCCAGTCTTGACAGACTCTAGGGTTGTGCGCTCATCTCACTCTATAGGCCGGGAGCCAGCGCTGTCCGCAGACACTTCCGGGTCACGTGGCCAGCGTGACAAGCTGCATCTGGCGAGCCAGCGCAGCACACGGAACGCCGTTTACCTTCCCGCTGGTAAGCGGTCCCTATTTATCTACTTGCACCCGGGGGTGCTTTCGAACTGCTAGGTTGGCAGCCGCTGGGACCGAATGATGGGAGCGCACCCCGCCACGGGGATTCGAACCGCTGACCATGCGATCAGCAAGTCCTAGGTGCTGAGGTTTTACCCACAGCGCCACCCGCGTCCCTTCAAATATAAGCATAGTGACGTGCTAAAAAGATGAATATTCCGCATGTGTCATGGGGAAATGAGATCTAAGGAGGGCTGTTCAGCAATTGCTTGTATTAATTGCTAGGTACTGCTCGCTGGCCACATATTTGTTCATTCTGCACCACAATATCCAAATCAAGCAAGTTCTAGGCATATACCTTTCCTCACATTATGTTTTGTTAAAGGGCCACAAAAATATTGCATCTATTGTTCTGTCACTGTTTTGTTTTTTTGCCTTAACTTTATATCCTGAACAACAATGAAATCCAGACTTGATGAGGGGAAGTATATAAAAGCTGAATGAATGAAAGTCATTCAGTATCACAGAGTGCCATTTCATCAAAACCAGCCAACTATGGTTTGCACTCGCCCAATAGATCAGGATTAAACAATCTGCTTGCTGGGCAAGCACATAGCATACTAGTTTCGCTCAAGTTAAGTAAAAATTATTTTGGATATCTAGCTCATACCACCCTGCCTATGGCTCAGGGCACACAACAGTTTTCACACTCAACATAACCAAGATGAGAAAAGTAAAACATGCTATTTAAAACCTACTATTGCAATTGTCCAACACCTTCCAACCAGACTAATTGAAATTTAACCTACACGCAAGACCTTCAAGCAAAACAGCCACTAAAAACACCCACTCTGCATGTCATAAGGAAGTGTTTGTCAAACTTTTTCTTTGGACTACGCTTTGAGAATAAAAATTTGCTTGTGCCACACTGAATTTTTTATTGATAAGAAATACATTGGAAACAACTCCAAGCAGTGCTTGATTTATAAACACAGAACACAGCTACCGGTACTTTATAATACACACATCCAGAAAGTATAAAGCAATGCAGCTGTGTAAGAACATTAACAATTCCCCAAATACAATTATAAATGAGCCTCTTACATATGTACCTTATGTATACAAACTATGAGAGGTGTGAGCTTGCTTTTGCTGGGTAATGTCATTTACAGTGGTACCTCTGGATATGAACGGGATCCGTTCCGCAGCTCTGTTTGCATCCAGAAGCAAACATAACTAGCGACAGCACGTCTGCGCATGAATGCGTTGCTTTTCGCCGCTTCTGCGCACGCGGGTGACATCATTTTGAGCGTCTGCTCATGCGCGAGTGGCGAAACCCGGAAGTAACATGCTCTGTTACTTCCGAGTTGCCGCAGAGCGCAACTCAAACGCGCTCAACATGATGCATATTCAACCCGAGGTATGACTGTATATTAGGTTTAATTTGAGACAAACAAACATTCACCTCCTCATCAACACAAAGAAGACTCTCTTTTCTGATCTTTCATATTTATCAGAGCTGAAAATCCCTGTGAATGTTACGACATGAAGAACTGTAGAAGAAGTGCAATTCTGGATCACAACCAGGATTGTCCTCAATATCACTTCATTCTCTTGCTCTCATTTTGAAAAGATATCTATCCATAATCTGCAAATAAAAATTATCTTTATATTATACTATACTGCACTGAAATGCTTAAATGCTTCTTTGATTGTCCTTGAATCTTCCCACCTGCCAGACTTGCCACCCCTCCTGCCATACCAGTGTGGTGCGCACACCCTTTGAGAACCATTGAGAACCACTTAAAGGTAATAAGAGAGTGTAAGAGAGAAAGTTCTCCCTGAAGTATGTAAACCCCAAGCCATTCTATTTGTCTCCTTTTCTGCTTCATCATCCTTCAACATCTAAACAAGTGGACTTATGCTATCAATAATGGAAAATAACATTTGGGAATCAACAATTTCAATAGTCCTCACACATTATTCACCTAGATGGCATCCACGTGTATGAGAAGAAGGGATTAATGGTTGAATTAATTTAAATCACTAAAAGGGAAAAATAGAAGGCTGACCTTTTTAAAATAACATTCCCAGTTTCATAATTTATTTATCTCTTGCAGAAACTGCAAGTTAGTAGAATATATGACTAGCTAAAGAGAAACTTTACGTGTTTCTAGGAAGATCAACCAAAACCTCTGGTCATACAGTCAACATGCCTTTCACACTACATAATTTATAATTGCTTAGAAGCAGAGAAGCATTGTGGAGTTCAATATTTTGCTCTGGCTATCTTTATACATATGTGGTTTTTTTCTTTACAAGTCAGAAATGGTTTTCAGGAATTTCATAATAGCTTTTGCCATAAAAGAGAATGTCAAGTCATACATAAATGAAGAACATGTAATTCGTACACAAAGTTATCTAGCCCTGGAATAGCCAACGTGGGTGCCTTCCAGATGCACACATCCTAACCAATGATCAGGGATGATGGAAGTTGAAGCCCATGGTGGAAATTGAGGGCACCATGTTGCCTATCCCTGATCTAACCAATGATTAAAATACTGTATAATTCAACCACACAAGCTTCACTTACAGTATTGTTCGTATCCAATAATTAAGATGGGGTGGCTGACCATCAGATAGAACTAAAAAGCAGTAAATCCTAAAACAATTCAAAGATGCAGCCACATGGGAAAGGAAGAACTTTCATGTTCCCTTGTTGGCATGGCTACCTCTACAATTGTTCCCATGTTAGTCTGAAACCACAGACAGAATTCCACCCAAGTAGCTGGTCCCAACAGCATGTACCAAATACACAAGCAATGCCCTTCTTGAACTGGCAGGGCACGGCTACTGTGGAATGTGAACAAAGTGTGTGCAAGCCTGTGTATATTACTTAAGTGGCATGGCAGCAAGTGCAAAGGCAGTCCACAGGGTTGTATTTTTCATACATGATTTTTGAACAGCATTTATTTTACACAGTTCCCATTAATTTCTGTGGGTATTTTTGAGTACTTTATGGATTGCACTTTGTGTTAGTATACAGGGTCTCTATCACCAAATCTGAGAAAAACAGCCTCTCATAAAGAAAAAAACTCCAACTAAAAATGGAGGAAGGTTGGAAAAGGTAATTTAATCCTGAATTTACAGTTCCTGAGCAGGCACATGGCATTAACTTTTAGTTTGGACAAAACTGTTGCTTAGGTCTCATAAGAACTGTAGCCTATAATTTGGTGCACAAGGAATGAGAAATTTTGTTGTTGTTTTAAGGACAGCAGATGCTCACAAAGCTTATTTTATATGCCATTGATAAGTTTAAACAACTACTGGGGATGTCCTTAGACAAGAGCTTTAATTGAGTAACAACTGGAGAATATTGTGAAAATAAAATGTCGCTTGGTCATAATGCTATATGATAAACTCAGATGGGCCTCTGATGGCCTTGAGATTTATTTCAAAATGTGTAATCCATTTATATAAGTAGCTACCTCTAGAGTTTAACAAATGCTGTGTAAACCAAGACGGAACTGAAAGGATTTTGCCCATTATGCTTTCTGCCATTAATCTCCAGTTTTAATATAACAATTCTATTCGTTTGTTCTGTCAACTGGTTATTATTTTAGGCCCAAGAAGAAAAATATACAAAGCAGTTATGAAATCTATTTTTATAAGTTCACAGGTACTTAAAACAACTCGCTCTATACCAGATTTATTGAAATCTTTCCCATTCTGCCTGACACATTTCTAAACCAAGCACTCAAGGTGGTGAATATTCAAAGAATAATAAATCAATAATTAAACAATTAAAAACAAAAACAAAAAACAGCATGCAAATAGCTAACACCTGAGTAAGCTTAAAATACCAAGGGGTGGTTTTTTTGGGGGGTGGGGACTTCAATATCTGCCTCAAGCTTTTCATGAGTTATAACAGAAGCTAAGGTGGTCCTCAGATGCTAAAGTGTCTAATTCAGCCCCTACCCTAAAGATACCAAACTATCCTTGAGAAAGGTCAAATGGACAATAGTGACACTGAGGGCCATCCAACTTTTTCTAAATACTCCCATACAACAAGCAAAGAAGTCTGGACATGCAAAAACTTTATTTTATATTTATCCTGAATATCTGTGCCTGAAACCTGAAGTTAGGTCAATAACTTCTGAACAATAACAAATATTTTAAAGTATTCTTTTATAACACTAAGAGTCAATATTTTCAACTCTAGAAGCAAGCATTGCACTAGTACAGCTGTTCCAAGTGTGGTGACCTCCCAAAGGAGTTGAACTCCAAATCCCATCAGCCCCAGCCACCAAGACCAATGATCAGGGCTGATGAGTGTTGTAATCTATGAAGCTGTGGCAACGGCCACAGTCCCTCGCAGTTCCCACAACACTGGGCTGTCAAGCTGAATGATTCACTGACAAGTCCAAGCTATTGGTTACTCACTTCACTTTAAAACAGGGATAGGAAACTTGGGAGGACCTCCAGTTTTGGTTGGAATCCCATCAGCCCTAGCCAGCATACCCAATGGTCAGGGACAAAGGGAACTATTATCCAGAAAGTACTGTACTGGGGAAGCAAAAGGTTCACTATCACTGCCACTGAGGTTTACTGGTTGCAAAGCATTAAAACAGCTCAAGGTAAAGAAAAACTTACATATTTTCTGCTGCTACCTCTGTAGATGTAATTGTTGAAATATTCCATAGCTTAACACCTTTTAAGTGAAAATTGGGTTGCCTTTTGTATTAACCCAAGAGCACTGATGATTGGACTTCATGATGGGTGCAAGCAACAAACTGAAGGAAAAAATGTTTTGGGGTAGAAAGTGTGCTGATATTTTACAGTACATCATTCCTCTGTATTCCTATCAATCTTGTACTCTTATGAAATCTTGTCCATATTGTACCTGGAAGCAACTCACTTGCTTTCATTTAGTGCCAACTACTCTGCACAGGGGTTTGCCCACAAGCAGTCTTTGCTTAGGACCCGAAATTGATGTCCAAACTATGTGGATTGATAGGCAGGGGATAGTTCATAGATTGCCCTGCCTTCCAGAGATGAACAAATTTAATGGCCTTTGAAAAAGTCCCTTTCAACCAAATGATTCTATAAAGCTGAAGACAAATGAGGCACATAGACTAGATGCAAGTAGGCACAATACTAAGAGATAAAGATAGATTGTTTCCCACTACAGTATAACAACAAGACTTCGACAAATGGAAGAAATTAGATGAGCAGACGGAGGCAAATGTAACTCTGTGAAAACCGCTTATTCTGATCACATTAATCCCACCAATACAAGCAGCACAGCACATCCAGCTGGCTTCATGGATTCTGTTCATTAGAAAAGATTACATGAAAAAGTGCACTTTTGCTTTTTAAAGACATTAGTTGTCTAAACATTAGAACAGAAACTGATTTGCATGAACAGAGTGGAGAAAACTCACGCAACTGAATATAAAAGAAACAGCAATTTTTGCAATTTTTATATTGTAATTCTACAGTTTCGTTACATCACTTTCTTACATTCATCACAAGTTAAAATGAACAGTCATGATTTCAAATAATGCTTTTAAGCCTAACATTATTTTGAAATATTCTCTCTCTATTTTTGTCTGCCACCTAATTAGGCTAATCTTATTCCACTTGCAAAATATCTCTTGCTATCTATCTTAAGACTGTTATAAAGCTGTAGGCCTTCCATGTCACACTATTTTTCTTCCATCTGTTCCCCTCTCATTTTGCTAGGAATCTAGCTGGCCTCAGAAAGCTTTCTGCTTGCTTTTTTAACATATTAGTTGGTCAGTCTCCTCCAGAATAGCCACTTTTTTTGGCCTTCCCCCACTTCCCAAATCCGTACAATTTCTTGATGCACTTCACCCTTTTTCTGCTTTACTGCGGGGCTGTGATCATCAGTATTAGTTTACAGGAATTTTGTACTAATCTTCCAACAACAAATATATTGGTTCATGGCAAAAAAGAAGTTCATAACAGCTTTTATTCTTCCAAGCTTCCCCTGCTGTGCTTCCGCTGTATTAAAATAGAGAATATTACTTTCCTAGCTTATCTTGCTTAGATACTGAACAGCTTGTTATAGACTCTTACTTTTCAGCCTGTGTTTAAACTTGCAAGGCTGTCTTTTTCACTTGTCCAAGGTATGTGCATGTGTGCAAGCCCATTCCTGTTTCCAGTGATTGATATTCCCTAGTCCTGCACCTCTACTCTGCCCATTGCTTCTTTCAAATGCACATACAAATCCAGTAAGTTTTCCCATTTATTCTGAGGAACTAGAGCTCAATTCCTTTAAAAGCAAGCTCTTCCTAAACCACGGGGGTTCTCCCAAAAGAAGGGGGACCCTGTCCATTTAAATGCTCAGCATCTACACATATAAGACATCCACTACTATTATAATTCCAAACCAATGAGGGGCTCTTGTTCCGCATTAGGACTACCTAGAACTTGTCAGTTAATAGTTAATATTGATAGGTATTCCAAATTAGGTTCAATTATCAAATGTTTGCTTGCTCAAAAACTTAGTGTGACAGCAGCTCAGACAGAATGGCACCCATGCAGTTTCTCATTGGCCCCTTGTATACAGCCTAACATGGTGAAGCATGTTCAGCCCCTGAACATGAAAATATACAAATCTTTTAAGTATGCATAAGAAATCCTGGCCAGAGCTGATAAAAGCTGTAGTCCAAAATATCAGGATAGCACCAGAAAACCAGATTAATGAGTGAAAACTCATTAATGGTGCTAGGAAGATTGGTTATGGCACTGGTCAACTTTTCTGAAATCCAACTGTTGATCGACCCCTTGAATACATAAACAGATCAGGAGTGAATTATGGGGCTGTCACTCCAGGATAATGATTGTGTAAATTAGAGCATCAGAACCACATTGAAGCATTTACTTATTTTAATGGAAGCGGCAGGTGCCAAAATAACAGTGGGAAGAATGATGCACTTAGTTTAAAATATTCTTATTTTGAAAGAATGTATTACCTTCAAGTCTGAGAACTAAATGATTGTTCATTAAAAAAAACCCAAAACATATTTTAACCAGTATTGGTTAAATTTGGTTAATTTTTACTGCTACATTCTCTGCAACAGCTTTTGCCATCATGTTTTCCAATTTACTCTTGAGCTATGAAGATAAAACATTGAATGACCATAAATTATTTATATTTTAGTTGGTTCGTATCATCACAGCAAACCAGCCTGGCATCACATTAAAAATTCCCTCGAGGGAGCTTCACCTCTCCAAGTAGTCAAAAAGAGCTCACCCTGGTTTCCAAAAGCAATGCAGAAAGCAGTTTATTGGAAAGGTAAACCCCTATTTAAGGCTACCCATTAAATCCCTCCTAAATCTATTCAGATTTGACTGAAATATTTCCATTATAAAGTAATTCCACAAGCATTCTTGTATATAAATGTGGTTTGTAGGTAGAAGTCCATTCATTTATTCCAGACATGAAAAGGTCAACAGAAAGCTTTAGCTGCTGCTCAGATTATGTATGAAAACACTTTCTTGGGTTTTCAGATATGCAAGCATGTAATGTAATAAAACACTACACTCACAAACATCTCAAAAGACTTTCAGGTCATCTCTTACGTGGGATCATCTCTTCAGGATGATTTCTATAGCACTTTTCAAAAGTAGATTACAATAGTTCTCTCTTATCCCTGAAATAGCTGTATAAGTGATTCCATTTTACATAAGTGAAAAGTGAGATTTAAAAGAAGCTAGCATGCTGAGAGACACTTAGCAACTTCATCTCTTATCAAGTATTTGAACCTGCGTCTTTCACAGGTCCAAGTCAGTTATAACCACCATCAGGAACTAATATAAGGCACTCTACTCTGAACACAATAAGTAAATCAGAAAGGTGTCTTGATTCCAGAGCAGCTCTCAACAGAAAAAGGCTGCTTTAGTGTAAAGTTGCATGAGGCTATACTGGTGTGAAAAAGTTGAATTTGGCAACACTGTTATGGTTATTTTGTACAGAAAAGGAAGGATTGCTTAGCCGATTATAGCAACAATGTACCAGCCACATAAGCCCCAGAGTACTAATTACAATCAGGTTACTGAGAAGATAGTAGCTTTTCCGTTTTTAAAAGCAAGAGAGAAAGTGAGAAGAATTGTACAGAGTCCCTGAATTCACACAGGGTTCTTTTGCACAGGGTTCTTTTCAAGAAGAAGAAATGCCACTGTCAACATGAGGAAGATAAAGATAAGCAGATTTTCAAACAATGTTTCTTAGGCAGTAGCTGACACACATAACTGTATGGTCTGTGGCTCGTAGTGACAGGAGATGGTTAATAGCATACTTAATTTTACAACAGTTAAGAATGTTATTATTCAAATTTGTTATTGTTTTACTACCTTGCTTCCATATGCAGCTATTTAACAATCTCTATTATCGGAGCTGGCCAGATCCAGTTTTGTTCCCTAAGGTTAAGCCCACAAGCACTGCATGCATATTTATCAGATAAAGACTAGTCGCTATTCAATTGCAAATAAGAAACTCTCACTGCATCTTCTCTCTGGGGAACACTGAAAACAGACTATTTGAGAAATGATTAACACACACACACACACACACACACACACACACACAAAACACCTTTAAAATAGTTATTTTTCTCCTGTGTTGATATGTGCTTGGAATGCAATATGTGCTCAATGCAATATATTTATTTGCTGAAGTATATTGTTGTCTAAGTCAGTTTATGCCATAATAAACCAGTAAGGGATTATTTGCAGGTTTTACTCCAAGCTAGTCGTTTCTAGCTATGGTTTTCCCAGTAGTGATGTATGGAAGTGAGAACTGGACTATAAAGAAGGCTGATCGCCAAAGAATGGATGCCTTTGAATTCTGGTGCTGGAGGAGACTCTTGAGAGTCCCACGGACTGCAAGAAGATCAAACCTATCCATTCTGATTGAAATCAGCCCTGAGTGCTCACTGGAAGGACAGATCCTAAAGCTGAGGCTCCAAGACTTTGGCCACCTCATGAGAAGAGAAGACTCCCTGGAAAAGACCCTGATGCTGGGAAAGATGGAGGGCACAAGGAGAAGGGGACAACAGAGGATGAGATGGTTGGACAGTGTTCTCGAAGCTACCAGCATGAGTTTGACCAAACTGCGGGAGGCAGGGGAAGACAGGAGTGCCTGGCTTGCTCTGGTCCATGGGGTCACAAAGAATCGGACACAACTAAACGACTAAACAACAACAACAGTCGTTTCTTACCCACATCCAAATCCAACTCCCATCAGACACAGCCAGCATAGCCAATGGCCAGGAATGATGTGAGTTGCAGTCCAGAAGCATCCATCTACAAGGCATCTCTTTGGCCACCACTGCTCTGTAAGTTACCAGAAATTTAAAAATATCCCTTCATCAATACACCTCTATTGTAAAGTTAGGAAAGATTCAGAAAAGGGAAACAAAAATTATCTAGGGTCTGAGCGGTTCCCCTATGCAGAAAGGTTATAGCATTTGGTGCTTTTTAGTTTGAAAAAGAGGCAGGAAACATGCTAGAAATGGTATGGAGTAAGTGTTTCAGGGGAGGTTCTCCCCACCCCCCTCACTCATAAAACACAATTCACAGTAACTTAATGAAACTACATGCTTCAGTGAAACTACATGCTTCAGGACAGCCCAAAGGAAACACTTCTTCACACAATGTACAGTTAAACACTGGAATTTACCGTATTTTTCGCTCTATAAGATGCACCAGACCACAAGACGCACCTAGTTTTTGGAGGAGGAAACAAGAAAAAAAATATTCTGAATCTCAGAAGCCAGAACAGCAAGAGGGATCGCTGCGCAGTGAAAGTAGCAATCCCTCTTGCTGTTCTGGCTTCTGGGATAGCTGCGCAGCCTGCATTCGCTCCATAAGACGCACACACATTTCCCCTTACTTTTTAGGAGGGAAAAAGTGAGTCTTATGGAGCAAAAAATACGGTACTTCTACAAGATGCAGTAATGGCCACAAACTTGGGACAGCTTTAAAAGGCATTTGGACAAATTCATGAAGCATAAGGCTAGGAATGGATGCTAGTCATGATGACTAATACCACAAGGGAACGTAAGTGGGTAAGCGCTCTTGCCCTCATGTCTTGCTGGTGGACTTTCCAAAGGCATCTGTTTGGTCAACACAATGATGGAGTAGAGGAGCCTTTGATCTGTTCCAGTTCTTATGTTCACTTGTCTACATTTTGGATGGAAGGGAAGTGAGAGGCAGAATTACTGCCTCAGAAAAAAATAAAGAAGACCATGAACTACTGTGAATTCAACCTTAACCATTTAAAGGCCAAGGACACATTTCTACTTTCAAAGGTGGGGAACTGGAGTCTAGCCACAGGAACAAGGCAGCAAGAATGACCCTGAGGAAATATATGCAAGCAAGGAGGTACACTGCACCAGTTCTCATGAAGAGGAATTGAGAAACTAACAGCTCTAGGCCAGAAGAGCAACCTCTAACACATCAGCTGAGCTCCCCCAGTTCTGGTACCACCCTTCCAAACCTCCAGTTACATGTCTCCAAATACTTGCTGTGCTCTCCATGACAAGTGTGCAATTGCCCACTGGTGGGAGTAATGAGCAACAGACCTTCTTCCTACTTTGAAGCAGAGAAGTGACTCAGGCTCATCCTGGATTAATTCCCACCCTCTCCCCAGGTCAAAGGTTCAGAGGAAAGCTCTGAGCCCCATTACCCAGCAATTGCTGAAACTTTCACTCTCCTTGCCCAGTCTTTTCTGCTTGTGAGACAACTGGGGAAAGGAAACCTTTTCAACCGCTGCTCAATGTTAGAGCTCAGAGCCCCAGCACTGTGCACTGCCTAAAGCCTGCAATTTTCACCACCTATCTTTCCCTCAGGTAACAGAAGGGGGGGGGGTCAAACCGAATCTGGAATGCTTCTTATCTACCTTCCCCTCCAGTAAGTTTAGGGGGAATTCTTGGCTGTTGGGCAAAAGTGCTTGCCTCCAGCCAACTGGAAACAAGCTGGTGGCCATAAATTTTTGTTTGACTAGCAATAGCAATCAAAAAACGTAGATCCCTGCCCAACATATTGTAAAGAGGTAAAAATTGCCCAATAAATACTTCCATGCACACTGAAGTAGAAAATCTAATTTTCTTCTTACTTATAAGACGTCAGCAGGTGTACGGAGTCATAAGGTATGTCTAGATCCACAAACATGGATAGTGGATAGTAAGGAGTAACTGGATGTCAGCTGAACAGTGCATCAATTAAAGGATGGGTAAGACACATGGAGAGTTCAAACAGAGAGCTTGTATGTGTGTATGTCATCCCGTCCCCCTCCCCAACACATACATTGTCCAGCAACAGCTGGACAAAATGGCTTGAAGTTAACCATGTCCACTGTTTCAATTATAAAGCTGAGTAACAGTTATAAAGTTACTCTGAAATGAGATCACAATGATAGTAAAGAATAGGACTACTTATCGATATTCTTCTTATCCTAAACAGTGTCTAGGTCCATCAATGCACTCTGGCTTCAGGGTATCTGATTTCTATAACTTGCAAAGTGCCTATGAGAGTTATGTAACTCTGCAAGTATCCTATGGCTTCCTGGATATTATCCCTGAAGTATCCAGTACTGATAAAATTTAGGAGGTTTGATATTAAACTAGACATAACAGACATGAAGAGCAGCATCTTTACCCTTGAGTTTTATTCAACAGATGAGGAATATAAAAGCAACTAAGGGACTAACTCCTCTGTAATCTAACTGAATAGCCCACATTCTAATGTAAGCCTGACACAAGGCTCCAACTGTATCCTTTATGTGAAACTATTTTTAAGAAATCTCATCAAAAATACATGTAGCATTAATTTTATATAAGCGAACAGCATTCAGTGCATTTGTGCCTTCAAAATTGGAAGTTGCCATTGCCTTATTTAACTTAGCAAATATGCCCTTCATAAAACAGGAAATATTGAGTTGGGATCCAAAAGTAACAGAAATGCTGTGCTTTACTTTACATTTACAGCTCACCAAGATGAAGGTGCACATAGCAGGAGAATTCTAAAGAAAATTCCTAGGAAATACATTGCACATATCCAGAGGAAACTATTCAAGAATTCTGGACTTATATTTCACTGGGAAGAAGGTTTCACAACTAATTTGGAGATAGTTATCTAAGAAGCTGCCATATATACTGTCCAATCAGTGGTTCATCTAAGCCAACATGGCACCCTCCACCTGTCGTTGGGCTCCAAACTTGCATAAACACTGACCATGCTGGCTGAGGCTGATGGGAATCCCCAACAACCAGAGGAGGATGGCTACCCCTGATATAATAAAACAATCTGGTACCCATAAGAGCAAGTGCGGTATAGGACTCAGGAGGCCTGGATTCAAATCTCTCATAATAATCATTATTCACAACACCCTTGTGAGGTCAAGGGGAGGGGGGAAAGGAGAATATATGCAACTCCTTTGAGGAAAAGGGGGGTAAGTAAGACACACTGACTGGCAATGGAAAACCAAGTTCTCAGATAGCTGTCTCTCAGATCTGCCATCCAAGAATCTTGGACAGGAGATGTCAGAGGTTAAAACCAGACTCAGTGCTCCACCATAAGCTATGGCACAGCTGACAACTCATAATGTGACAGCAGATTAAAAACCTTCCTTCACAGAGTAGCGGTCACGAACTGCCTCCGGTCATGTACTGAACTGAGCATTGCAATACTTTGGCAGGGAGCAGGGTAATGGTTGGCTCATAGCCCAGCTGGATACTATAGGTGACCTGTTCAGGTGAATCACTACCACCATAAAGAAAGAGGTCATCTTGCACTACTTTTCATTACAAAATTAAACCTTTTTGTGGGGGGAGGGCTACTTTGTCCTTTGTAATTTTACCTTAAAATGTACAGTACAGGCACCCAGACCTTACATGACAGTGCACTAAAGGGCAAGGGTGCAAAAAATGTTGCTGCCTTTAAAACCCACTAAAAATACACCCCGTAGGGAGAGTTCTATACTTGGAACTGGTTTATTGCTCAACCTGAATTTCAAGTCAGATCCTGTCTGATTGTGCCAGCTATAAAGCACTTCCCTGTCACGTTTACCACAGCTTTTAAAAAGGTAACCAATGCAGTAGTTCTGCATAAAAATTCTATCCTGTTCACACTCATCAAATTTCCACCCTGTTTTGGCCACTGAAATTAGTAATTTGTAGAATCTATCCTGAAAAATAATGAATAACATTTGATAAAAGATTTAAATAATAATAAAAAAAAACACATGCAGGCAACTGAGGTAGATGAATTCTCCATTTCAAATAGATCATCAAAACTGAAAAGTACTGACTATTCAAAACCAATAATGCTCATACCATTTGTTTCCCTGCCTTTAGAGGGTAAAATGTTTATGGTTGTCAGGTAAAACACCACAGCTGACTGCTTCCACATAAAAATTACATGGCCAGAATACAGCCACTGTGTTTTCAGTTTCATGCCAGTCCTTCTCTCCCAACCAACTTATTTCCCCTTTTATTTTGATGCATGAATCAAAAGTCAGAAAATATATAACATTGAAGTTTGGTGTACCTTTAGCCCAGCATATTGGGAATGGACTACAGCCGCTTTTCTCCATATAGATGACACCTGCTTGTTTCGGGGCCTGTTGCCCTGCCAGTTCCAAGAACAACATACACACAATCGTATAGAGATCACGCCAGGCTCCAGCATACAATGTTCCAATTCAGGTCTCCAGTAGTATTTGCTCCCGCAGGGGGGCTGGGAAGCCAGCCGCTTGAGCGTAGTCACAAGCAGGAAAAATCAACTACTAACCCTCCTCACATTTAGCGTCTTTCAGGTTTGGCTGCAAAGGTAGAAGCAAGAAAAGACCCACCTCCACACCACCCCATTCCTTAGTGCTGCTCTAGTAATATATTCCGACAGCGTGAAGAATGCATTTCAGTTTCGGAGTCTTCGCATGCCTCAACAATTTAAAGCACAGATCATCCTTTTCCCTGGACAAGCTACCAAACAGAATGCAACCAGCCAGCAATGTGACTGTGTGCGTCTGTATTCCTAGATTCATTCAGGAGAGGCGGAGGAGGAAGGGAGGGAGAGGGGAGGGGAGGGAGGAGAGGCGATTAGCAACAACCTTATTAATATGCTAATCTCACCCTTCTGTTCAGTTCAGCCAGCAGACTCCTGTTTACAAAACTGACAGCGGATTCTAAAACTGACTAAGCTGCAAATCAAGCCTGACCCAGGTCATAGCTGTAGATCCGCTCCTGCAACCAGTTTAGTTTAAATCCATGCCTCTGGCATCGTACCTACCAACACTGATATTTGATTTTAAATAACTATTCTGATGAAACAAGAATAATTGGGGGAGGGGGAGGGAGGGGGCTGCACTAAACAATGAGATGTAACCTCTAATCATCTTTCATTTAAAGACAACCCAATTACAAACTTCATACTTTCTAAGTACTGTAAAGTGTTCTGAAATATTCTCAAAATTTATCTGCAAGAAAGGATTACTAGAAAAATGGAAAAGGTACCTCAAAACACAGACACACGTACACACAATGAAAGAAAAAAGGTGACCCAAATTATACACCAAGTATGGCCATTGTTTAAAATGTCTTGAAGCTAGCATTCAGCAAAGGTCAATACATACGGGTGTTCTGTGCATATTATACTCCAACCACAAAAGGTTAACTGAAAACAGATTCTGTTTCCTTCAGCACACACAGGCACACAGAATATCAATGATAAACTGGCTATTTATACATACACACATTGCAGCAAACAACACAGAACGTGGTATATACATTTTGCCTCTTCCACTCACACAGTGACACACATACCAAGAAAGTGTTTTAGCAACTGCTGGATTTAAACAGCTTTGTTTACTAGCCAAATGCATTCTCCCACAATGTGCCTGGGCTCATGAGTCCCTCCCAGAATGTGAAAATGCTTTCTATTTAACATGAAGCAGGTTGTGAGATACACAGGTGTTCTGTTTTATTATTTAATTACTCCTTTAGCCCCGAAGAATACTGTTTTGTGTATTGCATATCGGCTTCCATTTAAGTACTGTACAAGTAAGCAAGACCAATTCCATTGCTAAGCCAATATTGTTGCAAGTCATAGTCAAGCTCATAGCCAGCATTGCAAAAATGGCTGCCTGTGCCACTACGTTGGATGTGGTTGTAAACTGTGCTCTGCATAACTGAAATGGAGATGTCAGCTACAGGCAGCTCCCCATTGATGCAGGGGTTACATTCCAAGGAACCACACATTTAAGTAAATTTGTATATTGGGAACACCATAGAAAAAGTCTGCAAACACCCTCCAAACCTCCTCCATCAAACTCCAACTCTCCACAGGCCTCAAATGTCAGTGCAAGGGCTCCTGGGATTGCAGTTGCAAAGGCTTGGGGGATTGCTAGATGCTGTTTTTCTGCCATTTTCATGCCCTTTGGGGCCTGTTTTTGCCCCTTTCCTTGCCACTTCCGGGCTCGCGGCAATGCACACAGCCACAGTCATGCGTGCCTTGAACACGTGTAAATGTGGAGTATTCTACTTTGACGGCAATTCTTAACATGCTAAAATCAGAGGTGGTGGGATTGTTTCTGTTGCCCCATCCCGATTAAACTGAAAGAGGGCCATGTAGGACTATTAGGTAAATTCCAACATCCTTATTAGGCCAACCAAAATGCCACAAAACAGTGTGCCAATCCCCCTTTCCCAGTTCTGTTTGCCATCCAGCCCCAAGATAGCCAACACTGTCCCATCCAGGAGATAACTGCATGCAAGGCTTGACATCTGTACATGCATCTGTCTTGGAAGACAGTGCTTTGTGTTTGGTAGTTACTTTTTATTTTTCAACACAGTTTATAAACGACAACAACTGTCCCATCCATATGTTGTTGGATTCCAAATCCCCTCAGACTCAACCAGCATGCCAGTAGTCAGAGAGGATGAGAACTGTAGACCAACAACATGTGGAGGGCCCCACACTGGCTATACCTGATATAGTCTGGTGAAGATTTCCAGAAAACTCAAAAGCTTGTATGATGTTTTGTGACATGTTGATTGGTCTAATTGCCCTAATAAATTCAGTTTTTGCTAACATTCTTATTTGGTAGCTGTTCCACTTACATGTGTTCTCCTGAACCAAGAGTGGGATTTGAGTTTCTGTGTGTTTCTTCTTATTTCATTCTTGTTAAATGAGGCTAGCATTCAGTATCCAAGTTAATTTTCATGAAGTTTTATTCTTTCTTTCTTTTTTAAAAAGAGGGAATAGTTATAATGTTACAGTTTATTAAGCAGTCACCTGTGATATAGAGCAGCAATACGGTGAGCTATTAAAATAGCTTCTCAGTCACATCTCAGCTAGAAACACCACACCACCCCAAAATTTAACAATAATGTCATCAGCATGTGGATGACATACAACTCTACTCCTCTTTTTCACCTACTTGCTCCAGAAGGCTGTTTGAAATGTTGAACTGATGTCTGGAGGTGGGTTGGGGTTGTAACATATTGCACTGGTTTGTCAGTGCATTTCTGGGTTTAATTTCAAAGCACTAGTCATGATCTTTAAAGTCCTCAGCAGTTTGGGAAGAGGTTACATGAAGGATCATACTCATTATTCTAACCTGCCAACACCTAATTTATGATATGTGTCTGAGGTCCTGCTCCCATGCTTGCCTGTGAGAGCAATCCACACGGAAGCAAAAGGAGGCATTCCTTGCAACAGACACCAAGTTAACACCTGCAGCAAATACATGGGAAGCATGCACACATTGTTCTCGGTGCACCTCACTGCTACTAGTTTCACAACAAGAACAGTTGGACATGTCTACAACAAGCTCTGTTCAGCCCTTTTGAAAAGAACTTAGAAAACTGGGTTCCAATACAGTTCAAAATAAAAATTAGAGCACAATTGAACTATTAGTTCTGCCCCACTGCTCAGGCATAATGACCAAAGCTCCTTCAAAGCCTAAAGAGTCCCCAACATAAAATGACATCTCCTTATGCATATAGTCAGGGCAGGAAAGTAGGATGAAGAATGAACAAAAATCCTCTCAGCATCAATTTTCAAGAACAGAACAAGTGCAGCAGTATAGGCACAGTAGTTTCTACTACTACACAAAATATAAGGCATCTATAAGACGGCCAGATGCAAAAGAATGAGAAAACAACATATACCTTGGACAACTTTTGCCAGCCAGAGTAGACAGTACTGGACGAGACTGGCCAGTGATTCAGTCAGTATAAGGCAGTTTCATATATTTATCCATAATATTAGTTAAAAGCGTGTCAGGTAGGGAAAGCTGGACATATTGAAATGTTTTCTTTTACACAATTATGAGCCTCTAGAACCAAAATGTGGTGTAATATCCTGGTTTGATTAAACCAATTGGGATTTGAACAAACCAGTGTTCCATCCACTCAGCGGAAATGGAAGACGGTGGTTTGTCTGAAACCACATCCAGAAGCTTTAAAACATCCTCCCCCATATGTGAACGAGAACGGAGAACACAAACCTGTAGCTCACCCATGTTCATCTTCATAACACTAAGCTACAGTTGAATGTTATGTCTGACCTGAGTAAGTTACATTCCAACGAAGATGCAATTGCCATCTTATGCTTTGGCTTCATACAAGCCAAACATCAAGGTTAGTGTCTCACTTTTTGAACTGAATCTTTCCTCTCACACGTTTTAACTGAGAGCTGTTTTTTATACTCCCCCTTCAGCACAGATTATCAGACCTCTGGAAAGCTAATACCCTTAATTCCAGAAGCAGCTCTGAGAAAGAACCATTTTTCCTGCACTCCAGCAGCAAGTGATATCCTGAAGTTCCTTCATACATTCAGGGTAGAATAGGAAGGGGGGATGTCATGGAAGTCTCTCTCTCTTCTTCTGAACTCTCACCTCTCTATGAAGCTCCAAAAGGCCACTTTTTGACAACCATGAATACTACAGGGAAGACCAAATATCTAGAAAGAAACACAGATGGAATCCATATACTAAAAAAAATGCAACTGGTAAACAGAATGCTTCTTGCACCTTGAAAAGAATTTAATTACAAGGCTCTCCCTACTATATATGTGGTTCACTGAAATATAAAATCTTCAATTTACAGCATTCATTTATTTATGTATGTATAACATTTGTAATGAAGTTCTCTCGGCAGCTTACAATAAATAAGGAATACACAAATGAAACACAAAATAAGACCTAAAAATATATATAAGTAAATAAAAACTATTTAAACAAATATTGACCACGACCCACTACAGCATGACATGTACAATTCATTAAGAATGAAGGAAGTGGCTGGAAAGGGTGCTGGACTGGGGTCAAGAAAAAGGGGCTCAGACATTTCTTTTAAGGTAAGGTTTTTATCTAGACTTTGGCACCAGCTATACTGTCACTGATAGCAATACAAAATCCCAAAGCTACGGAATAAGTTTCTCCTTAATCAAATGAAGTCAAAGTGTCTCACTTTTTGGTTTATAGAAAAGGTGAAGAAAAAAACTGAACTAAGACACCACATGCTTCCTTAAATAACTTGCATGAAAGATAAATAAAGCAGATCTACTCCTCTGTGGGGGGACGCAGGTGGCGCTGTGGGTTAAAGCCTCAGCGCCTAGGACTTGCCGATTGAAAGGTCGGCGGTTCGAATCCCTGCGGCGGGGTGCGCTCCCGCTGCTCGGTCCCAGCGCCTGCCAACCTAGCAGTTCGAAAGCACCTCCGGGTGCAAGTAGATAAATAGGGACCGCTTACCAGCGGGAAGGTAAACGGCGTTTCCGTGTGCGGCTCTGGCTCGCCAGATGCAGCTTTGTCACGCTGGCCACGTGACCCGGAAGTGTCTCCGGACAGCGCTGGCCCCTGGCCTCTTAAGTGAGATGGGCGCACAACCCCAGAGTCTGTCAAGACTGGCCCGTACGGGCAGGGGTACCTTTACCTTTACCTTTACTCCTCTGTGGCTGCAATCATTTCTTTTTCCTTTATGAGCAGACTTCAGAGAAGCATTGATCAATTTTCCTAATCCAGAGCACCACATGAAGTTACTCATATGGATTCCATTCTTGCTGCTTCTCCTTCCTTCACTCCATCCAGTTACCCTCCATGTTCCCCAACACTCCCTAGGTGGCCCTTAGACAAGCGACTATTCTCCAAGCCTCAGTACCTCACTCCCACTGCAAGATGGGGATAATATTAAGCTATGTTACAGAACAGTTGTAAGGATTACCAAAATTATTTGTGACATGCTCTATCCATTCGACACACACTATATGTTAAGCATCATTACCACATTCCACCAGTTATTGTATTTTATGGTAAGCAACAATCACTCAATTGATTTAAAATAAAAAAAACAAAAGCTTGCGACGTAATATTAATGCCTGCTCAGAAAACTCACTTATCACTTTGGCATCCCAGGCTTTCCCCCAGAGGAATCCAAGGGGGCACACATGGTACTCTTGCACTCTAGCCCAGTGTTTCCCAACCTTTTTTGGGCAAAGGCACACTTGTTTGATGAAAAAAATATCGAGGCACACCACCATTACAGCCCCGTGACGTCAGCGCGCAGCGTCACTTGAGCTCCTTCTCCTGCTCGTTCAGGGCCGCAGTGGCGTAGCGTGGGTTGTCAGCACCCGGGGCAATGCAAGTAATTTGCGCCCCCTAACCCGTGGATTTGCGCCCCCTAACACTAACCCCCAGATGTTGCGCCCGGTGTGGCCGGGCCCCCCCTGCACCCCCCACGCTAGGCCACTGATCCATAGCTAAAAGCAGAAGTCGACAAATGTGTCCTGTTTTTTGCTCTTCAAAATATGGCAACCCGAAGACCCCCAGGGACCGTCCAACCAGCCTAGGAAGTGTGCTCTGGTCGCGGGGGAGGAGACACGAGGCATTGCCATCCACACCTAGAATTGAGGAGGAGCTGGAAAGGTCCTTTGGTTTCACACCCAGGACCCATTTTTTCTCTCTTCTTTTGAGAAAGGGGTGGGAAACGGGATTTGGAGGGCGCATGTGTGCGCGTAGCTGAGCTCCAGTTGCTCTGGGCATTTCTGGACAGCGCCGGTAGCGTCTCTCCTAACCCCTCCCCACCCCGGTCTCCACCCCCCCCCGCCCAAAGGCTTCCCCCTACCTGGCCAAAGTTCCACCCGAAGCTGGAGATGCGGTTTGCGCTGCCCACGAAGACGACGCCGAACTCGGAGAGGACGTATTCCTTGCGCTCAGCGCAGCGGCGCAGCTAGCCGCTCAGGGGCCCGGGGCGGCGCGCGCGTCCTGCAGCCAGGGGCGAGTGCCATGGGGGCGAGCCATGGCAGGGCACGCTGCGTGGAGCCTCGCTGCAGCCTCCCCCTCAGCTGTAGGGAGGCTGAGGCGGTGGGCAGAGGCCAGAGCGGAGCTTGCAGGCAGTTCGCCCGCAGACGCATGGCTCAGGCACGCTGCAGGCGCCGAGGTGTGGCGCCCAGTGCCCCCCGCCTCGCCTAGCTACCAGTGGCATAGGAAGGGGTCTGCGGTGGGTGCGGGGCTGAAAGGACATGCAAGGCTCCATGCTGCTGCCCGGACATGCCGGCCTCCTCCTCGTCCGCTGTCTCGCGCTCCTCCCTTTTGCGCGCGCTGCCCCGCCGCCGCCCCATTGGCCGGGTCCTGTCAGCTGATCCTGTGTTATTTCCTGTGTGTGTGTGTGAGGGGAGAATGGAGAGAGAAACCTCGGCACCGCCACCGCGGAGCCGCCCCCGGCTCGACGCGGATCCTCGCCGCTGCCGCCCCGCCTCTCGCCCGCCTCCCTCCCACGGCACACCAGGCAAGGCTCCGCGGCACACTAGTGTGCCGCGGAACACCGGTTGGGAAACACTGCTCTAGCCTCACAAAATTTATGTGAGATAGGTTCGAGTTGACTAATACATTATTATTTCACCAAGCTTTTAATCATTTGTTAATATTTGTTTTGAAGTTATATTTTGAGTGACTATAAGAATTTTGTATTGTATTAAGATACATGTTTATGGTTCTAAACACCTTAGCAGAGCCTTTCTCAACATTGGGTCCCCAGATGCTGTTGGACTACAACCCCCATAATCCCTGGCTGGCAGAACTAGTGATCAAGCATGATAGGAGTTGTAGTTTAACAACATATGGGCACCCAAGGTTGAGAAAGGATGACTTGGGAATTCTTTTGAGGGTTGAAAGTTAAGTTGTGCCTGTCGGAGGATATGTATAGAAGCATGTCAGGAAAACACTAACTTAATAATCTGAAGCACTTGTTCTCTGCAAAACTATGAACATGTCCCATTCAAAAAAGAGAGTTAATGGCAGTACAGTGGTACCTCGGGTTAAGTACTTAATTCGTTCCGGAGGTCTGTACTTAACCTGAAACTGTTCTTAACCTGAAGCACCACTTTAGCTAATGGGGCCTCCTGCTGCCGCTGCACCGCTGGAGCATGATTTCTGTTCTTATCCTGAAGCAAAGTTCTTAACCTGAAGCACTATTTCTGGCTTAGTGGAGTGTGTAACCTGAAGCGTATGTAACCTGAAGCATATGTAACCCGAGGTACCACTGTAAAGCTGTTCATAATGCAAACACATTTCTGTTCTCTGGAGCTATCGAAGGCCCACCTGGAATAAAATCTCACTTTTGAGAAGGGTGGGTATTACAAAAGTATTGAGGGTCCCTCAATTCATGCCCCAATTCCATGCCCCCACAACCTTGTATTCCAGCACTAAACCTAACTAAGGTAGTAAGGTTACAGGTCTACTGCTATTCTGAATTGCAGCCATCCTGTCTCAAAACAGATTGTGAAACTACAGTCTGAGCAATGCTACAGTTATTCCCTGCATTCCTTGATCTCTCCTCCTTCCTCTGTGAAGGTATCTCTGCCTTCTAAGCCACCATTACTAAAGCACCCTGCAGCTGGCCTCTCTCTTGCCATTCTTTACATCACTTCATCGCATTTCCCTCGTATCCACAGTGCTGCCAAAGCTAGCTGATCTTGCAAAAGGCAAGCTTTTACAGCCTCGGCTTCTTACCCACAATTTGCACAAAAAGGTAGTCTCCCATGTTGAGCTTTGCCTTTGGAGCAAAAGGTCATCTTTACTGCCTTCGCCCCTTTTAAACCTTTTTCGACAGTCTGAAACCATCCCAGAGTGTCTGAATTTTACACACTTCTAGATTTTGCTACCGAGTTATCCCATACTGATCCTTAAAAAAAAAAATACAGCAGGAATTCCATTTCACATTTTCAAATGTGATTAAGCCTACCACTGTGTTTTTCCTACTTCATCCTGACTGAAAAAGTCCATCATCCTTTCACCACAGTTTGCCTATCCATTAATGAAAGATTAATGCTTTAGAAGGAAATGCATAATGACACTTGAAAAGTTAAGCTACTCATGATTCTAACTTGTGGATCACCAGAATGAAGTATTTAACAGTGAATGGTTAAATACTTAATTCACTGTTAAAAGTTCAGCACATCTTCAAAACCACAGACATATACTTACTGACTGTGATCCACAAAAGGAATACTGTATTAGGACTGGAGACATGAAAAACAGGTTCTGTGCAATTTCTGCTTGGAGAAGAGAGGAAAAAATAAAAATTGGTGCCCAGTTTTTATTAAAGACTACGTATGAGGCGAATCCCGATAACAGCAGAGAGCCTCGCCTTCATTTTCTCTCTTTTCGTGACACCAGCACTGTTTAACTGAATCATGGCAAGCAGATTAATCATGTTTGTTCTGTGCAGCACAATGCACAAGTCAAATCCTCACAGGTCACAAACCATGATCCATTCTTAGCACAGGTAAATGACTAAATTACTATGCTCTGTATTTTGGACTTTCAAAGACAAATTGGGTTCTCAAATGAAACTTGAGAAGCATTTTGCAACTGTTTTAATAGGGGGACCTCATAAACCCTTTAAAAGTGGATGACAACAGCTGGTGTCTCACAAGCTCACAGTTACTGAATATGCCCAGCAGAATTGAGGTAGACAGTAGACAACTGATTACTTTACAGAGCCATTCTGGGTTCTGGCCTCTTGTCAGTAACCAGGCCCCGAGGTAAAATATGTTCACCAGGCAGAATCATTAACAGATGGTATAGCATCCACCCACCTCTCCCTCATTAAATCTCTAAGAGCAGAAATTTGAGGACTCACAAAACCCATCAGAGCAAAAGCTTCTATAACAGAGCCTTGTGATGGTTGCAGGAAATCAGACAAAAGTATAAATTAAGAGGCTTCCTTAGAAAAGGGCAGAAAACTTTACCTTTTCACCACTATTTCTTTTTTTAAAAAGAACAACATATTCAATCTGATTTATTTTTAATTACACACAATTAAGACTTGTAGCAGGTGCATCTGGCAGATTCCCTGCACCTAAGTTTATGGTATTATGATCATAAATTCCATTTTCTCCCACAGGAATCTTTTCCCTCAGTTGCTGTGTGAAGCTGGCTTAAAATGGAGAATAAAGAGAGGTCAGCAGTGAACTAAATAGTCACTGCATCACTGCTGATATGTTGGATTAAAAATCATGTAAACATACCTGTTTTAGTCCATTTACTAGCAGTAGTTCACAAGTTTACTCAGAAGCAAGCCCCAGTGTCTTTAATGAAACCTATTTCTTAGTAAGCGTAAAAGGATAAGAGAACTTTCAAAGGGGAAGAAAAGTTCACAATTTGCTGTTGGATATCACAAATTTAATTCAGATATGCATGTTTTGTCAGATAGAGACATTTTAACAGTGTGTACTAATATTTCCACACCTATTCTTGCTGGAACAATAATATAAAACGAACAAAAAGCCAGCAGAGTGCTAGAGAAAAGCTACAGTTTACCGCAACATTTCAGGTTCCCTGCCAAAAATGGTTGACATCCAGAATAACCACAACCCCTTGCGGTTCTCTTATAGGCAATTCTGTGCTAATCAGACTGGGAACAGACACCAAAACAGTCATCTTATTCCACAGGCAGCCATACTCCGTATTCTCCTGCTTGCCCGCAGAAGGAGCCTCTGAAGCAGCCATGGGAAATCCAGGCAACTTCTTGCCTAGTGGCTGCCCTAGCCACACAAAGGTTCACCTGAGCTCAAATGACAACTGTGGTGACTGTCCTGGTCTAGGATGCTGCAATGAATATCATTTAATGAATCTTGCAACACTTCAAAAAAAAAAGAGCCAAACTGATGGTAACCTTTGCAATTATCATCAGAAGTCATTTTGGATCATTTTCAAATAGCTGCAACACTTTCCTGGGGCATGGTGATGCCTTCTTCTCCTTCTCCTCCTCCTCCTTTTTTTTAAAGCAACATGTTTTAGGTTGAGCCTCCCTGGGGAGAGCATTCCACAAATGGGAAGCCACTGCAGAAAACGCCCATTCTCACGTTGCTACCTGCCAGACTTCTCATGGAGGGGGCACACAAAAAAGGGCCTCAGATAAGAGCAAGTTTAAAGTCTATACAACTAGATAATGTACATGCAATGCATAGAAAACCTTTTTAAAAATAAATACAATTTATGCTCTAAAAAGCAGCAAATTGAATAATAAAATAATGGAAAGTCTAGATTTGTAATGCACACCATAAAACTATCAAAGGTTTGTGTGGTGTTGTTGTTGGTGGTGGTGGTTTTTAAAAGAGAGCTACTCCCGTTGCTCGGTCCCTGCTCCTGCCAACCTAACAGTTCAAAAGCATGTCAAAGCGCAAGTAGATAAATAGGTACTGCTCCGGTGGGAAGGTAAACAGGGGTTCGTGCGCTGCTCTGGTTCACCAGAAGCGGCTTAGTCATGCTGGCCACATGACCTGGAAGCTGGATGCCGGCTCCCTCGGCCAATAAAGCAAGATGAGCGCCGCAACCCCAGAGTCGGTCACAACTGGACCTAATGGTCAAGGGTCCCTTTACCTTTACCTTTATTAGTATTATGGCTTTCCTGACTGTTGTATTCTGAGTTGTAGTGTCACATCAACCATGGTCAGATCTTAGCAGCATTTACAAAGTGTTATCTAGTAGATGGTATTCTTGCCTGTAAACATCAGCAACCAACTAATGCCCCCTAGCATGGTGCCAAAAACCAATAATCAGGATGAAACATAGCACCCTGCCATTAACTGCTTGTTATCAGTGAATATCCCTAAGGCACTTTTCACAAGCACAAGATTGCAAACAGATGTCCATGCAAGTGTTCAGCTTGGCTAGCTCTGTCTACCAGACAAAAATCTCCCTCAAAATTGGTAAGTTAATTCTCTTTTAAACTAAATGTTGATGTTCTTCCAGAAGATGAAAGCCACATACAGAAATTACCTTTTTCCTCCTTTAAAAAAAAGGACCCATGAATTAAATGCAGATGACTTTGCATGGTTTATTTCAAAACAGAAGGAAAACAAATGTACAATATTTAGAAGTGCCTAAAAACCTAGATGATGTTCAGTAAAAAATAATAATGGACAGAAGTGGACCTACATGCAGGCCCATAACCTACTCATATGATTTAAAAGGAATGATGGAGATGGCACAAGGAAAAATAAAATAGAAATGCCAGTTATCAAAAATACATACTTTCAGAAAATTATCAGATCAATTTTAAAATTTATGACTGTAAAATCAGTATTTATTACACTTATATTCCAGCTTTTCACCAAGGGGCTCAGTGCAGCATTCTGAAGCTGGGTCTCAACAGTCCTGGTCCAACAGTCTAACAACTATACCTGACCAGTCATCAATAAACAAAGCGACAGCCAGCTGATAGGTTGTCAGCAAAATTAAGCATGCAAATAATATTTTTGCATCCTTAAGCTCCCTTTACAGTAGCCAATCACTATTGTGGCCATACTGCAGGGCGGCAAGAGGTGTGGCTAAGAGCAAGCTGCTTTACGGCAACCCTGAAATGTTATCCATTGTTATTATCCAGCCTTTCAAGAAATGTGTTTTTAAAGTGTGTGTGTGTGTGTGTGTGTGTGTGTGTGTGTGTTAGAGAGAGAGAGAGAGAGAGAGAGAGAGAGAGAGAGAGAGAGAGAGAGAACAGAGAGAGAGAGAGAGAGAGAGAGAGAGAGAGAGAGAGAGAGAGAGAACACGCTCCCGGTGTGGTAGTGGTAAAGGTAAAGGAACCCCTGACCATTAGGTCCAGTCGTGGCCGACTTTGGGGTTGCGGCGCTCATCTCGCTTTATTGGCCGAGGGAGCCGGCATACAGCTTCCGGGTCATGTGGCCAGCATGACTAAGCCGCTTCTGGCAAACCAGAGCAGCGCACAAAAACGCTGTTTACCTTCCTGTCGGAATGGTACCCATTTATCTATTTGCACTTTGACGTTCTTTTGAACTGCTAGGTTGGCAGGAGCAGGGACCAAGCAACGCGAGCTCGCCCCATCGCAGGGATTCGAACCGCTGACCTTCTGATCGGCAAGTCCTAGGCTCTGTGATTTAAACCCCAGCGCCACCCACATCCCATGAGGTAGTGGTGGGTTAAAGCAAAAATAAAACACTTTCATCTGTACTACTGCAATCATTTCTGCAATCCACCCACCTGAATTTCTCTTTTATAAAAATGCAGTGTGACCCTCAAAGGTTATAAACACTGTAGTAGAATATAGTACACTGACCCTCACCTGTATAGGAACACTTTCTGTTTTGGCTAGCAAACCAGAACTCTGACTGAAAGGCTGCTGTAAAAGTAATTATATTTAAATTGACGCTTCAGAATTCTTCCCACCCCAAATCTAGCACTCAACTGAACGTACAACACAGAAGCCTTTGCCTCCATAGATTTGCTTTTCAAAAGGCAAAAGAAGATACATGCATCAAATTAAAATTCCAAGTCAACTCTGAATCTGGGCACTGTGTGTCAGTCTACTCTTGTAAGTCTATGGTCATAAGTGCATACTCTGAGGTTGCCAGGCAACCACAGGATATAATACTATAGGTCATCTACTGTTGAGGGAGGGAATCAGAAGAGTAAATTACAACAGGATGAATGGGGGAAACAGAAATTCCACACATATATAATGCTGGTGGCTTAGAGAAAGAGAGCAGTGCAAGGTGCATAAGTTCTATATAACAATTTCTGAACTTGCTAAAGTAGAATTAGATGCTTATTTTCAAGTCTTACCAAAAAAAAACACCATGCAAAGAAAATGCATTTCTCAGACTTCCAGTCTATCAACTTGTGCACTGATCCCTTTGCATTGAACAGTACAGCACAGCCAGGTAGATTCATTCAGGTTCTCATTGCTAAAATGGCAACAATGCTACGCTACATCTGCATCATATCTATTTGACACCTACCTTTTAATTTTACTACTTTTTTAATTTACCAATTAAATTTAATTTCCCAATATTTCATATATCAATGATCCATACAAATATTGAAGTACTAGTAGCATTGATATTTATTCAATTGAAATCAGAAACCTTAATACTTCAACCTCTCTCTTAATACTGCACAAAACAATTTAATAATGGTGGGAAATGGGGAAAATAGGAAAAACACAGAGATGATGAGGGAAGCAAAGTCAACCATGGGATTTAATGAATTTATCTACCATATCTCAAACATCAACCATATCTACAGAAACTGAGATAGATGTTCAATTTTTTTATTTAAAAAAATCAATTAAAACATTTATTTATGTACATGCTGCAAGATGTCTGGCCTAGAGGACTTTACATACAAATAAAGTGCTGGAGTGCAGCCTTCAATCCAGCTCTAAAGTGATAAAAATTTAACAAGTTGCCCTCAGACGCCTCCAGTGATTTGCACTCTCAAATCCTCAAGTCTCATATTCTTGGCCTCAATTAAAAAAGCAAGAGCAAAGTAAGTGGCAAAGACTTCAAAGCTATGATAGAAATTAGAGAAATGTAGGATAACTCCCTTATGTGATGGTTTAACAAACTACCTAATCAAGTAATGCATTCAACAGCACACACTTAATCATCCCCACAAAAAGGTTTAACTATGAAATCAAAGAGGAAAGGAAATGTTCACAATGACCTTTATCTTCCAGCAACAACAAGAACAACAGAATCTATATTTAATCCGATTGTTAGCTGCACACTATGTCCAAGCAGCACTGGAAAAGTCCACTGCTACAATGCTTCCCCACAGAGTAGAGATGCATTGTAATGGAAATGTTCAGCACAGAAAAGACAGACATACAAAAGAGTCGAAGACGATTCCAGACAGTTACTGCATAGTGCTAAAAAAGTGCTATCAGGTATATTCTGTTGTTGTTCTTGTTTTAAAGTGTTGCTTTTCAAATCTTCAATTTGCCTTGATGCCTATTCTGCATACGAAAAACAAAATTCTGTTCCAAGTAGTTGTGAGGAAGGGATAAGCAGAAGTAAAAAAAAGTCACCTGAACAAAAACACAAGATCACATATTGCAGCACTAAGAGGCAAGAACCTCCTTAAAGATTGTCCTGTAAGCAGCATAAATAGTATGGCAGACAGCTAAAATTGTCGTTGCATTCTACTGAGGGGTGTTTAGGGTCACAGTTCCTGAAAAGGCTATGGTTTCATTAGGACTTCAGAGATTGTTAGTAAGTAACAGTCCGTGGTTCAGTAATAATAAAAACTTTGTTCTTTATTTTATATAAACACAGGGCACTCTGTTTGCGGAAGGTCACACTGCCTTTCATGTAGCCTTCTGTATTTCCCACATAAACTCAAAGTTTTCAGTTCAGCTTTCCAAATACAAAATGCACCTACTAAAGAAATGATGGCTTTCACAGATAGACTGAGGAAACCACCAGCCATTAGTCTAAAAGTCAGAGTCCACTGACAATCTAGTCATTTGTGGTGGTGGCAGCAAATAAATAAATGCATGGATCAGGTTTTTGTGTGTGTGATTTAATAGATACAAGTCTACTGAAAAATATAGATAAATAAATTAGGAAGGTTGGGATGGGATGCCTCTTAGCTAGCCCTCTATACTCCATACCATCTCCATACTCACCACACTGAATGTCTTACTTTAAAAATAAGTACCAAAAGGTAGTTTATTCCTACAAGCCTTACCCTAAAATCCTGACTCATCAACACCTCTTCTTATTTTCACCGGGATGCGGGTGGCGCTGTGGCCTAAACCACTGAGCCTCTTGGGCTTTCTGATCGGAAGGTTGGCGGTTCGAATCTGCGCAACAGGGTGAGCTCCTGTTGCTCTGTCGCAGATTCTGCCAACCTAGCAGTTGTAAAGCACACCAGCGCAAGTAGATAAATAGGTACTGCTATGGTGGGAAAGTAAACAGCATTTCCATGCGCTCTGGCTTCTGTCATGTGTTCCGTTGTGCCAGCAGTGGTGTAGTCATGCTGGCCACATGACCTGGAAAGCTGTCTATGGGCAAACACTGGCTCCCTCAGCCTGAAGCAAGATGAGCGCTGCACCCCATAGTTGCATTTGATTGGACTTAACCGTCCAGGGGTCTTTTACCTTATTTTCACAACTGTATTGAAAACAGAGCAGCAAATCCCTATGGACTTTTACACACCTCTGTATACAACAATTCTGACTTCTTGAGCCCATAACTATATAGCTTACAAAATACATTAATGATCACCAAGCAATACAAAAAATTACAGGCATCTTACTTGGCCATATTTTAGAATTATATCATTATAAAAGGCAACATTTATTATTAAAACAATACCTTACCTGCTGAAAAAGAAAGTCTGGAAATATCTGCAATAATTAAAAATATATATATATTAGTGTAAATAACATTTGGTGCAATGTTTCTAATTTACAATGCCATTCTCTTGAGCTACATAAGTTGGAAATGGTCATATTTCAATTTCAAAAGTCTATTCCCATCACTAGTCTACCCTATGATGTCTGAACTGACAAACCATGCATGCAACTAGCTAGGGAGCCATAATCGGCAATTGTGATTGGAAATATAGTTGCTACCTATGGTTTGGTGGATTATCTAACCTGAGCCAGCTTTTCTGCAACTTTTAAGGCCAATTTTGAAGTACATTAGCAGCAGGAATTCCAGCTGCTAATCCCCAACCTCTCTCCAATTCACAATAAGAGAAGAGCTTGATCATCATTAAAAGCTGGCATGGATTTATCAAAGGTTAGAAAGCATGGAGAAATACATATCAAGAAGAAAATGCTAATGTTATATATTTAGTTAGGCTTATAATCAATGTTTCATGTTGTAAAAACTAATAAAACTTTAATGAAAAACAATTAAGTAAAATAATTACACCAAAAACTGAAAGCTTCCCAGCTCAGTCTACAGCATATTTCAAACACAATCTGAGATCTGCCTCTAAGAATATACAGTTATTGCTGAAAACCACATAGCAGCCAGAAATAAAAACAACTCTCAAAATGCCGTTACACAATATTTACCAATATAACATGTTAGTTAAGTTATAGTGAATAGAAAAGCAGCCAGGAGCCAAAAAGGCTCCAAAACATTTTTGAATGCATTTGCTTCTTTGAACAATTGACCCATTTGTCAGTTTCAAAAGCAGTTCTCCTTACAGCATGGGAAGGGAGGTTCTTTCAAACTGTAACTCCCATCATCCCTGACCATTGGCCATGCTGGCTGAGTTTGACACCAAACTCAAATGGGGTCTCCACCCCCATCGTTCAGCCTGGACACTGAGATCCAGCACCAAGGGCCTCCTGGTGAGAATTGAAGCTATAGGGAACCAGGCCAAAGGCCTTTTTGGTAATGGCGCCCACCCTGTGGAAAGCACTCCCATCAGATGCCAAGAAGATGAGTAACTATATAACCTTTAGAAGACATCTGAATGCCACCCTGTAAAGAGAAGTTTTTTAAGGTTTAATGTTTTATTATGTTTTTACTGCATATATGCTGGAAGCTGCCCAGAGTGGCTGGAGCAACCCAGTCAGATGGGTGGGGTACAAATAATAAACTACCACCACCACCACCATCTTCATCATCATCATTTATGGCATCTGGAGGGCCATCTGTTTCCCAACCCTCCCTGTAGAGCCTTGGACTTTAGCTAGACTCTAGTTCTGGGAGATAGGATGAAAAAGAATTTAGTGCATATTACAGCACATTTATAGAAGTAGACATAATTCTAATAGACTTCCCCCAAAAATTCCTCAAGGCAAAAAAAGAGGACAAAATATGTGCATTTATTTTGGGGGGAGATAGATGCCAGAAAAATCGGGGTTGTCTCTTATGGGTGGGGCTGGATGCCAAAAGTAGGTGGGACAAGAGATGTGGTTCATTTTTAAAAAGTCTTTTATTTTATTTAAATCATTAAAACAGTAAAATTATATATTCTAACAAATAAGGTACAATAAAATAAATGAAGACATCTGTTTAAAATACTAACAGTATTACAACAATCTGAAAGCCACACATGGTTGATCATCATTAAACTTGGCTAAATGAATGATTAAATTTATCGGGGGGGGGCAGTATTGTTTTGTTACAGTCATACCTCAGATTGAAGTAGCTTCGGGATGAGTATTTTCGAGTTGCACTCCGCGGCAACCCAGAAGTAATGGAGTGCATTACTTCCGGGTTTCACCGCTCGCACATGTGCAGACGGTCAAAATGACGCCACACGCATGCGCGGAAGCGGCGAATCGTGACCACACGCACAGATGCGGGTTGCGTTTGCTTCAGGATGCGAACGGGGCTCCGGAACGGATCCCGTTCGCATCCAGAGGTACCACTGTATTATGTTATGTATTATCGTGTCCTTATATTGTAAACCAGCCCGTAATCCTCAAATGAAGGGTGCTATAGCTATATATGCAATATTCCCACTTATTGAGGAGATACAGTCAAACTAGTACCAAGGAAAAACCTACCATAAACACAGGCCTAGAGAGAAAGATAACAAGATAAATTATTAAACTCCACCTTTCTGACTTCCACACCACCACTTCAAGTGTTTGGGGCTAAGCTAGTTCATTACGAATTTAGGAGAGACTGGTTTGTCTTTAAGGGTGCCACAGGATTTTGTCTTACAAAACTAGGCAACACTCAGGGGGGAACACAGAAAAGCTCAAGGGTAACAATTCCACCAAGAAAAATGCTCACTAAACCATCTGCTCACTAGCAAGTCAGGCAGATGTAATGAGAGAAGCCCTTGAATATGAGAAAACAAAAAGCAGACAGGAAAGAGCAACACAAACTTCAGGAATGGAAAGCCTTACATTGCCTCCGGCAATAGATTCCATAAACAACAGTTATTGGTATATACAGCCTCCTTAAGACAGCAGAAGCCTTACAGTATTCTAGTATAGGTGGATGCACCCATGGATTTATTTTTGCTAAGCAGAGCGCTATCTTGGATCTGTCACATCAATGAATTATAATCTGGGGATATTTGTAGCACTAAAATTTTAACCCAGTTCTCTTTTAAAAAAAGGTAAAGGGTGTTACAAAAATTCTGTTTCATTATTTGAAAATTCCCTTATGAAAAAAGCATGTAAGCCTGGACAATCTTCAGAACAGACATTAGAAAGGAAAGGCAGCTCATGTCCTGACATGCTTCTGTGAAAAAAGTCCTATAGGAACTTGGGGGCGGGGGTAAGAGAATTATCTATAACTGGTAAGCAACAACACCCACAAGTGGAAAGGATTTACTTCAGAATATGGGAAGGGGTGGAATCTTTCTATGTGAACATCATACCTCCTCACCCAAGATACACACAATGGATATAGGCAAAGCAGGAAGCTAATGTATCCAAAGCTAATGCATACTGACATTATTTTTTAAAGATATGCACAGTTTCACAGTAAATTTTGCCACAGACATTACAAAATGAACAATTCTATGCTGCCCTGGTTTGCATGTCACACTGAGCCAAACTATGGCTTACATGAATACATGGTCTCCCGGAGAATACATCACAGCTGCTATGCTCCTCTCCATATTTTGTTTTTCGTTTTTCTTTTGCTATAGCACAGGGTGCTTTCCAAAGTCCTGCTCATGGTTAAGTTCTATCCACACTAACCACGAACTGTAACAAAGAACAAAGGGAAAAGTAGGCACCACCAAAACCAATGTTGCACAGTTACTTCTTCACAACTTGCATTAATTAGATCACAAATTCTCTATAGCAATGTAGATTACTCAATGAGATTTGACTACCATCACTTTTCAATAAATTCAATTGCAGCATTCCTAATTTGAATAAATACAATGTGCTTTGATCTCACTACAAATAGGAGATCAAATCAAGGGACTGCTGCTATATATGGTCACTGCGTGAATAGTCTCAGACTGCATTTTCTACACTCCTTTGACCCTACAGCATTTTCCTCTCAACACACATATGTACATGTAACCACACATGTGATAACCCATCATGCATTTGATTCTAGTCCACAAAAGGTCATCCCATAATAAACATGTTAGTCTTCACTGCTATCTTCATGCTGTGCTTGACAGCTTTCGGAAACATCTGGCTGCCTGGCTGCCTGGCTGCCTGAAGCAGATTGGACTAAATTGGGATGACCAAGCAATCATGCTCTTGTGTTCTTACACAACAAGGGGAAGGGTCATAGCTCTGTTCTAGAGCATCTGCTTTGCATGCAGGATGTCCCAGATTTAGTTCCTGGTATCTCTAGGCTTCAGAGAGACCTCCAGCCTGAAATCCTACCATTGGACTGACCAGTTTGATAAGGCAGCTTCTTATGTTCCTGTGTAACAGCCATACCCAATAACCACTCCTGCACTCATTTAATAGGGCAGATTGGTCATTTTAAAGGATTTGTACACAATTTCATTCATTCAAGAAGTCTTCCAATTTTTACCCTCCACTCTCACAGCTCAATTTTTGGAAACAGTTCAGGACAGAAATCACCCATGATTCTTGGTATATCTCATATTTGCATGACATTTTACAATTTTAGCTTTGAGGTGCTTTCTCCCATAAGGTATGTGATGCAAAGTATTTGTAGTTCCACTGTATTGTATACTTTCCCCTTGTATTGTATTTTTTATCATTTTTTCTTGTGCTAGTTGTCCTCTTTTTGACATTTAAAACTATTTTCTATTTATGTAACAAAAATAAAATAGAAACAGTCTCCCAAACAGCAATGGATAACCATATGTTAGATGTGCTGTGCTCTGGGGTCAGCATAAAAATATTTAAAGGGAAAATATGTACAGTGCTAAAATGTGCACACTCCTGCATCAAAACAAAGCAAGTCCAATAAAAAGAGGGTATTAACTTGTGAAAAGGAGTTTTGTGGTGGTACCCAAGCTGTACTTAATCAGGTCTGAATTCTGGAGCTGCTATTGATATATAACTTGATTGGACTGATAGAAGATTTTTTTAAAAAATAAAGGTGCTTATTGTCCCAAGTTCAGACACAATGCTAAAACCATAGTTTAGTATTAAGTTAGCTAGCCTTCTGCTTGTGCATTTCCCTCTGCTCTCTCCTCTTCCAGTGCAGCTGCAGATTTCTGTTCTTAACAGAATTTACCCTGTAGTTAGTAAAACAATACTTCATTGAAACAAGCCCAGATCAAACTGTGGTTTAACTGACCAGAGTTCCCTGTTTGAGTGGAATGCTTAACTCTAGTTCATTCAAACCAGGAAATGTTTCCAAACTTTGTGGATGTACTAGAGAAGAAAAGGAGAGGGATAGTGTATAAACTCAAGGTTTACTGCTGCTCAGGCATGTCACTCTAAATCAGGGGTAAGCAACCTAAGGCCCATGGACCATAAGCAGCCCACAGGGGTCATTTAACCAGCCCACAAGCCGCACCTGAACCGAGCCACCTGCTCGGTGAGTCCCCGTGCGCTGCACTAAACCGCCACAGTGTGACACAGGGACTGGTTTCTGCAGCGCCAAAAATCACGTCTGCAGAGACACTGGAAATCATGCAATCTGGCCCACGGAGGGATCTCCACTGGAGTGAACTGACCCAGGCAAGGTAAACCTTGCCGACCCCTGCTCTAAACCATGGTTCAGCCTTATATCTAGACGAAATTACTGTGTTTTGTATTTTTAGAATACTTTTTAAGACTAAGTGGCTCTGAATGTCTTTTGACTAATGGAGCAAGGCTTTTTAAAAAGAACATACATTTCTATGTCAATTCTGCATTGCACAACTCCTTAAACTAGCAATGATTTGCCTAACAGATAGACCTCAGCTCTGTCTTGCATATGAGAAACACCAACTGTGGTTGACAAGCTACAAAACAGTATTGGGAGGTCCCTTTAATCGGCCAAATAAAACAGTGGAATACGTCAGTTTAAGTTTATTTAAGGTTTATACCATCCAATCAGAAAAGGACTCATACTATTTTCTTTTCAAGACCTGCTAAGATTCACAATGTGCTGACAGAAAACAAGTGGTGGCCTCAATGAACTACAATTGTTTCTAGCTGTTTCTATCATGTTCAATACTGAATCATGTATGGTCTCAGCTGTAACAGTAATCCAACACTGGTTCTCTTCATAATGCCCTCTTTCTGCCCAGATTCCTGTCTACATAATCTGAAAAGCCAGGAAGCATGTGAGCTGCACTTTACCAAATCCATGTGGGAAATCTGACAAGTGGGAACAGAAGATCTCAATTGTACACTCACTTCTCACATTTACATTTACATTACACTCACTTACACTCACATTTACAGGAGGTAAAATTGTGTTTGCCACTGTGACCCATGCAAAACCTGGCCCAGTCAAAATCCTATCTGATGGCATTATTGTTGTCACCCAATCCCTCTCCTGAATCTCCAGAGACAAAGAGTAGGTTTTCCCAATAGTTTTGCCACTCTCCTTAATGTGTTTTATGTGTTGCTAGGACAGCACATGTTCTCTGTATGCCAACTGAAGAAAGATGCTTCTCTTTAACCTGCAAGTTACTGAAAATATTGTCAGGATATAACAAGTGTTATGAACTACTTAGAGAATCTGTCCCCTCCCCCCAGTATAACTTTAGATTTCTTTCATTCTTTATGGAAATTAAATTAATATTTATAATTAGAGTTTATTATGTTTTGGACGAGCCATCAGCTGTGCCTAACCCTTTGCTCAGGCTTCCAGTTGTGGAGTGGTGCTGGGAAATTACACTCTTGTAACAAACTAGAATACATCCCTACCTTTCTTTGAGAAAGAACAGACTGAGAGGTACATTGCATGTTATTTGCTCCTGGGCAGTCCTACCATCACATCCCTCTTATAGAAGTACCTAGGTCTGAGTGGAAAAACCTAAGACATGAAGTGGCTACAGTGATTTGACAATTGGAAACACTCTTGGCAAACTCTTGGATAGAAAAGTCAGCTCTGTTTTCACTTCTTAGCAGGATGTTATAAGCTAATGACAAAAACTGAAGCAGACAGGCCCACTCTGAAGTGAAGGCATGAGGCAGGAGTTGGTAATGCAGGTGAACTGTGCACAAGCAAGCTGCCAGCCAGCTCTGCTGAGGCTCTTTTTATTAGCACAATATGCAAAACCAGTCAGGTACATTTTGGACTGTGACCTTTACACATCTTCCAATCCCGAGATCGAGGGGTGGTACAAAGTTATTTTGGCATCTGTTTCCACTGCGTCACTTTCCCCTTGCACAATGTATGACGAAGGAGACAAAGGTCACAGACAGGGCATGGCAGACCACTGAGAAAGCCAAAGGTTAGAGAGGGCATGATGTTCAGACAGCTGTGGTTTGTCTGCGGGTGGAAGTATGTTCCACACCCGAAGGTCACGCGGTCAGACAGCTAAGGCTGTCTGTGAGCAGAAGTGTGCTCCACACCCAGCGGTCATTCCTTCACACTCAATGGACCATAGAAGAACTGACTCCCAAGTAGCCTCTCTAGCTTCATTCACCAGCACTAAATTAATCGTAAGAGTACACCGAGTCAGGTGGGTAATCTGCTTCAAAAGAACACTTTCTAAATATTCTGCCCACCAGATAAAAGCCATCTCTCAGTCCAGGCCAGCATTTGGTACAGTCTCTTAAATACTTTATTCTTCCACTTATTAGTCAACCCTCGCAATTCTGAGTCTTAATGATCCTGTAACATTTTTCAATCTGACAGTTCGACTAACAGCACATACACAAAACTCCTCCGGCTTCAAAGCCAATTCAAATATGGATGGTTTTATTTTGGTTTCTCTTTTTATTATTTTACAAAATTTACATACTACTTGCTCAAAACAACAACAAAAACAAGAACCACACCCTCCAAGCCACTGTAGCAAATACCAAGTGGTATATCAAGTAGGACTGCCCCCACCTCCTATTCACATTTTCGTCGCAATTCACCCCCTCCATTAATGAACCCAAAGCAACTCAGGATGTGTATCTTCCTATGGGAGCCCGGGCTTTAAGATCTTCTGGGGAAGTCTTTCTCTCAGCCCTGTCACATTCACAGGCATGTTTAGTGAGAACACAAGAGAGCACCTTCTTAGTAGCTTGCTCCCAGATTGTGGAACTCCCATCCACTCGATGTTATGCTGCCCTGCTTTTTGCTTTCCTTTTACTGACAGGCAAAGACTGATTTGTTCAACAGGCCTGGGTACAAATGAAATAAGTAATAAACTGTGTATTTAATAGATGCACTCATCAGCATCATGTATCCAAACATCATACAATAATCCTATTGTTTTCTTCTGTAGGTTAAAATATAAACTTGTAAAAAAAATGGATTCATTCAGGAGAGAAACTGCAAATCCTTCTTCTATGTTAGTCCACTGATTTACCCACCTCTAGCTAAATATTCCCAAGACCACTTATTTCTTTATTGCTCCAGTTACTGGTAAAGAATTACTGTATGGGGCTTCATAAGACTGGAAGAGAAAAAACATGCCATTTAAAATGACCAAAGAGGAAGATAAGGACAAGGGATGATGAAAGATGTCAATCTGAAGAACTAATATGGTAAATACTTTGTCCTCCTCACAGTCTGGCTAATGGTTGCTGATGCTTTTCAAGAGACATCAGCTGTTCCACTTTTCACATGAAAGGTGGAGAATCCACTCCATAGAAGGACTCCAAAGTCTACAGCCTACAAAGACTATAATCTAACAAAGGAATTCCAGGTAGCATGAATGAAGTGTGCACTGTTTGTATAAGCCATCTGCTTACAGGGATTCCTGAAGTTACAGTGAAACATCTAGAAATGTTAAGTGTGTGCTTTTTTTGTCAGAGCACTGATAAGAATAACACATTCAGCATGAATGGTTTTGGGTGTCCATTAAGAGTCAAATGAATATATTTAGCGTAGAACCATTAAAGCATAATCAACATTTAAAATGATGGCTGAAGCGTATCTTTCCCGTAATGCACTGTGCAGACCAATCAATTTATGCGTATTAACAGCATAATGACACCGACTTTCTCCCAACAGCAAGAGGCAAGTTTTAATCACCAATCAAATATTGGTACAATTATTTGGTACAAATATATCTTGGAGGTCAAAGAAAGGTAGCTAATAAATATATGTTGTGGGAAATGGAGGAACCAATGACATTTTCCTTACCTAAAACACGTGGCCACACACACACCACCCCTTGCCTAGGTCAGCAAGAGCTGAGGGCTTCTCAAGCACACAGCAACCACCAGACACGGCTGGTGTGTTGTATTCTGACTGGTGAGCCACCAATTATGCAGGCCTTCATCAAATACACCTCTGGGGCATTTTTAATCCAAAGGCAATAAACACATTTGATTAATGCAGCAAATGCTGGTAGATGGGAAATTATGAACACTTAAACTTTTAATACAAAGACACATCTATATCTAAGCAACGTAGAGCATGTTCTTCCAGTTACCAGGGAAGTGGGACTTTAAACTCAAGGATTAAGTCCTAGCCTAGCCACCTTTTTCCAGACTACAAATTCCACAATCCCTAACCATTAGCTATTCCTGCTGGGGCTGGTGAGAGAAGATGGCAGCCAAACATATGAGAGGGCCACAAGTTAGCTACTCCTGTTTTAGTGTGACAACCAAATGTTTTGAGTAATGGGAAAAAAAGCTGCTCCACAATTGATTTATAGTCACAATTGTCTCACTACTTTTACGAAAACTCAATGCCACTTAGAAATTGCTATATGCTCAATATCTTTAAATCAGTGAAGATAATTGGTTTACAATACAAAATAAGAATGTGAACAAATTTAAACTAGCTCTTTTGACATTCTTTGATAAAACTGAGCTGACTGAGGAAACAAAATGTTTCAGTACCACACAGCTTTATGTATTAGGAAAATCAATCGGCTACTTGTTATTTCTTATGATCATACTTTGTCAACGTGCTCTTGATCAGGTATACTATAATGCACAGATACATACACAGAGCTGTCAGTTACCATGTCAACACACCCATGTTTAACCATCCCGCATACCAAGAAAGGATCTTGCAGCATCCCAATCAAACTAACAAAGTTTAATTTTGTTCCAGATATATTTTTATTCTGTAATGAAAAATGGGGGAGGGGACATGTTTGCTCATTGAAAATGGACTAGATGGATTTTCAGTGCATGTAATTTAGCTACATGAACACCCATCTTGGGAGACAAAATACAGAATAATCACAAAGGTCCTAGCTATTAACCTAATTGATACAAATGGGTTTTCAGGTAACATACAACAAAAGACTAAAAATATTAAGAATCAGGGCATAGCAGCAACTGCATCCAATGCACACATTAAACTGGCGAAACAGAATCGTCTTACATAATACTTACCACAGTACAGTCTTTCCATGTAGGTTCTTGCTTACAAAGCCTGCTAGAATTCGGTATATTCAGTACAGCTTCAGCATTCTTAGATCCAAAACACTTAAGTTGTCAATTAATATTTGCTCTCCCCCCATCCCGTTTCACAGAGAACATAGTGCAGCAGCCTTTGGTCACGAGCTTATCACACAGTACAGTGAAGCCAGTGGAGCTTCTTTTGTCTCCTTTCACTCAAAAGTCAGGCAGCGCAAACAAAAGGCATCCATCACTAAGTCCATTAGCTTCAGCTGACGAGACAATTCTAGGCTGCCAGATGGGTAAACGTATTTTGCTAAATCTGGCTGCGGCCGCAATAAATCCTAAAAGAAGAACAGCCATAGCAATCAGCCTTTCGAATCTCTTCTACTCCAATATTTTGTGCCTGTACCAGTAAGCCCATTCTGTTCACTTGATAGCCTCACACCCTAACATGCATTTTCAATCAATTACTTTTTAAAGAGTGACAATAAAGAACAGAAGCAAGTCCCTCCTGGAAGCTAGTAGGAGCTTTCACTATATATTATTCTCCAGAAGCAAGCTGAAGGAGATGCAGCTGTAATTTTTCTTTACAAAAGCAGGACAACATCTTTCTCAGTGAAGTACCTTAGTATATTTAGAACTTATTCCTCTCAAAGGTCACTGAAAACCAGAAATGCTAATTCATGCAAATACAAAACAAACCAGTGCCCTAAATCTGGAAATGAAAATAAGTAAGAAAACACCTAATGTTGCAATGACTCAAAATGTAAACTGGAACTTCATAACTTCTAATAGCAAACAATAATTTTGTAAACTTTTGTCTTCCATACAACGATCTGTAGTCTTTGTTGTTTGTGACGTAACTGTTAAATACTTAATAAGGTGTCAACCCTTGGCTAAAATGAAAAACTATTGATCCTCTTTATACAAAGATCTCTCACCATATTGGAATATCAGAGTAGCTTCTTAATCTCTGGATGTGTATTAATGTATAGAACTTAAAAAGTTATTTTTAATTCCCAGCAGATGTCTTTTACATTTCTGCAGAGATGCAATTTTTAGCATTAATAACAAAGGAAGATGCTAGTCATATTTCTTCTTAATTAGAAATAAAATAAATTACTTCTTGAGCAGGCAATGACAGGTACGAGACAGTTATAAAACAAGTGATTAGTGTCCCTAGTATCAAAGATTTCTTAAAACTAGATGAAGATTATGAAACCAGCATTTTATGGGCCTTCAGGATAAACTCAATACATGCAAAAAAAAAACCCCCAAAAAACCAACAAGCTGGATAAAGATGTTTGGCAATCAAAATATTGAAGAACTTGCAGATATACTGTATGTTCAGAAGTGCAGAAAAAGAATAAGGGGTAAAAAGAGATTAATTCATGGAGATAAAGGCTATTAGTGGGTACTTACCATGATAGCTATGCTCTGCCACCAAGGTTGAGGGCAGTATGCTACTGAATATGAGCTGCTGGAAACTACAGGAGAGGAAACTGCTCTTGTGCTCACCTTTCCCACAGGAGTCAACAAAATTTTGGGACATGGAGTTCCATTGCACCCAATGGTCTTTTTGCTAAATCAGAAGTCAGAAGCCATTCCACATGGTCACGTCTAACCTTCTAAACAAAGGTTCTACTAGACATGACCATGTGGAATGGCTTCTGACTTACCACCTGCAACGAGAATTCTCTCTGCTGGAAAATGGGAATCAGGTAACGTACCATGTATAACAACATTTCTGAGTATGCCGTGCCGGCATGGTTGACATTAGATTCAGAGAACAAAAACAAAGTCATAGGACAATTTTGGGGCAGGGGACCACATGTTCTTCATCCCTGCCCTAGAGCCAACTATACAAGGGCATTGACCTTTATAATGGGTCAGAACTGTATGTATGAACCATTGCAGTTTGAGGAACTCATTGTCAAAGAAATGCTAGAAGAAAAGGTTCTATGATACGATGTGGGGACTGAGATTGTTAAACTCCCAATCAAGCAAGGAGTCAGAGCTACTGGAGAGTGAAATGGGAGAGGCAGTTCCACAAAGGGATTTCTTTAAGGTCAACAGGTTTCTGTAAAATAATGCTGTGAAATTGAGACAGGAAGGCCCCTTAAAATATAAATGAGATGAGGAAGAATTTTCATGCTAATGATACGGAACTTCCTACAAAGATTGACCACTAATGTCTCCCAGCAGTCTAAATCGGCTTTTATTTGATCAAGTATGAAAGCTAAATTCACTTTAACCAGCTTTGGGGATTTTCATTCCTAGAAAGATGATCTCAGTGGGCCACCACTTAAAATGTCCAGGTTTTAAACAACTGTTGTGATGCAATTTTAAATGTCATATTATCCCAGTTGACTAGATAGCCTGACAGGAAGACAGAGTTTTCAAGCAGTGAAACAAGATTGAGTTCTAAGGTGTCCACATCCTCCAAAATCATCACATAAGAAAATCTGAGTTCAGTGCCTTTCATCCTTAATATTCATGTCTCAGCTGAGAATATTGAAAGGAAGCTGAGAGGGGGGGGAAACGAGAGCTATCATATAAAAATATTTAACAGAAAATAGATGCAACTGAATTTTCTGGAATTAAATCACTTGAATGTAAAACTATAACTATTCTCCCCCACAGAGTCTTAACAGGTATTTAGAAAACAAAATCCATGATGAAACTCTAGAAGGCATGTTCTTGCTTGTGCACATAAACTGCCCAGCAACTTCCTGCTATTTTTCTAGAGAGATAAAGCTAAATGCATCCTATGCTGTGATACGATCACGTTGCACAACATAACGAAGTGGCTTGCTACCAACATGTGAATGTAAAGCAAAAATTGTTAATTCTGCCTAAACTATACAATGATGCTTCAACATGGGAGTGAGTAGGTTTCGATAAGAAATGTAGGCAAAGCTATGGCCACCACATCTCTGACCCATTCAACTGGAAAAACTGTTGAGAGAGAAAAATAAACTATGCCTTTTATTCATGCTGATACAGTCTGCTCTACTTATGAGTAAGCACTGTAAACTTCCACAGCTTGAGATGTCCATCAATCAGTAAGTATTTCACATATATATTGTATGCAGTCTGGCATAAATTTATAAGTGCATGTTTGATGCCCAAACATTTTATTTCAATAGACCTCACAGCTTCTGTTCAAAATACTCTCTCTCTCTCTCTTTCTCACTCACTCACATACATATGGGGTGTAATTCTGCCTAATGAGCAAGGCAAAAAAAAAATGCAGTTGATTTATAGTTTGCTAATGCAAAGGGAATGCTAAGCTTAACTATTTTAGTGTTACAATGATTTTCCAGATTTGTCTTTATGACTTTGAAAATTGCAGCTGTTATAAACAAAACAGCAAGCAGTTTTTGTGACAAATGTTGTTCCAAGGCAGACCTTTAGAGTGGGTTTTTACTCATGCACCTGGTGGTGAAGCCAGAAGAAGACTAGAAAAACTCCTGAAGGGTCGACTTTTTCAAACATCTTAGAAGAAGGCTCCTGATAAAAGAAAACCTGATAAGCAATTGCTGTTGTACCCTGCAGAGAACTTGACGTTAACATACTGTGATCAGAGAGTTTCATCAGCTGATACAAATCAAAAGCAAAATTCCCCCACTAAGAAACAGATACAGTTCTTTGCATATCTGTCCGTAAGAGTCCACCTAAGCAAGTTTATAGTAGAGTTATAAATCACTCACAATGACGGTGCTCAGAAATGTTTTTAAAGGCACCAATATCTGATATACACACAATGTCAAGCAAAACAAGCCATTTGCAACAAGGTCAATCTCCAGATATGAGCAAAGAATATTTGGCACTGAAGATTTTGCTTTTTGCCTCAAATAAGCCAACATAGTGGGGCAAGAATGCAACAGACAATCCACCAATGGATTTATCTAAAAAGAAGCAACTCTACCCCATCTTGCTAAGTAGCACCCCACACTTTCCACCAGAAGGGAAACATACCTTTCCCACATTGAATTTGAACTAATCATCAGACCAAGCAGGGGACAGTAAAGGAGGGGCAAGCACAAAAAGAGTAAACGAATGTCCATGTACAAGTGTTTTTTTATTGGATGCAAGTAAGGTGAATGCAAGTAAGTAAACAGAATGCAAAGTCAAGTCTCAAAACAGTTTCAGAACTCAAGAAGGTGAGGAATACAACTGTGATGTATGAGAACTTGGTGCTCAGAACAGGGATGATCCCCAATCACTAGGTCCCAAATATTTAATACAAAGGAGGGAAGCAAACAGTAATCAAAATGATGTGGTATCACGAGTGAGCAGTGGGGTAGTCATATTTGCAGGTGACAACAGATTATTTAGGTTGCCTAAAGCCCAAGCTGACTGAATGAGATACAGAATGAAGCAAGATTCAGTATTTCCAAATAAATAATAATGGATATTATTTTGACTAGCAGGTAGAAATGGTAATTGTTACAAACATTTATCTGCCTTTAATAAGTTTTGTAGCCCATTTTCTCAATTAGGTGTAAGACTCAGGTGTAGCTTTTGCTAAATTTAAATTATCTCCACATCACCTAGCCACATGGGGAGATTGTAGTAAATTTCTGACCATATAGACTGTGTGCACCCATTTATGTATTTGGATTTATGCCAAAAGGCTGAAGCACGGTGTCCAAATGCATACTTTGATGTGACTGGTGTAAGTTATGATTACCTGGTATATGCCAGTGTTGTGTTTCTGGCACAGGATCAAAAATTACACTAGTACCTACCACCCTACAATAGTAGGGGTTTTTTGCCTTTGGGAAGAAGCCCTTAAAGTAAGGTTACCAGTTGTCTCCGTTTCCCATACAAAATCAGTCCCCATACCAAATCCATCGAAATTGAAAAGTGTCCCTGGATTCATTGAAAATAATCTGGTAACCTTACCTTAAAGCATAGCTTGAACCCACTTTGCCATATGCAGTCCACAATGACCACAAATTAGAGAAGATGGCTGGTCCAATGCCAAGCAGTTCTCCTTAACACAGGGATAGCCAACATGGCACTCTCCAGAGATTTTGGACTGGGGAAGATGCCAATTATAGCCCACAACATCAGAAGGCCATCACATTAGCTAGCCTTGCCTTAACATAGAAATGGCTTTACACTAGATCACATGCACTCCAATCCTGTCTATGTTTATTCAGAAGAAAGTCACTCTTAGTTCAATGGATTAACTTCCAATTGAATACTTAGAACTGCAAAACACTTCATAATGACAAAGCACATGAACACTCCCATTTCAGATGCAAGTTTTAAATTGTATTCACAAGTTAATAAGGTTTTTCCTTAAAACTAAGCTGTGCTGAAAGCAAAAAAATGATGCAATCAAATAAAAATACATAAGCTGGATTTTTTAAAAATTGAGCAATGAAGAGCACTTGACCCAAGTTTAACCAGCTCTGTTTGGTAATGTAATATGTCATACTAGCAAACAATTTCTTCAAATGTAACAAACAAATTAAGCACTTGCATCCAATTTTAAAAAGATGTATGCCAAGTACAAGCAGATGCATGCCAAGTTTTAAACATTTCTTTGCATGCTTCTTGAACTTGCTAGATAATGGTACAGTTGTACAACCAGTTTTAGGAGGACTGGGGGATATCTACCTTCCTCCTGCCTCTTTCACTGTGCTACTGGGGATATTTATACATCAATTGGGTTCTGGGGAGATTGGATACAGATATTCTCCAGATTGAAATCCAAGTACTATACAGATGGCAGAACAAGCTTCATGGGCAACCTCTGCTATCTAATTTCTTTTTATTTAGTTGAAGGCAGCTGGCCAAAATGCATCAACTGTCACATACAGATATATAATTTTTTAGTCTCTATAGTAGTATTATCAGAATACACAGGTAGCAATTTCCCCATAGATTAAAATGTAATTAAACCAATATAAACTCCGATTTTTTCAGTAACCTTGACCTAAATATCCCCCTCACCAGAAGGAATTGCTGACTTGAAGGTAAAATGCTTATAACCTCTCAGTAATTCCATTGTGTTTAGATAAAACTACAAAAAGCATACAATTAAGAAAGGAATAATTATCACTTCACATTGCTTCTGATAAAAGTTTTTTTCTGTTGCCAAAAAAAGTTAACAGAAAAATGCACGGCAATTAGACTACCATGCATGCTTGTATACCACTGGATGTCCTTGCACACATTCCAACCATCTGCTAACCGGCTACTCCAAATGCCAGTCTTCTGCAAGCCTAGCCCAATAAGTTGCTTGAGCAGTTAAGAAAAAACAAAACTTACATTTTTCAGAACATGTACAGAGAGCAAGAGGACAGAATAAGGCAATCAAGTCTTAAAAATGGGAAGGAAAACATTTTTGTGTTAAGAGTTCAAAATAGATCCCCCTTACTCCTATCTTACCATTCCCCAATTCTGATTACAGCATTCAGAACACAATCCGTATGTCTAAGCACTCCAAAACCAGATTTACCACTTTACAGCACATCCAACAAATACACTATGATCATAACAGTTTCTTGTGTTGTCTGGAAGGGTACATTAGATGTGTCTGCAGAAATAACTGTGTGATAACAGCCCTGTCCTCCTGGCCTAGATATTCTCAGTTCTGCTCCAGAAATGTGGAAGGGGGTGTGTTAAGGAGGGGCTGTTCTTTGCCAAAAACAAGAGAGTCGAACTAAAAACTGAGACTGGGGAAAAAGAAAGACAATTCCATCAAATGTCATCAAGTTAGCTGTCTGAGGAAAGAACTGTTGTGGCAGGAGCAGCCCTGTTCTTCCGGCCTTGACATCTTATATATTTCTGATATGGGAGGAAGGAAGAAGAGGAGCTTCAAGGGAGGGGTTGCCTCTAAAACAACCAGAACCTACATATATATTGGTGAGAGTACTGAGTGAGTGTGTTCATTTTTTCAAGGATGGAAGATGCCTATGTGAAAGCCCACCCCTGCTGAAAAGTGGAATGAGTATTCTAAATAAATGAATACTAATAATTTAATTCCAATTTAATAATTCCATTGCCCCTGAAACTAGGCTGATGTTTTTCTTTATAATGTACGGTAACTAATTTTTGTTATCTATAAGCCGCTAGCGGATGAGCGATTGTCGGCAATCTGAACAACTCTGGGTAATCCCCACCACCACCAAAAAAGCTCAACAATTGGGCAATCCACCCCAAAAGAAGCTTAAGAACTGTGAGCAATCTCCCCCCATTTCCTTAATTTTGAGTCCCCCCAAAATAGGGGTCGTCTTATACACAGGGGCGGGTTATACACGGAAAAATACAGTAAATACCAGAGTTCATCGCATCTCAGAAAAAAAGGAACTTTAAACACTGAAACAGGCAAGAATCATACCAGAGGAACACACACACACAAACCCCTCAGCAGATTTGGTTGTGCTTTCAAAGGCGGTTTCAGCTTTTGGAGAATTTCAACCTGAATTGCTACAAAATCCAAACCTGAGTCACCATTATGGACAAAGAAAAAGAGAAAATAATATGGATACTCTTTATACTGCCAGCACCAAGTCTCTAGAGAACATTTGTTACCATAGGGGAATGTTGAGACAAAGTTATTGCATATTTGAGAAGCAAGCAAAACATGCTACTGTATTATCAGTACACAGCCGAAAGTTCTCTACCTTCTGCAGTTACCAGAATTCTCTGATTACCCATTAACCAACCAACCACCAAATTCATCCAAACAATACATGAAGTACATACCATTACTTGCACAATTTAAAAATCCAAGAACCTGCATTTGCTCTTGTGGTGTTTGAAATTCTCCAGTGGAAAGTTATGTCTGATTCCCTTGCTGCAAGGTTGCTTGCAGCTATGTCTACCGCTCTGTGCCTCTACTGTCAAATCTCTAAACACTCAAGAGCTCTCAAATTTCACAGTAGGCAAAAACCAAAACACACCCTTCCTTGAAAAACAACTACGCACCTTTAATGATAAGAGGGGAAAGAGGGAAACCAGAAAAAGTCTGAACAATTACTTGAGAAACATTTTAGCCTTTCATTATAAAACTGCTTATTCTTAGGAAATCCAGTATTGCCCATACCAGAGAGGATTTATTTGTTGACACAATGGGGGGAAACATAAAGCTGAATCCGAGAAGTTTAGAGCTCCATCCCTTCTTCTGTCTCCAATACCAAGGGTACATGGTTATAAGAGCATATGCCTTATATTCTTGTAAACTCAGTTCAGTGTATACCTTCAACCTTAATCAAAACAGTCAAAAATCTGCTGGAAAAAACATCAAATGGAAACAGTATAAAGTTCATACACCTTCCTACATTTGCCTAAATTCTGGGCTGCTAACAAAAACCCATCCATTCCATGAATCTTTTTTGTTGTTGACTGAAGTCTTCCATGTTTCTCATTTTCCAAAAATCATACAATCAGAGCAAATGAATCCTTGGTTTTCTGTTACATCCGCTAGGGATCAAGGCTTCCATAACAAACCAGAACTTGAAAACCAGCCTAAAGCTGCTAGGGACAAAGATACCACAATTACCAGCTCAGGCTTCTTGGATTGTTTGTCCTGCTTGCACCAGAGCAGTAGCAAAGAAGCAATGATTGGGCAGAAATGATGACAAGCCAGAAAACTGTGGCTTATAGTAATGTGCAAACACAGCCATCCCTTCCACAAATTCAAACCATGATGAAGTCTGTTAGCACTCTTTGACAACCTGATTTCAAATCCAACCTGAAATTTAGGCATGTACCAAACCTCTTTATAATCCAGGTTAGAGGTGGTCACATACAGTGCTAAATGGAGGAATACAGCATAAACAGGGAAGAGCAGAGAGAGCACCACCTAATCCAGAAGTCTACTCCCAAAAAAATCATACCTTGTTTCAAGGTTAAATCTGAACCAGACCCAACAGCATAATTTGTTCAGTTTGGTTTTCTACTGCAACTCCTGCCCACTTCTTGTTCTCCATCTTTCCTTACAAACCTGCTGTATAATCAAGTCAGTCTAAGGACCCTTCCAAACCACTAATGCCTGCCGACTGATTGGGGCTCTGCATGGTCTCAGGCAAAGTAGGGGGGGGGATAGAATGAACCCATCAAAATTAAAATTTTGGAAGTGTGGGAAGGGGAGGAGATCTGACGCCTAGCTTTCTCCTGGTTTAAAGAAATCTCTTTCCCAAAAGAAAGAAAAGAAATCCCAACACCATCACCCCAAAAAATCCCACCATCCACTGATTACACTTTATCTTTCCAAATAAATTTACAAAAGCACACAGTGAAATTAACCTCCAAGTACCTGGCAGCTTCAAACTGATGCACTGGGGCAAAAATAACTATAAATATCAGTTGCAAAGTTTTAGCTATTAAAGGGAGAAATGGGTAGGAAAGTGGGGGGGAGGGAGAGAGATCTGTAGGATGCAGCTTTTGTCAGATCTTGGGAGAAAGATTTATTAATGTGTGGCTTATGTCCCTAGTGTTATTTCCTCCTAAAGCCCTGCCTTAGCCCTTTCCCGGGGGATCTGGCCTTTCTAAGGAAGCAGAGCGGCCCCTGCAGGAAGCTGCCCTGCAAGTCGGTCCTGCACCTGCTTCCGGACCTGGAGGAGGAACACACTCTGCACGCACTCAGGAGCGTGTCTCAGCTCCGCCCACTCACCGGCATTGTTGACAAGCAGCAGCCACTCCTTCGGCCTGTCCCGGCGGAGCTCCCAGGCGGCATGCATCACGTGCTGTGGCCCGTCGTTCAAGGCCAGGTCAGCGGGCAGGAGGGGCGCGCAGCTCGCCATCCAGCTGCTTCAGCGTGGCACCCGCAGGGCCAGCAGGTGCACCAAGGGCCAGCAGGTGCACCAAGCTCCGGCTGAAGCCCTGTGACGCGCCCGTCACAATGCCCACAGCACGGCCCAGACCCACCACCCGCCCACCAGCAGACGCCTCAGCGCACGGGCAGCGAGGCTTCAGATTGGCTGCAGGAACTTCCTGCAGCCTATCCAAAGCTGCGCCAGCGTTGCTGCCTGCCCAAAGGCGTCTGCAGCTTCGGATTGGCTGCAGGAGCTTCCTGCAGCCAATCTGAAGCTGTGTCAGCATCGCAGAAGTCAGTCCCCGCACAGCGAGGCGTCCACGGTTCCTTTTCAAGGAAACACCATGCTGGTTTAGCTCAGCATGGGGGGACTGACCGAGCGAGTGGCAGGGTCCACCGGCCAGATTTACAAGCCTGGTGGGCCTGATCCGGCCTGCAGGCCTTAGACTGCCAACCCATGGCCTTGAGCATAAGAGACATGTTCCCCTTTTCCCTCCACCCCCAACACCAAAAATTTTAAGTTACATAACTTATGCAGTAAAATATAAGTTTGGCAAAACCTGAACTGGGACTGTATGGTTCTACGACTGTGTTCATTTTACAATTTCAATCCACTCCAATAGTTAGTAAATTCTGAGTGGCTTACAGAAGACACGCTTACAGAAACATCAGCATAGCAACTAACCAATAGTTACACAGATTTCCATTAAAATTTACCACATCCACAAATATATTCAACAATGCGCATTCTTGTTTTTTTATGTCAATTAAAATCTAGCCTTTTAAAAAAATAAAGGATTTTTGTAATGTTTTCAGAACTCCTGCAAGGTCAGGAGTACAGACCTCAACAACAGAGAGATGCAACAACCAAAAAGGCATACTTTGTGTCTCAGACTTCATTTAACTGTTGTTTATTATGTAAACAAGACCTCACCCTGAAATCACCAAGATTCATCTGGTTCAAATGGGTAGATGAGAGATCAGTTTTCTCTTGTTTAAGCAATAGCTTTGTTTAAAAGGAAATATACAGTTAAGGAGAAGGCTGAGTAAATTTGTTACTCAAAAGTAACAAAAAATCCACAGCAAGAAAAATTAAATTCCCCTCTCTTTATTAATTGTGCAAATAAAACAAAATCAATGTATTACCATAATTTATTCATGGGAAACACAAATAGCTACACTGAAACACTGAAGTTCCATGCCTGACCACTAGAAATCCTACTCACTCTTTTTCTGAGAGTTCACTAGGCATGTCTGCAATCTTTATGGTTTAAGTTAGCAACCATAAGGGACAGAACTGAATGTAAAAAAAAAATAAAGCTGAGAATTACAGGGTCCTGAATACTGCACCCCAAACCAAATTATAACATGTCCAATGCTCTAGTTAAGGATTTCAGAATCGGAGTTACACTTGAGTGGTTAGCATCTTCTTCCCACTACTACAGTATGTGGCTTTGTGAATCAAGAACGTTACAAGAAGCTTGTCACCTAAATTTGAGGAAGTAGCTTTTCAAAAAACAATAAATATGATTTGTACAGTGTGTATATTTCACCTGCAACAAGTTCCCCATGCACTGTAAGCCATCTTTCAAGCTTATTTCCATCACCAGGAATATCTTCCAAAATCTGTCCTGGAACAAATACATGGTTCTCTCATAATCACTGAATAACATATTTAGCTCTTAGCTCTACTGATCACCTTCAGGAGGGGCAAAAAATCCCATGGTGCAGTTCTCTGGTACTATACCACTTCAGAATGCAGATGGTGAATCATATCTGAATGCTCATCAACACATGATCTTCTGCACAAAGAAACACAATGCCATGGGGGGGGCTGTTGGATTAGTGCCATTCTTCTGGACACATTAGCCTTCCATAGGTAGTGTTGAGAAGCATTTGCAGGTAATGTTTCCTCACCTACATTCTGAAGCGATAGCCAATTTTTCCCTGTACATTAGCCATAAGGTCTGACTTTGCGTGGCAAGGGCCCAAACCCTCCCAGGAAGTGCAATAAAGACACATGAAATAGTATTTTAGGTTAATGGGTGAAAAAGGCCACAACTTTATTGGTTATAGGATATTGAGCACCAGGAACTAACAGTAGCAGCATAGAAAACATGTTCCCCTCTTTATTTTCAACTTTCTTGGGCACATGAAACTAATTTCATGAAACGTGAATTTCTGCTTAACCCTCAAGAAAGAAGGGCATTTTCGCTGGCCAGGTTTAATTCAAATCCATCAAACCTCCTTTGGGGAAGATTCTCAGCCGGGGTGGAAGGAGAAAGAACTTGCCCATGTGAAGACCACCTGGTGGAAACCCTCACACATATGGTTCTTAACTGTAAACTATATGCTGATCTCCATCAGCAATTTCTAGATCAACTCTGCATCCCCAAATGGAAACCAGAGTTGGAGGTCATACATTTTCTATTACTGGGGAATGATCAGGAGCTCACCAAGTTAGTGGCTAAATATCTCTATTTGGTTTTTTGTTGTAGAAATACACTGCAGACGCCTGATCTCCCTGGAGACCTAGAGATGTGACAACAGACTGCTCTGCCTCCTTTCTTTTAGCAAATGTTTTGTGCCACTGGGGAAGTGGTAATTCTGTATTGATTTGTTTTGGATATTTGTATGTGATGCCAATAAAAGGTTTGATTATGATGATGATGGTTACAGAATGTGAGTGGTATTGACTTAGGCATTGGAAACCACAAGACTATATCTGACTCCTGCCCATCTGCAAGAGTCTTGGAAGGGTTAACCACCAGAAGGGGGAGCCCTGCTGATGCACATCAACTAGGAACTCCCCCAGGGTCACCGCTAGGGGTTGTGTCATGGCCCTAGCGCCCCCCCCCCGTCTGGGGCTTCGGACAGAGACCACGCCCCTCAGATTCCTTTAATGTAATTCCCTTGAAATAGGAGGGGTAGGTGATGGCCACTACCTCCCCTCACCTTTAACCTAATACTCCAATGCCTAACTGCCAAACCTTACAAAATTGGGACGATTTGCTACGAGGTAGGCAAAAAACCAAATGGCCAGTGCCAATTTGCCAAGTGGAAAAAATTCCTACCAGGCCCCTGTTAAAAACAGGTAACCAACCAAAGTCCATAGCAAGGTCAGGAGATAAAGAACCTAACCTAAGGGACGGAGGGTGGGAAAACCGACTGAGCAGGGAGAAAAGGAACATGTCCTCAGTCGTGGGCAGTTTAAGTAGCCTGCGCCATGCCCCCGGACCATCCGGATTTGAGAGCCTTGGGTTGACATGGCCGAGGACCAACCAATGGCGGAGGGCTATCCTGCCCCATGCGCGTGGGAAGGGCTTGCTCCCAGCCCGCAACGTCATCTCCCCAGGGACAGGAAATGGCTTTCTTGTGTAAGATTAAAGATTAGGCTAATCAGCAGAAATGAAAGGAGCATTTTCTTTGTAAGTGGATGTATTACCTCCACTTGTAATGGTAGCCACAATCCTGCTATCGTTAAATGTACTTACAAAGCTAAATCTAGGCTCATAAAAATATCATCGTTTAGTTATCCCCATTCACAATGTTAGACTTGAAGATCTGTCAACAGCTCTATTACCTACCACGTCAGAGCTTTTAACACTTGTGTGGAATATTTCAACAAGACATATCTAGGCGATTCCAGAACACCAGAGTCTATAACAGAACAAAGCTTTGGAGTTATTTTCTGCTCAAGAGCAAAAGTAAAACCTAATAGCTAATCTGTCCAGACTGATAAGCCTAAGGATACAGACACATGCATTTACCATAGATAGTGTCGTTTCCAGTGTAATGTGCTGGTTTTAATAAAATAAAGACCTTGTCTACCAGTAGGCTTCATCTGTGCATCATGCATAGTCATGTACAACACACATATGCCCCCACATAATGGGGATCTGTCCCATTCAGAAAATGCTACCCATTCAAAGAGGAAAGAGTTCTTCTGGTTCAATTTGAGTCTTTCAAAAAGAAAGGCATTTGGGGAATTTTCTTCATTCTCAAATAATTATATGACATCAGAAGTTCACTAGAAGACTCTTGGCAAGTTTCCTTAACAGCACTGAAAACGCCAACTATAATACTTTGATAAGCTATACAAAAACAGGCAGAGAGAGGCCTTAGGAAGATAAATAGAAACGCAATATATTAAAGAGTTCCCCAGAAACTGCCCAGTTGCACTTGTTCTCCGAAGTTTGAGCATGCCCTTCTTAGGTTTCATGCTAAGTGAGAACACTGTATCAGGCAGAAGCAAGACACTTGGTAGTGCAAGTTAGGCTACACTGGCGGATCTTAGTTCAATATTGTTACTCAAAATCATGTTTGCTACTCAAACTAGTAACACTTACTTTGGATTAGTGTGAAAATCTGGACATCAACAAATTTAGACACGGTTATATGAACACATAACAGCACTCTGTTCCTAATGCTTCTTTTGTTTTACAAGAAAGATCCCTTTTATAGCTCTGAGGTAGCATCGTACCATTTCTGTATTTTACTTATGAATAAGCAGAACACTCAGTCACGTAGGCCTGTAAGAATTGCAAAATTCATATTAGAGCAATACCTGCATTAGGTGAACCAAAGAATCACAAAATAGTGTGCTAACTATAGAGGTCTTCACAACTAATTAGACTAGATGGTAAACAGAGAATTGGGAAAGAGAAAAGAAAGGTTGACCCACCCATAGTGAAGCCATGGGGTTTGTATATGGCCAGGAAAGGGGGCCAGACATTCAAATGAGGCTCTGTTAAGCACTATGCATGTTTCAGGTTGTGCTCAGAGCTGTTAGGACAGAACATAAAGCCCTACTATTTATCCAGGTTCATCTCCATCCTTTAAAGTGAAACATGTAGGTCCGTTGGTAGTAATGAAGAAGCAAGGCGGTCTATGTGAAGAAGCTGAAGATTAATTTTAGGAGGCATGACAGGCAAGAGAAAGTCAGCAGAAGCCAAATTGTCTTCTTGGGTAGCTTACACACAAAGGACTTTGAAGTATACAATAAGGACCAATCACCCAATGTGTTTATATGGCATGCAGAGGAATGATCAAATCAACTCACACAATCTAATAAAAATCTGAGTGCATTTGTTCAGCAACCTCAGATATGCAGATGATACAACCTTGATGGCAGAAAGTGAGGAGGAATTAAAGAAACTTTTAATGAGGGTGAAAGAGGAGAGCGCAAAATATGGTCTGAAGCTCAACATCAAAAAAACTAAGATCATGGCCACTGGTCCCATCACCTCCTGGCAAATACTGTAGAAGGGGAAGAAATGGAGGCAGTGAGAGATTTTACTTTCTTGGGTTCCATGATCAATGCAGATGGTGACAGCAGTCACGAAATGAAAAGACGCCTGCTTCTTGGGAGAAAAGCAATGACAAACCTAGACAGCATCTTAAAAAGCAGAGACCTTGCCAACAAAGGTCTGTATAGTTAAAGCTATGGTTTTCCCAGTAGTGATGTATGGAAGTGAGAGCTGGACCATAAAGAAGGCTGATCGCCGAAGAATGGATGCTTTTGAATTATGGTGCTGGAGGAGCCTCTTGAGAGTCCCATGGACTGCAAGAAGATCAAACCTCTCCATTCTGAAGGAAATGAGCCCTGAGTGCTCACTGGAAGGACAGATCCTGAAGTTGAGGCTCCAATACTTTGGCCACCTCATGAGTAGAGAAGACTCCCTGGAAAGCACCCTGATGTTGGGAAAGATGGAGGGCACAAGGAGAAGGGAACAACAGAGGGCGAGATGATTGGACAGTGTTCTCAAAGCTATGAACATGAGTTTGACCAAACTGTGGGAGGCAGTGGAAGACAGGAGTGCCTGGCGTGCTCTGGTCCATGGGGTCACGAAGAGTCAGACACGACTAAACGACTAAACAACAACAAATGCTATTTGGTTTAAATTCAGTCTCCTACAGTTAGAATGCCCCATATGTTGTATATGCATTGTTGAACTTAAATCTGCCAAATTAAAAATGAGATTCACCAATGCTAGGTTGTCTGTTTTATGTAGGTATACATCAGGTGCCCAACCTGTGGCTTTGAGAAGTTTATGGGCTCCAGTTCCTATCAACCCCAATCAGTATGGCTAATCAACAGACATGTTGCAAATTTGGAGTAACAAAATCTGGTGGACTACAAATTAGCCATCCCTGGTATACCTTACAAATCACAGATTAGTATCAAAGTGAGTTGCAGTGCTCTGGAACACATTTTTTGGCTCTGTACTCACATAGATGCTTATCACTTGATTGCTACAACAGCAATGGGCAATTTTGAATGTGGCGTGTAAAAGCATTTTAAAATATTTTCAAAGGATGGGAAAATTAATGCTGTAATGTTTTTACGGGGATATTAATGCTATTATGTGTAAATGCTATTAGGATGCTAACAGGCATACATCATCATGAGAAAGCTGATCAAGATGTCACCACATGATACAAATAGTATAATCTAAACCTCAGAGTTTAAAAATAAAAAGGTTCCATAATTCATATCAAGCCTTCATACACAGCTTAGCTTACTGAAGGAAGCAGTGTACAATCTGGGAAAGTGGCCCAGGAACAGGCTCCAGTCCAGACACAGTGATCATGAGCAGATGTTCATCTGCAGCTTCATAATGTGCCTGCACACATGTGCCTGCAGAAGTCTTCCCTGGTGCCTTTGGAGTTCCCTCCACACACCTGCCCATGCTGAATTGGGGTTACTTAGAAGTATTCTACTGCAGCCAACAGAGCAGGTTGCCATCTATGCTTAGCTGCTGTATGTGTGGTGCCTACAACAGTTTCTTCAATGGGCTAATGTGCCTGGAGGTCCCAAAATGTTGGTCACTCCTGTATTAAGCCATGATGAGCACCAAGGGAACATGCTCCTCCCTTGCTTCTCCCTACAACCTAATTATCCTGATTTGTTAACCATTAAGACAGAGTTCCCAGTATAGACATCCAAATACAGCCAGCGTTGTAATGTGTAATATGCAGCAATATGCAGTAATATGCAGCAGAGTAATGTGTAATATGCAGTAATATGCAGCAGAGTAGCACTACTCTGAGCAGAATAGCTTGCTGTTCTTCGGATTACTAAGTAGTCATTACTGCTGGAAGTAATCCTGTGCACTTTCTACAAAGCTTCAGTCTTCACTGCACAGATTTAAGCTGTGTCAGTGGATGTCTGCCAGACTTCCAATGCGTAGTCTTAAACCAACTCTCTCTCCAGTCCTACCAACCTTTCCACAAGATCTGTTCCTCTCAGCACTCAATTTACACCTCAATACTTGCAAGTAGCAAGGTGGTATAGTTTTAAAGTGTTGATTTACATGTGCAAAAATAGCACGAAGCAGAACTATCTTTTTAAGTTTGACAACACAGAAAGATACTTAAGGACAATAATTTATGATATGTTGTAAGTGTGCAAAAGGCTTTTCAACTCTCCTCTCATTCATTCCAAACAATTCCCACCTTACTAAGGTAAGTGACTGGACAAAAAGGAAAATGTAGGAATTGGGACTTGTTGAAGACCATCTTGGGCAATCATGACTTAGCAGAAATATGAAAAAGGTGTCTCAGTTTGAGTAGGAAACCATTCATCCAGTGATCAATACATACTAATTCAAGAAGCTCTCAAGAATACAGTCCTGTTCAATATGTGGGCAGCCTTGGTGTACCTCCTTTTTTCTTAAGACTGCAATTCTATGCATGGCTTCATGCAGTTTTTGGAATAAGCCCCAAAGAACAAAGCAAGCAAGTACACGATGAAAGGTCACCACTTTAATACTGAATGATCCAAATAATATTGAGACATTATTTGGTTTGTGTACTTGTGTGGTTAAAGAACTGTTGACACACTTTCTTTTTAACTATTTAGCATGGGGTTTTTGCCATATATGTTTTTGCTTTCCTACATTTTAACAGTGTGGTCACGAATAGAACCCACAAAAGGAATTCTGTTACAAAGTTTTATCCAAGGAGATGCTGCACTGCACTCTGAAAGTTATTTACCCAACAAACTGATGATTACACAGTTGTCTGATGACTCACTTAATCTGTTACGTTTGGAGTATTCCAGAGAACAGGAGGCTGCAGTTCACAGAAAAGACCAAATAAAGCTCATTTCTAGATGACATCATATGTTTTGAGCACTCTCCAACAGTAATCTCAAACGAAACAGAACATAAATATATTGTATGTGCATTGTGCTAGCTACAAAAGACAGACAGACATACAAACACAAAACCCATGTTACAACGGAAGTCATATCCCAGCTTATTTTCTGAGTGTCTTGCAAATTTAAAATATAACTCAGCAGTTCTAAAATGAGAGAAAAGGATAGAACAGTGAGTCATAAAATCCTTGTGGGTGGGTCACCAGGCTGCCATAAATTGATGCTGGGCACAAGTATAGAAACAAGGGGCTAAAAGCTGGGGACAGGTTTCCAGGTCTGCAATCTAGAGGAAGTAAACAAAAACATTCTCTGGGTGACCTTTTATACATTTTCTCTTCTTCAATACCATGCTATCACAAAAGCACAAACTACTACATGTATCCATCATATCTTGTTTTAGAAATCCAAAACAATTCAAGTGGTTTAGGGATTGTTTCCTTAAACACAAGGACATCAGGAGTATAACTTCCCTCATTGCTCCTAGAAAAGTGAATCCTACAGCTTGAAGAAATTCTACTGAGTTCAACATCCGGCTTCTGAGATGTTAACCAGGCAACAGACTACATCTCTTTGAAGTCTAAGGACTAGAAACTTACTTACATAAAACCACAAACTGAGAATCTCACAACACAAAATTATATGCTCAGTTTTGACCTTGTGCAATGCAGTGATGGAACCACAACAAACATACAGTCCCGTAGGCTCCTTAAGTGTATTCTTAGAATTAAGCAGGAGTGAAAAATGTTTCTCACTTCAGAAGAAAGCAAATTGAGAAGCTTCAACTTGCCTCAGTAGGAGGTTACTCTCTACACAGTACCAAGATATACAGCCTAAATATGGAGTAATTTTTTCTGGTAAGAATTTCCACATAACTCACAAGGTAAAATTTGGCACAGCAATAAAGCAACTCCGCTGCAATCACAAAGTCATGGGATAAGTATAAGAATACTCTTCCCACAGTTTCTGGGCCCTGGGTGCTGATCAAAAGGCAGCTGAGATTACACATTCTGGTAGCACTAATCTCAGTTCATGACAAGGGCAAGCTTTTGAGGAACTTCTCTTCAGATAGACATGAAAAACTCTGCAATGCCTAAAATCCTTACACCATTTACCAACACCAAAACAAAAAGACTACATTCATTAACCATGCACAAAGTATAGAAAGCAAATGCATTCACAATGCTGTGCTTGTTGTGCTGCAGAGCAGACTTTAACATGCCATATCAGATATTGTATTGCTGATTGCTATGTGGCATGCTGCTCTTTCCTTTAGGACATAAATTTCTAGGAAATCCAGGTAGAAATAGATGCATGCACTGTATGGTCTTTGAGGGCTCATAATTCACTCACATACTTTGTAGAATGCCCATACAGTATTCATTAAAAAAAAGAGATGGAAAAGAACACATAATATCTACCTTAAGCAGATTTTCCAGTTCTTAGCAGTGGATGCCTTCTAAGAATAAGAAGGGTCTTGAAACCTGTAATAATAAATAGAATTAGTCAGGTATATTATCTTTCTTGACATATTGAAAATACAAAATGAAATGCATCATCAAAGCTATGAAGGAGCAAACTGCAACAAACTACAGTACAGATAATATTGATAAGATCTATCATATTGATATCCACAACAAAATACATCAATGAAAACTACTTTTTATTTTGAATAAATCCAGAATTGCAAATTGGATATTTTCTGAATTAGAATGGCTTTCAGATTCACACAAGCATATAAATGAGGCATTCGAAATTAGCCAGTTGTCAGTCGCTTTTTGCAACTCAGGAGCGCCCCCTTGTGACCAAGCTGAAATCTGCAGTCACCAGAGGGGAGATCTGGCTGATTTTCAGCTGTGAAAGACATGTTGTGGTTGGAGCAGGAGGGGAGATCTGGCTGTTCAAAGAGAGTCTCTATGGAGAAACAGAACTACTGTGTGGAAACACCCTTTAAACTGGTGCATATTCTATAAAATAGAGTATTTTAGAAATAGAAGGAGGTGTGGAATTTTATTATCTTTTAAGTGCAAGGGGTGCCAGTATAACCCATCAACATTTTGTAATTCAAACTACAAGGTGTCGGTCTTACTTGCATTTTTACTGGAAGTGAAAAATGAAATAAAGAAGTGCCTTTTCTTGGGGAAACCCCATTTCATATGTCAAAATAAATGTTATGTTAGGGTTTCTATAAACCACCTTTGAGGGTTTTCATGCTAAATCCTAGTTATCAATACAGAATGGTAGGCTTTTTGTTTTTGTATTTTGTGTTTTTTTAAGTGCAAACATTTCCCACAAATTTCCTCTCATCCATACTCATGGAGTTAACACACTACAGCTAAAATGATAATTTGAAGTAGGGGCAAACCTTCAAAGAAACCAAGCATCTTGAAATAGTGGAGCATCACCCTACCATTTACAGGGAAGTGCTTTGCTCTACAGAAATAAAAATATTACAACTTTGAAAATAATCATGTTATGTAGGCATGAATGGACAGAGTTAGACAATGTCCCTCACTGGCAGCTCCACCTATCACAGAAGCTGTGACATTGTAAACGGAAAGAAAAAGCTTGCCTCAGAGATAGTCAGTGTGGTGTAGTGGTTAGTGTCTGTAGAACTAGGACCTGGGAGACCCATGTTCAAAACCTTACTCAGCCATGTTCACCGGTTGTGACTGTCCTAAACATGCCTAAACTTAAGTCCAACTGTGGTCTCTGTACAACCTGTTTTGCTATGGCTGGTTACAACCCTCCAAATACAAAAAACTGTGAATAGAACCAAATAAATTCTCTAAGCAAAGTTATTCACAAATTTTTTAAAGATGCAGGTTTTGGCAAACTACCCACTCTGAGTAAAGAGGTTCAGTTTTTAAATTCTGCTAGAATGAAACTGCAGTCACATCTCTTCTATCTAGACCAGTGTTTCCCAACCTTTTTTGGGCAAAGGCACACTTGTTTCATGAAAAAGATTTCGAGGCACACCACCATTAGAAAATGTTTAAAAAATTAACCGTGTGCCTATATTGACTATATATAAAGTAACTCTCTTTAATAGGCATCAAATAAACACAAAGAAAGTATTTTATAATTACTTTATTATGAAATAGGACGCACCTACTTTTTTGGGGGGGGAAATAAAGGAAAAAATTTTTCCCTTTATTTCCCCCCCCAAAACCAGGTCGGGGAACAGTGGGATGGCGGTGCTGCGCCTCCCCGCTGTCCCCCGAGCTTGTGGGGCTGGCCCATGTCTGCCTGGCGCGAGGGGCACTCTGCTTCAGGGCGCCCCGCGCGTCGGACGGCAGGCTAAAGTCCGCAGCATGGGGAACCCTCTGTTTCAGGGCGCCCCACGCGCCCCCGGGTGCGCAAGGCTTGCCAACACGAGCGCGGAGCACGGGGCGTCCTCCGAAGGGCGCCCCGTGCTCCGCGCTGCCAGCTGCCGCCCGCAAGCCTTGCGCTCCTGGGGGGAGATCCCCCGGGTGCGCAAGGCTGGCCAACACCAGCGCGGAGCATGGGGCGTCCTCCAAAGGGCGCCTCGTGCTCCGCGCTGCCAGCTGCCGCCCGCAAGCCTTGCGCTCTCAGGGGGAGATCCCCCAGGTGCGCAAGGCTGGCGAACACCAGCGCGGAGCACGGGGCGTCCTCCAAAGGGCGCCCCGTGCTCCGTGCTGCCGGCTTCCGCCCGCAAGCCTTGCGCTCTCGGGGGAGATCCCCCGGGTGCGCAAGGCTTGCCGACACCAGCGCGGAGCACGGGGCGTCCTCCGAAGGGCGCCCCGTGCTCCGCGCTGCCAGCTGCCGCCCGCAAGCCTTGCGCTCCCGCCGCCCGACTCGCCCGCCTCCCTCCCACGGCACACCAGGCAACGTCTCGCGGCACACTAGTGTGCCGCGGAACACCGGTTGGGAAACACTGATCTAGACTGCTTTTCCCACTTGATTGCTTCTTCATTTTAAAAGAACTCGTCTTTCGTGCAGTATTTATTCCATCTTCAGCTAAATGGCCCATCTTGTCTTCATTTGCTGTGTAATCATGTAAAAAAAAAATGTTTCTAGACATATTGTGGCAACTAAAACCTAATTTGAAGGTGCCATTTGGCTCCTAGCTCTTATATCTCAGTTTCTAACACTGTGTAAATGCCACCTCTGAGGTATTTCCAAAGAAATACCTTCCTCCTACTCCTTTTCAATGTTCAATAAGAATTTGCTTCTAACTTAAACATCATTACAGTGGTACCTCCAATTACGAATTTAATTCGTTCCGGAAGTCCATTCTCAACCCGAAACTGCTCATAACATGAGGCGTGCTTTCACTAATGGCACCTCCCACTGCTCCCAGCGAGCAACTTCCGTGCACATCCCGGGGCAAAGGTCACAACTGGGAGCATCTACTTCCGGGTTAGCAGAGCTCGTAACCCGCAGGGTTCACAAGGGGGACAATACGTAACACGAGGTTCCACTGCATCACATTTAGCACACAAGTACTGAAAAGCCATTTCTTATAAAGTGGTACCTCGGGATAAGAACCTAATTCGTTCTGGAGGTCCATTCTTAACCTGAAACTGTTCTTAACCTGAGGTACCACTTTAGCTAATTGGGCTGCTGTGCCGCCACCGTGCGATTTCTGTTCTCATCCTGAAGCAAAGTTCTTAACCCGAGGTACTATTTCTGGGTTAGCAGAGTCTGTAACCTGAAGCGTCTGTAACCCGAGGTTCCACTGTACATCTAAGAATCTGCTATACTTTTTGCTACTTCTTATCCTAGAAAGAATCAGTAGAGAGTTCATTTGTATCCAGGAGTCCTTCAGTACTAGACAGTTAATTAAAATCCAGTATATGGCAAAGATTTTTGTTTACGGCAGGGAGGCCACACTAAGGCATGCTCTATTAGCATTCCAGCCTTACATTAGCCAATAATGATGAAACTGTAGTCTGCTTTACTACATACAGAACAATAAAAAGAAAGGGGGGACAGGAAATTGTGAGAAAATACTATTTCATATTTAGCATTTATATATATCACTTTAGGGTGTTCAAAGCCATTTACATGCCACAGCTTAGAAAACGCCTCATCAACTGTGTTAAGTAAATGAGAAAACACACCATATGCCCAATATAATGCTTTGTTTTTGACACAACAGCCCCCAAGCAGTGCAATACACCAAACCACATAAGGCTTTAAGGCTTCGAAGCATGAAAAGTACTTGCAGGTGACAGGGCACAACAATGCTTTGCCAAAAGGGGGAGAGGGGAGAGGTGTATTAAGAAATTTAAATAACATTAATTTCTAGACTGATTGCAGTCAAGATTTCTAGGGAAGACCAGTAATTATTTTGACCACTGGTTGACTGTAAAACTCTGACTTCATGGAGCTTCATGGAACATTTTGAATGCCTGAGATCTGTTAGGACCCAAAATCTATTGCAGCCTTGTGTTTGTTATTCTTGCTATCTGCACACACTTCCCAAGTACCTAACTTTCACTACCCACAAAAAATGCCTTATGACTCATCACTTTCAGTTATGTTTCCAGTATTGACCTCGGTTACTTCTGGCCTCCTGCCTAACCATGCCCTCTAGCTGTTCAGAAACCTCTTCCTAAAATTATCATGATGTGCAGTTAATTAAAAAGACCCTCGTTAACATTTGCTGTCGCAGTCCTCATTATAGTATCCTCCCATTTCCTTTTACTAGTTATCAAGAATGGTAGGGCAACTGCAGGGACTGAACCAATAAAAACTACTCTTTGTTCAACATCAAAGCTGAGCGAGACCAGGGCTTCAGGCTTATTGCCTATTTCAATTTCTAATGCAACACATACAAGCAATTTGCAGTACTGTATTATTTGCTAAACACAACACTTAACCTAAAATATAAGATACAAGGCGGCAAAATTCACTAGGAAATTACCAAGAGTCAATTTGTATGTGGAAAGAAACTGAGCAGACTGCAAGTAGAATACACAATGAAATTAGAGGGGAAATATGCACATCTTCAGACAGAAATACTATGGTGTCCTGTCTTTTCCTATGATTCTTCCCAAAGTTTCACACACTCTAAATCCCAATGCCATATACTCATGTCATCTCACTTCTTCCTATCTCTCTGTCTCACACAAACACACACACTGCAATCCTAACTTCCCAGAAAGTCCCTCTTGTTGCCCACTTCCCTCCTCGCTCTCAATTTGCAGATAAACCAAACCTCCTCACAAACAACTTTCCTCCCTATGTTCACTGAGAGAAAACAGTTCCACATGCAGTGGCTGGCTTAAGTCAGTTCATCTAGCAATGATGAGGCTGCTTCAGCTCTTAAAAGCGAAAACTGGTTGGAGGGACAGAGGGGCGGAGGAAAGCCGAATGTAACCCTTGGACGTACAAGTGAATTCTAGTTATGTAAGAACTGTGCAACATATGCTACATTAGTTCAATTCAAGAAAAGCATACAAATGCACAAGTCCCAGCTTGAACACAGACAATATTCACAGTTTTAAACTATCCCACAACTCTCATTTGAGAAAACAAAGGTCTTTCTAGACCATAAAAATAATTAAATAGCAGGAGTCGGTAAAAAAACACGTCTTTTTTTCCTGCCCCATCCATCCTCAAGAGTTAAGCTAAATAATAAAAAGGTAGCAAGGCAGTGGTTTCAGTTAAATCAACAGCCTTACATTTCATAACATAGGGTCCTCATATTGGGCCTACTTTACTGAACTGAGTCGTGCATGTTTAAAAGCATTCATCACCCAATCTCAAGAGCTCAGACCCTTTAAAATAAGTAACAAATATGCCACTGTAATGTTGTTGTTGTTGTTGTTTAGTCGTTTAGTCGTGTCCGACTCTTCGTGACCCCATGGACCAGAGAACACCAGGCACCTCTGTCCTCTACTGCCTCCCGCCAGGCACCTCTGTCCTCTACTGCCTCCTCTACTGCCTCCCTCCTGCCACTGTAATAGTCCATGCCAAACCTCAGATAAACTTCTACCAAAATGCACATATAGTCCTGAGGCTTTAAAAACATCACATAAGCAATTCACCCATTTCCATTCATAATCTTCCTTAGAAGTTTGACACCAGCCCTTACCCTTTCTCTGGAAGTCACTCTGCCTCACCCTCTGGGGATCTCTTAGGGATGTTATCATGTGGGCGTTATCTTTCAGGGATTAGAGGAAACAGTACTCAAAGGACCCAAGTGAAAGTGACTTCAGTCATGGGCAAATTGCTAGATAAGGAAGCCACTACATTTCTTATTGACTAAGTTTTGTTCTGGATAAGTTTAACAAGTTCACTTGCAGAGATGCTGTGTGCTATCAACTTCCCTTTTCTTAAGATTCACAGGATCTGACAAGACATCCTGAGAGGTTACTGGTAACTATAAATCACTTAGCGTTCATGCTTGTTTATCACACTTATATCCCACTTCTACAAGTAACATAGAATAGATTATATGGAATTACAATACTTTAACCTCATAAATCTGCAGGACAGATGATGAACCACAAAGCAGCAAGGCCTCATGGGCATATACCTTCCTGTCATTCCAAAGCCTTTCGTAAGTCACAACAATATTTTTTTTAGAAAAAAGGTTATTGTCAGCTGCCTTGGAAGCCTATTGTCAGACAAAAAGGTGGTATATTAAATAAATTATCTGAAATAGATCTGGCTGAGAGGTAGCACCTGCCCCATGAGCATCATAGCAGAACAAAGAAGTTAACCCATGGAATCAACATCCACTACTCACTGCTTTTATTATGCATAACCATCACAATAGTTTAAGGATATGTAATCAGCATTCATTCAAGCATCAGGCCTCTATCCTGTGGCTCACAGCCTATTTCCATAGCTTGGCGCAAGAGCTCAGGTAGTCTTCAAGGTATTGTGTCTCTGAAGCTGCTCAGGACTTTGTATATTAATCAGGGGCATACCTAGAGGTTGGCTAGAATTGCCCCTGCCAGTGATACAGGCCCGGGGTGTGTGTGCAAAAATTGCGTCTCTCCACCCTGGCTCGGAGCCCACTCACCCATCCATACACTCCCTGGGCCACTCCTCTGCTGCTCTGGGTGGCCAGGCAAGGTGTCCAAGGCTCCTCTGGGTGCCTCAGTGGAAGAAACCAGTTGCCATCATGGGCCATCACAGCAGCCCCCACCTTTCTGGTCTGCCAGCTTATTAGAAGTGTGAGCAGAGCACTCAGCGGGAGGCGTTCATGGTGAGTTCTGGCAACTCTTTTTCTAGAAAAATACAATTGGTGGTTACAATTAATTATACACCAAATTAAGTGCTAGTTTGTCATCAAATTACATGGGAAATCAACATGGCCCCCAAATCAGAAAAGCTTGAGTCCAAATTCTGAAATTGCAGAGGGAAAGTATAATATGTTTTGAATATGGGTGCTTATCAATGGAAGTTTATTGTTGAACAGGGACTCCTCATGCATGCGAATTTCTCACTGTGTGCTCACAATATTGTTGCTATCAAAATTGCCAACATTTAATTCAGATATTCATTTTCCAGAGGAAAGCCAGCAAGTGGAAGCGGGGAACCTGTTGCTGACAACTCATCTGAACTAACCCTTACAATATTATGTGCCTACCTGGAAACACACTTGAATGCCCAAATCACCTGAAGAAGAGTTCCAATTAAATCACAGCATTTTGAACACTAGTCTCCTTTGCTGCATGCCATTTAGGCAGCCTGATCAGCTGACCGATCCCAGAGGCCAAGAGGAGGTGCAAGGAAAAATCATATACTTGGAAGGAAAAATGCTGTCCATCCATATGACATGCCACACCAGCATCAAACACCAAAGTCCAGAACAGTATGGCAAAATCAGAAGAGGAAAACACACACACCAACAGGACACATAAAGCAAAGATGACTAAAGTGAACAAACCAGACAAAAGGATTGGCATCATACCTCTACCTACAGAGCAATCATAGAATCACAGCATCGTAGAATTGTGGAGTTGGAAGGGACCCCCCAGAGTTATCTAGTCCAACCCCCTGCAATGCCCCATTCTTTGGGGGGGAAAGCAGGAATTTCTGGAATCTGTCAAAAGCAAAGGGGAGCAGGGCACTGAGACTTTTCTTGCCTTGATTGCAATCCAGAGGATCAAAACAAAAGGTTTCCCAAAAGAAGAGAAAGCTGGCAGATAGTGGCTTGCTTCTTCCCCCTACAACAGCTTGTATCAGTTCAACCCAACCTTTCAGCTTAATATTTGAACTGACAGGACTGAAATCTGGGACAACATCCCCTGCTCCTCCCCTTAACCAATGAACAGAGAAGGCAGTTAGTGCCTAGCTAGGAAGATTGATGTGTTCCTATCTTTTTTCTGTTGCCAATGCAAAAGATTTTAAGACAACTCCTCATTCCTGGAAAGTGAAAACTTACAAGAGTTGTCCAAGTACAACATTATACAGAAAATAGAAGCATGGCAAGATCTTTAGCTCTGGTCTTTCAAAGCCACTTGTCTTAAGGATTTTTGCTGACTAAACTAGTCTGTTCCTTGTACCAGTGAAAGGATGGGAAGCTATTCAAATACCCCCAAAAAGCACCAAAAACCCTGAATGATTCCCCACGGAGTTTCTACGGCAAGATCAAATTTCACTTTATGATTGTGAAATTTAACATAACAAGAAATAGTCAGTTTAACAGATATAGACATTGAAACTAGAAACCAGTCTAGAAAGAAATAAGGAAACAGGAATAGAAATGCTTCAAAATTATGAAAAACTTCAATATGTGAGTTGCCCACCAGAAAGAAAACACAAATATGCTTCCAATTAGAGCTGTGTGCAAATGGCCTTTTGAAATTCTCCACTCAATCTGTGAGTGTGGAAACAAAGGACAGTGAGCACCATTTCACCAAATTTCTCTATGAGGAAGAGACATTTTTCAGTATTTTCTCAGGCTTGAGGGGCTCATCATAAGCGGTGGCAGCAAAGCTTCTTTTCCCTTAGGTTTAATGTGATGTCATTGCAAATGACAGCATCATCAAATGTGTTGGCAGCCTAACCATCATTTTGCACCCTCCACAATCTTCAGACCTATTATTATTATTATGGAGCATGTAGGGTAGAAAGGGGGAATGGAAGACCACAAAAAAGAAGAAAATTCCGGAGAGAAGCCTTTTTCTTACGCTCTCAGATAGATATCGGAAAAATGTATTTAGAGAAATTTCAGCTCAATTCTACATTCAGTGTTGGAACTACTTTGACAAATTCTACTCAGAGTAGATGAGGGAAGTAACAACATAACTTAAAACTCCTGCTTCTTCATTGAACATTAAAAGTAAAATGATAAATTAAGCCCACCTCAACAGACTGGAGCATGTTTCTGCTGAAAAAAGTAACTGTTAACAAGTTCTTCACAGGAATGTAGTAAGAACAGAATACTTTTTTATTTATGCATATAAGAATAATTAGCATTTTAGAATATGTTTTAGCTGCTTAAGGTGCACCTCATGCATTAGTTCAGAAATTCTCACAAGCACCCTCTAAAATGTTCCTTATTTCAGATAAGAGCAAAGGAACCGTGGTTTGCCTAAGCCCACATAGCACATGTTCAGACAATACTTTCCCCACAATACACACACAACTCTGGAACACCAGAAACAGCTTTTTAGGCTCACACACTTGCTCCTCCATCTAACAACATTGCAACCTGTTCTCATAGCAGCTAGCCAAATGCCCATGTTAAGTCCACAAGTGGAACATGAATGCATCGGCAGTCTCCTCACAATCCTATTTTAAAGCCATCACTAACTACATGCTGTGTGAAGTAGCAGTTTCTTTTGTACGTCAGCCCAACATCCAGCTTCATTGGATGGCACCAAGTTCTAGCATTATGAGAGATGGGGGAAAGCTTTTCTCTATCCACTTTTTCAACACTGTGCACAATTTTATACATCTTTATCATGTATTCTCTCACTCAGCAAAACTAAAAACCCTCAAATGCTGCAATCTTTCCACACAGGGGGGTTGCTCCATTCCCTTGATCATTTTGATTGCCCTTTTCTGAACATTCTCAAGCTCTACAATATCTTTGAGGTGAGGAAATCTCAATTGCACACAGTCACACCACAGATTTATACAATAGCATAAGTTTTATTTTTAGTCCTTTCCCCAATTATCCCTACCATGGCATTCACTTTTTTCACAGATGTTGCACACTGGGTGAAGATCTTCACTGTGCTATCCACAACAACTCAAAGATCTCTTTCCTGGTCAGTGACCACCAGTACAGACCCCATGAGCATCTGTGTGCTCATATATATACACATACACACAGTGCTTTTTCTGGGGGTACGCAGGGGTAGGTATACCCCTAAACATTTTGTGAATCTAAGTTTGGCCTAATTGAGGGGCAGTATTTCAATATCAGTAGGAAAATGTGAGTACCCTAAACATTTTTTAGAAAAAAGCACTGTGTATACACATGCGCACGCACACACGTGTGTGTGTGTGTGTGTGTGTGTGTGTGTGTCCCAATGTGCATCACTATACACATGCTTACACTGAAGTGCATCCTTTGATGTTTTGATGTGCTTAGACAATAATTAAAGAACAAGAGCATCCGGTGGATATTTGAACCCAATTGCATGGTTCAGACATAACAGGAGCCACATGAGTAAGTTGTGGTTAGCCTCAGGCTTCCCCAACACACACACACTTTTGTACACCAGGAGGTAAAAATAGGAAACTTCAGTTATCCAATTTTAAACGATCTCAGTGCAATCCACAGTGCATCCAACCTCTGTCCTGCAGCTTATTAAAAAATTACTGAACAAGCCAGGAACAGAAAGCTTTGTTTGATCCTGGTTTGGTTCTCACTAGAGTTTAAACAAACCACTATTGCCAGATACTGTATCAGCCTTAACAGGGAACTACAGCCTGCTTAAAATTGAAAACCTCTCATCTTTTCCATTTGCTCATGGAAGAAGAGGAGAATGAGACCCTGGCTCAGCATAGCTCGTTCACACAACAGGAAACCATGGTTGGGCAAGAGATCCCATGTTCAATAAACCATAGGCTAACCCTACTCAAATGTTGCCTTCCAAAGTACAATGTAAGTTCATATAAAAAAATTGTCCAGTAGCACCTTAGAGACCAACTAAGTTTGTTCTTGGTACAGTGATACCTCGGGTTACATACTTTTCAGGTTACATACGCTTCAGGTTACACACTCTGCTAACCCAGAAATAGTGCTTCAGGTTAAGAACTTTGCTTCAGGATGAGAACAGAAATCGGGCTCCGGCGGCGTGGCGGCAGCAGGAGGCCCCATTAGCTAACGTGGTGCTTCAGGTTAAGAACAGTTTCAGGTTAAGAACGGACCTCCAGAACGAATTAAGTACTTAACCCGAGGTACCACTGTATAAGCTTTCATGTGCATGCACACTTCTTCAGATAGCTGAAGGTATCTGAAGGTAGTGTATCTGAAGAAGTGTCCATACGCACAAAAGCTTATACCAAGAACAAACTTAGTTGGTCTCTAAGGTGCTACTGGACAATTTTTTTATTTTTTATATATATTTTGACTGCGTCAGACCAACTCGGCTACCTACCTGAATGTAAGTTCATGTCTCTTCACCAATACCCTACACCAATTTTCATTATCTCTCATATGTATATGATGGTAGTATCAATAATACATTCAAAAATCTCAATTTCAAAAGCAAACCTGAGAGTTTCTCTCTTCTAGTTATATTTTTGAAAGAAAGTTAGTAACAGAGCTACACGAATACTGAACAATGACAAGCATACAGCAAATGTTCAGTTCTAGCAGCTCCCTTTTAAGCATTTTTTTTAAATCAACACTGCTGATTCTTGAAGTAACTATCTTACTACATCACACTTCTGAAGGCAGCTATCAGCAACTTTCCTGTGCCATTACTCAAATTACAAATTGTTTGCTATATTTGATGAAAGGCATATACACAGTTCTTAAGAGATGTGAGAGGATTTGCAACATCCTATTATCTCCGATCTGTAGGCAGCAGCATACCAAATATTTCTGTCATTCTGAAAGACCCACACTGATGCTTTGAGATTCTTGCAATAGTGGAGGAAACAATATTTATGGAAATTTCCAACTTCCTTGGATGTTTACACATATTAGTATCAAAACCAAATTAAAAGATTCATCCTTTGTCACCAAGAGGCTTGTTGAATCTACAAACTGAATTGTTGCTTTTGATGTCTCTTCTGATTCGTCCTCAAAAACTAGAAATCGTTTACATGAGAACACGCTCTTAATACCATGCCATTTACTTGAAAAACAGGATATGATTACATCACCCCTGGAAACAGGACTACAGTGACCAGATGCAATCAACAACAGGGGCTCTTGAACATTTAATAGTTGTAAAGAGAGAATTTCAGCAGGTGCAGTTGTTAGTCAAATCACAGCATTAAGAAAATGCCACATGTATGCCATAATCCCTCCTTCGACTCAGTAATAAAGACCTTTAGAACTTTTCAAGGCAAGTAAATACATTTTTAATTTTTGGGGAAAGGAACAAATCTCCTCTCTTAACATTAACTGATGTTCCGTTTAAAGCATTTAAATAACTGCTTTGGTTTTCACACAAAAATGATGCATTTTAGTGATTCAAAATGCTGCAAAACTGCCTTGACTACACGGTGGGATAGATGCTGCTACACAAACACAATGCTACTCAGTTATAAAGAACTGCAGCATCACAGATCATTGCTTGTATCACAGAACCCTGAACCAGCAAATTGATAACACAGAAGTGCAATTATACACAATGAAGAGCAGTGTTGTAACTTAGCTTCATATGAGACTGTCAGCAAAAGGGAAGCCAAGGCTTGTGATATCAGGACCTGCAGCTGGAATGAAAGCAACTATGATACACTGAACAGAATTGACCTCAGGCACCTGGGTTCACATCCGAGTTCAGCTGTAGACTCAGTAAGGAGAGGAGAAATAATTCTCGCCTCAACATTCAGTAAAGCACAAATGAAGAAAAGTTGAAAGGACGAACAAATTAACTAAGATGTTGCTGGCCTTGATCCTTTAAATGGCGGACAAGTTATAAATTCTATCATTTAACATACACAGAGGGTGTCATTTAAGAAAGGAGTGTGGGGAGGAAAGAATCAAAGCTAACTACTTCCAGATGTGGGGGTGGGGAGGGGGAGTGGAAAGCTTGCAGTACGGATGTTCATCATGAACAATGAACTCTGAAATCTCCATTGGCAAACTTTCTGCTTTCAGCTTAAACTCCCTTCCAATATCTTTATTATGGTACTACATATATTGCCAGAAACTCAACTGCAGATCAGCAGTACAAGAGCCCAGTATTGGTATTATAGCCTATACTATTGGAAGAAAAGTAGTTTCTGTTAAAAAAAAAAAAAAGAATTGCAAGTAATACAGAACTGCCTAGTTCACAAAATCCCTAGCTTTGTATGTTAGAACTGGCCAATATACTAATCTAGAACAAATAAATGCAAAACCAGCAATATATTTAAAAGTTAGAAAAAGAGAAGCATGGGCTGGGAGGAACAAGCACAAAATTCTGGATTAATTTTACTATATACACATGATCTGGAAATGAGTTAAGATTATTTTGCCTGTGCCCATCTCACTGTGGGGAGAGTGTGAAGATGAGAGGGTGATTCTGTCCATTTACACTGGATTTGGATAGTTTCCTCCTCAAAATCTTTCAAAAGAAACCTGCCTTGGGTGAGTAACACACTACCACCACCACCGCAAAACACACAAGCGCACATACACTCCCCCTTTCGGAGGCTACCCTTTCCCCTGTGGATCAGGCAACCTGAAATTTTTACTATTTGGCCAAAAGATGCTCACACAAGAAATATCAGCAACTTCCCTTGCAGCCTTCCCACTCTCTCACACAAACACACCCCACTCCCCGTGTTGCTCAAGATGCACACGCCGACCCACAACTCTCCATGCTACAGGTTATAAGCGTGTTTCGGAGACGGATGCATCCCAGACTGGAGGGCCGCCCCGCCCTTTTCGTTTACTTTCCCCACAAGCGACCCCCTTCACACGCCCCAGAGGCACTTAAGGCCTACACGGCATTCCTCGTGAACTCCCGTGGATCTTCCACACTTCGCAGAGGCTGGGTCAGGAACGAAACACGGGGGCGGCGGCGGCCGGGTGTGGATCACCCAAAGGAAAGGTTTATTATTTTTAGGCAGCTTCGTTTCCTCTTCCCTGCTTTTGTGTGGGGGAGAGAGAGAGAGAAAAGGGGGGGGGGAGCGGCTTGGTTTCTCTTTCCTTCGCGAGAAATCAAAGAGCCCCGAAGTTTGCAGAGCTCGGATGGGCCCTTTTGTTAGTGGAAACACACAAAAACCACAGCGGCTGACGTGCAAATCACAACACCGCTTCCCCCTCCACACACACACACATCACTCTCGCTCCCATTCAAAAAGCCACGGCCACTTCACCTTTGCACCCACACACCCCCTGGCGGAGCCCTGCCCCACAACCCTCCCCTCCATCTCTCTCTGTGTGTGACCCTCCGGGATGGAAAACTCCCTGTTTACATGTTATTCCATTGCCTTCCCTCAGGAGGAGGAGGGCGCGCCTTTCGGAGCCCCCACCCCACCGTCACCCCATTCCCACAACCGCTTCTTCCCTCCCCACACGCATCCGCGCTCCCTTCCAAACTGGACGCCCCCGCCTTTCCTCCTCCTCCTCTTCCCCTCACGGCTGAAGAGACTCACCCGGCGAAGCCCTGAGGCGCCACGGTCATAAGAGCCGAGCGTCCATTCGCCCGCCTCCCTCTTCTTCTTCTTCCCTTCCCCCGCGGGTCGTTCCGCCGGTCGCTTCCCTCAGCCGGAGGAGGAGGAGGAGAAAGCTGCTCCTTCTCCCGCTTCCCAGGCCGCTCCGCCCGTCCCTCAGCCAGCCAGCCGGCCTCCCTCCCTCCCGGCGCGCTGCACCATGGGATGCGCCGCCGACGCCGCCGTTGCCCTCACATATATACACATACAGACACGCGCCCGCCCTCGCTCGCGCGCGCGCTCTCTCTCTCTTCTCCCTCGCCTTTCCCTCTCCAGTTCGTTCCCGGCGCCTACAACATGGCCGCGAGCGACGGCGCGGCGAGGGAGCGGGAGCGCGCGGCCCCGCCCCACCCCCGCCTCGAGCGAGGGGCGCTGAGGGAAAGGATGGCGCGCCTCCGCCCGACGCGCGGTCCCCTCCTCACGCCGAAGTATCCCCCACTCACACACACACACACTCTGAGGGGAAGAAATCAGAAACTTCTCCTCAGGGGGGGTGGGGGGAAAGGTCGGCAGGTAGATAAGACACCTGATAATACAATAGCGTTTTGGTTTCCCTTCGAATGTCCCGGTCCTCAAAACAATCTGCGCTTCAATTTTACTCAAAAAAAAAAATAAATCCTTCCAGTAGCACCTTAGAGACCAACTAAGTTTGTTATTGGTATAAGCTTTCGTGTGCATGCACACTTCTTCAGATTTTTCCCCCCTACTATGGCAGACCAACACAGCTACCTACCTGTAACTTCAATTTTACTGTATGCTTGTGAAACAAGGACCATTTATAAACACCAACTCCTGGAAAGATTCCATCAAAAGTGTCTCCAAAATTTTTTACACGTCACTTGGGAAGACAGGCAAACTAATACCAGTGTACTGGAAGAAGCAAAGATCACCAGTGCCGAAGCGATGATTCTTCGACGTCAACTTCGTTGGACTGTTATGCCGATGCCTGATGATCGTCTTCCAAAGCAACTACTCTATTCCCAACTTAGAAATGGAAAGCGTCATGCCGGCGGTCAACAAAAGGGGTTCAAAGACTGTCTCAAGGCAAATCTAAAAAAAGTAGTATAAACACCAACAATTGGGAAACACTAGCCTGCGAGCGCTCCAGTTGGAGAAGAGCCTTTACCAAAGGTGTCATGGGCTTTGAAGTCACTCGAACTCAGGACGCAAGGGAGAAACATGCTAAGAGGAAGGCACACTTGGCAAATCCACACCATGATTAACTCCCGCCTGGAAATCTATGTTCCCACTGTGGAAGGACATGTGGATCCAGAATTGGCCTCCACAGTTACTTACAGACTCATTGTTAAAACCGTGTTGCTGGAAGACAATCTTACTCGGCTACGAGTGATCACCAAAGTCACTTTCATGGCTGCTGAATGGCCATTGGAAGCCAGATCTCCCAAGTCCAAGACTGATATGCAGCCCACAGATTCTCAGTGGCACACTGCACATTGCATGTCTATGCCTGTTTATCCAGAAGTGAAAACCCCACTTTCGCCCATACGGGCTTTAAATCCTAACCATGTCTCCTCAGAAGTCCTATTTATTTCAACGGTTTTACGCCTAGGTAAGAAAGGTTAAGATTGCAGGCTAAAGAACACTAAGCAAGTCGCTATCTCTCAGTCCCTCTTCTGCAATATATTCCGCAATAATAACTAATACTGCAGAAGCAAGACAACTGCATTTACTAACAATGAAACAAGAAGAACATATCCACAGGTGCTGTAAAAAGATCACCACCGAGAGGCGTAAAGCAATTGAAAGGGAGAAAATCTATTCTCCTCTGCAGTAGCAAAATGAAGTTGAAGTCTGAAATGGGTTGGGCGATTTCCAAGAGCAAGCTATTCTTTTTAGCTCCTGTGGATATTTTCCTCTTATTTTCATCAGATAACACAGCACCTTAAAGAGCTCTTGTAAAGATTACCAAGATAGGCGTGTGAAGATTTCCAACACTAAAGCACCATATTAATTATAAATATATAATTATTTTTAGCTTATTTGCCTTACTGCCTCTGTTTCAGTTTGGCTGCTGTACTGCTATATGACTCAGGGTTATGACTCTGGCTTTTCCTAGACTGAGTAAATATCCTCAGGTGGCACAATTCAAAGGGGAGCTGTCATACCGGAAGCAGGATACAGTATATGTCTAGATTCTCATGCTACTTCTGAAATGTCCTGTCCAACCCCTTCAGCCAGCAGCAAAGTTATGAAGTGTCTTCTTTGCAACAAATTGAATGTAGCTTATATTTTACTTTTGGCATGTCACTCCAAACATTGCTACAGTCTCAAGCGACAAGGGATCCACATGAACTAGACTTTTCCTTACTTGTGATCACCAGACCAACTCTGTATTACAAAGAGGTCTGCAAACGTGACATTGAAGGCTGGCAACATCAAGCACACCATGTGGGAATCCCCTGCAGTCAACCACAGTGCCTGGAGATAATCAGTGAGGTCCTGTATCCACAGCAGTAACCAAAGGAGGAATGACTACTGGGAGGAGCACAGAAAGAAGAAACGCCGTGGTGCACCTGCATCAGCACAACCGAATGCCTTCATCTTTCCCAGCTGCAACAAAACATGTCTCTCCTGTATCGGTCTCTACAGCTACAGCAGGCGCTGTAACTCTCCAACGGTTTGACTTCAGCCCTGAAGGTGCATTCTTCCATTGTCTCCTGAAACAGACAGATGCCAGCCAACCAGGTCACTTAGAAAAAGTGCCACTGTGATTATGTAGCTCATGAAAGTGTGTGAGCTCAGCAGCCCTGCACAAAACTCAAAAGTACTCCCAGGGGTCCACTTTTTCATTGATATTTAGCTACACCCTCAGCAGCTCAACTCAGACTGTACAATGGAAAACCCTTGAGACTGGTGTTATTTGGAACGCAAGCAGCTATAAACATAAATAAACCCCACTTCCCTATACAAGACAACCTTCAGATGTCTTCTAAAGGTTGTATAGTTAGTTATCTCCTTGGCTCGGGTGTCGCATAACTCCATACCCTCCATCATTTCTCTGATGAAAATAGGTACATCCTAAGGAAAAATATCTTAAAAAGCAGAGATATCACCTTGCCAACAAAGGTCCGTATAGTTAAAGCTATGGTTTCCCCAGTAGTGATGTATGGAAGTGAGAGCTGGACCATAAAGAAGGCTGATCGCTGAAGAATTGATGCTTTTGAATTATGGTGCTGGAGGAGACTCTTGAGAGTCCCATGGACTGCAAGAAGATCCATTCTGAAGGAAATCAGTCCTGAGTGCTCACTGGAAGGACAGATCATGAAGCTGAGGTTCCAATACTTTGGCCACCTCATGAGAAGAGAAGACTCCCTGGAAAAGATCCTGATGTTAGGAAAGATGGAGGGCACAAGGAGAAGGGGACGACAGAGGATGAGATGGTTGGACAGTGTTCTCGAGGCTACCAGCATGAATTTGACCAAACTGCGGGAGGCAGTGGAAGACAGGAGTGCTTGGCGTGCTCTGGTGCATGGGGTCACGAAGAGTCGGACACGACTAAACAACTAAACAACAACAACAACAAGGAAATCAGGACATTCAATGATCAAATCAGAAACCAGAATGGCTTCTGTAAGTCCAGGACTATCCCTGGAAAATAGGGGCGCTTGGAGGTTCTGAAATTCTAAACCAGTTGCAACCACTGAACAAACTTCAGTGACATCTCTGCACGTTTCAGTGGTAGTTACAGCCTAAATTATAAAGACATTCATTGACATTTACTTGGTCTGTATCCAAGAGCAAAGATGACAGCATTCTCACTAAACAGAGCTTGTACGAATACTGACCCAGGAGGAAGCACACCAAAGCTACACTCATCAATGTCCCTGGGAAAATGGATTCATCAATGAGAGGTGGAGCTTCATGCTTTAAATTGCAAGCTCTGTGCTTTAAATCCTTCACAGACAATTTGCCTTTTTGCAAGCATGGTGGAAGTACATGGTTCTATCTTGATTAGACAAGTGCCAAGTGATAATACAAGCCATTTTGCAAACGTGAATTATGATGGACTGGTCAGCTTGCATTGCTATGGCACTAATACAGGAGAACACAATGTTTGAATTTATACTAGTCTTTTTATTCCCACCCACACCATTATCTCTTTTAATTTTCCAGCCATTTAATAAACCTGCAAATCCTTGTGCTATATTGGTATAAACAATAAAATAATAATGAACTTAATTACAGCATAACATTAATTATCTTTTCCATTACTGAATGAGGATGTGGAAGGGGGGAGAACAGCTTTATGCAGAAAATGAAAATAGTAATCTAGTATTTTACAGCTTAGCAGTCTTGAGCTGTACTGCAAGGGAGTAAATATTCATTAAAACAGCCAAGGCTGATCAAGCTGAAGGGAGACAAGTTATTTGGAACTGCAGGGCTATTTCTCTGAATTGAAATAATGTGGATTTTAAGTCGGGGGTGGGGGGAAGAGTTCAGTAAGTTATAACATTAAAATCCACAGCGAATTTCTTCTCCGCAAGCAGATAAATTTAATACATATTAATATTAAAAGAGATTTCCCCTCAAATGAAGGTGGCTGTCAGCTTGATTCTCCAAGTGGCTCATTCTTCTACATCAGTGCTTACACTTCTGCAAGTAAATAACTTGGTATTATAGTTGAAGAAAGGAGATGCCCAGCTGTTCACTGTGTGAGCTCTTTCTCAATGTGTTTTGCATACACTGTATTTTCACTGTCTTCATACGTGGCTGCGATAGTATTACCTGGTCATGTATGGGAGTCCTCCTATACTACCGAATCCCTGGAAAATAAGCTGGAATTGGGGCAAAGGGGCTTTGATTATTTCTTCTCATACTTCCTATAAGAATGAAAAGGACAAAACGAAAAGAAACCAGTAATTAAAGCGCCCTCTTCTGGCCTTTGCAAACAGGAAATGTTAAACTAAAGGCACAGAAGCCCTTAAAGGCCTGATTAAGCACATCGCCTTTCCACAAAAATTGCCAACAGTCAGGTATAAAAAACATGGGAGGAATAAAACACTGCAATGTAAACAAGCTTACAATTATGTAATCTGGATGCTCGGTGGGGTGTGTGTGTGTTTCTGTGAGCAAAGCATGTGCATTCCAGAAAAAAAGCTAGTTTAGAAGCAGCTTCATTGTGGAATGCCCAGGAGGCTCTTACATTACACTTTCCAGAAGTCTTTTCAGTATGCAGGGTCCCCTACTATACACCAGCTTCTGCCTGTCATTGTGGCAACATTAAATTAAGGCTTATACTCCGATGTCACAGCGAGGAGCACAGCAGAGAAGTCTACAAGAATGGATTAGGGGGAAGTGAAAGCCATGAAACACGCTTATGTTATGTGTGGATTTGTTCGCGTCACTGTGGATTTGAAATATAGCTAAACAAATTCTCGGGATGCCATGGATGCTGTCTGGCATAAGAGCTGAAGCGAGAATCCCAGCGGAAAACAAAGTTAAATCGGCAGTGTAAAAGGGTTAGCCACTGCCGTGTTGCTGCGGTTGCGCAAAGAATACACAGAGGGCTGGTGTTCACGCAGTGGGAACAGAGGCTCCGTTCCTTACGGAAGCTGCCTGATTAGTTTTTGCGATTGGCTTAACATTTCTGAGGCAAACGTTCCTTAATTGGGAGCACAAAAATAATCCCAGTTCAGACTCCCAAGGTAAAAAGGAAGGTGGGGACAGGTAATAAGGAAGAAAATGGAACCGGAAATTCAAACAAAGCACGCCTGTTGAATAAAAGGGCATTTTGAGCAGGATGATGGGTTTAAGAAATCTATACGCCGACCTTTCCATAATTGTGGACTGCAAAAACCAAAAATGTTAAGTCTGTAGAAAGAACAGAAGGCGGCATCATATAAAAAGTATAGTAGAAAGGAGCCTGGCAGAGGAATTGAAACCACCAGAACTGTTGGCTGAAAGGGCATAATGGGGAGAGGGCAAACAGAGAGGGTCCGTGCTGATGGAAAAACCCCTGTGCTAGCAGAAACACATCCATGTGCCGAAGGAGAGCATGGTGATCGAAAGATACATCCATTGGTAATTAATTGTGCAAAAAGCCCCAATATTGGGTTTACTATGGTTGAGGAATGGGCATCTGTTATGTACTGAGTTGAATAGGATCCAAAAGGCAGCAGTCTGATTGGTCCTAGAACAATAGGATTCAGATTGCAGCAGTCTGATTGGTCCTAGAACAATAGGATTCAGAATGCAGCAGTCTGATTGGTCCACAGGAGCCACCCAATCCAGGTCCAGGTGGAAGTGAATCCACAACCTGATTGGCCTACAGGTGAATCCCAGAATTAGCCAATCACGTGGGGCCCATTGTGTAAATAATGTCTATAAAGCAGACATTCTGGGGGAACTTCCATTCCTTCTCACCACTATGAGCTGAATAAAGAGCATGAAATCCACACTCCACTCCGAGTATACTTCAGCATCTGTTGCTGGAGGACTGGAACACAGGCTGGGCACCCCACACTCTTGAATTTCAGAAGCACCTTCTTCAGTATGGGGCTGTTGCAGTGGAGGGGCCAAACATCTGGCACAGTGCCTCATACACATCCCTGTTGAATTGAAAGGTCTAGATCAGGGTTTCACAAACTTGGGTCTCCAGCTGTTTTTGGACTATAACTCCCACTGTCCCTAGCTAGCAGGACCTGTGGTCAGGGTTGATGGCATATTTTGCAGAGCTGTATTCATACGCAAACACATGCACAGAGGGAGACCTCCAATGCTTGCACTAATTGAGCCAGAAAGGTGTTTCCTGCATAGTGACATAACAGCTCGAAGCCAGTTTTGTACGCAACATAAACACCATTTCCTAGGGTGTCGGGTTTTGACATTCAGTTGTGTATAAAGTGTGAAGAGTTCAGTGCTTTCTGTATCCCGAATTTTCTCCTCCAGGAGGCAACATCTGCAATTTCCGTATGGCAGCACTGCATAAGCCAAACGTCTTGACTTGCTTCTGCATATAATAAATTCATGTGGCACTGTATCAAAAGCACTTCAGCTGCATGGTCCTGTAAACGTAATCAATCTGTATTCTACTGTTCCTTCAGCTCCTGTTTGCATATTTGAGGACTGAGAGAGGCTCTATCAACAATAAGGTTTATACCTTGGGCCTTTTTCTCTTTAAGTCAAAGGCTGTACAGCTGCTTTAATCAATCGGGTGCTCTCCAGAGATTTTTGGAATACGATTCCCATCAGCCCTAGGTAACACATGTTGCCTGGGGCTTATGGGAGTTGTATTCTAAAACATCGGTTGGTAAAGGTTTCTGTACTTCACTGAACCAAATGTGTTGCTACTTTGAAACCACGCTACGTTGCTTGACTTCCTTCTATTTGAGGAAGCTAAAGTTTTGGATGAAATTTGGCACAACATTGCAGAGATTTCAGGAAAATCTGGGCTTGTGCCTAATAGCGGAATGAATACATTTGCAAACAAAGGTTTCTTTAATGCCACACACAGCAATGTTCCCACGCCTGACCTTGTGCAGGACAACAGTCCTCAGCATGTTTACCTACAAGTAAGCCCCACGGAACCTAGTGGGACTTAATTTCCTCCTAAGTATGTCCAGTGTTGTGAAAAGAGAAAGCTGGACCATAAAGAAGGTTGATCGCTGAAGAATTGATGCTTTTGAATTATGGTGCTGGAGGAGACTCTTGAGAGTCCCATGGACTGCAAGAAGACCAAACCTCTCCATTCTTAAGGAAATCAGCCCTGAGTGCTCACTAGAAGGACAAATCCTGAAGCTGAGGCTCCAATACTTTGGCCACCTCATAAGAAGAGAAGACTCCCTGGAAAAGACCCTGATGTTGGGAAAGATGGAGGGCACAAGGAGAAGGGGACGACAGTGGACAAGATGGTTGGATAGTGTTCTCGAAGCTACCAGCATGAGTTTGGCCAAACTGTGGGAGGCAGTGGAAGACAGAAGTGCCTGGCATGCTCTGGTCCATGGGGTCAAGAAGAGTTGGACACAACTAAATGACTAAACAACAAGAAAATGTCCAGTGTTGACTGACAAAGGCATATCTATGACATCCCCTTACACAGGTTTTGCACATTTGACTATCATAGCATCCCTCAAAGAATCTAGGGGAACGGGCGAGGAGGTTAGCCGTGTTGCAACACTCTTTTCCTCCCAGACATAAAGGGGTTAATGCCATAAAGTAAGCTGTCCTGCCAGGCATAGCCTATGTCACTTTCCCACACCTTAGGAAGAAATGGACAACTAAGCCTTCTGTTGGATTCAGTCTGTATGTGAATTCAGTGTGTGAGGAGATCTGAGCTCCTCCCTCCAGCTGCTTTCACCAGCTTCTCCCTCTGAGAACCCTCTTTTGTTTCAGAGAAGAATGGAGCCTGAAACTAACATTTCTTTTTCATATACCAATAGTTTAGTAACTTTTACCATTTTGTAACCAAGCAACGTTCTCCTGCCTGTGCACCTTTTTCTGACTGCTGTATGGATAAGCACACAAATCTGACCTTTGAAGAGTTTTGTAAGTAAACTTACCAAATGTGTGGTCCATGGTGGCTTGGTCATGTCCAGAGAATGGAAGATGGCGGGATCCCCAAGGACGTGCTCTATAGGGAGCTGGCTTCAGGCACCAGGCTCATTGGCAGATCAACCTTTTGCTACAAAGATGTCTGCAAACATGACAAGAAGGCTGGCAACATCAATCCCACCATGTGGGAATCCCTTGCAAACAAGTGCAGCATCTGGAGACAATCAGTCAAGTCATCCACCAGAGGAGGAATGACCGCTGGGAGGAGTGCAGAGAGAAGAAACAACATGGTGCATTTGGAACAGCAAAACTGGATGCCTTCATCTGCCCCAACTGCAACAAAACATGTCTCTCCTGCAATTATTAGTGGCCACACAAAGCAGAGAATAATCAAAGAGTGGTATGGTGTGAAGGAATACATGAAAAAATATTGTTTTGGAATTGAAATATTAATAGATAATGGGTAAAACGTGCAGGGGTAAGCAAGAAAAGAACAATAGAATTAATTGAATAATTATTAAACTATAACAACACAACAAGATGGAAGAAGTAAAATACTGAGATCACACATGGCTGAAGGGGAGTGGGGGGCATGTGGGAATCTTTAATATTATTATAATATTATTTATTTATTATTTATTTATATTTCAATACAAAAGGAAGCCTAATTATGTATATTTTAATTTAGGTAATCTATGTAATAGGCTTATGTTAGAATACGAACATGGATTTTGAATTTGATGCTTGTACTTTGTTTTGTTTTGTTTTTGGAAAAACAACAAAAAAACAACAACATGTCTCGCCTGTATTGGTCCCCACAGCCACAGCAGGCGCTGTGACTTCCAACAGTTTGACTTCACCTCCAAAGGCACACTCCTCCATTGTCTCCTGAGACAGACGGAGGCCAGCCAGCATTCTTTTATTATAACAGAGTCTGAGATTTAGGCAGTGTACACATTCCCATCTTCTCTGCACCGCAGGTCTGGGAAACAGTGAACACATTGTGCTAGCCACAAACCCAATCTCCTGATCTATCCTGCTTCTTCTTATGAAATACTGTGTTTTGATAACTTTCCAACTAAACCAGCTTTGATCTGAACTGAACAATCTAACTGCATTTTAAGCTGCTAATGTGTATACAGCCATAGAATGGTTTGACAGTTTGTTTGCTTTTTACTAGAGGATGCTCAATAGTATGGGGGTGGAATTGCAGTAATTTGTGAGTGCCCCCCCCCAACTGCCTTAGCCTCCCATCTGCCTGTAAGGAAGAGTTTACTGCAGAAGAAGGGATTTAGCTGCTGTCAAACAACCTGAAATATTTGCAGCTTAACAGTGATTCATGTTCCCTTCTCTTCTTTCCTGCCCAGGATTGAGCTCTCAAGATCTTAGAGAAAGGAAATGGCTTTTCAAGAATCTTACTTAGCCCAGAAACAAATCAGAGCCTTTTCACAGTTGTTGCTTTTTTAAAAGACCAGTCATTTGGTTGGCAGAAATAATTACAGTGTCTCTGAAACCACAGAAAAGAGTCTCTTTATAATGATCCCACTTTCTCCCCCCACATTTGATGTGGATAAATTAATAAACCAAATAAATGTCCAATTTAAATAGAGGTATATTGTTACATAAGGGTGCAATCCTCTGCTTGCCTACTCAGAATTAATGAGAACCGAGTTCTCATAGGTAAGAGGGCATAGGAAATGCTACAGCTCTATATACACCTGGGAGTAAAACCCAATGGACTTACCCAATGTGGGGCGTACTTCTGAGACACCTGCACAGAATAACACTGCAAACCCATCTTATTGGCTTGCATCCTATACCTGTAGAGACGTTGCTGTAAAGCTGTACTAATCTGGACAACTACTAATTTTTGCAGCAGGTAATTTTGGCTGGGGGGTGAGTTGGAATGGAGGGTTAAGTTCCCTTTGCTTCAATTGGCATACCAGAATCAATCAGTACGTACAGATCCTTCTCCCCAACTCCTCTCTGCAGTACCAATTATTATAAGGGACTACAGTGGTACCTCGGGTTAAGTACCTAATTCGTTCCGGAGGTCTGTTCTTAACCTGAAGCACCACTTCAGCTAATGGGGCTTCCCACCACTGCCATGCCGCTGGAGCACAATTTCTGTTCTCATCCTGAAGCAAAGTTCTTAACCCGAGGTACTATTTCTTGGTTAGCGGAGTCTGTAACCTGAAGCGTATGTAACCTGAAGCGTATGTAACCCGAGGTACCACTTTAATGTGGAAAGACTCTGTTCAGGTGTCACAAAAGCCAGCAGTTTGATTGCCTACCAATAGGTACAGAACCTTTTCAGTGGTGGCACCAGCACTTTGGAATGCCCTCCCTAGCATACAGTTGACTTATTAACGCCAACTCCAACTCCTTGAAAGATTCCATCAATGGTATCTCTGAACAATTTTACACATCACTTGGGAAGACAGGGAAACTAATGCCAGTGTACTGGAAGAAGCAAAAATCCCCAGTGTTGAAGCAGTGATTCTTCAACATCAGCTTCACTAGTCTGGTAATGTTGTGTGGATGCTTGATTATCGTATTCCAAAGCAACTACTCTATTCCCAACTTTAGAATAGAAAATGTAATGCCGGTGGACAACAAAAGAGATTTAAAGACTGTCTCAAGGGAAATCTAAAAAATAAGTAGCATAAACACTGACAACCGGGAAACACTGGCCTGCGAGTGCTCCAGTTGGAGAGCAGCTTTTACCAAAGGTGTCATGGACTTTGAAGACACTCGAACTCAGGATGAAAGGGAGAAATGCACTAAGAGGAGGGCATGCTTGTCAAATCTTCACCGTGATCAACTCCTTCCCGGAAACCTGTGTCCCCACTGTGGAAGGGTGTGTGGATCCAGAATTGGCCTCCATAGTCACCTATGGACACACCAGTTAAGACCGTGTTCATAGAAGACAATCTTACTCGGCTATGAGTGATTGCCAAAGAAGATAGTTGACTCTTGACTTATACGGGGGATACATTCCAGGGATAACGTGTAAAGCCAAAATTGCAACAACAACCCTCTGAATACTCTCCCAGGATCACATGCACTCTCCCAAAGCTGCTGCACACTCTCACAAGGCAGCTGAACATTCTCTCTGCACTTCCAAATGCTCTTCCAAGGTGAGTGGATGGGATTGCCATAGTCTCCCCCCACAGATTCCTACCCCCATTTCTCAGTCTTCATCATTCCCACCTGCTCCACCCAAGCCTTTCTTTAAAAAAAAATGTTAATTTTTCCTGAGTTTAAATAACCATATCATCTCATAAAATGCTTCAGATAACAACATGAAAATGCAAACATTGGAGGACAGTTAAAACCAGTTGTAGATGGTAAAAACAGCCAAGGTAAATGAAAAAGTAGGCATGAACGTCAAATGAATGCTAAATTTGTTTGTTGGTTTTAGGTTGCTGTGCAACTGATCTCTGAACAGATGAAGCCCTCAATCACACCAGAAGTGTGGCTACGGATTTCGGAACTGGGTCTCTTCAATCTGGCGCCTGCGTTTCAATGTCATCATTGTCAACAAAAGAAGGGTTGCCTTGCCAAGTTGCCATGTGCGCCATTCTCTATTAACTCTGTCTCATAAAGCGTGGTGGGTGGGAGAGAGCGAAACTATAGGGTGGCAGCTTGGGGCTAGGGACTGTAAATTGGCATTGCCTACTCTGCAAACAGTGAAATGTTACTCTTGCTCAGAGTTTCTGGAGAAATGCCCACCAGGAAATGGCTATTGCAACAGGGCATCAAGGCCTTATCTCTCTCTCGAGATGTTAGATGCCAGCATCTGCATAACCCCTGTTCTTTGCCTGCAGTTCTTTGCCTTCACCTACGTGGTGATTTAAAAAAACAAAAACGTTCCGGATATTGTTCAGGTTTTCTTTAGATGCCTCCCACTTTTCTTTCTTGTTGGAATTGTCTGCCTTTGTGCCTTCAATATTTAAGAAACTCCTGTCCATCTTGGACTCCCTTCTCTTTGATTATTTCTATATCCTCCAACATTTCTCTGATGAAAAGAGGGACATGCTATTTAATAGTAGTAGTAGTAGTAATAGTAATAACAACAACAACAACAACAACAACAACAACAACAACAACAATAATAATACTTCACCCATCCAACTGGGTGGCCCCAGCCACTCTGGGTGGCTTCCAACATATATCAAAACATAGTAAAATATTAAACATTTAAAAACCCCTCCCTCTACAGGGCTGCCTTCAGATGTCTTCTAAAGGTTGTATAGTTACTTATTCCCTTAGCTTGGGGGTTGCATAACTCCACACCCTCCAACATTTCTCCAATGAAAATAGGGACCGTCCTAAGGAAAAGCGGGCCATTCCGGGATCAAATCAGAAACTAGGACAGCTTCTGTAAATCCAGGACTGTCCCTGGAAAAAAGGGACACTTGTAGCATCCTGTATTTCTCACCATGGGATCTCACCCAGTAGTTCCTTAAGGTTTTTGAAACCAGCCTCCCTAAATTCCAGGTGTTATGTACTGAAGTTCTCACCCTGGGCCAGCAGGGGGATACTGTAGATAGTTTTCACTCAGGTCCACATATGCAAATAGGGAATTGACAGTGACGTTCAGTGATTGGATAGTTACAGAAAGTTGTTACTGTTGCCATGTAGTTGAGCTCTATATAAGCAGGTTGGCTGAACCCTACAGCCCAGTTCTGTTCTGGGTCTGTGAATAAACAAGAGCTGTTTGAAGAATCGCTGTGTCGTCTGATATGTTCACCCACAACTTAACACCAGGGTGTATGTCAGCTTTCCCTTGCATCAGTATCATGAAACTCAAGAAACCCAAAAGGACATGATAACTTCCTGGTCACTGTTGTTTTCTCCCACAATACGCTCTCAGTCTTACTTCCATGCTCCAGTTATTCTTTGCTGTCTTACTACATTGTTTTAATTTATTCTTATTGTTTTAATACTGTTTTGTGAGGTTCACCTAAAAAACTGGTACAAACACCTTTAATAAACCCAACAATATATTTGAATGCCATACATTTGACAATACCCGTAATGTTCCCAGGTATGCTGAGTTTTAAGTTAGTGCTAACAGGCGACCTCAGTTTTTAAACCTATCTGGGAAAGCTGCCTAATCTTTTATTGTTTGAGCCATCCTGTTTCCTCTAATCGCCAAGGCAAGGTTTATTCAGCAGCAAGCACCAGAACAAATGCTATTAACAGGACAATGCAAGCCGAAAGGAGAAATCTTCAGAAATAAAGCTTTGCTTTTAAGGCAGCCTAGAATGCAATTACAGGAGACGTTTGAGTCTCCAGCCTACATACTTTACTGTATGCAGATTTCCATTCCATCAGGGCCAACCACCCACAACATGAATTCGTTAACAATATCACCAAAGGGGAGAAAGAAGCAAGACTCGCGAGTCAACAGGAGTTTTGCTCTGTGTGCAGAAAGCTACCCATAATGTGAGTCTTTCTTGCGTGGTGGTGGACTTAATTATTACAAGATGAGGAGGAAGAATAATTCTTATGATAATGAGTTGGGGACATAGGAGGAGAAGGCAGGCCAGGCAAGGCAGAGGCCATAAACTGTGGCAAGTATTCCTGACGGCATTGCTTCACAACTCAAACTGCTCCTGCTACCTCAGGCGTCTCTTATTTCCTAGAAACAGAGGGGGGCTGCCTTATTACTGAATCTGCTTATTGGTTCCTCTGCACGGATGGGCAACAGCTCGGTAGGATTTCAGGCAGATGAAAGTGAAGCAGATGGTCATAGAATCATAGAATGGCAAAGTTGGAAAGGACCCTCAGGGTCATCTAGTCCAACCCCCTGCAATGCAGGAATCTCAGCTACAGCATCCATGACAGATGGCCATCCATCTTCTGCTTTAAAACTTCCAAGGAAGGAAAGACCACAACCTTCCAAGAGAGTCCATTCCGCTGTCAAACAGCTCTTACTGTGAGAAAGTTTTTCCTGATATTTAGTCCAAATCTCCTTTCTTCTAACTTGAATCCATTGATTCTAGTCCTACCTTCCAGAGCAGGAGCAAACAAGCTTGTTCCCTCTTCTATGTGACAGCCCTTGAGATATGTTATGTACTGAGCTGAATAGGATCCAAAAGGCAGCAGTGTGATTGGTTCTAGAACAATAGGATTCAGAATGCAGCAGTCTGACTGGTCCTAGAACAATAGGGTCCAGAATGCAGCAGTCCACAGGAGCCACCCAATCCAGCTCCAGGTGGAAGTGAATTAACAACCTGATTGGCCTACAGGAGAATCCCGGAATTAGCCAATCACGTGGGGCCCATTGTGTAAATAATGTCTATAAAGCAGACATTCTGGGGGAACTTCCCTTCCTCCTCACCACTATGAGCTGAGTAAACAGCATGAAATTCACTCTCGACTCTGAGTATATTTCAAGATATTTGAAGATGGCTATCATATCTCCTCTCACTCTCCTCTTTTCCAGGCTAAACATACCCAGCTCCTTCAACCATTCCTCATAAGGCTTGGTTTGCAGACCCTCGATCATCTGCGTTGCCTTCCACTGCCCACGTTCCAGCTTGTCAACATCCTTCTTAAATTGTGCTGCCCAGAATTGGACACAGTATTCCAGGTATGGTCTGACCAAGGCAGTCCACTAAATAGCGTATTCGTACTTACAAGCCCTTCCACATGGACTATTGCAGCCAAATAAATGTGAGACTACGCCTGCACGAAGCCAACCTCTCCTCCGCTCTTTTCACGCCACTCCTGCTTCTCAGAAGGAGAATTTGCCGCAGCAGGAAGGGGAGACACCGTGACTCTTCACCAGCCTGAGTCAGCTCTGCTTCTTGGTCTCCTCTGCTTCATCTTCTGCCTCTGATTCTGCACTTCTCTCTGCCACAAACTCTCCCAGCTCACTAAGCCCTGTTAGCTCTTCCCTTTCTCCTCCCAGTCTTCTCCCTCTTCTATGGGGGTTCCCTACCTGGTTCCTCCCATCATTCCTCTGCTTCTAGCCAGTCCATGACACCTGCCGTGTTTGTGTGTGCATCGCAGGAGCACTGCAGGAATTGCTGTACAGTCATCCCTCGGGTTGAAGTAGCTTGGGGTTAAGCATTTTTGGGTTGCGCTCCGCAGCCACCTGGAAGTAATGGAGTGCTGCGGATATCTGCCCGAAGCGCGGGGCGCTCTGCTTCGGCGCGCCCCGCACTCCGGGCAGCAGGCTGCTATCTGCAGCCTAGGGAGCCCTGTGGGAACTCCCATGGGCTCCCCAGGCTTGCTGATAGCTTCCTGAAGCGTGGAGAGCGAGAGGGGTCGGTGCGCACCGACCCCTCTCGCTCTCCACGCTTCAGCGAAAGCCTGCATTCGTCCCATAGGATGCACACAGATTTCCCCTTCATTTTTGGAGGGGAAAAAGTGCGTCCTATAGGGCGAAAAATACGGTAATTTACAGACATGTGCATTCCTTAGCTGGGGTTGGCCAGGACACCTGGTCATGCTACGCTGCACTGGAAACTCCCTGCATGCTGAAAACTAACATTACAGGAAAACGTTACAAGAAAAGGGCAAGGCTGGGCTAAAAGCTTTAATTGCACCATTCCTGGGGCCTGGTTTTAGCAATAGATCTTCAGGATTACGCTGTGCAAGTCAGTATTTCACAGCTTATTCTTACTTGCAAGTTGGCCATGAGAATAAAAAAACGAGAGACAGCGAAAATTGCCGTCGGCTCCTGGAAAACAAATTCGAAGTAAAAAATGAAAAGTGGCTTTTGAAAGCTTGCACTGTGAAGTCTGCAGCAAGGTCTAAAGCTCCCTGCAGATTCCGTTGGGTGTTTTGCAACTTTATATCTGCCACAATCAGGATGCACGAGGCAGAAATTCTGTCTAGTTTGCATATTTTAATCTTTTATTATCTGCAGCAGGATTTGGAAATGTTATCACTGCTAATCTTCAATCACAATTAAAGCAAAATGGACTTTGCAGAACCAATCCTGCTATCGGAGATGGCGGGGAGATGAACCGAGAGGAGGAGTCGAGGCAGAAAATGAATTGCCTTTTTAGATGTGATGAACAAGATTGTGCTGGACTGCAGAGAAGTGACTCTCCATTTTCTGCTCTAATATAGCTTGCAATAGAATCATAAAAGTGCAGCTTTGGGAGGTACCCCGAGAATCACGTAGTGCAACCCCCTGCAATGCAGGATTCTCAACTTAAAAATATACCGTATTTTTCGTTCTATAAGACGCACCAGACCATAAGACGCACCTAGTTTTTGGAGAAGGAAAATAAGAAAAATAATATATTCTCAATCGCAGAAGCCAGAACAGCAAGAGGGATCGCTGCACAGTGATCCCTCTCGCTGTTTTGGCTTCTGGGATAGCCACACGAAGCCTCTTCAGGGTAGCAGGTTGAAGGCTCCCCCTGCCCTGATGAGGCTTCGTGCGGTTAAGCCAGAAGTTAGAACAACAAGAGGGAGCGCTGCGCAGCAATCCCTCTCACTGTTCTAGCTTCTGGGATAGCTGCGCAGCCTGCATTCGCTCCATAAGACGCACACACATTTCCCCTTACTTTTTAGGAGGGAAAAAGTGAGTCTTATAGAGCAAAAAATACGGTAATTGGGGGGGGGGAGTCTCTGCCAAAACTTGAAAGGGAAAACCCAGAAGCTGGTTGCTATAAAGAGAGGTCCACAGACAGAGAAATAAAGGAATGTAGCTTCATCCGAAGGGTGTGGCATGACCAATACCTCCTAAAACAGTGTTTCCCAAACTTGGGTCTCCAGCTGTTTTTGGAATGCAACTCACATCATCTGGAGCCAGCAGGACCAGTGGTCAGAGTTGATGGGAAGTGTAGTCCAAATACAACTGGGGAAGCATTGTCCTAAAACATGGGTAGGCAAACTAAGGTCCAGGGGCCGGATCTGGCCCAATCGCCTTCTAAATCCATCCTGCGGACAGTCTGGGAATCAGCGTATTTTTACATGAGTAAAATGTGTGCTTTTATTTCAAATGCATCTCTGGGTTATTTGTGGGGCCTGCCTGGTGTTTTTACATGAGAATTGCCATAGAATTTACATGGAATTGTCAGGCACCCCTAGTCGTAAGCAAGCACTTTTTGTGATATTGCACAACATCTCTACCAATCACGAGGCTTGTCTCTGAAGGCATTAGACTCAGCTTTCTGTTTCCCAGCTTTGTGGAGCTTGAGCCAACACGTGATAGCCTTAACTCTGGATTTTAAACCACCAAATATCACTGAATATTCCTTGCATTCCAGGGGAGATGATCAAGAGCTTTTTCATCTCTCCACTGCCTGCCGGGGGCACAGACCTAGTTATAAAGAGGAAGAAGCAAAGATTGTACAGACATTAAAAGATGAGAATAGTGAATACTGGCCTCGGTCCAGTATATCTGAAGGAGCGTCTCCACCCCCATCGTTCTACCTGTATACTGAGGTCCAGCGTCGAGGGCCTTCTGGCGGTTCTCTCATTGCAAGAAACAAAGTTACAGGGAACCAGGCAGAGGGCCTTCTCAGTAGTGGCACCCTCCCTGTGAAACGCCCCACCAGATGTCAAAGAGAACAACAACTACCAAACTTTTAGAAGACATCTGAAGGCAGCCCTGTTTAGGGAAGCTTTTAATGTTTGATGTATTACGGTATTTTAATATTTTGTTGGAAGCCGCCCAGAGTGGCTGGGGAAGCCCAGCCAGATGGGCAGGGTATAAATAAATTATTATTATTATATTATTATTATTATTATTATTATTATTATTATTATTATTATTATTATTTATACTTGTTCATCTACAGTGCAATCCAATATGAGTCCTATTGAATTCAGTGGGCCTTACATCCAGCTAAGTGGGTACAGTGGTACCTCAGGTTACATACACGTCAGGTTACACATTCCGCTAACCCAGAAATAGTGCTTCAGGTTAAGAACTTTGCTTCAGGATGAGAACAGAAATCGTGCTATGGCGGCGCGGTGGCAGCAGGAGGCCCCATTAGCTAAAGTGGTGCTTCAGGTTAAGAACAGTTTCAGGTTAAGAACAGACCTCCGGAACGAATTAAGTACTTAACCTGAGGTACCACTGTAAAGGATTGCAGCAATGGTAATATCGTTAATCTCCGCCGGGGCCGTCTTAAGCATATCCGGCGCCGTGGTGCAAAGTTCCCTCTGGCACCCCACCCCTGTTTCCCAGACTTGTCGACCTTTTCCCAAGCCTCTGCGGGGGCTTGGGAAGAAAGCTGCACGTCTGCCAGCCATATAGTTGGCGGGGCGCAGCTTCCATCCTAAACCTCTGCAGGGATCGCTCTCCTCCCGCGGAGCCTTGGGAGGCAAGTTGCCCGCCCGCCCTGTGGCTGATGGGGCGCAGCTGGCGGGCATGCAGAAGGGAAAAGGGAGGCCTTCGGCAAAGCCACGCAGCTCCCCCACTTGCTGGGGCCCCCCTGACGCAACTCACCAGTAAACCCAATGGGAAAGACGGCTCTGATCTCTGCAATGTATGATAAAAGGTGGGTGGGAATGTTTTAATTCACCAAGGCAGCAAACCAACCAACCTTAGGATACTCTGTCTCTCCTGTCTCACTTTTCCCAGCTTCTCCTATGCACAAAAAGTTTCTTTTTAATCAGCTATCTGACTTCCCCAAAAACATTTCTTGGCAGACCATAAGTTTCCCAGGCTATGCCAAATAAATGGGTCGAAATTTCTGGGAGTGCCATGTGACACCTTGAGCAAAACCTGTAGATCGTGACTGGCGTGAATCAATCCAGTGTGAGGAGGAGAGCGGCAGCCAAATCAAACATTTATCCCAACTGAAGTTTGCAACACTTTTGCACGCTGGGAAGGAAGCCCTTAATTTATTTTGCAAACACAGCCAAGCAAATACTCAATGCACAAAACCGATCCTCTGTTCGTGGGTCCATGGACAGTCCAGCCATCAAAGCAAACCCAAGGAACCAACATTCTAGGAGATCTTGCCTCAGCTGTGCTCAGAAAGAGAGGTGCTGCCTGAAGTTTTGAAAGATGCACAAATTGGACATAGAAACTGTTCAGGCTCCCTGCATGCAAGCAGAGTATTTTGTAAGTAGTTAAAGTATTTTAATATTCTGTTGGAAGCTGCCCAGAGTGGCTGGGGAAACCCAGCCAGATGGGCGGGGTATAAATAATAAATTATAATTATTATTATTATATTATTATTATTATAAAGAGTTCTAAAAGTATGGAGTGTTAGGATAGGGGTAGTACCTCTGGTGGGGGACACCTCATGGTCTTTTTGGGGTAGTTTATCCACCTTTGGACCCCATCCTGCACTCAGCACTAACCAGTGGTTTCTAGAAGCTGCCAGTATAATAATAATAATAATAATAATAATAATAATAATAATAATAATAATAATAATAATACGTTTATATCCCGCCCATCTGGCTAGGTTACCCAAGCCACTCTGGGCAGCTTCCGAGACATAAAAACATAATAAAACATCAAACATTAATAGTAACCATCTGATCCAATATAAAAGTCACAAGAACTTTTAAAATAAACAACTTATATCGGACAAAGCGACATTCCACAATCCATCAGAATCTGATAGTAAATAGTAAAATTAAACATCAGCAAATAATAATTAAACCGTTCAACCACAGTAAAGAAATACCAATCTATAATCAATAAAAGTAACAGCAAATCGCACTGCATACAATAACCACAAAACATACACAACCATGTAAAAGGGTCAAATTGCGAAACAAAGAAGCACAGCTTAAAAAACAATTTAAAAATATATATATCCCTGAACTCCTCTCTTCCCAGCTGCTGTTCTCAAAGTCATAGTTTGGGAAAGGCTAGGTGGGGCAAGGAGGGACGTGGGTGGCGCTGTGGTCTAAACCACAGAGCCTAGGACTTGCTAGTCAAAAGGTCAGTGGTTCGAATCCCCGCGATGGGGTGAGCTCCCGTTGCTCGGTCCCTGCTCCTGCCAAGCTAGCAGTTTGAAAGCACGTCAAAGTGCAAGTAGATAAATAGGTACCGCTCCGGCGAGAAGGTAAATGGCGTTTCCGTGCGCTGCTCCGTGCGCCAGCTTAGTCATGCTGGCCATGTGACCCGGAAGCTGTACTCCGGCTCCCTCGGCCAATAAAGTGAGATGAGCGCCACAGCCCCAGAGTTGGTCACAACTGGACCTAATGGTCAGGGGACCCTTTACCTAGGTGGGGCAAGGCAGGTCGTACCGCCATTGCCTGATGAGGAACAGAAAGTCTCTCTCCAGCAGCCACACCCCAGGAATGGCTTTGACTGGCTGGCTAAACCAGGTGAGGATGGCCAATGCAGGGGCGGAGGAAGGGGTGTGTGGTGGGAGTGGGCCGCCCTGGGTGACACTGAGGGGGGTGACATGGCTGTTGTGTGTCACATGCCTGAGCCACGCATCTCACCTGGGAGTGACGTGGCAGCTTGGGCACCTGCAGGCTCCACGTTGCCCCAAATAGTCCACCCACCACCTCCCCCTCAGCTGTGGGGCGGCTGAGAGGGAGGAGGTAGGCAGAGTCTTTGGAGGCCCAAGGGAACGTCCTGCCCCGGCTGGCCCCATCCCTGGGCTCAGGGCACACACACCTCTCCAGGCACCTGACTGGCTTGCTCTGCCGCTCAGCCGATGGGTCTCAAGCCATCAGTGACTTAGAGGCTTCCTCTGAATGTGAAGACAGGCTCTGGTGGACAGAATATATGAGACTGAGAGAGAGTCCAATGGTCAAGAAGGTGGTCTCTGCACATGCTGTAGAGCAGCGGTTCTCAACCTGTGGGTCCCCAGATGTTGTTGGACTACAACTCCCATCACCCCTGAGCTCTAGCCTTGCTAGCTAGGGCTGATGGGAGTTGTAGTTCAACAACATCTGGGGACCCACAGGTTGAGAACCGCTGCTGTAGAGGGAAGTGAAGGGCAGATGGGTAGCCCATCTAGGAAAATTCTGATCCTAAAGCTCTGCTGTAGGTTATGTTTGGGAGAAGAAGAGGCTAAGGAGCCAACCCTACACAAATCCAGAACAGAGTCCCTAAGACGGTTTTGTGGCACCTTGTACACCTCCTTCCGGCAATTCCTGCAGCCAAGCTGGTGCCAAACCTATTGCTCTGCTTTCCTTTGGACCACATCAGTGAGGCTGAGAGGGTTGGGGGCTTATCACCTGAGCACCCCAGGACCTCCATACATCCTTGCCCAGGCTTGTGCCCCAGAGAGGCCATTTGCGTCCTGCTAATGCAGCGGTTACCATAAAGAAGGCTGATCACCGAAGAATTGATGCTTTTGAATTCTGGTGCTGGAGGAGACTCTTGAGAGTCCCATGGACTGCAAGAAGATCAAACCTCTCCATTCTGAAGGAAATCAGCCCTGGGTGCTCACTGGAAGGACAGATCCTGAAGCTGAGGCTCCAAGACTTTGGCCACCTCATGAGAAGAGATGACTCCTTGGAAAAGACCCTGATGTTGGGAAAGATGGAGGGCACAAGGAGAAGGGGACGACAGAGGACGAGATGGTGGGACAGTGTTCTCAAAGGTACCAGCATGAGTTTAACCAAACTGCGGGTGGCAGTGGAAGACAGGAGTGCCTGGCGTGCTCTGGTCCATGGGGTCACGAAGAGTCGGACACGACTAAACGACTGAACAACAACAACAATGCAGCGATTTGACTTCACCCCTGGAGGTGCACTCCATTGTGTCTCGAGACAGACAGATGACAACAACAACAAGGGTTCTTAATTCAGGGAAGTACAGTCATACCTTGTGTTACGTTTGCTTCATGATACGTTTCTTCAGGTTGCATCCTGCGGCGACCCAGAAGTATTGGAAAGGGTTACTTCCGGGTTTCGCCGCTCGCGCATGTGCAGACGTGCAAAATGATATCGCGTGCATGCAACCCCCTGTGTGCGCAGGCGCTGCTGCGGGTTGTGTTCTGCTCATGTTGCGAACGGGGCCCCGGAACGGATCCCGTTCACAACCAGAGGTACCACTGTAATGGCAAAGGCTCTGTTGATGTAGAGCTCAGGACTCAAGACTCAGGAGTTGAGGATCAGAACTGGACAGATGCCTCAATAGGGGTCTACTCTGAGTAGGACTAGCGCCAGGTACAATCCAAAGCATAAGGTCTGGGAGGTGGGACAATGAATCTATCTCTTACAGACACCAAAAAGATGACCCACCCCTGAGATTTTCCCAGGTGAAGGAGTTTTACAGAAGGGGCAACACAGCTGCCCTGAGAGTGAGGCCATTAGTGTATCAAACCTTTCCCCTTAATTTTACAATTGCAGCTATCTAAGCATTGCAGCAATCAAGCTATTGTTTGTGAAGCGCCTAGGAAGATCTTTTGGCAGTAAACTCAGATGTCTCCAACTGGCGGCAGAACACAGGAGTATCCTGGCAGGAAACGCCATGCCATTAATGACAATGGCCAATTCTTCCCAAGTCCTTGAAACAATTGACAGCCCCCCCTACATTTTACATAAAGGGGAAGTTAAACTAAAACATGTGGATTGTGGAATACCCATATATGAGCAACAGTTTTATACTCTTGACACTCTCCTGCATCGACTATTTTTTTTTAGCACCAAGCATAGCACAGGCCTCTAGCCGGCAGCTACAAGCACAAAGGAACCTCACAAATGGATGCTCAGTTTCTTCTTCATTCCCAGCACCCCGAGCTCAGAGATTGAACATACTGGCAATATGTTCAAAGACATAAACTGCAACAATACTTGTGATGGCCTGGGAATCCGATTCAGAGGCTGAACCTGAGGAATCCCAGCCTGCACAGGAGTCCCTGCCTCCAGGGCTGGCTGAACTGGGGCAGGGACTTGAACCTGAAGGGCCCTCACCTGTGCCGGATCCTCAGGAGCAGGCACCAGGTGAATCCGCTCTGGCTCCGGAGGTGACTGAGGACCCATTGCCTGCAGGTGCTCCTCTCCCAGCCCTGTCAGGGGAAGGTAAGGTTGCCTCTGCGTCCAGTAACCCTCCAGCCTCTCTGGAGCTGAAGAGGCTCAGAGCAGAGAGGCGGAGGGAACTAAGTTCCCGCAGGAGGAGTGCTCGCCTTAAGGCCAGGAGAGGTGAGTCACCTGTGGACTGGGCTGCCCTATGCCTCAGAGGAGATAAAGGCCAGTCAGCCCAGTCCCAGGTTGTGGGAGCAACATCGTTGGTAACCTGTTCCTGCCGGCACCCTGACCTGCTCTCCTGAGTTCCTGAACACACCTGACTCCTTGCTTTGGACCTCGCTTTGGACCCTGATGGACAGCCTCCTTACCCTCGACCTAGGACCAGACTTAGACCACGTCGTACGGTAACCCCCCCCCCCCGAACCAGCAGATTACTGGAGTAATGCATATCACTGCATCTCAGCATAAATTGGGGTGACAGACCATTTTTGTCAGGAGCTGGAGTCGGGAACAAGTTGGAAATAAATCACACGGCGTCAGCAAAGTTAACTCATTATACAGGAGGCCAGGCCTAGTGAGCACTGCAACTCATCCTGGTAAATCTTGCCTCTATGAGGTACCTGTTTTCCTAATTTTCTCTAAGACTCTTTCTCCCCCGCATCCTTCCCAAGTAATCTGAGACTATGTCTCCATGCCTGTCTTTGTTCCTCCCTCTTCACACCTCTTCTGGTTCTGGGAGACTGGAGGGAGAGGAGCTGGCCACAGCAGGAGGGGGAGACTCCCTGGCTTCTTCAGTAGCCCGCCTCTTCTCTGTCTCTTGGCTCCCTTCCTCTCCAGTCTTCGCTTCTGCCTCTGAGTCTCTACTGCCCTCTGCCAGAAACTCTTCCTGCTCACCAAGCCCTGCTACCTCTTCAGCTTTCAACACCACCTCCTTCCAGTCTTCTCCCTCTGACCACTCTGTTAGGATAAAGTTCCGTTCCACCTTAAAAGGAGCAGGCATGGCTGTTGTGTGTCACATGCCTGTTTACTTCTAGCACAGGCTTGCTGGGAACTTCTGTTTATATATTGCTTTTGTTTTTCCTGCTGTTTGCTGGACACAAAGGGAAGCAGACATGTTTTTTCCTTTGTTCCTCAACTATGCTGAATAGAAGGTAAAGGGGTAAAGGGACCCCTGACCATTAGGTCCAGCCGTCGCCGACTTTGGGGTTGCAGCGCTCATCTCGCTTTATTGGCCGAGGGAGCCGGAGTACAGCTTCTGGGTCATGTGGCCAGCATGACTAAGCCGCTTCTGGCAAACCAGAGCAGCGCACAGAAACACCATTTACCTTCCCACCAGAGCGGTATCTATTTATCTACTTGCACTTTGACGTGCTTTTGAACTGCTAGGTTGGCAGGAGCAGGGACTGAGCAATGGGAGCTCACCCCGTCGCGGGGATTCAAACCGCTGACCTTCTGATCGGCAAGTCCTAGGCTCTGTGGTTTAACCCACAGCGCCAATGCTTAAACATGTCTCTGTCCGCCACTTCCGTTGTGAGAAGATTTATTCACTCTGCTGATAGAGCGTGCCAAATCTCTAAAGGTATCTGAGGCTCGTATCGCTGTTTGATGCTGTTCCAAGGGAGACCGGTGATCGCCCGGCTGCCGGCCGGTGGCTGGAGCCAGCTGGGGGCCTGCCTGATGCCCCCGTCTCCCTGGCAGTATCACACTCATCCTCGTCCCACTACCAACCCCCTGGCTCTGAGCCTTCCTCCCTTGGGCTTTCCCCAGCTGGTGCCACCCACCACTCCCCTGCCTTCAGCCAGTCCAAGAAATTGTTGGCTCGCAGGCTGCATTCCTTTGGGGCTAATCTTTGTGAGTAAGGATGCCCCCTGTGAGCAGGGGCGATTCAAAATGTGGGGTGGGCAGGACCAATGCAAAAGGGTGGTAAGGCCCACTTAGGAGAACGGCTGTAGCTCAGTTAGTAAAGCTTTGCATACAGAAAGTCCCACGTTCAATCGCTGACATCTCTGGATAGGGCTGGGAGACACGCCCTGTCCGGAAGCTTGGAAAGCTGCTGCCAGTCTGTGTGGGCAATACTGAGGTAAAGGTAAAGGTAAACCCTAACCCTGTTTATCTGTTTTGTAACACACACACACACACACACACACACACACACACACACACTCCTGAATAAAAACTAATTGAAAAGCACAATAAATACCATGTGCTCTGAGCCAGCGTGGTCTTTCTGACAAGGACCAGGGAGGTCAGGAGACTGCGGAGACTACTTTTTGTCGTCAAAAAAGTGATGAGTGGCTCTGCCCCCTTATCGCCATATGGCATGACTGCCATACATCCGGAATTTCCCAGACATAGGATTCGGCTGTCGGAAACAGTATCTGGGAGTCTGACACAACTTTGCACCCACCAATGGCAACCCTACCATATGACCCACTCCTCCGTTTCCCATTGATTGGGCAGATGATGCCATGGGGCTGGGGATTGTGAGTAATCTGCACCCCCTTATTCCTATTGGTGAGGCCTCCTTGGAAGGAACGGCAGGTGCATGAATGCAATTGGCTTTTAATATTTTTGGAAATGTTAAGGTTTCGTCGTCTTAAATTTTTGTCCATTTTGCTTTTTGTGCCTGAAATTTGCAGGGTGTGTGTGTGTGTGTGTGTGTGTGTGTGTGCGTGTGTGTGAGCTGCCTTGGCTTTATTTGGCCACAAGGCAGCATGTAATTTAACAATAAATGGGCATCTATGCATATACATTTGGCACCAGCTTGGCTTCGGGACTCCACTTCTGATTTGTGTAGTGTTTGGTCCTTTGGCTTTTCTTTTCCTGAAGATGCCCCACTGCCCAGGTTCGCACCCCAGAAAGCAAAAACAACGCAGGAGGCAGCAGTTATGAGTTGCTGGTCTCCACAGCCACAGCAGGCGCTGTGATTCTCCAGTGGTTTGTCTTCACCTCCAGAGGCACACTCCATTGTCTCTCGAGACAGATGGATGCCAGCAACAAGGTATACATATAAATATGTATATTTTGGAATCTCGCAGATTTGTGCGGCCACATAGTTATAACTCTGAACACCAAACCTTTCTGTGTTCTCCATTTCGTCTGAGACCAAGTTATTACATTTAAACAAGTGATATTAGAGCTCTCTGTTTAGAAAGAGAAATATTTTGGCTGCTTTAATAAGTTGCTTGGTAAAAATGTGTGGTTCAGACTTTCACTGGAACAGATCTTCTGGATTCCTTTTGCATTAGTTCTTGTAAAAAAACACAAAAAACCTGTATTATTATTATGATTATTCTCAGCAAAAATGTTTCCACATAAACCAGTTAAAACTTGAAGGTAACATGTGACTTGACGGCATTTTTAAGAATCTGCTGTCAATGAGACTGACTTACATTTGAGCCAGTTGCTTCTGGCTTTCCTTTGGTTTCATCAAATGCCACCCCCTCATAAATACTATTCTTCTTGCTTTGGGGGCTAAATGCATCCACAGAACCTCCAATATGTTTCAGAAGACCTAATCTGATCCATTCATCTCTGGAAAAGTCTGCCCACTCACAGACCACCTGTGCAGTAAGGTAAAGGGACCCCTGACCATTAGGTCCAGTCGTGACCGACTCTGGGGTTGCGCTTTATTGGGCGAGGGAGCCAGCGTACAGCTTCCGGGTCATGTGGCCAGCATGACTAAACCATTTCTGGAGACCCAGAGCAGTGCACGGAAATGCCATTTACCTTCCCACTGGAGCAGTACCTATTTATCTACTTGCACTTTGACGTGTTTTCGAACTGCTAGGTTGGCAGGAGCAGGGACCAAACAACGGGAGCTTACCCTGTCACGGGGATTCGAACCACCGACCTTCTGATCGGCAGGTCCTAGGCTTTGTGGTTTAACCCACAGCGCTACCCGCGTCCACTTGTGCAGTAAAACACAGTAAATACCAACAGACCCAAGAGCGTTAAGACGATTCTCCCAAGCATCGCTCTCTCTCGGTTGACACCTCAAGCAGAAAACTCACCTTTCTGATGCCATCCCTTGTGAGGCAGGAAAACATGTCCCTGTCGTTCCTCCTCCAGACTCATTTCTGGGGTCACCAGGCATGTTTGAGCAGAAGGCAAAGAACAAAGAGTGGCAGGTCTCATGGGATTACCTGGTCAGCGAGGTGGGCAGACAGGGAACACAACATCCTTGCAAAATGACAGCTCTCTCGTTTCCTTGGAGAAAGCCTTAACCATTCAGCTTCTTTCAAACGGCCTTAACATTACAGAGCAGAAAGGTCAAACATCCATACGAGAGGAAATCAATGCATGGGAGCATCAGAGCCCTTTCTCAGAGGCAGTTTTTTCGCCTGATACTTATCCCTGCAAGATTTAATTATTTGCAAAATGCCAAAAGGTGGGGCGGGGGACGGGAAAGGTTTGCTATGGAAGTTGTGTCTGTTTCTGTACCCAGTCGCAGTTTTTGAGTTGCATTCCTTTTTTATTTCTATGTTAATCAGCTTAGCGGACATCCTGCATCCCAGCAGAACCATCACGGGTGATTATTGCCTCTGCCGCTGTTGAATGCTCAAAATATGTGCCACTTCCATAAACATCATTGCCACTTGGAAATTAAATACCACCCTGAAAGGCCACAGGCTGGAACAGGATGTTAATCTAGTTTATCTCAGCATCTCATTTAACTGGGCACTGACCTTCTATAATTACTTGCTCGGAGAAGCAGCAAAGGTGAAGACACATAATAACTTACAGGGCAAATTAGGTGGCTCATCCATGGATACAAAGGCTCAAGGAATGCAGCCGTCCAATCTTCAGCAAAGATGAGTGCTTCTGTTTGGGCTCAGATGCCTCTTGTTTTGAAATATGGCAACCCTACCCTATATTTCAAGGGACGCGGGTGGCGCTGTGGGTTAAACCACAGAGCCTAGGACTTGCTGATCAGAAGGTCGGCGGTTCAAATCCCTGCGACGGGTGAGCTCCCGCTGCTCGGTCCCTGTTCCTGCCAACCTAGCAGTTCGAAAGCACGTCAAAGTGCAAGTAGATAAATAGGTACCACTCTGGCGGGAAGGTAAACGACGTTTCCGTGCGCTGCTCTGGTTCGCCAGAAGTGGCTTAGTCATGACCCGGAAGCTGTACACCGGCTCCCTCAGCCAATAAAGCGAGATGAACTCCGCAGCCCCAGAGTCGGCCACGACTGGACCTAATGGTCAGGGGTCCCTTTACCCTATATTCCAGAGACAGTCCTGGATTTAGAGAAGCCGTCCCGGTTTCTGATTTGATCCAAGCATGTCCCACTTTTCCTTAGGATGTCCCTATTTTCACCGGACAGTTGTTGGATGGTATGAAGTTATATGACCACCAAGCCAAGGAGATAAGTAACTATACAACTTTTAGTGAGAGACACTTTTGTCAGAGACATTTGCACTTGGGAGGAAAAGAGTGGGGAGAGAGATGGGGGGTTATGGTTCTTTCATTCTGTGGCCTAGTGTTGTCGTTGGGGTATGTGTCAGCCTGGTCAGGGTTGCCATATTTCAAGAAGTAAAAATCCGGACAGAAAATGTTGTTGAACTTTTTTAGGGGCAATTGTTGAGCATATTTTTTATTCATATGCTATTGGGGTGGGCAGGTCGTTGTCCTTTTCTGCTTTGCATGTGATAAAGGGAGACCATACTGGGGTGAACACTTGCAATTGATGCAGAATGAGATTATCTTAGTGTATCCGAACCCTGGACACACCCCTCAGTTATTCCTTTGTGGCTTAGGGCCCTCGTATTTACAGGACCGCCTCTCCTGGTCTGCCCTGCAGAGGACCTTAAGGTCCATGAATAATCATAGTTTAGAGGTCCAGGGCCCTAACGAAGTCAGACTATCCTCCACCAGGACCAGGGCCTTCTCAGTGATGGCTCCAATCTGGTGGAATGTTCTGTCCCATGAGACCAGGGCCCTGCAGGATTTAACTTCCTTCCGCAAGGCCTGTAAGACAGAGCTATTCCACCTGGCTTTCAATTTGAACTTAGCCTGATCTTTTATTCCCCTTCCTTCCCTCCACCTCCCCTTTTTATGAAGATTACCCGCTCTGGGATCCCACAGCTAATTCTCCCCTGGTATCCTCGCTGGCCCAAATATGACTAATTTAGCCAGCTAGCCCTGGTGATCATCTACTGTTTATTGGATGGATTTCCCCCCTAAACTGATTTTTGAATTCTGAATTTATTGTTATTCACGTTTTATACTGTATTTTATGCTGTTTACATAAAATACAGTAGCTCACATCCAAATCCTGCACATGGTGGCAACTGCATACGACTACAACGTTGGGAACATCTAGAAACCGTCTAGAAGACTTCAGGGTAATTTCTACTCCATATATTTCCTTGGATGTATCTCTGCTGTATTGATTCCTGCGCACAGTGAAGTTTATAGCTGAAATTGGTATGCTTAACACAGCATCTACGTAGCTCCAGCTTTAATGTACCAGAACCATTTAGAAAGAATAACGGGATAAATTTAGCTTGGAAATATTGACTGCCCTGTAAGTGCATCCTGTTCTGCTTTGCTTCTGAATGTTTCATTATGTATTATTTGAGCATGCAGACTCTTCTCGTGTAACAATTCCCACTGAATTATATGCACCCTTTTTAAAAAAAAGGAATTTCAATTAGCTAGAAAATATCTGATAGCTTGGATTTCATACATGTAAGTGTACATTTCTCTCTGCTCCTGATCATGTATGACCTTATACAGTTAGAATTGGAATAGTGTCCAGTTTTTAAGGTACGGGTTATTATTTGGTACATGAATTTCTAATCAGGGAAGACTTTGTTTCACCTGATATGAAAGGTGTGTGTGGCTGACTTCAGACTGAGCTACATTAGTCAAAAACAACGCTTTGAATGCGTTATAAACATGCAACACTAGATGGCGCCAGAAAGCAAACAAATTTTCTATGTGATTTTTACATAGAGTTTTTTTTCCTTTTGTTATGACGATTTAATTTCTGACTTATTTAATTTCTGACTACCCTGTGTGTAGATCCACCTTTTCTGTTACTGTGATTTTCAACCTATATCTGGCGGGAATATATTTCCCTCTGTTGTCTCTTGGCAAGGCATTCTAATGCCTTTTAGTAGGTAACACTAAACTGCGGTTTTTAGCATTACAAGTCAGCATGAACATCAGGCTTGCATCCACCCACCTCCCCTCTCTTCTGGTATAGCTGCAAAGAGGCAACTGGAAGCTTTCACATTGACCTTTAGTAGAAGAAGAAGAAGAAGAAGAGTTGTTGTTTGGATTTGATATCCCGCCTTTCACTCCCTTTAAGGAGTCTCAAAGCGGCTAACACTCTCCTTTCCCTTCCTCCCCCACAACAAACACTCTGTGAGGTGAGTGGGGCTGTGAGACTTCAGAGAAGTGTGACTGGCCCAAGGTCACCCAGCAGCTGCATGTGGAGGAGCAGGGAAGCGAACCCGGTTCCCCAGATTACGAGACTACACCACACTGGCTCTTTTACATGACCCAGAGCTCCCTGTTATAAGTGAATTTGAAGGAACTGCTTTATGGGTTGCTCAAATAAGCCAGAGCAAGCAACGTGATCCAACAACTCCTGTGCGAGAAATGGTTAGAGTGACTTTTTCTTAAGGGGTGGGGGTAGGTAGATAAAAGGCGACGTGACAAAGGTTGTACAATTATTCATGACATGGATTTTATTTCTTACACTCAACATTCATAAATCACACCCACTTGTGAAATATGAATGTATTGATGTATATTGATGTGTCACCGATTACTTTTCTTTTTTTATATAATATTTTATTAAATTTTAATTTTACAATATTTAAATACACCCTTCCTGCATTTTTCCATTATTTTTTTTTGGCTCATATGAGCTAGTCGACCTCCCTCTCTCCTGCCTTATGGTTACATTAATTCTTTATTATGGTTTCCACATTCACACCTCTTCCTACTTACATTTTATCATTCCAATAAATCAATATATATATATATAATGTAATATATATATATAATGTAAAAAGGTAGAATTGTCATCGTTATAAGTCTTCCTAAGTCAGTCCTGCTAGCATTGTTATGTGTTTACAATTGTCCTTCAAATATTGTGTAAATTTACCCCAGTCTTTTTGGAAAGCTTGATCACACTGGTTTCGTATTTTTCCAGTCAGCTTCGCCAGCTCTGCATATTCCGTCATCTTCATCTGCCACTCTTCAATTGTTGGTACCAATTCCTGTTGCTTCCATTTGGGGGTTAATAAAATCCTTAATTTCCTTCAGAATGGAGAGGTTTGATCTTCTTGCAGTCCATGGGACTTTCAAGAGTCTCCTCCAACACCAGAATTCAAAAGCATCCATTCTTCGGCGATCAGCCTTCTTTATGGTCCAGCTCTCACTTCCATACATCACTACTGGGAAAACCATAGCTTTCACTATACAGACCTTTGTTGGCAAGGTGATGTCTCTGCTTTTTAGGATGCTGTCTAGGTTTGTCATTGCTTTTCTCCCAAGAAGCAGGCGTCTTTTAAAAGTAAAATCTCTCACTGCCTCCATGTCTTCCCCTTCTATTTGCCAGGAGGTTATGGGCCCAGTGGCTTCATAAAGGATTAGATTTAGATTGTATCTTACCTACATCACAGAAAAGGCGGTCTACAACAGAAATCTGAGTGTGTTGGTTATCTCCTGTCTGGCAGGTTACCTGATTGCATTATCTGGGTTTTGGCCACTCTTTTGTTATTATAACTACTTAATTCCTGAATCCAGGTCACAGGTCACAGGCTCATCCTATTCGCACCTTAAATGTGCCTTTAAGGCAGTATTTGTGGTCACAGGTACAATGGGGAGATTTCCCATTTCCTTCGACCTTGAGGTCATTTTGGGAGAGAGAAAATGGTTTCAGGACTTTTCTGTGGGTTTCAGACATATGGCTTACATATTCGTGCATGTGTTTGCTTGGTACATTTATGAACATCTATTTTATATCTATATATCTATATCTATCTATCTATCTATCTATCTATCGATCGATCGATATATAGATATATATATACACACACACACACATATACATATAAGTAAAGGTAAAGGGACCCCTGACCATTAGGTCCAGTCGTGACCAACTCTGGGGTTGCGGCGCTCATCTCGCTTTATTGGCCGAGGGAGCCGGCGTACAGCTTCCGGGTCATGTTGCCAGCATGACTAAGCCGCTTCTGATGAACCAGAGCAGTGCACGGAAGCACGGAAACGCCATTTACCTTCCCGCTGGAGCGGTACCTATTTATCTACTTGCACTTTGACGTGTTTTTGAACTGCTAGGTTGGCAGGAGCAGGGACTGAGCAACGGGAGCTCACCCCATTGCGGGGATTCGAACTGCTGACCTTCTGATCGGCAAGTCCTAGGCTCTGTGGTTTAACCCACAGCGCCACCCACGTCCCGTGTATATAATATAATAATATAATAATATCTTTATTGTCATTGCCCCCTCTCGGGGACAATGAAATTACATATATATATATGACCTTAAAATTCTTATAACAGGACATAAAAGCGAACTCTTCTGCCGTCTCTTCCTGGATGACTCAGAACTTTCAGGGGACATTATCTTGATCTAGATATGATCCTGAGAATTTGGGCTCGTGTCAGATAATTAGAAGTTATAAAGCTTAACCTGCATCTGGAAACTCTTATCTAGCCTGGCCCCTTTTATCTTTTATCTTCTTCTTCTTTTTTAAGATTATAGAGATTGCAGATCTTGGTTCCTCTTTTTTACACGACAGCAATATTTTCTCTGTCGCACCACAACCTATTTTTGCACCTCACACTTCCAGTTGTGCCGTATGTGTGCATGTGCCCCCTCACACACATGTGCACATCTGCAAACACTACCCACAAGCAGACTTGCAAATATTTGAAAGAGAAAGATTCAAAACAGAAAGCCCACAGGAAATGGAGGGCATGAAGGAAGTCTGTGATATGGAGAAGGCACAAGAGGTTCAAAATTGAACAGCCTGTTGTGGAAAACTATACCTCTAGAATGTCTGTCTGTTGTGCAGCTGTGAAGGCTACAGGGGTGAAAGACTTAAATACTTTCTTTTCCCCCTTCTTGTATCTTTATTTAAGATTCAGCAAAAACAATAAATCAACAATAACTAACACATCAATTCGCTATTCGCTACGGCTGACCATCTTTAACAATACTTAACAAACTACAAAACATCGCTTCGAGTAAGTCAACTTTCCATATTTTTGACTTTATCTCTTTCTTAGCAGATAAGAAAGAAAAGAAACCAAAGGGGAGAGAGGAAGAGAAGAAAAAGGGAAAGAAAGAAAAAGAGAGAAAAAGTGAGAAAAGAAGAAAATTAATAAAGAAAAAAGAGATTAATAAAGAAAAGCATTAAAAAAAAGAAAAATAAATACATTTAACTTCCGATTAGGCTCATTGTATTATTATTTCTATTGTTCTTTCACATACAGTTCCAAAATACCATATTGTTTTCTTTGTTTTTATCAAAAAACAAAAACATTGTGTTTCTTATTTTGCAAGAATCCTGCCAGGAGATTTTTATTATTACAATATTACAATACAGTGGTACCTCGGGTTAAGTACTTAATTCGTTTTGGAGGTCTGTTCTTAACCTGAAACTGTTCTTAACCTGAAGCACCACTTTAGCTAATGGGGCCTCCCGCTGCTGCTGCGCCGCTGGAGCACGATTTCTGTTCTCATCCTGAAGCAAAGTTCTTAACCTGAGGTACTATTTCTGTGTTAGCGGAGTCTGTAACCTGAAGCGTATGTAACCTGAAGTGTATGTAACCCGAGGTACCACTGTATTACAATATTACAATACTATTACAATATTACAATAGTTTCCCTGGTATTCTTTAAAGATTTTCTTTCTGTACTTTCTGTTTTGGATATCCACTGACTCTCCCCGTCATCATAGCAGATATTCTATCATTTGGAGCTGCCACTCATTTATCGTAGGTGTTTTCACACTTCTCCAGTTTCTTACAATTAAGATCCTGAGATTTAACCCTGGCATCCTCCACCACAGCATCGCGAAAAGAATAAGCGAAATGGGAATCAGAACTGCCATTCACCATAAGGCAAAGGCTTTAGGAAATGCCGGGAACAGGAGCCCATCAGAGAACCTGGATTGGTTCCTATGCCTTCTTTCTTCATCTGAGTGGTCCATAATCTCTATTCCTATGTTTGTGTTTGGCTGTGACCTTCCCTGTCTGCCTGTTTCTTGTTAACGTGGCGTCCTAACCGGCGGCGCTCGGCGGCGCCCTGCAAAAATGGGTCAGGCGGTCCGATCAAAACAATTGTCTGCATCAGAGGCAACGCTACTCTGCCCCCAACTCAGATATTATGCAAATGAACCCTCGCAAATGCCTGAGCAGGGAAATTCATGCCATCGTTAAGTCAGATATTGTCTACGTCTGAGTGGAATGAGCCCAACCCCAGCTCTAGCAAGACCCTCCTTGCATTTTTCAGAATTCTGCTTTCTAGAAACAACTAAAGACATTTTTGCTTCGGCAAGCTTTCCCACCTGGATTAAAAGGTCTCTGCCTTAGAAGCTCATTTCACATTGTTATCAAACCAGCCTTCAGTTGTTCCTATTTTTGTACTAAGCTAGTTGTTTTATGATATTTTGTGAATTGCCTTAACATAAATGTAAAATAGGACGCAAGTGGCGCTGTGGGTTAAACCAAAAAGCCTAGGACTTGCCGATCAGAAGGTCCTCATGACGGAGTGAGCTCCCGTTGCTCGGTCCCTGCTCCTGCCAACCTAGAAGTTCGAAAGCATGTCAAAGTGCAAGTAGATAAATAGGTACCACTCAGGCGGGAAGGTAAACGGCATTTCCGTGTGCTGCTCTGGTTCGCCAGAAGCGGCTTAGTCTTTCAAAATTCTTTTTATTGATTCATTCCATGAAAAAAAAATAGAGACTAAGACACAGTTAAACAAAAAAGAATACTACACAAACAAACAGCAATAGAAAAAGAGGAAAAAAAGATAAGAAGAAGATACACAAAATTATAATTTTCACGTCAGCAGTGTTACATAACCTTCCCTTTCAAGACTTCCTTTAGCTTGCCCGTAAATCATTTGAAGTAATGATTAAGGTTACACATTTCTTAGCTTATATTGTCATTATACCTTTCTCTATCTCCTATTTTCTTTACACAATAACTCATAGTCTTTCACAGTGCGTCTCTGAATCCCTTTAGCGTTGTTTTTCCCTCACTAATAGATTCCAGATAATCTATGTATTTCCCCCAATCTTTGATGAACTTTTGGTCTCTTATATACCTGACTTTTAGTGTGAGTTTATCCAATTCCACGTAGTCTAGCAGCTTTGATCTCCACTCCTCCACCGTTGGTATTTCCTGCTGTTTCCACCTCTGGGCTAACACTACCCTTGCTGCTGTAACTGCATAGTATACTAATCTACAATCTTCCTTTTTTATCCCATTGCTCAGTCCCTGCTCCTGCCAACCTAGCAGTTCAAAAGCTCATCAAAGTGCAAGTAGATAAATAGGTACCGCTCCGGTGGGAAGGTAAACGGTGTTTCTGTGCGCTGCTCTGGTTTGCCAGAAGCGGCTTAGTCATGCTGGCCACATGACCAGGAAGCTGTACGCCGGCTCCCTCGGCCAATAAAGCGAGATGAGCGCCGCAACCCCAGAGTCGGCCACGACTAGACCGAATGGTCAGGGGTCCCTTTACCTTTAAATGTAAAATAGCGAGCCATTGAATTATTATTATTATCAATTAAATTCATATACTCCCCTTCACCAGAGGATCACGGGGCAGTTTAAGAAGAATGATTGTTTGGTGTAAGGGCCAGAGAGTGCTTATTTTATCTCTATTTTATTTTTGAGATTCTGAAGCTGATCTCCTCTCTCTCTCTCTCTCTCCATACACAAACCCTCCCTGCACTTTTTGAGTCCTCTGCTACAATTGCTTTCAATCATTTGAAACATGACTGCACACACAAGGATAATTGCAGTGTTTTTTCTTAAGGCTTAGAGGGAACTCTTGTAAGTGACTGATCTAGGTCTTGAGCCTCAGCATCTTACACAATGTGTGTGGCTTTAGCTTCCTCTAGTGCCGTGTTAGAGAATGGCAGGGTGGCTGATGCTTTTGTTATGAGCGATCTAAGGTCACGCTTACAGTTCCCAAAGAATCACAGGTCACCTTTAAAGCGTGGGTCTCCCCCTGCCCCAGAGAATCCTGGGAACTGTAGTTTGTTAAGGGTGCAGAACTACAATTCCCGGCGCTGTTAAGAAACTACGCACTCCCCTCGAGAAAGGATATTGTGGAACTGGAAAAGGTTCTGAAAACGACAAGCAAAATCACCAGGAGGCAGGAACACGGTCCTTATGAGGAAAGGCTATAATGTCTCAGGTTTCTCAGTTTAGGGATGGAGGGGAGAGAGAGAGAACTGGTTGGAGGGACATGGTAGAATTTTATAAAACTGGGAACAAAATTGGAAGGTGGCCATCCAACCTTTGTTGAAAAACCTCCCGTGAAGGAGAGTCCATCAGTGGTTCTCATTTCTCCTCTCAGCCTTCTCTTCTCTGGGCTAAACAATTCCCTCGACTGTTCCTCATAAGGTTTGGTTTTTCCAGACCCTTTATCACCTTTGTTGCCCTCCTCTGAACTCCTCCCTCTTTAAATGCACCAAATGACATTGATTGGCAGCCATTTCAGGACAAAGGACAGCCAAGATGCTGAGATAACTATGTTTTTCAAAGGGAATCAGAAAAATTTATGGAGAAAAATGTTATCAATGGCTACTGGTCATGATGTCTATATGTATAAAACCAACATACCTCCGAAACAAGGCAATATATATCTGAACCCACCTAGTGGAGATCAACATCAGGACAGGACTATTGCTGCCCTCATGTCCTGCTTGTAGACTTCTCTCTATTTTTGTATACTTTTTATTAAGTTTTTCTATTTTTCATTTTCAACAACCTCAGATATGCAGATGACACAACCCTGATGGCAGAAAGTGAGGAGGAATTAAAGAACCTTTGAATGAGGGTGAAAGAGGAGAGCGCAAAATATGGTCTGAAGCTCAACATCAAAAAAACGAAGATCATGGCCACTGGTCCCATCACCTCCTGGCAAGTAGAAGGGGAAGAAATGGAGGCAGTGAGAGATTTTACTTTTTTGGGCTCCATGATCACAGCAGATGGTGACTGCAGTCGCAAAATCTTGGGAGAAAGGCGATGGCAAACCTAGACAGCATCTTAAAAAGCAGAGACATCACCTTGCCAACAAAGCTCCGTATAGTTGAAGCTATGGTTTTCCCAGTAGTGATGTATGGAAGTGAGAGCTGGACTATCAAGAAGGCTGATCGCCGAAGAATGGATGCTTTTGAATTATGGTGCTGGAGGAGACTCTTGAGAGTCCCATGGACTGCAAGAAGATCAAACCTATCCATTCTGAAGGAAATTAAGGAGTTTATTAGCCAAAAATGGAAGCAACAGGAATTGGTACCAACAATTGAAGAGTGGCAGATGAAGATGATGGAATATGCAGAGCTCTTCGTGACCCCATGGACCAGAGCATGCCAGGCACTCCTGTCTTCCACTGCCTCCCGCAGTTTGGTCAAACTCATGCTGGTAGCTTCGAGAACACTGTCCAACCATCTCGTCCTCTGCCATCCCCTTCTCCTTGTGCCCTCCATCTTTCCCAACATCAGGGTCTTCTCCAGGGAGTCTTCTCTTCTCATGAGGTGGCCAAAGTATTGGAGCCTCAGCTTCAGGATCTGTCCTTCCAGTGAGACTGGAGGAAATAGAAAGGACTAGATATGCTTTGGTCCAACTCAGCCCCTTCTTAGGTTCTGGAATAGCACTGAATGTCCTTAGATCTGCTTGTTCCACTCGTGCTCAACTTGGATATAAACACGGAACCAGCCTATACCTCTTCAATCCTTCCCACTTTCATGGGGAACTGACCCTGCACTGTAACTTCCTATTGCTTGGGGAAGTGGCAAGTGCCAAATGAAATTGGCAGAGCAGGCCTTGATGAGAAATAATAGAAAAAAGGGGTAACATTTCTTAAAAGAAAGAAGTTGCCAGTTCCGTACTGGGCGAGCATCTCCTACTCGTGCGAACCTGCCAAGGGAAATTTCAAGCAGCTGCTTCTGCTCTCAGCATTTTTAGAAAATCGGATGCTGGCTGATGCATTCTCCGTTTCTAGTTTTGGGGAGAAGAGATTCTCCACTGCAGCCAAAACAATTCTACTTTGCTAAAATGTTAGCATATGCGCTTGCTTGCTGTGGACAACAAAGCTGTCCTAGGGGCTTGCAGCCAACGTTCTGGCTCATCACCCATCTTTTCCCCTCCCTCTCTTCTCTTGCGAGGCTGTCAAAGGGAGTTTTCCCTGCCCCACACTCTCAGATGGGGAAGGAGAAGCCATGTCTGCAGAGCCCCTGATCGTGAGCAATTGTGTGCATTGTTTTATCTGCATCCCCACATGGGTTGGTTTTTAACTGCTTCTCCTGCTGCGTTTGGTCTTTACCGTTTTACTGTACTGATGGTAGCTGTCCGTTGTATCTCCTTGTGTCAGTTGCCCTGGGCGTTCCTTAAATAAAATTAAAAGGTGGGGTATAAACAGGGGCAGCTGGTGCCCATTGGGGCTGGTAGGGCAGAAGGCAGGGAGACAAACAGTAGGTGGCGCTACAGCCAAAAACAGGCAGAACCAGCTATTTCTAGAAGGTTCTCCTCCTGCTCCCTGCTGGGTTTTACAAAGGCAGCACTTAGACTAAGGCAGTGACACCCCCAGGACTGGTTATGGACATGCAGGGGCAAGGGCTGGCTATGGTCAGACATAAGAACAGAAGAATAAGTGTCTGGATCAGGCCAATAGACAATCAAGTCCAGCTTCCCATTTTCACAGTGGCCAACCAGATGCCTACATGCCTTGTTTTCCACCATTTGTTCTTTCTAATTTATCATGAGCAGAACTGGAGCCAACTTTGCCTCTGACATGTGGGAATGCTGTATGGCTATCCATATGGCTCCTGAGTTTCACAAGGCATTCCTCATATACGATCCAGTATATTAGCAGTTGTTGCCTGGATGGGCGATCATAGTTGTGAACTTATCAGGCCTTGGCTGAGCTGTGAGACAGGCTGTAGCAGTGACCTGGTCTGAGCAAACAAGGACCAGAAGGACAAGAAGTGAGGCCATGGGAATTGCTGGAGCTTGGGACCAAGACGGGGCAGATGGGGTCAATGGAACAGAAGCATCTATGGAATTAGAGCGGCCTTTATACATTACTTTTTCACCTTATTAAAAATAATATTTGCCAAAATGCAGCAGTCTGATTGGTCCTAGAACAATAGGATTCAGAATGCAGCAGTCTGACTGGTCCTAGAAGAATGCAGCAGTATGATTGGTCTGCAGGAGCCACCCAATCCAGCTCCAGGTGAAAGTGAATCCACAACCTGATTGGCCTACAGGAGAATCCCAGAATTAGCCAATCACGTGGTGCCCATTGTGTAAATAACGTATATAAAGCAGCTATTTTGGGGAACTTTCATTCCTCCTCACCACTGTGAGCTGAATAAAGAGCATGAAATCCACTCTCGACTCCGAGTATATTTCAGCCAACATTTGTAAATGAATGGGGATTGAGAGAGAGGGTGTGTTGGTAACGTCACATGCGCTAGCCAATCGGCGTCCACCACCACAACTGGCTTTTCTGCATGTCAAACAAAATCTTGATGGAAATTTTCAGAACTTGATTTCCAGAACTCATTCCAGGACAGAAAAGGAGTGTTGTTGTTTTCTTATTGAACACAGCGAAGGTGTTTCCAGACCACTCCCTACTGCTTTAAAAATGTTACGTTAGGTCTTTCTTCACCTAAAGGAAGCATAACATTTACCTCTCATCCATGAACCTATCCTAAGTCCATCCCAAATGAATAGAGCTTCCAAGGGAGTTGACGCTTGCAAAAGGTCCCAGAGGACTGGGAAAAACCCCTGTCTGAGCTACATGGACCAGAGGAAGCCTCAGTATAAGGCAACCTCATATTTCCAAATAAGATCATTAAGTTTGCAGATAATACAACAGTGGTTGGTTTAATCACGGCTGGAGAGGGAGAGGTGGCCTATAGGAAGGAAGTTGAGCAGTTGGGGGAGTGGTGCAGGAAAAACAACTTACTCCTTAATTTAAAGAAAACAAAAGAGATTATTGTGGACTTTAGGAAATATAAATTGAATATTTAGCCACTTATTATTGAGGGGAAGTGTGTGGAACAGGTCTCGTGTTTCGATTTCTGGGAATGGAGTTGAGAGATGACCTAACCTGGGGAGAAAACAGCAAAGACCTGATGAAGAGAGCACAGCAGAGGTTATATTTTCTGAGAATCCTCCGGAAAAACAATCTCTCAAAGGACCTGTTGATGGCATTTTACCATTGTGCTGTGGAGAGCGTTTTAACTTATAGTCCGTGTGTGTGGTTTGGGAGCTGCGTGGCCAGGGGAAAAGCAATGCTGTCCAGGGTTGCAAAGACTGTGGAGAGAATAACTGGCTGCACTCTTCCCACCTTGGATCAAATCTATGCTTCCAGGTGTCATACGAAAGCAGCAGAGATAGCGCAGGATAGTACGCACCCAGGAAATGATCTCTTTCAGCTTCTGCCTTCTGAAAGAAGGTACAGGGTTATAAAGACTAGGACTAGCCACCTGAGAAACAGTTTCTATCCAAATGCGATTTTAGTTTTAAACACAGTGTAAGGAGTCTCTATGGGAGTATATTGTATTCAATTATGGGGCACCAGAGTTTCTAGGGGTTAACCAGGCTGGGATAGCAGGCTTGTGGGTTTTTGAATGTCTGATGTAGATTTTTTCAATTTCGTTGTTCTGTATGGGACAATGACAATAAAGATTATCGTATCGTAGCCCTACTTGCTTAAACCATCTAAGACTAAGTCTACACAACTCCACCTGTAGGCAGATATATGCTCCTTGAATGCAAAAGATGGATCTGTCTGAGTATTCTAGGACACATCACAGTCTAGCACCCGATTCTGGTTTAACTATACCCCCAAGGCAGAAGAAAACTCCTCAGTCCACCATAGCAGCAACTGGGGCCTTTATGCCTCCGTTCAATCTTTTATCATCTGCACCAAGGAATTAGGTGTTCTGAAGGTTGACCCACCTGCCACCCTGAAAGCCATTGCCCGAGGGCACGAAGGGGCCTGCATTGCGAAGGCATGCACAACAAACTGGCATTCCAGCTCCCAGAGACTTTCCCCCACTTGTCTCATCAGAATTGACCTACTTCTGCTCCTGGGTATATTACATGAGCTGGCAGCAATTGGGTTGCTAAGCAACCCATTGGAAGTGGCCATAATTCACTCTATGTTTCTGGTCCTACATCAGCAAAGGGGATCTCCCCATTACAGAAACATTTATTCATGCTTGGTGATTTGATGGGAAAGAGTGGGGAGAAACAGCCCTCCCAGATTCTCTGCAGCCAGCGGCCAGTTTCACTGAATTTAGCAGGTACTGTACAATGCATAGCACTCTTTACAAACTACAAGATCAATGGGCGAAAGTCATGTGCTTTAAATGTACAACATGTAGCCGTATCGAAAAATGCAAGAAGGGCCTTTACACTCGCCAGAAGCTCGGCTCTGCCCTCGCCAGTCCTGGAAGGAGCCTTTTAAAAAGTCCCATATGCTCAGAGACTTTGTGCCTGTTCATTGGGGGGATATAGGAACCCCAGAACACTCGTTCTTTAGATGTCCCTTTTATGAAGAGGCACGTAGTAAGACCATTGATCCCCTACTGGTGAGGCTTGCTGACCTCCCGGAAAAGCAAAAATTTGACCTTTTCCTTTTAGGCAAAGATCAGAAGATAACCTGGATGGTCGCCAGATTCTGTGTACAGATCTGTAGGCGCAGACCATCTCCCAACTCAAACTAGTTCGTTAAGAAAATCCCCAAACTCGGTTCCATGGCTGACTCTGGGTTAACTCCCTAGGGTAGTTTATTGTTGTACATTGTTTTTACATTTATTGTTGTACATTGTTTTAATTGTTTGTTTTCCTTCTGTGTTTTATAAGCTGGTCTCTGACCGTAATAAATTATCTCTCTACAACATGTAGCTTTAACATATGCTGATGAGCTTCAAGAGAGAATAGTCACAATTTTCATGATAATATCATATTCCAGGTAACACTCTCTACACTTTTGCCTTACAGACAACCTGAGCTTTCCTTGCAGAAAAATTCTAAGTCAGCCCAGCACCCCTTGTCTTTGCTGTGCAAAGACTAGCATGCCTGCTGTTCTGGAATCTCACCTGGCAAGTCAATTAAATACATGATATGCCTCACTGATTTCCATGTGTTTTTATTTATGAATACCAATGAAGAAAGCGCCTTGGGAAAGCAGATTCAGATGGTAGATACAAATATGCTCTCTACTGAAAATGGTTAGGGCAGTATGTATGAAATATACTCGGAGTCAAGAGTGGATTTCATGCTCTTTATTCAGCTCATAGTGGTGAGGAGGAATGGAAGTTCCCCCAGAATGTCTGCTTTATATACATTATTTACACAATGGGCCCCATGTGATTGGCTAATTCCGGGATTCTCCTGTAGGCCAATCAGGTCGCGGATTCACTTCTACCTGGAGTTCGATTGGGTGGCTCCTGTGGACTAATCAGACTGCTGCATTCTGGAGCCTATTGTTCTAGGACCAATCAGGCTGCTGTATTCTGAATCCTATTGTTCTAGGACCAATCAGACTGCTGCATTCTGAATCCTATTGCTCTAGGACCAATCAGACTGTTGCATTTTGGATCCTATTCAACTCAGTACATAACAATGGCTTAGAAAAGCAGGAAAATGCTTTGGGCGTTTACTGTTTGCTTAAGAACTTCCTTGGCTTGGCTCCTGCTTAATGAAGACAGCTATTTGCACTTGCCTGATTAAGACAGCACATACAAAACACGTCAAATACTGCAAGCCTATGTATTTAACTCAAAAAGACTAAGGCAGTTGATTGACCCTCCAGACCCTTTGAAAATAGGAGGAGGGTAAATCAACGGATGCAAAATCCAATATTCTTCTGGGGGAAAGGGAATAAGCTCTACGGCTGCGTTGTCAGTCTAAATCCCTTCCTCCTTTTTCAAATGAAAAATGAGTGAATTCAAAATAAATGTCGCTTTCCAGTCTGGCCTATATGGAGATGGACCATAATTTGGACAGAGCACAGAAATTTGTTCTGGGCATTCCGTAGTTTAAAATCCTTGCCCTACATGTAGACTACAATCCCACCAGCCTGTAGTCCAAAACAGCTGGAGGTAGCATTTGGGGCAAGGCTAGAGTGGATAGTACTCAGGTAGGTAGGGAAATGGTCTGATTCCGTAGTAGCAGTAGTAGTAGTAGTAGTAATAATAATAATAATAATAATATTAATAATAATAATAATTTATTTGTACCCCGCCCATCTGGCTGGGTTTCCCCAGCCACTCTGGGCAGCTTCCTACAAAGATTAAAAACAGGTCTGACTCAAATATTCCAGAGTCAGAAAAGGTTCAGAAACCAAAACAACCAAGGGGATGGAGCAAATCCCCTAGGAGGACGGATTACATCATTTGGGGATTTTTCACCCAGAGAAAAGCTGAGAAGAGGGGACATGATAGGTTAAAAAATTCTGCAAGGCATGGGGAGAGTAGAAGGTTTTTCTGCTTCTCTCTAGAACTTGTGGATGTCCAGTGAAGCTGAATGGTGGAAAATTCAGGAGAGGTAAAAGAAAGTGCTTTTTCAGAAAACACATAGTCAGACTAGGGGCCTTGCTCCCACAGGAGGCAGTGATGGGCACCACCTTGACTCGCTTTGAAAGAGGATGAAAGCAATGCATGGAGGAGAAGGGCTGCCAATGCTCTGCCCCCAATTGTCAGAGGCACTAATGCAGGGGTCAGCAAACTTTTTCAGCAGGGGGCCGGTCCACTGTCCCTCAGACCTTGTGAGGGGCATAGCTGTCAACTTTCAGTTTTGAAAATAAGGGATCAGCAGCCTCGAAAATAAGGGATCAGCAGCCTCACCTGTCCCAGGCACTCCTGTCTTCCACTGCCTCCCGCAGTTTGGAATGGGTGGCTCCTGCGGACCAATCAGACTGCTGCATTCTGGATCCTATTGTTCTAGGACCAATCAGACTGCTGCATTCTGAATCCCATTGTTCTAGGACCAATCAGACTGCTGCATTTTGGATCCTATTCAACTCAGTACATAACACCTGTCTTGCTTCAGATACCACCATATTTGCAGAGCATTGTGGCATCTAAGTAACTTGAAAGCAGACGAAACTATTCTGCAAAGGAAGTCAATATTTGAGCCAATTTGGGGGAAAATAATTTGCTGTGGGTTGGTACACATAACTTCCTTGATCCTATTCTTGGCCTGACCTTCTGGTGGTAAATAGAGCTAAACCAAGGAGGAAGGAGGAAAAGGCAAGATTTCAATAATGACACCGTCTTAAAGTTTTTTTACCTCACTAGGATCATCGCCAGAGCTTAGCAATGTTTCCAGGTAGGGCCTGGGATCTCTGACATGGGCAGTCTTATTTTGCACAGAGAAGACAACCCAAGTCAGAGGCAGGATGAGAAAATTCTGGTTGCACCAGTTAAGGAGGTCAAGCCTCCAAATACTAGCGCCAAACAGCATATCCAAACCTCTCAGCAATCTGAGCAGTTCTGTTAGTTAAAACTCACTAAAATGACTGATGGTTCTCAAAGTGCAGAAGGAAAGCTGGCCTCAGCACCTTGAAGCGTGAAACACGATTGTGGCTTTTTCTGCTTTGGGGCAAATGACTTGGCTGTTTTGCGGTTGTCCAGCGTGGCTGTGAACCAGGTTTATCCGGTTTTGTCTAGACCGCCGCATTCCGCTTGAGCGGAAACGAGAAATCTGTGTCACGCTTGTTACAGCCTCGTTTGCATGTGTGCACCGAAGCAAGCCCCCGACTAAATAAGCGATGGGGAATGTGCCGTGCTGTGATCACGGGCTGATGACCGCATTGTCTTGTCTGCGCTCGGCTGAGCGATGTGGTTGCAGACTTTTCGGAGAAAAGAGAGTGCGTGAAATATACTCAGAGTTGAGTGTGGATTTCATGCTCTTTATTCAGCTCATAGTAGTGAGGAAGAATGGAAGTTCCCCCAAAATGTCTGCTTTATGTACATTATTTACACAATGGGCCCCACGTGATTGGCTAATTCCGGGATTCTCCTGCAGGCCAATCAGGTTGTGGATTCACTTCCACCTGGAGTTGGATTGGGTGGCTCCTGCGGACCAATCAGACTGCTGCATTCTGGATCCTATTGTCCTAGGACCAATCAGACTGCTGTATTCTGGATCCTATTGTTCTAGGACCAATCAGACTGACTGCTGCATTCTGAATCCTACTGTTCTAGGACCAATCAGACTGCTGCATTCTGAATCCTATTGTTCTAGAACCAATCAGACTGCTGCATTCTGAATCCTACTGTTCTAGGACCAATCAGACTGCTGCATTCTGAATCCTATTGTTCTAGGACCAATCAGACTGCTGCATTCTGAATCCTATTGTTCTAGGATCAATCAGACTGCTGCAATTTGGATCTTATTCAACTCAGTACATAACAGTGCGCAAGCGAGGGACAGTGAGCTCGGAGCTAGCGACTTGTGAACATCTTTCTCCTTAGCAGGAGGGGACTGTGACTACCCCAAAGAACTACGAATTAACACATGGTTTAGTGCCGATTGGTTGAAATAGGGATGGTCAGATCTGGACTCCGGCACCCATCAAGCCCCAGTCAGCATGGCTAATAGTCAATACATTGCACAGATCTGCATTTTAGGGGGGCTCCTGAGGAGATGGCAGATCTAGTCTCCATTCAGCACACCTCAGTTCTTGCTACCTCTGCAGCAGTGATGGCGGCAGCAGCAGCAAGCAATACATTCATTGGAGGCCGGATCTGCTGCCCCTGTGGATCGTGCTGCCTGAGGCAGTGACTTCACCTTGCCTCATGGGTGTGCCAGGCCTGACTAAATTGAACCTGTGTGTTCAGAGGCTGTGTACCTGTGAACACAGACAGCGATAGGGTTGCCATCTTTCAAAAAGTAAAAATCCGAACACATAAGATTTTTGTTTGGCTGATTTTTTTTTGCCACAGTTGGACCACCAATGTTTTAAGACCGTGTAAAATGACATTTGCCTGGCCCCTGCTTCACATAATATAGGCAGGTGGCTAAAAAGCTATATTATTTTCTCAGGTTTTAATCAACACATTGCAGCTGGTTTGTTGAGCTGCTTTGGAACTGCTATTGTTACACAATGCATTGTTTTTGGACTGTATTACCTGTTTTATTGAATTTATATGTAGCTGCTTTACTGCATTTTAAATATTATTATTATTATTATTATTATTATTATTATTATTATTATTTATATACCACCCTATACCTAGGGGTCTCAGGGCGGTTCAGATAATAAAATCAATATATAAAACCACACAATACATAATACACAATAAAAATACATAATAAAAATAAAAACGACAACCCAATAACCCCCCCCCCCCAAAAAAACACATTTCAAAAGGGCATAAAGGTAAAGGGTAAAGGGACCCCTGACCATTAGGTCCAGTTGTGGCCGACTCTGGGGTTGCGGCGCTCATATCGCTTTACTGGCCGAGGGAGCCGGCGTACAGCTTCTGGGTCATGTGGCCAGCATGACTAAGCCGCTTCTGGCTAACCAGAGCAGCGCACGGAAACGCCATTTACCTTCCCGCTGGAGTGGTACCTATTTATCTACTTGCACTTTGACATGCTTTTGAACTGCTAGGTTGGCAGGAGCTGGGACCAAGCAACGGGAGTTCACTCCGTCACTGGGATTCGAACTGCCAACCTTCTGATCGGCAAGCCCTAGGCTCTGTGGTTTAACCCACAGCGCCACCTGTGTCCCTTCAAAAGGGCATGGGATGTAATAAATAAATGTAAATAAATTTGAAATCATCACCATCATCTGTAAATGCAAATTAGATATGGTTCACCAAGCCTCAGGTCTTTCTGCAATCAGAGTGAGACTTCCTTTCCTGGTAGGAGGCTGAACATATCAGTGCTGCAAATAAATAATAATAATAAAACCCACCAGCCTACCTTTTGAAGTCTGCTCTGTATGGCAATAACCTGGATCAAGGTGCAGAGAAGATTACGCATAATCCTTGAGACAGCACTGGAGGAGCAGTAATAATGCTGATAACAAGGAACATCTTGAGGTTGCAGAGGCAATAAGGACGAGACCTCAAGGCTGAAGCAAGTGAAGTTTGAGAAAGTTTCCCAAGTGTCAGAAAAAGGACCCCCTAAACCAAAGGTAAAGGGTAAAGGGACCCCTGACCATTAGGTCCAGTCGTGGCCGACTCTGGGGTTGCGGAGCTCATCTTGCTTTATTGGCCGAGGGAGCCGGCATACAGCTTCCTAGTCGTGTGGCCAGCATCACTAAGCCGCTTCTGGCGAACCAGAGCAGTGCACGGAAACACCGTTTACCTTCCCACCAGAGCGGTACCTATTTATCTACTTGCACTGGCATGCTTTCGAACTGCTAGGTTGGCAGGAGCAGGCACTGAGCAACGGGAGCTCACCCTGTGGCAGGGATTTGAACCGCTGACCTTCTGATCGGCAAGTCCTAGGCTCTGTGGTTTAACCCACAGTGCCACCCACGTCCCACAATGAATTCATTAAATGCATTAGAATGGATGAAGGGAAAAGACTACGGTAAGTAGGAAAAAGAAGATGAACAATGAAGTTCGTGATGAATAATTCACTTTATATGGATAGAAAAAGAAATTCACCTTGCGCTTTGATGAACTGGAAAAAAATAACTGCAGGAAACCGATGCATGAAACCAAGAAGAGGAAAGAGCGATGGGAAAAATATTGTGAATTTCAAAGAGCTTTTGAATTTGATTATTCAGTGTGAATGTTCTTTACAGGAGAGAAACGAGTGAATGGGAATCAGAGCTTTAGCTTTTTGTAAGGGAGTGCGTGGGTAGCCCCTGTTTTGTAAAGAAATATTTTAATACCCTCACATCCCGCTTTTCTGTTCAGAAGTAAAAAAGTGGGTAATCATAAAAACGCATTAATATAATAAAATATTACTGATCTGAAAACACAACATTAAAAACAAACAATTCCAAACAAACAGCATTATAAACCACTACCAGAACATGTAATTCTCTCACTAACGATGCAAACCTAGGTGTGTGTACTCAGAAGTAAGCTTCATTGAGATCAATGGGACTTACTTCCAAGTAAGTGGGCGTAGGCTTGCAACCAGCAAAAGTGTGATGAAAATGGAAAGCAAACATGATGCAGACGTCCATTTGGAAGGTGTTAGGAAACATTATACCAGGTCAGTTTAAAGCAATACAGTGCTATAGCAATACACTTTTAGCAACTATCCAGGGTCTCAGGCAGGAGCTTCTTCCGAACATCTCCTACCCGATATCTTTTAAACTGGATATCCCAGGACCTGAACCTTTGGAATGCAATGCTAGTCCTCCAAAATGGCGCTACTTGGAGATCCTCGCCAAAGCTACAGCCACTCTATCCTCTGAGCAAGACCTGGCCACATCAACAAATGATTGGACGAGCCAGGGACTCCATCATGTTGGCACCCACAACAGAGAAGGCCTGTGTCCCTCCCGCCAGTGTGGTGTAGTGGTTAAGAGCAGTTGACTCGTAATCTGGTGAACTGGGTTCGCTTCCCCGCTCCTCCACATGCAGCTGCTGGGTCACCTTGGGCTAGTCACACTTCTCTGAAGTCTCTCAGCCCCACTCACTTCACAGAGTGTTTGTTGTGGGGGAGGAAGGGAAAGGAGAATGTGAGCCGCTTTGAGACTCCTTTGGGTAGTGATAAAGCAGGATATCAAATCCAAACTCTTCTTCTTCCTTTCCAAATGTGGTGATGGCTCAAAGGGCCAAAATAAATGTGATAATGTATACTTGAGTGTGTTTCTATTAGAGAAGTTATGGTAACCTGCTGCTTTATGAAACTGATGATTTTGCAAGTTGCTGCCCCCCTACATTGGAGCAGGAATACAGCTAATATGTGAATCACAAAGACGCAGCTCAGGTTGCTACATGGTGCAAATGGCTACACGTAACACAGGTTCCCAACATGCACACTAACACAATGTAACAGAAATTGGTGAAAATCAAACCTGAATCAGCATAAATTGCCAGTGCTTATTAAAGGTAAAGGGACCCCTGACCATTAGGTCCAGTCGTGGCCGATTCTGGGGTTGCGGTGCTCATTTCACTTTATTGGCCGAGGGAGCCGGCGTACAGCTTCCGGGTCATGTGGCCAGCATGACTGAGCCGTTTCTGGTGAACCAGAGCAGCACACGGAAACGCTGTTTACCTTCCTGCTGGAGTAGAGACATCACCTTGCTGACAAAGGTCCGTAGAGACATCACCTTGCTGACAAAGGTCCGTAGAGACATCACCTTGCTGACAAAGGTCCGTATAGTTCAAGCTAAGGTTTTCCCAGTAAAGATGTATGGAAGTGAGAGCTGGACCATAAAGAAGGCTGATCGCCGAAGAATGGTTGCTTTTGAATTCTGGTGCTGGAGGAGACTCTTGAGAGTCCCATGGACTGCAAGAAGATCAAACCTATCCATTCTGAAGGAAATCAGCCCTGAGTGCTCACTGGAAGGACAGATCCTGAAGATGAGGCTGCAATACTTTGGCCACCTCATGAGAGGAGAATACTCCCTGGAAAAGACCCTGATGTTGGGAAAGATTGAGGGCACAAGGAGAAGGGGAAGACCAAGGGCGAGATGGTTGGACATGTTGTCGAAGCTACCAGCATGAGTTTGACCAAACTGCGGGAGGCAGTGGAAGACAGGAGTGCCTGGCATGCTCTGGTCCAGGGGGTCACGAAGAGTCGGACATGACTAAACGATTAATCAACAACAACAAAAAGGCAGAGTTCTACTTTCCTATCAAGGGTCTATGGCCCAGTCCAGTCCTCCATCAATGCTCCATTGTGCACCAAAATTGTGCGCCCCCTCTACTGAAGGGAATATGGCAACCTTTGTGAAGGAGAGAGCACCTTACGTGATTTGAATCTTTGTCATTTGGACCCTGGACGTGGAGTGTTGATTTGTATCTGATGATGCAGACCGTCAGTGCAAATGTACATCTCATTCTCTGTGTTTCCCTTTGGAGACATCTCTCTATCTTTATTTCCTTCCGGCTCAAGGTCTGAATTTAGTTTGAATCTGTTTTCACAAGGAATGTTTTTTTATTGTCTCTTGCGCCCATAATTCACATGTGATGCTGTACTTTGATTTAAACACAGCTCTCTTCCTTTTCCTAATATCATTTCTTACGCAGAGAAAAACAGATGCAGGAAAGACCAAAGGCATTGTATGGTATAATGTGTGAATCTGAACACCCAAATGCAGTGTTTTAAATATGCCAATTGGCTTGGCGGCTGCAGCTTGCAATAACCTCCTCCAATAACCTTGTCATTCAGGCTTATCACAATTTATACAAGTATTTGCCTTGACAGATTACACAAGTAAGTCTGTACGGTTCAGCTGACGTTATATGCATAAGGTGTACTCCATAATAACTTCCAGAAAGGATAGATTTGAGTTGCATGTTGATTATTTGAATGAGATGTGAACTTGAGCAAATAATCTAGCTCTCTTATTATGCGACCTTTGCAAGAACACGCACAGAGGCCTGTTTTAAAGTTGTGTGTGGTCCCCCCCCTTTTGCACACTGCCCCAAGAACTTCTGTTATGAGCGGCTGCATTAATTTAGCAAAGCGGGCATGGAGAACGTGTGGCTTTCCAGTTGTTGTTGAACTCCAATTCCCATCAGCCTCAGACACATAGCTGTCAACTTACAGATTTGAAAATAAGGGACCAGCAGCCTCGAAAATAAGGGATCAGCAGCCAAAATAAGGGATTTTCCAAACACAGGTATGTTCAACTTCTGAGCTCCTCCGAGCCAAAGGCAGAAAGCCCAGCCAGCAGCCAAACGAAGCCTCAAGCCTCAAGGAAAACCACTGTCACCTCTCCGCTGGGAAGCACTGAGCAAAGGCAAGTCCCCAGGCAACACAGCCGATTTGATCAGCACAAGGCATGCAAGCTCTACCCCCCAGTCGTTATTAGACTTCTTATTGGGTGAGCAACGCAGCCAAGCAACACAGTTGGAGCCTCCCTCCTCCCTGGCCGGCAAGGAGGGAGGGAGAGGAGCTGCTTCCTTTGAAACCTGGGAAATTTAAGGGACATCATCAATAAGGGACAGCAGCAGCGGGACACGGCGCTGGGGTAAGGGACTGTCCCGCCAAATAAGGGACGCTTGACAGCTATGCTCAGGCAGCATAATCAATGTTCAGGGATGGGGGGAGCTGTAGTGCGACAAAATTCGGAGGGCAACAGTTTCCTCTTCCCTTCCCTGCAGCAAATAAACACTGGAAACCCCCTACCCACTTTCCTGGGTGTAAGCCCTCAACAGAACTTGCACTGAGCTATGGATACATTATGAATAATACTGCCCTTCCCCCCAAAAAAGGAACATTTCTTACTGTTTCAAATCTGCGACTGCTTCTTTCCACAGCGACTGGGGAAATTGTTTTCTTTGCCATTTAATACAGTGGTACCTCAGGTTAAGGACTTAATTCGTTCCGGAGGTCCGTACTTAACCTGAAACTGTTCTTAACCTAAAGCACCACTTTAGCTAATGGGGCCTCCTGCCTGCTGCCACCATGTGATTTCTGTTCTCTTCCTGAAGCAAAGTTCTTAACCTGAGGTACTATTTCTGGGTTAGCGGAGTCTGTAACCTGAAGCGTCTGTAACCTGAAGCGTCTGTAACCCGAGGTACCACTGTATAAGGTTACCAGATTTTTTTTCAATGAACCCGGGGACACTTTAAATAAATAAATAAATACACGTTTGGGATGTTGATGCTGCAGTGATGGCGGTAGCAGGGGGCGGCCGCTGCCTTGACCTCAACCACCACTTCCTCCGAGGCTTCTATCTCCTTTCTCCCTGAGCCTGGGCAGCCCCTGAGTTGTTGGTTCTTCGTTGGTGGTGGTGGGGAAGCGGTGCGAGGTGGTTCAGGCATGGAAGGCGGAGAAGGAGGGCCGAGAGCGGCAGCGGCGAGACTTGAGCAGCGCGATGCCTCCCTTCCCATCAGAGCAGCCCCAATCCCATTCCTACTTGCATACAAGCAGGAGGGGGCAGGGATCCCTCAGCTGGGAAGGGAGGCTTCCCGGTTGCCTGAGAGATCCCTGCCCCCTCCTGCTTGCACGCAAGTAGGAGTTGGGAGGCTGCTTCAATAGGCAGCATGAAGCCTCCCTTCGCAGCTTAGTTGCTGGGGTCAGGGAATGTGGAGGCAGCCCAGAAGCTGCATCTTAAAGCCCCTGCACCACCATCATATGGGGACTTCTGAGCAGCTCCTGAAGCCAGCCAGAGCCAACTGCTCCGGGCTGCTGAGACTGCCGCTGCTGCGTTTCCCAGGGACATGAGATGAAATCCGGGGACATTCCAGGGATGGAATTTGTCTGGGGGCTTATTCGTAAATCCGGGGACTGTCCCTGGGAAACGGGGACGTCTGGTAACCCTAATTTAATAGCCTTCTTATGCCTTGAGGAGGCCCGTCATCCATTTCTACAGTTAATTCGGAACAGAATAATAGAAATACAGTACAGATGTAGCCAACCAAGGGAAGGCGAACACTATTATTGCTATTTCCACCAATACATGAACTTTTCTAATCATGGAACACCGGTCTCCCATGATTCATTGTAGGAACAATAGCTACTGCTAATAGAGCAATTGTGACGCCTTGTTTTTCATCTTTCAGTTTTTGCCTGTTTGTCATAATTGTTCCTTCTGTTTTATATACATTATACATGAAATAATAATATTAACTTTACAAGAAAAGGAAGAAAAGGAAATGGTTAACATTCTGTAAATACAGCTACTCCTCTGCAAACCATTACTAGCATTATTTTTAGAGCACTATCTTATAATGGTTAACTTTTTTATTTCTGCCGAGGTGGGCAGCACTATATCTGTTTTAACTGGCCCTGTGTTTTTAAATGTTTGTTCATAATATTATTGGAAATTTGTAGTGTGTGAGAGTGAGTTTATGATGCCTGAGCTTGCCATGAATTCCTAAAAAGACAGCCTGTAAGTAGGTAATGAGAAAACAAAAGATATTGTGAAGAAACAAAAAGAACCATAGAGAAAATCAAATTGATTTATATATTGTGTATACAGTCATACCTCATGTTATGTCCGCTTCATGTTACGTTCTTTCAGGTTACGTCCCGTGGTGACCCGGAAGTACCAGAAAGGGCTACTTCCGGGTATCACCGCTCGCACATGCACAGACACGCGAAATGATGTCCCGCGCATGCAAAGAAGCGGCGAATCGCAACCTGCACGTGCGCAGACATGCCGCTGCGGGTTGCATTCCTTTCATGTTGCGAACGGGCCTCCGGAATGGATCCCGTTTGTAATCAGAGGTACCACTGTAGTTTTAATTGGCACTACTACAGTTGCTACCTGGACACAGGTGGCGCTGTGGTTTAAACCACTGAGCCACTTGGACTTGCCGATCGGAAGGTCGGCGGTTCGAGGCCCCGTGACGGGGTGAGCTCCCATTGCTCAGTCCCAGCTCCTGCCCACCTAGCAGTTCGAAAGCACGTCAAAGTGCAAGTAGATAAATAGGTACCGCTCCGGCGGGAAGGTAAACGGCATTTCCGTGCACTGCTCTGGTTTGGGTGTTCCGTTGCTGGCCACATGACTCGGAAAACTGCCTGCGGAAGTGGACAAACGCCGGCTCCCTTGACCAGTAAAGCGAGATGAGTGCCGCAACCCCAGAGTCGTTCGCGACTGGACTTAACTGTCAGGGGTCCCTGTACCTTTACCTTTTTACAGGTGCTACCTAATAACTGTTCTGCATTTGCAAGAACTCGGTCATTTAGTGTAGCACTTTGGAACTTCCTGCCAATTGAGACCAAGCAGGCGCCTTCGCATTTCTCTTTTCGGCACCCACTAAAAGCATTCCTGTTTAGACAAGCTTAGAAAGTTCAGGTAAAACTCTGATCTGCTTTTGCCATTTTAGCTTACATATGTCGTGAAGCAGGGCTGTGGATTTCTCTCCATTTTGCAGTATTGCCTTGCCTTTTCAGAAACCACTTTGAGTGGATTATTATTATTATTATTATTGAAAAACCCAAAAACGATCAAGTGGTGCATTCATGAAATAAATAAATAAAGAGGTGTTGTTTTTTTTTAAAAAGTAAAAGATTAGACACACATAATGCAACGGTGTGTTAAATTTTATGAAATAATTAAAGAGGGATTATGTATGTGTGTGTATGTGTGTTTGTATGTCATAGCTGTCAATGCTTCCCTTTTTTAAAGGGAAATTCCCTTATTCCGAATAGGATTCCTCGCAAGAAAAGGGAAAAGTTGACAGCTATGCTGTATGTATGTGTGTATATATATATGTGTGTGTGTGTGTGTGTGTGTGTATAGATATATATGTATATATGTACACAAAAAAATAAAAATCCAGCGGTGCATTAAACTTGATGAAACAAACAGAGTTTATATGCATACACTAGTGGTGCATTAAACTTGATGAAATCTAAAAATAAATCCTACCAGGGTTTGTTTTGGTTTTTTTAAATCGATTGCCCTATAACAGCCATAAGAAATACGTCCGGACCCTCCCTCCTTCTTCTGCCGCCCGCGCCGCCTCCGCCCTCCTCCTCCTCCTCCTCCTCCCCGACTTCCTGCCTCCGCGCCGCGGGCAGCCTCTCCCGCTCCTCCCCTGCTCGAGGGAAGCCGCCCGGGACTCCGCCTCTCCCGCCCGCCGAGGCCTCGGCGAAGCCCGGGCAGGGGCGGCGCGGTGGGGCGTGTGGGTGTCCCAGCTGGGGGGAGGCTGGCCTTGGGGACTGGGGGGTGGGTCTGAGGGCGCCCCCTTTTCCTCGGCCGAGGGGAGCCGGCCCTTCTTCCTGGAAGGGGCCGTGTGTGTCTTCCATACCTTCCCCTTTTTAACTGGGCTGAGGAGAGATTGAGTTGGGGGGCGGGCGCCTCCCCATTTTTTTGCCACCCCACTTGGCACTGAGGAGAAGCACCTCAGAGGCAGCTCTTTAGAGGTTTCTCCCAAATTATTATATTTTTTTTGTTTTTTGGCCTTCCCCATTTTGGGGGGTGTCTTTTTTGCCTCCCTCTTTTTGGGGGGTGCCTTTTGGGGGTGTCTTTTTCTTTCCCCCCTTTTGGTTTTTTTTGCCTTCCCCATTTTGGGGGTGTCTTTTTGCCTCCCTCTTTTTGGGGGGTGCCTTTTGGGGGTGTCTTTTTCTTTCCCCCCTTTTGGTTTTTTTTGCCTTCCCCATTTTGGGGGTGTCTTTTTTGCCTCCCTCTTTTTGGGGGGTGCCTTTTGGGGGTGTCTTTTTCTTTCCCCCCTTTTGTTTTTTTTTGCCTTCCCCATTTTGGGGGTGTCTTTTTTGCCTCCCTCTTTTTTTGGGGGTGCCTTTTTTGGGTGTCTTTTTCTTTCCCCCATTTTGGTTTTTTTTTGGCCTTCCCCATTTTGGGGGTGTTTTTTTGCCTCCCACTTTTTTGGGGGTGTCTTTTTGCTTCCCACTTTTTTGAGGGGGGTCAGGAGCTCTCTAAACCATTAAGGAAATATTGGGGAGAGAAGGTGTGTCCCCCCCATTTTCAAAACCACCGGGGCATCTGCTTTCGCTTTCTTGTCTTCGTTTGGGGTGTGTGTGTGCAATAATAATAATAATAATAATAATAATAATAATAAATTTTATTTATACCCTGCCCTCCCCAGCCAAGGCTGGCTCTCAGGGTGGCTAACAACCAATAATAAAAACAAGTTGAATGAATACAACTTAAAAACAAGATTAAAATAAAACCGCTGGCACATTTGCAAAGCTAAGCAAGGTCCTGTACGGTTTCAAATTGGATGTTGGGGTGGGGCGACCATATGTTGAGATTCCTACATTGCAGGGGGTTGGACTAGATGACTTTGGGGTTCCCTTCCAACTCTCCTAGAGTCAGCTTAAGAGAGGACTGCTTCCTCCCCCTCCCACATTATTTTGTGGGTGTTGGGGAGCTGAGCTTGAAGTTAGGGCTATATGCCACCCCCAGTTTCCCAACGAAACCCCCTTCATTGGGGTGTTGTTCATTGGGCCTTCTCAGTAGTGGCGCCCGCCCTGTAGAACACCCTCCCACCAGATGTCAAAGAGAAAAACAACTACCAAACTTTTAGAAGACATCTGAAGGCAGCCCTGTTTAGGGAAGCTTTTAATGTTTAATAGGTTATTTTGTATTTTAGTGTTTTGGAAATTCCCCACAGTGATTGGGGAAGCCCAGCCAGATGGCCGGGGTATTAATAATAATAATAATAATAATAATAATAATAATAATAATAATAATAATAATATTTGAATGTGGTGAGCTGGCCAACAAATTCCCCCTCCCCAAATTTTGGGGTCGGGTGAAGAAATCGGGACGAGGGAGCCCCCCATCTCACCCCCCTTTGGTGTCAATTTTGAGATTAAAAAAGGAAGTGAAAAAATGCACCCAAAATAAGTGAAGAGTAGATCAGGCAACCCCTTCCTTTCCCCTCCATCCCAGGGTGAGCAGAGACTGAAGGCTCCTTTTATTCCTTATTTTGGGACACCCCCCCCTCCCAGTTTCGTTGCAAAGGGTTCTTGGAGACAGAAGTGCCATGGGGTGAGATTTGCTACTCCTTGCAGGTGTCAACTTTCCTTTCGATCCCTCTATCCCTGTTGGTTTTTAACTTTTATCCAGCCCTCTGAGTGAGGAGTTTTCAGAGGCTCCTCCCATAGCGGATGACACAGACCTGGTTTCTTTCTTTCCTTCTCGGAAGCCAGGAGGCTGCTGCCTTCACCTCCATTCTCCTCTTCCCTTCTTTCTACAGGGCTGGAGGAACTGAACTTGGCTGTCCAGGGTCTGTGGGCTGCGTCTGGAAGGGGCAGGAAGCAGCCCGGGTTCCTCGGCTTCTTGCGGGCTCCGCGCCCTTGCTATGGAAGATGTGCTCCCTTCTTCAGTGCTGGAGATCTGCGTGTTGGTCGGTGTCCCTAGAGAAAGGGAAAAGGAAATGTACCAGGTAAAAGGGGGAAAAGGGACTAAGTTGCTATGCTTTCGCAGGGTTGGTGACTGCAGGAGAAAGGTGGAACAAATCGCTTTCTACTCACTCTTGAGATCCGTTTAAAACCAGCGCGGCTGCATTTCTGTGCTATGTAACTGTGCAAAGCTGTTAGCGTGTTCCTGATGCGCTGACAAACTGGTAAATCCACCCTGAGGCTGAGAAGGAAAAAACAACGACAACACAGCTTCTTTCCCACAGATCCCCTTGTATATACATAATAGATTGCAGGAGTTTAAGATTATCTCGCCTGTCTCACTAATTTGTCAACTTCCTTATTTGGCCTTTATTTACATGTTAGGAGCTTGGGGGCAGGGGAAGACATTTTTTTTAAAAAAAAAATATTTCCTTTTGCAAGGTGAGTGTGTTGTTTTTGCAGATTAAAAAAATAAGAAAAAGAAACAACCGCCGCCACTTCCTAAGATGTTGTGAAATGGAGATGTGCCACTTTGCTTTAAAGTGGGCATGTCACCAGCCTGTGACGTGTCATTAGCATGCTGCAACACTTAAGTCTTAATCACCAAGCCCTTATGGTTTCCAGAAGGTTAGCTGTGTTGGTTGCTTGCAGGAAAAACACACACCAAGAATCTTGTGGGACTTTAAAAACCAATAAGCTTATTTTTCTTATATACAGTAGTACCTCGGGTTACATACGCTTCAGGTTACAGACGCTTCAGGTTACAGACTCTGCTAACCCAGAAATAGTGCTTTAGGTTAAGAACTTTGCTTCAGGATGAGAACAGAAATCGTGCTCTGGCGGCGAGGCGGCAGCAGGAGGCCCCATTAGCTAAAGTGGTGCTTCAGGTTAAGAACAGTTTCAGGTTAAGTATGGACCTCCGGAACAAATTAAGTACTTAACCCGAGGTACCACCATATATATATATATATATATAAATATATATAATTTTTTATTAGTTTTTTAACATATCATTTTCAACAGTAATTAAACATGCTTTTACATCTTATACAATTTTTTTTTACTTCCATCAATCACCTCTGAAAATTATCTAATCACTTAATACAGTATATTTCTTACTTTCACTATTACATTTAAATCTCATAACTAATATCTCTATTCTTTTTCTACTTTTCAATGGTTCATATATTTCTCCTTACAAAACTTCTTGTAGTCCTACTAGCGTAATTTGTTGATTACAGTTGCTCTTCAAATAGTTTGTATATTTCTTCCAATCTTCTGTGAATCTCTGGTCCTGCAGGTTTCGAATCCTTCCTGTCATTTTATCTAATTCTGCGTAGTCCATTAATTTTGTCTGCCATTCTTCTTTCGTCCAATAAGCTTAATCATAAGCTTTTGTAGACTTCTCTACTTCATCAGAAGTATCCTCCCTCCAAATTGCCTACTATGTTGCTGTTTTCTTTTCTGATGAGGGCTATTTAAGCAGAACAGCACGTTTGTTGAACAACTATCTTCCATCTGAATTGGTTACAGGTTGTTCTAAAAGTGGATCCACAGCTCCTTTGTTGGTGGGAAGAGTTTATGTGAGGAATGACAACGACTATTTGGCATTGTGACGTTTGTGTGGCCTCTTAAGTAGGGTTAAATAAATAAATAAAGTCCAGTAGCACCTTAGAGACCAACTAAGTTTGTTCTAGGGACGCGGATGACACTGTCGTGTAAACCACTAAGCCTTGGGCTTGCCGATCAGAAGGTCTGCGGTTCGAATCCCTGCGACGGGGTGAGCTCCCATTGTTCGGTCCCAGCTGCTGCCAACCTAGCAGTTCGAAAGCATGTCAAAGTGCAAGTAGATAAATAGGTACCGCTCCAGCGGGGAGGTAAACGGCGTTTCCGTGCACTGCTCTGGTTTTGCTAGAAGCGACTTAGTCATGCTGGCCACATGACCCGGAAAAACTGTCTGCGGACAAACGCCGGCTCCCTCGGCCAGTAAAGTGAGATGAGCACCGCAACCCCAGAATCGTTTGCAACTGGACTTCTTAACTGTCAGGGATCCTTTACCTTTTAAGTTTGTTCTGGGTATAGCTTATACCCAGAACAAACTTAGTTAGTCTCTAAGGTGCTACTGGACAATTTTTTAATATTTATTTTGACTGCATCAGACCAACATGGCTACCTACCTGAATCTAAAGTAGGATGTCACTCATATGACCAGGGTGTCAAACTGATTTATTATCCGCTGAAAACGGCAATATGATTTTGATAAGTACTCTTTTGGTTCCCAGATCCCCTTTCCCGGGCACCACCACTGCTTGCATGCTTAGGCAGTTATATGAAACATCCTTGCCATTTAAATCTTTCTTTTTTCATTGACTGAAAGCTACCCCCATTGGCAGCTGTTCATCTCATGGCTAGACTAGGAATGGGGAAAAGCTGATAGGCATTCTGATAGCCATTGGTAGGTCTTCCCCCTTAACCCAGGGAAGGGCATTGCTTCCTGATCCTGAAGGCGGTTTAATGATTTGCCTAGAGCAGGGGTAAGCCATGTGGTTCCCACCATCACTGGCTGGGGCTAATGGGAGTTGGAGTTCAGCAACAATGGGAGGGGCACCATCTGAAATAGAGTATGATGGAGTGGCCTGGGCACTTCCTATAGAAGACTTCTTCCTATGAGTCAGTTTCAGCAGAATGAGCTGAACTGGTTGCAAAATAGCATGCTTAGTTCGTTTCGCCACCGACATCTTACAAACTGACTTCAGTAGAATGAACTAGATGAAGATCAACGTGCTTAGTTGATTTTATTTGGTTTTATTGGTTGATAATGGTCATGCTTTGCATAGAACTGAAAAGAAAAATGTCTTGAAGCAAGATAGATTTAAGGGTGTCACAAGTTCCTGAGAAACCGGCATAGAATCTGTATTAGTTTAGGATTTCTTGACTTTGCTTCCAATATTGTTAACTACTAGACCAGGCATAGGCAAACTCTGCCATTTTGGGACTACAATTCCCATCATCCCTGACCACTGGTCCTGTTAGCTAGGGGTGATGGGAGTTGTAGTCCCAAAACATATGGAGGGCCATGTTTTCCTATGCCTGTACTAGACCAATAGTCTTAACTGTTTCAGACTTGGGACCCATCTTTAACCTAGATGCGCATTTGGGAACCCATTAATTTATTTATTTTTTACTGTATATTTCTGTGCCATGACTCAGTTACCTCTGAACATGCAAGTTTCATTTAGCTGTCACTGCTAATAGCCGTTGATGAAGCTGTTCTCCACAAACTTATCTAATGCTCTTTCAAAGCCAGTAGACAACATCGCATCTTGTGGAAGTTAATGCCATAAATTAATTGTTTCAAAGTAAATTAATTAATTCAAAAGGCATAATCTTTGTTTCCAAGAACAAGTGTGATGGTGAGAACAGCTTGTAAGATGCAGTTTGGACTGCAGGTATTTTTTGTAAAAATGCAAGTGTACTTTGAACAAGCAACTTAATAAAAAGATTTTTGTTTATGCCAGGACATCACTTCGCGAGCAGACCATAGCCTCAGAAACTTTGGGGGGGAAATGAACTGTGTATTAAATGCCCTGCATAGCAGCAGACCGGCATTGCTTGATCAGTGTATTGACACAAACATTTTAGTTTGTATATACCCCACAAATAACCCATAGATGCATTTTAAATAGAAGGGCACATTCTACTCATGTAAAAACACGCTGATTCCCTGACTGTCTGTGGGCCTGATTTAGAAGGCGATTGGGCCGGATTTGGCCCCTGGGCCTTAGTTTGCCTACCCATGCTTTAAAGCCTCATCTCCTTCCCTACTGATCCCCTTGGGTGTTCAAATGAGCAGAGAAGTCCCTCTTAGCTGTTCCATCACTTTTGAAAGCTTGGGCTGCTGGTGGCCTGGGGAAGGACATTCTCTATCATGCGGGTGGCGCTGTGGTCTAAACCACCGAGCCTCTTGGGCCAGCGGTTCGAATCCCTGCGACAGGGTGAGTGCCTGTTGCTCTATCCCAGCTCCTGCCAACCTAGCAGTTCGAAAGCACGCCAGCGCAAGTAGATAAATAGGTACCGCTATGACGGGTAGGTAAACGGTGTTTCCGTGTGTTCTGGCTTCCGTCACGGTGTTCTGTCGCGCCAGAAGTGGTTTAGTCATGCTAGCTACATGACCCAGAAGGCTGTCTGTGGACAAACGCCGTCTCCCTCGGCCTGAAGCGAGATGAGTGCCGCAACCCCATAGTCGCCTTTGACTGGACTTAACTGTCCAGGGTTCCTTTACCTTTTACCTTTACCTATTCCCTGTGACAGCCACAAAGCTGTGGAGCTCTCTCCCCATAGAGGTGTGTTTGGCATCTTCATCGAATGCTAAAGACATACCTCTACCTTTGCTTTTTTACACCCGGGGTGTCTAGTTTTAGGGCCCACCATATTTTTGTGATGGTAAATTCTTTTGAACTGCTTTTAACATTGCAATTTAATTGCTGTAACCTGCCCTGGGATCTTAGGTTGGAAGGTAGGTAACAAATTGAAATAATAACGTTGCTAATGTTTCATTTAATGTGTATTATTAATTCTTGAAGAAAGAACTGACAGTGGAAAAATACCCAATGGACTTTTGCACCTAGTTAAATGCTCTTGGCTTTAATTTTGAACTAGTAGTCTTAGAGTTTGTTTACTTGGAAGTGCAATCCAACAGTAGAATTCAGTATCAGATACGTGTGCAGAGAGCACCATGTACAAAATGAAGATAATACATAAGAGGATGAAGACTGAAGAAGTAATTATTGCCAAATAATATTAGTAACATTCTTTTAAAAATATTGTTTTAGCTGGGGTGGATTGTTTCATAACAAAAATAAATTGCTGCTAAGTAGTAACAGAAGTAAATTTCTATATGTGAACCATCATTTGGGGACAAAATAAGAATTGTTATTATTTTATTGTTTTTAGGTTGCTCAAAGACATGACATAAGAAGCGTCCCTCCCTTTGAACCAGAAGTGCTTTCTGTTTTTGTACCTCCGTTCATCAGCAAGGAGGATTTGCAAACCACAAATATAAATAGGAATGCGTTCAATAAAGGGAAACGGCGTTCCTTTCGGAAAAAGAAAGAGAAATCCAAGACTGACACTGCAAAAGCTCTGAATGGAGCCCATAAAATTCCCGAGACTGAAGATATTACCATCCCCATAGACATTGACCTTAACGGATTGCCACAGCTTTGTTTTCCAGGTGATGTTGAGCCCCTGTCATTTTAATAATCAGTTTCATGTCTGTTAACGGATAGGATCAATATTGATGCATAAAAGCAGGGGACTTGTAGTGCTTCTGGAAAGTGGGAATCATTTTATTGATGGTAGATAGATACAGTGCTTTTTTTCTTAAAAAAATGTTCAGGGGTACTCTCATTTTCACTCAAGAGAATCACCATTTTATAGTTTAAATCGGGGAAAATAAATTCAGTAAATGGACAAAAGTACAAAGATTCACAAGAGGGACGCAGGTGGCGCTGTGGGTTAAACCACAGAGCCTAGGACTTGCCGATCAGAAGGTTGGCGGTTCGAATCCCCGCGACGGAGTGAGCTCCTGTCTCTTGGTCCCTGCTCCTGCCCACCTAGCAGTTTGAAAGCATGTCAAAGTGCAAGTAGATCAGTAGGTACACCACTCTGGCGGGAAGGTAAACGGCGTTTCCGTGTGCTGCTCTGGTTCGCCAGAAGCGGCTTAGTCATGCTGGCTAAGCGAGATGAGTGCTGCAACCCTAGAGTCGGTCACGACTGGACCTAATGGTCAGGGGTCCCTTTACCTTTACCTATCTTGCCCTTCATCTGAAGATGGCAATTCGTAACTCTGTTCACTACTGCTAACTTTTATTGGCATTGTGCCTTGCAATAAATTGATCTCATTTGCAGGAGGATTTAATATAGCGTTGGAATCCACAGAAGACCGCATCCATTTCCTTGTTTTCACCGACGTCTGTGGTAACAGAACGTATGGTGTTGTCGCACAGTATTACCGGCCTATGCAGGTAGGTTGTTTAGCCTGCTGCTGTGCTCCTAATCCGACAAGCCCAAATGCTGAGCTGATCATTTGCAAATGCTGACCATTCTCAAAATTAGTCATCTAGTGCCTGTATCTTTAGCTACTGCTAAGTTTTTACAGTACAGGGCATACCTCTCTGAAGAAGAAGACCCAGCAGAGTTCTTGATTGTGAGTTCTAGTCACAGATATAATTAGGGCGAATGCTTTCGACTTTGTCAACTCAGGTAACTTGTTCTTAACATGTGACCATAAAGCTGTAGGGGGGCTTTTGTAAGCAGAACATGGGAATTCCCAAAAGAATAGAACACCGTATAACACTGGCCCAGTACATTTCCGAGCACAATTCAAAGTGTTGGTGCTGACCTTTAAAGCCCTAAACGGCCTCGGTCCAGTATATCTGAAGGAGCGTCTCCACCCCATCGTTCAGCCCGGACACTGAGGTCCAGCTCCGAGGGCCTTCTGGCGGTTCCCTCCCTGCGAGAAGTGTGGTTACAGGGAACCAGGCAGAGGGCCTTCTTGGTGGTGGCACCCTCCCATCAGATGTCAAGGAAATAAACAAATATCTGAAGGCAGCCCTGTATAGGGAAGTTTTTAATGTTTGATGTTTATTGCTTTTAATGATGATGATGATGATGATAATAATAATATACTGTTGGGAGCTGGCTGGGGAAACCCAACCAGATGGGCATGGTATAAATATTATTATTATTATTATTATTATTATTATTATTATTATAGAATAAGAATGGGTCTTGAGTGCCTAATTTGTACTGCAACATGTTCTTAAAGTCAACATTATGTCCTGTATTTTGTAAATGTGCTTCTTGATTTTCCAAAACTGAAAATTTTTGACAAGTGCCTAAAGTAACATGCATTTTTCTTGCAGGATGCCCACATCTTCTATAATGGACAAGCTTCTTGGGAAACGGCAAAGAGCTCCAGATCTGCTTCATATTTTGTGCCATTTGCGGTGTGCATCATATCTAGGTATCCCTACTTCAATGCCCTCAAAGACTGTCTGTCCTGGTAAGGATTATGATCTAAGCTACTTCAATGGCAGTAACTTGCACCCATAGCTTTGATTTTATTTGTTACAGAAGCTGTCAAAATATGCTATATTAGAGTGAGAGAGCTTTTAGTGATCAATTACAACTGTTGGGAGGCAAAGGAAGCCAAATTAAGGCAGCAGATTCACCTATTTGTAGGCAGCACTGCAGCATTTTGCTTGAACGGTCTCTGTCTTCACAATCGGTGTGTAACAGGAAAGGATTTATTTTAGAACTGTCCTTCCAAGTAGGTTTGCAGATTGGAAGGAAAGTATTCCCCAACAGGTAGTCGAAGGCAGTGCTATAATTAATCAATGTCCTTATAGGTCGAAATGAATTGGGTTCCCTGTGTTCAGAACTGCACTTAAAATATATTTCTTTCAATGGTTATTCAGAGGTTAGTGATGGTTGTAAGCATGGATTTAGTCTGTTGCAGTTATGTATATTGTGATGCATTTTGATTTATTTAACAAAATTTATATACCGCTTACTCAAGCTAAAGACAATCTAAAATAGTCATTAAAATACTGATGAAAGCGAGGCACATATTTAGATATATATAAATATATATATTTAAAGTATATCTAAGTATATTTCGTTGGAGCAAAGCAATTTTTAGCAGGCACCAAAAACAACACAAAGAAGGACTGCAGTAAGTTGGTGGATATATACTGTACAGAAAAAAACATACTTTGAGAATTTTACTAAAAGTAATTTTGCCTTCTACTGACATATGCTTCACTTCTATTTGCTTTTTTTTATTATTTCAGCTTATTGACACAATTGAAGTCTTACAAGGATTTAGATGTTGATAACTATATAAAAGAATTCGCCGCCAGGCTGTGTTTAATCCCCACTCCTCCTCCAGGACCTTTGCACTTGGTAATTCTGCAAGATACTACATTTTATTCTGCTGTATATTAGCTTCCTTAGTGTTTGTCTGGAAATGAAGGAACTTAAAATAACCCTGTTCTGAAGAACTTGGTTCATGACTGGTGCTCAGAAGAGCAAAGGTTCATGGCCACTTTCCCTTCCTCTCTTATTTTTTCCTAGGCCAGCATGGTGTAGTGGTTAAGAGCGGTGGATTGGTAATCTGGTGAACTGGGTTTGCTTCCCCGCTCCTCCACATGCAGCTGCTGGGTGACCTTGGGCCAGTCACACTTCTCTGAAGTCTCTCAGCCTCACTCACCTCACAGAGTGTTCGTTGTGGGGGAGGAAGGGAAAGGAGAATGATAGCTGCTATGAGACTCCTTCAGGTAGTGATAAAGCAGGATATCAAATCCAAACTCTTCTTCTTCTCCTCCATTCTTCATTTTCCCCTCCAGACCAAATTTACCCTTCAATTTGTTGTCTACAGTGGTACCTTGGTTCTCAAACTTAATCCGTTCCGGAAGTCTGTTCCAAAACCAAAGCGTTTCTAAACCAAGGTGCGCTTTCCCATAGAAAGTAATGCAAAACGGATTAATCCGTTCCAGACTTTTAAAAACAACCCCTAAAACAGCAGTTTAACATGAATTTTACTATCTAACGAGACCATTGATCCATAAAATGAAAGCAGTAAACAATGTACTGCAGTCATACAATCATTCAATCAGTCAGTAGCTGAACTGGGTTACACACAGTCACAAAAATGAAAAAGAGCCGCAGAAGCAAAAATGCAAAATAAATAACAAAAACAGACAGACCTCAGTGTAACACTTAAAACGGAAGTGTGGCACTCAAATTGGAAGCATAACACTCAAAACAGAGCACGTTCGACTTCCAGAAAAAGTCTGCAAACCGGAACATTACTCTAGATTCAGGTAGGTAGCCGTGTTGGTCTGACGCAGTCAAAATATGTATAAAAAACAAAAAAATTATGCAGGCCCAGGGAAAAATAAGAGAGGAAGGGAAAGTGGCTTGCAGCAATTTTAAAAACACACTTTCGGAATCAGTTAAAACAGATTATAGTCAACAGAATGGGGGGGGCGTGTCCTAGAATGCATATCTCTGTTGTCAAAGAGAGGTGCACTTTCAGCGTATCAAGAAAACTACACAATGAAGGTGCCTTGACACCAGACAGCAGCAGGCTTGTGTCTGCAAATTCAGGTCACCCCTGCCATTCGCAATAATATAGGACAGTGGAGTTTCAGTGGAGAGACGATGTTTGGGAACATCTTGTCTCTGCATTCCCTCTCTCCCTCCCATGTTATTTTGACTGTAGGGGAGGGAGGAGTTGCAGGGGGGAAATGGGGGTGTGTGGGAGGGAATGCTTTAGCTCTCCCTATCTTCTGCTTTTCCTGCTGGAAATCGCCTTTCCTACTTCTTTACTGCTATTTGGCAGTAATCCATGTTTGAAGATTCAAGTTCTGTTCTTGTCCTACACATTTCTGCCTTCTGTGTTCCCTGTCTTTTAGGACCTCTATTTCTACTCTGCTTTTAGGACTGGATTTTTAGGTAGTGGCGCTGTGGGTTAAACCACAGAGCCTAGGACTTGCCGATCAGAAGGTCGGCGGTTCGAATCCCAGCGATGGGGTGAGCTCCCGTTGCTCGGTCCCTGCTCCTGCCAACCTAGCAGTTTGAAAGCACATCAAAGTGCAAGTAGATAAATAGGTACCACTCTGGCAGGAAGGTAAATGGTGTTTCTGTGCGCTGCTCTGGTTCGGCCACATAAACCAGAAGCTGTATGCCAGCTCCCTCAGCCAATAAAGCGAGATGAGCGCTGCAACCCCAGAGTCGGTCACGACTGGACCTAATGGCCAGGGGTCCCTTTACCTTTAAAGAGGAATAATAGAGGTTATCCTTATTTTGCAGGACATGACATAATTCATTGAAGAATGTGCGTTTCTGGGGGTTTTTTTGTTTTCAGTGCAGACTGTAGGAGTTTGCATTCAATCTTCATTCTCTCTCTTTGTCTAGAGCCTGTCTAGGGTCTGGGTTGAGCCTTTGTCAATAGGTATCTGATCACAACAGTTTTCAGGGTTTATTCCAGTATTTGGCAATCATGGGAATACAGAACAGTTTTGTAGTCTCCCCTAGGGCCTTTAGTCTGTGTGAGAACTTGTCACCGAGTGATGCAATTTAATGTAAGTTTTCTGTTTGTGTTATAGTATCTGAGCCTGTATTGCAACTGCTCATGATTGTGCTTGAAATAATAATAATAAATAATAAACATAAGTTCTACAGGAGTTATTAACTAAATCTCATCTTACTTAACACCAGAATTTGCATTTGTTTTCACGGTTCATCCGCTCAGTAATGCAACTGTTATTTTCTCTTCCCGCCCCCTCTCACATGAATTAACATTTCCTTGCTCAGAAAGGGATTAGACTAGACGGCTCATTATCACAGTAGATGTCAGATAAGTTTAATCTATTGTCAAATTCTCCGGTTGCTTTGTTTAGTCCCTTCCTGTAGTTGAGCAAATAAAAAAGCTTGTTCATTTGGACAAAGAAATGTACTATAATATTGCAGATCTGTGAGTGTTCTGCATGCAAAAGCAGTCTTCTTGGGCCTGTTTTCACTGTTTTTGTTTGTAAAATAAATTGTAGTTGCACTTTGCGGTTATGACACAAAAAATAGCTGACCACCCACCTCTGTTGTTCCTCCTAGATATTTAATACGAAGCCTCTCCAGGTAATATTTCCATCTCCGGAGGATCCTGACAGCCCACTTATTGATCTGGATCTACACCTTCCCTTCCTATGCTTCAAACCGGAACAGGTGTTACAGGTATAGCATGGCTGTCTTGTTTTTAAGCAGGTGGAAACTGGATCCGTGTATACCGTATTTTTCGCTCTATAGGATGCACATTTTCCCCTCCAAAAATTAAGGGGAAATGTGTGTGCGTCCTATAGAGCGAATGCAGGCTGCGCCGCTAAGCCCAAAGCCAGAACAGGAAGACGGAGCACTGCGGAGCGCTCCGTCTTGCTGCTCTAGCTTGGGGACGGCTGCGTGCACAGCCTCTCCAGGGCAGCGGGGTGCCTTCACCCCGCTGTCCTGCAGAAGCTAGCAAGGCTGTTCCCAAGCCAGAACAGCGAGGCGAAGGGCTCTGTCTCGCTGCTCTAGCTTGGGGACGGCTGCGCGCAAAGCCTCTGCAGGGCAGCGGGGCGCTGCGCTCCAAAGGCTTCAGGGATCTTTGAGGCTGGTGGTGGGGGAAAGCAGCGCTTCCCCTCACCGCCAGCCCCACAAGCTCTGGTGAATGTACCTTGAACGCACCTTGTTTTAGAGGGGGAGAACAAGATTTTTTTTTTCCTGTTCTCCCCCTCCTATGGTCTGGTGCATCCTATGGTCCAATGGAGCGAAAAATACGGTAGTTTGTGGGAGTTGCACAGAATTACCTTGCACTCCAAGGCCCCCAAGCCCTTCCCCTGAAAATAACTTCACACTGACACGTAATTTTAGTTTAAGTTATTGGGCAAAATTTAGGCCACAACTTTATCGATTACAGCAAAGTGAGCAGTGTTGGCTTACGCATTGGCAACAGACTATAACTGACTCCTGCCTCTCTGGCTGGGAGTCTGAAAGTGTAAACACCAAACAAGGGAGCAACATCGGTGAAGACCAACGACGCTCACCCCGGGGTTCCTGCGGTCCTGGCATGGCCCTAGCCCCTCAAGCGGACTTCGGACGAGATCCAGGACCCCCAGATTCCTTTACCGGAATACCCTTCTTCATGGAGGGGCAGGTGATGTCCGCACCTCCCCTCCCACACACTTCAATAAGCCAATGCCTCACCGCCAAACCTTACAAAGTTGTGACGATTGCTAAGGGGGTAGGCGAAAACCAAGTGGCTACATCCAATCTGCCAAATGGAAAAATTCCTACCCAGCACTTGCTCCAAAACAGGCGACCCAATCCGAAGCAAGGCCAAAGCAGCAGCACCTAAAATTAGGGAGGGAGGGCAGGTGTTCGGCAGCGCGAATGCAAGTACGCTGCGCTGCCGCTTTTATAGGCCCCAGGAATCGCGCCAACTTCCCTGATTGGCCCAAACAGCCTGGCGCGATCCCGGGGCCCAACGGTTAAGGCTTGGGCCACTCCTGGCAACAACTCTCCCAGCCATGGTGTCTTAGGGGCCCGCACACAACCAGGACCCTCATTAAGGAGGATCCCATTTGTAAATAATTTCAGCCTAATGCCCTTGTTCTGAATGAGTGAAATGGGCCTCTGGCAGGGAGCGTGCGAGAAGACATACCATACTTTTAACAACGGGAACACAGCGATCCCCATAACCAGGCAAGTCTCGCCCGCCTTTCCATAGCGAGACCAGGGCTTTGACAGGATCGCCGTAAATACTGAATGCTCATAGTGGCAGTGAGAGTAAGAAGTAAGTGGGATGTTGCCAGTTCAATTCTCCTTCCATCTTTCTGCTAGACGGGATGTAATAAGAGTTACTGAGATGAGGGCCTTCTTGGTAGTGGCACCCGCCCTGTGGAATGCCTTCCCACCAGATGTCAAAGAGAAAAACAACTACCAGACTTTTAGAAGACATCTGAAGGCAGCCCTGTTTAGGGAAGCTTTTAATGTTTAATAGGTTATTGTATTTTAGTGTTCTGTTGGAAGCCGCCCAGAGTGGCTGGGGAAACCCAGCCAGATGGGCGGGGTATAAATTATTATTATTATTATTATTATGACTTTTGTAAAGTATGCCAAGCACTTAAAATTTGTTAAATAAATGATAAGGTGCTTTTACGCTGAAGCTCTCCTTATATGGAATTTATGGTGGCCTGTTTCCCCTCCCTTTCCAGATCATAACCTGCATTTTAACAGAGCGGAAGATTGTTTTATTTTCCTCTGACTGGGCATTGCTGACCCTCATATCCGAGTGCTTCATGATGTACATCCACCCTATTCAGTGGCAGCACACCTTCGTACCCATTCTGTCTCGTCAGATGTTGGATTTCGTCATGGCTCCTACATCCTTCCTCATGGGATGCCACATTGATCATTTTGGAGAGGTTTGCAAGGTCTGCTGTGGGTCATTTCCAGTTCTGTTTCTCTGCTTCTCTCACCTATAAAATGCATTCAGAGGTACAGGTAACTCCACATTTGTGCTGGAGTTGCGTTCTGGGTTACTGCCCACTTGCATGGGATCAGAAGCCCATTGAAAAAGCCTGTGAACCCCTTTTTCTACCTCCATTCCACCCTTTTAGTGACGTTCCAGTAATGTTCTTATGACTTATCCAGGTCACTTCCAGGTATGTATTTATGGGACCGCCTCTCCTGGTCTGCCCTGCAGAAGACCTTAAGGTCCATGAATAACCATAGTTTAGAGGTCCCGGGCCCTAAGGAAGTCAGACTATCCTCCACCACGGCCAGGGCCTTCTCAGTGATGGCTCCAACCTGGTGGAATGCTCTGTCCCATGAGACCAGGGCCCTTCAGGATTTAACCTCCTTCTGTCAGGCCTCTAAGACAGAGCTATTCCGCCTGGCCTTTAATCTGAATTCAGCCTGATCTTTTATTTCCCTTCTCTTCCCTCCCCCTACCCCTTTTATGAAGATCCCACAGCTAATTCTCCCCCTGGCCTCCTCGCTGGCCCAAGTAGGACCAATTCAGCCAGCTAGACCTGGGGATTATCTAATGCTTATCTAATAGGAATTAAAAATGGAAAATGGTTTATACGAACACATGGTATTATAGATAACTGGGCCCTTTTGAAGAGATTACGCATTTAATAATATTCGTCATGTGCACCCATTTAATCTGCTTCTTAGCTGTGCTGTGGCTGCAACCCCAGATAACCAACCGAGTGGCAAAGGACGAACTTCTCTGCCACTGTTCCTACCTCCTGAATTCTGGATCTCACTCGCACTGCTATTGCCATGATTGCTCTGTAAATCCCCTGACATTTCTCATAATTGCTGCCACCACCAGTGCAGTCTCAGGTCAGACCCTTTCACAGGGGATTATAAATGCTGGTTCATCTTCCAGGGAACCCTGAGAGTTAGCTCATTTCCTGTTTTATAGGGTTGTGGCCGTGCTCTAAAGAATTGGCTCCCGTTCTCAGCCTTCACATCTGAAAGGACTCTTCAGTCTTTTCGGAATGGGAAGATTAGTGTAGGATATTTTCACACGAGTCCAAGCGGCTCCCCAGCGAGGCTGAGATAGACTGGATGGAAAGACAGGAGGTTGCCTTTTTCTGAGTGAGACATTTGCCCCATCTATCTCGGACTGACAGTGGTTCTTTGGGGTTTCAGATGGGCGTCTCCTGTAGTTGAACCAAGACTTTTTGCATGCAAAGTATAGTCTCCACCACTGATCTCCTCCCCTCGGTTTGAACTGTGTTCTAATATTTTATCCACAGATAAGATCAATGCTTTTGTTCATAGATTATTGCTCTGTGACAGGGTGGATTTGATTTAAATCAAATCGATTTAAATCACTTGTCAGTAAGACTTGATTTAAATCCCCCCCCTCTTTTTACAGAAAGACTCATTCTTGCAGGTATAATCTTAATATTTACAACCAGATGAAGGTTTCATTTTTGGAATAATAAATTTTCAGAGCAGTTTTTACAGTTATTTCAAAAATTACTGATTTGGTTATACTATTAGAAATACATAGGCAGGTAATTATGAAATTATTGTGAGGTTTAATAAGTTAATTGTTTATATCTGGACAATTTTTCTGCTGTACTTTATTGGAAGAAGAAAAATAATAATTTTCTTAATAACAATTTAAACAATTTATTTAACTAAAACAATAGCATTATAGCATATATATACATGTTTGTTAACTGATGTGGTTAAACATTTAAAAAAATACAGCTTAGACTGAGTTTTAGCACACATGAAAAACGTAAAACAAATCCTTATTTCCTGATGAATAGCCTTTGGAGTATAATGTAACTTAAATAGAAAACTATATTTAGAAAGGTTTTTCCTCCAAAAGCATTTATTTTAACAATCCAATTTAAAAAAATTTAAAAATCTGATTTAAATTTTTAAAAATCCGATTTTTAACATTATTATTTATTTTTATCCACCCTGCTCTGTGTCCAAAAATTCAAAACCTACGTATTTTTATTCATATGGGGCTGGATTCAGCTACCTGGCTTCATTTGCAGAAGCCAGAGCATGCCAGCGCAGCAGGACTTATTCCCTTCCCTTCCTTACTGTATTGCCCGCTAATCCATTCTGGGGGGTTGAGAAGAACCCCCAGAACAGTGTACAGAAGGAGGAAAGGGGAGAGCATCCCTTTGGCCAAGCAAAAATGATTGCACAAAACAATCTCCTAAGTGCTGCACTGAATTCTGCCCACGCTAAGCGAGATACATTGTGTGGTATTCAGCTAAGCATTGCTCAGGATAAATCCACTGAGATTGACAAAATCAGGTTCATTAATTTCAATGGTTCTACTCTTGAGTAAAACTTAATCTTAATTGCATTTTATGGGTGGTATTCAGTTATTCCATCGTTAATAGTGTCATAGCTTGCATTTTGCATTGCTTCTTCCTGCTTAATCAATATTGTTTTAAAGATGAACCTGTCTGTATCTTAAATAAAAAGGAAGCCGACGACTTAATTCTAATTAACATCGACAATGGCGATATTGCGCAATCCCAGTCATCGGAAGAGGAGACTGAAATTCCAGATATCCCACTGGAGGCGGCAAAAATCTTCATAGCAAGGTAGAAATAAATGCTAAGGATGAAAAAATGAAATTGTTTGGCAAAGACACACCGTGCGATTTTGTGACCTGTTCATTCTCCTGCTTGGCGAAGGAGTGTGAGGTAGTGAGTTGCGCGGGGGCTGAAGTTATCTTCATCAAGTGATCCAGTTACAGATAGGTAGCCGTGTCGGTCTGCCATAGTCAAAACAAAATAAAAAAATTCCTTCCAGTAGCATCTTAAAGACCAACTAAGTTAGTACTTGGTATGAGCGTTCGTGTGCAGGCAGACTTCTTCAGATACACTGAAACAGAAGTTGCCAGACCCTTCTATATAGTGAGAAGGTGGGGAGGGGTATTACTCAGAAGGGTGGTGGGAAGGAAAGGAATTTCAGAAATAGACTGGAAAGAGAAGCTGCTGAATTGCAACTTATTACCAAACTTAAAACCATGGAGAGACCTGGTCTGAACAAAGACATTGGATTCTTATCTCATTATACATGACAAAGCCATTTTTCACCATCTCACCCCTTGCTTTTTTCTATAAGACCTATTGCAGTCGTTAAGAGTCGTCAACAGGCTCATCACAGCTATCTGCCAATCACCCATTCCCACCACCCTTCTGAGTAATACCCCTCCCCACCTTCTCACTATATAGAAGGGTCTGGAAACTTCTGTTTCAGTGTATCTGAAGAAGTCTGCCTGCACACGAAAGCTCATACCAAGAACTAACTTAGTTGGTCTTTAAGGTGCTACTGGAAGGAATTTTTTTATTTTGTTTCATCCAGTGAGATTAGAAAGATGGATTCCTTTGGTGGATTGAGGGACCTGGGGTGGGGGGCAACAGGGCGCCTGAATGGGGGCAAGTGGTGTGCGTTAATTAAGTTATTCCATTCACCCAAATACACACACAGGGATTGTTGATGGGTTTTCTGAAATAAACACCCCAAAACTTTGAACTGCAAAATTCTGATAATGGCGCATGATCCAGTAAGATAAAGCGTTTGTCTTCTAGGTAAAGGGACCCCTGACCATTAGGTCCAGTCGTGGCCGACCTTGGGGTTGCGGCACTCATCTCGCTTTATTGGCCGAGGGAGCCGGCGTACAGCTTCCGGGTCATGTGGCCAGCATGACTAAGCTGCTTCTGGCGAACCAGAGCAGTGCACGGAAACGCGGTTTACCTTCCCGCCGGAGTGGTACCTACTTATCTACTTTGACGTGCTTTCAAACTGCTAGGTTGGCAGGAGCAGGGACCGAGCAACGGGAGCTCACCCCGTCGCGGGGATTCGAACTGCCGACCTTCTGATCGGCAAGTCGTAGGCTCTGTGGTTTAATCCAGAGCGCCACCCTTTGTCTTCTATAATACACCTAATCCCATTTTCTCTTGTGTACTGACACCTGACTGGTTGAGCAAATTCCCCCATATATACTCCAAATTCTCTCTTAAGTCTGATTGCTTGTCAAGACAGGCATAGCTTAAGGCCTTTGGTTTCAAAGCATGCCTTGAAGCCATTCCACTGGCATCTCCCCACATCTCTCTCGGACAGGGAGTGGAATCCTCAGACTCCCCCCACCTGGGGTGGATTTGATTTAATTTTTAGGGAGTTATGTGCTCTTTCCTCCCCTGCAGGGTTGAAAATCTTCAGCTGCACTATGACCTGGAGCTCTCCCACCGTGCTTCCTGCACAGACCTTGGTGAAGTTCAGCTGCGAAGGAGGATTTGGCAGCAGAGGCTGAATTCTGAAATTCAGCAGATTACTCTGCAGTTAATAGTCAATATCTTTAGGTAGGTGCTGAAATAACCCTCGTGCAGTGCATGATCCTGGAACTCAAAGCATTTTCACTCTCTCTCTCTTTTTCTCTCTCTGTCTCTGAGCTTCTGCTGCTCTCTTCTGTACTAAAGCAAAGAGTCCCTCGATTCAGTGAAGGAATAAATGAGGCGTTGAATCTGACGCTCAGTTATGGCAGTGTTTCTCCTGGGCATAGGGTTGGCTCCAGCAGTTATCTTTCCACAAGGGCCGACATTGATGCCAGCATCGCCGAAATGCTTGTTTACAAAGCTATTGTGCTACCAAGCTTGCTGTATGCCTGTGAAACATGGGCCACTTATAAACGCCAACTCCTGGAAAGATTCCATTTTATCTCTGAAAAATCTTACACATCACTTGGGAAGACAGGTGAACTAAGGTCAGTGTACTGGAAGAAGCAAAGATCACCAGTGTTGAAGCAATGATTCTTCAACATCAACTTCGTTGGACTGGTCATGTTGTGCCGATGCCTGATGATCGTCTTCCAAAGCACCTACTCTATTCCAAACTTAAAAATGGAAAGCGTAGTGTTGGTGGTCAACAAAAGAGGTTTAAAGACTGTCTCAAGGCAAATCTTAAAAATGTAGTATAAACACCAAAAATTGGGAAACACTTGCCTGTGAGCACTCCAATTGGAGAACAGCCTTTACCAAAGTTGTCATGGGCTTTGAAGACACTCGAACTCAGGACGCAAGGGAGAAATGTGGTAAACCCTCACCATGATCAACTCCGGCCTGGAAACCAATGTCCCCACTGTGGAAGGACATGTGCATCCAGAATTGGCCTCCACAGTCACTTATGGACTCATGGTTAAAACCGTGTTTATTGAAGACAGTCTTACTCAGCTACAAGTGATTGCCAAAGAAGAAAGAAGATGGGTGGCTGTTGTGAGAACAAGATGCTGCACTAAATGGGCTTCCATTCTGATGTGTCAGGGCTCCTTTTAACTTCATAGAGGTAAAGGTAAGGGGACCCCTGACCATTAGGTTCAGTCGTGACCGACTCTGGGGTTGTGGTGCTCATCTCGCTTTATTGGCTGAGGGAGCCGGCATACAGCTTCTGGCTCATGTGGCCAGCATGACTAAGCCGCTTCTGGTAAACCAGAGCAGCACACGGAAACGCTGTTCACCTTCCCGCCAGAGCGGTACCTATTTATCTACTTGCCCTTGACGTACTTTTGAACTGCTAGGTGAGCAGGAGCTGGGACTGAACAACGGGAGCTCACCCCATCGTGGGGATTCGAACTGCCAACCTTCTGATCGGCAAGTCCTAGGCTCTGTTGTTTAACCCACAGCGCCACCCACATCCCTTTTAACTTCATAGTGAATGTTAATTACCCTAATTTACATTAGATGTGCTTTTAAGCTGCCCGGCTGGAAAGTGCATCGCATTACTCATCAGACTTGCGGCTGGTTGGAGGGGGGGGCACTGCAAACATTCAGTGAGTAATGTTATGAATCTCCCCAGGCTTCCAGGACTTAGTCTTGAGGACAGAATCCTTGTTAAGAGAAAGGGATTACATGCTTGTAGCAAAGGACCTTTTTATGCTGAGCTTTCAAGTGGGTTTTTGGCTATTGCCAGTTGACTCTGTGTGACTTCATTGTAATGTGGCGACTGAGGGTGGAATTCAAATAAGTTTTACTTTGAATAGACCTATTGGATAGGCTTCAACTAAGTTGACGTGTGCATGGAACGAGGTCCATTCATGTAGCAAGACTCCCTCCCCTCTGTCCTCCCCCCATCTACTCTGGGGGGGGGGTTAACTGTGCCTAAATTAAGGTTAACGGTCCACCTGATGAATTTTGGCACTCATTTGACGTTTGCCTTTGTATCCATGGAGCTGTGACATTTCCTGATGCCTTGCTGATCTTAACTGTGGTTAAAATAACTGAGAGCATCTTACAAGTTTGTGCTCTCTCTTCTCTCTTCTCCTGCTCAATTCCTCCCCTTCCCTTTCCAGTGTTAACTATGGGATTGCAAAGGCTGCTGACCATAGTTTGCTTCCAATGAGAGCTAGAAATGAGCTTGAGTTGTTTTTAATGGTCAATTCAGTGCAGACACAATTCTGCCCTCTGGTCACTGCTGAAAAGTTAGTGGAGTTTCGGTGGAAGAAGATGAGTCGGTGTGGAAAGAGGTCAATCAATGTTGCATCTACCCAAGGTCATAACACCAGTTGAGCATCATTGTGGTTGCTTTTTTAAAAAAGAGCGAGCGAGAGAAAATAATTAGAATTTGGAATTGGGGGGGGGGGGAATGCTAGGAATGTCTTTTTCAAAACTGCAATATTAATTCACTGCACAGAATTGGTACCCCTAGCACCACAGTCAGGCGTACCAACACTCAGGGGAAATTATTGCTGCCTCCATAAATATTTGAGCCAATGCTTTCTTTGAAGAGGTAAAGTTTTACAGTACTAAAGCCAAACAATGTTCTGTCAATGGGCTTGAGATTTTTGTTTCGTCCTTTTCTTCCAACTTTCCCTTTGTTCTTCTTTTCCAGTAGTGTCTTTCCTTTCTTCTACTGCTTTATGCGCCAGAATCCAGGACCAAGAATAATACAAATGTGAAGCGTTTGTTGCTTGCGAATCGGGGATGTGTGTGTTTGCAATAATTAACAATAAGGTATTGCTTGCAGACCATCTTGCTGTAATAGCCACTAGGGCAGATGGCTTTAAAAAGGGGTTAGACTGATTTGCAGAACATCAGTCACTGGCTTCAGCTATTATACACAAGAATGATCCTTCATGTGTATCAGTTTCCTAAACCTATTTGTGTGTGCACGTTCTGCCCCCTGAAATGAATTTCAAAATATGCCGAAGTGTTGGGCTCCCAGCTCTACACTTCTATGATTCTGTGAAAAGTGGCCCAGACAAATTCCTTCTCCACCCCTAACTCGTACACTTCCATGACACAAGCCTTTTTCCTGTGTCATTTATATGTGGTGGATTCTCTGTGCTGTATTAGATGTGTTGCTGAAAGCTTGCAGGTTACAATAGAATTAAAAGGGGGGGGGCGTGGGTTTAATGATTCCACCTAAAGAACTGAGCACAATTAATAAGGACTTTTATTCATGATTGATTTTGATAATTTTGTTTTACCAATAGGGAGGTGAAAGATCATCTGAATTATGAGCACAGAGTATTTAATAGTGAAGAATTTATGAAAACGAGAGCAGTGTGCGACCAGCAGTTTTACAAAAAGGTAAATCTTCAGAACTGATTTGTATCATTTTGTCACTCAATATTATAAAGTTTTAAAGAATCCGGGTATTTTGGATGTGGCCTGTAGCTTTCCTTCACAAGTGTTCTTTTATGGGAAGTACATGAATTCAATTATATATATTTTTTAAGCCATTTAGCTTCTAGCTGTTTATTCATTCCTTTGGTCTTACCTGTGCAGCTTGGTTGAAAGGAGGATTTCACCTTTTGGCATAGCATTATGTAATGGGAGAACCTTGACTAAAACCGCTGGAAAGGCCAGCCCTCTGAGTCCTTCTTCTGCCCTCTCCTCTGAGTGGAAGAGCCTGGACTATGACATCTGTTGGCAAGGTCCAGGAAACCGCCATGAATACCTCAGTGGTAGCTGGTGGACCCTGGACCTGGTAGGGTGAATTTGTGGGGCCCAGAAGGATGAATTAGGCAGCGTTAGTGTAATGTTAAAAGTTGCCACCGACAACCTATAACAGGGGCTTCCTCAATCTTCCAGACCTATGGGAAAAGATCATTTCCCTCGGCCTGTAATAATAATAAATAATAATAATAATAATAATAATAATAATAATAATAATAATAATTTATTATTTATACCCCGCCCATCTGGCTGGGCCTCCCCAGCCACTCTGGGCGGCTTCCATAAAAACCAAAAATACAGTAAAATCACACGTTAAAAACTTCCCTGAACAGGGCTGCCTTAAGATGTCTTCTGAATGTCAGGTCGTTGTTTATTGCTTTGACATCTGCTGGAAGGGCGTTCCACAGGGTGGGCGCCACTACCGAGAAGGCCCTCTGCCTGGTTCCCTGTAGCTTCGCTTCTCGCAATGAGGGAACCGCCAGAAGGCCCTCGGCGCTGGACCTCAGCGTCCGGGCAGAATGATGGGGGTGGAGACGCTCCTTCAGGTATACTGGACCGAGGCCGTTTAGGGCTTTAAAGGTCAGCACCAACACTTTGAATTGTGCTCGGAAACATACTGGGAGCCAATGTAGGTCTTTCAAGACCGGTGTTATATGGTCTCGGCGGCTGCCCCCAGTCACCAGTCTAGCTGCCGCATTCTGGATTAGTTGTAGTTTCCGAGTCACCTTCAAAGGTAGCCCCACACAGAGCGCATTGCAGTAGTCCAAGCGGGAGATAACCAGAGCATGCACTACTCTGGTGAGACAGTCTGCAGGCAGATAGGGTCTCAGCCTATGTACCAGGTGGAGCTGGTAAACAGCTGCCCTGGACACAGATTTGACCTGTGCCTCCATGGACAGCTGTGAGTCCAAAATGACTCCCAGGCTGCGCACCTGGTCCTTCAGGGGCGGTCCTTTAGGCCTACTTCCCAGATTATGAAATAAAGTGGTGGGATATTACTTGGTTTAGGATCTGGGAGACCACGCAGCCATGAAGTTCACTGCAAGATCTTGGGTTTGGCCTCGAATACCTACCCCGCAAAGTTGTTGTGAGGAGAATGCGGGGAAATGAAAGACCATAAATATAACACAAGAGGGGAGATCTCCAGTCTTTCTGCCCCTGATTCTGAAGGGGTTAGAGGAGGCTAGGTTTGGAATAACACGAGAACAAAAACTCAAGCATAACTAAATCTATATCAGTTAAATCTCTTTTAACATGACTAAATCTGTACCAGTTATTTGTTTAAACGTGCCCTTCTAAGCTGTGAGATTGTCACACTTTGGTCTCAAGCGCATGAGGACAAGTTGCGAAACTTACCCAATGCCAATAATTTTAACAAGGGTCCGAATCTGAGGGGCTTCCTTGGAGCTTGAGTGTCAGATCCAAATGCCCCCCACCTCTTCCCCATCCCTCAACGTTTAGGTCCTGGTCATCCGTTGAACATAAGCCACCAGCGTTGTTTCGGAAATGGATAACAAGAGTTTGCAGGGTGTCTCATCAACAAATTGTTCGCATGATGAAATTCTGGCGAGGCTGTCAGTGATGACTGCAACCCTTGAGAAACCAATATCCCATGTCGATAACATGCCACCTAGTGGATGAATGCAGCTAAAAAGCCACATAGAGAATAAAGACCGCATTAGAAAAGAAGGAACTCCCACCCCCCTCCTTTCAGTTTTTCAGCCCTTGCATCGAAAAAGCGTAACAGCTCTGTCTCTTTACGATCACGTGCCTGTGTTGCTTTCCCACAATTTTGGCCAGTGTGCCAGCTTTGCCTCTTCTTGGAAAAGGCAAATCTGGCTGCTGTCACGTCCTGGTTGAACTTTTGCAATTTGCTCTATGTGACTGCAATAGCTCACACACGGATTCTCCTCACATGAACCCACCCGGACCCTGTGATCATCAACTGAGGCCCTTCTTTGTGTGCCTCCTCTGTGAGAGGTCTGGAGGGTGGCAACACGAGAACCGGGCCCTTTCTGCGGTGGCTTCCCACTTGTGGAATGCTCTCCCCAGGAAGGAGATTTGAAAGCTGCACATACACACACACACAAAAAAAACCCCCTATTTGTTTAAAATGTGTTTTCCCCTGTTAACGGAGAAATCTGAGGGTTCCCAAGGACACCAGCCAGGAATACCAGAGCAAAACAGCAGCCAGTAGGTTTGGTCTTTATTGAAGACTGTCGCGACAGGACTCCCACCTGCCACCAGGGGGAACAAGATGGAAGCCCCAAACAAAAGAGAACCCAAACTTTTATTAGCTGCTAATGCAACTACATCACTCATACATCACGGTTACATCATGAAAGGGGAGGTCTGGTGGCAGTAATCTGAGCATCCTGGACCCTGCTCCATGGTTCTCCTTGCCCTCCACCAAACACCCATCAAGTGTAACAAAAGAGATATTTACATTTCCCTGTATCCCAGCCAAGTTAATCATACCCTTTTGTCTTCATCTGGGATTGTTATTTCTGGAATAGCTACCTGTCTGGCACTCAGGTGTCAGGATGCCAGGAATTATCACTCAGGCAGAGTGGCTGAGCTCAAATGTCTATATAAATTTCTGAAGTTTTCCCAGTGAGCCAGTACACAGATACATTTATCAGTGAATTCTTACATTTGGTATCGTACAGCAAAGGCCATTTGAATAGATAGGAAGAAACTGTGATGAAGTCTTTTGTGGGGACAAATCACAAAAGTGATTGTGCTGATTTTGGTAGTGGGCTGCATGTGTATGATATCTGCTGGAGGGGCAACCCCCCCCCCAACCTATACATAAATTCCTGCAACATCCCCCTTGAGATGGAGGGCCATATTGCTTTGTTTGGCACCCCATCGCTCAGCAAGCTCCACACTAAGCGAGCTCTGGCTAAGTTTATCATTGAGCATCATTATGCGGTTCACTCTGTGGTCCTGTTCCCTGAGTTTGAGCACATGACTGCTCCCAGGGAGAAGATCCTGTTGTTTTTGTTTTTAAAAAGTAGTAGCAGCCAGCTTAGGGGACACAGGTGGCGCTGTGGGTTAAAGCCTCAGCGCCTAGGACTTGCCGATCGAAAGGTCGGTGGTTCGAATCCCTGCTGCGGGGTGCGCTCCCGCTGCTCGGTCCCAGCGCCTGCCAACCTAGCAGTTCGAAAGCACCTCCGGGTGCAAGTAGATAAATAGGGACCGCTTACCAGCGGGAAGGTAAACGGCGTTTCCGTGTGCAGCTCTGGCTCGCCAGAGCAGCGATGTCACACTGGCCATGTGACCCGGAAGTGTCTCCGGACAGCGCTGGCCCCTGGCCTCTTAAGTGAGATGGGCGCACAACCCCAGAGTCTGTCAAGACTGGCCCGTACGGGCAGGGGTACCTTTACATTTACCTAGCAGCCAGCTTGGAGAAGCAATGGGTCTGATTAAGAGCAAAAAGGGAAAGGAAAGAAAACAGCAAAAAGAAAAACAAATGCAGCATTGGGAAATTTCTTTTCTTTTTTAAATTTCTTTTTATTTGTATTTTGACAAACTAATAACCACAAATAAATAAGACTAAATATGTGCACCCCACCACCGATACCATTCCGTTGTAGCTATCCAACCTCACAAAATTTCAACACCTCTTGACCCTTTTCCGTTTTAACAGTACGAATTCTACAAACACTCTCCATATCTCCTCAAAATCATTTCTTCTGCATATTCCCCGTCTTACCTTAACGGCACGTGTTAATTTATCATTAATAGCTATATCCCAAACCTCTTTGTACCATTCCTCCATTTTACATTCTGCTTGCCCCTTCCACTTCCTAGCTATAATAATTTGTGCAGCTTGTCAATAAATTTGTGAGCGAGTTCTTCCTAGCCTGTGAACCTTCCACCCCATCGTAAATGGATAATAATGCCACCTCTGGTCTTTTGATCAGAGCATTGGGAAGTTTCTTAGATAAACGCTTCTCCCCTTCCCCTCACAAAAAACTAAGCAGGTGAACTTCTGGTGTGAAGCACTAATCCAGGCTTTCTCAACCTCGGCCCTCTAGATGTTTTGGGACTACAACTCCCATCATCCCTAGCTAGCAGGACCAGTGGTCAGGGATGATGGGAATCGTAGTCTCAAAACATCTGGAGGGCCGAGGTTGAGGAAGCCTGCCCTGATCGTAAGTGTACAGACATACAAGTCCAGCTTTAAGGGGACGCTTCATGTCAGTGAATAGCTAGCCCTTCAAATATGTCAAGATACTAACGTCGCTTTCCTGTAACGTCGCTTTGCAGGTGCTGGATACCTATATATTTCACTTTTTCCTTAAAGCTCGCCTTAACAGAAGGATGGATGCTTTTGCCCGCCTGGAGCTGAGCACCGAAACTGAGAAAGACAGGTGAAGAAGCCTTCTCACTATTTATACAGCAGCTGCATAGCAAAATACCCTTCTCTACTCTGCTGAGCACATGGCTACAGTGGTACCTCGCAAGACGAATGCCTCGTAAGACGAAAAACGCGCAAGATGAAAGAGTTTTTCGTTTTTTGAGTTGCTTCGCAAGACGAATTTCCCTATGGGCTTGCTTCGCAAGACGAAAACGTCTTGCGAGTTTGTTTCCTTTTTCTTAAAACCGTTAATACCCAGGGAATCTGTGCTTCGCAAGACGAAAAAATCGCAAGACGAAGCAACTCACGGAACGAATTAATTTCGTCTTGAGAGGTACCACTGTATTTTTCTTTTCTTTTCAGGATGTTTTGCTACAGAAGCTTGATTTAAATTAATCCTTGAAATCCCTTGTCCCACTTCATCAAATAATTATATGGGTTGGTAAATGTCTTTGGGTTTGTGAAACGCAGCCTGGGCTATGTCCTAGCCTGGGTTTCCTGATGGCCACAAGGGCAGAGAGTTTGTTGGATCCTGCAAGTAGGTTTGATATATATATATGTTGTTATCTGTAGGTTAACTTCACTGCTCAGCCCAAGGAGGCCAACCATGGAAAAAGTAATTTCGAGAAGGTTTAACCCGCAGTACATGATGAGCAGGCGAATGGGATTGAGCTTGCCTAATCTGCAAGAGATTGTGCCAAAGGATGGCCCAACGAGGAATTCGTCTCTTCGGCGTTTAGACGTGAAGCAAGGTAAGAGGAGAACTTAACTGGGCTGCTGTGGTTGTTTCTCTTCTCATTCGAATGTAAATGAAAAAGATAAAATAAATGTCAAATACAGCGCCCCTCTCTTGAACTACATTCTGAAGACCAATCCACGGCCGTTAGGGAAAGGTTGTCGGGTCTCAGAATCCAGTTTCGTCCGACTGCAAAGCGCTGTGCCATTAGTTTCGCCAGTCTCCTTGCAATCCTTTTCAGAAGACTAAACATGAGCATGCCTTCCTAGTAGGCGCGTTGAAACCAGTGTGGGACAGGCAAAACAATAGTCAATGGCCTATTGCAGGCATAGGCAAACTTGGCCCTCCAGATCTTTTGGGACTACAACTCCCATCATCCCTAGCTAAAAGGACCAGTGGTCAGGGATGATGGGAATTGTAGTCTCAAAACATCTGGAGGGCCGAGTTTGGCTATGCCTGGCCTATTGCTTCCTAATCTTACTTTCATTATCGTAATCTTATTTTTATTTTTTGCACGCTCCCCTTCTGACTGGGTTTCCCCAGCCACTCGAGGCCGCATTCAACAAATATAAAAGCATAATAAAACATCAAACATTAAAAGAAAACTTCCCCATATTTGGCTGCCTTCAGATGCCTTCTAAAAGTTGTATAATTATTTTTTATTTAGTTGCATTTGTTTTAGTTGTAAGCAATTGTTTGTTACCTTTTCTAGATACGAGATCAACCTCTAAGTCAGTGACTACTTTCAAGATCCCAGAAATCCACTTTCCTCTTCTGAGCCAGTGTGTCTTTTCTTACTACCTTGAATTTAATATTTATCTCAGCAGAGCTATAGATATTTTGTCTCCCGATAACTCTGCACTTCTGGCAAGGTATTTCTACCTCCGGGGACTTATTGGTTTGATGCAAGGAAAGCTTCTGAATGCGCTTTCGGACTTCCAGAACCTTTATAAGACAGACATACGGATATTTCCCACAGACCTTGTGAGGAAAGTGGTGGAAAACCTTCCTCCTTCCGAACGTTCCCAAGCAGATCAGAAGCCAGAGCTGAAGAGGCTGATCAGTCAAGTGATGGATAACCAAAGGGAAATAAGCAAAGTAGACGACCGTGTGAAAAAATTCCAGTTGCCGAAAACACACATGCAGCTGGATGACTTTGTGAAGTTCGTTCAAGAATCTGGGATTGTCAGAGACACAGACACAATTCATCGGCTGTTTGATGCACTGACTGTAGGTAAGGGGAGAAAAATATGCTCAAAAGCAGTTGTTTTCCTCAGAATTTTTCATGCCTACCTTTCTTTCTTCCTCGAAGATTGCTCTTACTGTTGATGTAAAGCATGTTCATTCCCCGATACGTCTGTTGCTGCAAAGCAGATGCTGGCAAACCTAACCAAATCAGCAAGGTACTGTATCATAAACATGGGATGCGGGTGGCTCTGTGGTTTAAACCACTGAGCCTCTTGGGCTTCCCGATCGGATGGTCACCGGTTCGAATCTCCACAATGGGGTGAGACCGCGTTGCTCGGTCCCAGCTCCTGCCAACCTAGCAGTTCGAAAGCACACCAGCGCAAGTAGATAATTAGGTACCACTGCAGCAGGAAGGTAAATAGTGTTTCCATGCGCTCTGGTTTCCATCACAGTGTGCCATTGTGCCAGAACAGTTTAGACATGCTGGCCACATGACCCGGAAAAGCTGTCTGTGGACAAACGCTGACTCCATTGGTCTGAAGCGAGATGAGTGTTGCAACTCCATAGTCGCCTTTGACTGGACTTAACCGTCCAGGTGTCTTTTACCTTTATCCTTATCTGCTATAAACACAACACTCTGCACTGGACTAGAGCCTGAACTCAAATCTCTTGCTTGATCATACAGATCCAGGGTGATATGCAGGTTTTAGGGTGTGCCAAGGCTCCACAAGCAGGGTGAGATTCTCCTCGTGATGTAGAAGCCTATTGCCTACCAAGTGATTGCATGCATCCTGCAACCAATAGCCAGTAAGCAAATACTGATCTGCAGCCACCTGTTCTTAGTTCTCCATTGCTAGCTTCTTGCATAGTGTCTGAGATTATTACTGCAGTGCAGACAACAACATTAGTAATAATCATTCCCATGCTCTACTGACTGAGCTATCTCTCCTTCTCTCCATATTTTGTTGTTCTTATTATCCCTTAATGACTTTTACAGTCATACCTCATGTCCGCTTAAAGTTGCATGTTTTCGTCTTGTGTCCCGCAGCAACCCGGAAGTACCGGAATGGGTTACTTCCGGGTTTCGCCGCTCGCGCATGCGCAGAAGCGCTAAATCACAATTCGCGCATGCGCAGAAGCACCAAATCGCGCTGCGCAGATGTGGTGCTTCGAGTTGCAGGCTTTTCGCATTACGGGCGGGCCTCTGGAACGGATCCCATCCGTAACACAAGGTACCACTGTACAGTGGTGCCTCGGGTTAAGTACTTAATTCGTTCCGGAGGTCTGTACTTATCCTGAAACTGTACTTAACCTGAAGCACCACTTTAGCTAATGGGGCCTCCTGCTGCTGCCATGCCGCTGGAGCACGATTTCTGTTCTCATCCTGAAGCAAAGTTTTTAACCCGAGGTACTATTTCTGGGTTAGCGGTGTCTGTAACCTGAAGCGTCTGTAACCTGAAGTGTATGTAACCCGAGGTACCACTGTACTGTGTTTGCCCTAGTCCTGCATCCTTAGCTTAATAACGGTAGGAATGAAATGAGGCCAGTCTTGTTGCAGAGGAAAGGTCTATGAGTGAAAAACATGGGATACTTTGGCTGATTCTGTTGCTTCTCTGCAGCGCTATCATCCAAAGTGAGATGGATTTTTAAAACGGCACCTACCTGGTGCAGGCAAAACTGCCAGCTTCACGTGGTTCGGTTGATGTCTCATTTTACACTTCTAATAACCTGTGCATGTTTGCTACTGAGAGCTGGCATGTTTTCCTTGGCCAGGTCTGGAATCTGTCTCTGTGTATATTGGCTTGCATGGCCTGGGCTCAGTAGGAGACTGCGGCGATGAAACCGGCAGCAATTGCAGAGTTACTTGACCCATACTTAAAATGGTAAATTGATAATAGTTGCTGAGGTATTTTTTTCAGAAGGCAGTTCTGCAGGCACAGATGGTACGTATAGCAGCAGCTGATTTTGGTTTTATCTGTGGGACATGGCGGCAGGTTTAGCAATTGTTTTGTGGATGAGGTCTAGACATCGCCCTGCTGTTGCTTCTCCATGTCTTGCTACGGATCCGTTTCTCCCGTTCCTTCTGCGACTGGGTTGCCCACTTCGTCTCACTTGCCCCATCTCCTTTGCAAAGCCTATTCCTTGTGAAGCCACTTCTTCCATTCAGAAAAAAAAGAGGATAGATACTTGAATTTGAGATGTTAGGGGCCGTCATGGCAGAGGCAGCAGGCCAGGAAGAAGAAAAGCGAGAGCTTACTGTTTTTATTTATATTTTATTGAAAACCTTCAGTGGAGAAATAAACTGGAGTAAGGAAGGAAATAAATACAAAACAAACAGAGAAAAGTGCTGCAAACTGTGACAAAATACAATGTACCGGTATATAAATAATATGATTCCAATGAATATAAAATTATTAACAAGTCGTTATAATTTTTATAAATGCATTCCAGATATCATTATATTTATCCATACACAATTTGTGTCCAAAAGCAATCTGTTCATATGTTGAGTTATCATATCTTGTATCCATTGATCAAAGGTATTCTCTTTCCAATGAACCAATATCAGTCTTTTAGCTGCAGTAAAAGTGCAAAGAGTCCATCTAAGTTGACCCGCTGTCAAACCCCATATTGTTGGCGTATGGTTTAGGATAATATTATCATCTGACAATTTTTATCCCCCCTCCAGTAGTATTTATGCATCCTAATAGGTAAAGGTAAAGGGACCCCTGACCATTAGGTCCAGTCATGGACGACTCTGGGATTGCGACGCTCATCTCACTTTATTGGCTGAGGGAGCCATGTGGAAGTAAAGCTTCCAGGTCATGTGGCCAGCATGAGTAAGCCGCTTCTGGCGAACCAGAGCAGCGCATGGAAACGCCGTTTACCTTCCCGCCGGAGTGGTACCTATTTATCTACTTGCACTTTGATGTGCTTTTGAACTGCTAGATTGGCAGGAGCAGGGACTGAGCAACAGGAGCTCACCCCGTCACGGGGATTCAAACTGCCAACCTTCTGATCGGCAAGTCCTAGGCTCTGTGGTTTAACCCACAGCGCCACCTGCGTCCCTATGCATCCTAATACTTTCCTCCAAAAATTTGTAAGCGTTGGACATTGCATAAACATATGTTTCAAAGAATCATTTTCCTTATTACATCTCCAGCGACATGTTGTCATAGATAATCCCTTTCCATATGAATGAAACAGAGTCCAATAAATTCTAAATGTTGTAAGACGTGGTTTATAATCTCAAAACACATTTGCCACAGAAGTTAAAACCTTTTCCCACTGCTTGGGTAAAAGGAAGAACTAGTTTGGCTTCCTGTGTCAGGTCAAACCAGGTTAGCCTGACTTTTCTCAGGGTGTCTCAGGTTGTGTAGAAATGTTAAAAGGAAATAATAGTTCCTTTCATTTAAGGGCATCAGAAACAAATAGACCCAGAAACATTTAAGGACTTTTACACCTACTGGAAGGAAACGGAAGCAGAGGCGCAAGACGTAAACCTGCCCCCCAGCGTGATAGAACGCTTAGACAAAAACGAATGTGTCTACAAGTTGTCGTCCTCTGTTAAAACGAACAAAGGAGTTGGGAAAATAGCCATGACTCAGAAGCGCTTGTTCCTTCTGACTGAAGGAGTTCGGCCCGGCTACCAAGAGATTGCAACTTTCAGGGACATAGAGGTGAGTGCGACATAGACTCAATACCCAAATTCCCTTATTTTGAAGATATTTATTATACAACTGCAGATTTGGGGCTACCTTATATCCCAGTTGGTGGCCTTTATAGAGGCTTTTTATATATTTATGTGCTTTAGGGCTGATGGTGGTATGCACAAGATATAGTTGAGGGAACCCTATATCTGAAACAGTCATTATCATCTTGTATACGTGTTAGGCTTTTAACATCAGTTTTGCCATACCAAAGTTTAATTTTTCGGGTCAAATTGTGTCTGGGGCATGTTTGGCAACCTATTCAGTGCTGGAAATTAATCTCTTAATGGAACTTGCATGCAAACTCTCCCACCCCCCAGCATTTTAATAATATACCATACAATACAATCCGGGGGCTCTATTGCATCTGCTGCAGGTTTGGAGAACCTTTGGCCATCTGGGTGTTGCTGAATTTCAGTTCCCATCGGCCCCAGCAAACAGCCAACGGCCAGGCATGATGGAATTTGTATTTCCGCAACATCTGGTGGTTTCTCCACACCTGCTGTACTGTGACCATTGTTTGTTTAGAGCAGGCATGGCCAAACGTGGCCCTCCAGCTGTTTTGGGACTACAATTCCCATCATCCCTGACCACTGATCCTGTTAGCTAGGGATGATGGGAGGTGTAGTCCCAAAACGAGCTGGAGGGCCAAGTTTGGCCATGCCTGGTTTAGAGAAAAGCATGTCTCCAGAAAGAGCTTAGAATCCGAGGAACTGAAAAAGTTATGGGGAAGGGATTTGGAGGAGACGGCTGTGTAGCTGTACTTTGGCTCACTTCAGTTTTCAGTTCTCATTTCTCCGTCTTCTCCCACTGCCCCCAAACCCAGGAAGTGAAGAGTACGACAGTTGCTTTCCTGCTTCTCCGGATTCCCACCCTAAAGATAAAAGCCGTGTCCAAAAAGGAGGTTTTCGAAGCAAATCTTAAATCTGAATGTGATCTGTGGCACTTGATGGTGAAGGAGATGTGGGCCGGGAAGAAAATGGCGGATGATCACAAGGTCTGGCACTTTGAATTGGCAGTTGAAACATGTTTTGTATTGTCAAAAGAAAAGTTTTATACGCTTTTACTATCCCGTTGACCTTTCAAATTCCCATGTTTTGCTCGCCTTCAGTTGTAAGAGAAGATTAATAATTAGAGAAGTGAAGTGACCAATTTTGCCAAGACTGCAGCCGTCGTTACAAAACCCACGATACTATTGATTAATGCGCCTGACATCTTCTGTATCCGTATTTTAAACAACCGTTTTATTGTATGGCTTCCTTGGCGCACATTTCAACCTGATTCTGGATGGATTGGTGCAGTCCGTTTTTACTGTTAATTGGATGGTAGTTAAAGGTCATGTATTTCCTCCCCTAAATTGGGAAATTAATAAGTAAATAAACAAAGGTTTCATATTCTTTGATTGAATTTGGTAATGTGATTATATAGAATATTGCATTATGCACACATGCAAAGCTGAATGGGAGGATCATGGACATACACATTGGGAGATAAACATGGGCTTTTTCTTAAAACAAAAGGAACAGAAGGCAAAAAGCAAGTATTATTATTATTTATTGAATTTACCGTATTTTTTTGCTCTATAAGACTCACTTTTTCCCTCCTAAAAAGTATGGGGAAATGTGTGTGCGTCTTATGGAGCGAATGCAGGCTGCGCAGCTATCCCAGAAGCCAGAACAGCAAGAGGGATTGCTGCGCAGCGATCCCTCTTGCTGTTCTGGCTTCTGAGATTCAGAATATTTTTTTCTTGTTTTCCTCCTCCAAAAGCTAGGTGCGTCTTGTGGTCTGGTGCATCTTATAGAGCGAAAAATATGGTATATACTGCCCTATACCCGGAGGTCTCAGGGCGGTTCACAGAACATAATGGCTTCTTTTCATTTTGTCCCCTAGGACCCTCAGTATATTCAACAAGCACTTACAAACGTTCTCCTGATGGATGCAGTCGTGGGTGTACTGCAGTCCTCTAAGATCATTTATGCTGCTTCCAAGCTATCTTACTTTGATAAGATGAAGAACGAAGGTGAGCTGGTTTGTGGCTTAAATGCTCTTGCTAGAACCGTTGTTCTGTATCTCAGAGCATCGTCCAGAACTCTGTTGGTTCAAGGCATCTCCAATCATGCACCAAGCCCAGGAATACCTAGGGGCCAGAGTACAGTGTGTCAGAGTTTGACTGCACCCAAAGGCCCAGGGCTAATAGTAGGAGGAGCAGAATGCTAGGACCTGTTGTGTGACTATTCTGACTGCCTTCCAAACGGACTTCTGTTTTCGTTCTGTGACTGGCCTTTATTTCTTCAGGCATTTGCATGTGTTTATGCTCCTGGGCCTGACAGTAACTTTGAAAAACAACATCATGTATTTGTCTGTTCTTCTTCAGTGCCCATGATGGTCCCCAAAACAACAAGAGAAACACTCAAGCACAAGATTAATCCGTCAGCTGGGGAAACTTTTCCACAAGCAGTAGAAGTCTTACTTTATACACCAGGTATTGTTGTTGTTTAGTCGTGTCTTACTCTTCGTGCCCCATGGACTAGAGCACGCCAGGCACTCCTGTCTTCCACTGCCTCCCGCAGTTTGGTCAAACTCATTCTGGTAGCTTCAAGAACACTGTCCAACCATCTCGTCCTCTGTTGTCCCCTTCTCCTTGTGCCCTCAATCTTTCCCAACATCAGGGTCTTTTCCAGGGAGTCTTCTCTTCTCATGAGGTGGCCAAAGTACTGGAGCCTCAGCTTCAGGATCTGTCCTTCCAGTGAGCACTCAGGGCTGATTTCCTTAAGAATGGATGCGTTTGATCTTCTTGCAGTCCATGGGACTCTCAAGAGTCTCCTCCAGCACCATAATTCAAAAGCATCAATTTTTCGGTGATCAGCCTTCTTTATGGTCCAGCTCTCACTTCCATACATCACCACTGGATACACCAGGTATGGAATACTGTATTCCTGGAAGGGGTGCGTGTCAGGGAACAATTGGAGTTGGTTGCACTTGGTGACATTACAGCACCCCAGTGTGTCGGGATGGGGTATGCTGGCTTCTCAACAAGTTGGGGTAGATAACAGAAAGAGGCCTCCTGGTGAGATATATGGCCGAGGAGAGGAGGCAGTAAGAACTCTGGTATCCTCATTCCAAGGCCAAATATTTATCTAAAAAGGGACGCGGGTGGCGCTGTGGTCTAAACCACTGAGCCTCTTGGGCTTGCCGATTGGAAGGTCGGCGGTTCGAATCCCGCCATGGGGTGAGCTCCCGTTGCTCAGTCCCAGCTCCTGCCAACCTAGCAGTTCAAAAGCATGCCAGTGCAAGTAGATAAATAGGTACCGCTCCGGCGGGAAGGTAAACAGTGTTTCCGTGCGCTCTGGTTTCCATCGAAGTATTCTGTTGTGCCAGAAGCGGTTTATCATGCTGGCTACATGACTTGGAAAGCTGTCTGTGGATAAACACCAGCTCCCTCGGCCTGAAAGCGAGATGAGCGCCACAACCCCATAGTCTCCTTTGACTGGACTTAACCGTCCAGGGATCCTTTACTTTTTACCTTTATTTATCTCACTATTCTGTGTAGGCTAAATCAGGGTTTCCCATAATTGGGTCTCCAATTGTTTTGGACTACAATTCCCATCACCCTTTACCACTGGTCCTGCTAGCTAGGGATGATGGGATTTGTAGTCCAAAGAAGAAAAAGCTGAAGACACAAGTTTGGAAAACCCTGAGCTAAATGACACATGACAGAGTAGTTCAGGAGTGAATACCGTACTGCAGTGGTTCTCAGAGGCTGTGGCAGAAAAGGATGACATTCAAGGACAATCAAAGGAACATATAAGTATTTCAGTGTAGTATAGCATAGTATCAAAATAATTTATTTTGGCTATGCAACCAGAAAAAGTGTTTCTTCTCTTTGTGCTCCTGCCAGTCACCACCTGTGTTGGAAATAGTTCAGGAGCAGGTCTTCCGTGTAAAGCTGATGGATTGAAACCTGCATCCTCTTCATTCTTGGCTCTGTTAAGCTTTGTAAAATACAGGGAATGTCTTGAACAAAAACACAGTGAAAAAGGTAACAGCTGAGGGAGATGTTAATAGGCATCAGAAATACAGCTGCTCTTCAGTGTTCCCCAGTAACCCAATTTGTAAGATGGCATAGCCAGATGTATACTCTTAGATAGTACATTGCTTGATAATGTATTTGGTTCAAACGTATTTTATATCAAGTGTGTCACTGTTTTCTCCTTCCAACGCTTAGGGCAACTTGATCCAGCAGAAAAGCATGGGGATGCCCACCCAAAATTATGGTGTGCCTTAAATGAGGGGAAGGTGGTCGTGTTCGATGCATCTACATGGTCCATACAGCACTATCTTAAAGTAGGAAACTCTAAACTGGTAAGCAACACTGTGCAAATACTGCATAATTTTTAATTTGCTAGCGAAAAGTACTGAAGCGTGCATGGGCGTTTTGACTTTTTAAACTTTTCCATCCTTTTAGTTTTTGTTTTGGTAGAAGTGAGCTGTGTTGGGTTTTTTTCTGTTTCATTGTTATTTATGTGGCAATATATTCTGTCCAGATATACTGTATCAGGAAATCCAGGGAATGGCACAGAAGGAAAACCACCTGTGTTTTCTTCTTGGGCGGTAAATAGTGGCTAGCTGCTAATGAAATTGACGCACACTGTTTGGAATTCTTCAAGGCTTCACTGAGAGATGGGGGCAGAGAGATACTGCCGGGAGGACCTGAGAGGCTCAAGTTTCTAAGCAGCATATATCAGAAAGGGGTACAGGTGTTTCCTTAAGTTCAGTAGAGACAGATGCTTCTCCTCCCTCAGAGAACAGTGTTTGGGATAGGGAACTGCCCATCCAAGAGACTCCAGGTTACAGACAGTTAAGTGGAATTTCACCTCTGGAAAACATTTGTGTGTCTTTCAGAATCATCAAGGCTTTTCAGGGATTTAACGTTTCGGTGTGATATTGAGAGCTTCCATGTTGCAGTGATATAGTCTTGCTGAGCATTTCTTCTTCTTCTTACAAATGCAGAATTGTATGGTAATGGTGGAACAAAGCCAAGTCTGGATCGGTTCTCAGGACTCCATTATTTATTTGATCAATACCCACAGCATGTCTTGCAATAAGCAGCTGAACGACCATCGCTCCGAAGTTGTGGACATCATTGTGAAAAATGGAGATAGCAGCTCCAGGTCAGCTGAATATATAGTATGGCAGGTTCTCTTGTTCAAAGACCAACTGGGATTGTATCCTGAGTGTAAGGGACCAGGGGGGAGAGAGAGAGAGAGAGAGAGAGAGAGAGAGAGAGAGAGAGAGAGAGACTTCTAGTGGTGGACCCCCTTTTTCCTCAAAGTGTTTCCCTCAAAATGGAACTATGATGTACTGCCAAAAACCAGACTGTGAACCTCCTGATAGGCAGCTGCTTGAGGAATTTCTGAGCCCCTGTTTCTTAGGACCTCTAGGTGAAAAATGGAGAGCAGCTTTGAATTTATTTCTCCCCAAACCTAGAGGACACAGAACTTATTAACAAAGCTTAGTGGAAACTATTGTTGGAATACAAGGGGGTAGCTTTGAAACTGTGCAGTCTTAGCATGTGGGGGAAATTTTATTGAGAAGTTCATTTTTTTAAACCCAATGAAGCCAAATGTCCAAGTATGAATTTCATGGGGAAGGAAAAGGAAGCACAGTAAAAGGGTTGCACACGAGAGCTGTGGGAACTACAACCATTCATGGTTTTTGCGAGAGAAGCTGGATGATGCACCAGTTTGTAAAACATTTCTGTTCTCTTGTGCATGTCTGGGTATCCACTTGAAATATTTCACCTATAAATTTTAAGGGAAAAATTCCCCTTAAATGGGGAACCTGCACTCCTCTTGTCGTCCTGCACTACAAAATCTCTGACTCCTGGTCATGCTGGTTGTGGCTGATTGGGAGGTGAAGTCCAATAATTTCTGGAGGTCCAAAGGTTCCCTTGCCCGAGGCAGTGGCCGGTTCTCTCCTATCGCCGGCAGAACTTTCTAATCCATGAGATGCGTCAAAATAGCAAGAAAACTCCTTGCGAAGAGATGAGCTTAGAAACTAGAAAATGTACGTAATTCGTCTTCCAGTCACATTTTCGCCTTTTGTCCATGTGGGGAGGTATGAGCATATTTGAAATAAGAGCAGACCAGTTTGGATGACACCAGGTTTGAGCTGAGGTCTTAGGTCCAAAATCTGGTTCCTCAGTAGTGTGTGTGTCTCTCTCAATATCTAATTCATGAGATCGGATATAGTAGGCTATTTTGCGGATATAAACAGTAGCGCAGCCCTAAAGCAGGAGAAATGTTATTGAACAAATTTTAGTTCACTCCCACTGCGGTGACTACTCATTTGTCTGGAGAGTATGAGCTAAAAGATTGCATTGAAGGGAGGCTAGAATCTAGATATCACAAAACTTGGAATGTGATTTTTTTTAGCTTAAAAGCAGGAGGGGTAAAGTTGATGTTTGAAGATTGAACAATACACACCACACACACACACACACACACACACACACACACACACACACACTTCTCGGGCAAATAGTGACTTATGAATAGAATTACATGTTGTTACCTCAACCACAGTACAGTGGTACCTCGTTTTTTGAACGTCTCGGAAGTCGAACGTTTCGGTTTTCGAACATCGAAAACCTGAAAGCAAATGCTTTGGTTTTTGAATGCTTTTTGGAAGTTGAATGTGCCACACGGCTTCCGTATTGAGTCTTGCGTAAGTAAATGCTTCGGTTTTCAGACGTTTTGGAATTCGAGCTGTCTTCCGGAACGGATTATGTATGTTCGAAAACGAGATACCACTGTATTATTTTTTATGTCGACTTTTAAAATGTTTTTGTAACACATGTCCTGACATCATGTACTTTCCTTGCGCCTGCGCAGTGAGGCCTATTCTTGCAGCGTGGACGGGACAGTGATTATGTGGGACATCAGCACCTTGAAAGTGAACCACAGATTCCAGCTGCCCTGTGAAACTCTGACTGCTATCAAATTCCACAGTAACAGGCTTTGGTGCTGTAAGTTTCCTGTGTCTTCATCTACCTGAAAAGAATGTAATTTAAAAGGAAGAGGGTGGGGAAGCCATATCTGACTTTGATTCATAAGAAGTCGGCCACCTTCAGCCTTCCCCTGCTCTTTCACCCAGCTGAAACCGTGGGACTGATTAATTTAAATTTCATTTCTGGGAAGACTCTTCCTTGCTGCAAATGTAGGAGTGTTGTTTCAATGCTTTGTCAGAAGCATTTATCTGCATTAGGAAGAGAGCTCACCTGGTGCTCATGAACCTGACAAACTCCTATCAGAAACAGGAGTTTTCCTAACAGCGTTGGTATTTACCTTCAATGCTTAATAGGAAGAAGGCAGCACCAGAAAATAGGGGAAGCCCCCAAACGGTGCAGTGAACCAGATTACGGTCCCAAACATGTTCTCTTTTATTTCCTGTGAACCATTTACAGTGGTACCTCTAGTTACGAATTTAATTTGTTCTGGAGGTCCGTTCTTAACCTGAAACTGTTCTTAACTAGAGACGTGCTTTCGCTAATGGGGCCTCTTGCTGCAGGTGCACCACCGGCACACAATTTCCGTTCTCATCCAGGGACAAAGTTCTCAACTCAAAGTAACTCTTCCATCTTAGCGGAGTTTGTAACCTGAAGCGTTTGTAACCTGAGGCGTTTGTAACTCAAGGCGCCACTGTATATCCTTTTGCTAAACTATTCCATAGTTAAGAATATTAGTGTTAAGGTTAGAAAAAAAATACAAGGTGTGACCGGAAAGTTGGATGAATGGTCACAGAAATCGGACAGAAATCTGATACAACGCACCATTGACAATGTTCGTAGAACTTTTGGAAACTTCTGGAGAAGTCCTCTTTTCATACTGCTTTCAGTTCCTTCGTCATAGCAGCTTGGACATGTGAAGTGCTGGAAAATCTGTGCCCTTTCAGTGCAGATTTCAGTTGTGGAAAAAGAAATAAATTTGGTGGGGCTGGATCGGGAGAATATGGAGGGTGGGACAACTCAGTTACCTCAGGAACGATTTCACTTGGAATATGAAATCCTTTTGCCATCCTTCAGACGGGCAAACGCTGATCGCGCATCAATAACTGTTGAACTCTGTCACCATTTGCAGCCGTTCTGCTTGTTGACGGTCTGCCAAACTGAGGGTCATCTTCAATTTTTTGCCACCCTTCACGGAAATGCTTAAACCACTCATACACTGTCTTTCGGGTTACAGCTTAATCTCTGTACACAATTGTGAGCAATTCGTGGGTTTCCGATGCCGATTTTCCCCATTTGAAACAGAATTTCATATTGACTCTCTTCTCCACTTTCAATCGCAACGCACTGCACTATTAACATCGCAAGGGGTTGTTGCCTTAGGAGAGCGAGAAAAATTCTCCAGGATGACTCACACACCGGCCACCACCCCTTTAATCTAATACCCTCGGGCAGGAGTTATAGAAGTATAATCATCCGTACCAACAGGCTAAAAAATAGCTTCTATCCGTGGGCTGTTAGGCTGTTGAACGGAAAATAACATGGCGAAATTGACTTAAGAGGTGGTGCGTTGTTCGATAAGAGATTGAGTGTTTGGGGGTGGGGGAGGGAGGCTCGTTTAATTTCATTGTACACAGGTTGTACAATGGCAATAAAGGTATTATTATTATTATTATTATTATTATTATTATTATTATTACTACTACTAAACAGCCCCAAGACGGACAGGTCATGGCCAAGAGTTTAGACTAAATGTGATCCACCTGGAGAAGGAACTGGCAAACCACTCCAGTATTTTGCCAAGAAAACTCCAAGGACATAAAAAAGGAGAAGCTTTGAGAAGAAAGTGAGAGTTTCCAAGGCATGCTGTGGTTCATGGGGTCACGGAGAGTCGAACACGACTAAGATGACTAAACAACAACAAAACAGCTGCCACATGAACGTAGGCTGTCAACAAAGCTGAGACACCTGGGCATATGTTAGCTGAGATATGGACAGACACCTCCCACATGTCTCTGTGAATCCATCAGTTCCTATTATCACGTACAGGGGTGATTCACCCTACTTTTCGGTCATGCCTTGTATCATTTAGTGTAAAGGATCCATGCACCACCATCTTCATTTCTGCTTTAATGAGACAATAATATCTTTGTCACTAAGCGCTTTATGAATGTTTGTTTTAAGGTATAGGGAGCTGTATTCTTGTCCTCTCAACAAACGGTATTATTCGGCAAAGGGTACAAATGGAAGACAACGTGAGAGCTATGCCCTTCCTCTGTTTCCAGTTGTTCCCCGAGGTATGTAACAGTAGATTGCGGCAGTTGATTTGTTACTAGCACCTTAACCTAAACGCCCTAGACAGTCATTTGCATTAATACGAGTATTCTCTTGCCTTTCTCTTCGCTTTTGCCTTAGAGTGAGCAAGTGCTGGCATCATGTTCAGCGAGCACTGAGTTGTATTTCTGGAACATGACTGATCTCTCGACACCCTCTCAAAAGATCAGCTTGCAAGACTGCTCAGAGATCACGTGTATGATGAAAGTTAAAAACCAGGTAAATCGGATGCAAAGGAACTCTGTTTGCTTCTTGTGGCTTATTCAGTGATCTCAGCTATGATACAGAAGTCTGCCTAGGTTTATGCAAGAGCTGCTTGCTAACTCCATTGAATTGTGGTTCACTGAATTAACTTCTCCCCTCTCTATAATTACAAGCTGCTTTTGAAGCTCCTCTCAGATTTGCCACATCACAAATCTAAAGTTCTGTCCGGCTCATGGATTTGGTTTCAGGCTTCTTTAGCTATAATCCTCTCATTGTTTAATGAACCAGCCACACTTGGAAAGTAATTTTTTGTATTTTTCCTTCAAGTAAAAATTGCGTAGCTTTTTCATAACGCATCCAGAATTAGTGAAGGCAAAATGGTGTGTTCTGTCATTTATCAGTTTGCTTGTATCTGACAGCCTGTGGATAACCATACTCTCCCCTTCCTAGTTATAACTACCAACTATTTATAATTTACTTACAATGGAGTGGGCAGTCTCAAATACCTTATTTTAATTTAAATAACAATTACCGTACTACTCCGTGTATAAGACCAGGTTTTTTCCCCTGTAAAATGTATGTTTAAAAGTTGGGGTCATCTTATACATGGATAGTGCATAGGGTGGACGTTTGATTGGTTGTTGCTGCCGCGGCTGTCAGCGGCTTTTGGGCGTCTTCCGGTTATTGCGTCAATGGCCGGTGTTGATTGGCTGGCGCTGTGGTAATAGGGCGGGTGATTGGCAGCTTCTGCCAGTCAAGAGGTGGATTTTGTGATGCTTGTTGGTGAGCGATTTTTGGCAACCCCACAAAAAAGGTCAACAACCCTGGGTAATCCCCCAAGCTCAACAACTCTGTGCCATCTCCCCCATTTTCTTAAATTAGAGTCCCCCAAAATAGGGGGTGTCTTATACATGGAAAAGTACGGTAATATAATATACCGTATAAAAGTGTGGTAATATACGGTGATGCTAGCTTACATGGTTACTAAATGTTGAACTTCACTTGGCTATGCAGCTAACATGTTGAGTTGATCCATATTACTATGCAGTTCTCTGTTTTCCTGTTTCAACAAAACACCTTCTCAGAAATGTATGCTGAGGCATTAAAGATGAGCTATATATTTGTGTCTCCTGAAGGTGATCACATATGCCAAAATAAGTTGGGCATTAGTACTTACATTAATAAATTAGCTATTTTAGTGTATCTTTCATCTTTGTTGGAAGCCGCCCAGAGTGGCTGGGAAAACCCAGCCAGATGGGCGGGGTACAAATAATAAATTATTATTATTATTATTAGTCACCAGTTTGAGGTCTCCCCTCCCCCCCTACTTTCTTGCAGCTGCTCCTGTTACTGCTGGAATAAATGATAAAATAATCCATATTCACATCCACAATGGAAATACAGCATTTTGTTTTAAAAGGACGTGTTTGCCTTTCAGATATGGGTTGGCGGCAGAGGTCTTTCTCAAGGCAAAACCAAAGGAAAGATCTATGTGGTTGATGTGGAAAAGAAAACGGTGGAGAAAGAATTGGTTGGGCACATCGACACAGTGAAAGCTCTTTGCTCAGCAGAGGACAGATACGTTCTTAGCGGCTCTGGAAAGGAAGAAGGGAAGATAGCAATCTGGAAGGTTGAATAAAGTTCAGTGTTTCAGTTTTGTTTAATTCAGTTTTTAAGGCACAGAGAGTCCGTTGGCTTCAGTCTTGTGCGTATCTTGTTCTTCCTTCAATGTTTTAACTTATCAGATCACTTTTCAGGGTAATTGTTCTAGAATTTCTGTTCTAGAATAGCAGAAGTAAAATTATATTATGACCATGAATACACTGAGTAAGAAACTTGAAAATGCACTAAGAAATCATTGAATGAGTCTTTAATATCAAATTGTAGATACCACCTGAAGTTTATTATTTGCTGCGTTGTAGGATTAGTGGCACCTTGTTCAGACAGTGTAATCGGGTTCTGTGCTTCCTGAATGACAAACCGTTGCAGTGCAGTTAATCCGTTAAGCTTAGAAGGGTGAATGATGACTATTGCCCTTAAGACTATATAGGGTCTTTTAAATGGGATAAGTTGGTTGACAGAGACCTGCCTTTTCCTGGCTTACCATTGTTGATCTCAAGACTCGTTCCAGGTTGAGTTACTCCACTGAGAATGAATGAGGATGCTTTTGCAAGAAGGGAGGTTCTCACTACAGTGTAGAGATCACTATAGTAAAATATAAGCTTTTCCCGCCCAAGGTGAGATTTTTCCACTAGTAATAGTGCATTGAAGAAATTTCCCCTTCTGAGGATTGTAGTTACTTGCTGATCTGAAAGTAAATTGTAAATCAGGTTCTCAGTGCCCTAAAAGTGGGACTGCTGCTTTCTTTGTTTATACGTTTAACACACTCCAGTGAGATGGAATAATTTTATATTGTACCTTAATTTTCAAAGGTGCTCCCATTTATTTGTGAACATGAGCTATGCCACTCCTCCCTTTTCAAATGCTCTGACTTCCTGCAGCCTTTCAAAAAGTTTGCAAGTTACATTGCCAGCTGCATCACACAAAATGCCGACTTGAAGCAACTGGTGCTCTGGTACGTTTCCCTTCAACAGACATGCACATCAGGAGTCCTTGCTCACAAATGAATCGTTCCCCTGCCATTTTTTGATATTTATAGCTGAAATGTAAATAAGCAATTCTGTCCTCCAACTTTTTAACATATAAAGTAATTACATAGTGAGCCTGAAGGAAACTTTTGGCGGCCTTAACTTTCGTATTGGGATAGTGTGTTGGATAGCGTTGTAAAGACAGAAATATTTGCTATTTTTGTAAACAGTTTAATAAAAGATTGAAGTGTTACAAATTGCTAATTTCATATACCCTATGAGTAACAGAAGGATTTCTATCTACTAATAAAACCATGCCTTTTTGGAGTAGCTGAAGCTAACTTTTCAATTTTTTAGCTACTGAAAAATCTGTACTGAATGTAACAGGTTGGAATAGTGAATACAAAGATCAGCTTGAGAAGGACAGACTTCATACTTCAGCTGACATCAAACATCTTTATCCAAATACGTGTGGAAACTGTGACTTATGTATTGCACTGCCATGTTTACCTCTAAGAGGAGCAGATTTCTCCAGCAGGTAAAGGGTAAAGGGACCCGTGACCATTAGGTCTAGTCGTGGCTGACTCTCGGGTTGCGGCGTTCATCTCGCTTTATTGGCCGAGGGCGCCGGCGTACAGCTTCCGGGTCATGTGGCCAGCATGACTAAGCCGTTTCTGGTGAACCAGAGCAGCACACAGAAACACTGTTTACCTTCCTACCTACCTATTTATCTACTTGCACATTGACATGCTTTCGGACTGCTAGGTTGGCAGGAGCAGGGACTGAGCAACGGGAGCTCACCCTGTCGTGGGGAATCGAACCTCCGACTTTATGATCGGCTTGGAGAGAGATGTGAGGGTGACTTCCAAAAGTTTATTTGCTTCTGCAATGATGAGGCGCTTCCTTTTAAGTAAGCACACCTGAGTTTCCAGCGTGCACACAAAACATTTGTCCAATCTGGTGCAAGATCACTCTGTTCTCCTTGTAGGACCTTCATAAAAGAGCAGGCAGGTAAAAAATGGAAAACAAGCGAGGTCAAAGAAGAATGGTGACTTAAACTGATGGCATACGCGCAGCTTGCAGATTTAACATACAGAAAGAATAAGAGAAACAAGAAGAATATATGTTTAAAGAAGACTGGGAAATGTTTACTGATTATTTGGGTGAAAATTGTATACACTTAAAAACACTGGTAGCATTAAGATAAATTCAACAGTGTAAAGAAGTTTTGATGGTGTAACAATGGATTACCAAATGGTTTAGTTCATATAAAATATGCAGGGATGTATGGTGTGCAAAATGAACCACAAAAAGAGAAGAAGGGAAGTCATCGATTTAAGGTCTAAATGAATATTTTGAAATGTAAATTATTATTTTTCAATTATATATATATGAGCAAGCAGGTCAGCACAGAGTAAAATTTAACTGGCACCAGAGATGAGGCACGCAGCCTTTTCATAGACCACCACCAAGTGAAATTTAACAAGCCACCTGAATTATTAGCAGCCAGTCTTTCAAAGATAAGTAGTACACAGCTGTTGTGACTTTCCTTCTTCATTTTCGAACTCTGATAGCATCGGAGCTTTGAGAAGCATTTGTGCTTATTTGTACTCGTGTTGCTTGCATCACATGAAAGGACATATATTCTAGGCAGCACCAGCAATGGATACAGCAGTCGCTGCTCTGTTCACCGTTTGGTCGTGCTGAGACACAGCTCTTGAGCATGGTGGGTTTGCCGTGTAAGAAGGTGCACTGGGGACAGCAAACGTGCCAAACTGGTACTGGGCACCTTCTGTATTGCTCACTAAGCTGGGCACAGAGTATCCTCCACAACACTCCTTGCAATACAAGGGCCTTGCGGCCGGTCTCTGCCATCCTTTTCAATGCAGGGAGCAAAGTAAAGAGAAGCTTTGGTGCTCCAGTAGGTGCTGGAGAAAGGACATAAGAAAAGCCATGCTGAATTTATTGATTAGATTTCCCTCCCACCTTTCCTCCAGGGAGCTGTATCTGCTGGCATGTATTACCCACTTCCCATCTTAACCTCACAACACCCCTGTGAGGTAGGTGAGACTAAGAGACAGGGGCTGCTCCAAGGTCACCCAATGAGCTTCTTGACTGAATAGGGAGCATCTCTCCATCCAATTCCACCAGGAAGCAATGCAGGGAGGCAACGGTCCTTGCTTACTGATGCTGGGTATTTGGCATTCAATAGCGTACCATACTGTCTCCGAAAGGTCCAAGTAACTATCAGAGCTAAAAGCTGTTGACAGCTGTCAAAGCCGTTAACAGATTTTGTCCTGTCTCCCTTTAAAGCATCCTAGCCCGGCCCCCATCACTAAATAACAGCTTGTTGGAAACAGCAGGAGCAAACCCAGTTGGTTTTTCTGTAGGTTTCTGGATTGGAAAGCGGGCGGATACTGATACGGCACAACTTTCTGGTCCTAATAAAATGGCCTTGTTTTTTGCCTTGCAGCTTTTCAGGCAGAGAGAAGCCTTCCTCTCGTCTCTGCTTGGGAAAAGGGAGGGTGTGTGTGTTAAATACTTGCTTGTCCCTTCTCACCCACCAACATAAACTTTACTAGCTGGAGTGAAGAAACGGAGCGTAAGGATGACATGAGTCAGGAGCAGAATCCTGGTGACACATCATTTGCCTTTTAAGTTGGTCCCCCCTCTCTTTGAAAAAAGCCTGTCTTTGTAACGTGACTGATAACTCCACTTTAGCAGACTCTGGCAACTAACACAGCCGCTGCCTGAATAGCGGCAATACCACCCATGGGGTTTGTCACTGCTGCTGCAATCATCTGCATAAATGCTTGGAAATTGCCAGGCAGTTTGGCGGGGGGGGGGGGGAGCACACTCATAGGGGAAGAGATATTGGGAAAGGGATCTGAGGAATGGAGCGTGTGGACTGCAGCTGGTGCAGCACTTAGCAAGCAGGAGGGGCAGGGACAGCGGCAGATGTGTTCCCCAAAACCAGGCTGGCCCTGACCTTTAAAGCCCCAAACGACCTTGGCCCTGTATACCTGAAGGAGCGTCTCCTCCCCATCGTTCAGCCCAGACACTGAGGTCCAGCTCCGAGGGCCTTCTGGCGGCTTCCTCACTGTGAAAAGTGAGGTTACAGGGAACCAGGCACGGGGCCTTCTCGGTGGTGGCGCCCGCCCTGTAGAACGCCCTCCCATCAGGTGTCGAGGAGATGAGTTACTACATAACCTTTAGATGACATCTGAAGCCAGCCCCGTGTAGGGAAGGTCTTTAATGTTTAATGTTTTATATGTTGGAAGCCTCTTCCCAGAGTGGCTGGGGCAACAAATAATGAAATTATTATTAAAATTATTCTTCTTCTTCAAGCACTTGGTTGTTATTATGTGTACATTACCTAGGGAGGAACTTCCCATGCTCCCTGTTTGGTGCTGTAGTGTCAAAAAGAACTGTCAGAATTCTATCCTGCCCAACTCATTGCTGATACGTGCCCCTCAATATTTTCACCCTCTCCAACTTAGTCTTCCAGTCACAGAATTGAAAGGGGACTTGGAGGTCACCTAAGGTCAACCCTCCTGGTGTCAAAGTGGGATTTGCAGTGCAGGAAGCAATTATTGTGTCCCTGAGAAATGTGCATCATGCCACCGTAAAACTACATACAGCAAAGGAGAGGACCCCAACTCTCAAAGCAATCTGTTCCATTGTCAAACAGTGCTGAGAAGTTCCACCTAACGTTTCATTGAAAGCACAGAGGTGCAGCTCTGCTTGATCTGCATCCCTTAACGGCTGGTCTACATCAGCTCTCAGTAGAGGCCGCTCATTGTTATGGTACAAAATTCACATCACAATGAGGCTGTTTCCATAGCTGGCCATTTCAGGAGTGACAGCAGAGGCTTTTTGGGTTTCTCAGGAAACGCTGCATGGCAGCTATTAGGAAAAGGAACTGCTGCATCGCCTTCAAAGCCCTTTGTCTGCCTCCATTCTTTTCTGCTGCTCCCTAGGCTAAAATAATAAAAGGTTTTGCATCATGGCTTCAAAATTAAAGGAAAAGCGTCCGATAAAAAAATTGAATAGACAGAAGCCTGGAATTACGGGATGAAATCCGGTCCCATGAGTCAAGAGCAGTTGAGTGAATGTTCCCCTAAACAGAGAGCAGGGTGGGCCAAGGCTACAGCTCTCTGCCCTACTAGGTCAGGGCCTATTGTGCAAAGCATCATCACATGCCCATTCATTTTAAACAAGTGCATGGCTGATGTCACCTGTGCGTCTGGCCAGGCAGAAATGAGTCAGCCTCTTTGGCTGCTACTGCCTTTGTGACTGTAATTTAGTTAGGGCTTGTGGGATGCACCAGATCGCAAATCTGGTACCCTCCAGGAGTGTTTGGGATCCCTCAGTCTGGGGTGTGTCCCAAGTAATTTATGGACCTATCCAATGCTTTTTTTCCCCTAAAAAAAGGTGCAGAAACTCTCAATTATTTTTGGACGGATAATCCTAAGTTGTCGAGTATTTTTTAGGGGGAGCCAAAGTTGCTGAGCTTTTTTTAGGGGGGGTGCTTTTTGGGAGGGGGCGGACCCTTCTCCGCTGGATTGCCCCGCCGCCAGCATCGTTGCAGCTGCATTACTACATCGCCTCCGACATGCTGCCCCACAGCCTCTGACACAAAGCCAAGAGCGGCATGCAGCCTGAAGCCTCTGACGCACAACTCTGGCTACAAAGAGGTGCTGCAATTTCCGAAAGAGGTGGCGTTCTAGCTGAAAAAAAGGCCTGGAACCCTCTGTGCTGCAGGGCACACCCTGGACTTGGTTTTCTGTCCTATAAAGCCCTCTGCAGCTTAAAAAGGTAAAGGGACCTCTGACCATTAGGTCCAGTCGTGACCGACTCTGGGGTTGCAGCGCTCATCTCGCTTTACTGGCTGAGGGAGCCGGCGTACAGCTTCCGGGTCATGTGGTCAGCATGACTGAGCCACTTCTGGCGAACCAGAGCAGCGCTCGGAAACGCCGTTTACCTTCCCGCCAGAGTGGTACCTATTTATCTACTTGCACTTTGATGTGCTTTCAGACTGCTAGGTTGGCAGGAGCTGGGGCAGAGCAATGGGAGCTCACCCCGTTGCAGGGATTCAAACCGCCGACCTTCTGATCAGCAAGTCCTAGGTTCTGTGGTTTAACCCACAGTGCCACTCGCGTCCCCTCTGCAGCTTAGGTCCAAGCTAATTCTGTTATTGTGGAGTTGGAAGGGACTGTGAGCGTCACACAGTCCAGTTCCCTAAAATGCAGGAATCTTTTGCCCAAAGTGGGCTTCAAACCCACAGCCCTGAGATTAAGAGTCTCACGCTCACATAGGAGAGGGCCTTCTCAGTGGCTGCTTCCAGACTCTGGAACTCTTTCCCTAGAAAAGCCAGACTGGCTCCTTCCCTGTTGTCCTTCTGCAGGCAGTCAAAGACCTCCTTGTTCCAACATGCCTTTGGGGATGGACTGCTTTTAGTGAAAAGGCTGGGGCTGTGCTGTTGTTTTTTAACTGCAATCACTTGGATAGTTTTAATAGACTTTTAATGTGGTTTGTGTGTGTGTGTGTGTGTAGTTTTAATTCTATCAGTGCTCGCTTTTAAATGAATGGCTTACGCCAATGCTTTTTATTTTATTTTTTAATATTTATTCCCTGCCCTTCCTGGCTCAGAAAACTGGGCTCAGTGTGGCTAACAACAAATTTAAAATACTTAATTGATGCAACAAAAAAACAGCATAAAATACAGTATAAAATGTGAATAACAATAAATTCAGAATTCAAAAATCAATTTAGGGGGAAAATCCATCCAATAAACATTAGATGATCACCAGGGCTAGCTGGCTAAATTAGTCCTATTTGGGCCAGCGAGGAGACCAGGGGAGAATTAGCTGTGGGTAATCTTCATAAAAGGGGAGGGGGATGGAAGGAAGGGGAATAAAAGATCAGGCTAAGTTCAAATTAAAGGCCAGGCAGAATAGCTGTCTTACAGGCCCTGACGGAAGGAGGTTAAATCCTGCAGGGCCCTGGTCTCTCTGAGACAGAGCATTCCACCAGGTCGGAGCCATCACTGAGAAGGCCCTGGCCCTGGTGGAGGATAATCGGACTTCCTTAGGGCCCGGGACCTCTAAACTATGTTTATTCATGGACCTTAAGGTCCTCTGCGGGGCAGAGCAGGAGAGGCTGCTCTTTAGCTGCTCTTTTTCTTTAATCTGTAAGGCGCCTTGTGTTCCTGTCAGAGAGGCAGTGTGTAAATATGTATCGTGACGATAATCTTTTCTGGATCACAGAACTAAAGGGAAGGGCTGCAATATCAAGGGGGCACTGGGTAGGGTCCCCCCCCTTCTGCATTGCTTGAGTGTTTTGTAAGCAGCCTTGGAGATCATTTGGGCGAGTGGGGTGTGCGTGCATCAACCTGGAATACAAAAATCAAATTAAAGCTATCGGTATAGTCCTTATGCTGGTGGCTTCTAATGTGGAAACAGCTGGTTGGTGCAGATTAAAAGACTTGTTTCTAAGACTTGGTTAACCATGCTTTCCTGGGAGTCTTGTCTCGTTGAACTTGACTTTTTTTTTTAAGTCATCAGCGCCGTTTGTCTGCTGTAGGTGGCAATTCTTGCTCAGTGAGCCCAGGCACCAAGATGCCTTGGGATGTTTACAGAGTGGAGCTCGCCACTTTCACGCCAGCATTTTGTACACGTGAGGATTGTAACTTGCTCACTTGGCACAGAGAAAGGACAAATGGTGTAGCTAGTGAGGGGAGGAAGGAGTTCTTGGGCTGCTGTCACACACAAGCAGCCACAAACAGCTTTAGTACCAGACAGGCAGCTTTTCCTGCTCCTTGATGGTGCGAGTCAGCTCCATAGCAAGAGGAGAACGATTTTGGACTTTAGATGGAAGCAGGGAGGACGTGGGGGTGGAATGAACCCTCGAAGGAACAGTGCACACCCTGTTTAGCTTTTAATGTTTAATAGGCTACTGTATTTTAATATTCTGTTGGAAGCCACCCAGAGTGGCTGGGGAAACCATGTATGTATGTATGTATGTATGTATGTATTATTATTATTATTATTATTATTATTATTATTCCAAGCTCCTTGTGTAATGTCTGAAACCATCTTCCACTTCCCAGGGGTAGTGGAAGTGAGGAAAGAGAGAGCATTACTGTGGCCTTAGTTTGTACAAAGGTGCGGTAACATTTCATGCCAGGCCTAGGAACCTAGAATCCTGGAATAGGGACCCCAGGGTCATCTAGTCCAACCCCCTGCAATGCAGGAATCTCAGCTAAAGCATCCATGACAGATGGCCACCCAACCTCTGCTTAGAAACCTCCAAGGAAGGAGAGACCACAACCTCCTGAGGTTCCACTGTCAAACAGCTCTTACTGTCAGAATCTCCTTTCTTGTTAACGCAAATCCATTGGTTCAAGTCCTACCTTCCAGAGCAGGAGAAAACAAGCTTGTTCCCTCTTCCATGTGACAGCCCTTCAGATATTTGAAGATGGCTTTCATATCTCCTCTCACTCTCTTTTCCGGGCTAAACATACTAAACTCCTTCAACCATTCCTCATCTGGCTTGGTTTCCAGACCCCTGATCATCTTGGTCGCCCTCCTCTGCACGCGTTCTAGCTTGTCAATATCCTTCTTAATTTGTGGCACCCAGAACTGGACACAATATTCCAAGTGTGGTCCAACCAAGGCAGAATAGAGTGAGATTATTACTTCCCTTGATCTGGACACTATACTTCTGTTGATGCAGGCTAGAATAGCATTAGCTTTTTTTGCTGCTGCATCACACTGTTGACTCATGTTCAGCTTGTAGTCTATTAAGACCCCTAGATCTTTCCCGCATGTACTGCTGGTAAGCCAGGTGTCCCTCATCATCTTATTACTAAGGGGCTGCGTATCAGAAGACAAGGACGAGGAACCAAAATATTAGCAGACAGATTTGGAGAGGAACTAGGGCTAGAATGGGCTGGCTCACTTAAATTCTATGTGCACCCAATTATTTAGATTTATGTAAGAGCAGGACTGACTTATTTCCCATTCTCCACGAACACAAAAACCCCAGATCCACAGGCTCATATTGAAATGTTTATTAAGATTGAACTGTAGAACAATGGATTGAACACATGTAAATGTGAAATAGTGGTTTGTTTGTTTTTTCTCTTTTAAACTCTACATTCAGCCATTTCTATCCATAAATGGGTGGGTGTGGGGGAAAATTACAAAGAGACCAAAAGTGCAGAACAGTTAAACTGTTTCTCATGCAACAAGTCTTTACCTTGAAAACCAGAAAAAGAAAGCTCTGTGTCAAAATCAAATCCCAGAACATTCTGCCATCTAATCCACTCAGACACATTCATCGGTCACATTTCTTATTTATCCCTTTTTCCTCGTTAAACTCGAAACATTTATGTGTTTAACACACACTTATAAACATTGCTAAACTCAGCAAGAGCTAGTAAACTGCCCCAACTTAATAAGTTGATAAACAAGAAGTTGTCATATGGCCAGTTCACAATGGAACTAAATATATATATTTACTTATATTTTTTTTTTCATTAAGAGATGCCTATATGCAGCTTTTCACTAGGGGAGGCATTTATTTTATTTCATTTTAATATTCAAGCTGGCCATTTGGCTACCAAGAAGGTTTCAGGTCCATGTTGCAGCAGAAATTCAACAAGAACAGCAACAAAAAAGTACATACAGTAGGAAACATCAGGTGATCAAATTGTATTATCCAGGAGGAGGTTATGCTTCTATTGAATTTAAAAACAAAGGAGAACTAAAAGTCAATGCTAACTCGGGTGATGGCCAAGCCGGACAGAGCTGATATTTTCTGGGTTCTAATTTTATGAAATTAGACACTTGACACTTGATCAATGAAGTTAGCTATTTTGTGACCAGAAGAGGAAAAGGAGTTTACATTGTAATTCTCTCCCCCCCCCCCCGAGTTTTATTTACCTGGGCACTTTTCATAGGAAGTTAATTTACTGGCAACTATCTGAAAAATGCATAACCTCTACAATGCCCCTTCCGTTTATCAGAAAGCAACATGGTATGCATGCCCTGTTCTCTTACACATCAGATGAGGGTGCCTGAAAGACCTATCAGGTATCATTTTGTAACTCCAGGATGATTCCTCAAATTATTGCATCAGAGCTTTTAGGTGACCGTGGAGAGAAATTTACTGAATCTTAAGAGAGATGTGTTTAGAAGGAAATCCAGCTGTTTTTGCTTGTTCCACAGCTGTGCATAGCGAGAGAAGTTGCAGTGGGTGGAATTCTCCCTCTTAGGCAACTGTTTGTTTTTTCCCCAAAAGAAACCGGAGCCCTCGGGCAGTGTCTTTGCTCTCGTAGAGCAGATCTGGAAACAGATCACAAAAACGCCCTTGATCAAAGGTGGTCTGGTCTACAAACTGTGCAGCTTCACAGCTTCTAGCAAAGACCACCTTGAACACGCCCGGAGAATTTACACAGCATGTTTTCCGTACCCAGGAATTATTCCGGCAACTTGAAAAAAACAAAACGAGCACCTTAGGGCTAGTCTACCTGTCAGAAGTTGCTGAAAGGAAGAATTCATCCCATCTAAGGTCCAAGTGTCACCTGACTCTTGAATTAAAGCCAAACAATTTTCCCCTCTGAATTTAATTGCCACAAGGAAGTTCTGCATGTAAGGACTCTATGCTCCTAGAATTCATGTGGGTGTCTCCGAGACCCTTCCTCAAAAAACAAAATAAAATGGGGGCATAAACAAGTGTTTCAGCAGAAGACACATCCTCAGTAAAAAATTTTATTATGGGAGCAACATGAACCACAGAACTCTGGGTAGATAATATCTGCTTCTTTTTGTTCCGTTTTGCAAATGGCATTCCCCCTGCAATGCAGTCTTAAAAACCTTGTAGCTTGGTTGTTTATTTTTTTAAATGACAAAACCTGCGCGTTTAAGATTCCATAGTTAGGAGAAGACACACACAGGTGAAATTTGGTATCCTTTTCTTTCTTTCTTCCCAAGTCACTTTCCCCCATCGCTGTGCAATATTTTTTGTGTCTTGTTACATTTATTTGGCCTATTAATGGGGGAGGGAGAGAAACAAGGGGTATCTGCAAATGAATAAAAACCAAATCACTCCCCCCACCCACAGAAAGACACTTCAGGTACTCAAAAGTTGCTACATGTGCTTACGCGGGGAGTCATGCAAGATTTCGGGTTGTGTAAGAAGCAACAAATGGATCTAAGTCAGACAGAGCTGATTGCGTCCTGCTAGCAGACAGAAGGGCAGGGAACACCATGTTTCAGTGGACAGTGAAAACAGCAGCAGAATGAGGCCCAACCCGTTCCGTTTTAATTCATCCTTAACCAGGACTAACCCCTTTTCATTTTTAAAATAAAGGAAGAAGCTTTCCAGCGACTGAATGGCGAAAAGGTGGAACCAGAAGAATGCCAGGTGCCCAGGTGAGCTCCCAAAATTGAGCTGCAAAGAAGAAATACTCCGCTGGGTTTTAATGATCATGCTCTGTTTGGGGGTGGAGTGATGGGTCAAGCTTTGGCTTTGCAGCCTAACAGCTTCACTGCCCCCCCTTCTGCAGCACAAGAGTGTGCCTTAAAATGGGTGCCGAAAGCTGCCTTTAAAGACCGCAGAAATCAGACCGAGTGGCTTTCAAGATTATGACTCCATGCAGTCAGATGAGGTTATTTGCCACTCTCAAGATATGGTCCGATTCTGGATTGCAGACCAGAAATTGCAGCTCTTCCACCGCCAGCCTTCTCAAACAGGTTTCAGCAGAATGAATTCAAAACTGGAACTCAGGGCAGTTGATGCTATCCTCGCCCCAATGTATCCTGGCTAAGATTTGCCTTCTGGAAAATCCAGCCTAGGGACCCTTCGCCAGAGGTTTCATCCATAGGAACCGACCAGGAGGAAGAAAAGAAAACAGACATTCCCGGCAGAGGCAAGATGGTGATGGGGCAGCCTCATTCGCCGGTCCTTTAAAGAGAGCTTTCTTATCCTCCGCTTTCATGGAAATGGCCTAAAGTAAAAAGCAATGGACAGGGCCAGGAAAAAAATCACACGGGTTCCGGTCTTCCAATCTCCCGACAGCCTCGTCTCCTAAGAGGATCAGTCGCCCACATGGTGTGGTTGGGAATCCTGAAGAAAGCCTGGCTGATCGAATAGGCAGGCGAAAGACCAGAGTATCAAAAAGAGTATTTGGGTTCAAATCCCCATGTGCAAATCAGGAGGAAGAGGTTATTGCTTTTCTCTCCACAAGCCGTCATAAATATACAAGCTTGAAGTCCAGCTGGATATTGCCACAGGAAATCAATTTGTGTGATTTCTTTTTATTTTTAAAAAGATTACATATAACCCTATCAAGCCCTACAAAGTCCAATAAATGCTGCCCACGAGACCAGATATCTGATGGCAACTACAGAAGATTTTCAGGGTGTTCAACCTGTCTGTGAGCCAGACGCTCCACAAAGATTTGGTTGAAGGTGCGACGTCTCAAAATCAGCCAGGAAAAGGAAACGTCCCATTCTAACAGTATGCTCTGTAAGAGACAGATGAAAGAATGAGATGTGTGCTCATGATGTAAAAAACTCAGCGGCTGACGCTTCTCCTAAAGAACGCTGGAAATGGTGGGGTTGTTGGGATGTGGGGGATTCAGAGACCCCCCCAAGCCAAAACCAGACCTACAATTCCAGGGTGTGTTGGCCTTAGATCTGCCTCATACCTTCCTGTGACATGTCTAGACAGCTTTCACATCCGGCATAGGAAGCATACCGATAGCTCCCTCTGACTTCCCAAAATCAAGACGTTTCCCAATTCAGTTCTGCTCAACTGCATTTGAACTTCAGCATCCGAAGGCGGCAAATGGGAATGACAATGATCCCGTGCTGGGATTCAATGAGACGGCACCAAGACACTAAATGCATCTACAAAGAGGAAAACACAACACGACTGGCTCCCAGACAGAATTTGGGGCTTGCTCTTTCCGCCTTGGCTCTGGGCTCACCGAGGCCCATTTGCTCAGAGTTCTTTGCATCTCTCAACAGACAGCAGCACGTCTTGGAGGCTGCAGTTCAGAAGCCCTAAAGAGTAAATTCTAGAGCGCAGGAAGGGAAATGCTATTCAGAATTCTATGGCATAAATGTTGAAACAAGGAGGGTTTAAGCCCTGCTAAATCTCTCGTTTGCCCATGTTCTCTTCACAAGGGTCCAAAAGATCAGAAAGTTCACCAAGACCTGGCAATTTTCTCCTAGCACCACAATGCATGATGGCGTTTCAGATTCTGGCAGAGCCAACAGTGACACGAAAATTGTGACCCCACAACTGCAGAGGTGGTCAGAGAGCCAGTGTCCGTAGGAACCAAGGAACTGCCAGGAAGCCTCCAAATTTCGACGTGCTCTTCTAAAAATAAGCTTTTGAGTCCCCTGAAAAGAAAGCTTTTTTCCTTTTTGGAAAATAAACACTTGCCTTCCTCATCCTCAATAGTTCGGGCAGAGCAAGGCAGAGTCAAAGGGGGGAGGGGAGAGCTTTCAAGGAAAAGAAATGTCAGAGCCGAATGGGTGACCTTCAAACTGCATCAAGGGGAGAGATCCAACTGAGGCATTTGAGAGTGTTCCCTCTTCGCCTCCTCTTCAAAGCATAAGGCAGGATTCAAGCCGCAAGTGGCAGCTTCCTATTTTTACAAGCCTTCAAGAGCGATGAAGTGGGGTCCTCGTAGAACAAGGTGCAATTTACACAGAGAACAGCTATCTCAAATTAATGTCGTGGAGTAGTTTTCCAAAAAATAAAATAAAAAAGTCGTATGTGTAGTGAAAGGAGACTTTCCGTTTAGGTGGAGGCGAGGGCTCTCTTGGGTACAAGCTCCTGAAAGGTTTTTCTTTTTCTGTCCATCCGTCCCCCCCAATAACTGGATTGCTTCAGTAGTCTTATACTGTGCTCTGAAAAGAAGTTTCAAACAAAACGCACCAAATAGTCGTCTTTCTTTTGGAGGGGTGGGGGCCCTCAGACATTTAAAAAACGGTTTGTGAAACCCTGTATACAAAATGAGCATTCATGAAATCCTTGTGGCCTCTAAAAAGCCTATGCAAACCCTGTCCACCCCCCGCCCTGCCCACCTACGGAGGTAAAAATATGTAAATTGATGGAGAAACAAACAGGAGATGCCATCAAACTACCCAGAGATGCCAGCCAGGCGATTTCCATTTCAGCTATGTCAAACATACATACAACTGACAATTCAAGTAATTTATTAAAAACTGCGTTTCATTCTGAAATATATAGATAAGATAGGATTTTTGCTTTCGAATTGCTATGCTTGCAGCATGGTTCAAGGCATGCATTTTAAATAGGTGAGTTTGAGGCAGCAGAAATCTCTCGCAAGAGCAGCCTGGGTTCACTGTGGTTTCAGCCTGCAAACCAGCTGCGGCCTTTTTTGGCTCCCACTGCCTGCAGGCGCAAGGGGAACGTGCAAGGAGAAGGCCCCCCCCCATTTCTAAAGAGAAGGACCTTCTAAGCTGGCTGTTCTTAAGGACATCCTCTAACAGGCTGTCGATCCCCAGCAATGACACTTGGCTTGGTATGAGAGCCTGGCTTACCCGACAACCTGCTATGTGTGTTACTGCTATTGTCCTGGACCCGGAATTGGGGAATTGGGAGGAGAGGGAGTCTGGGTTGAAAGGACATGGGAAAACAGCTTAGTAAGACTCCGGCATATCTAGGAATAAAGTTACAGCATTTTTTTAAAAAAAAATGGTGAATTTTGTTTTCTTTAAGGCCCAAAGCTGTTTCAAGATACATTTTCCTTTTTAAAAACAACAACAACAATAAGAACACACGCAACACACACGCACTCTCTCTCTCTTTCTCTCCAGGCTGCAGTTATCAAGAGGTAGGCCTTTGGTTTACGCTTGCGGGAGCCAGACTACCTTTCGAAACTCTCCGCTGTCGCAATTTCCAGCCCAGAAGTTCAGAAAAAAGTGCAATTGACGACCCCCTTTCTAAACAAAGGGGAACCTCACAGCCCGCCTGCAGAAACTGACAGCGGGGAATCCGCGTCCCCATTAGCAGCTTCGACACAAAGGAGATGATTGGCTTTCAAACGCCACCAAAAGATGAAAAGAAAAGTCAAATTCTGACCGGCTCGCCGATCAAAACAGGTCACAGAATGTTCCACCGGTGCTCCTTAGAGCTACACATGTCGCCTCCCACCGTCCTGAGGCCAGCCGAAAGTCCCTCCCGACCACTGGCAAGCAACAGTCGGTGAGGACGGGTGCTCCAAACAGCTTGAATCAAAAACAAAATAATAATAAAAAATAAAGCGACAGCAATTCTTGCAGTAACTGATGCAATACGTCCAAGAGAAGTCGGAGGGGGTGGAATACTTAGTAGTAACTGCACGGAAAATAATGAAATCCAGACTATGGTTCGGGGGGGGAGGAACATAAAGCAGAGAACCGCGGCTGTCAGCCTAATAAAAATGGCATCAGTTTTAAAATACACCATCCTACTGAACTTGCAAGGTCTGAAGGAATCAGAACAAAAAAAACAGAAAACTTTTCTGCAAAAGCCACAGCCAGAATTGCTTTCGTTTTTTAATTACAGTTTCTAAAAATGGTGGTGTTGGTGGAAGGGAAATAAACAGTCCAAATGGGTAATTTGAGAATTTTGAAAAACCGCCACGAGGTCTAAAAAAACAAAGCAAACCATGCAATAACGTTTTCCTGCCCATCGATAAAAGTCACCTTGGAAACGCGTTTTCTCGCCATTAAAAATACCTCTAAGAAAGGAGATTTTTCTGGATTGTAGAGAAAGCAATCAGCATCAAAGCTACCTATTCGAGGCTACCCTAAGACTATGGAATTTCATCTACATTTTTGCATGAAAGAACCATTTCAATCCGATGCTGCAGCAAGGATGTCCTTGGAAAAGTTCAGATTCTGCTTTGCGAGAACGTCCCGATTCATGCACCTGAAACGGCTTGGAATGTGTGCAAATGGCGGCGGTTCGCTCAAACGGCCGACTCGTTTTCCACTTCTGTCGCGGAGGCTTCTTTCCGAGAGAGCTTGATCACGGTCGGCTTCTCCCCATCCGCGTCGCCACCGCTCTCGGCCGCCGCGGGAGGCGCAAGCCCTTTCTGCTCTTCCTTTGGGCTCTCGCCGACGTCGGGGTAAATCACCAGGAACGTGGCCGTCAGGAAGCCCAAGAAAGACCCTACCGACGCCACCATGGGTATGACCCGCACGGTGCCCACGGCGTCCACCACTCCTCCCAGCGCAGAGGCCACGAGGATCTGGGAGATGTAGACTTGGCAGGACAAGATGGCGCAGTCTATGCCAAAACCTCGCTTTGAGTTCCCAGGGCTATGGTGGATATACTGAAAGAGAAAGGGACAGGAGATGCTGTCAACAAAACAGGGAATCGGGTAGCAGAGCACACATCGCGTTGCAATATCTGAAGCAGCTTGCTTTGGGGACTGATATCCTGGGGACAAGTCCTCTATGTCTGTGGTCAGGAACTGCAAAAAGGTGGAGAGAATGTTCTTTCATATGTGGTGGACTTGTAAAAGAGTAAAGTCATACCTCGGCTGGAAGTTGCTTCAGGTTGAGCACTTCTGGGTTGTGCTCCGCGGCGACCCGGAAGTAACGGAATGCGTTACTTCTGGGTTTCGCCGCTCGCGCATGCGCAGATGCTCAAAATGACGCCATGCGCATGCACGGAAGCGGTGAATCGTGACCCGTGCATGTGCAGACGTGGGTTGAGTTTACTTCAGGATGCGAATAGGGCTCCAGAACGGATCCTGTTCGTATCCAGAGGTGCCACTGTATTGGGAAATAATCTATAATGAATGGTGGGGAAATGTTTAAAATTACTTTTCCAAAAAACCCAGAGTACGGACAATTCAGAACGAAATTCCCAAGTGTCAAAAAAAGAAGGTTATATATGTATGCAACTACTGCATGCAGCCCGTGTTCTGTTAGCCCCAAAATGGAAAATGAGCGAGGTCCCAACTGAAGAAGAATGGCAACTTAAGTTGACGGAATATGCGCAGCTTGCAGATTTAACATATGGAAGCAGAGAACAAGAAGAACATATGTTTAGAGAAGATTGGGAAACTTTTATTTAGTATATGGGGGGGGGGGACTGTGCACACCTGAAAAGGTTGGAAGCATTAAGATAAATTCAACAAATAAGGTTTGATGGACGTATTGATGGAATATTGAATGGTTTAGTTCTTGTAAAATACGCAGGAAGCTATGATATGAAAAACGAACCATGGAAGGAGAAGAATGGAAGTCATTGATATTTTAATGATGTTAAAACGAGTATTTCAAATTGTGTAACAGAATATATATGTGTGTGTGTCTCTCTGTGTGTGAGTGTGTATGTATATGTATATATATATGTATATGTATGAGGAACTGGCAATCCTCGGGCCAAAAGCAGCCTGAAGTGCTGTTTGCTGGATTCTGGGTTTTCCAGCTGCAAACTACGATTTGATGGGCTTGTCTCCCTCTCTTCCCATTCCCTGAAGGCTCTTCCAGAGCTTAAAGACTGACCCTGCAGGTCTGTGTATGCCGTGGGATGCTTTCAAAGCATCAAACCCCCTCTGTGCTGGCTGGGCCTGATGGGAAATGTAGTCCAAGACACCTGGTCGCTGCAGCAGACAGCGGCTGGGCTGGATGGATCTGGGTTCTGAGTACATCCGTCCGTATGGTTCTTGCCCAACTCACGTTCCCCATCACCCGGCCCACGGCCACCTACCTGCTTGATGTCGTGATACTGCCCTAGAAGGGCATAGGGGCAGTAGGATATACTCATGGAAACGATGCCCATGGAGCTGATCATGATCATGGCGACGTACACATTGGGGAACATGGCCATCACTGCCGTGCCAATGGAGAAGCCCAGAGTGCCCAGGATGTAGATCACTCGGATGCTCAGGTCGTAGTTGTCCAAGTATTTCTGTAGCAAGGCTGCAAAAAGGAGGCCAAGCATGTCGCCATTAGAGAAAAGCGCCCCGCGCTCCGGGTGCAATTAGCCGCCCAGCTCTCCCTCATTAAAGCACTTCATGGCCAGGGCCTTCCTAACTTCCCCCGCTCAGTCCCCTCCCTCGATTCTCTTATCTGTCAGCCACACACGGCTTCTCTGGTCTGGGGTGCGGAGACTTTCAGCTGCCGGCACAGAACCTCTTACCTGAACACACAGCTGCAGTAGCGGCATAGATGACCAATCCCCAACAGCCCATCTGAACGCCGGCATTGTAGGCATGCAGTTCGGTGGAATTCGAAGGGGCCTGCAGTGAAACAATAGAGCAGGGGTCAGCAAACATTTTCAGCAGGGGGCCAGTCCACTGTCCCTCAAACCTTGTGGGGGGCTGGACTATTTTTTTTGGGGGGGGGAATGAACAAATTCCTATGCCCCACAAATAACCCAGAGATGCATTTTAAATCAAAGCAGACGTTCTGCTCATGTAAAAACGCCAGGCAGGCCTCACAAACAACCCAGAGATGCATTTTAAATAAAAGGACACATTCTACTCGTGTAAAAACATGCTGATTCCGGGACCGTCCGCAGGCCGGATTTAGAAGGCGACTGGCCCGGATCTGGCCCCCAGGCCTTAGTTTGCCTACCCATGCAATAAAGATTTAAGCAAAGGTCACACTATGAACAAGAGCATGGAAGTGTCAATGTTCGCACCTCTCTGCCTAGCCAAAGATTGATTGATTGGTTTTATTAAATTTGCATACAGCCCTTCATCCAGATATCTCAGGGCGGCTCAGAACATAAAAACAGATAATAAAAACAAGAAAGAAGAAATTTCCCTCCCCAATATATTTAAAAGGACACAGAATATTAATCAGCCAAAGGCCTGGTTGAAGAGGAACATTTTTGCATGGTGAAATCTAAAAATCTAATGAAGGTGCCAGGTGAGTCTCCCTGGGGTGAGCATTCCACAAACGTGGAGCCACAGCAGAAAAGGCCTGCTCTCGTGTCGCTGGGCTCTGAACCTCTTGCGGAGGAGGCACACAAAGAAGGGCCTCAGAAGATAACTGCAGGGTCCAGGCTGGTTCCTATAGGGAGAGGTGGTCCTTGAAGTATTCTACTCCTGTGGCATTTAAGGCTTTACAGGTCAAAACCAGAACTTTGAATTGGGCCCGGAAACTAATCGGCAGCCAGTACAATTGGGCCGGGATTTACACTTTCGCTTATTCATCTGGCTTTTTTCCAACCTGTGTTTCAAAGAAAGATTCTCGAGAAACTCGGAACGATAAAAGGAGTGAAACCGAAACCAAATCGGCCATAAAGCAATACAATTTCAGGCCACAAAGAACCAAACTTCAAATGTCCTTGCCCACCAGGTTGCCAGGGCAAATGATGATGAAACAAACCTGGGACCCTGACAAACCTGGGAAATTTCTTTGCAGCGCTCTCTGCTTGGGCTGAGCTAATTTGCAGAGCGATGCTAAATATCTATGGAGCAGAGGAGTGACTCTGTGAGCAGAACATGTTGGCGGAGGCAAGCTTTGCGACTCACCTTGGGGTCGCCGTTGAAAATGACCTGCCCCATGAAGTCGGTGTAGAACACGGCTTCGGCGATGATAGAGAACCAGGTCAGGAGGTGGCAGACACAGAGGCGCAGGAGCTCCTGCGGCATCTTCAGCATGGACAGCCACAGGAGCCGGACGGTCGTTTCGGTCTCGCCTTCCTCGCTCTCGGTGTCGCCGCTGGAGTTGGTGGTTCCGCTCTGGTTCCTGTGCCGGCACCTCTGCCGCTGCCTCTTCTGCATGTCGTAGATATCGTTCATGCTCCGCGAGGACTTGATCAGCACGATGGCGTTGGCCCGCCGGAAGCGGTAGCGGTGGGAGCCGATCTTGCCGTAGTAGGAGAAGGTGTGGGAAGGCTGCCGGTAGAACATGTGCTTGCGCCTGCGCATGGAGTTGGAGGTGCTCGACTGCTTCATGCCGATCCTCGCGTGCCCGTTCAGGAGGTCTTTTGGTAGGGAGCCGTTGCTGTTCGGGGCTTTGGCTTCGTTCAAGTGATTATCAAGTAACATGTCCTCCTCCTTCTCGTTCTCCCTGAGGAAAGCAGACAGGCGGTTGAATTTGGACTTCATGTACTCCTGGCTGGCACTGTGCGGGGTGTTGGGGTAGGAGGAGTCCTGGAAGATGGAAGGCTCGATTTCGTGGAGGAAAAGCAGCTCGGATTCCATCTCCAAGGTGGCATCGGGCATGTGAAGGACAGAGTCGCTCTTGCTGCGGACAATGTCCACGTCCAGGAAGTCCATGTTGAGGTCCTGCTCAGACTGCACCTCGTCCCGGTACATGGAGCTCCTGTAATGGTCTTCCTCGCTGATGACGTTCAGGCGGCTCAGGGGAGGGAGGCTGCCGCTCAGCTTGACGCTCGAAAGGGTGTCGGCCTCGTCATCGATCCTGTCCTGTTGGGGATTGTATTGCTCCTCCTCGATGCTGCAAAGGTGGAGGACGACGGAGACGGAAAAGATGATGGCGGCAAAGAAGAAGAGGACTTGCTCCTGAGAGACGAAGATGACCCCAAAGAACGTCTGCATCCAGTCAAGGCCTCCCAGCATGTAGCCAATGGCCCCTCCAAGACCTAAGGAAGGAGAGATGGGCAAAAAGTTATGCGCTGGCGGCTTTGTGAAAAGGCTGGGAACCATGCAAGTGGGCGAGGCAGCAGTGCCTCCTATCTGGCTGCTACATAAAAGAGGAGAAAGGTCTTCCTTTTTGGAATCCATCAACAATGGGGGCACAGATTCCGCATCCGGTAACAGTAAATTTATGTAGTTAATTTGTTTAGTTCAGCTGAGAACTGCAGCTTGCCAGACAGACCTTGCTTCTGGCACAGCTGCGGACAAATGAATGGAGCCGAAAACAGTCATTTCAACAAGCCAGGGTTTCAGGTTGACCATGGTTCGGAACCCAAAGCGTGGTTTGAACGTCCAACCATACAGTAAAGCCAGGAGCATTTTTCTCTCAAGTTCCCTTCAAACCAAAGCTTGTTTGCTCTGCTTTGCTGGCTGATCAAACCCCTCACAAAGAACTCTGGTGACAGTTGACTTTCCTTAACCATGGTTTGGTGTCATCTCAACTGAGCCACCTTGGGAATCAGGGTGCAATCTTAAAAGGGAAGCGTTGTTGGAAGTTTAAGTATGCTCTTCTATGGAATAAATTGAAATAAAAATTATTTAAGGGACACAGGAAGCTGCCTTATACGGAATCAGACCCATATGGAGTCTAGCACTGTACTGTCCCACACTGGCTGGCAGCAGCTTTTTGGAGTTACAGGCAGGAGACATTCCCAAATGCTACCCAGAGATGCCTGGGACAGAAGCTGGGGCAGGTTTCCTTACAGAAAACAATAGACAGAATCACATACCAGCTGAGAAGGCGTGGATGTTGAGCGCCATGTCCTGTTCCTCGCTGTCCACCACGTCCAGCAGATAGGCCCGGATCGGCCCCTCCGTCGCATCAGCGCAGAAATCCAAGACCACCACCCCCAGCACAGTGAGAACGATGCCGATGGGCTGCTTGTCTGGGACATCTCCGATGGCCAGGCCTGGCAGGAAAGAAGAGCAAAGAAAACAAGGAGGGCGTTTTCTCTCTCTCCGTTATTCTTTTCCTCGTAAAGAACCGACCCAAGAACAAAATAACAGTCCTTTTTATTATTAAGGAAACAAACGGATCTCCTTAATGGATCAGCTGCCAAGACGAACTGCTGGAATTATCCCTTGGCCGCTCTGGCTGGACATTTCAACCCTGTGGCATGGGTTAGGCCAGGGCTGGCTTGAGGGCTTGTTTTGCCTTGGTCCAGTATATCTGAAGGAGTGTCTCCACCCCATCGTTCTGCCCAGACAATGAGGTCCAGTGCCAAGGGCCTTCTGGCAGTTACCTTGCTGTGAGAAGCCAAGTTACAAGGAACCAGGCAGAGGGCCTTCTCGGTAGTGGCACCCACCCATAGCTGACAACATTTCCCTTTTCTTGTGAAGAATCCTATTCGGAATAAGGGAATTTCCCTTAAAAAAAGGGAAACGTTGACAGCTATGCACCCTCCCACCAGATGTCAAAGAGAACAACAACTCCCAGACTTTTAGAAGACATCTGAAGGCAGCCCTGTTTAGGGAAGCTTTTAATGTCTGATGCATTACTGTATTTTAATATTTTGTTGGAAGCTGCCCAGAGTGGCTGGGGAAGCCCAGCCAGATGGGCGGGGTATAAATAATAAATTATTATTATTATTATTATTATTATTATTATTATTATTATTATTATTATTATTAGGACTGACACGATGTGTTTCTGATAAGCACATTTTTATATTGCCTTGGGAGCTCTCGGTTACCTGCTTCTTCCCTTGTCAGACAAAAGTTGGCCGAGAAGGTCAGCCCAGGTTAAGGTGGTGTTTGAAAATTTTATTATGCAATTTGTGGGAGGTGGGGGGGAAAAAACAACGAAACAGAAAAAGGAGGAAGTAATGATTTGTGCTTGGCTACAGCCACACCACAGAGTGAGGAATGTACTCTTTTAAAAAACCCCAGAGCTGCCAAGATTTGAAGCGTTTGCTGGGGGGGGGGGCCGCGAGGGGGGCTTTTAAAACACACGTGTTGCTTGTGCTCAATTGCAGGCAAAGCCCTGAATGTTCTAGTGGGGCAGATCGAATGTTCATGGGCTGAACCACCTCAGAGAGATCAGAGCTTGCAGGCTTTCTAAGTTCAGAGCGGGGGGAAGTGCTTCAAGTCAAGCAGGGGAGAGAGGCTGTGAGCTCTGGATTCAGAAGCTGCGAGGTGCAATACCTGACATCTCTAGGCAGGGCTGGGAAAGACCCTAGATCAGTGCAGAGAGGCAGCCTTTCCCTGCAGAGGACAGCTTCGTAAGTTCCAACATACTCCTTTTCCGTAAGCTTTGGGAGCCTATTTTACAAAGTGTGAACACTCGATGCTGCTCCCGTCCTCAGGATGAGAATGGCACAGAAGCGGGGGAAATGAATTGTTTTCCATTTTTTTTACTGTTGTTGTTGTTTAGTCGTTTAGTCGTGTCTGACTCTTCATGACCCCATGGACCAGAGCACGCCAGGCACTCCTGTCTTCCACTGCCTCCCGCAGTTTGGTCAAACTCATGCTGGTAGCTTCAAGAACACTGTCCAACCATCTCGTCCTCTGTCGTCCCCTTCTCCTTGTGCCCTCCATCTTTCCCAACATCAGGGTCTTTTCCAGGGTGTCTTCTCTTCTCATGAGGTGGCCAAAGTATGGGAGCCTCAGCTTCAGGATCTGTCCTTCCAGTGAGCACTCAGGGCTGATTTCCTTAAGAATAGATAGGTTTGATTTTCTTGCAGTCCATGGGACTCTCCAGAGTCTCCTCCAGACCAGAATTCAAAAGCATCAATTCTTCGGTGATCAGCCTTCTTATATTCTGCTTTTCCTCCAAGGAGCTCCAGTACAGGGTTTTCCACCTCCCCCTTTTATCCTCACAACAAGCTGGGGTGTGTGTGTGTACTGTTTTGTTTAGTTATTGTTTTTATTGTGTTATTTGTGTTTTTATCTTGCATTATTATCCTGCGAACCACCCTGAGATCTACAAATGAAGGGTGGTATACTATACTACTACTACTACTACTACTACTACTACTAATAATAATAATAATAATTTAGGCTTAGAGTGTGTGACTGGCTCAAGCGCAGCCAGTGAGCTTCATGGCTGAATGGGGATTTGAGAAGATCAAACCTCTCCATTCTCCCTGGAAAAGACCCTGAAGTTGGGAAAGATGGAGGGCACAAGGAGAAGGGGACGACAGAGGACGAGATGGTTGGACAGTGTTCTCAAAGCTACCAGCATGAGTTTGACCAAACTGTGGGAGGCAGTGGAAGACAGGAGTGCCTGGTGTGCTTTCATCTATGGGGTCACGAAGAGTCAGACACGACTAAACGACTAAACAACAACAACTCTCAGGTCCTAGCCCTGCTCTCTTAACCACTGCACCACCTTGGCTAATACCCAGCAAACGTGAAGAGTTGCCAATGGAGTTCGCCTCAGGCTGAATCCCCAAAGAAGGTAAATTCCCAGCTTCTATTGTTTCCCCAGAGTGTTGCTCTAACAGTGCCGACGGGGATGAAGGAAAGAGTTATTCTTCCCCCTTTTAGTCATTTGATAAACAATTTTTAGATCTTGCCGTGTTCTCCCCCCTCTCTCCCCCCCTCAGCCTAAGAACAGAACAAGAAAAAGCGAAACGATCTTTTTGTCCTTCTCCCCCCCCCTTTTCAAATAATGCTGGAAACAGGATATGTTTGCCAGATATGCATTAAAGGGAAATCAGAGCACAACAGGAAACATTTCCCTGTGAACAGGTTCCTACAGTTTTCCCATGCCAAGAGCTGCAGTCGTTTCAGACCTGCTAGGATTTTGCTGGTAACCACTGAATTGGTGGGAAGGTGAGCTTGCAAATGCAGCGACCGCAAGCCATCGGGATAAGCCTGCCAGTTGCTTTTCATGAGAAGAAACAGAGGCCGAGGCACTGAAATTAACAAGCCTGAGTAAGTAGGACTAATGCTGGATACCACCCAAGCAAATTAAGACAACTTTACTTTCTGCAGCTTGTTCCAGTCACAGAATTCAGGTGCTTGGTAGCAAAATCCCACAGCGTCTCCGCAATTAATGCTTTTTTAGCTGGCTGCGGAGTGCGGTCCTTTGCTGCTTGTTTGAGCAGACAGCACAGTGACCCAGGAATATCCCCTGATTTACCTATAATGGAGCCGTTCAGGAAAAGGGCAACTCCAAAGAGAACACCAATGCAGAGAGCAAGGATGAAAGGCCGCCGGCGGCCCCAGCTGAGAGTACAGCGGTCACTAGCTGAACCTATTAGAGGAGTGAAGATCAAGCCCAGGATTGGGCTGAGGAACCAAGTGAGGCTGTAGTACTGTTCAGGAAGACCTAAAAGACAGAGAATTCAAGAGGGTTATTGGTTACATTTTGGAAAGCAAACATCTTCAACTCAACACAGGACCCCCAAGCTAGCCAATGCTGTTGTAGGTTTAAGAAATGCAGTCAACCAAGCAAACGCTGGCCTGGTTCAGATGCAACAGGAAACCATGGTTTCCTGTTACAAGATTATGGCTGAATGACCCTTGGGCTTGCACTCTCCTTTTGGGTCCACGAGAAGGAGATGACAAGCACCCGCTTTTGCTTTTAAACAAACCACAGTTCCCCGTTGCATCCCACCTCAGGGAACTGCAGTTTGTAAGTAGTGAATAAGCCAGGATATGAAACCATAGTTTACGTCTTGCTTGTTTTCACTGACTAAAGCCCACCCATGACCCCACTTGGAAATAAGGATGTAAACGTACAGATCAAATGTGGAAATCCGTGCTAAATAAATGTAACTAAACATTAATGGAACAAGGGAATGCAACAGCTAAGGATGGGGAACATTTGGAAAGAAATAATCTTTGAGGGATCAGCAGTTCTAAGAGGTTAACAGCATCGTAGTGCCGCTTGTATGCGCGCCGCCAATGCAGAGTTAGAATCACAGAATCGCAGTATCTTAGAGTTGCTAGGGACACCAAGGGTCATCTAGTCCAACCCCCTGCGGTGCAAGAACCTCAGCTAAAGCATCCACGACAGATGGCCACCCAACCTCTGCTTAAAAACCTCCCAGGAAGGAGAGTCCACCACCTCTCGTGGGAGTCTGTTCATAGCTGAACAGCTCTTACTCTTGGAAAGTTCTTCCAAATGTTTTCAACACTTAAAAAAAAAAAATTAATCATTTTTTCGATACAAACAACAATTGCAAAAGACCCTACAACAAAACCATAATAATAACACAATTTGACAATTCAGATTTAAATACACTGATATACCTATGACTGCACCCTTTTAACAATATGTTCCCACCTCTCTCTCCTCCTCCCACTATCCGCCTTATCGCTTAAATATTCATTCCAGATTTCTTCATATTTATCCATTCTTAATTTGCGTCGACATGCAATTCGTTCACATGCAGCTAATCTGTCCATATTATCAATCCATGTGATCAATGGAATCTTTCTGCGGCTCTTCCAATTCATCAAAACAAGGGTTTTTTTGCTTTTAATATAGCATGGTACATCCTTTTTTTTGGACCCCTTGAAATCTCACATGTATCCGGAATATAATTTAGAATTAAATTCAATTCCCCTAAATAACGATTTCTTTTTATTACTCCTACTCTAAATAGTTCACCCAGTGTTGATAAATCTTCTCCCTAAAGAGGTGGAGCACCAGTAGAGCATTTGCCTTGCAGGCAGAAGCTTCCAGGTTCAGTCCCCAGTACCGGCAGGTAAGCCTGGGACCAGACTCTTGCTTGAAACCCCAGAAAAACAGCTAGCCACTCAGTGTAGAGCAGAGCTAGATGGACCAAGGGTAAGGCCTCTTCCTATGTTTCTATGGATGTGGGGTAGTGCGTTTTCTACCTGCTTGCCTCCACTCACACTCTCCTTGCATATTTGCAAATACAGCATATCTTAAAGGTAAAGGGACCCCTGACCATTAGGTCCAGTCGTGGACGACTCTGGGGTTGCGGCACTCATCTCGCTTTATTGGCCGAGGGAGCCGGTGTTCAGCTTCCGGGTCATGTGGCCAGCATGACTAAGCCACTTCTGGCGAACCATAGCAGCGCATGGAAACACCGTTTACCTTCCCGCCGGAGCGATACCTATCTATCTACTTGCACTTTGATGTGCTTTCGAACTGCTAGGTTGGCAGGAGCAGGGACCGAGCAACGGAAGCTCACCCTGTTGCAGGGATTCGAACAGCCGACCTTCTGATCGGCAAGTCCTAGGCTCTGTGGTTTAACCCACAGCGCCACCCGCGTGCTTTAACTCTCTGCCAAAGAAAGCCGAAACCTGAGCGGAACAGCCCCTTGTTAATTTTTCACTGTTCCATTAAGTAGGGAGAGAGCAACAAGACGGTGGATTCCTCCGCCATTTATGAAGCCCAACGAAGAGACATTTATATGCTGGGTTTGCTGTTTTACTGGCTGTGAAATGCCACCTTTTGAGTATCTGGGAAAAGATAACACTGTATATTGAAGAGATTATTTAGTACGTGTAATGCTAACTTGGAGCCTGTAGATGGTGCCAGTGTCAGAATAACATGACAGAAGAGGCTGCTTTAAAAAAGGCGATCTCTTCCCCAAATATACAACCATGTTTTTGTTCGCCACTTCAAATAATCATCTGAGAGGTCCCAATTAGCAACTGGGCAACCAAGGCCAATCTTTAAAACCCCACTGCGGTAAAAAACATCCGCTTTCCAAAGACACATGGCCAGGCTGTGCCTAGGATTTGACCTTGCAAACACGATCAACATGCATTTAAGGTTACTACTCTGTATTTGCCATCGGGATTACGCAATCTGTGTTCTGAAAAGCTGAAGCGGCTGTTTAGGCGAGACTAAAAGGGCTGTTATTTAAAGCACGGACAGATCTTAATCTTCCTGCAGACTTGCTTTGTGAGTTTATACGCCGGGCTTTCCAAAAACCCCTGTAGCGTTTGAAGAGAAACATTTAACATGCATCTAAGGTTACCTTTAAAACAATCCAATTAATGTTCAACCTAAATATAAGGAGTGGAAACTTGTTTTCAAAAGATGTAGCTGAGATTTTGACGCCGAAAGCCAAGGCCAAGCAAAACAAGGTGGCGGCATTTAGGTTTATTTAACTCGTGAAATTTGTATCTCGCCTTCGCAAGCTGCAAATTCCAGCATGGTAGTGTGAGCTTCTGCATCAATAATAATCATAATCACAAGATTAATCTTAATTTGCATTTACAACCTGAGAGGATAGAAACAAGACAAGGGGCAATGAGGGACGGATTAAAAAGAAAAAGATATATTTTGGGTGAGCTGTTTTATGCCAACAGCAATTTCACCAGCTATGCTGTTTGCTGACTGGAAAACCTCTCCTTCAAACAGGCTTGTTGATGTCTGCATTCCTAAATTGGTACAGCCTGTTTTAATAAGCCTGTCAAAACTGTAGCTGGCAGAAGGAAAGAAAGGACAAACCTGACTAGTACACAATATTTTTTTAAGGTTGCTGGACGTTCACTGTGTGGCGTATAAACAAGGGAAAGGCACCCACCTGCAGAAACCCGTCTGGCGCTTTCACTGAAATACTTATTATGGCTACAGTTGTGCAATACAGCAGAGAATTTAGCAGTGAATGCATGGGTCTGAGTATCATGTATAGGGAGATCTGTTGCCCTCCAGGTGTTTGCTAAACTACACCTCCCATCAACCCTGATGACCAGCCATGATAACTGGAGTTGATGGGAGCTGTAGTTCAGCAGCACCCGGAAACTCAAAGGTTCCCTGAACCCACCGAGCACTGTGGGTTTCTGTTTAAAAGGAAGAGCAAGATTCTAGATGCCACCAGAGGGAAAGCTCACAGGAGTATGGGAAGCAATGAGACTTGTCTGTTGTCTTTGAGGCAGCGGTTATGAGAGAGGTGGCAATCCCAGTTTGCCCGTTTCATGGGCTCCCACAGGTATTCTCTCTCCCAACACCCACCCCTCAAGAAGTCCAACACACCTTTCCATAATCTAGAAACCACCCATTATATCTTGGTTTCCAGTTCACTCCTTTCCTTCCACCACCCTAAAGGTACCCTTGACCATTAGGTCCAGTCATGGCTGACTCTGGGGTTGCGCGCTCAACTCACTCTATAGGTCGAGGGAGCCGGCGTTTGTCCGCAGACAGCTTCCGGGTCATGTGGCCAGCATGACTAAGCCGCTTCTGGTGAACCAGAGCAGCGCACGGAAATGCCGTTTACCTTCCCGCAGGAGTGGTACCTATTTATCTACTTGCACTTTGACATGCTTTCGAACTGCTAGGTGGGCAGGAGCTGGGACCAAATAACGGGAGCTCACCCCGTCGCGGGGATTCAAACCGCCAACCTTCGGATCGGTGAGCCCTAGGCTCTGTGGTTTAGACCACAGCGCCACCTGTGTCCCTTCCACCACCCTAGGCCCAGTTTAAAACAAACAATTCTTCCCAAATTAAAAACTGGATACACACTGCCTGCTTTGTTTAATTCATACTAGTTGCAGAATCCGAAAGTGAACACAGAAACAGTTCTGGCTCCCCTATGGCTTTAGTATCAACACTGATGACAAAATTAACTATACTATCAAACTATATTAATTATACTATCAAATACAGGCAAGTTTGTACAGTGGTTTCCCGCACTCCTGATAAGACGAGGCACATTCTTTTTTACCCTTTATTAAAGTTGGAACATGGCTTCTTTCCACCCCCCAAAACAGTGCAAGATTAAGGACTCAATCAACTGTGTTTCTTTCTGCAAGAGCTAAGGAAGTCCCTTGACGGAAGCAGGGACTCCTACAGAGATGCCACAGGCAGCTTCCTCTGAGGGAGGGCACTGCTGCTGCACCCCTGTATGGGAGTGACCAAGTGATCTAACCGCATCTGATGCAGAGAGCTATGGCAGTCTTCCTTGCTGCCAGCAGGGGCTGAATAGAAAATGAGTGGCGCATGGCTAAGGACATTAATTCGGCGGATGCTGATACCATGTCCCCAGGGGATGGGACAGGTGTGCTCTAGCCACAAAGCAGCCTTCTATTAATTCACCACAACCTATTAGGGGGCTGTTTAGGAATTAATGCTGGTGGCACGCCACCCACAAGACCAACTGAGTGCAATACATCTGGGCTAGGGGCAAGGAACTCCCGTGTGGGCATAAATTTCCAAGTCTAAATCCAGGAAAGGCATGCAATGCGCCAGAGACAAAATACAAGCGCCACAAACCCGTAGGCAGTGAAAACAAAACCGATTTGGGGAGCCTTTTTAGTACATCGTAAGCACAACTCAGATCTCAGTCAAGCAGCACAGCAAAAAGAAAGGGAGGGGGGGAGAGAAGGAGGATTTCAGGAGCTAAGCATTGTGAAAACGCTGCTTGTTTCTGACCCTATCGCCTGATCTGACATGGAACAAAACACAGCCAGGAATTTAGATCCAGGTACAGCAGCATAAAGAGGGCTCTGTCTCTGAATTCGCCATCGACAACTAAGAGAAAGGGACTCAACGCACCCTTAGCTTGTAGAGCGGCTCTTAATCTGATCCGAGCTGACCAAGCACAAAATTAAAACCCACTCTAAATGTTCTTTCAGCTGCCGATAGGAATACGCTCTTGTTTTGGAGACCGAGCGCTGCAGGGCTTTGAAGAGTCGTAAGCCAAAGGAGGGCTGGGAACACCATGTTTTCCCGTCACCCACACCGTGTTACTTGCAGTGATTTAAAATCAGGCATCTTGGCAAGGAGTTACTTGGGCTTGCCATGCCTCTTGGCGCCTTAAACCCGCCTGAAGGCTTGAGGGGCTCCATACGGATCTTCGCAAGTCAGGCTACGCTCACAGAGGATTTGCGGTGCGACCCCGGAAGGCCTCGATGAAATCCCGAGGAGCCCAAACCAACCTCTACCCTTCAAACTCTCGGTTTCAAAGTAAGAAATGATGATCAACACAGAAGGAAAAGAAATCATGCTCCTTCTCAAAGCGCTATCTGGGAACACCCTGTACTTTGGCCGCCCTCAAGAAATGACCACTCTCCCTATTTTGGGGGTAGGAAGGAAAGTACAGTTGACACACTGGAACAGTAAACACGAGCGCCCCATAAGGCAACATTCTGTTGCAGATCTCCCTTGTATATGTACACTAATTGCTTGTGCTTATACAGCAAGCTCCCATTGCTTGGTCCCTGCTCCTGCCCACCCAGCAGTTTGAAAGCATGTCAAAGTGCAAGTAGATAAATAGGTACCACTCCGGCGGGAAGATAAACAGTGTTTTTGTGCACTCCTCTGGTTCGCCACATGACCCGGAAGCTGTACGCCGGATCCCTCGGCACAATAAAGCAAGATGAGTGCCGCAACCCCAGAGTCGGCCACGACTGGACCTAATGGTCAGGGGTCCCTTTACCTTTTATACAGCAAGAATATGGGGTATTAGGGGAGGGGGTAGCACCTCTAATGGGGAACATACTGTGCTCCTTCTGGGGTAGTTTGTGCACCTTTGGACCCCACCCTGCACTCACCTCTCACCTGTGGCTCCTAGAAGATGCCAGCATGTGACAGCAGCCACACCCCAGGAACAGCTTCGACTGGCTGGCTAAACCAGGTGAGGGTAGTCACTAGGTCTCAAACTCTCTGTGAGTTAGGGACTTCCTCTGCATGCAAAGACTGGCTCCAGCAGACTGAGCGGAAGAGAGCAATAGTGGGTCCCATGGTCAAGAAAGTGGTTTCTGCATGTGATGTAGAGGGAAGGACGGATGGGGCTCGTCGACCTGGGAAGGTGGCCTATCTAGGAGGAAGAAAACTCTGATCCTAAACCTCCGCTGCCTCGTGGGGGACATCTTTAGGAGTAGAACAGCCTAAGGAGTAAGCCCTGCAAAGATCTGGAGTCCCCAAGACAGTTGGATGGCGCCTTGTATGCAAATCCTGCAGTAAAGCTGGTGCCAAACGTATTTCTCTGCTTTCCTTTGGACCACAACAGCAAGGCCAAGAGGGGGGGGTCTTGTCCTCTGGGCAGTGTTACAGAAAAATCTAGGTGTGAGGCTGCTCAGTCCCCCAGCTAGTCAGGCAGAGCCCGTGGGTCCCTGCGGAATAAAGGAAGCAGCCCAGCCACCAACCGGAGAAAATAGCTGTAGACCAAAGTTTATTGCGCAACAGGTTCAAAGAAGAATTTTGAACCCCGAGGATGGGCAAGCAATTGTCACCACTGGGAACTTCTTGGGGTCCCTTTCAAGGGGAAAATAGCTTTGGAACGGAGGAAACTGGCAAAGGAGTTGATCTTATGTTATTTTTAAACTAGGTAACTTCCCTTAGCTGTCAAGCTGACATTCAGGCGTAATATTTGTAACATTTAACTTTAAAGATGTGCCTCCCCCCCCCCCCGTAATTTCTGTAACACAGCCCAAGACGTCCATCCACACTGCCCAGGCTTGCGTCCCGAGGAGGTCAGTTTGGCGCAGCTAATGCAGCGGTTTGACTTCACCCCCGGAGGCGCACGCCATTGTCTCTCAAGACAGACAGATGCCAACAAGGCAGCGAGAATGGCACCGTGCCCACAGAGTGGGGAGGCATCGGCCAGTCTGCAGGGGGAACCTGCAAATTTTCACAGAAGTATAAAATAACTTGGGGAGGGAGGCTGTAAAATGGGAGCCCACCTAAAACAGCCCCGTGAGGACTGAGCATGCTCAGCGGACATGATGGGAAGCAGGGGAGGGTGGGATTGGCAAACACACTCCTACGAAAACAACCTACAGGCCCTTGATGGCTCAGACGGTGGAGCATGAGACTCAATCTCAGGGCTGTGGGTTTGAGCCCCACACTGGGCAAAATATCCCTGCGTTGCTGGGGGTTGAAGTAGATAACCGTCAGGGTCCCTTCCCAACAATTCTGTGATTCTATAACTCAAACCACTGCATCCCAGCACCTCTCTTCTGCCATGTTTATTCCAATGGGATAACTGGAAAAGAGAACAAAATGATTTGGCAGCGCTCATTATCAGGGACTAGGCTGAGTAATGCTTATCTCCTCCCCCCCCCCCATTTGTTTCTGTTGACCTCCGGAGCGGGTGGGAATGATACACCTCTCCTGGAAGTTATTGAGGAAGTGCTGCAAAACAGTCTGGGAAAAGAGGTCACCCAAAAGCGCCCCTGATAAGCAAAGTTGATTGTAACAATTTTTTTTTAAAAAAAGAGAACAACCTGCCTTTTGCACAAAGCTGTGACGTGCCCACACAAATCAATAGAAAACAATTTCGTTTGTTTGCGGCCACTGCTCCTGCTGAGACTCTGGAAAAATGGCATTTCCCAGCCAGCTACAAACAAACAGGACACGGGGCCTACAGTAAATAAGTTTTGTTTGTTCTCTCCCCCCCCCCCCCCCGCCTCCAGACACATAGCACACAAAAAAAGCCCCAACGACTGACTGGGCAACAATAGTGGGACCTGAGGAGTTGGCTGTTCACAGGAAATTGCTAGCACGAGTCTCGGTCACACGGCACATTCAATATTCCTTTCGTGATAAGGTTTGCAGGGACAGGGATCTTGCACGAGAACCATCTTGGATGGAGAAAAAGGACTTCAGGGAGTCCGACTTTTAAGGCCAAAGTTTCCAGCTAGCACAAGGAAGCTCCTTCTCCTGGGTAGCTCAGTTGGTCAGAGCATGATGCTGATAAGGCCCAGGTTGCAGGTTCGATACCTGCATGGGACAGCTGCATATAACAACAATAACAACAACAACAACAACAACAACTTACTATTTATACCCTGCCCATCTGGCTGGGCTTCCCCAGCCACTCTGGGCGGCTTCCAACAAAATATTAAAATACCGTAATACATCAAACATTAAAAGCTTCCCTAAAGAGGGTTGCCTTCAGATGTCTTCTAAAAGTCTGGTAGTTGTTGTTCTCTTTGACACCTGATGGGATGGTGTTCCACAGGGCGGGTGCCACTACCAAGAAGGCCCTCTGCCTGGTTCCCTGTAACCTGGCTTCTCGCAGTGAGGGAACCACCAGAAGGCCCTCGGCGTTGGACCTCAGCGTCCGGGCAGAATGGTGGGGGTGGGGACACTCCTTCAGATATACTGGACCAAACCATTTAGGGCTTTAAAGGTCCGCACCAACACTTTGAATTGTGCTTGGAAACGTACTGGGAGCCAATGTAGGTCTTTCAAGACCGGTGTTATGTGGTCTCAGCGGCTGCTCCCAGTCACCAGTGTAGCTCCCGCATTCTGGATTAATTGCAGTTTCCGGGTCACCTTCAAAGGTAGCCCCACGTAGAGCGCATTGCAGTAGTCCAAGCGGGAGATAACCAGAGCATGCACCACTCTGGCGAGACAGTCTGTGGGCAGATAGGATCTCACCCTATATTACAGGGGGTTGGACTAAATGATCCTCAGACCCCCTTCCAACTCTACAATTTCCAACTGACCTGCTGAGGACCCACCCCTCCTCTTGGGTGTTCTCACCCAGGAAGCAGCATTTGCGAAGTCTGTCGCGTGTCCAAGAGTCTGGCAGACAAAGCTTGGCCTGAGGAGGAGGAGGAGCTGAGCCACAAAAATGCATTTTTCAGTTACTCTGCTCCTCTGCTCCTACAAGACAGTGATAAGATGGAGAAAGGCACCCAAATTCTTCCGGTGGCAAAAAAAAGAAAAAAAAGGCCATAGAACTGTAGAGTTGGAAGGGACGATGTGGGTCATCTAGCCCAACCCCCGAAACGCAGGAATTTGTTGCCCAAGGTAGGACTCAAACCCATGACCTTGAGATTAAGAGTCTCATTGCTCTGCCAACGGAGCTATCCTGGCTCTGGCTTGGAGAAGAAGCCTGTAGCTCAGTTGGTAGTCTGCCTGCTCAGCATGCAGAGAGTAAGAGGTTCAATCCCTAGTATCTCCAGCTGGGGCTGACAGTGTCCCCCATGCCCATAATCCTAGATAGTGCAGAACGTTTCTCAAACTTGGGTTTCCAGCTGTTTTTGGACTACAACTCCCATCAGCCCTGACCACTGATCCTGCTAGCTAGGGATGATGGGAGTTGTGTTCCAAAAACAGCTGGAGACTCAGGTTTGAGAAGCACGGACTGTAGACAATACCGTGCCAAACAGATGCAAGGCGTGACTCAGAGCAAGTCAGCTTGCTATGACTGCAGCAGACACGGGCCTGCTTTCAAAAACGGCATTCGTGGTTCAAGATAATCCCTGCCTCTGTAATAGGGAGTAACACACACTCCACAGCCTGCAATTTTGAAAGGCAGAGGTGGTTGGCGGAAGCAAATCCGCTCCCCTGGGAGAATCTGCTCACACACGAACACAAGCATAATAATAATAATTTATTATTTATACCCCGCCCACCTGGCTGGGTTTCCCCAGCCACTCTGGGTGGCTTCAAACAGAATATTAAAAACACAATAAAACATCAGACATTAAAAAGTTCCCTAAACAGGGCTGCCTTCAGATGTTTTCTAAAAGTCAGATAGTTGTTTATTTCTTTGACATCTGATGGCACGGCGTTCCACAGGGCAGGCACCATCACCAAGAAGGCCCTCTGCCTGGTTCCCTGCAACCTCACTTCTCACAGGGAGGGAACTGCCAGAAGGCCTGCAGTGCTGGACCTCGGTGTCCAGGCTGAACAATGGGGGTGGAGATGCTCCTTCAGGTATACTTTTAGGGTATAAAGGTCAGCACCAACACTTTGCAGGGTCTCAAGGGACATGGGCTACTTGTCCCTGTGCGAGCACGTACAAGAGGAACGGACTCTGCACATGCTCAATTCCACAGGCACACAAACTGACACGATGCTCACGAGCAGAGGGGGAGGAAAGGTGGCTTGGCTCCTGTCCACCGAGATCCTAATCAAAGGAAGCGATCTCCTTATCGTCCGACTGCACCCTCTTCTCGTGGAAAGCTGCTCAGCTCTGGCAAGGGGAGTGTTTCAATTGCACAGGTTAATTGCAGAGTTGGCTCAGGGCGTATCTTTTATATCTGGAGGGTGACCCAGCAACGGGAACACACCCTGCGTGACCATTCGGGCGAATGACTACTGCTCCGAACAGGCTTGGCAGTGGAAACTGCCACCTGCTGTTCACTTGGGTTTGCTCGATGATGCAACGTGTGTGAGATTTCTGTCTTTTCAGGTTTCATATCGGCTACATGGAAACAAGGACACCTCCTTATATGCCAGGTGCCTTAGAGACTGCCAACGCTGGCCATTTTTTATCTAGTTATCAAGGTTGTGCCCACAGAAGCGGTTTTTGGGGAGCAGTTTTCGGGACGGAATGAAGTCTGTGCACCCACTTCCTGAATTACTCACATGCAAACCTGTACCATTACAGAAGCATAAATGGTACCTCTAGAATTGAGATCCACTCAGGAGATTGTGGAGAAGCAGCTGGAGTACGGATGGGGCTCCAATTTTGGAACTACAGGAGGGCAGAAACCAAACTCTCCCGGTTTTGAAATTCTAACAATACAAGCCATGTCCAGAACACAGCTTGTATTGAGTTTGGCGTCCAGCAGTCAACTTCCCCTCAAACAGCCCTACTGATTTAAAAGTGCAAAGTTGGAGATCAGGAGCAGGGAGTGGCTCTCGATTGTCAAGAAAAGGTTTAAAGGCCTCATTCTTAATGCACTGCTTCCCATTAGGGTGCATGGGAATAGTAGTTTTTATTATTATTATTTTTTAAAAATACCTCCCAGTAGGCAGAAAAAACTAAAGTTCTATCTATAAAGGTAAAGGGACCCCTGACCATTAGGTCCAGTCGTGACCAACTCTGGAGTTGCGGCGCTCACTTCGCTTTATTGGCTGAGGGAGCCGGCGTACAGCTTCCAGGCCATGTGGCCAGCATGACTAAGCTGCTTTTGGCAAACCAGAGCAGCGCACATGTCAGAGCTGCCTCCAGGTCCCAGCTCACAGAGGACCAACGCTAGCCGGTAGTAATGTACAAAAGTCTTTACTGAAGTTCAGTTTCCATTTACAAGCTGCAGCGTGCAGCTCCACGTCTAGAAGCTAGATCGGCGAAGCTCCGTCTGAATCTCCACCCCCTGTACACCAGTTTAAGACTCTCGCCTTACTTCACCTCTTCCGTCGCTCCTTTCTCCTCTGGGTCCTTCTCCCCCCCGGGGTCTCCTCCTTCCTGGACTCCTCTGACGCTGACCCCCCTGACTCCTGTCCCTCCTTTCGGCGGGCTTTAGGACCTGGCTCCCTATCCGGGCTACCCACTGTGCCGCTCGCTTGTACATTTCAACTTGGCGCGCGCGCCCAGCTTCCAACCTTCCTCTTGACCGTTTCCTCGCTCTCCGATGGAGGCGTGGCCAATCCTGACTCATCTCCTCCCGCTGGCGGTGAGCAGCCTGATCCCGGTACCTGGGACTCCTCCCCCCTACTGCGCTCTGGTGGGGAAGCTGGTCCTGATTTCCAACTGCTGCTCTCTGAGTCCCCTCTGGCCCCTTCTTCCTGGGGTGTCCCCCTAGGCACCCCCCTTGCTCTGACCATGGGAGCCCCTTTCTGTGAGTCTTCCGATTCGCTGGAAAGACTCAGAGACCTCGGACCACTGTCATCGCTTACGTTTCCTTCGGATTCCTCCCCCTCGCTCTCCATTTCCTCCCTTTCCTGTGCTTCTGCTCCTGAGCCCCTGACAGCACAGAAACACTGTTTACCTTCCCGCTGGAGCAGTACCTATTTATCTACTTGCACTTTGATGTGCTTTCGAACTGCTAGGGTGGCAGGAGCAGGGACTGAGCAACAGGAGCCCACCCTGTTGCGGGGATTCGAACCGCCAACTTTCTGATCAGCAAGTCCTAGGCTCTGTGGTTTAACCTACAGCGCCACCTGTGTCCCTGGTCCTATTTATACCATACATTTAAAAGTCCTGGGAGCTATAGTTCATCCCTCACAGAACTACAATTCTCAGCAGCACAGTTCCATGATTCTCTGGAAGAAACCCTGTGCCGCTGTTTATCAATAGCACATATTCAGAGTAAGTTGTGATTCCTGCATTGCCTTTCCAACTCTACAGATCTCTGATTCTGTCAATGAAGGAACAATTGAAATATTTTACTGGACAAACAAAAAAAGAGAGAGCTTTAAGTCTTTGGCGCAGGGAGATCTAAGACCAAAACAATACGCTTTTAAAAGCAGGAAACAAGTATTTCTGCAGAACACAAAGAGGACGCTGCCTGCTTTTTGGCATTCCCCAAACATTTTATTTGGACGAAGCTGTTCCGCGAGATCAGAGCAAGCATGAAACGTCCTCCCTTTGAAGTAAATGGCCCTGAATAAATTGAAGTGAGGCTCCTAGTACTGAAGCACCACTGGTTTGCAAGTAATTTATGTACTTGAGCAAGTAGCATCCCTCCTTGGTTAAGCTGTTTTGCCTTTGACCAGATCAAATGCTTGCAGAATTACTGATGCAATAGAACCAAGAGGAGTCTGACGAGGGAGCAATTGGGCCCTATTGAATGAGGTCAACAGGCCAGTGGAGGTAATAGAGAGCCCTCTTTCCTGTTGCCAATTATCCCATCTGCTCATTCTTCACTGAATCCTACCGTCACTGCGTTCCCTGCCATCCTTCAGCCGTCGGGGCAGAACGTACATGGCAAAAAGGCAGCAGAGGAGCAGGGCATGCATGTCACCAGCAACACTGCCCAAGAGCGGAACCCAACAGCCGCTTGTGACTTGCTGGGGGGGTGGGGAGAAGAATTTGGGTGGCAGCCAGTGAGATGAAACTGAGGAGGCATCTGCACTCACTTTGTGGCTTGTAGGTGCACAACTGACCACAACCGACAGCTCAGTCAATGGAGCATGAGATTCTTAATCTCAGGGTCGTGGGTCTGAGTCCCATGCTGAGCAGAAGATTCTTGCATTGCAGAGGGTTGGAGATAGCCTTTGGGGCCCCTTCCAATTCTATGATTCTTTGACAGAAAAGAAGTATAAATCTGCTTTTAAAAAAGGAAGGAAGGAAGGAAGGAAGGAAGGAAACCCTGTTTTGTTTCAGAGAGGTTCGCCGCAGTACTGCTTTTTGAGTCCATGGAATCTGAATTTTGTTGCATGCGAATTACAATCGTAAGAACCTGGTTGCTGTGATCAGGCCAGAGGCCAAACCTAGCCAGCATTCCGTTCTCACTAGTGGCCAACCGGATGTTCCTGTGAAGGCCACAAGCAGAGCAATGAGTGCAACGGGCCCCCTCTCCTCCCTCTGCGATTCCCAACCGCTGGCCTTGCGATAAGCTCATCTCAATTCACTAAAAAACAAAAAGGCTGTGCATTTGAAAGCAGAGACGGATCTGGGCGAGAAAATGTTGGAGGGGATGCCGGCAGGTGTGTGTCAAAGCCCCAACTCCTCCTTTTCCATCTCCAATGCTGATTCCTTGAGACTCTTCATGAACACCTGTAAATTGCCCCCTTCCCCAGCGTACATGTTCACACTTAGAAATTTGCTGACTTTGCAACGGACTGCTGTCAAGTCAGCTGGAGTGACAGGTACAAGAGGCAGCTAATAACCACCAGCACCCCCCACACAGAAGGAAATACAGTGGGTACAGTTGGGTCTGCCCCGAAAAAGGATCGAGCCTTTCCCAAATGGTCAGCAAGGCGCTTGGAAGATCACACGGACCTTCCCAAATACTCCATGAGAGATGCCAGCCTGCAAGAGCTCGGGTTTTTCTGCTGCGCTATAATCTTCCCCTCCCCCTCTCTGGAGGGCTGTAATTAAAACGTACAGGCTGCACATGAGGCCCCCACTTACGCGCCACATGCGTTATGTAATCCTGCAGTGCTCTCGCTGAAAGATTAGACATCAGTTCTAATGACATGTGTCGCCCACAGACATGCAGCAGCCCAGTTTACCCAAAACTCAATAGAGCTTTTTTTGCAATTCCAAGGATATTGACCAATTTAGGAACAAGTTCCCATAAGGGTAATGCACACAGTACAGTTTGATGGGGAAGCTTTAGGGGCAAACCTGGCTATATGTATTTAAAACGGATTATTTTCTGGATGCTCTTATAAGCATGGGACCTCACAGCGTCACTATCAGGGTTAAAATCCCTGGTCTGCTACCAGGAGGACAGTAATATTGATCTGTCTTGACAAAACCTTAGTTGTCTCTCTAAAATGAGAATTACCTGTATCAATTTCAAAGTTGGGAGGGGGGGGACCCTGATTATACAAGATATGGGCAATGATCTCATTATCCCTGGGACGGAATGCCAGGGAATGCTGTGGGCTGAGAAGGAGGGACTCAATGAATAAGTTGTCCAAAAGAATTGGCAGAGGTTAATGAAAATGGTTTCCAAACTGATCCAAGAAGCAGTGTGTGGTTTATTGGCAGAGGAAAGAGAAATTAAAAAAAAAAAAATGGAAACGGTGGGGGCAGCACAACAAAACTGATGACATCAGACAGAGAAACGACGTCCTTTGTAAACATGTGGTTAGAGAGCACTTTGATAGAATCAATGAAAAAAGCAGCTGGATGCTATAGAGTGCCATGAAACAATGAATAACAGAGAGAGAGAGAGAGAGAGAGAGAGAGAGAGAGAGAGAGAGCGAGCGCACAGTAGTGTGAACTGCTGCAATTTTCTGGAAAAGCAGGAATACTATTTTATGTCAGGTGTTCTACAACCGTTTGCATTTGTTCCAAATTAAAGAGTTCTAACGTATTTGCTGTTGCAGAAGAGAAACAGAGAAATGGAAATCAGTATTAAGAAGCGCTGGGGTGCAATTTATGCTGCTCCAAAAATGCGTCAAGATGAAAGCCATGAAAGTGTCACCCCCACAAATAAAAACCAGTCTGGATCCCTAATTTTTGGAGATGTGGGAATGGGAAAACACAAAAGCAGAAATGTGTACATTGATGGGAACACAGGGAGTTGTCTTAGACCACATTAGGCTGCTGACCCACATAGCCCAGTGACTGACAGTGGCTCTCCAGAATTTCAGGAAGGGGAGATGCCAGGGGTGTGTAAACTAGGTACTCTACAGGCCCAGCATGTTTTGGGCAATGTGATGCTATTAGCAGCACCCACTTTTCATATTAGAAATACTTATATTAGAAAGCTCACTTCGATATACTTGTTGCAGGAAGGACTGGATCCTGCTCCCTTCTCTTCTCATTAAACACGGCTGTTTTCTGCAAGTTCACATGCTCCGTGCTAAAATCTCCCCCCCTCCCACCTCCCAAACCTTTTGGGTCCCAAGTTCATCAACGTTCTGCCTGAGAAGGTCTTTGTTTGCAATTCAAATATTTTGCTTTGCTATGGGGTTTTATTTCTATATGACGTACAGTGGTACCTGGGGTTACAGAAAGTTAAGAACTTCAGGATGAGAACAGAAATTGTGCTCCGGTGGCGTGGCAGCAGCGGGAGGCCCCATTAGCTAAAGTGGTGCTTCAGGTTAAGAGCAGTTTCAGGTTAAGAACGGACCTCCGGAACAAATTAAGTACTTAACCCGAGGTACCACTGTAGTGTGGGGGTTTCAAATAGGCCTGATGGAACCCTGGATTTTTTAAGCAGCTTATTGGGAGTTGAGCACCTTGAGATGATCGGTATCGGGAGAACAGCTTTGTCTGAATCTCAGGCTCCCCACAGGATGAAGGGAATTTAGATGCGTCACCATCAAGAACAAAAAACGAGCCAATGGGGAGGCATGATGGCCTGGCCAGCACCTTCCACGAAGAATGTGCCCCAGAATCCTTTGCCATATGCCAGTGGCTTGCGGTAGTTGTGTGAGGAGTTTCTCTCCATAGATGAGTCAATTTGGGGTGGATGGGTGTTGCACTACACACCAAAACAGCAAAAGGGAAGGTTTAAGTTTCCTGCAGACTATGCAAAGGAAACCACTGAGTCGCCGTATTTACCAACCCATTACAAAACAAAACGCAATCTTTGTTATCCTTTCAAAAAGGCCTATGATTACCTAACCAACAATGGCGATGAATGCACAGCAACTAACCCCCCCCCCCGGTGTTTGCGACCCACAGTTGGGGTATTCGGAGGTGGTTTTACTGCACTCCAAACACACACACAAAAAGAACCACTCGCCCCAATTCTTTTGTCGTCAAAAGGGAACGCAGTTGCTGATTCATACGTTCCAAGCATTCCAATAGATCCATCAATCCCTTTAGCCCCACCGTTCATTGAAAACCTGGAACTGGGAGGGTGTTCTGAAATAATTGCCTACTAAGCTTCATTAAAAATAAAAGTGTTTGCCACTTCCGAGGCATGTGGCCTTTATTGAAGCTTGTGTTTCCTGTAGCTGCGAGCGAGATACACAAATCCTATTTAGTGCAAAACTGTGGGGGCTTCATTCTGTGTGGGGTTGGCTATTTAGACAATCAGCTCTGGGAAGCCTCTATATAGTACGCCGGTTGATGACTGAAGCTCATTCATGAATGGAGGACCATAAGTGCTTAGGGTATTAAAAGGCCCATTGTGCTTGCAGCACTTAATAAGGTTAATTCAGCTATGCCAGTTGAATGAAGTGATAAAATTAATACTGCTGCGTTAGTCTATTGCCTGCTCCTTCTACAACCCCCCTGCAAGCATATTTTAGAAACGGATTTTTATTTGGAGTGGGGAGGGGCACAGGGACAGAGCGGGAGGTTTTACTCCCCCATCCCAGGAAGTCAAACGTGGTGATTCCAAACTGGCTGAAATTTGAGAATCCTGCAAAAACACAGAAGGATACTGTAAGAGTTTTAAACGCAAGGTAGCTCAGATACACAGCGATGGGATATAAAAGAAGAAAGCCTCTCTCCCAGCCCATCAAGGGTTGTTATAAAACTATTTGCTTCTTCCAACATCAAGAAGATTAAGCAGGGGTGTTGTTTCCCTTTACCTGCATTTTTACCTGAAAGCTACAGAATCCCAAATGGGAATGATCCTTCTCGACATGCTTAATTTGAAGTTGGCAAGACAAAAGGGAAGAAATCGGGTTTACAACAGAGCCGCAGTTTCAAGTCATCCTCTAATATCTGAGGATTTTGAGTGGAGCATTCTTGAGACAGCTTAATCCCCTGACAATGCAGAAATCCAGTTTGAAGCCACATCAAGCTCTATTTTTTTTTGTTAAGGCACAGAGCAGGTATGTCCCGATTTCTCTTTGCTAAAGAACTCGTTCGCCTTTAGCAGCCAGCTTTCCAAACTGGGAAACAGAACAAAACCTGCAACTGACTTAAATCATCACAAACCACCTGCGGCCAAGATGGTTTGCATCATTTCAAAGCCCGAGAGAGAGAACCGCCAAGCAAGAGGGACGTCCGTGTTTGGCAGGCAGCAAACTTAATTTCACACCGAAAGGTAGAAAATAAGCTTAGATTTAGCTAGTTCTTGAAGACCCAAAGGAGGCCAAGAACAAGAACTGGACTCTTGTACATTTTACAGACTTACTTTTTTGATCTTGCAAAGAAGAAAAGAAAAAAAAAGAAGGCTAATAACTCACAAAATAATTAACTCTAACTAGCATGCAAGAAAGCTAGACTTCAATGGCGAAAGGGAACTGTGTTACCCTGCCCTGTGCATGGTAGATCACAACATCCTCACTCAACCACGGGAGAGGCACCTGCTGTGTCCTCCCCAAACTCCTTCTCAGACTGCAGCCAGACGTGGAAAGAGCTGTTGCTTCTCCCAGAAATTATCTGCACCTCATTGGGATGCCCACCTTTAACGCCAGAGAACCGATGCCTCCCAACGTACTATATTCACTAATCGACTCCTGTTCATCCCCCCTCCTTCTTAAGTTGCTAGCCTGGGGTTGGGGGTGGGGTTAGAACAACTGAAAAGTCATGAAAGAGAAACCTGCCTGATAAAATAGGGCTTACTTTCCCCCTTGTTGCTATGCCACTAAGGCCCCGGATATGGTTACATGCTTCCAGCTACCAATCTGGAGAAAGCACTGTTCGGAGGGTAACGCAGTTTAGAACAAGAACACGTGCAAATGAATGGCCACAATGGGGGGTTTGTTTGGAGAGACCTATCTAGCGGAGGTCAAAGGTTCTCTTCCATGCAACTGGTACCAGGGTTACTGCAAGTCAATTTCGAAAGTCACAAAAAAAGGAAAAAAAACCACCACAAGCACAGCGGAGGCATTTTGCAATGGAATGTCAGTGGAAGTGCCCTCGTTTAAGTCTTCAGAAATTGCACATATAAATGTCGGCAGCACTCTACTTAATATGCAGTTATGTAAATGAGGGGCTGCTGAAACCAACTTGCCAACACACCTCAAAGCGATGAGGGCACGAGTCCAGGTTTCAATGTTGAAAACAAGGCAGAGTATGAGTTTCTAGACACAAGCACATGAATGAGGTCGCTCCCCCTAAATCTCCATAGCTTGGTCCTGTTTTTTAGAGGACAGTCTGGAGGCAGATCACTGGCTGTAGAGAGCATCACCGCTGAGGTCACAGAGAGGAAGGCAATACTGTGAACCACTTATCATCTCTTCTAATATCTACATTTTATCCCATCCTTTTCCGAAGGTGATGGCAGGACTAAACGGTAATCAGGCATTTAATATGGAACTGTTTAAAAATATCAGAACCTATTATGGCACGAATCCTGTATGTCTTAAGAGTTCCTCTGCCTATAAAAAAACTCCTCTGCTGTCCTGGACTGGCTGGGTGCAGAGGAATGCGGGGAGGAGTTGGCTGGGGAATTCCCAAGGGAAGAAGGCTCAAAGTCCGTGAAGTGGGGGTGTTTGAAGCTGAAGAGGTAACAGGGCTTAGTGAGTGAGAGGAGTCTACGGCAGAGAGATGCCCAGAATTAGTGGCAGAAGCTGAAGCAGAAGAGGGAGGCCAAGGGGCAAGGATGAGTGCAGCTGGTGAAGAAGCCAGGGTGTCTCCCCCTCCTGCTGCGACAAGCTCTCTTCCTCCCTGAAGAACCAGGAGAGATCTGAAGAGGGTGCAGTCTAAGATTGCTTGGGGTAAACCCTGGAGAAGAGGGGTCTTAGGCAGCTGTGGGGAGCTGGGGACCTCCAGTCTCCGCAACTGCTTCGTGGGGACAAGACCTGCTGGAGATGCGTTGCTGTGCTCATTAGTCTGGATACTCCTGTGCAGATCCTGTTGTTGTTGTTTTTTCTAATAAAGAGTTAACTCCACTAACTGTGATTTCCCGCTAGCTCACTCCTGGCATCTACCTACCGTTACTTGCTGGGATAAAGGTTTCTGCTCCTTGATAAGGGAGATGTAGCAAAGAGCGGTTTAGTGCATTTTACGCACCCTCACTCTCCACTGGGGTGGGGAACTACACGTCCAGGGGCCCAAGGCGGCTACCCAGGCCTCCCTGTTCTGGCCCTTGGAATCCTCCTGGGCCACACCCCTTAACACTGCACCCTCCTTGAGTGTTTTTGCCTGTCTAGACTGTGTCCTTGACCTCCGACAAGGCTTTGTGCTTGCCTGGATAGAGAACAGAGAGGGATGCATAGAAATTAACCTACGATTCAAAAGGTTAAAATTATCCTATGTTACACCACCCACTTTTCTCAGTCCCTGCCCAAAAGGGTATGTGGCAGCTCACCTTGGCCTCTCCCCAGGAGGCACACCTGCCCCACACAATTCTCAAGGGGCAGTTTTAAGTTGCTAACGACAGAACACCGGCACACCCTTGGGTGAGTGTAAACGCCTGCACTGCGTCCAAACTGAGGTTCCATCTGAGCCATCCAACCCACAGGTCTTTGGACAAGTTACGGCCAGATTAAGCTCACCGGGGTCAAAGAGAGGCGTTAAAGATTTCCGAGAAGAGTTATGGCACAAACACTTTTCCAGGCCAATATTTCGCAAGCTAAGCTTCTTATTTGTAGGCAACATTTCGCAAACGAAGCTGTGCCTACTACTGTACGCCTCCATTTTTTTTTTGGATGGCTTATTATGCAGCAAAAGCCGCTGAACGTTCACTCATTGTGGATAATCTGTCTGAGAGATCTGCAGTTAATTGGGAGACATGTCTTGCATCTTAAGATAAAGTCTTCAACACTACGGAGAGCTGCCCGTCACTCACTTCCAACTTAGATCAATCCCTTTTGATAATCACTATCCCGTATGCTATGTATGTCACACTCTAAGGTTAACATTACAACTGCTCTGTGTAGACATCCTTGAGTCAATGTAAATAAGTTAATTTGTTCAGATTTCCCACCCTATCCTGAGGGTTCAAAACTAAATTGGTGCTTCTAAGCAACACCGTGTGAGGTAGTGTTAGGTAGGAAATGTGGCTTGGCCACACAGCAACTTGGCCCCTCGTCTTCTGCATATGTGAATGAGATATGATCTACTGTTCTACCTGGGCTTCTTAAAAAAAAGGCGAGGACTTAGATTAGACTTTGGAACATCTAAACTGAGATCTGATTCTAAGCATTACTGTACTCCTGTTGTACAAGCAACAGCTCCAAACCATCGAAACATCAGGAGACATTGGTATATGTATTATTCGCTGAGTAATGTGAACTTCAAGAGCTGAGTCAACTTTGAAAGAAGATGGACTTTGGTACTGGAAGACCAACATTATTGCGACTTTAAAAGTGTGGTGAGTCAGTTGACGTTTCAAGGATAGCTGAAATAGTTGGCTTTTGAACAGGGATTTGCAATGACCTGGGGGGAACCTCAGAAAAAGGAGAACGGCTCAATAGTGCGCTACAGGTAAGGCCTAGAACCACAAAAGGCCAGGAATGAGTACAAAAACATGTGTCCAGTAGTGTCCTTAGGGTGCGGTGAATGGGGGTGATTGCCCCAGTCCTCAAACCTAAGGAGGCCCTGCACAGGTTGACACAAAGCACTGTGTCACCCAAGGTGAATGTTACTGCCTTGGCGCTTTGCTTCCCTCTCCTTTAGCTAAAGAAGCTATTCTGCTGCTGCTAACATGGCAGTAGCCCCAACACTCACTTCCCCTCTTACTCTTAGGAAGGTGGGGATCCTTCTCCGAGAGAGGCATTCTCGGTGTAGCCCAGACCAGCGCTGGTGTCACCACCACTTCAAAGTTGCTTTCAACATCACTTTCTCATAAATGAATGCTGGGCTTTCCTTTGAAGCCTGGAACAAACTAGCCTACCCATAAATACAGCAGAGAGCTAAATCCTTTAGGATTGCCAAATGCACACCTGGGGAGGCAATAATGGGATGACTGTATTGGAAAGTGGGAGGGGGGGGTAATTTAGTGGAGTGCAACATGTAGTCGTTATCTATTGCCAGGTAGTTGGATGTGCTGCTGGTGATATCGGCCTTGACCAGAAGCCAGGGTGGATATAAATAAATGATTTTTTTAAAAAAAAAATCAATCAAAAAAATTGTAAAATTTAAATCGGATTTCTTGATTTAAATTGGATTTTTAAAATACAATGCTTTTGGAGGAAAAAAATCTTTCTAAAGATGGTTTTCTATTTAAGTTACATTATAGTCCAAAGGCTATTCATCAGGAAATAAGGATTTGTTTTAAGTTTTTCATCTGTGCTAAAACTCAGTCTAAGCTATTTTAAAAGAAGAAATGTTTAACCACATCCGTTAACAAACATGGATGCATATACTATAATGTTACTGTTTTAGTTTAATAACAATTTTAACAATTTATTTATTAAGGAAATGATTATTTTTCTCCTTCCAATAAAGTACAGCAGAAAAGTTGTCCAAATATAAACAGTTAACTTATTAAACCTCACAATAATTCCATAATTATCTATGTATTTCTAATAGTATAACCAAATCAGTAATTTTTGAAATAACTGTAAAACCTACTCTGAACATTTATTATTCCAAAAATGAAACCTTCATCTGGTTGTAAATATTAAAATTATTGTTGGAAGCCACCTGGAGTGGCTGGGGAAACCCAGCCAGATGGGTGGGGTACAAATAAATTATTACTATTATTATTGTTATTGTTATTATTATTATTATTATTATGAGTCTTTCTGTAAAAAAAAGATTTAAATCATGTTTTACTTACTAGTGAATTAAATCGTGATTCAAATCGATTTAATTTAAATCAAATCCACCCTGGCAGAAGCTAAAAGTTTTGCAAGTCCTCTAAGGATGAAAGTAGAAAAGGGAAAGGGGAAGGCACAGAAGGCAGAAAAATTAAGGTAACTCTTAGGAAACACAAACACACCAATAATGGGATCAGTTAATTTCTTCATATGATACCTACAAACCTGCCTGATTCAGTGAAAGTTACAGTTCCTTCTAACTCCCAACCCCGCCATACCAGCCTTGTAGGCTTTGGATATTCCTTCCTGAACTATGGTTTTGTTGAATGATACTTTTGACTTGAAACCGATCCATAAACCACTGTAACGTGGCGATTGGCTGGCACACAGGGAGGCAAACTGGGTTTGGTGGCTGGATGATGGAGTTACTTCTCCCATCAGCATGGCACCTCCCTTGGAGCCAAGACACTGGTATGGAAAGTAACTGCATGATCCATTCAACCCGCATGGCTCCCCGGTTACACTGATGTGGATTGATGGTTCCAACACAGGAGTGGGTTACTGAGAACCAGCGGCTTGTATGCCGTGGTCTCTGCTTATCTCATGAAGAGGTGGGTACAGAAAAATCAGAGAACACCTCCAGAGGGCCAACTTGTCCTGCTGTTTCATGGATAACAGAGGATGCAAGATGGCGACTGTTCATGGTGATGCAATTCCACTTACCAATTTGTAACAATACTGGCGTCACCAAAGCTGTCTCCATGGCGTAACAGAATTCTCTACCAAACATCACGGCCCCGTGCATCACCCAGAGACGTACAGGTATCCGGTCTATGGATCCTTCGCTTATGGTCTCTTCCTTACTCTCATTCTCGTTTTCCGGTTTCTGAAGCTGAACCACGGGTAGCTCTTGAACTTGCATAGATTCCGAGTCAGCATTCTGGGGAGCCATTTTCATTACCATAAAAAATATATATAATATATATATTTATATATTTATTTAATTATTCTACCTATATAAATAACACTATCATCTCTAACGATAAGTTACGGTGTCTTCTCTTTCTGATGGCGTCGCGTTCCTCGTGCAAGCAATATTTGTAATTCCCCTCGTTACGAACAGGTTCCGTCATCAATTTCGTGTGTAGGCGTTGAAACATTCAGAGGAACAAAAAGCTATATTTGGTAGGAAATTCAACATATGGCTTGCTGGGCTTGCGTTTTGCTTACTGTGAACTAGAGTTAAAAATCCATAATTGCCATTCAGTTAATACCAGTTTCATAATTATTATTGAAGAGGTGCTGAAGTTGTTTTGCTTGCTATACAAAGGTGGAAAGGTGACACAAACAGCTGCTCCACTGGTAATCCCCATCGAGTGGCTGATTAATCTGCAAAGAAGGACAAAAGGCAAGTCACCAGGGTGGATAAATATCAATGATTTCTATTTTTTTTAAAAATGGATTTTTAAAATTTAAATTGGATTTTTAAAATAAAATTCTTTTGGAGGAAAAATCTTTCTATAGATAGTTTTCTATTTAAGTTACACTATAGTCCAAAGGCTATTCATCAGGAAATAAGGATTTGTTTTAAGTTTTTCATGTGTGCTAAAACTCATTGTTTCTTATTAAAAAATGTGCTTAACCACATCAGTTAAGAAACATGGATACGTATGCTGTAATGTTATTGTTTTAGTTAAATAAAATTGTTTAAAATGTTATTAAGGAAATGATTTTTTCTCTCCTTCCAATAAAGTACAACAGAAAAGTTTTCCAAATATAAACAGCTAACTCATCAAACCTCACAATAATTTCATAATTATCTGTCTATTTATTTCTCATAGTACAACCAAATCACTAATTTTTGATATAACTGTAAAAACTACTCTGAAAATTTATTATTCCAAAAATGAAACCTTCACCTGGCTGTAAATGTTAAGATTATACCAGCAAGAATGAGTCTTTCTGTTGAAAAAGTGATTAAAATCAAGTCTTATTGACTAGTGATTTAAATTGATTTGATTTAAATCAAATCCACCCTGCAAGTCACAGACCATCAGGGCACCTTGAGATAAGCTACATCTCCTCTCTCTATTCTAGGAATGTAAATGAAGTCAAATCAAGGCCTCTTCCACCACACTTATGGACATGTCCCCAAATTATGCTCTCACTGTGAACACATAGCTCCATGGAATCTATGGCTCCACGTTAAGTGACTTTCGTTATATTATTTAGTACATTTATATTTTCTTCAGTCAATGAATTTAAGGACCCAGACCTACTAAGCCTCAGCAAGGTGGATCCAACAGATGTCCTCAACTTTGTCAAGCAGCTTGAGGCAACTGAAAGGGCTGTGGCTGTTCAATTCTCCTGATCAGGCTGTACCCAATTACAGTTCAAAAAAGTTTCTGTAACTGAGAACAAGTACTCAAATATGCTTATTTCCCCCACCCTCTCGATCCATCTTCCCTTTGTGTCATTTTTTAAAGGCTAAGCCTGAGGGCAGAGACAGCCTTTTTAAAAAAGCAATTTAAAAAAGCAATTTGTAAGTTGATATCTGGGAATAAACAACCATCAAACATAACACTTGCTAGTCCTGGTAAGTCACAGTTGCACTGGTTGTTAATTATATATCAGTATCGTTGAGCAGACTTCTAGGATGTACTACTGCAAGTAGAATACACCGGGGCTGTCCAGAAAGGGTAGGTTTGAGAGCTCAAATCTAGCTGTTCAGTTAACTATATGATTTGCTTAAAAAACAAATGATAGCTTTCAGTGACTAAAGCGTACAGCCCTAATTTAGGACGTCAACACTGTTTACAGTGAGCTACTGCCAATCTGAGTTATTTAATGATTCTCTGCTCTGTCCAATTTGCATCTAATTCTGCACAGATTATTATGCACCAATATACATGCATCAAAGAAAGCACTGTGGACTGCAAGAAGGTGAAATGATAATAACATTCCCATGTTTCAGTCCCCCCCACCGCCACCATTTTCTGGAAATTCAATGCTGGGACTGTTATCTCCATCCATTATCAGTGGATCACAAATGACAACAATGGTTTATCTTTCTAGGTCAGAAAGATGCACAAACATGCAAGTTCAGGCCTATAATCTCCAGAGCGATAATTTCAAAGATATGAAATGATCTGGCAAATTCCTTAGTCATAAACACTCACGATACTTTATGCAGATATGTTCTGTTGTTGCTGACCTTGTTTGGCAGTTGTGCTCGGTACAAGTCTCTTCCACAACAAACAAGATGTGAGCCCAACAAGTGAAATGTGCTATTGCACAACCGTTAGAAACTTTTAGAAACCGGGGAAGAAGAGTCCTTGACTGGAGATGCCCATTTATTAGCTCAATTATTCCACATTGATCTAGCCGTCCATCAAAGCTGCATGCATTGCTGGTGGGGATGTGTTGGTAAGGAAACCCAGCTTACATGCAAACCAAACAGGCAATCACATTAAACGGGAGCAAATGAATGGCAAAAGGGAGACTTCACTGGGATGTGAATGCAGTTCCTTGTGGACAAATATTTCAGCTTCTGTTATTCAGTTGTGGAGCTTATCACAGGGCTGGCCTATAGCAGTTCAAGAAACCTGAGACTCTGACCTGATTTTCACCAGAAACTGACACTGCAAATTGTTTTGTATTAAAAATAAAAATCTGCTTCTGTAACAAGAAATGATGCCAAATTATGTGCTTGCTTTTTAAATCACTTGCAAAACGCAAACCTGGTTATGCATAGGTAGGGTTGCCTTTTTTCAAAAAGTGAAAATCTAGAAAGGAAAATTGTTGAGCTTTGAGCTTCTTTGAGGCCAAAGTTGTTGACCTTTTTCCCCCCCTGCAAAACTGACACTGCCATACATACGGATTTTCCAGGATATTTCGCCAAATTCTGCAAGGGCACAGCTTGCAGCTACAATATTCCAGATATTTCAGGAAAATTGTCATGTTCTGTGTTCAGGATCTAAAGAGCTACAGGTTAAGGCTGCTCCTTCTCAAAAGCAGACCTCCAGGCCACATCACAAACCACTTTTGAAGTTCCCTCGGTTTCAAAATCAGCTTGCCATGCAGTACTGCAGGCTGCTTGTCGAAAGCAGGAATCAAATGTCCCCAGAACTAGAAGCATGATTATTCAGACATGCACAATTCTACTACTGTTCCATAATAGTAACTGGACCTGTTACAACTATTGACAGCAATGATTTAAAAACTGAAAAAGAGATCTAATAGTGGCAACCAAGATACCAATGGCTAGATTACTTAAATACAGTGGTACCTCAGGTTAAGTACTTAATTCGTTCCGGAGGTCCGTACTTAACCTGAAACTGTTCTTAACCTGAAGCACCACTTTAGCTAATGGGGCCTCCTGCTGCTGCCGCGCCGCCGGAGCACGATTTCTGTTCTCATCCTGAAGCAAAGTTCTTAACCTGAAGCACTATTTCTGGGTTAGCGGAGTCTGTAACCTGAAGGGTATGTAACTTGAAGCGTATGTAACCCGAGGTACCACTGTATGTAGAATAGAATCACTGTTGTAATAATGGGTGTAGGCGTCGAGTTGTAGTGCCTTGATAGAAATACTAACTAATGCATAAAGATAGGGTCCCTATCTTTTGTTGAAACAAAAGAAACTAACTTACACCTTCTGAATATAAAAAGTGTTGATAAGAGAAGCATCAGTCCAAAATGAGTAACCGCACACTGAATTTCAAACTCCTACGTTCCAGGAATGGATGAACACAGCAAGTTTTATCCAACACCAATCTAAATCCTATGGGAATGAGCTCACGCAACCTAATAAGATCCCAGGTTGTTGTTGCTGTTTTCTAACTTTGCTAGCAATAAGATCTCCTGCAAGGCTGGCACCCGGCAGGGTGTGTGAAGTGATACTCCAAGTTCTGCTCTATTTAGGCTGAGGCCTGAATACAATCCTCATTCATACAAGTGCTGGCTGGCTAGGCTGGCTAGGCATACCAATGACTACGTTGCTTGTATGGAACCTCCATGCTTAAGCGATGGCATGGCAGTGAATCCAAGACGTCCAGGGGAAGAAAATAACAGAATGCGTCCATGTCTTTACACCCTGTTTGTGGGCTTCGCCACTGGTCACTATGGGAAGCAGAATGCTGAAAAAGATGGACCTTTGGTCTGATCCTGCGGGGCTCCTAATGAGTGTGGATCACTATAGACATTCCAGCAGGATCCTGACTGAGTGAACAGTTTGGTACTCAGAGACAAATAGGAGTGTGATTAGTCCATCCATCAAGGCAAGGCAACTGGCTGATCTGCACCTAACTGGACCAGCCCAAGTAGCTGGAATGAAAAGTTGCATTTTGAAGGAAAACGGGGTTGTATGCTAACACCGAACACATGAAGCATCATGGATGAATTGCCTCCAGAGGTTCTCACTGGGCCTTGGGGAGCACTTGTAAATGGCGACCCATTTTCAATATTCCCAAGTTAGTTTGCAACACCCTTTCCCTTCATGCCCATCAGAGTCTTTCTTCTCTAGCATTTTGCAATGGCTTGGAAGGGCAATAAAACTTTGGCTGCAACTGTAGTATCGTGTCTGTTCACATCCCCAAAGATAAGGAAGACATTGACTTTTCATGATCTGTCTTGCTGCCAGGCAAAGGTTAGCAGGTTTAATTATACCTTATGCCAATTATTGATTACAAGGGCAAACATTTAAGAAGGACTGTTTAAAGCAAGACTATCACAATTAGCGATCCCTTTATAAGACACCCTAACTTACGGAACGACTGTATGGTCATTGCAAAGGTCCACAAGACGGATTAGATTTGTAAATGGGAAGAATCAAGGGCCAGTGGTGCCTATTGCTCCTGGATTCTTGTATCAGATACCTATGGTCTCCCCTTTGCTTCTAATGTTCTAATGTTATAGCAGTCCTGGACATCAAATCTATCCTACCGATCTGCCATTGTTCTGATGTTATGAAGAAACTTTCTGGCTTAGGCTCGAGGCAAGTTAATGCTCAGGAGGCCCCGAGAACCTGAATGCCAACACCGAAAAGCAACCTATGCAGAAGTGAACCTCTGTGCATCGAAAATTCAACGTTAAGGCTCATTTGTGTGGCAGGCCCAGGAACTGTACACCTGCGTACTTCAATGGTGCACCCGTGCTGCTCAGATTCTGCAAACCAGATGTGCCATTCTAACGCTTCAAAATCCTGCAGTTGCCATTCAGATGGCGCTTGCCCAAGGAGGACAGAAGGAAGGCAGTTATTTGCCTGGTTTCCTGAGCCAAGCATGACAACAGCAGCCAGTGTGTACTATGCTGCATAGGCCAGGGAGTGGCTTGCTTTTAGAGCTTTGCGAATAGGGAATTATCTCAGAGATGCTATCTTTCAGCATCTAATATTGCAGGTATCATCCATGGGTGTTCGCTCTCAGATTACAAGAGGCTCTTTGTGTGCCCCTTGTTACCAGCTTGAAATGTGAGAGTTCTTTCATCATGGCCCATTGCCTCATAATGGAGAGAGAGTGAGCAAGATGCGACTTGCTTCTAGTCTCATGACATTGACAACATCTCTCTTTACCAGCCTGTACAGATGCTCTCCGGACCCAGAATTTGTGCTCTTTTGGGGATCAGCAGCTATGGGATGGGATGCTTTGCGTCTTAACTGCTGTAGGATTTCAGTGTGATGATTACATGAGGTTTCCCTTTCCTAAAATTACCCGTATTCTAATGGATAAATGTCAAATTCCATATGGAAACAGGGAAGGCTTACCTCAAGAGTCATCACCACTTGCCCATACCTCAACGGTTGTGTGACCAATCATTTGGTGGCTGTGTCACAAGGCAAGGCCACAAGGAGAAACTACAGCGTCACTCACTGCAGGGGGTTGGAATAGGGTCCCATCTAACTCTACAATTCTGTGATTCATGCACAACCTTTAGTACATATGTACAGTGGTACCTTGGTTCTCAAATTTAATCCGTTTTGGAAGTCCGTTCCAAAACCAAAGCGTTTCTAAACCAAGGCGTGCTTTCCCATAGAAAGTAATGCAAAACAGATTAATGCGTTCCAGACTTTTAAAAACAACCCCTAAAACAGCAATTTAACATGAATCTTACTATCTAACGAGACCACTGATCCATAAAATGAAAGCAATAAACAATGTACTGCAGTCATGCAATCAATCAATCAATCAATCAATCAGTATCTGAAGTGGGTTCCACATAGTCACAAAAACAAAAAAGAGCGCCACAATAACAAAAATGCAAAATAAATAGCAAAAACGGACAGACCTCAGTGTAACACTCAAAACAGAAGTGTGGCACTCAAATCAGAAGCATAACACTCAAAACGGAGCACGTTTGGCTTCCGAAAAAAGTTTGCAAACCACAACACTTACTTCTGGGTTTGCAATGTTTGGGTTCCAAGTTGTTTGAGCACGAAGGTGTTTGAGAATCAAGGTACCACTGTACTACAAATCTTGCTGTGGTGTGGCTTTGTCTCTCGGCTACTGAGCTTTCAGGTAGACAGCAGTGCAGAACAGACACAAAAGCCAAGGCATGAGTTCAGACATCACTGTACGACAGCTCCTTATCACTGTTGGCCCCTTATTCCCATCCAGGGATGCCACCAACCCTTTGCTAAGTGTGCCACTTGTTGTAACTTCACTGCAAGCTGGGTTTGCATGCCAAAGACCACTGCAATCTAGAAGAGGCCAAGGACTCGAGTTTGATTTAAAAAGCAGTTAAAATTTATTCAATTCTCCCTGCATTACTCAGGTTATTTTCCATTTCCAATTCACTCCTTGCAAAAAAAGATTTCTGCAAAACACAAATACTTTACCCAGACTGCTGCAAGCAAAATGAGCAAGTTCATGAAGAAAAACCATATTTGCATAAATTATACTGATTTGCATAACTCATTGTATGTCTGAATTGACGTGGCACAAAAAATGTCTCCCATCTACAAGAAAAGGCAGCCCCATGTGTCAGTTGCGGCCAGCTATATACATTCAATTTTAATTTGATCGTCTGCAGTTGAGTATGTTTGGTGTGAGATGTACCTTTTTTGAATATGACCAAAGTGAGCAGCAAGGAAAAAAAATCTGAACAAAATTAAATGAACCAACACATGCTTATGAGCTTATATAAATGGCCACGAGATAGTTGCTCATAGAGGCTGGCAATTAAGGGCTCTCCTTTCATGCATTACAAAAGAAAACTAATTATCAGTTACTCTACACTGGAAAGACAGTGAAGGTCTGAAAAATACAAACCCGGTAATTTTTATTAAACGTCTAAGCATTCTCAGACAACATTATTGCAAGCGACCCATTGGGTGGCCATTTTTTACCTGTCATTCAAGCAGTCTAGGCATTAACACAGCTGGCTTCCCTTCCTCAAGCAGAGCAAATGAAGAGGCACAGTAAAGAGTTTTACCCAGGCAACGTCTATAGTGATGAGACCGACAAACCTCAGGGCATCTTAAATGCAAAAGGAGGAAACAATCAGTGCATTGTGACAATCAATAGAGGGCTCACGACAACTTAAGGTAACCCAGTACTCCCCGCTACCATCCACTCCAGAAGTTTGACTTCTTCCTTCTTAGTCGTAGTAGTAGTAATGATATTGTCATAAATAATAATAATAATAATAATAATAATAATAATAATAATAATAATAATTATTTATTATTTATACCCCGCCCATCTGGCTGGGTTTCCCCAGCCACTCTGGGCAGCTTCCAACTGAATATTAAAAACAATACAGCATTAGACATTAAAAACCTCCCTAAAGATGGCTGCCTTCAGTTGTCTTTTAAAAGTAAAATAGTTGTTTATTGCCTTGACATCTGCTGGGAGGGCGTTCCCCAGGGCAGGCGCCACTACCGAGAAGGCCCTCTGCCTGTAACCTTACTTCTCGCAATGAGGGAACCACCAGAAGGCCCTTGGCGCTGGATCTCAGTGTCCGGGCTGAACGATGGGGGTGGAGACGCTCCTTCAGGTATACAGGACCGAGGCCGTTTAGGGACCACATCTTAATTAATAAAATTAATGTAATTAATTAAGATGTGGTCCCAAAGTATCCACCCAGAGAAGAATACCAATTGCATCTCCACATGACCTCCACCATGAGCTTTGCCTCTCTCCCATCATCATCATCATCATCATCATCATCATCATCATAATGTCAGTCTTATCAGTCTTATCTAGATGCGGTTTTCTGCATTGGATAAAGTGGGATCATTCAATTGCTTCCAATCCAGTAGAGTTACCAACTGTTGAAGGAAGCCCAATGTGGCAGTGCAAAGACTTGCTGTTTTCGAAACATTGCCTCCTTCCAACAGGAAAAACATCACCTCCCAGGCCAATAATTCATGCAGTGACACAAACAGACGGACTCTTCTGGAGGCAGTTAATTGGTAAAAAGGTAAAGGTACCCCTGCTTGTACGGGCCAGTCGTGTCCGACTCTGGGGTTGCGTGCTCATCTCGCTCTAGAGGCTGTGAGCCGGCACTGTCCGAAGACACTTCCGGGTCACGTGGCCAGCGTGACGAAGCTGCAACTGGCGAGCCAGCACTAGCGCAGCGCACGGAAACGCCGTTTACCTTCCCGCTATAAAGCGGTCCCTATTTATCTACTTGCACTTAAGAGTGTTTTCAAACTGCTAGGTGGGCAGGAGCTGGGACCGAACGACGGGAGCTCACCCCGTCGTGGGGATTTGAACCGCTGACCATACAATCGGCAAGTCCTAGGCACTGAGGCTTTACCCACAGCGCCACCCACGTCCCATAGTTAATTGGTAGACACTCTTTAAAAATACTTTGGGGTGTACGAGCAAAAATGTGGCTTTTTTCCAATTAAAAAAAACACACACAACAATGCGCCTCAGCTATAGGAAGTATGTGTCTCAGGATCTCTATGTGGAAACACTCACAGAGAACACAAAAAAGTAAACAGGCTGTAAGAAGCCCCAGAGGCAAATTCTGTAAGTGGCGAATGTGTGTGCTTTGAAGATGGGTAATTGGGATTCTTCCAAAGCTTTAGTCTGGCAATGCTGATGTTAATTCCACCAAATTAAAAGAGAAGGGGGCCTGTGTCAAAAGCTAAGATTGTAGTAGGAAGGCAAACATGTGTTCGACTTTTACACACACATAATATATAAGCTACACTGTAAGAGGATAAGCATTGTGGGCACTTACCAGCCTCTTAAAGATTATTTGCTACAGATAACATCCAGCAAAAAAAGCAGCCAGTGATACTGTGAATAACTTAAGTCATCAATCCAATTTGTCCAAATTCACTGTGAAATATGCATAAAACCCAGTTCTGGCATAAAAGGTACTTAGCAAACCAAAAGAGTTTCCTTTTTCAGATGCAGGGCTTCACACAATAAGACAAGATGGCTGCTTGTTCCACCAACTGGAATGCTGTTAGCAAATGCACCTACTGAATAAACTCTCTGGGCATTTGTTGGCCGATATAAACATTTTCAGAAGCTGCAGTTCCTTCATTTTGAAAGAGGAGCATCTATTTCCCATGTCAGAGCTGCCTTTAACCTCCTTTCTGCACAGCATTCAAACCAACATCGAGCTTGGTCTTCAATATCTTACACTGAGAAGTAAGCATAATGTGGGCGTTGGTCTACCCCTTTAAAGCTACAAAAATTATGAGTGGAAAAAGCTGCATTTGCAGCCTGGCACTCGCCAAAGCAAGCCTCAAGAGGAGAGGCTGAATCGAAACATTCCAGGCAAAAATCCTCTCAGCCGTGGCTGAGCCTTCCTGTGCAGGAGTGCCAGCAATTCTTTCCTGTATTCAGTTTTCAATCTGCGGGAGTGCCAGCTCAAACCATTTCATCCACACAAGTAAAATATTCTGCCTTGCTTACTAAACAGAAGGATGACTCCAACTGCATAGAGGCCTATGCGGGCAAAAGTCAGTTACCCTAAGCACAACTTCAAAGGAACTTGGGAGGAGGAGGAGGAGGAGACGACAGATGTTTAGTGGTTCTATTTTGCATATGGAAATATTATTATATTTGCATACCACCCTTCATCCAAAGATCACAGGGCAGTCTGCAACATAAGAATGCAAAATGAGAACACAAATGCATTTTAAAAAGTAAATAAAAATACAGTGGACGCTCGGGTTGTGAACGTGATGCGTGCGGGATGCACGTTTGCAACCCGTAGCTGCGCATCTGCGCATGCACGGTTGCGATTCAGTGCTTCTGCGCATGCGTGACCACCAAAAACGGAAGTAACCTGTTCTGGTACGTCCGGGTTTTGGTGCAGGTGGCGCTGTGGGTTAAACCCAGAGCCTAGGACTTGCTGATCAGAAGGTCGGCGGTTTGAATCCCTGCGACGGGGTGAGCTCCCGTTGCTCGGTCCCTGCTCCGGCCAACCTAGAAGTTCGAAAGCACGTCAAAGTGCAAGTAGATAAATAGGTACCGCTCCAGCAGGAAGGTAAACGGTGTTTCCGTGCGCTGCTTTGGTTCGCCAGAAGCGGCTTAGTCATGCTGGCCACATGACCCAGAAGCTGTATGCCGGCTCCCTCGGCCAATAAAGCGAGATGATTGCCGCTACCCCAGAGTCGGCCACGACTGGACCCAATGGTCAGGGGTCCCTTTACCTTTAACCCCCCAAAAACACAACCTGAAGCGTCTGTAACCCGAGGTATGACTGTAAATGCACCAGCTGAGAATTGGACAGTGGTAAGGTGACTCAAGTAATGTAATATTGCTAATGCTTGCTTATGCATAGTAAAGAGTGTTACGTACTGAGTTGAATAGGATCCAAAATGCAGCAGTCTGATTGGTCATAGAATAATAGGACCCAGAATGCAGCAGTCTGATTGGTCCACAGGAGCCACCCAATCCCGTTCCAAGTGGAAGTGAATCCGCAACCTGATTGGTCTACAGAAGAATCCCGGAATTAGCCAATCACGTGGGGCCCATTGTGTACAAAAGGTATATAAACCAGACATTCTGGGGGATCTTCCATTTGTCCTCACCACTATGAGCTGAATAAAGAGCATGAAATCCACTCTTGACTGAATATATTTCAAGAGGTTAAGCCACAAGTGCATGGCCTTGAAGCCTAAACAAAGGTGGTGCAGGGAGTGGAGAAGGTAGGTAGGAGGTGGTCTTGACCATAGCTGAAAAATACAGGGGGGTCAAATAACATCTCAAGCAAAATCTAGCAGGCCCGGGGGCAGTGAGTGCAACAGGGAGAGAGTAATACTACAGGAGATTCCAGAAAATGCCACTCGCCTGTACACAGAGTCCTATAGAAACACTTGTGTGTGTTCTTTTGCACTGCCCCTTGTATCAGATAATTCGATCTAAATTCATTCATCAGTTGGTTGTTGGGAGGGAGTGCCAGTAAGGCGAATTGCAGGGTAGCCTTCCTAATGTTTACTTGGGACAAGAATAAGATGGCGATAGCAGCCAGGTTTCTGCAACACGCAATGGGGATTCGTGAATGTCATACAACAGTATTTTCATCATTAGATGCAGACTTTGCCGAGCGATTTTACTCTACTGAACCTTTCAGAATCTTGTCTATATGCCAATAAAGGTTTGAGATTTGAGTCTGAGATTGTAAACCACTCTCTGCTAGCTGGGACATACTGAAACAGGGAATAGGGGCAGGGAGATTTGGCTCAGAGGACATGCATCCTGCAATATGTGGCAACTGGGGCCAATCTCCCCTTTCTGAGTGAAATTTTCATAGATCCTAGTCTGGCTATTTTCTGTTTTGAGCGACGTTATTTTACAAGCAAGCTTCGTTGTGGGTTCCTACTATTGCCTTGTTTTTTTCCCCAGTTGGCTGCACATATTTCCATGGGCTTAAGAATATCAACCGCGTTCATTGGCAAGCCTTTCATATTTAGTCCTGGCAATGTATGGAGCCCACGAAGCAGACACAGAGAAAGTTAATCTCAAATATAAAAACTTCTCAACTTGCTCTACTGAACTGCCATATTTAATTCTCAGGTATATTTGTCAAGAGTGGCAGGGTGGAAAACCATTATTATTTTCTCTCTCTCAATAACTGTAAGCATTCCTCTTGCCAATAACTCTGGAATAGCACCCCTTCCAGCCCCTGATTTTTATCTTGCACTAAGGAGAGAGTCACCACAGTGGCCCCTGATTAATTTGGGCTTTCAATTCTGACAACCAGCATAGAATGCAGCATTCTGTGCCCAATGGCAAGGTGGTCTAAACCACTGAGCCTAGGGCTTGCCAATCGGAAGGTTGGTGGTTCGAATCCCTGCGATGGAGTGAGTTCCCATTGCTCGGTCCCTGCTCCTGCCAACCTAGCAATTCGAAAGCACACTAGTGCAAGTAGATAAATAGGTACTGCTGCGGAGGGAAGGTAAATGGCATTTCCATGCACTGCTCTGGTTTTGGTGTTCTGTTGCGCCAGAAGCGGCTTAGTCGTGCTGACAACATGACCCAGAAAACTGTCTGTGGACAAACACCGGCTCCCTTGACCTGTAAAGCGAGAGGAGCGCCTGAACCCCAGTCGTCTGCGACTGTACTTAACAGTCAGGGGTCCTTTACCTTTTTAAAAAAGTCTTTATAGGCAAGTCCGGAATGTATTTAGGGGCATGCTTGAAGAGCACTCTGCTCCATGCTCTTTTCACAGCTCTGAGCTTCAAAGAAGCAATCTTCACTCTGGGACCCAACTCAACTCTTTCTGATCCTGCAGCATAAACACCGTTGTTGGTTGCGATTTTATTCAGATTTAGAGGATTATTGCCATATGCCACCCCCAAAAGTGTGCCAAACACCACAGGCCCTGTTTCTGTTGCCTTTCTATAGCTGCATCAACGCAGCCATTGCTGCCGCGTAATTGGTGTTTGCTGATGCAAAGTGGAGGAGCAAAGCTGCCGTTGTTGTCCGAATTAACAACTTCCTGTATTGCCTTGTTTGAAACATAAAGACAACTGATGCCAAGCAACGTTGACTTTCATCAATGCAGTGCTGAGCCGTGAGTAGCATGCCACTAACCTTGGCTTACGGCATCTTTCATCGTATGCCACACCTCCATAAGGCCAGTGCTGGGTGAGCTGAGGATCCCACTGAACGGTGACTAGCTCAACCACTTACAACAGGGATGGCCAAACTTGGCCCTCCCGATGTTTTGGGACTACAATTCCCATCATCCCTGACCCCTGGTCCTGTTAGCTAGAGATGATGGGTGTTGTAGTCCCCGAAACAGCTGGAGGGCCAAGTTTGGCTAACACTGACTCACAAGGTATTATGATAAAACACTCTGGGAGATGTTGCCAACGCCTTGGAGAGCCACAGATCCTGGTTATAATTGAATAATTCAACCTTGGTTCTGTACTCATCTCCAAGCATCCCCAAAGCATTCTGCTGCAATAATGAAACGGTGACAACTCACACGCCACATTAAACCATTGCCCTCCCTTGCTCCTACCATGCTATAGACCAGGGGTCAGGAAACTTTTTCAGCAGGGAAGCAGTCCACTGTCCTTCGGACCTGGACTATATTTTGAAAAAATATATATGAATGAATTCCTATGCCCCACAAAACCCAGAGAAGCATTTTAAATAAAAGGACACATTCTACTCATGTAAAAACACGCTGATTCCCTCCCAGATCTGGCCCCCGGGCCTTAGTTTGCCTACCCATGCTATAGACGAACCAAGCCGGGGTTTGGCTTGTTGTTATGTTATGTGATCTGATCCTTGGCTCAAGGGCTAAGCCCCAAATGAATCTCGGCTGCTGCATGTGGTTGGTGTGGAGGAAAGCAAACCAAAAGTCCGACTTTTCTGTGATTTACCTGCAGTGGAGCTGGCGGGAGCAGGGGAGGAGCACTCTGGGAACTTTCGAGCAGCTTGCACCAACATCCTGCTCATTCACATTACTTATCAAAATTTATACTGCTTTATTTGCAAACAATCCTCTAAGCAGTTTACCAAAAAAAAGAGCACACCATAATAAATACATTAAACCACAGTTCAAATTGTGGTTAGTGAGACTTCTGAACCAGGGTGATATTGGAAACTCAAGCATGGCATTCATCAATCATTCGATACTGCTAGACATACCGAGGCTGGAGTTAAGATTTCCGCACAGGGGAAAAATGCAGGGACACTTCATACCTTCTTCTGTAATTTATAATGGAGAGGCAGCCACAGTTGTCTGGCAAAGCACATGTTTTGCACACAGAGTTCCTGTTCCAGTCTCTGGCACCTCCTGATAAAGCATCAGAGACTTCTTCCCAAGATACTACAGTAAAACCACCACTTGGGCTGTCTATGTGTATTATATAAGTTCCCGGCCCTTCCTCTTTCCAGTCACAAAGAACTTCAGATGTATCTTTAGGTATTGTATTTAACTAGATTCCTTTACTTGGGAGTCTGCTTTCAAATTTGCTGTTGATCCTGAACTATGACTGGGAACCAGATCTCTGAACATGCAAACTGGCTGAAGAGGAGGTGCCTGTTTCGTAACCATTTCATCTGTAGCCAATCACAGCTTTTGGGGTTGGGGGGGTGTTAAAGGGTTGGGCTCCTGAGTTACAACTCATAACTCATACAGTGGTACCTCAGGTTAAGTACTTAATTCGTTCCAGAGGTCCGCACTGTTCTTAACCCGAAGCACCACTTTAGCTAATGGGGCCTCCTGCTGCTGCCGCGCCGCTGGAGCCCGATTTCTGTTCTTATCCTGAAGCAAAGTTCTTAACCTGAAGCACTATTTCTGGGTTAGCGGAGTGTGTAACCTGAAGTGTATGTAACCTGAGGTACTACTGTACCTTCAAAAATGTCTCAGCTTTACATTTTAATCAACTGGGGCTGCATGGCTTTGTGCACAAAATATATATATTAGGGCCCCATAACATTTTCCTTCCCTCCATTAACTAGGTTAATTATTAGAGCGTTAATTTTGAGGCACTATGTATCTCAATACATGATATGAAGGGACGACAGAGGACGAGATGGTTGGACAGTGTTCTTGAAGCTACCAGCATGAGTTTGACCAAACTTTGGGAAGCAGTGGAAGACAGGAGTGCCTGGCGTGCTCTGGTCCATGGGGTCACAACGAGTCGGACATGACTAAATGACAAAACAATATTTTTTTTTAGTTTTACAGACAGGCAAAGGATTAAGACTAGTTCTGGATGTCCTGGGAGGAGATAATACTGTGTTTTCGACAGTGAAAAGCCCTTTTTCAAGGATTCCAGCCAATCGTCTGGGGTTACTAATTCTATGCCATTCTAGGCCATGGTGTTTTATTGCTAGCAGATCCTCACATTCTTAAAATGTTTGCTTTCCTGAGAGAGGAAGGAAAGAAGATTATATCAAGACGAACTCTGGCTTATTTTGCTTTCTCATTCGAAAGGTGCGTGACTCCAATGACCCTTTCTCTGTTTTGAAAAATCAAGTTTTAACTTCACCACTCAAAATCATGAATTAAAACCAGCGCCTGGTGGTAGGTCACAAGATTATGTCTTCAGAAACAGTCCCTTGAAGCAGCCAGCTTCCACCAGCTCCTCCAATATGCCTGTCAGCTCAACTACCCCCCACCACAAAGGGAATTCCTGATCACTTATGATATCTTAACAATGGGCTTGCTGAATCAGATCTAGTAACCACTCAGTCCCTAAGCATTCTGCTTTCAACTATGGCCTGGCCAATGGCTGCTGGAAAAACACAAGCTGGGCACCATGCCCCTCTCCCCTGCTTGCCTCCAGTGCCTGATATTCAAAGTTACTTGGTCCATGAACTCTTGTCCCCCAATTAGTTAAAAAGGCTAACAGTGGCTGATACAATCTTGGCCTACCCCATCAAATGCACTTGACAACCATGGATTTAAGGTGCTTGTTAGTTCTTCAATCCTGCTGAGCAAAGGAGTTAGTTGTTTGACTTTTCTGCTTTTAAAATAGAGATGGAATCCCTGTGGTCTTCTATAGGTTGTTGGACTTCCGATGTCCATCAGCCTGAAACAATATGGCAAGTACTCGGGAATCATGCGTGTTGTAGTCAAGCAATATCTGGAGGGCCACAGGTTCCCCATACCAGTTTTAAAAGATGTTGCATCTAGTTTCCTATGGTCAAAGTTCCAGATTTATTTTTTAATACACTCAAGCACATTTCTATGCTTTTAGGCAGCAAGAAATGAAGAACTAACCATTCTGTCCATGGAGGACAGTACTAGAACTACCACAACAATATCATCAGGCAAGTGATCTACACGACCTGGATGAGAGATGGGGTTGCAGAATCAGCTGACATCAATATTCCCCCTTCCCATCCCATGATGCTATCCCATCGCTAGCAGGGGAAGTATTTTATGAAGAAATACTCCTTTTGCAATGCCAGCTGCATGCTTTGTCCCTTGCTCGTTCTGTGCAAAGAGGAAATTGTGGTGGCCGATACTTGTGTTTAAATTCATGCATGCATACACCTAGGAAATATATTACATTTATCTACACCAGGGGTCAGCAAACTTTTCCAGCAGGGGGCCGGTCCACTGCCCCTCAGACCTTGTGGGGGGGGCTGGGCTATATTTTGAAAAAAATATATGAATGAATTCCTATGCCCCACAAATAACCCAGAGATGCATTTTAAACAAAAGCACACATTCTACTCATGTAAAAACACGCTGATTCCACGGGTCGGATTTAGAAGGTGATTGGGCTGGATCCGGCCCTTGGGCCTTAGGTTACCTACCCATGATCTAGACCTTGACTTCATTTGTTTTGTTGTATATAATCACTGGTCCTCTAGGTTTGGTTTCCCCAACTGGTCTAAAACCACCACAACTCCCTCCCCCCAAAATCAGGCTAAGAAACAAGAAAAACTGAAAGTGGACTTGTGTGATAGGACTGAGCTCAGTTCTCATACTGAAAACAAATTTATAGGCTCAGAAGCTTCTTTAATTTAACTGTATTTGTTCTGTTTGGTAATAATAATGGTAATTATAATTATTATTATTATTAATCCATTATTTATACCCCAGCCATCTGGCTGGTAGATCTTGGGGTTTGGGTGAGGAGAGGTAGATCTGATAAGCTTGAAGTCTGCCTATTCTGACATAAGGGACCTGGACTGAGGCTCTCGACTTGTTTTAGAAATGCATATCCAACCTTTGAATAAATATATCCCTTAAACCCCCACGTACCCACTCTATTGTGCAAAAATGCTGAATGAAGTGAATGCACATACAACACCACTAAAAAACATGGATGTAGTTGCAGCGGCAACAAAGCAGAGTTAAGCCATAAATGTTTTTGTTATATCAGGATGACGAAACACCCAAGCAGTATGGTGATGGTCCTGTTGTTATGCACCTGGCTTTTTAAGCTTTTTTTTTTTTTAGTAAGCGTGGCAAATGGTGAGTGTGGGCATTCCTGCACCGATTTTCAACTCTGCAAAAAGCATGCAGTCAGAAATGCTGCAGCGCACACACGGCTGACCCAGTTTCGAAACAGCAGTTTATGTGCAGTAAGTGCTTCGTGGAGTCTGCAGCATCTGCAGAGCTCCAAGAGTAGTAGCTGTGGTATATTCACAGCTGACTTCAGGGTTTCTGAAAGAGCTACCGGTACTTCCTGTCTCATAGGCTGGGCGAAATAAGTACGGATGCCAGAACGTGGAAACGCTCCAAAATCTGCTTTTGCAACCAGTGGCGTAGCGTGGGGGGTGCAGGGGGGGCCGGCCGCACCGGGCATAACATATGGGGGTTAGGGGGCGCAAATCCACGGGTTAGGGGGCGCAAATTACTTGCCTTGCCCCGGGTGCTGACAACCCACGCTACGCCACCAGTTGCAACCTATATGCAGCTTAAGCAGGTACTGTATCCTTTAACTTTTGATACTTAGTCATTTCTCTCAGTTAGAACATACTCTTACAGTGTTAAAGCCTGTACTAAGAATGCTGCAGGAGCTTCCCCTATAGCTCTATAGTTCATTTTTCAGGTCTGTAGCAGTTTTAAATTAGACCTGATTCCAACAGAGTTTACCAACTATTTTTTGCTTCTTGAATGCATTGAGTTGGGTGGTCCGTACCCTTTCCAAATGCTATGCATAGTGCCGTGCTAATACTACTACTACTAAGGTAAAGGTAAAGGGACCCCTGACCATTAGGTCCAGTTGTGGCTGGCTCTGGGGTTGCGGTGCTCATCTCGCTTTATTGGCCGAGGGAGCCGGCGTACAGCTTCCGGGTCATGTGGCCAGCATGACTAAGCTGCTTCTGGAGAACCAGAACAGTGCACGGAAACGCAGTTTACCTTCCCGCCGTAGCAGTTCCTATTTATCTACTTGCACGTTGACGTGCTTTCGAACTGCCAGGTTGGCAGGAGCAGGGACCGAGCAACGGGAGCTCACCCCGTTGTGGGGATTCGAACCGCCGACCTTCTGATCAGCAAGTCCTAGGCCCTGTGGTTTAACCCACAGTGCCACCCACGTCCCTTTACTACTGCTACTACTAAAAATAAATGATAATTATTATTATTTATATACTGCCCATCTGCCTGGGTTGCCCCAGCCACTCTGGGGGGCTTCCAAGAAAGTCAAACATCAAATATAGTACAGCACAAAACATTAAAAACTTCCCTATACAGGACTGCCTTCAGATGTCTTCTGAAGTCAAACAATTATTTCCTTGACATTTGATGGGAGTGTGTTCCACAGGGCGGGTGCCACTACTGATAAGGCCCTCTGCCTGGTTCCTTGTAACCTCGTTTCTCATAGTGTGGGAACCACCAGAAAGCCCTTGGAGCTAGACCTCAGTGTCCGGGCTGAACGATGGGGGTGGAGAGGCTCCTTCAGGTATCTGGGGCATAGTAAACCAGTTTGGAAAACTCAGCAGTGGCCAGAAGATTGGAGAAGATCAGTCTACATCCCAATCCCAAAGAAGGGCAGTGCCAAAGAATGCTCCAACTACCGCACAATTGCACTCATTTCACATGCTAGCAAGATTATGCTTAAAATTTTACAAGGAAGGCTCAAGCAGTATGTGGACCGAGAACTCCCAGAAGTGCAAGCTGGATTTAGAAGAGGCAGAGGAACCAGAGACCAAATTGCAAACATGCGCTGGATTATGGAGAAAGCTAGAGAGTTCCAGAAAGACATCTACTTCTGCTTCATTGACTATGCAAAAGCCTTTGACTGTGTCGACCAAGGCAAACTATGGCAAGTTCTTAAAGAAATGGGAGTGCCAGATCACCTCATCTGTCTCCTGAGAAATCTCTATGTGGGACAAGAAGCTACAGTTAGAACTGGATATGGAACAACTGATTGGTTCAAAATTGGGAAAGGAGTACGACAAGGCTGTATTTTGTCTCCCTGCTTATTTAACTTATATGCAGAATTCATCATGCGAAAGGCTGGGCTGGATGAATCCCTAGCCGGAATTAAGATTGCCGGAAGAAATATCAACAACCTCAGATATGCAGATGACACAACCTTGATGGCAGAAAGTGAGGAGGAATTAAAGAATCTTTTAATGAGGGTGAAAGAGGAGAGCGCAAAATATGGTCTGAAGCTCAACATCAAAAAAACGAAGATCATGGCCACTGGTCCCATCACCTCCTGGCAAATAGAAGGGGAAGAAATGGAGGTAGTGAGAGATTTTACTTTCTTGGGCTCAATGATCACTGCAGATGGTGACAGCAGCCACGAAATTAAAAGACGCCTGCTTCTTGGGAGAAGGGCAATGACAGGCCTAGACAGCATCTTGAGAAGTAGAGACATCACCTTGCCAACAAAGGTTCGTATAGTTAAAGCTATGGTTTTCCCAGTAGTGATGTATGGAAGTGAGAGCTGGACCATAAAGAAGGCTGATCGCCGAAGAATTGATGCTTTTGAACTATGGTGCTGGAGGAGACTCTTGAGAGTCCCATGGACTGCAAGAAGATCAAACCTCTCCATACTGAAGGAAATCAACCCTGAGTGCTCACTGGAAGGACAGATTGTGAAGCTGAGGCTCCAGTACTTTGGCCACCTCATGAGAAGAGAAGACTCCCTGGAGAAGACCCTGATGTTGGGAAAGATGGAGGGCACAAGGAGAAGGGGACGGCAGAGGATGAGATGGTTGGATAGTGTTTTCGAGGTTACCAGCATGAGTTTGACCAAACTGCGGGAGGCAGTGGAGGACAGAGGTGCCTGGCGTTCTCTGGTCCATGGGGTCACGAAGAGTCGGACACGACTAAACGACTAAACAACAACAACAAAAACCAGAGGAAAGAGAAGTTTGACTTCAAATTGCACATGCAGATGATTCAGAAGCAACGTGGTGAACAGCTAAAGCTATATGGGAGAACTGGGAATTTTAAACTGTACAAATGTCACCATCGAGGAAACAACCTGACCAAAGTTTCACCCACACACTTTTGCTGGCACAACCTTCAGCCCTAACTGGTGACCAGCAGGGCGTAGGAGGAATTCTGGAGACCAAAGGCTACCTCTGGTCAGCATCTTGTTCTCAAGAGTGGCCAACCAGGTGCCTACAGGAAGCCTGCAAGCAGGAGCACAACTGTGCCCTCCCTCCTTCTGAATCTCCGCCATTCCGTGTTCAGAGGCATGTTGCCTCCCAATATGTTTCGTCATAGATGTTATTCTCATCAGGACCAGAGTATGGAGGGAAATTTGCCCCTTTCTTCCACAGCTGTGATCATGGATCCCACCCACCCCTGAACACCACAAAAGCTCCCACTTAACACAAATGGTGGTCCATTAATGTCTTCTGCACCAAGTAGTCACCAGGGCTCTCAAACCATGGAACTGTCTTCCATACGGAAAATCCGTATATAATTTGCGTTTACAGTGATCTAGCCAGTATCATACTCAAAAACCTTCTTGCTGACTAAAACAAGGCAAGGCTTAAAATGCTTCGTGCATGAAATACACACACACACACAATTTGCCATAAGAATAGCTTGGCACCACAAACAACTCCAACGTTTGAAATCCAGTGCCGAGACCTAATGGTGCAAACTTCTTTTGTCTATGTGGGAGGGAGGTGTTGACACCATTTTTCAATATTTCCCCCCTTTTCTCATGGATAAAATACTGTCTTTGGCACCCGTCTAGTTATTAATCCCTAATCCCAGGCACATTTTCCTTAAAAAAACTTGAGTCATTTCCTTTCTGCTTCCTGTTGCATCCTGTCTGTAGCCTCTCCATCAGATAAGCCATTGGCAAAGCACAGACGGAGAATGAAAGAAGGTATAGAGGGCATGAGAAAAGGGCAGCTAGGAAACTAACTGGCACCCCTGGAAGACAAGGGGCCTCAGCAGTGGGGAGAGACAGGATACATTAATGTCTTAGAAAACATTGGCTGCACATGTGTTTTTTTCATGAGCTTAAAGACTGAGCTGGCATAGATTTATCTACTGTTTGCAAAGCACAGACGTCCAACGCTAGCAATATGCATCGCACCTCACAACATCTAGTCATCTGCAGATCTGCTTTGGGAATGCAGGCTGCTCTGAGTTTTAGACTTTATAAGCACAGGTAGCTGTGTCATTACAAGAGCTGCCATGCAAAATCCAGCTTCTTGAAAACTGAAGATTCACCATTTGATCTTGTCCTAGGCATTTTCTTTTACTCCCCAGAGTTCTACATTTTTCTGATTTTTTTTCTCAATAGCTGGGTGCAGGGAGCTAAGTGAGATTAACGTGGTCAGCCTTGTGGCAAGAAATGGAGGCCTAGCTACATCCCCCCCCTTTTATCACAAGAGTAAACACAGCTCTGGCCAGGATTCTCATTTATTCTCAGCTGCAGCACATACAGAATCATTGAACTGTAGAGTGGGAAGGAACTCTGAGAGTCCTGTCAAACTCCCTGCAATGCAGGAATCTCAACAAAAGAATCCATGACAGGTGGCCCTCCAACCTCTGCCCAAAAACCTCCAGTGAAGAAGTGTCCACAATCTTCCAAGAGAGACCGGCTGTTCCACTGTCAAACGGCTCTTACTGTCAAAGTTCTTCCTGGCGTTTAGTTGGAATCTCCTTCCTTGTAATTTGATTTGGGTTTGGGTCCTAGCCTCCGGATCAGGAGAAAGCAAGCTTGCTCCATCTTCCATGTGACAGCCCTCTAGGTATTTGAGTCTCCTCTTTTCCAGGCTAAACATACCCAACTCCAACCAAGCTCCCCCAGGCTTGGTTTCCATACCCTTGATCATCTTTGCCAGACCACGTCCATAACTACTAGTAGCATAGGAGTATCCCTGCAAGGTTAGTAGTCCTCTTCAGGTATTTTCAAGAGAACAGAGAACTCCCCAGAGTTGTGACTTTCTTTTAACAACCCCACATGGTTACAGAGAAGACTTGATTACCTTTGGAGGCTCCCTACGCGAGTGGGAACCCAGATCTCCAGGTGGTAACATCTGAAGGGTGTTAGCCCCATGCTGGAAAGCAATTTACACATGAAAATGTCTCTCTGCTTTGCAACTACCAAGCAAGCTCCTAGATCTTCACCAACAGCCTTGCGTGGTAAAATCCGAAGCTGGAAAGCAGATACTGGTTAGTGGGTTGTTAACATGCACAGTATACTTTCCCAAGGTTTCTGAACTTCTAAGTTCAAGGCTGAATCATGCTTAGGTTACAACTGCTTACTAGCAATTCTTGCGTTCCCTTCTCAGGTGAGGAAGAGGAACCCAGGAAAACAATGCATCCCGGGGAGGGCAGAGAACTCTTTTCCCACCCTGAGTGATCAGGCAGTTTAAGCAACTCCGTTTTCATCCTGAGGAAGTGCTGTACACACAGCATGCATTCCTTGTGGACGTTCACATGGCCGGGAGCTCAATGTTTATCATGGCTAGCTTGTATTTTTAGCCACAGCTAGCCCTTTAATCTCCTGACGTAGAATCTCACATGGCAGCAAATGCTGACAGTAGATAGATCAGGTTTTCCTCTGAGCAGCTCGGCAGCTATTTATGCAGCCGTAAGCTAGCTAAGCATCGAGCCCTCTGCTAACATCTTAAAACATGCAAAGGTTGTGGCATCTTCATTATTGAAAGAGGATGAACAAACAACTTATTTCAAGTTGCAGTAGGCAGCTTCAGTATTTTTATCCTGTAGTTTCAAGGTAACGGACCAAATCACACCTACCTCTTGTGAAGAAGGCACAGTTCCTGCTTGCACAGAAACTGATAAAAGAGTTGTACAACACTGAAGCTTAAAGTCCCCATGCTAACATAGGTTGCTCAAAAGGGAGTGCCTTCAACCCTTTTGTATCTCATTTTAAGAGCCAGCCTGAAACCTATTGGGTCTGTTTCCAGAACTGGCCAGCCCGATGTCCCCAGGAAGTCTATAAACAGTGTATAAAAGCAATGTGTCTCACTAACTCTTCCCCACACCCCCTAGGTATTCAGAGACGCACTGCATCTAAACATTAACGCTTCAATTACCATCATTTCACTATTAGCCATGGTAATAACTATCTATGCACCAAGCCAATCAAAGTTCATCAGCTGTGCTGAGGTACAATAATTCATTCACCACCCAGCTCGATTTCAGAGCAGCTTGCGAGAAAGAAAAAAAGCAACTCAATCGTTAACGAAACCAGAATAAAAGTAACAGAAAGAATTATATTGAAACTTACTAAGAGCAACAAAATCGCAAATGTCTCATTGAATTAAAAGAAGCCTTTTCCAGGTGCCTGGAGGACAGCAGGGCAGGCACCAGGCAGGCTGCCTTAGGGAGGGAACATCCAAAAAAAGCTCTGCCTCTCACTGACAGCCACCTTATCTCAGATGAGGCAGGAGAGCTTCAGCAGATTTTTTTAACTGTTGGGCAAGCTGATATGAAAGAATTTCATTAATCCAAACACAGAAGGGATCACTAATGTGAAAATCGTTGTATTTTAAGCATTGGCCAGCCTTCATCTCCATCACTGAGCCAGCCTCATCAAGGAGAAAAACTATGCTGTCTTTCCTGTTACGATTTACCCCATTCCAGTTGTGTCAGATAAAAACAGCCCTAATTACTAGCTGTGTAATGTTGCACCCAGTGCTGCTGTGTCTATCTCATGCAGCAGACTTCCACTTATGCAACGGAACTCCATCCCACAACTGTAGCACTCCCCCCCCAGAGGGTTGAGGGACCCTATGATGCAGGTTTTTGGGGTGCACAGAGATGAGGGGAAGGGGAAGTCCTGTTGAGCAGGTGGAACACCATTTGTTGTTTAGTGAGCTGTCAAAAAGTTAAACTGAGGCAGTGAGTGCGAGTTCCTGACTTCATTGAGCAGTGGCTTCAAGCTTTCTGCCCTCAACGATCCCTTACACAAGATGCAAGAGAAAAATGGAGAGTAAGGGGAAGGAGCTCAAGACCTGCTGAGGGTAGTAGTAGTAGTAGTAGTACTAGTAGTAGTAATAATAATAATAATAATAATAATAATAATATATTATTTACACCCCAGCCACTCTGGGCGGCTTCCAACAGAACACTAAAATACAGTAACCTATTAAACATTAAAAGCTTCCCTAAACAGGGCTGCCTTCAGATGTCTTCTAAAAGTTTGGTAGTTATTTTTCTCTTTGACATCTGGTGGGAGGGCGTTCCATAGGGTGAGTGCCACTACCGAGAAGGCCCTCTGCCTGGTTCCTTGTAACTTGGCTTCTCGTAGTGAGGGAACCGCCAGAAGGCCCTTGGCGCTGGACCTCAGTGTCTGGGCAGAACAATGGAGGTGGAGACGCTCCTTCAGGTACACTGGACCGAGACGATTTAGGGCTTTAAAGATCAGCACCAACACTTTGAATTGTGCTCGGAAACGTGCTGGGAGTCAGTGTCGGTCTTTCAAGACCGGTGTTATATGGTCTCGGCGGCCACTCCCAGTCACCAGTCTAGCTGCCACATTCTGGATTAGTTGCAGTTTTCGGGTCACCTTCAAAGGTAGCCCCACGTAGAGCAGGCTGACCCGGAGGAAGAGGGATCCAGGCATCTACACATAATTCAAGAGGACCACGATGAGGATTAAATAACCGATACAGTCGGAAAATACAGATTCGGGAGGGGCAGCCCATCCCAGGTGTTCCAAGCATCACTATGTAGGTGGCTCGTTTTAATATGCTGCCTAGAGCAAAATGCTTCTCTAGCACTGCCAACAGCGAGTTCCAACACCAGGAGGAGTGGGGAGGAGAGCAAATCTGCAGGCAACATTTGCAAAGATTTGCAGCTACAGTCAAATGGTGGCAATGAGAAAGTTGTCCAAAGCTGTTGAACAGAAGAAGCTGCCATCCAAAGAGCTAGACTTGTTGGTCCACCTGACGTGCTGCTATCTTTTCTGACATGGGAGGAGAGGGCTCATGTAACAATGCAAAACAAGGGCATAAAAAAAGGGGAGAAAGGTTGTTTTCTGCTGCTCCAGAGAAGCGGACATGGAGCAATGGATCCAAACTACAAGAAAGAAGATTCCACCTAAACATTAGGAAGAACTTCCTGACAGTAAGAGCTGTTCGACAGTGGAATTTGCTGCCAAGGAGTGTGGTGGAGTCTCCTTCTTTGGGGGTCTTTAAGCAGAGGCTTGACAACCATATGTCAGGAGTGCTCTGGTGGTGTTTCCTGCTTGGCAGGGGGTTGGACTCGATGGCCCTTGTGGTCTCTTCCAACTCTATGGTTCTATGAAAACACTATTTTTAATAATACCAAAGTCCATCTGCAAGGTTTTGCTCTTCAGAGCTTATGCACCTGAACGCGAGATAAACCCCGAATTGGTGATTCTCCAACTCTGTGCAAGTGAGAGGAACAAAGAGAATGAACAAAGTCACATTCCTCCTCTTCTCCTGGCAAAAGTCATCACACAGGGCAACCCTGTTTTTAATCCAGAAATAAACAAAGCCTCAGATATCAGAAGGTGGAGAAGACCAGCCTACAACTTCCAGGTTCCAGGTTCCTTAGCCACTGTCAAGAAAGAGGCGTTTCGTTCAGACATTTTTCACACACTAGTTTGGGTCTAAGAAGAGAAATGGAAGGAAGGCTTTTTAAAAATTATGTAAATTTAAGAGTTCATGAGGGGGGGATTCTTTTTAAGGCGCCCATTACCTAAGAAGCCTATTTTTCATCTTAGCAAGCCTGGGGAGGAAGACCATATTGCCTTATCCATCACCCTCTCATGCATTCCATTAGTGGCACTGCTTTACTGTGAGAAACAAATCCATCAAATTAGGGATGTCAAAAAGCCACGGCCAAAAGGGAAGCAGTAAAATTTAATCAAAAATAAGAGCCAGCTTCATCAGAATCCTGTGCAGCGTAATGCTGACGGGAAGGAAAGCTCTTCTTTGGAAAATGGCCCATGTGCATGAGGACCCAGTGTCTGGATGCTGGCAAGTGGTCAGCCAAAACGTCAGACATTCCTACACCATAACTCCTTACATTCCCCAGCCATCCTGCTTGGTGGCTCCTTGGAATGGCTTTGCAGATGCAAGAACCATCAACTTAATTTCCCTGGCCCCCTGCAGGCCCAGAACAAGAGCCTGTGCACTGATCTTTGCTTTGCTTTTTTGTGCACAGGTAGGAAGACAACTATGGGACATGGGTGGCGCTGTGGGTTAAACCACAGAGCCTAGGACTTGCTGATCAGAAGGTTGGCGGTTCGAATCCCTGTGACGGGGTGAGCTCCCATTGCTCGGTCCCTGCTCCTGCCAGCCTAGCAGTTCGAAAGTACTTCAAAGTGCAAGTAGATAAATAGGTACCGCACCGGCGGGAAGGTAAACAGCGTTTCCGTGTGCTGCTCTGGTTTGCCAGAAGCGGTTTAGTCGTGCTGACCACATGACCCGGAAGTTGTACGCTGGCTCCCTCGGCCAATAAAGCAAGATGAGTGCCGCAACCCCAGAGTGGGTCACGACTGGACCTAATGGTCAGGGGTCCCCTTTACCTTTGTAGGAAGAACCAACTGCCATGGAATATACTCTCACCTGCCCTCCACACTTTTCATATAAGTCTGTGCACATACTGCTTCAAAAATAGATACACACAGCTTTCTACAGCAGGTAACAAGTCAGCTGTACCTTGGAAATCCAGATACGGCCTTCTGAGTGTTCTTGAACATGAGCCGATTTTGCAACAGCTAAATAAAGCTGAAACAGTTCCAGACAGATGTTACTAGGGTCCCTGGCGTGGAGGTGGGCTGGCAGGAGGAACTACACAAGCTGCAGGGAAAAAACCAGCCACCTGTGTGACATGGGGGGATTACTCGATGCTCCTCTTCTCATTCAAGATCTGCCACTCTGGCCCTTCATGCCACATACAGCTCCAGCAGAATGGAATAGAGCAAGAGTCTGTACCGTCTTGCAATGGCGCCAGGTCAGCAAATACTGAAGTTTTGTGCTGCAGCAATTTCTTTCCTCCCATCCTGTTACATTGGCACAGCCGTCTTGCCTGACTACTGTAATCTCAAGGACGCAAAAACAAAACAAAATAAAGACTTTGTACAGTTCTGAGATCTGCTCTGGCACAACGGCTGATGGTTACTCAAGGCGGCCCAACTTGATGGACATGATCCAGTATGTCACCTCGACCTCCCATTACTGAAGTGCCTTCCATTTAGCAACTTCCTTCTATCTTACTTTGTCCTGACATGTTGTGCTGCTTGTTTTTGCTATCTGCTCTTTACACCAGAGAATGAGACTAGGACCTGGGCTGCACCAACACCTGGGTTGGAGGTGAGGGAGCTTGGCAGGAGGCAAAGAGAAGAAGCGGGGAGAGGAGGGGGGCTTGGAGGCACCCATTTTTAGCAGGGGAGAGTCCTGAGCAGATGCAGGACTCATGCGGGCAGAGCCAATATCACTTATGCGCCAATTCCAGAGCATCTCAAAGCCGGCTCTGGGTCCACTGGAACAAAGCGCAGAGCGCAATAACAACACCTGCAAAGGGAGTTCTACAAATTGCTACATACAGGATTAGCATGCAAATGAACTCCACGGAAAAAATATTAGGCAGCCAGAGACTTGCCCGTCCTGGATCCTGGCCACATGATATGGTGGGACTAAATGCTTTCATTAGCAAATCCACTTGCTCAATAGGTACGCCTCCCAACCCAAAAAGTGAATCACTTTGTTACTTTCCTTGCTAGGATCCATGCCCTGTCCACAATTGCAACAGAAAGGCTTGCCATAGCCCTAAGTATTTTTGCCGTTTTGTTATGCCACATGGACACGATTTAGCGACTAAAGTGTTTGTCATTATGTTTGAGTATTGGCAGGGCGTGTGGGTGATATTTTGAGTCCGTGGTTTCTTAACGCAGGTCACGATGTACCCCCGAAGCGGTAATGCTATGCCAACGAACATCCTGCCCTGGCATTTGTTGTGTTCCACGTGGCTTAAGACTGGAATGCTTGCAGGACATTCTTAAAAGTCAGATCCTCAATGAGAAAGCAAGCCTAGCTCTGGGCTACGCCACTTCAGACTGCAGGTGGGGACGGACATAACTGAGCATTCCTCCATACAGATACATTTCCACCCATATACAAAAGTAGATGTCAAGGAAGAACATGCCAGCCCAACCTTCTCGCATACTTAACAGGGTTTATGGACTACTTTATCATCAAAATCGCCGAGTGATTTACATAAAATGGACATTAAAAAATACAATGGAAACTAGATGCTAAAAAGAGGGTGACCAAAACTAACCCCATAAAATTGCATGTTAAAATACACGTCAGATTTACATGGCTTGCCCTAAACAAAAGGGTTTTTAGCAGACACCAAAAACAGTACAGTGGTACCTTGGTTCTTGAACTTAATCTGTTCCAGGAGTCCATTCGACTCCTGAAACTGTTCAAAAACCAAGGCATGGCATTCAATTGGCTGCAGGAGCCTCCTGCACTCAATTGGAAGCCGCGTCAGACATTCGGCTTCCAAAAAACGTTCGCAAACCGGAACACTTACTTCTGGGTTTGTGGCGTTCGGGAGGCGATTTGTTCGGGAGCCAAGTCTTTCGGGAATCAGTGGAAGTCCTGCCTAATGTCAGTGGGCAGGGGTCCCCAAAGTGCAGGTGCTTTCCCACTGAAGATACAATCCTTGCAAGTGTGTAATGAATATTATGTGGCAGATGTAAAAGTGCCGGTTCTGCAGATCGGTGCTAACTACCGTATTTTTCGCTCTATAAAAGGCACCAGACCGCAAGACGCACCTAGTTTTTGGAGGAGGAAAACAAGAAAAAAATATTCTGAATCTCAGAAGCCAGAACAACAAGAGGGATCGCTGCTCAGTGAAAGCAGCAATCCCTCTTGCTGTTTTGGCTTCTGGGATAGCTGCGCAGCCTGCATTCGCTCCATAAGACGCACACACATTTCCCCTTACTTTTTAGGAGGGAAAAAGTGAGTCTTATAGAGCAAAAAATACGGTACACTTTCTGGAACATGAACAAGCCCCACATGAAGTCCACTGCAGTGGTCCCATGCTGCAGTCACCAGTGCCTGTACTACTGTGCTCAAGCTATTCTGGGCCCAGAAACAACGGCAGTTGTCACAGCCAGACCTGGTTAAAGGAGCTCCTAGCCATCACGGCAACCTGAGCTTTTGGTGGCAAAGCAAGATTCAGAAGCACCCCAATATTGACCTTTGGCCAATCCAGTGGTACCTCCGGTTGCGGACGGGATCCGTCTGGTCTGGTCAGATCCTGAGGTTTCAGCAACCTGAGGACCGCTTCTGCGTATGCGCGCACGGCGAAACCTGGTAAAATACTTCCGGGTTTGCCATGCGCGCATCCTGAAGTTTACATAACCAGAGGGTTACGTAAACAGAGGTTCAACTGTGGTCAGATTCAGAGCGAGACTTGCACTCTAGTCTTCGTCCGGCTTGCTTCACTGCCCCTATCTTCCCATAATACCAATGAGTTTTCTAAGAGCAGATATTCCTTTTCCTACATGGAAACTGTATGAGCCCCCACCTACAGGTCAGAGACACAGATTTAACACTTCAGTAGGAGAACTACAGATCTATAAGGTGTGTTTTAAAAATTTCCACCTCTCAGATAAAATCTGAGAACATGCAGCGAGGGCCTCAGAAACTTGGACGTCTCTGGGTGTTGAACACTGTTCAGGGCTCAGCATGCCTTCTCTTCACTCGAGCAGAATGATGCAGAAATAAGGAAATTCTCTTTGTCTGCAAAAATGTATTGAGGTCACAGGATTTTTGTTGTCCTCAGCACAGAATACGGGATTATTTCAACACCGCAGTTATATAGCCTGACTACTATTATCTTCTAGAGTTCAAAGGGCCAGTTTCGCGTGTCACCTGTTCAGTTACAATAGGTAGCTCTGGAACTTGTCCAGAAAATGATGCACACAATAAACGCTACGTTATTAGGCAGATCACCAAAATCCCAGCTTATCCCTGAACTGCTGCACACTCTGCTGACAAGTCTCAATGCAAAACTTCACATGGATAGGAGGAATATTTACAAGCCCAGGTCGAAAACAATTGATCTGTTGACAAAAGTCCCGGTCAGGGGAAAAGGAAGAGTATAGGTAAATGTTAAACAAACTAAGAAACTAACTAACTTCTGAATGAAAGGGTTGGAGACTCAGAGCACAATTTATCTGTTTATATAAATAACGTTTCAAGTTATCAGTAGAGAAATGACTCATTCAGGCAGATTAAGAAAGCATTCTGCATTAGACTAAAGTGTAGCATTTTAAACATGTCTTTCCAAGATACATGTTAGCTTTGTGGTGTGGCGAGTCAGTCAGGAAGCAAAACTTGCTTAAGCTGCGTTTTGTTTTCTGTTTTCTTTCTTTTTTTACAAACAGAAGTGAAAATGAAGCAACCGCTTTGAAACACCAAGTTCAGATCAACAACTCAGCCACCAGAAGCCTGACATCAGTGCTTCCAAAAGAGGTTTGCAAGCTATCTGGCATTGCACGTTACTGGTCTCTGCAGCTACAGCAGGCACTGTGATTCTCCTATAGTTTGATTTCACCCCTGGAGGCGCACTCCATTGTCTTTCAAGATAAACGAATGCCAACAACAATTTACAACGTATTTCTGCATGGCTCTTGCTACAAATAATTTGGGCCAATCCCTGTTATACAACGTTTCTGCTCTGTGAATTAAATATGACTACCCTAGAGTAGGACACCATTCTAAGGTGTTAGAGAAGCAACCCAAAAACACTTGCGGGAGGTAACAACTCAGAAATATTATTTAGACCAGTAGACCAAATTTAACTCTAGTTTTAAACTAACAGCTTAAATACTATGGCCAAGAAATAATAGGAAACTATTTAAGTCTGTGTTTTGAATCCAGAAAAGTAAGGATGTGCAGCAGTTAAAACAGGCAGGGGAAGGAAATCTATTTTACAAAATTTACACCCATTTGTTTAGTCTCCGTTTAACCAGATGGCCTCACACTATCTTTGAAAGTTTTAATGAACTTTCCAGGAAAGGAGTGCCTTAGATGCTGAGCACTTGTGCATACTTGCTTGTTTAAATACAATGAACACACTTAAATAAGGCACTCTGGTTAATGCTCATTGGTCACAAGATGCGAATAGCCCTTTGCCCTCATCCAGCAGGTTCTTAACTAAATATTGATAATCTTAAAAACAGGTACATCTGCTTTTCAGCTGTCTACATGTACAGGGTTCATGGGTCAAACCCACCACCCTAAATCATCCCCACACCTTTTTTTAAAAAACACAATATTCCTCCTCCTCCTGTGTCCTCACTGCCACCCTGATCATTATAAGTTGCAAGTCTGCAGGCAGGCAGGCAAATCTGTCCTGATACTGAACAACCCTAAGCCTGGAGGCACTTTAGGAATACGATTTCTGCAGCCTCGTCCTGCAAGGAGCAGGGGGCTGAGCCCCTCTGCTGTGTCCTCACCCATTACGCCATGGCCCTAAGAGGACTCCAGGATAACTAGAGCTCCTTATGCGCATCAAATTATGCGCACAAAGCAGCTGTCTCCAGTTTCATTTGGCGACATAAAAATTAGCATGGTGATCATTGAGCTTTCCAGCTATCAGTCACAAGCTCTAAGATCTGCCCAAATCAGAGGATAAAAGAAAGTCAGAGAACAGGGACTCCAGCATCCTTCTATATCCCCACTGTTTTCTTTCACGCAGAGGTGGGGGGCAGCTGAGAACTAAGTGTGGCTGCCTCTTCCAGGACCCACTTTCTTCGAGGGAGACATGTGTCTGCTCCAGAATAGAGCTGTAGCTATTACAAAGCTGGTGCTTAAATAGAAATTGCCTAAACAACTAGGATGTTAAATCACAAAAAATAGGCCGTTTGTCTACAGACCAGGCAAAGAGCAACAACACATAGACTTCTGAGTCATTCATCTGGGACCACTCCAGCCAGCATCCAAGACACACACAGCTATCCCTTTACTAGTAAACATAAGGCAACAGAGAAAATATATCATGCCTTCCTGAAAAGTGAGTATGGCATTCATTCATTCAATCAATCAATCAATCAATCATCACATTTCTTTACACTGTAAAGACACGGGGAATGAGCACTTGCTAGAGAAGGTTTCTGATGGCATGAAGGCCACTGCTGCTACCGGGGTCAATGAGAATGTCAGCTTCTACTTCTCCAAAACAGTTGGTGTTGACGTTCTGCTACTTCAAGATTCACCGAGTTACTTTTGCCATCTCCCACTCACTATCAGAAGAGGGCGGAAACAAGGGCAAGAAATGAATACAGAGGCTCTCACATCCCCTGGACGCAGCTGTTCCCAGGTCTGCGGGGCTCCTGGGCTCAAAGAGGTCCAAGTCTCAACACTGCCTTGATGGACGTGTCCAGAATTACAAACAGCCTGGGCCAATGCCAGCCATATAGGGCTTGCACTATACAGTCATTCCTTGGGTTAAAGTTGCTTCACATTGGGCATTTTCGGGTTGCGCTCCGCGGTGAACCAGAAGTAATGGAACGTGTTACTTCCGAGTTTTGCTGCATGCGCAGACACTCAAAATGATGTCACGCGCATGCGCAGAAGCGGCAAATTGCAACCCGCGCACGTTGCATTCTCTTCAGGATGCGAACAGGGCTCCGGAACGGATCCCATTTGCATCCAGAGGTACCACTATATAGATGCGGGGGTAAAAAGATGCCCCATCCTCATTCACAGAGCACTGCGGCCAGCGACAGCTTTGAAGTTAGACGCTGTGCCACTTGTCTTTTCTTAACTTGATGCATGTGTCCCAACAAAAAATGGAAGATGCTAATGCAAAGCTAGTACTGGAATTTATTTTACACATCTGCTCCCAGCTCCTGCCTCAACATCATTTAATGTCAAATTTCTATTGGGTATTAGAGGAGCATTTTCTACAGCAGTGAATTCAGGTTCTGTGAGAAAAACACACTACTGCAAAAAAGATCAGAGTTTTCAGGAAATTAACTGCCAGGGTGGTCAGCTTCACAGTTCTGGAACACGGCACCGAGTGACTGAACCACAGCATACTGGAAGCTGGCCAGGGCAGAGCGATCAGATAACACCAAAGGCAAGAATGGGAGAAATTAAGTGCACAGACCATCTTCATGAGGTTTGTCTTTAAATTCGCCCCTCCCCTCCAGTTATTTGGCACTTGATAATGGACTTGTTTTGAAGTCACTGGGCTTTTTTGCTTTTTGTTTAATGAGCCAGCAGTGCGTGCAACAGAAGGCTCGCCAGCTGAAGAAGAAAAATATGCAGGGTCAGCAAAACACGAGTGTCATATTCGGCTACAAAAACATTACTGTTCCCCTTTAAACAAAGGCAGACAAGTTAATGGAGACTCCAGCGAAAAACTCCACTTCTCACCCCTACTGAAAGATCAGTACAACTTGATATTGATCACCACGTCAAAGAAACTTTTAATACTTTAATGCTACAACCATGAGTACATGGAGGTTGCCATCAAACTACACAAAAGATGATCTGGATACCAGGACTCAGGGAAATGGGGAAGGGTCCTTCTTGGAGTTCACACTGAACTTTGGAGGCACATTTGCAGCTACTATCCCGAAGTGCAGTGTGAGATGAGGTTCTGAGGATTCTCTATTTGAGGCAGGGAGCAAGGGAGTCATCATGTTCACCACACAGGGAAGGACACCTTCCATGATGAAACAAATTTGTGGATCCCAATATCTGAAATGTGCAAGCCAAATTTACGTTCAGAAGCCTCTGGCTAGCGCAAGCACTTTGAGGCTTCAAACTGTGTGTCTTTTCTTCCTCACATTCTCTAGGTAGCTAGGGAATTGAACATCCTGCATTTGGAGTTTTAAAACATTACTTCTACACCAACCTCATTAAATTGGTCTTCCTCCCCCATATCCCATTTTTAAACCTTGAGAACCAGCCCAGAGCATAGATCTCTAACATGCTTTTAGCTGTCAGTAATGGAACGCTTAATATCCATTTGCTGACAGTGTCAGCTGGCAATCTTCAGGGCATGAGCTGCTCTTGCTCAGAAAATTCCCCAAAGGTCAAGTGGGAACATTATTTATTATTATCATTATTATTATTATTATTATTATTGACAATTGCATGCTGCTCCTGGGTGCAATGAAGGCCTTTCTCCAGCTATACTCAACCGCATGGACTTCCATGTCACCTAGGACTACCAGCTAAGTGTTTAAATACAAAACTGCCTTAAATCTACTCCGGCAATGAGAGCGAGGCATCTATCAATCATGATCGGCCATGTTACCTTCACATCCGAGGGAGTAACAGTACTCTGACCACAGAGGGGCAAATCAAGGAGCATAGAAGACAGCAGGAAGCCCAGGAAAATTATATTTGCAACAGAGAACATTACACAGTAGTTAGGGCAAAAGATCAGGCCAGAGGAAGCAGCCTGAGTGGGGAAGGCAACCTGGGGAGAAATGCACATAACTAGCGCTTGAAGGTGTGAGGAAAGCTCAAGTTCCAATTTGGAATAATTAAACATTTTTTTTTTTTTTGGTCTGCAGGCCTTTAAGCATACATAATAGTATGTAAGTTTATAAGCCTCCAGGTAAGTCATTATCGCATGCTAATTACAAAGCAAGCAACTACAATGACATAACCATGCAAGGATTTAAATTGCAACTAAATCCAGAAGCCATAACCTGAGGATAAGTGCAGTACACCCTCAATTTCGACAGAGATCGCTCGGGTTCCCCCCCAAAAGCAAATGCTGGCTTCACAGCATCCAGAATTGCTGGATTGTGTTCAATGGTTTAACCGCTGAGGCTTGTTGACTAGAAGTTTCAATCACCAGAGAGCCCGATCGTCTCCAAAGAATATGATCTAAGATTAGAATTAGTGCAAATTATGGAACAAGGTAGCTTGCCTGATTGTACACCACAATTCCTCTTGGCAGAGGCCCCGCCACTTAAGTTCTGAGCGGTGCCAAGCACACTGTTGACATTAAGGTTTTAATTAGCATCAGTACGTGAAAAGCTAATCATCATTGCTTTACAAGGTTTCCTCCCCAAATCTGAGACCTACCGGTATATTATGGGAAATTGAGGTGGGGAAACAGCATGCTGTGAATTTTCTTCCACCTAGAAAAGCATCTCCCCGCATGCAGAAGACTAGCATACCAAAGGGAAGAGCTAGATTTTAATCTTTCTCACACAAGCTAGACCTTCCACAGGTGGATAGTTATAACATGGAGGAGTCAATAGATTAGACCAACTTGGCACAACAGTACACATTTACAGTGGTACCTCGGTTTACGAACTTAATCCGTTCCGGAAGTCCGTTCTTAAACCAAAACCGTTCTTAAACCGAGGTGCGCTTTCCCTAATGAGGCCTCCTGCCGCCGGTGCCCTTCCACCATTCGGTTTCCATTCTGAGACCGAGGTAAAGTTCGCAAACCGGGACACTACTTCCGGTTTTGTGGAGTTCGTAAATCGAAAACAGTGGTACCTCTGGTTGTGAATGGGATCCATTCTGGAGGCCTGTTCACAACATGAAAAGAACGCAACCCACAGCGGCACATCTGTGCACGCGCGGGTTGCGATTCGCCGCTTCTGCGCGTGCACGTGACGTCATATTGTGCTTCTGCGCATGCAGCGAAACCCAGAAGTAACCCTTTCCGGTACTTCTGGGTCGCCGCGGGACGTAACCTGAAAGAACGTAACATGAAGCAGACGTAACATGAGGTATGACTGTAGTTTGTAAACAGGGCTGTTCTTAAACCGAGGTACCACTGTATTGGCTGGGACCAAAGTGGCAACAGCTTATTGATAAATTTCCTTTAACAAAACCAGTTCCTATAGATAACCCTTATAAAGATGAATCTTTGCTTATTTTCAGAAAGCAATTTGTGTTCTATTAAAGTTATTTCCAATGGGGATTATAGGACCGGGCCATTAGGAATAACTTGCACAATAGTGTGTTACCAACCATTTGAAAAATGGGGTTCACAACAGGCGATTTTCATGAAAACTCCCTGTTGCTAACATTCTACCAATTATGCAAATTCCACATATTCTGGCTTTGTGGTAACTGTAAAGGTCAAACTAGATTTCAGTGTGGGAATTATTTCCAAAGAACGTGTCACTTTCAGAGGCATGCTGAGATCCAAAAGACCAACATATTTTGTGCCTTCTATTTGCATTAAAAAACAAAACAAAAACTGACACACCTAACACAACTTTGAAGTCACGTCTAGTTTGGAACTCATTTGAAATCTTCCCCAGCAATTAAGAAGTGTTTGTGCCATTACTATGCTATTTTAAAAAAGCTACACCAGCTGGTTAGCTGGAGAATTAGTACAACCAAGCTCCACACTTTCCAAAATTATTTGCCATGCTTTACTTGCTGAAGCTTTAATACTTCACTGCAGAATTCCTCACACCTGTAAATACGATTAGGTAACGGTACCCCTGACAGGTCCAGTAGTGGACGACTCTGGGGTTGAGTGCTCATCTCGCTCTATAGGCCGAGGGAGCAGGCGTTTGTCCACAGACAGCTTCCGGGTCATGTGGCCAGGATGACTAAGCCGCGTCTGGCAAATCAGAGCAGCGCACGGAAACGCCGTATACCTTCCCTCCGGAGCGGTACCTATTTATCTACTTGCACTTGATGTGCTTTTGAACTGCTGGTTTGGACCACAGTGCCACCCGCGTCCCTAGAAATATGATATTAGACTGATGCTCAAATCTAAACTGCTATAGAAACACCACAAAGATATCACAAAAAATATACCCACCAGTGGCTGACTCCAGTGTTTGAAATTAGCCAGGCGCCAGGCGCATTTTGCACCTGGCGTTCGACCACTTGCAACCAAGTGAAGATGTCTGGGTTCCAGGATGGCGCCTGACATCTCCACCATCTAGAGGTGCACACCTGGGGATCATACCCCGGCTGTTTTCACACACCAGTACCAACCACATCCTGTAGAATTCTCTCAGTTACATTTTATCTGCACCTTCGGAATGGATTTCTGGAACCAAACTGCTTTTTCTGCGCAGCCTGAGCAGGAGCAGTCACCATTAACAAAAAAAAAGGGGGGTTGGCACAGGCATATGTGTGAACTGTCCTTGGATCAAGTGACTTTTCTTCTTTCACTTCTCCAAGCTCTTAACCTAGCTCAGGGTTGTCATCCGAACTAGCCAGACGTTTAACTGAGAATCAATCTGTCAGTCCATCATTTGAAAAAATAACGCGTCTTGCCCAAAAATGTCAACAAGACATTCCATTTTGGCGACTGAAACCTTGGTTTAAGGAGCTATTGGGCACCTAGCTTATATATTTGAGTTTTTAACACTGCTGCCTGCATAGCACTAATCTATGTGTCAGGGGATGTGGGATGTTGTCGTCGGAACATTTTCTGGAATGGTGATCCTGGCCGACCGGCCAGGACTGAATGTAACATCTTGTTTACTCCCTGGATTTTCTTGAAGAAGCAAGATGGAATTTCAAATATGTGAAGCCTTGTAGCATATGATGTGGGCAGGAGTATATGCAAGGAGACAAGTGATCCAAGGGGAATGCAATTAGGCCAGCTCCAATCTAATCAGCCTGGCTTGCAAAATACATCTGACAGCTTCCAAAAGATGAGGCTACACACTGCAGCTGTGATTGAACTGAAACAGGGCAGGGCTGGGCAAACTGCCCCCTGGCTTGAAAAGTTTCAGTGATCAGAACCTTGCAGCAGGTTAGCTTATTGTGGCAGGAAAGATCCGCTTCCTTCCACAACAGCCCATCTCTATAGTGCAACCAAGAGTCAGGTTGACGAACTAGCAGAATGGAACTGTGTTTGCCAGAACAATTACCATCCCCATCCCAAAGAGCCCTACCCACGATGGCCTGCCTGAAGTTTGAGCAGGGATGCTTTTAGCTTCTGATGACTCCCGTAACAGAAAACATTAGGATTCTAAAGTTCCATGACATCATAATGTTAATGGAAGCAGCTTTCAGGGAACAGCCAAGCGATCGACATCAGATTTATGCAGGGCTTCTGCTGGGAGGGACTGCAGGCAAAGGATGAAATGCTTTGACGGCAGCTCTCTATGCATTCAAAACGAACATGCATGCAAGAGAAGAACTCTAAACTTTTTCTACGCATTTGCTTCCCCACTTTGAGCCTTCCCTTGTGCTCTTCAAAAGACATCACAGATCAATGAAGCCTCCCTGTGACCCCTTTTGTCTATTGATTTGCCTGAATTTAGGCCCAGAACAAGGGCAAGTGCTGCCAAACCACAAGAAATTGCGGGTGGCTGGAAGGTGTGTAACATGCACCTAAGAAATTTGAAATATTTCCCAGTTCATATATGCAGACATACATGAAATTATTGTTAAATCGAAAGATGAATTTTTAACACACGTGACATTAAGAGATAAATATCAGCTATTGGGTGTAACCCAATGGCAATATTTGCAGCTACAACATTCTATTAACAACTTTGTTTGGGCCAGCAGCATTTTCAGTTTCTGAGATGCTTGAGATACTAGAACAAGTGGCTAAATACTTTAAAACTAAAAAAAAAAAAAGTGATTACCTTTTGTTTATAATTGTTATCAATAAATCAATTTGAGATGCAGATGTTAAGAAATGAATGGAATAAAGAATTGGAGGTTCCTATGTTGCCTGGACAGCAAGGCTGTCAGTGGACCTGAGTTATACAACAGAAAATAATATTTAGAATTTATTGGACACTATGTTTACATAGAAAAGAACTGTCTAAAACAGCATCTTGTTGGAGATGTAATAAGCATAATGCTTCTTTAAAACACCTGTTTCTAACAATGCCTTACACTTACTAAGTTTTGGGAGAAAATAGTGGATTAATGTAAGAATAACTGTGTGAAAAAGGCTAATTTTTTCATAGGACAATATTCTTTTGAACCATACACCTACTACATGGAATTTGAGAAATGGACAATGGATTCTCTGTACCCTTAATCTGGCCAAAAGACTGGTATTGCTGCATTGGAAAGATAAATATACAATTCTGTTTATTCAATGTGTTGAAGACCTTACTAGTGGATTGCTTATAGAGACGACTTTGAATGGACAAGCATAATGAAATTTGGAACGCATTCATATAAAATACCGTAGATTAAAAATTGTAATTGTTAACTGTTTACAATTGTTATAGTGAAATACCACATTCGGGGTTTTTTTTTTAAAAAAAAATAGCAACAAAAAGAGATACATACATACATTGAATTCTTTTAAAAGTCATTAAAATGTATTTTAAAATTATTGAACATTGCACTACCAAGGGCTTCTTCAAATGTTAGCTTTTTAGTGTGTGTCTGATATAGCATATCTAAACACAAAGTGTTGGTTAAAACCAGGTATTTGATATATGCGCCATATAAATAACACTTGTCCAAGATCCAGGCTTGATTACAGCATGTCAGAGATTCTAACCATACTTGCATGCAAAATTAGCGTTTTGTGAGCTGTCAAAGTTAATAGCTAGTTTCAGTATAACTTAACTCACTGTACTTTAAAGAACTGTAGCCACGGCAGTCTGTAGCAGCAAATACAGGTATTGTGGCACTTTAGACAAGGAACCTGGATTGTTGAGCCAGGATATTATACAAATGAAAGCCTACATGAAGCAGATGGAGGAGAGACATTAAACCTGAAATACAGGAGGGAACAATGGTTGACGAAGGGCGGGTCTACACTGGTTGGCTATAACGTTAAAAATACCTTATAAGAATGTGACACCAGAGGGCGCTGCAGAGTAGTGACCCGTCAGCAATGGGAAATTGCATTGAGAGCTATATAACTTTTTTCATCAGTGTAGATCCAGCCCAAGTGAGAAATAAAAATAATAGGCAATAGCCGGCTATGTCTATTTGCTTGTGAAACGGAAACCTACATATGCAATGAGGCTTTCGGTCCCTCTTCTTCCCCCTCCAGTCCCCGTGCTCCAAAAGTTCTGCTAGACTTTGGAGCAGAACTAGGAGGCCAGAGGGGGCGTAGGTTTTGAAGAAGTCCCTTTGCAGAAGCAGACACCTGCTGGTGCAATACAGGATCACACCCAATGGGTATACAGAGAGCACGCCGTAGGAGAAACAAAACAAAAACCCTGCATTACACCAAGTCAGATCATTGGTCCATATAGATTGATATTGTCAACATGGACTGGCAGCAGCCCTCCAGGAGACCAGGCAGTTCAGCCCAGCAGTTCAGGCAGGAGTCCAGCCATACAAGGAGGCACCAGGGAGTGAACTTGGGACCTTTTGCATGCAGAGCATAAGCTATGGCTCTTCCGCATGCTGACAACTGGTAGTGTCAAGCATGGACACATGATTCAAACTCTTGCATTAGAGTTGCAGTTATGCCGAGTAGCAGAAACAAGACTGGTCAAATACACCATTGTGATCACCATCTAGTAGATTGTTCACACAATGCCACACATCAGAAGCTGGCTAGGTTTAGGGCAAATGAAGATTAGCTACATGAGATGCTTTTTCCCCTGTTTCCATCTGCAAGTTTAAAAGCCAAGCACGGGGCCAGTAAAAGCACAAAGAAGGCCATGTTATGCAGTCAATCAAAGTCCACAATCAAGCTTGGCAGGGTGATGCCTGTGAGCTGCCAAGCCAATGACATCTTCTCCTAGGATAAACAAACATCTTTTTTCCAAGACCTTGGCAATGGCCCCAGACCTTGGGGTGAACTTCAGTCCTTCAGCCAGCCAAGTGGATGGAATGCAGGGTGTAAGAAGTCAAGAAGGATCACTCTGCAAGACAGGTCTGCTGAAAAAAGGGAGCTTGGCTAAGCATCTGAGTATCTTAATATGCAAAAGGGGAACTGCTTAATTTAAAAGGGAGGCCGAGCATATATGAGGTATAAATAGTGCCAGCTTCTCCAACTACATTGGGCTTTAACAACTTAAGCTTCTATCCTGGCATTTGCAAAATTCCTCGCAGAGCTTACGTTAAAGTAGTCTCCATAAAGAGATCTTTAAGTACTCTTCGCTGGTAATCATAGCCCCAAATCCTTGGAAAGTGAACATGAACTCTAGAAGCTGCTATAAACTCTTCACCTTGCTCCCTTCACACGGGATGGTTCAAACTATGAATACTCACCACTCTAGCTTTGCATCATTTTATGTTCTAAAGCCAAAGCTAATTAGGCAGGGAGAGAAAGTAATTCACCCGTAGACCCATTTGTCTCAGAGAGTTGGTGAAATCTGCATTTTTAAGGAACAGTCCCTGAACTACCCTGTAAAGGGCCGAGCTGTGGTAAGTTACCCTCTGAAATTATATAAAAATGGAGGCTCCGTAATAAATCAGCTAAAAACAGAAAAAAGTGCTAAACCTCCGCAATCTTCTTGAAGCCTGACGTATGAATAAATCCAAGCACAATGCACTCAAATCAGAAAGCGAACAACACGGTGAAAGAGCCACGTGGTGAACAAAGCCAAGTAAAAACACTTGCAGAAACACAGGATTATTCGTTCCTGCTGCCTCTTCTGCTTGAATAAGTAGTCTGAATTGTGAAGCATGCACAACAACAGCCGTCTATATAAGCTAGGTTTATGCCTGGTTTCAGGCTCCTTCACTGTGCAAGCAACAGCTGAAAAACTATGATGTAACCTTCCCCTGAGTTTGCAAGAAGGGAGTTGTACAGCTGGGGCAATATTATATTAAGCTACAATGCCAGATGAACTCTCTGAAAGAAATGCTGAGTGCAAATGCAATATTTGGAGTGTGCCCGTCGCGGCAGAACTAACGCCCTAAATTGCATAAGATTTCAGATTCAGTCACTGACATCCCCAGCGAAAGAATCTCAGGTAGCAAAGTGGGGGGGGGGAAGACCCCGGCCCAAGATTGAAGAGGCATGCCGACAGCCAGCTGTTAAAAGGGGGCTAGAGAGACCAGTGACCTGACAGTGTCAGACCCGGCCAACACTTGCAGCAGAATGAGATGGTAAATTTGTGAGTTGGAATGTACCACTTCAGGATGCAAGTGCGGGGGTGTGCATGCAAACCCCATTTTTAAGCAATATTGCACATAAAAGCTCCCTTAAGTAGAAAACTAGCATGCAGATAACAGAGAAATTATCCCCAGTTGCTCCCAGATTTTTATATTTTGTTAATGTGCTGCAGCATTCAAAACCGATCCCTCATCCCTGGCGATCTCAAATCGTACCATGTATTCTATCATCTCAGAATTCTGTCTCATTTTTCTGAACGTGTAAACCAAAGCATCTATGTATTTGCATCCCTGCCTGACTTATCAGTCTTTTCCCCGACTGCCGGAGCCTCTCTCAAGCCATGTCCCTGGAACGACTGCTTGAGAAAAACAACCAATGCCCACTAAATGAAAACTGTGCTCCTGAAAGCCCCAGCCTAATGTTTATTTCCAAGACAACAGCTGCTGCTGCTGCTACCTTTAAGTGCCTGCATTTCGGCATCAGCGTTTGTCATCTTTTTGGCAGCGGCCCCAGTAAAAAGTAGCCCTGAATAACATAAATGAAGCTCGAGATACTTCACTCTTTGTTGTAAAGAACAAGATTGCTCAGAGACCATAAACTGTACAATTTTCCCTTTGGAGTTCCGAGCCCTTTCCTTAAGGAAGATTGGTTCTGAAGTGTTCATTACAAATGAGCTATTCATTTAAAGGCATAGTACCCCAATGGTGCAGCCTCACTCGAAAAAGCACGGACCAAAGGCTGGCGATTTTGTTACAGTTCTCGCCAGCAAGGCTATCTTGCTCTATGAAGCAACTGTGGGCAGAATAATATGTACCCGGCAGAGCAGAGTGCACATATAAACACACTAACCGAATGCTGTGAAGCAAGTATGACAGCTTACGAATCTCCCCCGCCTCCCAGTTATCAGACTGTTTAGAGATACACTCACCCTTCTGTTTCAAAGCCAAGCCAATATCCGCCCACTTGCGCCGAAAGCAAGCAGCAGAAGATGCGGCTGATTTTCAGCAAATGTTACCAGCAGTGCTTAAGCCAGGCAGTGCAATGCGATATAGATCATAATCAGACAGATAATTATGCCAGAGTAGAGTGCCGTGCAAGCCATTTTAAATGTATACATTTTCAGAAGTTAAATGGCAGTAAAGGGATAATGCCATTAGCACTACAACTCTAGGTAACGGGCAGTTTGCAAGTGGGCGTCCACATACCTTTGTAGACCAAACCCTCAGTTTGGGTATCAGTCAACACAGTACGCACAAGAGCCAAGCATTGCTGCTGAGCTTCTTTGCAGATCCTCCTCCTTCTCTTAACAGGCAAGCTAGCTAATCAGCCTCTCAATCCACGTGCACCACCAGATTCGCTCCTTTTAGTTCCTCTAAAGCTGGAATCACTGACAACACCAACGAAAATAACGGGTGAAGGATCTGATGTAAGGATAACATGCAGTTAAAGCGTTATGGACTGTGGAGATAGTTATCAAGAAAACAAATTGCATTTTTCCAGGAGCAGCCTCAAGGTCAACCATGCCTTTCCCCCCTCAACACGGAGAAGAAATTTCTCTTTAAATACACTTCAGCCATGCCTAAATAACTCAATATATTTCATGTGGCTTCGGGTACAACATTCCAAACAATATCTGAGAGATCTTTGACACACACACACAAATTACTTTTGTATTTTTAGGTCTGGAATGCCTGTTTTCAGAAATCCTATGCAGTTAACTGTGTTTGCATCTGTAACATCAACTTTACACAGGCTACTGCTGCATATTTATAATACGGGGGCAAAGAATTTCACCCCTGTTGGGTTCAAACCACAAATATGCAAACTGAAGCACTTTACCTGATCAGCAAAATGAATTGACCATTTGCATTACAGGCAAAGTGACACAAAACAGGATTGATTGCTGGGTTTATAGATGACACCCAGTTTAAACTGCTGCTCCCTCCTACCAGACCTGCCCAACCACAACAAAATTTTGTCACGCAGGGAAGGTCCCCAACACTGAAAGGGAAAACCCAATGCACATTCTGGGTGCAACAGATACGATGGGGCTGACCCGCTAGGCTACATCTGGAACAGCTCAGTTGGCAAATAATGAGACACTTAATCTCAGGGTTGCGGGTTTGAGCCCCACGTTGGGCAAAGGATTCTTGCATTGCAGGGGGTTGAACTAGATGAACCGCATGGTCCCTCCCAACTCTACAATTCTATGATTTAATGACCCACAAGCCACGTCTCCACATAAAGCTAATGCATACCAAAAGCTGCCCTCCAAGACTCCCCCAGTAGATATAATAATAATAATTTATTATTCATACCCCGCCCATCTGGCTGAGTTTCCCCAGCCACTCTGGGCGGCTCCCAATCGAGTGTTAAAAACAATGCAGCATTAAATATTAAAAACGTCCCTGAACAGGGCTGCCTTCAGATGTCTTTTAAAGATATGATAGCTGCTTATTTCCTTCACATCTGAAGGGAGGGTGTTCCACAGGGTGGGTGCCACTACCGAGAAGGCCCTCTGTCTGGTTCCCTGTAACCTCACTTCTCGCAGGGAGGGAACCGCCAGAAGGCCCTCGGCGCTGGACCTCAGTGTCCAGGTAGAACGATGGGGGTGGAGACACTCCTTCAGGTATACAGGACCGAGGCCGTTTAGGGCTTTAAAGGTCAGCACCCAACACTTTGAATTGTGATCGGAAACATACTGGGAGCCAATGCAGATCTCTCGGGACCAGTGTTATGTGGTACCGGCAGCCACTCCCAGTCACCAGTCTAGCTGCCGCATTCTGGATTAATTGCAGTTTCCGGGTCACCTTCAAAGGTAGCCCCATGTAGAGCGCATTGCAGTAGTCCAAGCGAGAGATAACCAGAGCATGCATCACTCTGTTGAGACAGTATGCGGGCAGGTAGGGTCTCAGCCTGCGTACCAGGTGGAGCTGGTAGACAGCCGCCCTGGACACAGATGCCTCTCAGGATGGCAAAAAATACCTCTCTCATGCTTTGCTACCTGCTCCTATAATCACCCTGTTTGGTCACCTACAGGACACTCCGCACACCAGCAGTTCTTTACCTGTGACACTTTTCTCCCCTTCCACTTCTCTGGCTTTTGCACCCCTCTTGTTCTTGCATCCCAAACCCTTCCCCCTTTGCCAAAAGTCACTGCAACCTTCCCTGTGATTCTTTCCCACCCTGTATTCTGCCCTCAAAGTTTGTTCTGACAGTTGCCGACTCAAGCACTACAAGGAGCAAAGTTCCTCCCTCATTTCACTCTCCTTTCCAGGATCGACACATTTATTTACTTCTCGCTTCTTCCCTTTTCTCCCTGTTGCACATCCTGCTTTAGAAAGAAACTCCTTGCCTCAAACCCCAAGACCTTTGCTCACACTTAACTCATCCTGCCTCTTCAACCTGACCTTGCAGAGATAAGAATCGCCTCTCTCTCTCTCTCTCTCTCTCTCTCTCTCTCTCTCTCTCGTTCTCTTACAGCCCCTTCAGCACCTGGTTTTTCTAGGGTCGGTTTTCTCACCCCTTCCATGCACCACACACAGATCCCAACATGTGATCTCTTCTCCTCTTCTCTTACCTTATCAGACAGCCTTATGATCTCCACCTACCCCCAGTTATCTCCTCCCATCAACCAACACACTTGGACACGCAACAAACTATTTGCTTCTGCAGTTATTTCTCACTCGCCCGCTGGGATTCTGCTCAATTGAACTCCCTGAAAAACATCTAAAGAATAGTTCAAAAAATGTGTCTTCCCTCTTTTCCACAGGCTGTCTTCTTGCATCACCCACCAAACCCAATTCTCTCCCTTGTCCCAAAACCCTGCCTCTCAAACTCAACCCCTCTCCAACAACACCCCAGCCTTTCTTCTTCTGAACCCCATTTGCTAGGGTCCCTCTCTTGAATCTGCTGTTCAAAGAATTGCAGACCTGGAAAGGGCCCCGAGGGTCATCTAGTCCAACCCCCTACTTGTATCTTTCACTTCCAAGTCAATGTACACACTCCAGGCTTCCTCTGCCCTGTGTTGGCAGACCAACTCTGTGTTACAAAGATGCCTCCAAACACAAAGGTTGGCAACATCAACTCCGCTGTGTGGGAATCTCTTACAGACAACCTCAGTGCCTGGAGGCAGAGAGTCAGGCTGTGCAACCACAGCAGTGGCCAGAGGAGGAATGACCGCTGGGAGGAGCGCAGAAAGAAGGAACGCCGTGGTGCATCTGCAGCAGCACAACCAGACGCCTTCGTCTGCCCCAACTGCAACAAAACATGTCCCTCCTGTATCGGTTTCTGCAGCCACAACAAGATCTGTAACTCAGCAAAGGCACACAACAGCCTCTGCATTCCTCCAACTCCCACCCCGGCGCCCAGAGGCACACACCCACCCTACTCAAATACACACACCTTTCTGTAAGAATGCCCCCTCCCCAGCCATGAAATCCTCTTTCAAGGCAAATCCCCTAAGACACTCCTTTGTGTGTTTCCTTTTGGGTCCCTTCCTCCACCACTCTCCTTCTCAAGGAGTTCTGATCCCTAAGCCCACCCTGATGTGGGCTTGGTTCCCTGAATTGCTCCGCTGGTCTGACAGATATATATTTTAGAAAACCACAAATCAGGCAGCCTTTAGATTAACTAGTTTGTGGCAGGGAATGACTGGTAAATCCACACGGGGTTATGGAGCTGTCAGCCACTATTAAGGCACCAAAAAAGACACCAAAAAATTCTTCTCCCCCATTTTTTTTATTCCTTATGTTTACAGGCCACTTTCCCTCCCAAGGTGACATAAATGTGGTTCTTAGGGTGTCTCCCATCCAGTGACTAACCAGGGGTCAGCAAACTTTTTCAGCAGGGGGCCGGTCCACTGTCCCTCAGACCTTGTGGGGGACTGGACTATTTTTTGGAGGGGGAAAAAGAACGAATTCCTATGTCCCACAATTAACCCAGAGATGCATTTGAAATAAAAGCACACATTCTGCTCATGTAAAAACACCAGGCAGGCCCCACGATTAACCCAGAGATGCATTTGAAATAAAAGCACACATTCTGCTCATGTAAAAACACCAGGCAGGCCCCATAAATAACCCAGAGATGCATTTTAAATAAAAGCACACATTCTAATCATGTAAAAACATGATGATTGCCGGACCATCCGCAGGCCAGATTTAGAAGGCAATTGGGCCGGATCTGGCCCCCGGGCCTTAGTTTGCCTACCCATGGACTAAACCCAAACCTGGTTAACTTCAACCAAGGTGGTGGCCTCATGTGTCTTCACACCAAATTCCAGGACCTACTTGTATGGTTTTCATATTCCAAGGGAATATGATTTTTTTTGCTGCTGGTTGCTCTTAGGCCTTGCTTGTGGATTTTCTACAAGCACCAGACCAAGATCGAAAACAAAATACTGGGCAAGATTTTAGCACTACATTTATATCCCACCTTTTCTCCAAAGAGCTCAAGGTTGCATCCCTTTCCCCAATTTAATCCTCACAGCAACCCTGTGAGGTAGGTAAAGGCTGGGAAGGCAGTGACTGACCCAAAGTTACAGAGTGAGATACATCAGCTGAGTGGGGATTTGAACCCTGGTCTCCCTGATGCAACACACTAACCCCACCAACACAAGGCAACTTGCAAGGCTAGAATACACATTGTAAACAAATCCTGAAGATTGCTTAATTTTTTTCAAAATGTAGCCAAGCACATATTTGAATAAATGTGTTCTCAGGAGATTACCTCTGCATAGAACCTACAAGTTCAGAATCACTCTGCCCCTGATATTCTGGTATTCTTTAGCAATTTTACCTACAACAGCTGAGTAAAACCTCCAGGAGCAGAGGCACTGTACCTCCAAATGCCACCTGTTTCAGGGTGGGGCATTCAGCAGCAGGGAAAGCTGTAAAACCTTATGCCCACCTGCCAGACTGCTATGGGGGATAAACAACACAGAAGACTGTTGTAGCTGGACCACTCGGATGTGCAGGTGCGTGTCAGGGACGTGGGACAAAAGTGTTGTGTGGATGGTGCGTCTCAAGGAAACACCCCACCCCAGGCAGTCTGTTCCAACATGCAGGTGAGCGTCAGGGACGCGGGATAGAAGAGCCATGTGGATGGTGTGCCATTGCCCTCCCTGCCTCGGGGAAATACTCCAGCCCCCACTCCAAACCACCTGTCCCTATACACAGATGGGTGTCAGGGTTGTGGGTCAGAAGGGCCGTGTGGGCGGTGCACCTGCGCTCTCCCTCCCTCACAAACACCTCCTACCCCTTCCGGCGCCCCATTCCGACGTGCCAATGCGTGTCAGGGTCGCGGGTTAGAAGGGCCGTGTGGACCTCGCTCCTCCTCAATCTTTCCCTCACAAACACCTTCTACCCCTCCCGGCGGCCCGTTCCGACGTGAAGGTGCGTGCCAGGGTCGCGGGTCAAAAGAGCTGTATGTCTCCCTCCCTGTGGTCTCCCTCCCTCCCGCACAAACACCTCCTACCCCTCCCGGGTCCCTTTCCGACGTGCAGGTGCGTGTCAGGGTCGCGGGTCAGAAGGGCTGTATGGATGGTGCGCCTGCTCTCCCCCTCCCTCACAAACACCTCCTACCCATCCCGGCGCCCCGTTCCGACGTGCAGGTGCGTGTCAGGGTCGCGGGTCAGAAGGGCTGTATGGATGCTGCGCCTGCTTTCCCCCTCCCTCACAAACACCTCCTACCCCTCCCGGCGCCCCGTTCCGACGTGCAGGTGCGTGTCAGGGTCGCGGGTCAGAAGGGCCCTGTGGACCGCGCTCCTGCTCAATCTTTCCCTCCCAAACACCTCCTACCCCTCCCGGCGCCCCGTTCCGACGTGCCGATGCGTGTCAGGGTCGCGGGTCAGAAGGGTCGTGTGGACCGCGCGCCTCCCCCCCGCCCCGCGGCCCTCCCCTCCGCGGCCGGTACCTGCTCCTGCCGGAGCGCGCTGCTCTGCCGGGGCCCGGCTGCTCCCCCTCGCAGGGGCGGGCTGCTTGCTGCGCCGGGCTGCTCCGCTGGGGCCGGGTCCTGTCCGGTCGGGGTCGCGGGCGGGTCGGGCTCTGTCACGGCGACCGGGCAGCGGCGGAGGCGGCAGCGGGCTCCGAAGCGGGCGGCGCAGGCGGGCGCTTTATACCCTCGGCTCCTCGGAAACCGTCTCCGCGCAACGCTTCCGCTTCCGCCCCTCCCTCGCGCCCGCCCGCCTCATGAATATGCAAATCGGGGCGAGCGGGGAGAGGGCGCCTGAGGAGCGAAGAAGGGCGAGAGAAAGAGGGGAGGGGAGGCGGCCAGCCAATGAGGGGGAGGGCAGGGCTCCCCCCGCAGCGCGCCGATTGGCTACGCTCGCAAGGAAATGGAACGCGCGCCCCGCGAAGGTGGGAGAACCTGCAGAGCTCAGTGACGCTGCAGCATCCTATTAGCAAAGCCCAGGCAAAAGGTGGGGGGGGGGGGCTGCTGGAAGGGCGCCTGCTAGGAATCAGAGGGAGGGAGAGGGGCACGGGAAGAGTTAATGGCGGGGGCGAGTGGCAGGAATCGCAAAGCACCTTGCTGGGGCAGGGACGGCTCCTGGGGGGGTGCAGAGGCAAGCGCTGCATGCTCGCGCCGGGGGAGACTTAAAATGGGGTGCATTCTGTCCTGGGCAAAAGGTGCGGGGAAGGATCCCGTTTTGCGTGTGCAGATAGGCACCGGCTCATTTGCATCCGGTACGTGCGCGCGCTCCAAAACAAGCCCAGTGGTGCATAACTCCCAAGCAGCCTCAGAATGCTGATTATTCTTCCCTAAAGTTAAGCTGGCTTTAAAAATAACAAACGCCCTTCTCTAAAGCCCTTCTGCACATGATGGATGGTGGAAAAGAAATCCTACACATGTCTGCACTTGCCTGGCTTGGAACTGAGCTGCCTAGAATGGATTCTAGCAGGTGCCTTTCATATGGCAAAGGTTTATTTGTTCATTCTCTGTACGGGCAACCGAACTCTTCTGCCAAGGAACTCAGATATGCATACACAAAGTAATGCCAACAGCCCCATGAGGTAGGCATAGCTGAGAGGGACCCTGCCGTACCCAAGGAATCTGGAATTCGGCGGTTCGAATCCCCGTGCCGGGGTGAGCTCCCGTTGCTTGGTCCCTGCTCCTCCCAACCTAGTAGTTCGAAAGCACGTCAAAGTGCAAGTAGATAAATAGGTACCACTCCTGCGGGAAGGTAAACGACATTTCCATGCGCTGCTCTGGTTTGCCAGAAGCGGCTTAGTCATGCTGGCCACATGACCCAGAAGCTGTATGCCGGCTCCCTCGGCCAGTAAAGCGAGATGAGTGCCGCAACCCCAGAGTCAGCCACGACTGGACCTAATGGTCAGGGGTCCCTTTACCTTTTTAGTCAACAACACCATAGTAGGGAATCCTGGAAAATGGACTTTAAAAAAGAAAAGAAAAATACAGCTGCTGAAAACAGTGACAAGCAATTGACAATGAAATATAATTAAGCTACCAAGAAGAAAAGAAAAGGAGCCAATTAAAGTTAGTTGGGAAATAGCAGAAAAACATATCATCCATCAGATTCTCTGGAAACTCCCCCCCCCCAATGGGTTTTAGGGAGAGCCTAGGGCTTGCCGATCGGAAGGTCGGCGGTTCGAATCCCCATGACGGGGTGAGCTCCTGTTGCTCGGTCCCTACTCCTGCCAACCTAGCAGTTCAAAAGCACGTCAAAGTGCAAGTAGATAAATAGGTACCACTCCAGCAGGAAGGTAAACGGTGTTTCCGTGCGCTGCTCTGGTGTGCCAGCAGCAGCTTAGTCCTGCTGGCCACATGACCCAGAAGCTGTACGCCGGCTCCCTCGGCCAATAAAGCAAGATAAGTGCCGCAATCCCAGAGTTGTCTGCAACTGGACCTAATGGTCAGGGGTCCCTTTACCTTTACCTATTCAACAAACAGGGTGACAGCACAGAAAGGTATATAGTTACTGATCAGTGGAGGGATGCAGTACAACCTAGCGCAGCGGCTCCCAATTAGTACTGCGGACTCCCTGTTCAAAAGCCAAGCCGTGCATCCTCTGCTTTTAAAAATGTTGATATCTCTGTGGTAGTTTTTGTTACGTGAACGGTGCCACTGTACCCCTCAACGTGTCCCAGTGCAAAGTCAAGTCACGCAACTTCTGGGCCGTGCTCTTGCAAGAGTCCCGTGCCCATGTGAGAGCATGGAGCCCAAAATGGGATGTCCCAGACGGTGGCCAGTTATGTGCCACGGGCCCCCTGGGTGGCTTACGGAGACCCCCTGTGGTCCACAGACCAATTGGGATCCACTGTGCACAACCAATCCCTGTGGGCTGTGATAAGGCTCTTACCTTGCTCAGATGTAATGCGCTGCCGCAAACCTTGAGCTCACACGTCCCTCCTCCAGTGTGCCTGCAAGGAAGATTTGAGAAGCTGAAACATTCATTTTATTTTATTTTAATTAACTGCATCTTGCTGTGTTGTCTGAAGCTCAACAAACATTGCTCGGTTCTATGAGTACTGAAAACAAGTCACCTGCAAACCATAGTTTATGACGCTGGCTTGTTCTTAGTAATCATTGATAAGACTGACCATAGTTTAGGGTTTGGACAACACAGTAAACTTTGGTTCGTCTAAAATGGGAATGCATGCTTTACAGAACCACCTGTTTCTGTGGAAGAAAATTCGAAAACTGTAGCTCCAAGCCACAGAGTTCACAATAATCAGTTGTCTCTCGTTATCTTCAGTCTTGTGACTTTTCCAAGAAATGAGTTAACCAGTTTGGGCAGCCTCAAGGCAAAATCTTCAGCTAAGTGGTGGGCACCCAAATTATCTGAGTAGTTAAAAATGCCACTAAGTTTTTGTTGTGGCTAAAATCTACCCACAGCTTTGAAAAACTCACACTCTTTTTCTCTCTGGTCATAGCCTGAGTCAACCAATGAAGTATACAGATTTGCAATTTCATGCTATACCCACAAGGATTTTGTGTCAGATCTTCTTTATATATAATTGGGATGGGCAGTTGTCAAACACCAAATAGAATTGTAGAGTTGGAAGGGACTCTGAGAGTCATCTAGTCCAACCCCGGGAATACAGGAATCTCAGCTAATGCACCCATGGCACATGACCATCCAACCTCTGCTTAAAAACCTCCAGTGAAGAGGAGTCCCCTACCTTCCAATAGAGTCTGCAAGATTCAACCAGCAAGGCAATGTTCTTCGGCCCTTGGTGATCCTACCAAATCATATTTTATTTAGTTAAAAGCATTTCTAAGCTGCTTAATGTTTCAAATCTCTGAAGTGGTATGCAAAATACAAACATAAAAACAGAATAATAAAATTTGGGGGTTGAAAGTTCTGCTGAGAGTAGACCCATTGAAATTAACTATGTTTTTATATATGCTGGAAGCCGCCCAGAGTGGCTGGGGCACAAATAATAGATTATTACTACTCCTAATACTACTATGAAGGGACGTGGGTGGCGCTGTGGGTTAAATCACAGCGTCTAGGACTTGCCGATCAGAAGGTTGGTGGTTCGAATCCCCACGATGGGGTGAGCTCCCATTGCTCAGTCCCAGCTCCTGCCAACCTAGCAGTTTGAAAGCACAAAGTGCAAGTAGATAAACAGGTACCACTCCGCCGGGAAGGTAAACAGCGTTTCCGTGCGCTGCTCTGGTTCGCCAGAAGTGGCTTAGTCATGCTGGCCACATGACCCGGAAGCTGTACGCCGGCTCCCTCAAGATGCGAGATGAGCGCCGCAACCCCAGAGTCAGCCACGACTGGACCTAATGTTCAGGGGTCCCTTTACCTTTACTAATACTACTATGAGTGTAAGTCATGTCTATTAACTTCAATTGGTCTACTCTTAGTAGGCCTGGTATTGGATACAACCCAGAGATGATAAGAAGAATCTACTAATAAAAGGAGTCAAATTTTAATCATCAGGAAAAAACCTGGTTAATCTTTACAAGACGTCCAGAGCAATTGTGTTTATTTAAAAGCATCTTAATCCAAGTAGATTTGAGAAGTTAGCTGGTTTTATTCACAGAGATGAAAGAAACATTTTAATGTCAATTTTCAGTGAACAGAGAATCAAAGTCACACATCTCAAAAGACTTGTTCCTGAAACCCCTGGTAGCAGCACATCTGGAAATCTCACAAAACTGGAAGAGGTTGGAGAATCTATTTGTAGCCCATACTCTAGACTAGAATGTGGCAGTTGGCGTTGAATGAAAAGCAAAGCGATTCAGAAAAGCAAGGGGTGAGAAAGACAAAAATAGATTTACTGAGGTATGGTCCCCTTGCCTCCAGTTTGCCAACTTCAGACAGAGATGGCAGAACCCCATCATCTCAAATCTTATTCTGGTGCGCTGTGTCAGTAGCAGAATGCATTTTCTGATAATGTGCTCCCTATAATAGTTGTGACACTGTAGTGTTGTTAAATACGTGTTTATTAGTTGGAAAACTTAATAAAAAATACCATTTAGGTATTTCATGATAAACAATTCCTTGGAAGTTCCTTTGTGTGTCCTGAAAGGTGGATTTGAAATGCTTTAAATAAAGACAGGAGATTCACGAGAGCTGATTATTTCCTATAGTTCTTCCCTAGTAAAGTAAGGACTAGAATGCAAGTCCACTCCACACACCCCTAGCAGGAAGAAAAGGGAAAATTCCACTACTCCCTAAAGTAAATAGTTTGCCAGGACACATTCTCTTGATCACAGGGGTTAATAAGTAATGAATCGAGTGTCTGGTGCTTTGGTGGCTATTGTCTGGCAAAACCCAGAGGACTTGTGCCAAGGTGTGCTTTTGAGGAACTGTAAGAAAGGATACACAAAGCCAATGTCTTGCATTAACTCGGAAACAGGTGTGTGTCAGGCTTGGGAGTAGGGCGCCAAAGCAAGCTCCAAGGCCTGCTCTTCCGTATTTTCAAGATCCACAGTACAGATCAACATTTGTGATGGTTGCTTTTTTCATATCTAATAAACAGCCAGAGACATAAGTACTCTGGGCAGCGGGGAAGACATCGAGTGGTCTGAATCAGGTTGTGTATCTGGAACATAGGAAGTGAAATATACTCGCAGTCGAGCGGTGCTGTGTGTGGCGGTCAGCTCAGTGGGATCCCACCTTCGTCGCCAGTGAAATAGAGTTGAGCGTGGATTTCATGCTCTTTATTCAGCTCATAGTATGGAAGAGGAATGGAAGTTCCCCCAGAATGTCTCCTTTATATACATTATTTACACAATGGGCCCCACGTGATTGGCTCATTCTGGGATTCTCCTGTAGGCCAATCAGGTTGCGGATTCACTTCCACCTGGAGCCGGATTGGGTGACTCCTGTGGACCAATCAGACTGCTGCATTCTGGATCCTATTCTAAGACCAATCAGACTACTGCATTCTGAATTCTATTGTTCTAGGACCAATCAGGCTGCTGCATTTTGGATCCTATTCAACTCAGTACATAACAGGAAGTTTCCTTATAGTGGGAGAGACCATTGGCTTACCTTGCTCGATAATGTTTGCATTGACCTGTAGTGTTAACCTTGAAAATGCAGGAGAGAGACGTGAGATGGCCATCTCTGCAGCTAGAAAGCAAGGAACGGCCAGAGAGATTTTGAGCCGTGCTGTGTGTGTGTTTGCCCATGGTTTCCAAGTTTCCTAAAACTGGTCCAGGAACACAAGGGTTTAAAGAGGTGAAGAGCTAACTATGGCATGTTTATTATTAGCAAAAGCATGCCATCTGGGAGATTCTGGAGAAAGTAAATGTGGAATATTAAGTTAATGAGGAAGATTACTAACTTATAAGCCTTTATGGAGAGGAAGGAGGAAATAGCTTTTTTAACATACCATTTCCAACAATCAATACATAACTTCTTATATTTTAGACTTCCGTCAACAACTTCTGAAGATTTTCCGTTCTTTAGCACTTGCTCTGCATTTCTTAATTTCTCTATTACTTTTAATTATCATTAACGAATGTTCTCTTCATAGTCTTCCTTGCAATATTTCAAATAGTCCTCTTTACAGAACTTCTTGCAGTCCTACTAGCGTAATCTGTTTATTACAGCTGCTTTTCAAATAGTTCAAATATTTACTCCAGTCTTCTAAGAATCTCTGATCCCGCAGATTTCGAATCCTTCCTGTTAATTTATCTAATGAACTAATTCTGTATGTTAGCCTTGTCTAATATGCTTTGGCTTCATCTTTTTGAAAATAATAAAAGCACTTGAATCCTTTGCAGCTGAATTTGTTAGCCAACGCCAATGAAATGCATTGGGTGGCTATAGAAGAGGATTAGACAAATTCATGGAGGGCAAAGTGTTTGATGGTTCCTGGTTGTGATGGCTGTGTAACCTTCCTCCACTGTTGGAGGCAAAAATAGTTGTTGGGATTTGCAAGTGCTGTTGCTCCCAGGACCTCCTTGCAGGCTTCCTGGTTCAGTAGAGTGTCTTCTTATGCTCCTATGCTCTGTGCTTGGTAGAATGATGTGGAAGTCTCGTCCACATCTTTTATCACATGCAGTCACAAACTGTTGAAAACGTCAACCTTAAAAACCCATGAAGCTGCCTTATATCAAGTCAGAACCACCGTCCTTGTTAGGATATAGTTCCGTTCCACCTTAAAAGGGTACTGGCATGACATTTGTGTGTCACATGCCTGTTTACTTCCAGCACTTGCTAGGAACTTCTGTTTGTATATAGCCTTTATGTTACTGCTGTTTTGCTGGACACGAAGGGAAGCAGACATGTTTTCCTTTGTTCCGTGGGTGGCGTTGTGGGTTAAACCACAGAGCCTAGGACTTGCCGATCAGAAGGTTGGCGGTTCGAATCCCCGCGACGGGGTGAGCTCCCATTGCTCGGTCCCTGCTCCTGCCAACCTAGCAGTTTGAAAGCACGTTAAAGTGCAAGTAGATAAATAGGTCCTGCTCCGGCGGGAAGATAAACGGCGTTTCCGTGTGCTGCTCTGGTTCGCCAGAAGCGGCTTAGTCATGCTGGCCACATGACCCAGAAGCTGTACGCAGGCTCCCTCAGCCAATAAAGCGAGATGAGCGCCCCAACCCCGCAGTCGCCCATGACTGGACCTAATGGTCAGGGGTCCCTTTACCTTTACCTTTACATTATGCTTACACATCTCTCTGTCCGCGTCTTCTGCTGTGAGAAATTTACACACTCTGCTGACAGAGAGTGCACGGGTTTCTAAACGTATCTGAGGCTCGTGTGGCTGTTTGATGCTGTTCCAAGGGAGACCGGCTGCCAGCAGGTGGCTGGAGCCAACTGGGAGCCTGCCTGATACCCCCGTCTTCCTGGCAGCATCCCAACAGTCCTTCTAGCTCAGGATTGCCCTTGAAGCAGATCTCCAGTGTTTCAGCCAGCCCCCACCCCTAAGATGCCAAGAATCTGGGATCTTCATGTACTTGACCTCTGAGCTTTGACCCCGCCATAAAACCTAAACATCTCCATTTTGTTTTATTTCTGGCCCAGAAGCCTCATGAGGCCCCAAACATTTGGGGGCAACTCCTTGACAGGGGAACTTTTTAAGCACAAGGGTTCCTGTGATCTTGCCCCTTGTGACTGAAGGATGGCAGTGTTATTCTATGCTTAATAACCTCTCTAATAAGCAAATAGGCACAGAGTTTCTTACATGCCATCAGAACAAAAGTGACAATGATTAACCCATCAGTTAAGCATGACTGTAGCTAAACTGGGGTGTATATTTATGATTTGTTTTATCTGATTGGAAGCCAAAGTGTGGCTTTCGGCTGGGTTAATCTACAATGAGAACAGGCCATCCAGCAATTTGTGCTCAAGCTAGCTAGACTGGGGAAAACATGCATCAAGAAGCACAAGCTGGGCTGGTTTGAAGGCACATGGAGACTCCAACATTACTGAAGGTCAGCAGGTTTGTTGTTGTTGTTGTTTAGTCATTTAGTCGTGTCCGGCTCTTCGTGACCCCATGGACCAGAGCACGCCAGGCACTCCTGTCTTCCACTGCCTCCCGCAGTTTGGTCAAACTCATGCTGGTAGCTTCGCGAACACTGTCCAACCATCTCGTCCTCTGTTGTTCCCTTCTCCTTGTGCCCTCCATATTTCCCAACATCAGGGTCTTTTCCAGGGAGTCTTCTCTTCTCATGAGGTGGCCAAAGTCTTGGAGCCTCAGCTTCAGGATCTGTCCTTCCAGTGAGCACTCAGGGCTGATTTCCTTCAGAATGGATAGGTTTGATCTTCTTGCAGTCCATGGGACTCTCAAGAGTCTCCTCCAGCACCATAATTCAAAAGTATCCATTCTTAGCCAATCAGCCTTCTTTATGTTTCAGCTCTCACTTCCATACATCACTACTGGGAAAACCAGAGCTTTAACTATACGGACCTTTGTTGGCAAGGTGATGTCTCTGCTTTTTAAGATGCTGTCTAGGTTTGTCATTGCTTTTCTCCCAAGAAGCAGGTTTGGGGTACGCCAATGGCTGTAGAGGAAGCCACCAGAAGGTTATGTACACGACCTTGATTTTGACTAGGCATCCAGCCTACCCCCTTCTCCCAGTTCATGACAATATGGAGCTAAATGGGCCAGTGGTCTGAGCTGGTGCAAGACACCCTTTGTGTAAAAGCATATTGGGAAGGATATAAGGTTTTGAAAGACCCCTGGACTTACGTTCAAGCTATTCTTTTTGTCTCTCAGAAAAAGCAACTGAGCTCATCGCCAGACTGCGAATGCTTCCCACATACATCTGCCAGTACATTCCTGACATTGGGACAAGAGCAAGAAAGGAGATGGTGGAAAGGAAAAGAAGTATTTGTTCCCAGAAGGTGGGACAGGGGAGATGTAATCTCAGAACAACAATGTCCAGTGTTCTGTAGGAAGGGGGGACAGGCGCTGAACCAAGGCCTGGGTCTAGACACATCAAAAAAAGCTTTTCAGAAAAAAAACGTGTTGTAAACCTCAAAGTGGGAAATCACGTTGGCGAAAGACAGGATTCCACAGGGCCATCTAGTGTCACAGCATTATAACGTATACAGTGGAACGTCGGGTTATGTTACCCTCAGGTAATGTAAACTTCAGGTTGTGAAAGCGGCAAACCCAGAAGTGTTTCGCCGCTCATGCATGCGCGGAAGCGTTCTACCGCCGCTCGCGCATGCACAGAAGTGGTCTACGGTTGTGAAAACTTCGGGATACGGACGGACCTCTGGAACGGATCCCGTCTGCAACCGGAAGTACCACTGTATATAAAACACTTTTTCTTCAATAATGTAGCTGAGTCCCAAATTTAAGTCCTTCAGTTGTCCTTAATTTATTGAGCAGGGATGATGGCTTATGCTTGCTAACACGCACTAACTCTCCCTACCCTACTCTACCATTTCACAACTTCGTCAATGGCTTTGATGGTTGAGGATGTGCATTTTGAAAGCGTCCTAAGACAAAATCCACACCTCAATAAACAAGCGCGGATCTCTCTTCAGTGTCCCTTATCGTTGTAAGCTGGTACTGCGCAGTACCGGCCACCTCCCTTTATATTGTTGTTCTTCAGATTACTGTAATGCTTAATGTGTTTATTTCTCCGAGACTCTGCATTGCAAAGGACAATGCCAGGAATGCGGAACTGTCAGCTTTTGTGCTTGGTCGATATTAGAACACACTTCTGTCTTTGCATATATTCAATCCTTAAAAAAAAGTATTGGCTTAAGGTCCGAAAGATACAATAGGAGGAAATTTGCATGCATCTCAAGGAGTCAGTGTTGGCAGGTGAGAATGACTCCACAGCTATTATTCCTGGCCTGTTCTCTTCTTCCTGAGATGGCAATGTTGCAGGAGTGATAACCGCTTGTTGCTGGACCAGGCTGGATGATTTCTCCCAATAGATCACAAGCAGTGATGTTGGGAAGAACCCAACTGAGGAGGCAGAGAGGCAGTTGGCTGAGCCCAGGAACTCTAATAAGGACGCAGGCTTTAATAGGGTCGGAATACGTCTGGAATTTCCCAGACATACCCAGAATATTGTAGTCGGAAGCAGTGTGCGAGCAGAAATTGGGAAAATGGCAGAATCCAGATGTATGGCAAGCCATGTCTTTTTGGGGCAATTTGGCCCAAAAAACCTCAACTACTTTTGCCAAAACAAACAACAACAACAACATTGTCACTTATTGAAATACGGCAACCCTACTTTAGAGGGACAACCTGAAGAATCGACAGGTAAGAAGATGGGGCAGGATTGCAACAGAGTGGGTGTGGCAAGAGCTATGCCTCCATGACAAGTTATACAGTGGCCGGAGTCCAGCAGAGGATTAAGCCTACAGGAAGTTAAAGGATATGAAAGAAAGATTTATATCTAGATGTTAGGATAGAGATGATAAAGAAAAGAGGAAAACAGGAAGACACAATGAGAGATAAAGGAGGTGCTGTGGGATTGGTGGAAGTCAATGTCTTGTCGTTGCTTTAGTGTTTATAATATTAACATGTAAGATATAGATTTTGTTGTTGTTGTTGTTGTTGTTGTTGCTTTCTTTAGTTTTCAAATGCTGATTTTTGTGTGTGTTGTGTATATATATATATATATATATGTGTGTGTGTGTGTGTGTGTGTGTGTGTGTATATATATATATATGCTTTCGTAGATTTTCACGGGTACAGGAATGCAGGTTTTGGTGTCCTCGGGTGTCTTCCCGTGTAAAAGTTGGGGTGTCTAGGCGACAAAAACTGACACCAGATCCAGAGGCACACAGAACGCTATCACCAATCAACCACACCAGACCCAAACCCAGACCCTCTCCACAGATAAATTACAGACACCATCCAGTAGCCAAACCATGGTGGCACCTCCGGATGCTGCACCCCCCTGCAATCCCTACACAGATCTGGCTGACACAGGCCACAAAACCACAGCTCGCCCCTATACACGAAGCCAAGCCAGAGCACAACTAAGTGCAGTACAGCCATCTTCTCAGAAAAACTCTTCACAAAGTTCAAGAGGTCAAGACACAAAGACTTTAGCAACTAATCCACACCTAATGACCCACCTAAGTGGTACTCAGGATATCACTCAAGAAATCACTCAAGATATCCCTCAAGTAATTAAGGAACAAAAGAAGAAAAGGCACACTAGCCTGGGAACTTCCTCTCTGCCCAGAACATTGGAGGCTATACACCACACCCCCTCAACAGTATTTATAGGAACTCAAACACTGAGATCCTGCTCTGTTCCAGTAATAAGAAGCCGAAAGCACCAGCCTGAAGATGACGAGTGAGACCTCGTCGAAACGTCGCCTAGACACCCCAACTTTTACACGGGAAGACACCCGAGGACACCAAAACCTGCATATATATATATATATATATATATATATATATATCTTTCGTGTTGTTGTGTGAAAAATACTAATAAATTATTTTTTTTAAAAAAAAGCCTACAGGATCTCCATGGATTTGAGCCATAGGCCTGTGCACCCAAATGCACGCTGCTTTGTAGCTAGTAAAGAAGCTGCTAATGTGATGTTGGAAACTAGAGGTGGAAGGGTTCAAAACAATTCTGATGTAGAGAGGTGGGTGAGTTCAAGGCATTTTTTAAAAAAAGTTGAAGCTTCATCACAGTGCATAGCTTCTTTAACATTTCAAGACAAATAAAAGAGAATACTTATCCAACCAACACATGTGGAACTCACTCCCCCATGAGGCAGGCATAGATGACTCTAAAAGAGGATTCGGTATATGTACCATATATGTAAAGCAAATTGCTTCCCTCAAGGAATCCTGGGAATTTACCCATGACAATTCTCAGCACCCTCAACAACCTACAAATCCCAGGATTCTTGGTGTGTGTGTGTGTGCTTGAAATGGGCTTTATCTGTATATAGCCATTGCTGGACTCCAGCTCCCATTGGTCCCAGCCAACATGGCCATTGGAAAGGGATGATGGGACTTGGAGTCCAGCAGCTACATTGGCAATACAGTGGTACCTCGGGTTACATACACTTCAGGTTACATACGCTTCAGGTTACAGACTCTGCTAACCCAGAAATAGTTCTTCAGGTTAAGAACTTTGCTTCAGGATAAGAACAGAAATCGTGCTCCAGTGGTGCAGTGGCAGCAGGAGGCCCCATTAGCTAAAGTGGTGCTTCAGGTTAAGAACAGTTTCAGGTTAAGAACGGACCTCCAGAACGAATTAAGTACTTAACCCGAGGTACCACTGTACAGTGGTACCTCTGGTTGCGAATGGGATCCATTCCAGAGGCCCATTTGCAACATGAAAAGAGCGCAACCTGAAGTGCCGTATCTGCGCAGGTGTGCAGCGCAATTTGGCACTCATGTGCAAAGCGCAATTTAGTGCTTCTGCGCATGTGCGAGCGGCGAAACCCGGAAGTAACCCTTTCCAGTACAGTGGTACCTCAGGTACCTTCTTATCCTGAAGCAAAGTTCTTAACCTGAAGAACTATAGCAGAGTCTGTAACCTGAAGCGTATGTTACCTGAAGCATATGTAACCTGAGGTACCACTGTATTTCTGGGTTACTGCGGGACGTAACCTGAAAGAACTTAACATGAAGCAAACGTAACATGAGGTATGACTGTATGGTTATATCGGTCTTCAACTGGAGGCCATGACAGGGTTGCATCTCAGCTTAAGAGCTGAAGCTTTTGTGGTGCTATTTCTAAGTGAGAAAGTAGGAGCAAAGGGGGCATTTACAAGGTGGACATTTACTCAATAAAATAAAATAAAAATAACAGTGGATCCTATTTTGCAGGTGGATTTGAAATACGCTGTCGCTGACTGCTCTAAAAGGAAGAGAAGATGAGTTTCAAGTTGGGCCTGTGGTAATTAGATTACAAATTGCCTGGCCTCTTCTGGAGGGATTGAGTTACACACAGTCAGAAAAACAGGGCAATGGGGGGAAGAAAAAGAGCTAGCAAAGTGCAGCAGAAGCATTTCACAAATACTGCTGTCTAGATTAAAGGGACGCAGGTGGCGCTGTGGGTTAAACCACAGTGCCTAGGACTTGCCGATCAGAAGGTTGGCAGTTTGAATCCCCGCCACGGGGTGAGCTCCTGTTGCTCGGTCCCTGCTCCTGCCAACCTAGTAGTTCGAAAGCACGTCAAAGTGCAAGTAGATAAATAGGTACCACTTCGGCGGGAAGGTAAACAGCGATTCTGTGCGCTGCTCTGGTTCGCCAGAAGTGGCTTAGTCATGCCGGCCACATGACCCGGAAGCTGTACGCCAGCTCCCTCGGCCAATAAAGCGAGATGAGCGCCGCAACCCCAGAGTCGGCCATGACTGGACCTAACGGTCAGGGGTCCCTTTACCTTTACCTTACGTCTAGATTTTCCTGGGCATTACCGGGGGGAATTTCAGCGCTTTGTCCTGGATCTTAGACAAGTCAATTTGGCATTTTTGTTTTTTTTTAAAAAAAAAGCTCAACAATTTTGGGTGTTTCCTAAAAGAAGCTCATCAACTTTCGGGGTGTCTTGGTTTTTTTTTACTCTTTGAAATATGGCAGCCCTATTCAAAAAACTGTTGCAAAGAAGTGAATTTGTAAGCAGGGAAACCCAGCCAGATGGGTGGGGTACAAATAAATTATTATTATTATTATTATTTGGGCTCCTGACCAGATTCCCAGGGACCCTCCAGGCAGGCTGGTGTTTTGTTTTTAAAAAATAATCTTGCAGGTGTATGGATGCAATAACAGTGCATTTCCATCTGGAAGAGCACTCTCGCGCCGCAGAACAACAAAACAGAGGCACCCCTTCTGAACATCTGTGATGTAAGAAGTTATGGGATTTCAGCAGAAAGATGCGGAACATGCACTGATGGGAAACAAGACAGCTTGTCTGCCCTGAGCCTGGGTGTAGCTAGGATTTTTGTTTGGGCGGGGCAGAACCTCAGATTTTAAAAATATTTTTTATATTCCCCCCCTAGATTAAATGCTTTATAGAAATTCATAGATAACATACACAATATACCAAGATGAAAACAATTGTGTATTGATAATCTTATATATGTTTACAAAAAATTAAATTAAAATTAAATTTATACAATCTCTTTTTGCTAACATAGAATAGACTTCCTTTCATTTCCCCATGCGTATAACCTTTCTGGTGATGGATGTACTTATCATTATTACCTTACTCTTTATGTATTTTCTAATACCTTCCTACAACAATTTGTACCTTTTTGCTTGTTTCTTAGCAGTTTGGTTAGACAAGGGTTATTCAAACGCTGCCATAGATATTGTACCACTGTTGTTATTCTGTAGATATCTCTTGAATACACCCCATTTTTAAATAAATGATTGCCTCAGATTTTTATTGATTTGGGGGACAGCTGCCCCCCTGCCCCCTTGGCTACGCTCATGCCCTGAAATGGCAGGAACGAATAGTATGGAAAGTGGAATCATGTACAACTGCCTCATCAAACTCAGTTTGGTCAGAACTGAGTATACACATCCATTTCAAAAGTTGAAATAGAAATATTAAACAATGAATGTAAAATAATGTCTAAAATGTATAAAATACTGTTGGAATGGCATTTGAAAGATGAGGAAGTGAAATCGGTAATGATACCCTGGGCAAAAGACTTTGGATGTAATATACAGCTTAAAGAATGGGAAAGGTTGTGGAATGAAAGGATAAAATTATAGCCTGTAATGCTCTGAAAGAGAATATGATGAAAATGATGTATAGATGGTATATTACACCAGTGAAATTAGCTAAAATGTATAAGACAAATAATAAATGTTGGAAATGTAAAGTAAAAAAAGGAACATTTTATCATATGTGGTGGGAATGTAAGAAAGTAAAGAACTTCTGGGAAATGATACATAATGAGATGAAAAAGATGTTGAAATATACATTCTTTAAAAAACCAGAAGCATTTTTACTTGGTATTATAGGCCAAGACATTAATAGACAAGATGTCAAACTGTTCTTATATGGAACAACAGTGGCAAGAATATTGTTAGCCCAGAAATGGAAGCAAGAAGAAATTCTGACGAAAGAAGAATGGCAGATGAAATTAATGGACAGGAAGGATTCGAAACCTGCGGGACCAGAGATTTACAGAAGATTGGAAGAAGTCTATGAATTATTTGAAGAGCGACTGGAATCAACAAATTACGCTAGTAGGACTACAAGAAGTTTTGTAAGTAGAAAAGGATAGAGATATTGGTTATGAGTTTTAAATGTAACAGGGAAAATAAGAAATGCATACTAAGAGATTAGATTGGAAAATTTTCAGATAGGACTGATGGAAGTAAAAAAAAAAATGAATAAGATGTTAAAGTATGTTTAATCACTGTTGAAAATGGTATGTTAAAAAACTAATAAATATGTCTCTCTCTCTCTCTCTCTCTCTCTCTCTCTCTCTCTGTGTGTGTGTGTGTATAAAGTATACACATCCATAGTTAGCATGAAAACATTACTTCTGGAAAACGAGGCACCATAGCTGACAGAGGGCCGCGAAAATTTGTGTTCTGCGCTTTTTAGAACCGTCTACCCATGGACGATCTGAAATCAAAGGGGTGCATTGGTTGCTAGAAGCAAAATATATTGGCATTATTTACAGCTCTCCTAACCCCCTATAAGGTGGAATTTAAAGTGGTAAAGCTGTATTTTTATTTTGTGCAGGAAGCACCTCCCCATTGTCATATACTGGCCAGCACGTTCCTGCACTTACCCTTGAATGCAATAAAAATTCCTTCTTATGATTGCTGTTGGCCAAAGGGTCAGATAAGTTGCAATCCATCACCCGTTAAGTTGGGAACTCCCTTGTCTTTTGAATAGAAAGTGAAGCGAAAAGGAAACTCGCCATTTCCTATATCATCCTTCTGGGGATCCTGCACGTGTCGGCAAAAGCCACTTAAGACAACATTTTCGTTGGAAGGCGGAAGGAAATGAAGCTGTGAACAAGCAAACAACACTCCCTCTCAGGAGCTGAGCGAGGTAGATATCTCCAAATCTTTATGGAACAGAGGCTGCTGTTTGTTCAAAGCCACTTTCGCTCATCAAATTCCCTTCAATTCCCTCATTGCAATTTGAAGAAGTCCACAAGGCAATTTATATACATTTATCCTATGGTTTTCCTGGTAGTGATGTATGGAAGTGAGAGCTGGACCATAAAGAAGGCTGATCGCCAAAGAATTGATGCTTTTGAATTATGGTGCTGGAGGAGACTCTTGAGAGTCCCATGGACTGCACGAAGATCAAACCTCTCCATTCTGAAGGAAATCAGCCCTGAGTGCTCACTGGAAGGACAGATCCTGAAGCTGAGGCTCCAAGACTTTGGCCACCTCATGAGAAGAGAAGACTCCCTGGAAAAGACCCTGATGTTGGGAAAGATGGAGGGCACAAGGAGAAGGGGACGACAGAGGATAAGATGGTAGGACAGTGTTCTCGAAGCTACCAGCATGAGTTTGACCAAACTGCGGGAGGCAGTGGAAGACAGGAGTGCCTGGCTTGTTCTGGTCCATGGGGTCACGAAGAGTCGGACACGACTAAACAACATCCGCAAAGAAACACACATAGCATACAACTTCGCTTAGTATAAGCACCCCTCACCCCAGGGGCATACGAAGGGGGGGCAGAGTTGGCGGGCCACCCTGGGCACCAGTCGGGGGGTGACTAGATGGCATGCTGCCCCCCCAGCACTAGAGTGGCCGATGGCGCGTGCTCAGTTAGTATGGGCGCCACTTGCACGGTGACTGTATGGGATGCCGTGCATGTGCAGTCTGTACGGATGTTTCGCGTGCACCACCGGGCGCTTTGCCCCACCCCTCGACATCCCGCCCCGGGTACTGGAGAGGGTTCCTCCATCACTGTCTCCCCTTTATAGAATGCATTTTTGTACATTATTCCCCCCGACAAGCGAGTCTTTGCATGCATTCTTTGGTCAGAGAAAATCGGAGATGGTGCGAATTTCAAGTGAAGCTGGGACACTTACGTTCAAAGGCAAGCTGAATGCATTTCTCTGCCATCCCTGGCAAAAGCCATGCTTCGTACGAGCCGGTTTTCTCATTTTGCTAAAAAGCAATCAGTTTTGGAAGCCTCGTTACACGGCTTCTTTGCAGAACCATCTCGAGAGGCTCCCAGGAGATGAGTGACAGGCCCATGGCTCCAGCAATGAGGCACAGTGGCATGAAAGGCCATAAACTATTCAGCAGCCCTGCAGTTCCCCTGCTCTCAATGGGCCCCGAGCCCTCTCTGGAAGCGTCTTGCTTTTTCCATCCCATCGGAGCAGTCCTCAGGGGAAGGGACTAGCTGCTGAAGGGGAGTTAGAGAAGCTATTTTAAGGCCCAGAAAAGGGAGAGGGAGACGGGGGAAAGGCTTTGCAAAAGCTATTATTCATCTGTCAGAAGGCCTCATGTTCGTGACCACAGTGAAATATCATGCAATAATTACATTCAAGGTTAGTGGTTTGGCAGCGGGTGATGCCGTTCTGGCTTTGTACAGAGGACAGCGAAGGTGTCTTCTATTGGATTGACTTCTGCATGCTGTAGAGTGGCCGAGGGCGCACACAGCTAGTTTGGGCGCCTCTCGCGTGGCGTCCATATGGGCTGCTGCTCTCGTGCACTGTCCGTACGGGCATATGTATGGAGTGCCATGTGCACTGTCTGTTTGAGTGTCCCTACGGGCTGCCGCACATGCCCAGTCCGTATGGGATGCTGCGCATGCCCAGTCCGTACAGACATCTGCGTGCGCCGCTGGATGGTTCACGCTACCCCTTGGTGTCCCACCCAAGTGCTGGAGAGGGTTCCTCCACGACTGTCTGCACATTCATTTGGGCTTTAGAGTTACAGTGGTACCTCAGGTTAAGTACTTAATTCATTCCGGAGGTCTGGTTCTTAACCTGAAACTGTTCTTAACCTAAAGCACCACTTTAGCTAATGGGGCGTCCCGCTGCTGCTACGCCACCAGAGCCTGATTTCTGTTCTCATCCTGAAGCAAAGTGCTTAACCTGAAGCACTATTTCTGGGTTAACAGAGTCTGCAACCTGAAGCGTATGTAACCTGAAGCGTATGTAACCTGAAGCGTATGTAACCCGAGGTACCACTGTACACAGAAAGCTTCATCGAGAATTACCGTATTTTTTGCTCTATAAGATGCACCAGACCACAAGACGCACCTAGTTTTTGGAGGAGGAAAACAAGAATTTTTTTTTCTGAATCTCAGAAGCCAGAACAGCAAGAGGGATCGCTGCGCAGTGAAAGCAGCAATCCCTCTTGCTGTTCTGGCTTCTGGGATAGCTGTGCAGCCTGCATTCGCTCCATAAGATGCACACACATTTCCCCTCACTTTTTAGGAGGGGAAAAGTGAGTCTTATAGAGCAAAAAATATGGTACTTGCTCTCCTCTTTACTTAAATCTCCCTTTGTGTAGAGATTTTCAAAAGGGTTACATGACAAATCTGAAGAATCATGAACTGTGCAGGCTGTTTATGCTAGCCAGATTTAATATGTTTCCCTCGATGATAGTAGGAGGAAGATATTTAACTCTCCCAGAAGCAGAGCGTCTCTGCAAATGTGGTAGGAAGGAACCTGATACGTTGGAGCATATTTTCTTTTCTTGTGATTTTGGCATTCATGCCAGAAGACAATTGTTAGAGGCCTTACAACCTAACAGGCTCGATTCTATGCCGCCAATGGTTCAGGACCTGCTCTCGGACAGGAATGATCAAATTACTTTGATAGTGGCTAAATTTTTGAGTGCTGTCCATGTGGAAAGACTGGGCCATTACAGAGAGATTTGGTGGTTCTTGATTGGTCAGTGATGTGGTAGTGTTAGACTGTATTATTTATGCAAATTGTTATGCCGAATTCGTATTTTCCACAATCTGCATATGGTGTTTGTTTTATAATGTGTGGTTGCTATGCCTAATAAAGGATTGATTGAATTACCACCGAAGCGATCAAAATGGATGGGTGCCGAGGATAACTATGAAAAAAGGGTCAGGTGGGGTTGTGATATGATGCTGTTGAACACCCACGCGAAATCGTTGAGTCAGATTATCTGGGGATCCGGAGTGAGGTATCGCCAGCTTGCGGAGGGCACTGAGCTCCGCCTCTCTTTTCCATCTAAGAAGCTGTGCAAGGCCTGCAATCAGTATTGGAATGGATTGGTGCCGACAAAGTGAAACTCAGCCCAGAGAAGGTGGAGGTGCTGTGTGTGGTTTGGACAGAGGGGTGCTATTTAACCTGGATGGGGTCACTTGCCCCTCCTTAAAGAACTCCTGTCTAATATTCTATTTCCTGTCTCACCAGCTTAGGTGGTGAGCCTTAGGTGGCGCAATGGGTGAGCATGTTTGGCTGTTGACCAGGAGGTTGGTGGTTCGAGCCTACCCAGGAGACAGCTGTGGGCAAGGTTCCCTCAAGGGTCCTTTCCAACTCTTAGATTCTATAATCTACTGTGATACTTACTGGACAGTCTGACCACAATTATTCACGCACCGGTAGAAAACAAGAGTTAGTGCAAAATACAGCAGCATTTTGCACACAAAGGTCTGTACAGTTAAAGCTATGGTTTTCCCAGTAGTGATGTATGGAAGTGAGAGCTGGACCATAAAGAAGGCTGATCACTGAAGAATTGATGCTTTTGAATTATGGTGCTGGAGGAGACTCTTGAGAGTCCCATGGACTGCAAGAAGATCCAACCTTTCCATTCTGAAGGAAATCAGCCCTGAGTGCTCACTGGAAGGACAGATCCTGAAGCTGAGGCTCCAATACTTTGGCCACCTCATGAGAAGAGAAGACTCCCTGGAAAAGACCCTGATGCTGGGAAACATGGAGGGCACAAGGAGAAGGGGACGACAGAGCACGAGATGGTTGGACAGTGTTCTCAAAGTTACCAACATGAGTTTGACCAAACTGCGGGAGGCAGTGGAAGACAGGAGTGCCTGGCATGCTCTGGTCCATGGGGTCATGAAGAGTCAGACACGACTAAACGACTAAACAACAACAACAGCACCATAGTAATTGGGACCCAATGTGAAAGAAGAATGTTATGCAAATTCCAGAACAGCTATGCTGGCAGCAGGTCCATTTCTGGCTGTAATTCGAAGTCCTGATTTTAACCTGCAAAGTACCAACTGAGGATGGAGAGGATCCTATGGCCTTCCAGATGTTGTTGCACTCCAGCTGATCCCACGAGGAATAGAGCATGAGACAGTCACCTCCCCAAAACTGCTGTCCATGGCTAAGGAGTTGCAACATCTCCACACAGCCCTCCTGGCAGGGAGCCTGATCCCTTCACAGCTGTATGACAGGGAGAAATTCAACAGAAATAGCTTTCCCCAGCATGCTATATCTTTGCCTGTTTTGCAGTGGTTTAAAGAACAGGAAGGGACACGGGTGGCACTGTGGGTTAAACCACAGAGCCTAGGACTTGCTGATTAGAAGGTTGGCTGTTCGAATCCCCGCGATGGGGTGAGTTCCCGTTGCTCAGTCCCTGCTCCTGCCAACCTAGCAGTTCAAAAACACGTCAAAGTGCAAGTAGATAAATAGGTACCACTCCAGTGGGAAGGTAAATGGCATTTCCGTGTGCTGCTCTGGTTTGCCAGAAGCGGCTTAATCATGCTGGCCACATGACTCGGAAGCTGTACGCAGGCTCCCTCGGCCAATAAAGCAAGATGAGTGCCGCAACCCCAGAGTCGGCCACGACTGGACCTAATGGTCAGGGGTCCCTTTTCCTTTACCTAAAGAACACGAGCTTTGCGCAGCACAGGTGGACCCTAGTGTACCCAGATCTTCAGATCTCTCTCTTCTCTCTTTGCTTATTTCCCCATCCTGCAATTAATTCCAGCAATCCACGAGGCAGGTGAATGCATCTTCCCATTCTTATGTAACTGCTCCGCTACACTGGTTACCATGGCAACAGTGAAAGCCCCATCAATGCATGTGTAAATCGACACACACTTAGCAACAAGAGGCTTCCATAAATGGAAAGCTAAGCCCCCGTTTTATTCATGCCTTCTTATCAAGTATATTTGGAAAGCAGGCATTAAAATTAGCCAGGGAAGGAGGTTGCTCGAGACAAAAGCCGAGCCAGAACAATTTACTCTTTTTTTTTGGGGGGGGGAGCAGTTTTTTCCAACAGTATTGAAAAACACATCCCTTTCCCAACTATTTTCCAGCACCGCTTCCGAATTCATTTGCTTTGCCCCTTCTCCTGCTTTCCCCACCTTTGTCTACTCTCAATGATGCACCAGTCTTGCTGACTATTGTGTTGTCATCTCATTCATTTTTCGATCCCTGATTGCCCTATCTTTCCATTGACTTTGTATGCCCACAGGGACATCATCATGTAGCTCAGGGTGAGAAGCCTTTCGGTGGCGAGGGCCATGTTCCAGGGGTCACCAGGCACCATCAGGGCTGTCTTACGCATATCCGGCGCCATGGTGCAAAGCTCCCTCCGGACCCCCTCCCCATTTCCCAAAGTTTAATATTTATTTATTTATTTATTTATTTATTCATACCCCACCCTTCCTGGTTCAAAAACTGGGCTCAGGGCAGCTAACAACAAATTTAAAACACGTTAAAACACTTAATTATAAAAGCAGCATAAAATACAGTATAAAAACATGAATAACAATAAAATTCAAAAATCAAAAATCAATTAGATAATCCCCAGGGCTAGCTGGCTGAATTGGTCCTACTTGGGCCAGCGAGGAGGCCAGGGGAGAATTAGCTGTGGGATCTTCATAAAAGGGGTAGGGGGAGGGAAGAGAAGGGAAATAAAAGATCAGGCTGAATTCAAATTAAAGGCCAGGCGGAATAGCTCTGTCTTACAGGCCCGACGGAAGGACTATGGTTATTCATGGACCTTAAGGTTACATCCCATATTTTGGCATTCCTTTCATGTTACAGGGAAGGAAGATGTGCAGCTTTGAGTGTAGGGATGGGCGAGTTGTAAGCTTCTCCCATTTTGTGTTTTTCCACTATCAAATTTCATCACAATTCTGCATTTCATTTAAATTCCTCATGAAAATTCATCAGTATTTTAGCGGCGATTCCCCCCCCCCATACACATGTTTGCAAAGCGATTTGCCCCCAATTGAACACATTTTTGTATGTTAATTTCACTAATATACACATCTATATGCATCCTTTACCGCACATCACCTTGCTGACAAAGGTCTGTATAGTGAAAGCTATGGTTTTCCCAGTAGTGATGTATGGAAGTGAGAGCTGGACCATAAAGAAGGCTGATCGCCAAAGAATTGATGCTTTTGAATTATGGTGCTGGAGGAGACTCTTGAGAGTCCCATGGACTGCAAGAAGATCCAACCTATCCCTTCTTCAGGAAATCAGCCCTGAGTGCTCACTGGAAGGACAGATCCTGAAGCTGAGGCTCCAATACTTTGGAGGGCACAAGGGGAAGGGGACGACAGAGGACGAGATGGTTGAACAGTGTTCTCGAAGCTACCAGCATGAGTTTGACCAAACTGTGGGAGGCAGTGGAAGACAGGAGTGCCTGGCCTGCTCTGGTCCAGGGGGTCACGAAGAGTCGGATACGACTAAACGACTAAACAACAACAACATACATTTTTGTACACATTGCTTAGCTGGAGAGCTGCAATGCAAAATTCAGAGAAGTGCGAATTTTGAAGGGCAGCTGCATTTTGGTTCACATATTGTTTTAGGAACATGCAGATTAAGAAAATTCATCTTTAAATGCAAACTGAAACAAATTTCCTCCCTCTCGCTACTTGAGTGGGAGCCATGTGGCAGCTGTAGCATCTAGGCCTGGCTTTACCTCTGAAATAAGTGACAAGAAGGTTCTCGTGATGGCAATGTAGCTCACCTAGTGCAGAACAGGAGCCGAGAAACTCAATAGGATGATCCCAAATGCGGTATCTCAAGGAAGGTCCAAAATCAGAGTTGATTTTCTAGCGGTTGGAAGTTGGCCACCTTCTATTTGTGCACAGATATGCGCCGGGCTCTGTTGTTGGGCAACCTGGTTCTATGGCAACAGTTGCCAAGTGGTCCATGTCCAAGAACAATTCCAGGAGATTCAGGATTCCAGGCCTTCAGAGCTCTGAGACTAGATTCCCCATCAGTACCAATGGGGTCAAGCCAAGAGTAATAATATTTGCTGGCTCACACCGATGTGGGAAAAGAGCCACCTATTTCATTGCCCAAGTGAAAAACAGACTAAAATAAACAGAGTGCGGTGGGTGAGAAAATAGTCTCAAAGTTGCACACAGCTCCACAAAAGAGGTACGTTGGAGTGTGTCCACATCAACTGCCAAATTAATTTGTGCCTTCGTGTCAGGAAGTTGTGGTAGCTCTGATTCTTCCCAAGAGAGGCTTCCATGGCCACAGTGAAATGACTTCTCCTTTGGTCTCCTCAGCAGTCTCCAACAAGATGAATTTTAACAGGGAGAAATGTAAAGTACTGCACTTGGGCAAAAAAAAATGAGAGGCACAAATACAAGATGGGTGACACCTGGCTTGAGAGCAGTACATGTGAAAAGGATCTAGGAGTCTTGGTTGACCACAAACTTGACATGAGCCAACAGTGTGACGCGGCAGCTAAAAAAGCCAATGCAATTCCCGGCTGCATCAATAGGAGTATAGCATCTAGATCAAGGGAAGTAATAGTGCCACTGTATTCTGCTCTGGTCAAACCTCACCTGGAGTACTGTGTCCAGTTCTGGGCACCACAGTTCAAGAAGGACACTGACAAACTGGAACGTGTCCAGAGGAGGGCAACCAAAATGGTCAAAGGCCTGGAAACGATGCCTTATGAGGAACGGCTAAGGGAGCTGGGCATGTTTAGCCTGGAGAAGAGGAGGTTAAGGGGTGATATGATAGCCATGTTCAAATATATAAAAGGATGTCACATAGAGGAGGGAGAAATGTTGTTTTCTGCTGCTCCAGAGAAGCGGACACGGAGCAATAGATCCAAACCACAAGAAAGAAGATTCCACCTAAACATTAGGAAGAACTACCTGACAGTAAAAATTGTTCAACAGTGGAATTTGATGCCAAGGAGTGTGGTGGAGTCTCCTTCTTTGGAGGTCTTTAAGCCGAGGCTTGACAACCATATGTCAGGAGTGCTCTGATGGTGTTTCCTACTTGGCAGGGGGTTGGACTCGATGGCCCTTGTGGTCTCTTCCAACTCTATGATTCTATGATTCTATGAAGACCCACCCAAGGCATTTTTTGCTACCTGGGATTGGGATCAGAATGGGAAGATTCCACTCTCACACACAGAAGAGAGACATGAAAACAAACAACCAATGTAGTGTTTCAACACCGGGGTAAAACAAAGCCCCCTAGCAGTTGCATTCTGTGCTAGCTGCAGCTTCCAAACCAGGCACAAGGCTAGCTTCCCACACAGTGCATTACAGTAGTCCAGCCATGGTTAGCATCTCTGGCTGCTTTGTGGAAGCCTCTCTCCAGGGAAACACACCTGGCACCATTGTCTGGTTTCCAGCGTCTTTTTTGCCCACTCGGGCCTTGGGTAACTAAGCTAGCCTCTATGGCCATGTTCACCATAGTCTTAGCCTGCATAACCTAGAGCAGTGATGGCCAAACTTGGCCCTCCAGCTGTTTTGGGACTACAATTCCCATCATCCCTGACCACTGGTCCTGTTAACTAGGGATGATGGGAGTTGTAGTCCCAAAACAGCTGGAGGGTTGCGTTTGGCCATCATTCACCTAGAGGTAGGCAGTCTAACTTCTCTTGGGAGAGCACTCTTCAATACAGGAGCAGCCACTGAAAAGGATCGCTCTCGGGTCATCTGTGCTTCTGATGTTAATGGTATGGAGAGAAGGTGCATACCCAAAGGACCTAGGAAGGTTCTCAACCTGTGGGTCCCCAGATGTTGTTGGACTACAACTCCCATCATTCCTAGCCAGCATGACCAGCGGTCAGGGATGATGGGAGTTGTAGTCCAACAACACCTGGGGACCCACAGGTTGAGAACCACTGATCTCGAGAGACATGATAGAGAGGGTTCAAGAGCGCATTTGCCCTGGGCCTGAGGTTTACTAACCCACTCTTCAATATACCCCCTCACTGTTCCCCCCAAGGGTCCTCACTCCCCCCCCACACCACCCTAAAAGCAAACAAGCAGAGATCCTTTCTGTCCTTGCAGTATCGGTGAAGAATGACGTGGGTGTGTGGCACTGAGAACAAATGAGGGGACGGCAGTGCAGCGGCTTGCTTGCCTCTTTGGCTCTCTCCAAGCGCACGCTGAGTGTGCTAAAAATGGCCTGTGAGAGAGGAAGGCGCAGCGATACCATTTAGAGTCTGGGTCAGCCCTGCTGTGCGAGGTTTTGGACGATGGAAAGTTCCAGGGGCCAAGTACAAAACGTCTATAAAAGAAGCCAAACGCGTTCCTGCAGCTTCACCCTGGGATCGATGTTCGTTGTGAGAGTTAGCTGTGAGATGAAGTTTCCCATGTGGGCAAGGCGTAGGCAATCAGCGTTCATGTTGTCACTTGCATTCCAGAAATGCATCTGATGTGTGCTTCCTCACACTTTAAGGGGCAATTCCTCCACCACTGTTTCCTGCGGCAAACATGCTATGTGTGAATGGTGGTTAGCCATGCTCATGTGCCAAAGGGACGCAGGTGGCGCTGTGGTCTAGACCACGAATCCTCCTGGGCTTGCCGTTCAGAAGGTCGGCTGTTCAAATCCCCGCAATGGGGTGAGCTCCCGTTGCTCTGTTCCAGCTCCTGCCAACTGAACAGTTCCAAAGTACACCAGTGAAAGTAGATAAATAGGTGTGCTGGTCCCGGGGGTAGGTACCGTGGGTGTAAGCAGAGTCCACACGAAGAGGGGCGAGGTCCAAGGCGGAGAGCCGGGCGGGGAACAGGAACGCTGGAACAGGAGGCTGAGCAGGGAACAGGAACACAGGATGAACAGGAACAGGAGGCCGAGCAGGGAACAGGAGCACCGGATGGTCAGGAACAGGAAGCCGAGCAGGGATCAGGAACACAGGAAGGTCCGAAGCCAACAACGACGTTGCTCCCGCAACCTGGGGCCAGGCTGACTGGGCTTTTATCCTCTTCTAAGGCCGGGGGCGGTCCCGGCCCCCAGGAGCCCCGCCTCCTCTGGCCTTAAGGCGAGCACTCCTCCTGGGGGCAACCAGCTCCCTTCGCCTCTCTGCCCTAAGCCTCTGCAGATCAGGAGAGGCCGAAGGGTTACTGGGCCCTGGAGGAGGCTCACCTGTGGCCACTGAGTCGTCAAGCCCCTCTGGGGCCAGAAGGGCTTCACCTGGGGCCAGCTCCTGAAGCTCTGACACAGGTGCAGGCTCTTCAGCATCTAGGCCTTGCCCCAGTTCAGCCGGCCCTGGAGGCGGGGACTCCAGTGCAGGCTGGGATTCCTCTGGTTCATCCTCTGAATCGGAATCCCAGGCCATCACACCATCCCCCCTCCCAGGCCCCCCCCTCAACCGAGGGTCCGGACCCGGCTTGCCAGGGTACGTCGCATGGAACTCTCGGAGGCAGGCAGGTGCGTGGACATTGGCCGCTGGTTCCCAGGAACGGTCCTCCGGTCCATACCTCTTCCAGTCAATGAGATACTGCAGCTTTCCCCTGCGGTATCGGGAGTCCAGGATGCGTTCCACCTCGTACTCAGGCTCTCCCTGAACCAACACCGGCTGCGGTCGGGGACGGTTCGGATGGAACTCGTCGGGTGGGGCCACCGGCCTCAGAAGGGACCTGTGGAAGACCGGGTGAACCTTCAGGGTTGCGGGTAACCGGAGGCGGAATGCCACAGGAGAGACTTGGTCCACGATAGGGAATGGGCCGGTGAAGCGGGCGTCCAACTTCCGCGAAGGTCGAGAGGGGTGGAGGTGGCGAGCCAAACCAGGTCTCCGACGCGAAGCTCCGGCCCCACCTGGCGGTGGCGGTCAGCCTGGGCTTTGTACGCTTCCTTGGCCTGGTGCAGTTGCTCCACCAAAAGCTGTTGCTGGGACTGGAGCTCTTGAAGCCACTCCGTCACCGCCGGGACCGCGGATGCCGGCAGCACATCTGGAAACAGCCGTGGATGGTAACCGTAACTGGCCTGGAACAGGGTCTGCTGGGTGGACGCATTCACCGCGTTGTTGTAGGCGAACTCCGCCAATGCCAGGTGGTCGACCCAGTCATCCTGCTGGTAGCTGCAGTAACACCGGAGGTACTGCTCCAGCACCGCGTTCGCCCGTTCCGTCTGGCCATCGGTCTGTGGGTGGTAGGCTGACGAGAGGCAGACCTCTGTCCCGAGGGTCTGGTGCAATGCTCGCCAGAACCGGGATGTGAACTGAACGCCCCGGTCGGACACCACGCGCTCAGGTAGGCCATGCAGGCGGAAGACATGCTGAAGGTACAGCTGAGCGGTTTCCTTGGCTGTGGGTACAGATAGGCAGGGGGTGCAGTGCACCATCTTGGTGAAATGGTCGGAGAAAACTAGAAGGCAGGTACAGCCACGAGACGGGGGTAAGTCCACTACAAAGTCCAACGAAACCGTGTGCCAAGGGCGCGGTGGAACTGGCAATGGCTGAAGTAGGCCGGGGGGTCGCCCGGTAGGGCCCTTGGCGCGCCGGCAGACTTCACAACCAGCAACATAGCGAGCCACGTCAGCCTTCAGGCGGGGCCACCAAAACTCACGACTGACCAGATGGGTGGTCCGATACCGTCCAAAGTGCCCCGCTGCTGGGGCATCATGGGCCATCCGGAGAACCTCCAGCCGCAGTGGCCCTGGCGGGATGTACAGACGGCCGTGGTGCAGCAGAAGGCCCTGATGCAGGACCAGCCCCGGATACTGTGGGCTGGACCCTTCAGCCAGCTCCCGGAGTCGTTCCTGGGCCCAAGCGTCGATCCGCTGCTGTTCCCGCACCCGAGCCTGCAGTGGCTCCGCCTCCTGGGTGGCCAGGAATGCAGCTGGAGGTAGGATCGTGGTGGGTTCTGCTTGCTGTACCGTGTCTGCGTTGTCTTCAGGTTTCCGGGACAGGGCATCCGCCTTCTGGTTCTGAGAGCTAGGAATGTAGCGTATCCGGAACTGAAACCGGGAAAAGAACAACGCCCACCGGATCTGTCTTTGGTTCAGCTTGCGGGTGGTCTGAAGGTACTCCAGGTTCCGGTGGTCGGTTCTCACCTCCACCGGATGTCGTGCCCCCTCAAGATGGTGGCGCCAGACCTCAAAGGCCACCTTGATGGCCAGTAGTTCCCGCTCCCACACAGTATAGTTACGCTCCGCTGGTAGGAGCTGGCGGGAATAGAAGGCACAGGGTAAGAGTGGCGCTTCAGGTCCATTCTGTTGAGACAAGATGGCACCGAGAGCCGTACTGGAGGCGTCAGTCTCCACCACAAAGGGTCGAGAGGGGTCAGGATGTTGTAAGATCGGCGCCCTCTGGAAACAGGCCTTCAACCCCTGAAACGCCTCCTCTGCCTCCTTGTCCCAGGAAAACGGCGTCTTCGGGCGCAGTAGCCGGGTCAACGGGGTGGTGCGATGAGCATAATCTGCGATGAAGGTCCGGTAGTAGTTGGCGAACCCCAGGAAACGCTGTAGGTCCTTGCGGTTCCGGGGTGCCGCCCATTCTCGAACCGCTGCCACCTTCCCAGGGTCCATCTGCACCCCATCTGGAGAGAGCCGGTGACCAAGGAAGTCCACAGTCCGCTGATGGAACTCGCACTTGCTGAGCTTTGCGTACAAACGGTGCTCACGCAAGTGCTGCAGCACGGTCCGGACATGTCCCTCATGGCGAGCCGGGTCACGGGAGTAAACCAGTATGTCGTCCAAGTACACCACCACGTACTTGTCTAACAAATCCTGGAACACGTGGTTGATGTAGCGTTGGAATACAGCAGGCGTGTTGCACAAACCGAAGGGCATAACCAAGTATTCGAACTGCCCGTACCGGGTCCCAAACGCTGTCTTCCACTCATCCCCGGCTCGGATCCGAATCAAGTTGTAGGCCCCCCGGAGGTCCAGCTTGGTGAACACCTGTGCCCCTTGCACCCGCTCCAGCAACTCCGAAATAAGGGGCAAGGGGTACCGGTCTGGGATGGTAATTTTGTTCAGGGCTCGGTAATCATGGCAAGGGCGGAGTTCCCCACATTTCTTCTTAACAAAGAGCACTGGTGCCGCGGTAGGCGAGGTGGAAGGCCTAATGAACCCACGCTCCAGGTTCTTGCGCAAGAAGTCCTGCAAAGCCTCACGCTCTGGCTCTGTTAGAGAATATAAGCGACTCACTGGTAAAGGCGCTCCGGGTTGGAGGTCTATGCCGCAGTCAAAAGGCCGATGCGGCGGCAGCTGGTCCGCCCCCCGTTCCTCAAACACGTCCTGGTAGTCCTGGTACACGGCTGGGAGCGTGGGTGCTGCCTGCTCCGTGGGCGCGGCCGCCAGCGTCTCAGATTGAGCATGGGAACATGGGTCTGGGAAGTGCACAGTCCGTTTGACCCAGTCAATCTGAACGTTGTGAGCTTCCAACCAGTCCATCCCGAGCACGAGGGGCATAGAAGCAATGTCCAAAGTTCGCAACTCCCGGTGCTGCTGGAGACACAGGACCAGGGGCTGGGTCTCCTGAGTAACGGCTCCCGAACGTAGAAGCCGTCCGTCAATTGCTTCCACCTGGACCGGTTCTGGCTTGTTCTGAAGTGGCACCTGATGATGAGCAGCAAAAGCAGCGTCCATATAAGAACGGGTTGCTCCTGAATCCACCAAAGCATGGGTAAGAATCCAGGGCCCACCTGGAGGGTATAAACGTACCGGAACCATAAGATGTTGCAAGTCTATTGGTGCGGGCCCATTCTGCGCTGTTTGGGACCCCCGGTAGCTAGGGCCATCAGCTACTGGGGGTTGGCGGTTTCCCTGCGGCCGGCGTTTCTCAGGGCAGGACCGAGCGTAGTGTCCACTTCCGCCACAGTAGAGACATAGATTCCCCTCCCGACGCCGCTCCTTCTCTACGGGGGAAAGGCGTGGCCGCACTGCCCCGAGCCGCATAGGCTCCTCCGATAACTTAGTTGTGACCGAGGGGCTGCCGGAAGAAACTGGTGCCGAGAACTGGAGGTGTCGTCAGCCCCGGGCCTGGCGACGATCCTCCAGCCGGTCGTCTATCTGTAGACTCCGTTGAATGAGAGTGTCTAGCGTGGTGGGGCGTTCCATCGTGGCCAGCTGGTCCAGTATCTCGTCCGAAAGCCCTTCGAGATACTGGTCCCGCAGTGCCGAGTCGTTCCAGGTCAAATCCTGTGCCAACAGCCGAAACTCCGTGGTATATGCGGCTACCGTGGACTTGCCCTGTTCCAACTGCCGAATCGCCCGGTTGGCTTGACTCCCTTTCAGGGGGTTGCCGAACGCGGCCTCCAGGAGATTGCAAAACCCGGTATAGTCTGCCAGCAAGGGGGAGACTTGCCTGAGTAGCGGCAACGCCCACTTGGCCGCCTGGTCCTTTAACAAACTAATCAAAAAGTGCACCTTGGTGCGGTCGTCAGGGAAGTTCCGGGCTCGCCCCTGAATATACAGCTTGGCTTGGGCGAGGAACATGGGAAAGCTGGCCTGGGCCCCATCAAATTTCTCGGGCAAAGCCACTGGGTACTTGCCAGGAGCCGGTGGGGCTTCCAAGCGCTGCTGAAGAGCCGTCACCGCGTCGCTGAGCTGCTGCACGGTGTGGGTCAAGGCCTGGTTCTCCTGGGCCAAAGCCTCCAGCGCAGCCGCCTGGTCAGCCATGGCCTCTGGCTCTTCCCGAACGCACCCCAACGAAGGGGGAGTGCGGGTGTGGCGGGAGCAAACTGTGCTGGTCCCGGGGGTAGGTACCGTGGGTGTAAGCAGAGTCCACACGAAGAGGGGCGAGGTCCAAGGCGGAGAGCCGGGCGGGGAACAGGAACGCTGGAACAGGAGGCTGAGCAGGGAACAGGAACACCGGATGAACAGGAACAGAAGGCCGAGCAGGGAACTGGAGCACCGGATAGTCAGGAACAGGAGGCCGAGCAGGGAACAGGAGCACCGGATGGTCAGGAACAGGAAGCCGAGCAGGGATCAGGAACACAGGAAGGTCCGAAGCCAACAACGACGTTGCTCCCGCAACCTGGGGCCAGGCTGACTGGGCTTTTATCCTCTTCTAAGGCCGGGGGCGGTCCCGGCCCCCAGGAGCCCCGCCTCCTCTGGCCTTAAGGCGAGCACTCCTCCTGGGGGCAACCAGTTCCCTTCGCCTCTCTGCCCTAAGCCTCTGCAGATCAGGAGAGGCCGAAGGGTTACTGGGCCCTGGAGGAGGCTCACCTGTGGCCACTGAGTCGTCAAGCCCCTCTGGGGCCAGAAGGGCTTCACCTGGGGCCAGCTCCTGAAGCTCTGACACAGGTGCAGGCTCTTCAGCATCTAGGCCTTGCCCCAGTTCAGCCGGCCCTGGAGGCGGGGACTCCAGTGCAGGCTGGGATTCCTCTGGTTCATCCTCTGAATCGGAATCCCAGGCCATCACAATAGGTACAACTGTGGCGGGAAGGTAAACGGCATTTCCGTGTGCTCTGGTTTCTGTCACAGTGTCCTGTTGCACCAGAAGTGGTTTAGTGCTGTTGGCTGCATGACCTCAAAAGCTGTCTGTGGACAATCGCTGGCTCCCTCGGCCTGAAAGCCAGATGAGCGCCACAACCCCATAGTCGCCTTTGACTGGACTTAACCGTCCAGGGGTCCTTTACTTTTACAGTTTTGAGAAGGATTTCTAAGGCAGAGGTGGCACCTAGGATTCAGTGCTAGGTTCTTAACTGTTCTGGCTCATGGATAATTCTTTAGTAACACAATACATAAAACTGATGCCACGTTTTAAAATACACCCACAAGGATAGCCCCAAAAGCCAGCACTTGGATACAGAACACTACATTGCTGGGTTTGCTTCCTTGACCCAAAGTTGGCCAGAGTTAGGAGGAGGGAGAAAGAGGAAGGACATTTTGTTTGCAGTTGTCAGACTAATGAGCATTTAGCTGGTGTGCTATTGCCATTTAACCAACAAGTAAAGGTAAAGGGACCCCTGACCATTAGGTCCAGTTGTGACCGACTCTGGGGTTGCGTCGCTCATCTCGCTTTATTGGCCGAGGGAGCCAGCCTACAACCTATGGGTCATGTGGCCAGCATGACTAAGCCGCTTCTGGTGAACCAGAGCAGCGCACAGAAATGCCGTTTACCTTCCCGCCAGAATGGTACCAATTTATCTACTTGCAGTTTGACATGCTTTCGAGCTGCTAGGTTAGCAGGAGCAGGGACCAAACAACGGGAGCTCGCCCCAACCGCCAACCTTCTGATCAGCAAGTCCTAGGCTATGTGGTTTAACTCTGTGGTTTAACCCACAGCCCCACCAGCATCCCTTATCCAACAAGAGGAGGGCGCAGACCCATTTTGAAAACGTGTGGAATGCTTAACCACCCATGGGTCCAAAGGCCCCATAGGTCCTTTGCCTTTGCCTTACTTGTATGTGCCAAGGATCCCTGATTGGCTAGGCTGTCCAACATGCATGCATTGCATGTTTAGGAATAAGAATGTAAGAAGGCGAGAAGCGCCTGGTGGGTGAGGCGAATGGCACACCCTGTTCTTGCAGAGGCCAAAAACAGAGACAGTAAGCAGGACTGGCGCATCAGAGCCCTCTCCCCTCCTGTGTTTCCAGCAACTGATATTCAGAAATATTGCTGCCTCCGATGGGGGGGGGGGCAGAGCAGGGCCCTTGTGGTTCACAGTTTATGAGCTTAAAGTGTGGAACGCTGGTGTGGCTGCAGCAAACAGGACTGTTGCATGATGTGCAAAAGTGACTCTTTGGCAAGAGTAGAGAGAGCCCTTTTCAGCCCAAGGGTTACATTCCTTTGCGGTAAATCTTCCACGGGCCTTATGCCACCAGTGGGTGCAACAAAAGTGGTGGGGCCGGCCGCCTGAAGGAGCATCTCCACCCCCATCGTCCAGCCCGGACACCGAGGTCCAGCTCCAAGGGCCTTGTGGCGGTTCCCTCCCTGAGAGAAGTGAGGTTACAGGGAACCAGGCAGAGGGCCTTCTCGGTGGTGGCACCCGCCCTGTGGAACGCCCTCCCAGCAGATGTCAAAAAGAAAAATAACTACCTGACATTCAGAAGACATCTGAAGGCAGCCCTGTTCAGGGAGGTTTTTAATGTGTGCCATTTTGAGGTATTTTTAATCTTTGTTGGAAGCCGCCCAGAGTGGCTGGGGAAACCCAGCCAGATGGGCGGGGTACAAATAAATTATTATTATTATTATTATTATTATTATTATTATTATTATTATTATTATTATTACCAAGCAGAGGGCCTTCTCGGCGTTGGAACCCCGCCCTGTGGAATGCCCTCCTGTCAGATGTCAAGGAAATAAACAACTACATTGGTACCTCATGTTACAGACGCTTCAGGTTACAGACTCCGCTAACCCAGAAATCATACCTCAGGCTAAGAACTTTGCTTCAGGATGAGAACAGAAATCGCATGGCGTTGGCAGCGGGGTGTATATATAATAAAGATGCTTTCTGGGCACCAACAGAAGACCTCAAGGATGCCCTTTTGCCTATGGGAGCTGTATTGGTGACTCCTGATGCAGCAAATCACTGCTATTGAAGGAGAGCCAGCGTTGTGTAGTGGTTAAGAGTGGTAGTCTTGCAATCTGGTGAACTGGGTTCGATTCCCCAGCTGCTGGGTGACCTTGGGCCAGTCACACTTCTCTGAAGTCTCTCAGCCCCACTCACCTCACAGAGTGTTTGTTGTGGGGGAGGAAGGGAAAGGAGAATGTTAGCCGCTTTGAGACTCCTTAGGGTAGTGATAAAGCGGGATAAGAAATCCAAACTCTTCTTCTTCTTCCCCTTGTCCAAATCTTTCCTTGGCAATGTCTCTCCTGCCCCCCCATTCCACCTTCCCCCACCCCTGATCCTGAATATTATCTTTATGGCTCATGCAGTAAATAGGCGCACATTTCTTGAGATGGAGCTTTGTTCTTCTGAGGCGTTCATACACTTTAGGTTAATTAGAAACAGCCCAAGCACTGAAAAAAGGAAGGAGAGAGCAAAGTGGGGTGGGAGCCTGAATCATACATAGATGATAAAATGACTCTTTTAAGTAAATGGAACAGAACATCCAGCTCCTTCAGAAACTTATAAATTAATGGTAAGTCCAGAGAGAATGCATTAGGCTTGAAGATAATTGGAATTCTGAGCCGCTAGCAAGAAGGCAGACAACCCAAGGATGAATTCCTTCCACAAAATAAATTGCCAGGAATACAGCTCTTCATTCTACAGATCAGATTTGCTAAGGACAGAAATGATGAGGGTAGGCGGCGGGCGAGATCGGACCTTCACTTTGCGAGTATAATTGTAGCTTAATAAGAGGCATCGGAAAATTATTGTGATGAGGCCATAATACGGGCTTGTCAGGGAATTTGGCCAAAGCTCAGCAGCAGAAGTAGCAAAGTGAATCATCACAGAAGGAGGGCAAAAGGGGGTATAGATTTGCATAAAACTTGCGCACCCACATTTATCACATTTGTGGCCCCTTACTAATGGGACGCGGGTGGTGTTGTAGATTAAACCACAGAGCCTAGGGCTTGCCGATCAGAAGGTCGGCGTTTCGAATCTCTGCGATGAGGTGAGCTCCCGTTGCTGTATCTGAAGAAGTGTGCATGCACACGAAAGCTCATACCAAGAACTAACTTAGTTGGTCTTTAAGGTGCTACTGGAAGGATTTTTTTTTTGGTTTTTTCCCATTGCTCAGTCCCTGCTCCTGCCAACCTAGCAGTTCGAAAGCACGTCAAAGTGCAAGTAGATAAATAGGTACCCCTCCGGCAGGAAGGTAAACAGCGTTTCCATGCACTGCTCTGGTTCGCCAGAAGCGGCTTAGTCATGCTGGCCACATGACCCGGAAGCTGTATGCCGGCTCCCTCGACCAGTAAAGCGAGATGAGCGCCGCAACCCCAGAGTCGGCCACGACTGGACCTAATGGTCAGGGGTCCCTTTACCTTTACCTTTACTAGTGCAACACAGCCTTCAGGGCCGTCTTACCCATAGGCGCTAGGGGTGTGGGGCACATGGGCGCTGGGCTCTCAGGGGCGCCAGGCCAAGACTCCGGGGCTGAGATTTGGAGTCCAAGGATTGGGAAGAGTCGACAGTCACTGTCGAGCGGAGCAGAGCCCGTTGGAGCGCCAGAGCTCTTCTGCTGTGGGCAAGTGAGGCGCTGAGGCCACTGGCCGGCTCCGCCCTCCTGCGCACCTGGGATTGGTGGACCATCGAGAGGCCCACCCACGCAGGATGCTCACACAAGGCACCTGGCTTCACTAAGTTGCCACCGCTGCCTTGGGCTCGACTGTTGTGTTGTTGTGCTGGGCTCTGCTCACCCACGCCTTGCTCTGCTGCTGTCACCACCTCGGGCTCCTCTGTTGTTGTTGAGGTGGCCGGTTAGGCCAGCTCTGCTGTGTGCGCCTTGCCAGCCCGCCCTAAAAAAAGGTCCACAACTTTGGGCAACCTGGAGGGGGGGGCGCCGGGTAAATCTTTGCACCCGGCGCTGCATATGCTTAAGACGGCCTTGACAGCCATGCTGCCATTTACTGCCCTCCTTTCTGCTGTGATGGTCTGGGACTCGGGCTTAGACTCGGAGGAATCTCAGTCTGCACTGGATCCTCTGCCTCCGGCGGCAGCTGAACCAAGTCTGGGGCCTGGTCCTGAAGATCCCCAGTCTGCACAGGTTCCCCTGCAACAAGCACCAGCTGGGCCAAGTCAGGGGCCTGAGCCTGCCCTGGCTCCAGATGCGAGGATTACCTCGTTGCCTCCAGCTGGGCCATCACTTACAGCTGCTCCACTACCGGTTTGGTCAGGGGAGGCTGAAGCGGCCTCTGGATCTAGTCACCCACCAACATCTCCTGAGCTGCAGAGACTGAGGTCTGAGAGAAGGAGAGACCCGAGTACTCGCAGGAGGAGTGCTCGCCTTCGGGTGAAACAGGGAGGTGACTCATTGGGGGGATCAGGACCGGCTGTTACCCCATCAGAGATAAAAGGCTGTCGGACCCTGCCCCAGGTTGCAGGAGCAACATTGCTGCTTGTTGGAACCTGCCTGACCTAAAAAAATATGATGATAATTGTTTCTACATGTGCATCTGCACATACCTAAAAATGCAAGTTTTATGTAAAGTGGTGTCCTCTGTTGTCCTCTTTTTGAGTGATGCTTAAGGGACCACTTATCCAAATTTACAGGATATCAGCCTCTCTCCAAGTTCAGAGCCGAGAAGCAGCATTTATTTTTGGCAGAGGTGGGGGAGCGATAGAATGGTCCATGGAACGGCCATTCTTCACTCTCCCATATTCCAAGGAAGCAGCAACAGCAGAAAGCTGGCATGGGATGGCCAAGCATTCATGATGCTGTTTTATTCTGCTAAGATAAAATGATAGCTTTCAAAAGATAGTCTCCTTTGGAGTGCATCACATCCCTCATTTTCTCTCTCTCTTTTTTACTGTTGATGTTCCTTGTCTGTTTCGTTGACAATCAGTGCAATGGCAGGCTGTCGATTTGCTAATAAATTGATTTGATGGTGGTTAAAGAGAAGCAGTCTTAAGTTAGGCACATTTCTCTCTCTGTGCACCTGTGTGTGGAATGCACATATAATGCCCAGCTTCTTGGTGTATGGACCTTACACTCTATTCCATGGGTAGGCAAACTAAGGCCCGGGGGCCGGATGCGGCCCAATCGCCTTCTAAATCTGGCCCACGGATGGTCCAGGAATCAGCATGTTTTTACATGAGTAGAATGTGCCCTTTTATTTAAAATGAATTTCTGGGGTATTTGTGGGGCCTGTCTGGTGTTTTTACATAAGTAGAATGTGTGTGTTTTTTAAAAATGCATCTCTGGGTTATTTGTGGGGCATAGGAATTCATTCATAATTTTTTCCAAAATATAGTCCGGCCCACCACAAGGTCTGAGGGACAGTAGACCGGCCCCCTGCTGAAAATGTTTGCTGACCCCTATTCCATACCCTCCAACATTTCTCTGATGAAAATAGGGATATCCTATTCCATCATCATCATCATCACCATCATCATCATCATTTTATACCCCACCCATCTGACTGGGTTCCCCCAGCCACTCTGGACAGCTACCATGACAGATCCTTTTTTAAAACAAGTACAGGGAAAACATTAAAAAGTGTGATTTGCAAACTGCCATCTATTGTGGCCCTACCTGCTCATCCCCACCTTATTTTGCTATGTCTACATGCATCTTGCAACAAGAGGAAGCTAAAGGGGTGTGTGCAGGGAAGTCAACACATTTAAAAAGAAAAGAAAAGAAAAGAGAAAGGAGACAGCTGAGCTGGTAATGCTGAAAGCTCCTTGATTGCAAAATAGTTTTGTTTTTCTTCTGAGAAATCATGTCCTCTTCACAGAGAGCACGTATTGTGGTGAAATCACTAAGACTGACCTTGCTGTTTGTGTGGGTGGGAAGAAGAAGAGTTTGGATTTGATATCCCGCTTTATCACTACCCTAAGGAGTCTCAAAGGGACGCGGGAGGTGCTGTGGGTTAAACCACAGAGTCTAGGACTTGCTGATCAGAAGGTCGGCGGTTCGAATCCCTGCAACGGGGTGAGCTCCCATTGCTCAGTCCCTGCTCCTGCCAACCTAGCAGTTCGAAAGCACCTCAAAATGTAAGTAGATAAATAGGTACCACTGTGGTGGGAAGGTAAACGGCGTTTCCGTGCGCTGCTCTGGTTCGCCAGTAGCGGCTTAGTCATGCTGGCCACATGACCTGGAAGCTGTACACGGGCTCCCTCGGCCAATAAAGCAAGATGAGCACTGCAACCCCAGAGTCGGTCATGAATGGACCTAATGGTCAGGGGTCCCTTTACCCTTTAAGGAGTCTCAAAGCGGCCAACATTCTCCTTTCCCTTCCTCCCCCACAACAAACACTTTGTGAGGTGAGTGAGGCTGAGAGACTTCAGAGAAGTGTGGAGGAGCAGGGAAGCCAACCCAGTTCACCAGATTACGAGACTACCACTCTTAACCACTACACCACGCTGGTTCTCCCACACTGGAAGTGATTGGATAGCCACAACAACCCAATTGGTGGTCCCTCGGTTGCTGGGGTAATTCTGGCCAATGGGATCGTACGTGCATTACCCGAGGGACCTATATACACCACTGCACGTTGCGTTGAGCTTCCTCTTTTCAGCTCATGCATCGGTTCACCCACCCTCCCTCCCTTCTTCACTTAGAGCATAGTTAATCTATGGAACTCTCTGCCACAGCAGGCAGTGATGACCACCAATTTGGACGGCTTTAAAAGAGGATTAGACAGCTTCATGGGGGATAAAGCTGTCAACTAGCCATCAAAGCTACTCTCTGCCTTTGCTACCAGAAGCAGCAACACTTCTGAATACCAGTTGCTGGAAACCACAGGAAGGGAGAGTGCTCCTGTGTTCAAATCCTGCTTGCAGGTTTCCACTGTGGGAACAGGATGCTGGACTAGATGGGCATTGGTCTGATCCAGCAGGCACTTATTATGTTCTTGGCTGCAACTCAGGGCATGAAAATGCTTGGGAGGACCAGAGTTGGGTTGAATTTGTCTTGTGTGAATCAGGGCAGTAGAATACAGTGAATTTCTCATGTTCATTTGACCCCATGGTTAACATCGTCTGCACAGCTGTATTTATAGGCTGTTTTTTCTTAGTCTTTTCCCAAAGAGATCTCTGGAAGCTCAGGCGATTCCACCAACATTAATTGCCAAGTGAGAAGAAAATATGTTGACAAGCGTCCCTTGTCATATCACACTTTCAGCACATGCTGAGGACGGAAAGTGCAAACTGATTAGGGAGTTATGGGGAACATTTAACCGACACGCTCGCATTTATTTCGTACACAAACAAATCTCCTTTCTGCATGTCTTCATGGGAAAGTAAGCACCTTTTAAGGTATGGAAAATCTTCCCCCCACCTCAGTTTACCCCAGTTTGTCCTTTAATTCCTTTCATGGAGTGTCTGTTCTTCATTGATTTGCAATTTGCACGATAGGAGGAGGTGAAAGAATGAAACTCCTCGGCCATTTTGTTTTTAGCTTATAAAATAGTTGCTTTCTGTCCAGAGGTTGTTTCTGGCAAACCGGTCCAGGAGGTCAGCTCAGGAAACTGAAACTTAACGGGAGTAAAGAAATGGAAGCTTCAGAGGGAACCAGAAACTTAACAAACCTTTACTTCCCTTCTGTGATTATGAGACTGGGAGTGTCTGTGCCAGAAAAGGTGAATCTGGTAAGCAGGAGAAGAGTGGTTAGAAACCAGTAGAAAGAAGCCTAGTCTTGCAGGAGACCCAAACTCCAGTGACAAAATATATAAACCACATGTCTGAACCCCCACAGAAAAAGTCCTGAAACCATTTTGTCCCTCCCAAATTGACCTCAAATATTTCTCTGCAAGGTCGAAGGAAAGTGGAAAAGCCTCCCCATTGTCTTTTCATTCACAAATCCTGTCTTAAGGGTATGTCTGTGTATGAATAGGGTGAGCCTGTGACCTGGCTCAGGAACTAAGTCTTTGTCATTACAAAAGTCTGGCCAAGCTCCCCAGGGTATCCAATCAAGTGGCCATTAACAGGTAACCTGCCAAGAAGAAGAAGAAGAAGAGTTTGGATTTGATATCCCGCCTTTCACTCCCTTTAAGGAGTCTCAAAGCAGCTAACATTCTCCTTTCCCTTCCTCCCCCACAACAAACACTCTGTGAGGTGAGTGGGGCTGAGAGACTTCAAAGAAGTGTGACTGGCCCAAGGTCACCCAGCAGCTGCATGTGGAGGAGCGGAGACGTGAACCTGGTTCCCCAGATTACGAGACTACCGCTCTTAACCACTACACCACACTGGCTCTCACACTGGCCAGACAGGAGATACAGAATGCACTCAGATTTCTGTTGTAGACAGCCCTTTCTGTGATGCAGATATGATGTATTGGGGGGGTGGTGGTCTTGAGCTACACCCCTTCTGTGATGTATGTATGATGTTTCTGGGGGTGGTCTTGGACTCCAGGGCGGACAATTTAAAATGTCTATATAAGGGTGGGCACACCTTTGTTCTGGGTCCTCCTCCTTTCCTGCGTGTGGGGGGAGCACCCTGTTGCAACAATTTCAATAAAGATCAGGCTTACTAGCTGCTTTGCTTCTCAATAGTCTCTGGTTGGCCTCTGTTATTTTCTCCGGCCAATGGAGAACCTGCAAAGGACTCTATAAGGGCTCTTGTGTCCCCCATAAGGGAATAAGGGCAGATTTTTGTTTATTACACCGTGTAGACACCATACCTTTAAAGTGTATCCCCCCCCCTGGAAATACTATCAACACCCTAGTGGTCCCGGGTCCTAAGGAAGTTAGATTAGCTTCAACCAGAGCCAGAGTCTGTAAGACAGAGTTGTTCCGCCTGGCCTTTGGCTTGGAGCCAATTTGATTCCCTCCCCCTCTTTCCTTTTTCTTTTCCTTTCTCCTCCTGTGATGAGGCTGCATTTTAATATTTTAATGTTGTATTTTAATCTTGTTTTTAAGTTGTATTCATTCAGCTTGTTTTTATTATTGCTTGTTAGCCACCCTGAGCCCGGCCTTGGCTGGGGAGGACAGGATATAAATAAAAATTATTATTATTATTATTATTGTTATTATGGGTGATGCAAAGCAGTCTGGTCCAACTTTTTGAATGGTAAAGAAGTAGTAGATGAGAATGCATAAGGAGGTGCATACATGGGACTCAGCTATCCAGCAGCAAATAAAAACTTTTCAAGTGTGTCGCAAAGTGCATTGTAAAACTGTGACACTAGATGGCGATGGTGAGCTATGGCAAATTCAATATATTTTTCAAAACTTTTTTTAAAGCATTTTCACAACATTTTTTTTTTATATATGTATCTAGATTCCACCTCAGTTTCATTAGTTGAGAACTCTATAATGTTTTGTAGCCAGGAGAGGCCATGCTCTGGGCAGAGAATGTTTCTGGGCGCTATTGAAGAGGATCACTCATAGCATCAGCTTATAGGAGCCAAGGTGTTTGGGATGCAAAATCATAGAGTCATAGAATCTTAGAGTTGGAAGGGACCCTAAGGGTCATCTAGTCCAACCCTCTGCAATGCAGGAATCTCAGCTAAAGCATCCATGGCATAGGAAAAGACCTGCCAAGGAAACTGAAAAATATTTTTATGTATGCAACAACGGCGGCAAGAGTCTTAATAGCACAAGGATGGAAGAATGAGGAAATCCCGACCAAAGAACTGTGGCAAGAGAAATTGATGGACTACGCAGAATTGGCAAAATTGACACACAAACTACATGACAAGGATAACTGTGATTTTAAAGATGAATGGGAACCCTTTACAAAGTATTTAAAGAAACAACAAAATGAACTGGACTCCTTGGCAGGTTTGGAATAAACATTCACAAACTTCTTATTGATAACATCTAGATAGATAAATTAAGGATCTGTGCAGTTTTGTAACATGCAGAAAATAACATATGTTGATAAACCAGAGAGAGGAGATGAAGGAAGTCTGGGTGGGGTGGGGAGGGGAGGGTGGGTATATTTTGGGGAGGGGGAGGGGAAAATGGGGGGGAATTAAGGATGATATGTTTAAGGATGATAAAAATGTTATGTTGAAATTACTAATAATATTTTTTAAAAAATAAATAAAGCATCCATGGCAGATGGTCAAGGAAGGAGAGTCCATAACTTCTGGAGGGAGACTGTTCCAACAGCTCTTACTGGCAGAAAGTTCTTCCTGGTGTTTAGTCGGAATCTCTCTCTTTTTTTTTTAATAATTATTTTTTGTTAGATTTTCCATAAAAAAAACATTTTTACAAAAATTATACATCCATTTTTAACTTAAACCCTTTTTTCCAGAACGTCCCTCAGCTTGTCTGATAATTTTCCGTTTATTTTTTATCCTTGTCTCACATTTCGCAATATTATATTGCACTCAACTCAAATACTCTTAATCACATCATATTTTTTAAACAATATTTCTAACAGTAATTTCACAGAGCTTCTTGAAAGCCAACGGACGTTATTTGCTCATCACAGAAATTTTTTATAAACTCTGTAAATTTCTTCCAGTCCTCGGAGAATCTCTGGTCACATTGGTTCCTAATTCTCCCCGTCAATCTGTCCATTTCTGCGTATTCCATCAGTTTCATCCTCCATTCTTCTTTCATGGGCATCTCTTCCTGTTTCCATTTCTGTGCCAGCAAAATTCTGGCTGCTGTTACTGCATACAAGGTGTTTAGTTGGAATCTCATGGCTTATGAAAGCTGAGAGACGTTGGTTAACACACCTTGTGGATCACAGACTAGCAGGTCCATCAAACAGTCCTGGCTTGTGGGCTTCTGAAAACATCTAGTTGGCCAACTCCAAGGAACAGGATGCTCAACCAAATGTACACTGAGTGGCCGATCTAGCTGGGCTCTTCTTCTCTTATGGTTTTGTTACAGAAATTACGGGGGGGGGGGGGACATCTTTAAAGTTGTTCAATGTTACAAATATTGTGCATAAATGTACCCTTTCGACTTGACAGCTCAGGGAAGTTACCTAGCTTTAAAAATCATATAAAATCAACTCCTTTGCCAGTTTCCTCCATTCCATCGCCAATTTGCTTCATTGGCCAAGGACTTGGAAACCACTTGGTCCCCGCCGTAATCCCTCAAGCGGGAGGTCACTCATAGGTGTCAATCGCTGGGCAAAGGCACTTGTTGTAGGTGCTTAGAAAGTTCTTCCCAATATATATCCTATATCCAACTGTTGCCCCAACAGATTCCTCCTATGTTAATATGTCTAACCCTCCCCTTTTCTGATGTAGCAATGATGTAGTGATGATGCTTAATGAACTGTATGCTGGGAAAAGATAGAAACTTTTAAAAGTCCTTGTCACCCCATCCTCGGGGTTCAAAATTCCTCTTTGAACCTGTTGCGCAACAAACTTTGGTCTACAGCTATTTGCTCCGGTTGGTGGCTGGATTCCTTCCTTTATTCCGCAAGGACCCGACGAGCTGGGTGACTCAGCAGCCTCGCACCTAGATTTTCCTGTAACAGTTTAGACCAGGGGTAGTCAACTAATGCAGCCTTCTTGATAGTAAAATTTCCTTACCTCCCGGAAATGCTCGATGGAAGAAGGATTCAGCTTGTGCCGTAAAACCCCCTACCGCCCACCTAGAATCCTGAAACGCCCACTGGTGGGCGGTAGGGACCAGCCTGACAACCCCTGGTTTAGACTGTCTTAGCTACATAATTTTGGCTCCCAGTACGTTTCCGAGCACAATTCAAAGTGTTGGTGCTGACCTTTAAAGCCCTAAACGGCCTTGGTCCAGTATACCTGAAGGAGCGTCTCCACCCCCATCATTCTGCCCGGACGCTGAGGTCCAGCACCGAGGGCCTTCTGGCGGTTCCCTCATTGCGAGAAGCAAAGCTACAGGGAACCAGGCAGAGGGCCTTCTCGGTAGTGGCGCCCACCCTGTGGAACGCCCTTCCAGCAGATGTCAAAGCGATAAACAACTACCTGACATTCAGAAGACATGTTAAGGCAGCCCTGTTCAGGGAAGTTTTTAACGTGTGATATTTTACTGTATTTTTGGTTTCTATGGAAGCCGCCCAGAGTGGCTGGGGAGGCCCAGCCAGATGGGCGGGCTATAAATAATAATAAATTATTATTATTATTATTATTATTATTATTATTATTATTATTATTATTATTATTATTTTAGTGCTGATAAATTCTTGCACCCCTTGCCCAGTTCTCCAAGGAGTGAGGAGTTCCAGGCGTGCGGCACTTACTCGCGTTGATTTCCTTTGGCGAAGAATATGAGTGGCAGCAGTGCAGAGGTTGGCTCATGAGGCTGTCTTGCCCACCCCACTGCCCCCGCACCAAACCTGCAGTTGGCACTGAGGGGGCTAATCAATAAATAGTTAAGACACCAGGAATGCAGCCAATTTTGCTCAGTTCATCGGCAGGAGCACTGACTGGAGCCAATGGCCCAGTTTACCCAGATAGGCGACAAATGTCTCCATGCAGAGAGGGACTAAAAAAATGTTTGCCGTCCATTCTAGCACAAATCCACTTCTGAACTAGGGAGGAGGTGGGGTTGCGGGCTTCACGCCCTTCCCCACACACGCGGGGGCTGACTTCAGCCCCCGCGATACCAGGGAATCCTCGGACGCGTCATCCCTGGGCCAGCCTATCAGCTGGCCCGGGGGCATGGCCTTGCTGTACTTAGGTCTGGCGCGGTCGGTCGAGGGTCTCCCTCTTTCCCGCACCACAGCTATCCAGGTTTTCCCTCCCCTCCCACCCATTAGGCTAGGCTCTCTGACGTTGCTATGGACTTTGGTTGGTCGCCAACAAGGGGCCTGGTAGGAAATTTTCCAATTGGCAGATTGGCACCAGCCACTTGGTTTTCGCCTACCTCATAGCAATCCGTCACAACTTCTCGGTATTGGCGGTTAGGCATTGGTAGGGGTTATGCAGATTGTTATGCAGATGAAGGGGGGAGAAGGGAGCGCCATCACCTCCCCCCAAATTAAGGGTAGTCCGGTAAAGGATTCTGGGGGGCGTGGCCTTGTCCTAAACCTAGGGAGGTGTGGGCCCACGACACGCCCCCGCACGGTGACCCCAGGGGGAGGTCCTAGTTGACGTGCCTCAGCAGGACTCCCCCTACTGGTGGTTAACCCTTACCGGTCTTCAAGCAAGCAGGCTGAAGCCGGTTAGTTGTTAGGACCAATGCCTAAGCCAATACCGCTCAATTCCTGTAATCAATGAAGTTGTGGCCTACTTTGACCCATTAACTCGAATTCTTGTGTCTCGTGTCTTTATTTCTGAGGGAGGAGGTGGGAACTCGCCACGCAAGCACAGCCTTTCTGAGCCAAGCGTTAATGCGAGCTGAGCATTTGTCCTTCCTCCCTGGGATATTTAATTCCCGCTCTTGGGCAAGGCGGTGGTGGGGAGAAGATTAGTCCACCATGCTGAGATCAGACCCATGTGTCTCCTTCAAGAAGAGCCAGCCTTGCCAATGAGGCAGTGCTCTGAGCAAAGTGAAACAGGAGGGTGACTGATAGCCACCCGCCTGATCTTTCTCTGGCCCCTGCAAGCCCTCCCTGTGCCAGATTGGAAGTGCACAAACCCTTTGCAGCTGGCAAGCACCTTTCTTATTTTCCGGAAGAGGTGCCTGCAAGATAAGGAGCAGCTGAGGACACCACCTCTCCTTGTTTCATAGGCGGGTGTGGCGTTTGCCCTCCTATGTGTGTGACATCATAGTGGGTTCATAGAGAAAGGGTTAAAAAGGTAAAGGGACCCCTGACCATTAGGTCCAGTCGTGGCCGACTCTGGGGTTGCGGTGCTCATCTCGCTTTATTGGCCGAGGGAGCCGGCGTACAGCTTCCGGGTCATGTGGCCAGCAGGACTAAGCCGCTTCCTGCGAACCAGAGCAGCGCACGGAAACGCCGTTTACCTTCCCGCCGGAGTGGTACCTATTTATCTACTTGCACTTTGTTCCAACATGCTTTTTATTGATTTCCATAATAAAAGAAAAATACAAGAACATAATACACAAAGTTAAATGCTCATTTTCACCAATCTAGAATGTGACTTCCTTCAACCTTACCACAAATCATCCGTACTAATCTTTTTTATACAATTTCGCGTTTGTTATTTTGTAATGTCGTTGATCTATCTGATTCTTCCATTCCTCTTTAGACAATACCCTTTGCTTTTTTTACAGAGCTCCCTTAAAACCCACCAATGTTATTTGTCCCTCACTTAAATTTTCCAGGTAGTTCGTAAAGCTTTCCCAGTCCTTAATAAACCTCTGATCCCTTAAGTATCTGATTTTCCCTGTCATTTTGTCCATCTCCACATATTCTAACAGCTTCGCTCTCCATTCCTCAATTGTTGGTATACCCTCTGATTTCCAGCTTTGGGCTAATAATACTCTTGCCGCCGTTGTTGCGTACTGGAACAGCTTATGGTCTTTCCTTTTTATCTCCCTTCCTAACATACCCAGCAAGAAGGCCTCGGGTTTTTTTAACAAAGGTGTATCTTAAAATTTTCTTCATTTCGTTATAGACGCTCTCCCAGAATCCTTTAACCTTTTGGCATTCCCACCACATATGGTAGAAAGACCCCTCCCCTTTCTTACACTTCCAGCACTTTTTACAGGAACCATACATTTTGGCTAATTTTACGGGAGTTAGGTACCAGCGGTAGAACATTTTCATTAGGTTCTCCTTCAGTAACACGCAAGCCGTAAATTTAATATGTTGTTTCCAAATCTTTTCCCACTCTTCAAAGTATATATTATGACCGAAGTCCCTAGCCCAGTGTATCATTGCCGGCTTAACTTCTTCGTCTATTAAATTCCAATCTAGTAACATACTGTACATTTTGGATAGGGTTTTGTAATTATTGTTTAGTATCTCAGTCTGAAATCTGGAGGCTTTATCCATATATCCTTTATCTTTAATGTCTTTTCTAAACATGTCATTTAACTGAAAGTAATGCAGCCAGTCATAGACTTGTTCTTTAACCTGCTCGTACGGCTTCATTGTCCACTTTCCTTCTTCTTTTCTTAGCAATTGTTCGTAGGTGGCCCAATTGGCCCTCATATTTATCTTTTTGACACCCATAACTTCTAGTGGCGACAGCCAGTGCGGTGTTTTGGGCTCTAGCATGTCTCTGTACCTCTCCCATACCTCAATCAGTGGACCCTTAAATATATGATTTCCAAAGTCTTTATGTACTTTCCTGCGCCCATGCCATAGGTAGGCATGCCAACCAAACCGGTTGTCGTGTCCCTCTAGATCTATTTCTGTTTCTCTTTGTAGTTCTTCGACTTTGTCTGTGTTCATATTCTTAACTATCATTTTTGTTTTCCTTTTATTTAGTTTGAAGCCGGCCACCTTTCCAAATTGGTCAAATTCTGCAAGTACCTCTTTTAGTGAGACAGTTGGATCTTCCATTGTTACGACCAAGTCGTCTGCGAATGCCTTGATTTTATATTCGTTCCGCCCGACTGTTACACCTTTTATTCCTTTGTTTTCTCTTATTGAGTTTAGTAACACTTCTAGCACCATTATAAATAGCAGTGGGGACAGCGGACATCCCTGTCTTGTTCCCTTTGTTATTGTTATTTCTACGGTCTCCACATTATTTATGATTAGTCTTGCCTTTTGGTCTGTATAGATTGCCTTTATCCCATTATAGAATTCTGTGCCCACTTCCATGTATTCCAATTGTTTCAGTAAGAAGTCCCAGATTATGTTATCGAACGCTTTTTCAGCGTCCACAAATAACAGCAGACCTTGTTTGTCACACCTATCCGTTAGGTACTCTATAATGTTTACAATGTTTCTTATGTTATCTTTTATTTGCCTACCCGGCAGAAAGCCTGCTTGATCTTTATTTAGTCTTTCTACCAGAACCTCTTTTAGTCTCCTTGCCAGAATTCCCGCAAAGATCTTATAATCTATATTTAATAGGGAAATTGGTCTATAGTTCTTAATCTGTTGTAAATCCAAGTCTTGTTTGGGAATTAGTGTGATTAATGCCTCCTTCCATGTTTCTGGAATTTCTCTCTCTTTGAGAATATTATTCATTACCTCTTGCAGTGGGTTCAGTACCACTGACTCCATTTCTTTATAGAATCTACCAGTGAACCCATCTGGGCCTGGGGCTTTCCCTTTTTTTAAGTCCCTTATTATTGCTTTGATTTCTTCTTCTTCTATTGGGGCGCTGAGTTTCCCTTTTACCTCTGTGGGGATCTTTTTTATGTTCTTACCTTTTAGAAACCTTTCTATTTTCCTCAGATTATTCCTTTCGGTGTTACTGAAGAGTCTTCTGTAGAAATCCAGAAATGCCTTCCTTATTTCTTTAGGCTTGGTTATTTCTTCACCTTCCACCTCTATTTTATTTATTGTATTCTGTTCTTTCCTTTTTTTGAGTTGCCAGGCTAGTAGCTTCCCTGATTTGTTGGCGTATTCAAAGCTTCTCTGTCTTATTTTTTTGATTTTCCATTCTATTTCCCTATTTATCAACATCGCAAACTGGGATTGTAAAACTTTGATATTCTCTTTTATTCTCTTATTTTTGGGGTTTTTAATTAATTTTTGTTCGTTTTCCCATATTTGCTGTAAGCTTTCTTTTTTCCCTTTTTCTCTTTTTTTATTCTTAATTGCACTCTGTTGAATAAAAAACCCCCGCATCACCGCCTTTCCTGCGTCCCACACCACTTTCGGCTTTGTGTCATTGCCTAAATTGTCTTCAAAGTATTCCTTAAACCTTATTTGAGCTTTCTCTACTACCTCTTGGTCATCTAACAAGTAATCTTTCATTCTCCATCTGTATATTCTGCTTTCCAACCCTTTCAGTACCATTTTTATTGGATTATGGTCCGAAATCCTTTTTGCCTGAATCCCCACCCATGCCGATCTTGGGACTAGTTCTGCCGAGATCCAGATCTGATCTAGTCTCGAAGATGAGTCATTAGGTTCCGAATGGAAAGTAAATTGCTTTTCCAGGGGGTGTTTAAATCTCCAGATATCTACCAGGTTACAGTTTTGTACCATTGAGAAGAAGGTTCTGGGTAGCTTTCCTTCTTTGCCTATCCTGTCCCTTAACCTATCCATCTCTAACGACACCACCCCGTTCATATCTCCTAATAAAATGATTTTCTGATCGGAGTGGTCAGATAACATTCTTTCCAACTCCTTATAAAACTCCGATTTATTGTCATTAGGTGCGTATATCCCCACTATTATTATCTTTTCTCCTTGCCAATTGATCTGAACTCCCACTACCCTCCCTTCTTCGTCTTTAAAGATTTGTTGCGCTTCGATTTGTTTGTTAGTGTAAATGACCACCCCCCTTTTTTTGCTTTGGTCAGACGATACAAATTCGTTCCCTAGTCCTTTACTAATCAGGACTCTTTTATGCTTCCTTGCTATGTGGGTTTCCTGTAGACAGATGATATCTAGGCATTCTTTCTTTAGAATATGTTCAATTTTATTACTCTTACTTTTGTCGTTCATCCCATTCACATTCCAGCTCCAGACTTTTAACGCCATGATTATTTACTTTTGTGTGGACCTACTGTCTTCCCTTAAGCTCTTCCCGCTGCCTCCTCCTCCTCTTCCTCTACCTCTATCTACTTGCACTTTGACGTCCTTTCGAACTGCTAGGTTGGCAGGAGCAGGGACTGAGCAACGGGAGCTCACCCGTCGCGGGGATTTGAACCGCCGACCTTCCGATCGGCAAGTCCTAGGCTCTGTGGTTTAACCCACAGCGCCACCCACAGAGTTAACTGTGTATAAGGTTTAAGCACAGAGAGAATTTGTTAAGAGGAGTTAGAGTTAGAGTGGTTGAAAAGGCAGTCTGGAGTTAGACAAGAGGGGTAAGATAAGTCTGTGGGTTGGGCTAGTCTGATGTGAGAGAGTGAGAGAATTTGTTCAGAGGAGTCAGTCAAACAGCTGAGATAATCAGTCAGAAGGTATTAGGAAGGTATAAGCCAGTAAAGAAACTAAAGTTAAGATACTGACAGGAATATTCTCTGAGAAACCATAAACTTGTCAATGTTTGTAAAATAAACTTTTTTTTGGTTCACTTTTAACTATTGACTGGACTCAGTGTTTTACCAGAGAGTAGGAATGCCCTCCCATCAGATGTCTAGGTAAAGGTAAAGGGACCCCTGACCATTAGGTCCAGTCATGACCGACTCTAGGTTTGTGGTGCTCATCTCGCTTTATTGGCCGAGGGAGCCGGTGTACAGCTTCCGGGTCATGTGGCCAGCATGACTAAGCCACTTCTGGCAAACCAGAGCAGCACACGGAAACGCCGTTTACCTTCCCACTGGAGTGGTACCTATTTATCTGCTTGTACTTTGATGTGCTTTCGAACTGCTAGGTTGGCAGGAGCAGGGACCGAGCAATGGGAGCTCACCCCTGAGTAAATATATAACATTTAGAAAACATCTGAAGGCAAACCTTTTTAAGGTTTGATGTTTTACTATGTTTTTGGAAGTCACTCAGAGTGGCTTGAAGAACCCAGCCAGATGGGCAGGGTACAAATAAATTATTATTATTGTTATTATTATTATGGGCCAACAGCAGGGTTTAGCAAATAAAAAAAGGAGAGAGGGTTTTGGGGCAGCCCCTCTGTGGTTTGCCGGTGTAAAAGGTGTCGATTCCTCACACCTGAAAGTCAACAGCACTTAGGTGACCAGATGCAAAGCTCACCACACCTTGAATCCTTCTGCAGAACCAGCATTCATTTCATGATCCATTAACCCCATTTGTTTACCACCCAGCCGTCTAATGCGTGTGATAAAAGCCCATAAAAGGAACACGAAGCAAGCAGAGGAGCTCTTGGCAGGTGTCAGGCAGTGGTGGTGAGAGAAGTGCAGCAGTGAAAATTCCCCCCTCTTTTTGCACTCCATTTGAACATTCAGCCATCGGACCCTCTGCACCGGGTCCCCTTATTCAGCACCCAGAACCCCCCTTCTACCGGGAAACACTCTCCATTTCACAGGTCAAAGAAACCTACGGTGCCCTTCCATTGAGATGCATGTGTGTGTTTACGTTCCTGCCACTCCGCCGTGTCCCATGTGACCTTGCCCAATTCATTCCGAACAGCCTTTATCTAACACACTCGAAGCTGTTATACAATATCAATAACGCAGCTCCCTTTGCCTTGCCTTGCACCAGCAGAGCTTACAGACGTCTGAATTCACCAGCCTTTCATTAGCCCTGAAGGGCTGCTGTATTTCGGAGAAGGAATTGTGCAGGCTGCTCCTTCCCTCTTCCTTTTTTCTTTTTTTTTTTTGAAAAGTAGCAAAATATCAGTTCCGGCCAGTTCCACCATCTATGCTAGAAAACACACACACACACACACACACACACACACACACACACACACACACACACACACACGTACAGCTCTCGCTCTTTCTTTTCCCTTCTGCCTCCACTCATCAACAAATCTGCTTCTGCTCACAGCTGATAGCAGGGGATGGTCATGATAGAGGTAGCTGGTTTTAGTGACTTACCCTCTCTTGTTTCTCTTTCCCCCCCAGCAGTGCCAGCAGTCACAGCGAGGCAGCTGGCTGAGAAACAGGACCCCCTCTTCCTCTGCTCTCCAAAACCCAGTCCGATCCTGCGGCGCTTGCTTGCTTGCTTGCAAGTTCTTCCTCTCCCCCCACCATCGTATTGGGTACATCCGCGGACGAGGAAGATGCTCTCCCCCTCGCAGCCTTCCCGCTCCCCACCCCCTCCCCGATGGATGAGATCAGCACATATTAAGATAAAAAGCAAAATTGCTTGCTTAATGTATGCGCAATGCTTGATGACCCCTAAGGTGACGACAGCATTCAAAGCCCGGTTCTGTCCTGCGACTCAATATTTGCCGATGTCCCTCGTTAAAGTAGGCTAAAAATGAATTTTGCAGGTTTCTCCTTGGGGAGCGGTGGTCTTCAGGCATGTATGAAAGGGTGCGTAGCTAATTTGAGTAATGTCTAGTGCCATTAGAACTGACTGGCTTTCTGGCATTAAACTCAACTGGAGGCACATTGCACTATCGTCTAGAAGATCAGGGTGTCCAAAAGGTAACAGGGCAGACAAGGTGATGGATACGGCCCAAGCATTTCCCTGCCGATGAGCAAGACATCAGTGGCATCCGAGTTATGTGCCCCCAACTCAGCTGTGGCTCTAGCTGCAACATGCTCTCACTGCTGGTGTTTGAAGCTAAGTATATATTGATGCTTTTGAATTCTGGTGCTGGAGGAGACTCTTGAGAGTCCCATGGACTGCAAGAAGAGCCGACCTCTCCATTCTGAAGGAAATCAGCCCTGAGTGCTCACTGGAAGGACAGATCCTGAAGCTGAGGCTCCCATACTTTGGCCACCTCATTAGAAGAGAAGACTCCCTGGAAAAGACCTTGATGTTGGGAAAGATGGAGGGCACAAGGAGAAGGGGACGACAGAGGATGAGATGGTTGGACAGTGTTCTTGAAGCTACCAGCATGAGTTTGACCAAACTGTGGGAGGCAGTGGAAGACAGGAGTGCCTGGCGTGTTCTGGTCCATGGGGTCACAAAGAGTCGGGCATGACTAAACGACTAAACAACAACAACAACAAAATATATGACACCAGCCACAACCCATATGCAACCTGTAGTTTCTTCAGCAATACAGCTGTTTGGTGCTTTCCCGGTCAAACCAGCCAGCATCCCTTTAGGAAATATAAGCTGAGGTGTGTACACCTGAAACAGCCATTGCACATGTGCAGATGAACAGGAGTTCGGGGGATTTCAGCTACTGGAAAACTAATCAGGTAACAGACATCTTAACCAGGTAGGATTTAGGGTGGCCAGGACCTTTTTATATAATAATAATAATAATAATAATAATAATAATAATAATAATAATAATTTATTTGTACCCCGCCCATCTGGCTGGGTTTCCCCAGCCACTCTGGGCGGCTTCCATAGAAACCAAAAATACACTAAAATATCACACATTAAAAACTTCCCTTAAGATGTCTTCTGGATGTCAGGTAGTTGTTTATCGCTTTGACATCTGATGGGAGGGCGTTCCACAGGGCGGGCGCCACTACCGAGAAGGCCCTCGCAATGAGGGAACCACCAGAAGGCCCTCGGCGCTGGACCTCAGCATCCGGGCAGAACGATGGGGGTGGAGACACTCCTTCAGCTATACTGGGCCAAGGCTGTTTAGGGCTTTAAAGGTCAACACCAGCACTTTGAATTGTGCTTGGAAACGTACTGGGAGCCAATGTGTTATGTGGTGTTATGTGGTCTCAGCGGCCGTCCCCAGTCACCTGTCTAGCTGCCGCTTTCTGGATTAGTTGTAGTTTCCGAGTCACCCTCAAAGGTAGCCCCACGTAGAGCGCATTGCAGTAGTCCAAGCGGGAGATAACTGGAGCATGCACCACTCTGGCGAGACAATCTGTGGGCAGGTAGGGTCTCAGCCTGCGTACCAGGTGGAGCTGTTAGACAGCTGCCCTGGATACAGAATTGACCTGCGCCTCCATGGACAGCTGTGAGTCCAAAATGACTCCCAGGCTGCGCACCTTGTCCTTCAGGGGCACAGTTACCCCATTCAGGACCAGGGAGTCCTCCACACCAGCCCACCCCCTGTCCCCCAAAAACAGTACTTCTGTCTTGTCAGGATTCAGCTTCAATCCATTAGCCGCCATCCATCTTCCAACCACCTCCAGGCACTCACACAGAACCTTCACCTTTTTGCATGTGAATCATGTGCTCTAGCCCCGAACCACAGCCCTGCCCTAATGTCACTCCATTTTCATAGAATCATAGAATTGCAGAGTTGGAAGCGACCAGGAGAGTGATCTAGTCGTCCAACCCCCTGCAATGCCACTATCTTTTGCCCAACATGGGGCTCAAACCCTTAACCTGGAGATCAAGTCTCCTTTTCTGCCAACTGAGTTATCCTTTCCCCTTCCACTATGCTGCCCTGATATTCTTGCAGTCTGCCCAGTCAGGAGTTGACTGAAGGCAGCTTCCCTTGCCAGTCCATGGTCAGGGTTGCTCCGGATAACAATACTTTCTGTGTCGCAGCTGTGCCTTTCCATGCAGAACATGAGCAAAATACTCCCTGGGCATGTTAAAACACGACCAAGCTGCAATTCCCGCATCTGCGAGCAGGGAGAATGGGTTGGCTGCATTTGCCAATGCCCAGGGACAGAGCAGCACTCTCTCTGCAGCGCTCTGGCTGATTTCTCAACAACCTGGCTTGAAGAACAAGGAACTGGATCCCCAAAGCCTGGTTTAAATTGAGTTTTGGGATCGATGACGCCAGCGCTAGCTTGTGTATGAATGAGCTATTGTCGATGTACTGAAAAAGCAAAACCTAAAATAGAAAATGCATTTAACGGGCGACGCGGTATCAAATCCTAACCCCACAGGAAAGCCTTCTCCATCAATTGTTAATTGTGCAAACGAACCGGGACAGGTCCCCTTTGTAAAAACAAAACAAAACAAACAAGGATACTCTCTCTCTCTCTCTCTCTCTCTCTCTCTCTCTCCCCGTCCCTCCCTCTCGCTTTCTCTCTAGACACAGAGTCCTTCTGCAAAGTGGCATAGCTATGTTGCAAAGCTAAACATGCCAGTGGTGGGCGGGGCCAGAGGCAAAAGTAGGTGGAGCCACTGATATCAGTCAGTCAGTTTTATTGCACATAGCCAAAGGCTGCCGCAATGTGCACAGAATCATTCAACAATTAAAAGAAAATATGCTGGATTAATACAAAAAACTTAAAATATTTATATTGTCAAGACATTACCTACTCTAAACAGAGCTATGTTGTTGTTTTTTCCAGGGAGTCTTCTCTTCTCATGTGGCCAAAGTATTGGAGCATCAGCTTCAGGATCTGTCCTTCCAGTGAGCACTCAGGGCTGATTTACTTCAGAAAGGAAAGGTTTGATCTTCTTGCAGTCCATGGGACTCTCAAGAGTCTCCTCCAGCACCATAATTCAAAAGCATCAATTCTTCAAAAGCATCAGCCTTCTTTATGGTCCAGCTCTCACTTCCATACATCACTACTTGGAAAACCATCGTTGTAACTATATGGACTTTTGTTGGCAAGGTGATGTCTCTGCTTTTTAAGATGCTGTCTAGGTTTGTCATTGCTTTTCTCCCAAGAAACAGAGCTATAAAAGTACCTTAATATACAGGTTAAGACATTAAACAATAAAATTTAAAGGCTAGAATCATCACATGGCCACTAATATATTAAAAAAATAATATTAATTAACACAATGTGCAATTATAATCGGAGTTTGATAAAGACAAAATCTAGCTTGATGTTGATAGGGTCAAATAAATTCATCTCCTTTACAATTGGTGGCTATCTTGGCTATATAATTTGCTCTAATTTTCCTAGCGGCAGTTGCAATGAGCCACTGAAATGAACTTTGCCTTTTGTACAGTAGGCTTTTCCTACCATCATTGCCTGGCTCTCCATCGTCTTCCCAAGCAAGCCAGAGCCATCATCAGAATTCAGGGGCACATACCAGGGAGGCAAAAACCACTTACGCACGGCTGGTGTCATGATCCTTGCAACACAGCTGGTTCGGGTTGGGCATGGCAGGCCCAGATGCAAGAGGAGGCAGAAACAGAGGGGTGGTGGTGTTAAACAGTGGGAACCAGGGTTGGAGGAGTGGGGTCTCCCCATAGTGCCTTGACCTCAGCTGCTTTGTAAGTGGGAGCAAGGATATCAGCTCTTTTCCCTGGAGCAGAGAGTCTCAGTGGGGGGCTGGGGAGGGCTGCGGACAGCTGACAGCAGACTGACCAGAAGCCTAAACAGGAAAGTTCAATAGAGCCAGGCCTCTGTGGATGGAAACATGTTTGCAGTCCTGACATTCCCACAAGAACAAGCAAGATTTGTGAGTGAGCATGCCATGCCTTGTCCCCAAAATCTTGGTGGGCAAGGCGTGGGAACTTGTTGGGATGTGTTCATTCTTTTTTAAAAAAAATTTATTGGAAATTTTATTTACAACATAACATAACCCCCCCACCCCCCAATACAGAAATCCACCCTCATTAAATGTGAACATAACATACAATGAGCATAAAAGGTAAAGGGACCCCTGACCATTAGGTCCAGTCGTGACCCACTCTGGGGTTGCGGCACTCATCTCGCTTTATTGGCCGAAGGAGCCGGCGTACAGCTTCCGGGTCATGTGGCCAGCATGACTAAGCCGCTTATGGCGAACCAGAGCAGCGCACGAAAACACTGTTTACCTTCCCACCAGAGCGGTACCTATTTATCTACTTAGTACCTATTTATCTACTTGCACTTTGACATGCTTTCGAACTGCTAGGTGGGCAGGAGCAGGGACTGAGCAACGGGAGCTCACCCCATCGCAGGGATTCAAACCGCCGACCTTCTGATCAACAAGTCCTAGGCTCTGTGGTTTAACCCACAGCGCCACCCGCGTCCTACAATGAGCATAACATACAACAATTGTTGTTGTTTAGTCGTTTAGTCATGTCCATGGACTAGAGCACATACAACAATACAAACAACCAAATAAAAGACTTCCTTTATCCTGTATCTGGCCTCCTTATTTACTTCTTATAAGCTGTTTCCTTTATGAATAATTGTTAAGATTTTTCTAATTATAACTTAGATATCCACAAAGTCTCCTGCAGACATTAATCAAAACAAGTCCAGGTATGTATTTTAGGGCACTGTTTTGTGAAGTATTCTCTGCATTTTCCCCATGCTTTTTGAAACTTTTGTCTAGTGTGATCTCTAATTGCCTCTGTTAATCTAGCCAGTTCAATATACGGTACTCTAACAGTTTGTCTTGTCATTCCTTTTTTGCTGGCACAGTTTCTTTTTTTCCCAGTTTTTAGCCATTAGGATCCTTGCCGCTCCTTTGGCATAGAGGAATATTTTCTGATCTTCTCTTGCTATACCTGTGTCCGTTATCCCTAGCAGAAAAGCTTCTGTATTTTTCATAAAGTAAAACTTTTTTTAAGCTTGTCAGCTTTTGATTGGGACGTGTTCATTCTGAACTCCTTGCCTGCTCCCTGAACTCTTGAATCACAGCTCCTGAACTCTATGTCTGCTGCTGAGCCTGTACTAAAGGTAAAGGGACCCCTGACCATTAGGTCCAGTCACGGACAACTCTGGGGTTGTGGCGCTCATCTCGCTTTACGGGCCGAGGGAGCAGGCGTACAGCTTCCGGGTCACATGGCCAGCATGACTAAGCCGCTTCTGGCGAACCAGAGCAGCACATGGAAACGCCGTTTACCTTCCTGCTGGAGCGGTACCTATTTATCTACTTGCACTTTGACGTGCTTTCGAACTGCTAGGTGGGAAGGAGCAGGGACTGAGCAACGGGAGCTCACCCCGTTGCGGGGATTCGAACCGCCAACCTTCTGATTGGCAAGTCCTAGGCTCTGTGGTTTAACCCACAGCGCTACCCACGTCCCTGAGCCTGTACTATAACTTGTCTAAATAGAGATCTCTTGCTTACATGTATGAGCCTTTGTCTTGGGACAGTTAGTAAGGAATATGGCTCAATGTGTGTGTCGCTTGCAGAGAGTCCTGAAAGCCAGACATCGAAACTTGGAGAGCTGCCATTGGTCCATGGGTCTCTCTTTCCCAATTTCATAGAATGATCAAATTCTAGAGTTGGAAGGGACCTCAAGGATCATCTAGTCCAACCCCCTGCAATGCAGGAATTCATTTATTTACTTACTGCATTTACATCCTACCTTTCCTCCAAAGAACATAAGGTGTGGCAATCACGATTCTCTTCCTCCATGTTTTGTCCTCACAACAACCCTGTGAGGTGGGTTAGGCTGAGAGGCTGTGACTGGCTCATGGTCACCCAGTGAATTTCGTGGCTGAGCGGGGATTTGAACCCTGGTCTCCCAGGTCCTAAGGGATGTGGGTGGCACTGTGGGTTAAAACACAGAGCCCAGGACTTGCCGATCAGAAGGTTGCGGTTCGAATCCCCGCGACGGGGTGAGCTCCCATTACTCGGTCTCTGCTCCTGCCAACCTAGCAGTTCGAAATCATACCAGTGCAAGTAGATAAATAGGTAGCACTCCAGCGGGAAGGTAAACGGTGTTTCCGTGCGCTGCTTTGGTTCGCCAGAAGCGGCTTAGTCATGCTGGCCACATGACCCGGAAGCTGTACGCCGGCTCCCTCGGCCAATAAAGCGAGATGAGCACCGCAACCCCAGAGTCAGTCACGACTGGACCTAATGGTCAGGGGTCCCTTTACCTTTACCTCCCAGGTCCTAGTCTGACACTCTAACTACTATACCACACTGGCTCTCTGGCCAGCCCTGCCCTAAAGCAGATCCTTGGTCTGTAATAGCTTTCAGATGTTTTCCCTCCAGATGCATTTATTTTTGAAGCTTGTGCATATTCTGGCTGCTGTCCACGAAGCACCCTTAACCTCCCTCAACTTGCCCAGCCTTTCCCTCCAGTGTCCTTGTGGTTCTCTGCTGGAGCCCGACACAAATATCACTGCAGCTGCAAAGAGAAAAAGAAAATCAGAATTAGTTCCTCTATGGGAGCTGGGGCTTAATCCTATAATCAGCTGAGAAATTTTCATCCTTTGTGCTGCCATGGTGACAGTTTGAAGCTTAACCGTTTTGGTGCTATTTAGCAAGCCTCATCTGGGTTCCTCTCCGTAGCTTGAAAACAGGCCTTCGACTTGCAGAGAAGTCACAGGGAGTTTGGTTGAGGGCTGTTTCTTGGTGCATTGTCAAATGGGATCTATCTCTGTTTATTGTTTTTGTGCCAGAGTTTCTAAGCAAAAAAGTAGATGCATTTTTTAAAATATGGTTATACCTTGGGTTACACATGCTTCAGGTTGCGTTTTTTTCGGGTTGTGGACCGCTGAAACCTAGAAGTACCGGAATGGGTTACTTCTGGGTTTTGGCAGTCGTGCATGCACAGAAGCACTAAACTGCGCTTTACGCATGCACAACCCGTGCAGACGCGAGTTGCGAATGCTGCTGGTTGCGAACATGCATCCTGCACGGATCGCGTTCGCAAGCTGAGTGTCCACTGTATACCGTATTGTTTTGAGTTGGGGGGAGGCTAGTAAAGGTAAAGGGACCCCTGACCATTGGGTCCAGTCATGACCGACTCTGGGGTTGCGGCACTCATCTCGCTTTATTGGCCGAGGGAGCCGGCGTACAGCTTCCGGGTCATGTGGCTAGCATGACTAAGCCGCTTCTGGCGAACCAGAGCAGCGCATGGAAACGCCATTTACCTTCCCGCTGGAGCGGTATCTATTTATCTACTTGCACTTTGATGTGCTTTCAAACTGCTAGGTTGGCAGGAGCAGGGACCGAGCAACGGGAGCTCACCCCGTCGCGGGGATTCGAACCGCCGACCTTCTGATCGGCAAGTCCTAGGCTCTGTGGCTTAACCCACAGTGCCACCTGCGTCCCTTACAGACTGCAGGAAGAGACCCATAATTCCTGGTTACCCTCCAGTTTCTTATTTTGGAGCTGTCCTTGGTACTGCAACCACCAGCCTTCTTTGCTGCCTCGACATCCTCCCTCTGGGAACCTAATCATATACTCTCTGCATCAGTGTCCCAAAGGCCATTAACTACAGCAGGTGAATGTGGTCCCGTATGTGGGAGAATAAAGGGATGCAATTAGACACAACCCCGCCCCCTGCTGATGCCACCCATTGAGAACCCAGTCTGCTCCATCTATTTGCATAGCCCCGCCTCTCCCCCTGTGCTGCTCCACCCGGACTCTGGTTTTTGGTCACACTGAGATGTGACAGTGCGTCGGAAGAGAAGACTGGGAACTGGCTTTGACACAGGCTAGCTGAGTACTATACAAAGCTGGTGACCAGATGTTGAGATACTCACCTGACCCCCTAAAAGCTCACCTGTGTTGGTGCAGAGGCTGATCATTCCTGACCAATGCGATACAGCGACTGGGAAGCCTTTTCAGACAGAGGGCTATGCTCCTCCAGGGGCAACCCTCAATTCATTTATCCATTTATATACCGATTAATTGCCAAGGTGTCTTCTAAACAAGTTTATAAGTATAAAACCAATTGCAATAAATATAAAAAACACACAATTAAAATACGCAAGGAAACAGTTCCATTGCAAGGTTGCGATAAGCCATCCATGTTTAAAATATACAACAAAAGAGCCTGCTAAAACAGCACAGCTATTGAAAGAATTGAAAAGGACGCTCAAGTCAGGAGATGAGGGGAATACTTGATCAGGGGCAACTTCTGCAACATGTATGGGGTGAGAGGGCAGGAGCTGTCTAGTAGGCTACATTCCAGCCATGCAAAACGTCAGAGGTTTCTATATGTATAACCTCTCCCCTCCCCCACCTGCCTAGGCAAGCATCGTGTCAGAGAAATTTCCCTTGTGGATTCTACTACTCCAAACTCCCAATTAGTGAGACTTTATTCTGCAATGCATTACCGGAAAGAGTACAAGAGTCCGTAAGAGCATTTCCAACAGCACACACCCTGTGCAGGAAGTATATACACAATTGTCAAGGGCGTTTCCCTGCCAGAGGAATGCACACGGCAGATAGTTAAGTATTTATTGTCAGAGATAACGCTTGCAGTCGTTTCTGCAGCTCTGGATATCGATGCACAACAATAGGCAGCTATTCCCAGGTCTGTGATCTATGGAGCAGCTGCAGCAACAGGCGATCACTCCAGCAGGTTGTGTACCTTCTATCAATGGGATGCACACATGCAGGCAGACACTACGCCTGCGTGGAAGTTGCCTCTGCTCTTCCCACTTCAGCTCTCTCCTGGTCCTGGGAGACAGTGGTACAGGAGAGGATGGGGAAGCACCCAGTCCTTCCCTTGCCTGGCCTTCTCTTCCTCCAGCTCTGAAGCTTCCCCTTGCCTCCTGGCTGGGACAGGGCCCCACAAACCACTGCCCCCCTTTTGTGAGTCAGACGCCAGCCCCCCTTCCTCAAATGCATACTCATCATCCATTACCAGTGCTGGATTTACATATAAACTAAACAAGCTATAGCTTTGAGCCCCACTCTCTTGGAGGTCCCCCCAAAAATAAAAGAAAAAAATACTGGATGTACATTTCCAAAATACAAGATAAAAATAAAATAAAATGAAACCTACATAGAGCAACAGTGGCTTTAGATACCTATTAGGTCCATAAATTACCATATATTCAACACAAAATACAGCTTCAATTTGTTGTTGACAAAGGAGAGCAGGACAAATAAAGGGCCCCATTACCTTCAGTAGCTTAGGGCCTCATCACACCTAAATCTGGCCCTGTCCATTACCCTTCCCAATTTACCTCTGGCTACTCCCACCTCTGAGAGGCACCCACAGAAAAGATTCTCCCCGAGAGAACATTGTGCTGGAAAATGTTCCCCACCCTTGCCTTATAGAAAGAACAACCAATATTTATGAACATCCTTCCAAAACACAACTTGTGCAACTGCGGTGGATAGACACCAGCAGGTACCTTGTTGACAGGATCAAGAAATGGGTGCAAAAAGGAAAGTTATTTCACTGTACAATCAGGTCAGGAGTGGTGAACTTCAGGCTCAGGGAGGAAGAGTTGCCCTCTGGGCTGTGATCTATGGTGCAGCTGCAGCAACAGGCATCCGCTCAGTTAATGTGCCTTATGCTTCAGACTGAGATACTCAGCATTCACCATCCATGCCATCTTGGGAAATATGGACGTCCTGGTTTTTTTCTTGCTATTTATTGTTTGTATGCTTTGGATGCCTGTTGTCTTTGTCCATGGAGAAAGATTGAGGGCCCAAGGAGAAGGGGATGACAGAGGATGAGATGGTTGGACAGTGTTCTCGAAGCTACATGAGTTTGACCAAACTGTGGGAGGCAGTGGAAGACAGGAGTGCCTGGCGTGCTCTGGTCCATGGAGTCACGAAGAGTCAGACACGACTAAACAACTCAACAACAACAACAACAACAACAACAACAACAATGCTTTGTATATGGTAAGATGCAATACCCTGTGACGGCACTTTTCTGTTTGTAGTAATACTAATGTTGTTGAGTTGTTTAGTCGTGTCTGACTCTTTGTGACCCCCTGGACCAGAGCACGCCAGGCACTCCTGTCTTCCACTGCCTCCCGCAGTTTGGTCAAACTCATGCTGGTAGCTTCGAGAACACCGTCCAACCATCTCGTCCTCTGTCATCCCCTTCTCCTTGTGCCCTCAATCTTTCCCAACATCAGGGTCTTTTCCAGGGCGTCTTCTCTTCTCATGAGGTGGTCAAAGTATTGGAGCCTCAGCTTCAGGATCTGTCCTTCCAGTGAGCACTCAGGGCTGATTTCCTTAAGAATGGATAGGTTGGATCTTCTTGCAGTCCATGGGACTCTCAAGAGTCTCCTCCAGCACCAGAATTCAAAAGCATCAATTCTTCGGCGATCAGCCTTCTTTATGGTCCAGCTCTCACTTCCATACATCACTACTGGGAATACAAATACTAATGCTAATAATGCTAATGCTAATGCTAATAATAATAATAATAATAATGCTAATGTTAATGTTAATGCTAATAATAATAATAATATGAAGCAGCAGCAACTGAACTTTAAACACACACACACACACAAGTTGTCACAGTTAAGTATTTGGGGAGGGGTTGAGGGAGGCATGTGACATAGGGAAAATCTTTAGGGGCAAACAGAGAGGACTGGAGACCCACATTTGACCTCGGGGGCCTGAGGTTCCCAACCCCGATGCAAAGGCAACATCATCACGAGCAGCAGAGCTAGGATTGGAATCGCTCAAACTGCCATTATGACTCATTGACAGCAGTGTGTTGTGTTGACAGCTCACTCAACTGTCCTGCTGTTGCCCTGCAGTGAAGGGGGGGGGGAGGAAAAGCACACAAACACACACCCTTGTGTTTGTGTAATGGTTTTAAAAAGAGTAATTATTCCCAGCCCAAGAGTTCATCGTTTGTTTTTGTTTTCGCATGTGCGTCTTTCCCCCCCAAACTTGCTCCAAACCAGTTTTGCTTGGCAGATGCCAGTGAGGAAAACAAAAGAACCCATTTATTTGGGCGCAGCAATGTTAAATATAGCTCCTGCCACAGTGGAAGCGTGAAGCCTGAGTTCACCCCACAATTGCACGATGCCTCGAAAAACCCCAGGCCTCCAAAATGACAACAAGCGGTGTTTCTGTTCAGAGAGCCTGGGATCTCCTAGATGTTTGGGGTTTGTGTCAGAGCAGATTTCGGTGGGAAAGGAGATGGGTGGATGACCCAGACACGCTGCCTCATGCGCATTACGGGGCACATGTGAGAGAGGGCGCTCATCCACATGGTGCAATGCTTGGCTGGGATGATGTGCACCAGATTACTGTTGTGTTGAGTGCTGTTGCATTTGCGAGCCCCCAGAAGAGGCCGCCATGAGAACAGGAATGCAAGGGAAGATGGGCCTCTGTGCCCATCTAGCAACCTGGTGACAGCAGCCGCGAAATTAAAAGACACCTGCTTCTTGGGAGAAAAGCAATGACAAACCTAGACAGCATCTTAAAAAGCAGAAACATCACCTTGCCAACAAAGGTCCGTATAGTTAAAGCTATGGTTTTCCCAGTAGTGATGTACGGAAGTGAGAGCTGGACTATAAAGAAGGCTGATCGCCAAAGAATTGGTGCTGGAGGAGACTCTTGAGAGTCCCATGGACTGCAAGAAGATCAAACATGTCCATGCTTAAGGAAATCAGCCCTGACTGCTTACTGGAAGGACAGATCCTGAAGCTGAGACTCCAATACTTTGGCCACCACATGAGAGGAGAAGACTACCTGGAAAAAACCCTGATGTTGGGAAAGATGGAGGGCACAAGGAGAAGGGGACAGCAGAGGACGAGATGGTTGGACAGTGTTCTCGAAGCGACCAGCATGAATTTGACCAAACTGCGGGAGGCAGTGGAAGACAGGAGTGCCTGGTGTGCTCTGGTTCATGGGGTCATGAAGAGTCGGACACGACTAAACAACAACAGCAGCCTGTCAAAGAGTGAGCTGGAAGTATATCACACCGTTCAAAGTTGGAGCTACCTCATTATTAGCCAAACCACGATCTTCACAGACTTGGCTGAGTGTCCAGAACAATGAGCACAGTAGATCATCCCTGGTAGGTCTGGCCCCATGAATCAGTTGCCCGCACCTCCCCACAGCTGTCTATGTCCTCTTCACTCCGGGGCTTCCACCAAGCATTTGCAGATGATGCCTGTGTGCAGCCAACCTTTCCTCTGCCCTTTTCATGCCTCTTCTGGTTCTGGGAGACAAGCTGGGTGGGGAGGGGAGCTTGTTGCAGTGCGATGGGGAGAAACCCATGATTCTTCACCAGCCAGCCTCATCTCTGCCTCTTGACCTCCATCATCCCCCTCACCTGCTTCCACTTCTGCCTCTGATTCTGGACTACTCTCTGCCACAGACTCTCCCTGCTCACTAAAGCCTGTTATCTCTTCAGCTTCCTCCTCCTCCCTGTCTTCTCCCTCTTCTCTCTCTGACCACTCACCATCGTCTTCCCACCCCCAGTCCCTGGGCTCTGAGCCTTCTTCCCTTGATGGTTCCTCAACTTGATCCTTTCACCGTTCCTCTGCATCCAACCAGACCAGGACAGCCAGACTCTTTTCCTGTTTGCAGCCTCTTCAGCCAACAGCCAGGATCGTTCCCCCACCCCCAATTTTTTTTATTGATTTTCCACATTTATCACAAAATGACATAACAAAGAAACACAAAGCACACAACCAAGAAAAACACATTACAATACAATAAAATTAATCACAAAAAGAAGTTATTTCTTCTAATACCTAATTCTCATAACATTGACAAGTGACTTCCTCGAATCCCCTCTAACTGAATTTCATTATATCACATTTAGTAGTAGTAAACCCTAAGGACTGGAAGATTAATAAAGGAGAAGAGATTAGTAAATGAAAGGAGTTGATATCATTAGAAATATGAATTTGGAGAACTGTTATAAACAGGCAGGATGGTTTAGGCGTGCAGAGACATCACCTTGCCAACAAATGCCTGTATAGTAAAAGCTATGGTTTTCCCAATAGTGATGTATGGAAGTGAGAGCTGGACTATCAAGAAGGCTGATGGTGCTGGAGGAGACTCTTGAGAGTCCCAGGGACTGCAAGAAGATCCAACCTCTCCATTCTGAAGGAAATCAGCCCTGAGTGCTCACTGGAAGGAAAGATCCTGAAGCTGAGGCTCCAATACTTTGGCCACCTCATGGGAAGAGAAGACTCCCTGGAAAAGACCCTGATGTTGGGAAAGATGGAGGGCACAAGGAGAAGGGGATGACAGAGGACGAGATGGTTGGACAGTGTTCTTGAAGCTACCAGCATGAGTTTGACCAAACTGCGGGAGGCAGTGGAAGACAGGAGTGCCTGGCGTGCTTTGGTCCATGGGGTCATGAAGAGTTGGTCATGACTAAACGACTAAACAACAACAACCTAGGGTTGCCATCTTTGGTCAGGCAAAATAAGGGACAGGTTGGGCAAAATATGGGACATGTCAGCAAAGGAGAAGAAAGCGATGCAGAAATAAGGGACAATCATCCCTTTTTATAAGGGACAAGTGGCAACTCTATGCTTCACAGCTCATGGAGGTCTGGTTTCCATCCTCCTTTATCCCAGCAAACTTCCTGCCAAAAATCCAGGCCTCCTGTAAAACAACACTTTCCCCTGTCACCTCACACCCTCCCCTGTCACCCTGGCAACCCCTGTTTTGCACAGACCTGAGAACCTTATTTGATGTGTTAGATGCCAGGTCATTGTTTCATAATGGCTTGCAATCAACCAGCCCAGCTAGGCTGATTTGAAAAGGACAAGGATCCTTGTCTGGCACAGTTTTGTAGCTTGTACTTAACTTCCTATCCCAAATATTAGCTCTATTTTTGGCCCAGTATACCTGAGCGTCTCCACCCCCATCGTTCAGCCCAGACACTGAGGTCCAGCGCCAAGGGCCTTCTGGCGGTTCCCTCACTGCAAGAAGCAAAGCTACAGGGAACCAGACAGAGGGCCTTCTTGGTAGTGGCGCCCTCCCTGTGGAATGCCCTCCCACCAGATGTCAAAGAGAACAACAACTACCAGACTTTTAGAAGATATCTGAAGGCAGCCCTATTCAGGGAAGTTTTTAATGTGTGACAGTTTAATGTACTTTTAATCTTTGTTGGAAGCCAGCCAGAGTGGCTGGGGAAACCCAGCCAAATGGGCGGGGTACAAATAATAAATAATAAATAATTATTATTCATTAATTGATTTGGATTTTTTGGGGAGTCCCCTCCCCCAAACATATAACAAGATGAATTAATACTACTACTACTACTAATCTGGGACGTGGGTGGCGCTGTGGGTTAAACCACAGAGCCTACGGCTTGCCGATCAGAAGGTCGGCGGTTCGAATCCCCGCGACGGGGTGAGCTCCCATTGCTCGGTCCCTGCCAACCTAGTAGTTCGAAAGCACACCTCGGCCAATAAAGCGAGATGAGCGCCGCAACCCCAGAGTCAGTCACGACTGGACCTAATGGTCACGGGTCCCTTTACCTTACTACTATTAATATTTATACCCTGCCCGTCTGGCTGCTTCTGATAATGATGATGATCATAGAGAGCAAAATAAACCACTTGGTGGCCTCATACATAGCTGTGTGATTGAGCAGTAACCATATGTGAATGCATTTATTTACCCAGGCTGGGGCCTCCTCTTCCTAGGGAGCTTCAGTCGTCACTCATCCAGCTTCTGAATGACTCTCTTGTTGGGTTTTCCCCGAAGCCTCCAGCACAACTTCCTAACGCTTGTTCGACCAGATAATTTGACAAGCCTTCAAGGAGCGACTCCCCTTCTCAGCCAGCCCTGCGTCTGAACATTTCCAAACGGAGAGAGTTACCTCTCCACCCCCCCCAATCTTGTCCAAGGCTGTGTGGCCCTGAAAGTCAGAGGGGTTGTCCCGAGATAAGCGACACCCATCGTTCCATCCCTTTGATTGATAACAGAGGACTCAAGGTGGTGGGGAAAGGAGCAAAATTGCTTCGAGCTCTGGCATTCCCGTGGGTTGACATGAAAGCTGGAGAACATGTCTGCTCATATTCCACAACAAAGGGCATCATTTAGGAAAGGCGGCGGAGAATGTTGGTGCCTGGGACTGGGACCCCCGACTTAAACTCCCCCATGCTGTCTGCAAAGATTCCTTCCAATTTTTAAAATCGAGGGTGGTTTTTTTTTTTTAAAAAAAGGGGATTTTGTTGCTGTTGAAGGGAGTTGACTGTTTTCTTTTTTTGGTTTTCCAATTTTTGGGGGTGGCCTGTTTCATCATGTTGTTTTTGTACAGCTATGTTGCTTTTGGGTGGGTGGGTGCATTTCCAAGCGAGCACCCCCCGTTTTCCCTGTGAAATCAGTCTTTTGTGGTCCCCGTGGCAGTTTCTTAGATTTCCAGATGTTTCCCTGTACCCAAAATACTCAGGGATCCCTGGCTTAGGAGAATGTATATTTCAGGTCAGCTCACTTGTCATTTGTCTTGAGTAATTATTGCAATTATCAACAAGATGTCAGTGCCAAAGGCACAACTCCGTTTAAAAGGGGGTGGGGGAAAAATAACAACAACAAGAAGTGATTGTTTGACCTGTGTTGATAACATTTGCCATAGTTGTTAAGGGATAAAATTAAACCAAAACAAGTGCTCTTAAAGTAGATTGCTTTGACACAACAGTTTAACCTTGACTGTACACACACACACACACAAGTATGCCTTTGAAAATGCCATGAATCTCCCATTCCTCTTGCTAAAATCTCTTTGCCCTTGTCCAAAGTAAGAAACGGGCATCTGCCTGCCTCCCAGACAACAAAACCCCCCCTCTCTGCATCGCTGATGTGGCCCAAATAATACATTTGGCATCAGCTGGGCTGCAGGAGTTGTTGAAAGGAGGCATACAAGTTGCTCTTAAAACATCTTAGGGACACAGTTTCAGATTTGTGTAGGGTTTATTCCTGAGGGCAGGGGTCCGCAAACCTTTTTAGCAGGGGGTAGTCCACTGTCCCTCAGAACTTGTGGGGGGCTGGACTATATTTTGGAGAAAAAACCAAAACACCAACGCATTCCTATGTCCCGCAAATAACCTGGAGATGCAGTTAAAATAAAAGCACACATTCTACTCATGTAAAAACACCAGGCAGGTCCCACAAATAACCCAGAGATGCATTTTAAATAAAAGGACACATTCTACTCATGTAAAAACACGCTGATTCCCGGACACTCTGCGGGCCAGATTTAGAAGGCGATTCAGCCGGTTCTGGCCCCTGGGCCTTAGTTTGCCTACCCATGCCATAGATATCCTGCAAGGCAGTGGAGGTTTAGAATAAGAGTTTTCTTTCTGTTAGATGGGCTATCATCCCAGGTTGACCCGGATGCTGAGGTCCAGCGCCGAGGGCCTTCTGGCGGTTCCCTCACTGCGAGAAGCAAAGCTACAGGGAACCAGGCAGAGGGCCTTCTTGGTAGTGGCTCCTGCCCTGTGGAACGCCCTCCCACCAGATGCCAAAGAGAACAACAACTACCAGACTTTTAGAAGACATCTGAAGGCAGCCCTGTTTAGGGAAGCTTTTAATGTTTGATGCATTACTGTATTTTAATATTTTGTTGGAAGCCGCCCAGAGTGGCTGGGGAAGCCCAGCAGATGGGTTGGGTATAAATAATAAATAATAATTATTATTAATAATAATAATCTAGGAAGGTAGAGGAGAAAATAAGGCACCTTCTCTAGAAAGTGGGGCAAAACATTACGGTGGTACCTTGGGTTACAGACGCTTCAGGTTACAGACTCCGCCAACCCAGAAATAGTGCTTCAGGTTAAGAACTTTGCTTCAGGATGAGAACAGAAATCGTGCTCCGGCGGCACAGCGGCAGCAGGAGGCCCCATTATCTAAAGCGGTGCTTCAGGTTAAGAACAGTTTCAGGTTAAGAATGAACCTGCGGAACGAATTAAGTACCGTATTTTTCGCTCTATAAGACGCAGCAGACCAGAAGACGCACCTAGTTTTTGGAGTAGGAAAATAAGAAAAAAAAAAATTCTGAATCCCAGAAGCCAGAACAGCAAGAGGGATTGCTGCTCAGCAATCCCTCTTGCTGTTCTGGCTTCTGGGATAGCTGTGCAGCCTGCATTTGCTCCATAAGACGCACACACATTTCCCCTTACTTTTTAGGAGAGAAAAAGTGAGTCTTATAGAGCAAAAAATACGGTACTTAACCCGAGGTACCACTGTACATTCATGGCCCAAACGACACCCACTGCAACTTTGCAGGGATGGTGAAATTCAAATAACTATTTCAGCTCAGCTATTAAACCACCACTCTCGTTGCCCTTATTATTACCCCTTCAGCTCTCCCTGCGAATCAAAGGCTATTATTAAGGCACCATCCGTCTTTTCTTGGGAGTGAAAGTCCCCTGTAGGCCTCAAGAGCTTTCCGGGGGCAGCCAGAACAATCCAACCAGCCAGTAAATTTCTTACAGATGCTGGTGCAACAGATCCCGATATAATCTGATGTTTCATAAATGTCTTAAGAGATTAAAGCATCGTTTGCTGTCCAGCTCTCTGGGAAGAGTCACGTCCCGGCAGAATAAACTCTTGGCAACGATCTTGCGTAAGAGGCAGGAGGCGATAGCGAAAGGTCTCCTCTGTGCATCCTTACAAGGGCAATTACATAATCGCAGGCCTTCATCTCTCAGAGGCGATCCTTTTCATTAAACAAAATGGCCCAGAGAAATGGAGCTCACATACATCCAATCTGGAAACAGGCCAGAAAGGGAAGATAACAATCAAATAAAGAAAAGTTTAACCCTGAAGCGTAAAACGGCGCTTAAATTCTAATTTTGGTGTTTTTTTTAACGTCCTACCCACTGAGAGCTCTTTCCTCTTCCATTTGTCTTCCAAGGAACTTATATTTAGGGAAGCTTTTAATGTTTGATGTTTTATCGTGTTTTTAATATTCTGTTGCAAGCCGCCCAGAGAGGCTGGGGGAACCCAGTCAGATGGGCAGGGTATAAATAATAAATTATTATTATTATTATTATTGTTGTTGTTGTTGTTGTTGTTGTTGTTGTTTTTTAACAATGACCGCTCCCCGCTTGAAATAGGGGGTGCCCTTTGCGTGGACGCGTGCAGCCCTGGATCTGGAGCGGCTCCATCAGCATAGGCTTGGCTTTGCCTTCCCTCAGGTGGGATACCTGGAGGTCTCCGCCTACCTCAGTCAGTTGTCCAATCCCACCTGGGGGAAGCGTTGCCAAGGAGACCAGGCCAGGTAGGGGAGGAATTACCTGCCCACACAATAGAGGGAGGATCTTACCTGGGAATCCTCACTTGGCTCCAGAGCTTCTCCCTCCCTACCCACCCTCAGTTAATGTCTTATTTTGCAGGTTAACTTTTCTTCACAGGTTTTGCAGGTTAACTTTTCTTCACAGGTATGCGGGCGCTGCTACGTTAAGGTCGCTGTTAAAGGGCCGGAAAGGAATTTTCCTGCATTGGCAGGTTTCGGCTTTCCCGTAGCAAAACGTCACAACTTTGGCGGTATCAGGCCTTGGGCAGAATCCTTTAGTCCATCTTCCTCTTTGCGGCGGCGATACCAGGGTTCCCCGTTAAAGGGGTTTTCTGAAGGGAGGCTTTGACCGTACGCCGAAAGGTCGTCATTGCTCTCCCCTGTGGTGGCGGCGTAACGGGGGCGGCTATTTCTGCTTGAACATATGTTCTCCAGAGCCGGCCCATCCCCCCCCCCACTGGATAACCCTGATGCTCCCTAGGTCCCTGGCTGGGGACTGGGGAGGGAGAATGCCCAATGCCTGAGCCAAGGTCTACCCACATCTGAAATTTAATAAAGTTGTGGCCAATTTAATCCCATAGCACGTTGTCTTGAGTCGTTATTCCACATGACGGGGGGACCACGCGGGATCTGGGGACTCCGCCTGTCCACGCAAAAGTTATTTTAAGCATCTTCTTCAGTTATTATTAAACACATTCTTCACTTATTGGAGCTTGTTCTATACATTTCTGCCATTTTTGCAGGAGTAATATACCATCGATACATCAGTTTCATATAATTCTCCAAGTTATACAATCAGTAAATTTTAAATTCACTTTCCACTGATGCCTTCTTCTTTTGCCGTAACCAAAACAGGTAGATAGGTTTCCTCTTCTGTTTATGTAACAGGGTTGAGCCCTGCTGACTTTCATTGTCTTATTAAAATTCATCGGTCAAAGCTGTCCTTCTTTTTACAGATGCACTTTTTCCTCCTCCGTGTTTCATGCCATCTTTGCAAACTATGAGGAAGCAGAATTGTTTTTCACCATAGCTATGTGCAAACCTGCACATCAGGAAGAGATCACAGGAGACTCTGGGGTGAGTTGCATAACGGGAGGCACACATTTGGTAAACAGGGTCACAAGATGGCGGCTGGTGGCTTATCAAACCTAGTTCATTGCCAAATAATAATAATAATAATAATAATAATAATAATAATAATAATAATTTATTTATACCCTGCCCATCTGGCTGAGTTTGCCCAGCCACTCTGGGCGCCTTCCAATCAAATGTTTAAAACAGTACAGCATTATATATTAAAAACTTCCCTGAACAGGGCTGCCTTCAGATGTCTTTTAAAGATAGGATAGCTGCTTATTTCCTTCACATCTGAAGGGAGGGCATTCCACAAGGCGGGCGCCACCACCGAGAAGGCCCTTTCTCTGGTTCCCTGTAACCTCACTTCTCGCAATGAGGGAACCGCCAGAAGGCCCTCGGCACTGGATCTCAGTGTCCGGGCTGAATGATGGGGGTGGAGACGCTCCTTCAGGTATACCGAAGTCTCATAGAAAACATGCAAAACGCCCAGGAAAAATCTCCTCTGAGCAATCACCAAACTAGATGCAATGCTCACTGAGTACTCACCATGGAAGGCGACACATTCAGAACAATATGTGAATTGAAACACACACACTCTTTGAAATGTGCCCTTCTCTGAACTTTGTGATGGAGTACTCCAGCCAGGTAATGGGTACAAAAATGTATATACAGTGGTACCTCAGTCTATGAACTTAATCCATTCTGGAAGTCTGTTCTTAAACTGAGGCGCGCTTTCCCTCCCGCCGCTGGTGCCCTTCCACCGTTCGGCTTCTGAGGTAAAGTTTGGTAACCGGAACAATACTTCCAATCTCGTGGAGTTTGTAACCCGAAAATTTCGTTAACAGGGCTGTTCTTAAACCGAGGTACCACTGTAATACTAGAGTGAAATGTGCATTAAAGCACATACAGTGGTACCTCCAGTTAAGTACTTAATTCGTTCCGGAGGTCCGTTCTTAACCTGAAACTGTTCTTAACCTGAAGCACCACTTTAGCTAATGGGGCCTCCTGTGGCCGCTGCATGATTTCTGTTCTCATCCTGAAGCAAAGTTCTTAACCTGAAGTACTATTTCTGGGTTGGCGGAGTCTGTAACCTGAAGCGTATGTAACCTGAAGCGTATGTAACCCGAGGTACCACTGTACTGTATATAAGTGAAAAAATTTTTTTTAAGAAAACTTTTTTCTTTCTACAATTTGATTCATTATCAAAAAATACCCAAACATAACAAAGAAGAAAAACAAAGAAGAAAAAATGTAGACTATAAAACACTGTAGCTTACAAGGCCGAAATTTCAAAGATACACAGACCATCCAAGTGTCCCTATTTTCCAGGGACAGTCCTAGATTTACAGACACCATCCTGGTTTCTGATTTGATTCCGGAATATTCTGCTTTTCTTTAGGATGTCCCTATTTTCATCAGAGAAATGTTGAAGGGTAGGGAAAAGGTAAATGAACCCCTGACCATTAGGTCCAGTCGTGGCTGACTCTGGGGTTGCGGCGCTCACCTCACTTTATTGGCCGAGGGAGCTGGCGTTTGGCTTCCGGGTCATGTGGCCAGCATGTCTAAGCCGCTTCTGGCGAACCAGAGCTGCGCACAGAAACGCCGTTTACCTTCCTGCTGGAGCGGTATCTATTTATCTACTTGCACTTTGATGTGCTTTCGAACTGCTAGGTTGGCAGGAGCAGGGACCAAGAGACAGGATCTCACCCCATTGCGGGGATTCGAACCGCCGACCTTCTGATCAGCAAGTCCTAGGCTCTGTGGTTTAACCCACAGCGCCACCCGTGTCCCTTTGGAGGGTATGGTAGGTTGCCCTATTTTTACCAGAGGCATGTGTGACTCCAAGCCAAGGAGATAAGTAACTATACAACCTTTTAGAGGACATCTGAAGGCAGCCCTCTACAGGGAAGTTTTTTATGTTTAATGTTTTATTATATTTTTATATATGTTGGAAGCTGCCCAGAGTGGCTGGGGCAACCCAGCCAGATGTGTTGGGAATAAATAATAAAATTGTTGTTGTTGTTGTTGTTGTTGTTGTTGTTGTTGTTGTTGTTGTTGTTGTTGTTGTTGTTGTTATGGTGTAAAGGCAAAGGGACCCCTGACCATTAGGTCCAGTCGTGACCGGCTCTGGGGTTGTGGTGCTCATCTCGCTTTATTGGCCGAGGGAGCTGGTGTACAGCTTCCGGGTCATGTGGCCAGCAGGACTAAGCCGCTTCTGGCGAACCAGAGCAGCGCACAGAAATGCTGATTACCTTCCCGCCAGAGCGGTACGTATTTATCTACTTTCACTTTGACGTGCCTTCAAACTGCTAGGTTGGCAGGAGCAGGGACTGAACAACGGGAGCTGACCCTATTGCGGGAATTCGAACCACCAACCTTCTGATCGGCATGCCCTAGGCTCTGTGGATTAACCCACAGTGCCACCCGCGTCCCCTGTTGTTATGGAATAGGGCGCCCCTATTTTCACTGGATAAATGTTGAAGGGTATGTATACAGCACAGCTCCAAAGCTCCAAAAGTATTAACTCATGTAAAGATTCCCTTTACAAATTAGTATTCTCCACCTGTGAGTTCCATTGTGGTCGAGAATAAAGATCCCGTATAATTTTAAATGAGCCAGACCTTTGCATATACCGGTGGCCTCAATATTTGTATAAGAAAGAAAATCATACCATATGGGAGGTAGGTCATTTGAGTCCTGCCTTTTACATACTTTTAGTTTATGACATATCTTTTCAAGACAGGCCATTTGCCAAACCTTTGAATGCTAGCAATCCAAATTATTAAGATTAGAGGTCTTCCAGGATTTGGCAATGCATATGGTTTTTCAATTGAAAAAAATAAATGGAAAGAAGCTGATATATATATTCTTCTTTCTGACACAACAAAAACAGCTTTGTTTGGGGACATTTTACCACCCGATTAGAATCTGGTGTGGAGTAGAAAAATATCTCGTACCACTGCTGCATGCCAGTTTCATGCTGCGTAGCAGGTCGCTAGTTGTGGAAAATCACCCCATAAAACTGCCCATGAATTTTATTTTCTGTTTATTGTTCATGGGCTGGAGGGCAGAGAGTACATGACTTCCACACCTCTATGGCACCGAACCAGGACTAAACAGGCACACACAAATTAGACCCTGTTTTGCTGTCATTACTAAATAGTTAAAATTCTGGTCGGTTCAGGTAGACACCACCCGAGGCAGTGAGAAATAGCACAAAGGTAGGAACAGTCAAAACAGCTGCTTATGCCAGACAGTTTGTCCTCACCTGAGTGTTCTGGGTCACCATCTTCTGGAAACGATGCCTTATGAGGAACGGCTAAGGGAGCTGGGCATGTTTAGCCTGGAGAAGAGGAGGTTAAGGGGTGATATGATAGCCATGTTCAAATATATAAAAGGATGTCACATAGAGGAGGGAGAAAGGTTGTTTTCTGCTGCTCCAGAGAAGCAGACACGGAGCAATGGATCAAGCTACAAGAAAGAAGATTCCACCTAAACATTAGGAAGAACTTCCTGACAGTAAGAGCTGTTCGACAGTGGAATTTGCTGCCAAGGAGTCTGGTGGAGTCTCCTTCTTTGGAGGTCTTTAAGCAGAGGCTTGACAACCATATGTCAGGAGTGCTCTGATGGTGTTTCCTGCTTGGCAGGGGGTTGGACTCGATGGCCCTTGTGGTCTCTTCCAACTCTATGAGTCTATGATTCTATGATCTTTTTTGAGCATCCTCTGTGCTTTGCAAGGTGTGCTTAGAGAAAGATCCCAGCAAACCCACCACAAGCTAGTGTTGGAAGTTCTTCCCTTGACTGTGAAGGCATAGGATTGTAGAATCGCAGAGCTGGAAGGGACCCTGAGTGTCATCTAGTCCAACCCCCAGCAATGCAGCAATGCCAGCTAAAGCATCCATGACAGATGGCCACCCAACCTCTGCTTAAAAACCTCCAAGGGAGGTGGTCTCATGGGAGTCCGTTCCACTGCTGAACAGCTCTTACTGTCAGAATTCCCCCCCCCCCAAATGTCCAGTCGGAATCTCCTTTGAAACTTGAAGCCATCAGTTCGAGTCCTACCCTCCAGAGCAGGAGAAAACAAGCATGCTGCCTCTTCCATGGGCCTGCCCTTGAGACTGACCCAGAAACTCCAGCGGGTGCAGAATGCCGTGGCAAGAGTCCTTATGGGGTCCTCACCACGGGATCACATTCACCCAGTGCTACACCAGCTGCACTGGCTCCCAGTGGAGTACAGGATCAGGTTTAAGGTGCTGGTTTTAACCTTTAAAGCCCTATACGGCTTAGGACCCTCGTACCTACGGGACAGCCTCTTTTGGTATGCCCCACGGAGGACCTTACGGTCTTCAAACAAAAACATCTTAGAGATCCCAGGCCACAGGGAGGTTAGGCTGACCTCAACCAGAGCCAGGGCTTTTTCGGATGTGGCCCCGATCTGGTGGAACACTTTTTGTCACAAGAGACTAGGGCCCTGCGGAACTTGACATCTTTCCATAGGGCCTGCAAGACAGAGCTGTTCCACCAGGCCTTAGGCCAAGGCACAGTCTGACCCCCTTCTTTGGTAATCCTCATAGAACTCTAGCCCAATGGTTGCCATTAATTTGATTCTGAATTGATTTTAGAATGAATTGATATTAGAATGTATTTCAATTAATTGATTGTGATTTTATGTGATTTTACTGTTGTTAGCCGCTCTGAGCCCGGCTTTGGCTGGGGAGGGTGGGATATAAATAAAATTTTATTATTATTATTATTTTATTATTACCTGCTGTCTTCCTTGTTTTTCGTTCGCTGATGATCCCCTGCTGTTGTGGGGGCTGCCTCCATTTAGGCAGGCAGGACCGGAAGCCTCCAACTCTGTAGCTCTATGATTCTATGAGTTGGTTCCCATCTCCTGAGTGACCAATGCTCTTCTTTGTTCAATTTATGCTTTTATGTCCTGCGTGATACTTTGCTGCCCACGTGCCTTTCCTTGGAGCATTCGGAGAGAGGAACACCCCTTACGAAATGCCAGCATGCTTCAATTAGAGGGAAAACTCAGCCCTCTTTGGTGTGCCTGAGCCAGGGGGCACGGCACCTGCATGTAGGGTTGCCACCTGTCCTGTATAATACGGGAGCATCCCGTATTTTAGTGTAAAATGCTATGTCCTGCACTGATAGAATTTGTCCTGTATTTCAGGTTTTCTCTCTCCCCCCCCCCCGCCAAGTTAGGGATCCTCCTTCTCTCTCCTTTGATCAACTTAGAGATCCTCTCCAAATGCATGTGCTTGAAAGGTAATAATAATAATAATAATAATAATAATAATAATAATAATAATAATAATAATAATAATAATTTATACATACATACATACATACATACATACATACATACACCACCCGTCTGGCTGGGTTTCCCCAGTCACTCTGGGTGGCTCCCAACAGAATATTAAAAGCACGATAAAACATCAAACATTAAAAACTTCCCTAAACAGGGCTGCCTTCAGATGTCTTCTGAAAATCAGATAGTTGTTTATTTCCTTGACATTTGATGGGAGGGCATTCCACAGGGCAGGTGCCACCACCAAGAAGGCCCTCTGCCTGGTTCCCTGTAACCTCACTTCTCGCAGGGAGGGAACCGCTAGAAGGCCCTCGGCGCTGGACCTCAGGCTGGGGGTGGAGACGCTCCTTCAGAATGTTTGATAGGTCATGTATTTAAGCTCTGGGTAGCGAAGCACAGACAGATTTGCAAATCCATGTGTATGTGTGTGTGCGCATGCGGCAGATTCCAGAAGGGCCACCCTGTTAGGCTGCAATAAATTGCAATGGGATTTTTTTGAACTAGATGGAAAGGGGAAAAAAATCACCTCCAACCGCCCCGCTCTGTCCTGTCCTGTATTTTGCCAGGACAAACGTGGCAATCCTACCCGTGCGAGCTCACCTGGAACCCTGCCACTCTTCCAGATGCTAATGGACAAAAAGTGGGTCAGGTAAGCCAGAAACACAAACCTTTTGCACCTGCCTGACCTGTCCGGTCGTTTGCCTTTGGGAGGATTAAGGAAGAGCCTGTTCAGAAGAGCTCCAGGGCAGGGACCGCCCAGATGCCACGAAACCTCCGCCCTGACCTTGGAGAAAATCTTTTGTGTAGCCAAATGCCCAGAGATCACATAGCCACTGAATCACCGCTGGGCAATTAAGAAGACGTTACAAGATCTCCATGTCATCCACTTGACGGATTCATGCCCACCTGGATTTATAGCACGGGTTGTGTTTATACAAGATATGCTGAAGTCAGCTAAAATCTCAGGGAGCACTAATAATGATGATGATAATGATGATGATGATGATTTATTTATACCCCGCCCATCTGGCTGGGCTTCCCCAGCCACTCTGGGCGGCTTCCAAAAAGTATTAAAATACAGTAGTCTGTTAAACATTAAAGCTTCCCTAAACAGGGCTGCCTTCAGGTGTCTTCTAAAAGTCTGGTAGTTGTTGTTCTCTTTGACATCTGGTGGGAGGGCGTTCCACAGGGTGGGTGCCACTACCGAGAAGGCCCTCTGCCTGGTTCCCTGTAACTTGGCTTCTCGCAGGGAGGGAACTGCCAGAAGGCCCTCGGAGATGGACCTCAGTGTCTGGGTAGAATGATGGGGGTGGAGACGCTCCTTCAGGTACAGTGGTGCCCCGCAAGACGAACGCCTCGCAAGACGAAAAACCCGCTAGACGAAAGGGTTTTCCGTTTTGGAGGCGCTTCGCAAAACGAATTTCCCTATGGGGTTGCTTCGCAAGACGAAAAGAATCTTGCATCCCCCCGTGGGTTTTTTCCGCTTTTTTCACCCTTTTCTTAAGCCGCTAAGCCGCTTATCAGCTGTTCCGCTGATAAGCCGCTTAACAGCTGATCGCTGGAAGCCGCTTGACAGCTGTAGCGCTAATCCGCTAAGCTGTCAATGGGCTTGCTTCGCAAGATGAAAAAACCACTAGACGAAGAGAATCGCGGAACGGATTATTTTCGTCTTGCGAGGCACCACTGTATACTGGACGGAGGCCATTTAGGGCTTTCAAGGTCAGCACCAACACTCTGAATTGTGCTTGGAAACATACTGGGAGCCAATGTAGGTCTTTCAAGACTGGTATTATGTGGTCTCAGTGGCCACTCCCAGTCCCCAGTCTAGCTGCCGAATTCTGGATTAGTTGCAGTTTCCGGGTCACCTTCAAAGGTAGCCCCACATAGAGCGCATTGCAGTAGTCCAAGCGGGAGATAACCAGAGCATGCACCACTCTGGCGAGACAGTCTGCGGGCAGGGAGGGTCTCAGCCTGTGTACCAGATGGAGCTGATAAACAGCTGCCCTGGATATTGAATTAACCTGCACCTCCATGGATTCCTGCATTTATGACCCACCTTTCCTGCGAGGAGTTCAAGGTGGTGTCCATGGCTTGCCTCTTCCCCGTATTCCCCGCACAACAATCCTGCAGAGCCTATCAGGGCAACGGATAAGCGCACAGGGGCCAAGGTCAACCAGGGAGCTTCATGGCCGAGTCGAGATTTGACCCCTGGTCTCCCAGGTCTAGTCAGACCATTTAACTACTACACCAAAAGTGTTCTGGGCTGGGAAACTGTCATAGCGAAAGAATGTAACCCACTCCCAATTTAATCTGGATTAAATTTAATTTCAGATTAAATTTAATCTGAAAAACCCTGTTGCCAATGACCTGTTTAGTAAACACACAAGACGAAACCGGCTGTAAAAGGTAAAGGGACCCCTGACCATTAGGTCCAGTCGTGACCAACTCTGGGGTTGCGGCGCTCATCTCGCTTTATTGGCCACGGGAGCCGGCATACAGCTTCTGGGTCATGTGGCCAGCATGACTAAGTCGCTTCTGGCAAACCAGAGCAGTGCACAGAAAGGCCGTTTACCTTCCCGCCGGAGCGGTACCTATTTATCTACTTGCACTTCGACGTGCTTTCGAACCGCTAGGTTGGCAGGAGCTGGGACCGAGCAACGGGAGGTCACCCCGTCACGGGGATTCGAACCGCCGACCTTCTGATCGGCAAGTCGTAGGCTCTGTGGTTTAACCCACAGCGCCACCACCCTAACCAGCTGTACTTTTAAATAAATAAGGTATACTTCGTTGTATCAAATTGTAGATTTCAACGGAAGTCTCATAAAGTTCAATGAAAAAGGCAGAAGACCCAGTGGATCAGTTCATTCTCTAGTCAGTTCATGCATAAGGTCCACACAATGTGTCTATTCCACTTGTCTGTTTACAGAGTCCAATAATCCACATGAAGTGTTGTTACAGTTCCCCAGAATCCTTTCACAGTCTAAGACAAGGATTTCCGGAATATGAGCCTTGTTTCGCCATCCTAGGCCTCATCAGTAGTACAGGCTCATATGTAATATTACAGGATAGTGGATCTTATAGCATAGTAGTGGTTGCATAAGGGTCAGACTGAGTTCAAACCGAAGGCCAGGTGGAACAGCTCCGTCTTGCAGGCCCTGCGGAAAGATGTCAAGTCCCACAGGGCCCTAGTCTCTTGTGACAGAGCATTCCAACACGGGGCCAGTGCTGAAAAGGCCCTGGAGCCTAGTTGAAACCAATCTAACCTCTTTGAGGCTCGGGACCTCCAAAGTGTTGTTATTTGTGGACCTTAAGGTCCTCCGCGGGGCATACCAGGAGAGGCGGTCCCATAGGTATGTGGGTCCTAGGTCCACAGGAGTGCTGGGGACTCAATAAGGTTGAAAACCTCTGAAAGGCACACAAGGGAATACCAGCAGACGTAAACTTAGAGGGGTCGGGTCCTGCAAACAGCTTAATGCCCCAAACTCATAATAGGTAAAAGTAAAGGGACCCCTGACCATTAGGTCCAGTCGTGACCAACTCTGGGGTTGCGGCACTCATCTCGCTTTATTGGCCGAGGGAGCTGGTGTACAGCTTCCGGGTCATGTGGCCAGCATGACTAAGCCACTTCTGGCGAACCAGAGCAGCGCACGGAAACACCGTTTACCTTCCCGCCGGAGCGGTACCTATATATCTACTTGCAATTTGACGTTATTTTGAACTGCTAGGTTGGCAGGAGCTGGGACTGAGCAACAGGAACTCACCCCATCGCGGGGATTCAAACCACCGACCTTCTGATCAGCAAGTCCTATGCTCTGTGGTTTAACCCACAGCGCCACCCACATCCCCAAAACTCATAATTCTATGCTAACTAGATTTCTAGACCCCCCAGCAGCTGAAGTTCTCCGGGAAGTTTGCAGTAAAGGCCAAGACAGCCGCTCTCTCTCCTGACTGCCAGCTAGGAGCTTCACCCAGGCCTCTCAGCTCTCTCAACCAAGACCTGCAGAGGACTGTAATGCCATTAAATGCAACCCAGCTGGTGAAGCGTAGCCCTTTCACTGGCAGCTGGTAAGCAGTAAGAACCTTATTGCTCGGATCAGCAGAGAGAGAGGTTCCTGGAGGTTCGCCCAAAGATTATAACCGGAGGTGCTGCGGTTACGCAAGATGGTGAGGAACATGTTGCAAGGAGAAAGCACGATCGAGCGAAATCCACTAGAGACAGGAGGCGCAGGGAAAGGGTTGTTGGTTGAGTTGGGATGGCAGAGCAGTCCTTTATGTCGGCGCCATCTAGTGGTCAAGGGGGGGGGAACATCACAGAGGCACAACTTATCCGAGCCAGAGCTTAATTCTCTGAAATTGTTCCTGAAATTGGCAAAAGCGTTGATCTACTACATAGCCTCCAAGCGTCCTGTTTTTCCAGGGACAGCCCAGAATGACAGAAGCCATCTTGGTTTCTGATTTGATCCCAGAATGTCCCACTTTTCCATTTTCCTCCCCTCCACACCCCAGAGAACAATTAAAAGTGGTTTATGTGTCTGTAGAGATATAAAAACAGAGTACTGTTTATCCTGACAATAATATTCCTGCACCAAATGAAGGAACTGTTGAAACTGGCATACGAAGCCCTTCCTATAATTTTGAAGGAAAAGCTCACCAATTGGCTTCAAATTCTTTTGTTGCAATATTTCAGCAGGCAGCCATTTCTTAGGTAATGCACAGAGTGTTTATTCCTTTATTGTAAATGGAGCCTATCACTGTCTACACACAAGTAAGTCCCAGTGTATTCAATGGAGCTTACTTCCAGGTAACTGGTACAGACTGAGTAGCCTTTCACTGCAATCCAAAGCATTTTTACTCAGAAGTATGTCACACAGAGATAAATAGGTATGTTCATGATGCTTTTGAATTCTGGTGCTGGAGGAGACTCTTGAGAGTCCCACGGACTGCAAGAAGATCCAATCCATTCTGATCCATTCTGAAGGAAATCAGCCCTGAGTGCTCACTGGAAGGACAGATCCTGAAGCTGAGGCTCCAAGACTTTGGCCACCTCATGAGAAGAGAAGACTCCCTGGGAAAGGCCCTGATGTTGCGAAAGATGGAGGGCCCAAGGAGAAGGGGATGACAGAGGACGAGATGGTGGGACAGTGTTCTTGAAGCTACCAGCATGAGTTTGACCAAACTGTGGGAGGCAGTGGAAGACAGGAGGGCCTGGCGTGCTCTGGTCCAGGGGGTCACAAAGAGTCGGACAAGACTAAACAACAACAAAATCTTCCTCATCATTCTCACTATTACTGTTGTTGAGCAATTTTTTGTCTGTATTAGCAGCAATATTTTTATGAATTGCCACAGTTAACAAAGTGATTATCAGCTGTCTCTGCTTTTCTGCGTTGCATTTCCTTCTGAGATGTTTACACTCATGCAGGCACACAGGTGGCAATCCTAAGAATATGTGTGTGCGAGTGGGGCGGTGTGTGTGTGTGGGGGGGGGAGAGACATTAGATTCAGTTTGCATTTAAAGGAGAACCTACCTAGTTCACATTCCCCCAAACAATATGGGAAACGAAACCTAGCTATCCTTCAAAATTTGCATTTCTCTGAATTTTGCGATGCAGATCCCAGCCAGGATGCAGATCCCAGCAAAAATGCATAGATTTGTTGAAGATTGGACGTTTTCATCCCCAAAATGTTTTTGATTTGAGTTCCTACTGAAATGAGACTGCATTTTAATGTTGTACTAAATCTTGTTTTTAAGTCGTATTTTAATCAATTGTTTTTACCTGGTGTTAGCCACCCTGAGCCCAGTCTTGGCTGGGGAGGGCGGGGTATAAATAATAATAATAATAATAATAATAATAATAATAATAATAATAATAATAATTCTTGCTATTATCTTAGTGTGCCCAAAATTGCATATATTAGGGAAAATAACATCCCATAAATGCATTATGCTAGGGCAATTGCTTTGCAGAAAGGTGCAAATCAGGCATATAAAAACGTGTATATTGGGAGAACTTTGCAAAACCACCGTGTTTTGTTTTTGTCTTGTGGACGATTGCTAACTGATGCTGAGAACTGAGGAATAATAAGGAACAGAGAGAAACCAAGATTGACAGATTTGAGTATTCCTCTGTATGTGTGTGTGTTTATTCTACACATATGTCATACATACACATCCTCTGTCACTCAGAGGAGACAATACTGTTAGCCACCTTCCCATGTTAGCCAAGTCAGTTCATGATAAGGAGAAGAGTTTGCAATTCTTCCCAGCAGAGGGCAGCAGTATACATTCTTCAACATTCCTTATGCTCATACCTGCTAGAGCACAATCTGCCTGGACATTTAAGGCTGTGAAAACCTGAAACGGGAACAGCGGTGTTCGGCTCCCTACCCACTTCTAGCATCTAATCAGACTACGATCTTCTTCTTTGGCGATCCCTCATAGTTGAGTAAGATTGTCTTCCTTAAACACAGTTTTAACAGTGAGTCCGTAAATGATTGTGGAAGCCAATTCTGGATCCACACATCCTTCCACAGTGGAGACATAGGTTTCCTGGCAGGAGTTGATCCTGGTGAGGGTTTGCCAAGCATGCCTTCCTCTTAGCATGTTTCTCCCTTTCGTCCTGAGTTCGGGTGTCTTCAAAGCCCATGACACCTTTGGTAAAGGCTGTTCTCCAATTGGAGTGCTCGCAGGCCAGTGTTTTCCAGTTTTCTGTGTTTATACTGCATTTTTTAGATTTGCCTTGAGGTTAACTGACTGAGGTAGAATCCTGACAAGACAGAATTACTGTTTTGGGGGGACAGGGGGCGGGCAGGTGTGGAGGACTCCCTGGTCCTCAGGTAACTGGGCCTCTGAAGGAGTAGGTGCACATCCTGGGAGTCATTTTGGACTCACAGCTGTCCATGGAGGTGCAGGTTAATTCTGTGTCTAGGGCAGCTGTTTATCAGCTCCACCTGGTACGCAGGCTGAGACCCTACCTGCCCACAGACCGTCTTGCCAGAGTGGTGCATGCTCTAGTTATCTCTCTCTTGGACTACTGCAATGCACTCTAAGTGCGGCTACCTTTGAAGGTGACTCGGAAACTACAACTAATCCAGAATGTGGCAGCTAGACTGGTGACTGGGAGCGGCTGCTGAGACCAACATCGGTCCTGAAAGACCTACATTGGTTCCCAGTACGTTCCGAGCACAATTCAAAGTGTTGGTGCTGACCTTTAAAGCCCTAAATGGCCTCAGTCCTGTATACCTGAAGGAGCATCTCCACCCCCATCGTTCAGCCCGGACCTGAGGTCCAGGTCTGAGGGCCTTCTGGCGGTTCCCTCACTGCAAGAAGCAAAGCTACAGGGAACCAGGCAGAGGGCCTTCTCGGTAGTGGCGCCTGCCCTGTGGAGCGCCCTCCCATCAGATGTCAAGGAAATAAACAATTATCTGACTTTTAGAAGACATCTGAAGGCAGCCCTGTTTAGGGAAGTTATTAGGGAAGTTTTGATCTTTTATCATGTTTTTAATATTCTCTTGGGAGTCGGCCAGAGTGACTGAGGATGGGCAGGGTATAAATATATTATTATTATTATTATTTAATATATTATTATTATTTAATATATTATTATTATTATTATGCTCAGCTCCTGTGTTTGGGCTTCTCCTTGGGGCCCCTGAGGCTGTGAAAACAGGGCATTAGACTAGATGGGACCTGGGCTCTGCTTTTGCTCCTACCATGTCGTACCATTGGTCTACCTAGTCTAGTATTGTTCAACTCAGATTGGCAGCGACCAGCTCTCTGATCTGTCTTCAACTGGTGACGCCAACGATCAAACCTGGGACCCTGCCATAGCTCGACTTCTGAGCTCAGCTGTTTTCCCAAATAGTAAAAAGCATGGGTATTCCTTAATCGATCAAAGTGTGCCTACAGACAGAGCAAAGACTTTGAATCCGCACTTGTATGTTCAGGGCCGTCTTAAGCATATACGGTGCCGTGGTTCAAAGACCCCTCCGGTGTGCCCCCCCCTTTTCCCAGAGTTGTCGACCTTTTCCCAAGCCTCTGTGGGGATCACTCTTCTCCCGCGGAGGCTTGGGAAGGAAGCTGCATGCCTGCCAGCCATATGGTGGACAGGGCACAGCTGGCGGGCATGCAGGAGGGAAAGGGGAGGCCTCCTGTAAAGCCATGCAACTCCCCCACTCGCTGGGGCGCCCCTGAGAGGCCAGCACCCTGGCGCAACGCACCAGTAAACCCAATGGGAAAGACGGCTCTGGGTATGTTACTACACAATAGCATGCGTTTCAGATTCATTAATCCAGACCGGTAGAGAATAAATGAATGTCGGCTGGGAAAACTGGATTGTGCCATGTACATACATCCTGGCTCATCAACTCTGATATATCTGATTCCCAAATATATAGCATTTCTAGTGCCAAGTCGGACACAACTAAACGACTAAAAAACAACAACAGTGCCATAGAGGCAAGGCACGTAGTTGAGGTCCAATCACTGGCTGAAATTGCAAGGCAACGGATCAGTTTCTGCCGCCCAGTGTTTGAAAGGGAGGGAAGCTGGGCTCCTGGAGGGGATTTCATGAGCTCCGCTGTATATAGTAGTAGGTCAAAAGGGGTCAGGCAACTGAGAACTTGGTTTGTGTAGCAGGCACAAACTGCCACCACCTGCTAAACAGGACATAACTCATGCCAACAGCTTCGCAGCAGATGCTCAGAGCCGTTGCTGTGAAAAGGCCTAAAAGGTGGAGCAAAGATCACTTGACTGAGGCCAGAGCACCTTGAGAGTTTTCAGGATGAAGCATGAATCAAAATGCTGCCATTTCCCCCACATTCAACGTAACCCATCAGCTCAGTCTGCTGCTTAGGAATGAGAAGGGTTGGGTGCAATTACACCCTTTCTCAGAGGTTAATAATAATAATAATTTATTATTTATACCCTGCCCATCTGGCTGGGCTTCCCCAGCCACTCTGGGCGGCTTCCAAAAAAATATTAAAATACTATAATGCATCAAACATTAAAAGCTTCCCTAAACAGGGCTGCCTTCAGATGTCTTCTAAAAGTCTGGTAGTTGTTGTTCTCTTTGACATCTGGTGGGAGGGTGTTCCACAGAGAGGGTGCCACTACCGAGAAGGCCCTCTGCCTGGTTCCCTGTAACTTGGCTTCTCGCAGCGAGGGAATCACCAGAAGGCCCTCGGTGCTGGACCTCAGTGTCCAGGCAGAACAATGGGGGTGGAGACGCTCCTTCAGATATACAGGTCAGCACCAACACTTTGAATTGTGCTCAGAAACGTCCAAAATGACTCCCAGGCTACGCACCTGGTCCTTCAGGGGCACAGTTACCCCATTCAGGACTAGGGAATCCTCCATACCTGTCCCCCCAAAACAGTACTTCTGTCTTGTCAGGATTCAACCTCAATCTGTTAGCCGCCATCCATCCTCCAACAGCCTCCAGACACTCAGACAGGTTCTAGCTCTTAATGGCTGCCTGATAGGCAGAAGCTCAACAGGTGCAGCTTCTGCTATTTTTTTGACTGGATGGGGAAATTGGTGTCATTTTGCCTGGCATGATAACTGTTTAGAGACACAGAACCCCTCTTGGGAACTAAGCGGGCAACTCTTGGCCCTGATGCGTGATTTGACAGAAGCAAAATCCTCTCCGTTTGGTGGCTTTTCCTCTCCAATGTTTTCCACTGGCCTGCTGCCACGATGGCCTTAGATTGTCAGGACAGTGAAGAAAGCAGGAGGTCTATGGAGGCTGCCAGTTGTTTAATTTCCTGCTATTAATGGAGCGTAATCTAAACACCCGTGGCAAATATTTACCTCTGCGCTCCCTCTGCTGAATGTCCTGATGGATGATGGACAGCCCTCCACTCCTCTTCCAATCTCAATGGTTGGACTTATTCAAGAACCCGGGAAGAGTGTGGGGCGAAGCCTTCCTCCCATCATTCAATTTTAAGAATGCCAACTTTGATTGTCAACTGAATTGGGCGTAGGAAGCTGGTCATGACAGCAGGGGGAAACCAGCTTCCTTTGTTCAATTTTTTTTTTTTAAAGCATGATCTTTTAAAGCATGAGCAAAGCCACTGGAGGTCTCCAATGCTCCACTGGGCTAGCCGTTGACATTTTAGATTTTCCACTATGCCCTATTTTGATGGGCATTTGGGGGGAGGAGGAGGTGGGGGATGGAGGCAGCCAGGAGGTGCTCTTTTTGTGGCAAAGCCCACCCCCACAATGGTCCTTGGACAGGTGCGGTCTGGAAAATCTTAGATGGTTCTCCCAAAGGAGAACTTAAAATTTAGTTCGAATAGTGTCTGCAAAAGCATGTACCATTTCAAGTTGTATTGCTCTTCTTGTTCTATCCCCCAGTTTCCCTCCTTTGTTCTCAGTGATGTCATCATGAAGCCAAATTTGATTGTCTATGTCATGCAGTGATGTCATCCCTTCACCGCTGCGTGATCGCTGATTGGCTGGGTTTATGCTTTTTAATTTGGTTGAGGTGCTCATCTCGCTTTCAGGCCAAGGGAGCTTTCCAGGTCATGTGGCCAGCAGGACTAAACCGCTTCTGGCGCAACGGAACACCGTGATGGAAACCAGAGCGCACGGAAACGCCATTTACCTTCCTGCCACAGGAAGCACTGGTGTGCTTTCGTAAAGCTAGGTTGGCAGGAGCTGGGACAGAGCTCATCCCTTTGTGGGGATTGAAACCACCAACCTTCTAATTGGCAAGCCCTAGAGGCTCAGTGGTTTAGACCACAGTGCCACCCGCGTCCCTTTACCTTCCCTAACTACCCCCAACTGATTCTCGACAAGTTGACACGAGACCTGCAAGGATGGAAATCAGATAAGAAGGGAAACTGCAGCGAAAAATCAGCAGGCAGAGAAGGGGTTAAGAATTCTCCCTCCCTCATTTCTTTGTGGAAATATCCTGGTTTTACTTTTTATCCCCAAAATACTCCACTGGGGTCTTTCTTACATCCGAGTGCCTGAAAAACACAGTTTGCCCACAGCTATCTTGGGTGACTTTTCCCAGAAATAATAATATTCCTGAGAAATAAGTCTCATAGTTAATCGTGCTTAATAAATCTCTTGTTTATTGCTCTCTTGGTTTTTTTGCATTCAGTTGGGATACACATTAATAATAATACCACCACCAATTTCTCAAAATTGTTCATCTCCTTTATTATTATCCTTCAAAGTTCTAAGTCATTGGTTGCTTCCAGACAGCATCCATTCTGATTTATTTGTGCAACGTTTGTCAGGCGGTGAGACCATAGTGACTGTTTATTGAGCATCCATTCTGATTTTTTTGTGAGTCGATTGTACAAACGTTGCATAAAACAATTGTTATCTCACACTCTCCACTGCATTTCCCCATCAATCTCCTTATTGCAGAAAATTAACGATTTTGGAGAGAAAGGTGGATCTGCTGCATAAGAATGCCAAAGCAGCTGAAATTTGCCAGTCCGTGGCTGAATTCCACTTGAACATAGCAATAGTCTGGAAGCACCCATTGTTAACATTTCCTTCTGTCGTGGTTGAAACTGTCTATAGGAGTGGCATCTGAACAAAAAAGCAAAACACCCTTCTGTGTTTCAAGTTCTCTCCAAGTGATGGTGGAGAAGTGGACAGACCTGCCAAAATATGTAGCTGCGACTGTCCTTTGCTTTGTGGTTCCCAGGTTGAGGGAGCTGGTCTGCAAAATCGGGATGCAGACTCCGTCCTGGGGTGCAAACCCAGGAACTGGCAATGAAGTGGAGACCTTGCCGTATCATTCCCACAAGAGAAAGCCAGCCTGCCATTCTTGGTGCCACTGGAGAACCCAAGGAGTTTTGCTTCATATTTGATGAAGGTCCACGTGATGTACTAAATTACTCTTAGGAAAGAGAATAGTGTCGCATAGTCTGACATTTACAACAATGTACATGGGGACGCAGCAGCCTTTAGGAGCTCACTGTACTATTTGGTGAGGGCAGGGCCAGCGGGGTCCCTACAGCATTTGAGAAGGCCATAATGGCATTCGAGCCCGAGCCCTTGTTTACGCTGATGATGTCTCCACTGGTCTGCTCAGGCTCAGACTTCCTGAAGATGTTCTTCATGGTTGACTGGAAGTTGTTGGTGACAAAGCAGTAGACGATGGGGTCCATGCAGCTGTTGAGGCTGCTCAAGGTGACGGTCACGTGGTAGACGATCAAGCTGATGTCATTGGGCATGGCCGGGTTGATGGAGATGGCCAGCTGGCGCACGTGGAAAGGAGTGAAGCAGATCATGAAGATGATGAGGACCGTGATGAGGAGCTGCACTGCCCTCATCCGCCGCTCGCGACTCTGGTGCATGAGCGTCGGCTTGGAGAGGGCGCACATGATCCTGGTGGTGAAGAAGGTGATGATGACAAGGGGGAACAGGTACTCGCAGACCATGAGGGGCAGGATCTGGGCGATGCAGCAATCTGAGAACTGCATGGCCATGGTGAGGATGGAGAAGGTGACCACGGTGGCAAAGACCCAGATGAAAATGCAGATGCCTTTGGCGTAGTTGGGGTTCCTCCACCGGCGGGAGGCTTCCACCTGGACAATGGCCAGGTACCGGTCGATGCAGATGCAGGTGAGGAAGAGAATGCTGCAATACATGTTGACGAAGTAGGTGAAGATGTGGACGAGGGCACACCTCTGGCAGTTCCTGGCGCTATAGTGCATGATGATCCGGATGGGCAACGAGAAGCCCACCAGCAAGTCGGTGATGATCAGGTTGATGGTGTAGATGACCGAGGTGGTTTTCGTCTTGGTGCGGAAGCAAAAGACGTAAAGAGCCAGAGAGTTCAACACCACGCCCACCAGGAAAATGATGGCATTGATCACCACCAGCACTATCCACAGGGTATAAAACGTGTCCGACAGTTCTCCATCGAGGTGGACAAATTTGTTGAACAGGCTGTAAGTGGTGTAATTGGACGACACTGTGGAGTCATTGGAAGATGCCATGGTCGAGTGTTTTACAGGCACCTGCAAGACACCAAGCAAAGAGTCAGTCTCAGTTTCACATTTGCACAGAACTGTAATGTCAGATGCGGGTGGTGGTTGCTCGTGAGTAACCAGGCAGGACTCCGACCTGGCTTTTACAGGTTTTATTTGTGCAAACGATTTACAGTGCAGATCCACAAAGTTCATGTCCGTCTTAGTCACTTGCAGAATCCGGGAGTGGCCCCTTCTGGTTTCTCCTCCAACATAAGAACATCGACACCCCAAGCCTCCTCCCCCCCTCCTTCCGTTTCACCCGTCTGCGCAAGCTGGGTGACGGAAGGGGCGTGCATCCCTCCTGGCCAGCCTGGCTAGGTGAGGCTCTGGGGCTCTCAGCAGCATCCTCAAGCCCTTTCCTCGCTTGGCTGGCCCCTTCCCTCTGTGATGGCCTGGGATTTGGACTCGGACGCTGAACCTGAGGGATCCCAGCCTGCACAGGATTCCCCGCCTCCAGAACCAGCTGAGCGGGGGCTGGGGCATGAGCCTGAAGGGTCCTCACCTGTGCTGGATCCTCAGGTGCAGGCACCAGCTGAGTCTGTTCTGACTCCTGAGGTGATGGAGGACCCATTGCCTGCAGGTGCTCCACTCTCAGCCCGTCAGGGGAAGGTGAGGTTGCCTCTGGGTCCGGTAACCCTCCAGCCTCTCCTGAGCTGCAGAGGCTCAGGGCAGAGAGGCAGAGGGAACTAAGCTCCCGCAGGAGGAGTGCTCGCCTCCAGGCCAGGAGAGGCGAGTCACCATAGGATCGGGGCTGCCCTATACCTAGGGGCAGATAAAAACCGGCCAGCCCCAGTCCCAACATTGTTGGTTGCTAGTTCCTGCCTGAACCTTGTCCTGCTTCCCTGCCTGAGCTCCTGACTTGTATGCCTGTTCCTGACTTCACCCGACTCCCTGCCCTGCACCCAGCTTCAGCTACTACGGACTGCCTCCACGTTGCACCTTTGACCACGGACCGGACTTCTCTTCTCCACTGGAGGTGTGGCTTTTACCACCGCTGGAAGAGGAACTGCTCCTCAGGAGTTTTGGAGGCTCTCTGTATCCCAACGCTCCCCCACCCCGCCTCTCTCCCCTGTTCCGATGGCAGTCCCCTGACATGTAATGACAGTAATACATGTTGAATCCCATGATTCGTTTTTGAAGCTGAAGATGCGAGGGCTCAAAGCCTGGCCTGGCCCTATCCTTATTTCCAGATATGTCTGGATGCTCAGTGGTAAGGGAAACGGCAATTTGCATATGCCCAGAGAAACTGTTGTTGCTGTTGCCGTATTGTTCTTACAGGAAACAGGTTGCAGGGCTTTTGTAGGGAAGCTAGACTCAAAACCAAGTCTTGACTGTGCAAGGACTCTGGGCCAGACTCCACACAGGCAATTGAACTGAACATGTTGTTTTGTGACCCAGCATAGGTCTTGGTGCAAAATCCCTCTACTTCCGTGTGCAAATCTTTCTACCTGAATAACAGTGCATGATTTTCATATAAGGAACTGCAAATGAGGAGGGTCAGTTGGGGACAGTGAGAAATGTCCCTATTTACCTTTCCTGGCCACAATGATCCATGCAACAGTCACCTCCAGGCTTGACTACTGTAACTCGCTCTACGCGGGGCTGCCCTTGAGACTGTCTCAGAAACTCCAGTGGGTGCAGAATGCTGCAGCAAGGCTCCTCACTGGGTCCTTGCCATGGGAGCATATTCACCCAGTGCTCTACCAGCTGCACTAGCTCACGGTGGAGTACAGGGTCAGGTTTAAGGTGCTGGTTTTGACCTTTAAAGCCCTATGCAGCCTAGGATCCTTGTACCTACAGGACCGCCTCTCCTGGTCTGCCCCGCAGAGGACCCTAAGGTCCATGAATAATAATAGCTTAAAGGTTCTGGGCCCTAAGGAAGCCAGACTCTCCTTCACCAGGGCCAGGGCTTTTTCAGTGATGGCTCCAACCTGGTGGAATGCTCTGTCACACAAGACTAGGGCCCTGCAGGACTTGATCTCCTTCTGCAGGGCATGTAAGACAGAGCTACTCTGCCTGGCCTTCAATTTGAATTAGCCTGGTCCTCTATTCCCTTTTCCCTTTCCTCTTCTATGAAGAAACCCTCTCTGGGACCCCATATTTAAATTCTTCCCTGGTCTCCTTGCTGGCCCTAGTAGGACCAACTTGGCCAGTTAGCCCTGGTGATCACTTGATGTCTACTGACTGGGTTCTTTCTTTCTTTCTTTCTTTCTTTCTTTCTTTCTTTCTTTCTTTCTTTCTTTCTTTCTTTCTTTCTTTCTTTCTTTCTTTCTTTCCTTCCTTCCTTCCTTCCTTCCTTCCTTCCTTCCTTCCTTCCTTCCTTCCTTCCTTCCTTTCCTTCCTTCCCAAAATGACCCTTGAATTTTAGAATTTTATTGCTATTGATGCTGCATTTTATGTTGTATTTTATGCTGTTTTCAAGTCGCATTTTAATCAAAGTTTTATATTTGCTGTTAGCTGCCCCGAGCCCAGTTTTTAAACCTGGAAGGGCGGGGTATAAATAAAAAATTATTTGTTTGTTTGCTTGTTTGTTATTTTGATCTGTGTTGTGTTGGAGGGTACATGCCTAACCCAGAGACTGTGAAGTTGCGGCGCTCATCTCGCTTTATTGACCAAGGGAGCCGGCGTACAGCTTCCGGGTCACGTGGCCAGCATGACTAAGCCGCTTCTGGCGAACCAGAGCCGCACACAGAAATGCTGTTTACCTTCCCGCTGAAGTGATACCTATTTATCTACTTGCACTTTGACGTGCTTTCGCACTGCTAGGTTGGCAGGAGCAGGGACCAAGAGACAGGAGCTGACCCCGTTGCGGGGATTCGAACCACCGATCTTCTGATCAGCAAGTCCTAGGCTCTGTGGTTTAACCCACAGTGCCACCCGCGACCTTAAGGACCTGAAATCTCCAGCTGCCTATTGGACAACACTGGACTAGATGGATTGATTGTAAGACCACTCTGAGAATGGCATAGGGCACAGCGGTTTTCTAACAACTCCCAGCTCCTCTAGCAAACTGCAGCTCCCAGAATTCTTTGGGAGAAGCCATGGCTGTTTAAAGAGGTATTGGAGCGAATTCAATGTATGGTGGGAACACGGCCTCAAGTATAAGGCATCCTGTTACATTCCTGAGAAAGAAGGCGAGATAGAAAGATGCATTTTCCTGGCGTGAAAACTCAAAAGAGCGCAATTTAAACAAACCGTCTGCATTAACATTTCTGGCTTCCTGCATCTCCCAGACTTGAATCAAAGTTATTATTATTATTGCCTCTTCCTTGCTCATGCTGCTGGGCAAATTTTTTCCCCCAACCCTGTTTAATTCTCCAAAACCTCTGTGTTTAAACTTTCTCCCAGTGATTTATCATTTTATTTATAAATGAAGGGTTAAAATTTTCTTTCTTTCTTTCAAACGGTTCGCTTTGTCTCTTGGCAAGTTCTTGCTCTGCTCCAGCTCAGATTGGCCAAATATGGTATTTTACTTTTGTGGAAAGTGAGAAGGGCTGGCTGTGCCTTCAGAGAGGGCTTCTCCAGTGCCCTGATGAAGGTTGAGAGGCAGGAAGAGGAGGCTGCTGTGAAGAGCAGAAGAGAGAGTCTCTGCATGAAACTGGGAGAAAGGAATCAGAGCCAGGCAGGGCAGCAAGGGGAGCTGCAACCACCCTGAAGGTCTTGGTGCAAAACCCCTCTACTTCCATGCACAAATCTTTCTACCTGAATAACAGTGCATGATTTTCATAAAGGTAATGGGTAAAGGGACCCCTGACCATTAGGTCCAGTCGTGACCAACTCTGGGGTTGCGGCGCTCATCTCACTTTACTGGCCGAGGGAGCCGGTGTACAGCTTCCGGGTCATGTGGCCAGCATGACTAAGCTGCTTCTGGCGAACCAGAGCAGCACAGGGAAACGCCGTTTACCTTCCCGCAGGAGTGGTACCTATTTATCTACTTGCATTTTGACGTGCTTTTGAACTGCTAGGTTGGCAGGAGCAGGGACTGAGCAACGGGAGCTCACCCCGTCATGGGGATTCGAACCGCCGACCTTCTGATCGGCAAGTCCTAGGCTCAGTGGTTTAACCCACAGCGCCACCCGCGTCCCTCTATGATTTTCATATATGATTTTCATATAAGGAACTTAAAATGAGGAGGGTCAGTTGGGGAGAGTGAGAGATGTCCCTGTTTTGATCTGAGTTATGTTGGCAGGTACGTGCTAACCCAGAGTCTGTGGAGGTGCTCAGCTCCTGGCCTCTCCAGCTGCAAGCACCTTAAGTAGAAGCATCTGCCTGAAAACTACAGCTCCCAGAATTCTTTGGGAGAAGCCATTACTGTTTAAAGAGGTATCGGAGCGAATTCAATGTATGGCCTCAGTACAGTGGTACCTCGGGTTACAGATGCTTCAAGTTACTATTGCTTCAGGTGACAGACTCTGCTAACCCAGAAATAGTACCTCGGGTTAAGAACTTTGCTTCAGGGTGAGAACAGAAATCATGAGGCAGCATGGCGGCAGCAGGAGGCCCCATTAGCTAAAGTCGTACCTCAGGTTAAGAACAGTTTCAAGTTAAGAACAGACCTCGGGAACGAATTAAGTTCTTAACCCGAGGTACCACTGTATAGGGATGAGAACGGGATCAGTTCCAGAGCCCTGTTTGCATCCTGAATAGAACGTAAGACGCGACAGCACATCTGCGTGTGTGCAGGTCACGTCACCGCTTCCGCGCATGCACGTGACGTCATTTTGACTGTCTGTGCATGTGTGAGCGGGGAAACCCAGAAGTAACGTGCTCCATTACTTCCGGGTCGCCGCGGAGCGCAAACCGAAAATACTTATCCTGAAGCAGATTTATCCCAAGGTATGACGGGACACAGGTGGCGCTGTGGGTTAAACCACAGAGCCTAGGACTTGCTGATCCGAAGGTCAGCGGTTCGAATCCCAGCGATGGGGTGAGCTCCCGTTGCTTGGTCCCAGCTCCTGCCAACCTAGCAGTTCGAAATCATGTCAAAGTGCAAGTAGATAAATAGGTACCGCTCCAGTGGGAAGGTAAATGGCATTTCTGTGCGCTGCTCTGGTTCGCCAGAAGCGGCTTAGTCAGTCATTCTGGTCACATGACCCAGAAGCTGTACGCCGGCTCCCTTGGCCAATAAAGCGAGATGAGCGCCACAACCCCAGAGTCGGCCATGAGTGGACCTAATGGTCAGGGGTCCCCTTTACCTTTAAAATGTTTTTGTTTAGACAAGCCTACCCAGAAGTTTAGAAAGGTGGTGTGAGTTTTAATCTGTTTTTCGTCTATTGTTAGTTTAACTTTTTGAAATCCTTGTGTTGCGTTATTCTTGCTAAGTTTTCTTATCAATAATAGCATTGTTTTATCTTTTTCCGTAAACCGCTTTGCAGGTTCTTGTCCCCCCCCCTTTTTTAAAGTCAAGTGGTGTACACGTTTTATGAAACCAACGAACCAACAACAGACGTCTAGTGTCCCGTACAACTTATTACCAAACTGAAAACTATGGAAAGACCTGGTCTGAATAGAGATATTGGATTCTTGTCTCATTACATATGCTAAAGCTATTTTTGATCACCTGCATACTATCCCTTCCTTTTTCCTGTAGGACTAATTGCAGTCGTTAACAGTCGTCAACAGGTTTAGCATACCCATTGAGCCAATCACCCATCTCCTACTACCCTTCTGAGAAAAACCCCATCCCACCCTCCCACTATATATAAGGGTCTGGTGACTTCTGTTTCAGTGTATCTGAAGAACTGTGCATGCACATAAAAGCCCAACAAACTTAGTTGGTCTTTAAGGTGCTACTAGACTATTTTTTAATATTTTTAATCAGTTGAAGGGAAGTGATAGTGCCACTCTATTCTGCTTTAGTCAGACCACACCTGGAATACTGTGTCCAATTCTGGACACCGCAATCTAAGAAGGATGTTGACAAGCTGGAAGGTGTGTAGAGGAGGGCAACCAAGATGATCAAGGGTCTGGAAACCAAGCCTGATGAGGAACAGTTGAAGGAGCTGGGTATGTTTAGCCTGGAAAAGAGACTAAGAGGCGATATGATGACCATCTTCAAATATCTCAAAGGCTGTCCCATGGAAGATGGAGCAAGCTTGTTTTCTCCTGCTCTGAGGGATAGGACCTGAGAACCAATGGCTTCAAGTAATAAGAGAGGAGATTTTGACTAGATATATGGAAGAGATTTCTGGCAGTAAAAACTGTTTGACAGTGGAACAGACTCCCTTGGGAGGTTATGGACTCTCCTTCCTTGGAGGCTTTGATCCTGGGGGCATAGCTGTCAACTTTTCCCATTTTTAAGGGAAATTCCCTTATTCCGAATAGGATTTCTCGCAAGAAAAGGGAAAAGTTGACAGCTATGCCTGGGGGTCCCTTCCAACTCTACAATTGTATGATTCAATCCATCAATCAAAATATCACAGAACTTGCTCCAGAACTTACCCCGCGAAAACCCGCTCTTTAAAGCTCATTTGGAGCAAACACAAATCTGTGGGGAAACCGGAATGGAAATTTGATCCAATTCAGCTTCAGAGAGTGGCTTTTTGCGGGAAAGGCTCTGGTCCAAACAACCCACATACTCAGACATGGAACATTAAAGTGGGGAGCTTTTTCTGGAAAGAGCAGGGAGTGTGGCTAAGTCCTTCTTGTTGGGTGGCGCATTTGGGGTGGTTGTTGTTGTTTTTATCTCCCAAGCTTTGTCTTCTCAGGGTACTTTCTCTGCTGAAGTCACAGCGGCTAAAAATATTCCCTTGATTTGAAGAGCTCTCTTAAAAGAGACATTGCGTCGGGGCTGAGTGGAATTGGTTCCTTGCTCATCTCTATATTTATCGGCGCACACACTTAAAGCTCGTAAAAAACATTTTATTGGGGAGGCTGGGACAATTATATTGTGTATACACATCCCCTCAGCTCCCACACACAAGCCCATCACAAGCTTTGGGAGGAAAAGTCAGATAGCAGCTCAGGGCCAAAACAAGACAGCCTCTAAATGTGTCACGTTGAGCTACAAATCTTGATTTTTCTTCCCAAAGTAGAGGTATACATGGGCTGGGCTGGGGGAGCAGGGAAGGATCTTAATAGGGAACACAGTACACAGAGCAGGATGAGACACATATCTCTTCCCAGCACAGTACAATTGATTTCAGTCCCCAAACCAGGCCAGGCACCAATGATGGTCACCAACTTGGATGATGTCCAAAGAGGATTGGACAAATTCATACAGGAGAAAGCTATCGATGGCTCCTTGCCAGGATGGCTGTGTTGTGCCTCCACTGTTGGAGGCAGCAATTCTTCTGAATACCGGTTGCTGGAAACCACAGGAGGGAAGAGGTCCCTTGTGCATGAATCCTGCTTGCTGGTTTTCTGCAGGCATCTGGTTGGCCACTGGACTAGGTGGGCCATTGATCTAATCCAGCAGGTTCTTCTTGTGTTCCATGACGAGAATGGGTCCAGATCATCCATTTTACGCAAAAACACTTGGAACCTCACGGCCACCACCTACCAGAACACCTTGCCCCTCAAAAGGGAGGTTGACCATTGGCCAATAGTACCCCAGATCTCTTTCCTGCTATTATCACCATATGTCAATGGATTCTTTTATTTTGCTGCACTCCCATCCCACCTTCCCTGCAAGAAGCTCAGGGCAACTTGCATGGCTCTCCTCCATTTTATCCTCCCAACAACCCTGCGAGGTATGACAGACTGAGAGGCGGTGATGGATCCCTTGGCCAAAAAAACAAGGAGACCAGCCAGGAATACCAAAGCAAAACAGCAGCCAGTAGGCTTGGTCTTTATTGAAGACTGTCGCGACAGGACTCCCACCTGCCACCAGGTGGAACAAGATGGAAGCCCCAAACAAAAGAGAACCCAAACTTTTATTAGCTGCTAATCCCCATGTTACATCCCCCCCCCAAACTACATCACTAATACATCGTGGTTACATCATGAAAGGGGAGGTCTGGTGGCAGTAATCTGAGCATCCTGGACCCTGCCCCATGGTTCCCCTTGCCCTCCACCAAACACCCATCAAGTGTAACAAAAGAGATATTTACATTTCCCTGTTTCCCAGCCAAGTTACACCCTTTTGTCTTCATCTGGGTTTGTTATTTCTGGAATGGCTACCTGTCTGGCACTCAGGTATCAGGATGCCAAGAATTATCACTCAGGCAGAGGGGCTGCTGAGTAGCTGAGCTCACATGTCTATATGAATTTCTGAAGTTTTCCCAGTGAGCCAGTACACAGATACATTTATCAGTGAATTCTTACATTTGGTATCATGCAGCAAAGGCCCTTTGAATTGATAGGAAGAAACTGTGATGAAGTGTTTTGTAGGGACAAATCACAAAAGTCACAAAAGTGATTGTGCTGATTTTGGTAGTGGGCTGCATGTGCATGATATCTGCTGGAGGGGCAACCCCCCCCCCCACATATACATGAATTCCTGCAACACACCCAGTGCCCTTCACTGTTGAAAGATTCAGTACACACATAAAAGGAACTGTTTTCCCCCCTGCAGTGCAGCAACTATGGAACTTCCTTCCCCAAGAAGCAGTGAGGGCCACCAGTTTGGATGGCTTGAAAAAGAGGATTGGACAAATTCATGGAGGAGGGGAGGGCAATTGATGCCTACAGGCCGCGATGGCTCTGCTCTGCTTCTGGGTACCAGTTTCTGGAAACCACAGAAAAGGAGAATGCTCTTGTGCTTGAATCCAGCTTGATGGTTTCTCACAGGCATCTGGTCGGCCATGATGAGAACAGAATGCTGGACCAGATGGGCCATTGGCCTCATCTAGCAGGCTCTCCTCATGTTCTTACGTAGCACAAGATGCTGAGACTCCATAAGAAAATCAGAGCCCTGCTGAATCAGACCAAAGACCCAGGCAGTTTAGTGTCCTGATTCCTACATTGGCCAACTTCACACCAAACATGAAACCCATCTAAGCCGATGAGAAGAAGAAGAAGAAGAGGAGGAGGAGGAGGAGGTTGAGGAGTTTGGATTTAATATCCCGCTTTATCACTACCCGAAGGAGTCTCAAAGCGGCTAACAATCTCCTTTCCCTTCCTCCCCCACAACAAACACTCTGTGAGGTGAGTGGGGCTGAGAGACTTCAGAGAAGTGTGACTAGCCCAAGGTCACCCAGCATGTGGAGGAGTGGAGATGCGAACCCGGTTCCCCAGATTATGACTCCACCGCTCTTAACCACTCTTAACAACTACACCACACTGGTTCTCGGTGCTGCATCCTTTGGTACCGAATACTGTAGTTTAACTATGCCAGGGGTCAGCAATTTTTTTCAGCAGGGGGCCGGTCCACTGTCCCTCAGACCTTGTGGGGGGGCTGGACTATATTTTGAAGGGGGGGGGGGAAATGAACAAATTCCTATGCCCCACAAAGAACCCAAAGATGCATTTTAAATAAAAGGACACATTCTACTCATGTAAAAACACGCTGATTCCCGGACCACCCGCAGGCCGGATTTAGAAGGCGATTGGGCCACATCTGGCCCCTGGGCGTTAGTTTGCCTATCCATGAACTATAAAGAGGTGGCTCCTTTTTCCCTCTCCTGCATCTCCCTCCTGCCTCAGAATAAATACAGCACCGTCTTTCAACCACCAACAGGGCATCCCCATCAACAGGGCATGAAGGCCATCTCTCCCAGAAATTTGGGTGCGGGGAATCCTTGACCAAGAGGTTCCATCTCCCAGTTAAGAGCCACTGACCCTCCTCTGTCTTCCCTTTGGAAGACGATGCGATGCTTAAATAATTTCCGCGCTCCCAGTTCTGTAGCACGGCGTTCAACGGGGAGCGTGGCTTGTTGCCATATGGACGAGTTACCCGAATCCAGCTTTGAGTGGGGGGAGGGGGTAGCCCCCACCCTCACACCATACTACATCTGGTCATCTTGAGTGCAACGAAAGGTGTTTATTCTAAGGACACAGTGGCAAATACACACATTGTAAACATCCTCTTGCCGCACTAATCCCCGGACAGATGTACTATTTATATAAAACTGTTAACTGCCTAATAAGGGTGAAATGACACTGGAGAAGATTTACAGACACCACACGGACTCTCTCCCTCTTGGCTGGGCTTTGAGAGGACACTTTGCAGTTGCTGCAAGGCTGCTGACTTAAAGATACAAGGCTGCTGTGTTAAAAAACAACAACACAAACATCAGCACCCACAGGTTCCTCTGAGCTTGAGCAGTTTCTGATGTACCCACAGTTGATTGCCTGGTGGGGAAAGATGGAAAGATTTAGAGCAGGCTAGCATAGTATAGTTAAAGCTATGGTTTTCCCAGTAGTGATGTATGGAAGTGAAAGCTGGACCATAAAGAATGCTGATCGCCAAAGAATGGATGCTTTTGAATTCTGGTGCTGGAGGAGACTCTTGAGAGTCCCATGGACTGCAAGAAGATCAAACCTCTCCATTCTGAAGGAAATCAGCCCTGAGTGCTCACTGGAAGGACAGATCCTGAAGCTGAGGCTCCAATACTTTGGTCACCTCATGAGAAGAGAAAACTCCCTGGAAAAGACCCTGATGTTGGGAAAGATGGAGGGCAGAAGGAGAAGGGGATGACAGAGGACGAGATGGTTGGACAGTGTTCTCGAAGCTACCAGCATGAGTTTGACCAAATTGCGGGAGGCAGTGGAAGACAGGAGTGCCTGGTGTGCTCTGGTCCATGGGGTCACGAAGAGTCGGACACAACTAAATGACTAAACAACAACAACAACAACAAGCATTAATGGCGTGACCCTCCAAATCGAATGCCTGCAGCGGATCATGCCCTTGACAGTCTCTATGTTTGTCTAGTCCCAGGCAAGACCAATATCTGCCTCGCCCAACACCTGCACACCAGGTGCCCAGGAAAGGTCCCAACAAGGCATGTGTTAAAAACCCGTTGCCGGGCACTTGAGGGCAAAAAGACAACCCCAAAGGCCAAAGATGGAAGATCTCAAAAGCACCCAAGTACAGGTATTTGGAGGCGGGGGTAGGATTCCGGACTAGTCCTGCTTCTGTACCCCTCTTCCTCCTCTCTTACAGCAGCCGCAGCAACAAAAGCCAAGCTTCCAGGAAACACCGTGGATGTAGACAGCTGGCACCTTCCTGTATTACTAATGTTATTATTCAATTGACATTCGTAGCCTTCAAAGAACTTCAGGACGTAGGCATGGATTTCCCCCACTAAATCATCACAACTGCCCTTCTAGTTGCTAAGTGTGAGAGCCAGTGTGGTGTAGTGGTTAAGAATGGTAGACTCGTAATCTGGTGACCCAGGTTCGCGTCCCCGCTCCTCCACATGCAGCTGCTGGGTGACCTTCTTTGAAGTCTCTCAGCCCCACTCACCTCACAGAGTGTTTGTTGTGCAGGAAGAAGGGAAAGGAGATTGTTAGCCACTTTGAGACTCCTTAAGGGGAGTGAAAGGCAGGATATTAAGTCCAAACAACTCTTCTTCTTCTTCTTCTTCTTCTTCTTCTTCTTCTTCTTCTTCTTCTTCTTCTTCTTCTTCTTCTTCTTCTTCTTCAGTTGGACTGCCAGATGGTCCTCCAACAAGCTTCATGGCTGGAAGGGGTTGTGCGCAGGTGAGGAGCCAACTGCAAGTGTTTGTGTACGATGGGGAGGGAACCTTGGAAGGTGACTTGGAAACTACAACTACTCCAGAATGCGGCAGCAAGACTGGTGACTGTGGACGGTTGCCTGGACCATATCACACTGGTTCTAAAGGATCTTCACTGACTCCCAGTACGTTTCTGAGCATAATTCAAAGTGTTGGTGCTGACCTTTAAAGCCCTGAACGGCCTCGGCCCAGTAGACCTGAAGGAGCGTCTCCACCTTCATCATTCAGCCCAGACACTGAGGTCCAGCTCTGAGGGTCTTCTGGCGGTTCCCTCACTGCGAGAAGTGAAGCTAAAGGGAACCAGGCAAAGGGCCTTCTCGGCGGTAGAGCCCTCCATCAAGTGTCAAGGAGATAAAGAACTACAGTGGTACCTCAGGTTACATACGCTTCAGGTTACAGACGCTTCAGGTTACAGACTCCGCTAACCCAGAAATAGTACCTTGGGTTAAGAACTTTGCTTCAGGATGAGAACAGAAATCGTGCTCTGGCGGCGTGGCGGCAGCAGGAGGCCCCATTAGCTGAAGTGGTGCTTCAGGTTAAGAACAGTTTCAGGTTAAAAACGGACCTCCGGAATGAATTAAGTACTTAACCTGAGGTACCACTGTACACACGTTTTAAAAGACATTTGAAGGTAGGCCAGTATTAGGAATTTTTTTATGTTTGATTTTTTAAAATGTTTTTATATTCTGCTGGAAGCTGCCCAGAGTGGTTGGGGAAACCCAGCCAAATGAGTGGGATATAACAACAACAACAACAACAACAACAACAACAACAACAACAACAACAACATGCATGTTCTCCACATGCAGGTGCAAGGCTGTTCTGAAAGCTGCTGTCCAATTTGCAACTCTAAACCATCTTCCTTGCATGACTCATCTGGTTGGGTCCCTGATTGGCTTATGGATGGAGGATCTGCACAAAAACATACTTCTGGTTTCTGGTTGGCTCCTCAGAGAAACGTTTGCTAAGGGATACTGAAGGGGAGCAGCTGGCATGGGCACCAAGGTTTGAAGGTAAAGGGGTCTTGCCCACAGGATGTGTTGTTGTTGTTGTTTAGTCGTTTAGTCGTGTCCAACTCTTCGTGACCCCATGGACCAGAGCACGCCAGGCACTCCTGTCTTCCACTGCCTCCCACAGTCTGGTCAAACTCAAGCTGGTAGCTTCGAGAACACTGTCTAACCATCTCGTCCTCCATCGTCCCCTTCTCCTTGTGCCCTCCATCTTTCCCAACATTAGGGTCTTTTCCAGGGAGTCTTCTCTTCTCACAAGGTGGCCAAAGTATTGGAGCCTCAGCTTCAGGATCTGTCCTTCCAGTGAGCACTCAGGGCTGTTTTCCTTCAGAATGGAGAGGTTTGATCTTCTTGCAGTCCATGGGACTCTCAGGCGTCTCCTCCAACACCATAATTCAAAAGCATCAATTCTTCGGCAATCAGCCTTCTTTATGGTCCAGCTCTCACTTCCATACATCACTCCTGGGAAAACCAGTATGATGATGCTTCTTGTCAAGGTGAGAGGTTTGTGGAGCCCCTGGGAGCTTTACATGGGATTCTAGAAGGGATTCAACACACATAGGCTACTGTGGATAAAGAATGGAAAGAACTGTCTCATAGAGTTGGAAGGGATCCCAAAGGTCATCTAGGAGTGTCAGCTAAAGCATCCATGACAGATGGCCATCCAGTCTCTGCTTAAAAACACCCAAGGAAGGAGAGTCCACAACCCGGCGAGGAAGGTTGTCTCATCCTGAGTCAAATCATCAGCCCCCACTATGCTGTGACTTGCAGAACCTCTCTTCAGCTAGAGATGGGGAAGAAATTTGGTTTACCTGATTTGCACATCCTGAAGCACCTTTCTGCATATGGCTTTCACTAATATAAGACATTTTTTGCATATTACTATTGCTAACATAATGTGTTTTTCCTCCATATACCCCTGTTATACACATTTTGGAGTTGGGGAACTGCGTTGGAAATTTTGGAGAAAAGTAGAAGCTGGGTATTGCTTCAGCTAATAGCCAAATACTGGCGACGTTCATTTTGCATTATTATATATCTATTGTAAGTTGAGCACACGTATACCCTGGCCAGTTTAAGGGGGGAAAGTAGCAACAAATCAAAATGTAAATAATAATAAAAATCAAAACATTATATATTTTCCCTTTTGGGGGGGGGGTGTCAAATTAAAACCAGAAGTCATTTCTTAAATGGGAAACAGAAAGCAAGTGGAGGTCTCTGACCAGGGTCAGACGAGGACATTCTTTCACCCCAACCAAAGGATTCTGGGAACTGTAGTTCACCCCCACAAAGCTGCAGTTCTCAGCACTAATTACAGCTCCCAGGGTTCTTTGGGGTGAGGGGATGTGTGCTTTAAAAGTCCAGTGTCCATGCAGTCTGGGCTGCGGAGAAGCAGAGACATTAAAAACAAGAATAAAATCTTACCTGTGGAATCGGTGCTTTTCATTCAAGATGCTTGGGAGTTATTCCGAATGGAAAGTAATGCCTCCGGAAGAAGAAGAAAAAATTCCCCTCTCTTTTCTTTCTTTCTTTCTTTCTTTCTTTCTTTCTTTCTTTCTTTCTTTCTTTCTTTCTTTCTTTCTTTCTTTCTCCCTCCTCCTTCTAAATATAGCGTTGGACAAAAAGACAGGCAGCAGAGTGCGGAACAGGCACTGGAAACTGAAAAGAGAAAGAGGGGGGGAAATGAAACTCCTTGTCTTCTGTCTATACTCCAAACTGCTTTGCAATCTCCTGGCTCGCTGCCTCAAATCTCTTGGAAATTTATGAAGTGGCATGGGACTTGCTGAGTATTTAAGCCTTGCGGGGTGACTCTATTTATTTATTTATTTATTCCAGGCCAAGGCATGGGGGTGGGGGGAGGAGAAACCCTCTGTGTCCCTTTGCTTGTGAGCGAATATGCTCAAGGTGGCTTAGAGAGACACAGAGAGATACGAAGTTAAAACCCAATAAACATTAATCTAGAATCCAAACACACACACACACACACACACACACACACACACACACACACAATATAAGGAGGGAGGCAAGGCTTAAAATCTAGATTCCAGCAGCACGAAGGCGACCGGAAAAGAAGAATGTGCTTCTGGTTTTTCTGAATGGGCGAGTGAGACAGGATTGGGAGAGGGTTCTTTAACCAACGGGGCCACCACTAAAAAGGCTTCTGTTCTGGAAGAACTGAAGTGAATCTCATCTCAGATGGTGGTATTATATTTATTTTTATTTATAAACTGCCCTATACCTGGAGGTCTCAGGGCGGTTCACATAAAAAGATCACAGCATATAAAAAAGCAGTTCTCACAGCAGAGGGTATTTGGGGGAATATGTTCTCTCAACTACAGTATCCTGAATCCATCACCTCTTTCTTCTTAAAAGCAAACACGTTGAGTCTAGCCTGGAAACTAAATGCTAACCAGTGGGATTCTTTAAAAACTGATGTCATGTGTGCTCAGCTCAGCATGAGAGCCATTTTGTCAAATTGCTGCAAGTCACATCACCACCTTACATTTAAAGTACATTTATGGTGCTTTTACAGTCCTGGCTTCCTTCAAAGAATCCTAGGAGCTGCAATTTATCCTTCACACAGCTACAATTCCCAGCACCCTTAACAAACTAAAGCTCCCAGGATGTTTTGAGGGAAGCCATGTCCTTTAAATGGGTGTTGCCAAAGTTCCTGAACTGTCTCCAAGGGCAATCTCTCTCTTTTTTAATATAATTTTTATTAGCTTTTTTAACATATCATTTTCAACAGTAATTAAACATACTTTTACATCCTATTCAAATTTTTGACTTCCATCAATCTTGTCTGAAAATTTTTCCAGTCTAATCTCTCAGTATGCATTTCTTATCTTCCCTATTAGATTTCAAACTCTCTATCTTTTTCTACTTTGTAACACTTCGTATATTTCTCCTTACAAAACTTATTGTAGTCCTACTAGCATAATTTGATTACAGTTGCTCTTCAAATAATTCATATACTTCTTCCAATCTTCTGTAAATCTCTGGTCCCACAAGTTTCGAATCCTTCCTGTCATTTTGTCCAATTCTGCATAGTCCATTAATTTCGTCTGCCATTCTTCTTTCGTCGGAATTTCTTCTTGTTTCCATTTCTGGGCTAACAATACTCTTGCCGGTCCCCAAGGGAAATCTCATATAGATCACATTATAGAAGTCAAGACGAGAAGTTAGCAGGACATGCAAAACAATAGTGGGGTCTTTGTTCCCCAGGAAGGGGCATTGCTGGGATACTCAGCATTGGAAGAAAGAGTTTTTAGTCACAGTACTGTCTGTGCATTCACAAGCACTCTAAAACAGACTGTCTGTCTGTCTGTCTGTCTGTCTGTCTGTCTGTCTGTCTGTCTGTCTCTCTCTCTCTCTCTCTCTCTCTCTGTGTGTCTGTGTGGTGCGAATCCAGTCGTGATAGACTCTGGGGTTGTGGCGCTCATCTCGCTTTCTTGGCCAAGGGAGCCGGCGTACAGCTTCTGGGTCATGTGGCCAGCATGACTAAGCTGCTTCTGGCGAACCAGAGTACAGTGGCACCTTGGGTTAAGTACTTAATTCATTCCGGAGGTCCATTCTTAACCTGAAACGGTTCTTAACCTGAAGCACCACTTTAGCTAATGGGGCCTCCTGCTGCCGCTGCGCCGCCAGAACACAATTTCTGTTCTCATCCTGAAGTAAATTTCTTAACCTGAAGCACTATTTCTGGGTTAGCGGAGTCTGTAACCTGAAGCGTATGTAACCTGAAGCGAATGTAACCTGAGATAGCACTGTAGTGCATGGAAATGCAATTTACCTTCCCGCCAGAGTGGTACCTATTTATCTACTTGTACTTTGACATGCTTTCAAACTGCTAGGTTGGCAGGAGCAGGGACCGAGCAACAGGAGCTCACCCCGTCGCGGGGATTCGAACCGCTAACCTTCTGATTGGCAAGTCCTAGGCTCTGTGGTTTAACCCACAGCGCCACCCACATCCCTAGATAGAGAGGTATGGAGGGTCAAATATAACACAGTCCAAAGTTGACATTCCCTATTAGCCAAAACACGATCTTCACAGACTTGGTTGAGTGTCATGCCTAATGAGCACAGCAGCTCATTCCCAATGGGCAATCATAGACTGCGCCCTCTGGCAGCCATCTCTCCTCCACCCTTTTCATGCCTCTCCTGGTGCTGGGAGACAAGGTGGGTACGGGAGGAGGGGGAGACCCCCATGACTCTTCACCAGACCGATTCATTTCTGCGTCTTCACTACCCTCCTCTCCCTCGCCTGCTTCAGCTTCTACCTCTGATTATGGACTGCTCTCAGCCACAGACTCTCCCTGCTTACTAAACCCTGTTACCCCTTCAGCTTCTGACACCTTCTCCTTGTCTTCTCCCTCTGCCCACTCATTGTCACCCCACCACCACTCCCCAGGCTCTGAACCTTCTTCCCTTGAGGTACCCCAGCTGGTTCCTCCCAACTTTCCTCTGCATCCAACAGTATGCACCCCTTTCCAAATAGATATATTTACTACCTCTGCAGCCAATGAAACAGCTGTTGTAAGCATCTCTGTATTGTAGGAAAGGAGCTTCAGTTTATTCCCTTTCTGCTCCACCTGCTTTTGATGGAAAGGGGAAACAGATAGACTTCATCAGTGCCGCCCTTAAATCCTCTGATGATCTCTCCCAGTGGATTCATAGCTTTAACTATACGGACCTTTGTCGGCAAGGTGATGTCTCTGCTTTTTAATATACTTAAAGGTAAAGGGTAAAGGGACCCCTAAAGATTAGGTCCAGTCGTGGCCGACTCTGGGGTTGCTGTGCTCATCTCGCTTTATTGACCGAGGGAGCCGGCGTACAGCTTCCGGGTCATGTGGCCAGCATGACTAAGCCGTTCTGGCAAACCAGAGCAGCGCACGGAAACACCATTTACCTTCCCGCAGGAGCGGTACCTATTTATCTACTTGGACTTGATGTGCTTTCGAACTGCTAGGTTGGCAGGAGCTGGGACTGAGCAACGGGAGCTCACCCCATCACGGGGATTTGAACCGCCGACCTTCTGATTGGCAAATCCTAGGCTCTGTGGTTTAACCCAGAGCACCACCCGTTAGGGCCCGTTAAGTCACTAAGAAACTTGCCTGGCTCCTTCAGCAATGGAATTCCCCCAGACACGCAACACTATTTTACAGGGCTGGAACCAGAAAGACTCTCTTCCAAGATCTCGGAAAGTCAGATCTCAGAGAGTCACCAACAGCCCTGAGTTCCACAGGCCTGACTCAATATAAAAAAGACAATGTTGTGCCTGATTCAAAACAACCCACCAACCTCTTGACTCTCAGCTTCTGTGAGATCTGGATGACAAAGTGTTCTGTGGAACACCCTACAGAAGCAGTTTGTTGCAGCAATGTCCAAAGTTGGGCAGCCACCATCTCTGGCGTTGCGTCACTTATTCCCACAAGTTCCGTCTTTCTTTTTCGTTACGGCAAGCCATAAATATGCCTGGCTGGGATGTTGTTGTGGTCCACTCCTCATGGAAGGAAACCCAAGGGCTCTCGTTCGTCTTAATTGGTGTCACCGAGGGCTCCCTCTTGCTATGTGCTCCAGAGGCAGCTGAGGACGGAGTCTGTTTACCCAACCAATTCCGATGCATGGAAATCCATTTATCAAATTGCTGCTACTGGAACTAATGCTGTGCTAACAGCCCCCAGGCGCTTTGCTGTCCTCACTTGATTTCCCATGGCAAACGGAGGACAGAAGGAATGACCTTCTTCCTGTCTCCAGACGTCTGCCCCTGGAAAGCTTCTACAAAAAAGGAAGACTTCATTCTCAACTTACCTTCTGTCCTGTACTTTCTCAGCAAAGGTCCACATTTTCAAGCTCTGCATCTGAGTGCTTTTTCTTTCCTTTCCTTGAAAAACTGCTCTTTAATGCTGAATCGGAACAGCAATTCAGGTTATCTATGAATTGCCATTTGCTCCACTTCAGCAGTAAAGAGCAGGGTTTTTAAAGATCCTTAAATAATAGGGACGCGGGTGGCGCTGTGGGTTAAACCACAGAGCCTAGGACTTGCCGATCAGAAGGTCGGCAGTTTGAATCCCCGCGATGGGATGAGCTCCCGTTGCTCGGTCCCTTCTCCTGCCAACCTAGCAGTTCGAAAGCATGTCAAAGTGCAAGTAGATAAATAGGTACCACTCCAGCGGGAAGGTAAACGCTGTTTCCGTGCTGCTCTGGTTTGCCAGTAGCGGCTTAGTGATGCTGGCCACATGACCCAGAAGCTGTACGCCGGCTCCCTCGGCCAATAAAGCGAGATGAGCACCGAAACCCCAGAGTCGGTCACGACTGGACCTAATGGTCAGGGGTCCCTTTACCTTTACCTAAATAATAATAATAACGTTGGACCATCACCATAACTTGAGACAATGGATTCCATATATTAATAACACCATTGCAAAGGGTGCCAGGCTGCATGGCTATGCACACGGCTGCATTGTCTTCACACAGCTGTGCAGGACTGTAACCTGGGGGAACAGCACTACGGAACTGCAGCTGGAGAACTCCCAGGAGCTGGGTGATTTGGGAAGCTGCAGTACCTCCTTCCCACCAGCCGCACTGGCGGTGCCCAAGAGCAGCAGGGCAGCAGCTTCCTCTTGTAGTGAAGTGTCACAGTTGCAGCAGGAGCATAGAAGTGGAAGGGGGAGGGTTAAGCACCAGCGCTGTCCCAATGAAGAGATGGCAAAGCTCAAAATGCATTTGGATTAGGGCTGCAAGCATGCGTCTCTTTGACAGGTAGACCGAATCCAGGAGAGTGCAGGACACGGTATGCCAGAGCAGGCAGAAAAGGACTTCCAGAGACTAAATCAGGGATCATAGAGTTGGAAGGGACCATCAATATCAATTAAATTAAATTAAAAGACTCCAGCTTCTTGGGAGAAAAGTGATGGCAAACCTACACAGCATCTTAAAAGCAGAGACATCACCTTGCTGACAAAGGTCTGTATAGTTCAAGCTATGGTTTTCCCAGTAGTGATGTATGGAAGTGAGAGCTGGACTATAAAGAAGGCTGATCGCCAAAGAATTGATGCTTTTGAATTATGGTGCTGGAGGAGACTCTTGAGAGTCCCATGGACTGCAGGAAGATCAAACCTCTCCATTCTTAAGGAAATCAGCCCTGAGTGCTCACTGGAAGGACAGATCCTGAAGCTGAGACTCCAATACTTTGGCGACCTCGTGAGAAGAGAAGACTCCCTGGAAAAGACCCTGATGTTGGGAAAGATGGAGGGCACAAGGAGAAGGGGACGACAGAGGACGAGATGGTTGGACAGTGTTCTCGAAGCTACCAGCATGAGTTTGACCTAATTGCGGGAGGCAGTGGAAGTCAGGAGTGCCTGGCGTGCTCTGGTCCATGGGGTCACGAAGAGTCGGAGACGACTAAACGACTAAACAACAAAAGGCCGGTAAAGAAACTATAGTTATAATACTGACAGGAATATTATCTGTGAAACCATAAACTTGTCAATGCTTGTAAAATAAACATGCTTTTTTGGTTCACTTTTAACAACTGACTGGACTCAGTGTTTTACCAGAGAGTAACAGGTTGGTGGGAGCGGGGAAGCGATCAGAGTGGTGGCACAGGGATCAATAGACCGTTCAAAGTCTGGGGACCCTGTGTGATCGCCACACCTGCCCTGGTGAAGACAGCACCACTGCCCCCATGTAGTCCTCCTGAAGTCCTTTAGAAAGGATTTGTGCACCCGGTGATGAACAGCTGCGCGGCTTCAAGCTGGCTGTTGAGGCTCTGCCAAAGGAAGGCAGGATTCCCAGGCTATCATGCCTGACAGATGCCAGGCATGTGAGAGGAGACAGCGACTCCTGATCTGCCCGCAGCTCCCAGGGCCGGGTGGGAACCGCGGAGGAGCCTTTGAGGGGCAGGAGCGAGCTGCTGTTGGAACGTGGTCGCAGGCAATAATAGCTTCCCAGAGAAATGACTGATGGGGCTTAAAATACATTTCCTCCTGCTTGATTGAAAGAGAGTCATATCCAGCAGTGTCTTGGAGATGTCATAAGGCAGTCTCTCTCTCTCTGTGTGTGTGTGTGTGTGTGAGAGAGAGAATGTACCTTTCCTAGCCTGAGTACCACCAGGTCTAGGGACACGGGTGGCGCTGTAGTCTAAACCACTAAGCCTCTTTGGCTTGCCAGTTGGAAGGTCGTGGTTGGGGTGCGCTCCCATTGCTCGGTCCCTGCTCCTGCCAACCTAGCAGTTCGAAAGCACGCCAGTCCAAGTAGATAAATAGGTACCACTGCGGCAGGAAGGTACACAGCGTTTCCGTACTCTCTGGCACTCGTCACACTGTCCTGTTGCGCCAGAAGTCATGCTGGCCACATGACCTGGAAATCTGTCTGCAGATGGCTCCTTCGGCCTGAAAGTGAGATGAGCACCACAACCCCATAGTCGCCTTTGACTGGATTTAACCATCCAGGGGTCCTTTTTAACTTTTTTTAACCACCTGGTCTATTCATGCCACCCACGTTGTATGCAGGGCTGATGTACTGGGCGAACTAATTGGTTCAATTAATCAATTGAAAGAAATGTGCTGTGCTGCTCCCGTGGGTTACCCGAGAGGTGAGGTCCAAGTCCAGTCCATGGTCAAAAGTGCAACGTGGAGGAAGTCCGTAGTAGCTGAAGCTGGGTGCAGGGCAGGGAGTCGGGTGAAGTCAGGAACAGGCATGCAAAGCAGGGAACCAGGGCGGGTCAGGAGCTCAGGCAGGAAAGCAGGACAGGGTTCCGGCAGGAACTAGCAACCAACAATGTTGCTCCCACAACATTGGGACTGGGGCCGGCTGGCTTTTATCTGCCCCGAGGCATAGGGCCACAGGTGACTCGCCTCGCCTGGCCTGGAGGCGAGCACTCCTTCTGCTGGAGCTTAGTTCCCTCCGCCTCTCTGCCCTGAGCCTCTGCAGCTCAGGAGAGGCTGGAGGGTTACCGGACCCAGAAGCAACCTCAGCTTCCCCTGACAGGCTGAGAGTGGAGCACCTGCAGGCAATGGGTCCTCCATCCCCTCAGGAGCCAGAGCAGACTCAGCTGGTGCCTGCACCTGAGGACCCACCACAGGTGAGGACCCTTCAGGCTCATGCCCCAGCCCCGGCTCAGCTGGTTCTGGAGGCAGGGAATCCTGTGCAGGCTGGGATTCCTCAGGTTCAGCCTCTGAGTCCGAATCCCAGGCCATCACATGTGCTCTTGCTAGTTCCGCCACCCTCATAAATTCAGGGTGGTGGTGGCGGCAGCCCAGAGGGGAAAGGCCAGCTCTGTGGTAGCCCTCAAGTTGTGGAATTCCCTCTTCACAGAGTTGAGTCTGGCTTTTTCAATATACAGCTGTCGACAAAAGCTGAAGGCCGACATTTTCACGTCGACACCTGATATGTGTGTTTTCAGCACCTCTGGCGAGGGACAAGTCAAGTCCACCTTTGGTCCCCACCCTGCACTCAGCTCTCGCCTGTGGCTCCTAGAAGCTTTTAGCGTATGACAATGGCCACAATCCAGGAAATGGCTTCGACTGGCTGGCTAAACCAGGTGAGGGTAGCCTATGGTCTCAAACCCTCGGTCAGCTAGGGACTTTCCTTGCACATGTAGACGGGCTCTGGCAGTTCAAATGGATGAGACCAATGGCGGGTCCATTGGTCAAGAAGACATTTGGACTACTGCAATGTGCTCTGTGTGGGGCTACCTTTGAAGGTGACCCGGAAACTACAACTAATCCAGAATGCGACAGCTAGACTGGTGACTGGGAGCAGCTGCCGAGACCACATAACACCGGTCTTGAAAGACCTACACCGGCTCCCAGTACGTTTCTGAGCACAATTCAAAGTGTTGGTGCTGACCTTTAAAGCCCTAAATGGCCTCGGTCCAGTATATCTGAAGGAGCGTCTCCACCCCCATCGTTCTACCTGTACACTGAGGTCCAGCGCCAAGGGCCTTCTGGAGGTTCCCTCACTGCGAGAAGCCAAGTTACAGGGAACCAGGGAGAGGGCCTTCTTGGTAGTGGCACCCGCCCTGTGGAACGCCCTCCCACCAGATGTCAAAGAGAACAACAGCTACCAGACCTTTAGAAGACATCTTAAGGCAGCCCTTTTTAGGGAAGCTTTTAATGTTTAATAGGTTATTGTGTTTTAGTGTTTTGTTGGAAGCCGCCCAGAGTAGCTGGGGAAGCCCAGACAGATGTGTGGGGTATAAATAAAAAATTATTATTATTATTAGTATTAGTATTAGTATTAGTATTAGTATTAGTATTATTATTTTCTACACGTGCTGTAGAGGGAAGTGAGGGGAAGATGGGGCTCATTAATTTGGGAAAGGAGTCCATCTAGAAGAAGGAAAACCCTGAATCTCTAAACCTCCTCTGCCTTGTGGCAATACTCAGTTGGGAGTAAACCCAGAGGGAAAATTTGTATCCACTGCCTTGTGGGACATCTTCGGGAGAAGAAAGAGCCAAGGTTGTGGAATTATGCCTGGTCAGACGCTCAATTTCCTTCAGGAGTGACAAGATTTCATTTTTTCCTGTCCTGTAATGGGTTTTGAGGTAAGCAGCTTGAAGAAGAAGAAGAGTTTGGATTTGATATCCCCCTTTATCACTACCCGAAGGAGTCTCAAAGCGGCTAACAATCTCCTTTTCCCTTCCTCCCCCACAACAAACACTCTGTGAGGTGAGTGAGGCTGAGAGACGTCAGAGAAGTGTGACTAGCCCAAGGTCACCCAGCAGCTGCATGTGAACGAGCGAGGAATCGAACCTGGTTCACCAGTTTACGAGTCTACCACTCTTAACCACTACACCACACTGGCTCTCAAGAGAATGGAAATACTTTCAGAGGAAGATGGGACAAAACGAACGCCAGCTAGACCTTCAAATACAGAGCAAACTGTTGTGCGTTGGGATAAGATTCCATTCTTATTTCCTAGATAGCGCATACCAAGCCTAGAGAACCTGTTGCCCTTGAGATCATAGAATCATAGAATCATAGAATTGGAAGAGACCACAAGGGCCATCGAGTCCAACCCCCTGCCAAGCAGGAAACACCATCAGAGCACTCCTGACATATGGTTGTCAAGCCTCTGCTTAAAGACCTCCAAAGAAGGAGACTCCACCACACTCCTTGGCAGCAAATTCCACTGTTGAACAGCTCTTACTGTCAGGAAGTTCTTCCTAATGTTTAGGTGGAATCTTCTTTCTTGTAGTTTGGATCCATTGCTTCTCTGGAGCAGCAGAAAACAACCTTTCTCCCTCCTCTATGTGACATCCTTTTATATATTTGAACATGGCTATCATATCACCCCTTAACCTCCTCTTCTCCAGGCTAAACATGCCCAGCTCCCTTAGCCGTTCCTCATAAGGCATCGTTTCCAGGCCTTTGACCATTTTGGTTGCCCTCCTCTGGACACGTTCCAGTTTGTCAGTGTCCTTCTTGTACTGTTGTGCCCAGAACTGGACACAGTACTCCAGGTGAGGTCTGACCAGAGCAGAATACAGTGGCACTATTAATTCCCTTGATCTAGATGTTGCTGGATTATAATTTCCAGAGCTGGATTTAGGGCAGTTTTGGTGGTTCCTCCACACAGGAGGCCGAGCCAAAGGGGTACAAAATTGAGAAGATCCATTTAGGGGTGCCAAATTTTGGGCTCGTATAGGGGCCAAAATTTGTATTATGAAAGATTACCTAAGCCCACCCAGTAACCTCTCATAATCCCTGACCCTTGCTACCAGGACTTCCACTTCAGCCAACTGCTTTGCAACAGAGTTGGTTCACACATTCAGATGCTGAGTCTACATGGACTGCAACCTCAAGTCACCATGTAGGTGCATTTGTGAACCAGAGATACTTAGTCACAAATGCCAGCCACGATCTCTGTGTGTAAGTAGGGCACACTCTCGTATTTCTCATATGATTATTCTATTTATCTATAAAACTTACTAGTCACTCCTCGGTTGCAGAAAAAGAAGATTAAAGCAGTAAAGACGGGGGGGGGGGGGAACAGGCAACATTAAGACAACCCGCCAGCACACATGCAATTGGGAAACAAACTCTTGCCAGAACTGTCACTATCTTCCTAGTAAGGTTTATCAGAAAAATAGCTCTTGTGCTGACGGATGTTTGTGGGAAGTTTTTTCACACTGAGGGCCACATTTCCACATTTCCCATTGGGAAACCTTTCTGGGGGCACTTATCAGTGGGGAGTGTGGCAAAAATGGGTGTAGTCTGACATACCACCATCCAGCCAAGCAAGAGTTTGAGTGCTGGAATTACAGTAGCAAGGACCATTCAGTTAGTAACCAAAGGGTTAATTCTCTTGACAGTTACTCCAGCAATGAGAGAGTGGCGGAGGTGTTGATTAACAACCCATCAGAGTGCCATGATGCTCACTGAGGTAACATGTGCTCTGATTGGCTGTGTGGTACTGAGGGAGTTTTCCTCAGTACATGTGGTTGAATGTCTTCCTACTATGAACAAGGCCAGACAGGAGAAAGACTAAATAATAATAATAATAATAATAATAATAATAATAATAATAATAATAATATCCTCTTCAGCATTCAAAGCATGTTGCAGCTAGGTAAAAATCAATCGAGGGGAGTGCAGCAGAGGGCCAGAGGTATGTGTGGGGTGGGCAGGGTCCCAAAGCCTGGATATATAGGTATGGCAGGCAGGAAATGACAAACCTAGACAGCATCTTAAAAAGCAGAAACATCACCTTGCCAACAAAGGCCCGTATAGTTAAAGCTATGGTTTTCCCAGTAGTGATGTATGGAAGTGAGAGCTGGACCATAAAGAAGGCTGATCGCCGAAGAATTGATGCTTTTGAATTCTGGTGCTGAAGGAGACTCTTGAGAGTCCCATGGACTGCAAGAAGATCCAACTGATCCATTCTGAAGGAAATCAGCCCTGAGCGCTCACTGGAAGGACAGATCCTGAAGCTGAGGCTCCAGTACTTTGGCCACCTCATGAGAAGAGAAGACTCCCTGGGAAAGACCCTGATGTTGGGAAAGATGGAGGGCACAAGGAGAAGGGGACGGCAGAGGATGAGGTGGTTGGACAGTGTTCTCGAAGCTACCAACATGAGTTTGACCAAACTGCGGGAGGCAGTGGAAGACAGAAGTGCCTGGCGTGCTCTGGTCCAGGGGGTCACGAAGAGTCAGACACGACTAAACGACTAAACAACAACAACAACAAATAGATGAATATCAATAGGCAGGGAGTTCCAAAGTGTAGGTCCTGCTACACTACACGATTGAATTTTTACAAATACAGAGTGGGTTTTTTGTTAGGGCTACCATTTCTGGACATTACTGGGATTTCAAAGGTGGAAGTGACACCCGGGGGGTTGTCTGGTTTGTCCTGGATCTTTGGCACATTAACTGAAAAATCACAGGTCTTCCTACTTTCAACTTTTGGGGTGTCCTGGTTTTTTACTTTTTGAAATATGGCAACTGAAGGAGTGTCACTACCCCCATCGATCTACGCGAACACTGAGGTCCAGCTCCGAGGGCTTTCTGGCGGTTCCCTCACTGCGAGAAGCCAAGTTACAGGGAACCAGGCAAGAGGGCCTTCTTGGTAGTGGCGCCCGCCCTATGGAACACCCTCCCAACAGATGTCAAAGAGAGCAACAACTCTCAGACTTTTAAACAACATCTGAAGGCAGCCCTGTTTAGGGAAGCTTTTAATGTTTGATGCATTATTGTATTTTAATATTGTGTTGGAAACTCCCCAGGGTGGCTGGGGAAACCCAGTCAGATGGACGGGGTATAAATAAATTATTATTATTATTATTATTATTTAACTTATCTTATGTGTCACATGCAATGACGATGATAGCAACCACAACCACCAGCAGCAGCTGGTTTCTTTTTAACTTATTTGCCAGCAACCTAGCGAATGCTGGTTTATGCCAAATTGTTATTGAATGCTGTCTTGTTGTTGCATAGGAATAGTGGTACAGAAATAGGTGAATAATGAAATAAGTGAACTTAAAGAAAAGCCATAAACAGTACTCAGACTTCCTCAGACGCCGTCAGTCACAGTCCAAAGTGTCGATTGTAACATCTGGAGTGTATAAGCCCAATTCTGCTTAATCTTCTAGTCAACAAACACCAACTATCTTCTAATTTTTACAGGAGTGTTAAGGGTTTTTTTTTGCAGCAAATGAATGAGAAAAAGTTTTCTGGGACGTTAAAGAGGAAACTATTTATTAAAGCATGAGTATTCACGTTTTGCAGTCCCATCAGATGCACAGAGCGTTATCCTGAGTCATAAGAATGTAAAACACATGGGTTGGGGGGGGGGTTGGAGGAGGAGTGGTTGTAAAAAGTGAGGTCAGAGCAAAATGAAATCCAAAACAGTACAAACAGGGATGTGTACATACTTAGCAATTGTCATTCACAAGACAGTTCCTGTTGACAAAGGCACCCTAGTGTTGGTAAGCCTAAGTTTGTTTTGGCTCAGTCCATGAGTGATGTATTATTATTATTAATTAATTAAATGTTTATACCGTCCTGTACCCATAGATCTCTGGGCGGTTAACAACACAGAACTCCAATATAAAAGAAACAAGATACACAATAAAAACAAAAACAGAAACAACCCCAAAATCCCCACTTGTCTCAGGGTCCAGGTCGGTTTATATGGAGAAAGGTGGTCCTTAAGGTATTGCTGTCCTGAGCTGTAGGATTAATATAGGTTTGTGGGCAGGCTTATCTAAGCAAAAATATTTTGAATACGTGCCAAAATAAGCTCAGTGCCTGATATCAATAGGCAGGTAGTTCCAGAAGTGCAGAAACGCTTGATGTGTTGTAATTCACATTTTACACCCCCACAACCCATAACCCAGGATAACACTCCATGGATCTGGTGGGTTGTAGGCCACGAAAGCTTACGCTGCTATCTATTTCTCTCTCTCTCTTTTTGCAATATATTTACCTTTAACCTTCTGCAAGACTCTATGTCCTTCTACTTGCACCAACTTACAATCTGTTCACAATTCCTTTTCACTGAAAAAAACTCTTCATTCTTACGAGACCCAAGTAGCAACCTCAGTTCTTAAACTGAATCGATTCAGGAATTAGGGCACAAGACATAGCAGTGTTCTCCTCATTGCACTTTTCTCGTGATCTGATCTCCGACAACTTTCTGCTCGAGTAAATCTTTTCCACTCCATGGTGCACACAGCACGTTTAATGGATGCTTCCCAGCTTTGCTGTCCCACACACCAGTGGCTTAGTGATTCAGATACCTTCCTACTAGTCCTTTGTACCTTAAATGATGAAAATACACAGCAGAGGATGAGGGCCTCCAGACTGCCAGTATTTCACAGAAAGCTCAGTAGGTCGAGCACAAGACTCTTCACCTTGGGATCGTGAGTTCGAATCCCACGTTGGGCAAAATATTCCTGCATTGCAAAGGGCAAGACGAGCCTTGTGGTCCCTTCAGACTTTGCAATTCTACAATTCTATGAAACACACACCAGAAACTCACACCCTGGGGCAACACATACCCTTTTAAAAAATAAACTGACTTTCAGGAGTTTAGAAATTGATGGGGAAATGCGCTGGGAAATGTGAGGTGCATGAGTGACCAATTGTAGGATTGGGACCCCTGACATGTGGCCATTGAACCTTTGCTTAAAAATCTCCAAGGAAGGAGAATCCATCACTTTCCTCCCCCCCCCATTTTTTTATTGGTTTTCCAAGTTTATAACAAATATAACATACAAAAGAGAAAAAAGAAAAAAAAAACATACAAATAAACACTTAATCCTTTTAAAAATCCAATTTAGTTTTCATTGTTAACTGACTTCTTCAAATCTCCCCCTAACTGAATTCCATTGTATCCCCTTGTAACAGTTTTCCAATATCTTCTTTCTAACAAAATTTACTTTTTCAAATTCCTTTCTTTACTTCTTTTCATAGTTTCTCCCATAATGTTTTAATCATATTCTATTCCTAAGCCAATTTGATAAATTCAAGTTGCTTCTACTTGTCTTATATTACAATATTTAGCTAAGTAACCTTTACATTCCTTCCATTGTTCCTGGTGGAATCCACTGCTTTCCAAGGTAGCCTGGGCGTAGCTGGGCGGGGGCAGCGGAAGAAGCTCCCCCCCATCAAGTAATTAAATAAAAATACTTAACTAAAAGTAGAAATTCTAGAAAGATTTTGACAGATTTCCCCCCCCCCCCAGCACTCAAAAGAAAGTAATTTAAAACAACTGCTCCTGAGACATTTCATCATTTCGAAGCTGCTAAACAGAGCCAGGCAGAGGATGATAACCGAGGGGTGGGATCAGACCCAGGTCCCATCCAGTCCCGAAGGGATCCCGCAAGCAGAAACATAGCACCACAGCACTTTCCCCACCTGTGATTCCCAGCAACTGTTGCTCAGGGGCTTCTTGCCTCCGACAGTGGGCTAGCAGTCTCTGATAGCCTCATCCTCCGTTTTCCGGTCTAATCCTCTTTCAAAGGCCATTGCTGCCTCTTGTGGAAGTGAACTGTGCCGTTTGGCAAACCAGGATGAGCAGAGGGCGAATGCCTCTCGCCCTTGCCACCTGCCCACCAACAAATCACAACAAATGCTCCGTAGAATGGAAGCACCACGAAAGCAAGCAAATCAGCACAAACACTCAATAAACAAGTTTTCTGGTGCAGCCACTAATCTCTCTCTCTCTTTTCCCTCTTGCAAACCCAGCTCCCCACATACTATCCAGAGAAGATCGCAGTCCTTACCTGTCTACTCAACTTGATGGAGAAAGCTCCGCTCTTGCTTCCAGATCCCTGAGTCAGCCCGGCAGCAGTCCCCTGTTACTCCAGAGTGCTAACTCAATGCCGCCGCCGCAGCCAGACTCCTTTGGTTTACTTTGACATTGACGTCAGAGTCCTTTTTCTAGCGTCCAAAAAAACTTTGGCAAAAGGAAGGGAGGGAGGAATAAATTTGCCTGCTGCAGAACCGCCTTTACGACTGGGAGAGACGTTCGGCCATGTGGGGGCATTTCCAGAAAGCAGCATGTCTAATCTCTCATGCAAAGGGTTTTTATTTATTTATCCTGTGCCCTGTTCTGCAGGGAAGTCGGGAGCAGCTTAGAGTGGGCTCCTTGGGCAGATTCCAGGCCCTGATTAGCCAGGGACCTGCTTAGTTTTAGCACAGTAACAGCTTTGTGCCGTTAGCAGGCCCTTTTTGTGGCAACGCATCTGAAAAATGCACCGCGTCAGAAAATATGGAGAGCGTAGTCCCGGAAATGGCAGAGGAATGGCCAACCCAAATGATCAGGATAGCTTCCTTATGAGGAAAGGCTAACACCTTTGGGTATTTTTAGTTTTTATGGGGCAGAGGGAATGCCTGAGGCTGCAATCGTCATCTTCTTTGGCGATCCCTCGTAGCCGAGTAAGGTTGACTTCCATAAACATGGTTTTAACAATGAGTCTGTAAGTGGATAAAGGTAAAGGGACCCCTGATCATTAGGTCCAGTCATGATCGACTCTGGGGTTGCGGCACTCATCTCGCTTATTGGCCGAGGCAGCCGGCGTACAGCTTCCGGGTCATGTGGCCAGCATGACTAAGCCGCTTCTGGCGAACCAGAGCAGCACACAGAAATGCCGTTTACCTTCCCGCTGGAGTGGTACCTATTTATCTACTTGCACTTTGACGTGCTTTCGAACTGCTAGGTTGGCAGGAGCAGGGAACAAACAACGGGAGCTCACCCCATCGTGGGGATTTGAACTGCTGACCTTCTGATCGGCAAGTCCTAGGCTCTGGTTTAACCCACAGCGCCATCCGTGTGCCTTCCGTAAGTGAATGTGGAGGCCAATTCTGGATCCACACGTCCTTCCACAGTGGGGACATTGGTTTCTGGGCGGCAGTTGATCACGGTGAGGGTTTGCCAAGCCTGCCTTCCTCTTAGCACGTTTCTCGCTTGCAACCTGAGTTCAAGTGTCTTCAAAGCCCATGGTAAAGGCTGTTCTCAAATTGGAGCACTCGCAGGCAAGTGTTTCCCAGTTGTTGGTGTTTATACTACATTTTAAAAGATTTGCCTTGAGACATTCTTTAAATCTCTTTTGTTGACCACCAGCATTATGCTTTCCATTTTTAAGTTCAGAATACAGTCATACCTCATGTTACAATTGCTTCATGTTATGTTTTTTCAGGTTGTGTCCCGCAGCGACCCGGAAATACCAGAAAGGGTTACTTCCGGGTTTCGCCGCTCACACATGCGCAGGTGAGCTAAACCGTGCTTCACACATGCGCACAAGTGCCAAATCACATTGCGCACCTGCGCAGATACGGCGCTTCAGGTTGTGGGCTTTTCATGTTGCGAACGGGCCTCCGGAATGGATGCTGTTCACAACCAGAGGTACCACTGTAGAGTAGTTGCTTTGGAAGACTATCATCAGGCATCCACACAACATGTCCAGTCCATCGAAGTTAATGTTGAAGAATCATGAGGCTGCAATCCTAACCGTGTCTACACAGTCAGAAGCAAGGCCCACTGAATTCAGTGGGGCATCCTCCTTAGGTAAGCGAAATCATGAGCACCGGCCGTATTTTTCTAACGAGTGTTTTATGCCCACTGCTTTAATGGTTAAGCAGTAATGAATATTGCCAAGAAAGAGGGTAGAGAGGTTTCTTTCTTCTCATCTGTAGGGAACATCTAGCTGGCCAGACCTGACCTGCCAGGGGTCCCAATGAAGCTCATGAGGCCTTTAGTCTCAAATGTAGTGGTGTCCGGTGATATTTTAAAGTGAGTTTCCAATTGCTCCTTTGATTGGAATAAGGGGGGACCTCACTGCTCATCAGCTGAGGGGCAGAGAGGCCGTACCTTGGTCCAGGAGAGGGAAGCCGACTGCTGCTAAATCTGAGATTTTTCTTTGCATGGCTTTTTGATGGAGGCACCCCCGCACCTGGAAACAGCCCCATTATCTTTCAACTGTGCTCCAATTTACAGCCACTTATTTAGATCTCTTTTCTCTCTCTTTATTACACAAACTATATATAATGGCATGGCAATCTGGAATGTAGGATATGTTTCTTGCTAGTCACCAGAAAGGATTAATTTGCAACAGTGACGAAGTCCAGGAACAGGCTGCAGTCATCTCATTTGCCATACTGTTCTCCTTTTAGCGGGTGGTGCTGTGGTCTAAACCGCGGAGCTTCTTGGGCTTGCCGATCGGAAGGTCGGCGGTTTGAATCCCCACAGCGCGGTGAGCTCCCGTTACTCTGTCCTAGCTCCTGCCAACCCAACAGTTCGAAAGCACACCAGCATAAGTAGATAAATAGGTACCACTGCGGAGGGAAGGTAAATGGTGTTTCTGTGCGCTCTGGTTTCCGTCATGGTGTTCCATTGTGCCAGAAGCGGTTTCGTCATGCTGGCCGCATGACCCAGAAAGCTGTCTGTGGACAAATGCCAGCTCTCTCGGCCTGAAAAGCGAGATGGGAATTACAGGGACAGAACTACCCAAACTGTACAGAAACTTATTCATGTATGCTACTACAGCGACAAGAATGTTGCTTGCCCGAAAATGGGACGAAGGAAGTCCCAGCAAAAGAAGAATGGATGCAAAAACTCATGGAATATGCAGAAATGGTAAAACTTACTGGGAAAATAAGAATCCAAGACAACAAACTTTTTATAAAATAATGGGAATGGTTTATTGAATATTTACAAACAAATAGTCAACAGATAAGAACAGGATTATTGTAACAACCTGCAGTTTCGTAAGCGTATATATATTTAAAGTCGATGAATGAAAGAACAAATTAAGTTAATTTGGATATGCAGAAAATATTAAAAATAAATTTAAGGAGCCGGAGAAAGAGGGGGGAAGGAAGTCAAGTTTTGAAATGTTAAAATGACTGTAAACTTATTGAAAGGCGTAAACCTTAAATAAATAAATAAATAAATAAATAAATAAATAAATAGTGAGATGAGCGCCGCAATCCCATAGTCGCCTTTGACTGGACTTACCCTTTTACCTAGCTCCTTATCGATGGGAGTTTCAAAGAATGAAGAAGAACAGTTCCTAATTCTTGACTATTAGTTATTTAATTTATACTCCACCTTTCCTTGGAGGAAGCTCAAAGCAGCAATATTTGTGAAGGCAGGGAAGGAAGCAACAGTCTGGGGGCCGGGGGGCTGGCAGGCAAAGGGAGCCATTTAAAGTATGGTTACTAGATTTTCTTGAATGAATCCGGAGACACTTTTTTTAAAAAAAAGCTGAATAGCAACAGGGAGTAGTAGCGGGGACAGTGAGGCAAATGACTCTGGGCACAAGCACACATGCATATTGTATAAAGGGGCAAAGCCCTTCTTTTGCACCCTGTGAAACATAAATTCGCAAAGTTTTTAAAAAATTGGGCAACGGTCAGCCACCCGCAACTCCTGAGCCTCCCCCATCAGTCAAAACAAAGGGGGAGGGGGGCAGGGGATCTGTACCATCAGACGTCCCCAGTTCCCCTTCTGCAGTGGCAGTGGGAGTCAGCAGCCCAGAGCCAACCTGGTAGCGCAATTGGCTATGGCTGGCTTCTGGAGCTGCTCGCTGCCGTGGCACCCACCACTTTTCCTCACTGGAAGTCCCCATATGATCTGCTGCACACAAGACACATAATACAGTGGTACCTCGGGTTACATACACTTTAGGTTACAGACTCCACTAACCCAGAAATATTACCTCGGGGTAAGAACTTTGCTTCAGGATGAGAAAAGAAATTGTGCGGCAGCAGCAGTAGGCCCCATTAGCTAAAGTGGTGCTTCAGGTTAAGAACAGTTTCAGGTTAAGAACAGACCTCCGGAACGAATTAAGTACTTAACCCGAGGTACCACTATATATCATTCCCATGCTGCCAGGGTGAAAACTACTCCATAATCGTCCTTATCATTTCTGAAGTCCGCTCGACACAGTTCAAGTACATTATCTTGGTCACAACAGCTGAGGCTGCCGCTGCCATGTTTCCCGGTGACAGATTTGCAAATCCGGGGACATTCCGGGGACATTCCGGGGACGGAATTTGTCCAGGGACAGATTTGCAAATCCGGGGACGTCTGGTAACCCTAGTTTAAAGGAGAGTAGGAGGTGCTTCAGGGCAGTGGCGTCGCAAGGGGTGTGTGGGGGCGGTTTGCCCTGGGTGCCATGTCTGGGGGGTGACAAGAAGGCACCCCGCAGGGTGCTTGCCCCGCCACCCCTGGCCGATGCGCCGCAAGCAGCCACCGTGCCACTGCCACATGTGGAGGATCCCACCACCGTCCGTACGGTGCTCGGGCGCCGCCACTGGCAAACCGCTACATACAACGCATGCGCGGTGTTGCATGCAAGAGCTGTATGTAGCAGCGCCGTACATGTGCTGCACATAGTGGTTTGCCGCCGGCACTGCCCGAGCGCCAGACGGACGGCAGTGGGATCCCTCTGTTACCACTACAGCTGCGAGCAGAGGTTCCCACCACCATACGTATGGCGCCTGGGCGGCAGCGCCGGCAAACCACTACGTACAACGCATGCACGATGTCTCACGCATGCGCTGTATGTAGTGACGCTGCACATGCGCCCTACGTAGTGACGCTATGCATGTGTCGTACGTAGCGGTACAACGTGTGCGCAACCGGCGGTTTGCCCCGCCCCAGGTTTCAGTTAGCCTTCGTTCGCCCCAGCTTCAGAGAGCAGTTTGGCAAAGCGCTCTGTGAAAGGGGTTGGGGTGAGCTTTAGCCAAGGGGTCGGCAAGTTGAGTGGGGGGCGGCAGCAGCCCCCTAATATGTGTGTATTTCTCTGCTTCAACTTTTGTCCGGGGATTTGCTTGCAGTGAAACTTGCTAAATATTGCCTAAAATGCTCAAACAAGTCTGCTGTTGCAATTTCATCCACAGGGTTAAAAAACAAGACAAAATGAAATAAGGAGACCACTACTATGTAATCCTTTTCTTTGCTTTAAGCTTTTTCTGTGATGAATTGCACCCCTTTGTGTTTTGCCATCTTAAACCTAAAACATTTGAGTTTATTGCGCTCTGCCAAAAATGTTATTACAGCAGCTTTATGTTTCAAAGGCAGTTTAATTCTTTTCTTCATAGTGACCTTTGGTTATTTTTAAGCAGATTTCCCCCCTCGCTCCCACTCTTGTCTGGCCATCGTCAGCTCCTGAAATGAAGCTTTCAATGCCTCCAGAATATTTTTCTAAGAATGGTGGGGGAAAGAGAGAGAATTTTCCAGGGTCCAAATTATTTATACACTTCTTGTTGTGGCCAATAAAATGCTGACTCCAAACAAATCAAAAATCACCCCACCCCCCTCCAGATATCATTTTTATTCCGCGTGCATGATGATTTGTGCTCATGATGGTATTGGAGTGGTTATATGTAATCCTGCTTTCATTACAATTCCACTATTATTTATTTATTTATATTTGTATACAGTGATACCTTGGTTTGCTTATGTCTTGGTTTGCATACGTTTTGGATTACAAACACGTCAAACCCAGAAGTGCATGTCCCGTTTTGCAACCTTTTTTTGGATTACAACCCATTTTTTAGGGGGATTACGAATGAATTTTTTGGGGAGGCCCCATTGGCGAAAACACGCCTTGGGTTACAACCTGTTTTGGTTTACAAACGGACCTCCGGAACAGATTATGGTTGTAAACCAAGGTACCACTGTACTACCCTTCATCCAAAGATCGCTGGGCGGTTCAGAACATAAAAATACAGAATGGAAGCACAAAATATACAATACCCAAAAAAAAAAAGAAGCGAAGCGAAGCGAAACACAAAACAAAACAAAACAAAACAAACAAAACGAAACAACAATATCTCTCCTCATCCATTCTAGAGGGGCTCAATGGCCAGTATTACAGCCTCTGTAACACACTGCAGTTTTACCCTAAATGTGGTTGGCATGTGTCAGCCAATGATCCAACAGCATTGCTCATTCTTGCAAGTCTTGAGAGACTTGTGCAGTTCTTAGACCTGTGATCCAGGCACGGCCAAGGGCCAAAAATCACTTCCCTTGGTGGGGCGTGTCTCTTTTTGGTAAGACTGAGAAAAATGCAGATGAACTGAGACTGCTCTGGCCTTTTGCTATATATAGAGGATCCAATGGCTATTTTTAAGTTGATTATTTGGAAAAGAATGGTAGCAGCGAGTCCCCTCTTGGGAATGTGGCGGAGAAAGAATAATAATGAGATGAAGTGGAGATAATTTAACAATGGAACTTGGGGCAAAGGCTGCCACCTAAAACTTTAAACAAACGATCTTTCTGATGAGACACAACATAGATCTACTCGAGCGGCAGTCTTGGATGTTGCACATCCTTGAGAGTGCTGTCTAAAACCACCGAGCTGTCTAAACATGCATATGCTGGAGCTATGGTGTCCTATGCCCCCTGCACGGTTCCAGGTTCAAATCTCAAAGTCCTTCGGTGGCTCTGCGCAAGCCAATATTCTCCTGAGCTCACAGTGCGTATCTGCAGGCCTTTCTTACATGGCTGTTGTGACCAAGATAATGTACTTGAACTGTGTCAAGCGGACTTCAGAAATGATAAGGACGATTATGGAGTAGTTTCCACCCTGGCAGCATGGGAATGATATACAGTGGTACCTCGGGTTAAGTACTTAATTCGTTCCAGAGGTCCCTTCTTAACCTGAAACTGTTATTAACCTGAAGCACCACTTTAGCTAATGGGGCCTCCTGCTGCCGCCGCGCCGCCGGAGCACGATTTCTGTACTTATCCTGAAGCAAAGTTCTTAACCTGAAGCACTATTTCTGGGTTAGCAGTGTGTATAACCTGAAGCATATGTAACCTGAAGCGTATGTAACCCGAGGTACCACTGAAGGGAGAGGGGAACGGTTAATCATTAATATTATCTACACATAGTAAATTCCTGCACTCTGCTAGGATGGTCAAAACAGCCCAAAATTGCAGTTGTTTGCAAAAGTCTAAATCAGACAGGTCAGGAGGTCGTTTTCTGCCTAACCAGCTACTTGAAACTGCTGATGCTAGCTACAGGTCAGAAGGTCGCTTCCTGCCTAGCCAGAAAACTGCTGTTAACCGAGAAAACCACTAGCAAGATGTTTCCTACTTTACTTCTGCTTAGTAATGCAAGAATAAGAAGAGATACGAAGGGAATGCTTAGCTAGCAAAAGAAGACACGTGTACAAGGAGGTGGGAGGGAGTGCTTGGCTTAGCAGAAAGACAGGAATGTTTAGCAAGCAATAAAATGTGTTAAGCAAGCAATATTTGCTAGCCGATTGGGGAAGTCTGGGGGTATAAGAAAGTCTGCTGAAGTGTCTTGCTTTACAGCCAGTATTTCTAGGAACTAACTAGCAGGCTGTCTCTGAGTACAGACCTTGACTCTGTGCTCAGATCTCAATAAACTCTTTTTCTCCAAAGAAGATTTTGCTTTCCTGGTACTTTTGTTCCCTCCGAGGTCCAGGGGATGGCGTGGCTAATGGATCCCTAGGTAAAAAAGGCTTCATTTCTTTGGGGGCTCGTGCCGGGATCAGCCCCCTCCCCAAATACGGACCGGAGGGCCAGGCTCAACCAAGGTGAACAGCTCCAATCGGCGTTCGCATTTCCGGTGCACACCCTGCCAGTTTGTAGGGGGAGATTGCCACACCGTCCTGGAGCGGAGACATCTAGTTGAGGGAGAACAAGAGGACAGAACGGCGCCGAGGGGACAGGTCCGCAGCGGAGAAAGGTAAGCCCGAAGGAAAGGGCTAGGGGCCCGAGGGAAAGGGCTAGGGGCCCGAGGGAAAGGGCCAGAGGCCTGATCAGCCTCACCTGGTAGTTGGCAGTAGAGTGCCCGGCAGTAAGAATGCCACCAGGAAAGGAATTGGTAAAGGTTTGGGAAAGGGAATGGGGCAGAGGGAATTGAGTGTTTTGTTGACATGTTGTGTGTCAGATACTCCAGTGGATGAATTGTTGAATGAGGGCCAAGGCTTAGTGTCCCCTTGGCCGAGCGATTGTAGGGTTGTGCATTTTCTGACAAACTGTAGCATGTGACATGTTGAAATTAAGTTATTTTGGTGTGTTTTGTGTATTGCGTGCTGAAGTTATTTTGGTGTGTTTTGTGTATTGCATGCTGAAGTTATTTTGGTGTGTTTAGTGTGTTACATGTTGAAATTATATTGGTGTGTTTTGTATGTTGTATGTTGCATGTCAAGATACTCCAGTGACTGAATTGTCAAGTGTGGGCCAGGGCTTAGTGTCCCCTTGGCCGAGCAATTGTAGGTCTGTTGTGTGTGAAGTGTGAGAGAATTTTTACTGTGAATAGTAGCGAAGGATCTGGAAGAAATGGGTTCTGGCCAAAGTAAAAGTACCCCTTTGAAATGCTTTTGGGGATTCAAGCTAATGAGAGGGGAGGACGAGGACATTGTGTAAATTAGATTGGCCCACCCCAAAATAACAAATTGGCCGTCCACTGGGACCCTTGATTTGCAACTCATTAATCCATTATATCAGAACATTTTGAATGTCCACCCTGATCAAATCCCCTACATTTCCACATGGAAGACCAATATGGAAAAGAACCCCCCCCTCCTGGCTGAAGTCATGCTGCCAAAAGGTCTCAGGCAGCAGTATCTGCTCAGTCAGGAAAACAGGAGGACAACCCCCCAGTCCTCCAGGATTCAGAGAAGGAAGAAGATAAAGTTTTAATGCCCCCACCGCCTTATGCCCCGGCAACAGCCCTGGCACCACCCCCGCCACAGGGAACAGATGGCCCAGCCCCAATCCCGTGGACAAAAGAGTGGGGAAAGCAGTGAAAAGAGTGACCCTCCATAGGGCACATAAAGCACAGGAGAAGGGCGCGGCCAGAGTGATGCCTCTCCATAGAGTGTATGACCCTCTGGCCCCCGCGGGACCTGATGGGGTGGTGCCCAATAGAACTCATACAGTTCAACATGTCCCTTCTCTAGTGCAGATGTTTGTAATTGGAGGAACCAAAAACCCTTCATTTGAGGAAAACCCTGCCAAAATCATTAAGCTGTTTGAGGGAATTTTTTTAAAACATACAACCCCACTTTTTATGATGTGTAATATTTGATGGATGCCCTGCTAACTACAGAAGAGGCTAGGCAAATTCATGCTGAAGTCCGAGCACACATGAGAGCGCAGGGGGCAGGAGATCAAGCTGTTGCAGCAGGATATCCTGAAAATACACTGAATTGGGATTATCAGATCACTGAAGGGCAAAATACTCTCACCATTTATTGCCAGAATGTCTTAAATGGCATGAGGAGGGCAGCCAGAAAACTCACCAACTTCGTGGAGGCCAGAGAAATAGTACAAGGAACAGAGGAGGCCCCTGGAGCCTACTTAAAGAGGCTGAAGGAAGCCTACCGCCAGTATACTCCTGTGGACCCAGATGAGGCTGCCAATGCCCCTATCATAAAAACTGCTTTTGTAGCCCAGGCAGCGCCCGATATTTGCCGAAAAATCCAGATGGGCCACACCCTGAAATGGATGTTAGAAAATAGCCCAAACCACTTATAATCAGAGAGGAAAAGAGACCCAGAAGAAAAAGAAGTACCAGGCAAAGAAGTTGATGGCCCTGAAGACGGGAGGTCCACCGTTAGAAGAAGAGGAGGGCGAGGCCGCTTAGGAAAGAATCAGCGTGCCATCTGCCGAAAGGCACCTATTTCCTCTCCCAGGCTAAAATGAGGAAATGTCAGATGCTACTACTACATCCGCGTTAAAAATTCCAAGTCACCAGAGCCCTGAGCCTGGCAAAGGGACAGAAGATAAACATTTATACAGATTTTAAGTATGCATTCCTGACTTTACATGCCCATGGAGCCTTATGGAAAGAAAGAGGTTTGCTTACCTCCAGAGGAAGCCAGGTGGCCCACCCACAAGCTTTATTGAACCTTCTGGATGCTGTATGGGAGCCCGATGCAGTGGCAGTTATCCATTGTTATGGACACAAGACTGGACCAGGAGAAGTGGCCAGAGGAAACCGATTGGCAGACAGAGTGGCCAAGGAAGCAGCCCAAGAACTGGCCCCCGCCTCGGTTATTGGAGCACTGGTCCCAGAAGAAATTTTAAGCACCACTGACATGCCAGCTTACACGAAGCAGGAAAGGGACACTGCAGATGCTCAGGAGCTGACATTGTCCAAAGAAGGATGGTACCTTACCCCTGATGACAGGATATGGATTCCAGAGTCCCTTTCTCGGCAGATTACTCAGAGATACCATGATTCAACCCACATAGGACCAGATGCTACAACCAAGCAGCTGGAGAAATGCTTCTATACAGCCCACCTCTACCAACTGGCAGCCCAGATCTCCAGGAAATGCCTGCTGTGTCAAAAGAATAATCCCAGAGCCGGACCACTGGCTCCCCCAGGGATTCAGCACAGTAGAACGGCACCTATGGAAGATCTTGTCGTGGACTTTACTGAATTACCCCGTTGTGGACTACACCGCTACCTGCTGGTGGCAGTGTGCACCTACACCGGAGGGCCGAAGCATGGCCAACAAAGACTGAAAAGGCTTCACCACTGTATTTATTTGGCCATCCTGAGGACTGTGATGATGATGATGATAAATAATAATAATAATAATAATAATAATAATAATAATAATAATAATAATAATTTATTACTTATACCCCGCCCACCTGGCTGGGCCTCCCTAGCCTCTCTAGGCAGCTCCCAACAGAATATTAAAAACACGATAAAAAGTCAAACATTAAAAAACTTCTCTAAACAGGGCTGCCTTCAGATGTCTTCTAAAAGTCAGATAGTTGTTTATTTCCTTGACATCTGATGGGATGGCGTTCCGTAGGGTGTGTGCCATCACCAAGAAGGCCCTCTGCCTGGTTCCCTGTAGCCTCACTTCTCGCAGTGAGGGAACCGCCAGAAGGTCCTCGGTGCTGGACCTCAGTGTCCAGGCAGAATGATGGGGGTGGAGACGCTCCTTCAGCTATACTGGGCTGAGGCTGTTCAGGCAGGGCCATCTTACCCATAGGCATTAGGCTGCAGGGCACCCAGGCATTGGGCTCTCAGGGGCGCCAGGCCAAGAGTCTGGGGCCCGAGAGTTGAGTCCGGGGAAAAGCCCGTCGGTCGGTCAGAGTGCCGCAAGTTCGGGGGAGACCGAGCCAGTGAGATGCTGAGGCGGCCGGCTGGCTCCACTCTCCTACGCACCTAGGACTGGGCAACCGGGGAGGGGCACTAGGTGGATCTTTGCACCCTGGCGCCACATATGCTTAAGACAGCCCTGTGTTCAGGGTGTCAGGTGTGCGTGCAGGAACCAGGCCATGTGGCCAATCAGACTCTGCAGGACTGGGGCCTTCCTAAGTTTGTTCTGGAGAGGCCAGGTGCGGCCTCACAGGTGAGGCCGCTTGGTAACTTACAGCACCTGGTGGCAAGAGCCAGGAAGGGATATAAGGTCAGCATTCCCCTTCGGCTCTTTGCCACAGCAACACATTCCCTACCCTGACTCCTTGCTTCTTGATCCTCGGACCCCTGACTTCGTGACTCCTTGCTCCCTTGAAGGGAGCGGCCAGTTTTTGGAAGCTATTCCACTGACCGTCTCTGCGCAGAAAGCTAATAAATCATTTTCTCTGTGGAACCACACCCTGGTGCTTCTTGTCTCCTTCGATCCCTTGGCAGCGGCACGGGAAATGAAATAAGGTTACACCCTGACCCTCGAACCCTTGGCTTCTTGACTCCTTGCTCCCTGACCCTCGGACCCTTGGCTTCTTGACTCTTGGCTCTCTGACCCTCGGACCCTTGGCTTCTTGACTCTTGGTTCTCTGACCCTTGGACCCTTGGCTTCTTGACTCTTGGTTCTCTGACCCTTGGACCCTTGGCTTCTTGACTCCCGGCTCTCTGACCCTCGGACTCCTGGCTTCCTGGCTCCTGGCTTCTGGACTCCCATTTCTGCTCCCACCCCACCATCTTGCCCCGGTCCTGACGTCCCCTGCCGGGACTTCGATCACCCATGAACCGGACCATGACACACGGCTTTAAAAGTCAGCACCAACACTTTGAATTGTGCTTGGAAATGCCCTGGGAGCCAATATAGGTCTATCAGGACTGGTGTGATGTGGTCTTGGCGGCCGCTCCCTGTGGAACTTCCATCGCTTTTTACAAGTGTAGAAAACGAGCCAGCCAACTGCCGGGACTTGGGTTTGGAAGAAGGCTCTCCTCTTTCGAAAAGGCTTTACAAAGCATTTTCAAACGGGCTCCGAACCCCCATCCATCAAGAGGATTCAGCACTCCCGCACGGAAAGTTGGCAGAGGCGAGGAGACCGGGATGATTAAGCAGTTGGGGCACCATTCAGATAGCACTAAATCACTGTTTAAGCCACACTCCTTCCAGTGGGAGTGAGTTAACCGCATAGTTCATGTTTCCATTGAAATGAACAAGGCTGACGTGTGCTCTGGATTGGCCTGGATCGTGTCCCAACAACATTTAAGGGGCGGCCTTTGCTCTGCATTGGGCAGAACGCAGCAGGAGAAACTGCAGCCGTCAGGGTCAATAGGTGACATTCCAGGTATCTTAGGAGGCATTAAGACCTAGGCTGATGGTGCCAAAAGCTGTTCTCTTCTTCAGATCTTTAAATAGGCACTTGCATCAATTCCTCCCATTGTGATGATGATCTTCTAAGGTCAAATATGGCCTGTATGTGGCACTGGGTCAGTTGATGGGTTAGCGGATTCAAAACCTCCATATGTTGTTGCATTAGAACTCTCCTACTCCCTCGCCATTCACAGGAATTGGGAAAGGTGTACGACAAGGCTGGATATTGTCTCCCTGCTAATTTAACTTATATGCAGAATTCATCATGCAAAAAGCTGGGCTAGATGAATCCCAGAAGAATTGCCAGAAGAAATGTCAACAACCTCAGATATGCAGATGACACAACCTTGATGGCAGAAAGTGAGGAGGAATTAAAGAACCTTTTAATGAGGGTGAAAGAGAGAGCGCAAAATATGGTTTGAAGCTCGACATCAAAAAAACGAAGATCATGGACACTGGTCCCATCACCTCCTGGCAAATAGAAGGGGAAGAAATGGAGGCAGTGAGAGATTTTACTTTCTTGGGCTCCATGATCACTGCAGATGGTGACAGCAGCTACGAAATTAAAAGATGCCTGCTTCTTGGGAGAAAAGCAATGACAAACCTAGACAGCAACTTAAAAAGCAGAGAGATATCCCCTTGCCAGCAAAGGTCCATATAGTTAAAGCTATGGTTTTCCCAGTAGTGATGTATGGAAGTAAGAGCTGGACCATAAAGAAGGCTGATCGCCGAAGAATTGATGCTTTTGAATTCTGGTGCTGGAGGAGACTCTTGAGAGTCCCATGGACTGCAAGAAAATCAAACCTATCCATTCTGAAGGAAATCAGCCCTGAGTGCTCACTGGAAGGACAGATCCTGAAGCTGAGACTCCAATACTTTGGCCACCTCATGAGAAGAGAAGACTCCCTGGAAAAGACCTTGATGTTGGGAAAGATGGAGGGCACAAGGAGAAGGGGACGACAGAGGATGAGATGGTTGGATAGTGTCTTCGAAGCTACCAGCATGAGTTTGACCAAACTGCGGGAGGCAGTGGAAGACAGGAGTGCCTGGCGTGCTCTGGTCCAGGGGGTCACGAAGAGCTGGACACGACTAAACAACAACAACAACAACTAAGACTGGTGGGGATCACAGTCCTGACATCTGGAAGTGCAACGATCAGAGGATAACAGTGCCAAAAACAGGAGATAAGCCTTTGCTGATCAGGTGAAAGACATGTGGGTGTTAGAAAAGGGGCCAGTTCTGGATTTGACTCTCTGGCTGACAAAGTTTCCATAGTATAATTTTAAATTAATGCCCTGCTTGTCCTCATTATCCCTCTACTTCCTGTAGCTTCAGGTCTAATGCTTAGTAGCAACTGGGGGGCGGGGGCGGATAATTGTCACACGTGTGGAAGGCTTTACCCAGCTCATTCTGTTGAATGTTAACTAACCCAACTGCAATTTAGAGAAATATAACACTGGGGAACAATTTTTTCATTTTCTGTGGCATGAGATTTTTGGTTTTTTTAAATAAAATTCTTATTAAAGTTTCAACAAATTTTTATCACAACAAAACAACACAGTAACAAACAAAACACAATGTAAAGCATAAAAAAACCAAAAAACACATATAAGTTAAAATCTTAATTTCTTGTGACTTACTTTCCCGACTTCCTCGTACCTCCCCATTCTGTATTCCAATTTCTAATTTATTTTCAGCAAATCCTTCCCTTACTTTTAGCTTAATTTTAATATTACTTATTTTCTTTAAATTAACCATTGCCGCTACTAACCACTTATTTTCTAATCCAACGTCATTTTAACATTCATTAATTTTGCTATATTTCTTTAAATAGTCCTTAATTTTTTCCCAATCTTCCTCCGCCATTTCTCTTCCCTGGTTTCGGATTCTGCTCGTCATCTCTGCCAAACTTTTTTTGTTTTTGTTTACACATTTTTGTCTACCTGAAGAAGCCATGGTCCGATCTGAGAAATAAAAATATTTAGGTTACAAAACTGTAAAAATAAAGAAAAATTAATGATTCATTATTGTTTGCAGAACAATAATTACCATGGGGTTAGGGTAGATCAATGTGTCAGTGTCCACTTATCCCCGGTGTAAATATGACATATCGGCAAAAGTTGGAAATTGGAAGATAACTATAGCATGTAGACGAAAATCGATTTCAGATTTAAAATCAGCATTGAAAGAACATATAAGAACAGTTGAAAAATCTCATGCAAAAGAAAAAAAATCGTTCCCCAGTACTGTATACTGTGTATCCCAAGGGAATACTTTTTTTTTTTTTGCATACGTCCAACTGTACATAGATATACGTGTCATTTTCAATGCTATACATGTCATGTTCAATGATATATAAGTCACTTACATTTATACTCATATTGTACTACTTTGGCTATGTGTTTAATAAAATATTGAATTCTTGCATTGTGAAAAACAAAGATTATGGTGAAAAGTGAAAAACATGAATTGCAAAAAAGCTAGAGCTTACAGAACAAAACCAACTTCAGACATGAAATCAGCACGTTGAAATTAGGTTAGAACAACTGCAGGTGTCAATGCAACAAAAGTTTTGTTCCCCAGTGAGAACAAAATCCTTCCTTCCTTCCTTCCTTCCTTCCTTCCTTCCTTCCTTCCTTCCTTCCTTCCTTCCTTCCTTCCTTCCTTCCTTCCTTCCTTCCTTCCTTCCTTCCCTCCCTCCCTCCCTCCCTCCCTCCCTCCCTCCCTCCCTCCCTCCAGCATATTTCTGACAATTATCTGAATCTGATAATTTTGGCCTCTAATTTTTCCTTAAGTTAATTTCTCCATGTTTCTACGCCCGCTTGCAAGAAATAAATAAAACAGACCTCCTGAAAATTCACCGGCATTGTAGGGGAATTTCTCCGAACAGTTTGGTGTGCAATTTTTTGCAGAATATACACATTTCTGCAAAGCAATTTCCCCTTACCATAATGCATTTTTATATGCCATTTTCACTCATATATGCATTTCTATGCACGCTTTGCCTTAGCACGTGCAAATTTCTGTACGTATCGCTGGGTTGGAGAGCGGCGTTGCAAAATTAGGAGTGGTGCGAATTTTGAAGGATGGCTGTGTTTCAGTTCACAAATGGGTTCACAAAGTACGAATTAGGTAGTTTCACTTTTAAAAGGGGGGTGAATTGAATCCATCCCTACTCTGAGGAAAGGTAGGTAAGGGGGAAGATGTGGGGAGGGTTTATCTTTCCATACCTGTGGGCCCCTTTTTGTCTAAAATTGTCTCTCCAACTCCCCTATTTTTTTTACATAGTTGGGGCAGACCTAGGTTTGCTGCTTTTCCAACAGTTAAAATCTGGACCAGAAAGTTAAGCTTTTTGGGGGCAAGGCTGTTCTACCCAAAACTGTTGAGCTTTACAGTGGTACCTCGTGTTACAGACGCTTCAGGTTACAGACTCCGCTCATCCAGAAATATTACCTTGGGTGAAGAACTTTGCTTCTGGATGAGAACAGAAATCGTGCTCCGGTGGCGCGGCAGCAGCAGGAGGCCCCATTAGCTAAAGTGGTGCTTCAGGTTAAGAACAGTTTCAGGATAAGAACGGAGGTCCAGAACAAATTAAGTTCTTAACCCGAGGTACCACTGTATTGGCAAAATAATGTCGTCTTTTTAATGGAAAATCGGCAAAAACGGGACTGCCAACTTGGGCTACCATACTGCCAATTTTTGTACCAATTTCCATCCAGACACTGCTGACAACTGCAGTAATCCGGATATGTCCTGAAAGTCATGGACATATGGCAAGTCTATGCTTCTGTGATTAGGGACGTGGGTGGTGCTGTGGGTTAAACCACAGAGCCTAGGACTTGCCGATCAGAAGGTCGGCAGTTCGAATCCCTGCGATGGGGTGAGCTCCCATTGCTCAGTCCCTGCTCCTGCCAACCTAGCAGTTCGAAAGCAGAAAGTGCAAGTAGATAAATAGGTACCGCTCCGCCAGAAAGGTAAACGGCGTTTCCGTGCGCTGCTCTGGTTTGCCAGAAGCGGCTTAGTCATGCTGGCCACATGACCCGGAAGCTGAACGCCGGCTCCCTCGGCCAATAAAGCAAGATGAGTGCCGCAACCCCAGAGTCGGCCACGACTGGACCTAATGGTCAGGGGTCCCTTTACCTTTACGCTTCTATGACAAATCCTCTGGAAACCTCCTAAAAGAGATTACAGTGGTACCTCGGGTTACAGACACTTCAGGTTACATACGCCTCAGGTTACAGACTCCGCTAACCCAGAAATAGTCCCTCAGGTTAAGAACTTTGCTTCAGGATGAGAACAGAAATTGTGCTCCGGCGGCACGGCAGCAGCAGGAGGCCCCATTAGCTAAAGTGGTGCTTCAGGTTAAGAACAATTTCAGATTAAAAATGGACCTCCAGAACCAATTAAGTTCTTAACCCGAGGTACCACTGTAAAGGCAATGATTTCGCAGCAGGAAGAATCAAGAACAACACCCAGCAAAGGATTTTGGGTTTCAGGCAGACTGGCAAAGAGGTTGCTGAGTAGACCCTTAGCAGACAGGACATTTCGGCGACATGGAGGAAGGCTGTCCCTGCCGATCTCAAAGGCGATGGGAACTTGGATTAAGACTTTGCATGGGATTGCTTCCTGCAGACTGCATTCTTTATCCTTCCATCACCTACTTGATCACTGCGTTTGCCAGAGAATTTGACGGAGGGTAGATATTTCTCGTTTCCCACCACCAACCCCTTTTCAGGCCAGAGGTTTCGTGGGACTGGGCCTTTAACGATGTCTGCTTATCATTCACAGCTGAGCTTTCTTCCTAACTCTGGGTGGATTTCATGGAATAAAGGCCATTTATCAGTCTAGGTAAGCACAAGGCCTCATCTTGACAGAGTCCAGTCCCACGAGAAGCAACGGGGGCCACCAAGTTGAGTTGCCTTTAATAGAGGATTAGGCCAGTGGATAATCACAGGCTGCCAGTGACAATAAGCCCCTGAACAACACTTGCTGGGAATCACAGGTGAGAAAAGTGCTGTGGTGCTAAGTTTCTGCTTGCAGGATTCCACCAAGGGCCAGGGCCTTCTCAGTGATGGCTCTGACCTGGTGGAATGCTCTGTCCCGTGAGACCAGGGTCCTGCAGGATTTAACTTCCTTCCGCAGGGCCTGTAAAACAGAGCTATTCCACCTGGCTTTCAGTTTGAACTTACCCTGTGTTATGTACTGAAGTTCTCACCCTGGGCTAGCAGGGGGATACTGTAGATAGTTTTCACTCAGGTCCACATATGCAAATAAGGATATTGTAGATAGTTTTCACTCAGGTCCACATATGCAAATAAGGGATTGAAAGTGACGTTCAGTGATTGCATAGTTACAGAAAGTGGTTACTGTTGCATTGTAGTGGAGCTCTATATAAGCAGGCTGGCTGAACCCTTCAGTTCAGTTCTGTTCTGGCCTGTGAATAAACAAGAGCTGTTTGAAGAATCACTGTGTCATCTGATATGTTCACCCACAACTTAACAGCCTGATCTTTTATTCCCCTTCCTTCCCACCCTCTCCCCTTTTTATGAAGATTACCCACTCTGGGATCCCACAGCTAATTCTCCCCAGTCTCCTCGCTAGCCCGAATAGGACTAATTTAGCCAGCTAGCCCTGGTGATCATCTAATGTTTATTGGATGGATTTCCCCCCTAAACTGATTTTGAATTCTGAATTTATTATTATTCACATTTTATACTGTATTTTATGCTGTTTTCTGTTGCATCAATTAAGTGTTTTAAATTTGTTGTTAGACGCCCTGAGCCCGGTTTTCTGAACCGGGAAGGAAGGGGGTATAAATAAAATTTTATTATTATTTATTATTATCTGGTTGGCCACCATCAGAACAAGGTGCTGGTCTGATCCAGAAGGCTAACAGTAAGAGCTGTTCGACAGTGGAATGGTCTCTCTTGGGAGGTTGTGGAATCTCCTTCCTTAGAGGTTTTTAAGCAGAGGTTGGATGGCCATCTGTCATGGATGCTTTTGTTGAGATTCCTGCATTGCAGTGGGTTGGACTAGATGACCCAAGGGGTCCCAACTCTACACTTCTATGATTCTATGACAAGCTCTGATAGATCTGATGAAGGATCCTTCCAGGGAAGCCCACAAACACTGTATGAACCCTGTCCTTCAGAAACTGGTATTCACTGAACTCAGGGGTTCCCAAACTAAGGTCTGCGGGCCAGATAAGGCCTGAGGGACTTTTTTATCCGGCTCGTGGCGACCCCTGCTGCCTGAAGATCCCAGGCCACAGAGAGGTTAGGCTGGCCTCAACTAGAGCCAGGGCTTTCTCGGCCGCGGCTCCAATCTGGTGGAACGCTCTGTCTCAAGAGACTAGGGCCCTGCGGGACCTGACATCTTTCCGCAGGGCCTGCAAGACAGAGCTGTTCCACCAGGCCTTTGGTCAGGGCACAGCCTGACCCCCTCCTCTGGCAAGCTGCACAGAATTTTGCTTAATTGGTTGCGATCAATTTGATTTTAATTAATTTTATAATGAATGTTTTTAGAATGTTAGATTATTTTGATTGTGGTTAGCCGCCCTGAGCCCAGCTTCGGCTGGGGAGGGCGGGATATAAATAAAATTTATTATTATTATTATTATTATTATTATTATTATTATTATTATTATTATTACTCTTACTGACGCTGCGCTGTCTGCCTGCCCACTTCCGGGTCGGAGGAGCACCAGAAATAGCTTGTGCGCATGCGCAAGCGTTATTTGCACATGCGCAAGCGTTATTTCCGGTGCACATCCGGGTTGGAGGAGGCCTGTGCACATGCACACAAGCTATTTCCAGTGCTCCTCTGACCCAGAAGTGAGCCGGAAAAAGTGCGGGTGCATGCGTATGGGCACTGCTCCCTCGCCCTCCGGCCCGCCGCGCGATGGGCACTGGAGACACCGGCCCGAGGCACGGTAAGTTTGCTGACTCCCGATTTAACTGTTGTGACCAGTACCTTCTCCACGAACTTGTCTTGTGCTCGAATCCTGCTTGAGGGTTTGCCAATGGAGGTATCTGTTTGGCCACTGTGAGAACGGGATTTTGGACTCAATGGGCCTGATCCAACAGGCTGTTCTTAGGTTCCCCGGAGCCGCAGCCACACCCAGTGGTTTAAGACTTCTTTGGTTTTGCTTTGCGTGTTTTCAAAAATTGAAATAAATAATGTGGGGTCCTTTTTTCCCCCAGCCCAATTTTTGCCTTCTACCTTGGAAGGCCACCTTTCGCCTTGCTTCAAAGAGCTCGCTGCCTACTCTGTGATGGAGTTTCGACACCGCTGTGAAGATCTGCCAGCTTCTCTGCAGCTCAGCCACAGGGCAGAAAACAGGGGCACATTCCTGGTCGGCCCAAGATAGAAAGTTTCCCATAACTTGCAGCCAGTGGGAATGCAGCTATTTACGAAAGCACCGTTACATCTGAAGTTAAAATAATCACAGAGAGAGAGAGAGAGAGAGAGTTGAGATCCACTGAACTTGTCATACTCAGTGTCTTTCCAAGTTCTTTCAAAACCATTCTATTTAGGAACAGAATATTGCCCAATATAAATGCCAGGGGAAGGACAAAAGCCCTGTGGTGGAGTATCTTCTTTGCATACAGAAAGTCTCAGGTTTAATCGCAGGCATCTCTAGTTACCGGTGGGCAAATCTGTCAATCTAGGCTATTGTCAGTTTCTGACAGGAGTGAGCCAGCGGTAAATTACATCAAGCAAGTTGGTGTGATGGCCTGGGAATCCGATTCAGAGGCTGAACCGGAGGAATCCCAGCCTGCACAGGAGTCCCCGCCTCCAGGGCCGGCTGAGCCGGGGCAGGGCCTTGATTCTGAAGTGCCTGCACCTGTGCCAGATCCTCAGGAGCAGGCACCAGGTGAATCCACTCTGGCTCCAGAGGTGGTTGAGGACTCAGTGTCTATAGGTGAGCCTCCCCCGGGGTCCAGCAACCCTTCAGCCTCTCCTGAACTGCAGAGGCTCAGGGCAGAGAGGCGAAGGGAACTGGTTTCTCCCAGGAGGAGTGCTCGCCTTAAGGCCAGGAGAGGTGGGGCTCCTGGGGGCTGGGACCGCCCCTGGCCTCAGAGAAGATAAAGGCCAGTCAGCCCGGTCCCAGGTTGCGGGAGCAACGTCGTTGTTGAGTACCTGTTCCTGCCCGGACCCAGACCTGACCCTCCAGTGTTCCTGTCTCCGCCCGGCTTCCTGCTTCGGACCTCACCCCGCTCCTTGTGAACTGTTTCCAGGCTAGTGACCCAGGACCGGACTTTGACTTCGCCAACGGTAACCTTCCCCCCCCCCCGGGACCAGCACAGTTGGAGTCAACTCTTTGTTAGCAAAAACAGGATCTGCACAGGAGTGCCTGGCCTAATGAGCACAGCAGCTCATGTCTGGCAAGTTCTGCCCCCATGAAGCAGTTGCTGAGACTGAAAGTCTCTGCCTCTCCTCTCCAGGGTTTTCCCCAAGCCATCTGAGACTGCATTAAGTTCTCCTCTGCCCTTTCATGTCTCTTCTCGAAGACAAGTGGGGAGTAGAGCTTGTTGCAGTGGGGGGGACAGACACCCATGACTCTTCACCAGTCTGAATCATATCTGCCTCATTTTTTGGCTCCGCGGTCTGTCAGTCACCGGCAATGGTGCGAGGTGCAAGGTGCTTTGAAGTCCCAAAATCGGGACTTCAAAGCACCTAGCAAGGTGCTGCTAAAATGAACTCTCTGCCTTCCGTTTCAGCAAGGTATTCCATACAAACCCCTTCCTGGAAGGAATTTGTTCCCGAGTTTGTTGATCTAGAGCAGTAAGACACGAGCAACGAGAACAAATGAGCAACGTGGTCATGTCAGAGCCATTACTTCTCCATCTGGGCTGAGGCAGCATCGTTTGACGTCTCCAGCAGCCCCGCGACATCTTGCCGAATGCGGAAAGCTGTGCTAGGTTGTGACCTTGTGCGTTTCCTGCTTAGACAGGTTGTCAGACAGACACAGAGCAGAAGAGAGTTTCAGGGCTCAGAGAGTGAGAAAAAACACTGTTTACTGACAATGGCTTTGTCAAACAAGATAGGGGCAAGGCAGGCGGGTCACTGGGTCGGCTGCTTTAGAGGAAACGGTGAGGAAAAAGCCAGTTCCCTTCCTATCAGTTGCTCCTGCCTGGTGACCTCGGAGAAAATTTGGGGCCCCTCAGGAGTCCCTAAGGGAACAAATCTTGCATTTCCCACTGGACAGAGAAGAATGGGTTTATCTCCAGCGTTTGAGCAGGTGTTTGGAAAATAACATTTCTCTGTTTCCTCTTCCTCAATTAATCTCTTACCACGGCTGTTCTTCCAGAGGTGCCTTTGGTTTAAAATAAAATACAATCAATTGCTATTAATAATATAAATTGCACAAGGCGTTGTGGAAAGTCCCATTCATAACACATCAGCTCTGGAGAGAGATGCTGTGAATTTTGGCAGCTGTGGGAGAGCTGCGCATGTGTTATGCTAACATTTTATTCTAGAAGCTATTGTGCGGCAGAGGAGGAAAAATGGAAACATGGAAAATGGGGCGGGAAGCTGAGAAAACACGAATTTATGGCGCATTGAAGTATACATGTTAAACTTTTGAAAATTCAATAAAGAATGTATTATAAAATAGAAAATTAATAAAAAATTAATAATAAAATAAAATTTTATTAAGAGATTAATAAAATCTCTTGCTAATTAATCTAGCCGCAGGACCCTTCTTACATTAACACTCAAAAGAAACAACCTTTTCCTGTTTTTGTTAGTTAATTCACATACTGTATATTCTGTCTTAATGAATGACAGATGCCAGGAATAAGCTTTATCGGAAGAACTCTGTTGCAAGGAATGGGATGTTGAGCGTTTTCCCCCTCAAGCTCTCCACGCAATTGCTTGGGACACAAGGGCAAAACTCCCGCACTGATTGCGGAAGGAGGGGAGGAAGTGGCAGAAAGAGAAACGGTCATGGAAAAAGCGTATAGCCGCAGTTTCATTGGAGGGCGAAGGATGGAGTGTGAGAACCCTGGCAAGATGGATGTTGAAATAATAGACAAATGAGCCTGGGAACGTATAGCAGTGTGGAATGATACGCAGGATATCTTTTCCCCCACTGGGGTTTCCCGTCCATGGAATTTGCTTTCAGGTAAACAAGTCAAATGTCTGGGTGTTGTGCCATTATTAGGGACTGGTTGCGATTCCCCACCTCTTGCGAGGATTACCCTTGGGCCAGCCCCGAAGGGACCAACAGCAGTGCAAAATATCCGGGTTCTGTAAGTTCCAACTCTCCACTGACTTAAAGAGAAATTCCTCCCACATTCCATCTCTTTGCAGAAGAGAGACACTTACTTATTTTTAAAAATGGGATTCGGACAGTCATGGTGAGACTCTCAAGGGGAAAGTCCCCTGACTGTACCCAAATTAGTTCGCTTGACATCACAAGCCTCTGTCCGCAACAACCCCGGTACCATTGCAACCAGGCCTTTTGAAGATCTTGGGCGCAGATTCAACAAAGAGGTTCTTTCTCCACCTGTGGGTCCCCAGATGTTGTTGAACTACAATTCCCATCACCCCTAGGCCAGAGCTCAGGGATGATGGGAGTTGTAGTCCATCAACATCTGGGGACCCACAGGCTGAGAACCACTGGTAGCAGAAGCACTGTGCAAGGACTTGCCGTGACACAATGGGACTTTCCTGCCTCTTCAGCTTGCATAAAGGGACCCCTGACCATTAGGTCCAGTCACGGATGACTCTGGGGTTGCGGCACTCATCGCGCTTTGTTGGCCGAGGGAGCCGGCGTACAGCTTCCGGGTCATGTGGCCAGCAGTGCACGGAACCAGAGCAGTGCACGGAGATGCCGTTTACCCTCCTGCCAGAGTGGTACCTATTTATCTAATTGCACTTTGATGTGCTTTTGAACTGCTAGGTTGGCAGGAGCAGGGACTGAGCAACGGGAGCTCACCCCGTCACGGGGATTCGAACTGCCGACCTTCTGATCAGCAAGTCTTAGGCTCTGTGGTTTAACCCACAGCACCACCCATGTCCCTCATCAACTTGCATGCCCCCCCCAATTATCAGAAGAAGCCCTAGAACAACACACAGGAATAGAAGAGGGGAAATCTCCTTAGATCTACATTGAATTCCTCTCCTTGTTTTATTTTTATTCATACGAGAAATATACAAGAAGTTAAATAGAGAGATAAATATCGTATCTCCCAAGTGCTCCAGAAAAAAAGGACATCCCATTTTTTCACATGAGACCACAGCGGACATTTTGGGTGCTCTCTTATACCGTAATCTCACACGGTCCCCCAAAATACGCATTTTTGGGGTGCCTCACAAGATCTCACCCTGGAAAAAGCTCTTTTCCAGGTTGAGAGCACGGCATGGGTCACATGACTCACCCAGGTTTTGGCTCTGGAAAAGTTGGAGGGGACAAAATACGAATAAATCACAGCTCTACACATTTAATACAGTATGTGGGCCTGATAAATATTGTAATGAACAAAATGTAAATATTTTAACCATCAGTCAAACATGAGCTTTCCTATCCCTACTCAAATAAATCACACAATTCAATTGACTTCATGCCTTTCTAAGAAAAATATTACCTGATCTGTACTCCCAACTGATTATATGGAATTAAACTCCCCGCTCCCTAGCAAAGGGCATAGATTTGCAGAATCCTGAATTTCATTCTCCCAGTAAGAAATAAGATCTTGTGACTTTAGTTCCTGTGAAATGAGGCTGGTGGTTTCAGTGCTTGTGACTTTGTACTAGTCTGTGCTTGCCTCTCTCTGCCAGGGGTTTGACGCAGGGTTAGGTTTTAAAGGTTTTGTTATGTACTGAGTTGAATAGGATCCAAATTGCAGCAGTCTGATTGGTCCTAGAACAATAGGATTCAGAACGCAGCAGTTCAATTGGTCCTAGAACAATGCAGCAGTATGATTGGTTGGCAGGAACTACCCAATCATGCTCCAGATAGAAGTGAATCCACAACCTGATTGGCTTACAGTAGAATTCCGGAATTAGCCAATCATGTGCAGCCCATTGTGTAAATAATGTATATAAAGCAGATACTTTGAGGGGATTCATTCATTCCTCCTCCCCACTATGAGCTGAATAAAGAGCATGAAATCACTTTGCGACTCTGAGTATATTTCAGGTTTATTATGGATTTTCTATTGTATTACATTTTTAACTGATCCTGTATGCTGCACAGAGAGGGCTTGTTTTATGAGGCACCTAGCAAAGTACATGCAGCCATGAAATTAAAAGATGTGAGCTTCTTGGGAGAAAAGCAATGACAAACCTAGACAGCATCTTAAAAAGCAGAGACATCACCTTGCCAACAAAGGTCCGTATAGTTCAAGCTATGGTTTTCCCAGTAGTGATGTATGGAAGTGAGAGCTGGACCATAAAGAAGGCTGATTGCCGAAGAATTGATGCTTTTGAATTCTGGTGCTGGAGGAGACTCTTGAGAGTCCCATGGACTGCAAGAAGATCAAACCGATCCATTCTGAAGGAAATCAGCCCTGAGTGCTCACTGGAAAGACAGGTCCTGAAGCTGAGGCGCCAAGACTTTGGCCACCTCATGAGAAGAGAAGACTCCCTGGAAAAGACCCTGATGTTGGGAAAGATGGAGGGCACAAGGAGAAGGGGACGACAGAGGACGAGATGGTTGGACAGTGTTCTCGAAGCTACCAACATGAGTTTGACCAAACTGCGGGAGACAGTGGAAGACAGAAGTGCCTGGCGTGCTCTGGTCCATGGGGTGACAAAGAGTTGGACACGACTAAACGACTAAACAACAACAACAAAGCAAAGTACATAAAAACATTGATTGATTGATTGATTGATTGATTGAATAGTTTAGGGCTAATGTGACGGGGAAGAGAAAATAGAAGGTCCCCCCCCCAATAGCTCAAATATTTGACTGAAAGTTCTTTGCTGAGTCCTTTTGGCTGTCTTCAGGGTGGAGAAAGTCACTTGTGAAACTATTCCTCTGTTCTGCATTTTGGGAGGTACAAAAGAAATGTTAGGGGCAGTGGCAAAGGTCACATCCTGGTTTGTTTGGCTTTTTTTTTCTTCTGCTGGCCACAATATTTATTACCCCAAATCTCCTTTCTGTATTCCAGATTACAGCAGTGGGGAGCGGAGAGGAATGTCTGTGAGTTTCATCTTCTCCTGACAAAATTTGCCCCACTCTTGAAAACAGGTCCCCTGTTTCATGGCCTAATAATATGGAGAACATCTTGTATCAGTTAAAAGATATTAGGAGGAGTTAACAGCCCCCTGTTTTCACAGTGGCCAAGCAGATACCTCTATTATGAAACCCGCAATCAGGTTTCGAACACAAGACCACTCCCCGCTGCTGCAGTAACCAACATCTGGAATAGTCAGAAGCATGCTTGTTGTCGTTTTCCATCCCTCATAAACAGTTGCCGTGGAGACTAAAAATGCTAAGAGGGGACGGGAGGAAATCTGCATACCCTCCAACATTTCTTTGACGAAAATAGGGATGTCCCCAGCCACTCTGGGTGGCTTCCAACATATATATATATATAAAACATAATACAACATTAAACATTAAAAAAACTTCCCAATACTGGATTGCCTTCAGACAGCTTGGGAGTCGGATAACTTCATAGCCGCCAACATTTTTCCAATGAAAATATGGATATCCTAAGGAAAATAATAATAATAGTAATAATAATAATAATAATAATAATAATAATTTATTTATACCCCGCCCATCTGGCTGAGTTTCCCCAGCCACCCTGGGCGGCTTCCAATCGAGTGTTAAAAACAATACAGCATTACATATTAAAAACGTCCCTAAACAGGGCTGCCTTCAGATGTCTTTTAAAGATAAGATAGCTACTTATTTCCTTCACATCTGAAGGGAGGGCGCCGCTACCGAGAAGGCCCTCTGTCTGGTTCCCTGTAACTTCACTTCTCGCAATGAGGGAACTGCCAGAAGGCCTCGGTGCTGGATCTCAGTGTCCAGGCTGAACAATGGGGGTGGAGACGCTCCTTCAGGTATACAGGACAGAGAATGTTTAGGGCTTTAAAAGTCAGCACCAACACTTTGAATTGTGCTTCAAAATGTACTGGAAGCCAATGCAGATCTCTCAGGACCAGTGTTATGTGGTAACAGCAGCCACTCCCAGTCACCAGTGTAGCTGCCGCATTCCGGATTAATTGCAGTTTCTGGGTCACCTTCAAAGGTAGCCTCATGTAGAGCGCATTGCAGTAGTCCAAATGGTAGATAACTACCACTCTGGCAAGACAGTCCGCAGGCAGGTAGGGTCACATCCTGCGTACCAGATGGAGCTGGTAGACAGCCGCCCTGGACACAGAATTAACCTGTGCCTCCATGGACAGCTGTGAGTCCAAAATGACTCCCAGGATGCGCACCTGGTCCTTCAGGGGCACAGTTACCCCATTCAGGACCAGGGAGTCCTCCACAACAGCCCGCCTCCTGTCCCCCCAAAACAGTACTTCTGTCTTGTCAGGATTCAACCTCAATCTGTTGGCCGCCATCCATCCTCCAACCGCCTCCAGTCACTCACACAGGACCTTCATTGCCTTCACTGGTTCTGATTTAAAAGAGAGGTAGAGCTGGGTATCATCCGCATACTGATGAACACCCAGCCCAAACCCCCAATGATCTCTCCTAATGGGGACATTCTGAGATCAGATCAGAAATCGGGACAGCTTCTCTAAATCTGGGACGTCCCTGGAAAATGGGGACAATTTGGAGGGTCTGCAACCCCCTCTCCAGGGCTACCTCCTTACCAAGTAAAACCTGAAGCAGGAAAATGGGTGCCATTACCACAGCAGGGAAAGGATAATGGCTGAATGGAACAACCAGCCGGTCTCCTTCCATTGCTTTGAAAGCATGCTGTGGAAGATTCTCCAAGACGCGAGAGCCACACGGGGCCTCCTCGGCTGCGGTTTCCTCGCATTTTGGGCGCACTGGGTTTATTTTGCTTTGGAAAGGGGATTTCTAAAGCCGCTGACATGGTTTACACAGCTTAAACCACAAGGAACACGAAGCGGCCGGCCTCTCTTCCCGTTATGTCAAACGTTCACGGTTTGCTTTGACGAAATCTCTGCCGAGATGGGTCTCGCCTTGTATTCGAATAAACAGAGAGTGAGAGGGTGGATGGAAAGGGGGGGGGGACCAAATTCCTGCCCTCCTGAACCAGACAAGACAGAGGAACTAGACAAGGGAGAGGCACAGGGAGAAAGCGGCGGCCACACAGACAGAAAGCGGAAGGAATGGGCCTGGTATTTTATGGAAAGGGCCACAGCGCATCTGCTTTAAATGCAGAAATTCACAGGTTCAATCCTTGTTGGTTTTTTATTAAATATTTTTATTAGTTTTTAAACTATTTTTTAACCATTACTTTTAAATATCATAACTCATATCTTTCTTCTTTATCTTCTTTACAATATTTCATATATTCCTCCTTACTAAATGTTAAGTTGGGGGTGAATATATCAGACGACACAGCAATTCTTCAAACAGCCCTTGCTTATTCACAGGCCAGAACAGAACTGAACTGAAGGGTTCAGCCAGCCTGCTTATATAGAGCTCCACTACAACGCAACAGTAACAACTTTCTGTAACTATCCAATCATTGAACGTCACTTTCAATTCCTTATTTGCATATGTGGACCTGAGTGAAAACTATCTACAGTATCACCCTGCTGGCCCAGGGTGAGAACTTCAGTACATAACACTAATCTTCTTGCAGTCCTACTAGTGTAATTTGTTGATTACAGTTGCTCTTCAAATAATGTGTATATTTCTTCCAATCTTCTGTGAATCTCTGGTCCTGCAGGTTTTGAATCCTTCCTGTCATTTTATCCAATTCTGCGTAGTCCATTAATCCGGTCTGCCATTCTTCTTTCGACAGTATTTCTTCCTGCTTCCATTTCCGGGCCAACAATACTCTTGCTGTTGTTGTTGCATATAAAAACAATTTAATGTCCTGTCTATTAATGTCCTCACTTATAATGCCAAGTAAAAATACTTCTGGTTTTTAAAAAAAATGTATATTTCAACGTCTTTTTCATCTCATTATATATCATTTCCCAGAAGTTTTTTTACTTTCTTACATTCCCACAACATAGGATAAAATGATCCTTCTTTTTCTTTAAATTTCCAACATTTATTACTTGTCTTATACATTTTAGCTAATTTCACTGGTGTAATATACCATCTATACATCATTTTCATCATATTCTCTTTCAAAGCATTACATGCTGTAAAATTTATTCTTTCTTTCCACAACCTCTCCCATTCTTTTAGCTGTATATTATATCCAAAATCTTTTGCCCAGTGTATCATAACTGATTTCACTTCAGGTTCAGTCCTTGTTGGTGGCATCAGTGGTAGACCTTGAGGTCTTCCGTTTCAGTGGCAATGCCAGAATTTCACCTCTCACCTTCCATTTTGCATCCTAGTCTGCTACCCCCTGTGGCTCTGCCTCTCATTGCGACCCACTACCCGAAATCTGCCTCTCACTTTCTGTGTGTGCAGGTGTGTGTGTGTTATTGGACTGTGGTTGACCAACAAAGCTGTTCTACTGGAGCCCTATATCCTTTCCTTATTGCCTCCTCACCCTTCACAATTCAAGGTGAATAGAAAGGCTGGGCTGGATGAATCCCAAGCCGGAATTAAGATTGATGGAAGAAATATCCACAACCTCAGATATACAGATGACACAACCTTGATGGCAGAAAGTGAGGAGGAATTAAAGAACCTTTTAATGAGGGTGAAAGGGGAAAGCGCAAAATATGGTCTGAAGCTCAACATCAAAAAAACAAAGATCATGGCCACTAGTCCCATCACCTCCTGGCAAATAGAAGGGGAAGAAATGAAGGCAGTGAGAGATTTTACTTTCTTGGGCTGCATGATCACCGCAGATGGTGACAGCAGTCATGAAATTAAAAGACTCCTCTTCTTGGGAGAAAAGCAATGACAAACCTAGACAGCATCTTAAAAAGCAGAGATATCACCTTCGCCAACAAAGGTCCGTATAATTAAAGCTATGGTCGGACATGACTAAATGACTAAACAACAACAGGATCTCGGAGCAGAGCTGGCGAGCCTGAGAGGTCCGCCAGCCAGATCTGACCCTCTAATGCAGGGGTAGGCAACCTAAGGTCCGTGGGCCGTATGTGGCCCAATTGCCTTCTCAATCCGGCCCATGGGCGGTCCAGGAATCAGTGTGTTTTTACATGTGTAGAATGTGTGCTTTTATTTAAAATGCATCTCTGGGTTATTTACGGGGCATAGGAATTCATTCCTTCCCGCCCCCACCCCCCAAAAAATATAGTCTGGCCCACCATATGCTCTGAGGGACAGTGGACCGGCCCACGGCTTGAAAAGGTTGCTGACCTTTGCTCTAATGGAAAAGCAGCAGTATACTCCATTAGCTACGAGGACAAAATCGCTGCAATTCATCTCTTTGACTCATTAGCATGCTGGCTCGAAAGAAGATGTTTAGCACCGAGGGTGGAAACAGCGTCCCTTTGCAAGAGGAAAGAATCATATATATTTTTGGCCAGGATAAAAAGCAGATTGCTTCTCCTGCTAAACACAGGAGGACGGAAGATTGATTCTCAACCTTAACTGCGCTAATATCCATCTATTTGACCCATCAGTCTTGGGCAGTTCCTTTTTTCTCCTGCTTGTTACTAGAAGGGAAGATGCGGGGGGAGGATAGCTCAGTCGGTAGGGCACAAGGCTCTCAGGGCGATGAGTTCGAGTCCAGCGTTGGGCAAAAAGATTCCTGCATTGGACTAGATGACCCTCATGTTGAGGAATTGTGGCTTTTTGTTGATACACCATCATGGTACATCAATGAATCTCACTGGACATGCCACTACTCTGCGGTGTTCTCTGCTTCCTTCATCCACATACGCTCTGCTGTTAGTTTGATATCATCCACCCATTCCCATCTTTTGAAATTTTTGGGTCTCCATACCAGCACTGCTTTCTTCTATATGTCCTGCATATGTCCATTTCAACTGCCTTTTCCTACACACCCTACATCCCAAAGTGTTGATCTTTGTTATATCCAATTATGTTGCATGTTCAGACCCAGAGACCTCCCCCCTAAATAAGCACACAATTCACTCAAATTTAAGTTCTGGTTTTTGGCAGAATTTAGGCCACAATTTTATTGGTTACAGAAAAGTGAGGGGTCGCATAGGCTCTGGTTCAACTAGCTCCCTGCACCCTCGCAGGTAGCTCTGACCCAAAGCTCCATCATAGGTCAGCCAAGGGTGAACACCTGAGGTAGGTGAAAAGCCCGGGAATAGACTCTGTTCATGCCCAGAAGCTCCCCTGGACTCAGACACGGGCACAACCCCCTCCCAAACCAAGCTGAGTCCCTGGATTCCTTTAACGGAATACCCTTCCCATAGGGATGGTGAGAACGTTCTCCCATCCCTATCACCAGAACCAGTGCCTATCCGCGACCTTATAAGTTGTGACGATTTGCTATGCAGCAGGCAAAACCCAAATGGCAACAGCCAATCAGCCAAGTGGGGGAAATTCCTGCCATGCCCCTGTCCCAAAGACAGACGACACACGACGGCATAGCAAGGTCAAGCGCAACAAGCCCTAAAAGTAGGGAGAGGTGGGTGGGTGTCCTGAATGCATGCGCCGAAAGAGGAAGCTCTGGGTCACATGCATGGGCATAAATAGGTCCCTCGGTCCATTTAGTCTGCGTCCCATTGGCCAGATTGTACCCAGCTTTGAGGGACCTACCAATCAGGTGTTGTGGCTAACCAGTTGTACCCACCCACAACACAGGGTGTTGGTTGTCCAGGTCTCACCACAATTAGTGGTCTCTTTAAGGGAGAAAACCAATTTGCATTACCTGGGCAGCCTGGCCATTCTTTTGTGATGGTTAATACTTTAGTTCCTGAATCCAGGTGACAGGCTCACCCTATTCATATGCAAATACGCTCTTAAGACAAGATTTGTAAGGGAAGACTTTCCCCATTTGCCTCCCTTACTGCAGAGGAATATTTGAGGTCACTGGGAGAGCCAAAATGGCTTCAGGATTGCGCTCTTATACTATTTCAGACACATAGTTCATATATTTAGATATGTGTGCATTTATAAATATTTATTCTGTATTTGAGACCTTAGAATTATAAGACCTTAGAATTATAGAATTATAAGACCTTAGAGACATAACACCTTCACCGTGGGAATCTTGGGAGACATAAAATGGCGGCCACCAGCCATGGAAACCTGTGTGTTGTTGTCAGTGTTGTGGAATTGCAGACTTAGAAGGGACCATGAGGCTCATCTGTTCAAAGCTGGCCATGTTCACAAACACCAGTTTCCTCTGGTGTCGGTTGTCCAGGTCTCACCACAACACGTGCCCTCTTTTAGGGAGGACACAATTTGTTGGGTTTTTTTCCTTTCAGCATGACATGTTGTGTTGTTCTTAAGCTGTCCGTGCTTCTCTGTGTCCTGGTCCAGTTCTCCTTTCCACAAGACATCACAGTTAACACGCCCATATTGAATATTTTTTGCTTCCAAATCTCGCCCAGCTTAATCAAACACTTTTATCAAATGGGACATAGCCAGAATGATCTGCGAGAGAAGCTACATCATTAAAAACACACCCACACATCCACTCTGTTTTTCAAAAATCACCTTCACTTTCAGAGCGGACACTCTTCAGCTTTCTGAAGCTCTGTGGAATCCTGCCATGTTTTGTCTGGTCTTGTCTTGAATCAATCAGGGTCATCCTAACCTTCTGCAAAAGAAGCTCCACTCCAGTTTTGCATATTACAAGCCAAGGCAGATAACAGCAGCTAAAGCATAAGCTGACCAAATTCTCTTGCCAATGCATGCTGAAAGTCAAAATCATCTGCATGGTTACGGATGCACATACACAAGGCTCTGGAACTTCCACTTGGGGATTATTTTCAGTGTTGGTGAGGACCTTTAAAGTCCTAAACGGCCTTGGTCCAGTATACCTGAAGGAGCGCCTCCACCCCCATAGTTCAGCCCCGACACTCAGGTCCAGGTCTAAGGGCTTTCTGGTGGTTCCCTCACTGCGAGAAGTGAGGTTACAGGGAACCAGGCACAGGGTCTGGCTATGTGTTTTCGTTTTCTATATGGCACTGATCATGGGGCCAACTCTACCATTGGGCAAAGTGAGGCGTTTGCCTCAGCTGGAAGATTCAGGTGGGTAGGAGGATCACTAGTGGATCACAAATCCCAGCATCCCTGTCCATTGGCCATACTGGCTGGGCCTGATGGGAATTGGAGTCCAGCAACATTTTAGCAGCTTAGCCAACCCCACCTTGAAGTAGTTGTGTGTTGTTGGTGACAGGCGCTCTTCACTCCTGTGTGTCCTTGAGCCCCGGGATTCCCAAAACAAGGAAAATGGTTTCTTCTTCCCTTTGACTATCCAAGAGAGCTTTGTTCCAGTGTGCAGTTCCATCTTTGCCAATTTGGATTCCCACCTGTTATGTACTGAGTTGAATAGGATCCAAAATGCAGCAGTCTGATTGGTCCTAGAACAATAGGATTCAGAATACAGCAGTCTGATTGGTCCTAGAACAATGCAGCAGTATGATTGGTCCACGGGAGTCACCCAATCCAGCTCCAGGTGGAAGTGAATCCACAACCTGATTGGCCTACAGGAGAATCCCGGAATTAGCCAATCACGTGCAGCCCCTTGTGTAAATAATGTATATAAAGCATATATTGTGGGGGAACTTCCATTCCTCCTCACCACTATGAGCTGAATAAAGAGCATGAAATCCACTCTCGACTCCGAGTATATTTCACCACCATTGCACGTTTGCATCGGCCACGTTTGGGCCTGGTGTTAAACTGCTGCAAATTCTCCTGACGTTCAAGAAATGCCTTCCTGTTATGGAGATTTTCAGCCCGTTTCCAGGACTGGGTCTTTGTGGGACACCAGCCAAGGACTCATTGCTGGGAGATGCTGTCAGGCTATAGTCAGGCTTTATCTATCCCCATGAAAACTGCTCACAGTCTACGGGCTCATCATGTACCAGCAGAAACTCTTTTCCTGAATCACCCTTTCCCATCGGTCTCTGACACATAGCACTAGCCTGAGTCCAGCAGGATACAGAGAGATGAGCAATTTATAACTTGGAGAAGTACTATAAAGTGGGAAGGGTATTCCCCAACATCCCCAAGACTATGTCCGTGTTTTCAGAGAAGGTGCAGCACTTAAGTTACGTTGGTACAGAGACCTCATTTTGGTGGAAGAGAGCAGACTGGGAAAGGGCAGGGATCCTGCTTGTAGACCACATTTCGAACTGTGCTAAAAAATATAAGATGCTAAGATATCCTAAAACGCAGCTCAAAGCTAGACTGGCTCTCTGCTTGTTTTTATTATTATTATTAAAGATTTTCTTGATTTACAAAAGTGTGTGCAATGTCTCTCTCTTGTATTCCCCCCCCCCCACCCATGTAACATTTTTAGAAATCAGTTTCATTTGTTGAGACATTAGGAAGAAAAGGCGAAAAGAGGTGGGGGGGAGATGGGTTGGGTTGGGGTTGGGTGGCGATGTTTCTATTTTACTTACTATATGTAGGGTTTGGTGTCAGCGTTGCCTGTGCAGGTTCTCTGCTGTTCGCTGGTGTTCCTTTGGTGGTGAGAGAGGTTGAGGTTGGCCTAGGTTGTGGTTATTCATTTGTGGTTGGCTGTGGTGATCTTTGTTTTCATGTGTGAGTTGGGTGTGTGTGTGTTTTGGATCAGCTTAGCCATATTGATTTGTATGCTGGTGGATTTTTGTCGTCTTGTTGGGCTGTGTATATGATAAAGGGGAGCCACACCGGGGGTGAAAGGGTCATGGGTGCAGTGGCGTAGTGTGGGGTGCAGGGGGGGGCGGCCGCACCGGGCACAACATCTGGGGGTTAGGGTTAGGGGGCGCAAATCCACGGGTTAGGGGGTCAAATTACTTGTCTTGCCCCGGGTGCTGACAACCCACGCTACGCCACTGCATGGGTGGCGCTGTCGGTTAAACCACAGAGCCTAGGACTTGCTGATCTGAAGGTCGGCAGTTCGAATCCCCAGCCTGACTCATCTCTGCCTCTTCGTCTCCCTCATCCCTTTCTCCTGCTTCAGTTTCTGCCTCTGCCACAGACTTTCCCTGCTCACTAAGTCCTATCCAGTTCCCAACACCTCTTTTCCCCAGTCTGCTCCTTCTTCTCCCTCTGATCACTCATCATTGTCCCACTCATAATCCCTGGGCTCTGAGCCTTCCTCCCTCAGGGGTTCCCTAGCTGGTTTCTCCCAGCATCCCTCTGCTCTGTGAGAGCAGGGCATATTTCGTTTTGCTTCTTAGATGAACCGGATCATTCTGATCAGAGAGAGGATAGCAGATTCCTGGAAGCTGGGGAGAAGTTCAGCTCAGAGAAAGGAGGTCACAGAAAATACAAGCATTTCAGAGGGATAGTTAGGTCAGGGGCTCACACATCTGGGGTTGTGCCACACTGGGGAAGAATTGTGGGAAATCAGACGTCACGGGGAAGTTTGGGAGTTTCTATGAGATGCTGTGAAAATTGTAGTAGGATTGAGGCAGAAGAGATCCAGGAAACATCAGTTCAATTCCAATTTCCTCTACACACACACACACACACACACACACACACACACACACACTGGTTGAGCTTGTTGTTACTGAATGCAATTCACTAAAGTTGTAGCACTGACCATCTTCGATGTGCCTTGCCGTTTGATATCTTCTTGGATTGTTTTAAGATGCACAGGTTCGTTTGAACCCAGAGTGTAGGAAGTACAAAAAAAAAAAAAAATCCTTCCAGAAGCACCTTACCAATAACAAACTTAGTTGCTCTCTAAGGTGCTGTGGGTTAAACCACAGAGCCTAGGGCTTGCCAATCAGAAGGTTGGTGGTTCGAATCCCTGCGATGGGTTGAGCTCCCGTGGCTCGGTCCCTGCTCCTGCCAACCTAGCAGTTCGAAAGCATGAAGTGCGAGTAGATAAATAGGTACCGCTCCGGCGGGAAGGTAAACGGCGTTTCCGTGCGCTGCGCTGGTTTGCCAGAAGTGGCTTAGTCATGTTGGCCACATGACCCGGAAGCTGTATGCCGGCTCCCTCAGCCAATAAAGTGAGATGAGCGCTGCAACCCCAGAGTCGTTCGCGACCGGACCTAACCATCAGGGGTCCCTTTACCTTTAAGGTGCTACGGGAAGGGGGGGGGGAATAATATTTTGCTTTGACTACAGCAGACCAACACAGCTACCTACCTGTAACTAGAACTGTAGGAAGTACATTAGGAATGTTCCATACTGGAGAGAACCCACAACCCCAAAGTGTGGGACAAGTACTCCCCACCCCAACTCACAAATTACACAATGTGCTTTTTTTTTGAAAATCCCACTTTATTTTTCTCCCTTGGAATTCCTGGGTAGAGCTGGGCACTTCTGGCTAGTCTTCCTTTCTCCACATTTCTCAAAGGCTCTCCAGTCTCCGCTCCGTTGCTTTGCTAACTCTAAACTTCAGCTCCTTCCAACATTTCAGGCTCCTCAAAGCAAACGCATGGAGTTTTTAAACAGTTATTTTTAACCAGCTGTCAACAACGACAGGAGAAAGAGAAGTGCGGGGAGTGCCAGAAAACTAAACATCCGTTCATAATGCCTGTCGAAACGTGATGGCAATAAATTACCTCCCTGTGTATCTTTTTCTTTTTCTTGTTAAAATAAGCAACGCGAGACACAAAACAGAGTAACGCGGCATGAGTTGTGATGGTTGGCGCAAACATAGGGAGGTGTAAATTTTCTCCAGTTGCTGCTAAGAACAAGCTCAGTGAACTCCGAGCTCAACTTAAAATGTAACAGGACAGAAATACCTAAGGGGGTTTCGTTTTTGCCAACAGCCTCATTCTTGACGTAGCCTCATCCTGCATCTTTTTTCCTAAAACACCTGGGTGGATTGCATTCTCCAAACACCCCAGCTGATGACGTCAAGATGCATCTGCGTCTTCAGATATTTTCCTGAAATTCCTAAGTGAATTACGTTTTGCAAATGTCCTGGTGACGTAGCATCATCCCTACTAAGGGATGCATCTGAATCTTCCAAACTTTTCCTAAAATACTTAGGTGAATTACCTTCTGCAAACATCCTAGTTATTAATGTAGTGATGCATTTGTGCCTTCCAAATACTTGAAATACTTCCTTCTGCTACAGTAATTTTGGCCCAGTATACCTGAAGGAGCGTCTCCACCCCCATCATTCAGCCCGGACACTGAGGTCCAGCACCGAGGGCCTTCTGGCGGTTCCCTCACTGCAAGAAGTGAGGTTACAGGGAACCAGGCAGAGGGCCTTCTTGGTATTGGCACCTGCCCTGTGGTACACCCTCCCATCAGATGTCAAGAAAATAAACAACTACAGTGGTACCTTGGTTTATGAACTTAATCCGTTCCAGAAGTCCGTTCTTAAACCAAAGCCTTCTTAAACCAAGGCATGCTTTCCCATATCAGCAGGGGACTCAATTTGCAAATGGAACACACTCAACAGGAAGCGAAACATATTCTTATTCCAAGGCAAAATTCACAAACCAAAACACCTACTTCTGGGTTTGCAGTGTTCTTAATCCAAGTTGTTCATAAACTAAGCTGTTCTTAAACCAAGATACCACTGTATCTGACTTTTAGAAGACATCTGAAGGCAGCCCTGTTTAGGGAAGTTTTTAATGTCTGATGTTTTGTTGTGTTTTTAATATTCTGTTGGGAGTGTCTGGGGATACCCAGCCAGTTGGGCGAGGTATAAATAATAAGTTGTTGTTGTTGTTTTGGGGTAAAATCCTCTATACAGTGGTACCTCTGGTTGCTAACGGGATCCGTTCCAGAGCCCCGCTCGCAACATGAGCAGAACACAACCCGCGTCTGCGCATGCGTGGGTCACAATTTGCCGCTTCTGCGCATGCGCGGGACGTCATTTTGCGTGTCTGTGCATGCGCGAGCGGCGAAACCCGGAAGTAACCCTTTCCAGTACTTCTGGGTCGCTGTAGGACGTATCCTGAAAGAACGTAACATGAAGCGGACGAAACAAGAGGTATGACTGTAAAGGCTTTTTGCCGTGCTTTCTTATAGCAGGACATTATGGTAGCTACCTTGAGGTCCTCATCGGCTAAGTTCTACCTCCACCGCTGGAGGCAGAAGACCTCGGGATTCCAGTTTCTGGGGATCCCACAGGAGAGGAGTTGCTGCACTCAGATCTGGCTGACAGGCTTCATCTTGGAATTTATGTTTGGCCACAGTTAGAGCAGGATTCTGGGCTACATACGACTTTGGCTGACCCAGCAGCCAGATCCTCTCATGTTCTTGAGGAGGCCCAACCGATGAGGAAGTAGACTCACTGTAGAAGGTGAGCAGAACGGCCACTTCTTCAAGGACCCTCCAAAAGCTGGCTGGAAAGATCCACGAGGCTGCGTTATTTTCTCTTGGCAAAATAAAACAGCCAAGGAACTAAGCACATAAGCCGCCCTAGCAATGATAACAGCCTTCAGGCCAACTGCAACCTTCTTCCCACTGCGCGAGCATCCCAGTGAGTAAACGACTCCTTTGCCAATAATTCTCAGGGAAATATGAAACAGAGTAACCTCTAGCCTCTGTAGTCTGGAAAAACGTGCCCCCTCCCGAAACCCTGCTAACTTTGAAGTTGGTCACACTGGACTTCTGGAAAGAGCTTGGGGAGATTGGAAAGGGCAAACCGTTCCAACCTAGAGAGAGAGAGAGAGAGCAATTTCTATGTACCATACAAGCTCTGTGATGTGAGAAATGTTGGCATCCTATTCTAAGAGCGAGTCGGCCATTTTACCTATGTCCTTTAATTAGGCAGAGTGACTCTTTCAGTAAATCTTGATGATGTCTGGTTCGTAATGGGCCAACCAACAGGTCTGTATGCTAGACACCACAAGAGCAGATAAAGGATGTTACACACTCCTTCTTAGGTGAGAGCAAAGGCTAGCTTTCGACTTTGATCTGAGACGGACAGCTTGACTTTGGCGAGAGAAGCAAAAACAGTTCGGAGGTTTGGAAGGAGTTTGAGAACAAGCCAGCATCTGAAATCATGGTTTGATCTTGGCTTGTCCTTACTAGACATTGTTTAAACAAGCCATGGTTTCTTAAATTTGGACACCACGGGGAACTGTGGTTAGCTTAAAGAAGAATGTGAAAACGGCTGCTCTCCCAAAGAGGATGAACACACAAGTCTACTGTGTCTCGAGGTCTCATTTGACACAATACTAGTCATAATATTGACATATTATGGCTCTTCATCATCATAATGCCATCTCACAAATCTACGACACAAGTGCACTTGGAATACTATGTACAGTTCTGGTTGCTGAACCTCAGAAAGGACATTGTAGAGTTGGTAAAAGATTCAGAAAATGGAACCAAAATGTTTCAGGGGCTGAAGCAACTCCACTCTGAGGAACTGTTACAACATTTGGGCATTGTTAGTTTCGAGAAAATGAGAATATAAAATTATTCATGGTGTGGAGAGTGGATTGGGAGAAGTTTCTCTCCCCCTCTCTCATACAATACTAGAACCCAATGGGACCATCCAACGAAGTTGACTCTTGGGAAACTGAGGGCAGGCAAAAGAAAGTACTTGTTCACAGAACATATAATTGAACGGTGAAATTTGCTCCCACAGGAGAAAGGGATGACCACCAATTTGGGTGGCTTTGAAAGCGGATTAGACCAGTGGTTCCCAAATTGGGGTTTGGGGACCCCTGGGAGGGTCTGCACCCAGGGGGTCTGCAACCCCATCCCTTGTCTTCCCCCCAACTTTTGTCATTTTTGCATGGTAATATCACAGGTTTTATGGTATCAGAATATCTCAGAATATCAGAACATATCAGAATATCGCGATGTTTAGCTGTTGATGTATCAGAGTGTTGAAAACCAGGCATTGCTCAGCCCTAGTTTGTTTTTTGGTATACCGTATTTTTTGCTCTATAAGACTCACTTTTCCCCTCCTAAAAAGCAAGGGGAAATGTGTGCGCGTGTTATGGAGCGAATGCAGGCTGCGCAGCTATCCCAGAAGCCAGAACAGCAAGAGGGATTGCTGCTTTCACTGCGCAGCGATCCCTCTTGCTGTTCTGGCTTCTGAGATTCAGAATATTTTTTTCTTGTTTTCCTCCTCCAAAAACTAGGTGTGTCTTGTGGTCTGGTGCGTCTTATAGAGTGAAAAATATGGTACCTAAAATCTGCTTCTTTGGGGCTACCCCACATCTTGTTCCAAAAATTGCTTTGCAGCGGGAACTACCATAGAGTTATCAAAATGTTTAAAAGTAGGGGGTCCAGGGCTTGGCTTTTGAAAAATAAGGGGTGCTCAGTAATGAGCTAATTGGGAACCCCTGGACTAGACAAATGCATGGAGGTTAAGGCTATGAATGGCTATGAGCCACAAAAGCTGTGTACAGTACTTGTATTGGAGGCCATATGCGTTTGAATACCAGGTTCCTGAGGAACATGAGTGTGCAACAATTTGTTCATTAGGGGAAAGTGTGTGTGAATGTCTGGAAGAAACGTACAAAAGCGTGTTCTGTTGGGGCCAATTGCTGGCAACAATGTTCATATTAAGTAGGGTTGCCATATTTCAAATAGTGAAAATCAGGGCAGGAAAGTTGTTGAGCTTTTTTGGCAAATTTGCAAAATCTAGAAAAGAAGGAGGAAGATGAGGAGGAAGAGAAAAAAGAAGTTTTGAGCCATTTTTTAATAGAAAATCGCTAAAAACAACACTGCTAACATAGGTTGCCATACATCCAGATTTTCCTGGACGTTCTAATGATTTCTGCCTGGACACCGCTTCCAACTGCGATATTCCGGATATGTCTGGTAAATAACAGACATATGACAACCCTATATTTGGCAAAATAGAAAACTGTACATATTAGGGGAAATCTTTGCTAAAATACAAATTTTCATGAGTTTTCTTTTTAAAAATACAAACAAATAAAAAACTGATGAGGTAAACTGAACTTTGATTCAGCTATCCCTAGTAGAGGAGAAATCATTTTTACTGTAACAGCCTTCAACCAGTTCCTAAAATCATCTATGATAAAGGTGTGCATTTGCTTAAATTGGTGGACCATTAAAGCAACATCACTGTTCATCTTGTGTGAGCATTTTTTGTAAATAATTACCATATCTTTCTGGGTATAAGAAGATTATATTTTTTTCCTTTAAAAGTTCATTCCAAAATTGGGGGTCGTCTTATACATGGATGGTGAATGCAGAGGGGTTAAAAACAACAGCACTACTTACATTCCCTTGACTGTTGTGAAGAAACTCAACCTTATACACAGAAAAATACAGTACAGGACTCTGCTGCCACCTCTTGGCCATTGTGTGGAATGACACCCACAACCTTGGTCAAAGTATTTCCTTTTCTACCCTCTGTATTATTAATAATACATTAGTAGTAGAAGTAGTAGTAATAATAATAATAATAATAATAATAATAATAATAATAATAATAATAATACCCTGCCCATGTGGCTGGGTTTCCCCAGCCACTCTGGACAGCACCCAGCAGAATAATAAAAACACAACAAAACACCAAAAATTAAAAACTTCCCTAAACAGGGAACTGGAGAACGGAGTGTCCAATTGCAAATATTTTCTGCAGCAAGCTATTGACAGAATAATAGATTTATTCTGCTTTGTTTGTTGTTCTACAGTGCTTCCCCAATACCTTATTGTTGTCTGGAGGGCTTATAATGCAATGAAACCAGGACAAATAACTCTCCCCGAAATATTTGTGGTATGGAAGGTTGTGGCGTTTCAGCAAAAAGTTACAGGACATGCACTGATTGGAAATGAAATGGCATCACATGAATACTAATACACCTGAATAAAATGAGCCAGTGTAGTGGTTAGAGTGTCGGACTAGGACCTGGGTTCGAATCTCCACTCTGCCATGAAGCTCCCTGGGGCCAGTGGCTGCCTCACAGCTCGACCTACCTCACAGGGATGTTGGGACAATTGAATGAAGAAGCGGAGCTCTTTGGACAAAAAAGGTGGGCTATAAATGCAATCATTGAGGTTGAATCCTGACAAGACAGAAGTACTGTTCTTGGGGGGACAGGGGATAGGCGGGTGTGGAGGACTCCCTGGTCCTGAATGGGGAAACTATGCCCCTGAAGGACCAGGTGCGCAGCCTGGGAGTCATTCTGGACTCACAGCTGTCCATGGAGATGCAGGTCAATTCTGTATCAAGGGCAACTGTCTACCAGCTCCATCTGGTACGCAGGCTGAGACCCTACCTGCCTGAGGACTGTCTCGCCAGAGTGGTGCATGCTCTGGTTATCTCTCGCTTGGACTACTGCAATGTGCTCTGCGTGGGGCTACCTTTAAAGGTGGCCCCGGAAACTTCAATTAATCCAGGGTGTGGCAGCTAAACTGGTAACTGGGAGTGGCCCCTGAGACCACATAACACCGGTCCTGAAAGACCTACATTGGCTCCCAGTACATTTCTGAGCACAATTCAAAGTGTTGGTGCTGACCTTTAAAGCCCTAAACGGCCTCGGCCCAGTAGACCTGAAGGAGGATCTCCACCCCCATCATTCTGCCCGGACACTGAGGTCCAGCTCCGAGGGCCTTCTGGTGGTTCCCTCAGTGCCAGAAGCAAAGATACAGGCAACCAGGCAGAGGGCCTTCTTGGTAGTAGCACCCACCCTGTGGAACGCCCTCCCATCAGATGTCAAAGAGATAAACAACTACCTGACATTTAGAAGACATCTGAAGGCAGCCCTGTTCAGGGAAGTTTTTAATGTGTGACATTTCAATGTATTTTTAATCTTTGTTGGAAGCCGCCCAGAGTGGCTGGGGAAACCCAGCCAGATGGGCGGGGTACAAATAATAAATTATTATTATTATTATTATTATTAGAGCGGCAGAGCCCTAAGATGTAGCAAAGTGCCATTGCAGCAGCTTCCAAACTCTTGAATTAGACAGTGACCAACACAGTTTGCTTCAAGGTTCAGTTCCTATTAAGGACTGGATAACACGGAAAGTTAACCTAGCCAACCAGCCAACCTAGCAGTTCGAAAGCACATCAAAGCGCAAGTAGACAAATAGGTACTGCTCTGGCAGGAAGGTAAATGGCGTTTCTGTGCGCTGCTCTGGTTCACCTGAAGCGGCTTAGTCATGCTGGTCACATGGCCCGGAGGCTGTACGCCAGCTCCCTCGGCCAATAAAGTGTAATGAGCGCCGTAACCCCAGAGTTGGCCACGACTGGACCTTATGGTCAAGGGTCCCTTTACCTTTACTAACACAGAAAGTAAGGGGGAATGTTAAAGCTATTGTTTTCCCAGTAGTGATGTATGGAAGTGAGAGCTGTACCATAAAGAAGGCTGATCACCGAAGAATTGATGCTTTTGAATTATGAAAAAAAAAAATTATGAATTATGGTGCTGGAGGAGACTCTTGAGAGTCCCATGGACTGCAAGAAGATCAAACCTATCCATTCTGGGGTTTTTTTAAAGAGATATTTATTAGGTTTTTACAAAAACAAGAATACAAAAAATACATGAAAAAATAAAATAAAAATACAACATACAAAAGACAAAAAAAATCAGAAAAAATAATAGGAAAAAAATTCAAAACAAATCCGTTTTTCATAACTTTAAACTCATTTGCTTGTTTCTTTGACCTCCTCACACCTCCCCTTCTTGTATTCCCATTTACATAATCAAATCAGCAAATCCTTGCCCTCTTTCATTTATCTTAACTCTATGTCTTAACATAGTACAACTCTATAATTCCATCCATTATCAATTGATTTTTGCACATTCTTAATAGCTTTGTTGCTAATACCACTTATTTTCAATCCAACATCATTTTAACATTCATTAATTTTACAGTGTTTCTGCAAATAGTCTTTAAATTTCTTCCAGTCTTCTTCCACCAACTCTTCTCCCAGGTCTCGGATTCTGCCAGTCATTTCCGCCAATTCCATATAGTCCATCACCTTCATCTGCCACTCTTCCAAGGTGGGTCAAACCTATCCATTCTGAAGGAAGTCAGCCCTGAGTGCTCACTGGAAGGACAGATCCTGAAGATGAGGCTCCAATACTTTGGCCACCTCATGAGAAGAGAAGACTCCCTGGAAAAGACCCTGATGTTGGGAAAGATGGAGGGCACAAGGAGAAGGGGACGACAGAGGACAAGATGGTTGGACAGTGTTCTCAAAGCTATGAACATGAGTTTGACCAAACTGCGGGAGGCAGTGGAAGACAGGAGTGCCTGGCGTGCTCTGGTCCATGGGGTCACAAAGAGTCGGACACGACTAAACGACTAAACAACAACAACAAGTGGGGAATCCTCTCTGGCTGTTCCTCTGCTTGCATGCAATGCTCATGCACAGCCGGGAGGTGGCATCGCTGAACTGTTATTCCAACATACCAAAGGTGAGAAAGGATGGGCGTGAGGAGAGTCCTGCAGGATCAGAGCAAGACAGCACCCTGCTTCATCTAGCGGCCATGCAGATGCCTCCAGGATGCCCACATAGACAGAAGATCTCCAGATCAAAGAAGGAAATGGATGAAATCAGGCTCATTCATGGAAAAGAGGTCTATCAGTGGCTCCTAGCCAGGGTAGTTGTGCTCTCCTTCAGTGCGTCTGAATACTAGTTGCTAGAAACCATTGGAAAGGAGCATAATGCTTGTTTACAAAGCTGTTGTACTACCAACCTTACTGCATGCTTGTGAAACGTGGACCACTTATAAACGCCAGCTCCAGCTCCTCAAAAGACTCCATCAACGGTGTCTCTGAAAAATTCTACGCATCACTTGGGAAGACAGGCGAACTAATGTCAACGTACTGGAAGAAGCAAAGATCACCAGTGTCGAAGCGATGATTCTTCAACATCAACTTTGTTGGACTGGTCATGTTGTGCCGATGCCTGATGATCGTCTTCCAAAGCAACTACTCTATTCCCAATTTAAAAATGGAAAGCGTAATGCTGGTGGTCAACAAAAGTGGTTCAAAGACTGTCTCAAGGCAAATCTAAAAAAATGTAGTACAAATACCGACAACTGAGAAACACTAGACTGTGAGCGCTCCAATTGGAGAACAGTTTACCAAAGGTGTCATGGGCTTTGAAAACACTTGAACTCAGGACCCAAGGGAGAAACGTGCTAGGAGGAAGGCACGCTTGGCAAATCCACACTGTGATCAGCTCTCGCCCGGAAACCAATGTCCCCACTGTGGAAGGACATATGGATCCAGAATTGGCCTCCACAGTCACTTATGGACTCACCGTTAAAACTGTGTTCAATGAAGACAATCTTACTCAGTTACCCATTCCCAGGTGGGGCAACAAAAGAAATTAATGGAGAAATCAACAATGTCCTCATAACCAACACAAACTTCCATTACTCACCATTATTTCCACACCGCCCTGTGTTAATGGTTAAATTGTTTGCCTCAGGCATATGTAAGTCAAAGAGAAAATAACTGCATTTTATTGATGCCGATGAAAGCTTTTACATACCTAGAATGAATGAAAAGCTTTCTATAATAATAATTTATGTAACAGTGCACGTCTACTCAGAAGGAAGCCTAGTCTAGTTCAATATGCGCTACAGTCATAGTATGGTTGGGAGAGTTCTATGGTTGCACTTGGTTTATGCTCCGAGGTTTGGCCTTAAAACAAGCTCTCAGTGTCAGCCTGGACCATAATATATATCTGCCAGTATATAAATCCCACCTGGCTTTCAGGTAAGTAGGCACAATGGTGTCTCAGGGGACACAGAGCCTGAGAAGCTTAAGCCTAATAGCAGCAGCTGAACATGCAAACAGTTGATCGGGAAGGAAAAGAACTCACCTCAATGAGGGTTAGTAACTTGGAGAGTCAACATGCATGAAACTGGGAGCATATATTTGATTCTAAAGGTAAAGTTAAAGGGACCCCTGACCATTAGGTCCAGTCGTGACCGACTCTGGGGTTGCGGCACTCATCTCACTTTATTGGCTGAGGGAGCCGGCATACAGCTTCTGGGTCATGTGGCCAGCATGACTAAGCCGCTTCTGGCGAAACAGTGCACGGAAATGCCATTTACCTTCCCGCCGGAGCGGTACCTATTTATCTACTTGCACTTTGACATGCTTTTGAACTGCTAGGTTGGCAGGAGCAGTGACTGAGCAATGAGAGCTCACCCCGTTGCAGGGATTCGAACCGCCGACCTTCTGATTGGCAAGTCCTATGCTCTGTGGTTTAATGCACAGTGCCACCCGTGTCCCTATATTTGATTCTAAGGCAGCTTAATTTCAGCCACTGGGTGGCCACTGTTGACTGCCTACCTATGGGCTGGATTTGGCCCAGCGGCTGCCAGATATCTACTTGTTGCTGCAGGATTATTGAATTTCATTTGTAGACGGGCACTTCAAAATGAGCAGTTAGGAGACTTTGAATAACGTCCAGTTCAAGGCCTCTTTACCCAAAGCTGACCTTCCATTACGGCAACATTCCATTCTTTATTAAAGGCCGGCTTTGAACATCGGCCTAATGCGCCGGAACAGTCACGGTCCCCAGGAACGTCTCTCCTGCCTTAAGTGCTCGCCGTGAGTTTGGCCTCGGCCGCCCCTCACTTCCCAGCCATATGTTTCGCATCCAGGACTGAACAAAAGCTTCCTTTTGCAGGCTGCGCCCTTGAAAGCAGAAAGGGCATGCAGAGGTCTGTGTTGCGCACAGAGAAGCATTTAGGGAAGGAGAAAAGCGGGAGATATTTCTCATAAAATCGGCTAGCCTCTTTTGCTGCCTTGGATGAAACACATGGCAGTGAGCAGTGCAGGATTTATGTATAAGCTAAACAAGCTATAGCTTAAGGCCCCAACAGAAAAAAACAACCTGGATGTACATTTCCAAAATATAAGATAAAAAACAAATAAAATAAACCTATATACAGCAACAGTGTATTGTGTTGTGTAGGCTCCTATGATGTAAGTAATGGGCCCCTCCTGCTAGCCTGCTCCCTAAAATATCACTGGTTTGCTCATTTCTATATATAGGGTACCTGCATTCTGCATTCTGCCCACAAAGGTCCGTATATTTAAAGCTATGGTTTTCCCAGTACAGTGGTACCTTGGGTTACAGACGCTTCAGGTTACAGACTCCGCTCACCCACAAATAGTACCTCGGGTTAAGAACTTTGCTTCAGGATGAGTACTGAAATTGTGCTCCTGCGGCGCTGCAGCCGCAGGAGGCCCCATAAACTAAAGTGGTACCTCAGGTTAAGAAAAGTTTCAGGTTAAGAACAGACCTCCAGAACGAATTAAGTTCTTAACCTGCGGTACCACTGTAGTTATGTATGGAAGTGAAAGCTGGATCGTAAAGAAGGCTGATTGCCGAAGAATGGATGCTTTTGAATTCTGGTGCTGGAGGAGACTCTTAAGAGTCCCATGGACTGCAAGAAGCTCAAACCTATCCATTCTGAAAGAAATCAGCCCTGAGTGCTCACTGGAAGGACAGATCCTGAAGCTGAGGCTCTAAGACTTTGGCCACCTCATGAGAAGAGAAGACTTCCTGGGAAGGACCCTGATATTGGGAAAGATGGAGGGTACAAGGAGAAGGGGACGACAGAGGACGAGATGGTTGGACAGTGTTATTGAAGCTACCAACATGAGTTTGACCAAACTGTGGGAGGCAGTGGAAGACAGAAGTGCCTGGTGTGTTCTGGTCCAGGGGGTCACGAAGAGTCGGACATGACTAAATGACTAAACAACAACAACAACATTCTGCATGGACTGGTTGCATGGCAACATGTGCAAATGGCTTTAGATACCTATTAAAGGTAAAGGTAAAGGGACCCCTGACCATTAAGTCGAGTCATGACCGACTCTGGGGTTGCAGCGCTCATCTCGCTTTATTGGCTGAGGGAGCCGGCGTACAGTTTCCGGGTCATGTGGCCAGCATGACTAAGCCGCATCTGGCGAACCAGAGCAGTGCACGGAAACGCCATTTACCTTCCCGCCGGAGCGGTGCCTATTTATCTACTTGCACTTTGTTGTGCTTTCGAACTGCTAGGTTGGCAAGAGCAGGGACCGAGCAATGGGAGCTCAACCCGTCGTGGGGATCCGAACCTCCAACCTTCTGATCTGCAAGTCCTAGGCTCTGTGGTTTAACCCACAGCGCCACCCGCGTCCCAGATAGCTACTAGGTCCATAAATTACCATATAGCATCTATTCAGCAACAAAAAACAGCGACCATTTGTTGTTGACAAAGGACAGCTGGACATATAAAGGGCCCCATTACCTTTAGTAGCTTAGGGCCTCATCAAACCTAAATCCAGCCCTGGCGGCGAGGACCCAGAACAGCACCCAAGCACCCACCCACCCCTGCACGGGACGTGGCTGGCTGCAGGAATGTCAGCCCAAACCTCCAGCCAGGTTTTCCTAGTGCAAACGGAGGACAGAGTGTCTGAGCACAGTTGGGCCAGCAGAACGGGCCTCTCCTCTCCCCTGCTTGCAATAGCTCTGGTGCCAAGCAGCACATGGAGCTCCTGCTGAGATTTAACCTCCGTTTGACTTTTGAGTTTCCACCCTCTGATAACTTCAGCAGATGTGCATTTCTGGGTGGGACTTGCGAGTGGGGAAATCCAGCTCTGAGCGTTCCTCCATCTTCCTTAACGGATTGAGGGGTGTGTGTGTGTGTGGAGAGCTCAAAGGGTCCACAGCGAACAGAAGGAGTCTGGTTTCTTTTTTGCAAAAGTCTAGTCATCTGAGGAAGCAAGAAAAACAAAAAGGAAGACCTAACCCCTTTGATGGGCCACCACAAATATATATAAAGGGCAGGTGATCTCCGCCAATCTGTTAGTTCATTTTGAAATTAAAAAATTAAGCTCTTATATATGTAATAAATGTTAATAAATGTATACCAAGCAAACACGTACATAAATATATAAACCACATGTCTGAAGCAGCACAGGAAAACAGCCCTGAAACCATTTTGACTTCTAAACTGACCAAATGTTTTCTAAGCAAGGTCGAAGGAAAAGGTAAAAGCCTCCCTATTGTCTTTTCCTTCACAAATCCTGTCTTAAGGGTATGTCTGTGTTTGAATAGGGTAAGCCTGTGACCTGGCTCAGGAACTAAGTATTTATCATTACAAAAGTCTGGGAAGTCCCAGGGTATCCAATCAAGTGACCATTAACAGGTATCCTGCCAGACAGGAGATAAACAACGCACTCAGATTTCTGTAGTAGACCGCCTTTTCTGTGATGTAGGTATGATGTGTTTGGGGGGTGGTCTTGGGTTACACCCCTTCTGTGAAATAGGTATGATGTTTCTGTGGGTGGTCTTGGACTCCAGGGCAGGCAATTTAAAATGTCTATATAAGGGCGGGCACACCTTTATTCTGGGTCCTCCTCCTTTCCTGCGTGTGGGGGAGCACCCTGTTGCAACAGTTCAATAGAGATCAGGCTTACTAGCTGCTTTGCTTCTCAATAGTCTCTGGTTGGCCTCTGTTATTTTCTCCTGTAAAGGACTCTGTAAGGGCTCTTGTGTTCCCCATAAGGGAATAAGGGCTGTTTTTGTTTATTACAATTTGTTATTCTTTATTACATTTATGTTGTTGTTGTTGTTGTTGTTTAGTCGTTTAGTCGTGTCCGACTCTTCGTGACCCCATGGACCAGAGCACACCAGGCACTCCTGTCTTCCACTGCCTCCTGCAGTTGGGTCATGCTCATGTTTGTAGCTTCGAGAACACTGTCCCACCATCTCGTCCTCCGTCGTCCCCTTCTCCTTGGGCCCTCCATCTTTCCCAACATCAGGGTCTTTTCCAGGGAATCTTCTCTTCTCATGAGGTGGCCAAAGTCTTGGAGCCTCAGCTTCACGATCTGTCTTTCCAGTGAGCACTCAGGGCTGATTTCCTTAAGAATGGATAGGTTTGATATTCTTGCATTTATATGCCAGCGCTATTTCCCAAGGAGCTCAAGGTGGTGTATGTGGTTTCCCCCTTCCCATTTCCTGCTCACAACAACCCTGTGAGGTAGGTGTGGCTAAGAGATGGCGACTGGCCCAAGGTCTCCCATTGAACTTCATGGATAGTGGAGTGGAGATTCGAACCCTGGTCCTGCTCCAACACTCTAACTATATCGCGCCACACTGTCTCTCCCTCTTGCATGAGCAATGCGGCCAGTTATAGAATTAGAATCACAAAATCTTAGAATTGCAGTGTTGGAGGGGACCCCTAGGGTCATCTAGTCCAACCCTCTGCAATGTAGGAATCCTGCCCACAGCCATCCCTGGGTGGGCTCTGTTCTAAAAATTTTAAGGTCTTATATATATAATAAATGTTTATAAATGTACCAACCAAGCACGTACATAGATCAGCATGGGAAGACTGACCAGAAACCATTTTGACTCCCAAACTGACCAAATGTTTTCTTTGCAAGGAGGAAGGGGGGTCAGGGAGCCTTCCCATTGTCACAGGAATTTAGTAATCACCATTTCAAAGGAATGGCCAGACTACCAGGAAAGGCAATCAGATAAGGCATTATCCGTTAACCCGACAGACAGGAAAAACAACAACATTCAAATTTCTGTTGTAGACCACCTTTTCTGAGACGTAGGTATGATGTTAGAGGGGGGTGGTCTTGGGTTACACCCCTTCTGTGATGTATTATGATGTATGGAGGGGTGGTCTTGAGCTCCAGGGCAGGGAATTTAAAATGTCTACACATATAAGGGCAGGCACACCTTTGTTCTGGGTCCTTCTCCTTTCCTTCGTGTGAGGGGAGCACCCTGTTGCAACAGATAAATAAAGATCAGGCTTACTAGCTGCTTTGCTTCTCAATATTCTCTGGTTGGGCTCTGTTATTATCTCCTACCAATAGGGAACCTATATAAGGACTCTTGGGTACCCCATAAGGGGAAAAGGGCAGATTTTGTTTACAAAAGCTCGAACCACCAGTCTTCTGGTTAACAGCTTGACGCACTGACCCACTGCACCACAGAAGCACCAATGATAGCTGTCAGGGTTTCTGGGAGAGAGGAGGAGATGACAGAGGAGACGGAGAGCGAGTGGGAGGAGGGGCAGAAGGATGAGGAAGAAGATGACGGAATTCTGAGGGAATCCACGAGTCTGAGCAGCGAGTCAGAGGATTCTCAAAAGGGGGTTACCTTAATCAAGCAAAAGGGAGGAGAAGGGAGAAGCGGAGAGGAGCCCAGTGGAAGACAGACGCAGCAAGAGGCGTCTCAGCCGGAACGGAGTAAAGGGGGTGGAGTCGTCAGCCTCTCGGAGGGAGCAGGATTAGGAGAGAACAGAGAAAGAGGGTTGGAGCAAGGTGTTCAGCCGGAAAGGGTGGAGAGCAGAACAAGGGGTGGTGTAGCGGTCGAAAGAAAGGTCAGCAGCAACGTACGCGCGCCAAGTTCAAACGTAGAGGCGCGCGGAAGTGGAGAGAGCTCAGGGGAGGAGCCCGGCCCTAAAGCCAGAAGGAGGGGGGAAGAGGCGGCAGAGGATTCAGCCTCAGGCGAGTCACGGAGAGAGGGAACCCAGGGGGGCAGGAAGACCCTGCGGAAAAGAAAGGAGAGGAAGAGGTGGTCTAGAGCCAGGCTATTAAGTTGGTGTGGAAGAGGGGAGGAGTCAGAGGGGACTTCAGCGGTCTAACGTGACAGACGTACGGCCACGATGCTGAACTGTACGAGAAGCAGAAATCTTCAATAAACTTTTCCTGTAAATAAACTGCAACGGAGTGAGGTCTCTTGTGAGCTGGGACCCGTCCTGGGTGGCCGTGACAGTAAGTCCCCTCTCTGAAAGCAAAAAATTTTTTTTGCGAAGCTCACGAACGGGAGCAGCCATGAGCGCTGAGGAGCAGCTGGTTGCACTGCGGGATCAGGTTACCGCTCTCACATCGGCAGTCATTGCTTCGCAGAAGAAGAATGACGACTTGGAGAAGACGTGCCAGGATTTGCAGGCAAGGTGGGAACACGCGGACAGGGCGGGGGCCCCAGGTTCCAGAGCGGAGGGCATTGCGCTTGGACGGAGGGGGGGTGCCCTGGTTCCGCATTTTAATGGCAACTTGCAAGACTATCCCAATTTCAGAGCGGACGTCGTATATGCACTGCATTTACTCCGTCACGATTTTAAAGATGAGGAGGAGAAAGTGGGGTTCATTGTTTCGCACCTGCATGGGGAGGCCAGGGCTTGGCTACGCAATCTGTGGCGCGAAGATGGACCGGCCCGTCGCAATTCAACTGCGTTCATCAAAGCGATGGATTCTTGTTTTCAATCCTCTGTGGATGTGGACATTGCGCGCCGTCAAATGCACGGGCTGAGGCAGGGGAAAGCGACTGTGCGCCAATACCACTCTAAATTTTTTGCATTGCTCACCGCCTTAGATTGGCCAAAGGACAGTAAGCCGGTCAGAGATCTTTTTTGGGAGGGATTGAGCCCCCCCATCAAGGATGAGATCGCTAGGGGGGACAGACCCCAGACCCTAGAAGACGTGGTGCAACGGGCTTTAGCTATTGGAATTCGACATGAGGGACGTCCGTGGCACGAGGAGGACGGGCCCCAAGCGCGTGCGCAAGCGAGGACTCTCCCTTTTGTGCACAGGGATTTCAGCCGTGCGCACCCCTCGCCAATGGGGAAGGACAGCGAGGAGCCAATGGAGATTGGTGGTGCTAGGGCTCAGAAGCCATCCCAGAGCCCTGTCCCTGGTGCAGCCAAAGCGAAGCCTCCTAGAGGAACCAGGAAGTGTTACATCTGTGACAGTGCGCACCATATGGCGAAAGAGTGCCCCCAGAGGCTCCAGAAGCACACTGCAGCACTGGCAACTGTAACAGCAGAGGTGCAACCAGGGGAGCAGCTTCAGGGAAACGACAGTGCCTGGCTGGAAGCAGAGCTACTGGGGCTCAGCCAGGCGGATCTGTAGACAAGCCCCCAGCATCACTGCAGAGCGTGGACCCTTTGCCTCCCAGACCGGCAGTTCTGCTCACAGCAACACTCCAGTTGCCTGATGGGAGACTCCTCGAGGTTCCAATAACGATCGATTCGGGGAGCAACGCCGACTTCGTGGGACTGCAGTTCGTTAAGCAGCACAACATGGCGCTCCTGCCTGCAACGACGCCTCTAAACGTGGTCACGGTAGACGGCAGGAAGTTGCTGGGGGGGCAAGTGGTGCAGCAAACCCCTCCCATGATGATGCAGATTGGCAACCATCGAGAACTTATTAGTTTCAATGTCACCCACTTATCGGACACACCCATCGTGTTAGGCATGAGTTGGCTGGAGAGGCACAGTCCCGCGGTTGCGTGGTACCAGCGGCAGATCACCTTTTGTTCATCGTATTGTGCTCAGCATTGCTTTCAGACCGATCAGGGAGGAGAAGCCGAGCAGCAGTTGCATCTGGGTATGGTGCAAACAGTGCCTCACAAGTACCAGGACTTCTTGGAGGTTTTCTGTGAGAAGGAAGCTGACAAGTTGCCGCCTCACAGACCTTACGACTGCGCGATTGATTTAGTGCCAGGGGCGCAACTGCCTGCTGCCAAGCTGTACTCCATGTCGGAAGACGAGATGCAAGAGCTTCGGGAGTTCATAGACCATAACCTCAAGCGAGGTTTCATCCAGGAATCTAAAGCAGCGGGTGGCAGCCCTGTGTTCTTTGTGAAGAAGAAAAACACGCCCCAAAAAAGGCTTATAGTGGATTACAGGTTCATAAACAGCTTGACTAAGCCCAAAGCTTTCCCCATGCCCAAGATTGACGACCTTTTAGCGACCGTCAGGAGGGGCAAGATTTTCACCAAGCTGGACCTACGTGGAGCTTACAATCTCATCCGCATCCGGAAAGGAGATGAGTGGAAGACCGCCATGTTCACCCCTCTGGGCACATACGAATACAGAGTCATGCCTTTCGGTCTCCAAAATGGCAGCCACGTTTTTCAAGCATTTATGCACCACGTGCTAGCAGGTCTCCTCTACAAGAAGTGTGTCTGCTTTCTCGACGATATCCTGATTTTCTCGGAATCGCTGGAGGATCACGATAAGGACGTGCGGGAGGTCCTGCAGAGGCTGAAGGACCACAGGTTGTACGCCAAGTTGGAAAAATGCCAGTTTGATGTCAGAGAGGTTGATTTCCTTGGCTACAAGTTGTCCGACGAGGGACTGGCCATGGACAGGGCTAAGGTTCAAGCGCTGTTGGACTGGAAAAGCCCTCGAAATCGGAAAGAGGTCCAGAGGTTCATCGGCTTTGCCAATTTTTACCGCAAGTTTATTAAAGGTTTTGCGAACGCGACGGCGGCTATCACTGACACCCTCAGTTCCAAGAAGAAGAAGTTCGTCTGGACCGAACAAGCGGAGCGGTCCTTCCGGACGCTTAAAGGTCTTTTCGCCTCCGAAGAGCAGCTGCTCCACGTGAATCCCGGCAGACCCATGCGGGTAGAGACCGATGCGTCAGACAGAGCGGTTGGGGCCGTTCTTTTGCAAGAGGATTCACAAGGCAACTGGAGACCGGGTGCGTTCTACTCCCGGAAGCTCAGCAAGACGGAGCGCAATTATACCATATGGGACAGGGAGTTGTTGGCCATTCATGCAGCTTTCAAAGCGTGGCGACACTTCTTAATAGGAGCCAAGCACACGGTGCAAGTCCGCACGGATCACAAGAACTTAGAGTATTGGCGGACGGCTAAGTTACAGACCCAGCGACACATGCGCTGGGCGGAGTTCTTTGCGGATTTCGACTTCAAAATAGAATACATCCCAGGGGACTCCAATGTTATTGCAGACGCGCTGTCCCGAAAGCCGCAATACTTGGAGGAAGCAGCTCCAATCGCAGCAAAGCACATTTTCGCACCGCAGGCGTGGACGTGCGCTACCATCGCAGTCGACCTGGACGCGGTGCGACGCGCGTTGCAAAGGGATCAGTTTGCACAGTCCAAGATGGAGGAGCTACGCGGAGGGTCGCGAGACAACGATGAGTTCCAATTGCAAGATGGACTTTTGACTCGTAAGGGTGCCCTTTACGTGCCCACCGACGATCTTCGAGCCAAGGTTCTGCAACAATTGCATGACGCCCCTAGTGCGGGCCATTTCGGCAAAGAGAAGACGATGGAGTTGGTGGCTAGAGACTTTTGGTGGCCCCAGATGAGAGGAGAGGTGGCGGACTACGTCGCCAGGTGTGATATCTGCCAGAGGTCCAAACCAGTGCACCAGAAGCAGGCGGGATTGCTAGAACCGCTGGAGACACCGCAGCAACCGTGGGAGAGGGTAGCGTTGGACTTTGTTACGGACCTGCCCAGCTCCAGAGGTAAGACGGCGGTGTTAGTGGTGGTGGACTTGTTCACCAAGATGGCGCATTTCATCCCTTGTGCCAAGGTGGCGACGGCAGAACAGACCGCAAAGCTCTTCATCGATCACGTCTTCAGAGTGCATGGACTTCCGCAGTCCGTCTTGTCCGACAGGGGGCGCCAGTTTGTTTCCACTTTCTGGCGAAAGCTTCTGGGCATCTTGCACGTCAAAATCAACCTGACATCGGCGAGACATCCACAAACCAACGGTCAAGCGGAGAGGGTCAACGCGATCATGCAGCAGTACCTGCGGTGCTACGCCAACCAGCGACCTGCGGCGTGGGTGGACTATCTGCCGATGGCTGAATTCGCCTACAACAACACGAAACACGCATCCACCGGGGTGACGCCTTTCTTCGCGAACAATGGCCGTCATCCCAGAACCTTCCCGAGATTTGCGGCACCAGGAGGGGGGGGGCCTCAAGATGCCGACCAGTTTGCAGCGGAGTTGCAAGAGGTGCACGAGGAGCTGCGGAGACATTTGGAGCTGGCAAAACAGGCGTATAAGGTGCAGGCCGATAAGCACAGGAGGGCGGGAGAGGACATCCAGATTGGGGACTGGGTGTGGTTAGCAGCCCACGCGATGCCGGCCAGGTCATTGGCCAAGAAGAAGTTAGGACACAGGCAGCTAGGGCCATATCAAGTTGAGGCTAAGATCAATCCGGTGGCTTTTCGTCTAGCCCTTCCGGAGGGTTCCAGGGTGCACCCGGTCTTTCATAGGTCGGTGCTCACTCCCTACAAAACCCCACACAGGTTTCAAGAGTCAGGAGCACTCCCAGAGCCACGTAGGAGGGCGCCTGAGGGGGGGGAATCGCCAAGACCAGAACCTCTTAACGAGGTCACAGAGATACTGGACTCGAGATGGGGGGAGGAGGGAGTTGAATATTTTCTAGCCAGGGAAAGCACTCCGGCCTCTGCCAATAGCTGGGTGCCGGGTTACGCGTTGGACGAACCCCTGTTGAAGGAGGAGTTCCATGCACTTTTTCCGCACAAGCCCATGCCCGAGGAGTATTTTGATGATTGGCTTTTCACGCCCACTTTGTCAGACAGCACGTTCGAGGGTTTCTCCTCACCCGAGGGCCATACGCCCGAAACAAGCCCGACCAGGGATCCGAGACTGGGGGGGGAGGAGACAGGCCCTTGTTGGTGGGTGGATCAGCCAAGGGAGGCATGGAGTCAGAGATGGATGGTAGGTCCTTGGCAGGCAGCGCCAGGAGAAGCAGTGATGGAGGAAGAGACTGTGAGGTCGGTGGGTGGGGAACCCGAGTTCGAACACACATATACGGAGATGACAGAGGAGAACGTTGAAGTGGACAACTTGTATCCTGAACCGACCCCGGAAGAACCACGTTTTCCTCAACCTGCACCCGGCGAGCGGGAGGGGGGAAGGGGGGGCTTCGAGGGGGGGATGGATGTCAGGGTTTCTGGGAGAGAGGAGGAGATGACAGAGGAGACGGAGAGCGAGTGGGAGGAGGGGCAGAAGGATGAGGAAGAAGATGACGGAATTCTGAGGGAATCCACGAGTCTGAGCAGCGAGTCAGAGGATTCTCAAAAGGGGGTTACCTTAATCAAGCAAAAGGGAGGAGAAGGGAGAAGCGGAGAGGAGCCCAGTGGAAGACAGACGCAGCAAGAGGCGTCTCAGCCGGAACGGAGTAAAGGGGGTGGAGTCGTCAGCCTCTCGGAGGGAGCAGGATTAGGAGAGAACAGAGAAAGAGGGTTGGAGCAAGGTGTTCAGCCGGAAAGGGTGGAGAGCAGAACAAGGGGTGGTGTAGCGGTCGAAAGAAAGGTCAGCAGCAACGTACGCGCGCCAAGTTCAAACGTAGAGGCGCGCGGAAGTGGAGAGAGCTCAGGGGAGGAGCCCGGCCCTAAAGCCAGAAGGAGGGGGGAAGAGGCGGCAGAGGATTCAGCCTCAGGCGAGTCACGGAGAGAGGGAACCCAGGGGGGCAGGAAGACCCTGCGGAAAAGAAAGGAGAGGAAGAGGTGGTCTAGAGCCAGGCTATTAAGTTGGTGTGGAAGAGGGGAGGAGTCAGAGGGGACTTCAGCGGTCTAACGTGACAGACGTACGGCCACGATGCTGAACTGTACGAGAAGCAGAAATCTTCAATAAACTTTTCCTGTAAATAAACTGCAACGGAGTGAGGTCTCTTGTGAGCTGGGACCCGTCCTGGGTGGCCGTGACAATAGCGTTGTAGAGTTGGAAGGGACTCTGAGGGTCATCTAGAGGGTCAACCCGCTGCAACACAGGAATCTTTTGCCCAACATGGGATTCGAACCCACAACCCTGAGATGAAGAGTCTCATGCCATCCCAGCTGAGCTAAAATGGAACAAAGTTTGGAAGTTTCTGGTGGTGGACAATCCGAGGTCAAGTTGCGGCGGGACATTTCTCTTTCCTGCCGTGGGTCCTGTTCAAGGCTATGTCCCTAAGGAAATGTATTCTGAACCATCCTGGGAGACATGCGTCTGGTTACTGCAGAAATTAAGGCATGTGATGTATGGAAGTGAGAGCTGGACCATAAAGAAGGCTGATTGCCGAAGAATTGATGCTTTTGAATTATGGCACTGGAGGAGACTCTTGAGAGTCCCATGGACTGCATGAAGATCAAACCTCTCCAGTCTGAAGGAAATCAGCCCTGAGTGTTTACTGGAAGGACAGATCCTGAAGCTGAGTCTCCAGTACTTTGGCCACCTTATGAGAAGAGAAGGCTCCCTGGAAAAGACCCTGATGTTGGGAAAGATGGAGGGCACAAAGAGAAGGGGACGACAGAGGAGGAGATGTTTGGACACTATACTTGAAGCTACCAGCATGACTTTGACTAAACTGCGGGAGGCAGTGGAAGACAGAAGTGCCTGGCGTGCTCTGGTCCATGGGGTCACGAAGAGCTGGACACGACTAAACGACTAAACAACAACAACAACAACGAGAGCCACCAATTTGCAGAAAATTGGGAAGGAGGTTATTGAGGTCATATTTGGTATAGATTCCAAATATCACTGAATTTCTGCATGGTAATTCTGTGTTTGTATGCAAGTTGTACATATGTTGCAAGTTTATGTAAGTCTTCAATCCAATCGTAGAAGGGAGATGCATTTTTATTTTTCCAATTCACCAGGATCAGTCTTTTTGCTGTGGTAAGGGCACAGAGAGTTCACTCGCATTGTCCTTTTACAAAAGGTTCCATGTGTTGGGTATATAATTCAAGAAGATATTTTGCTCTGAAAATATAAGCTTGTTCCGTACAGTTCTGTTGATAGTTTCAGTTACAAGTGATCGCCAAAGAAATCTCGCCCTGCTGTTTGGATTTCATTTGGCAAGGGAGGTATTTATTGCTAGGTGCAATATACTTCAGAAAAACAAGCACTTTAAGCTCAGATTAATTTTTTAAAAAGTAATAATAATAAAGAAAGTTCCAGCCCGAAGCCTCACAATCCCACAGAGGCAGAAATCAAGGGGATCTTTAAAGAGGAGAGGTGAGGGAATAAAAGTTTAGAGCAGAGAACTGTGCCTGATTGCCGAAGAATTGATGCTTTTGAATTCTGGTGCTGGAGGACACTCTTGAGAGTCCCATGGACAGCAAGAAGATCAAACCTATCCATTCTGAAGGAAATCAACCCTGAGTGCTCACTGGAAGGACAGATCACGAAGCTGAGGCTCCAATACTTTGGCCACCGCATGAGAAGAGAAGACTCCCTGGAAAAGACCCTGATGTTGGAAAAGATGGAGGGCACAAGGAGAAGGGAATGACAGGACGAGATGGTTGGATAGTGTTCTCAAGGCTACCAGCATGAGTTCGACCAAACTGCGGTAGGCAGTGGAAGACAGGAGTGCCTGGCGTGCTCTGGTCCAGGGGGTCACGAAGAGTCAGACACAACTGAATGACTCAACAACAACAAACCTGACACCATCCGGGTGCTACTGAACTACAACTCCCATCAACCCTGACCATTGGCCATGCTAACTGAGGGTGATAGGGGCTTGGAGTCTGACAGGTTCTGCACCTCCGTAATAAGGAACATGACTACAAGTCAGATAAATTATTGGCAAGCTGCCTTAGGAATACAGAAGCAAGGATTACGGGCCAAACTGGATCTGCAGTTAGATTCCTGCAGTGCCTGTTGCGTTATTTAAGAGCACCTGAACTCCGTAACTGGAAATCATAACACCTCTGAATTTTGAGATGGCATCTGGTGCTGCACAAACACTTTCAAGCACATATCATCTAAAATTGTTGTTATTATTATTCTTCCGTATTTATTTATACCCAGCCTTTCCTCATGAGGGGACTCAAGGAGACTTACGGATAAAAACATAGAAGAATCGACACCGAATGAGTAAACACGGGCAGAAGTAAAACTATATGCTTCAGACTATGTTTTAAATACACAGATAATTACAATAAAACAGCACCAGCCCTTTCATTAAAAGCAGCCAGTTGCTAACAGCCTGTTGGAACAAGAAGGTTTCACCTGCTGGTGGAAGGACAAAGAGGGAGGCCGTCTAGCGAAATTAAAAGACAGCAGATTCTGCACTTTTCCTGCTAAATTACAGTCTATTCCTGCCCATTTCCCGCTTTGGGGCTTAAACCGATGCAGCATTTTTCCCTATCACATGTGCAACCCCCTTGTGACACCTTGGCTGGGGGCCCTGCAAGCTGACCTGGAGTTTTGGGTCCTGGCTTGAAGGTTGAAGGGGCTGGAGAACACTCTCAGTGGCGGTGCCACAATAAGGAAAAGGTAAAGGTACCCCTGCCCGTACGGGCCAGTCATGTCCGACTCTAGGGTTGCGCGCCCATCTTGCTTAAGAGGCCGGGGGCCAGCGCTGTCAGCAGACACTTCCGGGTCACGCGGCCAGCATGACGAAGCTGCTCTGGCGAGCCGGCACCAGCACAGCACACGGAAACGCCATTTACCTTCCCGCTATAAAGCGGTACCTATTTATCTACTTGCACTTAGGGGTGCTTTCGAACTGCTAGGTGGGCAGGACCAAAAGACGGGAGCTCACCCCGCCGTGGGGATTCGAACCGCCGACCTTACGATCAGCAAGTCCTAGGCACAGAGGTTTTACCCACAGCGCCCACCCGCGTCCCTCAGTGGCGGTGCCACAATAAGGGTGCCGCAAACCTTTATTGTGGAGTGGAAAGACTGTTGGCAGGGAAGTTAACTCTTTCCTCGAGGAAATGGACAGACAACTTTGCAACCCTTTGCAGCAGGTCTTGCCCCTAGTGAGCAGCTGCCAGGACTCTCTAAGGCTCCTCCTCTTCCAGATGTTTCCCATGGAGGTGCAAGCTGGGTCTGTGCACCTCTGGCCTCTGTTCTCCTTATTCTGCACATTCTTGGAGACCAGTGAGGAGGGGAGCTTGTCATAGGAGAGGGAGATTCCCTGGATTTTTAAACGGCTTCTTGACCCCCCCCCCTGCTTCAAGTACCAAGGCGTTTGAGAACCAAGGTACCACTGTAAAGGATCCCTGACAGATAGTTTTCAATGGGATGTTTTTGGGAAATATTAGCGTGGGGACCCTGGCATCAATAAGCAGCATGCAATTTGTCTTCAGGTAAACTGTGTGACTGGAAGAAATGGAGGCAGTGAGAGATTTTACTTTCTTGGGCTCCGTGATCACTGCAGATGGTGACAGCAGTCACGAAATTAAGACGACTGCTTCTTGGGAGAAAAGCAATGACAAACCTAGACAGCATCTTAAAAAGCAGAGACATCACCTTGCCAACAAAGGTCCGTATAGTTAAAGCCATGGTTTTCCCAGTAGTGATGTATGCAAGTGAGAGCTGGACCATAAAGAAGGCTGATCGCCGAGGAATTGATGCTTTTCAATTACGGTGCTGGAGGAGACTCTTGAGAGTCCCATGGACTGCAAGAAGATCAAACCTCTCCATTCTGCAAAGTCTGCAAAGTCTAGGATAAAGTTGCCCTGCTTCTCAGTGCATGGCCCACACAGCATTACGACAAAGGAAAAGCGAAGGCACACCCAGAGATTTCAAGGATGCCTCTCCACATTCCAGCCCTCAGCCGTGCCCTGCAAAACAGGTGGGCATTATCGTCTGGGAAAATCAAGAGATGCCAACAGCAAAGCGAACTCTGGCCAGGCAGAAATGTGTTTGGGTTGGCAGGCAGAGCCCTGCAGCTGCTGAATGCATCTCACATGGCGCACAGAAGAGCTGGGTCTGCGTTGTTGCTAGCAGACGAAGCGACCTGCATTTTTTAGGAAGAAGCTGCTGTCGGGGGGAGTTGCAAATATTAGCCCCCGAGCAGGAATGGAGCTCCTGCAATGCTGATTTACCATTGCTTAAGCAAAAAGCATTGGCACGCTGTCAGATTAAGCAGCTGAAGATAGCCATCTTAATTGCACTGCTCTCGGGGGGGGGGGGGGGCGAGCAACGCCAATCACTGTACATGTGCGATCAGGAACTTTCCCACCCTTAAAAGGGCCTGAGTCACTTCTACTCATGTTCCACCTGGGCTTTCGGTGCATTTGAACTCCTGCTCTTCGCCTCCCTCCTTCGGCCACCCACGCCGATCCTGAAATGGCCCGAGGCTACCAGGTGCCCATTGCAATTTCACTTTCCTTGGCTTTCTATATAACAGGGGTAGGCAAACTAAGGCCCGGGGGCCGGATCCGGCCCAATCGCCTTCTCAGTTTGGCCCATGGACGGTCCGGGAATCAGCGTGTTTTCACATGAGTAGAATGTGTGCTTTTATTTAAAATGCATCTCTGGGTTATTTGGGGGGGGACATAGGAATTTGTTCATTATTTTTTTTCAACATATAGTCCGGCCCCCACAAGGTTTGAGGGACAGTGGACTGGCCCCCTGCTGGAAAAGTTTGCTGACCCCTGGGCTAGAATCCCGTTAATCCCTACGACGACCCTGTGAGGTAGGTTAAGGGACTGCAACTGACTCCAAGGTCACCTCGTGGGTTTCATGACGGAGTGGGGCTTTGAACCCTGATCCTAGTCCGACCCTCTAATCCAGCCTTTCTCAACCTCTTGGGTCCCCAGATGTTGTCGAACTACAACCCCCATCACCCCTAGCTAGCAAGGCCAGAGCTCAGGGATGATGGGAGTTGTAGTCCAACAACATCTGGGGACCCACAGGTTGAGAACCGCTGCCCCTCACTGGCTTCTTAAGAGGACTTCTGCTATGGAGCAGCTCTATAAAGTCAGTAAATAAATATGAGGAAAAGCAAAATGTCACATAGGAAAGGATCTGAAATATTTCCCATGAAGGTTGAATTTTATTCTGGATTTGTTTGCTGTGTTGCAAACAGCTTTGAGATTATCCCCCTTTAAAATATAAAGCAGTATAGAAAGGAAATGGACAATAATAATTTTTGCAGCAAAAAAAAAAAAAAGGCACCTAAACATTCTGTTGTGGTGACCACAATGTAAGTTTTGAAGTGCCATTTGGCAATTAGCTTATCTATCTGATTTTCTACCTTGAAGGAGCAATCTACGATGCCTCTAAGCTCAGCGTTCAAACCACAATGACTTGGAAAGAAGTCAGATTGTGGTTGTTTCAATGGACAGCTTCTAAGTTTACCTTAAGGGAAGGAGAGATAAATAAACACACTGCAACACAGAGTCTCATACAAAACAGTGAAGCCTTTTTATTTTTTAAATTTTCCTTTGTTGTTGCGGTCGGAGGCAAGGACAGCCTTATTACACTTTTAAGGAAACCTTTCACAACTAAAAAAAAGTGAATACTTTAAAAAAGGCATTGACAGTTTTACACAGGACTTGAGCAGAAAAAACAGACAAGTTTTCACTTATTTTTTTAATAATTCTTCTTTTAAAAAATGGTTATAAAGTGTCTGGACCTCATTGGCATCTGCCAAAGTGATGCTTGCCCGATACAAAAGCACTGGGTATAATAGTAAAAACCAACAATAATAATTTAGCTATGGCTCAGAGGAAAAACGAACAAACCAACAAATACCCCAAATAACTGGTCTCCGTCTACAACAGCCTTCCCCAACTTGGCGCTCTCTCCATGTTCTGAACTACAATTCCCAGCAACCTCAGCAAGCAGAGGGCGTGGCTGATGGGAGTGGCAGGACGTCGAATTAGGGAAGGCAGACCAATGAACTAATGGCGCACCGAGTTTTTAAAAAAGGGAGACGTGTAAAATCCCACTGCTGAAAGAAATCAGAAGGATCGTCCGGTGTATCTTTGGGAAAACACATTTCAAAAAGAAACAGGGTGGGTTGGGAAAATTCAGACACACATCCCAGAACACTAAAATATTGAAGCCAGGCGTACCAGTCCGGAAAAATGCCCCCTTGCGCCCTCAGCAGGGATTAGAAGCTGCCCTCGATTAAAACATTAATCTTCCGCCAGCGATTTCACCAAGGTTTAATTCGCTTTCCCGCCGCCACAGCCAAGTGGGAGCTGTTTCTTCATGAAGTCTTCCCACACTGGCCTGGGAGCACTGGTGTGCCAGGAATGCTCTGCGCCACCTGCATGGCTGTACCCCCCCTTGCTCGGCCACTTGGGGTCGGGCGATGCTCAAGCTAGGACGCCACCCCGTCGCCTCGATAGCGCAAGAGCAGTGTGGGAAGAAGTCGGCGGAATTTAAGGCGCCCCCCAGACCACTGGAAGATTAAACAGGGTGTGAGGTCGATGTGGCGGCAGCCGTTCCAATTTCCTTCCTGCCAGGTGTGTTCCCTTCGTCCCCTCTCATCCCAAAAGGCTCTTTCGATGCCCCACAAGATGCCACAGGGGAGCCCTTGCACAACCCCACCGTGCTGCACATTCAATGCAATCAATTGCTTTCTGGTGGGAAAAACTTGCGCACGGGGAAACGTTGGGAAAACTGTACGCCCATCACTTCTGGGATGTTACATCGAAGGTGCAACAAAGGAGGATCTGAGGAATTCTCTGGCTGCCTTGGGGTGGAATGCATAGCTGTCAACCTTTCCCTTTTCTTGCGAGGAATCCTATTCGGAATAAGGGAATTTCCCTTTTAAAAAAAGGGAAACGTTAACAGCTATGGTGGAATGAGCCTTGGAGTTATGCTGGAAGCCCCCTTTCTCCCCTGGAACCATAAAACCTCATTTCATTGCAACGTTTGCATTAGCAGTTGGGAATCCCCCCTCCGAAAAAACATTATCGTTTTTAATAATTAAAAAAACCACACACACTCACATCATTTAAATTCACATTCCTGGACATTGTAATGAGCCATATCATACCAGAGCCAAGGGGGCGTTTCAAATCCCCACTCTCGGCTGCGATGTGGTGCAAAGAGCCTTGAGATCTGTGGAGGAACATGATCACTTTTGCTTTACAACAGTCGGGAGAGAGCAATCGCCTCTCCCAATACCACACACACACAAAAACCACAAGAGGCATTGCAAATATATATATATATATATATATATATATATATATATATATATATATATATATATATATATATATATATGTTTTCCCCCATCTCCCTGCTAGAGGATACACGCAAGCCTTCATTTTTTAAAATTTGAATTCAAGATTTCCACACTATAAGGCTATTAAGAATGCTGGTATGTCTGTGTCTGAAGTAAGGTCTGAAGACATTTTATGTGCTATGATTTTTTAAATTTTATTTTTCTAAAAAGAGACCGATGGGGAATTTTTTTTGCAAAAGGCGCACGTTCGAGGGAAAGAACGGCGCTTTTCAGAAAGGATCTTCTTAAAAAAAGTTGGCGCTTTGTGCCCTTTTAAAGAACATTCTTGATGCAGCAGGTAGATAAAAATAACTTTTCCCTGCCTGTGCTGACCACTGCTCTCCATACACACACCCTACAAGCTCATGGTCAGCACAAATGGTGGTCACTTTTAATTTGAGGGAGGGCACTGTGTTCCCCAGACACTAATCTTGGGCTCTGGAGCAAGCTGAGTGGCCAGACTCTATCGTAAAGATGGCATCTCCAGGCTATGAGGTTTTACGGCGAATGGGCACATTATGTGCTGATGGCAAAAGGTTGCTGACTAGGGGCCAAAGTGAGGAATGTCCTTCCTGAAAGATCCCCTCTACCTGGAGGCTGGCAGTGAAATTTATAAACAGGCCCAATGCTTCACTCCTTGGACGTGACAACTATAAGCAACATTTAAGAAATAAAATTAAAAATTAAAACCGGGAGGGTCAGGATAAAGTTGTGTTGGCGCGACCACCTCTTTCCGATACAGGCACCCCTGTCCTAATTTGCACCACTTGAGTCCGAGGGAAGTGGAAATCCAATTATTTGAATGTTTAACGTGGGAAGCAGGTTGGGGAGGGAATCCCAGCAGCCCACATAAAAGCCATATGCCAGAAGAGGAATGTGGGCCGAGTCTTCCTTCTCCCTGACATGCTAGCTGTCTACATGCAAGGGGCCAAGTGCGTGAAAGCTTCTGCACAACACAGTCTCTCTGCCTGCAGCCTGAAATCCTGGGGAAATGGTGCAATCCTGCTTCTGCCACAAGAGTTAGCCCAAATTTGGGTGCAGGCGCAAAATCAGGCCATGTGCGTTTTGTGCTGTGATCTGCTTGAGTCCACCCTAGTCAGCAAGGCTTTCCCCCCATAAATCTCCCCCCCCCCAATTTGGTAGAAGCTCGCGCAAAGCAGCTGCCTGCCTGCCCCCCATAACTGTTCCCTCCACCAAGTCACGCCTTTGCAGGCTGAAAAATTCCCACCCATCCTCCATCCCATAACCTGCTGGCTGCGCACTTGAGCTCTCAGCACAGGAAATCGCTCCCACCCACGCATGGAAGCTGTCAAGAGGACTGCACATTTATCGTCAACCGGAAGAAAGCTTTCCGGGCCAAGGGAGATGAACTTAAAAGTTTAAAAAGCAAAATGCTGAACTTTTTTGCTTGAAGGTATTGAAAATGCAACTGAAACCTTTGCTACACAAACAAGAGGAAAGCAACACCTGTGGCGTCTCTGTGGGCTGCGCATCTCAGATCGGGGCATGTTCACCTTTAGAGTGCTAATAACACCAAGGCTTACAGAGGCAGAGGAAGTCTCAGCGCACGTTTGCCAAAAGCAAAGATCCTCGATTTGCTCATGAGGACTTTAATTCATCTATTTCCGACACGGATTACCGCTTCGGCCAGGGCGTTCTGCATGCAGATGGAATGTGTGCACCTGCAACCAGTTGCACGCCTGTGATTAACGCTGCATGCCATTCCCAAGCGCCAGAAGAGGAGGAGAGCACACAAAACGTGGCTATGTGCCCAGAACTCCCATTTTTTTGCTAGCAAAACAAAAAAAGCAAGTTTCAGGATCTCATGACTTTTGAGCAATCCCTGCTGAAGATTTTCATAATTTGGAAGTGGGGCTTCAGTAGCCAAGCTGCAAAATAGGACTAGGGAAACCAGAATGAGGCAAGAGGGGCAGAATTATTATTCCTCACCCCCCCCCCTCCCGCAGTCCCCTGATTTCTTGACCCATAATGCATTGGGGGTAGAATTGTTACCATTGTTTTTTGCACTGAGGGGCACATAGCCTTAGCTCCCTAGAACAGCCATTTCCCTGCTGAAGGGGGGAATTTGGGGGCTGTGATTTCTGCATGGCTTCGGTATAGGACCAGCCGCTGCTCCTATGCTCACACAGCAAATCTGCAAGCACCCAGGCGGCAATGGCGCAATTTAGCTTTGCAAAGACAAAATCACCAGAAATAACTTGTGCATTTAATAGCGATTAAAAACGTTAAGCATCAAAACCGAAGGTGTGGCTTGGGTGCTCTTGACAAGGGCAAAACTGCAGCATGGAAAATGGAATTCAAAGCTTCCGGTAACCTCCTCACAACCTGTGAAGAGTCAGAGGAGAATTTATTAGCCTGCCTTCTCCTGGGTCCAGCTTCCTCCGTCTCTTAAAACTGGACCCACAAGGTCCGGGGATCTCCCTGGGTGCCGAAATTACATTGCATGCTCATTTATTCTTCTCCCGCGAAGTGGGATCTCCTTGTAAACGTCCCGCGACCGCAGGAATAGCTGCAAGGGGCAGGAGCGGTTCCTTTCCCCTGGCCTGATCTCTTAAGGCCTAGGGCGGAGACAGGAATAAATTGTGCAGTCCTCCATGTCCAAACCAGATGCCGTTCCATGCATGAAACAGCTGTCTGTCTCACGCCTCTTCCCAGTTCCTGAGCCCAATGCCAAACATTCCTGAAGCCCTCTGTTCTCAGACCAAAAACCACCTTTTACTAGCTACCTGCCTCCCCTGACCTCGCTCCTGTCTCTTGTGCAGGTAAGCCAAACCTTTGCCAATGAGCTACAACCCTAGGATGCCCTTGCAAGCAGAGGCAAGGATGGGAATCGGAAGATTTAAACGTGAAGGGACCAACTTCTGATCACACATAACACACAGAGAGGAATCGTAGCACCTGGGGGACGGAATCTCACAAGGTAGAGCCTGTTTGCTTTTCTGATGTGCATTGCAGAGAAAATTCCCTGTACCTTTTCCAAATGTTGTGAGGAAACCCCGTTCATGGGGTTAGATCGAAGATCACAGCAGATCACTCAAGAAGACCACAGGACTACCTTGCCAGAAAGACTACCTTGCAAGAAGGTGGCAACTGACCCATCACGCCATTACCCAACCAATGCCATCCCTCCGGCCCAAACCAACTTGCCACCTGGGTTCGAGAAGGCCTGGCAAAACCTGTGGTGCCCACCAAGTCAATTGGAGACCACCACCCCCAGCAGAAAGGGGGGGCAGTGGCAGGGTGGTACTGCCAAAAGACAGCTTTTGGGCTTGGTGCGTCGGAAGCCACGCTGGCATCAGGGAGAGCTGAGGCAGTGGCAAGGGATCTGAGCTGCAAGAAGTCTATCCCACCCAAAGCGATCCCACTCGGCCCCGGCTGGGACCTGCCCCTGCTTGGAAAGGAGGTTTTTTGGGGGGGGGCATGGAAGAGAAGCTGTGGTGGTCCCAGATAGATACACCCCAGCACCGAGGAACAGAAGCACAATTGCATTGTGGTGTGCCATCGTCGCACTTGGCGAGTGCTCTGCGAGGAGAGGGGGACAGGGGAAAACAACAACAACATAATTTCTAGGGGGTTTTTTTGTGTGTGGGGGGGAATGAACTCATCCACCTTCTCTCCTAGGCTCAGATCCCAGCGCTGCCGGATTTGGCGGCGCCGAACAAGGGGAATCCTGCCCAGTGGGGAAGGTTGCCGCCTGGGACTTCAGAGGTCAAGCCCTGTGTTTGTGTTTGCGGAGTTTGTGTGTGTGTGTTTTGGCAAAAGGCTATTACTGAGGTTACATGATGCAGCATTTGTTCTTGTGGTTCTGTGGGTCCTTGAAACGCAGCCGCTGTTTGGGCCGGTACTTCTCCAGGTATGTCAGCTGCTTGCTGTTGATGGCTCCGCGGCGCTTCCTGGCGAGGAAAGAGAGAGAGAGAAAGAAGGGAGGGAGGGGTAGAAAAATCAAAGCTTTGGTGTGCTGATCAAAAACACCTTGCAAGCGTTGAACACACACACACACACACACAGCTTCTTGACCCCAAGTAAAACCTTTCCTGAAGTCCTGGAAGAGACCCTCACATGCTGGAAGAAAAAGCTATCTTTGCCAGCCCCAGTTAGGTGTTTCCAAGGCTGTGCAGCAGCAAAACTCTCTCTTCCGCAGAAAGGGCTGATCAGAGCAGCCCCAGATGTGGGAGGGTGGGGCTTATAATAATAATAACAACGATGATAATAATAATAAAAATAAATTTTATTTATACCCCGCCCTCCCCGGCCAGAGCTGGGCTCAGGGCGGCTGACACCAATAAAATCACAGTAAAAAAGATGATAGGGGGAAAAGAAAAAGAAAAAAACAATTTAAAATGCAGCCTCATTTTAAAAGTAGCTGATAAATCAAGACCATAAGGGGAGGGAAACATAAGGGTCAGACTGAGTCCAAACCAAAGGCCAGGGCGGAAACCCAAAGGAACAGGGCGTCTTGCAGGCCTTGCGGAAAGATGTCAAGTCCCGCAGGGCCCTAGCCTCTTGTGGCAGAGCGCTCCACCAAGTCGGGGCCACTACTGAAAAGGCCCTGGCCCTAGTTGAGACCAATCTAACCACCTTGAGGCTTGGGACCTCCAAAATGTTATCAGTTGTGGACCTGAAGGTCCTCCGGGGGCATACCAGGAGAGGCGGTCCCGCAGATATGAGGGTCCTAGGCCACATAGGGCTTTAAAGGTCAAAACCAGCACCTTAAACCTGACGCTGTACTCCACCGGGAGCCAGTGCAGTTGGTAAATCACTGGATGAATGTGATCCCGCGGCAAGAAGAGACACTTCCGGCCATTCAGCCCCCTCCCCAAGGTCCTTGCTCTGCCAAGAGCATGAGGGAGAGACTGAAGGAAAAATCCCCGTTGTGTGGCCTTAGCAGAACACGCTAAGGAGATTAGAGGAGGGATTGAGAGCAGGAGGCTCGGCTGCAGCTCATAAGCAGAACTGGTGGCAATGAAGGGCTCACACAGCTATTACAGTTGCAAGCCAGGAGATGCGGCCAGATGGAGCGTAATCCTTGCCGGATCCGGCCGGACAGTTTTCACTGGATTCCTCCCCCCCCCCCCCAAGGTTCATTTTAGTCCTTCCCTAACCCCAGATGACTTTCTGGCAGGGCAACAATGCCCCGCTCCCCAAGAATAACCCCCCTGAAAGCGAGAGGCAGGGTGGGTGTGCCATGCGACAGCAACGGGCTGCACCTCGGAGGGAGATCAGTTGCTTGGCATGCAGAAGGCTCCAGGTGAAACTTCCCAACATCATCAGTTAGTGCAGAATCCTGCAGCGTCCCTCGTCACGCGATCGAAACATCCCTGACTCAGACTGACTGGTTCTCAGTAGATTGGCACAGTCTCTCTTTAGGTCGGACGTGAGTGGCGCTGTGGGTTAAACCACAGAGCCTAGGACACGCCGATCAGAAGGTCGGTGGATTTGAACCGCCAACCTTCTGATCGGCAAGTCTTAGGCTCTGTGGTTTAACCCACAGCGCCATCCACGTCCCTCTTGATAGGCTAGCTTTCTCCATTTAGGGTTTCTGCTGCCGTAGGAAGGGAAATTAGATGTGACACACCGCTTAGGGTTAGGGTTAGGACTATGAAGCGGTACAGCCACCTCTATGACTCCAGCAGAGTAGAATGATAGAATCTTAAGAGTGGGAAGGGGCGCCGAGGGACATCCAGCCCAACCCAGCCCTGCAATCGAGGAATCTCAGCTAAAGCATCCCTGACAGATGGCCATCCAACCTCTGCTTAAAAACCTCCAAGGAAGGAGAGTCCACAACCTCCTGAGGGAGACTATTCCATTGCTGAACAGAACCCTACTGTCAGAAAGTTCTTCCAGATGTTTAGCACCAGGACCAAAACTGAGATCATCGTCAGGTGTGCCGAGAGTCGAGTTGTTGAGGACAGGAAGAGAAAGCCGAGTGGCTTGTCATAATAAAAGCCTGCCCCTTAAAGTCAGTCCATTTATAACCCAAGCAGTATCTCTACCCATTACCTTGATCAAGTATGGAAGACCGAGGCTGGGGTCCAAAAGCTGCGTCTTGAGACGCGGGAGTGCCCAGAAGCATTTTACAAAGTCCCCTCCCTAGCAGAAGAGCAATTTTGGGGAGGGCGGGGGGAAAGACTGCTGTTTAAATTTCCATGGGCCTTGGATCCTGGCCATAAACAAACAGATTTGCCTGTGTAAATTTGTAGGTCAGGTTCCGATTCATTCAGCTAAACCGAAACAAAGAGTTCAAGAGAAGGGGCAGAAACTAGTCCCAGCCATCTTTTACGAGCCTGCACCCGGTCGGCTTTCTGGGTGGAGCGCACCCATGCCAGCGAGCCGCATGCTCGCCATTTTTGGTGCGTTTCTTAGGCCGAACGACCTCTGCTTTTTCCGTAAACAACCCCCGACTCCTCTCTCCACAAGCATCAAGCCAGTCTAGGAACGCCGGGTCATTAATCTGGATCTTAGCAGGCGGCTCAGAGGCACTTACTGTCTAATAAACTGAATGGCATCTTCGTATTTCATTCCGCTCTCAATCAGCGCCAGCGCGACAAGAACCGGAGCTCTGGTTTAAGAGAGAGAGAGAGAGAGAGAGAGAGAGAGAGAGAGAGAGAGAGAGAGAGAGAGAGAGAGAGAGAGAGAGAGAGAAGATTAAACAACCACACTAGTAAGAAGAAACAGGGTTCAACTAGAGAAAAACGGCTGGCATTTTTATTTTTGCAGGGGGAAGGAGGAAGAAGGTACAGGACTTCAATCAGTTTCTGTCCCAACTTGAGCATTTAGATATTTACAGCTGGTTAAAGCCCTGCACGGGCCCTTGTCACTCTCCCTATAAGCGCAGCTGGTTGTCTTGTTGGTATTTTGTGCCATGCTTGCACCTCATGGGACACGGGTGGCGCTGTGGGTTAAACCACAGAGCGTAGGACTTGCCGATCAGAAGGTCGGCGGTTCGAATCCCCGCAATGGGGTGAGTTCCCGTTGCTCAGTCCCTGCTCCTGCCAACCTAGCAGTTCGAAAGCACGTCCAAGTGCAAGTAGAAAAATAGGTACCACTCCAGCAGGAAGGTAAACGGTGTTTCTGTGTGCTGCTCTGGTGTGCCAGAAGCTGCTTAGTCATGCTGACCACATGACCCGGAAGCTGTACGCTGGCTCCTTCGGCCAATAAAGCGAGATGAGCGCCGCAACCCGAGTCGGCCACGACTGGACCTAATGGTCAGGGGTCCCTTTACCTTGCACCTCACACTTTTTAATCCAGGGGTGGGGAACCAGAGACCTGGGTGTGTGTAATAATAATAATAATAATAATAATAATAATAATAATAATAATAATAATTTATTATTTGTACCCTGCCCATCTGGCTGGGTTTCCCTAGCCACTCTGGGCGATTTCCAACAGAATATTAAAATACAATCGTCTATTGAACATTAAAAGCTTCACTAAACAGGGCCACCTTCAGTTGTCTTTTAAAAGTAAAATAGTTGTTTATTGCTGGCTGGGAGGGAGGGTGTTCCACAGGGTGGGCGCCACTACCGAGAAGGCCCTCTGCCTGGTTCCCTGTAACTTGGCTTCTCACAGTGAGGGAACCGCCAGAAGGCCCTCGGCGCTGGACCTCAATGTCTGGGCAGAATGATGGAGGTGGAGACGTTTCTTCAGATATACTGGACTGAGGCCGCTTAGGGCTTTAAAGGTCAGCACCAACATTTTGAACTGAGTGTGTTACATGTGGCCACTCTACCTGGCCTTTAGGATTCAACCAAAAGGTACTGGAAAGGGTTACTTTCGGCTTTCGCCGCTCGGGCTAAAAATGACGTCACACGCATGCGCAGAAGCGGCAAATCGCGAACCACGGAGAAGCGGGTTGCGTTCTGCTCATGTTTCAAACGGGGCTCCGGAATGGATCCCGTTCGCAACCAGAGGTACCACTGTATTATTATTAGACAATTACTTCCCTTGATGTAGTCCTGGATTTCCAAAACTTGGGTCTCCAGCTGTAGTTGGACTCCAACTCCCATCATCCCTGACCACGGACCCCGCTAGGTAGGGATGAAGGAAGTTGTGGTCCTAAAAAAGACCCAAGTTTGAGAAATCTAATCTGCAGGACTCTTCTGCCCAATGCAGGGCCTGAACTCACGACCCAGAGGTGAAGAGCCTCATGTTTTCCCGACAGAAGAATGGCCCGACTAATGACTAAGGGGAGCTCCATATAGTCCCAGGCTCCCTTGAGAGCACGGAGCTCCGGCTTACCGTCCCAGGCCAGCCACGCAATGGACAGCCACGCAGCACCCGGGATCTTCGCAGAACTTGGTCTTCAGCAGGTTGAGCCAGTCGTCCACAATCTTGGTGGGTGGCGGAGCGCCGTCGTCAAAGGGCCAGTCCTGGAGGAGAGGGGGCACAAAGAGAGATGCAGAGAGGTTTACTTACCTCCTTTTTTAATGCTTTATTGAGATTAAAAAGAAGTAACCAACATAAGGGTTAATCAGGAAAAAGCAAAGAAAGCAATAATATTTGTTGCGTCACATCACTGTACATTCTTCTTGAGTTTCTAACAATTTCCCATCATGTATTTACTGCTTTATCTAGCGCACAATTAATTTTAATTTTTTAAATTTTCATCAATGTTATGCTCTCTTATGATTGATCGTCCTGCCACAGAAGTTATTCAAAGTCCTGCCACTGGTGTGATGTTATGACAGTATTCAATAAGATTTCTTTTTGTACATTTCCTAATAAATGTTTGATCAGTATGATCTCTCAGTTTTTCTGTCATTTTTGCCACCTCGGCGCACTCCAACAAATTTTGCCACTCCACCTTTTTGGAGTTTTCTCTCCTTTCCAATTTGTGGCGATTAGTATTCTTGCAGCTACTGTAGCGTAAAAGAATATTTCTCTCGCATTTTTAGGTATATCTGGGCCTAGTATCCCCAGGAGAAATTCTTAAGGTTTTTCTTTTTTCTTTTAATGAAGGATACCTTAATCATTCATTATAAATTACATTCCAAAATTCCTTAATTTTCTTACAAGTTTATTCTCAGAATTACTCTAAGCGCCCTAAATGAGATTGATACTGATGAACTGGAAGAACAGAGATACGATTCTTCTTAATCAATGGCTTGGCAACCTAACAACATATGAACATAACAATATATGTGTATTTTTTTTACAAGCAATTTATTGATCATACACACACACACACATATATATAAAATCATAAACACGTTTTAAAACCATAATATTTTGCTTGACTTCCCTCCACTCCCCTTCTTGGTTCCATTATTTTAGACTTGTTCATGCACGTCTATTACACCTTATATTTTTTATAATCCATTTTAAAACCTTCTTCATCTTATTACAAGTGACTTTAAAAAGTTATACACAAAGCTTAAAAAGTATGCATTAAACCAGCGGTTCTCATCCTGCAGGTCCCCAGATGTTGTTGGACTACAACTCCCATCATCCCTGAGCTCTGGCCTTGCTAGCTAGGGGTGATGGGAGTTGTAGTTCAACAACATCTGGGGACCCACAGGTTGAGAAAGGCTGCATTAAAACATTTGCCCTTTTTATGAACTCAAATTTCAACATACAGTGGTGCCCCGCAGGACGAACGCCTCGCAAGACGAAAAACCCGCTAGACGAAAGGGTTTTTCCGTTTTGGAGGCGCTTCGCAAGACGAATTTCCCTATGGGCTTGCTTCGCAAGACGACAGCCCATAGGGAAATCTCCGGGACAGTGGGGAAGCGCAGCGCGTCTTCCCCGCTGTCCTCGGACCTCCTCCGAAGCCTGGCGGCGGGGCGGGGACACCTCCTCCCGCCGCCGGGCTTCGGAAGGATGCCCCGATGCCGGGCGGCGAGGCGGGAACGCCTCCCCCCGCCGCCCGGCTTCGGGGCGGGAAAGCCTCCCCCCGCCGCCCGGCATCGGAACGATGTCCCGAAGCCGGGCGGCGGGGCGGGAAAGCCTCCCCCTGCCGCCCGGCTTTGGGGCATCGTCCCGATGCCGGGCGGCGGGGCAGGAACGCCTCCCCCCGCCGCCCGGCTTTGGGGCATCGTCCCTTCAGGTTGTGGGCTTTTCATGTTGCTAACGGGCCTCCGGAACGGATCCCATTCACAACCAGAGGTGCCACTGTATTCCATAATAATTTATAGAAACGTAACTTTTTAGTCTCTTTTCCATTCTCACTTCTTCATTCTTCTTTGTCACTCTATCTTTTCATAAATAAAAATTCTTCCAATAAAATATATTTTTTAAGCTAGATGGTACGTGGGCCTGACTTGATATATAACACACCGTTCTGGGTTTCTAGCTGCTATGTGGCATGGGATAAATCCATCTGGATTTCCCTGTGCAACCATGTTGGGATCATCCACGAGTTCCGCAGTCGACAAAAGGACTTCAGCCCTGGATTGATTCCACCCCTTTGCAAACAAGAGCATGCAGGCACATGAAAAACCTTCTGCACCATAAATGGCCGCCTGTTCTCGAACGAAGGAAGACAGGCTTGGATAGGAAAGGGAACAGGGAGAGAGGGGGGGGCAGCCAAGCCCGGAGAAGGCCTTCCCCCTGGGGCCAGCGATAAATCCACTGGTTGTGCGTAATCGGCGAGGCACCGACCCAAGGAGGAGGTTTCACAGATGCGGCTCGTAAATAGTTCATTTCTAGGACGCGGAGCTGTCTTCTCTCCCGGCTACGGAGACCTGGAAGGCAGGCTAGGCCTTTGCTCTTAGGATCAGCCTTGTAGCAGAGCCCGTTTTGCAAAAAGGAGAAAGGAAAGCCTGTAGGCAACACCCCTCCCAAAAGCAAGATTGCACCCCCAAAGAGGGTTGCAGAGAAAGGGAAGACTCCGAGTGATCTGATTTCTCTCTGGAGCCCCAAAGCTGCATCTTGCAAACAGGCTCTCTCTCTCTTCTTTGCGTAGAGAAAAAATGTTTGCAAGCTGGCCGGTGTCCAGGACCTGCTCTCGACAAGCTGCCCATTTAGAACGGGTTTGGGGTTAGGTGGGGGGGGGGGGAGAGAGAGAGACAGAGAGAGAGGAGTTTTACCAACCAAGCCTCCGCAAATCCTTTCCAAGGAACGGGCGGGTCGGGGAGGAAAAGGGCCATGCAAGGTAAATAGGACAGGCTGTTTTCAGGCTCCCGGCCGCAAAACGCGATGTGAGGCCGATAAGGAGGAAGCCACAATGTCGCCTTGTTCGACGTGAAACGAGAACCATGCGGGGACGCAATCAACGGCACCCGCACAAAGCAGAAACAGATTCGGGCGCATGAAAGCCCCCTTTTGTTTTGTCTCTTAAGAGAGAAGGAATAATAATAATAATAATAATAATAATAATAATAATAATAATAATAATATTTTATTTATATCCCGCCCTCCCCAGCCGAAGCCGGGCTCAGAGCGGCTAACAACAATAAAAGTAACACAGCATTCTAAAATCAATTCATTCTGAAATCAGTTCAAAATCAAATTAATGGCAACCATTGAGCTAGAGTTCTGTGAGGAAGGGGTCAGATTGTGCCTTGACCAAAGGCCAGGTGGAACAGCTCTGTATTGCAGGCCCTGCAGAAAGATGTCAAGTCCTGCAGGGCCCTAGTCTCTTGTGACAGAGCGTTCCACCAAATCGGGGCCAGAACTGAAAAGACCCTGGCTCTGGTTGAGGCCAGCCTAACCTCCCTGTGGCCCGGGACCTCCAAGATGTTTTTGTTTGAAGACTGTAATGTCCTCCGTGGGCCATACCAGGAGAGGCGGTCCCGTAGGTACGAGGATCTTAGGCCATATAGGGCTTTGAAGGTTAAAACTAGCAACTTAAAACTGATCCTGTACTCTACCGGGAGCCAGTGCAGCTTGAATAGCACCGGGTGAATGTGATCCCGCGGCGAGGACCCTGTAAGGAGTCTCGCCACGGCATTCTGCACCCACTGGAGTTTCTGGGTCAGTCTCAAGGGCAGCCCCACGTAGAGCGAGTTACAATAAAAGCGACAAGGAGGCAGGATGCTGAGAACGTGTGTCCAGTGAGAGTGAAACAGCTCCACGCGTCCCAAATTCGGTGGTGGACGTCGGGCTTTAATATTACAGTGGTGCCCAGTTTGATGCCAAAATTGGGGGCCTCCCCCTTGCCTTTCATTGTCTGCAACAGTTGGGGTACCCAGGGCAGGCAAAGCAGTCATGCACCCCTGTATCTGCCTCTGCCAAAATTTCACTTGCCGTTTGTTTATTACATTTACATATCATCATTTTACCATCAAGAAGGCTGATCACCGAAGAATTGATGCTTTTGAATTATGGTGCTGGAGGAGACTCTTGAGAGTCCCATGGACTGCAAGAAGATCAAACCTCTCCATTCTTAAGGAAATCAGCCCGGAGTGCTCACTGGAAGGACAGATCCTGAAGCTGAGGCTCCAAGACTTTGGCCACCTCATGAGAAGAGAAGACTCCCTGGGAAAGACCCTGATGTTGGGAAAGATGGAGGGCACAAGGAGAAGGGGACGACAGAGGACGAGATGGTTGGACAGTGTTCTCGAAGCTACCAGCATGAGTTTGACCAAACTGCGGGAGGCAGTGGAAGACAGGAGGGCCTGGCGTGCTCTGGTCCATGGGGTCACGAAGAGTCAGACACGACTAAACAACAACAACAACAACATCACTGTTTAATTGCAAGGAGCCTAAGGTGGTGCAGTTGGCGCCCCTCTCCCCAAAATCTCATCCTCACAACACCCCTGCAAAAATTCTCAACTCTCCCTCCCAACTCTTATGAGTAACAGCAGCAATGTACGCACCTGCATCACAATGATATACACACAACACAGCTCATCGGCTGCAACCAAATGCTATTTTCAAGCCTAATTTCAGCGGGGGGGGGGGGGGGGAGGGTTGGCAGAGGGTGTGACTATGCAAATAAAACGAAGAGAAAAATGTGGGGTTAAGTTATTCCTCCATCCTCTCGCCACACCAACATTTCGTGCCCCTGGGAAACAGTGTTAGAAACTCAGATATGCAAGCTGTTTGCCAAATGGCACCTGAAACCTAGGTTATGGTTGCCACAACCAAATGTCTATGCACATAATCAAGAAAACATATTCAAATCAACCATATGTACAATTTTATATACGTTAACGCTCCTCCATCCACGAGGTATATTTAACTTTTAACATTTTAACTGCCCCAAATTGTTCAGACCTACCCAAAAAATTCAGCATCTTCTCAAACCAATCCTCCTCTTTCTCCCTGACCTTGAACCCTTTCATTCTGTGTATCTTCACAGTTAGATATTCTAAAATTATAATATTACTCAGTTTTTCCCTCCATTGGTTCACCCCTAACTCTTCTGCATTTTTCCAATTACTCGCTATAACCTGTCTGGCTGCAGTTACCATCGATTTTACCCATTTACATTCCTCTTTTGTTTTTAACTCGGTGCTACTCAGACTAATTAAGAACCATTAATTTAGATATTCCCACCTTCCTACCCACAATTCCCGATATTTCTATACCAATCCGTTTCCAAAATTCATTAACTAACAGACAATCCCACTGCATATGACTGTATGTTCCCATCACTCCACATTTCCTCCAACAATTCTTACTTCCAGATTTTGTAATAGGATACAACCTTAAGGTAAAGGTAAAGGGACCCCTGACCATTAGGTCCAGTCGTGACCGACTCTTAACAACATGCCTCACTCACATGTCACGGTAACTATGGCTTACTGGCACCGTGAAGATGTGCTGGTTCCTTTTGCTTCTCCGCTGTGCCCAGGAAAAGTTCATTTCTCGCTCACCACGAGCTGTAGCTAAGAATAAGCCTTGACTGCAGCCCGTGGTAATTGAAGTTGGCTTACTTGTGATACGTGAACCAGGCCACAGGGAGAGCAACTTGGGGATCCCAACACCCCAAGTCTTCCTTAATTATTGATATTTGCAAACAACGAACCTGAAGGGACAAGCAGGTACATTATTATTATTATTGTTGTTGTTGTTATTATTACAGTCATACCTCATGTTACATTTGCTTCATGTTACGTTCTTTCAGGTTACATCCCATGGCGACCTGGAAGTACTGGAAAGGGTTACTTCCGGGTTTCGCCGCTCGGGCATGCGCAGAAGCGCAAAACGACACCATGCGCATGCGCATAAACGCCAAATCACAACCCGCACGTGCGCAAATGTGCCGCTGCAGGTTGCGCTCTTTTCATGTTGCGAACGGGCCTCTGGAACGGATTCCGTTCACAACCAGAGGTACCACTGTATTATTATTATTATTATTATTATTATTATTATTATGCAGATTGTGCAAATAAAAGTTAAAAGGATTCTGCAGTCTGCCTCTGTGCCTTCTATTTTTACCCAAATCCTGCCCTGCCTTTGCTCCTTGACAGTTAATCGCCTTATGCCAGGCTCACAAAGCTGGCTCGTGCCTTCGGATGAAATCTTCGCTCGCAGCTACACCCTGTCGCCTTGGCTCATCTACCAGCCACTCGTAACAACATCCCATCTTAAGGGATTTCTCCCTCTGCCCCGATAAGACTCTGAAGCAGGTTTCTCGTGCTAATTTTGCAGCGTTTGTCATAATCAATATTTATGAGTCCTAACGACTGATTGGTTTTATTGCATTTATATCCCATATCTCCAAGGAGATCAAAGTTGCATGCTCCCCTCAGTCCTCACAACAACCTTGTGAGGTAGGTTAGGCTGAGAGGCCGTGACTTGACTCCAAGGTTGCCCATTGAGCTTCGATTTGAACCCTGGTCTCCCAGGTCCCAGTCCAACACTTTAACCGCTAAACCACCAGTGGCTCCACCTCTCTTGGGTGGGCGATCGGTGCCACAAGTTAAAAATAGAACAAAAATTGTGGTATGGCACAGGTACTTAAATGAAAAATATATAGGCAGCATGGCTGGCGAGATGGGCGCCAGAGAGGATGTTTTCCTACAGAAGCCAAATTAAACTCCATTTCCGACACTGGGCAAGGGAAGTTTTGCAATCTGCTCCTGGACTGCAAGAAACGGTCCTTTACTGCATGCACAGGTCACAATTCCTCTGCAGCACAAAAAGCACATTGCGTGCAAAATTATCAGCTGGTCTTGGTTACTTCGAAAAGTGTTTGGAAGCCACCAAGTGCCAAGGGGCTCAGCTTTCATTCATACTTTTTCAAAAAATTAAGTTTCTAGTCCATATGGCTGTGGAGATATGCTTGAAGCTACTAGGGAACGGCTGCTGAAATTGCAGGAAGCGAGAAATGGTTGAATAAGTTTTTGGGTGGTGGAAGGAGGGTTTTGATGCTCTGCACAGCTCTTCCCCAAAGACCAACAAAACTATTTTCTACTGCAAAATAGTAACGATTAAAGGAGTTTTAAAACCTAACAAGAGACCTTAACTGGCCAGATACCACCATGAGCGGAAAAACAACAAGAGTTGTTTTTAAAAGTCGGGAACAGATTTTATCCATATTGCATTGCTTTCTATGGGAAAGCGCGCCTTGGTTTTGGAACGGACTTCCCGAACGGATTAAGTTTGAGAACCAAGGAACCACTGTAGAGTGGTACCTCTGGTTGTGAACGGGATCCGTTCCGGAGCCCCGTTTGCAAACTGAGAGGAACGAAACCCGCGTCTGCACCCGCGTGGGTCGCGATTCGCTACTTCTGCGCATGATGTCATTTTGTGCGTCTGCGCATGCGCAGAAACCCAGAAGTAACACTTTCCGGTACTTCCGGGTCGCCGCGGGATGCAACTTCAAAAGACCTAACCTGAACCGAACGTAACAAGAAGTATGACTGTACGGTTTCTCAGATCTTACCAAAGCTTATGTAAAGAGACCCCTGGTTAAGTTAAAGGTAAAGGGACCCCTGGCCATTAGGTCTATTCGTGACCGACTCTGGGGTTGTGGCGCTCGTCTCGCCTTACTGGCCAAGGGAGCCGGCGTACAGTTTCCGGGTCATGTGGCCAGCATGAATAAGCTACTTCTGGCAAACCAGAGCAGTGCACGGAAATGCGTACCTATTTATCTACTTGCACTTTGACGTGCTGGTGCTGGAGGAGACTCTTGAGAGTCCCATGGACTGCAAGGAGATCCAACCTATCCATTCTGGAGGAAATCAGCCCTGAGTGCTCACTGGAAGGACAGACTGTGAAGCTGAGGCTCCAAGACTTTGGCCACCTCATGAGAAGAGAAGACTCCCTGGAAAAGACCCTGATGTTGGGAAAGATGGAGGGCACAAGGAGAAGGGAAGTCAGAGGATGAGATGGTTGGACAGTGTTCTCAAAGCTACCAGCATGAGTTTGACCAAACTGCGGGAGGCAGTGGAAGATAGAAGTGCCTGGCGTGCTCTGGTCCAGGGGGTCACGAAGAGTCGGACACGATTAAATGACTAAACAACAACAACTTTGACCTGCTTTCGAACTGCTAGGTTGGCAAGTGCAGGGACTCAGCAACGGAAGCTCACCCCGTCGCGGGGATTCGAACCGCCTACCTTCTGACCAGCAAGTCCTAGGCTCTGTGGTTTAACCCACAGCGCCACCCGCGTCCCCACCGGTTAAGTTACCTCCCGACTTTTGGGAAGCAAATTGCCCTGAGTCCGGGCTTGAAACTAGACAGAGCTGTCTGAAACGATACTACTGATCTGTAAGCATGCATTCTGGAGCAGGAAGGAAAGATTACACCTGAGCGAAGCCACAACCTTCTCCCACGCCGTTCCTTGCCCTGAGCACAGAAGATTGTGTCTTAACACCGTCTTTAATTATTTCTAATTAAAAGGGCAGAACAGGCGCTTGAAAAAAAGAAAACCCAGTTTTGCTGACGGCTTCAAACAATCAAAGGCAACTGCTGAAACATGCGCAATTTCATTCCTTCCCTGCGAGATAATCACAGAGGGTAATGCGAGCAGCTGGTTTCATATCCGAGCCCCTTTAAAACTCTCCACCATTCATTCCTTGCAGAAGTCACAGGGTGAGCCAGCCAGCCAGCTTGCCCAGGCATCTTCCTGCTTCTGGAGGGAGCAAGGTGGTTAGATTGGTCTCAACTAGGGCCAGGGCCTTTTCAGCACTGGCCCCGACTTGGTGGAACGCTCTGTCACAAGAGACTAGGGCCCTGCGGGACTTGACATCTTTCCGCAGGGCCTGCAAGACAGAGCTGTTCCGTCTGGCCTTTGGTTTGGACTCAGCCTGACCCTTATGTTTCCCTCCCCTTATGGTTTTGATCTATGGGCTACTATTAAAATGAGGCTGCATTTTAAATTATATTTTAACCTGTGTTTTAATTTGTTGTGTTTTTTTCCTACTGTAATTTTACTGGTGTTAGCCGCACTGAACCCGGCTCTGGCCGGGGAGGGCGGGGTATAAATAAAAAAATATTATTATATTATATTAATATTTGCTCTAGTTGATCCCATCTCCATTTATATTCATAGAATCTTAAGAGCTGGAAGGGGATATCAAAGGTCATCTAGCCCAGCCCCCAGCAATGGAGGAATCTCAGCTAAAGCATCCCTGACAGATGGCCATCCAATCTCTGCTTAAAAACCTCCACGGAAGGAAAATCTACCACCTATCGAGGGAGACCATTCCACTGTCAAACAGCTATTACTTTCAGGAAGTTATTCCAAATGTTTAGTCAGAATCTCCTTTCTTGTAACTTGAAGCCATGAGTTCGAGTCCTACCCTCCAGTGCAGGAGAAAACAAGCATATTGAGGGCTATGTTTTCCAAAAAACAAAACACCCCAATGATTTTAGTCTTGGAGGAGATCGATACCCACATCAACCGTGTTTTACCTCACAGAGAAATGCTGTCATGTTAGGTAGGGGTGAGTGGTCTATCAATAAATGGCCTGAAACCAATTTGAAGTTAAGATTACGAGAATGGCTTCAGAATGACAGTATATTGCCACGAGGGGCCATCGCTGGGAACCACTGAAGGGTTCTTTCACTCCTCTTGCTCCCTCCCTCCCCAGCCCAGGACCTCAGTATCAATAATAATAATAATAATAATAATAATAATAATAATAATAATAATAATAATAATAATTTATTTATACCCTGTCCATCTGGCTGGGCTTCCCCAGCCACTCTGGGCGGCTTCCAACAGAATATTAAAATACAATAGTCTATTAAACATTAAAAGCTTCCCTAAACAGGGCTGCCTTCAGATGTTTTCTAAAAGTCTGGTAGTTGTTTTTCTCTTTGACATCTGGTGGGAGGGCATTCCACAGGGCTGGTGCCACCACCGAGAAGGCCCTCTGCCTGGTTCCCTGTAACTTATACTGGTGTATCGCGATAGTTAAGTTTGCGGTCTATCACAATGTTGGAAACCAGATTATCGCAAAACACTAATGGTAGGCGGCCACAATGCGAAGGCGCGAACAGTACAGAGCTAAAAAGCACTCCTTAAACAACCAACGTACACCGAAGCATTGTACGAGGATACCTGTCTGATGGCCTGCGAAAAGTAAAACAAAATCCGCCAGCTTATCAGACCTGGAAACTTAAAGACGCTTGAGACATTTCAGCCTTCCCAAGGCTGTCTATGGGACCAAGGAACGTACCATGACGGTGATGCCATCCTTCTCCAGCGGAGTCTTGTCATAGGTAACTTCGCAAACCCTCACGACTGTCGTTGCACCGTATTTCTTCAGGTCCTGCGCAGTGGAAGAAGGGAAAAGAAGATTTTAGCTCGCCTGGCCTGAATCATGGCTTCGTAGACTGACCACTAGGGTCATTCTGATCCAATCTCCTTCCGTGAAGGAATCTTTTAATACAGAACAACAAACCCTTGTGTTGCAAACTTGACACAACAAACACACAAGCAACACGTAGACCGGTCAATCTTTGAAAGTCCGTGGAAGTATAATGATTTCTTATTGCTGTAATATTGCTCTGTACCTTTAAACTGAATTGCTGCAATTCAGTCTCCCTGTAATGAGCGCCACCTGGGAATGGTTACTTCAGGTTTCATGCAACTGGTAGCAGTGGTTACATATCCACATGACCACAGCTCCTTGTGCATTTTTCTAATCTATGGGGTTGTACCTTTGTCCTTCTTATTGTAGTTGTAGCATATAATAATAATAATAATAATAATAATAATAATAATAATAATTTATTATTTGTACCCCGCCCATCTGGCTGGGTTTCCCCAGCCACTCTGGGCGACTTCCACAAAGACCAAAAATACACTAAGATGTCACACATTAAAAACTTCCCTGAACAGGGCTGCCTTAAGATGCCTTCTAAATGTCAGGTAGTTGTTTATCTCTTTGACATCTGATGGGAGGGCCTTCCAGAGGGTGGGTGCCACCACCGAGAAGGCCCTCTGCCTGGTTCCCTGTAGCTTGGCCTCTCGCAATGAGGGAACTGCCAGAAGGCCCTCAGCGATGAACCTCAGCGTCCGGGCAGAACGATGGGGGTGGAGACGCTCCTTCAGGATTGTAATATATGGGTTGTAATGTGTGAAGTTTATATAGCTTTCATGTACACAGGTCATTGTTTCATATTTGAATTACTTTGTAGTGGTGCTGAAGATTCCAGCGAAACAATCAAATTATCCGGGGTTACTGTCCTACGTTGTTATTCACTTACTACTTCAGCACCATGAACACCTAAAAAGTTTTAACGCTTAGCCCACAGGACAGCATCTATTCCTTCGTTTCAACCATAGACTTATTATACTTCTACGGACTTTCAAAGATTGACAGACTTGTGTTCATTTGTTTTCAAATATATTAAGAGAATTTACAAGTGTTCACATTTTGTTTTTGTTGTACTAAATCATGTATATTACACAGTAAGAATTACAGTGCTATCTAGTACAGTGGTGCCCCGCAAGACGAATGCCTCGCAAGACGGAAAACTCGCTAGACGAAAGGGTTTTCCGTTTTGGAGGCGCTTCGCAAAACGAATTTCCCTATGGGCTTGCTTTGCAATACAAAAAAGTCTTGCGAGTTCCTTCGGGGTTTTTCCCCTTTCCCCCCCTTTTCCTAAGCCGCTTATCAGCTGATCCGCTGATAAGCCGCTTAACAGCAGATCCGCTGATAAGCCGCTTAACAGCAGATCGCTAAAAGCCGCTAAACCGCTAATAGCGCTAATCCGCTAAGCTGTCAATGGGCTTGCTTCGCAAGACGAAAAAACCGCTATACAAAGAGCCTCACGGAACGGATTAATTTCGTCTTGCGAGACACCACTGTATACTGGTCTTCGTGTTGCTTGTTGCGCAGGAACCTTTGGCCCAACGTGGGTCTCAAACCCACAACCCTAAGATTAAGAGTCTTGCACTCTGCTGACCGGAAGCCCAGTTCAGAAAGCCGTTTTGCTTCAGTGAGGCAGGAGTCCTGCGACAGCTAAGCGGAACTGCTTCCTTCTTTCCTTCCTTGATGCATTGGCGTAACTTATTAAAAACGTTCTGCCCATGTTCCCCACACTGGTATTGGGTGCAGCCTTCTCCAAACTGGTGCCCCCCAGAGAGGTGTTACAGAGGAGTTTCTAGGCTGCCTCAACAGACGTACAGTGTCCCGATCAAGGGAAGTAATAGTAAGGTAAAGGGACCCCTGACCATTAGGTCCAGTCGCCACCGACTGTGGGGTTGCAGCGCTCATCTCGCTTTACTGGCCGAGGGAGCCAGCGTACAGATTCCGGGTCATGTGGCCAGCCGGACTAAGCCACTTCTGGCAAACCAGAGCAGCGAACGGAAACGCCGTTTTCCTTCCCGCCGGAGTGGTACCTATTTATCTACTTGCACTGGCGTGCTTTCGAACTGCTAGGTTGGCAGGAGCAGAGACTGAGCAACGGGAGCTCACCCTGTTGCGGGGATTCGAACCGCCGACCTTCTCATCGGCAAGTCCTAGGCTCTGTGGTTTAACCCACAGCACCACCCGGGTCCCAAGCGAAGTAATAGTACCATTCTATTCTGTCTTGGTCAGACCACACCTCGGAGTACTGTGTCCAGTTTTAGGCGCCACAATTTAAGAAGGCTGTTGGCAAGCTGGAGAGTAGGACTCGAACCCATGGCATCAAGTTACAAGTTACAAGGAGATTTCAGTTTAACATCAGGAAAAGCTTTCTGAGAGTAAGAGAGTGATGGACTCTCCTTCCTTGGAGGTTTTTCAACAGAGGTTGGACGTTCACCTATCATGGATGTCTTAGTTGAGATTGACAACACTACAAATCTAGGCTTCTATGCCCCCGATGCAGCTACAGTCATAGCTCGTGTTGCACTTGCTTCAGGTTGAACGTTTTCAGGTTCCGTCCCATGGTGACCCGGAAATACCGGAAAGGGTTACTTCAGGGTTTTGCCACTCGCGCATGCGCAGACGCTCAAAATGACGGCATGCGCAGAAGCGGCGAATCGCGACATGCGCAGACACGGGTTGCCTTCTTTTCAGGTTGCGAACGGGGCTCCGGAACGGATCCTGTTCGCAACCAGAGGTACCCCTGTACTACCCAAAGTGGAGTCATCGACGACTGTCTTAAAATCCCCAAAGGGCTGCTACAAAGAGGAAGGCAAAGACTTGCTCTCAGCAGATCTCGTGGGTTTTAAATACAGGATGAAGTTACTAGATCTCATGGGCCAGAGAGGGAGGTCTGGAAGGCTACACTTCGCTGAGGTCCGGCATCCTTGGCCTAGTTGCTCCTCCCTCCACAAGGTCCTCCTTCCAAGTCCTACTTTAGAGAAAGCAGACTCCAGTCAGGGAAGGCAGCGATATTCCTTGCTGCTCCCTCAAAGGTTAAACGAGGGCATTTATTTTTAATCCCGGTAGGTATGCTGCAAGTTCGCCGAGTTGCCCACGTAACCAGATCAACATCTGCGGACAACAGAGCTGTTTTGGGGGCGGGAGAGAGAGAGAGAAGAGACGAACAGCTAAAAACAGCATCCTGGCCGTAAGCCCAGGTATAAAGTGGAGGGCAAAAGCTGCCCAGCAAATTTTAAGCAGATCTGGGTGGGCTTTAAAAACAAAAACAAAAGGCAATAGGGATGCAGGAAGGGACCTGTGGCAAAGCAGAGTGACGGAAGTACATTCATTCAAAGGAAAAGCAAGGGCTGCTTTTGGGAAGAACAGGCACCTGGTCTGGTTACCAGGTGACGTAATTCAGCATTCCCAAGGATCTGCCTGGGCAAGCTCAACCGCCAAAGCGGTCAAAACCTCCTGCCAAATGTAGTCTGAATACTTGCATCTCAACCACCCCTATAAAAATAAATAAATGGGGGGGAACTATGGCTAAGTTTACATGATACCTTTTAAAGCAGAATCAGATCACCCCCCCCCACCAGCAAAGAATTCTGGGCAGTGTAGTTTACCCCTCGCAGAGGCACAATTCCAAACAACCCCTGACAAACTACATTGCCCAGAATCATTGGGGGGCAGGCAAATGTTCATGGAATGGGCTTTAAAGGTAAAATGTGCACACAGCCTAAGAGAACAGAGTTGTGGCTGGTGGCTTCATTGAATCAGAGTTGGAAGGGATCCAGGGGTCATCTAGTCCAACCCGCTGCAATGCAGGAATCTCAACGAAAGCATCCATGACAGTTGGCCATTCTACCTCTGCTTAAAAACCTCCAAGGAAAGAGAGTTCACAACCTCTTGTGGGAGTCTGTTCCACTGTCAAACAGCTCTTGCTCTCAAAAGGTTCTTCCGGATGTTGAGTCGGAATCTTCTTTCTTGTAACTTGAAGCCATGGGTTCGAGTCCTACCATCCAGAGCAGGAGAAAACAAGCTTGCTCCCTCTTCCATGCGACAGCCCTTTAGATATTTGAAGATGGCTATCATCTCTCCTCTTTTCCAGGCTAAACATACCCAGCTCCTTCAACCGTTTCTCATAAGGCTTGGTTTCCAGACCCCTGATCATCTTGGTCTCTGCACACCTTCCAGCTTGTCAACATCCTTCTTAGATTGTGGTGCCCAGAACTGGACACAGTATTCCAGGTGTGGTCTGACCAAGGCAGAATAGAGTGGCACTATGACTTCCCTTGATCTGGACACTAGACTTCTGTTGATGTAGCCTAGAATAGCATTAGTTTTTTTTGCTGCTGCATCACACTGTTGACTCATGTTCAGCTTGTAATCCACCAAGACCCCTAGATCCTTTTCACATGTACTGCTAGTAAGCCAGGTGTTCCCCGCCTTGCATTTGTGCATCCCTGCCCAAGAGCAGAACCTGCCATTTGTCCCTACTGAAATTCACTGGGTTAGTTTGGGCCCAGTTCTCCCGTCTGTTAAGGTCACCCTGAATCCCGATTCTGTCTTCTGCGGTATTAGCGACCCCTCCCAGTTTCCTCTTCCAGGTGCACTAGCAACTCCCATGATTGAAAGACCTACACTGGCTCCCAGTATGTTTCCAAGCACAATTCAGAGTGTTGGTGCTGACCTTGAAAGCCCTAAACGGCCTCGGTCCTGTATACCTGAAGGAACGTCTCCACCCCCATCGTTCTACCCAGACACTGAGGTCCAGCGCCAAGGGCCTTCGGGCGGTTCCCTCGCTGCGAGAAACTAAGTTACAGGGAACCAGGCAGAGGGCCTTCTTGGTAGTGGCACCCGCCCTGTGGAACACCCTCTCACCAGATGTCAAAGAGAAGAACTACCAGACTTTTAGAAAACATCTGAAGGCAGCCCTGTTTAGGGAAGCTTTTAATGTTTAACATACTGCATAGAATCATAGAGTTGGAAGAGACCACAAGGGCCATCGAATCCAACCCCCTGCCAAGCAGGAAACACCATCAGAGCACTCCTGACATATGGTTGTCAAGCCTCTGCTTAAAGACCTCCAAAGAAGGAGACTCCACCACACTCCTTGGCAGCAAATTCCACTGTCAAACAGTTCTTACTGTCAGGAAGTTCTTCCTAATGTTTAGGTGGAATCTTCTTTCTTGTAGTTTGGATCCACTGCTCCGTGTCCGCTTCTCTGGAGCAGCAGAAAACAACCTTTCTCCCTCCTCTATGTGACATCCTTTTATATATTTGAACATGGCTATCATATCACTCCTTAACCTCCTCTTCTCCAGGCTAAACATGCCCAGCTCCCTTAGCCGTTCCTCATAAGGCATCGTTTCCAGGCCTTTGACCATTTTGGTTGCATTTTAATACTTTGTTGGAAGCCAGATGGGCAGGATATAAATAATAAATTATTATTATTATTATTATTATTATTATTATTATTATTATTATTATCATCATCATCATCGTCGTCGTCCCTGGCCAGCAGGGCCAAGGATGATGGGATTTGTAGTTGAGTGCCCTTTCAAGAGGCTAAAAGGGTGACCACCCCGTTTCATGTGGGCAACTTGCTGTTCTAGGGGGCTGAATGGAAACTCTCAGGGGTGAAGAATGATGACACTTTGAGCTGTTCCGCTGGCTCCATGCAGACAGCTTTGACCTTGCTGGTCTAAATATTACCTTACTTTCAAAGGTAAACTCCTTCTGATTGTTGACTCTCCAGGCCCAGCCAATTACAATTCAGCCAAAACAATCTTTCTGCGAACCACATCCCTTGCCGAGCAAGTAAAAATCACCTCCAGGAAAACAGGGAGAAAAGGAACCACCCGCTGGGGGCACTGGGATAACTTGGGGGTCAGTGCTAAGGGGCAAGTGGGGTGCGGAATGAATTTCACGCTTTGGAAAGCTGGTCTTAATCCAACTAAACAGTTTTATTTGCATTCAGAACGAAAGCGTAATTGTTACTGTTTTGAATTTTATCGTGTTATTATCTTCCTTAGTGGGCTGTGCAAACCGATATTCTGATTGATGCTTTTTTCATAGGGCAGGGCAAGGGGAATTGGGGGGTGAGTTTCTAGAACTGAGGAGCAGAACCTCAAAGTGTTTGGGAACCACAGATCTATCCAAAATGGTTTTATTTTGCAGCCTACAAATATGACGGCTGATACAGACACCGAGTAGGCCGAAAGTTCAGCAAGTGAGTAACCTTTAAGTAGGCTAAATAAATAGTCCCTCCGTCTAGGAGTTGGACGTGAAGACAGCAGAACCAATTTTCTACAGGAGCGCCGGTGCCAAAAGTTTGTGGCTTATCGGAACTGCTGGCAACTGAGCTCCTTGAGAATTTTCCAAGTACGTCAGAACTACAGGTAATCTTCACATACTCTGGATCCGTCAAGCGCCCATGGTGACTAAGTAGACTTTCTGAACAAAGCACCTAACATTCGGACTGAATCCCTCTCCAGTTAACAGTGAGAGAATGTCGGGGGGAAATACACCCTTCTTTGTTTGACATGTAAGAATGTGCAACTTCAGGCTTAAGACTCTCACCCGCTGTCTTTAACCGAGATGGGAGACTCCCCAAATTCTACTCTACAGCTGCTCCAACTCCCTGAAATCCCTGGGAGCGCTTTTGGGGTGGGAGAAAAGAGAATATTTCTCTCCAGCTCTTAACTCAATGTGTCCTTGACCTGGTATGTGTCCTTGATCGCCTCTCCTGGTATGTCCCACAGAGAAATTTACGGTTTGCAAATAAAAACATCCTGAAGATCCCAGGCCACAGAGAGGTTAGGCTGGCCTCAACTAGGGCCAGGGCCTTTTCAGCACTGGCCCCGACTTGGTGGAACGTTCTGTCTCAAGAGACTAGGGCCTTGCGGGACCTGACATCTTTCTGCAGGGCCTGCAAGACAGAGCTGTTCCACCAGGCCTTTGATCAGAGCGCAGCCTGACCCCCTCCTCTGGCAATCTGCACAGAATTTTGCTTAATTGGTTGTCATCAATTTGATTTTAATTTGACTTTAATTAATTTTATAATGAATGTTTTTAGAATGTTGGATTATTTTGATTGTTGTTAGCCGCCCTGAGCCCAGCTTCGGCTGGGGAGGGCGGGATATAAATAAAATTATTATTATTATTATTATTATTATTATTATTATTATTATTATTATTGGTGGAACCTGCAAGAGGGCCTTTAAACCAATGGGCAAACGCAGAATCCGATTCAACCCCAACCTTTCCAATTTGCTCAGGTGGACTTACCTCAATAAAGGTGTTCAGAGTGGCGTTGGTTGGGTTGTGAGTTATCAGGAATCTCATGTTCTTGTAGCAAACCTCCACAGGCGCTGGGCGGTTCATGCGGGCCATGGCGGAGAAAGGA